>NC_088776.1:45256003-48024687 GCF_954871325.1 Gordionus sp. m RMFG-2023
AAAAAATGACGGGGAATGAAATTTTTATTCATTTTTTATACGATAGATGTCATGCCAGGTCCAAGCTACAATATTAGGAAGCATATGATTATAAAAAAGTATATCAAGCCCAGCTGAACCCTTAATAATTTGTAAAAGATATTCCCATGTCAGGTGGATTTAACCTTTTAATAGTATATAAAGTAAATAAAGTGAATATATTAATCTAAGAAAGGGAATATTATTGTAAATTTCACCAATAATAAAAGGAAAACACCACATTGTTGTGAACAGACCTTAGACTATACTATTATATCTAAAAGGTTATCAATATATTATCTTTAAAAAGTTTCAATCAGACCTAAACAATAGATTTAGATTTTCATTTCACATCAATAATTATTTATATTAAGGGATCCTCAACTTTCTAAATTTTTTATTTACTATGGAAATAATACAATCAGCCACAAATATTGTTACGAGTATAGCTGAGCGGCTATATCTTTAAGAATAACTCTGAGATCAATAGTTTACTAAATTAAACTATATATGACTTTATTGTTGCATTCACTAGAAAATATATCATTCACATGATGATATTTTAATGCATGTTTCTGACGTTATTTGACTCCATACTTGCTACTGGCAGTTTAGATATGTATCATCCACTATGTTTTTTCCTGAACGATATTCAATTTCAAAATCATATGCGGATATTTTCTATGTCCAGCGCGTTAATCTATAGGATATTTTTGGTAGTTCACGTTTATCACCAAATAATTTTCCTAAAGGTTTGTGATCTGTTTGCAATATAAATTTTGGTTCAAAAATGAAATTATGAAATTTTTCCATTCCAAAATGTGATCTCATTTTCTATTG
Organism: Gordionus sp. m RMFG-2023; assembly: GCF_954871325.1. Classification (NCBI taxonomy): domain Eukaryota; kingdom Metazoa; phylum Nematomorpha; class Gordioida; order Chordodea; family Parachordodidae; genus Gordionus; species Gordionus sp. m RMFG-2023. The sequence goes on from NC_088776.1 coordinate 45,256,862, forward strand.
GTGCATAATTTTTCTCTGACTTCAATAATGTTCACGAAGCAAATGCGATAGGTCTGCTAAAACCCTTTTTAACTACATGAAGTAGCATAGCTGCAGAACCAGTGTTGGAGGCGTCACATTCCAATATAATTAGCAAGTTTGACGAATACGGAATTAAAAATTTATTTGTTGACAAAAGATGCTTTATTTTATCAAATACATTTTGTTCCCTGTCAGACCAACTCCAGGAACTTTTAATGCCTGTTAATTTATGCAATGGAGCGGTGATATCATGCAAATGTGGTAAAAATCTCTCATGATAATTCACAAGTCCTAAAAACGATCGCAATTGGTGTATATTCTTAGGAATTGATATCCTTCGAATAGTGTATATTTTTTCTTTCGCTGGGTGAATGCCATTTTTATTTATTACAAATTCTAAAAAAGAAATTGATTCTATTAAAATTCGTATTTTCGTTCATTTTGCCTTCACACCATCCTTTTTTATTTCATTAATACTTTTTCCACATTGTTTCAAATGTTCTACATCATTTTTGCTCTTATGATAATATCATCCAGGTATACTTCTGTCATTTGGCAGTTTAGTAATACATTATCCTTATATAGTTGGAAAATATTGGCGCACTAGAAAGGCCAAAAAGCATACATTGATATAGAAAATAACCAATATGGGTTGATATAGTTAGATATTCTCTGAGCTCTCTTTTATTGGTAGCTGCAAATAGGCATCTTTTATATCTACGACAGTAAATTTCAACCCCATTGTAATTTGGTTAATAGATTATCCACAGTTGGTATTATATGGTAATCATATAAGATAAATGGGTTTAATGTAACCTTAAAACGAGCACAAATTCTGATTTCTTCATTTGTTTTGCGCATGTTTACTGTTGGAGTAGCCAACGTAATACGCATTTTTGTTGGATCAATTTTCTTCAATATTCCTGATTTAATATATCTATCGAGTTTCATTTCAATTGATTTTCGCCACGATGGACATGATTTTAGTCTTGCTGTCTCAACTCACATGTGTGCTAATATTTCCATATCATTCACTCGTCCTGGCTTATCATTGAAAACCCGGACAAATTCTGTCATCATGTCAGCAATTTGTTTATCAATTGAATATCTTTATTTGCGATACTGCGTATGGTAACTTGATGGAATAAACATATATTAAATGTCAGTATCCATGTTAGTCCACATAATGGTATGTCATTTGAACGGGTAACACAAGTCGCACTTTTAAAATAGTTTCACCAAGGACGTCCATTGATTGCCGTAAATGACAATGGTTTTGTTGGTTTGGTATACCAATTTCATCCCAATATTGTTTTCCAATTACCAATATCTGTGCGCCCGTATCATAATCAAATTCAATCGGTATTCCGTTTATCCTCTGTTTCTACCAATTTGGGAGATGTTATTAATTGAATTTAATGAAATATTGTCAATTTGATGCATAACATATAGCTTACGTCCCTTAAAGTATTTTGCATGCCCAACCTTTTGGCAATTGTAAGATTTCACCTTGATGCAAAACATTAGAATAAGGTGTGAATTCTTTCATATTGTGCACAGTCATTGTTCTTACCAAGGTCATTATTGTTCAATTTACTATTATCTCTGTACTTAAAATTATTAATATTATTAGTATTGTAATAATTAATATTTCCTATTTCTTTAATTTTATATGGGTAATTTTGATTAAAATAATAATATCCTTGATTATTCTCCAACCTCTTCGGTTTATTGACTTTTTTTACTATCATATTTGTAACTTCATTCTCAGCTCTTTCCATTGCCAAAGCCATATTTAAAACTTGTTGAAAGCTCATCCTTTCTCCTAGGTCATTTATTCTATCTGGAAATCTGGCGCGAATATCTTTCTTCAATGCAGCCATTTTGATTCAAGCCATCATCTAATCCATCAATCTCCAATCAAGGTCAGATTCGAATTTACACTCTTGTGCCAATCTTTTAAGCCGACCTGACTCAGCAACTGCTTCACCTTCCTCTCTTTCTATTTGAATCAACTTAATTCTCGAGCTGAAAATAAGTTATCCACTTTAACTATCTCCTCATAATTAAGTTCCTACTTTTGGATTTTTAAATGACCTCATCTCTGCCAAATTACTAATACCCATGTATGCAAATAATATTTTTTTATTGGTTTCTTTATTTTTAATATCCCACTTATTTCCAACACATCATCTATATATTCAATATAATCTTGAAGATTGTTTTATTTATCAAAATTATCAAATTTTAAAATTGTCATTTACTTGCTATCATTATTCGTTTCACTTAACATATTTATTTCACCACTTTTATTAATTTAAATGTTTGATTCATCACTTTTACCAATTACAGTAGTTAGTTTATCTTCTTTATCAATAATAAGAATTTGCCCTTCGCAATTTACTAAACTATATATGACTTTATTGTTGCATTCAATAGAAAATATATAAATGTCAATCACATGATGATATAATCCAAATAGAATTTAATATAAAATGTATGAACTATAATAATATCTTATATAGCATTTATCACAAATAGTTTTCGGCTAATCAGTTTAGCCGATTTTTTAAGTCGGTTAAAAATTAGCTTAAACTGCTAAAAATATAATAATTACCCAAAAATAGTTACGAGACAACTATATAAATATATTTGAAATCAAAGAGGGCCTGGTTTTTGCATTTTTAAAATCTCATAAATTTAAATATTAATATTTGTTGATGTATGAAAATGAAAAAATTTTTCAACATTTTTAAATTTAGTTAATAATCTTATTTTTATAAATAAACTAAATCAATTCGAATTAGATGTTGGCTGTAATTCCTCTTCAATCGTGCCATGTGTGCTGTAATTTTTATAATAATATTGTAAGAAACAATATGCTGAAGATATAATAAGATACATTATGGGAGGGATATCAGAAATCAGATAGTGGATTTTAAAAAATGATCCAAAATTTAATAGTGTCAAAACCTTTTAATTGCATATCGCTTAAATGCAAACCCTTTTAAATGCAAAAAACCCAGCGATTTTAATAAAAATTACTATGGTATAATGTTAAATTACATTTATAATTGCGAATCAGTTAATTGTGAAATATCGGATAATTGCGAAATTTTTCAGGCCCAATTTATATTACAATAACATCGAATAAGTGAATAAATAAAAAAAATTTATCGAAAAAAAATATTCGTGATTTTTTTACATGAAACTGCTTGCTTTAATTTTTTTTAATTCAAAAATGGTAATTTCATTATATATTATCATGTTAAAATTATTTTAGAATAAAACATCATTTCAAACGTTAACTCTCAATTAAGGGGGGGGGGGATTATTAAACACTACTTCAAAAACACGATGATTTTGGTTGCTCTAAATAATCTGTAACATGTTTACGATCTATATTTTTGCCCATTTGTGTCAAAAAAATTCAGAAAACTTTAAAAATAACGATTATGACAATTGTCCCTTTTCTATGCTACATCTTCATGAAATTTTAATTTAACATGTTTACCACCTATATTTTTATCCATTTGCGTCAAAAATATTCAAAAGACTTTAAAAATAATGATTATGACAATTGTCTTATCTAGGGGTCATCTTCCCTGAAGTTTTTCTAAACATGTTAACACTACTTAGCCCATTTACGTCACAAAAATATAAAAACTTAAAAAATAACGATTATAACAATTGTAACTTTTATATGAAATTATAATTTAACATGTTAAAAATACATATTTTTGATTATTAACGTGAAAAAAAATCTAATATGTTTAGAAATACCTATAAAATTTTAAAAAGGGAGTAATTTATTTCAAAAGGGGAATCAGTGGTTTTTTTTTCGGTTTATATTCTCTTAATTTAACTTGGGTAGTTTGTTCTACGAATGACAATATATTTATATTTTACCTTTATTCTAATTAACCTTTATTTTTTTATTTTTATTACTTGGCAAACACAATTCCAAAAATTTTACAAGAAATAAATTTTGAAGAAAAAATAATAATCAATTTTTATTTTCACACAATATATATCAACATTGAATGATTGGTAAATAATATAAACAAGAATAATCTAAAAATTAATATAACTTATTTTTTCGCGATAATATTTCAACTAAAAAACAATAAATAAATAAAACTTACTTAATCGATAAAAATAAATATAAGAAAATACCCAATATTCGGTTGCTGCCACTCTCGGGGGGTATATTTTTATTTTATTATGTTATTTAAAAAAAAAATTAATATGTCATTTTTGTTCGGAAGTGACGCTCTCAATTTTATTAAAACCATAGGAAAAAAAATGAGGCAGATCTCAGGGGACCCCAATGAATGATTTTACCTTTGCCTAATTTTTTAAGCATTCACTCTTCTCTAGGGTGATATATACCATTTTTTTAAAAAGTTTTTTTCCTCAGTTCTTTTTTATATTTTTTTTTTTAATTCATTTTTAATATATGCTTATTGTTTTTTTATATATATTTATTTAATTATAATTTGTAAAAAAATAATTTGGGAAAATTTGTTTTTTAAATAAAGTATTCACCAGAAAAAAAGAAGAAGATATTTTAAAATAATTACTTTTTTTGGTGATAATACTATAATTAATGGAAGATTCCATAAATAAAAAAAAATTTAGCAACTTTAGGAAAATTACTTTTTTTTAGTGATAATACTATAATTAGACCTGTGCGTCAACGAAACTATCGGCGGCCGGCGCAATTTTCAAAAAATATAATAGATGACAGGTGGCGTGCCGATTTTTAGCCGCCGTCAATAAAATCGGTGAAATCGGTGCAGTTATAAATTTTTATAACATAAATTTTTATAACATAATTTTTTAAATTGATTATTAATTTTTAATAAAAACAAATAAATATACACTATTCTACAGATATATCGGCATATTTTTTAATATTCATTTAACAGAAAACTTATTATATCCAAAATCGATTTCGTAATTTAATTATGATTAAAAATTATTTTATTTTAATTTTCGGGACATAATGATGATTTCCTTGAATTTAACGTCAATCCAGCGGTAGAGAAAACTCTTTCACTAGTGTGAGTCGCCCAATAAAATTTTTTGTCTAGCCTGGAAAGATTTGGAAGTTCATTTTTCATTTCTCTCCAAAAATTTAGAACGTCCATATCTTGTGAATATCGTTTTCCAAGAAAACTGTGGTTCTTGTTATAAGTCCTAAGTTAGAATCATAATTTATATTTGTTGAAAGTTTATTTGCCAATTTTGTCAAATAACTTGAATTTAATCATTCATCTTCATCCTCATTAGCTATATATACTACCTGGTTATCATCATTCTCTATAAGTTTAAGATGTTTTATTATAAATTCTGAAGCTGAGCAATTTTGCTCTATTAAATACTTTGACACAATTGTTAATTTTTAAAATCTTGGATCTAAAAGAGAAGCCAATACCTAGATAGTTTTAAATAAAAAATAAAAGAATATACTTATATAATATTACTTGTAGATTACAAACCGGAAATCGTAACGCAAGTTTTTTTAGCATATTTTCCTTATGTGAAATAATTTCAGAACTATCACTATCATTTACTTTTAAATGTGTTTCAATTTCATTTCTAAAAAGTAACGCTAAATTTAAAGTAGGCCCTTTTTGTACTGAAAGAAATTCATCAGTTTCTTTATTTTAAAAGAAATGCTAATAGTTCTTCTACCAGATCAGATTCATAATTTGAGAAAGTGCTTCCCAATTATTTTCAAAGCATTATTAATTAAATTCTTATTTAATACAGATATGCTTTCATAATTAATATACTATGCCAACGTGTTGGATATTTAATTTTAAGGTATTCATATGCTGAATTATTGTTATTATTATCATTGGAATTGCAAATTTGAAAACGGGTACTTGGGTATGAATCAATACTGCCAAGATCTTACATGTCTGATGTTAAATCTACTGTACTTAGACATTTTCTTTTATATTCCTCGAATTCAAATTCAACCTCTGCAGTTTTATATCTTATAGCAGTAATAATTTTTCTAATTCTTTTGCAAAAAATTTCCAGACTGTATATTTTTTATTATCCAGAGTTAGGATACTAAAATTATTTATAGAACTATTAAATGTAGATACATCCATTTTAAAAATATGTAAAATTATGGTAACTTTTGAAATTTTAGATTTTTGATTGATTGAATTCTATAATGAGGTAAATATAATTATGATTTTAAAATAGTAGAAAATAAAAATTTATCAAAATCGATTGACATTGAAAAATTACAAGAGTGATGTTGACCAATCAGCATCTACATGACAGGATTTTCACTACATGCAAACCCCCTTAAAAACCTTTGCCTACCCCCCCCCCCCCCCTAAAAAATCCCGCCGCCTTCGGCGGCAGTGTCTCTTTATTATTATTTTCACCTTTATAATTATATTGATACTCTTTTCAGAGAATTTATAAGGATTACTTAAATTAATATATCTCTACTACCAACTATCGATATTTTGTGAATATAAAGATTTTATTTTTTAGATCATAAATTCAATTAAAACCTCCATTATTTACAATGAATTAATTATTATGAGCTTGCTGATTTGGAAAACAATGTTTATGATTGTTTGCAATATATAGATTTGGTCAATAATTGTATTATAATAATTCTATAATAAAAGTATTAATTTTTACAGCAATAAATTGTGTCCTATTTCATCTCAAAATTTAATAGATAACCCCCCAAAAAATTTTTCCTACCCCCATTAAAGCAGCCTACCCCCTTCCCCCTCAAAAAAATAGGATGCAAACTGTTCCTACCCCCCCCCCCCCCCGCTCATGTAGACGCTGTGACCAATTATCAGAATAATAAGGTATAAAATATGAAAGAAATTTCTGTGCCGGCGTTTTTATTGTAACCAAAAAAGGTCGGCGGCCGGCCAGCGGTGGGCCGGCGCACAGGCCTAACCATATGTAGTTTTGTAGTAAGTATTTCTTGTCATATTTTGTATGTATTATGTAAAAAACACATATTGTTTCAGTCTTTTAATATTTTATTTTTATTAATAACTTACCCTGTATAATATAATATAAATAAAATATTTAATCATATATGTTTTTTTGTTGATGGGATCCTTAAAAAGAGTTTACAAATATAAACCAAACATCTTAAATTGTAATATATAAAATTCATTCATTCATATTTTTAATATTAATTTTTTTTGCATTGTAGTATGACATATTATGAAAACAATCAAGTTAACGTTCTTAGAAGTATGTATATAAAATATTTATACACTTATAAATTCATTAATTTTATAATTATTTGATAATAGGTCTAAATTGTAATATATCATTTTTATATATTTATCTGAATAAAAGTATGGATTGTAATGTATAAATTTTATTTGCCCAAACGTTTGATCAAAAATATTTGAGGATCACAAAACTTTTGCATGAAAATTAGGAAAAATTTTTAGCAAAAAAATTTAATTTTAGATAAAATTTGATCAAAATACTTAAAAAATTTTTCAGATATCAAAATCTTTGAAGATTATTTTGAAGAACATTTTAAACTCTGTAGCATAAATATAAATATATTATAGTTAATTAAAATATTTTGAATTATATAAAAAAATTATATTTTACCAAGTGAATATAAATTAAATCAGCCCAATGCCATAGTGGCCCAACAAAAAAGCACCATTTTTTAAAAATAATTGATCAGCACATATAGCAGAGGTAGGATTAATGTGGCAGCTTCTACACCCTCCCAAACCAATAACAATATTCCCTCCCCCCCCCTCTTACATTCCCTCCCAACCCTACTCATATTCCCATTCTCCACCTTTAATCCAAATTAGCAACAAAAAAGAAAATCCAAATTAGCAAAAAAACAAAATTTTAAAAACCATATGCTAACCTACTCATACACCCCCCCCCTAATTAATTAAAATTTTGCATCATGCCCCTTCTTGTTGGCTTGGGAGGGTGTAGAAGCTGCCACACTAATCCTACCTCAGCTATATGTGTTGATCAATTATTTTAAAAAATAGTACCTTTTTTGTTTGGCCCCTATGGCATTGGGTTGATTAAATTAGTAGAATTAAGAAGAAATTAGGCAAAATAAATCACATAACTGAAAAAATTTGGTAAAGTTGAATATATTTTTTATATACAAAATGCTTAAATTTGTTAACATAATATTAGAAGACATAATTATTTTGATTTTGTACTGGCTTATCAAATTGTGGTAAATTTAAAATAACAAGCATTAACTATAATTTTATTTACTTATATGACAAATAAAACATAAAAATGTACTTGTTTTAGTTATTTTGTAAAATATTTTAGTATATATTAACATTGTTTTATTTTGTTTTTTGATGATTCATTTCAAGAAATTAATTTTGTTGATTGATTTGTTACTCAGCTTACAAAATTATTTTTAATTTTATAATATTCTATTTAAGATTGTTTATATATAAATTTTAAAATCATAAAAATAAGCATAAAATTTGAATTCATAAAATGATTTTTCTCATATAGAAAGGCAGATAATTCAAATGAATTCCCATATTTATATATAATAAATAAATATTTATGTAAGTAGTATTAAATTAATATTTTAAATTTTGCCTAAATCTCATTAAATTATGATAAGATGTTAAATAGATATTTTTTTAGCATTAGCATCATTATTAAACATTTATTAATTCTTATCCTCACCTAAAAATCTCACAATATAACTGTTTTATTTAATAATGAATACAGATATTTAATTTAACAGTAACAGGTTGAAAAATATTTTTATTTATTCGATAATTTTACCTTGACAATAATTTAAAAAAAAAATATTTTTCATGATTAGAAAAATTTTATTTATTAATATTCTATTCTTAAGAATTTAAAATTTATTTTAAAATTTGTGATGTTTTTTTTAAACCATTTTCCAACTAATTTTTTTGCTTCCTCTTGATTGTGTATTTGTTAAATAAAGGCTTGAATGTCTAATAGACATCACTTTTACTGACTTAATCATTTTTTATTTTAACATAAATTCCATAAATTAAATCCTTGTATTTTATTTTTCTTCTATCATAAAAAAGTTTGCTTTAAAATTATCAACCCACCATGATTGTATCATAAGACACTATCTACATTATTAATAATTTATAACAGGCTATTCCTTCAATTATTATAAATGGAACCTAACTCATTAATAAAAGCAATTAATAATATGATTTTTTAAAATAAGTTTAATATGTTGGGAATTTAAATTTAATGCAAATTTTTTTGATTTTAATTTATATTTTTTTTTCGGTCTTAAAGTATATTTTTTTAAAAATATTTCATAAATCGATAAAGTATACCTTATTTAATTGAAAAAAAACGGCAAACTTTAAATTCCACAAATTATTGAATTTATACATAAATCCATTAAGCTATACAAACTGACCATAAATGATAAAACATTAAAAATCACAAAACAGTAGATATTATTATTATGATTTAATTATATCTTATTATATATAAATGTCTAAAGATAGTATTTATTAGGCAAAAATATCTAATAAATCCTTGAATGTAATTATGTAAATTACTAATTATGCTTTTGTTGTTAGAAGTATAAATTAAGTTTCGAAACTGATTGTCATTCATCATATGCATGCATTATAAGAAAATATAAATTAGTGTAATAATGTCTCTTAAATTCTTGCATTCATTAGTTTGTATTTTAAAATAAACATTAAATATAAGTTATTAATTTTATAAGTGCATTGCGCATAAATTATCTCTTTATTATGCAATATTAATTTTTTTAAAAAATTTCGACCCTAATATTAGGGCAACCTAAATTTAAGTGGGAAAAGTCGTCGGATCTCTGATTTCATAATTTAAATAATAAAATACTCGACATTTATTTCCCCAAATTTGTTATAATCATCTTAGAAGTGGGCGGGGCTGTGAAAATTCCCAAGGATCACTCCGCCATTGGGAATAAATTTTCCAAGCGTAATTAGACCTGACGAGATTTTCAAAAAAATACGGGCGTGATTGGGCTCGAATAGAAAGCTTGCGTAAATCACGAAAAATTTGAAAAAATGTGAATTTTTAAAAATGCATTTTTAAATGTGAATTTTTTTTTTTATTCTGCCTTCAAAATAATAAATAATTTAATAAAACTTTAAAATTTTATAGATTTAAACGTTAATTATCTTTAAAGTTTATAACTAATTTTGAAGTTAGTTTTTGAGCGCAACTTATACAAATTTCAAGAACTTTATTTTAACAAATTTAACAAAAATGAATAAACTATTAGAATTTTTAATTTGCCATATTTAAATCCTTTTTACTTTTTCAGTAAATTAGTCATTAAAGCCAGTTCGGCTTCTTGTGAACGATTTTTTACAGCCGTTAAACGTTTATTAGAGGACGAACGCAACTAAAATAGAAAAATATTGTGCCGTCCTCACTGTCACTAAAATTTTCAGGAGCAAAATTTGAAAATAACCAATAATTATTGTAAAATTTTATATATTTTAATGAGTGTATGGATCATAATATTATTTTCTTATATGATTATTAAAATACGGACATTTTTGAAGATGGTTCTATGTATCCCAATATGTAAAAATAATGTTTCTAATAATTAGCATGATACGAGCTTTTAGATAATAATAGAGGACCTATAAATATAAACATTTCTTCAAAAAAAGACATTTTTTAAAAATGTTACATACGAGATCTTTGAGGGAATCCTTCTTTTTTTAGATAAAAATTTTGATTTATAAATGCCACATGAGTTAGTGTTGTAAAAAGCCCGATTTTCGGGTCGTTTTTTAAAGACGGCCTGATTAAGATTATGACCAAAATAATATTATATAAGTCTGAAGATTTTGCTCATAGATGGCAGAAAGGTTTGGACATATTTGCCAAATCTCGAGGTTTACATTATGTTATTTTGGCTAAATGGGCTGTTTTTAGAAATCGATCCAAATCGGGCTCTTTAACAACACTAAACAAGAGTAGTGAATAATTAATTGTAAAAAATTTAAAAGACGTTTATGCAGAATTATGATAATAGAAAAGGCGGGGATTATAATAATATTTGATGAGTAAATAAATGCAACCACGCCGGGCCATCTTTATTATCGTTAAAACTCTTTATAATAACGTTAGGTGATGAATATAATGATTACAATTCTTTTATATTATAAATAAATTAACAATTCATAAACATAATTAACAATAACAAAGTCACGTTACCAACCAAGATGGGGTGACAATTGATGTATAATTAGTTATGGGGTCTGAGATGATCTAATCTTCAGATAATTGAGTATTGGAAGGGAGCAAGGGGAGAAAGGTGCCAATGTGGCTAAGCCAGTGAGTTTATTTTAAAGGCTTATAAGTAGCCAAGCCAGTGAGTTTATTTTATTCTAAAGCTCATTCATTGGTTCCTTTCTTTTTTGGGATGTTTTTATTGGAGATTTCTTCCTTTAAGGTTTCTGTGGAAAAATTTTTACGTTGGCTAGTACTCTTACACAATGGAAAGTTAATAATGAAAATTTTAAAAGATAATTTTTCCATTGCGTAAGTCTATATATATAGGCGAAAGACCTTATTTCTGAGAGCCTTCGCAAAAGATTTTTCCACCCTTAATAACAAGACGTGCAGACTATTAAATATTAAAGCTATATTTATTTATAATAATATAAGTGTTAGTGTAAATATATATAAAAAGGGGTATGAGGGTCTGGGGTATTAGGGGATTTGTGAGTGCGTGTGTTATTTGGTATGTTCCTCGTTGACATTCTCTTCGATAACCGTTTCGATGTTGCTTTCATCCAGTGATGTTTCCATGGTAGCTTCGAAAATGCCCGGGTCGAAGCTGTCGTTGTTCGCTTGTAGTCCTTGCTCGATAATGCCCTCCACTTCATCTGACAGACGAATGGGGGTTGACGCTCTGATCCATGGTAAGGCCTCTTCGATCCTAGGTAATCCTGTCGTGTTGATTCCATGCATCATATTGTGGGCTGCTTCGCTTCCTATTTATATCCTGCTGGGTCCGTCAGCTGGATTCTCCTCCGAGGGGATCCATTTGATATTCCTCGCGAGGTGGACAAAATCGTGGAAACCTAAGGCTAGCATGATCCTAGTAACCAGATGCTCACATGCCGGGGATCTCGATCCTCCCTTTTTAATGATAGTGTACGCTACTTGACTATCCGAGACAATGGAAGGGATGGTGGAGAATCTATTCATACCGTATCTACATCCAGCCCATATTGCTAGTAACTCTTTTTGGTTGATATGTGGGGTAGCGAGGTCCGGGATCAATAGGTCGTGTTTAATTTCATCGAACGTAAAAGAATATCCCGGCTGCCCGACCTCCGCTAATCCTATGTGGTTTAGCGAGGCATCCACATGGATGATTGGTCCTACTGGGAAGACAAAGGGGAAAGGTTCCATGAGCGAGGAGATTGCAATGACGACTTTCGGGTATGCCTTGACGTAGTCTATTGGCGAAGTTTCTTCCTCGCTTAGCATTGTGGAATAATAATAAGGGGCGAATACTCTCGATAGTCCGGTTATTGAATATATATAGTGGTTTAGAATACCCAAGACCTCGAGCGCTATATTTCTCTCTATTGACATAGATTGGAGCGTGTGTTTATAAAGAATCAACTGGCAGAATCTTAACCGCGCTTTATTTTTATCATCAATCTCAGCTGATTTATTTGTAAAATCTATGATGATTCCTAAATACGTTAACTCTCCGTAGGAATAATTACGGATTTTGTGGTATTGATAACGAGTCCCCACGCTGTAGCCATATCCAGAAAGGCTATAGTGTCCTGAAATACTAAATCTGGCGAGTTATGAAATATAATGATGTCGTCGAGGTATACTGAAAAGTTTGCCTTTTTAACTGATTTTGCGCATACATCTAAAACGATATTCTGCAAGGCGTAGGGGGAAAAGGCTGCCCCCATAGGCAAGGTTTTGTATCGGAATTTTGTTGATGAGGTAGCGAATCCGAAGAATCTTCTCCTACTCTGTGCTAATGGGATGGAGTAGAAGGCAGACTTCAAATCAATCTTTGTGGCCTTTGTTGCTGTTTCCAGTAGAGGAGCGATCATGGGAATTGTCCTCAACCTGAAAGGGTATCGAATAAAGTTCTTGGAAACGTTAGAGAAATCTGAGATACTCTAGGGGTTCCGTCCTCTTAGGAATCAGGAATAACGGTGAACAGAACATCGCGTCAGTCCTTTCGATAACGCCCCCGTCTAGCAGCTGGTTGATGATGGGCAGATATCTTGCTGCTAAACGGGTGAATCTATTTCTAAAGTAACCTCCGTTGTCGCTGATAGCCTGGTTATCGAATTTTGGGCAGAAACCCCTCAATGCTACCCTCTTGGTGAAGGGGGATTGATCTAGAGTAGCGTGAATATCGAGTTGCACGTGATCTGTAATGTCGATCCCCATTAACCTTAGAAGCCTGTGGAATCTGCCGATCGAATCACTGTCGACCGCCGGCGCAGGCGGGTACATGACGGTGGTTATGTACGGGGTGATCCTATCCGCGAAGATGTTACTCATGATCATAGGTTCGCCGTTGTGATCGAATTGTTCTGTCACAGGTAGGTCGGGGATACTGTCACCACTGGATATTGAACGTGAATCCTCTATTTCGACCTTAGCTTCCCTAAAGCCTGTGGGCCCCGCTGGCGAGAATTTTTGGCGCCTGACATCTTTGATCCAGCGTTTGATTTCGTTTTTGCCGATATCATCGATGCAATTATCTCCCCACGGGGTCAGGTCGTCTATGATTCCCAGCTCGATCGTAGATGGGGGAAGGCTAAGGAGGAAGTCATTGATTGTTTGTAGATTTCTTGTTTCTATTAGGGAAACCGTGTTTGGCGTTTCCGTAACTCGTGGAGGGTTGGCTATCGATAGTGTTTCTAACAGGAGATCCAAGGCGGGAGGTTGATTGCCCTTGCTTCTTGCCCGCGTAGGAGGCAGGGGGGTTTCGAAAGGGCGTGTGTTTCGGCATGGGCGGAGGATCCCCTACGAATCTGTACATCGTCTGATGGGATTCCCATCTAATCTGGTCCCAGCCCCAGGCGATTGATTTTGCGTATGGCTTTGTTGGCGATGTCCCTGAGGAATTCCAATGAATTGGATTCTTTCATCTCCTTCACTGCTATTTTTAGGGAGGGGAATTCGTGGATGTCTCGCCCTTTTAGTTGGAAATCTTGAGTCTTTTCTCCTAGACATATGGCGTTAGTGAAATGCTTGGCCACTCGAATCAGTTTCTTTTTGTCTGTCTCCCCTGGTATATTGAGGGTTTTTAGTTCTTCCTCCGATAAGAGAAATTCTGTGGATTCTGTGGTAAGATCGATGATGGGAGGTGGGGGGTTCGGTTGTTCCGTTTGAATGGATGCTGTGTTGACGACATTGGGGTTTTTTGTCTCTATCTTAATTGTCTCCATTATCGCAAAGAATTCACCCATTTTGGTGATCATATTGTCGACTTTATGGTTTAGGTTGGAGAGCTTATCGTCTGTGAGCTTTTGGCTATTAATGGCTGCTAATCTGACGTCTTCTAAGTCGGTTGCTAGTTGAGAGTTTTTCTCTGACATAGATTTGTATAGTCTGGTGAACGGCCTGTTCAGTAAATTTTCGTTGTTATCAATTTTTCCTGCCTATCGGTGTGTTGGTATAACCACTAATTTTTGCTTTGGCTGGTACTCTTACACAATGGAAAATTAATAAACAAAGATAAAATAAAATAAATTCTAAAAAATATTTAATAATCATTATTTAGAAAAGCTTAGAAATTTTTTAAAATAAATTTAAAAATAGTCCCCTAATTTTTCGGGCATGGGCATGAACTTGATCAAAATTTTGTGATCCGTGATTGGACCTGTCAGGCTGAAAATTAAAATTAATATAAATTCAAAAGTTCATAGTAAAAATTATCTGAATTGGCATGGTAGGTACTTTATACATAGACCTGTGCACCGAAGTCTCAATCGGCGGCGGGTTTTTAAAATCTTTCATCGGCACGCCGAATTAGCCGCCGCCTAATGAATTGGCCTACAAAATCAAATTAATTTATAATTCATTGTATTACATTTTTTTAAATAATTTATTTGGGTACTCCTAGTTTCACGATTGTTAATATAGCTTAGTTCTTAAATCAATTCCTGTCCCACTCCTAAATAAGTTTATGTATTTTTCATTTTCTGAAATAGACTAAAGAATTGTCTTTTTACCAAGGTCAGAGTCACGCAAGTAATATTCGATATCGATTTTAAATAAAACAAATTTATATATATATTTAAAATGCGGACAAAATATAAAGTAAAAAATATAAATAAATTAGAAATCAAATTTAGTTAAATTATAATTGCCATAAATAAATATTATTTTGCCTAAATTTGCGGGGCATAAAGAGGTTAATTGAGTAAGTCTAGGAAGTTTCAGTCGCTTTTTTCGCCAAAAGGTTAATGCATCCAAATGTGCCATTCTTGCTCTAGATTGCTAGTGTTATTATAGTCGTTGCTATTTTAGCTCTATACGAATTGGATGTTTGTCCATTATCTTCAACTTAAATCTCATTATCTCCATTTCTATAATACTCCACAAGTTTTCTATGTTTAATTAAAAATTTTAATGATGTCGTAGAATTTGAATTTAAATATTCTGAAACAATTTTAAGATCTTTAAATCTCGGATCAAATAGTGCCGATATTTTAAAATTATTATATAATTTAAATTACTATTGGAAACATATGGTAAAGTTAATGATGTCCGAGCTATCAAATTATTTGTATATTTATTTCTATTTCACTACGAAATTATAAATCTTAATTAATTGTTGATCCCATTTGGAAGAAAGAAATTTTACAGACTCTGAATGGATTTAGTAAATGTGAATAGTTCATCAACTAGATCCCATTTGTTGTTAAAAAGTTTGAAGAATGTTCCCTATTTTATTTAGTAATTATTTATTTATAGGACATTGTTGACACCCAACGGGTAGGTCATTTGATTAAGGTTTTCATATTAATTCGATTTGGGGCATTGCAATAAGTTCTATTATATAACCAATACAATTCATATTTTATTTATTTGAATATTCAGATTTAAAAGATAATAATTTAATTTATAAATATAAATATAATAGCATTTTATAATATTTACATGCCACGCTGCCGCCATAATAAAATTAACGGCAAAGATTGCGGAGCGGCTCATTTTAAACTTTCAGATCTAGTTATACAGCGTCGGTGTAGTATATTATAGTGTTCTAGAAATGTATTTTTTTTTAAAATGCTCTCCTGAACAATTTAAAAAAATGGATATATAATACTTAGATAGTCAGCGGCGACATACTAGAATACGATTCCGTCGAGATCAGGTCTTTCAATAAAAATAAAAACACACTATAAATGATTCAACAGAATTCGTTAAAAACCTTACGACATTATATAATACACTAATTAATAACTATTAAGAGTATGATAAGTAAATGGGGTAAAACAAATGTGAAAAAATGCCGATCAAAAGGAGGATGTTTATTACCTCTCTCATCTAACTTTTATCACGGATTTTGACAAATCCTTGCACCTTATCCTATTATCGAATAGTAATTTTCACGAGTAAATTGTATTTTTTTTTACTAGACAATGTGCCTTTAGGCTTTGATGGATAAAAAAAATATTTATTTGAAAAGTTCATCCTTTTTTTTTCAAGAAACGCAACGAAAATGCAACAGAACGGAAATCATTATTTTATCAATATTTTTGTTATTTGCGAATTAAAATTTTTTAGATACAAAATACATATTAATTTGCGTTTCATATTTGTTTATATAAACATTTTTTTTTTCAATGACAATCACAAAAAAAAATATCGAATTATATTTGAACTATTTTTTTAATCTCAGACACACCATTGATTTATTATAGACATTAATTTTTTTTAAATAACGGCTCATTAAGATTTAACGATTTATGAATAATATAAATTTTCGAATATTTTTGTTAAATTACCCGTTACTTAATTTAATTTAAAATTTTGCCTTTTTTTTGAAAAAACAATCTCCAAATGAATAACGAGTGCATAAAAATAAATAATCATCCTATATCTATGTAAATGTAAATAATGCACATAGACGGCGCCCGAAAAAAGATTTCGGACAAATTTTTCAAAATGCTTTTTTTACATGCCGGCCCGAAGTTTGAAAATGTTTTTAAAGTTGGTGATAATTAGGCAAATTTATGTCGTTTTCCTTAATAAACAAAATATTACTGCCAGGTCGGACAACTTGTACAAAATTTATTTCACAGGCCTGACTGAAAAACCCGTAGAAGATATATATAAGATGCGCATTCATAGTTTTTTTAAATGGGTCGATTTCTCGGATTTTAAATTAAGAATTTAACCAAACTAATGTTAGCGAAACCTCCAGATTTCGCAAATAGATGTCCAAACCTTTCTGCCATCTACGGGTAAAATCTCCAGATTTGCACAATATTTTTTGTTTAAAATTGGGCTAGCCTTTTTTTCTAAATTGAACCTATTTAGCATCGCTATCACTACCTTCTTCTCAATAGTCTTGACTACTCTACGAATGTTTGATTGGCATGAAAATTTTGTTTGTAAGTAGTCATTTTTTTAAAAAGAGAAAAAATTAAAAAAAATAGATCAAATTTTTTCTCTACACGTCTTAATTTAATCATTATAACAGCGGATAAAAAAAATTATTTCATAATATTTTAAAAATAAAAAAATTTTATTTTCCTAAAAATATTGGATTCATTTCATATCGATCCAATTCATATAGATAATGAGGTCTTCCGTTTTTGGTGGAGCATTCCTTGATATCTATTTTTTTAGGTTATATTTGGGATATTTGGTATCAAATCACTCACCTTTCGGCCGCCTCATTTATTTACGATTAAAATTTATATAAAGATCATTAATTCGCTACTAGATTAGGAGCGAAATTTCACTCGCGAGATAGGGCCAAAGGTGAAAAAGCGCTATTTTTACATTTCGCATATTTTAAATAATTAGTTTTTTTTTAACAAGAAAGAACTAAATCAATTTGATTTTGAATATATATGACTAAGTAAAAATTGTTAACCAGGTAGAAGAACAATAGTGATTTTTTTATTATATATTATGATAAATTTTTTTATAATGACTAAATTCCAATCTTTGCAAATTATTTAATCTTTTATTAACCCTGACTTAATTTTTCCTTTAATAATTTGCGCGGTTAACAAATATATTCAAATAATTAATATGTCTAAGAAAATTTTTTGAGATGGCGCTCTATAAATCGATGATTGTATCTTTAAATCAGAGACCAGCACGATGCCGAAATTTTAAACCCGGATTTGAATTTTTTAAATTCTTTTTCAAACCACGCACAGGATTTTTTGCTCCGCCCAGAAAAATCGGCCAAGACTAACCATTAAATGGTTTAATTTTATTCCTGGTTATTTTTTAGCCTGGCTCTGAATTTTTGAATAATTTTGGCTTTATGCAAATTTTTTCAAAGAAAAATTGAAGTATGAGGATTAAATAAATAGCCAACGCGCCATTATCTTTTTCCAAACGATTAGTGATATAATTTATATTTATCCTTTTTAAAGCCATTTCCAAACAAGACGTTTTTTTTAAAAAAAAGGATTAAAAATAAACAGCGCTTATATGATATTCTTTGAAACTCGGTTGATTAAACCTATATTAAAAAATTTCCCCCTTTTTGAAATGGTTTTTAATAACAATTTTTGGGATTATGGACCGAGTTCGGGGCTGGGCTTGGCATTGGGGGAAAATACCCTTGACTTTATTAAAATATAACGCTATCTTTAATTTTTAAATATTGTTGGCGTAAATTTTTGTAAATATTTGTTTTACCGCGCAAATTATTGAAGGAAACATTAGATAATACGTTAATAAACTATATAAAATAATTATCAATATTTACCTAGTCATATATACCAAATTCTTGGAGCTATCAACGAAATCTCGAGGCTTAGGCAATGTTTTTCTGTGTAAAATATTAAGTTAGCCCTTTTTTAAAATCGGCTTAAACCGAGCCGTTTTACAACACTAATTTTGATATAAACTATTTATGTATAGGAAATTATAATGGTGTCACCAGTTGATTTGCATTGATATACATAAATGAATCAATCATTATTCTAGATAATACTAATATTTATGCTAAACAATTGGTGATTCATATTTTAACATTTATAAAAATTTGTTATTTATATTTTTAAACATTGATTTTGGACCTGGTCGAGCTAAAATAAAAATATGGGACACTCAGACTAAACTAGGGATCTAATCGTAGCAAATATTTGGTTTGAACCTTTTCACATACACACTCATATGAATTATGTAAAGAGAAACTTTTTTTTAAAATTTTATAACTCTTTCCCAAAAATGATATTGAGTCGTTATAATATTTTCAAGATTTTCTTCTGAGAAATTTTATACATAAAAGATGGAATAAATTCTGTAGCTGAGGACACTTAGATAGCTGACACCTTCAAACAGCAAATTAATCGAAACAGATTATTAATAATAGAGTAGAGTTAGGATATTAAAAGAATCAAACCGGACTAAATTTTTAATGGTTCAGCTTAGTTTGGTTTTAATTGTTAATACCGGTTTAACAGTTCGGTTTAGGTTCGGTTTTAACCCCTGCTTTAAAACTCAATAAATTAGGTTGGGATTGAGTCGGAGAAATTGAATTTGCAACTAAAAAAATTTTAAACTGATGAATCTTTTGTTTAAAAAATTGCGATAGACGAGCGTTAAATAAAAGTAAAGTAGGGTGACGCTGACATTTCATTATTTATTCTTCCTAAAAATTTATTAAATTAAGACCCTATCAGGTCGTTTCGGAAAATTTAATAATATCAGCCCATAACCAATATTTCAAAGAAGGCTTAAACCGGTCCGATCCTAGAAAATACGGTTTCATAAAGGAAAAAGAAACGATAAATACATATATGAAAGTTAGTTTTACAGAACAAATTGCTGATTGGACGCTATTTATTCTAAATGAGAGAGAAGATAAGATATAGAAATAAATATGATCATTAACAAGCAAACATACAAATACAAGGACAAGATATATAAGTCAAACACGTCCAATCGCTATTCTTTATTAAAACTGCTTAATATATTTTCTTAAAAAATAAAAAAAATTGTAATTTTTATTATGAATTTTGGACTTATAAATATAATTTCAAAAAATTAAGCATTTTAGTTCACCGGAAAAAGTTTGATAATTAATATGGGTTAATAATAAAATAAATTTTTTGAAAAATACCTAGATAGCTTTGAACGTTATTGATTTTTATGTGTTTTATTAAAATATTAGATAGCGATAATTTTATTCTTATATTCAAAAAAATTTGATGTTTACAAGTAGCATTTGTGGCTTATAGAGTTCTGGATTCTAATCCAGTAAGGGTCATGTTTTTTTCTAAAGCTAACTAAGTATTTCTATCCTTAGGGGGATGATATATAGTAGATCAAACTGATCACGTGGAATATAAATTAAAAAATAATTGGGTTTTATTCCATTTTAATAAATTTTGGTCTTTGTTTAGCAAGTGGACTTACTTTACATATCATTACCCTAGACTTACACACTCTTCTAAAAAAAAATCAATAAAAAAAACCTAACATATTTTTTTTTACAATCTTTAAATGCTTGTGAGGATAACATCATTTATATTTTAATAAACTCAAATTATATTTTTTTAAAGATAAACGTTTGTCCTAGAACAAATTTTTCTATCCAATTTACTCTAGCGAAAAAAATATTTTTGCTCAATTTAAATTGGAAAATGTTGGGTTTGAGACATGCAGATTTTGAAATATCATATATATTTGTATTGTAATTAATAACAAACCCATAGTTAATCGGGATGTTTCAGAATTTGAAATTCTCTTCAAACAAATGTTTTATCTCAGAGTTTTTGAGAATGCTACAATTTTTTGATCAAATCAAAATTCCAAATGTAAAAAAATATATATATAAATAAATAATCATGTGATATTAGTGTTGTTAAACGGCTCGATTTGAGCCGATTTTAAAAAACGGCTAACTCAACATTATAGCCAGGAAAATATTGCTAAGCGTCGAGATTTCGCCAATAGATGTTCAATCCTATATGCCATCTATGAGCTGAGCAAATCTAGGCTTGCATAATATTTTTCTGGATAAAATATTGAGTTAGCCGTTTTTAAAATTTGGCTCAAATTGAGCCGTTTAACAACACTAGGTGATATGAAAATATGAAATCACAAATTTTTTAAAAAATGATTTAGATTTTTTTTAAAAAAATCTTCAAATTAAATGATCTTCAAAGATTTTTGGGCAAAAGAAAATCATTTTTTTCAAACAGTTTGAGATAAATTTCGAGCTGTTTTTTTTTCTCGGCTGATTTAGTGGCATTCTACAATTTGGGAAATCTTATATTACAATAAAATCTTATTTTAATAAAAACAACTTATTTCTTCATATTTTTATACTTCGTTAGATCAATCTTCTCCCTGCGCTCATCAAAAGTTTCACATTTTTCTTTTAGGAACCGAATTGCACAATGACACCAAGCTACTTAGAACTATAAAGGTATTACTTTAAAAAATTTTTTTTTTTATTAAAACTATGTCTTAACTTCGTTTCTTTAAATTGATATTTAATGCATTTCCTTATTTATATTAGCACCAAAAATCAAACTATCGATTCGTCGTATATTTGATTTGAAAAATCAAATTCTTTCAAAATATAATCAAAAATGAAATTAATATTTAAAATTAAAATTATTAATAGAAATGGAAATAGAGTAAGAAAAATAAATGAAAAGTTCTACAAAGAACATGTTGAATATTTACGAATATTGAAAATTCCATTTTTCGACGAATAATTTTTTTTTCACCATTCGGAATAATTGTATAACGAAAAATAATTTAGCTATATAATAGAAGGTATAATATAAAAGTATGAATACGATGAATCAATAAAGTGTGGTCACAATTGAGAGTGGGAAAACAGCCGACCTGAAAGGGCCAATCAAGATATATAAAAAGGCCGTTATTCACCTACTGAGAATGAGATGATAGCCGTTTAATCTATAAGTGGTCCTTTTGAGATTTTTTTATAAAACTGTATTTCTTATTTTGGCCTTGTATTCGTTATTTATTAGCCATTATTTATGAATATTGGGAAATATTAGTAGCAAAATGTCACTGATAGACCTATTTTCCTAGATTAAACATAGATATGGCCACTGACATGAAATATTAAAGCGCTAGATTGACAATCGTAATGTTTAATATACAATTTAAAACAGGACTAATGGAAGTTCACCATTTTGATTACGCTTGATGATGTAAACTAAGTATAGGATTTAGAAATTAACCTTTTTTTAAAAATGTATGCATATTATTTGTAGAGCAATAAAAAAATGAAGGATGGTTTTCTGTTTACCGTCAATATTTTCCAATAGATTTTTTTTTAAATTCTGCAGCGCTTACTTTTTTCAGTAGCGATAGCTTTAAAGCGCTACTTTTAAAAAAAATAGCTATAGCGGTAGCTTGCTACTAATTTAGAAAGTAGCGCTACTTTGCTACTATCAATTTTATATAATTAATATACATAAAAGTTGTTAAAATATATTTATAATTAATTCTAAAATCATAATCTTTTTATTTTATTTGGTTTTGAAATTGAATTTATATTTTAGAATCTGCATTATAAATCAAGTTTTCAAAATAATTTAAAATGTTGGATATTGAAGATAATTTTGGTATAGATTATATCGACAAAATTTCCCTGAAAAATGATGATAATATGGAATTTCGTTTTCCTGAATTCGCAAAATATTTTAATCTACATAAAAGAATTAACTCAGGGTATTTCATTTTAAGATGTGCCTGAAGGTCTTATCAAACAAGGCTAGTAACTTCAACGAGGGAATTTAAAAATAATATACCAACCAAACAAATTTAATATATATGTGTGTAGCACAATCCTTAATCTTTAAAATAAAATTTGAATAAAAGCTGTATCTATAATAGTTTTTGAGCCAGGATGAATTTATGTGATTGAGTTTCTGGCCCGTCCAAATATGGTAGGTTTCAATTGGCCATAAATATTATTCAAGAATTATATTATAAATAAAAATTATAATAAATAATTAATATTAACATTTTATTTTATCATCAGACTCATCTATTTAATGATAATATTTTATAAATTATTATCAGGGTTTTAAACATACTTAAAATTAATCACTCATCTATTTATATATTTATAAATGTTATCAAAATGTGCTTAAAAAAACTTATTTCAATCCCTCAATAGATAAAATGGTTAGTTGGCAAACATAGCTATCCACTTATCCCTTACATAATTTTTATTTTCACTTTCATTATTATAATTATATAATTTTAGACTGACCCTAACCAGATCAAAAACGCCACTTACTATGGATAATTATTTTGAAATAAATAGTAATACCATTGAAAATCCTTCAGACTTTTTTTTAAATCTAAAAATACTCAAATAAATATTTTTGATTTTTCTTATATAAAAAAAATATTTATAAAATTTAATACTACATTGCTTGCTAGTGTTGAACGATTATTTAGTAATAGCTTATATTTTCTTATCGTCGCTCGACTTGGGGAAGTATGGAAATTTCTATTATTATTGAGATGCAATATAAAAAATTACATATATATTTGAAATTTTAGTCATATTTTTTATTTGCGGAAATAGAGATACTTGAAAATTTTTTTTAAAAAATTCTAAAGTAGCGTAAAAAGTAGCTTTAGTAGTGCACTTTTTTGAAAACGGTAGCAATAGCGCGCTACTTTTAGTTAAAATTAGCTTTTAACAACACTGAAATTTTGGGAAAGAGGCCTTTCCGTTTATGGGATCATATAAAATTAGTCATTGCAATATGATCAAAGATGCTCCTTTTCCGATACTTTGGTAGCGATATCAGCTGATACTTTCAATTTTAAGGGATAAACGGTATCAACAAAAAAATGGTATTGGTGCATTTTTGGCATGATGGTATTTATTTTTTTTAAAAAAAAGTATACACCAGTATAACACTTAGTAAAAGGAAAGTATTAAAATTTTGATTATAGCCTTAATCACAGAAGTTGCTTAATATCCCTTTTTTCTTCTTAAATTTTAAATGATAATATCAATTATGTCAATGAAGAATTATACAACTAAAGAAGTAAAAGTAATATATGATGCAATGCATGAATGATTAAAAGGATTTTTTTTTAAGAAAAAATTTATTTATATATGATGCTCTTTTTTGTTTGATTCATTTTAATTGAGTTTTAAAAGTCAAAAATTGTTTTTTAGAGAAGAAAACGCACTTTTCTAGCACATTATAATGATTATTTATTGGCTATTAAAAAAATATTTAAACTAAAATGGTTTATTTATTTTAAAAAAATATATATTAAAAATTGGGACTTTTAAACTAATAAAAAACAGTTTTTTTATTACTAAAACAAATCTAATTTTATTATTCTATACCAGTAAAACCTCCATAGAGTGACTATCATTAATTTTAAGAAAAAAATGGCGGATTATGGGGAACAATTTCATTCCCATTTATGGTCTTTTTTTAAAATGGCTGACTATCGAACTGTTTTTTTAAAGTTTTTATGATTACTTGAAAATTACAAATGGATTCTACAGGGATGGTAAAGTTGGTAATCTGATGTTATTATAATACCAGAGACCGAATATTTAGGGGCCTGGCGAAAATGCTTATAAAAAATTTCATTTTCAAACATGGTCATGATTGTTTTTTAATAAATTTTACAATCTTTCCACAATCTTATGCTTATAACATTTCCCACCCGATTTTTAAATCATTGATTTTTCCGACATCACTCCGGCTTAAAAATTTTTTTTTTTATCATTAGGATTATATACTCAAAACACATAATTAACCTATTAATTTCGGATATATAAATTTGCAATTAATACAATAAGCAGGCGGTAAACAAATTTAATTTGCAAACGCCCAAAATCTCCAAATATTTAATTTATAATACTATCCCATCTATTAACATTATGCGCTCGCTAGAACGCCTTGATATGATCTTACCACTTAGTTATAGCACGGGCAGGCGATATATATCAGAATTACTAAATAAGTATTATAGCTTTGCATTCATAGGCGTGAATTAACAGCCTATCGATCTCAGCGAATTTGCATTCACAGTTAGTGCGAATTCGCCTTGAACTAACAGCTGATCAATCATAACGAATTTAATTCACAGTATAAATTTATTTTTTCAAAATGGGAGTTTCTACAAACTCATGACACACTTCCTACTCTCGTTGATTTGAGAGGACAGCCATGGATTTTAAAGGAAACTGAAATTTGCCAAACCGTGTGGACAGCATTGATGGCAAATACTGCACAATTAAGAAGCCATCTAAATCCATTTGGAATGAATAGACTACGCCTGGGTAACCACACCCTATTCTTAAATATCCAAATTTGTTTAATAATTAATTATTAATGATACTTAACAAACCATAAGTTTTTCTTATATAATTTTTAATAAAACGAGTGTGTGTGATATATAAATATGACTTTATGTATCCCACTATATTAAAATATGTCCTAATTATAATAAAATAACTATAGATAGATAAATAAATACTTCTGTCATTCGGGTATAGTTGAAAATTGAATATAATTTTTTAAGAGTTTTGGAAGGAGAATGTAAAATTCGCCCTCTTTCCTTTTAATATCATTAAATTCTTTAGTCTCCTGTCTATCATTTATAAAAAAAATTAATAATTTTAAAGTTGAGGAAACCTTATTGAAAAATAATTTATTTCGCGCAGAAATTTATACTATGAATGAAATTCATTGCCATCGATCCGCTGTTGTTTGTTGGCTAACTGTCAATGTAAATTCGTTGCGATCGATCGTTAATACATTGCGAATTCGCTTAGATAATTTGCGTTAACTGTGAATGTACGATTATACTAAAATTTAAATTACATTTTATAACTGTTTTATAATGTAATCTAAATTTTATTTGATAATATAATAAACTTACCTAAAAAAAATTAAAAAGATAACATTTTCCATTTTGAGTTTTCTCTTATGAACTTCAAATTTTTTTTAAAATATATAGTTTCTATAGTATATCAATAATAAGTATATCAATAATATCATAATATGCTACAATATTAAATAACATTCATAATGTGTTTATTTGATCAATGTGATAATGATACACAATTTAATTATGATTGTATAATATCGTAATAATGTAAGAGGGATTGGAAAATTAATTTAAAGTTATGCTTCATTATATAATCATTAAAAAAGAGTTGAGATTGAAGCTATCAAATCATGAATTATTTTATGGATCAAAGAATTAATAAAGTTTACCATGGTAAAAAAAAATAGAATAATAAATGGGTTAATGTTTATGGTACCATTCATTCGTCTTCTTCTTTTTTATTCGATAAGAAGAAGGAAGGGAATAAAGAAAGATTAAAGAGAATTTATAAGTGGTGTAACGTTTAAAAAATTTATTATTATTTTTTTAATGATAAGCCAATGGTTAGTTTAAATAGTTAAGTCATTATTTTTAGAGATACCGGTTACCTAATCCTTAATATGTTATTATCAAGAGCATAACCGAGAGCAATATCATCGACATTTTTATTGCCACAGGAAGGTCTTTAAAAATGTTGCACTCAAATTAATTTTGCTTGGGAGGATAAGAATGATATGTTTATGGCAATTGCTTGCTATAATTTTTAACTGGGCCTCCCTAAATTTAATTTTATATGGCCATAAGCACCACAAACCCTCTAATTCATATATTTTTTAAAATATTTTATCATAATTACCTAAGTTAATAAATTTTCCTCCCATATTTTTTTATATTATTTATTTTTAATTTATAATAATGGCGATTTAGATACTTCGTTTTAAAATATTCAGCCCGGCCCGGGTATTTTTTAAAAGTTTTTAGGCCCGGCACGGGTATATTTAAAATTAAAATACGACCCCGTTTGTGTACCCAGGCCAGTCTTAGGACTGAGTCTGCAGATCTTATCTATATATAATATATAAATTTTTTTAACATTAGAATCTCGGTTTGTCGGTAGGCCTTCTCGATACCCAAGACTTTGGCGACAATGTTTTGGTAGGCCTGGTCAAAAATACTGGTGATGGAAGAGGAATAGGTGGAGGGGTGCCAAACTATAATACACCTATGGGTAAACGCTTTCCGCCCTCAGCCTTTGATGCCTTAGCTCAAAAAAGAGCCATCCCTGCTTTCAACGACCAACAACTGGGCCCGCTCAATCCTAATTTTCTCCTTGGCGATCATAAAAGCACTGGAGACAATATTGGCGTACTGATGGAAACTTCCCATAATAACATAAATCTCAAACAAGTTGATATGAGCCCCGCAAGCTTGAGTAATTATGATATCGCGAATAATAAATCCATTGGTTCGGGGAAATCATCTCTCAAAGGTTTCCGACGATTTTCCACTTCCAGACTACCCCCAGTCTTCCAACACTTCCTCGCTAATCCTAATTCGAACCTTAATCCAACTAATAATATTAATCTATCTAATGATTACAATTTTAATAACTTGAGAGCTAGCAGTCTCGATTATTCCTTGCCTCGCTCTAAAACGGTCGAAGAAGAAATGTCCGAGAATTTATTAGGGAAGCGTTTATGCGATGAAAATCTTAACGATGTTAAGCATATAAGAGATATAAGCCATATGGACGATCAAGTAGGCATCACGAATGATATTGCCTTACAAGGTTTTTATTCCTCCATATCCAACGTTGACATTAAGGCCTTACGTACATCCGGTCAAGGTATAAATTGATGCGGCATTATATTTTTTCGAGATATGTTTTTAAAACAGTCTGGTATTATTTTGATAATTTTATTTTTAGGCGATGAATATAAGGACATCATCCATTATTATTTTTTTATTGCCTTAGATTTTGATTTATGCTAGAAATGTTACCGGATACAAATTTCCTGCCGAAACCCTGCCGGATCTCAATTTATAAGATCTGATATTGATTCCAATATCCGGTTTATCCAATAATATTCAATATAAAAATTAATAGAACATACCCGTATCCCTATATTTCCCCACTGCACCTCAACCTCAACGAATGCTATCTCGGATCATCTAAAAGTCGGATATAATTATAATAAAAATTCGCAAAATTTAGCCGAAGATAACAACACCGTTTGCCGCTCATACGATTTCGATAGAAACAACCCCTTCTACGTTGTACCTGATTTTTGCGGAAATTTTTTCGATAAACTTTTGAGGGAAAAATTTGGTCGCAGACTTATAGCTCCGCCTTTCATTTACCATGTTTCTCGGCTCTTACCTATAACTACGGTGCGGAAAACATGCGGATTTAAAAAAAATATTACTTTAAAATGAAAAAGTTTCAAGTATAATATATTTTGTCCGCCAAAAGTAGTTTTATTTTTAAAGGGTACACATATTTTATATTAGATTAAATTTTTTTGGTAGAAAAGGTATTTTTATATCTTATGTTATTACCAGATTATACAATAAAATCAATATAAACCTGCAAGAAAAAAAAGTTTTTAAACTATAAAATATTATTATACTTTCAAAATGATATTTACTCGTCATCTTCAACCCCCCCCCCCCCTCCCCCCCCCTCCATTAATTATGTACAATATATTTTATTAATATTGATAGCGGAATAATTACTTATCCGGGATCCTCAATAGAGGATTCGGAAAATCTCAATTTTATATCATTTACGAAGGCAATCTTTATAAATCTCAAAAAATCTTATTTTACCGGAAATGCTTTTCAGCATTACCTACACTATGAAAATCAGATAATTTTGGTATTTGAACGCTTGTATATTTTTAAACTTATATTAATAAAGCGAATATAAATTAAAGATAATTCAAAAGCTTGCTACAAAATTGTCTGAAATTCATGGGTTGGCGCTCTGCACCAGAGATTTGCGCGACCTGAAATCCCATCCGGGCGAGCCTGGTTGAAAAAAGAGTCAAACAATTATTTTTATTTTTATAACCTTGAATAACAGACATTTATGATTTTTCCTTCATAAAAAATTAATACAAGCTCAAAAAAAACGGATGGAGCCGACAAAACTTTTTTAAAATTTTATAGAGGCAAAGTCATGTTGATCTCTATTCTGCACTTTACGCATGTTGAATACATTCTGGGTCATAGATTATTTTTAAAAATTCAAAATAATCATCTTTCATAAATGATCGAAAATTGAGAAAATTCCGAATTTTTACATTATTCCAGAAAATCTTATCACATTATAATAATGATTATACCATTCATTTTTTTAAAAAAAATTTGAATTAGTAGTGTCACAATTGGGCTGGTTATGGAAAAAATTAAAATTTTGTTTTAAGGTTTCAAAGATTTATCTTGGTCGATTTAAATTCAAATTTTTATGGAGTTAAAACCCTCCATATTCTGGCGGTATATTATATATAAACAATATGAAAGCTGATATATCTCTTTGAATTCGAACCTATAGGGTACATTTTATGATTTGTGGTTAAATTTTGACTGATTAATGCAGGAAATTGATTTGCAAAGAGGATTTAATGTTAATGTTCGGTAAAACACGATAAAAATAAGTTTAAAATCGCAATATGGCAATAATACTGAATCTCTCTTTATATAAAAATTCAAATGGTATATTTAGGAAAGGTGTAAATAAATATCCAATCGATAAATAAATAATTAATATTTTTTTATTCTTTTATTTTTTGACTACAGGAAATTCCTGAAGTGCGTCATCCTATATTCTGCTTATCTATGAGGGGATTAAATTTATGTTTTTCGCAATTTACCGACACCTTAAAATTGGTAATTTACTTTTTTTTATAAATATTTGTTATATGCCTATATCCGAAATTAACTTAAAAAAAAAGAAAGAAGAATTTTTGGCATTATTTATAAATTTTGCCATTTTTAGAGACTTGCAGAGTTAACCTATAGACCTAAGTCGAGTTTATAATTTCAATCGTTTGTCCCAGGTTTTTATGGCCCAGCTAACATTAGTATTCACGCATTGATAATTGATATTTTTTCACGGAGTTGCAAGGGGGACACCAGCCTTCTCCTAGAAAATTAAAATTTATATTTAAGGGACACGTTTTGTGGATTGAATGAGCCTTGATTATTTTGGATTTTTTTTTGAACCGCGCCCTAAATAAAATCTGGCCCACTAAGCCCTAAAATTTTCCCTTCCCTGAAAAATGATAAAAACAATTTTATTTTGAGATCTAAGATAATTGGGGACATAACTTCGATTGAGTATTTTAGGATTTTAAACCAACTTTGATCAATTTTACAAGGGAGAACGATTTAAAATAGAAAAAACAACACCACCTGGTTAATATTTGTAAAGGAATTATATATATTTTACATAAAAATAGGTGTAAATAGTTAATCACAATATTTTATTATAAAACCAGACTTACTATTTTATAGCGACCTTCATTTCATAAATGTAATCAAAAGTAAGCTACTTATCATCCTTATCTACCAGGTCCGAACACGTGGCACAGATTATGCACCAAATTGAGTAATTCCTTACCTACCCACAATAAATTGTTATTTTACATCCTCATCTACATTATTAGTGTAATTACATATTTTAGCAGCGATTTTTACTCGACGTGCCAATTGGGATTAATTCGTTGTTATGTTTCGAAGTGTAAAAATTCATTCTTGATTTAAATAGCACTTCTGCCAGAGAATTTAACACCTATCTTTGATTCGGTCAAAAGTTGCTGATGATCGATTACTCGGAGCTGAATGAAGTAATAAATATTTTTTAAGCTCCTATTACAATGTTCTCAAAGTATCCAGAGATGACCATGATATGCTTCAAATTTTCGAACTTTGCCATATATTTAATTTAGTTGGCCATAAAGAAATTGGATTTATTTTCTCGTCAGGCATCAAATAAAAAAATTTATTTTATTATTAATGGCATTTTCTTTTAATATAAATTCAGAAACACTGTATAAAGGACACAAGCAACGACTTGATTTTAATTATGAAATGGCCTTCTCTAATGTAAGGACGGAGGCTGAGATGAGGATTAAAGAAAAGACGTGATGTTTAAAATAAATGATGAAAAATTATGAAAATAAAATAAAAACATTAATTACTAATAAAAATATATATTACGCCTAGTATCTTTATAAAAAATTATATAATTTTCTATTTGCCTCTATCAATATATTTTGCATATAAGCTTGTTTGAAAATGATTTTATGTCAATATAATAAAATATTGATAGCATATAAAAAAAATTATAAAATCTTGATATATAAACGTATTACTTAATTATAATCATCATGTTTAAGCTTGGGTCTGTTCATGGTTCTCTGCTATGTCTTTCCCCTAACTTTTATTTTTTTTACCAAATTAGTTATAGAAGAAAGAAAGAATTAACAATTTTTCTATATACCTCACTTTTTTTAAAGACAAATTTGGTATGCATATCTCAATATATGGGAGCGACTGTTAGGAAAAAATTTAATAGTGCGAAAGTCACCCACTTAATCGCGTTAACTGCTCAAGGAGACAAATACAGAGTAATTTATTTCATATAATTTTGGAATTATGCACCACCTAGATAATAATTATAAATAAAACTATACATTCAAAAATTCAATATTTTTCCAATAACGCGTTCCATATCTATTTTTCCCCTGATCAAGAACGAAAAATGATTTTGCTTGGGGTTCTTGGTAAGAATAGCCTTACTGAAAAATAAAATTTGGTTATCAACGGTCATAATTTCACCGATAATCAGTGTTAACATGTACTATGTAATATCTAATTAGAGGTCTGCATTGGGCGGGTTTTTGGACCATAAGCCCGCCCACTTAATGTTTTAAAAAAACTAACCCGCCCGCCCAGCCCGCCTATAGTTTTCAAAAAATATACCCGCCAACCCATTAGTCTAATCTTACTCGCCCACCCATTATTTATAAAAAATTTTTAACCCAAGCCCGCTATTATAAAATTTAATTATGGCCATTATTTCAATTTTTTAAGCATCTAATAAAAAAAATTTCAGCATTACATCTCTACAAAAATATTTTTTTTGCTAATCTTGATAGCTTTGGCAAATCTCTTGTCGTTTCCACCAAAGTAGTTTTAAATATATGAAAAAGTTTATTTATTTTAAGAAAAAAGTTTTTATGATACCAAAAAAGGACATTTTAATTTTTAATATTTAAAAAAGTTCATAAGAACAATTTTTTATTAATATTTACTTAAATGATTTTAAATTTTTTTTAACCCGCCCGTAAATTGCTTAAATTTCTTAACCCACCCGACCATAGTTTAAATTTTTTAATACGTCCGCCCGCCTGCCCGTTTATAAGGGCGGGCGGGCAATCCCGTCCAATTCAGACCTCTATATCAAATTGATTTATTTCAATAAATAAATAAATAAGGTATTCTAATCATGGCTTGAACCTACATCTGATATGCAAGCTTAACGTATTAACAACTACAACATTAAATGGCTTTTCAAGAAGCATGATTTAAAAATGTATAAATATTTTTAAATTATGGTTCTTATTTATCTGGTTGTATTTTATTTTTTTTCAATGTGACTATTTTCAGATGATATAGTTAGTTGTACTTGCACTATAAATTCTGTAATAGATGTTACATATTATTTTTTTTAATGATGATTAGAATTTTCACATTTTAGCCTTAATGCAAATAAGTATAAATTTATATGTTTGCACACTATATATATTCATGTTAAATTTTCTGTATAACAAACCATCTTTATTTGAATAAAAAGTATTAAATATTAAAATTAATTAATAAAATAATTTAAATTATAATATTTGATATTTTTCTTTATAAAGATAAGAGAATAAATTTAAATTACAGATTTCTTACATAATAGAAAAATAAAAAGATTTTAAAATAAAATAATAAATTTATTATCACAGTAAATTAAGTTATATCAAAGCTAATAATTTAAATTCGATTTTTATTTACTAAAATACAAAATTTTGGGTAATCTTCTTATATATTAGTTTATTAATATACTTTACTTCTTCTATCTTTAAAAATGAAGAAAAAAACATTTTTATTTTATAAGTGGTGCCTTCCTTCACAGTTTTCATAGTAAGTGCCTTCCTTCACAGTTTTCATAGTAAGTGCCTTCCTTCACAGTTTTCATAGTAAAAAGAATTATTACGAGAAGTTAAAAAAAATAAAAAATGTATATAAAAATAAAAAAAATAAAATATGTATAAAATCGGCATCTATTTTCTAAGTCCAATATCTGCGCCGATCTGATACGAATATTTATAACGGTACAGTTTTATATATGAACAACTAATGGTGTAATGGCTTGGAAAAGATCATGATGGGAACTCTAATAATCGCCACATGGCTCTACATGAGCTAACATACCGATTTAGATGAGTTCTAATTTAGTCATATTGAATCTGGCCGGAATCTAAATAAAATCTATATTTGCCCAATCATAATCTTTATACTCGTATTTGAAAATTGATTTAACCATATTAGGTAAAGTGCAGATTTCAACATTGATATAGGCATTATATTTAAGAAGCAAATATTTATTGTATTTCCTTGTTGAATCTGTCTGAAAATTTTTAAGAAAGTTTTTTCTACATATACCATGATTCACGCAAGAAAATTTAGTATTTAAAACACCACACGGGCCATGAATCAAACAACCTTTAACTATATTTGAATTGTTAAGCCTATCCGGTATTTCAGCACACGGGTGTTCATTTATTCTCCTCACTAATTATAAACAATAAATAAGCACGGAACGGGGTAGGTCTCGTTTTTGAAGTTCATATGTATAAACATATGCCAATGTTTTCACAAATATATTATTTTTTAATGATATCAGATAAAGATGAATCGAATTTAATTTTAAAATCCCTTGATATTATATCAGGTCTATAGGCAGGCGTTTGACCTAAAAACATTCTCAAATATTTCGCGCCATGTAAGGTTGTAAGTGAAAGTTATATAAAGATTGGTTGCTATATTAATAGACATCACGTCACAATAACATGAAAAGAAGTTAAAAATGGCCGTTGTATAGGTATATCATTTTTAGAAAAACCGGAGCTAAATAATTCATTAAACCTGAATATTCCTCAACGCGTAATTTAGTTTTATTATACTTTATGAAATTATGATGATAAGCTTCAACCTGTAAATATGAATCAGCATTAATAAGAGGGTTTAAAATATGTTGTTTAACCGCTAAACGTGCAATTTTAAATTGTAGCATGGATATTTATATTTTACCGTGAACTTTGATCAATAAGGCTCACATTACCTGAGAGTTCAGAAATTTGAACACCCATAGAGACAAAGACAACGGAAGAATTGTAGGAACATATTAGTTGTATAAAATGTTGATGCGAGGGATCTAGTGGGTTGTATAAGAGATTTTGCAAATCTGGATGTAGCCTTTGAGGAAGTTTTCAATAACCTGCTAGTTTTAACTGTGACATAAAAATCATGAGATTTTTAGTTATGTCCTAATTAATTTATTTGCTCTTATTTTCAAAATTTAGGTGAAGTTGAATAGTCTGAGTTGTCTTATGCTAAATATCCGAATACAATACTGCCAAAGATTAAGAGGATATTGTGTATATCGTTCTAATGTGATCTTTACGAACGATTATATGGAACCTCCATTGTAAAAGTTTATCATAGATGTAGGAATGACCAAATAATCTTCAATGCTTGAAGTCCATTTAGATCTAATGGTATACCCTATACTATTTCCACACTGATGCTGGTTGGGAGCCTGATATGATCATATGAGGATTTATAAATTCCGGACGTTCAAAAATATCCATGTTACAATTTAAAATTGTCCCATTTAGCGGTTAGACAACATATTTTGTAACCCTCTTCTTAATGTGGGTAGATCAATTCGACTCGACCAATATATTTAAGATCCATATTTACAGGTTTAGGTAATAATCTGAATTTTGTAAAGTATAACCAGACTTAATTACTTGTATCGATTATTTATTTAGCCTCCTCTGGATTTTATAATAACGGTTGATTCGCCTATAGGACGACAAATTATTTTATCCTCTTCATTTTAAGGTTCTCCTAAAAATATGCAAGAGCGCTATCACGAAGCCATGTCTATATATTAAAATATAGTAAACCGGATTTATTTATAACAGAGTTGTTAAAAGATACTTTTTAAATGGATCTAGATACAGATACATAGTCTAAAAATTTATCTAGATACAGATACAGCTTTTAAAAAGTTATCTAAATACAGATACAATTTAAAATGTATCTAGATACAGATACAATTTAAAATGTATCTGGGTACAAATACATTTTTTATTATACTCTTAGATAAGGTTTGAATAAACCTAAATTAGGATTCTATTGTGAAAATTCATGAAATGATCTAAAAAATTTATTGACTCGATATCACATTTATCAAAATATAACTAAAATAATGATTTTTAGATATTAATATAATATATGATTAATATAAATAATTATTATATATCATTAATAAAATAATAATATATGATTAAATGATTATAAATAATTATTAGATTTCAGTAATAAAATATTTTCAAAATTTTGGTTTAAGACATCCTCGTTTATTTGTAAAGACATTTTTAGCTATACTAAAAAGTCTTTCAACAGGAGCGCTGGAAGGGATTGTGGTGTTATGTTATATTTAATGAATAACATTTTTATATCAGGATATTGTTTAAAAAAACTAAAATCTCGGCATTCTTTTTTGAAAAAACTATTTAAAATTTGTTGATTATCAGAATTTAAATCATTAACAATCATATCTCCTGCTGTGGGATACTGAAAAAAATCGGATATTAAATTATTGGTTTTTTTCACAGGTTAATTTGCACTCATTTGAAGACTTTGATAATTCCTCAACTAATCTTTGTATTAATTGTTTTTTTAATTAAAATTTTCATCCATTTGCAACCATGTCCAATCTAGTTTAAAAAAAGGATGAAGCATAGTTGCCAAAATATTTTCATCTTCAAAAATTGTCCCAATAAACCTAGAATTATTAAATACTGATTAATTTATTATTAATTTACCTATCTTAAATCCCGTTAAGTAAGGCATTTAAGAGTGGTAAACAAAATTTCAGGTTCATTTGTTTAAAAATTTTCAATTTAATAATGAGCTGGGAAATATGTTTACCGGCGATAGACACTCCAACAATCTGCTGTTGTGCATATTAACGATGGTTCTATTAGACTTTTAATGATTTCTTTCTTTTCATTCTCCCATCTTTGGGAAATTCTAGCAACCAATGTCTGTCTGCAAATTATATTTTTTTTGTGGAGCTAATGTTTTGATCATTTTTATAAATGATGAATCAACAATTGAAAATGGCTGAATGCATCTATAATAAAATCAGATATTAAATCATCTAAAATGGTTTGGGTTAAAGTCTGAGGTCTCTTGAAAAAAAATCAATGGACGATGAGTCTAGTCCAATATTTTCTTTAATAAATTTTTTCTCCTTCCCCTTTTTTATTTGGATTAAGAGTATTTGAAGTTTTCTCTTAAAATTTAAAATTGTAAACATTTATTTAGTATCTATACCCTTAAATGTTTTACAATGTTGCAAGTTGAGGTAATGCTAACTGAAATTTTCATATTTTTTGGACATGGCAAACATTTTTCTAACAGAGATTTGTTTTCTTTATTTTGAGATATTATTTTAAAATATGGTCTATAAATTGGCCATGGAATGTCGTCATTTTTGTCATCAATATTAATCTTAAAAATTAATATAATAGAATAAAATAAAATACCAATTCCATTGCAATTAAAAATGGCAAATTCCTTGAGATGGATTGTAATATCAGAATTTGCTTGTTATTGATAACTCGGACATAATATTTAATTACTATTTAATTAATATTTATATATTCTTTTTTATATATAATAATATTTTACATATATATATAATTTTTTTAATATATATATTAATATTAATTTATATGCTCATATGAAATAAAATAAATCTTACACTCAAGTATTTTTATTTATAATATAAAAAAGCGTTAAATAAAAGTATATCAAAATGCATCTTAAAAAGTATCTAAAAACAGATACAGATACCTCTAAAATAATATCTAGATACAGATACTTTAATCAAAAATTTATCTAGATACAGATACCACATTTTTATATCTAAATACAGTATCTAGATACTTTAACAACTCTGATTTATAACGTTCACTTGCAACCAGTTTTATAGAAAAATAAGAAAGCGGATTATGATATTGAGACAATAAATTATGAAATACCAATTTATTTAAGGTTACATCATTGCTGATGCTTTAAAATCTAATAATACTATAAGCCCATATATCCAAAATATAAAAACTAATGAAGAAACACCGGTAATAGATATTAGACAATTTTCTCTTATTACAATGTTAAATAAATATAATTTTTTGAAGTAAAATAATTGAACTCGAAAAATTTGAATTAAATTAATAATTTAAAAAAAAATCACTTGATTTAAATCACGATTTAAACCCAATTGATTTTTATTTTCACACCCTTGTGATACTAGATAACTTATAATGACCATCTCATAAAATGAAGGTTACTTATTAATGTATTCCTCCACAAACTATCTAAATTTATCATAATTATATTGTTTATAGTCTGACCACAAATACCTAGGACGTCAAGATATTTAGAGATTTTAGATATAAATTAATATTAATACTATATCTTTTTGAAAAAAATATTTTCTGCCAGGCCGCATCTAATTTAGGCAAACCTATCATGAGTCAAGATTGGATTATTTACTGCTGGGAAAGAAGATTCGATCTTGATTTCGTTCCGACCAAAGAAGAAATTATTGTAAATTATTAAATTTCCCTAGAGTAATACTTTAAGAAAGAAAGATGATATAATAAATCTCACAATGTTTTTGAAGCGTAATGAGACAATTAACTTTATAATATTGAAATATGGTCAAGTATTTATATTTTTCAAAATGAATTTTATTTTCTAATTTAAAAGGGCCAGTATTTTTTTGGCATTTTTTTTAAAGTATATATTTTTTTTATATAATTCTCTGTCAGAGTGAAACTTTATGAGATCTTTCTCCTTTTTTTGTGAAAACATTTTTAATAAAAGAAAATACCTTTGTGGAATATGTAAAAATTATTTTGTAATCTTTTAATTTGTTTAATAAAGAAGTTTTATTGATTACCATTAAGCAAAGATCGCATCCTAGCTCTTAATTTTTGTTCTGAATTCTTGTCAGAATAGCAGTATTAACATCATTAAAAAATTTTTTTATTGTAGATTTAAACATAGTGTGACTTATATCTTTAAAATATTTTTAAAGGTGTAATTTATTACAATTTTTTATAAAAATCACTATTCAGAACAGAGATTTAGCAGTTTATTGTCACTTCTTTAATTTTTTTTTTAAAAAAATAATATAAATTCAAATCTAGTTAATAATTTTTTCTCAACGAAATATTTAGACACGTTTCAAGTTAAAACCATTCGTGGGATGCAATTTGAGTTTTATAGGATTTTCAAACGAAGAAAAGTTACACATGGAAGATCAAGCCATTGCCAATGGTAATCTAATAAATTCACTTTTTTAAAAAAAAGAAGTTAATATAAATTCTTAGATATAAGAGGTATAATTTTATTTATAGAAAAAATAAATGATGGAAATATTCATTTTTTAACGAATGAAGTAAAAAAATTTGACAAGCAAACTTTTAAAACTTGCAATGCGTTTCCTTCTCTTCCTATTCTTCTTCTTCGTCGTTTAGTGGCCATTTTTCAGGTTTACCCGGATAGGTCATTTGCTCTTCTAATTGCCTTTCTCCATTTTACGCAGTTCTGGGCGTCGCCCCAGGTCAAACTCAACTTTTTCATGTCAGTATTTAGCACTTTCGTCCAGCATATCTTTGATCGCCCTCTATGTCTTGTTCCCTTCACCATCTCTTAATGCTCTTATAAAAATTTTAATGAATATTTCAATTAATTATAATCATAGTAGGAAAATATTAGAATCAGGTATCTAATCTAAAAAAATGAATTAGAATTTTCTATCTCTTTCTCTTTATGATCTAATTTTAAATTTCTACAAGTTATAATGTTTTTCCTTTTTTAGTTTCAATATATACCAATTAATAATTCATACAGTGAATAGTAGATGAAATAACTAAACGTTTATATAGAGCATTTATTTCCTAAATTATTATCTCAAACTGTTCGAGAATATCATTTTAAATATTACAAGTTTTGAAGTGATATTTTACTAGGTAAAATGCTATATAAAAGGTTTATTTGTCCTTTCTACTATATATAATATTTATGCATATTTTCACCATTTATTATACCCAAACAAATTGTAAATTTCTCGAAATGTCAAACCCCAATAGGAGCTAAAATTTTGGACTGCGAAGATCCCAAAACTACTCATATAGTAGTAGACGAACAAAACGTAAAGACCGAAAATTTAAACATAAACGCTTGCGATAGAAACAATTTGCTTATCGTCAAGGCGGAGTGGTTCTGGGTCAGTATTCAGCTGGATTTTTGCGCCGATGAAAAATTATACTACTTTTTGGTAAGATTAATTAAAAATTAATTGTTTTTAAAAATATTATAAAAGTTTTTTCTTTACTGGAAAGAATATATTTCCTGTGAATTTTGTTAAGCATCTATAAAATTTAATATTATATTTATACTTTTAAAAAAATGATTCCCTTTACCTTATAACTATATAACTATTTTTTTTTTAAATCAGTCCTTTGTAAATTTGAGTGGTTTTTTAGTACATAGAAAGAGACTACATTTTTTATATTAAATCTAGACCAAGTCTAACTAATAGCAAGATGAGTTAATAATAGTCCATACATGCACCACTATTTTATAGACCATTAAAAAATATACTAAACAAATATAATTGTTATAAAATATCATTAATAGCTTAGTTTAAGTTCAACTTTTTTTTATAGATTGGGAATAAGATATTTCAATTTTATTTTTTTATAAAAAACAAATTTATTAAATGGGACTATAAAAATAATATTTTTAATTAATACAACAATGATATAATAGACCCAAAATCAAGATAAATTCCTCAACGGGTCTCTATGTAATACTCCTTCATCTAACTCCACTACCTCTATCCTAAATAGTAATAACGGTCCTAACAATTGTAATAACAATATGCTGGAAATCAGTACCAACATAAGTCTCGCCAACAAGCTTCTGAGGGAAAGATCCTACTCCACATCCATTCTAGATTCTTCTGGAGACAATTCATTGTTATTGCAAGGACTCGGGGCTATCAACGGTTTTTCTTTATAATCCATTTTTTTATAAATAATGAATATATTTTTAGATGTTGGATTTTAATTTACAACATTGTCAATTTTGTTATCTATAGTTTGTGTTAATTGTTATATATCGGTATATACATGAAATGTTAAGGCTGGATTCATAGTGAGATCCAATTTGATTTAATATCTGAGCGATTTTATAATACTTTTATGAGATTAATTTTTTATTATTATCAATGATTATTAGATTATTATCATGAATAAAATGATTAATATTAAAGAAAAATTGATCTCATTAATAGATTTAAAATCGATCATCTGTTAAATCATGTCAGATCGGATCCCACTATGAATCAAGCCTAATTTATTAAGTTAAATGAATTGGTATCTAAACAATATGATTACAATTTTTTTTTATTTTTAAAAAAATATATAAGAAAGCCCCGTTGTATTATCATCCGATCTCTCCTCAATTTTAAATTACAATCAATGCCATTCGGCCCGACAAATGACGGCCGTTGAAATTTTGAATACGGAAAAAAATTATATCACGTGCCTGGAATTAATTAAAAATGTAAATGAACCGCGAATTAAATTAAAACAAAAAACATTTTTCCTTATAATTTATTTTTTTTATTTTACAAAAAAATAATCTACAGGTGTACCACAAACCCTTGGAAGAAAATAAACCGAACCTTAACACCCTTCTTTCATTAACCCTCAATCCAAATAACCTCAATAACAATTTTTCCAATATGCAAGACGATATATCTGACCACTCTATTCATTACAATTCAGGCAATCCGAGTTCCGTGGTTAGCGCAAGTAAACCCTTGCTCGATCCCACAGAGATAAAAGCCATTTTCGGAAATTTACCGCCCATCTACGAAGTGCACAAGAGAATGCTCGTAGATTTATCCAGGTTGCTCAGAAATTATACGGAAGAAAGTTGTATAGGCAACGTTATATTAGCACACGTAATTTTTATACATCATTTATGTTTTGTCGTTATTTCATTGGATTTAGATGTTCGAAGTTCTCTTATCTTTTAAATTATCTTTTATTATGATTAGATCTAGCATAAGGTTTAAATCTATTTGATGAGATTATGGGGCATGTACTGAATGAAGCCGTGATCATAATTTTAATATTATTTTCTTAAGCATGAAGTAGTTATAGTTTATCTGTTATAATCGAAAAATATTAATTGTAAAACGGGCTTGGAAAAGCAATAGGTGCTATTTAAAAGTCAATAGCCGAGTACGATGCCTAAACATGCAGGATATCATGAAGATTGTTAAGTTTTAATAGAAATGAAGAATAGAGTCTAAAATTTGTAGAGAATTTTGATCGCGTCACAAATTCGGGCCATCATGGATCCTATTTTACTTTAAATTTTTTTTAAAGAAAAACGAAATATTTTTTCTCATTTGATTAATTTTTTTACAAAGGTTGACGGAATGATCAAAGCATACCCACCTTTCATTAATTTTTTCCACGACAGTAAAAACACGCTCAAATTTTGCGATCAAACTAAGCCCAAGTTTCACGCCTTCCTGAAAGTAATTTTTTGTAAAGAAAATTCGATTATAATTAAATAAGATTATTAATTTATTATATTTTTAAGTGAGGTTAATTTTTATTTTGACAGGCGAGGCATTTTAGTAACTTATAAATAGTTTTAAAATTGGGTATTACAATTTTTGTTATGTGAAGAAAAAAGGTTAGATGCAATATTGATGAAATTATTAAAAAGTATAAAGAGAGATAAAAAAATTATCCTTCATTTTATAAATAATAGCCTAATTTTTTTTTAAAAACTAAAAATATATTTATTTAAAAGATATGTCAGAATAAAGTCGAATGTGGTAGACAAAGCCTCGAAGATCTATTAATTCGACCCGTACAAAGATTACCTAGCCTAATTTTGTTGTTATCAGGTTAGATTATCAAATAAATCAGCGAAATTAAAAAATCGTCTTTTTTGGGGGAAATGGGGAAGGGGGGTTAAAGTTTTTCTCCATACTTTCCTATCCTAGTGAGATAACTTATTTTTTTGAACTAATATTAGTCCTCATCTCTATAATTTTTATTATTAGTGTTATGAAATTATTAGGGAACTAAGAATGCCAATCAACTTGATAAGCTGCTCTGATTAAGTAAAAATTAACGTGTCTTATATTATTCTTTTAAAATAATATTTATAAATATCGAATATTTCCCAAATTAGTTTTCAATGGAAAATATATTCTTTTTAAAATATCATCATTCAAAAAAGATTTATTGAAACACACCCCTCAACATAGCGATGATAGGGTTGCTTTGGACGAAGCTATCAATGCTGTTAAGAACGTTTTAGAGTAAATATTTTTTATAATTTGTGCTTAATTAAATATTAAAAATAACACATTCTGCCTAAATTTATAGAACTAATAGAGTTTTTTGCTTTTATCATACATAGCTAGTTAATATACCGCTATACCCCTCCCCCTTTACCCTCAGATGAGAGTTGAGATGTTCGCATTACTTTACTATTCATTGAGGGTATGAATAGACTCTTAGAGCTTTATTATTAAAAAGAACGAAATAGGAAATTAATTTAAATATTATAATATTTAATACTTTTAGCCAGATCAACGAAGGAAAACGTAAAACAGAAACCCAACTCCATATGTTTGAAATTGTCAACGATATAGAAAATTGTCCTGTAAATATTGCATTGTTTATAATTTTAAGATTTATATTTAATAATATTTTCGGTCATTTTACTCTAGTAAAAACAACATTATAAACCTTTATTATAATTAGATAACCGTTATATAGTATATTTCAGAGTCTTCTTGACCCTTACCCCCTCCATTAAAAATATTGAGTTCCTACCTTTTACACATTTATTATAAAAATAACATATAATGATCTAGAATCTTTTTTTTGTAAGCTAAAATTTGTATTTTTAAAATATTAATTATATTATTTTTTTGCCATGTCCTACTCATTGCTAAATATTAAATTTTATAGAAAAATTATAGAAAAAATTTAAATCGATTCAAAACTTAATTTTTCTGTAAAATTTTTCTTAATAATTTTCCAGTTATAATTGCATAAAAATTGGAATCCTTATACTTTATATATTACTGCTCGTTTAATAATATTTGAAATGTTGGGTTCATAGAGAGTTTTATTTTTGAATAAGAGATTACAAAGGTTGGATATATAGATTTAGTATGGGAATTAAATTTTCACTAAATTGCACAGTATTTAATATGAAAAGAATAGTAGCAATAAAAATGCAATATTTTTAAGAGTGGGACAAATTTTTTCGGAAACTTCCGACCCCACCTCACCACTACGCCTCTGTATTTGGATAGGCAATTTTGAATTTTTTTAACTTTTAAGAAATATTTTTTAGTACAAATTTAAAACAATTCAAATTTATTTTTATAATCATTATAATCATTTCTCTAAATAAATGATATTAAAAACAATATTCATAAATCTTTATAAAATTTATAAAAATCATAGCCTAACCTGTTATCTTCCCAAAGAACATTTATATTCAAAGCCTTCGTGCAGGGTTTAACTAATGAGCCATCGGTTAAGGGCCGACATTTAGCCATATTCTTATTTAATGATTGCCTGGAGGTATGAAGGGACACCTATGCAAATTTATTGATTAGATTATATAATATCTTATTTTATATAATGTTTGTTCGCATCATAATTTTATAATGAAATTTTCATAAGTTGGCCTATTTTCATGTGATTATTTTAGTGAATAGTGTTGTTCTATACTTAATATAGATGGTGATATAGGAATCGATTTCTTAAATTTAAAAAATAATAGTATATAAAACAGTCCTCATATGCATTTCATTATTATTTTATATTAAAAA
Source organism: Gordionus sp. m RMFG-2023 (assembly GCF_954871325.1). Lineage (NCBI taxonomy): Eukaryota > Metazoa > Nematomorpha > Gordioida > Chordodea > Parachordodidae > Gordionus > Gordionus sp. m RMFG-2023. The sequence goes on from NC_088776.1 coordinate 45,301,296, forward strand.
AAAATTGAGATATGCAAGCGCAGAAACGCTCCAATATCTCTCAACAAACTTACAAATCTTAATTTCCTCACTTCTTCATCCCTCAATCACCCTTCAGCTGCTACTAATTTGAACAATAGCCATTACCCGGTATCAAAATCTAACCCCAACATGTTAACTTCCAACGTTTCAAAAAATATATTGAATCCCTCTAATTTGAATGATCCTACAGCTATTAAACATAACCCTCTCCCCTTACCGTTCAATTCATGTAGTAATAATCAATGTGCAGATTCAGGGATCAAAATGGATATTCAAAGCAAAACAAATCAATTTATATCCATTCCTAACAATATAAATGATACAAACCGGTCCAATAAAATCACCAAAATTACCAGCACTTTAAGTAACGCTAGTAGCTTAACAAGCAGCCTGGGCCCCGTTGCTAAAAGCGGTGTTAAAAATTACAAGCATGTGGAACTTCTTCATTTATCGCACGTTAAAATCATAGGGGATATTGTTGACAATGAAGGTTTTATAAAAATGTATTATCCCAGAATTTAATATTTTGTTTGTAACTATGTGTGTTTTTAAAGTAAAAAATATGAAGGTGCATTAAGAATCTTGAATAATATTTATTTATTTATTAATTACTTGGTGTTGCTCAAGTCTATGCTAACTAGTGAAGTTAAGTAAAATCAATCAAAAGATATAAAATACATAATTTTCAACCTACATTTCTAGATTTTAATGAATTTTACATGTATAAAAATTATGTATAAACCTATACTATAACTTCTATTTTTAAAATACTTTTTGAGATCTCAGGAGTAAAAGTATTAAAAATAACCTTTAAATGGTAAAGATAGGTCATTTTTCTAACTTAACGCCAAAATTTTATCGAGTCTTAGTTATATTAACTTTACTCCCACATACCAAATTTTACCAAAATCTAAAGAGATCGGCGGAAATGAAAAATATCCTTTTTTTAAAAAAATATCTTTGACATGGAATTATAAACCTATTAAAAATTAATTCTTATTTGTTCATAACAGAATTTATGAACTCCTTTGCCATAATATGTAGTCACAATTCGAATCAATATACCCGGGAAGGTAGGTTACTGCTATTTTCGGTCGAAGACGAGGAACCTCTCAAAAAACCTTACATTCTCGAGGCCTTGCACAAAAACACCGTCAATACTTTATGTCTCTCCGATGGGGTTTAATTTTTCTTTCTTTCACAGCATATTCATTTTATTTAATATCTTAATTAGGATTTGGAATAGTAAATAATAGACCGTTTCTTTTGTTTAAAAATATTTTCTTAAATTAGAAAAATCATATAGAACTTCCACACAAAGTTATTATTTAACAAATTTCGTCAAGAAATTTTAATATAATATTTATGATCGCTAAATTATAGTTAAATATATTTTCTCAACCATTAAAACTCAGAGGTCCATATTACACCCAATTCATCCAGATCAAATCAACATATCGAGTCCTATCGCAGGAACAAACGTTAATGGAACCATATCAAAAGCTTTCAGGTTATTTTAAACGATAAATATGCTTATAGACGGATCTGGGTAATTACGTTTTCTTCCTTTTATTAAAGATCTTATTTGACGAGAATTTATCTAATATACAAATATGATCTCAAGACCTTGCCCCCTGCCCCCTTCTTTGTGGAGATCCTGGATAGGCATATGGATTATATAATATATACTATATGAGCAGTGGATAGATTATGGGGCTTCATAATTTTTTCAACATAAAATTTAAAATTATCTGATTTGAACATTAAATTTTTACATTTTTCTATATATCAATTGATATTTTATTTATTTATTGAGATATTTCGATAACTGTAAACTTATTAACTGTTTCAATCAATTCAAAAAATATTTTATGCATTCATTTATGTTAAAACGTGAAAAATTTATGGAACTATTTTTAAATAGATAAATAAAAATATTTAATAAATATTTTCCACATTTCTGACATTTTAAAGCCCTCATCTCTAATAAAGTTTTTTTTCTTTACTATCCCAATGTATTTATTATTTTATGCATAACGACTAAAACCTATTTTTTCAAAATCAATATTGGGGAAGCCACGTCCGTATATTGCTTTTAATTAATACTATTCTTTGTTTAATCGTTCTTTCCATTTACCAAATATAACTTTAGAAAAACCAATAAAATCAAAGGCTTTTTGCAACTACAATAAAAGCACCATAATAGATTTAGATTGGTAAAAGAACTCATTGAGGTAGCAAAGAAAAAGAAAAGATTAATATAGGTGATAATGATGTTGAAATACCCTAAATTCTTTGAGGTTGAGATAATAGTTTTTTATGGCTGAAGTCAAAATATAACCAACTAATATATAACACTTGTCCAACTATAATAAGTATCACCAAAAAATTTTTTAATACTTCTAAATAAATTTTCTTGATTTTACCTAGCGAAGGATATGGCTAGAATTAGTTAAATTTATATATCTTCTTTATCGTTTATTGGCGGTTTTCCAGATTAAACCCGGGTAAGCCAGTTTTTACATTTTACGATTTTGGCTTCGATAAATATAAGACCTAGTGTTGTTAAACGGCTCGATTTTTAAAAACGGCTAACCGAATATTTTAGCCAAGACTATCACTTAAGCCTAGAGATTTTACATAATGAAGATAGAAAGGTTTGGACATCTATTAACGAAATCTTGAGGGTTTCATAATATTTTTTGGCTGAAATATTGGGTTAGTCGTTTTTAAAAATCGAGTCTTTAACAATACTAATAAGACTCATTGTTTTCAATATGAAATGTAATTTAAAAAAAAATGAAAATAAGATGTTCAGTATTTATATTGTTAAATGAAGAAAAAAAATACATCTAAAAGTCTGAACGAATGTGAACGCATTTGTTTTTTTTGACAGTAATTACCGGTACATATACATTTAAAAAAATTTAATACTAAATATACTTCATATTTTTAAAAAGAATGCTTTCATCAAAAATTAAATGAATATGCCAGTCACTTGTTTTAATTTGAACGCATTTTAATAAAAACCATTATAAATTCGTATAAACACCACTATAAAAATATAAACTTCTTTTATTTTATTCCCTGCATTCGTTAAGAAACGCTAAAAAGCTACTGAGTCGCAAAATGAGTCGCGCATTCAGCTTCAATAAAAGCACCCCATTCAAGCTCAAACGAACCGTCTCCACTATATCTACCTTGGCCACCAGTCCTGCTCTTTGCTCAAATTTAGACTCCGAAAATAATTGCGGTTTTATTTATTATATACACGTTATCAAAAAAAATTTCATATAAAAAAAAATGAATCTTGAACACTTAGTATCCATTATCAAATATTTTTAGAATATTCGAAAATTATCAATAAGTTGCATATTGGTAATAATAAAGAAATCAGAGACCTGCAGAGGTACCGTTTGCGCGGCCTGACCCGAATTTTTTTTTAATAAAAATTTCCGGTCAGCCAGGTATTTTTATAATATATTATTTTATAGTCAAAACAATCGTATCTTTATTTTAAATTGTTTTCTATATATAATATTTTATAATTATAATTTAACTTCTAATATTATGCAATTATATTGACCAATAATATAATATTAAATAGGAAAGTTATAATATTGTATTACAAATATAATATTTAAATTTTAACCTTTTAAAATATATACATATTATATTTATTTTTAATTTTTATAGCTAATAATGGCTATTTAAAATATTTATTTTTAAAATATACGGCCCGGCCCACCCGGGCCAGGCTTGCATGTCTCTTAAAGAAATTAATGAAGGAGGGAGGTCAAATTCACACTCTTTTTACCCATCTATTACTCCATTAATAAAAATTACTTTTTATTCCTAAAATGCTTCATATATCTATTAACTACAGAAACCTTTGATCCAATTCCATTTAATCATCATAAACAAGAACAGACCTGCAATGAGTTATTGGTTTCTAACTCCATCATTAATGTACAAGTCAAATATTTTTTTGCTTACATTTAAAATTATATAATTGAGGAGTTTATGGTTAATTTAATAATATCAAACTAATTATTTCAGTCGCTACATGACTAAAATAAAATGAAGTGAAAAATATTCTCTTCTAAGACTATTTCCAAACAAGACAGTTTTTCAAAGTTTTTCAGAGATGCATTTTGCGCAATATTATTTACCTAACAACCTAAGATACGATTTTATTAATAGAAATTTTTTTTATATAATTAATCTTATATCTTATTATTTTGTTGATCAATTTTGTAGAGGACCATGACAACCTATGAAATATATAACATATTGACGAAAACTTATTTTGAATAATTTAACAATATATTTTTTAACATTAATTAGTAAGCATCAATATTTGATGTGAATTTCAATAATTTACAATATATCAGACTTAATTCAACACCAAATATATGCAAATTAAAATGAAAAAATTTGAAAGATTCAATTTTAAAGGAAGAGAGAAAAAGGAAAGATCCATATTCAGAGGGTACTAAAGTAACACTAATGGGATGATACATTATCTTTTCTTACAACCTCCACTATTTTGCAATCTTATGCCAAATTTGCATTCAATGCAGCTCTATCACTACTTTTATAATTATAATGTTTTTGTTGTGGACTTGTATTATTCATTGGATATTGTCTTACTCATAAGACTATTTTTTAAAGGGAAGTTTGGATCATCAATTATATCATATGGAGCAATGATATCATTAGACAATGGTTTTGGAGGACGGAATATAAATTGATTGAATTTCCAACTCTCAAATAATTAAAAATTATTTATTAATATTTATAATTCCTCACTTTGATATAAACTATCATTCTTGAATGTACCACTAGTACCCTGTTTTCCATAAGATATGAATTTAAAATAACTACCAGTCAATAATTAAGAATATATTTTTTTTAAAAATAAATAATTTTAGTATCAAGATTTTACAGGGATTTTCTATTCTGATGTTTTTCCCATCTAGTGAGCCGAGGTGATGCGGGAAACTATACTTCTCAATGCAATCTATAAATTATATTATCTAATTTATACACTTCCGAATGTTCACGTTTTTTTTAAAAATAAATTATTTATTTATTTAAAATAGGGATGTGAACCCTTCGACAAAAAAAAGGGTCCGGGTTCGGGTACAGTAATAAAATTTATAATGGGTTCGGTTCAGGGTTCAGGGAACATAAAAAAATGACTCAAAATAAGACTTTTCAATCATTTATTAGTATACTTCAATATATACACATTCAAAATTTACAAATAAAAAATTTAAAAATGAAATAATTTATATTTTAAATGTTTTATTCAATCGCGCAGTCATAATATATTATAAAATATCATCCTTGAGACTTCCACGTAAATTAGACAATATATATTCAAAGATGAAAATCCTTTTCTACGCTTACCTAAAATGGATAGTTATCTTTATAATACAAAAATTATTGTACTTGTGTCACCGGTACAGCCATGACGATTCTAGACAAGGTATATAATTCTGGATATATTGAAGAATTTTAAAATATTTGTGCCCTTATTTATTCTCTTAACTTCTGAGAACTTTTCCATTAAAGAAGAAACCAACTACTAAATTATAAACAATACGACTACTAATTTATATTTCAATTTATTTTTGATATCAAATTTTATTTGCAAATTCATTTATGGTTTCAGTTGTTCTCCGTAATCTAACGAAATCAAATCTAGAAGCAAAAGCTGTTGACGTCGGTTTAAATAGTTTAAAACATATTGACTTAATTTCCTTAAAAGATAAAGTTTCGATCGAATCAGGATAACAAAAACGGTCCACCAACTCAATATTCTTATTGCCAAAAAATGTTAAAAATATATCTTTATATTGACATTCAGATGGGCTTACGTTTTTTAACCGAAAACTGGCTTCCCATTGAGAAAAATATCTGTGGATAGAAGTATCCAACTCGAATTTATCAAATTTAATCGTAGATAAATCCGCTATTTTTTTTGAATCTCCATTTAAGGAATTATTTTCTCCATTTAAGGAATTATTATCTCCATTTAAGGAATTATTTTCTCCATTTATCGTCGCCATTTGTAGCTGGACATCTCACTTCTCGGTTATGAATAAAACCACATTTATAACATTTAAGTTTATTATAATCTTTATCATTATTATTATTGTAGTTATTATTCTCTTTATCAAATGTATTATTATACTTGACTTTATTATAGCCTTTATCAATTGTAGTCGTCGTTTTTATTGGATGTTTATAATTATTATCATTATCATTTCTTTTGTTATTAACATTTATCTTATTAACAACTGGCATATTTTTATTTGCCATTTCTTTATCTGCTCGCTCAGAAGCTAATGCCAGATCAAGAATAAATTGAAAAGTCAGTACATTATTTTTTTCTTTCTATCTAAAAGTAAAATTTCAAGATCATCTGTTGCTATCATAACATTATTATCACTACAACCAGTAGGTATTATTGTCGTAGCCTCCAATATATTGTAAATAATGGAGTTTTGCGTATGCCATAAATCCTTAAGATGGTCTTTAGCCATTTGTTTTTGCTCAATACTCAATAAAACTTGATATTGAGGGTCTAAATATATATAAGCGTATACAACACTATTTTGAAAATATTGTTACTCTCTAATTTACATGTTTTCTAATATTTCATATGAAAAGGACTAGTATTTCTCTTAAATATCGATATCTAATCCATATGCCATAAAAATCAGTTAAACATAATTGTTCTGATTGTAATCTTAATATTGTTATTTTTAAAGGAACTAATACACTAGTAAGGTCCTTTATTTGGCACCAATCATCTTTCGACAATATGACTTCACATGCTCCTATAATAAAATCATTACCGAAAATTTTTCAAACTTAATAATCGTTCTAGTTTCATACAAATTGAGGACCAACGTGTTGTGCAATTTTATAATGTCATTGACCTTTTCATTGATTTTAATATTCTTACAATTGTGGGAGTTCTTAAATATTTAGCAACATCCCTTGCTTCAATGATAGTTTTAAAGTGATTATTTTTTAGGCAATTATAGCCAATTATAGAGTATGGTCTGCACATCTGATGTAATATATTTGTGGGGAAATCTCTTAATAAATTTACATAATAAAATATTATTACTTAAAATAGATAATAATTTATGATATTAAGGGTTCAGGAGGGTTCGGGTTCACATCCCTGATTTAAAACTGTTTAAAAAGCTATAAAATGATATATATATTATAATATAATTAATTAAAAATAAGCCATAATTTATGTCGGAATATTTTTAATTTAATTTTTTCTCGGATATAAGGCAATTCCCCTAGCCTTGTTGGTAAAATAAATGTCTTATTTTGAGGCCTAGGGGCTTTAAAAGTTTTAGGCCAAAATTGGCTGTTTGTGGGGATGACTATTAGAGTAAAATATAAAATTGTTGAGATCTTTGTATTTTTTAAATCTTTTTTGTTTCGGCTAACAAGTTGAAAATAGCATATGGATATACTTTTAACTGCCATATAGCGTCACATACATCTGGAATTATATAGCAATGTAAATTTTGCCTATTCTGTTTGTATAAGATGATTTAGAGTAATTTAAACTTGTTAATAGGTATCCTAAATGCTTTTAATTTTAATACCTAAATATTATCATTTCTAAGTAACTAGCCTCTTTTCAGGGGATATAGCTGTTTTGCATATGTATATGTAATTTTACTTTCAATTTTTTAAGAAGGTAGTGGAAAATATTCCTTGCTAGTCCAAGAAAGTGAAATGTTTGAAATTCTTCTAAATTGATGTAGATCATATAAAATCAATTTTTTTTATCTGCTGCCTAAATATTTTTATTAATGGTTATCATTAGATTATCTTCATAGATCATTATGAGCCTCTACAAAATTATCAATAAAATTTAGCATAAATTCATTATATTTATTGAATGATAAAATAAAAATAATTCCTTTTTCGCTTCAATCGTATCAGACGCCATTTAATCGTTAATAAAATTCAAAATTTTTGACATTTAAAAAAAAGCAAAATCATCTGCATTATAAGCCATTTATTTTTTCTTGCTTTAGAAAAAAATTTTGTTTATAAATGGCCCAAAGTTTTTATATACCTTTTTTTTAAAAAAAATCTGTATATTTTCATGTTTTTATTTCACAGAACGGTTATTGTGCTCCCATGTATCACCACCAAGATATCAAAATTCGATCCAAAACAAACTTGATATCTATGTCTCCATCTTTTCCCTTACCAAACCTTATGCACATGCAACATCCTAGCTTTTCCATCGATACACAACATTTTAGAAACGAGGACGATGAAATCATTCGAAAGAAAAATGGCAACTCATCCAACAAGTTGACACCTCGGTATCTAAGCCTAGTTCCTTCTCGCAATTTTTCATTCGCTTCCCTAACCGCCACTCCTTTTAAGCAATCTCATCCAAAATCCGACGACCAGATGATCGAAAAAATTGTTAAAAATTATCATAAGATAGATACGGCGTTTGATTGTGACAGAGATGTAACATTGATACATAAACTATGAATATTGATATGAAGACCGAGAAAAATGATTGCAAAACAATTATGAAAGATATTTAAAAAAATTAACTTTCATGAATTGTGAAACTTTAAAAAAAAATTTCGGTAAAGCCTCAAAAAAGTCATGACCATGTCTATTGTGACTATTAAAATTTATAATGCAAAAATCAATTATAGCCCGAGGCGATATTATTTTAAATTAAATCAGGGCATCCTTTGAACGCGCTAATTTATAAATAACCAAGCATTTTAAAAAAATTTTTAGCGTAAATTTGATAAAAATTAACTTATTCTCGAAGAAACTAAATTGCCTCCCCCTTCCATATTTTTTCAAAACAAATTTAGTAAACGCGATCAGTATCATTCAAAAAATCTATAAAATTATAGAATTATTTTTAATTTCCTAGACCCGAATATGCTAAAATCTCTTACAAAATTGGCATTTTTTTGAGTCAGCCCCCTCCCTTCCCTCCCAATATTTATTAATATAAAAAATATAAATTTGAATCAAAGTAAAGCATAATGACTAATAAGAATAACTAATTTATTTCGTTTATATTTTATAAGTCTTCTTCTTTTTTTAAAAAAATTTAAAAATTATTATTCAACTAATTTTTATGAATGAATAACAACTGATTTGTTTTTAAATATATTCGTAATATTTACAAATAATATTATTTTAAGGCACTTAGAAAATATAATAAATAAGCATTATATTGCTTCTCCCTTTAAAAAAACATTCAATTTTTATAAAAAAATAATAATATTTAGAGAGGGAAGGTTTTTCTAAATCGTGACCTCCTTGATGTCACCTTTTTTATATCATAATTATTTTAATCGCAAATTTATTATTCCACAAGCATCCAAATCAACGAGTCATTTATTTCAATTAATTGTGATATTCATTTTTTTTTTAAACCAATTATTTGATTAAAACTTATATTTACATATTCTTTGTTTGTTTTGACTATTTAAAACTGTAAATTCTCAAAATCATATCATTTAAAATTAATATTTTACAAACCTTATATTTTAGATAAAATTTATAATTTTAAATCTTATAAGATTTTTACGATTGATTTTTCATATTATATATTTCAAACATTTTTAACAAAAATAAATAAAATATGGCCATGACTACAGATAGCACCCAAAAAATTTTTCTTTAAAACAGAATATATATATATATACACACAACTAAATTAAAATTTTAACTTGATATTAGCGCCATCTAGACTACTAAAATAATTAGGAGAATTTTTGGAACTGTTCTGTAGTCAGACCAAAGAAAAATACTGAGTTCGCATAAGGGTAACACTTAATTATACATTAATCCGTTTACAAAATTTTGATAATTTATTTATATTTATATCAACATTTATTATATTCTCCTTTTTTATTACCTTATAAAAATAAATTTTTAAATTAACCCACATAATATTACGACACAAATATTGTAATTTATCATAATTATTTGTATAAAATAATAATTTAATGTAAATTATTCGAATAAAAGTATATAAACGACGTTATTGGTTATAGTCGAAGGGAAGAAATAACTATCACGGCATAGATTTCCTTTATTTATTAATTACATAATTCGTTTCTAAATTCCTGAAATTTTTGATTCAAAGTTTGAACATTTGTGTAAATAATGAATAAATAGATCAATCACATGTTCGAAATTATGACTTTATGCCCCTGATATCGTCCAGTTATGATATGAGCACATATGCCTATTCGAAAACAAATAAGAATCGAACTCATTATTAGATTCGTTTAAACAAAATAAATAATTTACTATTCGTATACGAACGAATAATAGAATTTACTATTTGTATTTGATTTAAATAATACGTTTTTTCTAAATTAAATTAGATATTTCAAAGATAAAGAATACGGCGATCAAATTATCAACGAAATTAAAATGCATATTAATATAATTTATGTCAAGCCAAAAGCACATATCTTTTCCTCAGGGACGAGAACCCGAACCCTCAATATTTTGCCTAACCCAAACCCTTTTTTAAAATTTAGGGTTCAAGTTTTTTTTTTTTTAATTTTAAAAAATTTATTTTTTTTATTTTAAATTTTCATTTTATTTATTTTAAATTTTATGTTAAAAATAATATAATATAAAAAACATGTAATTTACGATTTTTATTTATAAAAGATTTCCTAAAAAGAGTTCTTATTCAAAACAATTGTTTTTTTATTCAAAAGGGTCATTTTTTCATGTAATTATTTTTGTTATATTTAATAATTTTTTAAATTGTATTGTAGTATTATATCGTCGATCTAGAATTGGAGTGCTCCACTTACGCAAATGTTTAAAATGAGAAAATCAGCATTAAAGTTTAAAATTAAATATAGGAAAAACTTATTGATCAATTTTGACAATAACTTTGGCAAAAATTAATATTTTTTAATCTAGTTTTTATTTTTTATATATATTGGGAATAAATAAGTTATTATCCATTTCTAATTCAAAAATTTTGAATATTTAAAATGAGAAAATTAAAGTTTAACAAATATAGGAAAAATTTATTTATCAATTTTGACAATAACTTTGGTAAAAATTAATATCTTTTTAATAGATTTTATTTATAGATATATTGGGAATAAATAAGTTATCCACATCTAACTCAAAAATTTTGAAAATGTCCAGTGGATCACTCAATTTCTAGACCAACGATATTATATATATAATATATTATAATTATGATGATAATTATTTTTATAGCTATACTAATTAAAATAAATTTTAAAAAATGATGTTTTTATTATTTTAACTAATTTTAATAAGTTATTATTTTTCTGCTCTCCGACGGTTTCAAAGATTTTTCACTGAACCCGTACCCATTTTTATGGAAGGAGGGTTCTCGTCCCTGCTTTTCCTATTGTTTCTTCTTTATAATATTACGATTTTTTGACGGCAAATTAGTTTCAAATAAGAAAAGCCTTTCACAAGTGTGCTTGTATAGATATGTAATCCCTTGCTAATTTCGATTGAGTTTGTTTGAATTTTTATTATAATTTGATATGAGATTCAAAAAAGGGATAGTATTATAAAAGATTTCAAATACTACTTCAGAAATTGCCACTACCAGAGCTGATTTTTTTAATTTCTAACAGTGTCTATAATCAATCACATCACCTGTCAGATTTTCAAGTTATCAATAAATATGATTGGTTTTTATTAAATATCTAAAAAGTTCGTTTTATTTGAATTCAATAATTGATTATTCTTATTCAAATAAAAGGATTATTTAATATTCATATTTCATTGTGAATTAAATATTCGAACCTTTTTTTGAATAGGCTTATGAGCACATTTGTATAAGTTTTTTATTAAAACAAATCGCTAATTTTGACAAATAATTTTTTTAATCTATTGTTCTCTAAGCTTTTATTTTATGAAAATTTTTAAATTGGTATTTTATAATCCTGTAGAGAACTAATAACTTAAATATGAAAACTTACACATTAAATGACAACGACTATTGGTAGGAAATTAGAAGCAAGATTAAGCCTTGTTTAGGGACAACTATATTTGTTCAGTTTTACGTTACCTCACTGCTACTAGGCATAAAATGCCACTTCCTTATTGCCTAACATAATGAATATATATATAAGAAATATTATTATATTAGTAGAATATGCCTAAATACTTCCAAAAACGGTTATACAAATATTTTGTTCAGTATAGAATTAGAAGGGTTTAATTCAATTGATTACGATGTGAATGTCCAGTTTGTCTTTCTATCTAATATATAGTCTCAGTAATCTATAAGTGATCCTTTTTCTATTTTCTTAATGTTAATTTAATTTTATCTATTGACTTTCTTATCATCTTAATGTTATAAAATTGAGGGAGACTCGCTATTTCGTAGCGAAGTAAACAAAAGAACTGAGGACAGGCCTGTAAAAAGTTTATACTCGGGCCAGGAGCATCGTTGTTAAGCTACTACTGTATATAATACATTCTATCATCCCAAACAAATACGTTCTCCTTAAATGATATAACATCTGCAAATTTCATCTTCAAATCGATATTCACTAATCAATTATATCTATATTATTATGACTAAAGTTCTAGAAATAAACCAGACATTACATAAATTTTCTTAATTAATGTACTATAATACATCGAAAACGGATGAAACATCTGAATGAAAATTTTAAACAAAAATATAACTACTAATATAGTATTAATAATAGTGCTTACGAATTGAGCATTAGAGTTGTTATATTTTTCTAAACGCTTAGGTGTTTTAATTGATATGGTATTTTTTTTAAAAAAATACAGGAAAATAATATTTAAAAAAAACTATTGCGTTTTTTAACCTTTTACCAATTTCCACACAAAAATTAAAGTATTACATAGTAACCTTATCTAGTTTCTTTTAAAATGATACAAATGCAACAATGCTCTGTTACTATTATCTTTTCAGAATTACTTTCGAAAATTAAATTTACGCACTTATATATAAAATATGAAAATGAAAAGTAAAAATAAGCATATGCATCATCATATTTAATTAATATAAAGTTAAAAACAGGTATATATCATTGTATAGGATCAGTCTGGTAGTTCAGTGAAGGCTGAACCAAACCTTCACTGTTTAATGATTCAGGGAAAGAAATTAATAAATTAAATGTAAGCCAGCTTTGAAAATGAAACAATGACAATTTAAGATAAGAATATTTCAAATAACGATCACCTTCTGAGTTATTTATTACAAATCATCTTCAACATGTAATTTTTATAACATTACTTGAAAACTTAAATGATTTTAATACCTGGGAAATTTTAAAATTTATATTTTGCTAGCTTGGTGCATTAGGGTTTCCAACACCCCGATCATTTTGAATTTTGATAAAGTTATCCTTTTACCAATAGTTTTTTCCTTATCATTTAAGTTGTTATTAAAGAAATCTTTATGCATAGGCTGATATATTATAATTATAAACATCATAATAATAATTATATAATATAAGTAAAAAAAAATTATTGTCATAGCAAAATATATATTGTAAAGAACAAAACGTCATCCTATCACTGATTTAGACCCCTTTTCTATATTTTTGGCACAAACAATAGACATAAAAATGTTAAATTATGTAATAATTAACACGAACAGTTATTGATTTTTAGACTTTTTACAATGATATATTTTCAGCTATTTAATATATTTTTTTGGTAGTTTTTACATGATTACAGAATATATTATTACCTGAGCATCAAGAAGATTATGATTTTATATGAAATATATAACTCATAAATTTTTTTCATTTTAAATCATAATTGATACCCATTTAATGATCGACATTTTCTGAGTACATTGTTATGTATTCTGGATGCCGAATTACATCTTTTATTGACTTTTTGAGTATTTTGTACCGCCAAAGCATGGGTAAATTTTTAGATTCATTATATTCTTCCTCGAGGGAATATATCATGGACCTTAGTATGAAAAGTTTACGAATGATTTTGTGTATCTCCATTTGAGTTTGCACATTCATTTTTTGTATCTCGTTGGCTGAATAACCTAAATATCATGAATAAAAATGGGAATAAAAAAATTCAATTAGTTTTATAAAAGGATAGATAATATAAAACTAACTATTTTTATTAATTGACATTCAAGGTTTATTCCTAATATTGTATCTTCTTAAATCGTGTATTTTCAAGTAAATCTAAGTATTTAATGCTTTTGGCTCATAATTTATCATTGTTTTAGAAAATATGTGGCAAACGCCTCTTAATGTTCAAATTGAAAGTTGCTGATACGGTGTCAAAAATATCGCACTTGAAGCAAGAACTTCAAAAATAATTTATATTCTTATAAATTTTTAAGATCGTGGTTAGGAAAAATAAATAAAACCTGTCCATATATCGTTGGTTAAAATCTTATGTTTATTTTTAGTTCTGAAGGATAGTCGAGATATAAAACTATCGGTTTCGGGCAAATTAGGTAGTGTATTATTCCTTTCCGCTGCATTGATATTTAATCTATTGCTATTGTAAGTCTTCCTACATAATTCATTGCTTTCCAAAGAATCTTTATCACCCTTTTCCATGGTTGATACAAGCCTTATGGTATATTCCATTTTACTTTCGCCTTCATCTTGCTCTGGTAAAAGGCCTAGTGTGTTTTGGAGGGATTTATTCGTGTTAATAACTTCCTTTATACTATTCTTCACCTTTTCATATCTACCTAGAGGATTAATATCTTCTTTCGAATCCACATATTGTTCCCTTAGCTTATCCACACTTTTTTTGAGGGTCTCATACACATTTGCTATTTTAGACTTGGCACTGTTTAATCTAACATTTAATTCTTTGCCCTGTTCTTTGGTCAAGGCTATATCGTTAATATTTTATCAATAATTTTGTATGCAAAAAGAATATTTACATAATAAAAAAATTTAATAAAATAGTAGATTATGTCATTTTTTATCATTCTATAATAACAAAGATAGTTACAAATAATACTTTTTAAACTACATCGGAGTTTAAATGATTTATTTTTACGATTTGGTCATTATTTAAAGGTTGCCACAATTTATATGCTCCATTTCGATATTTCTATTAAAAAAATTTAAAAAAACTTCTATACTTTCTTCTTCCTCTTCGCAAAATTCTTGAACGATATCAGCGATTTTTGCCAAGGTACCCCGACTTTCTTGATATGCATATCGTATTAAAAAATAAAATCAATAATAATGAAAAGATGTTTTTATTTAATAAAGGCATAATAATAATGATAAAAAAAAATGTATAATTTTAATTTCACTTCTAACAGGTTGTGTTTCCAGATTCTCGGTTTTAACGATCAATTGTTATGAAAAATGGTCGCACTTGCATTTGTTGTTTTGTAGCGATTGAATTTTCTTATTATTAACGATGCAATATTTCACGATAAAAATATATTAATAATGTTCAGGTAACCAACAGTGCCAGCCATATCTTAAATTAATGTAATCATTAAAAAAAATGTCATAATCCTTAGTTTATAATTATTTTTTATAAATATTCGTTTTATTATACTACATACCTATTAGATATAACTATTTAAATAAAGAAAGAATATTTTGATTTAAAACAAAAATAAAATAATAATTATACTACATGTTAAATATTATAATACTACTATTTAGTGATATGAGTTAGTCGAACACTTTTTATTAAAAATTTAATATCTGATTTTGCCTAAAGATCTGACCCAAAATGTGCAAAATGCTCATCCTATCAATTTAACACAATTATGCCAACCAAAGTGGTTTCAAGATTCATGGTGATTCATCCAACATGTAAGGCGTTAGTAAATTTATTAAAAAATAACTTTAGGCAATGTAGGCCCATATTTCTATATAACATTAGCCCTAACCAATAGATGTGTTTTGTTTTGGTGAAATCAAACAAATGAGATAAGTTATTTTTGGTTAAATCAAATGGATCTTTCTTCAAAACAATTAAAAAATGTAAAATTTAGAAAGAAAGAAAGCTTTTAAAGCTAATCTCTAACCTGTGTCAGGTGCCCAAATGTAAATTCTTTTTATTTACACAAATATAAATAACTTTATTTTTATGGGGATATTTACTGACACCGGTTTTCTGTAACACGATTTGAAATTTTTATAGAGTAATTATTCCACGCATAAGCTTATTGTAGTTCATTTCCCACATAATCAGTAGTGGCGTCACGAGCCTATACAATCTCATAAGGCTCAAATTTAAAAAATGATTATTTTTTTAAATTACCTTTTTTGGTTAGTGCTAAAAATATTGGGGGGTGGG
The DNA here is from genome assembly GCF_954871325.1 of Gordionus sp. m RMFG-2023. NCBI lineage: Eukaryota > Metazoa > Nematomorpha > Gordioida > Chordodea > Parachordodidae > Gordionus > Gordionus sp. m RMFG-2023. Next base: position 45,317,676 of record NC_088776.1, read on the forward strand.
GCTATTAATATATTTGGGGGCTCGAGGCCTTGTGCCCCCCCCCTTCCCCATAGTGACGCCATTGAATCTGATGAAATTTGAAAAATCTAAATAAAATAAATGAGGTAAAGTTGAAAAATAACACATTGATCTTAATTCTTTATTAAACAGTACGTAGTCACAATTTATTCAAGGAGGGGGGGGGGGGGTTGTTAAATATTTTCCGAGGGCTTCACCTCAAAATCTACATTTTACTGGCACCTGGTCGGTCTTGCTCATGGAAAATTATAATATTTTGGATTTTCCCGTAGTTATTTTTTTATCTTGCTTTAATATTATATCTTCATATCATCTTCGTTAAAGTAGCTGAACAATTAAAAGCCTTAATTCAAAAATCTATGCCAATATTTTGTATTTTATTAGTATAAGTGCATAATAGCCTGGATAAAGGAAAAAATTTTATTAGCAAACAAAATTTTTGTCAACCTTACCATCAAGAAAGGACTGAAAGCTTTATTATGAAAATCTTTTCATTGTTTAATTGTAAATTATTTTAATCAGTTTGATAAAAAATTAATGAAACAATATTTTTGAACTAAAATCCCGATAACGATGATCATCAACGTTTAATAAAAAATAAATAATGGAATTCAAATTAATTGATTTTGAATTAACAATAAAAGCCGATAAAACGACGAAATAAATCAAATATTAAAGTTAAGTGACTTTTTTTTAAAAATGTTAGCACGCGTTTTTAATATCGAATTATGCCAGTAGATCTCAACGCCTGAGACCCAATCAGATACCATTTTAATACCTCGCCTAGGGCCAGTTCTTATTTTTGGATCAGATTGGCTTTTTTAAAAAAACATATTTTTAGACTCGGCTCGGATTTTTAAAATCTTGATTCCTTTGGGCTGCATTCATAGTGGCACCCGATTCAACTCGATTTACATCTATTCTTAAATTCTATTTATGGTATTAATTTTTTTAGAAAGATCTGATAGATTTTAAAAATCAATCAGCTGTTAAATAATGTAGGATAGGATCCCATTATAAATGCGACCTTACTGTCCCACATAGATTTTAAAATCTGGTCATTCTAAGTAATATTTGTTAGATTTTGTAGTTTCAATATAGGGAAATTAAAAAATATGAAAATCAAAGGGTTAAATTAACCAAATTTATAAATTTTACATTTTTTCAGGCAACGGATTTTAAAAATCATATTATTTTACGGCAGGTTTCTGGCTGGGTGTCTATATCTTTGCCAAATATATGAAGCCCTTTTATTCAAATTTTTTTTTTCATATTTCAATTTTACACTCTCCGTGATTTTTTGAATCTGATTAAATTTAAAAGAAAATTGATATAAATCTCTACTAACATTAAAAAAGCAACCAATCGAGTCCTACCACTTGACGTTTAAATTTACACTAACACGAGAACAGGTCGTTTTGCAATTAATCATATCTAAAGATTAACACACCCCAAAACAGCGCGTTAAGATTTATATGTTTTCCGGCCCTCAAAAATATTTTGTACAAAGTTGCCCGAACTGTGAAGAAAAAATTTCTTTCTTATTATTATAAAAAAAAATTCTTGAGATAATTCAACTCGAATATAACGGCCGAACCCAAACTATAACCCATACCTAGCTACCTCAGGGATATCTAGCACGGGAGAAAAAGAATCAATATTATCATTGGTAAAAAAAAGTTCTAAATTCCTGTTTAGTCCATAAACCTGACTCAAAACATCTAACAATCCCTTTTTATGAAATGTTATTTATTTATAATTGTCGGGAATATTCTACTTATTCTACTTATATTATATAGATTTTTTTTTCAATTACCCCAATTTATAAAAATCAAAATTTCATGAAATTTTGATAATTACATTGCCAATAAAAAAAAGAGTTAAAGTTAAAAAATATAAATATGATTATATCTTTTCAAAAATATCAAAATTAGAGTATCGTATTCGTTAATAAAATTTTATAAAGATAAAAATTTATGAGATATAAATTCAAGTGAGTAAGAAATAATAATGCTAATTTAAATTCATTATATTTTAATTTTTGAATATTGGAAACAACCTTATCAAGCTAGTATTTTTTTTAATATCGATTAATAAAAAACTATTCTTGACAAAAATAATAATTTTGATGATATACTTTAAAAAATAAATTGAACAATAATATTATTCAAATAGTCATCATTTGTTTTAAAGTCATCGACTTAGTTTTACCCTTAGCCATATCATCGCCCTCTAGAGCTATAATAAGGCTCAAACCCCTCCTTCTACATTTACCTCCCTCCTCCCCATTTAAGAATGTGGACAGCTGATCGTTCTTGAAATTGTTTAATTTTTTAAATTAAGAAACACATTGGCGTGCCATGAAATTTTGCTTAAGCAAGATTAAATTTTGTAGGCTGGGCGTTTATTCCCAGGTGTTTATTCTAATTTTTTTTATTTTATCGAGCTAGAATTTGAAGATATTCATTTCAGAAAAAAACCTGAAAAATTTTAGGGTGACGTCTTACACTTGGGGGATTATTTAAAAATATTTTAATTAAATTTTGGTTTTAAATATAATGACTATGACTTATCCCTTGACAGCTGTCTCTACCATGGTGGGGGGGGGGGGGGATGGCTTAGATTCAAAAGCGTAAGGAAATTTTCTGGGGAGGGGGTGATAAGGATTATAACGCAAGGGAAGATTCTCAGATGAGGTTTTAAATTATTGATCCCCTTTGCCCTTTCGAGGAGTAATTTTGATATTTATAATGTTAAATATGTACTATATAACTTTTTGAAATATATAATTCTTAATATTTTCATTTGTGCTAAATTATTGGTTTTGTTATTCATGTTCCGGTCATGGAACACCAGACAATCAAGCGTATATCATATCACAATTTACTTCGTCTTTTTAAAATGTATATCGTATTCTTCTAACAGAAATTAACATCTAGAGGTGATAAATTAAAACACAAGTATTATCAGATATTTACATATGTTGGAATACATCTCAATTGATGAACAATCCTCTTATGAAGGCATACTTCAAAATAATTTGTTAATGTCAAACTACTTTCGAGTTGTTTAATATAATATATATATAATTGGGTTTTATATGTCATTTAAGCTTTCAATATACTATCTACCTAAGAAGAAGAATATTCAATATATGAACCTTAATGTTGAGGATTCAGACGTAATGAAACTTAACTTGCTATATTTTGCAATATGTATGTTGATTTTTTAAAAATTGAATGAACAGTGGAATTTAAAAAAGGTTAAGATAACAAAATTATTAATATCGAAATATGTCAAAAGAAATTTAATTGATGAATTTTCATTTCCATATTATGTTTAATGGAATTTAAAATTACTTCAATCTCTCCAAATCACGGGAAAGATGTAAGGACAAATATGATAAAATAATTTAACAGTAACTGAATAGAATTCACCCCCCCCCCCATATCCTCCTCTCCTCCCTCAAAAATGAGTATAGTGTCATTATAAACAATGTTTTCAAAAATAAAAGAATAATTTAAATAAAAATCATTTCAAAATTTATTTTTATTGGGACAAAAAGAGAATAATAAACCCAAATTTAGTTTAAGACACTATCAACCCACCCCCTCTCTCCCTTCCCTTAAAGTATTTAATATAATATAAGAATTGAATAAAGAGAAATTTCCTTTATAGTATTCTATAATCAGATTTTCATAATTCCTATTAAATCATTTCCGTGTTATTCTAAATTAATTATTTATACACAAAAGAAAACAATCTTGATAATTTTTGATAAGAAACATCGCGATTCAATTATCAATTTTTAAAAATAAATAAATATTATAATAAATTTTGTGACAGCTTATAAAAAAAATCAATAAAAGTAAAAATCCTGAAGAGGATCATTTCAGATTTATGAATTCTTAAGATTGTGAAAATTACTGGCGTCCTCTTAAGTCTTAAGCGAAGATTTACAAAAAAATGCGAGAATTTTTTTATTAATGTGAGTAGGCCTGGAGGTTCAGTAATTGGACCTCTGAACAAGTGTCAACCCCCCCCCCCCCCACCCTAAACGGGTAACAATTGTCTAATTAAACCTTTTTATAAAGATAATCTCATTTCTGATTTTTTAATATTAGCTGGCTGTAATTAAATAACATTTTAATTACCCAAAGTAAGAAGATATAAAAGGAAACAAAAAAAACTCAAAATGGATCATATATTTAAAAAATAAAAAGGTAAAAATTAGGTTAAATATCTTAATGTAGACAGATATTAAAAGATTAATGAGTAAGTCAAATAAATTTTGATACTTTGATTAATATTATTTTTTTCTAAAAAGCCTTTACTAAAGTTTTCGAGTTTTAATTATGAAATAAATTTGAAAATTAAAGTGAATTATAAGAACTAAAACATCGAAAAATAAATGGATACACAAAAAAGTAGTTAACCGTACACAAAGTTTTCCGCTTCTAACTGTCGAGTTTCTGGTCCCAAGTATTTAATATTAAATTATGTTAATTTTTTTTTTCACACATTAAATAGTTATTTAAAAGTCCATCAATAAAATGCAGTAAAACTTCCCGCTTTTATTGTTTCATAAATTTTTTTAACAATAATATGAAAACATAAATAAGCGTTTTTAATTTGCGATTGATATGATCATAATTTTTAATTTACCAAAAATTTATTGAGGTCCTTGAGGAAGGAACTTCAACTTAAAATTAAATAGGGCGATTTTTGAAACACGCTATGCTTGTCTATACCTAAAACGAATTATTCGATTCGATTTTATTCGATTCATATTGTTAGAATACGAATAAATTAACACGAATAAATTACGAATAATGTAAATATATTATTCGTCTAATAATTTTTTATCCATTATTCGATCGAATTATTCGTATAATTTGTTTTTTTCATATTTTAATTTTATCGTATATATTCGCCATTATTCATAAATATTTGAAACTATTCGAAATATTAACACTTATTCATAAATTATTTTAGTATTTACCATGTTACTTAAAGAATATTTTATTTTTTAGCTATATTTCTATATAAATCACTTTTTAAATTTTAATAATTTAATTTGTCCAAAGCTTAAAAAAAAAATATCTTGAAGGAAAAGATCTTTTTAAAGAAGAAAGATTTTTGATCAAATTTTAACTAAAATTCCTAATATGTTTAGTAAAAAAATCTTTTATAAGTAAACCTCTATAATTTTCCTGAACAAGAAATCGTTCAGGATGAAATCCCAAATTTTTTTTAAAAAATATATTCAAAGATTCAAATTTTTAAAGAATTTAATTTTCGAATAAAATGAATATTCCACGAATCAAATCGAACAATTTTGTATTATTTGTACTCGATTCGATTTCTATTTTTGTAGGTATACTTGTTACTCTATGTTTTATTATTATTATAATATTTTATTATTGTTTAAAGCTTACAAAGAATCATTGTAAAACTTTAAGCTATTTCAAAATATAAAACCTTGTTCATAAAATATAATATATTCTTGCCATCCTCAGTAACTACTGATCGGATGTTTACCGCAGAAAAAACAGTGTTGAGTATATGAAAATAAATTAGTATTAAACATCAGTAAAAAAAACAATTATCATTTAATTATAGGAACATAATAATATAAATGTAGGCAATCTTTTTTCATAGTGATAGTTTCGACATCTTTAAAAAAAATGTTAAGTTAAGCCTAACGATGTTAATCTAGATGTTGAATAAACTTAAAAATTACTCATAATTTATGCCAAAATTGTCTAAAATTCATAGGGGTACACCTACTGTAAACCATTCCCAGGTTAAAAAAAATTTTCAAATTTAAAAATCACTCTCAGTTAGTGATTTATTATTAAAAGATTTTAAATCACAATGTGTTATATCCCAAAACGACACAATTTATGTTAACATAAATATATAGTTTTGTTGTCTATATATTTATCAAGATTAAAAAATTTTTTTTTTCAAAAGTTTTCCCCATATATGAACCTTTAAAAATTTCGGTTCCCTGAAAAAATTTTTATTCGTGGTTCCATTTGTATAGTTTAAACAAGATGCAAAATTAATGAAGTGCGCCAAAATAATTTATAATATAATATTGAGATTGTTGCCAATCAGAGAAACCTAGGACCAAAGTTGTTAAAAAGAGGCTCTACAGGAGCGCCGTTACATTTTTTCAAAAACATCTGAAAACCCCCTTCTTTTAAAAATCAGGAGAGGGTGCTAGCTCCTTTTAGGGCTAGAGTGGAGGAGCGCCGCTCCACCGTTCTTTTAAACTTAATATATAAATTATATCATTTCTTAAATATTAATAAATCTATTTATTTGTTAATTAAAATTCAATAAAAATGGAATTTTATTTTATTTAAATTTATGCAATATTAAATGTTGAATCGAGTTTTATATTGATTTTTCATTTTATCAGTTAAAATATTAAACATCAAGTTTTTCTTTCTTTTTATATTAAAAATTTCTTGGAAAATCTTGTAAGTCATATTAATATTCATTTTATAGATATATGATAAAAAATAGTTTTTGATATTATGGATCCAGACATCATAGAAGAAGAAACAAAATAAAAAATAAATTATTTATTTAAATAACTTTATTGCAGATTTTCAAATGTTTATAATGATAAAAATATCATTGCGGCTATTATCCATTCTGCATTCAAATTGAATTGGGAATGGATAAAAAATGCATAAAATATGGAACTAAAATACAAATTAATTAATTTTTTAAGAAAACAAATTCCTGATGCAAAAATAGCTACTAGTTCACGAGAACCATGTAATGATTTGGTTTGGATTCCATGAAATTGATCATCAGGAAGATAATCTATTGGAATATATTATAAATAATGATATCAAAATTACTATTTTTGATAAATTTCCTGAATTAAAATAAAATACAATATCCCGTTTCCCTCTAGTGCTCCTGCTGAGCGCCTGTTTAGTATTGCTAAACAGGTTAGGGGATAGGCGTGCGCGTGGATGTTTGTTAGATTCAAATTTAGAAAATTTATTACTTTTAAAAGCTAATAAAAGATAATAAATATTTTGATATATCATATATAAATAAAACTTTTTTGATAAAAAATAAGATTTTGTTTCGTGTACTTTTTAAAAAAAATGAAAATCAAAGGAACGGCTATGGAGTAGCACCATTACTTGGAGCTAGACCTAGCTCTTTATAAAAATTTAGTAGCGGGAATGGGAGCTAGCTCCTTTTGAGAATTAGGAGCAGGAGCGGGATCTAGCTATTTACAACTCTGCCCTGGACTAAAAAATGATTCTAATTTATGTTCTGAATATTTTTTAAAAAAGTATTTCTAGTTCCGGTTGAATTATGATTCTGATCATCGATAAAATCATACAATATTTTTCATATAAGTTTCGTCCATTCGCAATTTTTAATTTTACGTATTTAAAGACTTACAAATTTAGAATAATATGCCCAAATTTCAACCAAATATAGTATATTAAAGAATATAAAATTTTATTAATTTATATAAAAAAATATTAATAATACATTCAAAAATAAAATATTAAGGCTAATAAATTTATTCATAATTAATCGTCCATTTATATTTAATATTTACTATTTGGGTACATTCTCAGTCGCTTTTATAACAATGTTTACTCTATTACGCATTGAATTTATAAGATCCCACTCGTGTAATAGAATTCTCTATATCTTTTATATTTTTCTTTAAATTCATCCTTGTTGAATGGCGGATTTTAAATCTATTATTTTTTCTGATATTCCATAGAGTTTCAATTGGATTTATCGATGTTGGCGATATAAAATATTGGTCTTTCTCCCAGCTAATCATTTTTTAAATCGATTTCACAATAAGACATGGTGCCAATCTTGTTGAAACACACTCATGCCATCAGAAAACAAGGCATGGATGATTGTGTGAAGATGTTGTTCTAATATGGTTTATTATGTCATTTACAAATGTCAGACATCCAACACCTTTTGAACTCATAAATGTCAATATCATGTATTCTCTGGATATTAACAGTTCGTTTCAAACAATCAGTATGAAAGGCTTCATTCTTTCTGATCAACTGATCTCTAGCTTTATTTTGACTTTGAATCGGGATTCGTCTAAAAGGAGAAAGGAATTCTATTGTTCAAGGTAAAAATATTTTATTTAAAAGCCCATTGTGATCTTTTTTAATTTTAAATAATCGTTAATAGTGTTATATATACTATATAACCTATAGGTTCACTTTAAATAATGAATATTCCATTTTATGAAATTCCTTTTCCCATATCGACGCAGGAATCTGTTTCCCTATAAAACTTTTATTAATTAATATTTTCATGTAGTGTTTACATGACATTTCCAAGTATGATTTATTTTTAGGACTCGATCTTATCTAATATGTATTATAAGGCATCCGTTAAAATTTTTGGATAACAAGGATTCGTATCTAGTATTGGTCAAGCCCGGCCCGAAATTTATTTTAAAAATGTTTTGCCGGCCAGGCCCGATCCCGAAATTTTTTAAAAAAGTTTTTCGGCCCGGCCCGGCCCGAACCTGAAATATTTTTAAAAAAAATTTATCGGCCCGGCTCGGCCCGAATTTATTTAAATATGGAAATTAATTTTTATAATTACTCAAAATAAAAGACATATGTTATATGTCGTTTAGTTTCAATAAATAAAATCAAATATTTTTATTTTACATAAAAAATTCAATGTAAAATTGATAAATTTAGATATATTTAAAAAATTTCCAAGGTCCGACCCGACCCGGCCTTAATTTTTTTTAAAAATATTAGGCTCGGCCCGGCTCGAAGCCCGTTCGGGCCTGGCCGGAATCTCTATCTAGTATAGATTAGGGGAGACAGGGGTACTTTGCGTACAGGGAAAAGTTAGGTCACTCCAATTATAATTTGATTTGAGCTATTAATTTATAAGACTGAAAATTTTACCCCAACATAGATATTTACGTCATACATGATTGGCTAAAAATGATTTGTAAAATATTTAGTATTTTAATTTTTGTAGAAGAAAATGTGTTTTAGCATATATACCAAAAGTAATAAAAATTGCATTATAGTTTATATTTATAAAAAAAATATTTAAATCTAAATAAATTTTAGTAAAGTGAAAATCCTTTTTTTTAACCTGACAAATTTTCAGAATTAATAAACAGGATTTAATATGATTCTGAATGATATTTATAAAGTAGTGGGCTAGACCATGGTTGGTCATAGTATAGTTGGGACAAACTATTTTACGAAATTTTACCATTTACTATGTGTAATTACAATTAAAAAGATAGGAACATCTTCTGTACAGAAGATTATAAAAAACCCTAAATTTTATATCCGAAATCCTCACTGATAATTTAGCATTACTTACAGGTTATTTATATAATTATATATATTTTTTTAGGCACTCCAAAATCATTACCTATTTGTTATGCATTACAGTGTTATCAATAAAATCAAATTAGGTATAGTCTCTAGTCTTACTGGAATACCGATTTTAATTTATTGAGTGGACAAGCTATATATATGTCCTAACGTACCCAGAGTATGGCATAGTTGGAACAAAAAAAATTTTTTTAGTTATCTAAAAAAATATAGTTTTTATAAAATATATATTAATTATTTCAAATAACCTATACTTTTAGAGTACAGAAGATGTTTTACTTATTCAGATTATTCTAATATTATTGAATTTGTGTAGATTTAAACGAAAAGTTTTTCAGCCATCCCCGGTCTCCTCTACTTCCTGGATAATTAAGCTCAAGAAAAAAATTCATTTTCATTGGGAAATTCAATGCTTATAAAATTCAATTATAACATTACATATAGTTTTATCTAATATCCCGTCATTTAAAAATGACAAACCAATTATGTATGGGTGCTAGTCATCTTTCATTGTAATATGTAGAGGATTCATTAGAGGATATAAAAATGACATAATATAGATTTCACTTCTGTTATGGATGATAAATTAAAATAGACGTAATTTATGAAGCGCAATTACATTTAATTCTTAAATGCATTTTTAAGATTTTTTATGAAAATTTATAAAATTTTCTTTTACATTTTATACACTGGTGTTGTTAAACGACTAGATTTGAGACTATTTTTAAAAAGCTAACTCAATATTTTATCCAGAAAAATATAATGTTGCTAATATATAGCACAAATGGTTGGACACTATTAGCGAAATTTTGGAGCTTATACAATATTTTTCTGGTTAAATATTGAATTAACCGTTTTTAAAAATTGGCTCAAAATCGTGGTGTTTTCATACTAAATTTAGAACGTACTGATAGTGAAGTACACTGTAATAGTCTCACTCTCAAATGACATGAGGCTAGCAATGATGATGTAGATTTGTATTATTGGTTTTTAAATATCCAGATATTTAACTTTCTAACTGAGAGGAAAAATGTTAGCTCACCTTTGTTGGGAATGGTCAGTTTTAAAACCGATTTTAAAATGTCCGGTTCCCATAGATCTTAAAAGAGGAGTTCCAGGTCCTGCTTTCCTAGATCAGTTAAGAGGAAAGTTCTGGCCTCAATTCCAAATTCTGAAAACAATTATCTCAAAATAAGGATATTTTATTTTTTTTTATATTTAGTGTTTTTGCTTATGAAAAGCAAATTTTTTTTGTTTTTGAATTTGTTTATGGAAATTCAAAACTTTGTTTCCCTTTCCCAGCTCTATTCTCAAAATTCTTGGTGCTTAAAATTGTATCCTGTAAAAAAAGGATCGCAATGAAATGTGAAATAAATAAATTTTAATTTATTGTAATAAGTAATTAATTCACTTATTTATTAATCGGAATCAATAATATCCCTTGTATTGCGTTTTCATTTCGATATCGATATTCCATAATGTTATTTATGTAAAACCAGAATTAAATGTCTTTTTTTAAAATATTTTGAAATGAAATCCTTTGGCTAATTCATCCATGATATTTAGAGAGAATTAAATAGAGAGAATTAGATGCGCCTAAAAAAGAAAGAATTTCTAGTAAATGTATGGTTTGTTATTTAAAATTTTTAATAAAATCTAATATTTATATAGTATTTTTATTATTAAAAAATGTGAATTTTTTATATTATAATTTAATACTAAGTTAACTTTTTATTAGATTAATTTATTATCAATTTTTTAGTTAATTTTTTTTCCTTTTTAATTTTTAATCATATAAAAATTATCAAAAATATTAAGGAAACTTTTAAGTAGGGGAGGGGGATTATAAAATTATTATAAATTTAATTGGAATAAAATAATTTTAAATACTTTTTGATTAGTAATGGTTTCATTTGTTTGAAAAACGTTTAAAAATTATATATAGTAATAGAATTTAAAAAATAATAAAATTAAAAAAAATTTTTTTTAATTGGCTTTCGTAAGCTTTTATTTTGGAGAATTCGAAATTATTTTTGATATACTATATAATAGGAAATGAATAGCCTAATTCGTGTAATTTAGCGAATTTTTGGAGGGAAGGAGTGTTAATAAATATTTGTTAAGTGGGGGGGGGGGGGGTTACTCTTAGTTTTCCCCCATAATTATTATAGGAGAACTTAAGCACACTTATTCCAGGCCTTTTGTTAGGTTAAAATGTTTAATTTTTTTTTGAACTTTTACATATTTTTCTTTATTGTTTAGCAGTTTTTTGGGAGAGGAAGGTGTAGAAAGGGGGACGTTTTTATCCCGTCATCCCTTGGCTAAGTTAGGATAATTATTAGTTATGTTAAAAATTTGAACAACTAGTCCTTATACTGTAGGATTAATCAATTTAGTTCGAATTTTGATATATTGGATGTAGTCTCTTTTAATACATCAATATTATCGAAATATTTTTTAATCTCCGAAATTTTAGGTATGGGCATTAGTTGGAGTCATTAGCCTTTACAATCTCAAGTGGCTCAAAAACAAATTTTTTTACATTATTTTTAGATTTTTAAATATAGTATATATTTTATAAAATTTAAAGCTAAAAATGAGCACGCTACCGCATCGCTATTATAAGTATCACGCCATTATCTACGCTATTAAAAAGTAGTGCTCTATCGTAGTTCTAGTGCGCTACTTTAACAACTCTGTTTTCTAATTACATATATTTTTTCACAAAATTATAATGGTTACTTGTGATTGTAAATAGCTATTTTAACAAAACTAATAACTATTTAATAAGAGTCTGAAATATTTTGTAAATCTAAGAGACTAAATTATATCTATATAAAAAATTTTTTTGATTATTATTATAGTTAGTGAATATATAATTCTATGGCTTTGATTGGTTGTTAACATTTTGAATCTATCAAAAAAAATAAATGGAAAATCCATGAATGGATCTTACTTCTAAATTCATTTATTGTTATATATAATTGGATAAATACAAATTTAGTGATTTTTAGAAATTTTTGTAAAATAAAAAAATTAAAATGAAAAATCATTTAAAAATATATTTATTAGATATACGTCTGAATATTATTAATTTTTTTTTATTATAAAATGAATTATATTTATTATACCTGATATTTCACTTGAAAAATTGCCAGGTTAATAAATAGGTTTAAACTTTTTAAAATTCTATTATGAAATTAAATAGCATTTATAAAATTTACCACCCTTTAAAAATAAAAGTGATAGGGGCAGGTTGGTCCACTATTTGTTCAAGCCTTAATAAATTGAATAATATCAAACAAGTTTGAAAAAAATAAGACAGTCTAAATCCTCAAAGTACCAACTGTTTAAATATTCAATTTATCCTTCTTTTTTAAATTTCAGAAAAAGATTTTTTGGACCAACCTTCCCGTACTCTGTAGGTTAACAATAGGTGTTGTTAGTTGGTCAACAAAAGAAATGAGGATCTAAATATAAAATTAAATTACTTTTTGATAATCTGGGTCACCGCGTAAAAAAATGTTTGATTGATATATGTTAATCAACTGAGCATTCTATTTTCAAGCTTTTAAATCGAAACCATCAGGTTTTAAATTATAATATAATATCACTTATGGTATATAAACACATTTTCCTATGTAAAAATTAAAATTTAAACTATTTTTTTATTTTTATCCAATTATGATATAATTATCTTTTTTAGGAAAATTAATCTCTTATTCAGTAATAGTTTATCATAAATGGAGTGGACTGATGTTCCACTCTCCAATGAATGGTATTAATATAATGTTTAGTTAACTAATTACAGTTTATTCTATTAAAATGTCATATTATTATAAATAAAATATTTATCTTTTAATTATTATAATAGTTTAAAAAGGTAATTATTTATATTATAAATATAATAAGTTCATTAATATTCAAATAAATTGTAAATTTTTTTGGATACATGAACATAATATTGTATATAATTTTTATAGATGGTTTATTTAGGTGTATCAGATTTCGCAGTTTTAATAATTTACCAATCATTATATTATGGTTTGTAAATTATTATATAAATATGATTTTGACAAATAAAATGTTGCCTTTATTTTAAACCCGCTTATATGTTTGTCCTGAATAATATTGTTTTAAAAAAAGAAGATTCAATAGATCATAATTTTATATGTAATAATATTTGATTACTATTTTTGCTCATATTTTATCAGAGGGATCTTCATTTAAAAAATAACAATATACAAATATATCCAATAATGCAAAAGGGAATTATTTATCTACTTATTAGGCCGAATTTTATATCCAATAATGCAAAAGGGAATTATTTATCTACTTATTAGGCCGAATTTTATATCTGTAATTTGAAGGGCATGATATGGTTCCACCTCAATAGACGTAGTTGACTAATTGTGATTATATTACTTTACAAAATAATTAAATAATGTGTTCCTTATAGTAACCTTCAAAGAAATAAAAGTTAATTTTAAAAATAATGAATAATTAATTTAGGTAAATCAAGTCGCACAAAAAAATATATTTTGGATTTTTATTGACACTAGCTTTGCTTTATTTATTTATTACTTATATTATTATCATTTATTGATAAAAATTATGTCAAATCTATATAAATATATTGAATAGTTTTTGAAAATACGCGTTATAACAGTAATCATTGAGCAGTATATCATCAAAACGTCAAATCAATATTCTTCCTAAATAAAACTTATATCAAATTTTTGTCATATTTTTTCTTATTATCTATAAAATAACTAGAAAAATATTATTTTTTTGATTATCTTTTAAAAAAATATATATAGATATATCCTTATTTAATATATAAGATTAATTGAAAGACAATTTTCTTATTATAATCTCGTCCAAAAAATACAGTTATAAATCGAATTCATGGTATTTGTAATTTTAAAAGTGGAAAGGTTAACTGAGAATCTTAGTAATTATAAGATTGATGGAATTCTAAAAAGAGGTAAATTCGAAAGAAAAAAATTCTAATGGAAGAGAATTATATTTAAAAATTCAAATTTAGATCTAGTGCAAATATTACATTAGGTTTAAAATTACGTTAATGAAAAAAAATAATAACATCAATGGTGTCTCGGGAGATTTTAATGGTTTTATCTAGTATTTTGACTCCCAACAAATCTAATCCTCGAGTGTGACAATTTACCAACATTGTTTTTAAATTCCTAGAATAAAATTAAAGGACAAATATCGGGCTATTCAAAATTTATATTCTCTAATTAATTGATTATTTTTAGTTTGTGTGTTATTTTACTAATAAATTTCAATTTTTATTTAATGACAGTTAATAAACAAATTTTCAAAAATAAATATAGACACTCATTCAAAACAGCCCTCAAAAGTGGCCCTTCCTTTAGTATATTATAATGTCAATTGCAACAGCCTCGGTATCTTCAAATAAACCAATGGGAACATTTAGCTAATTTTTATTACCAACAAATGTTATTGAATTGCTGGGAAATAAAATTTGTATTTATGGTATATTTATTCTTAATACTAATCATCCACGAGGGCCTTTTCTCATTGAAAAAGTTTGACTTTGCCTATTCCAAATATAGTTATATACAAAAAGGTACATGGTGAAATTGTCTAAAATTCATTATACATAAGTTGGAATATATTTTCGGGAAAAAAAGAGATTCGAAATTTAAAAATGACCATCATGAATGAATTAAAAGGAAGAGATTTTAAATCTCTTCGATCCTAAAAACATACTCACCTAGTATAATGTCTTTATTATAAAAACATAATACCACCCCTACATCTACTTAGCATAGCAAAAAAAACTATGTGTTTGAAAATATACAACCATGTGACTAAAAAAAACTATACATGCCTTTATTTAGTAATTTTAAGTTAACTTTAATTTTTTTCACAATAAAAATATATAATTATTAATTATTATATACGTTTTTTAAATTAATTATTTATAATGATAATTTGTGATACCCATTTTCTATGGTCTATAATTTTTTTTATTAGAGTAATATAATTATAAAATTATTATTATGATACTTTAAAAATATTTTAGATCGATAATTATAAACTGAAGCTCTAAATAATTTAGATATACCTATATGTTTGTTTTATTTAATATTTATTGCAAATTTTTGAAAAGGGTTTCGTAGAGGCTCCTATAATTTTGTAAAAGTTGGGTGATCCGGTCCGTTATCATTTTTTATGAATGAAAAGGTTATAAATTTGCTGAATTCTAAACTTAAAAATTTTTGCGACTTCAAGTTCGGTCCAATTCGTAAAATTATTTTTCACAAGTTGTGCGGTTCATCCAGAAAATCTTTTTTACCGGCCTCCCGACCTCTAATTTATGTCTTGCGTTTGATATAACAAAAATAAAAGATTGTTATTTTTCCAGTTTTTTATTTAAAATTATAAGTATTTTTAAGAATATTTCTTTTCAGTATAATAAATAACAAAAATTATCAATATTTTTTTAATTTTACCAGTAATGATAATAGTCTAAAATTTTCAGTAAATATATCGTTTTTTTTTCAATATTTTAATATAGCCAGTAAATATATTATCTACCAATATTTTAATTAATCTGTCAATAAACATTATTATCCATTACTTTAATTATAATACCAATTAAATAGGTGAATTATTTAAATAAATTTACCAGTAAAATAAATTGTTTATTATAAATTATATTTAAATAAGATTTTTGATATGAAAATATGTGATATAAATTTCAATATAAGGTCTAATTTTTTAAAATTGTCCCAAAGTTATTAGCTTGTAATATCTGTATATTTATAAACGCCATCTTTCGAATTAAATATTGTAATTATAATTCTTTTCTAATTATTTTTAATATAATTATTCATAAAAGATTTAAACTATCTATTATTAATTTAATGGAATATATTTATAATTTATATTACTTTGTTATTGAATATATCCAGTGATTTAATTTTAATTACTACTCCATAGCAGGGATATTGTGCAAAATCGCTCAATTTGATCCGATTTTTAAAAACGGCGAACTTAGTATTTTATCTAGAAAAATATCACGCAAGTCGAAGATTTTGCTCAAAATAACGCAAAGGTTTGGACATCTATTAGCAAAATCTCGAGCTTCGGCAATATTTTCCTGGCTAAATAAAATATTGGGTTGGCCGTTTTCAAAATCGACTCAAATTGAGCGATTTTGCATCACTATCAGGGATGGGCATAATTACTCAAAAATTGCAATTCCTAATTACAATTACTTTAAAAAATTGTAACAAATTATAATTACTAATTCCTATTCTAAAAATTAAGAACGCCAATGAGAAATTTTATTAAATAACATATAATATTAAAATTAATACAATTTTTTTTTATTTATGAAAAATATAAAGGTTATATTCGTTCAATATAAAATAGAATATCATAAGACTTGCATAGAAATTATTATAAACATCATATTTATAATGTTAAGAAATGTAATCAAATTCTGAATTATAAAATGAAATATATGATAATTAACATTTGAAATTTGAAGCTCTTTTTTAATACCTTAATCAACAAATGATATTGAAAATATATCTAGCTATTATTTTAAAAATTTTAAGTACCTATTTTTCAAACAGTTTTTTATTTAAACGTGTTCCATAATACTTATTTAGTAAAGTTACAAAGCGAAATAGTCTTTCTATAGGTATTGAAGATGATAACAATGCTTTAGACTTTTTATAAATAAATTGGCCACTTGATGATTATTTTGGATGACTTTTAAAAAGAATGGTAAAGTTTGTTGAATATTTGCTTTTGATGATCCAGTAAAAAACAAATTTAATAATTAAATTTTGTTAACATAGAAGGGTGTTTCCTATAAAGGGAAAAGAATAGGAACAAAAATTTAATATTAAATATACTTCATATATTTTGTGGCCCTTTACAATTTGATCGCAGAGTGCACAAGCAAAACTTCTGGTTTTATCATTTTTACCAGTTATTTTTTAAAAAAAAAATTTGATTGAATATTGAGAATTTAGATTTATCTTCTACTGAATATAAGACTGTACTTGAGGAGCAATTATCGGAGGTATCGCTAGAGTCCAAGGTAAAAGTTAAAGATTCAAAGTTCCTCATTATGTTTCCGCCAAAAACATGAATAAAATAATGCAATTATTAATAGTTTTCAATATAAAAGTATGAATGAATGGTTGTCATAAATAATCGTTTTTCATAAAAATTAATTAAATGAGAAAAAGAATTTTAAATGTAATGATGTATTAAAACTGCTAATTCTCATGCCTGAAAAATGTAATTAATTATAATTACTAACTTTCTTTTTTAATAAAATTAATTACATTAATTACAAAAAATGAATTGTAATTATGGAATTAATTATATATGTAATTAATTACTATCCATAAAAAAAATAAATAAAATTTTAATTAAAAGAGTAAATAAATAATTTTCCTCTGCAGAATTTACAGTCTAGACATTTAAAAACTTTATTTTAACCCTACATATTTTAAATTATTTAGTTGTTTAGTCTTTGAATCTATTCCGTGGTTTGATGATAGAAATCTATCGTCGAATTGGTTTAGATAGATAAAAAAATTATATATCAAGAAGTAAAATCTTTTCAAATTTTATTCATACACAACTTGTCCCTTCATTTTTAAATATATATTATATTTACTCTTACTATATATTATTTATATACCCTTAAGGACCTTAAATCAGTAATATAAATAGTGTTGCAGTTCGGCCAAAAATCATTTCGCCTATAGACTTAGCCTAAAAATCGGGCAAAACTAATTAGTCAAAAATTAACGTCGGCTAAGAGGCTCGGCTAATCGTCCGTCAGCGTTACGTAAGCTAAATTATTTATTTATATTTAATAAAATTATTTATATATTAATTACTTGAAGGAAGATTAATCTAGCTCCTTAGCCAATGCCCAATTTTTGACTAATTTTTTCGCGGATTTTTCGGCTAAGTCCAAATAGGTTTAGCCAATTTTTAGGCTCATCCTAATTAGATTTAGCCGATTTAGGTTTAGTCTAATTATGTTTAGCCAATTTTTTTTACCTAAAAATTCCGGTGAGCAGCTCTGGAGCATGCTAAAATTAGCCGATTACCCAACACTATAAGTTAAAACTATGATAAAATATTCAAATGTTAAGTTTAGGAAATCTAGACGATTAGATCATCTCAAAATCTCACTTGGTTAAAAGAAAACAGGCATACATTTGTTCCCAAAATTATTAAGCCAGTATGTTAACTTACTAACGGTTAGTTTATATATTTATCTTTTATTAAAAATCATTCTTCTGTAAATTAACTTTTATATATTGTTGAAAAGGGAATAAAGAAATGTTTATTATAGATTATGACTATGAATATTTCTATCAAAAACCACGATTTAGCCTTTAGCGAAAATATATTATATGAACCTCGAAATTTCGCATATAGATGACATAACTGTTTGGTCCTCCTTTGATCAAATCTGGGGGTTTATACTGCATTAACAATTAGTGAGAATTCGCTGCGAAATATATAAAAATACAACATATTTTGTATACTCCGCCGCGAATTCACGCTGTGAATGCAGGGTTAGGCGATATTTTTAACGTTTTTTAAAAATGGCATTAATATATTTTATGATTCATCTTTTAAACACGACGTTCTTTTATTTGTCTTATTCTATTTTTTCTTTCCAGATTAATAAATTCCCTTAGTCTATCGTTAGTAACTAGAGATTATTTGGCAAGTAACTTCAGTCCATCGAAGAATAATCATATTTTCTAGAGCAGGTGACCTAGTGACCAAGAAAAGATATAAAGCAAAATGATACAATCTCTTATGTGTATTGGGTTATCAAAAATGGAATATCCATTGAAAAAAAATTTCAATAAACTCCTATTGAAAAGGATAATATTAGTCTATAATAAAAAATAATATTGTTAATTTTATAATATTTTATTATTCCTAATAAATGAATAAATATTTTAAATTTAAAAATGATATTTTGTTTTATATAAATATTCAAAATAAAAAATATTGGGTCAGATTACTGGCCGGTTTTATATGTGGTGTTGTCCATGTCCCATTTGTCTATAGAATCTTTGCACGGTTCGGTTTTGTTTGGTCATATTTAGAACCTGACAGAAATGTCACCATCACTAACAGCGATGGGCAGATACTTGATACAAAATCAGAAACTTGATAAAATATTAAAAACTAGATTACTTCTAAAAGATAATTTAAAAAATTGACATATGACATAATGTGCAATCTTATATTTTTGGAAATTGAAAATATTAAACATAATGCTGAAGAACTTTATTTATATTAATTTCACTTAATACATTTTCATACAAGGTGTACAATGTAATATATTACAATTATGATTATATAATATGAAAAAATTTTGATTTGGACTATAGACAAGGTTTGAAAGGCCAAATAACCGTTCACCTGAGACTGAAGATGGCAAAATACTGTTATATTTTCAAAAATCTGAGCATATATTTAATGAAGTTGCGGGCATCAAGATAATCGTCTTTAATATAATTTAATATTTCCATTCAATATCATTAGCCTCATTATTTTTATAAGGTATAATATTATTAAAACAAAAATAATCAACTTCTTCAGTAAAAGATGATTAATTTACAGACTGGTCAAATACATCAACCTTGTCTTTAAAAATAGTGTGCTTCATCAAGCAACAGATTTTGCTATTATTTTTTAAAAATTTCTTTTATGACCTCGGTCTTTCACATGGTTTCCAAATCCTTGTATACTTGCAGGATAATAAATTCAATCAATAATATGTGTTTCTTTAATAACCCGCTGCAAGTCAGTGGTGGCTAATAAACACAAATTACTCAGAATCTGGTGAGCTCATGAATTATCTTTTAAGCTATTATTGGTGTTGTAATGAAGCAGAAGAAAACTAAACATTTATTTTATCGAGATCTATTATTATATATTTATTTAACATTATTATTAATTTTAATACTATATTACCTTAAAAAAAGATAAACAAATTATTACTTGAGGAAGATATCATTGGTAGGAAATATTAAAAAATGGGTTTAATAGTCTAATTCGGATTTAAATAAACCTTTAAATATATCAAAAAATAAGGAAATATTTAAAGTATCTGTATTTTTGATTAATAATGTTATAAAAGATATAGATACCCAATTTTAAAAAAGTATTTAAGAATGCACAGAAAATATAAAATATAAAAGTATCTTATCTAATATTATATATACTAGTTTTGTGATACTGCCCAACCCCGCTCACTAAACCCTTTAACCTTACCTACTCAAACCTTGTGGGAGTTGGCTTTAGAAAATTTTATGGCCAAATTTTGAGAAATTTCTAAAAAAAATTGTTATAAGACATTCAATGACCTCGATAACTATAATTTTAATTAACAATTTTTTCTTTATTGATCAAAAAATAATTTTGTATTTATTACTAATATTCGATTATTTATATTGAATATTAGTAATAATAATTTCATACTGGTAAAAATAAAAAATAAATATGATTTTCAAAAATGGAGAATTTATAGGTTTTAATTACTCGCAAAAATAAAATATAAATTTTTTACCATTCGAATCATCTAATTCTGAATATTATATTTGTTGTTTTGTTTCCATAAAAAATTCAAATAATTTTCACACTTAAAAACTATAGAGAATGGATTCAAATTTAAACGGTAACTTTAAAATGGTTTTTCGAAAAATAAAATAATTTTGCAAGGCTTTGGACAGAATAAACAACAATTTTATATGCCGATAAATATACTAAGGTATTTCTTTCGGTAAATTTTTAAATAATTAACATACCTCCCCCTTCTTTCTATTCTTATCATTTTTTTACCTTGTTTTTTATATTATAATATATACTAATTTAATTGAGATGTTTTAACATTTTATTTATAAAATCTCATAAATAAAGAAAGAATACGAGGTATGTATTCAAACCTGTATACCTTATTAAAAAAAATTTATCGGTTTTTAAAAAATAAATAATTCATTAATATGATTTGAATACAATTTTTTAAAATTATTTTTACATTGTGATATATTTTTCTAAACCTTATATGCGTTTATTATATAAATATACTAAACCAGATGAGTAATTCATAACCTTCAACTGCGTTTCCCAATAATATTTTGTCCTTTTCTAAGTATAGTTTGATAAGGGCTAAAATCGGATTAATCTGCAGTTGCGTGCTGAAGAAAAGGACGTTAAGCATTGAGGTACTAGTTAATTTATTTATGTTTTTAGTTAAACTATATTTTAACAAAAAAGACTATAGCCTGTTTTTTAGCCCACTAAAATTGACTGAAAATAGAGCAATAATTTCCCAACTTTACTTCAAAGGTTTTATTATAAATTTTAGAGATAATTTCTGCATTATTTTCCATTTGAATGGTTTAAATTTTATATTTCTAACTCTTAAAAAACATATTTGATTTATTTTATTGTCGTAAATAAATATACATTGAGATTAGTCCATTAAATGAATGTTCAAGAAAATAATTATAAAAAATGAATATCTAATAGAAATGAGCTAATTTAAGGGAGATTATGTAAGATTAATTAATCGAAAATAAATAACTGTTTTCAAAAATTATATTTTACCGTTTTTTTAAAAATATTAGCCAATAAAATAGAGGGGCGGATTTGATATCATAAATCAAATTATTTAGTAAAAGACATTTTAAAAAAAAGAAGACATTTAGAAGATCCTTTGTAAATTAATTACCCTCCTTTCCTGTATATACTTTAGAATAGTTAAAATTATAGGGTACTATATATATTTATGTGTGTGTGTTTGGAAAGTTAATCAGAAATAAGAACTAACCCAAAATCTCCACGTGGTGAAAAATCTGATATTAAGGAGATTAATTCCAGCTCTGGAGTATACACATTTTATGAATTTCAATTGTTTGTCCCAAACTTTTAAATTAATTTTAATTAATATTAATTTTTATATTATAAATTTTTTCAAAGGTAAAAAATACGGAAAAATATAGGTATATATCAAGATTATCTACATATAATTTATTTTGAGACTTTATTATTTTCAATATAAATTGAAATTGTCCTAAGTGCCAATGGCATTGACGTACCCTAGTATCCAGCAGAGACCTGCACGGGCCTTAATTTTTTGACCAAGCCCGGCCCAGGCCCACAGTAAGAAAATTTTTATAGATCTAATGTTAAAAAAAATTCCCAAGTTCGGCCCAAGCCCATGATAAGTTTCAAAAAAATTTCCCAAACCTGGCCCAAACTCTTACCCAAAAATTTGATTTTTTTATAATTTAATGAAAATAAACACTATTTAAATATATTTAGGCAATCATTTTGTTTACAATACTGAAATTTTTTATTATTAGAAGGAAAAAAGGCAATATTTCTTTAAGCAACTGTTTTAAATAATCTAAATTTAAATTTAATATTTTAGGTCCAAGCCCGGCCCAAGCCCAGCCCAAGCTTATTTAAAAAATTAAAAATCCGGGCCCATGGGCCGGAAACCGGGCCGGCCAGGCCCATGAAGGTCTCTGGTATCCATTAGTATTATGCTACTTTTATGAAAATTGATATGAATATTTTTATTGTTTTCATAATGCAATAAATTATTAGTAAATGAATTAATTTTGAGAAAGGACTGTATGAATTCGTCAGGAAAAAACATTTTAAAATAAGCTAAAGAAGAATATGTTATGGATAAATGTAACCAGGTGAAAGGCCTAAAAAAGCTCTATAAAGACCCTCCAATTGGGAAAGTTTCCCCATAAATCCCTTTTTAGGAAAATCTTGGCTAAACCTATAATAGTTTTTATAATCTATATAAACTATAATTTCTAAGATCATATTGGCCGCATTTATCTATTCTTTAGTAGTATAATGTATTTATGAATTAATTTGGAATATATTTTTACCAGTGTCTCTAGGGATAAGAGATGGGCAAAAGCATGTTCATTATGCTTGAATTCAATTTTAACAGACCCAAAAACCTTCTTTATTTGATTAAAAAAATATTATGGACTCGTTTAAATAAAAATTATAAACTTAATTTTAATCCTTTTTTAAAAATATATTATACTTCACCTATAGATAGACTAGCGCTTGATATGAGCAGGGTTGGAAATGTATGGGATAGGTACTCACCCACCAGTATAAACAACTTGTCGGTCAGCAAAATCAAAGCTGACTAAAGAATTTTACTCTAGGAAAGTTCTGGAATCAGGCAAGTTAGGTCAAAAAAAATTTCCAAGCTTAGACTTGAACCCCTAACTTGTTACCTTAATAATATATAAACCTTTCACCTCGTCATTTACAAAAAAACCTTTTTTTGTATATAGAAATTTTATAATAAACATAGCAATAAATATTTTTCTAAATTATATTCATAAATCCTTTTCACAAAATTATATAAATTTAATGGACTACCAATAATATTAAATGTAAAATTCTTTTAATATATTTGAGCTTATTTCAATTTTTTTTTAAATTAAGTTAAGTGGAATTGTAAGGTTATATAAAAAATGCAATAATAAAAAAACGATTTACGATTGTAGAAATATAAATTATCTAATTCCATTAAAACATAAGAATCATTTATCAAATTACGTGACTAAAAATTTTAATCAAAAAAAATGCGATTGTTAGATTTTGTTAACACATGAAAAAAAAATCATATAAGTTCTAATTGGTAAATACCTGTGTCGTATTGGGATATAGAATTCAGATTCGTAATCTTTAATTTTTAAATCCTATACCGAAGAGATTTTGTATAGAGTACCAAAACATTGTGAATTTCAAACAATTTAGCCATAAACTTTTAAAAATACACTTTTATATTTTTTTAAGTAAAAATTAAAGAAAATATAAAAGTTCATATTACTGAGTGGAATATATTTCCGACCAAATCAAATTTATTAAATTTGAAAATCGAGCTCAGTAAATCATTAAAAGTTGAGAGAATCAGAATCACAATGTATTCCATATTTAATACGAGATATATAAATATTTATAAATATCTAAAAGAGTAATCGGTTCGAATGGATATAATTTGCTTATAAAATCTTGCCACCTTTTCCAATGTATTATTTTTAATGGTATCTCCAATACACCACTCAGAGTGTTCACTTGTTGGCTACTTTTTTATATGAGAAATATGGTCCAATATCTTCCAATTAGATCGTCACTACACTCCTTGTTCTTCAAATCCTACTTTTATACCCTTTTTAGAAATCTATGATAAATATCCACTTAAATATTTGTTGTAATATAACCTTTTACAAAGCTTTCTTTACTTGATTCAGCTGCGCGCAAGTATGTTTAAAACCGACAATCCTTCAATTATATATATTTGGATTTACCCAGTGGCTCCTATACCCCCAAATTGCGGAAGCTTGAACCGACAATCATTCCATTATATATTTTAGATTTACTAAGTGGCTCCCATACCCTTAGCTTGAAAAAAAGAAGTGACAACATTTGTTTATCTCTTCTCCAACCTTATAATTGCAAACTAAAATAATATAAAAAGTCATCATTATTGCACAAATTTAAAAATAACTAGAAATCCTGACTAGAAAACAGAGTAATAGCTAGCTAGGTACTTTGGGTGCTAACTTCCTATTTCAAATTAATATCATTTATGAAAAATAAAAACCGTTTTTTAAAAAAAAATAAATAGCAATCAATTTTTAAATAGTTTACACCCATTTAATATCAACAATCTTATAAATTTTAGGGCATATTTTAAATAAGTATATACTATTTTCCTGTAATATAATCATTTTCTTATTATTTTTTTCCTTTCGCCTCAAGTAAAAACAAAATGGTGAAAATCATATAATCTATAATTTTATAAATTATTATTTTATTGGATAATCCTAAACGCATCAAAATCAAATAAATAGAAAGGTTTATAAATTAAACAAGGTTAAGCAAATTTACAGAAATCTGTATCCGGATACAGATAGATGCTTTTTAAAATTGTATATTTAAGATACAAAATATTTAGCAAGAATTTCAATAAGATTTAAAATACAAACTTCCTATTCAAAAAAAGTATATTAGATACAAGACACTTTAATGCTGTTATTGAGAGATGTAACTGTAGAAGAATACCTAGGATGCTTGATTCCATGATATAGGGGAGAAAATAAGATTAACTATCTCTTGAAGATATTTTATGATTTTCATGCTCAACAAGTTGGTTTAAATTAATAAAAACGGAGGAAGAACGTAAAGCTTGATTAAGTTTAGAGATGAAGAGAAAAGACCTGTTTTAAATAAAAGGTCATCAAAAATTCTTAGGACTTTGAGCTCGGAAAAAGTCCAGTTAAAGTTCTGTCATCTAGATACCAAATATTAAGATCAAGATTGAGATGCTTATCTAATTTCAGAATTAATTTATTAATTACTAAATAAAAAGAGCGGGCCATAGGGATCTTCTGAATTTTTTGTTCGGATTTGATTAAATCTATTGTATTTTAATAATAAAAATTGGAATAACTGCTAAATATAAATTTAGAGTATTCTGGAAAATTTTCTAAAATATCAGGAACAAATTGACGACGGAATGATGGTATTAAATACTTGAAGTCAAGTTTGAGAATGCATGTCTCTTTAACGCGATGTAGTAAAATTCTCGTAACATGTGTTGCAGCCTGGAGCCACCTTTATTCCAAAATCGAGTTGAAGAAGAATAAACTTGGCACAAAGAAGGATCTTGATGCCAGATGCGTAGGCAAAAATTTCCTATGGGGTGCGAGGGAGGGGGTAGTTTTTTAATATTGAAATAATTTATTGCTAATAATTATTAGAATCACCATATAAAATTTATTGGAACTATACATATTTTGAAAATTGACAATTTTGACCAATAATAAACAAAATATTTAAGCATGAATACAATATTGTTAAAAATATCTACAGCTATATAGCCAGGAAATAGATAATTAAACATTATATAATGCTTTAGAAAGTTAAACAAAATATAGTTCATGAATGGAAATTTAATCTTTTTTGCGATTGCGTTAATTTTTCATTAATTTGTTTGTAATTGAGGATTAAATCTCTATCTATATTACGTAAACTAGTCCTATCAATAGATTTGATGTCGTACTTTTGAGATAGGGTTCTATTCTCTGTAATGAAGAAAATGCCCTCTCATGTATACTTGTATAAATTGGTATTGTTGCCAAAGTACACAGTAATTTTAATATATTTGGAAAAATTACAAAATATATATTAGAGTATGTAATGCTTTCATGGCGTTTTGAAGGATTATTTAAAATTAATCTTTCATGCCAAGATTTAAATTAATTCGAAATCAGGTGCCTATATCAAGAATTTATATGTCCTAAGATGGATTTCTTGTTAATAGTATTTGCAAATGCTAAAGCCATTTGATGTACCACAAATCGTTCATTAATGTGAGTAAAAAATGTATCCAAAAGTGAAATAAAAACGATTATATAGTAATACTCAATTGAGTCCACTTTAATAGGGAAACGATTGTTTGCCTAGGTAGTTGGGATTTGGTAAATTTTAAAATCATACAATCTCGCTTTTACATTTAAAGTTTCGTGAAATTCTTGGACGATATTATCACTTTGTTTTCTAAGTTGTAATATAATAATATTCGTGTAGCCACAGCAATATCCACTTTATTTTTTTGAAAAATACTGCATAAAACTGTTGTGTTATTAAATAACATAATAACACATTCCAATACGGAAAAAAAGGCTGTCCTATTGAATCAAATGTATCATCTATTTCAGGCACTTGATATTTTTCCAAGACAATTTAAATAGGCTCTTCTTGATCCAAAAATGCTGTAACGCCTTAATTTTTCCATCAAATCGGAAGTGCTTTTTGCAGTTTTTCTTCTTAAAGCACGAGACGTCTTAATAGATTCTATTAGAGATCTGCAAAGTTAGGCCTCGAACCTAATTCTATTTAAAATAATCGAGTTCGGGCCGGGCCTAATATTTTTAAAAAAAATTTTGGGTCGGCTCGGGTCGGACCTTGGAAATTTTATTAAATATATCTAAATTTAACAATTTTATATTGAATTTTTTATGTAAAATAAAAATTTTGATTTAATTTATTGAAACCAAACGCTATATAACATATGTCTTTTATTTTAAGTATTATAAAAATTAATTTCTATATTTAAATAAATTCGGGCCTGGCCGGTAAATTTTTTTAAAATAAATTTTGGGCCAGGCCGGGCTTGAAAAATTAGGCCCGATGCAGATTACTAGATTCTATATTTCGCTAATAGATTTACTATCAAATTGTGATGAATAATCAGTTATTATTTCTGTCTAAAGGGTTTGGTAAATTATTATATTACTTTTAGAGTTTTGTTCATAATATTTTCTTATATCCATTAGCGTTTAAGGATTAAAAATAATAGAAAATATGCTTCAAATTTTCGGGGAAAAAAATATTAATACATGATAACTACACAGAAGGCAACGATAAAAAAATTTAATTTCTTTTATTTAATTTATTAACAAATATATGTGTCTCTATTTGACAAATTTCTATTCTATATATACATCTTTTATATATGATTATTTACATATACAAAATTTAAGAAAAGAAGAATTTTACAAAATTTAAGAAGAATTTATTTTTAAGGTTAAAGAAAAAGGATTTATTCTAATTTTACATATAACAAAGTAGAAAATGAAAAATTAATAAAGTAAGAAAATACAATTTTGTTTTTAAAGTTAAATAATTTAAATGACCTTAAAAAGTTTTATTTTATATTTAACAATACATAAAGAGAAATTTAAAAATTAATTTTTACTTTTCCTACAATTTAAAATAGAATATAACCTTTTGAATTAGAATCTAACTTATTTGAAATAGAATAATCAATTCATTCTCACCCTTCCCCCTCCCGCTGGTTATGCGTGTGCTCGATGTGATTGCCTATAACTTTAGAGGGAATCTGACATAAAAAAAAGTGTCAATTTGCCAAATTCAATAGCGCCACTAAAGGGGAGTGGTACAGGAGCTCGAGCTCCCTGAAAAAAAATCCACTGAACGAAATTTTTTTTAATGACTCCCTATAGCCCCTGAACAAAAAAATAATAAAATTTTTGATAGCCCTTAGACCGATTTTATTTTAGAATTCAATGTATTATATATAGATTTAATACTACTTTTAAAATTGTTAACAATTGCAAAAATTCTGTGTAAAAAATGGAATATCAATATCACTCATAATGTCTAAATATCAATCAAACATTAATAGTTGAAGCGTAATTGATTACATTTTATTTAAATTATATTCTAATTAAATAAATATAATCGTTCTATTATTGAAAATAAGGTTAATACAATATAATGTGATTTGTGTTAGCCGAGCTTAAAATCACTAATAAATAATATTACTCATTTTTAAATTTAATTTTATATGTCTCTTTCTAATAAATTTCTAAGTTCCAAACCAACGAAACTTCTTAATAAAATTCATAGTATATTTAATTAAATATCTTTTACTAATTTATTTTATATTTATTAGATAATGTGATGATTTTTAAATAGAAGAAGAGGAGATAATTAAGGAATTGAAGTTCAATCTGCATCTATATGAGCGATAGTGGTAGGAATAGATTGCATTAAGTATTTTATGAGGGGGTAAGGGGAAGCATTTAAATGGGGTAGACTAGGGGTAGGATAAATTTATGAAGGGTCATCTCTTAAATTTTTGTAGAGAAAATGGAGTAAAATATATAGCTGTAAAAATTAATAGTTTTATTATAGACCAAATATAATACAATGATATTGCTAAACATCGACCAAATCTATATATTGCACACAATCATAGACATTATTTTCCAAATAAAAAAATTCTGAATCAGTTTCTGCTACCCTTCTAAAAGTTATTTAAAAGGGTTTGAGATTCTATCAGTAAACTCATAATCATGCCAAACAATATACTATAATAATACATTCATTGTAAATGTAATTTTTTAATTGAATTCATGTTCTAAAAAAATAACTATTTTATGTTCACAATGTTTTGATAGTTGTCAGTAGAGCATAATAATTTAAATTATTCTTTTTAAAATTTATGAAGGGACCATTATAATTAAAAATAATGTAAAAATATCGCTTCCAAATTGTTTTTTGAGAAGGGCGAAGGGGGGGGGGGGTAGGTTTTAATTTTTGAGGAAGGTTTGTATCCAGTGAATATTCTGTTAGGAGACGTTAAGTCCAACAAAGTATATTTAAAATACAGTCTTTCAATTTCAAACTAACTTTTGATAATAAAAGAAGATTAACTCTAGTTTTGAGAAATATAACTGATGAAAGCAAAAGTGAAAGAAGGTGGGTAAATTAATTTATATATAAGATATTATATTTGTAAAATAATGGGACCTATATGTTAGATTGAATCTGAAGATATGGACAATGATGGTAATAATTTTTTGATAAAATTAAGTTAAAATTCATTATAGACAAGGATCTACTGAGGATGCTATAGCAACTCTGATTATTTATAGCAACAATCCATATAAAAGTATATTGGATATGGATAATGCAGAAGTTATAGTTCAACAAAGAACAAATGGAATACTCTTTCAAATTAATTTACTAATTTTATTTAGCTTTTTTGGATGATGAAGAAAGAAGATTTATTATGAACGCGAGAGTTATAAATAATGTAAGCAAAAAAGTAAAGAAAATAGATTAATTTATATAAAAGTTATTTTATTTATAAATAAAAGAATCTATATGTGAGATTAAGGAGATAGGAACAATTATACTAATAACTTTATATTATAATTAAGGATAAAATTAGATATTCGCGTGGAATCTGATGAGGATGCTATGGCAAGTCTGATTGTTGGTAGCAACAATCCATATAAAGGTATATTGGATAATGAAGAAGTTGTAGCTTAACAAAGTAAATTTCATGAAATTCACTTTTAAATTAATATTATTTAGATTTCTTGAATAATGAAGAAAAAAGATTGAATGAATGATAGAGATTAAAAAAATGGTTGCACAGCATTATATTATAATTGCATGACTCAATGTGAGTTGCTAAACACTATATTGCCTTGCAGCGTCTACATGGCAGAAAATTTAATGGAGGCAACCCCCCCCCCCTTTACAAAATCTACCCCATACCCCCCCTAAAAATATAAGCTGTTTGAGTAACTCTATTGATATTAATTAAAGAAGAAAATATAATCTGGGAATCTTCAATATTGAATGTTTGCTAATTATTAAATAAATAATTGGAAAGGATTTATTATATTCTTATTGAAATTTATATTAAAATTAAACATATGTGCATGTTAACCTCTATACTTTTAGGAAATTAGCAAATAAGAATAATATTAATATTTTACGTGTGAAATTGTAAAATATTATGGTAAAAAAATAATAAAAAGGCTTAAAATTTAAATAGAAAAAAATTTATAGTTTCTTATTATTTGTTTCTTTTTAATTGATATTTGTCAGAATAAAATCAACAATAAACATCATATCTCAATTATTGAATTTAAAAAGTATAATTCAAGTCAAAAACTACCTACCAAAAATCAATGCCACCAAAAATTAATGTCTACCCCCTCAAAAAATATCTACCCACCAAAATGCCAATGCATTTTGGAGACATTTGTCTCCTACCCACCCTGGCCATGTAGACACTGTTGCCTTGTGTAGAAAACTTTAGTATTTTAGTCATCATTTAACATTTTAGTAATTTAGATATCATTTACACTTTGGTAATTTAGTCATCATTTACATTTTATTCACTTTATTAATTCAATCACAATTCATGTTTTATTTATCAATCGTAATACAAAAAAATCATGAAAAGATAAGTGATGTCAATAATCTATTAAGAAGTTAACCAACACCTATTATATGAAACGTAAATATATATAATCATATCTTAATGACGAATATAACACATAATATGTAAATAGAATATTACAATAAATTACTCCTTTACTACAAAAACTATTATCAATTGAGACAGTGTAGAAACCAGTGTCTACATGAGTTGTAGGGGTGGGAATAGTTTACATCCAATTTTTATTGAGGGTGGTAGGCCTTTAAGGGGAGTAGACTAGGGGTAAGATAAATTTATTGGAGGATTATCTATTAAATTTTTAGATAAAATAGAGCAAAATGTATTGCTGTAAAAATTGATACTTTTATTATAGACTATTATAATACAATGATATTGCTAAACATCTACCAAATTGCACACGACATTATTTTCCAAATAAAACAATCTCTGGATCACTTTATGCTCTCATTGAAAAGGGTTAGACATTCTAAGTAAACTCATATTCATGCCAAACAATATTATTACATCTGTCAAATCTGACGGAAATTAGCATAAATTCATTATATTTTTTAAAAAAAATTTGAATCCGAAATGGAAAATAATAATCTAGATATTAATGACAATCACAGTGTTGCAGATCATTATATAGATGGTCTAACTTTTTTAGAAGGTATTAATTAAATGTTTATAGGCCAATTTTGCTTTAGAAAATCAAGGTACTACTCTGAAGGATCTATCTAATTTATTAGATAAAACTCAAGCTATTTATTCTCAAGGTAATTTCTTTATGATATTCTAAAATTATATATTTCTATTAGTAAAGGATATTGTCACATTGAAACTTGATGCCCAACTCTTGGCATCACTTGCTAAAACATTTGAAAAATATGTTGAAGATAATCCAATTTGTGAAGATTTATATCCCAAATATGACCCAGATAAATGGGCTAAAAAATTGGTATACTAGCATTTATGTTAAATTATTATATGATTAATTAAAGAAAAAAACTATAAATTGTTCTGAAATCAATCAACAATTTTGGAATAATTTAAGTGGCCATATTCACTTTAACTTAACTGAACCTTTTAATTTTATGTAAGAAATAATGTTATTTATTAAGCATTAATCATGAATTTAAAAGGTATGGGACTAATCTTCAAACTTTCACTGAAAATCAGAATCTGATAACAAATCAATCCACAACATCAGGTTCAAAACAAGATTTAAAATCTGATAAAAACACAACAAGAATAAATTATAAAGAAGACCGGAATAAAAATGAAAATTCTCTGAGGCGAGCAACTAAAATAAATCAATCACAAATCTTTAATTCTAATAATCCAAATGACACGACTACAAATAATGAAGTTGAAAAAATTTATAAAATTCTGTACAAAAATGTGGACCAAGATAACACTGTGCCCTTTTGGCCTCTAGTTGTGAACACAATCTCTTTTGAAAAAACAATTCTAAATATTTTCCACATATCTTTTTTATTGAAGGATGGACATGTCACTCTTTTAATCAACAAAAATGATAAGGTTAATGATACACATGATACATCTGAAGAGGAGGGAATTGATAGACTTGTGGGTACATATCAACCTAGACTAAAACTTTTACAGTCTAATGAAGAGATTCAAGTTGACTTAGCTGATGATTTACCTGAAAATAATCAATTTCTTTTTACTTGTTTGGAATTAACAAAAAACCAATGGACACTTTTAAAGCGTGTTGTTAAGCCCATTAATTAAAATAATAACATTGATCAGATCATTTTAATTATAAATTTTCTTGTACAGATAAAAGAAATACAATACTCAATCAAGAAATTATTTTTTGATAATTGATGAACACTAAAAAAGAAATTTTATATAATATATATACACAATTAAAAATAAATATAAAATACATTAAAGAAATAAAATTTGAGAGAGATATAGGCACAGATAAAACTATCTCTTTGAGAATTTCAATTAGAAAATTTAGGGGGATTATCTATTAGACTGCTTACTTCATTTTATATAGCTTAAAACAGAATTTTATGAGCCATGGTCTAGGATTAACTTGATATAATCGAAGAGATAGCTCAAAACATTTATTTTGATGATCTATTAGTTGCATTCCTCAATTGTTTTTTTCATGAATAATCACAAAAAATATGGTATACAACTGGTAAATATTTAAAAAGAATTTAACCATGAATAATAAAAGTAACTAATAAATAAAAAGAGAAAATCACCACATAATGAATCATGGGCAAAAAGTTATAAAATATATATAAAAATTTTGGATTGGGTTTTTGGCCTAATCTGTAATATTTTATTGCCCAATCCAAGATACAATTTTGTAAAAATTATTCATTCCTGCCAGTAATATTTTTTTACAAAAGAAAAGGCATAATTTTTTTGTTCCAAATTAACATTTCTTTTTTTAAAAAAATAAAATCCTGCCTCAATTTAAACGAGATGTATTACTTTTTTGTTTTTTCTAAATTAAAACACAATAGCTCAATTTGTGCGCACTATTATTTATTGTAATTTTATCTTTAAAACTGTCATACAATATACTACATATTATATTACTAATAATTTATAATTATAAAAAATATAGAGTATAACAATTGTTAAAAAATATGCATATTTACATGCATTCAGATCTTATAAAATAGCTGTTATCATCGATTCAAATATTAATATAAGGTCTAGAAAACATCTTGTATACACTTGGAATGTGATTAAGGAACTTGATTTTGATTGTATTTACAATTATAATTATCCCGACCTCGAAGATGATTTTGAATCATATGCAAAAGAAAGATATAAAAAGTCAAAATATTTTACTATCAATCCTTAAACTTTCAGTTATTAGAATTAAATTTTTTAAAAATTAATGAAGAATTTATTTAATTGATAACATGACAATTGTCAGTATTTATTTTTAAGAATTAACAACAAAACTAAATTATTCGATTTTTATTTATAAATTGCATTTTATATACACAACTGCAAGCCTGTTCAATATAATCTTTTTTAAATTTTGCTCTAATTTATGGTATCTCAAAAAAATTTAATAAGACAAATTTTATTTCGACAATTTTTCAACACCTTCCATCTACCCAATCTGTGTTCCATTCCAACGGTGGCTACCAGATATTTGCCATCTCTAGAAAACTCCAAAGAATTTACGAAACCTGGCTATAATTAATGGAAAAAATTATTCTTTAAAATATAAATATTTGGTTGATTTATATAAATAGGTTAAAAACCAATTTTGAAAAGTAACTATTTATATTTACAAGTTATATCCTTAAAATAGTAACTACACAGTTACTAATTAGAGTTATTTTTAAAAGTAAACTTGATACATTTTAAATTTGAGAAACATATAAAGATAAAGAGTTCTAGTGATTCAATTCTGATTTTAGAGGGGAAATTTAAAAAAAATGAAGATAATAATTATATTCGACTAAATTAAATTTATTTAAAAATTAATTACAATATTTATATAAAGTGACTAATTATTTTTGTCATCAAATTCAAATGCAATTTTCGTAAAAATGTAAAGAAGATTAATTTTGTTTTTAGAATAAATAATAATTATATATAATTTTATTGAAAATAAATATATACATACAAAGTATTACCATAGGTATCGAAAAAAGTAAGGAAACGGTTTTATAATTTGGCCCGCATCTCCAAAAACTTATAAACGAATCGCTAGATCCTTAATAATGATAATTTTATCGTAATAAATAATTTTCTCGTAAAATACTTATTTTAACACTTAAAGGTCTAAGATGGTACCCTGTTCTACATCATGAAAAGCTCATATTTATCTGACTTGAGATAAAAATTAACCAGTTGTAGGTAAAAAATATGTCACATTGCCGTTCGTTCTACGTTTCGGAACACTTTTCTAAAAATTGTCTTTCTATTTTATTATACAAATTTTATTCATAAATCTTTTTAATATGATAACTAGATTAACTGGCTCTAATATAAATTTTAGTGTCGAAAAGTGCTGACCTCTATTTCGGGTTCCACGTTTTTATAGAGGAACCAATATCTTTGATTTAATAGAAGCATCATAATTGTGTCCTACCTAAAAACCAAAACCGTCAATTGAAGGTTTCTATATAAGATATTATAGCGAATGCATTACCGCCAATGTATTATAGCGAACGCATAACCGCAAATGCATTATGGCGAATATAATACAGTGAAAATATTATAGGGTATGCATTAGCGCGAAAGTGTTATCGCAAATGTATTACCGCGAATCCTTATTGCGTCGCGTCGCCATCAAGATTATTTAAATATTTTCGAAAAAATTAAAAATTTCGAAATTCATCTTGATCCTAAGTCTATAATGACAGACTTTGAATTGGCAGCCATATCAGCTTTCAACCAATCTTTTAGCTGATAACCGTGGATGTTTCTTCCATATGTCTCAATGCATATGGCGCGCAATTCAAAAAAATGCAATAATTTGTATGTCATATATGACAGAGCCAAATTTTGCTTAGCAAATTAAGATGTTATTATCACTGGCATATGTGCCAGTGGACGACATAATCCATGGATTCGAGGTGCTAGTTGGTTCTGAATTCTATCAAGAAAGGCGGGATATTCTCCAACCTTTGATAGAATACTTCGAGGAGACATGGATAATAACAATAGAGAGGAGATCCCCATTGTTTAGTATTTCATTATGGAATTGCTATGATTCCACTCTGATACAAGCTCCAAATACCAACAATGCAGTAGAAAGTTGGCACCGGAGTTTTTCTTCCCATATAAGTTCCCATCATCCAACCATTTGGAAATTTATCAAAAGTATGAAATATATATTATATTAAAAAAATTTAAAAATCTTATTTAATTTTTAGCTCTCAAAGGTGAAGATAGTCTTAATTGCTATAAATTAGAGCAATATTCTTTGGGACTATCGGCTCCATTCTCAAAGAAACAATATCGGGAAAGAGCTCAACGGGTGTATAGAATAGTCGAAGATTACTATTCAAGGCCCATATTAGATTACCTAAGGGCATTGTCCTACAATATTAATTTAAATTATATAATTAAATTTATATTATATACAATGTATATATGCATTTGTTATGAATAAAAATTATAAGTATGTTGGAGAATATCTCGCCTTTCTTGATAGAATTCAAAACCAACTAACACAATCCATGGATTATGTCGTCCACTGGCACATATGCCAGTGATAATAACATCTTAATTTGCAAAGCAAAATTAGGCTCTGTCATATATGAAATACAAATTATTGCATTTTTTTGAACGGCGCGCCATATGCATTGAGACATATGGAAGAAACATCCACGGTTATCAGCTAAAAGATTGGTTGAAAGCTAATATGGCTGCCAATTCAAAGTCTGTTATTATAGACTTAGGATCAAAATGAATTTCGAAATTTTTCGAAAATATTTAAATAATCTTGATGGCGACGCGACGCTATAAAGGATATAAATGGCAGGAATAATTGTGTCGTATTTCATTCCATGGATGGTATAGATTTGTTGGAAAGTGGAGGGCATGTTTTGAAGGTGCCATCTGCATACCATTTGTCGCACGTTGATAGGAACTGTATATTTTTTATTGTTGAAAATATTAAGCATCGATGATTATGGTGACCACTATCATATAATAAAAATTGTTGCCCGTTATTATTTATTTGATATTCAATAGGGATTAATAGGTCAATTAAATTAACAGGAACGCCCTTCCTACTAGGCGTAGTTTTCTTTGAATTGTTCTTTTGATTAAGGAACAACTTGGCATTCTCCCCATAGCCGCCGTAGATATATTGGTTGCTATATCCGCTATTATATTATTGGGTAGTTTACGAGGTAGTTGCCTTTTCCTTTTCGATTTATTTCTTTTCTTGCTTCAATTTCGGCAATGTCTGGAACATGATTATGCATTTGATTATGAAATATAACTCCAGATTTTGTCCTTTCCCTTCCATTGCACTCCTCCAAGTGAAATTAAACACAATGCCAATAACTTGTATCGTTAATAAGCTTCTCTCGTTGAAATATAAATGATTCAAAAATTAGTAATTGATTGACTGCTTAAAATAAATTCAGCCATTAAAATTTATGTTCTTTAAAAAAAATTTAGATTGAAAAATTTAATGAATATTTTTCTTATATCCAACCTTATATATAAAATAAATGGTAAGAATACAGAGTACAGACACAACGGTTCTATTTTAAAATTTTTTTAATTTCGACTCCGTGAAAAAAATCCTTTAAAAAAATAAAATAATTGTAAGTTTAAATTCAAAAAAAAATTTAGATTTCAAAATTAATGATAATTTTTCTTAAATCCTAATGTATATAAAACAAAACTTAAATAATTGTAAGTTTAAACTTTTATTATAATTTTTATTTATTTGTATTTTCATAAAGCAAAATTCAATCAATATAAATTTTTTTTATTTTCATTTTATTTTTCTCAACAACAGTGAATTATATTTGTCCATATTTTCTATGTTTTATATTTTTACATAAAAAAACATGCCAGATGCCGTCATATAAATTCTCAGAACCCTTAAATAAAAAAAAGGGAAAATAATAAAAAATTATTCACTTCAAATGAAAAGAAAATTTTTTTAGAAAATTTTGTCAATATTTAGTGCTTTGTGCATTATTCTAGTCTGCATAGCCCGGCCCCGATTTTTTTAAAATATATTATATATTTTTAATTTGCCTAGATAAAAATGGTGATTTAAAATATTTGGTTTTAAAATATATGGCCCGGCCCGTGTATTTAAAAAAATAGAATTTTAAGCTCGGCCCGGGTATATTTAAAATAATTAATATACGGCCCGGTCCGTGTATCCGGGCCGGGTTTAAAGGGCCTGTAGGTCTCTGATTTATAGTGCGCGTTTCTAATTTCCCTGATAAATCTGATTTTACCAAATCTATTCCGAAGAGAATCTACCCTGGGAATTTCATACGATTTCGCCAAAATTTTTTGTATTTAATAATTTATAATGAAAATCTATATAATTTAATAAAGATTAAGGTAAGGGCGATAGTTTGATGGGTATTTTGTTCTATTTTTGCATTTTAAATCATAAATTGAGCGCGTTTTATTAAATTTTAAATCTGATTTTGCCGAAAATGCATTCCAATATGTGTAGAATACCCACCCTATAAATTTCAGAAGATTTTATATTGAACTTCTGAAGAAATTTTAATTTACATTAATCTGAAATTTATTAGTGTTAGTAGCCTAAAAATCGGCTAAACCTAATTTGGCTTAACCGAAAAATCGCCTAAAACTAATTAGACAAAATGTAGGGACTGGGAGCTAGGCTAATCGCCCGTCAGCGTTACGCAACACTAAGCCTAGCCTTTATTAAAATTATTTTATATATTTATTCTGTAACGATATA
The DNA here is from genome assembly GCF_954871325.1 of Gordionus sp. m RMFG-2023. NCBI lineage: Eukaryota > Metazoa > Nematomorpha > Gordioida > Chordodea > Parachordodidae > Gordionus > Gordionus sp. m RMFG-2023. The sequence continues at coordinate 45,356,404 of NC_088776.1, forward strand.
TGACGGGCAATTAACCGAGCTCCTTTTTTTAAATAATTAGTTTTCGCCTATTTTTATGCTAAGCCTAATTATGCTTAGCCGATTTTTTAACCTAAAAACTTGGCTAACCGTTTTGGAATTGCCTAAAATTAACCGATTGCGCAACATTAAGGGTGGGTATTCTACACTTATTCAGATGCATTTCTGGCAAAATCAGATTTTTAAATTTAATAAAACGCACTCAATTAATGATTTTAAATGCAAATAAAAAAAATAAAACAATACCCATCAAACTATCGCCTTACCAAAATTAAGTTTAGTTAAAAGATCACTAGAGTACTGTTTAATATTCACAGGGTAGGCAGGGAAGACCAGGGGGTGGTTGGATCAATTTCTGTCAAAATCGTCATAGGTCCGAAAATAATTGTATCTGAATTTACAAAATACAAAATGATAGTTCAAACCCTTACCTAAAAATTATACATCGACAAAATTTTAAATAATACACCTTTTTCTCTAAATTGATTTTAGTAAAATAAAAAATTTTTATTACAAGCCTAAACTCCTTAGGAGTGTAGAGAAAGATGAATCAAAAAGTTTAAAATGTTTTTTATAGGTTTTGCACTTGTTAAACATTCCGAAGATCAGACTTTTAATATTTATAAGAAATTTTTTATTTACATATAGGGATTATATTTATTGATACCAATTTGTTTTAATATGGTTGGTTCACAGGCAAACTTGTATTTCATCATATGATTATAAGAAGCTTTGTATCATGATATACACTGATTTCCATCGCATTGTAATGTCTTTCTTTAGAAAATATCGAAACTTGATATTTGCAGCAGATTGCACAATATTTTACTAACTCTTTTACACTTAGAAGTTATTTAAAATACCTAATTATCAAAAGATTTTGCATTATATATTATAATACTACCCCCTTCTTCCCCCACTCTCCTCATTTCCTATACCACATCAAAATCAAAATTAGAATAACGGAATTCCAAATACAATGCCAATCATGAGTTATAACCCCTTCCCCTGTGGTAAAAGGTCCTTTTTAACATTGTTTGAATGTTTAAGCGTCCTTTTATTATTGGTAGTCGGTCTATAGATCTGGTCATAAGTAAGTATAATTATCATTAATATTAAAATTTCTTCGTATAATTAGGGCTAATTATTTATTCAAACTTTTCTGTTGAGGGGGGGAAGGGGGAGGGTGTTTCTTAATAAAAAAAATTTCATGATTAAACATTATTTTTTTTTCCAGCATAACATAAGGATTTTCATTATCTAGGCTTCCTGAGACAGATATCTTACTTTTCTTATATATTTTTTATAGGGCCTTGCTTTCTACTGTAAAAATTGGAATCATAAATGATAAGTTCGCTTCAGCTTGTTTAATTAATTTTAATATCCGTCGATGCTTGCTTTTAAAACTTTTATTTTAAATCTTTCTAAACCTCTTTTAGTCTTGAAAAAAACATTTAAAAAAATATGAAGGCATAGAAAATGTAAAAAAGAGATATTTTCCACCTTTCGATTTTTTAGGGTTGTATCTACTCCTTGAAGTACAACTCACAAAGTAAATATTTTATTCCATTAAATTTTCTCATCTTCAGCGATGATAGTAACACACAATCATTATTATCGCTACTCTAATAAAATTTATGATATTCGTCAGATTTATAAAATATAGCAACTGAACTGAAATGGAAATATACTATAACTTGTTTTAAAAATAGCTAAGTTATTTTTAATAATATATGAGGCATGTTTAATTCATTCAATTTTAGCTCTACTTATATTTATTATATTTCTATATCCATTTTTATACAATTTTGTTAAAAAAAACTCGTCAGGAAGCAAAAACTTAGCAAGAATCAATTAAGGAAATCAATATTCTATTGTTTTTTTCAATTCCTGAGTCACGATAGTGGCAATTTCATCATCAGAGATTACACACGAATTAAGTTCTGAGATGGATAGCAATTCAATTCGACAATCTACCTATGATGCTGAATATTGTTTCATGTCTTGTTGTGATAAGTTTTAACCTTGTCTTTTTGATTAAGCAATAAGAGAACTTTATACAAATTTATTATCAAAAAATGCTTATCAAGTCCATACTAAATCACTCACTAATTAAAGCATGCTTTGTCAAAGAATAATATAAATAATTTCCGAGGTCTAATTATCTGTTTGGTTAAATGTTTTAAATTAAACTTTTATTAGTGCCTTGCAAATTTTATTTATTTCGGCCAAAGCTCCATCCAAAATCTTTATTTATTTTTAAGAACCTAGACATAATTTTAAATTTTAGGCCTGAGCCTGTCCTGTCCCAAATTTAATTGAAAAATATAACTAAACGCATATTTAAACAATCAATTAATATAAAAATTTAATACCTTTACCCTAATCTTTAGAGAAATCTATTTTATTGCTTAGAATCTTTTTTATATTTTTTGAGTAAAAAAAATCAAAAGCCTTAACCCTATTTTAAAAAAAATATTTTTAGACCCAAGCCCGACTTTAACTTAATTTCAAGATTCAACTAAGTATGTCTAAAGGCCGATAAATAAAATTGTAATTTTCAACAAACTCCATTCCCAATATCACAACTGATGTAATTCATTTAAGATAATGCATTCGCGATTATGCATTCGTGCTAATGCATTCGCTATAATAAATTCGCGATAATACATTCGCTGCGGTATTCGCGCTAATGCATTCGCTATAATATTTTCACTGTATTATATTCGCTATAATGCATTCGCGGTAATGCGTTCACTATAATACATTCGCAGTAATGCATTCTCTATAATATTTTATATAGAAACCTTCAATTGACGGTTTTGGTTTTTCAGGTAGGACAAAATTATGGTGCTTCTATTAATCAAAAATATTGGTTTCTCTATAAAGACGTGGATCCCCAAATAGAGGTCAGCGCTTTTCGACACTAAAATTTATATTAAAGCCATTGCATACATCTAAATGTGTATCATTAGAGATTAATGAATTCTTAGTTATCTATATTAAAAAGATTTATGAATTAAATTTGTATAATAAAATAGAAATAAAATTATATAATTTTTAGAAGTGTTCCGAAACGTAGAACGAATAGGAATGTGACATATTTTTTACCCAAACAACTGGTTAAAACCTTTTCTTAATTAAAATTAGAATCAAGATTCTTCTCCGTCTTATTATATACATAAGGGTAAAGTTAAGAACCCTTCTATAGGCTAATTTAGGTAGCTGACATATAAAAAATTTAAAAATGGTTGGTTCAGTTTAGATTCTCTTTAATAACGGTTAATACATATTTAACAAATCGTTTCAGGTTTGGTTCAGCTGAGTTAATAATCAAGCTAAACCTAGATATGAACTAAAAAGATTTTACAAAAAAAACCATTGTAGAAACAAATAAAATCATCGAAAAATACAACAAATAAACTGAATTGTATTGTTAAAATGTTAATTTTGATATATTTTTCAAATCCCGCATATTTTTTGAAATCTATAATTGTCCCATATATAATATTTCTCTATAAAATCAAGATCTACAAAGTATTTCTCTACAATATAATTCTCTACAATATAATTCTCTACAAAATAATTCTCTATAAAAGTAATTCTTTTTAAAATCATTCTCTTTGAAGTCATTCTCTATAAAGGACGTTCTCTAAAAAATTATTCTCTATAAATGACATTCTCTATAAACGGCATTCTCTATAAAATCATTCTCTATAAATTAATTCTCTATAAAACATTCTCAATAAATTACATTCTCTATAATAATTGCTTTTTTCTCTAAAAATGTTTCTCTATAAAATACATTCTCTATAATGGTTTCTCTATAAAGACGTGGAACCATTTGAATAAACCGACAATTTTGACAATCTTATCCCTTCCACTAATGTTAGATCACTTTTTTCGACAAGGGTAAACAATTACAATAAAAATGCATTTCATTATTAAATTATTTGAAATCTAATATTTGCAACTGTTAAATAGAAATACCTATAGCGATCAGATCGGAATTATAAACTACTCCTAAAGCAGTAATCCAAGGTTCATTTAAATTAGACACTTTGTTAAAAGGATTTTGAAGAACATCATTATCTTTAATAACATATACGTTTTGTCGATGATTGAAAGTTACTAAAGGTTTCTTTTTACCTATGTTCCATATGGAAACAGTTCTGTTAATGAAATTAAAAAAATTATTTTAAAGGATTTATCTAGTCTATAATAATAAATGTCCTATTTTTGTTATTCAAAATCAAAACATATCAAATTTTTTAAAGCTGTTTGATTTAATCTAAGGATGTATCAATTTTTAAATACCCGATCGAGTCAGTTCGAAAATTCAATTTTTAAGAGTATCGGTTAGTGGCAGATATCGTTAAATAAGTCGATCCGATATATCAAAATACGGATAAAATATTGTACCATAGATTTCGTTAAAAATTTCTTAATTAATTATTGCTTTTAATTAGAATATATAATATCACATTTATATATATGCATATTTATTGTATTGGCATATTTGTGATGTTGTGAACGATTTTCTTTTTTGAAAAAAATGATAAGGGCGTTCTTTTATTTTTAACGAACTTCGAACGTGAACACGTTTACGTCCGTTCAATTTTAGAAAATCTTATTTTTATTCATTTGAAAATAAAAAGTATTTAATATTAATTCAAATTGTTTAGGAAAAGGGGTTATTTTTTAATCAGCTGTTTCCTTTATCACATTTGAAATTCAGAATCAGATGAATTAACGTTATCATGGTCAAAATTTAATAAATATTTCACAGTAATATCATATATTGAATAAACTAATTCTATCTTTACCAAATTTAAAATGTGTCCAAAAGGCATATCAGTTTCAGAATCATGATTATTAAAATAGATATGAAGTAAAAATCATTAAATAGTATATATTATATTCATAGATATAAAATAGTTATTATCTTTTAAAATTTATATATTTTTGATGCGATTATTTTTAAGCACATATCAAGGGTTTTATATTTCAAAAGTTAAGCACAATTTAAAAAAATTTATATATTTTATTTATATTAAATTAAATCTAAAAAAATTACTCATATGCGTTTATGAACGTGAACACTTTCCATTTTTTTAGAAATGTTTATAGAACTATTATTCGTGATTTACTTTTCCCTGAAGAGATTTCTTTTCCTACAAAGGTATTAATAAAGTAGGATTTACTGATACCGACAATCGACCAATATCAAACTGTATTGGTGCACCTCTAATTTAAACCTAAATTATTTCTAATTCTTATTACAATATAATTTTGGGAAAGGTCTAGGACTAAATATTCATAAAATGAAATACCCTTCATCCGTTCCAGTCATAAAATGGTCTTCATTGATGTAACGTATTCGATCAACAGAGCAACTTTAAATATTTATGTATATAATTTTTGAACATATCTTCATTATATTTATTAAGTGATAAGACTCTATGTCCAAAATTATGATTTTTTTAAGTGACAGTTGCATTTCAACATATTGTTGATATGCAAGTATAATTTTCTAATAATAGATTTAAAAACTATAATTAACACTGTCATAAATTATTTAATAATTTATTTTCCATTGATATAAAAAAAAATTGTTTCAAACTCTATACAGGGGTCCAGAAAATTAAAAACTATTTTCTAATCTGACATGTCGTTACCACTACAAAAGCTCTGGGTAGAATTTTTTTTCAACATAAACATAAGTTTTTTTTAGATAAATGGGTTAATCTAAGCCAGCTATTATCTCCCAAAAAATCGTGTCTCGATAACCAATAAAAATTAGTTTTTTTTAAATCAAATAACATCATCATATATTTAAAACGAAAGAAAAACAAGTCATCAATACCTAGTAACTAAGATTTTTTTCAAATATTAGCATTTGCATTAAAAAAAACAAATTGCAAATCAAATTTTTAACGAACCTTGTAACTGATCAAGAGAGCACATTATTTAAAAACAAAAACTAGTAAGTGGCATGGGGGTCGCATATGTAAAAAAAATTTCTAAATATCCATTCTAATGAAGAAGTATTATAATTAAAAGTTAAAATTTATTAATAAATAATAATAACAACTTAAATAGTTATTTAATTCCTCTCAATAATTTCAAAAATACTACATACGGGGTCTTGCAGTAGTGATGAGGATATGACATTTTCCTAAAATGGAAAAAACTCGTTTTTGAAAGATCAATTTATAAAATTATAGATTTAATATAAATAAACCCGGGAAAACGATAGACCAATTGCGTCTCTTCCACTATCTTCCACAAATGAGCTGCAGAATCTCTGCCGCCACTTGTCACGCATCGTTCGCTGATAAAACTGTCAATGTCGGTAATAGCTTCTTGATGACCAAATCTAGGATACGATGAAATGAAAGGATATAACGAAATAATATTGGTAAAAAAATGAAGTAATGAGTTTCTCTTTATAATGTTTTATTATTTACCCAATAAATAATAACACAATTTGTTGTAAATTTTTTTTTGAGAATTGTTAATAATTTATAGTTGATGATCAAATATGCCAGCCTGGACGGAAGGCGTTACATTCGCTTAAAATTCCTATAGATTTATGAAATAAAGTATGTAGGATGATACCGGAGTTATAACAAGTCTGAAATTATTTGAGGAAAAGAGTTAACTTCCTTTATATTAACCGAAAATATACAACTATATAATGCAGATGCTACTAAAAAGAATTATATGGAAAAAATTATTTGAACCCTTAAAAATAAATTTAAAAAATAACAAGTAATAAAGGTTTTTTTTTAAAAATTAACTGTCCCAAGCCTGATTATAATATTCGCTATAACCATTCTTCTAGTAAATACCTTATACATATATCTAAAACGAATTATTGTTAATCGATTCGTATTTTACGAATAACAAAATTATTCGATTCGAAGATTTGAATAAGGAAATTATATATCTGTCGAATAATTTTTTATCTATTATTCGATCGAATTATTAATATAATATAAAATTATATGAAATAATTTGTAAATGTTGGAAATTATTTGCAAATATTTGAAATTATTCGTAACTATTTGAAATTATTCATAAATATTTGAAATTATTTTTAACTATTTATAAATTTTTTTCAATAACATGTTCCTTAGGAAACTTTTTATTATTTAACTTTTTTTCCCACAGCTATAATATCACTGTGTGACAAGAAAAATGGGAGAAGAAAATAAAAACAAGTTTTGGTGCAGAATTTGACGGTGAGTTCGAATCCGTTTTCCAAATTTTCCCTACATGTCAAGTTTTAAAAATATTACCGTATAAAGACAACTTTTCGAAATCTCAAAAATGGTAAAATTTAGGTCTTTATACGGATATATTTTAAAAAGTATCGATCCCTGAAAATTGGTGATAGTGTTAAACTTATATTTCTTTATAAATTTACTAATTTTTTATCGATTGGTTTTTGAGAAAAATGGTAAAGAATTTCGTTTTGGGGGTCTTAAGTTTTCAATTTAAATTACTATCAAAATTATTAACTTTAGAAGATAAATTTTATATAATTTTGCTTCAAATATGCTCAAGATTATATATTAATTCTAATTATGTTTCAAAAGTACTCTATGCCATGAAAATTCAACCAAGATCTATAAATTAAAAAAGTCGGTACAGATATTTTCGAACTTTTTAATTTCACTTTTATTGAATTTTCTCTGCATAAAGCATTTTTAAAGCAAAATTAAGGTATTATATATCTTTTTTAGTTGTATTTAGTAATATTTTATGCAGTTATGATCAATTTATACCAAAATCAGATATCTGTATCCACTTTTTTAATTTGTACTCTTTTTGAATTGAGCATTTTTGAAGCAAAATTCATTTAAAATGCAATAATTGGTAATTTTTTCATATTTTTTATTAATATTTATCTTTTTAATCAATTTATATCAAAATATATGATTTTCCAATGGAGTACCTTGAACCCGTAATATGGGCAATAAATAATAATGCCAAATAACGAGAAGGAAGAAAGGAGAAGAATTATTTTTTTTCGCGCTTAATTTTTCATAAGCATTTAATTTCTTTCATTAATTTTTTTTAAATTGGATTTTAAATAATATTCAAATTCCCTCCTTATATAATATTCTACAAAAAATTAATGCCGAGGTCCCCTTGTTTAAAGTGTGTCTCTAAATTTTGTTACATCTGTGCGGGATATATATTGCCGGCACAAAAATGTCTAATTTCTCCAATCATTCAAAGGATTTATGAAATTTATTACAATATTCCACTGCGATTTGGATATACCATTTGCCCCTAATTACATATGTAAAACATATAATTCTTTTAATATGGGTAAATGGAAAACGGTCATATTTGCCTTATTCGAAACCTGCATTTTGGCACGTAGCAAGAAATCATTCGTGGGATTGTTATTTTTGTTCGATTAGTACAGGTTTAACAAAAAAAATAAGAAGAAAATTCGTTATCCTAAAATTTCGTCGGTTGTTTATCCGGTAAAATATAATATGCATACAACAGTTCCTTTTTTTAATAGTTTACAGCTGGAAAAATTACGTGGCCAGGACAATGACAATATTGATCTTGAGTATCATCCCGAAGAAGCCATTTATGTTACAAGAGCAACTAAATGACATAACCAGAAATTTACAACTTTCAAAAAGAAAGTCCAAATTTTTAGCCTCAAGGCTTAATGATTTAAAATTTAAAAAAATGGGGTTCGAACTTCACACCGATTCCGTGGAGCATCGTTTAAAAATTCATTCTCTTACGAAAATTTTTTATACTATTCCAACAATCTAGGTCAACTTTCTTTACAACTTAATATTGAATTGGTGCCCGATGAATGGCGCTTGTTCATCGATTCAAGCAAAAACAGCTTGAAAGCAGTTTTACTTCATAACGGAAATTCTAAGCCATCAATTCCCATCACCTATTCCAACCAGTTAAATGAATCATATGAAAATATGAAATATTTATTGTTAAAAATAAATGATTTCATTTACGAATTTAAGATATGCTGCGATCTCAAAATGTTCGCAATCCTGACGGGCCTTCAGCTAGGCTACACCAAGCATTCGTGTTTTTCTCTGGAATTCCAGAGAAACTCTAAAACATTATACAGTATCTGAATGGGAGGATCGTCCCAACGTCCTTGAAAAATACGCATAAATATTTCGCTTGTTTCTAAAAATAAGATTTTGTTGCCTCCGTTGCACATAAAATTAGGACTAATCAAAAATTTTATCAAAAAATTGTCCGAGGGCCCCACGATATACCTTAGAAATTTTTTCCCCAAGCTTTCCCAAGCAAAAATAAAAGAGGGGATTTCCAAATATGAAAACTCATGAAGGACAGTTTTTTTGAAGATGAATTGTTACTCATTGAATTAAAAGCATGGGAATCTTTTAAATGGATATGCAGATCGTTCCTTGGCAATCATAAATCAGCCGACTATCGTGAGAAAATTGATGACCTATTAACAAATTATAAGGAAATGGGATGCCGAATGTCCCTCAAAATCCATTTTCTTCATTCCCATAAAGATTTTTTTCCTGATAACTTAGGTGCTGTGTCAGAAGAAATGGGGGAGCGGTTCCATCAACAGATAGAAAATCTCGAAAAGTTTTATCATGGCAAGAATCGTATAAATATGTTGGCGGACGCTGGAGTATCTTTTTTGAAGATAAATCATCAACTTCATATTCGCGGAAATATATTTAGATTTACCATTAAATGTTTTTAAATTCGATAAATTTTATGTTATTGTTTAATTTGTTTTAAATTCAATAAATATATTGTATATTACAAGTTAAATCCTATATAATAATGAAGAAGGGGGTGGGACAACGGACCGATAAAAGGTTTATTAAAATAAAATATGAAATAGGTTAGCTTAGCGTAATATATTTATTTAAATATGAGAAATATAACTATTTCATTTAAAATAAATTGTTTGGGAATCGTACCGTGTGCAGTGTAGCGAAGAGAACGAAAGCCACAATAAATAAATATATTAAATGTAAGCTATATTAAAAAATTTTTTATAAATAAAGGTAAATTTAAAAAATATAGGTTTTTTAAAAATTGAGTAAGGATTTTATAAAAAAAAAATGTATAATAATAATAAGGAAGGTTTGCTGCAAAAATTAAGATATTTTTTTAGTTGTAGGGATCATTAGAACCGAAGTTATAAACCTTCAAAAAGTGCTAAAAATGACCTTTTTGGCCACTTTAACCTAAAATAAATATAAAACCTGACGTGCTAGAAAAAAACTGACAGCGGATTTAGAATATGCATAAAAAACTGTCTTAAAACATGTTTATTTTATTTTCTCCCAAAAAATCAAGTCGAAATTTGTCAGTGTATTTTTTTAAATTTTAATAATCCATTTTTCATTATTTTCAAAGAATTTAATTTTCAAATCGAATATTCGACGAATAAAGTTTTTATTATTAGCACGAATACGAATAAGGAAATATTCGATTCGTACAAATATGAATAATACGATTATTCAATTAGAAAATAGGAATCGAATACGAATAAAGCAAATATTTAATTCGTATTTCTTTGAAGAAAAAAGAGAAAACTACCTAAAATATTATAGTGACGCGAGTTTGAGCTCTTATTAATTTTAATAAAACCAAAAATTACTATTTTAAATTTTTTTAAATATTATTTCTTTTTATAAATACTCATTCATATTCATAATTTATGTAAAAATGATCAAATTTTTTAAAGGTAAGGAATAAGGATCAAGCTCATAAAAATCTTACCTCTTTCAGACATTGCTTATCCATACAAATTTATATAAAAATGTTTGATAAACTAAATACTTCATATATAAATTATGCAGTTCTATTGAAACTCAATAGGATAAATTGAGCAAAAGTTTCCATTTTGCTGAAAAATTTTTCATTATTTTTAAAGGCATTTTTGATATGTTAGATTTAAAATGATGTTAAATCTTTATCTAGAATGAAAAAAAGCTAGTAAATTACTAGAGGTTGGTTTGTGACCGAAGGACTCGCACGGAAAAAACTTGTGCAAAATAATTTGACAAGTAAAGTCTGATATTTTTTAAAAAAAATTAAGCTTTAAACAAGGCAAATTTATGTGTATTCCCTTCATAAAAAATAATTACGAGAGGCTGCATAATTAATAAAAAATTATTTCACGAGTCATGCAAACTAATTTAATGACCAGTTCGGTTTGCACCGGCCTAAAATAATTACTAAGTTATATTTAAGATTAAGAGAGTTAATGATGTTATATGATCTAGTGTGAACGATGGTTTGAAAATATTTATAAGGCAATTATTTTTCATTTGTAATAATATATATTTTTTAAAGTGTTTCTGCATTTTTATCCTTTATATAACGGTAAAATGATTTACAATGTTTCCACGTGACTCATTAGATCCAGATCCCATATTTTAACAAACCGATCAAAAGAAGCACTAAAGAGCTGATGAGATTTATGCCTAAACACTAGACCCTAATTAAAATAATATTAGTATAAAAATAAAACAATTTTAGGGCATATATATAAGTTTATATCATCCAAAATCAATAATATATTTTTCTACAACCCTATTCTCATTTTATATTAGTTCTTAATATTATGAATAGTTTAAAGAGATATGCAAATTCCGGCATGTACCCAGCTCGAATGATCTTCGGGCCGGGCCTATTTGTAAAAATTAGTTTCGGTTCTGCCTGGGTCGGGCCTAATATTTTTTAAAAAATTCAAGCCGGGCGGAGCTTAAATTTTCAAATATGATATCCTTAAATTTTGCCAATTAAATAGATATATTATAAAATTTCTGTAAGAAACAATGCGCTAATATTTTTGTTTGTAAAATTTTTTAGATTTAAATAAATTCGGGGCTGGTAGGGAGTACAAATTTTTAATTTTCGGGTCGGGTTAGTTGGGACAAATATAAATAATTGTTCGGGATCGGTTCGAAAAAATTAGGCCCGATTAGGTCACTATTTAAATTAATTCTTCAAAAATAAGTATCTACGAATATCTCTTTCTAAATATACATTTAAATATCTTATTAAAATTTTAAAATAATACTGGTTCCTCATTTATTATTATTTATTAAACTTAGATGATTTATTTTTTTAAAAAAATTATCTATCTAGTCTGTGTTTTTTTATTTCCAGAGAGTTTTAAGGCTCGGTTTTAAGTTTAAATCGTTTCATCTAAAATAATTTTGGTTGTATTTTGTAAGAAAAATAGAAAACAAAAAAGAGAATTGGGCCCCTTTGATTTTATTAGTTTAAAAGGAAGTTAAGCTTTTTCCCAGAATGAACATGAAAACTATAATTGGGAAAAATTGTACTCCGCTTCATTGATATTCGACCAATCTTAATTTTAGCTAAAATGATTTTAATTAAAAAAATAATTAAAACTTAAAATATGTAATTCTATTCTAAATGATCGCACTGGTATGCGAGAAGATCATTATTTTCGCCCAGCTATTTTAAAATTTTGATCCTGGGATATGGATTTCCATATAAATTAAAATCCTTTCTTTTAGCGGTGCTTTCTAAGCTTGTGTTTGAGTAAACCCAAAATTATTTTCATTAGGATTGAGATATCGAGCATAGTTACAAATTGATATTGAGATCCTTTAATGGTTTTTTGATTTTGCAGTATGACAAGGATATAGATCTTACTCGATGCCTAATCTTTCGTGTCCTAATATATGAATTGAGAGGATCAGTACTAGAGGTCTGCTTTGGTCGGAACAGGCAGGCGGGTTAAAAAATTTTTTTTAACAATGGGCTGGCGGGTTAAAAAAAATAAAAATTTTTATTTTAATTAATAAAAAATTGTTTTTACGAACTTAAAAAATAAAAAAGCCTTTTTCTGGTATAACTTTTTATAAAATAAATCGACTTTTTTCTTCAATTAAAAAAACTTTTTCTACAAATAAAAACAAACTTTTTTCTATAAACAATTAAAATCTCCTTTTATGGTAATGAAATAAAACTTTTTTCTTAAAATAAATAATTTTTTAGATATTGAAAATTAAAATTCCCTTTTTTGGGTATAATGAAATTACTCCATTGTATTATTTTATTTTAGTAATGATTGTTTATCTTTTATTGCCCTTTTTATTTTTATTTTCTTATATAATATATAAATTTTATTTTTTATAACATAATTTTAACAAAATAATATTTTTAAATTTAATTTTAAATTATGAATAAAGAATATATAGATAAGAAAATAAAAAATAATTTTTATAAGATAAAAAAACAATGAAGATAATAATAATAAACTTAAATCGTCTATGGAAACAATTTAAAATTATTTTTGATGAAAATGACAAAAATCTAGATTGGATTTGCTGAAATGATTGTGATTCCATCTTTAAATATAATAGCAAAAGTGGCACCTCCTTCTTCCTTCGGCATCAATGTTCATCTGCAAATTATGAAGATTTGATAGATAATAAAAAAATAACTGGATATTTTGAAAAAGACCATTCTCAATTAAACAAAACGATAAAATCTGGTCTAATAGCGAATTTTGTAGAATATTGCGCTAGAGACATTAGGTATTTTAATTTAATAAATTATTCTTTTATCTTTTTTAGGCCATTTCAAGCAGTTCAAGGACCTGGATTTATAAATATTTTACAAAGATTTGTCGACTTAGGGGCAACATATGGTAAATTGGATGTTAATAAGATCATCCCTTGTGCTACAACAGTTAGCCGCAACGTATCCAAATTGTAGAAATGATAAAAAATTCCATTTGCTCATGTACTACCGATATGTGGTGTGAAGAATTTACCAAAACCGATTACATATCTCTATCAATCCATTATATACAAAATTGGAAATTAGAAAAAAAATTTATTTTTATTTCAAAATTTCAAGATGAAAAAAAGATTTTTTCAAACTCATCTTTGTTATGGATCAAGGAGCAAATATTAAAAAAGCTTTGGAAGGGTAAATTTTTTATTAAAATTTAATTATTAAGTAGATATTATAATAATTTCTGAGAGATTTTGTATACACCTAAAGAAAAAACATTCATATTTAAAGAACTATATTTTCCTTTTATTTTTTCAAATATTAGGTTTAATAGACTAAACTGTTCAGCGCATATGCTGAACACAATACTTCGTAATAACTTCCAGTCAACTTTTATTTTAGAAAATGCTCCCGAGATTAATAATATTTTGGTAACTGCAAAATCATTGACGACTTATTTCAAACAAAGTGGCAACGTAAAATATCTAAACAAGAGGTTACTACAAAATATTGATATAAGATGGAATACAAAGCATAATATGTTGCAAAGCATTTATATAATGTATGATGAGATTTTTTTATTCATACAATCTCGTGATATGACTGAAAAAATGGGATCTATGGGAAAGGAAGATTTAAAAACACTGATAGATTATTTGGAACCATATAAAGATGCAACTAATGCTCTTGAGGGTGATTGCAGGCCTACACTACAGAACGTTCTTATATGGTATGAAAATTAATATTTTGGGATTTATGCCCATTTTTTCTTTATTTATTAAAAAATTAGGTATTATCTTCTACATGAGGATAATGAAATAAATATGAATATAATGGAGAGAAAAACAAAATGCGAAAAAGAATTAGATATAATAAAGAAAAGAGCTAAAAATTTTATAATTGAAAAATTTAAATTCATTTGCTCCATAAAGTTTCAACATTTTTAATACCAAAGTTCCGACAAATGAGGATTTTGTCGTCGGAAGAAATTAATGAAGTAGAAAAACATATTGAAAACTTGTTAGATTTGATTTGCATAGAAGAATGTAACATTGACGTAGATGAAAATTTGATTTTACTTATTTCCCCAAAAGCAAAGAGAATCCAATTAAAAGGTATTAATAAATTATAAATTCGTTTAGCTACTTATTAAATGTAATATTTGAAATAAATAGCATCCATATCAAAATTAAACCCCAACAGATGGGAGGATGAGGTTGTTACTGAGGATAGTACCGTATATAATGACATAACAAAATATTTAAATCTTAAAACCATTTTTGATAAGTATAATTTAGCATAATTTTAAGATGCATATATTATAATTAATATAAATTTATTATTATTGGTTCACTTTTATTTAAAGATTTCAATTGAGGAAGAGGATATACTTCAAAAGGATGTCCTACTTTGGTGGAAACGACAAGAAAAAGATTTGCCAAAGCTATCAAGATTAGCAAGAAAAATATTCGCAATTCCTGCAACTAGTGCTACTTCTGAAAGAGGATTTAGCATTGCCGGAAGGTTTTTAGAACAAAGAAGAACGTGTTTGAATCCCGAAAATGCATTATTATTTTTGCATTATAATTACTTATAATATTTATTTTATAAATATTTTATTTGATAAAATAAATTATCCATAATTTAAATTGAATATTTTTTAAGCTTAATATAATAATTTCCTAAATTATAAAACTTATAGAGATGTAATGTTGAAACTATTTTCATTAGATGCTTAAAATAGCGGGCTTGGGTAAAAATTTTTTTATAAATAATGGGCGTCGGGGTAAAAAATTTCTGACTAATGGGTGGGCGGGTGGGTAAAAAATTTCTGACTAATGGGCGGGCGGGTAAAAATTTTTAGATTAATGGGCAGGTGGGCGGGTATATTTATTTTGAAAACTATGGGCGGGCTGGGTGGACAGGTTAAAATATTTTTTAAACATTGAGTGGGCGGGCATATTATCCAAAAACACGCCCAATGCAGACCTCTAACAGTACTTCGTCGAGGATATCTTGATATTTAACAAATTTATTATATTATTTAAATGTAGAGCTTTCCTAGGCCTTTTGAATTTGTACAACCCAATGCCATTATATTACATGGAAACTTAAAGGTTCTTTGTAAGCAATCAAGGTAGAAGTTTTCAATTCATGTTCTTATTACCTTATTAATTTATATAAAATTGTATTTTTTGCTGATTGTATTCCTATATTTTCTTCTTTTGTATGTTGTCAATTGGATTATACTTAGGCCACCCCATTATTTTTATATTTCTTTAGTTTGCTTTTAAAATATGTAAAATCCTTAAATTATCTTTGTTAACGATGGCTGAACAATTGGAGGCATTAATACTAAAATTTATGCCAATGTTTTGTGCTTTAACCAGTAAGGTAAACTGTATAAAGAGAAAAAATTATTTGCAACAAAATTTTGGCTAGCTTTACAATTAAAAGTCAAAATATTTTTTCTGAAAATTTTATCAATGTAGTGCTTAATTCTATATTATTTTAATCCCTTTGGTTGACAGTACAAAAAAATCATTAGCAAAATAATCAAAAATTGCCATCATGCCTGAATGAAAAATATAGAAAGAATACGTCCACCCTAACTGTCCTTCAGAAAAGTTTTGTGAACCAAGAAAAGAGTTATAAACAAAATGAACTAACTGCCTTAAGCATTAAATTAACCAAGCTTTTGAAACACTAATTCTGAAAAATTTATAGCAAATTTTTAAAGCTTTATTATTATATTTTATTGCTTTAATTTTGAAAGATGATTAAAAGTAGAGCCTTAAAATCTAGACCCTAAAAACCATTGAGATTTTATACCTGAACCTAACCCTTTTTTTAAATGAGTTTAGGATTCAAAAATTATTTTATTTATTCTCTCAATAATATTTTGTTTTATGGCAAATAACCATTAACAAAAAAAAAATTTTTAAACAGACGTTTCCATTATTTTAACAAAATTTGTGGAGGAATTCTTCACTGAACTTAGACACCCTTATTTAAAATGAGGGTTTACAGCCCTGGTCAAAAAAGGAAAAATATACTGTTAAATTTCCAAAATTGGCTTAAGATAAAGGGTAATATAAATGTGGTTCATGTTATTAGTTAGTGCCTGTTTTATTTCTCCAAGCAATTTTGCCAACCAAAAAGTTACAGAATTATAAACCAAATAAAAATAATGGTATCACACTTACTCAAACTTCTGAAAATATTAACACTGAAACTAATATCAATATTTAGTGTATTTGAATGCTTCCAATTTGTTTAATTTAAAGTAAAACATATTTTTGACAAAACAATTAAAATTGCAAAGATTGGCATTATGCTAGAATGAAAATTATAGAAGCACTGAATATATGAGTGCATCAATATGTAATGCCTGATTAGTACTTACGATTTTATTAATCAGTTTCAATCAATAAACATTATATTTTAAATTGTTATTCAAATCAAATAAATCTAATTTGATTATGGTGTTTCTGGTTTAAATCAGAAGACAGAGTTTTTGAAAAGTTAAAAGATAAGGACTATGAAGCTCTTTAATGGGTGAAGATAGTTGTCAGAATCTTGGAGAATTAAAGTGAACCAAGATAGTTTGGCAAAAAATGAAGTAGATAGCTTAACTTGATAAATGTGGAAATAGAATTATTAAAAGAAATCTGTGTAAGGAAACAATTGCCATTAAACTGTGGAAAATCTAATTAAAAGTAAAAAAATATTCAATGAAATGTTTAGATTTTAATACAAATGGATTTAGATTTAGAACTTAATTATATATGAAGGCTAGGGATTTAAAGATAAGCAGGAATTTGGGAGGAAAAAAAATAAGTAAGTGGAAGATTGTTCAGGGAATGATGTCAAAAAAATTCAACAAAAGAAAGTTGAATGACAGGAGAACCAAATAATTATAAAAATTTAATATTTGTTTACTGATATAGTGTTTTTGTGTCCTTTAAAAGAATGAATGTGTTCCAATGATAATGGGTCCCAAATATGTATTATTTTATCTAATCCACCAGATGCCTTATTTTAATATATAATTTATTTGGGTAAGAATGAATATATTTACCAAAAATTTGTTATCAAAGGAAAGAGCCAAAGCTATAATTTGATTTTTATGTTTTTTGTTTTGCACTGGATCACTTTTCTTATTTCCAGGTCTTATGATACCAAGTCTTTTCATGGATTCAAGATCCCCTATAAAAAATATTATTTAATTAAATTACAAATATAGTAAATTTTAGCAAATAGATGCAGTTATATATTTACATTTAATTATAATGCCATCTTTAGAAGAGCTAAATATATATTTAACATCAGATGATATGATTGCACATGTTGGGGTTAATTTATGACCCCGTTTTAATATTATATTATCTTTAGTTGGAAGAGTATACTAATATATACATGTTCTAAAATTTATCTTATAAATTTGTAAAAGGTACTTTATTTGCTATATATCTTTGAAGTTTCCCTGATTTTTCCAGCTTAATACATATTAAATTTATAATTACTTATGTTAAATTTAGTTTACCATTTCTTCAGTTAATTTATTGCTGATTACTGAGAACCTTGTTTTATCATCCTCAATATGGTCTTCTATAAATCAATATATATACATAATAGTGAAGAAATATTTAAAAACCTTCTTGTTCAATCTGTGATATATATTCTTTAGCTATTCTAAGTCGTTTTTCTTGAGGAGTTTCTAAATCTTCTTCTGATGAATCATTACCTTCAATTTTGTCAGCAATATCCTCACTGTATAATATTGTATATTATGTATATCTCAAATTTACTCGGAAAAGGATTCAATTTCTTCATCATCTTTGTCTTTATGAATTTTTCCTTTATTCTTTACTTGTTTTTTATTTTTTGACTTTTTAAAATTTTGCGACATAATTAAAGGCGCAGATTATCGAATTTATGACAGACCAAAAAAACATGAGGCCTGTCCATTACCTCATGGTCATATAATTTCTTTTTGTTTAATATTCATTTGATGCAAGTGAAGAATACCTAGTGTAACCCTGTTATCAACAACACTAGCTTAGAGCTCAATTTATACCGATATATCAAATAACTAATCAAAATTTAACAAACTTATATACATTGTTGTGATGATTTAATGAAACATATTGACGATTAAATTAAAACCCATCCATATAAAATTTTAAACTTTGCAAAAACAATTAAAATATAGACAAAGCATTATTAAAATTTATTTTATTTATTCCTTTTGTTATTTTAATAATATTTACAAAGATTATAATTTTATATGAATGTGTTTTTATTTAATCGTCAATATTCATTAAATCATCACTACACTGCATAACTTGATATATAACACCTTTAATTTGATTAGTCTTTTATCCTTGATACGTGCATTTGATATCTGATATTATAGCGCCTAGCTCTATTACTAGTATTGTGAAAGAGCCCAATTTGAGTCGATTTCTCAAAATGTTCCGATTAAGATTTTACCTTTTTAAATAATATTATGTAAGCATCGATATTTGTCAAATAGATGGGCAAACATTTCAGCAAGCTATAGTGCAATTAATAATTAATTGATATAGAATAAAATTATTCTAGTTTTTGGATTAGTTAATACATTAATTGATTAATATTTTTTATTTAATTCTATAACTGTAGATTTAAAATTATAATATCAATATTTAACTTAGAATCGTACAAAAGTGGAATAATTGGAATATACTTAGCTGATTTATAGATAAATTTAAGGTTAAAAGGCATAACAAAGGAGGATGATATACTTAGTTTTTTATTGGCATATTTTGATCTGGAGCGGCTATATTCCCAATCAAAATTGATAGAATTAAAATGTAAAGATTTTGTTGAGACTAAAATAAGCCATTTAAGAAGATAATAAATTGTTCTCTAATCGAATAAAGTTTATTAGATGCAGATGAATGCCAAATAAATAAATAATTCTGGTAGGCTCAAAGAGTTATTTTAGTATATAATCAGAGTTGGGCAGTACCGCGAATACTTGTATCTAAGATACAAGATCCTTTTGTATCTTGGACTCAGTATCTTTTTGACATTTTTAATAAGATACTAGTATCTGTATCTAAGATCCTTTATTTTGAAAAGAATCTTGTATCTTTTTCATTTTCTTGACAAAAGATACAGATACAGATTCTTTTTAATATTCATGTTTAAAACATTTACATATCACAGAATATAACTTTATTTTCTTCGTGGAATCATGTATTATTTTACTTATTTTTTTCCCGCTTATTTTAAATATATCGATAACCAAAATTAGCTGGAAATTTTACAGTTCACAAAGATAGAAAGATTAAAAATAACAACACCAAAACTAGATAAGTAAAGAATATATATTTTATATGTAATATTTTTTAATTTGTAGAATGATTAACAATAACAGTCATGAAGAAGTTAGTGAAGAAGATGAAATTATGGAAATAGGTTCTCCTGAATCAAATCCGAATCTTAAAATTCTAGATGGAAAATTTTTTAAAGTTATTCTAGTGGAAAAGTACAAGGTTCAAGCTGAATGCCAAATTTGCCCAAGTAAAAAAATTTTAAAAGGCTCAACAAATTCCTCAACAAATTTTGTTAAGCACATTAAGGTAGGTATATTTTTTTATTACATATAATTATTGACATAATAATACCTCCTTAAGTCCCTCTTAGATAATTGTTATTTAAAGGATTTTGATTATCAAATTAAAATAATTTTGGATATATATTTGTTTTATAAGATGAGATAATTTTCTTGCAAAATCATTACTTATATATATAAAATATGTAAAATGGTGTACATTTATATTACTCATAACAATTTTTCTTTTATACATTTTAAATTGATTAAATTTTGTAAATAAATACTGTAATATAATTGTACTTATATTTTAAATAAATAAAAGTAACAAATAAAGTTAAATTCTACCATAAAGTTCTCTTATTATAGGAAATATTTAAGCAACAATTGATATATAACATTAGATAATTTTAAATGGCTCTTAATAAAATAATTATAATAAAGTAGTAATGATTTTGCAAGTATATTTTAAAAAAATCTGAAAGAGATTCAAATGATATTTATAAAATGATAAATTAACTAAATATGATATTACAAACACAGAATAATATATTAGAAAATAAAACTAATTTAAAAAATACATAAATATCATAATTCACAAACAAGTAATGTTAAATACTTATTAAAGATAATGAATAAAATAAAACTAAACTAGTATATATATTTTTTTTATTAGAGATGCCATTTAGGCATATATGCTGAATACAAGCTATATTTAAAACAGCACAGAAAAAAACCAGCAAATTCTAATATCATAAAAAACTAGTATATCAGAATCCTTTAATGCAATTAATAAAATAAAACCGACAATTACCCAAAATAAAATTGATAAATTGATATGTGCATTTATTGTCAAGGGTTTACACCCTTTGAGCCTAGTTGAACAGCCTGAATTTGTTACAATGATGGAAGGTTAGATAATTTATATATAGATAAATATTATGATACTCTAGATATTCTTAGTAACATTGGTTCATTTAAAATTTTTTCGAGGAGGTCTTTGCAGAGAAGAATAGAGGAAATTTTTGAAAATCATGTACATACTTTAAAAAGTACTTTAAAAGCTCAATCATATATATGCACCACGGCAGATTTGTGGTCTACAAAAACCCGTAGTTTTATGGGAATAACAGCTCACTGGGTAATATTAATATCTTATTTAATTTTTTTAAATAAATTATTTTAAAGATAACCCGAGAAACCCTTGAAAGGTAATCAAGAGCCTTGGCATGTAGAAGAATGCCCAGCACCCATTCATTTGATAAAATTGCTGAGTTATTGGAAGAAGTCTATAGAGAGTATGGAATTTCTGATAAACTAATTGCTACCGTCACAGATAATGCATCCAATTTTGTCAAGTCATTTAATGAATATGGTGTGAAATTAAATGTTCTTGACAATGATTTTGAGGATGATCTATTAGAGTTTAATGAAATCAATGATGGTTAGTACAAATCTTTATCTTTAGATGATATAAACAAAATAATATTACCCAGGCACATCAGGTGTGCCTGCCACACTTTGTCCTTAATAGCAACTAAAGATATTATTTCATCAGTATCGAGCTCAAAGAATCTTGGAAGGATTCATTATGGAGTAATGGGGAAATGTACAAAATATTGGAATGCATGTGGAAGGCCCAAATCTTCTGAAAAGATAAGGGAGATAACAGGTGGTTATCAGCTAAAGGTTCCATGCGTAACGAGGTGGAACAGTTTGTATGATAGTATCACTTCATTACTAAAATATAGATCAAATTTAAAATTATTATTTGAATCAATTGATTGTCCTATTTTAAAAGAAATAGATATTGTATATATGGAAGAATATTGTAAAGTTTTAGGCCCAGTAGCAATTGCATTAGACAAACTACAAGGGCAGAGTAGTACATTTTATGGGGAATTAGTGCCTATATTATTTGTAATTAAAAGGGACTTGGGTAAACTTGAATGTTACAATATTGTCTCCCTTTATTAAAAGCTGTTCAAAATGCTATGGAGAAAAGATTTGGAAAATTTTTTTCTTATGATAATAAATATAATGAGGCCTTTTTGGCATCATTATCACATCCATATTTTAAGAATCTATGGATTGAATCTGATGATAAAAAAAATATTTTCAAAAGATATTACTAAACGAAGCATTAGAGCTAGCACAAATAGTATACCATCAAGCTCAGGATGTATCACCAATAGATATAATATCTAATAAAGAAAATGATGATTATTTTTCTTTTAGTGATGCAAACGTTGTTGAATTCAATAATACAAACAACGTTGAGCTTGAGGTTTTAAATTATATTAAAGCCGGCGAAAAACACTCGAAATGCTTAAATTTTATCCTTTATTAATTAAGGAAATTTTTTTAAAATATAATACTGCCATACCCTCATCAGCTCCTGTTGAGAGGTTATTTAGTTTTGGCACAATGTTAAATACGCCAAAACGACAAAGACTTAATGATAAATTATTTGAAAAATTGATTATTTTAAAAAATAATTTGATTTAATTTTTTTATTTATTTGCAAATTTTCAACTCCCATTAAATATACTACTCTCCCTTCCGTGTTTATGTTATTAATGGGCAAAAACTAATATTAAAATGCCTATTATTATATTATAATAATTAACTCATTAATAAATATTTTATTAATTATTGTAAATATTCATTCTTATATGCGTATGTTATGTTTTTCACAAATAAATAATAAAAACTCTATTTATAAACTATTCTAATTTAATTGGTAATGAAAATTTAAAAGTATCTTGTATTTAAGATACTCTATTTTAGCAAAAGATACAAGTATCTTTTATCTTGTATCTTTTTGATATTTTGAAAAAGATACTAGTATCTGTATCTAAGATTCATTTTTTTATAAAGAATCTGTATCTGTATCTAGATTCTTTTTCCGGAGGACCTGCCCAACTCTGTATATAATATTGATAAAAAATTATGAGACTAATTTTTAGCAAGCATTGATTCAAAAAGTGGAATACGAAGTTCGGGGTCGGTTTAAAAATATAAACACATCAAATGTTACATTTATCCAAATATTAGATTTGGCAGGAGATGGTAGCAGACAAATTTCTCCAAAATATATTGACATTTTTTTTTTTGGGGGGGGGGGGGGTAGATATTTATTTAAGGGAGGGGGGTAGGAATTAATTTTTTGGGGGTATATATTAATTTTTGAAGTGTAGTTTTAACTTGTATTATAATTTTTTTTAAGCCAATAATTGATAAGATAAGATTATGATTATCTTTGATTTTATTCTTACATAAATTTAAAAAAATGAGATCCGTCAATTAACAAATTATAAAAAATATAAAATTTTTCTTATTGAATTCCCAAAATCCAATGTCCTATTCTAGTGATATGCTGACATTGCATGTAGATGAGATATTTAATTTAAATCAGTTTATGTAATAACTTTTGAAGGAAATCAATTAGATTAGGAGGATATCGAAATATTACTAATTTGATAAAGAAATTATTTTTTCCCTAAAATTTTTATTAAAAATAAGATTTCCATAAGTAAACAAATTTTAATTATACTCTTTATTTAATAATTAGCGATAACCAATAGTTATTGAAGATTTCCTGATTATATTTTCTTCTCATTCAAAGATCAATCCCAATGGACTAAACTAAGCACCTCTTTCATTGCTGATGGATTATTAGTAAGAATAGAAATGAAAATTTTATATTAAGTCTATTTTGAACGAAATATCAGGCAGTTGGTAATGATTTGGCTACGATAACCAAATAAATACATCACACAGAAAATAAATTAAAAGGACCAAGAGATAAATATTACTTACTATTTCTATAAATAATTTTATAAAATAACTATTGGGGACAATATTTTCTAAAATTACATTACATATGCTTGAAAAAGAATAATGTTATAACTGATTTGTATAATATGAAATCAATATTCAAATTAGATAAAATAGAATTAAATAATTATGTTGAACAAAAAAAATATTTGAGTGAATTTTATAAAATTATTATTTAGCTTATTTTTCTCTTAAAGCTATTGCAAATGATCAAACTACAAAAGAAAGTATCAGCACAAAAAATTGGCTAAAATATTCTTTTATATTATCATACTGACTTTTAAACTAATTGAATTCTTATTCTAATTTAAATTAATTATATAAATATTTATCAACTCTTCCTATTACTTCCTGTCAGTGAAAGAGCTATGAGCAAAGTGATAACCAAAACTCGAATGCGGAATTAAATTTCGGACTTTATTTAGAAAATTTACTATTTATATACAGTAAAATTGGTCTTTTGAAAAATTTACGATTGATGATATTATAACATTGCCTTGACCTATAAAAGGTTATCCAAATTAATAAAATAAGCAACGTATCTTTTTTGCAGCTTATATATAAACTTTTTTTAAATGTAAATTTATATTCGTTATAATTTACATAATTAGTTTCTTATAATTCCAGCAGGGATGAGAACTAGAAACCAAACCCTGAAACCTCCTCGATATTTAGCTGAACCCAAATCCAAATTTGAACCCTTTTTTTAAATTTAGGGTTCAGGGTTAAAGACTTTTTCAAAAAAATTTTTTTAAATTATATAAAATTTATTTTTTTTTTATTTTAAACTTTCAATTTATTTATTTTCAATTATATGTAAAAAATAATATAATATAAAAAAACTGTAATTTACGGTTTTCATTTATAAAAGATTTCCTATTTAAAAAGAGTTTTTATTTAAAACAATCATTGCTAATTGACCTTTATTACTTAAATTATCATATAACACTAATTAAATAAATATAATCATTTATTAATTGAAAATTAACATATTTAGTATTGTAATTAGTCTAGTTCAAAATCACTAATCAACTATATTATTGATTTTTAAATTTATTTATCATGTCTCTTCCTAAAATTATTTTCAAGGTCCAAATCCAAATAAGTATTTATTATAATAATCCTCAAAAAATATCAATCAAATTTAGCCAATAGTATTCTTTTAAAAAATATTTGTCCAATAAAATTCATTATAGCTTATTCGGGCCAATGTTAATATTATACCAAATTAAAACATTCATACACTTACCATTTCATTCACTTCACATATCAAAGCAATGGTATCCAACCAGAGTTGTACATTTGCTCAAAATAAAAAGATCTTTGAAGATCTTAAAATTTGAAGATCTTTTATTTTTTAAAAATTTTGTGTAACGCTCTTCAAAGATCTTCATGATATTTATTTCTTTACCCCTTTATTAAAAGCCCAGATGTTTTTCAATTTTATTAATATAATATTTCTTTTATGTTTTATACCTCTCCTCCTGCCTTGATGAAAATTGAAAAACATCTGGGCTTTTGATAAAGGGGTAAAAAAATAAATATCATGAAGATCGTTACACAAAATTTTTAAAAAATAAAAAATCTTCAAATTTTACGATCTTCAAATTTTACGATCTTCAAATTTTACGATCTTCAAATTTTACTATCTTCAAATTTTACGATCTTCAAAGATCTAGATCTTTTAAGATCGTTGCTCAAATTTTTTTATAAATAAAAGATCTTCAAATTTTACGATCTTCAAAGATCTTGCTCAAATTTTTCAGCTAGATCTCGCTCAAAAATCTTCAAAGAAGATCTTTTGTTATAATTTTTTCCGATTTTTTATAATTATAATATCTTTTATAAATTAGATGCTTCAACAAAACCCAACTACCAATTTAAGAAAAAACAAACCAAGTTAAAAAGCAG
The DNA here is from genome assembly GCF_954871325.1 of Gordionus sp. m RMFG-2023. NCBI lineage: Eukaryota > Metazoa > Nematomorpha > Gordioida > Chordodea > Parachordodidae > Gordionus > Gordionus sp. m RMFG-2023. The sequence goes on from NC_088776.1 coordinate 45,382,562, forward strand.
AATACGCAAAATGCATTGTTACCATTATTCCAGAGGTATGTGATGCTATATGGAAAACTTTAAAAGATATTCATATGCCAGTTCCAACTAGATAACATTAGGAGAAGTTATTATAAATTTAGATATTAATATATTTTTAGATTGCACAAAAATATTTTGGGAAACATGGATTTCCAAACTGCCTTGGCTCATTAGATGGTAAGCACATATGTAGAAAACAAAGTGATGGTGTTACTTTCAGAAATAGTATTTTATATCAAAGTAAATTTTTAATATTAATAAATTATTTTTAATTATTTTAGAATTAGAAAATCCTATATCATATAATATCATTGTCTGATCTAGCCTCCTTAAAAAACTTATGAAACCTTATCCTATGAAAAATACCAGTCCAGAAGCAAAATATTATAAGTTAAGTAGTGATTGAATACACATTTGGTATAACTACTGATAAGTTTGCCATTAATTCTAAAGATATAAAGTGCTCAGTTGAAAATGCATATAAAATATATTATTTATTATGATAAAATTGAATAAACACTTAATATTATACCTATTCTTGAAAATTTAGAGATCAGTAGAACTTTAAATGTATCAAGTACCAATTCAGGAGGAATCAGATATTTATTTAAAGACTATTTTAATTCTTGAATTTATGTATCTATTTAACATTTTATATCATTATATATTAAACTAGCTGATAGCCCATCAAGATTGATGGGGAATCATAATTTTCTCCTTTATTCAATGATGTATAAATTTGAAATTTTCCTATTTTATGAGATCTTATTCAGAAATTTATATTTATTAGGATCAGGGGTTATTTTAAAATTTTTCATTATTTTTAATAAATTATGTTTATGAAATTTTTTGGATTATAAATTGCAAATAAATGAATAAAAATCTAGTTATTTATAAATGGTAAGTAGACATATAGTTTATAATCCTCTATAATATATAATTATTTATAAAATATTAGGTAAAGCCACTTTTACAGACGTATTACAGTTAATATTTTTAAAATTTACTAATAAATGCTTTTGATAATAAATATAAGTAATAATTTGCTTTAAATTATTTAACGCCATCTATTTATTAAAAATATTATTAAATTTAAACATCATATTATTCATCCCACAATGGATGTAATAATTTAAATATATTTTCTTCTCTTTTTTTACGTGTTTTTTAGTAAGCTATTTTTTTCTTCTTTGAAAAACAGTTTTGAGTTAAATTTTTAATAAGAATATATTTTTGATATTTTACAAACTACTATTATATTAAGATATAATTTACCAACTAGAGGTGGTGCGATAATATATAAAATCTTAATTGTTTCATCATATCATTCTGGTCCTTATTTTATAGTTAGAAAATATTTTATTTCTAATATGGCATCCTTTCCGTGTAAATAACTCAAGGCTTCAATATATTTGCATAATTATTTCTTCCAAAGATTTTTAGTATTTTTATTTTATCAATTTATCCAACATAATAAATTCTAATATTAGTTTACATCGTGAGTGTCATGGCTATGACTGCAAATTAACTAGCATTTATTTGTCTTGCTATGTAATTTAAGATTATTATTACAGCGGCCGAGAGCATATGATTGCATATTTTAGATAAACAATAATAGTCAATTGTGTAGTCGTTTATATATCATTAAAAATGGAAGATAATCTTTTAAAAATTTATTATCTCACAATAATTTTCTCGATTACTTATCTAGCTTCCATCATTCATCTAAGAGGAAGCTCTAACTACCATGGTTTTATGATTTGGATTGGTCGTTTATAATCTCTTCTTCAAGAATTGTTAATTTGGTTTACGCCTATAAATTTTATTAGTCCATTCAATAAAACATTGTCAAAAATGGTAACAGAGAGTTATATTAGTTTTATGACCGTTTGTCAATGTAACTTGCTAAGAATTATATAGCCATATGTGGTTTTTCCATTATCAATTGAGACATATGTATGAATTATTTTACCTTTTTATCACTTGTAATTCTTTAGACGCATTTTTTTATATCAGCAACGAAAATATTATATAATTTAATAAATAGATTTTGTATTAAAATATAATATTTTTAGAAATGTCTAGTATTGTTTTAATTATTTATATGATAGATTATTTTGTTTCCAAAGTTTAATAAATGGCAAAATATGGAATTCAGAATAATGTTCAGTGTTAACAAATTTAAAAAAAGATAATATATTAATATAAAACCCTGCCGAAGGCCGTACAAAAGCGGGAATGCCCGCAAAATGGGAAGTATGGGGGCGAAGCTCCAATAATTTTTTTTTAGTTGAGCCCCCTGAGATTGTAAAGGCTAGCGACGCCCTGGATAGGGCTTGGAAACAATTTAAAATGCTATTAAATTATATTTATTTTATTGTTTTAAAATATGAATGTTGAGGAACTATTAGCATTACTAAATTTATTCGTAGAGTCTGTTGAATTTCTTTCCCCCAAAATGGATCAACATTTAATTTAGGTTAATTATTTCATCTGAAAATAGAAATTAATAATGCAAATCAATAAATCTTAAAGTCAGATTTGTTTAAAAGAAAATTTTCTAAAAAGCTTGACTGCATGTTTTCAATTTCAAACTGCAAGTAATTTAATTTATAATATTTTTTTTTTAAACATTAGGCTTTTTGATCTCAAATTTTAATATCTTATGACTGATTCAGAATATCTTAATTTTTATACTAGGGAATCCTTGTAATTTTTAATTCTATATTTAAAACTTATAGAACATGATACAAATGTAGAGAGTGATCAAGTTGAAGATGAGCAAACATTCAATTTATATTGTATAGGTATAAAAGCTCATAAACGTTCCATTTCAAGCCAAGATTATAATAAAACACTAGCAATCTAGAGCAAGAATATATTGTTTATTATACTATAAGGATTTACTGACATTTTATGGGAAAAGCGACTGAAACTCCCTAGATTCGATCTTAGCTAGAAAAATACTTTGTATACCTGTAATTAGTACACCTATCAAAAGAATCCATCGCTGGATTCATATTCAATACCAAAAGAATCTCTATATTCCCTATCAATTTCTACGAAATAATATTTATCTACGACAATTATAGTTTAACTAATAATTTCTAATTTATTTATATTTCTTACTATATATTTTATTTGCGTTCCAAAGTTTTAACAAAATCGATAGAATATTACTGATGATGTATGACTCTGACCTGAGTAAAAGACGATTTCTTAATCTATTTCAGAGTATAATAAATACATAAATTTATATAGAGACTGGACAGGAAATGAATAATTAAACTATATTATCAATGTTAGAACTAAAAATGTCAAAATAAGTTTAAAAATTTATATATCGAATTATAAGTTAAATTCATTTTTAAAATATGTAGCACCTCACAAGCCAATTCATGAGGCTTTGGCTAATTTGGCGCGCCGATGAATGATAAAAGATTTAAAAACTGCCTCCACGTATTATCTGCAAACGGATGAAAGTAAACATTTATCTGGTGTAAAATATGTTTTAATTAAGTTAAGATTAATATTGTCGTTGATAAGAGGTTTCATATATTTTGTGAAAATAATAAGCATCTCTTTTTCTCCAATTAAAGATTCATATTTTTTTAAATCCCGTTAAACAGATCTTTTTTTGATGTTTTTAGATATAAATAATTATGATGTTTAATTAATTATAAATCTATAATATTCACATGTTTTATATTTGTACAAAAAAAAACGAATCGAATAATTGCAATATTCATATTCGTGCCAATTGCATAATTTATTAATCATTTTTTCTATATAAAAAATAAATTAATGTGGATGTTTTAAAATAACACTTTTAAGGATTCTCTAAACTAATTGTCATTAGCATATAACAAAATTTACAGAAAATAAAAGAAATAAAACACAATGATTTCATATAACATTATTCAAACTAATTGGCCAAAAACACCCTATTTTTAGAATTAGAATTGCTTATTAAAATATCTAAATTGTTTCTTCAATCTAATATTTAAATTTTATTAAAATTTTTTAAAAATGTACAACTATCTCATTTTATAAACATCAAAATATAATACAGAAAAAATATAATATGCTAGATCCGAATTTGACAATAACCAGTTTTTCAAGCCTAAAGTCTTTCTAATGGTTTCTTCCTTCAAAGTCATTCTATTCATCATTATCATATTTGTACCTGAGAATAACCGCTCACATGAAGCAGAAGATCCCTGAATGGACAATATATTAGTTGCCATTTTCGTCAACACGGGAAAACGATTCCTATGCAATCTCCACCATTCTAGCGGGCTCTTATTAGACGTGATTCTTAATTCATCAACCTCACATATTGATGAGGTGAAATTTTGTTTAAAACTTTTATGCATATTTGTTTTTACTATTGGATTAACTGTTGTTGTATCGATTTCGATATTATATTGTACTTTCATTATATATACCCATAAATTTTTGTAATAGATTTGTTGTATCTATGTTATATGACACAGGTAATTGTTCAAAAAATTCATTTCTAATCTAGGATCTAATATGGTTGATATTATGGTTTCAATATTTGTTAGGAGGGGTGTACCGATACCCCTTTTTGGAGGCCGATCCGATCCGATATTCTCGATATTAAATTGATATCGGCCGATTACCGATCCGATATCATATCTAATTTTGTATTCTGTAGAGATACCAATGGTTTTAATTTTTAAAATACTTTTTATTAGTATAACATCTATAATTTAATTCTACCATAACTTATGTCATTTGAATATTATAATGATCAGTTATATTTTATATTCAATTTAATTGCAATTCTACAAGTATATAAAATATTTTTATTGTTAAATCACTTTTATATAAATCTATAAAGTAATAAACAAATATATTATGAAATTTGAAATAAATAATTAAAATATTATTTAACATTAATATATTGAAGATTTCAATTTCAAATTTATCAGAGGTCAGTCTGCGGCGATGGTAACTGTCAATATCACCAGCTTCACTAAAAAGAGATTCTGAAGAGATTATCGCACACATTTATAAGCAGAATACGCAAAAAAAATAATACGGCAGAATGTTAATTAATTAATTATTATTATTAAAAAAATATACATAAAATAAATTTCTAATTTATAAAAATAAATGATTTTAAATATAACCTTTTAAAAAAATTTTGTTAAAGACGCCATTTTTTATCGGATTGGATCGGATCGGAAAATTTTATAATATTGTCCGATAACCGATATTTTAAAATGGATTAGATATCGGCTCGATCCGATATAAAATATCGGTACATCCCTATTTGTTAGGTTATAATAATTTTATATTATGTCAATAGCATTAAGAAATGCGGTCCAATGAATTTAGTTCCATTAAAGAAATATAAAAAGGGATAACTAGATTTAAAGTAGGATGTATGTCAAAACACATATGTTCGGTAAAATCAAAAAAGGTCTTTAATTTGTTTTGTATATTTATTAAAGTCGTTTATTATCCGGGTAAAAATTATATAAGTAATTAAAATTTAATTACTTTACTCAGTTGTCTTTCTTCGATATTAGATATATCTGAGTCACAACGTCAATGGCCCTTCTCATTTTAATAGTCCTTTCGACCATTATATAAGAGCTATTCCATCTTATGGATGTAAATATCATTCATATATAGTTTAATTGAGGGTATTGAACAAATTTTTACGTTTAGATTTAAAGCTCCAGCAAAGATTTAAATTCATTTGTGGCAAGAATTTTAAATGGTGTATTTTTAAGAAATTTTTTTAATAAATAATGTTTAATACAACAATATTTGTTTTGGTTAAATCATTTAAATAGTTTTCTATTGTATTATTATCTTGAATCTTGTGATGAAATCTTTTATTTTGATTAATTAGTGCAGAGGTGGTTTGTTTCTTACACATTATTTCTACCTTATACAAATTTTACATATGTCAGTTTCTGTTTTAGAATCAAGAAGATTCCATAGAATCCCGGAAAAAAACCCCTGGAAAAAAACCTCAAAATCTTTTTTCGAATTTACTTAAGATCTAATAATATCGGTATATTTTTATTTGGATTTATATAAGGTATAGACAAATTAGTATTTTAGAAAAAATATTATAAAAATATAATTTAATAATAAATTATATAAATATATCAATAAAATAAACAGATCTTATTGCAAATTTTGTCAAATTTAGTCTACTTAATATAGTAATTAAGGATGGATATTGTATTTATTACTATAGCTGTTACATCTGAATATTTATTATTGTAAGATATATTTTAAAAGGTCACGTTATATATTTTAAAAGGACGTTATTTGTATATTATATTATAACTTTCCGACATGTAATATTATATTATCGAGGTTAATCAAATTGCATATTATTAGAAGTTAAATTGGATAATTATATAAATGTATATATACAAAAGAATTACAAATAAAATTCTTTATCGTATTTTAAACTTTAATCGATTTAATATTTGGCGACGAGGTAAAAGGTCGCGCGGTTTTCGGTCTTCGGTCAAGTTAAATGTTATATAGAATTATAATTTTTTTTGTTTAAAAAATAAATAAATTGATTTAGCAATTATGGATAAAAGATGAATGAGATAAATGGGCTATTGACGACTAGACACATAAAATATCCTCAAAATTTTATATTGATAGAGGAGCAATTGATTTCATTAGTTTAAGTCGCAGCCCTACTGAATCCATAATAAGCTATATAAAAAAAATATATATATAAAGGAGCTAGCTCGAAGATGAGAATTTAAAGATAACAGAACTAAGAATTCGAGATCAATTAATCGCTGGAGAAGTATGTTTACGATACCCAGATATTAAAGACGAAGACCAACCGTTAAACTTAAACAAAGTTATAGAATTTATGATAAGGGCACGATGCAGCCTATTTAGATTTCCATGGATTATAGAATTTATGATAATGATAAAGGGCACTATCAAAATGATTGATGCAGCCTATTTAGATTTCCATGGATTATAGTTATGATATCAAAATGATTGATGCTGCCTATTTAGATTTCCATGGATTATAGAATTTATGATTGATAAAGGGCACTATCAAAATGATTGATACAGCCTATTTATACAGCCTATTTGGATTTCCGTGGATTATAAAATTTGACACAGCCTATTTGGATTTCCAGGGATTATAGAATTTGACTTATCGTTACCAATATATGTAGAAATTAACATGACCAACAATATAATGATAATGGTAACGTGAATATTGACAAACTATATAGAGTAACCTGGAGTACTCCAATGGTAGTGGTACGTAAAACTTTAGGTGAACTACGATTGATAATTATTCTACCAACTAATAGCAAAAATCGCTATAGATCTACAGATAAATGATGATAAAATAACAAGCGAAAATAAAACAGTGATGGTGGGAACAATTGGTCGAAAAACTAGAATCGCCATCACAATCCTGGAAAGAGAAGAAGTAAAAGAAGAAAAAAAATAAACGTACAAAACCGTATTAAAACATCCCGACCAACTACGAATAACGAAATCAAATCAATAATAACAATTGAACCAAGTCAAAAAGGAAGGCAAATGGGTTATCCAACAAGGGAACTAAAGCCAACAAAAAAAAATTAATAGATGAACTTAAACTTGGTAAATAAAAAGATTGGTAGACGATCTTAACTTGGTGGGAAAGAAGATATGTTACATCTGAATATTTATTATTGTAAAGGTTAAGATATATTTTAAAAGGTCACGTTATATATTTTAAAAGGACATTATTTGTATATTATATTATAACTTTCCGACATGTAATATATTATCGAGGTTAATCAAATTGCATATTATTAGAAATTAAATTGGATAATTATATAAATGTATATATACAAAAGAATTACAAATATAATTCATTATCGTTTTTTAAACTTTAATCGATTTAATAATAGCAAATATTTTTACGAAAATAAGTAATACATGGGTTATTTTACTGGGATATTTTTTTTCTCAGTACCAATTTCAATATCAGCATTTTTTCTTGTTTAAGCAATGCGATTTTGTTTTCAGTGTCCAACTACCTACACGCCATCGTTCAAGTTTGGTTTCATCAGCAGCCACCTCGCATTACATTTTTTTTAATCAATACCCAGATTGGTGGGTGCTTATTCCCAACCAGATTAGAAAAACAATGATTCGAATCTTCGCATTGATTATTTATGAGTTATTAGTTAAATAGAGTGCTCTGATTCAAGTTTCTGGAGAATATTTCGACCTGTCTGGGATTGAGAATTGCTTCTTGTGACCTCTTGATACTCCATTGATGTAATTTTTATCGAAATATTCAAGAATATCCTTACTATTGCTCGGAGTACCCGATCTAAGGAATGCCATTGCATTGCCCATATCACATAAAGGAACAAATGCTAAGCTGTCCATCATGCCACAAAAGAAGCTTAGGGCTTCATCGATTCTGTATTGGCTTTCCAGAACTAGCTTTTAAATTTTTTTATGGGTACTTTGACACAAATGGTAAAGGCATCCTCTGATTATAATGTGATCTCATAATTGAAAAAACGAATATAAATAATTTAACATATTAATAATCATAACAATGACAGTTTTAACCGCGCTCATAGCAGACTTTTCGAGTATATATAATGGATCAGGAAATAAATCTCGTTCTTGACATTTAGACATTATTACTTCGAATATTTTTTCGTAAATATTTTGTGTTTTTTTTTGAGTCTAATAGCTGTTAATGATTGTGGCATTCGCTTATAAAATTATTTATCAATATTAATTATTGCTAGGTTATACTAAAAAAATTAAGTGAAAATTGAGAAGAAAAAAATTGAGAAAAGGTTAGAAAAATAAAGATTAACAACGACTTCAAAAATTAGAAGAAGATAATTGTAATGTATTTTAATAGTAAACGAGTTTTTCTTATTCTTTTATTTTGTAATGTAAAAAATCAAAATCAGCCATAATAAAAATAAACATTTTACAAAAAATAACAAAAAACAACAATTTAATACACATCATTTATCCCCAGTCGATCTGGTTTCGATCGTATCCTTTTGGGATATCGATCTTGACTTGTTTCTTCCTCCCTCTCCTTTGAATTCATTTCATTGGGATTTTTTATTACATCCTCTTTGTTTACTATCTCTTCGGTTTTCTCTTCTACTTCAGTACTCTCTTCTAATTCGTATTCTTCAATTAATACATTTTCGGTTCTTTTCCTTAATTGGTGCGTATGACGTATAATCGTATTACCCGCTACACTTACTTCATAATTGTGATCCGAGTATGCCTTTAATAATGGCTTCTTTTTTTTTCTTTATTATTGTAAAAGCGCGACCAAACTTTTTCATTTATCTGAAATTTTTGATTGTGGTATTCAAACTTCTCCCTTTTGTTTCCCCGTTCGAAAATTTGATCTAACAATTCTCTAAGTTTAAATTTTAGTAGTATTTCAGCGGGACTTTGTTCAGTTTCTGTTCCTGGTGTATTTCTGTAATTGTAGAGAAAAATAGCTAGGCTGGTTTCTAAATCCCTCTCGTTTCTTTTATTCATACTCTGTTTAAAAGTTCGAACTAAACGTTCGGCCATGCCATTTGTCTGAGGATGGTAAGGACTTCCGTGCACTAATTGAATATCATTTTTTTCACAAAAATCATTGAAATCTTTGCTGCTGAATTGAGGTCCGTTATCAGAAACGATTATTTTGGTAAATCCGAATCTTGCAAAAATATTTCTTAATATTTTTATCGTGCTTTCGGTTGTAGTGTTAGTCATGGAAACTATTTCTGACCAGCGACTGCTGGCATCTATCACTACCAACCAACAATGATTTTGAAATGGTCCAGCATAATCAATATGTACATCGTGCCATGCTTTTGGTGGTTTTGGCCAATTTTGAATTGCTGTCTTTTGAGGCATATCGTGTTGTTCCTGGAATTCTCTACATTTTTCGACCCAGGTTTCTATATCTTGGTTTATATTAGGTCACCACACGTATTGTCGTGCTCTCATCTTCATTTTTACCATTCCGATATCCTTGAGGTATTATGTCCAACACGTTGTTTCGGTATTGTTGTGGTATTACCATTTTCGTTCTCCATAATAAACAACCTCTCTCAGTTGTAATTTCCTCTCTCCTTTGGCTATACTCCTTTAAACATGCATCATAGTTTATTGGCCATCCATCTATTGTATATCTGTATACTTTAGAAAGTATATCATCTAGCATTGTTTCTCTTTGACCAAACACGTCCCAGGCCAGCATTAAATTTTTTTAGTTCCAAGTCTAGCCCGATACATATCTAATATTAAAAAAAAATTCCCAAGTTCATAATAAGTTTCAAAAATATTTCCCAACCCCGGGCCAAACCCATATCTAAAAATTTAATTTATTGTATTTAATAAAAATAAACAATATTTAAGTTTATTTAGGCAATTATTTTGATTACGATACTGAAAATTTATTATTGTTAGAAGAAAAACAATATTTCTTTAAGTTAGCAACTGTTTTAAATAAGATAAATTTAAATTTAATAATCTTAGTCCCAAACCCATTGAAAAAATTCAAAAACCCAGACCTAGCCCATGAAGGTCTCTAATAGGAGTCGACTATCTACTTGCTGCACTATCATATAGCAGGATGATCCTCAAGTTATATTTAACATATGGAGTGACGGAGAGGAGCATATCGAGATTAGAGGTTTCTAGACACATATACCAGATCATTTTACGTGGTTAAAATTAGTTAGATTGTCCTCACAAAGTTGTCTTTAGGCAAAAATGAAGCCTTCGGAGTAGCCCGAGTGTTTGGGACTATAGAAATATCACATATAGTCTAGAACAAAAAAGATTAGAGATGATTATAAACCGATGTGTCTAAATTCGCTTGGAAGTGATGCCTTTAGCCATGAGTTATGATTAAAGGGGAAATTAATTATCTCCATGGAGCAGTATATTTAACCTCCTCCGTTTTCTGCTAATTGAGAGAAAATTCCAATTGTTCGGGTGTGGGTTTTTATGATAGATAGTGCCTTTGCGATCTTATTGATTAGAAGGGCCCCGTTTTCATTATCTATGTACCAGGTATGCAGGGGAAGTTTGCAATCGGCAGAAATGTTTTTGACCATTTCATTGATACCTATGCTGAAAAGCATAAAATCCGATGGATATTCTTGTTGGAACAATTCTGATAATGAAATCAGATATTTAAATTGGAGATAAGATAGAAAGGAATAGGAGTAGTGGAAGAATTGAGAAAAGGTGTGAAATGAATGATATATTTGTAGAAGAAAATGAGAACGGTGAATAGAATTAAAAACGCAAGAAAAGTAATTTTACAAGATGGTGATTGCAGAGTCCTTAATTTTTGATATTATAAGTTTCACAGAATTATTAATCAAACAACCTTATTTGAAATTTTGAGGGCTATTAGTTTGGCGCCAAATAGATGTAGTCTGATGGATTAGGAAACAAACTCATGAGAAATTTTATTACAAAATCTTGTTAAGTTTTGTAGGATTCGTGAAGATTGGCCGAAGTCCATCATAGTCTGGAGAAAAGATTAAAATACTCTTTCGCACTCCCGCTAAAAATCGCTTGGGAATGTGATAGAAGGCGGATATAAGGCGGTATCAGGTCACCTTCAGAAGCATGCTTAAATTAAGGTTTATTGTATCTTGCCTCATTATTTATTGCAAGAGAATCTTTAGATACAAGTAAACGTATGACGGATTTGATGTTTAAGTTATTCATTTTATTTGAAATTATCTTAACCTTTAACATATGGCCGGAATTTTTTTTTAGTTTTGTGAGAAGTTGGAAAAGTTGGAGAAGATGAGAGTGTGCAAATTAATGATTACAACTTTGATTTGTTGGAAGATTTTAGAATCTATGGATTTGGAGATTAGAGGTTGGTAAAAAATTGTTTGAAATGATCTAAAAAGGAAAAGTTATTGACCTAGAACATTTAGGAATTCTAGATTATGGAAGGTTTGTGAAATTTTAGGTTATTGATCATACCGTCGTGAGTGGTAGGAGAGAGGGGGAATATATGTATCTGATGTATTTTGATGAGATAGGTATATTTGGTTAATTTGATGAAGTATGAGTATTATTATAGTGGAAACTACTAAGAGGGTTTTGAAAGTGAAGGGAGAAAGACGCTTTTCGGATTTAGTGTATACGATGCCTTATATACTGTATCTGATAAAAAAATGAGATTTGAGATTTTTATATTTTAAAGCCCGATAACGTACCATTAGAATAAGGAGTAGTTTAAGTCAAGATTTGATGATTAGATCTTATGTAAAGGAGTGGAGAAAGTTAAAAGGATTTGGGGTATGGTCAATGCGAAAGGGATATGTAGGGAGAAATAATTAAATAGAGAAAAAAGTAACTGATGTTGTGGGAATAAGTTAGTTATGTTGTAAAGATTTGTTATAATATATACTTGTTTTGTATTCTTTTTATATTATATTAATACCTATATTTATAGTTCATTTATATTAAAATTTTTTAATCGTCATATTTTTTATTATATAATTTGTGTAAAATAATACATAGCGTTAAAATACTAAATTAAAATAATATAAAATAAAATAAAATAAATAAAATAAAATATTATATAAAAACCGAGGTGGGACTACAAGTTCCCAAAAAACATGTGTAGTTATATTTTAAAATTATGATTTGGAGGTTTTGTTTTAAGAAATAAGATTCTTTAGGTTCTGATGTAAGGGCTCTTATCTTATCCCCTATATTTTTTAAAAACTTTAAAGTTCCACTTGGCATATGTCCAAGGGAAGAGATGACAATCGGTGTAAAAATATAATTTGTGAATTTGGAATATTTCATTGTTTTTTTTTTTTTCTCGGCTATATCAACCGGATTAGAATTTTGTAAATTAATATTATTATTTATAATTCTTTATAAAGTTTTTGGATTTGATTTAACAAAAGATGATTAGTTGAGCTCTTTGTTTGTTCTTTATCTTTAAAAATTACCTCGTTCTCTCCAAGCAGCTAAATCAATACCAGGTAAGTCTTTACACGTTAATAATGGGTTGCTTAAAAATATATAATAATATCTTAGGATAATTATTGTTAATTTTTTACTTGAAACTAGGTTTCCTGAAGACGTTTTTTTGAATTATACTAATGCTATCCGAATTTTGACATAACACTTTGGCCAATGATGCCTTTCTTAATTCTTGTATATGGGCTATTTTATAAAGGTTAAAATGTACAGATTATACATAATTGATTATCAATACTCATTAAAATAGCTATTAAAATGTAGCGCACTTATCCTTTGAATAGCTATTTCTAAAAAATATTAATTTCAGGAATATGGAATGAAACATTCCGAAACCTTCCGGGAAAGGAACTCTAAGTAAATTTATGGAACTGGAACGGAACCTGAACGGAACCGGAACGTATATTTATAAATTACTTATTTATTTCTATAATTAAAAAAACATTTAACAGGCCCATATATCAAGTTCCTTTTACTTTTAAATCCTTCAAATGGTACACTCTGAAATCATTTTCTCCGATGAAGATTAGAAAACTATAGAAAAATGGTGGCCTCATTAGAACCGTTAAAGGAAGCAAGCTTAATGTTCAAAAAAGAGAGCCGATTTCCAGGTTATTTTATAGGTCGAACCAAAAGTTAAATAAAACTTCAAAAAATTAATTTCCGGTTAACACAAGACTTGATTAAAGCTCTCAACAAAAGGAAATAAATGTACTTTTTTCTGCCTTATACCCCCAGATTCTAGGTTTAAATCTGGAAATAATATAGCTATAAATTACCTATTGGCGACATGGGAACATATTACAAATTTTAGAGATGAAGATTTAAATATAATAAGCAATTAGAATAAATCTTCTGAATAAGTACAATAATATGATGAATTAATGTTTCTAAGGTTCAAGGAGTAAAAAAAAACATAGCAAAGTTACAAAAATGATGGTATTATATCAACTATTAAAATTTCTAGCGGATGTCTAGATAAAACAAAAGATTTGATAGAGTACTGGGCCAATGAAATAAAAAAAAAATTCTATTCAGTATGAATTGGCCAAAATCGTATTAGCGACTCCATTTAGCCAGGTAAGTGCTGAACGTTATTTTTCAATCAAATTTATTCTAACACCACTAAGAACCTATAAAAATGATAATCTCTTAGAATATATATTATTACTTCGATGTAATAATTAATTCATTTAATGATTAAATAAAGATTAAATTGTGTAGACTTAAAAAATATATTTATAAACTTTTCTAGGAAAGTTTCGAAATGTGAACAGAACTGGAACAATTTTTTTAACCGGAATTTTAATGGAATGGGAACGCATAAATGCCCTTGTTCCATGTCTCTGATTAATTTTGATTTCTTTAAAATCTTAATTTTAAAATGATAAATATTTTATCAATTTTAATTATTTTATTTATAATTTAAATAAATAAAATGGATATAATACTTCACAAAAATTTTTAAATAAAGATTATAATTATAAATTTTTAAGAAAAATTTGTAAATTCTTCATCTAAAAAGTAGCATTGGCTTTGTTTTAGCGGCCACTTTGTTTTTCTCATTAATTTTTGCTGTCTTTTATCGCTTGAGATCCAAGTTCTCTTTTAACGCCAATGTTATTATTGGGAGCTAAATAGCCTAAGCCTATCCTTTGCACATTATGTTCAATCATGGGGTTTCGCTCATTAAAAGTATAAAGCTGAAATAATTGCACTTTATTATGTTTTGAACCAATCTCTGACGTAGGTAGGCCTAAGCTCATTAAAAAAAGCCAGGGCATGAGAGCCTAATGCTGTTAAAGTCGTGGCGATTAATAGTAGAAATGTATAGTTGTTAGGTAGCGATGGAGAATATTTAACGAATTTATTTGCCTCGGCGTCCAGTAAAACATCCCTATTTATATTAGAAGGGGCAAGATGATTGATGCAGGAATTCCCTCTCTTCCAAGGGATCGTGGTAGAGCCATCAGGCTGTTTACCATCGGAATTGTAAAGGCCAGAAGGCTCGATGGTTGACCATATGACAGAAAATTTCAAGGCCCTGGAAATAATATCTTTGCATTTTGAATGTCTAATGAATATGCCTCTACAAAGCTTGCAGTGCAAAGAGTGATGGTCTTTGGAGTTGTGTTTGACAGAGAATACAATGATAGGGTATCACTATATGGCAATTAAGTCTAAGACCAATGACGTGATGTAGCTTATCGTTTCTGAGATGGTCAAGTTTCGCGATGTGAAAGCATAGAGAAATTCGTAGCCGCTACCTGTGGAAATGGAGAAAAGTAAAGAATGGTCATCGGGTTGGCTCCTCGATTTAAGGTATGCACGGAGTTGCCAACTAGATGCTTATACCAGTCCTTCTGTAGTGCCGATGAAGGAGGATCGACTAATGAGAGAGACAGAGATAAATTTTTCGTAGAAGGAAGGAGTCAGGATGTTTTATGAGTGTGTGTATGATGGGCTCGCAAAATAGGTTAAAGGATATGAATGCACTAAGGGAAAGTAGCGAGGGCGACCTTATGCCAATGCCACCAGATTTGGTTGGTAAGGTATATAACCAAGCTAGATCTCCAAATTTAAGATATCCTCTGTGATTTGTTTAATCCTAAGCGCAGCAAGAATGGCATCATAATGCGAAGATCGGAGTGTAAATAAAATTCTCGGAATTAGAAAATAGTTCTTCAATAGGGCTGGGAGACGCGACATAGTATCGCACGTGAGGAATATCTCCCGTGAGATATCTACAAGAAACTTGATAAAGGACTCGTCTTTACCTACTGGGGATCCGAGATGTGTTAAAGAGTTCAATGGCGTATGATTGAACATAAGATAATGGTTAAGATCAATGATCCCAAGGGGAAAATATTTACACTTGTAAATTTGTTCAAATCTTTTAATCTTTTGCAATCAATTAATTGAAATCGAAATTAATCGTAGAACTAGCTCCAGAAATATTTAAAAATGTTCAATTTTATCAAGAATGTCTCCGGGGTAGCCTAGTGGTGTATGATATATGCTTGGAAAAACCGAAGGTCCCAGGTTCAATCCTGGTAAGGAACTATAAAATTTTTAGGTTTTTCTTTGATAACTGATGTGTAAAGACATATGATAAGATAAATTTCTGAGCTGAGAAATGCCACCCTGGTCACCGACAGGCTTGGACACCCAGGTGCTAGGATATATGTCCAATAAACAAAATGAAAGATGGCCAGCTGAACTCCTGGGCCATTCAAGGATGATAGCGATATCTTGGCCAGCTCTAGAATAAAGGTGACCTCGAGGCCGTTCAAGCACAATGTCTACCAATCTACAATGGACTTGATTAAGATACACCGATGGGAGATCCATCAAGAATGATATTCGGGTGGGAGATCAAGCTTACAATGGAATCAATAAGAATGAATATTCCGGTGAGATATCTGTCGATATTGATACTTCCGTGTGAGATCAAGATACAATGGCCTTGATAGCGATAGATCCAAATGGAATCGATAAGAATACTCCGGTGTGATATCAGAGATATAAATTAGATAAAAAGAGATAGCATGAGTAATAAAGTGGAGAGAGATATTGAAGGAGCTTACCACCAGAAAAAAGGTGAAAGCTAAAAAATCAAGAATATTTTGGATTTAAAAGAAAATAAACCTAAGATATGCAAACATTCTGTTAGTATCATGAAAATTATGCAAACCTAAAAATAAAATAATTAGTTTTTTTTATTAGTTAAAATTAAATCCAATGAATTTTAGTTGTAATATTAAATTTATTAGTTTTTAAGAAAATAAAATTAATTTTTTAAGTAACTTCAATGACGCTATATTTAAGAAATAGTTATAGCCCGCTATTTTAGAGAAAGTAGTTTTAATCAGTAGCAAAGCTAGGGAAAGTAGTTGTAGTAATTGCGCGCCAATTTTATAAAGTGACATTAATAGCATTAATCAGTATTATATAAAATAGTAAATCTTAAATTTTTTATTCACTAATCACTATAATTATATACTATAAATTATCTTTTTTTAACGATTTAATTCCTTTTATTGCCTAATTAAAATTTTTATACAAACCTAACGCATCAAATATACATTCAATTTTAAAATATATTTTAAAGAAACAAATAATAATTATAATCTATATTAAAGTGAGATATAAAAAATATGTACAAAATATTTAAAAATAACAATCGGGGATGGTATAAAGCGAGGAAAAAAATGAAAAATAGAATTAGTCAAGGTATCTTTTTGACTAGTAGACTGCCATTAGAGCTGATATAGTTCGCTTTAAGGATAGCTATGTCTAACCTTTGTGAATAAAAAATCTCCCTCTTCTTCTGAGAGTTTGCTCATTTGTGATGGTAAATTTTTGAAAATAGATCAAGTTTGCAAAAGATGGCAAGGGTGGCTAAAATGATAAGAATGAAACAATTGAAATTTCTGTGTATTTGGAGATTTTAAGTTTTCTTTCTGATCGATGATGTTGAGAGCTTGTTGGAAGGGCCAGAGGGTCAATGAGTATTTTATACCAATAATTGGCCTCTCCTACATAAAATTTTAGTAATTTCATCAGGGAGTTTATCGTCTGATCTAAAAATGCCCTGGAGTTCTAGTTTAGAGAGTATCTGATTTCAAGGCTCGTTGGATGATTGAGTTACATTGCGTATGGGAGCGGCAATGTTAGAGGGTATCTGATTTCAAGGCTCGCTGGATAATTGAGTTACATTGCGTATGGGAGCAGCATTGTAAACTATGCCTTCCAATCATATCGACGGGTGAGTTACAACCTGAACACATGTGAGGGTAGATGATGTAGCAATTAAGACGAATAGTAATGGCGTGAGTTCGTTGCTAGAAAGTTGAAGATTTATGGAAGAATGGCTTCAAGAAATGCATGTCCAGTACAATAGGCCAGAGAATAGAGCACGGTTAGTAGATTGCAAACTAGATAAGAGTGTTTCAACGCAACGAGCAACTACGGGCAAATCCCAGATTGATTATGGGAGGATGAGAATCAACATTGATTTGTGTTTTCCACAAGTTTATTGCCTCATTAAGGAATAGTCTTTTTTAGAATGATGGACATTGATTATTTGCTTTGACAATAGGCAACTCGATATGAAATAAGTTAATGCTATTTCTAGGTAGTAGGGGGTTCTATATGAAATAAGTTATTGCTATTGCTAGGTAGTAGGGGGATCTAATGCCAAGTCTGCCGAATTTGGTTGTGAGCTAAGACTGGGCCCAAGCGGGTTAGTTCAATCTGAGATTAACTATTTTTCGGTGAGGTCCTTTATTTCGTAGGTTTTGAGTGAAGAAGATATTTAAAAATTGGTATTGAACGGAGTCCATAAAGAATCATAGGTATAAAAAAGAAATTTTTCAACAAGAAAAAGTATTTGTGTGGTGGAAGAAGAGTAAAGATGTCTTCCAATTTAAGAATAATCTCAAGACTGGTGTGAAGGAAGGTGCAAATTGCCTTATCCTCCGACAGGAGATCCTAGATATGTGAATTTAAAATTATGAGTGTTAGGAGCGTTGATTTAATTGGATGAATTCGGATTTGTTCGGATTGAGCGAGAGTCCGATGATTGGGCTCATTTCGTGAATTATGTTATGTGCTTTTTCAATTTCAAAGGAACCACTCAAGATCAAGCATCAAGTGATAGAGTGCACGAACAGCTTATAAATTTTATTAGATTCCAAGACTAAAATTTAAGGATCAGAGGGGGGTCATCCTGTTGAATGTCCTCAACTGAATGTATCTATTCCTTGTTGAATTGTAAGACTAAGATTGTTAGAGATTGATAGTAGGAGAAAAGGAATTTGGTGTGCTGGAAAGAGTGTTTATGCAATGGAAAAGTCGATTTTCATTAAAGCTTCTCTTAATTATGTTAAAGTGTTATAAAGCCTATTTTTTAAATATTTAAAGGCGGAATTAAGCGGTCTCCTACAATCTATTATCATCCCCTCAAGGATATAATTATTAACAGAAAAGAAATATAGTCCTTGCTGGATTCGAGTCCAGATTTATGCCATCGTTAACTAGTTTAACTTAATTTTTTTCTATATATAATGATAAATAAATGACATGTTTAGATATTTTATGAAAAATACATATTAACAAAATCCATCTGACGGGGAGAATCATTATTCTTTTTTAAATATATTTAAGAGAGGGAATCACGCGTTCACTTCCGATCTACTATATATTATCCTCCCTAGCATGGAACGACCTAGTTGGCTTCAGTAGAGAAAATCATGGATTTTTCTGATTACCCAGAGCTATCAAATTAACGATCCACGCACTTACCTACTGAGACACTGAAGTTTTTTGATTTTTTATATGCGTTATTTCTAAAAATCCTATTTTTTTTATATAAATATTTTAAATAAACATTAATCATCTCGATCAGAGCAAATTTTTGTTGTTTCAATATCATACTGTTATATTTAACATTAACAAATTTTGACAATAATATATCATGATCAGAATGGATATATAGATTCGGTTTTAGGACTAATGATTTAATAACTTAATTATAGGCATAATAATGTTATTACAAGGGTTAAATTTCTACCTTCGTACCAGATTTCTGGGGGCAATTTTCAATAATTTACATTCAGACTTTCATAAAAATGTAATTTATTTATTGAAATAGACAATTAGCAGTCAGTACATTAATTCGAAAACTAATTAATCTCAATATCCTTCATCAATTTTTCTTTTCCTAATTCTATTTTCCCTAAGGCAATACCTCGGGTGGTTCCATATCAATATCAAATTTTTAAAAATTTATATTTTTTGAAACGATGACCTAGCCGGAGTTGTCAATTAAGAATTTGGAATATCTCAATTATAAATCAATTAGGAAAAAATCTGATTTTACCGGAAATGTATTTTAATATGTGTATAGGACCTAATCTATGAATTTCTGACAATTTCACTAAGAACTTATTAACAACTCTTAATTTATGCTAATTTTTATTTCATAGATTTTTTATTCATAAATAAATACTCAAAAATTTAAGATATTGCCTGAAATTATGCACTCTGGTAAAATCAGATTTTTTTCAAATTTAAAAACTATTTTGGTAGATGATTTGATATTAAGACTCAGTATTCCTTCATAACATGAGAATTCCGGATAAGTGGTTATTGCATAAAAACTTACCACATAAAAATTATATCTTAAATAATTATTTTTCAAAAGAACTTTTCAAAATATTTATTTATTAACACCATTGATCTAAGACCTGTCTACTCAGCGCGTGAATTATACGCAAATACTTCTTCGCGTAATTGCGCCAATGCCAATAAACCTTGAATATAAATTGATTACGATAATAATTAAATTCTCAGATTATACCACTATTAACCTCTAAACGAAAGCGTTTTACATAAAAATTATTACCTAAAGACTATAAAATTTTAGAGAAATAACTATTATAAAAATAATTTTTCAATTTTGATACCTCTTTAAAAAATGAATTAGAATAGAAAATTTATAATGTATATACCTTTTTTACTTGCTCTTCTGTTACAGTAGAGAACTTACGTATACTTTAAACATATTATTCATTCATGGATAAAATTTGAAATATGAATATATTACACTAATTGTACATTTTTACACAATTATATATTTAAAAATTTAATATTATTTCTTAGAACTACTTAAGGGGTTTTTGCAAGAACTATAATTAATAGAGCATCATTATATATATACATCACAAATATGGTCATTTTTGTTATGTTTATCAGCATATTGGTCCAAATATATATAAAATTTCAAAATAAATTTGGCGGCCTTCAACATGTTTAATTAATAGATATTCTGAAATATTAAGGTCCATAACACCCTATCATGATATTTTATAAGTATAATTATATTAGATCTATTTTTTATTGTATATAGATAGTTTATAGTTATAAATATAAATTATATTGTTTATAACAATCAGATATTTCTTGCAAATGAGTTTTGACAAAATAGGAAAATATATATAATAATTGCAATATAATTGTTGTAATATAAAAATAATTGATAAAAAAAATAATGTTAAAGAAAAATATATTATATTTTGTAAAAATCGGCGTTATTCATTATTATTATTTTTATGTTGTAAAATTCAAAACAGGAATAAAATATTTAGTTTGCAGAATTCTTGGGCCTTCTTACACTTCTTACAGTTTAGGGCCTTCTTACAATTCTTACAGTTTGGTGCCGTTTATTTTTTTATTCAACGAGAAGATATCTGGGGAAGAGTGGACGCAGTGTACTAATAAAATATACAATCACGGTGAAAAATAAAAATTCATAATAATAAAAGGTAAAATATTTTTATTTGAATGTATTAAAAAAAAAAGTTTAATAAAAAAGGGATAAAAGCAGGGATGCGAACCCGGCAAAATTTTAGCCCCGGGTTCGGTTCAGGTTCGGTTTAAGTAAAAAATAAAAGGTGGGTTCGGGTTTGGTTTATGGAAATATTTTTGAACCCAGGTTTGGTTCCGGGTTCAGCTCGGGTTTAAGAATTTTCGAATTGATATTAAAAAACTAGACATAATTTTGGTATAAAAATAAATTTTTTATTTTATTTATAGACAAAATACATTTAAAAATACAAAACAGTCATAAACCTAGAAATAAAAGAGTTAAAGAGGATAAATTTTAAATAGCAATGATTTCATAAAATTAAAAAACAGATATATAAATTTAATTTCAATTATAATATACACTTCATTAATATATATTAAAAATTAATCTGAACAAAAAATAAATATAATAATTTTTACTTTGACTTGTTCATTCCTTTAATTAGTAATCCTTGAGACTAAGTAAAAAATTAAAAATAAATGGCGTGAATGTATTTAATTGCTTTAAATTTATTTAACACTCCAATAGGAATCTTTGAAAATAAATTTTTAAAAAAATTAAAAAATGGCGTAAATGAATTAAGTTGTTTAAAATTTATTATCACTTCACTTAAAAGGTATTATGATAATTTTTTAAAATCTCAATTAAATTATTAATATTTGTATTTACAATTATACAAATATCTTAATATATGATTTTAAACAATACACTGAACCCGCTTGAACCCGGGTTCATAAAAATTCCTGGGTTCGGTTCGGGGTTGTAAAAATTTTATAAATGGTGTTCAGGTTCGGTTCGGGTTCAGATTTTTTATCAAAAACCCGGGTTTACTCTTCCGGGTTCAGGTTCGGTTCAAATCCCTGGATAAAAGCTAATAATTATTTTGAAGTCAGGAATTTGTCACAATGTATTTATTTAATATTAATTTTAAGTCTAATATTAAGTATTTATATTTGGTATAAAAGAAGAAATTAATAGAGAGGCAAATAAAATAAGATTGTTAGTTAAAACAAATGGATAGAGAAAAAAATGAAAAATATGATAAAATTGAAAAGTTATATAATGAAATATGTTTGATGAAAAATGTGAAATAGTAAAAATAAATATCATTAGAGATACTAAAAAAAGAAAATTTGAAATTAATGATAATAAACCAGAGATCATTAGAGATTCTGAAAAAGAAAATGATGATATGAATATAAGAAATAAAAAAAAAGAGAGTGAAATTGAAAAAATGAGAAAAATAATGAGAGAAGAATGGGAAAATGAAAGAAAGGAGATAGAAGAATTGGAAAGAAAAAATAAAGAAAAATTGGATAAAATTGAATTTAAAAGAAAAGAAATATTAATAGTAGAAATGACGGAAATGAAAATAAAGATAAAAGAATTGGAGGAGAAGAATAAAGAAAAAGAATTAGAGCGAAAGAAATTATGGAAATAATTCAGGAGAAAATAGGGACAGAATGGAATATAGCAGGAATCAGTGTAACAGAACGGGTCAAAATAGAATGTGTTATAATTGTGGAAAATATGGACATATAGGCAGAGAATGTAATGAAGGAATAAATAAAAAAATGTTACCTGTAGTTTGCAAAAGATGTGGAAACCGAGGACATAATGCTGAGGAATGTTATGTTCCGGCATATAAAATATTAAATGAAAAACAAAGAATTACAGCGGCGGAAATTGTGGAAAGTTTGGACATAATCAGGATAAGTGTTATAAAAATCAACAGGGAAATTCCAAAGCATTTCCAGCGGGGGAGTATAGAAAATAGAAGAGAATAATATTTATGAAAAAAGAAATGTAGAAGATATAACGTGTTTTAAATGTCGTAATATTGGTCATTATGCGAAAGATTGTACATCAGGATGACTGTATGATAGTGAAATAAAAACATTTGGAGGAGTTACATCAAAAAATGAGTTGGATCTATTGAAAGAAAATATATATAAAAATAAGATAAATGATCATAATGAAATTGAAAGAAAATATATATAAAAACAAGATAAATGATCATAATGAAATAGAAAGAAAAAATGAAGGAAATGTAAATAACACTTATGGGATTTATAAAAATATGTTGGAAAATGAAACACGAAAGAATATACATATTAGTAATTAACCGATTTTCAAGTTGGAAGATAATAAAAATTTTGATCAATGTCCAAGAGTAAAAGTGAATGTAGGAAATAAAGAGATTTTGATGTTATTGGATACAGGGGCAACAATATCTGTGATGGGGTATAATGAATTTTACAAGTTATGGCCGAATGAAACAATAATTAAAGATAAAATGAGGATAAAACAATTGAATGGTTCAGAAATTTTGCCATTGGGAAAAGTAAATTTACTGGTATTAATAAATAACGAATTAATAAATTTGGACTTGTGGGTATTAGAAGAAAAAATTGTTACAGTTTTGGGATGGAATTGGATATCAAAATTTGGTTTAGAAAATATTTTGTTGAATATATTTCAGGGGAAAAATGAAAAATAAAAATATTGAAGTATTAAAAAAATCTGTAAAAGAGGTGGATGTTAAAAACTCGGGTAATAAATTAATGAAAGAAATTTTATAGAATATTAAAATTGAGAGTAATAATAATCAAAGAATTTGTGATAATAAAGAAAATGAATTTGTGGAAAGTAAAATGCTAAAGATGATGAAATTAAAAATATATTAAATAATTCTGAGGAAGTTCAGAAAAATGGAAAAATTATAAGTGATAAAATGGGTCAGGAAAAACTTGATATTTTGGATAATAAAATTGATATAAGTTTAATACCTCTGAACCTGATACGGAAATTAAAAAAAAAATTGATTTGGAAATTAATAATATTACAGTTGATTTGGAAGTTGGTAATATTTTGGAATCTGAAATTAAAAAAAATAGTGATTTGGAAATTGAAAATATTTCGGTTGATATGAAAGTGGAAAATATTTTGGGAATTGATGATGAAAATTTTAATTTGGAAATAGACAATGAAATAATTTCAGGGAAATCGAGGATGGTGAATAATTATATAAAATGTGATGAGATTTAGACCTCTTGAATTATTCATTTAACTCATATTATTAAAATTGTTTTAATAATTTTAACTTTGTCTTTTAATTTACATAATGATTAATAGCATCGTACTCTCTCCCCTAGCATATATATTTTTTAAATAATTCTATTCAATCACAAATTATATTGACTGTATTACCCAGGGCATAAATTTGGAAATTTGTCACCACTAACAAATTTAGAGCATTCTATATTATGATAGGTAGATATTCCGGAAATTATTATAATTCATAGATAGATTTTTAATATTTGTTTAGCTTATGATTAAGAACAAAATAGAGCAAAAGAACAAATTTCTTGCCATCTAGCCCCAGTTTTCTTTAAACTCTCAAAATAAACAACAAATTTTTATTCGGATAACACTTTTAAAATCTAAAGTTTGTTTAAAATTTAACTACTATTTGAAATGGATATTATTAAAGGTTGGATTTATATAATTTACTTTTCCAATTTAATAATATTAATTATCACACTCATATCTCGCCGTTTTATCTATTGGCTATTCATTCCTTATTTCCTTATCTAAATCACCTATGTGGTATTCCAAAATATTTGAAACTATCTTATATGCCTTTCACTTGGCTCCCTGTCAATCCTGGTTTCAAGTATTATGACTCCAAATATTCTGTCTCTTTTAACCTTAGGTATAAATTATTTGTCACTTTTAAAATTTTGTAACAACAAGATGTAAATTTTATTTTTTTGTAACATCTGATACTATTATTATTTTTCCTTGGCGAACTTTCCCTCCCCTTCTGGGTTAGTAGTAAGCTGCAAATTAGCCAACAGGGAACCCTTAATTAATATTTTATTTAAGATGAATTCTTGTATTTTAATAACAATGCATTGCTTTTGTTTTTTTTAAAATAATTATTCCACCAGGCACTTCTACACCCAGCCAAACTATATTACCCCCTGTTAGAGATTTGGAAATAAATTTTTCTACCCGAACTGTAAAGAAGTGGGTTTTTAGACCCAAACTAATCTGAAAATTTTTATTAAACCCAACCCGAATATAAAATTAATCCTATATTCTCGACCCAACCCTTCTCGAAAATGAAAATATAGGTAAATTTTAGCATATTTTAAGAAATAATGTAAATTGAATAAAATTGTAAAATAATACGCAATTAGAAGGCGACTTATTGATATATCACTGATTAAATGTACCAAATAGAAAGAGGCTGGCGGTAACATCAACACAAAAAATATTAATATTACATTCCTTCCTATCCTTTTTAACATAGTATCACAATTATAAAAAAACTAAAAAATATTTTAAAAGATCATAAGGAAATGTTCATATCCAATTTCTTAGAATTTTGCAATATAGAATAAAACACATCATCAAAGTATTTAAGGAATATTTTAATTTAATGTATAACATTAAAATAGAGATATAATAAATATTTTGAGTTTGAGATTTCTTTATCTATGGGGCATGGGCTCCAAAGGGCCATGGGCAGGGCCTTTAAAAAAATTTTGCCCCCAGACTTCAGGTCAAAATTTTAGATTTTATAGGTCTCTAATCTAAATAAATTAGAAATATAAGAAAGAAAATCCAGATAAAAGTTAGAAAAAAAAACGAAATCAATTAGCATACCTTCTACCCAGTAAATGCATTTCTATCCATACCAAACTTCCCGAGTTTTCACAACTCCCCCCCCCCTTCAATTTCAATAACGATATTGCATCATAACCCACCCCCATCCGAGTGCCTGTCTCCAATAACATTTACAAAATATGAAATCTGCATATTTCTCTTTCATGGCTATATCCTGTAATTAGCTTTTATATCCCTTTGTTACAAAATTTATACGGAAAAAAGGTTACATTTTTATAAAAAATATAGTAAATAATTTTATAGATTATTTGATTTTTTTTATGAATTCATTATATTTCTCAACATAGCACCTTTAGGACATTTATATTAATTTTTTATTTAAAAAAAATGTCGTAAAAGTATTTCATAAAAAAAATATATTTTGCAAATAACTAAAATTTTTATTTTCGTCTCTTATTTAGTTTTGAATATGCTAAAATTTTAGATTTCTGATACCTTTTTATAGAGTGATTCTAACTTCCTTTGAGAAAAAGGTAATAAAATTTATAGTATAGTATTTTTAATATTTATCAAAAAATATCTTCATACTTATTTTTTTAATTGTAATAATTTATACTAATTCAAAAAATTACTGTAACTTCCGATTTTTTGCCTAATTGGATGATCTTATGGGATCATATTATCGAGAGCCCAAATTAATTAACCAAGTTATAGTAATCTTATAATTTATATATGAATGTTCTATGGTGAAGATTATATACTTTTAAAAATTATCAGGGATATAATCAAGAATTTTTGCTTATAAGAGTGCTGGGAGCGTTGTTAAACGGCTCAATATTTTAGCCAGAAAAATATTTCCTAAGCCTCAAAATTTTGCTAATTTATGTCTATACCTTTGTGCCATCTATGAGCAAAATCTTCATGCTTGCGTAACATTATTCTGAATAAAATATTAAGTTAGTTTTTAAAAATCGGCTCAAATCGAACTGTTTAACAACACTAGCTGGGACAATAGGATTTTTTTGAAAATTTGCACATTTCGTCTATATGAAAAATTAACTATTCAATTTTTAAAACTAATTACTAGTTTAATATCATATCATTTATTTAGAATATACTAAATAAATTTAATTAAAAATTTTTACCGAGAGTAAATATTTATTCGGGGGGAAGGGGATTTATAAATTTACTAATTAACTTGGAGAAAATTTTACTAATCGTTTGAATTCGTATTTTAGCTGATTAGTTATCAAGGGAGAATTTAACAAAAGTATTTTATACGAAATTTTATTTTTTATATCTCTTCTACTCGTTTCTTGATTTATATTTTTATATTCCCAATGAATTTTTTTTATCAATAAAACTTTCAGTTAAAGAAGGCTTTTTAAATTAAACTTATGAGCTGTATATTCATTTAAGGCTTTTTCCATTTTTTACGTTTTTCTAAACCACAAAAATAACACATTTCATAATAAAAACTTAAACTATTTATAAATATGACTATGATTTTAAATAATTTTTTCCTTTTTCTTTAAAAAAAATAGTATGTAAGTAATTATCCCTTATTGTTAGTATTGTTTAAAGTTACTTTTTAAAGTTACTTTTTAAAGTTAATAATTACAAATTATATTCTTAAAAAGTAACTGGTTACAGTCATTAGATATATTTTCTAAAATCAATTGTAGCTTATTACGGTTATATTTAAAAAGTAACTAGTTACATTGAAAATTAGTTTAGAAAATTTTTATATTAAGCCTTTTTAATATAATCACAAAGCTCTTTCTTTCCTGATAAATTACCATCACATGGGCTATCTTAATGAATATTTCATTATTCGCTAGAACATTTGATTAGAAATTTGCCGTTCAAATTTCTTATCAATGACTCCATGCAGCCTCTTATCTATCGTATAAATAGTTAGTCATTTATATTAGTCTGTTTAAAATATGTTATTTTTTTGTTTGTCAATCTTTTTATTATACAAAATAATTCTGTCATTTGAAAATTTTAATTCGAAAAATTAAGAAGAAAAATAAATAAAATTTAATTAAAAAAATTGCATAATAAATATTTATTTTGCTCCGAAAAAATATATAATATTTATTTTTCATAGAAATTTGGTTTGAGCGAAATAAATATTAATTTTATTTTATTGACAAAAAAATATTTTCAAAGTTGGTGTCTAAAAGATGTGCCAGTTTTTCTTAAAAACAAGACTAAGGAAAACTTTGTTCAGGAGCTTAGATGAGACATTATATTTAGTAAGCAGTAATTTTAAATTTGGAAAATCATCATATAAAGATAGTGAATATATGTGTAAATTTTTTAAAATAACTTGAAAAGTATTCCAAAAAATGTAACGAGTTCTGTTATTTTTTCGCTAAAATGTCGCAAGATTCTCATCGAGTTGCTGAACATGAAGAAGAGACAGTGACAAAAAACTTTCTAAAAAATATTTAAAAAGGAAAACGAGTAAACCTCACAATTATAAATAACACCTAGGAAATCAGGAAAAATAATTATAAGGGAAGAAAAATTAAATTTAATTATTTGTATTATATTTTAGTGAGTTTTCAAAATGGCCTCTAAACATTTATTTTACTTCTTATCCCCTCAATTTCAATGATGATCTATCCCCTTCCCCTTGTAATAGATCCCTGGCTAGAATTAAGTAGTCAGACTGGGTATCGTTTAATCATCAGAACCCACTAACCAGCACTGTAAACTATTTTTTATACGATTTTTTTTAAAATTATCTCTATCTCTCTAATAAATCGATATCTAGAAAAAAATCTTTTCAAATAAATTTTTCCTTTCCATAATATTTTCTATTTATTCGAATAAACTTTTTAGAACCAAAAGTTTTAATATCCCAATTTATATGAAAATATAGACTCATTAGGGCCATATTCAATTAAAATAATTATATCATTCAATTCAAATTTAGTGTATTACTTAGATTTTAATGAGGCATTGCTTTGCTGGCACTTAACATTTAGCATCTAAGCATTATAAAAGATCCTCTTTCAAAATTTTGGTATGCTCAAAAAACATTTTAATCAAATAAAAAATTATATATTATCAGTATGATTTATAAAAACCAAAACTCATTTTTAAATTTTCAGGAACCGGTTCTAACAAAAGTGTGAGTGATCAATATTATATCGTTTATAATGTATGTTAATTTTAAAGGGTTCCTTTATTGTTTAAATATTTTGAATTTTATTTTGATTGCTTTAATATAGTTTAGAACAGGAACCCTCTCAACCGCGTCAAATTTAGAAATCAGAACCCCACTTTTCACAAATTAGAACAGGAAAACCTATTTCGAAATTTTAGAGAATTCTATTTCGTCATATAATAATGTTAGTTATCTAGATATAAAAAGTGTCATAAATTGGCTTTTAGTAAAATAAATTACAAAGACCGGAAATCATTGTGAAATTGTTTAAATAAATAATATTTGATAATTAAATATAAAAAAATTGGTCAAATATTGCATGTTATTATACGATTGTATTGTTTTTCTATTAGATTTATTGACATGGTTGGTCCGCATTGCCACAAATTATTTATAGTGTTAATATGTTTAATATTGGTTACATTTTGTGTCCATCTAAACCCATCTGATATTCATGAAGCTATAGCCAAAGGGGCATCGTTCAATAATCTGATACGAGATCATTTTACTAGTTTGGTCTACGATAAAAGTATTTTTTTAATATTATACTCCCATTTCCCTTTTTATGCAACAAGGTATCAGAGATTTAACAATTAGAGAATTTACATACCCTCTGACACCATTTACTATATATGGAGAGATTGCTCTAGAATATTCTTTTGTTGCAAACCATATGAAAGCCCTTCTTAAGTAAATATTATTTGTTTCTTTCTCATAATTTTTACTTTAATTTAGAGGGAAACTAAATAAATATGAGATAGGGCCCTATTTATTATCCCTTAATATATCTAGTACGACTTTAGCTCGAAAATGTAAAATTGAAAAACATCTGCGAATTCACACATGTAATAAATATGAACGGGAATTGGATGGATTCTGCAATAATATAAAGACTAAACATTGGGGAATGTCAAATATGCCCCACAAAAGACTTATTGAGCCCGATTATGGCGATGGTTATATAGATTTTGTTTTAACATAAAATAAAATTTAGTCCTACATAACTATTTCTAAAATAATCTGATTTTTTATTAAGGACTTAATAATCCTCGAATTGCTAAAAATGGAGAAGCATTACCAAATCCTAGGTTAATAACTAAAAAGGTATTTGGAAATGATGACAAGTTTCATAATGATATGACGATCATGACGATGACATTTGGTCAATTTATTGATCATGATTTAACACAAACACCGGCTCCTACTGGTAATAGTAGTCTTAAAAATACTTATAATATGCAAACTTTAAAATTTATATTCAGGGAGGCAATCTCCAAAATTAGAATGCTGCAAATTCCGATTTAAACACCCATTATGTTATGGCATGCCTTTTCCTTCAGATGATTCCTTCTTTTCAAAATTTAATCAAACTTGTATGAACGCCGTTAGATCTTTACCAGCTTTAAGAACTGATTGCAAAATCGGTATATGAAATATTTCTTAAAATAAATTCAATTTATACATGTATAGGTCCCCGAGAGCAAATGAATCAGGTTTCTTCGTATTTAGATGGTTCGGTGTTATATGGAAGCATAATTGAAGATAATTTGGCTTTGCGAGATGCATCAACACGTATTTGATATTGTTTAAATATTATTTTAAAATATTTATTACAGCTAAAATGAAAGTTCAACCGCATCCATTTAACCATTTAATGAGAGAATTATTACCAGCACAAGCTAATTTACAATTAGAAGAATGTATATATGCACGAAGGGCTCGTTATCATTGCTTTAGAGCAGGTAATTTTGAAGAAGTGTTAAAAATTAAATTTATAAGTTGTCCAATATTTTTTAAATTTGTATAGATCCTATTTATATAATTTGATTGTAAAATAGATATTTAAAAAACTATATATGATAGGTGATGAAAGAAGTAATGAAAATACCCCTTTAACTGCAATGCACACGATTTGGATTAGAGAACATAATAGAATTGCTGATTGGTTGCAACATATAAATCCTCATTGGTCTGCTGAAAAGGGGTAAGATTAAGCTAATATTTTTGATTTCGATTGATTAATATATATATTAGTTTCATCCTTTTAAACATCTATTAGAAATAGAAATTTATTTGTATAAATAATTAAAATCATTATATTTCCAATTAATATTAAAGATTTCAAACAACAAGAAAAATTGTTGGAGCCATGTTACAACATATCTCTTATAAAGAATGGCTACCCATCTTGCTTGGGCCCATAGAAATTCAAAAACATAAATTAGAATTGGCAGATACAGGATATTTTTCAGGTTATAATGAAAATATAGATGCCACTATTGCTAATTCGTTTGCTGCTGCTGTTTTGAGATTAGGACATAGTTTAATCAAGTAAATGTTGTATTCCATATCAAATCAACTGAAAATTCAACCCCCCTTCGATTTTTTTTAAAATTTGTATGATGGAAATATATACACTAACTAGTAAAAATATAAAATTTTAATTCTCAACTCAGCTTACTTCATGAGATAAGGTCATCTTTAGAAACGCGGAAATTCCAAAATACACTATATTTAATTTTAAATATCTCAAAAAGTAATTAAGCTAAAGACATGATTTAAATTTTATTAAATAGCTCTAGAATAGCTCTTTAATATGACATAAAATTAATTTTATTAAAAAAACTCTATTACCAAAAACCGGAAATGGCTATAAAATAAAAATTGCTCTTTTTTTTCTTATAAATTTTTTTTACAGATAGACATTATACTTCTTAATATTTGTATAAAATCCTAGATTGGGACGAATACTGGGTCAATAGTTATTATACTTTAAATATAAGTAGTAGGGCTTAAATCCTATATTATACCAAATATAGAGTAATTATTTTTTTAAAACTAAAAAATCTGATTATTTTGCATTTATTAAATGTTAAAAAACTCAAAACAACATTTACCAAATTGTATTGTATTATTTTAAATATAACGCATAAAACCAAGTAGAATAATTCCGAATGACGTTGCAAATAAAGTAATAGAATTTTATAATTCTGATGAAAACAGCAGACTTATGCCAGGTATGAATAATTTTATATCAATGAAAGTTAATAGAAAAATGAACCAAGTGCAAAAGTGAATAGTTTTATATAATATAAAAGAATTATTTACCAATTTTAAAGAAATAAACTGTAATATAAAGATAGGTTTTAGCAAGTTTGCTATCATGAGACCAAAAAACTATATTTTAGCAGGCGGGTCTGGAACGCATACAATGTGCATCTGCACATTTCATCAAAATTTTAAGTTAATTATAATTAATGGTAAATTAGATGAGTTAACTGCAAACCAGCATAACTCTCCATTTCCTCTCTTAAAAGATTATAAACACTACATTGCACAAAGTCTATGCAATCTAGCCCAGCCTTGCTGTTACTTAAGGAAATGCCAAATGTGTCCCGGCACTTTGGAACTTAAGGATAGACTACACTTATTGTAAGATAATAATGCCATAGATTATATAACATTTAAACAATGTTTTGCTGCTGACCGTACTACACTCGAAACTTTAACAAAGTCCGTCAACGAATTTGTGGAGTACTTGATTGAAAAATTAAATATTTTAATTCCTCATGCATTTATTTCTTCGGAACAATCTTCATTTTTTAAGTCATTAAAATCGAATTTGAAGGATGGGGAATATCTTATAATATCCGATTTTGCAGAGAACTACGCTTTTGTAGTTCAAGATCACGCTCAAGGTTTCCATTGGACTAATAATCAGGCAACATTTTATCCATTTATGATTTATTACCGCGAAGGCGATATCCTCAATCATTTAAGTTACGTGATTATATCAGATTGTCTCTAACACAATACTTGTTCCTTTCATTTATTTCAAGTAAAATTAATTCTCTACTTGAAAGAAAGATTTGATAAGATTTCAATAATATTTTATTTTTCTGATGGAGCTGTTACCCAGTATAAAACAAAAAAAAACTTTGTAATCCTCTACAACCATTATAATGATTAATGTCTACTAGTGATCTGCATAGGGCCTAATTTTTCCCAGAAAGATTTATAAAAAAATTTATCCGGCCCGATCCCAAGCGAATTTTCTTTTTATTTGTTTGTAAATTACTATTCATTTGGTATATAATAGGATTTAAGCCCTACTACTTATATTTAAAGTGTAATAACTTTTTGCCCAATACTCGTCCCAATCTAGGATTTTGTAAACATATTAAGAAATATAATGTCTATCTGTAAAAAAAGAAAAAAAAGAGCAATTTTTATTTTATAGCCATTTCCGGTTTTTGGTAATAGAGTTTTTTTAATAAAATTAATTTTATGTCATATTAAAGAGCTATTCTACAGCTATTTAATAAAATTTAAAACATGTTTTTAGCTTAATTACTTTTTGAGATATTTAAAATTAAATTTAGTGTATTTTGGAATTTCCGCCTTTCTAAGATGGCCATATCTCATGAAGTAAGGTGATTTGAAAAGTAAAATTTTATATTTTTATTAGTTAGTTTATATAATACCAACAAATTTTTAAAAAAATCGTAGTGGGTCGGGTTGAGAATCGACTTTTTTTTGGTTGATTTAATATATATTATTCATATTATATGCCAAAAATAATTTTTACTGAAAAAAATAATTAAATCTAATTGATTGTAGCTGAATTATTATTTATTTATTTTTTTAAATTACACAATATTTTTTTTTTTTGAATAACAACCTTTTATTAAGAACTTTATAATATTTAATACATTGAACGTTAAAAGTAAAACATATATACGTAATCTTAAAAAAAATATATATTACAAATGTCATGTAAACTATTTATATAAAATCTATATAAAAAAACTGTATAATAATAAAAAAAAAATAATAAGTATAGTAAATTGTATGTTGGCTGGGAGGAGGTTAAGAAAGAGAGCCATGGATGGCAATGCAGTTAGATCTGCATATATCAATAGATATGCGCTGTCTGAGATAGAAGCCTTCCTGAGGGTCACCAGTGATGGCGCGGATTTTTTTTACCGAGAATGTAACATCTAAATTTTTTATCAATCACAATAATCAATAGCGTTCTTTCTAAGCACTCATAATTACATCATATACTAAACAGTCAAAAAATTTGATTCTGGCCTTTTAAAAAATACCTTTTGCTCAAATATAAAATATTAAGTGTTCTCATATGGGACATATCTCCTCAGCCAGGCTAGCCTAACTTCCATAAAATTATGCAATGTATTTTTGAATAAATAAAAAAATTTGAGATTATCAAATATATATAGTTGCAATTATCACAATTAGTCCATTCAAATTTTATGTCATTAATGTTACTCTCCACCGCACGCCAACTCGAGACTTGGTGGTCCAGGGCAAAAAATAATTTGCGGCCCCTTAAAAAACACTATATGCTAGCCTAAACTTATTTGAAAACTTTTCGCAGTGAAAACTAAAAGCATATATACATTATTAAATTTTATTCATTAAAAATGAATAAAATCATAAACTAAAATATTGTGATTTTATTTATCCTCATCACTTTTTTATTTGTAAAAGAGCATATTATGGCAGTATTTTCCAAAAATACGATTAAAGGTTTGCATTGGGAGGATTTTTGGACTATAAGACCGCCCAATGTTTTAAAAAATTTTAACCCGCACACCACCCGCCCATAGTTTTCAAAAAACCCTCCCGCCCGCCCATTAGTCTAAAATTGTTTACCTGCCCGCCCATTATTTATATAAATTTTTTAACCCAAACCCGCTATTATAAAATTTAATTATAGCCATTCTTTGAATTTTTTAAGCATCTAATAAAAAATTTTAGCATTACACCTCTAGAAAAAGTTTTATAATTTGGAAATTACTATATTAGGCATATATATTCAATTTAAATTATGGATAATTTATTTGATCAAATAAAATATTTATGAAAAGATATATATATAATTGATATTATATGCAAAAATAATGATGAATCTACATTTTCTGGATTCAAACATGTTCTTCTGTGTTCTAAAAACTTCCTAAAATGGTAATTCCTCGAATATTTTTCTTGTTAATCTTGATATTGGCAAATCTCTTTCCTGTCGTTTCAACCAAAGTAGGATATCCGTTTGAAGTATATCCTCTTCCTCAAGTGAGATCTTTAAATAGTGAAACCAATAGTAATAAATTTCAAAAAGTAATTTAAAATTTAAATTAAATGTAATATGCGCTTAAAATTTTGATAATTAAACATATCAAAACTGGTTTACTTTAAAATTTAAATATTTTGTTATGTCATTAGGTACGATATTCTCCACAACAACCTCGTACTCCCATCTGTTGGGGTTTAATTCTGACGAGGATGCTATTTATTTCAAACATTGCATTTAATAAGTAGCTAATTAAAATTTTATAATTTAGTGATACCCTTTAATTGGATTCTCTTTGCTTTTGGGGAAACGGGTGAAATTAGATTTTCATCCAACTCAATGTTATAATCAAATCCAATATGTTTTCAATATGTTTTTTTTACTTCATTAATTTCTTCCGACGACAACATCCTCATTTATCCTTTGGTATTAAAAATGTTGAAATTTTAAGGAGCATATGAATTTCAAATTTTTTAATTATAAAATTTTTAGCTCTTTTCTTTATTAAATCTATTACTTCTCGCTATTTGTTTTTCTCTCCATTATATCCATATTTATTTGATTATGTTCATATATAAGAAGATTATACCTAAATTTTTTATAAATAAAGAAAAAATTGGCATGAATTCTAAAATATTATTTTCATACCATATAAAAACGTTCTGTAGTGTAGGCCTGCAGTCGCCCTCAAGAGCATTAGTTGCAACCTTATACGGTTCCAAATAATCTATCAGTGTTTTTAAACCTTCCTTTCCCATCGATCCAATTTATTCAGTCATATCACGAGATTGCAAGAACAAAAAAAATCTCATCATATATTAAATAAATGCTTTATAGTATCTTATTCTTTGTATTCAATCTTATATCAATATTTTGTTTTAACATCTTGCTCAGATATTTTACATTGTCCCTTTGTTTGAAATAAGTGGTCAACGATTTTGCAGTTGTCAATTATTAATTTCAAGAGCATTTTCAAAATAAAAGTTGACTGGATTCCGAAGTATTGTGTTCAATATATGTGCTGAAATGTTTAGTCTATTAAATCTAAATAAACGGAAAATATAGTTCTCTAAATATCCATGTTTTTTATTTAGGTGTATACAGAATCTCTCAAAAATTATTATAATATCTATCTAATAGATAAATTTTATAAAATTTAACAAAAATTTACCCATCCAGCTCTTTTTTAATATTTGCTCCTTGGTCCGTTACAAAGATGTGGAAAAATATTCTCGGTGAACACCAAGTTTTAAATAATTCTTTAAGAATATTTTCTCCCGTCTTTTTTCCTTTTTGAAATTGTGAAATAAAAAGAAATTTTTTTTCTAATTTCCAATTTTGTATAAAATGGATTGATAAAAATATGTTAATGTTTTAGTAAAATTTATTAATAACTTAAATTTTTTTTTTTTTATGAAAAAGAATATTTTATTTATAATTAGAATTTTCTATAAAATCACGATTACATGTAATTAGTAATTATAATAAATATAAAGGAATTTTCATGAGTTATAAATATTCAAAAGAAGTTTATAAAAAATTATATTAATGTTTAATAATATAAAAATGAACATTGAAAAGTTATTATATAAATAAATTATTCATTACGCGATTAAAATTATATAAAATATATTCTAATCATCATGTGAGATGAGGCTGCCAATGAAGCTGATGTAATTGGCCCTGTGAATTGCTATTGCGAGTCTTTGTCTTAAGAAGAAGCCTTCACGAGGTTCATCAGTTAGTTTGCGGATTAGCGATCCAAGTTCCTTGAAGAAAGAAAGAGCACGATTCCCAAAGGTAGTCAAGGTAGTGGAAATGATGGGAATGAATAAGTGATCTTGGGATATCTCTGAATATTTTGCAATTTTTAGAAGCTCCTTGTTCTCCAGAATGTTAAGGGATTGATTGGAAGGAGCCAATGGATCAATACAAGAATAATCCCAGACCAAGAATTGACCTCGCTTCCAGGGAATTTGAGAGATCCCATCAGGGCGTTTCCCATCAGATCTGAAAAGACCAGAGGGTTCGAGAATAGAAGGAATTTGAGCGGATCTCAGAGCTCTAAGAATTATAGAATTGCAAATGTTATGTCTAACGATGCGGCCTTTACATGAAAGACAATGTAGACTATGCCTTCCATTACTCAAAACAGTAGAACTGCAGCCGGCACAGATGTGGGGTTGGGTTACTAAGCAATTTAAACGGATGCCTATAGCATGAGTTAGCTCATTTTGGGTCAATTGTAATTGTAAGTTCGCGGATGGAATGGCTTCGAGAAACTCATTTCCAGAACCATTAAGCAGAGAGGAGAATAAGGGACGGTCCAATGATTGCATACTGGAAAGGAGAGATTCGACGCAGCTTGCAATAATGGGCTTATCCCAGTCCTTCTGCTTGTTCGTTTCTTTAATTGGGTGGTCGGCAATGAATCGAGATTTCCATTCAATGATGGCACTATCAAAGGAAGGGTCAGAATTTAAGGAATTAGGATTGACTAAATTTTTGGTTAAAAGACAGCTCGATATAAAGGCAGTTAAGGCAAGATCGGAAGGGGATCTGATGCCTAGTCCTCCCATCTTGGTAGGAAGAGTGGCTTGTGTCCACGCTAATTCATGGAATTTAAGATTAAGGATACTTTCAATTAGGACTTTAATCTCATTTTCATAAATGCCTAAGGAAGTGGGAAATTTAAAAATAGGGGTAGAGCGGAGCGCATAAAGAATTTTTGGGATATTGAAGAAATTTTTCATGAGAAAAAAGGCTTTATGAGAAGGGAGAAGGGAAAATAGGTCAGCCAACACATTAAGGGTTTCGAGTGTAGATTGTAGGAAGGATGATATGGCTATGTGTTCACCAACGGGAGCACCTAAGTGAGATAATTCATCCAGAGTAATCTGTTTGAAATTATGAAAATTGTTTTCAGATGAATTAATTGAAATGAATTCTGATTTTTCATGGTTGATTGATAGACCAATGGATAGCCCTGCATCCTTGATTATCATTACAGCTTTATTGATTTCCTCGTTTGGACCACAAAGGATTCCATCATCGATGTACCATGCATGCAATGATAATGAACATGCCTCGTTAATAGATTTAACAATTTCATTGATCCCAAAACAGAAAAATAAAGAACCTAGAGGATCTCCCTGTTGTATGCCCTCAATCGAAGGAATTTTATAGGTATCAAATTGGAGAGTGGAAGGCTGTTGATAGCATGAATAAAAGAATTTAGTGTAACCAGGAAAGAGAATACTCGATGCGCTCAGAAAGGAATTCCGAGAAAGAGTGTTATAAGCATTGTTGAAGTCGATTTTGACTAAAGATTCGTTGGTTGGCTGGGTTTCTAAGTGTATTCTCGTTAGATGAACAACAGCTTCACAGCCGCCAGTTATACCAACACCAAGTTGGAAAGGACTTAGTATATTTGAAGCTTCATGCTTTATTCGAGAGGAAATCATTTTAGCTACTAAACGACGAAAGGTCGAGCCAATTGCAATCGGTCTTAAATCATTATTGGGTTTTTGAAGGGCTATTAGCCTGGCACCGAAAAGAATAGGGGAAACAAAGGTTGGCACATCACCTTTTAAGATTTTGTTGCAAAAGTTTGTAATTTTGGAAAGAATGGAAGTTTGAGAACATATTGAGAGGGAAGTAATGTCCTGGAGAAATATAAGACGGATTCCATCAAGGCCATGTGCTGAATCTCGATGAAAGGAAAAGATAGCTTTCCTCACTTTATCAGTGGTAAATTGTGATGCGCATGTAGAGTGAGGCTGTAGAGATATAGGGGTTATAGTTGTAGAAGGGTGTTTTTTGCAGAGCTTCAAGTATGTGTCGTTTGAAGGTTCGGCGAGGGAGTCTTGAGTAGAAACCAATCTAAGTGCACCTTTGATGTTAAGATTGTCAATTTTTTAGTGATTAA
This sequence comes from Gordionus sp. m RMFG-2023, assembly GCF_954871325.1. Lineage (NCBI taxonomy): Eukaryota > Metazoa > Nematomorpha > Gordioida > Chordodea > Parachordodidae > Gordionus > Gordionus sp. m RMFG-2023. The sequence continues at coordinate 45,421,839 of NC_088776.1, forward strand.
ATTGGCCTTCAGCTCGATAGCAGAGGCTTTCATTTTATTTTTGACAACAGATGTCTTCCGTGTTCGTTTTTAAATAAAAAATTTTTTTATTTTTTTTACACCAGCCTATTGTTTAAATTTCTTAGCCTGCCCACCCACTCGCCCTTTGTTTAAAATTTTTTCCCCCACAAGCCCGCCCACTTAGATGGGTGGACGTGAGGAAGCGGACCCAAAATCCGCCCATTGCAGACCTCAAGAAAGATATCATTTTTTATTGAAATTAAAGAGAGATTATACAGAAACTTAGATAAGTTTTATTAATTTGAACTTTGAGAACCTGCGTTCTAAGGATGCTACGGTAACTATAATGATTAGAATAATCCTTAATACAATGAATATATTTGGTAAAGCTTTATTTAACCAATTAATGTTAATATAGCGTAAATTTCGAATGGAATTTTTTAATCAATTAGTAGATCTTGCGGATTAATATAGCATTCTAACGTATCCTTATCTGTTAAATATTTAATTGACAATAATTTATACGCTTTCAGGCGCATTTATTTATTCTGGTATATTATATCGTCGATCAAAATAATCTTCAAGGAAACGTTCCTCCGAATTTCTCGCTTGATCAAGTAATACATTGAAAAATTTAATCTCATATTTTTTTGAGGATAGTGTATAGGCTCGTCATCCCCTTCTTAAAAAAATTCGTTTTGGAACTTTCAGTCTATGAATTAATGTTTTGAAGAAAAGCACTGCTCTTCTACACTCATTTTCATTCCTGCACAAGCTCATTCCCTGAGTCAGATGAATTCTGAATGCCGTTTTCCTTAAGGCGATCTAAAAAACCTTTGGACTTTCTCTATAAGTATTATTTATTTTTTTCTCTTTAGCTTTCACCTTTTCTGGTGGTAAGCTCCTTCAACATCTCTCTCCACTTTATGTTATTCATCAATTTATCTAATTTATACTTCTTTATATTGGCTCTAACTTTATGGTCCCATTGAAGTTTTGGCCTTCCTCTTTTACATTTGCCCATCACTTCCAAACTCTCAACCTTATTTCCTATGTAGTTCATAGGCCTTCTCATTGTGTGCCCATACCACCTAAGTCTGTTTAGCATTAACTTAGTCTTAATGGGCACTACCTTAAAACTACTTAGTATTCTTGTACTGCGCACTTTATCCTTTCTTGTTACCCTAGCAATCATCCTCAGCATTCTCATCTCCATAGTTTGTATACTTCTCTCGTCTGATTCTTTGGTTGGCCATGTTTTCGAACTATATAGAATAGTTGGTTGTACTATGGAACTGTAAATTTTTCCCTTTAATTTATGTGGGATTCTTTAAACAAATAGCACTCCAGATAAAGATCTCCACTTTAATCACCCTTGATTAATTTTACTCTTTATCTCTTTTTTGTACCGTTTGTTTGTATAGTGGAGCCCAAATATTTACAGCTTTCAATTGCCGATATCTGCCATTCATTTATATCAATACTCTCTGTTTCATCTCCTCCTATCACCATATATTCCGTCCAGAGTTGTTAAAGGATCGAATCAAAAGATCGCCGATCCTGGATTCGATCCTAAATTTGTCAATTTTTTCGGATTTAAGATCCTGACCTTAAATTGTGGATCGTGATCGGGATCATTTTTTTAAATATTCGATCCCAAACCTTTTAAAAATTATTTTTTTACTTAAAAAGCAATAAATAAAATAATTTTGAAATTAAATTAACATATTATTTTTAAAAAAATATCTATCTACATCATATTTTATCAACCACCATTCCACCAGATTTTATATTTCAACAATTTTGCAAATTTTTTGTAAGAAAAAGTTATATTTATTTATTAATTATATTATAATATAAATTCTAGGTTTTAATAATGTCCTCCATTATAGATTTAGAAGATGATAATCTACTTCTATTGATGTGACAGCAGATATAAATGAGAATGAGAAACTTTTACCATTTCATAATTTAAGTAAGTATTTTACTTTTGTGAAACGGATGGAAGTAACCATACAATGATCTATGCAAAATGCTCTTTATGCACAAACAAAATATCTTCTTCAAAGATTAGAAGTTCAAACCTAAAGAGGCATTTAGAAGTAATTAATTATTTTAAAAATACAATTTTTATTATTTGTGAAGATCATAACAATATGCATATAATAAAAATTATAGATTTCCTTCACTATATGATGACAGTAATATATTGGCATCAATAATTTACCCAAAATTTAAGCTCAATTGGCCTTTTATTAATCTGCCACAAAATTTGCTAAAGAAAAGTTAATTACCCATTTAGAAAATAAGGGTCAATCATATGCAGATCCTTCAAATGAATGCATGGATCGATACCTTTTTTGGGAAAAACTCGTCACAAAATGCTCTTTCCATTAATAATTTTTTTTATTCTAATGTTGATTCAGTGAATATTTTTAATAATTATGTTAATTAAAAAAATACATTTATTGAATATAACATACCTTTACCATCAAGCGCTCCTGTGGAGCGCTTGTTTAGTAAAGCTAAACATGTACTTAATGAAAAACGTGGTTGTTTAAATAATGATAATTTAGAAAAAATTTTATTATTAAAGGCTAATTTTTGTTATACTTATATTATATTATTCAATTACAATAAATTTATACCATATTTTTTTATATTAGTTAATTTTCCATCGATCAGAAATTTAAATAAGAAAAGGATCGTGATCGTGATCGCGATCCTTTTTTAAAAAAAAGGTCAATCCTGGATTTCGATCCTCTTTTTTTCAAAAGATCGTGATCGGAATTCGATCTTTTTAAATCGATTAACAAGCCTGACTCCGTCTTTTCTCTTTTTAGCCCGTGCTTTTCTAGGATTTTATCCAACTCACTAATCTTTCTTTCATTTCATCCTTGGATTCGGCAAGTATCACAATATCATCTGCACATATCATATTCCACGGGCTCTATAAGTGTAATAACTCTTTCTAATTCAATATTGTTACTTTGCATGACCTTACTTATTAAATTTACCTGATTAAATATATCAAACTAGATGACAAGATGGATATTGTTTTCATTCTTTGGCCAATAAGACTTTTGTGCAGCATTTGAGGATTAAGGGTTCTGCTAGCATATTATATAATATATATATCAAATTAATAACTTAATATTTGAATCTAAATCTTAATTAAAATAATGACTCAATCAGGATTAAAGTAATTTTATACCCACCTGAAAGGGATTATCAAACAAGGACTATAGTGCAAACTTTATTATTTTAAAATAGATTAATCAGAATATCCAAATGTGCCTCATAACTATTACAAATTACAAATACATAACCTTAAAATAGACCAGATATTTATTAAAATAGTCGGAAAATAGAAATCGTTTTTTGAAAATATATTATATTTTTTTACTTACCGATTATCTTGTTTCTTTGCCAATAGAAAATTTAATTAAATTTTTTTTTAAAGATTATTTATAAATTAAAAAGAAAATTTCAATAAAAAAATGGAATTTCTCAACTAAAAAGTTTGTTTTTTTTAATATAAAATGAAAATTTGTAATGATACATATGGCTAAACGCCTAACCTTTTTTAGAAATTCATACTTGGTTTGTAAAAAATACTGTCTTATATGTAGTATATACAAAAAAATTATTAGATTTTCAAGAGGCTAAAAATAATAGAGAAATTATTAAATTTGGAGGCCCCTAAAATCGTCTAATTTCGGCAAAATTTGAACACAACTTTATTGTTTTATTAAACCAAATATTAGCAATTTAATTCTACATCCATTATTTACAAAACAATGTATGCATTAAGGGAATATAAATAACATTTTAAACGGTTTTATCCTATAACAGCTTTACCCCAGTATTGTTAAACGGCTATTTGATTAGATTTTTAAACACCAGCTATATTATTTTAGCTAGAAACATATTGCACAAGACACAAGATTTTGCCAATAGATGTTCAAACCTATCTAACATCTATGACCAAATCTTCAAACTTGGGTAATGTTTTTTTGCAAAAATATTGAGCTAGCCGTTTTTAAAAATCGGCTCAAAACGAGTCTTTAAAAACGCTACCCCAAGGCTATATATATTATACAAATAGTTGTTGCTTGAGTTAAACTATAAACTTCAGGTAAATTTTATTTTAAAGACAAGACTTAAGGAATATGTATATAAATTTTTAAATCATCATGATAAATATATTTTAAAACAAATAGAGAGTAATTTTTATAATTTTTGGGTACGGATTATTAGTAAAATATGCCAAATCAGGAAAATTTCCCAAAAGACAAACATAGGTAAGAAATTATATATAAAATACACCTTCATACAGAATTTTGTGTTTTTATGCTAAAAGGTTAAAAAGCTATTCGCATTAACATTATTACTCCGTTAATCGCTTTACCCCGGTCTTATTTTTCAAGTAGATTTAATGTGGGTATTTAGCATTTATATTTTTAAAACTTATATTTACATTCTAATACTTTTTTTAGAAATGTATATTTGTATTTATATTCGAATACATTTTTTTGAAAATTTGCCCAATCCGGATGATATATGTAATAATAAATTAAGATATTTGAATAAAATGTGTTGGTCGATGAAATAAAAATAAAATCAGATTTTTGGGAAGCGTCTCGGAAAGTTCTCATTATTAAGATGAACCACTTATAGAGCTATTCCTCCCATTTCAATGTTTTTTTAAAATATCTTTTTATAAATTGATGAAATTCGTAACTATTTATTTTTTTACTTCCTAATGCATTAAATTGATTCTGTAAAATATTTTCCTGGTTGCAAAAAAAATGACCTATTTCAATTATAATATATAATTTTTCTTGAATTATATAGCAATGAATTTCAAAGGATTGGATATTTAGGAATATATCACTCTTCAGTACCACTCAAAAACACATTAAGATTACCAAGGGGTGTGTATTTGTCTGAATTTCCAGAAGGTATTGATCCTCTTTTGCGCGGTTTAGTTCGTCAGGCTGCCAACACAATTGATCACAATTTTTCTGAAGATATAAATGATCACTTGTTTCAGCACGAGAATAAAGGATTCGGTACATAATCAAATAACTTGTTTAAATATAATCATGTTATAGGTATGGACCTTCTAGCATTAAACATTCACCGAGGAAGAGACCATGGTATACCTGCTTACAATGAATTTCGTGATATTTGTGGCTTGAATAGATTTAATGATTGGGATTCCATGAAGGAGGCTATGCCTTCAGATGTGGTTGAAAGAATGAGAGCTCTATATAAGTCTAATATATTATATGCATTATAATTCTATGTCAAAATTTTTAGTGATGTAGATGATGTCGATTTATTTCCCGGTGGCATCTCCGAATATCACGCGGACGGCGCTGAAATAGGTCCAACATTTGCCTGCCTTTTAGGTGATCAATTTTTTAGACTACGATTTGGAGATAGATTCTGGTATGAAAATGCTAATCGTAGTGATGTAATTGAACACGCCTTCCTTCCTGGTTAATATCGATAATTATTTTAAAGATAAAATAAAACCAATGCACTATTATTAAACTTGTTATTAAAACAATTATAGTAGCCAGAATTATTGTACTAATTTGATTCTCGATGAATAATAAATACTTGTTTTAAGTTAAAAATATAGAGGTCTGCAATGAAAGATTTTTAATCCTCTCGCCCATTAAAAATTTTTTTTATTAATATACTCTGGGATATTTTTTAAATAATTAAGAATTATTATCAAAATTTAAATGAAAAAATTTTATCCAGAGACCTGTAGAGTTAGAATTTGCACTGCTCGGCCAGATTTTTTTAAAAAATATTTTCGACATGGCCCAGCCGGGCTTTTTTTCAGGCTCGGCCATAATATTTTTTAATATTTTCTGCACAGCCCCGATTTAAAAATATATTACATTTATTTTTAATTATTCGGTCATATTTTTAAAAAAAATCCATCCCGGATATATTTAAAAAATTTTTTTTGAGCCAGTCCGAATTTTATTTAAAAAAATTAAAACACGGCATGTCTACTTTGTATTTTTAATTTTTTTAACATAATAATTTTTTATATCTCCACGATTCAGTGCACGTGCATAATCAAAAACAAGGATTATAAATTAATTGAAAACCAATTCGATGAAATAAATTTAATCACTTATTTTTATTCAACATTGTATTAGAAATTTATATACTATTTTTTATTATTTGTACAAATATTGTATAAAATGGTTAACAACTGCTGGGCAAAAATTACAAAGATTATGGTTAGCAATATCATTTTTTTAAATATCTTTATATAATAAATTATTTATCCATAAATTTACATACACCATAAAGATAAACATAAAAATAACATTTTTTAATTAAGCAAAATATAATTTAATTTAAACCCTTGAATATCAGACTAATACATTTTAACTTTAATAATGAATAGTCAAATCTTAATTTGTAATAGAAACATCCAGCAAACTTTTAGTTATGATATTTAAAATAAAAAATAAACAAAATTGAAATAATTAATGCAACATAAATTAAAAATAGAGATAACAGGCGCTGATTACCACCACTCCAAGAAAAAATTTTCACTCTCTCGAAAAAAACCAAACAAGCGAAGCTTTAGTGAAAATCGACTTTTCCATTGCATAAACACTCTTTCCAGCTCACCAAATTCCTTTTCTCCTACTATCAATCTCTAACAATCTTAGTCTTACAATTCAACACGGAATATACATTCAGTTGAGGACATTCAACAGGATGACCCCTCTCTGATCCTTACATTTTAGTCTTGGAATCTAATAAAATTTATAAGCTGTTCGTGCACTCTATCACTTGATGCTTGATCTTGAGTGGTTCCTGTGAAATTGAAAAAGCACATAACATAATTCACGAAATGAGCACAATCATCGGACTCTCGCTCAATCCGAGCAAATCCGAATTCATCCAATTAAATCAAACGCTCCTAACACTCATAATTTTAAATACACTGCACTTGAAGAATTACATATCTAGGATCTCCTGTATGAAGGCAATTTGCACCTTCCTTCACACCAGTCTTGAGATCATTCTTAAATTGGAAGATATCTTTACTCTCTTCCACCACACAAATACTTTTTCTTGTTAAAAAATTTCTTTTTTATACCTATGATTCTTTATGGACTCCGTTCAATACCGATTTTTAAATATCTTCTCCACTCAAAACATACGAAAAATAATAAAGGACCTCACCGAAAAATAGTTAATCTCAGATTAAACTAACCTGCTTGGGCCCAGGCTTAGCTCACAACCAAATTCGGCAGACTTGGCATTAGATCCCCCTACTACCTAGCAATAGCAATAACTTATTTCATATAGAACCCCCTACTACCTAGCAATAGCAATAACTTATTTCATATCGAGTTGCCTATTGTCAAAGCAAATAATCATGTCCATCATTCTAAAAAAGACTATTACTTAATTGAGGCAATAAACTTGTGGAAAACACAAATCAATGTTGATTCTCATCCTCCCATAATCAATCTGGGATTTGCCCGTAGTTGCTCGTTGCGTTGAAACACTCTTATCTAGTTTGAAATCTACCAACCGTGCCCTATTCTCTGGCCTATTGTACTGGGCATGCATTTCAAGTCATTCTTCCGTCAATCTTCAACTTTCTAGCAACGAACTCACGCCATTAGTATTCGTCTTAATTGCTCCACCATCTACCCTATATGTGTTCAGGTTGTAACTCACCCGTCGATATGATTGGAAGGCATAGTTTACATTGCCGCTCCCATACGCAATGTAACTCAATCATCCAACGAGCCTTGAAATCAGATACCCTTTAAACTAGAACTCCGCATTTTTAGATCAGACGATAAACTCCCTGATGAGATCACTGAAATTTTATGTAGGAGAGGCCAATTATTGGTATAAAATACTCATTGACCCCCTGGCCCTTCCAACAAGCTCTCAACATCATCGATCAGAAAGAAAACTTAAAATCTCCAAATACACAGAAATTTCAATTGTTTCATTCTTATCATTTTAGCCACCCTTGCCATCTTTGGCAAACTTGCGCTATCTTCAAATATTTACCGTCACAAATCAGCAAACTCTCAGAAGAAGAGGGAGGTTTTTTATTCACAAAGGTTAGACATAGCTATCCTTAAAGCGAACTATATCAGCTCTAATGGCAGTCTACTAGTCAAAAAAATATCCTAGAACTAATTCTATTTTTCATTTTTTTTCCTCGCTTTATACCATCCCCGATTGTTATTTTTAAATATTTTGAACATATTTTTTATATCTCATTTTAATATAGATTATAATTATTATTTGTTTCTTTAAAATATATTTTAAAATTGAATGTATATTTTATGCGTTAGGTTGTATAAAAATATTAATTGGGCAATAAAAGGATTTAAATCGTTAAAAAAAGATAATTTATAGTATATAATTATAGTGATTAGTGAATAAAAAATTTAAGATTTACTATTTTATATAATACTGATCAATGCTATTAATGTCACTTTATAAAATTGGCGCGCAATTACTACAACTACTTTCCCTAGCTTTGCTACTGGTTAAAACTACTTTCTCAAAAAATAGCGGGCTATAACTATTTCTTAAATATAGCGTCATTGAAGTTACTTAAAAAATTAATTTTATTTTCTTAAAAACTAATAAATTTAATATTACAACTAAAATTCATTGGATTTAATTTTAACTAATAAAAAAAAGGCTTATTCTAATTATTATATTTTTAGGTTTGCATAATTTACATAGTACTAACAGAATGTTTGCATATCTTGGGTTCATTTACTTTTAAATGCAAAATATTCTTGATAACTTTTTTTTTAGCTTTCACCTTTTTTTTCTGGTGGTAAGCTCCTTCAATATCTCTCTCCACTTTATTACTCATGCTATCTCTTTTTATCTAATTTATATCTCTGATATCACACCGGAGTATTCTTATCGATTCCATTTGGATCTATCGCTATCAAGGCCATTGTATCTTGATCTCACACGGAAGTATCAATATCGACAGATATCTCACCGGAATATTCATTCTTATTGATTCCATTGTAAGCTTGATCTCCCACCCGAATATCATTCTTGATGGATCTCCCATCGGTGTATCTTTATCAAGTCCATAGTAGATTGGTAGACATTGTGATTGAACGGTCTCGAGGTCACCTTTATCCTAGAGCTGGCAAAGAGATCGCTATCATCCTTGAATGGCGCCACGAATTCAGCTGGACATCTTTCATTTGGTTTATTGGACATATATCCTAGCACTCGGGTGTCCAAGCCTGTCGGTGACCTGGGTGGCATTTCTCAGCTCTGAAATTCATCTTATCATATGTCTTTACACATCAGTCATCAAAGAAAAACCTAAAATTTTTATAGTTCCTTACCAGGATTGAACCTGGGACCTTCGGTTTTTCCAAGCATAAATTATACACCACTAGGCCACCCCGGAGGCATTCGATAAAATTGAACATTTTTAAATATTTCTGGAGCTAGTTCTACGATTAATTTTGATTTCAATTAATTGATTGCAAATTACATAAGATCTAATCATCAAATCTTGACTTAAACTACTCCTTATTCTAATGGAACGTTGTCGGGCTTTAAAATATAAAAATCTCAAATCTGGTTTTTTATCAAATACAGTATATAAGGCATCGTATATACTAAATCCGAAAAGCGTCTTTCTCCCTTCACTTTCAAAACCCTCTCAGTAGTTTCCACTATAATAATACTCATACTTCATCAAATTAACCAATACCTATCTTATTAAAATACATCAGATACATATATTCCCCCTCTCTCCTACCACTCACGACGGTATCATCAATAACCTAAAATTTCACAAACCTTCATCTAGAATTCCTAAAAGTTCCTGGTCAATAACTTTTCCTTTCTAGATCATTTCAAACATTCCGTTCAGGTTCCATTCCAGTTCCATAAATTTACTTAGAGTTCCTTTCCCGGAAGGTTTCGGAATGATAATATTTTTTAGAAATAACTCAAAAAATAAGTGAGCTACATTTAAATAGCTATTTTAATCAGTATTGATAATCAATTATGCATTATAATCTGTACATTTTAACTTTTATAAAATAGCCCAATTACAAGAATTAAGAAAGGCATCATTGGCCAAAGTGTTATGTCAAAATTCGGATAGCATTACTATAATTCAAAAAAACGTCTTCAGGAAACCTAGTTTCAAGTAAAAAATTAACAATAATTATCCTAAGATATTATTATATATTTTTAAGCAACCCATTATTAACGTGTAAAGACTTACCTGATATTGATTTAGCTGCTTGGAGAGAACGAGGTAATTCTTAAAGATAAAGAACAAAAAATGAGCTCAACTGATCATCTTTTGTTAAATCAAATCCAAAAACTTTATAAAGAATCATAAATAATAATATTAATTTACAAATTTTAGTATAAAGAAACTATAAATATAGGTATTAATATAATATAAAAAGAATACAAAACAAGTATACATTATAACAAATCTTTACAACATAACTAACTTATTCCCACAACATCAGTTACTTTTTTCTCTATTAAATTATTTCTCCCTACATTGTATCCCTTTCGCATTCACCATACCCCAAATCCTTTTAACTTTCTCCACTCCTTTACATAAGATCTAATCATCAAATCTTGATTTAAACTACTCCTTATTCTAATGGAGCGTTGTCGGGCTTTAAAATATAAAAATCTAAAATCTGGTTTTTTATCAGATATAGTATATAAGGCATCGTATATACTAAATCCGAAAAGCGTCTTTCTCCCTTCACTTTCAAAACCCTCTCAGTAGTTTCCACTATAATAATACTCATACTTCATCAAATTAACCAAATATACCTATCTCATTAAAATACATCAGATACATATATTCCCCCTCTCTCCTACCACTCACGACGGTATCATCAATAACCTAAAATTTCACAAACCTTCCATAATCTAGAATTCCTAAAAGTTCCAGGTCAATAACATTTCCTTTCTAGATCATTTCAAACAATTTTTTACCAACCTCTAACCTCCGAATCCATAGATTCTAAAATCTTCCAACAAATCAAAGTTGTAATCATTAATTAGCACACTCATCTTCTCCAACTTTTCCAACTTCTCATAAAATTAAAAAAAAATTCCAGCCATATGTTAAAGGTTAAGATAATTTCAAATAAAATGAATAACTTAAACATCAAATCCGTCATACGTTTACTTGTATCTAAAGATTCTCTTGCAATAAATAATGAGGCAAGATACAATAAACCTGAATTTAAGCATGCTTCTGAAGGTGACCTGATACCGCCTTATATCCGCCTTCTATCACATTCTCAAGTGATTTTTAGCCGAAGTGCGAAAGAGTATTTTAATCTTTTCTCCAGACTATGATAGACTTCGGTCAATCTTCACGAATCCTACAAAACTTAATAAGATTTTATAATAAAATTTCTCATGAGTTTGTTTCCTAATCCATCAGACTACATCTATTTGGCGCCAAACTAATAACCCTCGAAAATTCAAATAGGGTTGTTTGATTAATAATTCTGTGAAACTTATAATATCAAAAATTAAGGACTCTGCAGTCACCATCTTGGCCCCTCATCGACTCGGTATCAGAATTAACATGAAATATCTACTAAGGCTACTCGAATCCATTTCCAATGCAAACTTAGTGACGGAATTATCGTTAAAATTATTTTTCTTGCGTTTTTAATTCTATTCTCCGTTCCCATTTTCTTCTACAAATATATCATTCATTTCACACCTTTTCTCAATTCTTCCACTACTCCTATTCCTTTTTATCTTATCTCCAATTTAAATATCTGATTTCATCATCAGAATTGTTCCAACAAGAATATTCATCGGATTCTATGCTTTTCAGCATAGGTATCAATGAAATGGTCAAAAACATTTCTGCCGATTGCAAACTTCCCCTGCATACCTGGTACAAACTTCCCCTGCATACCTGGTACATAGATAATGAAATCGGGGCCCTTCTAATCAATAAGATCGCAAAGGCACTATCTATCATAAAAACCCACTCCCGAACAATTGGAATTTTCTCTCAATTAGCAGAAAACGGAGGAGGTTAAATATACTGCATGAAGATAATTAATTTCCCCTTTAATCATAACTCATGGCTAAAAGCATAACTTCCAAGCGAATTTAGACACATCGGTTTATAATCATCTCTTATCTTTTTTGTAGTAAGTGTACCCCCCCCCCTTCTTGTCATGCGAACCTCAGATTCGAAAGTTTCCCACTTTGCCTTCACCCCTTTACTTGTAGCCTAGACTATATTTGACATTTCTTTAGGCCTAAACACTCGGGCTACTTCGAAGGCTTCATTGTTGCCTAAAGACAACTTTGTGAGGGCAATCTAACTAATTTTAACCACGTAAAAGGATCTGTGTCTAGAAACCTCTAATCTCGATATGCTCCTCTCCGGCATACCATATGTTAAATATAACTTGAGGATCATCCTGCTATATGATAGTGCAGAAAGTAGATAATCGACTCCTATTAGAGACCTTCATGGGCTAGGTCTGGGTTTTTAAATTTTTTCAATGGGCTTGGGACTAAGATTATTAAATTTAAATTTAGCTTATTTAAAACAGTTGCTAACTTAAAGAAATATTGTTTTTCTTCTAACAATAATAAATTTTCAGTTTTGTAATCAAAATGATTGCCTAAATAAACTTAAATATTGTTTATTTTTATTAAATAAAATAAATTAAATTTTTAGATATGGGTTTGGCCCGGGGTTGGGAAATATTTTTGAAACTTATTATGAACTTGGGAATTTTTTTTTAATATTAGATATGTATCGGGCTAGACTTGGAACTAAAAAAATTTAATGCTGGCCTGGGACGGGCTTGTCAAAATATTAAAGCCCATGAAGGGATCTGCTTCCTATATGCATAGTTATTTTTGATAGCTTATGAATATATATTCAATACAATTATATTTTATGGTTTTTATAGGTATTTTTTTTGTATTAAATTTACAGGTGTTTTTTTTCAATCAATACAAACTAGAAATATAATTTTTATATTGAACCATAATTATAGGATTGATAACACCGAAATCGACGAAGAAGTATTAATAACATTATGAAAAAACTAGTGACTTTTCTGGCCAATTTACAGAGCCTATTTTAAAATGTAAATGAACAATAAAAAGAAAGAACAGAATTCAAATTAAAAAAATATACAAATATTAGCTTCCACAATCTTAGAATTCCCATGCTCTAGATCTTCAAGAAAATTTCAATATTTTTCCATAAAACCTTCAAACATTACTCAAACTTGTAGGTGATAATTATTGATTTTAGACTTGAACCATTTTAATAGGTGAGAATCCCTCATTTATAAAACTGATTAACATTATTCCCACAAAAATGTATTCTGGAAATAAACATTGGTTAGTGGAATTTCCCAAAGATGGGAAATTAGAAAGAATCAGTTAATCAAAATATTTTTAGAACCATCGATCATTATAAGGGGTTTTCATGTGCCCACATTAAGTGAAAAACTATCGGTATTTTTTTAAAAAGGAAATTTACCATATTAATCAAACTTCCACAAAATTTACTGCAATTTTGAAATTTCAGTAAATCTATTACAAACCAAAATTTACTATGAAAGTGAAACCTTCTATATTTTTATTCAAAAATAAATTTTTTGAATATTAATCTATACGTATAATCAACAAAAATTAAACATAAAAATATCTAATTTATGTTGTAATATTTTCCTTTTCGGTTGACAAATAGAAATAAGGAGAGTCATTATTTTTTAATCAGTACGTTTAAGTTTTACCAGGTTTTATTTTATTTATCAAAAAACCATAACTCCAATTTTAGATAAAAGCATACAAAATCAACTACCCATGATTGGATCCGATTGACCCTCAAATGGAGGTATAGGAGCTATGCCTGTACACCATAAAACATAATCAAAATTTCTCCCACAATTCAAATTTTTTACCTGACTCCCACCGAAATTTCAAATTTGAGGAATACATCGCATGATATTTTGACAAAATAAATATTTCACCCAAAATTGGCTGTGAAAATCATTGAATCTATAACTATAAATATTTTTAGGCTAAATAACGTTATCAGTATCTAGCTATTAGCAACTCCGCTGATTATGGCATAGACAAATTTTATATGGAATTTAAAATCTGAGTATTTTTTTCAATAATCTTTTATAAATCGGGGAAATGGATAAAAGCATATATCTTTAAATATTTTTTGTTTTATAAAGATGGTCGGTTGAGCTGATACTTCTTGGATTATATTATAAATTAAATTTTACAATATATGAACGTAATAATTAAATTTTAAATCTTATATAAAAGTTAAAGTGCATTTGTTAAAATTGACTTTAATATTTTAAATTAACGCAGGATCAGGTGATCTGGATCTCGATAGCAAAACTAATTTAATTGAACAAATAGGATTGACAGACTATAATACTACAGAATATAACTTAGTTTGAATTGAATAATTTAAATCATAAAAATGGAATCGTTGAATCATGAATTTTTATTATATGAAAAAATAATTACTGTGATTTTTATAATTATAAATTTGTATTTTGTGCATATCAAATTTTTTAATTGAATAAATTTAAAATATTTTATACCAAAATAAAATACAATTTGTACGAAAAAAATAATTATGAAAAACATTAATGATAATGTAATTACGAATATATCACATCGATTAGTGAAGGTCAACGGTCCGGTCCTATCGGTCTTAACCGGGATCTGACCGGACCGATTGTCGGACCGATCTTTTTTGAGGACCGTGGTCCGGACCGGTCTTTTATTATTTTTTAAGTTTGCTTTACTATCAATTAATATAATTTTTTTTATGATATTTTTCTAGAGGAGTTATTTTAGATTTTGTTAATTTTTATTTTACAATATGAAAACCATAAGTTTGTCCAAGAAACATTTTACTTATAGTCCCAATAAAAAACATAGAGTATATGTTCACTGCAGTACCAAATTTAATGTATCGTCAGCAACTAGTAACAAAATAATTGTTTATAATTTTTTAAGCAATAAATTAATCAAAATAAGCAGTAATTTTTTAAAATATTTTGGTTATTATATAGTTATATTTTTTCTTAAGAAACTGTCAAAAATTACTTAACCTTATTCTTAATAAAATAATTAGGTACCTTGAGCAGAAATCTGATAATACATAAAATATATAATTCTAATGATGAAAATGAAAATATCTCAAAAAACACAATCTACTATTAATTTTAATATGCCCTCCACAAGCACAAAATCATTTTTTTCAATACTATTGGATAAATTTTTTTAATAAATTGATAAAACAAATCAAATTAGGTTAAAAAAAGAAACAAATAAAAAAACCGATCCAGGACAGGTTTTTTTATTTATGACCTCGGTCTGGATCGATCTTTTTCTTAAGGACCGTGGTCCGGTCCGGTTCGATGGTATCGGTCCGGTCCGAACCAAAGACCGGACCGTGACCTTCCCTAACATCGATGTATCATGAATAAAATGCTCAGCGCGTAGCTAGGCGATAGGAAGAGAATTTTAATTAGGTTTTTAGAATTCATTCACTCGACATTTTCACATAATTTTTCTTACATTATGTTATACCAGGGATGCAAAATCTGAACCAACCTCTTTAATTGGCATTAATCGTCATTAATTCCTTCCTAAATCTTTAAATATTCTATCCTCCGAACTTCTAAAAAAAAGTCTGTGAATGAACCAGTTTGAATCTTTTGATATTTTGAATGTTTTAAAGATTATTATTATTCAATTTTACTTTTGATACAACTGATGTCAAGCTCTGTTAAAGTATAATATGTTTAGTTTTTTGGATAAATTACAATATATATAGATAGGTTCCAATCTTTCAAGGTTTCAGCTGCTTCCATAATTCATTGGGAAATTATCTTAAGAAAAATTTGGATATATTATCAGAGGCCCTCTATGGTGTTACAGATTTATTTTATCGGGTCTTGGAGCTTTAACATTTTGTTCGTTGCACTAATTTCTAATACGGAAGAGTCTGAAGATGTGGTAGGTCTTTCATATCTTTCGATGTCATTAAGTTGGATGTTCTTGATTCAAATGTAATTATGCAATAATCAAGCCAAAGTGATATTTGCTCCTCTGGATTGTTTAATATTTTATTATTTACTAATTTTAATATTTGTAGCTTCTTAAAGCAAGACGGTTTACAGAAGTGATTTAATTTATTGAAAGCATCATGTATTCCATTATTCCTCGTGTCATTTTCTATTTCCCTAAATATTGCCATCTATTTCTACTTAACATTTTTTGCATTGATTTACATAATGTCAATAGTTACTACCCAAAGTCAGTGATGAGCTAATAGGTATTTTATTTATTTTTTTGGATCGAAACTTTGGTCATAATTTATATATTTAAAAAATTGTGGTTTTCGGAAAGTCTATAGCCTAGTCGATAAGAGCGTGGCTTGCCAATCCGATAGTTTTGGGTTCGAATCCAGTTTATTATAATTAGGTATAATATATAATCAAGTAATTTGATAGTTTCATCCTAGGAGGGGTGATGATTCCACCACTTGATCTTATTGTATTTTAAAAAATAATTGGACGTTGTTTAGCAAATAGGTCATTTTTTGGAAAATTTCTATATATATTGACTTCACAATATTTAACATTAACGGCAAATGTTTTACATTTTGTGAATCACTACTTTGGTATAAGTTAAAATTCTCGATATTGCGAATCACACTCAATTTACCAACATTCTACAAGGCGACATCGGGCTTAAATTTTTAAATATCCTTGTGAAATAAATTGATATAATTTAATCTTTGCAAAAACAAGGCCATATTTTTGTAGAATATTATTTTTATAATTTAAAATATATTAATTAAAATAAGTAATTTATTTTTTTTGGGTCAAGCCAGGCTTTTCGGGATAAATAAATAAAATTGTTTGGGATAGGACCGGGCCGGAAAAGTTTCTTTTAAAATTCCCCTTTCTTTGTAATTACCAGAAAAGAAATCACAATTTACTTCAAACTTTTTGGATTCCTTTTAATAAAAAATAAAAATGATTGAAGACTGATCTCTCACTTATTGTATCTCAGAATATTAAATCTGCATATTTCTATTTCATGGTAACATGTATAATAATTTAATTGGTTTTTATATCCTTTTGTTAAGACTTGAGACATATAAAGATTAAATTTTTTTAATAATTTTTTTCTTCTATTTTTATGAGTTTATACATTTTAAATATAACACCTTTAGGGGCTTTATATTTATTTATTTCATAAAGGGATGTCGCAAAATATTTTGCAAGACATAATTTAATAATTTTATCTTTGTAATTTTATTTTTGTAATTTTATTTTTGTAATTTTATTTTTGTAATTTTATTTTTGTAATTTTATTTTTGTAATTTTATTTTTGTAATTTTATTTTTGTAATTTTATTTTTGTAATTTTATTTTTATTGGGTATCCTTTATTAATTCTAATAAACTTCAGAAAAAGTAAAATTCAACAGTATCATATGATAAGTGTATAATGTTCGTATTTAATTATAATAATCAAGGTTGGTAAATCATCACATGTGAATACTCTAAAAATTTTATAAATAAATAAATATGGTGATAAAATT
The DNA here is from genome assembly GCF_954871325.1 of Gordionus sp. m RMFG-2023. Taxonomy (NCBI): domain Eukaryota; kingdom Metazoa; phylum Nematomorpha; class Gordioida; order Chordodea; family Parachordodidae; genus Gordionus; species Gordionus sp. m RMFG-2023. Next base: position 45,439,532 of record NC_088776.1, read on the forward strand.
TTCTAAATATGTAAAAAATATTTATCAATACATATTTCCATCATGGGAACAATGTAAAGGTTAATTGAAATTAAAAATAAATAACTAATTTTGTTATCACTTTATGATCCTTGATAGAATATGGGAAATATAATTCTAGAATTGTTACGTATTAATTGAACCCCGAATTTCAAAACATTACAAATAGTAAAATAAGCTCTTGACAAAGAATTACTTCATTTCCGCTAATCTCTGATAATAATAAAATTAGCTCATTTGAGATGGGCAATATGTGAAAAGTTATTAATTCACTAAAAAATTATCCAACTTCATTAGAAAATTGTTGGAATAGGTTCATCCCTTGTACAATAAAAAAATTCTTTTCAATATTTAACCCTTAAATTTAATTATAATTAAGACCGAATATTAATCTTTAAAAAAAATTGTGAAACCCTTAAACATAGTTAATTCGAAAACTGAGAAAAATTTTAAGCGGAAAAGGTATTCTTTTTTTTTTCGAAGTACCCTACACCACGAAATGAATCCGAGATTCACATCAGAATGAATTGAAACAATGAAATGAATCGAAATGTTGTAGCAGTGAATAATTTATTTTTGTTCAAATTATCATATAAATAAATTTATACGTTCGTGTTAATTTATTAATTTTTCAACTTTAAATCATTTTTTGAGTTCGTTTTTTAAATTTTAAATATTTTTTCCTGTGTAACATTGATCTGGAATTTTAGGAAGGATGGTAAACCTGGATTTTATATGATTTTAAATATATTCAAAGTACAATTTGAAATTCTTGATGGAGAAAAGGTGGTGATGGACAAAGCCAATCCTCAACTAGTTCTAGATCAACATCTATCCAATCAATATCTCAAGCTGAACCTGTTAATGCAAGGCGAAAAAATTGTTTAATATGGAATCGGTAATAGGAAAAGAAATCCCCGGAAAAAAACCTCCGGAAAAAAAACCCATGAAAAAAATCCTCGGAAAAAAAACTTCTGGAAAAGAACCCCCAGGAAAAAACCCCCGGAAAAAAACCCCATGGAAAAAAATTTATAAAAAAAAAAAGAAAATCTGTCAATTTTCTTAAATTTTTTCTCAATTTATTATTGATGTGTATTAAATTGTTGTTTTTTGTTATTTTTTGTAAAATGTTTATTTTTATTATTATTATATATTTTGAGATTAATTTGAATAGAAAAGGCTGATTTTGATTTTTTACATTACAAAATAAAAGAATAAGAAAAACTCGTTTACTATTAAAATACATTACATAAATGGCGCAGTCTATAAAAAGTCTAACGGATTCAAACCTGTTACAAAGATTGGTACAACTTATTTCAAGAATTTAAAAACACACAACCAAGTTTAACATCATCATAAGAAAAATCTGTTATTAACAACAATAGGGTGTGATACGTACAAAATACTGGTAAATTTATGTGCACCTGATAGTCCGGGAAACAAAGAGGTATTAGAGATACATAATATTGTAATCAAGCATTTTCATCCTAAACCCAATATAATAGTAGAGAGACATAATTTTTATCAATATAATAAACAAAATGATGAAAAACTAATAGACTATATACAAAATCTAAGAAAATTAGCAACGACTTGTGATTTTGGGGAATATTTAAATACTGCATTAAGAGATAAATTTATATTCGGAATAAAAAATCCAAAAATTTTACAAAGATTACTATCCGAAGATGATATTGACATAAATAAAGCTATTCAGATAGCTACTGCAGTAGAAACAGCAATAAAAAATACAAAATTAATACAAAATGATGAAACTAAAATCGATCATTTAGAAGAGTAACATAATGATAATATAAATTAAATTAAAAAAGTTAATAATGATAATGATAAACAAACAAAATCATATAATACTAATGATAATGATAAACAATTAAAATCATATAATAATTATAATGCGAGCTACAAAAAACCAAATCCATGCCACTCCTGTGGCGAAAACCACAGAAGGGAAAATTGTTTTTTCAAGAATGCCCCTTGTTATAAATGCAACAAAATTGGGCACATTGCTCGAGTCTGTATAAAAGAAATAGTGAATTTTATTAATAATAAAACAAAGAATATAATCCAGAATTTTGGGTGGATGTCAAAATAAACAACAGCGATATAAGAATGGAATTGGATACTGGAACTGGAGTCAGTATAATTAACGAAATAGATTGGAAAAATAAACTTAATCATCCTGAATTAACAAATTTCATGCTAAAACTTAAAAGTTATACAGGAACCAATATACCACTATTAGGTCAAACTGTAGTAAAAGTACAATATAAAGGGCGAACATTAGAACTACCTCTCATAATTACAAAAGGATATACTAAAAATCTAATTGGAAGAAATTGGATAATTAAATTTCCCAAAATGACTGAATTACCTGAAAGGACCATACAAATAAATAATATTAATATACAAAATGAATTTCCTCAATTATTTACCAAAGAATTAAGCTGCTTTGAAGATTATAAGGCATAAATATATATGAAAAACGAGAAACCAATTTTCTGTAAATCACGTCCCTTACCATACGCATTAAAAGATAAAGTTGAAGAAGATTTAGATAGATTGCAAAAAATAGGAGTACTAGAGAAAATTAATCATTCACTTTATGCATCACCCATAGTAATTGATCAAAAGAAAGATAAAACATTAAGAATTTGCCGGGATTTTAAAAGAACTTTAAATCAAAATATTAATATTTATTCATATCCATTACCAAGAATCCAAGATTTATTAGCCAATTTGGGAAAAGGAGTGGAATTTTCAATATTGGATCTCTCAGATGCCTATTTTCAAATTTAAGTGGAGAGAGTTTCACTTGTAATCAATACGCATAGAGGATTATTTAAATATACAAGACTACCTTTTGGTATATCGTCTTCTCCAGCAATATTTCAATGAGCCATCGTGAATTTATTAAAAGGTTTTGAAGGAGTAGCTTGTTATTTAGATGATATTATAATAACCGGGAAAAATAGAGAGAAACACGAAACAAATTTAAAAAAGGTACTAAAATGTCTAGATGAAAATGGAATCAGGCTAAAAATAGAAAAATGTAAATTTTTCAAACAAAATGTCTAATACTTAGGACACAGTATTAAAAAACGGAATTACAACTACCGAAAAAAATACTGAGGCAGTAAAAAATGCACCAGAACCAACAAATTTGAAACAATTACAGTCATTTCTAGGATCAGCAACATACTATTCAAAATTTATTTCCAATTTTGCAGCCAAAGCCAAACCATTATACAAATTATTAGAAAAAGCAGTTGTTTGGAAATGGACTAATGAATGCAAAGATGCGTATAAGAAAATAAAGCAACAAATAAGTAGTACTCCAATTTTACAACATTATGATCCAAAATTACCCATTATATTAGCAACAGATGCATCATCTATAGGAATTGGGACAGTAATATCATATATAGAAGGGGGTAAGGAGAGACCAATTGCATTCGCCTCAAGAACACTAAATGCAGCTGAAAAGAATTATAGCCAAATTGAAAGAGAAGCACTTGCCATCATATTCGGGGTTACAAAATTCAAAGAATTTATATATGGAAAAAATTCACATTACAAACATATCACAAGCCATTAATGGTTTTATTTCATCCAAGAAAAGATATACCCACACCACAACATCAACTGCCCGAATACAAAGCTGGGCTTTATTATTAGCCGGTTATCAATATGAAATAGAAGTCAAAAGTAGTAGACAAATAGCAAATGCTGTCATGCTATCCAGATTACCCCTAAAGTGAACTTCAATATCAAAAGAAGAAGCGCCAGATCAAATACAGGTGAGAGAAACACCTTTAAATGCAAGCGAAATTGAAAGAGAAACAATGCGAGATGATATACTTTCTAAAGTATACAGATATACAATAGATGGATGGCCATACAACTATGATGCATGTTTAAAGGAGTATAACCAAAGGAGAGAGGAAATTACAACTGAGAGAGGTTGTTTATTATGGAGAACGAAAATGGTAATACCACAACAATACCGAAACAAACAATGGTAAAATGAAGATGAGAGTACAACAATACGCGTGGTGGTCTAATATAAACCAAGATATAGAAACCTGGGTCGAAAAATGTAGAGAATGTCAGGAACAACCTGATATGCCGACAGCAATTCAAAATTGGCCAAAACCACCAAAAGCATGGCACCGAGTACGTATTGATTATGCTGGACCATTTTAAAATCATTATTAGTTGGTAGTGATAAATGCTAGCAGTCGCTGGCCAGAAATAGTTTCCATGACTAACACTACAACCGAAAGCACGATAAAAATATTAAGAAATATTTTTGCAAGATTCGGATTTCCCAAAATAATCGTTTCTAATAACGGACCCCAATTCAGCAGCAAAGATTTTAATGATTTTTGTGAAAAAAACGATATTCAATTAGTGCACGAAAGTCCTTACCATCCTCAGACAAACGGCATGGCCGAACGTTTAGTTCGAACTTTTAAACAATGAATAAAAGAAACGAGAGGGATTTAGAAACCAGCCTAGCTATTTTTCTCTACAATTACAGAAATACACCAGGAACAGAAACTGAACAAAGTCCCGCTGAAATACTACTAAAATTTAAACTTGAGAATTGTTAGATCAAATTTTCGAACGGGGAAACAAAAGGGAGAAGTTTGAATACCACAATCAAAAATTTCAGATAAATGAAAAAGTTTGGTCGCGCTTTTACAATAATAAAGAAAAAAAAAGAAGCCATTATTAAAGGCATACTCGGATCACAATTATGAAGTAAGTGTAGCGGGTAATACGATTATACGTCATACGCACCAATTAAGGAAAAGAACCGAAAATGTATTAATTGAAGAATACGAATTAGAAGAGAGTACTGAAGTAGAAGAGAAAACCGAAGAGATAGTAAACAAAGAGGATGTAATAAAAAATCCCAATGAAATGAATTCAAAGGAGAGGGAGGAAGAAACAAGTCAAGATCGATATCCCAAAAGGATACGATCGAAACCAGATCGACTGGGGATAAATGATGTGTATTAAATTGTTGTTTTTTGTTATTTTTTGTAAAATGTTTATTTTTATTATGGCTGATTTTGATTTTTTACATTACAAAATAAAAGAATAAGAAAAACTCGTTTACTATTAAAATACATTACAATTATCTTCTTCTAATTTTTGAAGTCGTTGTTAATCTTTATTTTTCTAACCTTTTCTCAATTTTTTTCTTCTCAATTTTCACTTAATTTTTTTAGTATAACCTAGCAATAATTAATATTGATAAATAATTTTATAAGCGAATGCCACAATCATTAACAGCTATTAGACTCAAAAAAAAACACAAAATATTTACGAAAAAATATTCGAAGTAATAATGTCTAAATGTCAAGAACGAGATTTATTTCCTGATCCATTATATATACTCGAAAAGTCTGCTATGAGCGCGGTTAAAACTGTCATTGTTATGATTATTAATATGTTAAATTATTTATATTCGTTTTTTCAATTATGAGATCACATTATAATCAGAGGATGCCTTTACCATTTGTGTCAAAGTACCCATAAAAAAATTTAAAAGCTAGTTCTGGAAAGCCAATACAGAATCGATGAAGCCCTAAGCTTCTTTTGTGGCATGATGGACAGCTTAGCATTTGTTCCTTTATGTGATATGGGCAATGCAATGGCATTCCTTAGATCGGGTACTCCGAGCAATAGTAAGGATATTCTTGAATATTTCGATAAAAATTACATCAATGGAGTATCAAGAGGTCACAAGAAGCAATTCTCAATCCCAGACAGGTCGAAATATTCTCCAGAAACTTGAATCAGAGCACTCTATTTAACTAATAACTCATAAATAATCAATGCGAAGATTCGAATCATTGTTTTTCTAATCTGGTTGGGAATAAGCACCCACCAATCTGGGTATTGATTAAAAAAAATGAAATGCGAGGTGGCTGCTGATGAAACCAAACTTGAACGATGGCGTGTAGGTAGTTGGACACTGAAAACAAAATCGCATTGCTTAAACAAGAAAAAATGCTGATATTGAAATTGGTACTGGGAAAAAAATATCACAGTAAAATAACCCATGTATTACTTATTTTCGTAAAAATTTTTTGCTATTATTAAATCGATTAAAGTTTAAAAAACGATAATGAATTTTATTTGTAATTCTTTTTTATATATACATTTATATAATTATCCAATTTAATTTCTAATAATATGCATTTTGATTAACCTCGATAATATAATATTACATGTTGGAAAGTTATAATATAATATACAAATAATGTCCTTTTAAAATATATAACGTGACCTTTTAAAATATATCTTAACCTTTACAATAATAAATATTCAGATGTAACATATCTTCTTTCCCACCAAGTTGAGATCGTCTACCAATCTTTTTATTTACCAAGTTCAAGTTCATCTATTAATTTTTTTTGTTGGCTTTAGTTCCCTTGTTGGACAACCCGTTTGCCTTCCTTTTTGACTTGGTTCAATTGTTATTATTGATTTGATCTCGTCTGGTTCTTCCCTTATTCGTAGTTGGTCGGGATGTTTTAATACGGTTTTGTACGTTTATTTTTTTCTTCTTCTCTTTTCCAGAATTGTGATGGCGATTCTAGTTTTTCGACCAATTGTTCCCACCATCACTGTTTTATTTTCGCTTGTTATTTTATCATCATTTATCTGTAGATCTATAGCGATTTTTGCGATTCGTTGGTAGAATCATTATCAATCGTAGTTCACCTAAAGTTTCACGTACCACTACCACTGGAGTACTCCAGGTTACTCTATATAGTTTGTCAATATTCACGTTACCATTATCATTATTGTCAAAACAACCTTATATTCTATTATTTTCTAATCAACACCCTTTTTAATATATATATATATATTTATGTTTTGTTTCTTTTTTTTTTGTTTTTACTTACTTCAAATTTAACGCGGTAGTCTTTTTGTTTTTTCTTTATTTTTTTTCTTTTCAAAACAACAAGTACAACAAAAATTTAATTAATTGTTTTTCCTTTTTTTTCTTCAATTATATATTTATTTTTCACCACATCATCGTTATTCATCAAAATAAAAAAAATAATTTACACAAAAAAATAACAATAATTTATATAAAAAATAATAATAATAATTTATAACAAAAAAATATTAATTTACAAAAATAACCATTACTTTTTGCGTTCATCCTTGACACGCCCCCCTTCAACATAATCGATCCTCAGGCTATTCCTCCCAGAGGCTACCCCACTCCGACTCCTCCACCATAACCTCCAGCCATTCTCCTAGCTCATCCACATCATCCAACGCCGCCACTAGATCTTTCCATTCTTCCGTTCCCATTACTCCTGTATTATCCCCTACCCGCTCTGCCTCCACGGTAATATCCTCCCTCGTAACACCACTCGGACCCTCACTCTCGTAAGTCAGATCAACCACCGGCCACATCCTTGGCTCCCCGCTGGCTGCTCCCATACGATGCTCGAGCCGCTCCCCTTCTTCCAATCTCCTTGTTACCAGGACTTCGGCGACCGGTCTGGATTCATCGCTTGTCCCTTGCACTCGCTTCGTTCGCTGCCCTAAAACAGCCGCTATCTGCCTCGTAGGTACTTCCTTCACCCTTGGGCAAATTTGTTGCCATGTTCGATTTTCCTCCGTCCTTCTCCAATTCCAATGGCAGCTATATTGAATATGACCTCGCTCTTGACATCGATAACATCGTCTTTCTTCCATCGCTTGTCTTATTATACTTCGTTCGCTTCTCCGTCCCCTCCCATACTCTGGCGCTTAGTCCTACGAGGCCGCATCCCGAGTATTATTTCATAGTTCCACAGATCCAGCTTCTATGCCACCCCGGAGCATGATTCGAATCCATTTTGATTACAAACCTAAACATATTCTATACTTTATATCTTTATAAAATACATACTTCGTACGGAATTCCTCTTTTATAAGTCAAAGTAATCACCAAATTTATTTAATTACCAAAAATAATTATAACTTTTAATGAAAAAAATTTTCTTCTAAAAAAAATTTCCTCTCTCCTTTTTTTTCTTTTGGCCCACTGCCTCCTAAGCCTATGCTTTGCACGCCGAGTAATTAATTATTTTTTCATCAAATAATTTGGGACTACGCCCTTTTCCCATCTCTAACATCTTCAATTTTCCTTTCCAATAATATGATCCCACACAACATATCGTTCCAACTCTTTTGACATTTTAATTATCACAAAAAAATTTACACTTGTTCCCTTCGACAAAAATTTGACTATAAAAATTTACATTTGTTCCCTTCGACACAATTTGACTATCCAAAATAATTATACAGCGCTATATATTTTTTTTTCGTCATTTTAATCATAAGTGATTTAGTTTAGGATTGCATAAAGTCAAATAGAGCGAATATAAAGTAAAAGTTAAAAATAAATCGTTGGGATACTAGGGGAATATAAGAATAGAAAATGATACATTTGTAATTTGATATAATAATAGGGGAATATAAGAATAAAAATTTCAATTTTTATTATTTGAAGAGATTAATTCATAATATTCCAAAAACGGTTACGTTTCAGGTTCTATATGTCCTTTTATTCTTGCAATTATTATTACCTTTCTTCTTCTATATACTACTCTCTATCTTCACATACGTTGACTTCCCCTTTCCCTACTGACTCGATCTAAGTCCTTTGATCTGACCTAAGTCTTCCGGGGTCCATTCCTCTCTTTAACTGATCCCCGTGCCCCCCCCAAAGCCAAAATGCAGATGCCGGACATATTTTTCAAAAATATTATTTTTTATATTTTTATATTTTATTATAATTATTCATATCTATTTATTTTTAAATTTTTATATTATTACCTTTTTCATTTACTAATTTACTTTATCAATTAATTTCGTTTTCAAGTTTTCCTTGTGGCGTAATATTTATCTATTATTTTTAAATTTCCCGGTATTATAATTTTCAAATTTCTAGTCATGGATATTAGACTTTTTTTTAAAAACGCTGAAGGTGAAAATCATGCCAAAAAGCAAAAAAGTATAGTATGATATTAATAAACAAAAGCTGTGAACTTATGATTTCCTCAAAAGAATCAATTCAAAAGGGGGATATGATTCCCATTTCATCAATAATTGATAAAAATAGGGTTAAAATTGCAAAAGAAAATAGAGGCAAGATAAAACTAACTATTGAGGCTATTTTATATTGTGGCTTGCAAGGCCTAGCACTTCATGGCCACAAGGATTCAGGAAGCTTTAATTTTAATAATAATGATAACGAAGGTAATTTCCGTGGACTTTTAAAATTTAAAGCATTAGGAGATCCTGTATTAATGGAGAGCCTCATTAGTACCAATAAAAATGCTACTTATCTCAGCTATAGGATATAAAATGAGATAATTGATATTTGCAACAATATCATTTTAGAAAAATTGATTGTTGAAATCAATTCTGCCCCATGCTTCTCAATTTTGGCAGATGAGACCACAGACATTGCTGGCATTGAGCAGATGTCGTTGTGTGCGCGATATGTAGATACTCATAAAAACATTATCAAACAACTATTTTATGTAATACTTTTCAAAAACCTGATATTGATTTGATTGAGATGATGAGAATAGCAGAGACAATTTTATTAGAACTCAAAGAAATTAGAGCTAATGCTGATGAGGAATTTCATATTTTATATGTTAATGTTGAATCAAAAGCAGAGCTATACGAGTTCAATATTTGCCCTCGACTTACAGTAAGGCAAACTTATCGTCCAAATATTAATATAGGGTCATTAGAAGAATATTATAAAATAAATGTCTTTATACCTCTTTTGGATACATTTATAACCCAAGTAAATGAAAGGTTTTTAATTTATCAAGAAACACTTATCAATCTGCAGATATTACTTCCGCAAAAGCCCTCTGAACCTTTTTCAGATGGTGATAGAAAAAAAATAAAATATTTGGAAGATTTTTATCATGAAGACATTAATGTATCTCATGATGCTTTATTAGCTGAATGCCAACTATGGTATAAAAGATTAACTATGGTTGATATAGTCCCAAAAAATGCTATGATGCTTTGCATCATTTCAAACATCTTTTTGATTATTTTCCCAATATATTGAAATTATTATATATATTAGCAACTCTTCCCATTAGTACTGCAACTAATGAGAGAACATTCTCTTCTTTAAGAATAAAAACGTACCTAAGAAGTACAACTTCTGAAAGTAGGTTGAATGGTCTGGCCCTTTTGAATATTCATAGGCATTTGACGCCAAACACGGATGAGATAATTGAAAAATTAGCTCCCTCCCAACTAAGATTGGATTTTACATTATAAAAATATAATGTTTCTATAATATTTTTTGTGCTATCATTTTTTAATGTCTTATATATTTTTATTTTACATAAAAAATATAATTATTCATATTTCCAACATTTAGATTTTTTATACTTTATATATAAATTTTAAAAGCTCAAAAAAATTTAAATTTCTATTATGGATTATTTATTTTATAGTCATCATATCCTGGTTATATCCACTTAATATTTTATAATTCAGATTTATTTAAAGTATTTATATGCCGCCGGTTATATTCGTTTAATATTTTTTAAATCAAATTTATTTTTATATATCGGTTTATATATTTAATTTTTTATAATTCATATTAATTTAAATTTGTATATTAGAAATAGTTATTAGTCCTAATAAATTTATGCTTGATATTTTTAAATAACAATATTTTATTTTAAAAAATTTTAATTATCCCCCCCCCCCTTCCCCCACCAAATTCCTGCGTACGCTACTGTATTAATGTTATATAATATTTTAATTATTTATTTCAAATTTCATAATATATTTGTTTATTACTTTATAGATTTATAGATTTATATAAAAGTGATTTAACAATAAAAATATTTTATATACTTGTAGAATTGCAATTAAATTGAATATAAAATATAACTGATCATTATAATATTCAAATGACATAAGTTACGGTAGAGTTAAATTATAGATGTTATACTAATAAAAAGTATATTAAAAATTAAAATCATTGGTATCTCTACAGAATACAAAATTAGATATGATATCGGATCGGTAATCGGCCGATATCAATTTAATATCGAGAATATCGGATCGGATCGGCCTCCAAAAAAGGGTATCGGTACACCCCTACTAACAAATATTGAAACCATAATATCAACCATATTATTTCCTAGATTAGAAGTGAATTTTTTGAACAATTACCTGTGTCATATAACATAGATACAACAAATCTATTACAAAAATTTAAGGGTATATATAATGAAAGTACAATATAATATCGAAATCGATACAACAACAGTTAATCCAATAGTAAAAACAAATATGCATAAAAGTTTTAAACAAAATTTCACCTCATCAATATGTGAGGTTGATGAATTAAGAATCACGTCTAATAAGAGCCCGCTAGAATGGTGGAGATTGCATAGGAATCGTTTTCCCGTGTTGACGAAAATGGCAACTAATATATTGTCCATTCAGGGATCTTCTGCTTCATGTGAGCGGTTATTCTCAGGTACAAATATGATAATGATGAATAGAATGACTTTGAAGGAAGAAACCATTAGAAAGACTTTAGGCTTGAAAAACTGGTTATTGTCAAATTCGGATCTAGCATATTATATTTTTTCTGTATTATATTTTGATGTTTATAAAATGAGATAGTTGTACATTTTTAAAAAATTTTAATAAAATTTAAATATTAGATTGAAGAAACAATTTAGACGACAATATTAATCTTAACTTAATTAAAACATATTTTTTACCAGATAAATGTTTACTTTCATCCGTTTGCAGATAATACGTGGAGGCAGTTTTTAAATCTTTTATCATTCATCGGCGCGCCAAATTAGCCAAAGCCTCATGAATTGGCTTGTGAGGTGCTACATATTTTAAAAATGAATTTAACTTATAATTCGATATATAATTTTTAAATTTATTTGGACATTTTTACTTCTAACATTGATAATATAGTTTAATTCATTCATTTCCTGTCCAGTCTCTATATAAATTTAAGTATTTATTATACTCTGAAATAGATTAAGAAATCGTCTTTACTCACATCAGAGACATACATCATCAGTAATATTCTATCGATTTTGTTAAAACTTTGGAACGCTAATAAAATATAAAGTAAGAAATATAAATAAATTAGAAATTAATAGTTAAACTATAATTGTCGTAGATAAATATTATTTCGTAGAAATTGATAAGGAATAAAGAGATTCTTTTGGTATTGAATATGAATCCAGCGATGGATTCTTTTGATAGGTGTAGTAATTACAGGTATACAAAGTATTTTTCTAGCTAAGTTATCGAATCTACGGAGTTTCAGTAGCTTTTCCCATAAAATGTCAGTGAATCCTTATAGTATAATAAACAATATATTCTTGCTCTAGATTGCTAGTGTTTTATTATAATCTTGGCTTGAAATGGAACGTTTATGAGATTTTATACCTATACAATATGAATTGAATGTTTGTTCATCTTCAACTTGATCACTCTCTACATTTGTATCATGTTCTATAAGTTTTAAATATAGAATTAAAAATTACAAGGATTCCCTAGTATAAAAATTAAGATATTCTGAATCAGTCATAAGATATAAAATTTGAGATCAAAAAGCCTAATGTTTAAAAAATATATATATTATAAAATAAATTACTTGCAGTTTGAAATTGAAAACATGTAGTCAAGCTTTTTAAATTTTCTTTTAAACAAATCTTACTTTAAGATATATTGATTTGCAATATTTATTTCTATTTCCAGATGAAATAATTAACCTAAATTAATTGATGATCCATTTTGGGGGAAATAAATTCAACAGACTCTATGAATAAATTTAGTAATGCTAATAGTTCCTCAACATTCATATTTTAAAACAATAATTTAATAATAAATATAATTAAATAGCATTTTAAATTGAACACAATACTTCGGAATCCAGTCAACTTTTATTTTGGAAAATGCTCCTATTAATAATTGGCAACTGCAAAATCGTTGACCACTTAATTCAAACAAAGTGACAACGTAAAATATCTGAGCAAGATGTCAAAACAAAATATTGATATAAGATTGAATACAAAGAATAAGATACTATAAAGCATTTATTTAATATATGATAAGATTTTTTTTGTTCTTGCAATCTCGTGATATGACTGAATAAATGGGATCGATGGGAAAGGAAGGTTTAAAAACACTGATAGATTATTTGGAACCGTATAAGGTTGCAACTGATGCTCTTGAGGGCGACTGCAGGCCTACCAAAACGTTTTTATATGGTATGAAAATTAATATTTTAGAATTTATGCCAATTTTTTCTTTATTTATAAAAATTTTAGGTATTATCTTCTTCTATAGGAACATAATCAAATAAATATGGATATAATGGAGAGAAATAGCAAAGAAGTAATAGATTTAATAAAGAAAAGAGCTAAAAAGTTTATAATTAAAAAATTTGAAATTCATGGATAAATGAGGATGTTGTCGTCGGAAGAAATTAATGAAGTAAAAAAACATATTGAAAACATATTGGATTTGATTATAACATTGACTTGGATGAAAATCTAATTTCACCCGTTTCCCCAAAAGCAAAGAGAATCCAATTAAAGGGTATCACTAAATTATAAAATTTAACTTAGCTACTTATTAAATGTAATGTTTGAAATAAATAGCATCCTCGTCAAATAGCATCCTCGTCAATAGTATCCTCGTCAATAGCATCCTCGTCAAATAGCATCCTCGTCAGAATTAAACTTCAACAGATATGAGGATGAGGTTGTTGTGGAGAATATCGTACCTAATGCATAACAAAACATTTAAATGTTAAAATAAACCAGTTTTGATATGTATAATTATCAAAATTTTAAGCTGCATATTACATTTAATTTAAATTTTAAATTACTTTTTGAAATTTATTACTACTGGTTTCACTATTTAAAGATCTCGCTTGAGGAAGAGGATATACTTCAAACGTATATCCTACTTTGGTTGAAACGACAGAAAGAGATTTGCCAATATGAAGATTAGCAAGAAAAATATTCGAGGATTTATCATTTTAGGAAGTTTTTAGAACACAGAAGAACATGTATAAATCCAGAAAATGTAGATTCATCATTATTTTTGCATATAATATCAATTATATATATATCTTTTCAGAAATATTTTATTTGATCAAATAATTTTTTTTTTTTTTTTTTTTTTTTAAGGGTAAATTCTCTCTTTATTTCAATAGTTGCTGATATAATATGTTATCAAAAGTTTATAGCAAATAATAAATTTTTTTATATGGTAAAATTAATAAAGGTAAAAAAATATAAAAATATAATTTGCGAAAGGGTAAGGGATAAAAGAATGGAAACTAGGAAAGAGAAGGGAGAAAGAGAGCATAGACATAGGAGATTATTCAATGGAAGAGAAACTTAGGTAGTTAGAGCGAATAATGGCGGTAGCAAGTCTTTGTCGTAAAAAAAGGGACTCTTTAGGCTGATCGGTTTTTTCCCGAATCCGTTTGCCTAATTCTTTAAAAAAACTTAGAGCTTTGCTACCGAAGGTGGTAAGAGTAGAGCAGGCGATAGGTATGAATAAGAAAGAGGGGTCTATGGAACTATATTTGATAGTTTTACGAGTTTCTGCTAGAGCGAGGGCATCGACGTTGTGGTTGGATGGTGCATTTGGGTCAATGCAGGTGAAGTCCCAGACTAGTAGCTGGCCCCTTGACCAAGGAATCAAGGACATTCCATCAGGACGTTTTCCGTCGGATCTAAAAATGCCGGTCGGTTCAAGTCTTGATGGAATGCCTGCGGATTTGAGAGCGCGCAATATGATGTCATTGCAATTGGTGTGCCGTGGAAAACGGCCTCGGCAAAAGCGGCAATGGAGGCAATGTCTGCCCTTGCGATCGACGCTGGTTTCGCAATGTTTGCATTAGTACGGTAAAACAATTTCGCAATTGAGCCGTAATCCAATGGCAAATCTTAGCTCGTCAGCGGTCAGCAACAAGTCGAGGTTGTTGGAATAAATTATCCATATTTTAAATTGAATATATTTTTGTGCCTAATATAGTAATTTCCAATTTTAAAACTTTTTCTAGAGGTGTAATGCTGAAATTTTTTATTAGATGCTTAAAAAATTGAAAGAATGGCTATAATTAAATTTTATAATAGCGGGTTTGGGTTAAAAAATTTATATAAATAATGGGCGGGCAGGTAAACAATTTTAGACTAAAGGGCGGGCGGGAGGGTTTTTTGAAAACTATGGGGGGCGGGTGGTGTGCGGGTTATAATTTTTTAAAACATTGGGCGGGCTTATGGTCCAAAAATCCGCCCAATGCAAACCTTTAATCGTATTTTTGGAAAATACTGCCATAATATGCTCTTTTACAAATAAAAAAGTGATGAGGATAAATAAAATCACAATATTTTAGTTTATGATTTTATTCATTTTTAATGTGCGTTACTCATTTATGAATAAAATTTAATAATGTATATATGCTTTTAGTGTTCATTGCGAAAAGTTATCAAATAAGTTTAGGCAGGCATATAGTGTTTTTTAAGGGGCCGCCAAATTATTTTTTGCCCTGGACCACCAAGTCTCAGGTTGGCGTGGGGTGGAGAGTAACATTAATGACAAAACTAAAATTTGAACAGACTAATTGTGATAATTGCAACTATATATATTTGATAATCTCAAATTTTTTTATTTATTCAAAAATACATTGCATAATTTTATGGAAGTTGGGCTAGCCTGGCTGAGGAGAGATGTGCCATATGAGAACACTTAATATTTTATATTTGAGCAAAAGGTATTTTTTAATAGACCAGAATCAAATTTTTTGACTGTTTAGTATATGATGTAATTATGAGTGCTTAGAAAGAACGCTATTGATTATTGTGATTGATAAAAAATTTAGATGTTACATGTTACATTAATAATTCAGCTACAATCAATTAGATTTAATTATTTTTCAGTAAAAATTATTTTTAGCATATAATATGAATAATATATATACTTGATTAAACTATGTCCTAATCTCAAAACAGCAGCAGCAAACGAATAAGCAACATCTATATTTTCATTATAACCTGAAAAATATCCTGTATCTGCCAATTCTAATTTATGTTTTTGAATTTCTATCGGTCCAAGCAAGATGAATAGCCATTCCTTATAAGTGATATGTTGAAAAATTGCTCCAAGAATTTTTCTTGTTGTTTGAACTTTTTAGTTATTAACCTAGGATTTGGTAATGCTTCTCGATTTTTAGCAATTCGAGGATTATTAAGTCCTTAATAAAAAATCAGATTATTTTAGAAATAGGTAGTCTAGTTATGTAGGACTAAATTTTATTTTATGTTAAAACAAAATCTATATAACCATCGCCATAATCGGGCTCAATAAGTCCTTTGTGGGGCATATTTGACATTCCCCAATGTTTAGTCTTTATATTATTGCAGAATCCATCCAATTCCCGTTCATATTTATTACATGTGTGAATTCGCAGATGTTTTTCAATTTTACATTTTCGAGCTAAAGTCGTACTAGATATATTAAGGGATAATAAATAGGGCCCTATCTCATATTTATTTAGTTTCCCTCTAAATTAAAGTAAAAATTATGAGAAAGAAACAAATATTATTTACTTAAGAAGGGCTTTCATATGGTTTGCAACAAAAGAATATTCTAGAGCAATCTCTCCATATATAGTAAATGGTGTCAGAGGGTATGTGAATTCTCTAATTGTTAAATCTCTGATACCTTGTTGCATAAAAAGGGAAATGGGAGTATAATATTAAAAAAATACTTTTATCGTATACCAAACTAGTAAAATGATCTCGTATCAGATTATTGAACGATGCCCCTTTGGCTATAGCTTCATCAATATCGGATGGGTTTAGATGGACACAAAATGTAACCGATTTTAAACATAATAACACTATAAATAATTTGTGGTAATGCTGACTAACCATGTCAATAAATCAAATAGAAAAACAGTACAATCGTATAATAACGTGCAATATTTGACCAATTTTTTTATATTTTTTTATATTTTATTATCAAATATTATTTATGGCCTTTGAAATTTATTTTACTAAAAGCCAATTTATGACACTTTTTATATCTAGATAACTAACATTATTATATGACGAAATAGAATTCTCTAAAATTTCGAAATAGGTTTTCCTGTTCTAATTTGTGAAAAGTGGGGTTCTGATTTCTAAATTTGACACGGTTGAGAGGGTTCCTGTTCTAAACTATATTAAAGCAATCAAAATAAAATTCAAAATATTTAAACAATAAAAGAACCCTTTAAAATTAACATACATTATAAACGATATAATATTGATTACTCACACTTTTGTTAGAACCGGTTTCTGAAAATTTAAAAATGAGTTTTGGTTTTTATAAATCATACTGATAATATATAATTTTTTATTTGATTAAAATGTTTTTTGAGCATACCAAAATTTTGAAAGAGGATCTTTTATAATGCTTAGATGCTAAATGTTAAGTGCCAGCAAAGCAATGCCTCATTAAAATCTAAGTAATACACTAAATTTGAATTGAATGATATAATTTATTTTAATTGAATATGGCCCTAATGAGTCTATATTTTCATATAAATTGGGATATTAAAACTTTTGGTTCTAAAAAGTTTATTCGAATAATAGAAAATATTATGGAAAGGAAAAAATTATTTGGAAAGTTTTTTTTTCTAGATATCGATTTATTAGAGAGATAGAGATAATTTAAAAAAAAATCGTATAAAAAATAGTTTACAGTGCTGGTTAGTGGGTTCTGATAATTAAACGATACCTAGTCTGACTACTTAATTCTATCCAGGGATCTATTACAAGGGGAAGGGGATAGATCATCATTGAAATTGATAAGGTGTAAAATAAAAGTTTAGAGGCCATTTTGAAAAGTCATTAAAATATAATACAAATAATTAAATTTAATTTTTCTTATTCCGTTATAATTATTTTTCCTGATTTCCTAAGTGTTATTTATAATTGTGACGTTTACTAGT
The DNA here is from genome assembly GCF_954871325.1 of Gordionus sp. m RMFG-2023. Lineage (NCBI taxonomy): Eukaryota > Metazoa > Nematomorpha > Gordioida > Chordodea > Parachordodidae > Gordionus > Gordionus sp. m RMFG-2023. The sequence continues at coordinate 45,457,635 of NC_088776.1, forward strand.
TTTCCTTTTTAAATATTTTTTAGAAAGTTTTTGTCACTGTCTCTTCTTTATGTTCAGCAACTCGATATAAATAATATATGAGAATCTTGTGACATTTTAGCCAAAAAATAACAGAACTAGTTAATTTTTTGGAATACTTTTCAAGTTATTTTAAAAAATTTACACATATATTCACTATCTTTATATGATGATTTTCCAAATTTAAAATTACTGCTTAATAAATATAATGTCTCATCTAAGGCTCCTGAGCAAAGCTTTCCTTAGTCTTGTTTTGAAGAAAAACTGGCACATCTTTTTGACACCAACTTTGAAAATATTTTTTTGTCAATAAAATAAAATAAATATTTATTTCGCTCTAACCAAATTTCTATGAAAAATAAATATTATATATTTTTTCGGAGCAAAATAAATATTTATCATGCAATTTTTTTAATTAAATTTTATTTATTTTTCTTCTTAATTTCTCGAATTAAAATTTTCAAATGACAGAATTATTTTGTATAATAAAAAGATTGACAAAACAAAAAAATAACATATTTTAAACAGACTAATATAAATGACTAACTATTTATACGATAGATAAGAGGCTGCATGGAGCCATGGATAAGAAATTTGAACGCCAAATTTCTAAGCAAATGTTCTAGCGAATAATAAAATATTTATTAAGATCGCCCATGTGATGGTAATTTTTCTTTGAATATCCTACAGGAAAGAAAGAGCTTTGTGGATTATATAAAAAAGGCTTTACATAAAAATTTTCTAAAGTAACTTTCAATGTAACTAGTTACTTTTTAAATATAACCGTAATAAGCTACAACTGATTTTAGAAAATATAGCTAATGACTGTAACCAGTTACTTTTTAAGAACGTAACTTGTAATTATTAACTTTAAAAAGTAACTTTAAACAATACTAATAATAAGGGATAATTACTTACATACTATATTTTTTAAAGAAAAAGGAATAAATTATTTAAAATCATAGAGCTATATTTAATAGCAACCCCCTCCCCCCTTCCAAAATGATATGATATTAAACTAGTAATTAGTTTTAAAATTTTTAATAGAATTAATTTTTCATATAGACGAAATGTGCAAATTTTCAAAAAAATCCTATTGTCCCAGCTAGTGTTGTTAAACAGTTCGATTTGAGCCGATTTTTAAAAACTAACTCAATATTTTATTCAGAATAATGTTACGCAAGCATGAAGATTTTGCTCATAGATGGCACAAAGGTCTAGACATAAATTAGCAAAATTTCGAGGCTTAGACAACATTTTTCTGGCTAAAATATTGAGCCGTTTTTAAAAATCGGCTCAAAACGAGCCGTTTAATAACACTTCCAGCCCTCTTATAAGCAAAAATTCTTGATTATATCCCTGAAAATTTTTTAAAGTATCTAATGGACTTCACCATAGAACTTTCATATATAAATGATAAGATTACTATAACTTGGTTAATTAATTTGGGCTCTCGATAATATGATCCCATAAGATCATCCAATTAGGCAAAAAATCAGAAGTTACAGTAATAAAAGTTTTTTTGAATTTGTATAAATTATTACAATTAAAAAAATAAGTATGAAGATATTTTTTGATAAATATTAAAAATACTATACTATAAATTTTATTACCTTTTTCTCAAAGGAAGTTAGAATCACTCTATAAAAAGGTATCAGAAATCTAAAATTTTAGCATATTCAAAACTAAATAAGAGACGAAAATAAAAATTTTAGTTATTTGCAAAATATATTTTTTTTATGAAATACTTTTACGACATTTTTTTTAAATAAAAAATTAATATAAATGTCCTAAAGGTGCTATGTTGAGAAATATAATGAATTCATAAAAAAAATCAAATAATCTATAAAATTATTTACTATATTTTTTTATAAAAATGTAACCTTTTTTCCGTATAAATTTTGTAACAAAGGGATATAAAAGCTAATTACAGGATATAGCCATGAAAGAGAAATATGCAGATTTCATATTTTGTAAATGTTATTGGAGACAGGCACTCGGATGGGGGTGGGCTATGATGCAATATCGTTATTGAAATTGAAGGGGGGGGTTGTGAAAACTCGGGAAGTTTGGTATGGAGAGAAATGCATTTACTGGGTAGAAGGTATGCTAATTGATTTCCTTTTTTTTCTAACTTTTATCTGGATTTTCTTTCTTATATTCCTAATTTATTTAGATTAGAGACCTATAAAATCTAAAATTTTGACCTGAAGTCTGGGGGCAAAATTTTTTTAAAGGCCCTGCCCATGGCCCTTTGGAGCCCATACCCCATAGATAAAGAACTCAAATTCAAAATATTTATTATATCTCTATTTTAATGTTATGCATTAAATTTAAATATTCCTTAAATACTTTGGTGATGTGTTTTATTCTATATTGCAAAATTCTAAGAAATTGGATATTGAACATTTCCTTATGATCTTTTAAAAAATTTTTTTAGTTTTTTTATAATTGTTATATTATGTTAAAAAGGATAGGAAGGAATGTAATATTAATATTTTTCGTGTTGATGTTACCGCCAGCCTCTTTCTATTTGGTACATATAATCAGTGATATATCAATAAGTCGCCTTCTAATTGCGTACAATTTTATTCAATTTACATTATTTCTTAAAATATGCTAAAATTTAATAAATTTTATGATAAAATTTACCTATATTTTCATTTTCGAGAAGGGTTGGGTCGAGAATATAGGATTAATTTTATATTCGGGTTGGGTTTAATAAAAATTTTCAGATTAGTTTGGGTCTAAAAACCCACTTCTTCCTACAGTTCGGGTAGAAAAATTTTTTCCCACATCTCTAACAGGGGGTAATATAGTTTGGCTGGGTGTAGAAGTGCCTGGTAGAATAATTATTTTAAAAAAAACAAAAGCAATGCATTGTTATTAAAATACAAGAATTCATCTTAAATAAAATATTAATTAAGGGTTCTCTGATGGCTAATTTGCAGCTTACTACTAACCCAGAAGGGGAGGGAGAGTTCAACAAGGTAAAATAATGATAGTATCAGATGTTACAAAGAAATAAAATTTACATCTTGTTGTTACATAATTTTAAAAGTAGCAAATAATATATACCTAAGGTTAAAAAAGACAGAATATTTGGAGTCATGATACTAGAAACCAGGATTGACAAGGAGCCAAGTGAAAGGCATATAAGATAGTTTCAAATATTTTGAAATACCACATAGGTGATTTAGATAAGGAAATAAGGAATGAATAGCCAATGGATAAAACGGCGAGATATGAGTGTGATAATTAATATTATTAAATTGGAAAAGTAAATTATATAAATCCAACCTTTAATAATATCCATTTCAAATAGTAGTTAAATTTTAAACAAACTTTAGATTTTAAGTGTTATCCGAATAAAAATTTGTTGTTTATTTTGAGAGTTTAAAGAAAGCTGGGGCTAGATGACAAGGAATTTGTTCTTTTGCTCTATTTTGTTCTTAATCATAAGCTAAACAAATATTTAAAATCTATCTATGAATTATAATAATTTCCGAAATATCTACCTATCATAATATAGAATGCTCTAAATTTGTTAGTGGTGACAAATTTCAAGATTTATGCCCTGGGTAATACAGTCAATATAATTTGTGATTGAATAGAACTATTTAAAAAAATATATATGCTAGGGGAGAGAGTACGATGCTATTAATCATTATGTAAATTAAAAGACAAAGTTAAAATTATTAAAACAATTTTAATAATTATTAAAACAATTTTAATAATATGAGTTAAATGAATAATTCAAGAGGTGTAATGTTTAGAACATAATTTTTAATCTTTGATATTGGCATAGATGATAATCTTTATTGCCCCATTTTGTTTCTTGTAAGATTAAATTCCTTTAAGTGCACTATGTAGTAAGTATTATTTTTATAAGTATGATTATATTATATTATGTTTTATGTTAAAGTCCTGCGATAAGATTTTATAATATCGGCAAGGAATATATGTTTATTTTCGTCTGATTATTTTGAAATATTAGTTAAAATACTTATTATATAATTGCATTTTTTTCTATGAAATTTAAGGATAGGGGGCATAATGTTTATTATATTGATTTTATTATTATTATCAGCATATATAAGTTTTAACTCTCAAATTATTTAGGCAGTTATTATTTTTTTAAATTCGTGATTGGTAACTCTATTCAAATATTTTCGTACCCATATTGATCAAAGTTATAAATTACCACCCTTTTTACTTATAATAATAATCATTATCATAAATATTAAACTTTTCATAATGTTCATACAAAATATTTAAAGGAAAATGTTTTATAATAAATATTAAGTCATTCATATTTTCAATCAAAGTATGGATCGATATTTAAAAAAGAGTCCTATTAAGATTTATAAGACATTAAAGATTTATTCAATATTAACATTATATATTAACACAAATAATTTAAACGGCTCAAATACCCTTATTTTCCATTTCTATATCCGAATCAATTTTAAAATTTGGAAAATGTTCATCACTGTGTAGACTGGGCCAATCCTTCCTAATATATTTTCGATTTGTTAAATGACTTGAGCTTTCAGGCGTTTGTGATTCCTCAATTGGCGTAAAACGATCTTTCTGATACTTTGGGGCATATATGTTAGGTAACTTTATGCACACGGATATAGGTTTTGCATGTTCATCGTGTATTGACTTAGCTTTATTTTCATCTTTTTGCTCTTGTTCCAATCGATATTTGTACCAACATGCTAGAATAGTCGAAGATATGCCCAATATTGTTAAGGGAAGGATGAAGGCTATACACTTAACAATCATGGCTGAATTGAAAGCCGTTTATTTGAAAACATTACTTCGATCCATGCAAAGTTTGATATTATTATATTGCAATAATTATATATATTATCCTTTTTTGTTTCAAAACTCATATGCAAGAAATATCTGATTGTTATAAACAATATAATTTATATTTATAACTATAAACTATCTATGTACAATTAATAATAGATCTAATATAATTATACTTATAAACATATCATGAAGGGTGTTATGGACCTTAATATTCCAGAATATCTAATAATTAAACATGTTGAAGGCCGGCAAATTTATTTATAAATTTTATATATATTTGGACCAACATATTGATAAAAAAAATATATTAACTACAATATAACATAATAAGAATGACCATATTTGTGATGTACATATATATATTATATAATGATGCTCTATTAATTATAGTTCTTGCAAAAACCCCTTAAGTCGTTCTAAGAAATAATATTAAATTTTTAAATATATAATGTGTAAAAATGAACAATTAGTATAATATATTTATAGTTCAAATTTTATCCATGAATGAATAATATGTTTAAAGTATACGCAAATTCTCTACTGTAACATGAAGAGCAAGTAAAAAGGTATATACATTATAAATTTTCTATTCTAATTCATTTTTTAAAGAGGTATCAAAATTGAAAAATTATTTTTATTATAGTTATTTCTCTAAAATTTTATAGTCTATAGGTAATAATTTTTATGTAAAACGCTTTCGTTTAGAGGTTAATAGTGGTATAATCTGAGCAATTTAATTATTATCGTAATCAATTTATATTCAAGGTTTATTGGCATTGGCGCAATTACGCGAAGAAGTATTTGCGTATAATTCACGCGCTGAGAAGACAGGTCTTAGATCAATGGTGTTAATAAAAAAATATTTTTGAAAAGTTCTTTTGAAAAATAATTTTTTAAGATATAATTTTTATGTGGTAAGTTTTTATGCAATAACGACTTGTCCGGAATTCTCATTTTATGAAGGAATACTGAATCTCAATATCAAATCATCTACCAAAATAGTTTTTAAATTTGAAAAAAATCTGATTTTACCAGAGTGCATAATTTCAGGCAATATCTTATCTTTGAGTATTTAATTATGAAAAAAAAATCTATGAAATAAAAATTAACATAAATTAAGAGTTGTTTATAAGTTCTTAGTGAAATTGTCGGAAATTCATAGATTAGGTCCTATACACATATTAAAATACATTTCCGGTAAAATCAGATTTTTTCCTAATTGATTTATAATTGAGATATTCCAAATTCTCAATTGACAACTCCGGCTAGGTCATCGTTTCAAAAAATATAAATTTTTAAAATCTTGATATTGATATTGAACCACCCGAGGTATTGCCTTAGGGAAAGAAAAATTGATGAAGGATATTGAGATAAATTAGTTTTCGAATTAATATAGTGACTGCTAATTGTCTATTTCAATAAATAAATTACATTTTTATGAAAGTCTGAATGTAAATTATTGAAAATTGCCCCCAGAAATCTGGTACGAAGGTAGAAATTTAACCCTTCTAATAACATTATTATGCCCATTATTATGTTATTAGATTATTAGTACTAAAACCGAATCTATATATCCATTCTGATCATGATATATTATTGTCAAAATTTGTTAATGTTAAATATACCAGTATGATATTGAAACAACAAAAATTTGCTCTGATCGAGATAAACAATTTTTATTTATAATATTTATATAAAAAAAATAAGATTTTTAGAAATAACGCATATAAAAAATCAAAAAACTTCAGTGTCTTAGTAGGTAAGTGCGTGGATTGCTAATTTGATAGCTCTTAGTAATGAGCAAAATACATGATTTTCTCTACTGAAGCCAACTAGGTTGTTCTGCTAGGGAATATACTATATAGTAGATCGGAAGTGAACGAGTGATTCCGTCTCTTAAATATATTAAAAAAAGAATAATGATTCTCCCCGTCAGATGGATTTTGTTAATATGTATTTTTCATAAAATATCTAAACATGTCATTTATATATCATTATATATAGAAAAAAATTAAGTTGGACTAGTTAACGATGGCATAAATCTGGATTCGAATCCAGTAAGGACTATATTTCTTTTCTGAAGTCAACTTAATAGTTATATCCTTGAGGGGATGATAATAGATTGGAGGAGACCGCTTAATTCCGCCTTTAAATATTTAAAAAATAGGCTTTATAACACTTTGATATAATTTGGTTGTTGATTAGCAAATGGTTTGAAGGGTATTATCACTAGGCAAAAAAAATGAGTTTTTTTGCATTTTATATGTTGACTATGCGATAACTTGGCATTCAAAATTGCTTTATAATGATAATAAATAACTTATGGTTTTAATAATATGGTTAATGACACTACTTCCTTGAAAAGGCATCTTATGTAATGTTACATGATTTTTTAAATCATATTCAGATATTTGTTATATAAATCTAATTATCCGTTACCTGAAAAGTGCAGGATATAATTGAAAAAAAATGTATGAAAATGGAGACAGGGGTTATATGGCAGTGTTATTCTCGCTTGCAATAAAATTTTATTTTTATTCTATAAGATTAAACCAATTGTACCAATGGCCAGTCTCATCATTAGACTACAAAATAAAAAGAACCAAACTATTTTTCATACTGTGGACGCTGTTTAGGATTATGTAAATGTGATTGCTATGTTAAAATATTAATCTTTGAATCTAGGTTAGTAGGAGGTAAGAGGGGGGAGGATAACAACTTTTTAAATTTTAATCATTGTTGTCAGGTAAGATATCAAACTAATTAAAATCACTCTAGGTCTAGGTCTTCGAAGCAGATTTGTTAGGTAATGAGGTAAGGAACTTCTACAATCCCTAAGCGAATGACGATATTACCCCTCCCCCCCACACACCCTATTTAAAAAGGAAATCCAAATAAAAACTACTCCTACCCCCTCAAATTTCAATGGAGATTTACATCATATCCCCCTCCCCGTAGTAGAAGTTCCAGGGGGGGGGGGGTATTAAATATAATTCCTGACAGAGGCCTTAAATTAAATTTACTAATATAATTTAAAAACATAACAAAAATAGTCAGTAAAAGTAAAAATAAATCTTGATTTAGAATTTATTCAACTTCTATATTAATGGGACTAATGATGTCGCTCCATTCAAGCCGACTCTTAAACTGCTTAGCCAAGTTTATAATCGAACCTTGGAACGCAAATCCGCTCAGCCTTGGAGTGCTAGCCAAAATAATTGGCTAAGCCGAATCATTTTTGTTATTATAAAAAGTGAATCCCCTGAAGTTGAAAAAGGTAGCGATGCCTCTGGACCTCAGTCTTTAGAGTTAACAAGAAACCTTAAATAAAATTGAAATAGTTATACTACATTTTTCCAAGATTTCAAAAAATTCATAGATTTCAGTGAATTCACTCAAATTTTATGAATCAAAAGTCTATTAATTCTCTACCAGGGTTAAAATATTTATATTATTTATATATCCCCCCTCCCCCTTTACAATATTAGATGACACTGCATATAATTATTTTTTCCATTCTCCTGCATTCCCGGTTGCTAACATCGTATATACATAACCTATATAATGATCCCAACGATACTTTTGGTTGGAGTGATAAATTAAGGGATAAAAATCCCACTTCTAATATTATTCTAATCCTCACAAATTATTCCGAAAATGTCACATACAAACATATACAAATAAAACCGCTGACGAATATACGTCAATCTTTAAAAGAGTCCATTGATATATTTCAAAATTACACGTTCAATAAAAATCATGAAGCAAACTCAAGCGATTTTTTTACAAACAATGCAACACCCTACAGATGCGGACAATATTTCGACTGTATTATATACGACAAAACAGAAACGCCTTTTAAAAATAACTCATTTATGAAACAATTATCAACGGACCAAAAGGTGCTATTATTCGAAAAAATGACCTCTCTCGATTCGAATACAAATTCAAATGGTTTAGAGAGTCTCGATTTTAAAACTGATGTAAATGAGAATAAGATTCTTTCTAATATAATCCTTCGAGAAGCACCCGATTACAATTGGACCGAAAATGACGAACATTTTGAGACGAATCCCTACTTGAGTCTGGACGAAGTTAATGAATCCATCGATGAAGCCATTTCACAAGCCAAAATAATTGAACGAGATTGGGATTCGGGATTATTTGATTTGCGTATGTTATTGATTATTGATACCATTTTCATTTTATGGATGGCTATTTGTTTTATAACATATTTTGGATATTATACATAATTTTCGTTGTTTAATGAATCCTTTCCTTTTTAAATATCTATCTTTTTTTATTTTACTTTTGAGAAGCGGTTGAAGGACTTCACGATAACTCAATATACAATTTTCCTAAAACCATTTATGCCAAATATGGTAAAATCGGGATCATAACCTCTTTAACGTCCCACATCTTAGGAAATAAATTAAAGTAACATTTAAGATAAAGTTATACTTGATGAAAAAAAATTTTTTACAACAACGATTAAACGATTTTGAAGAGAAAAACGAATTTTAAGGAGAGTATAAAAAATGTATTTTATTGTCTATTTTCTTTCTCTTTTCGTAAGGATAACATTTTTACAAATTAAAATTAGAATGTAATATTAAAAAGGTTAAGATATAAAATAAAATTATAACTAAAATAAAAATATAATTTGAATCAATTGAAGTACAAATTTTAATATATAACTAATTTGAATATATTTTTTTTTAATTATAAGATCCAGAATAGATGATTCACGACATATAATACAAATTCTGACTAGTTTAAACCTGAGAAGGACTCTAATGAGGGAAATATGTCCCGTAAAAAATGATATATTAAAAAAAGAATGTACTAGGAAATATAGGACGTATGATGGTTACTGTAATAATCTGAGACACAAAACTTGGGGTATGTCAATGTTCCCTCCAATGAGACTTTTGCCTCCAGACTATGCTGATAGTAATTTGTCTTAAAATTGTATAATGTGCTGTTATGTAAATTTTATTTTTATTTGAATAATAATTATCAAAGACGTGCAGAGACCCTTTTCAGACCCATACTAGGATAAAAATAATCCCCCATTTTCAGTTTGGCTGGGATTTGTATAAATACTTTATATTTTTATGCCCAAACAAATCTCAAATTTTTTGTTCATATACTTTGGCTGTACGAAGGCGAAGTAGAAAATATGAGAAGATAGTTGTTTAAAAGCATAATGTACAACTGATTACTGTATATTATTTTAATTTATTTTAAGTAATATAACCCGAGAACGTATTTTTTATTTATTTTATATGTCCAACCCTAAGCCGAGCTTTGCTACGGGTCCACAGATCTTCTACCATTAAAATTTCTGTGAAAATATTCTATTCAAAAAATTAATCAAACAAAAAATAATTTTATATAGAATTAAACTCACCCAGGAAAGCCAAAGATGGAACAGATTTACCAAATGCACGATTGTTAAGCATGAATGTATTTTCATCATTCCCCGTTAGCGATAAAAAAATTACGTCAATGATAACTAACTTCGGTCAATTCGTGGACCACGAAATAAATTTGTTTCCGTTACCTTACGGTATAATTCAAAAAAAAAATTGAAAATTGGGAAAAAATTTATCAAAATTAGATTTTGATTTTACCTTCGCAAATTTAGCAAATAATATAATACATATTTATGCTAGGTCGATTTACTCCTAGACTAAAATGTTGCGAACCCCAATATGAACATCCTTTGTGTTTGCCACTTCCTATCCCAAATAACGATAGTATTTTTAATCAGTTCAATCACAGTTGCATGGAAATGATGAGGTCCTTGCCCGGGATATACGAAAATTGCAGATTAGGCAATTTTTACATTTTTTTTAAAGATTATTTAATTACATTGTGTTTTGTATAAATATATTAAGCACTATCTCCTACCCTACTTATATATATTATATGTATATGGAATCTATGAAAAATAACTCAAAAGATTTAAGTTTTTTTTTGATATATTACTTACTAATAAAATTGCAACTGAGCTAAAAAAAATTTCTAAATTAAAACACTTTCGAATCATATTTTCGGCAAAGAAACTGCTATGGAACTCAGATTTATAATAGGGACCTGCAATATAAATTTTAAAAATAAATATGAATATTCAAATTAATCAATTATTCATCCCAACAATATGTTTAAAGAATTTTATAAATGGCAGGCCCTCGACAACAGATAAATCAATTGACATCCTTTATCGATGGTTCTGTTATATATGGTAGTACACCCAAGGATGCATTGGAACTTAGAACACTCCAAAATGGTGATTTATTTATAATTGATTGGCAAATTTTAACATATATATTTCTCTGAATTTTGATATTGTAACTGCATATCGAAAGATTTCTTCGCCAATTTGTCTGTTTTTTTAAGTATCATTTCTAAAAAATAATAAAACTATCCCTACCCACCACTCACTAAAAAATAAAGAAAAATAAGTAAAAGTTATGAATTTTTAAAAATAATTATCATAATTCAAAATTTATAAAAAAAAACTTTTTAATAATTTAAAAAATAAGTGTTAAAATCCTAAATTGTTATTAAAAATATGTAACCCAGCCAGTCCTGCAATAAGGTTTGGGGAATGACTCACTTAAAATTGCCCCTCCCCCATTTTTAGCATAGCATCCTGGCTACGCCTATATATATATATATATTAAAACTCAAAAATGTTTATACACAAACAAGAAGTTTATATAATTTTTTAGGAAATATTTTTTTAAACACTATAGGGCTAAGTCAGTGGCGTATCCAGGATTTTCTTATAGGGGGGGAAAAAAAATTTTGGGGGCTTCGCCCCCAAACCCCTTTTACCTGGCCTTCGGCCAGTTTTGCCACGGCCTTCGGCCGGGTCTTATTTAGCTATTCTATTAAATTATTCATAATTTAATTATATTTCTTTTTTTAACTATTATTTACTAATTCGTGCTTATGGATAGGATATTACAAGCCTCTTTTTTATTATTTCAAGATAGGTATATTATATTTAATAAAGTTTTTTTAAATGTAAAGTTGAAATAAAGTGTAATGTCATTTTTTTTATAAAATTTGCTTTAAAAACTAGCCTCAGCTTAAATTCTCATGCAATATAAGTAGAATATAATTTTTTTATTGAAAATACTAATAGTAGTTTAAAATATTGACTAGAAAATAATTAAATTAACAAGTTTTTTTAACTTCTTATCAAATACAAGATTTTTAATTATTTCGTTTGTCGTTAGAACCAAATCTCTGTGTATATTTAACAGAGCTAACCCATTTAGCCGAGATTCAGTACTTCGTAAATATGTTTTCAACCCTCTCAAGTTGGAAAAAGTCCTTTCATTCGTACATGTTGTAATAGGCAAACATGCAAGAATATAAAACAACTTCAAAATATTTGGGAATTGAGCCTAGGTTTCTTTACACCTATTGAGCGCATCAATAGCATGCTCAAGTAAAATAGCTAAACGTATAAATATTTATACCACAATTCGAATTCACTGATTAAATTTATTTCAGTATCAATCTCATAGGAATAAAATTTTTCTAAATATTTAATTTTACCAATAGTGGCATTAGAAAATGAAGAAGGATCTTTGGGTAATAAAACTTGAAGATTGCTAAAGACTTGTTTTTTATCTAAAACCCGTACTTTTATTTGCGATAAAAAAGTATCTAAGAATGGGATGAAAATGGATATTTTATAATATTCTTCAGTTGAGCCAATATTTATTTTCATCTCAATAATGGCCTAGGTGCTAGACGAGGTTTAATTAGTATTATATCATAAAATTTAGCCTTCGATTCAACGTCTACATTTATTCTTATTGTATCTACCTGTTCATGCATATTTTCCGCCAAATCAATAACCTGAACCAAATCTAAATTTGGTTTTTTTAAATTTCTACAAAGTAGTGAGCTATAGGAAAATAATTTATTGATGCAACTAGCAGCAATGATAAACTCTGATTGATCAATTGAATTCAATAATGATATCGCTGCTAACGACACATTACTTTTTTTTCATGCTCAACCTTATTTATAAATTATCGTTTGATTTCAATCTCTTTGACTAAATATTTTTCCATTTTATTAATATTTTTGAATAATATGTTGGAAAATTGATATTCAAATATTTGTAAAATTTTGATTGGTGGGGAGGGGGGGGGTCTGGGGGGTAGGGGTAAAATTTTTATTAGCTTAAAATGATATTTATGAAAATAGTCAAATTTGCGATGGGGGGGGAATTTCCCCCTTTCCCCCCCATTGGTTACGCGCCTGGGCTAAGTTGAATTAGGAAATGGCCTAAAAGTTTATAATGAATTCAACATTATAATCCATAAATTAAAATAATTCATAAAAATTTATAACATTTTTTTTAAAAACATACATAGACAATTATAAAAATTCCACGAAATATTGAATATTAACAGAATTATTATTGAAAATACTATGTAATATTCCTAAAATACAAAATAAAATTGTATGTAATTTTATTAATCAGGTATGTTAAAGACATTGAAACATCCATTGAATTCCCATATGAAAGATCTTTTGCCATTGTCCAACGGAACAAGATCCGAAGAGTGTACATTGTTACTTCAAGATAAAAAGTATCCTTGTTTTTTAGCAGGTTAAATTTAAAAATTATTTTTTTTAAAAAATAGTTTATAAATAAAAAAAATGAATAAACCTAAAAAATCTATATATAATGCAAATGATTCAATCAGATTATCAAGAAGATCATTTATGTATTATATTTTAAAGGAGAGGAGAGAGCAAATGAAAATGTTCCGATAACGGCAATGCATATTCTATGGGTAAGAGAGCACAATAGGATCGCCGAAAAGTTATCAGAAATTAATCAATATTGGAACGACGAAACCCTGTAAATCATTATAATTAAACTGTATACTCCAAAAAATATATATATATTTTATTCGTAGATAATCTCAATTGATCAGGGATTCATTAAAAAAAAAATATTATATTCATTTCTATCGTATAAAGTATAACACGTCTTAAAAATTTTTTTTTTGGATCGAGATGGGTCAGTCCTGATATTTTGTAAAAAGAGGGTTCTTCTTGAATTTTGGATAAATATTTTAAAATTCTATTTATTGGGAAGCATTATTTAGATTTAATTGTGATTGAGTTAGTCTTAGTAGTTTACGTTTTTTTTAATTGGAGAAGGGAGCATTATAGTTCGCACAAATTGAACAACTTTGCCTTAATTTTTTATTAATAAAAGATGTTAATGCATACTTCTTAAAATTGAGGTTGCCTTTTTATTAAAACCGTCGATTCAAAACTTTAACTAAGTTCTAAAAAATGAGCTGTCTTTTAAAATTATATTATCGCCTGCCTTTTATTTCTTTATTTTATAAATATTTCATTGAGTTATTTTTTTTACCTTTTATATAATATTACAAAATGAAGAATAATTATTTATAAAAGCGAATCTGTTTTTTAAATGGTTATTAGCCAAATGGTAACCAATTTGCACTATGCCATCTGAAATGCATTATTTGCGTTTACAGCGCAGCATTTGAAACGTTCAATTTGTACGCACTATAACTTAAATTTAACTATAATTAAAAGTTAGCTTCAGCAGTTTACGTTTTTTTCATAACACAATGCATTCTTCAATTCAATATCATAGAAGTATATCGCTTTTTTGGTGATATAGTGTTTTTCAAACACATATATAGGATAATTAGATCACTCAAGGAATGCTCAATTGAAAGAGAATTTTAAAAAAAATTAAACAAGTATCTTAAGTTTTAAGAGATATGAGTTAGGGTTAATATTAGAAAAAGTTTTTATTAAAATATAATCATTATGTTGTTTTCTTGAAAATTCGTTATAATATTCGGAGGAATTATAAGAATCAGGTTTATTTTATCAAAGAATCTCATGATATATTTTAATAAATTCATGACATTAACAAAAAAAGAAAAACAATTTAAAATTTGAATGTCATTACCAAAACAACAAAAAAATTCATAGAAATTTTTAGACACAATTATGGTTCCTTTTTGGGGAGACTCATTTATAGAATTTTATTTTTAATTATATAATTATAAATTTAGAAATTATATTTTTTTAACTAGGTTTTATGTAAAAAAGAAATTTAATAAAATATTTTAATTGTGGAAAAAAAAACTAATAGTTTAAAGGAGAAAATTAAAACAATTCTGACTACTTAATAATTTATAATAATAAACTGTCAAATCTGACATGTCATTGTGATTATTAATAGATAAATAGAAATTTAAATTAATTACAACGACAATTTCCTCGAGTTAGACCGTAATTATATCTATATGGTAATTAATTATATATAGTTGGCATATGAAGATTTGTTAAAGAACGACCAAATTTTATTTAAATTAGACCCATTTGTATTTAAATATATATTAACGTATACAACCAGCTAGTTAGATTTAGAAAAAAAACCCAGACTTTTCTGGATTTTAACCCAGATCTATACGGTAAGTATATTTGCCTTCATCGGTTTCACAAGCATCTTGGCATATTTGTATATAAAGATAATTTACGACATAATCTAAAATTTTAATAAAAACATATAAAAAAATAAATAATGTTCAACGCGTCATTTATTATACTATCTGGATCTAATTAATAGCAAAAAGGGACACTAAAAGTGCAAAGGACCACTATGTTTTTGAAAGAGAACATTATGTGATTAAAAAAAGCTATATATATATATATTAGATTTTGAACAGGAAAAAGAACTATTATTCATTTTGGAATATAAAATTAATTTTCTAATTCCAGACAAATATTTTTATTAGGGATTAGACAATTTTTTAAAAAAATAGGATAGGACGTGGTTTGGAAAATCACGACATAAACAGATCACTAATCAAGTAAATGGAATAAAATCATTCATATTTATAAATAATTTAATATAATAAGGTTTAATATTCTTAGTTGTTTTTTCATTAAAAAATTTTTTCAACATTTTAGATATCAAGAAAGTAGAAGGATTGTAGGAGCCATATTGCAAAATATTATTTATAAAGAATTTTTACCCAAGGTTTTGGGTAACAAAAATATGCAAAAATATTTGCTCGACATGTTAAATATGGGATATTTTACTGGATACAATGAAAAAGAAAATCCAACCATTGCTAATGCTTTCAGTACAGCCGCATTTAGATTCGGACATAGTTTGTTAAAGTATAAAAATATGAAATAAATTTATTTGCTGAAAATATGCTCATTTATATTAGGCCTACAAAAACACTAATAATTCAAAATTGGTATTATTCGTATTCGTACCAAATAAATAAAGCTATTATTTGATTCAATTCGTTGAATATTGGTTCGATTAATAAGTTAAAATATTTTAAAATATTAGGTATAATGTTGAATACTTACAAATATTTCAAATATTTGTGATTAATTTCTTTGAAAAATATAAATTATTCTAAATATTTTGAAATGAGTTAATAATTTTGGAAGTACATTCTACGAATAAATTTTAATTATTTTTAGTGTTCGATTCGAATTCGAATAGAAGGATCGAATAATGAGTCATTATTTAGGTTTGTCTTAAATATAAGAGATAGATTAAACCACTTTTATTATTATTTTAGTAATGACATCTATAGAATTGGTTACTTGCATTCCTACTATTCTCCTATGCCTCTAAGAAAATCCTTTTTCAATCCAAAAATATTATATGGCTTGGAATTTCCAGAGGGTGTGGATTCAATGTTGAGGGGATCATTCACTCAATTAGCTCAAGCTATGGATGAAAACTTTGTGCCCGACATCAAGCACAATCTGTTTAAGAGAGAAAAACAATTTTTTGGTATTTTTTTAAACTATGATAATATATCAAATAGATCTGGAAATACTCGGTCACCAATTTTATAAAAAAAAGAGACTAAATTTAATAGGTACATAAGCACCCCTTAGGGTGCAAAATAGAAAATTTAAATAAGGGTGACAACCAAAACAAAGGGCACATGAGTTCAATCTAATTTATTTTAAAATTAATTATAAGGTAAATATTTTTATAAAATTTTATGCTCAAAAATATATTCTTATTGCAAATATAAAGAATTTATATTCGATTAATTTCTCCCGGAAACATCATTATAAACGAAAAATTAAACTTTCCTCTATCACTTGTATATATCATAATACCATTTATTAACATTTTCTATCATCTTTTATCGCGACTGGGAATTATGGGATTTTCGGCATCCAAACCGAAACAAATATCGGTTCGATTCGGGTTCAGGTTCAAATAAAAATAACGGTTCAAGGTTCAGGTTCAGTAAAAAATTAAAATATCGGTGAACCTCTAAGAACCGGTTTGAACATTTTTGTATCCAAACCTACATTCGAATTATGTATAGAGAAAATATTTATTTTATCATTAATTTAAAAAACACATGTATAAAACCTTCATTTTTATTAATTGCACATTATAAAATAATATTTAATTTATAAATATAAAAATAAGAATAAGAATACATATCAATGATTAATTTTAATATGAACAATATTTTACTTTTTTTTTACTTAAATTTTTTTTATTAAGCCGCACAATTAATATATTTTCAAAATTCGTCTCACTAAAATTACACTATGAGGAGATAGTATAAATTTAATTGTTGAAAAGCATCTTTCCACACTGACTTGGGTAGCCGGCACTGCCAAATGATATCAGATTTGATGTGTCATTTATAATAATATTTTGGATTTAATTTTTCTCTAAGCATTATAATTTACAAGCTTAAAATATTTTAAAAAAATGTTTTAAAATGACAATATACTAAAGTTTATAAAAATTATGACCGACACTTATCAATCAAATGTGATTGATGATAATCTTTAAAATAATTTGAATGTAATTGAAATTTTTTTAATATACTAATAATAACCTACACATTGTTTTATAAGTATATAATCATGAGGCTCGAACCGGTTCAGAGACATTATAGCGTTTCGGTTCAGGTTCGGCTAGAATTTTTTTAGCGGTTTAGGTTCGGTTCAGGTTCGATAAAAAATACCGGTTTTTAGCGGTTTAACGCATCGGTTCAGTTTCGGCTTGGATCCCTGATTTTCGGATTGGAGTACATAGGACTATTTTTTTATTCAAATTTTATCATAATTTTTTTTTATTATTTATTTTATAAAATTATTGATTTTTAGAGTTATCAAAAATCTTTATTAATTCAAGAATATTTTATTATTAAAAATAATTATTTTTTTTATATGATGGCAAAATATGCCGAGTTCGGTTCAAGTTAAAAATAATTCGAGTGGATTCGGTTCAGTAAATTATTTTTGAATCCGGGTTTGGCTCCTGGTTCAGCTCGGGTTTAGGCATTTTTAAATTGATAAAAAAATAAATTCTATAACAAAATCATAATTAAAATCTAGACATATATTTAGTATAAAGAATATTTAAAATATAACGCATGTATCAATTTTAAAAATTTTATTTAGGCGTATTGACATAATATCTTCCATAGGGTCATCCTAGATATATGCAGTGAAAGAATGAATTTAAAATGTGAAAAAGATCTTTTAATACTAACCACTTTTAGATATATTTATATAAAAATATGATAAATTAATTTGGATTGTAGGAATAGCAATTAAGATTTTGGAAAATATAGGTACAGCAGCTTAGCAGACTCCCAAAAGTGCAAAATTTTACCTTCTTATCCAATCTTTTAAAATCGCCAAATTCAATCATTATCGTTCCAATAATTTTCTCTGCATTTTAAGTATATTCTCCTGCCTTTCTTTAAGTTGTATCAATTTCTCCATACTTGTTTAATAACTTCGTCCGAACATTATCATCAGATAAAATGGGCGTGAATAAATGTATTAAAAAAATTGCTATAATATAATATTTATAATGTTAATTTGTTGAATAATCCGATATCCTGTCCAATTTTAAATCAGCTCCCCGGTGGTAAGATTTTGAAGGAAATGATATATTTAAAATCATATATAAATTGAATTATACAATTTATATTAAATCATTTATATTAAATTATTTATGTTAAATTTTGTTTATATTTTTAATGTATTTTTTATAGTAAAAGTTTTGAAAAAAATTTATGTGTGCATGATTCTTTTTTATCATTAAAAACTAAATTACAAGGTAGAGATCTATTATCGATTAATTTGCAAAGAGGAAGGGATCACGGAATACCAGGCTATAACGAATATAGAGAATGGTGTGGATTAAAACGATTTTATGACTGGAAGGAAATGGAAGATTCATATATGCACTCTTTTACTCAGGCCAAAATAAAAAAATTCTACAAGTATAACTTCCATTTTATATTAAAATTGTTTACTATTTTATTCACTTTGACAGATCTCATCACTCTTATTTAAAGACCTCAAAATTTTGAATAGAATGTGATTTTTAGACTTTAAAAAAATAAGAATAAGTATACACATACATTTAAGCGTATTTTATAAGTATCATCGTCAAAATCTATCATTTATAAAAATAAAATGGAGTCCTAGATATTTTTCTAAAAACAAGGTTTATTCAGAATTGAGAACAAATAATAAATCAAGCTATGATGCAAATAGAATGTCTACGAATTTTTATACGAAACTTAAATGACCTAAATCACCATCTTTAATTTAAAATAGTTTATGTATACCTATATTCTTTACATAATAACTAAAACTGTGTAAAGACACCCTGATGATATTGATTTATTTTTGGGTGGAATATGTGAAAAGGCGGAATCAGATTCCTTAGTGGGCCCTACGTTCGCTTGTATCATTGGCAGACAATTTCAGAAATTAAGATTCGGTGACAGGTTTTGGTTCGAAAATGCACCAAAATACCCAGGCATCACTTATCCTTTTACTCGCGGTAGAATAATATATTTTGTATAGTTTACTTATATAGTCAAAAATTAAAAGTTTGCAAATTTTTATTTAATTTACCTTACTTAAAATATATAGAACAATTAGAAGAAATACGTAAGGTGTCACTTGCAAAAATTATCTGTATAAATTCTGATAACATAGTTGATATTCAAAAGGACGTCTTTTTGGTTCCTAGCACAAAGTTTATTTTTTAAATATAATTGATATTTATTGTTTATTGTTAGAAATAGAGTCTTAAAATGTGAAGATATACCGAACGTTAATTTTGATTATTGGAAACAATAGTGGACCTTATTTTAATATTTTTGTAATTAGTAATCAAAGCATTGTAAAAGTGCTGGTAAATGATTGTTTATTTTATATACGAATTTGAAGTTTTAAAAATTTGATATGAAATAAAATTGAAGTATATGAATTTTAACAAATTTTATAAAAGCACAAATATCTTCTCTTATATCCATAAATCTCGAAAACGCGAGTGAAAGGAGAAACATCTTTTTCTTTTAATATTAATTAATTGGAAAAATTAATAAAATACATGGCGAAAAAACAATAGGTCCATTTCTCCACATCACATATTATCTTTTAAACAAAGTATAAATTTGTCAATGTAATTTGCGTAAATTATCTAAATCAGCAAGCAAAGATTCCATTTGATTGGCATATTTTAAAAATTATAATAAATATTGTAAATGTAACTAATGAAATTAATAACTAAATAATCATGTAATATAGAGTCGTAAATGTTTGTTTGATAATATTTTCAAAATAAACAATAAAAAGGAAGCTGAGACCTCGGATGTGAGGTCATCTATACTTTTTAACAAAATCAATTTATAATGAAGAAGTTAAATAAAATACAATTTTGCTAAATAAATTTTAGACTTCTAATTATTCAATTGAATTCTAAAAATTCTATTGGTGACATAATATCAGTCTTACTCACTTTGCTGAAAATATTTGGCCAAAGGCAAACTGCTTTACCACATTTTCTAGTTAAATTACCACCAACAGAACCTTGTATAGATTTTTACATAAACCGGTTAGCATTCTATTCTATTCTTACTGATAGATTTATATGAATATCTTGACAAAATAGTCAATTTCATGCTCATAAATTTCTACAGCTCTAAATAAATTTTTGCTATGTCTGGCCAAGGTTATAAAAACAGATAAATATTCCTTTTCTATTTAAACTGTGTGCAATTTGATATTAAACTTATGCAAATAGCAGAGCGTCTTCATAGTTTAATGGGAGAGTATATAAATGTGCAGCTAATAGGCTTATTCACTCTCCTGAAATTTATATAGGGAAAGTTACTTCTAAGTTACATTATAGTTATTAAGTTTTTGGATAATTAGTTTTTAAGATTTGTAGCTAAAAAAATTTTATTTGAAAGCTTGCAAATAAATTACTAAACAATTATATTAATCATCTACTTGAAATTATTGCAAATATGTAAAAATTTTAAACAATTAAATAAGCATAATAAACCTAAAAATAAATATATAATTCTATATTGCTAAACTTTTCTAAATATAATTTTCCCAATATTTCCAAATATAAAAATAACAAAAAAAAAATTGTTATATCTCTCATATTCGAAATTCATTAAAGAACTTCTATAAATGCCAATTACATATCAGCAGACACAACAGAAATGACATATCTTTAATGGGGACTAGTAGAAAGCCCGTCAAAAATGACGGGGAATGAGATTTTTATTCATTTTTACGATAGATGTCATGCCAGGTTCAAGCTCACAATATTAGGAAGCATCCAAGATCTTATAATTTAAAAAAAGTTTATCAAGCCCAGCTCAATCCTTAATAACTTGTAAAAGATATTCCCAAGTCAGGTGCA
This sequence comes from Gordionus sp. m RMFG-2023, assembly GCF_954871325.1. Lineage (NCBI taxonomy): Eukaryota > Metazoa > Nematomorpha > Gordioida > Chordodea > Parachordodidae > Gordionus > Gordionus sp. m RMFG-2023. The sequence continues at coordinate 45,479,266 of NC_088776.1, forward strand.
AGTTAATATTAATTTTGAGGTTCCAAGCCCAGTCCTACCCATTTAAATTTTGAAAATTTTTTCCCGCCTCGGAGATAATTAAATTTTTAATATCATCACATGAACGGGAAATATCTGATTTATCAATTAGTCTAATATGGAAAAAAAACATGTAAATTCCGTATTAAGGGAAACTGGGAAGGCCTGGGCAACCACTTATTAGAGAATCATGACAAATAAAATAAAAATAACCGACTCTTATACTTTTTTGTATAAAATTATATCTAAAATATATGTTGTTTATTATATAGATTGTTGTTTTTCAGATAAATTTAATGTATGTCTTGCATTTCTGAAATTATTTATCAAAGAATTTGATAAGGGATATATATTTTTTTATGTTAAAAAAAAAATGCTGTCTATTTAAATTACAAAAATGCAATTAAACACTAATGAAACTTATATGCAAATTATTTATATATTTTTTAAGATATTTTTTTTTATTGACATAAATTTAGGATAATTTTTTTAAAAAATAATGAGGATTATTTATTATGTATTAGATAAAATTAAGAGCAAATCCTTGTTGACATTTTAATTTTAATGGGAAAAGCGACAAAATAAATCTGGGCGGTCGTCTGGAGAGGAAATAATTAATGTATAATTTTATATCATTGGGTTGTAGATGAAAGTATGACGGATTAACAAAGCAGTGTACAAAACACATTACGTCCTGATAAAGATGATATGCCTATGCCTTAGGATACTTGTAAAAGAAGAACGCAATAAGATATTTCTCAATGTCAGCATTGGTATCCCCCTCTAAAATAGAATCATGAACGACAATGTTAACTCAACCATAAAACGGTCGTGAGTATTGTTATAAAGGCCACGACAGAACTACTGCATATTTTTCCATTAATAAAGTTGATAAAATTGGCCTTACTGTACATTCAGGTTTGAACACGCAAAACGATATTTTTGTCAATGTCAGCATTGGTATCCCCTTCTAAATAGAATCATGAAAGACAATGTTAACTCAACCATAAAACGGTCGTAAGTATTGTTATAAAGGCCACGACAGAACTACTGCATATTTTTCCATTAATAAAGTTGATGAAATTGGCCGTACTGTACATTCAAGTTTGAACATTCCTCTAAATATTCATGAAAGTTTCTCAGAGAATCGGATAAAGTAATACTTATATTAACTCCTAGTGAAGTGAATGATAGTACAGAATTAAATGTTTATATTTATTAAAAAATAGGCGGAGGGGGCATAGGGATTGTGGTAGTGGTGATAGAAATATCATTTGAAGAACTGGGTGAAAATAAAATAAACATAGATATAAAACATAAGATAAAAATAAATAAACCTCCAGATGAGTTCATTTCAAGAGTAGTTCTTTATTATTTTGTCTATCAGTAACTCTAGAACGAGTAGGGCGTTTGTTTAATCGTCATTATTTTCTTTGCTTATTATTAATAATGGATTCATCATGTTTTATAGCAATGTGAGGGATTAGGTTAGCCTTCAGGCAAAAATATAAATAAACTATTGTTGAAATTAAACAAACATTAAAATAATGTAAACCAGTAGATGGCTCAATATTAGATGCATATATTTAGTAGTTGGAGGGCTATCATCAAAAAAATTTTTTGGGGGATTTATCAAGCCTATTATGATATTCTAAAAGTTAAAAAATAACATGATGAATGTAATGTTATTAAGATTAAGGTTAATTAATTGTAAGGTAATTAAAAAATAAAATATAAAATATAAAAAGGGGGGAAAAAGAAGGTATAAAATATTATATTATAAAAATAATAAAAATTAAATTAAAGGAATTGATAAGGTTTTGAGAAATAGTGGTAGAAAGAAAAGAGTGAGATAATAAAATTTAGTGATAAATAAATTCATTAAGGGAGGAAAAAAAAGAAAGAGTTATTTATAAGTATTGGTATAGGTTAGGATAAGAATATTTAAATATTTGAATATACATGGTTATCTTCTTAATTATTGGTTATGAAAAAAAAATATGAGTATAAAAAATTGTAATGCAAGTACTGAGAAAAATTTTGAGTATGTTCAAAATAAATATACAAGTTGATTATCTTGTAGAGATTTCATTAATGTGTAATTGATAATAATAGATGAAAATTGATAAGGTAATCTAAAAAATAAAGAAAGGATTAAGTGAAATAAAAAGTTAGCCTAAATCTTGAGAAATGAAGAGTGTGATTTATTTTTTTTTATTCACATTTCATTCATATTTAGAAAGTTGAGGGAATATTGTTTATATCAATTCAAAGACGATTTTTCAAATCTCTCAATCCATGCTAGGTATGTGTACACCATCAGTTCTCGAAATTCCATTCATCTGTTTGTATAAAATAAATAAATAAAATTAACAAATAAAAAAAATAAAAATAAATACGTACCAATGACATGACGTAGCGATGACATGACGTAGCGATGACATGACGTAGCGATGACATGACGTAGCGATGACATGACGTAGCGATGACATGACGTAGTGAGGACATCGGAAAATTATAATATAGATATGATCTAGAGGGGAGGTGAGGTAGAGAGTAAGAATAGGGATTGGGGGAAAATAGGCGGATAAGACTTAAATCTTTTTGATCATGCTTTCAAAAATAGAATAAGGAGAGGACTTCTACACAACCCTCCCCCCTTATCCCTGCCAATAATTTTACTCCCTCATATCTTCTTCCATTTCAAAAAAGGTCTGTCCTTTATATCGCCTGCCCCCTCCTATCAAATCAAAGTTCACAAGAAAATCAAATTTAGAAAATATGAAGAAAATAAATCTAAACTCTTCCATTCATACCACTCTCCAATTTTATTCAAATATCAAAGTTATTTGTTTTTATAGAAATTGGTTTTTGCTGTGATTTGACTTATTGGCAATTTAATTTAGGTTTATTAGTAAATTTGCATACTTTAAAAAATAAGTTATTTATTAAGAAGGACAAAATTGACTTGAATATTCAAAAATAAAATCATGTTCTAAAAATATATTTATAATTTTAGTAATCGTTTCATCCGAAACATTCCAAATCGTAACTTAGTGAGAACCTGGGGAGCCTCAGTGAATTTCCATCTTAACCCAGTCTGTATTCCATTTAAACAGATAAACAAGTGGGGGGGGGGGGGGTTCTCAAAATATTCGCATCTATCTGACATTTAGCAGTAATGCGATAATTTAAAGTTTAACTGTAAATATAAATTAATATACATAATTCTTGCCTCTAAAGAAAAACTTTTGTATTTGCTTATTTAATTTATAAAAAATTGGGGTTTTTAAAGTTTTATTCATTTAATAGGTCTCTCAATTGTTAATATTAGCATTATGAATAAAACATTTCTAATAAAAAATCTTTTTTCTTTATATCAATTTAGTGATGATTTAATAATAAATTACATTGCCTAATCCTTTTCAATTGTAAAAGATTTAATATCACTGGCAGTGCAGTTTTTATAATGAAATTTTTAATTATATTTGAAATAAATTATATATAATAATAATTATAAATCAAATTTATAATTAAAATTAAGGTTGTAATCGAATAAAAAGTTAGTTTATAATAAAATGAGTTTATTAACTGCCCGCATAGGTACAAAAAATTTTTTGCGGTGGGGGTATTTCCATAGCTGTTATGGAGAGCTTTAGGTCCATTTATTGCAAGACTTTGGAAATTAAAATTATCTTTTTTAAAATTTTGAAATATTGTTACTATTATTAATAAAATATTATTTTATTTTTATTTTTAATTATTGGTTATTTTAAGAGTCGTGTGTGTTAGAGAAGGACTACGAGATTGAGAATAATTGATTTATTTAAAGATAATATATAATGAATTTAATTAATGTAAAACAATCGATTAATAAAATTATTTTAAACTAACAATTTCGTATATAAGAAAAAATATAAAGAAAAAATATAATAATTTTTGATGATTTTTTTTATGCTTTATAAATCTATCTATGCATAAAATATAATCTTTTCTATTTGAATAATAATATTACAAAATATAATTTCTATACTTGTTCATATAATTATAATACATTTCTTAATTTTGAATAATCATCTATGTTTTAACTTATATCAAGTATATTTTCTTTTTTGCTTAAATATTAAAAATAATCATTTGCATAATAATAATCATTTTCATAATGCAACAGTTTATAATAACCAATTATACATATTTTTAAGGGAAAGGGAATAATTATTTAATATTTATGAAAAAAAACAATTATGAAGACTTTTTTTATGATTATGCTGCTAAGCAATTGGAAGATTACAGCCTACGATATACCCAGAGTATTAAATAACAAATTACCTCGTAAAACTAATCTGGTCAGGAATTATGGAGTGAAATATTGTATCGAAGGAATCTGTAGCTCACTAAGATTTTTTTATCATCTACGTCAAAATGTAAGCATTAATGTATTAAGATATGACTATATTTTTAAATTCGTCTTAATACATTCGTTTATGAATAATTCACCTTTGGTATAGCAAATGCATAAAATTTTGTAATGCAATATTTTATAAATTTTTTAATAATTGAACATACAAGTGGAGTTTGAAACCTATACAAACACTTTTATTCTAAGATCCTTTTTTAATTTTAAATTATTCGCATTTAAATTTTTGATCTTTTAAAACATACATTTTTTTATATTTAATATATTTTGGAAAAGCTGGTTTATAAATAAATATATAAACTTTTACATGTTCGCTAATTCACTTGCTTCAAATTATTAGAGGGTTTTTATATTTTTTTCGTTTATATAGAGATTAAAGATTGTAGTTGTCACTATTATGATAAGTCACGTGATAGTTAACGTTCGTATGTTATCTTAATTTATGATAGATTCTATATATGTTTAAATTTGCGACAATCATTTCTCTATGTCATTTGATTTAATTTTATATAAAATATGTAACCCTTTCAATATAATTATTCTTATTATAGCAATTATATTATTCTATAAAGTCTACCGAAAACTAAAAATCAGATGCAAACAAAAATTAAATGAATGTACTACAGTACCTATAAGACAGGATTTAACTTTAAAGCAACTGAGAGAGTTCGATGGTAATAATGGAAACCCCATTTATATAGCAGTAAACGGAAAAATATTTGATGTATCTCAAAAGAAAGATTACTATGGACCACGTAATATTAATTTTATGAAATTTTTTATTGCATGTATTATAGCATTATTATTTTCACTAAATTGTTATTACTCAATATTATTGATTCTTTTATAAAATTTTAAATTAGGGCATGTAATTGTGATTAAAATTATTTTTTATTTAGATCTAATTTTCTGGATTAAAATATTTGGATATAAGATTTTTTATCTGAAAAATGATTATATGATCTTTCAAGTGTAATTATTAATATAGCAGATGAACATTAATAGGCCTTTTTAAATTTCATTTTTTCCACATTGGCTCTCTCCTATTTAACCTCAATATTATTTTTATAACCCACAATTACAAAGAAGAAATTTTTATGCCCAAGTCAATGACATATAATAAACCTAGACTGACGATTCATTCATTAAAAGTGTAGGGGACGCCATCTTGGTTACACTAATCATTATTAAAATTTTAAACGATAGCCTAATTTATTCCTATATCTGATGCAAATTTTTTTAAAGAATTTCCTGATCATCGAGATAATTAAAGAAGCAAGTTTCCGATCTAATTGTAGTTTTTAACATGAGAATAATTATCATAAGGGTTACCAAAATGGTGGATCCAGCTGATTTGCTTTTAACGACGCTTAAAAATGCATTTTAATGAATGAATTGTCAGTCTAGGTATTATATATGTCATTGGCCCAAGTACAATTTTGTATAATATAATTTTTTTTTCTAAATTATATAAGTTAAAATTTTTATAATTTTCAAAATAGGAAATAAAAATTCTGTTAAAATTTAAAAGTAAAAATTTTATAAATTCATAAAAGAAATAAATCTAAAATTGAGAAGCAAATATAAGGCATGAATTTATTAATAAATGATATTAGATCTGTATGTTGCTGACTTATGCTACCACTCCCTATAATTTTTGCCATGTGCAAAAGACTGCCGATTGAGTTTAGCGGTCATGGGATTGTAGCATGGAAAGATTTTAATATGCTAATTTATAATATTTTATATTTATAAATTTAAAGAGTGAATGATTAAAATAAAATAATATTTGGAGTTTATTGAAATGTCTACTATGCTAATATTTTTCATTTCCAATCATCTTACTATCATTTGAAAATGCCACAAATGGTTATTTTATTTAAAAAAATTTGTTTTCTGAAAATGTTTATGGCCTACTTGATGAATATGTATATCATTAACTTCTGGTTTCAATATAGCAAGGGTCAAGTTTTTTTTCCTGAAGCTAACTAGATTTTCCATTTCTTAATATCAAAGTTGTTAAAAGAAACTTTTCAAATATATCTAGATACCGATATATCGTCAAAAATGAAGCTAGATACACAATGTATATGTATCAAATACTGATATAATCTTTCATCAATGGTCAAAAATGAAGCTAGATACACAATGTATATGTATCAAATACTGATATAATCTTTCATCAATATACATTTTTATTATAAATATTCAAGATGTTCATAATGCCTAATTTATAATTCTATTGTTGAAATTCAAATTTTGAAATGATCTTAAAATTCATTTTTATCACTGCAGACTGCAGAAATTGCATTATGCAATTTCATCTTCCACCAGGAGTTAAGGCTTGCATCATGTATTTTCACTAGGGGCCCAAACTGTTATTTATAACGGTTCAGTTTGGTTATGGCTCAGTATGTAAAAAATTAGGTTATTCATTGAATCATGGGGAAATTTTTGATATTATTATTTTTTATATATAAAATAATAAATAAATGATCATCTGCATTTTGGTGGAAATTTTTATCATAATTCATTAATTTTACAATAAAACAGAGTATATTTAAGAAAACTTGTGAAAATTTTCATAATTCTTTAATTTCAAAACAAAAACAAGACGTGTTCTATGAAGCTATTAAGTTAGGACTATTAAATCAAATACTAAATTATTTATTAATCAATTTTTTAGAATAAATTTTTTTTGTGAAAAAGGTAGATATTTCAGAGAAGAAATAGTTATTTTTAGAAAATTAAAAGTAAGTACTTGTTTAATTTGGGGCATTGTTAGGTTTTAAATCTTTGAAATTGAATGGCCCATAAAATTAAATATAATTTAATTGATGCTCATATATATAATATTGTTTTCAGTTATTATAATTTTATTAAAATTGTATCACATAATTACAATCAATAAAATAGTTAGGACTATTAAATCAAATACTAAATAATTAATCAACTTATTAGAATAAAAAAATTTTTGTGGGAAAATGTTAATATTTCAAAAAAGAAATAGTTATTTTTAGATTTAAAAGTAAGCACTTGTTTAATTTGGGTATCGTTGGGTTTAAAATCGTTGAAATTGAATGACCCATAAAATTAAATATAATTTAATTGATACTCTTTGTTTTTAGTTATTATAATTTATAAAATTGTATCGCTCAAATTATTAAAATACCAAATTAGACAATTTATAGCTAAATTGTTAAAATTAAAATATGACTTCATTCTACCAGACCAAACAATAAAAAAAATTTTTTTTAAATTAAAAAAAAATAATGTTAAAAATTTCCCCATGATTCAGTGAGTTACCAAAAATTATAATGGTTACATTTTGGTTACGGTTCTTAAGAAGAAATTTATAAAGGTTCGGTTTGGTTCAGCTAATTATAAAGGTTTATGATTCATTACGGTTAGAAATTTTTTTTTTATTGAAGCAACACCATCTTCTAATTTATTTTTATTATAAGCATCTATGAATTATATATAAAAAAAATATAAGATTCAAAATAACTCATTTTTAAATATATTATTTGAACGTATAAGTAATATATTTTCTAATATAAATGGATTCCTTTTGTTTGTTGTGATGATAACACAAATTTTAGCCCGAAAAGGCCCTTTCTACAGAAACTTCTGTTGTGGGAATTGCCAGTACTATAAGAGCAAGTTTATATAATTCTGGATATTCAAATTATTTCCATTTCTAAAATATAAAAACTGAACTGGTTTTAGCGTTTTTTATAAAGGTTTTTTTTACTCCTTTAAAAAATAATTATATTGGTTCGGTTACGATTATGGTTCAGATATTTATATTTATAATGGTTTAACGCTTCATTACTGTTCACTCTAGGTCCCTGATTTTCACTAATATATATAGACCCTATACACAATGTCTACCCATTTTTATTATAGAGAACGGTACCTCTATATAGTTTTATATCAAAGATAGAAAGAAAAAGTAGATTCCATGATAATTATTAGTTCTTTTTCAGGCAGGATATTAAGAAGATGTATTTATAATTTTAAATATCAATGTACCTGTTATAGCATTCTTGATTACTTGACCTATTTTAGCTGATTGATGATAAGCCTCATAATGTTTTATTGTTAAACCTGTAATACTATAAATATTTTCATGCCTTGCTTAGGCATTCTGAACTTTTTAAAGGAATAAAATAACTGATTGGAGTATATTAACTTTATTCTAATATCATTATATTAAGATGAATTCATATGAGTAAGGACTATGGAATGGTTGTGATATTCATATTCATAAAATTGACCTTAACCTTTAATGGGAAATTCTTATCTTTTAATTAATATGATTTTGTAGTTGAAATATATTTAGGTATTTATCAAACATGTATGTGAGAATATTTTATATAAGATGGATTAATATAATACTATTATATACTAGGGTTGGCAAAGTTTATGATTTTTTTGATTTGAATTGTGATTTAAATCAAATACTTATTTCAATTAGAAAAATACATATTTAGATTGAAAAATATCATATATCATTATATTTTTTTTATCTTAGTATAATATTTCTTTATAAATAAAAAGTTAATGCTTTAGAAGATCTGGTTAGGAAATTATTGAAAAAATATATTGATATGAGAAGAGCTAATTTGATATTTTGCAAATAAAAAGCTGACTATCAATCAAAAATTTGTAGATATGTGTAAACATCGTTTAGGAAAACTATTTTTCTTTTAAAACCTATTATAGTACTTGAAAAGTTGTAATGCACTGTTAAAGTAAGGAAAAAATCCATCTTTTAAGATTAACATCTAGATTTTGGAAGATATCATAATAATTTTCTTGTAGAATTTTAAAAAACTAATAAATTATTATTTTATAAATTGTATTTGTCTTTATTCTAAATATAATGACAAGATTATTTGTATAGTAAAAGCTAAATATAGTAAAATAAATTTTAAGAAACTCATGTTTCTGTTATTTTTTACTATATTATATAAGTCTTTACTGCAAATCCTTACCCTGAATCAGGTACAGAGATATTTCAGCCAGAACTTTCTTTAGAAGGAGGGTTCACAATTGAGATTTGAATTATATAATTAATTATGTCAAAAATTGATATAATGAAATAAATCAATTATTTTTTTTTATCTAATAATAATAAATAATGACTACTAAAACAATTTAGTATTTTTCATATAAAAATTATTTAGTTCTAAATAATCAAAGTCTTTCTCTTTCCTTATATTAAGTATTTTGATCAAATTTAGTAAAAATAGTAGTGCTGCATTTTTAAAAAAATCGAACGCGTTCAACGTTCATTGACAAAAATCGAACGCGTTCACGTTCAAATTCAAAAAAAGGAACGCGTTCATACGTTCAACAAGTTTTATGATAAATTTTTTTTAAAATTTAATTTGATATAAATAAATGCCTTATATTTTTCAACACAATATATTAGCCATGATAAAAAATAATGTTTTATTTTGATAATATAATTATAAATACAATATAATAGAGCGATAAAAAAATAAATTTATAAAAAAATTTTCTTATTAATTTTTAATAATAATTGCTTTTCAAAATTTTCATCTGATAGGCATGAACGCTTGTCAGTTAATACAGCGTTAGCTATACTAAAAACTCGTTCAACAGGGGCAGATGAAGGGATTGCGGTGTTATACTTGATAAATAATTCTTTTAAAAGGGGGAATTTATTAAAAACATTTAATGTTTTATCCATTGTTTCAAAAAATTGAGCTATGTTATCATCCTCCAATCTGCCCTCTTCTTCCTCGTCAAAAAAAAAGGATATCTCGGAATTGATTTTAAAACAGTGAAATATTTTTGATATTTGGGCCATGGTAATTCTAATTCATCTAATATTGAATTTTGATTTTCAGAATCTGATGATGAAATATTTATATCCATGCAAATGCTAATCTATTAAATTAAAATATAAAATATTCAAATTAATAAACTTTAATCTTATCTTCTCTAGCAGTAGCACTATGGTACGTTAATTGCAATATGAAAGAGGAAAAAGTAAAAACAGCTGATTAAAAAATATAAAACTTTTTTGTTAAAAAATTGGATTAAATATTAATTTTTCAAATAAATAAAAATATAAGACTTTTTTTTTAAAAAATGCGGATTAATATTAATTTTTCAAATAAATAAAAATAAAAAGTGTTTTTAAAATTGAACGAACGTAAAATTGAACGCGTTCATCAAAGAAAAGGAACGCGTTCACGTTCAAAGTTCGTCAAAAAAAAAGGAACGCCGTTTATCACCTTTTTTCAAAAAAACGAACTTCGTTGAACGCGTTCGTTTACAACACTAAAAAATAGTGATTTAAATTATTAATTAAAATCACTAATTTTTTTTATAAAAATCAGGGTGATTAAAATCATGATTAAAATATAAATTTATCTTCGAATATATTTAAATAAAGCATGATCAGCTGACTTTATTATGAATCTCATCATTCAAGAGTATTTAAATATACATGAAATTTTACCTTATTTAAAAAAAATTAATATAATTAAAGAATATTGAATTTGATACTTTATTCCCATATTAAAAAAAATATTTTTTTACCCGCCAAAAAGTAAATTATATTTTATAAGGTGCCCAATATATCTGAGTAAGAACTGGTAACAGCATTTCTGACATTCTTGTGCTTCCATACCAACCTATAAAAGTATCTCCTCTATATAATATAAATTTCTTCAATTTCAACCCTATACTATTATAAAAATTTAAATGTAGTTTAAAAAAGTTACACTTGGTAGTTCCAGTATGTTAAACGCAACTTTTGAAATTAGTGAACAACCGTTAACATTAAGTGGCAATGTAAGCACAACTATCTCGCTATTCGCTACTTTGTAGAAAAATATTTAATAAATTTTTATATTTAATCCATAACAGTTAAATTCAAACGTGTAAAAAATATCACTAAAAATGCGCATTATTGACTTACTATAAATAATGCAGCGTACAATTGTAATTCCCCCATTTTGCATTTCCCATTAAATTTTACAACATTATTTGACAATTATTTTAATTAAATATTTTTAAAAAATCTGTACCCCCCCCCCCCGCTTTTTCCCGTATTAAGCTATAACAAATGAAATGACCTTCTCAGTCATTTTACATGTTAATTAAATTTAAACAATAAATGGGATTAAACATTGTTCAAACAACGAGACATTCAATATATTATTAATAGTTTAATAAAAAATAATATACTTATATTTAAAAACAACCATGTATCAACTAATTTTAATATAAAATCTTAATAGAACATTTAGCCTTAAGAAAATTATCAATAAAATATCTCAATTATATTATAAAAAATTTATATAAAATTATGCATAATTAACTAATTCATTATTAATTAATATAGTTTTAATAACAAATTGAAATATACATATGAATGTGACCTTATTTTTTACAGTTAATATAAAATTTGATACACTTATTATCTCACCATAAGGTGTGCTTTTTACATATTATATAAGACAGCTTAAATAAATATGCCTTACTTTGCATAAATATTTTTAAAATTTTAATAATATTTTTTTTTCTATTCAAAAATGATCGCCAAAATAGTATAGTATGTAATTTAATGTTGTTTAATTAACTTGTGAAAATGTTTATTGTTTAAAATCAAATATTAGGCCCAAATTTTTGTGAAAAATAAATATAAGCCACCAATAGAGTTCTATAGAGCCAGTGGAAGATTTTGACAAATTTTTATTATTCCCATTAATTTTAAAATCCACTCTTTCAAAACCATTTTCACATTTACAACAATATTTTACATTTCGGAATTTTTTCACATAAATAGTCCTTATTAAATTTTGAAATGTATTTTGATCCTTGACATATCGTTAGCTCGTTTGTTAGGCTGTTTTATGCTTAAAATTATTCGGGGAAGTTTATAAAGAATATAATTGAAATTTTATGATATAATAATATACTACATGTAATGCGAAATTTAATAACGAATAACTAGGGCCGCAATTGTTTTAAAACAGGGAAAGTACAGATATGAATGACATCACTTTGATAAAAAAATTAGTTTGGCTCTATAGAACAAAGACTTTTTTTAATAGAATAAAATTTTGTGTAATAATATTAGATTTGATTAAATAATAACCAGTATGCCATCTGCCATCGAGTTATAGTAAATATAGTAATGACAATGAGTTTTTATATAATTTTCTTATATTATATTTGGCACATCATCTTTTAAATTAGTTTTTAATTGTTATTGTGCATTTGATAAGATAGTTAATCCATTAGATATGCCAAATTCATTATAAATATTTCAAATCTGCCAAAAACCAAACTTTTCAGGTCCTTTATAGGACTGTCAAAAATTTTAGGTTAAAGAAAGTTATTTACAGTTTCAACTTCCATGCCTTATAATTTTAAAGGAAAATTCTGGCCTGTAAAAAATATAAAAAATACTGTTTTATAAATAATGTAATTAAAACTTATCTGTTTATTTTTATTAAATTTAAATTCAAAAATGTTTTTAAATAATATTTTTTTAAATTAAAGATTTGGGGCCTGGCTTAAAAATTAATAAAAAATTTCTTACCGGACTCAAACCTAATAAAAATTGAATTTGTAGATTTTTCTTTTTTACATTCATTTTTTAAAAATATTGTTTTATCAAAATAAAGAATTTCTGTTATTGGTAGTGTTGTTAAACGGCTCGTTTTGTGCCAATTTTTAAAACGGCTAACTCAATATTTCATCCAGAATAATATTACGCAAGCCTGAAGATTTTGTTTGTAAAAGGAACAAAGGTTTGGACACGAAATCTTGAGGCTCAGGCAATATTTTTCTGGCTAATTTTTTAAGATCGGCTCAAAACGAGCCATTTAACAACACTAGTTATTGGGATAAAGCGGGATTTTTTTAATTTAAATTCTAAAATGTTTTTAAATTATATTTTTTTAAGTTAAAGATTTGGGACCAGGCTTTAAAATTAATAAAACTTTCTTTTCGGACTCAAACCGAAAAAAAAAACTGAATTTGTAGAGTTTTCGTTTTTAAATTCATTTTTTAAAAAATATAAAAAATATTGTTTTATCAAAATAAAGTAATGAAAACTTCTCTGTTATTAGGACAAACCGGGATTTTTATTAAATTTAAATTCAAAAATGTTTTATTATATTTTTTTAAATTAAAGATTTGGGACCAGGCTTTAATAAAAAATTTCTTACCGGACTCAAACCGAAAAAAAAATTGAATTTGTAGAGTTTTCGTTTTTAAAATTCATTTTTAATATCCATATTGCGTTCTTAACAAAAATTATGCTGCACATTAGACCTTTTAACATGTTATTGTATATATATTATAACGTTACTTTAGTTATACCACGAAACAACATAAATATAATAAAATCGATTCTTACAACAATAATTAAAAATAGCTTTTTATATTATTATATTAGAGGGTCCTTATGGTATCTTTGCAGGAAGGGACGCGACACGAGGCCTAGCCAAGTTTAATCTCTCGGAAATCACGGATAACCCTCCAGATCTTTCCGATTTAACTACCATGGAGATGGAAAGTATAAAGGAGTGGGAACTTCAGTTTAATGGTAAACATAATCTTTTACCACCATATTTGAGAATAAAAATTAATTAGGCAGACGATAGAATTATGCGAGTCAATTTTTAATATCAAATAAACAATTTTATATTAGGGGTTTCATTAAAATAGATAACCTGCTATTTGGTTTTTGATTTTTTGTTTTGTTTTTGAATGCGACTTTTTAATCTTGATTTATTTATAAAATAATTGTTTTTGATATTTTTAAAAAATAAATTTCTTGATTTTGAATAATTTTTTTTAAAAGTTAATATTGAAATTTAAAATTAATTTTATCTGCCATAAAGGAACACCGTTTTTTTAGAAATATCTTAATTTCGATTGTTAAATAAAAAAAAAATTTTAAATGAAGAGAAATATTTTTGCGTGGGCCGTCTGATAAATGAAAGTGAAGATCCAAGCGCTTTTGTAGCATCCATGATCTCGATCGAAGCATTAACCAAAGCCAATAACAAAACATTAAATAACTTGGTCATTCAGTCAGGTGACAATATAATTCATGATGACGATGATAAAAATTATTTTGAATCTCATTTTGAACCGCTTTTCTCTGCCAAAACCATACCTTCCGTTTCCAAATATTTTGCTGATGCTGTATATAGATCTAGAAATTCTTCCGAGGACACAAAATCGTTGCCTGATTTCAAAATGACTGTGGCTGATGATGTAATGGACGATGATGAAGAAGTCCCCTTATATATTAAACAGGATATTGAGGTGATAGATCAAAATCTCCTTTACACTAATGGCCAAGAAGAAGCGTTACCTTACAACGCTGACAATTCTATTCAAAACAATAATAGTAAATATTTACTTCGTTACCGTGGAGCAATGTCCTCTTTCCCCAAAAATGATAATCACCACCATCTTCATGGAGATAGCAATGGATATAATTTTATTAACGAGAATGAATTAGATGATCACGATTATCCAAATGATCCATGCAAAAATAACTTACCTTTCACTAAAAATATTAGCAATGTATTGCCCCACCCTAAGATGGTCTCCTTTGATATCCAAGATAAAAAGGAGTTATGAATTTTCAGTTTTATGCTTTTTTTTTGTTTCGAGAATGGATAATTAATATTTATGAGGGTCTTTAAATTAATATTGTATTATTTTATCTTGAAGTCTGAAAAAGATAAAAGTCTATTTTTTTATTTAGTTTCACAAGTGCATTTATAACTATTTTTTGTAAAATTGTCTTAAAAATTTATGTATAAATTATAAATTCACAATTTTTATATGCCATATTTCTATCGATGTAATTAGCATATTGCTCATAAAATTATGATTTATATATAACCTATTTATTAATTTATTTATAAGGTTTATTATATTTAAAATGCAAAAGTTTATATTTAATATGTCATCAAAAATTATGTTCCTTCCCATTTTCACTCTTACCCATTATCTCGGAATGTTAGCTTTTATTCGTAAAAAAAAAATATTTATTAAGTATTATAACAAACACCTAGAGTATATGATTCTATATTATGCTATTATAATATTAATGTATTATTTTAAATTGAAAAAAATATATTTTGTTTTGTGCCCTTTTTTTATTGATAACATTTATACCAATGGTATTTTTCGATTTGCCATGTTACGAGCAGGCGTTTTTAAAAAAATTTTTGACTTGAAGCACGATATATTAAATTACATAAAAAAAATTATCGAAATATATCACCACATTTCTAAGGATCTTGGATTAATACAATTATAAAAGTCTATTACAAATAAATTTAAACAAGTAATGCATAGTGTTGTTAAACGGTTCATTTTGAGCCAATTTAAAAAAACGGCTAACTCAATATTTTATTAGGAAAATTATTATGCAAACCTTAAGATTTTGCTCATAGGTGGCACAAAGGTTTCAACATCAACGAAATCTTGAGGCTTAGACAATAATTTTCTGGCTAAAATATTGAGTTAGCCGTTTTTAAAAATCGCCTCAAATCGATTTGTTTAACAACACTAGTAATGCATATCGCACATTAGAATATACATTTACTTGGGATGTTTTAAAAATAAAAATTATAAGGCCAGGGGCGGGCTTAAAATTAATTTAAGAAATTATATCAATTAGTTGGAAAATGTAAAAATTTATTCATATGGACCAGTCTGTAAAATGGAAAAATCGTGGAACATGTGTCTTTGATTTTTTAAAATTCGGACTGGGCTTAAAATATAGATCCATGTAGGGACTCTATTTTATATGTTAGCTGTAATGTTCCCGACAATATTTTATTTTTTCAACTTTAAATAATTTTATGAGCGCGTTTTTTATTTTTTAATCAGATTTCTGGAAATATATTCCAGCATGTTTAGAATACCTATCATATGAATTGTAGACAACTACGCCACTGACCTTTGAGTCATTTATAATTTATATAAAAAAATCTAGAAAAATGAATTATTAAGTTGAAAAGTACATGGCAAAATTGTATGAAATTCATAGGGTAGGCATTCCAAACATGATTTATATACATTGCTGGTAATATCAAATCCTTAAATTTAAAAAAGGCGCTCAAAAAATGATTAAAAGTTGAAAAATAACAGAAAAAACGTTGCCGCTAATATATAAATAAAGAATACAGGCAAACAGATTTTTTATTATTTTGTATGTCTTCAGTGGGCTTCTTAGGCATTTCATGGAAGAGAGTACGCATGATTAAATTGGGGGAGGTTAAGTTGGGAAGACGCGATCGACATAAGAATAAAATTCGAGTGGTTAAATATAGGGAGATATGCTAATTTTGATTTGGTAAGCAGGTAATATCATTGGCTTAAGAATGCAGAAGTCCTCGGAGCAGCCTTATCTTTGCTTTCATTAGTCACCTCATTGTCCACTCCTTTTGTAATAATTATATAAAACGTCATCTAAATTGCTCGTTAGCTTGGTGTTTCGGCCATCTTAGCATAAACAATGGTCCAAATATAGAAGCAACCTTTAAAAGGATTCTCGTTTTTGTTATGTCCAGATTTATTCTTTGCAGCCTGGATTCGAACCGACTTCATGGGCTCTATGCCAGGATGTTATTTTTAACATCTAAATTTTCTAGTGTTGTAAACGAACGAGATCGTGAACGAAGTTTTTTTTGAAAAAAATGATGAACGGCGTTCCTTTTATTTTTGACGAACTTTGAACGTGAACGCGTTCTTTTTAACGTTCATTCAATTTTAAAATATTTTTATATATTTGAAATATCTAATATTAATCTGAATTTTAGTCTTATATTTTATAATCAACTGTTTTTCACATTTCAATTTTTTTTTAACAGGCCATTATAGTTTATTAATTTGAATATTATTGTTTATATTTTATTTAATAGATTAGCATTAACATGAATATTATTATTTCATTATCTGATTCTGAAAGTTCAAAATCAGATGAATTAACATTACCATGGCCTAAATATGATAAATATATTTTGTAACATATTGAAGGAACTATCTTAATACTTCCCGAATGTAAAATGTTCCCAAAAGTGTTATATCAGTTTCAAAATCTTCAAGTTTTAATTTAAAACGACATTTGATTGTAATATTAATTATTTTATTTTATATAATCTAAGTGAAATCATTAAATTTGAATAAAAAATGCATTTGGACTATTTCACCCCGACAATAACTATAGTTATTTTTAAATTAAATTTTTTTAGTGGATTAAACCATTGATAAACGCAGTATTAACCCTTCAATACTCCGGTGGGGTGTAGGAAACCCCAGGCATGCTGGAAATGATATTGCATAAAAACGGTTAATTATCATGATCTGGATTCTTCAGTAGCTTCATCAAATAAATCTTAGAATCTATATTCCAAATTTCATATATTTTGGTTGAGTAGTTTTTAACATATAAGCATTCTGTGACTGCTTGGGGTTTGTGAGACCCCACCGGAGTAAATTCGTAATTTTTTTTAAAATTTTTTTTTTAAAACTTTTATAATTATAAATATATACCACTATATTATAAATTTATTAAAACGAAATTTGAATATAACATATTTTGAATGAGATATATGAAATTGAAAACACAAATATTTTTTCTGGTGGAGTTATTTTATTTATTTTCTCCAACAAACTCATTTTTTAAATTATTTCTATCATCTACTATAATTTTTGCAGATTCTGAAAGTAAATATAAATGTAATATTTTTTTTTGAGGTGATTTGGATAATATAATTAATAGTGAGGATGAAGATTTTATGTATGATAGTGATCATAGATGAAGAAGAAGATATATTAGCTGAAACAGATAATAAGCTTAAGTATTATTTAGGTAAATATAAAATCATTTATCATAGTATATTTCTCTTTAAAATTAGCTAAAAATAAGGTTACTCAATGGAAAAAGGATTTTCCTTATCAGAGAATAAGAACTCGTCAGCAAAATATAGTTATTGATCAGCCAGGAGTAAAAGAATATGGGAAATTAACTGACACTCCAGAAAAATGTTTTGACTTGTTCATAACACCAATAATGATTGAAGAGATAATTTATCATACCAACCAAAAAATTAAAATTGTAAATCAAAGTTATAATCAATATGAAAGTTCTACAAAAGAAGTTGATATAACTGAATTCAAAGCATTATTGGGAATTCTTTATTTAGCTGGAATTTTTAAATCTAACCATCAAAATATGTCTGATTTATGGAAATCTGATGGGTTTGGAATTGATATATTTAGAGTAACAATGCCTCCTAAAAGATTCAGATTTCTAATTCATGCAATGAGATTTGATGACATACTAACAAGAGAAGAGAGAAAGGTGGTAGACAAAGCAACACACATTAGAAATATTTTTCAAGATTTTGTTGATAACTGCCACAAATCTTATACAATATCAGAATATGCAACCCTAGATAAAATGCTTCCAGCATTTCGTGGTAAATGCCCATTTAGACAATACATGCCAAACAAACCATCCAAATATGGCATAAAACTATACTCCTTGGTGGATGCCAAAACATTAAATATTTTTGTCAAATATGCAAAATAAATTTATGTTTAGAACACATTAATATTTTATGTAACAAATGTTTTGATTGTCAAATTTAACATATTTCAATGTTCAATATTTTTTTTATATTTGAATTTATCAGTGTAATTTTTTTTTAATATTGAAGAATAAAGATCCATGTTATGAATTATCAGGATTATATGATGGATAAGTTATTTTTTTAATTTTTAATTTCCACTTTAAAAAAAGTAAGTTTTTTTTTAGAAAATTTTGGCACAAATTATAATTATCCTCACCATCTTTAATCTAAACTTAAGAAATAAAAATAAATAAATATTTTATCAAGTTTAAGGTTACTTCTATCTTATATTCAAATATTAAATCAAAATAATGAATATAACTGGACATATATACATTTGAAATTGGGGTCTATTAAACCCCACCGGAGTACTAACGTCATTTTTTTCACCGGAGTATTGAAGGGTTTTAAATGGGATTAATAAAAGGTATTAAACCTATCACTATCAAATTAATTACATATATTTTATTATTTTAAGGATTTGAACATATATATGAAGATGAATATGTTCTTTCTGCAATTATACATCCAATATTCAATGGCCATATAAAACTTCCACAGAACCCACTTATCTAGAAATGCTAATGCAAGAACTGTTAATTTCGAAGTATCCTTTTTTTGACGACGAAGTAAAGGATGGATTGGAGTAGGATAGCCAGTGACCCCTACACTTTTTGAGGGATAGAAGCAGAATACCCCCCTAAAGTACCCCCCCCCTTGTAAATTATTTTTTGACAATAAATTTCAAAAATAATTTTTATTGCATCAATATTTATTATAATATAAATATAATGTAAAAAATATATGCTTTAAAAATATTATTTTTAAATTAATAATTTAGATAAATTAGGGGAAGAGAAAGCAAAAGAATTTATAATTTCATCAATATTTAATTGTTTAAATAAATTATTTTCCATTGATAAAATGGTTAAATTATTAAGAAATGGATCTTTCATGACACTAAGAAATCTTGTTTTAATTAGTTTAATTTTACTTATGACCCTTTCGGCAGTACATGATGTAGTAGGAATAGTTAATAAATATTTATATAAAATTGTTAAATTTGGGGAAGCAGAAAAATTTATAAGCAGACGAATGAATAGTTTCTCCAGTCTGAATCATTCATCTCAGAATTATTATCATCATCAGAAGAAGCTAAATAATGTATTAGTAAAAATATTTTAATTAAATAAATTTACAATTCTCAGAATCTGATAAATCTTCTTTAACCTCTAGGTCACGAGTAATAATTACGTCCCCCGTTTTAGCCATTTTATAAATATTTCTAAACATCAACATTTCCTCAAAAACTTGACTTGTATTTAATTGATAAAATTCACAGATATCCTTGATATCATCTTTAACAATTGCCTTTTCCGCCATTCCCTTTGGGGTAAAAAATGATGTTTGACTCAAAAATTTTATCGATTCATCGTTAAACCTTTCACTAAACTGCATAATAATTAAATCAAGTGCAGCATAAAACACTGATTTTAAAGCTAAAATAAAATATTATATTTAATAATGAAAGTATATATATACCTCTCCTTTTTGGATTGTAATGTTTGAAGTCTTGAACTTTCAAAATCAAAAGGTAAATTTCTCTTCTTTATAAAGTCTTGGGCCTTTGAAAAGACATCCAAAATTTCAGTGTTATTATCTATTTTAAAATTATAAAATAATAAAAGATAATAATTTAAATTATACTTCTCATATTAATAAGGCAATCTTTTACCAATTGAATTTGATTTATTGCAAACCCTATATCCTTCGAAATGGTTTGCAATTTTGTACAAGCCAAGCATGTTATCAACAATATTTTATCTAAAACAAATAGTGATAAAATAAAATCAAATTTTTCTATTCTATAGACTATAGCACTAGCCATAGTGGAAGTGGCAGGATCTTCAGAATCCTTTAAATTTGCCAAAGCTGCCCTCAAAGCATCATAAAGTAGGAAAAAATTTACAATCGCCTTATATGATGTTAGCCAGCTTCTATAAATATAAAATAAACATTATATATCGAAATAATTAAGATAATATTACCGAGTGGTATTCTTGATGCGTAAAAATCTATGTGATTTTGTCAGTAAATCACTCTGACATGTTTTGAGCACTTCATATCTTTTAACACCATTAAAATGTACTTAAATTTCGTCTAATATTCCCAAGACATTTCGCAGCTCTTTTACTGATT
Organism: Gordionus sp. m RMFG-2023; assembly: GCF_954871325.1. Classification (NCBI taxonomy): domain Eukaryota; kingdom Metazoa; phylum Nematomorpha; class Gordioida; order Chordodea; family Parachordodidae; genus Gordionus; species Gordionus sp. m RMFG-2023. The sequence goes on from NC_088776.1 coordinate 45,500,560, forward strand.
GGCATAATTGAACAACTATTAAATTTAATCGATGACAATAGCACCAAATAAAAGCTGCCTTTGGCGCTTCCGCTCTAATCAAAGCCTGCACTCCATTAATTCTTCCACTCATGTTTGAGGCGCCATAATAGCTTTGCCGCACTAGGAATTCGAGGGGTAGATTCATGGAGCCAAGCTTGGATATTTTATTCTTTTTAATATCGAGGCCCGTTGTATTTCCCGTACAATAAATGTCTATCAGCCTTTCAACGGGCTTAGGTGTCTCGCTATTTTCAACATATCTCACTGTCAAAGCTATTGCTTCTGATTTCGATACATCACATGTGCCATCAACTATAATTGAATAGCACCTGTTGAATTCAATCTCCTTTTGAATTTTTTTTATAATCATATTTTTCATGGTTTCAATAAGAATATTTATATTATTATATGATAACAGATTTGTATATAATTTAGATTTTAATCCCTTAATTTTTTTCTCACTTCTTCTTTCTTCATTATCTTGTATATACATTTTAAGAACAGGCTCAGAATCTGCAATAAGTTTAATAATGCTCATCATTTTGCCATCTTGTTGCCTGTTCCCCCAGAAGGCTTGATTGCGAGATATTAAATATCCTAGGCATCTTATTATTATTCTAACGATATAACGGTTATTATCGACACATTCCTTTTGGGGTATTATAAATTGTAATATGGAATTTTTATTGTGAGAAAGCCTTCCATAATCGGCCATCATATGTGCCTGTGAAGATTCATGCACAATAATATCACGATTTTTCCATATATTAAGACCTTCACATGTCCATTTTGAATTTGAGTGTGGACCTCCAAATAATAGACATGTTAAGCAAAAATCTTTATTCATTTTAATACTATATGTAATCCAATTTCTAGCAACTTTGCTCTTGTCAATATTAGTTTTCTCATAAAAACTTTCATTAAAGGATCTGTTTCTTTTATTAATATCATAAAAACTTTCATTAAAGGATCTGTTTCTTTTATTAATATCTTTGGGGAATAAATAATGTTTAGGTTGGAGAGCTCCTAATTCTAGATATTGATCAATTATAAATTTGTCAATTCTTTTTCCAACAATATTGATGGGATCATTTGATTCCTAAGAAAATGGAGGGGGAGGGAAGATAAAATAAACATAACATATTTCACATTAAATCGGGGTTTAACTTCTTTTGCTGATCTTGATAACTCATTATTCTCCATTATTATCAATCCCACAACACCAGATCCAGATGGCATCTCTTCTTGATGTTGATCCTCTTCTGTAACTGTAGTAGTGTCCATAATATTTATCTTTGACATGATAATATCTTCTGTAACTGTAGTAGTGTCCATAATATTTATCTTTGACATGATAATAATTATAAATTTATATTTATTTAAATATTATATTACTTTTTTCTTGAACTTTTTCTTTAGCTGAAAAAGAGTGAGTAGACATTGACATTGAAGTATCTTTTAAAATAATATCTTTTGCCTATTAATTTTAAAACAAATATAATCTAATAATAAATATTTTTTTAAATGTTGTACTTGAAAATAATTCTTTATGGTATTACTTTTGTATTTTAATAAAAATTTTGGTTGTGGTTCTTCACCTTGTTCTTGTTCCATAGCCATACTCAGATTAATCTTAATGGGTGTAATTTGTTTTTCTTCCTGTTGTATTCATTAAAATTTAAAGATAAATTGATATTTATTACCAGTAGAGAGATAATAGGTATTACTTGTTCTTCATCATTGTCAAATCTCTACTCTATGTCTGCCTATAAAAAATATTAGAGTAGATAAAAAATAAGAATAATAAAATAACTTCTGGTTCACCAATTTTATGATCATTATCAGAGTCAGATATAATATTTTCTTCTAACATATTTTCATTATTAGTACACTTTTAAAAAAATAATCATATTAATAAAAATATTTATTATCCAACAGCATTGATTTGCCAATTTTTACTTCTTTTTCCTTAAATTGTGTTTTAATACCCTTTATAAATAAGTATAAACAATTATATATTTAATAAAAAAATTACTTTGCTATTTGTCCAATTTTGAGAAATATTCTTAAAAGCTACTATTTCAAAGCTTTTATTTATATCGTGAAAATTAAGCCCACCATATCTTTTTCTAATATGATCTGTCTATTTATCATATCTTATATTATGATATGTACAATTTTAATCAAGCATTTATATTTTTTTTGGTTAATATTTTTGGGCATATTTTGACAATGATCTAAAAATTATAAATGATTATATATAAGATTTAATATTTAAATTTTTACTATTCCCTTTGATAAAATTTTAATTTTGCGCCAAATCTTGAAAGTGGAAAAATAATTTTATGATAAGAAATATCGGATAACAAACTAATTTGCTAAACATCGACCATAAAAATTTAAAAAAAAAATAAAAATTTTTTTAAAAAAGTACCCCCATAGAAATTTATAGAAGCAGTTGCTTCGGACCCCCCCCCCCCGTTGTAGGGGTCACTGAGGATAGCTTATCTTTTTTTGAAGCAAAGGACAAAACAATAAATGTTTTAATAAATTCCCCACATTAAATGAGTTGTTTATGTAACCGCATTCCCCTTATCTGCCTCTGTAGAGCTCATTTTTAGTATAGCTAATACCGTATTAACTACCAAGCATTCCTGTCTATAAGATAAAAATTTTGAAAAACAATTGTTATTAAAAATTAATAAGGAAAAATTTTTATAAATAAAAATATCTTTTTATTCGCTATATTATATATTATTTTTTTTTTATATTCATGATATATTTATTTTACTTTTTAATTTACAAATAGTTTACATGATATTTTTAAATTACGTATATAAGTTTTACTTTTAACGTTCAATGTATTATTTGTATAATTAAAAATGTTTGAAAAATATATAATAATACTATTAAAAAAAGAACGGAGATGGTGTGACGCAGGGAAACAAAAATGAAAAAGGGACGTAAGCGTTTTCTATGATAGCTCTTTGGCTAGAAGGCTACCATAGAAACTGATATAATTAGCTTTGTGAATCGCTATGGATAATCGTTGACGAAGAAAAAAACCCTCTCGGGGTTCTTCTGAGAGTTTGCTGATTTGTGATCCTAATTTTTTGAAAAATGCTAAGGCGAGTTTGCCGAAGGTGCCAAGAGTGGTTGATATGATTGGGATGAAGCAATGATCGTTTATTATTTCTGTGTATTTAGAAATTTTAAGTTGTTCCTTCTGGTCAAGGATGTTGATGGCGTGGTTGGATGGGGCCAAGGGGTCAATACAGGAATAGTCCCATACCAAAAGTTGGCCTCTCCTCCATGGGATTTGAGAGATCCCATCAGGACGTTTACCGTCAGATCTAAAAAGACCCTGTGGTTCTAACGTGGAAGGAATTTGGGCGGATTTCAGAGCATGTTGGATGATTGTATTACATTGCTTGTGTCTGATGAATCGTCCATTGCAGGAGCGACAATGTAAACTATGTCTACCCTTCGAGTCAACTGGCGAGTTGCACCCTGAGCAGATGTGGGGGTGAGTGATGGAACAATTTAGACGAATGCCGATGGCATGGGTAAATTCATTGTTGGATAGTTGAAGCTGAAGATTGGTAGATGGGATGGCCTCAAGAAACTCATGTCCCGTACCATTGAGCAAGGAAGAGAATAGGGTGCGGTCGGTAGATTGCATGCTAGATAAGAGAGTTTCAACGCAGCGAGCAACCACTGGTGCATCCCAGTCTTTCTGTTTATGGGTTGTGGGGGGATGAGAATCAGCATTGATCCTTGTTTTCCAAATATCCATAGCAACGATTAAGGAAAGGTCTTCTTTAGAATTATGGGCGGTGGTTATTGGCTTTGTCAAGAGACTACTCGATATGAAAGTAGTTGTTGCTAAGTCAAGTGGAGATCTGATGCCGAGACCACCAAATTTGGTTGGAAGAGTTGCTTGGGCCCAAGCAGTTTCGTTGAATCTGATATTTACTATTTTTTCGGTTAAGTCCTTTATTCCTTTTTCATAAGTTTGGAGAGGAATAGGATATTTAAAAATTGGAGTTGACCGAAGTGCGTAAAGAATCCTTGGTATAAAAAAGAAATTTTTTAGCAAAAAAAAGGACTTGTGTGATGGAAGAAGTGTAAAGATGTCCTCCAGTTTAAGGAGTATGTCAAGTGAGGAATGAAGAAAGGTGCTTATTGCCTCGTGTCCTCCAACAGGCGATCCTAGATGTGTTAATTCAACGCTTGATGTGAATTTGAAATCGTGAGTGTTGGGAGCATTAGAATTTAAAAGTGAGAATTCAGATTTGCTCTGGTTAAGCGAAAGTCCAATGGCTGTGCCCATTTCTTTAATTATGGTGACTGCTTTGGCAATTTCACTACTGGGACCACTCAAGATTCCATCATCAATATACCAAGCGTGGAGCGATAGAGTACTTGAAGAGTTTATTGATTTTATCATGTCATTGATTCCAAGACTAAAGTGAAGGGATCCGAGAGGGTCACCTTGTTGGATACCCTCAACAGAAAGTATCTTTTCTTTGTTGAATTGTAAGATTGTTGGTGATTGGTAGCAAGAGAAAAGAAATTTGGTATAAGCTGGGAAATGGAAGCAAGTTGAATGTAGGAACGTGTTGCGCGAAAGAGTGTTGTAAATTTTTACTATGGATTCGTTTTTTGGGTTATTTTCAAGGTGAATTCTTGCTAAGTGCACAGCAGCTTCACACCCACCAGGTATCCCTACACCAAGTTGATAGGGGCTTAGAATGTGTGCGGCATCGTGTTTGATTCTAGATGCGATTAATTTAGCGACCAATCTACGGTAAGTTGAACCAATGGCGATGGGCCGAATGTCCTTGTTTGGTTTTTGGAGTGCGATGAGTCTGGCACCGAATAGTAAGGGGGTAATAAAGCTGGGTACGTCTCCATTTAGGATTTTGTTGACTAAGTTTGTGATTTTAGTGAGAATTGAAACCTGTGTACAGATCACAGGAGAGGTAATGTCCTGTAAAAAAATTGGTCTAATCCCATCTAGACCATGAGCCGAATCCCGATGAAAAGATAGGATTGCTTTCCTTACTTCTTCCTGTGTGAAATCTGCTGCACAATGGGAGAAGGGTTGGGGCAATATTGGCATAAATGTTGTTGTGGGATGCTTTGATCGAAGCTTAATTAAGGTTTCTAAATTGGATTCCGCCAGAGTGTCATTGGTTGAAATGAGTTTGAGGGCCCCATTGATATTAAGACTGTCAATTTTCTTCGAAATCAATGAGGCTTTTTGTTGAAGTGGGGTTATTTTTTTTTTGTTTATGGGATGTCTGAAGATTTGGGACTCATGAAGATGAGTGTTGATGTTTAAACAGGCATCTTTTATTTGTTGAGTTAATGATTTTTGGAGTGATATGTCAGGTATTTTGAAAGTATTGTACCCAAAGTTTAAAAATTTTAACCATTCTTCTTCTTTGTTAAAATTTTGCAAAAGAGAAGATATGCAGTTGCTGAGAGATTTAGCTACTTGTATTCTCGCTCCTTTGGGTATTCTCGTTATGATACTTGGTTTTGTGGAGTTAAGAAAAATATCTGAGAATGAGGCACCAATTACTTGGTTTAAGGGAGAATCTATGAGAGGGGGGGAAGCCAGTAAGTGATCTGATAAAGAGGCGTGTGTTTTGAATGCGGACACCTGTTAGAGATTGGTCCATGAACAAAAAATTCTCCATCATTTGTTAGATGTATTTGTTTCATGCAGGATGGGCAGATTCTGCGTTCGTGGGGAATGGCCATAGGTATAAAAAATAAAAAAAATGCTGCCAATAATAAAGCAAAAGCACCTGTGAGAGGTCTGTTGATTGATGTGCAAAAATAGCAAAGGAATGATGAATGTGTATGTCAGAAAAATCGAGCAACGAGCGAGAAAGGTGCTCAATATGAGAGGTTTCAAATAAAAAAAGGATTAATTATTATAATTATATTATCAAAATAAAACTATATTATTTTTTAACATGGCTATAAGACATTTATTTATATTAAATTATATTTTAAAAAAAATTCATAAAATTTTGAACATGAACGCTTCCTTTTTTTGAAAGTGAACGTGAACACGTTTGACTTTTGTCAATGAACGCTGAACAGGTTGGATTTTTTTAGAAATGTTTACAGCACTAAAAATTTCACATAAATTTATATGAAAATAGTAAAAAAGCATTAAAATATATATATTTATATGAAAAAGTTAATATATTGCAAATTTAAGATCTTAGGCGCAAATTATACAAAAATAAGTTTTAGGGTTATATTTTGAAATTACATAGACATTTTTGATAATAAGAATAAGTAATTTTGATATGTTAGATTGTCATTACCACGTCAATATATAATAAGAATATTATAGTATATTTTTTTAAAATTCCAATTTGCTAAAAATTCCATTAAAACACTTAGAAAATTAAAACACTAAAAATAAAATACAATTTCATAATTGTGTTCACAAAACGAAACCATAATGTATCGAAAGATTTCTATTTGAATTTTTTGACAATTATATAAAAATTATTTGGCTTTGTTGGCCATATATTGAATTTTATTATTTTTTAGAAATTAAGTTAATGGCAAGAAATGGTCATTTGGTTATGTGATTATTGGAATAAAAAGTAAGTTAAGTTTATTAATCCGTTTTATTACTGCTTGAGTTAGCAGATTGATGTTTATGTTTGAGGGGAATGAAGATCAAGAAATATGATTTCAAAAAGTAATACCAAAAGCAAAGTAGTTGGTATTGAATATATCTAAAATAAAAAGGCGCGAATTGAAATAATAAATTGAGATTTTCTCATGTAGTTTGGTTTAAAATAAGATTAAATTTAATATCCCCAGTCGAGCCAATTTATTAATAATTTCAGGAATATATTTTGAAGAAATAATTAATTTAAACTATTTTCCATTATATTGCTCCTAGAATGGATATATCTTGCCTAACTCCTCATTAATAAATTTTTATATTCCCCGTCGCGAAATCGCGTTAACTGAAAGAGGGGATACCCAGCATTCAAAGCAAAAATTCGAAGCGAAGTATACTAAGTACGCTGTATTTTTGTATACTCATCCCTGAATTCGCGCTAACTGTTAATGAGGGGTATAAAAATCTGTACTCCTTTATGTAAAATATTTTAAGGTCGGGCCAGAATATTTTTACATAACTATTTATTGGCTGGGCAAAATTATTATTGGCCGAGTCTTTTTTCTAAAACAACTGCTATCTATCGGAAATGTGTTACCTTTATTGGAGACATCAGTGCGAAATCATAAGGCGACTTGATTTTGCATATGTTCATACACATGCAAAGATTGGATTGGGAAATTTAAACATAAATAATAGACGAATAAATTTATTAACATGTGTTTATTTGGTAATAAAAATAGAATTTGACATTTTGGTGAAGGAAGATTTTTGTGAAAATAAATAAGTATATTTTTGAAAAATACAGAGCAATTTTTGGTTAAGGATATCTTACTGTTTTTTTAGAAACAAAGGGTTTCACTTTTTTTTGACATTTTTGCTATTACTAGTAAAATGGCAAGACACGGTGTGCATATAAATCAATGGTCTTATTTTACATTCAGTTATTATTTTCTGTCAATATATTGGTCTCCAATTAATCATTTTTACTCTAAAAATTCAAATTATGACAGTAAGTGTGAGGAAGTTAATTGAGATGAGGATAAATGTGGCATGATAAATTATTTAAGGGGGAAAAGTGAAATCACCAGTTATATTATTAATAGAATCCAATTATATTAAATAAATAACTGTTAGTTATATCCTACTTAAACCTTCAAAAAAATTACAATTTATACATCAAGGGGGGAACATACCAAAAAAATTTAACTTTGAAAGCTGGAGGATCTGGAGTTATAATTTGATGCCAATTTTTCCTCCTAGTTATTCTTATATATTATCAGAGTAATGATGCTCATAAGGATATGTGAAAGCTTGTTATCTATCTACAGCAATAACAACAGATGGATAAGAACCAAAAAATAAAGAAAAATAGGGGCCAAAATATAATATGTACATGGCTGGCATATCCAGGGTTGGGTAGTAAGGTGGATACATGTATTTAAATAATAAATACAAATACTTTTTTTGTATTTAGTATTTATTTGAATATTTTACAAAATTTAGTATTTGTTTTTTAAATTATAAAAAAAGCATTTTATATTTATTACGATATCACGATCTTCTGACAAATACAAATACCTTTTTTAAATTATATTAAATACACATTTAATAATTATATTATATTTTCAACCAGAGTAAGCTAATTAACATCTCTATTTTAAATCCATTTAATTTCTAAAATGAGTATTACCGAATGAAAAACACAAGTTATTTTTAAAGATTATGAGGATATAGTAAATGAAGAAAAGGAGTTTCTATATTAAGCTATTATGTCTATAAGACATTTTTATAGGGATTCTGTGACAACATCAAATCTTATGAATGCAATTTGATAATTATGAATGAAATTTTTTTTTCAAAATATCATCAAAAATTAATAACATAGTGAAAGCTAAATGTAATATCTACTAAAAATAAAACCAAAATTATAAATGGAGCGATTTCTTTTTCCAGCAATTTATTCTTTGCTCTGCAAACAGTGATATTTATTATAATCGCAATTATAACATTATTTATGTGATATGCTACTGCTGCAATTAGTGTTGTTAAAACGGCTCGTTTTGAGCCGATTTTTAAAACGGCTAACTCAATATTTTGACCAGAAAAAATATTGCCTGACTCAAGATTTCGATATAATGTCTAAACCTTTGTTCTTTCAATGAAAAATATCTTCAAGCTTGGGTAATATTTTTTTGGATAAAATATTGAGTTAGCCGTTTTTAAAATCGACTCAAAACGAGCCGTTTAACAACACTAGCTGCAATAATAAATATATTATTTATAATGTTTACATATTACTACAGATTTCCAGAAAATGGTTAGTAAAAATATTATTTAATTTAAAAAAATCTGATAGTATGGTACTAAGATAATCGATTTACAAAAAGTATTAGTTATAGTATATTTATGCAATTCGTCATATTTGTATTAAATAATTTTTTTGAAAATATTTTATAGGTATTAAGTATTTATATTTATAAATAATTTTTTGAAAATTTGCTAAACCCTAGGTGTATCATTCACAAAATGAGTTTAATCTGTTGAAGGTTTAAATAACTATTGCTACAGTATATTTGATAAAACATGGAAAGAATCTGATCTAATTGAATTATCCAATTTTTTTTTCTTCGAATAATGTAATATGATATAGACGAACATTTTTGAGCTATTTTCAGTCTACCAAATCATAGATAATAAAAATTGTCCAACCAATTAAATTTGAGTATTTATTTTCAAGATCAAATCTGAAATTTTATTTTAGAAATAGATCTTACTCTGATACAAATTATTTTGTGTTATTCTTAAAATATTTATAAAAATATAAGAAAAACAAAATAATTTCAAAGCTGAGGACCAGACCAAGTTTAGTTTAATCCTAAATAAATTTATATTCAAAGTCCAAATCCAACCAAGTCCTAGAGAATATCTGTCTAAGCTGTTGCAAGTTAAGGTGTATTAATAATGATTAGTCTATGCAGGCATGAATTAATACCATCTAATAAGCAGATAAATAAGCATTGTGTAAGAAAAATTATCATTTTTATGTGAGAAATGCAGGAACTTACATGGAGCTTATGCCATACAAAATTTGAATAATAAAACTAATGTATATGGTTCAATTTTTTACTTGATACCATTAAATATCAAGAAATCATGAAAAAAAATTGAAGAGGGAATGGGTTTAGGCAAAAAATAATAATTGTTGTTTTAAAAAGATGATTGTAATATTTTAAAATATCTTAGCAATTAAAAACTATTAAAGCAAATTTTTTTATAAATAAAAAATCTACTTTACTTTATAAATATTTAAACTAAATATTGACTGTCCTGTGTAAAAATTAAAAGCCCCCACTACCTATGCATATAATATATTTTAAATAAGGATCAACATAGAACAATTAAAAGATGATTAGTGGAAGAGGGGGGGGGGTGCATATAGTTTATTTATATAAATTTAATAGAGGAAATTAATTATCAAAAATTTTATTACATTATTTTAGTTAAGTTAAAAAAATTTCTTTTAAAATATATAACTATTAGAGACTTCTTCTTCTTTTAAGATTATATACATATCATATTATCAATGCATTCATTTCAATAGTGCATATAAAATATTTTAGAAAATTTATTTAATCAACGATATCCATATCAAATGTTTTGTATATTTCCTTTATGGTTACACCTTTATATCTAGCCAATTCTCCAAATATTTTGAGACCTATATCTTTAATATCATTATACTCATGCAACAAGTTCATATATATTTGTGATTTATCTAATCTATAATTAAACATTATATATTTTAAAAAAATATATTACTTGTATCCAATTTTTATAAACTCTTTAATTTTTTCTTCTATCTCATTTAGTTCTTTTTCTAATTCTTCTATATTTTGAGATACCCGTTTCCGTTTTAGAGGAGTTCTAAATGGCTTATTTAAAACATTGTTAGAAGATTTTTGCATACCGATTTATAAAATTTTTAAATTAACATATGGTTTTTATGTACAAATGGGATAGACATCCATATGACATTATTTGTTAAACAGCGCTTCTGCAATTTTAAATTTTTGGTTTAATTAATCTCTTTCCTCTTTATATGCCTTACCCTATGCTATAGCTGTGTTATTATACTTTGTTATATTTTATTTTAAATTTATATTCTTTGCGTATTATTACTTCGAATGATCTAGCAAAAGTAAGAAAAATAATTGGTTTGGAAATGAGGTTAATTTATTAAATGATCTAAATTTTTGTTAAATCCAGTAGGTGCTATTTTATTTTTTGAAATGATTTTGATATATTAATATTAGATGCGGAGATTTTTTATCTGTACAATAAAAAAATTATTATGGCTTTAATCCTAAATTAGTCTAAAACCAAATTTATTTTCGAAAAAAATTGTTCTTTGTTTGAATAAATAACTGTAAATTTTTGAGCAAAAAAAATTACAATATTGTAATTTAAAAGCTATTATTTAATATTTTGAACAAAAGGTTATCTTAAAAAGTACATGGTTTGGTTTATTATATTATATATGGCTATTCTGGACGAGGTTATAATTTAGCAGAAACCATTATGTACTTTATAATTTTTATATAAAATGTATTATCATTCACTCATATTATCTCATATATAAACTGGAAAATGAGGAAAAAAGTTCAAGTATACTATAAGATACAATGCGATATATATCATATTATGATATTTATATTTATCATATTATTTTTTTAAGATTTCATATGTGATAAAAGAAGAGATCGAAAAGTTTAATCATAATGGTATAAACGCTTTGCAATATAACTACGTCAATGATTCTCTTTACACAGCAGGTCGAGATTCTATCATACGATTATGGAACACAAATCAGACTGAAGTTTTTTGTTAAAAATTATTATATGATTGATTTAAAATTTAGAGACCATACATATTATCAATGGAGCATCACACAGACTGGATTAATGATATTGTACTTTGTTGCAATGGAAAGAATTGTTAAAATCTGAATTCTATATTTTAAAAATATTTTTTTAGTAATATCTGCATCAAATGACACTACTGTTAAAGTTTGGAATGCTCAAAAAGGTTTCTGCATGTCTACATTAAGAACTCACAAAGTTTTTATAATTAAAATATAAATGATATATTTTTGTAAAGGATTATGTTAAAGCCTTGGCATATGCTAAGCATAAAGAACTTGTAGCTTCAACAGGCTTAGATCATACTATTTTCTTATGGGATATTCATACCTTAACAGCATTAACAGCAACCAATAATATAGTTACAAGTATTAAAATTTGAATAACAAATAAATTAATATTTAAAGTAAAATAACAAAAAAAATAAGAAATTCTTGTTTATTTAAGTCAATTATCTTTTATTTAATATATAGTATATTTATTGTTCAAAATAATTAATTATTTAATATATTCTAAATAAGAATTATAATAAAATTTAAATTTATTGCATTTTCCTATTATATTTTTATAATATTTAATTATTTTTCTTTGAATATGGTAAGATTAGAGCAAAATTGATTCTTTATCCTATCTTCTATATGATTGATTTATTATTTTAGTTTATTTTATGATTATCAATATTTTTTTTATATATGGTTGTATTGGGATATGAAATCCACAGGTCTTAAAAAATATATAAAATATATGAAAAAAATTTTCTGAAATTCATAAGGTAGGTTAGTCATATGCATTGGGCCTAATTTTTGCCCAGTTCAAATTTTTTTAAAAAACGTTTTGCATGCCCATCTCAAATTTATTTAAATATAGAAATGAATTTTTATAATTACTCAAAATAATATATGTTATATGGCATCTAGTTTCTATAAATAAAATCAAATATTTTTATTTTAAGAAATTAATATAAAATTGATAAATTCAGATATATTTAAAAAAATTCCAAGATCAACCCAGCCCGAATTTTTTTAAAAAATTATAGACCAACCCATCCCAAATTTTTTTTAGAAAATATTAGGCCTGACTTAGCCTGAATCCAATTTTTTTAAAAAAAAACTTAGCCTGAAGCCCATTTGGGCCGGGTTCAGACTGGGCCTACTCCAGTTAAAAAAATTTTAATTTTTTTTAAATGCCTTCAGTAAATTATTTAAAATTGATAGATTCCAAATCCCCATATATTTTATATCCCAATATTACATGTATTAGATATCTGCAAGAGTAGCTCACCAAAAGTTTGGCAAGTGGGGCTGGCTAGATAATTTATTCATAAAAAAAATCAGGCAGGGCTTCATAAATCTCTGATTTTTTAATAAAATTTTGATAGGCCAGTCTAGGAGTTGAAATTTTGAATTTCATTATAATATTTTGATTAATAATATTTGAAAATAAACACTAACTAACTAAATCTATAAATAATAAATTCATAATAAATTAAACAAATCATTTATCATATGATTCAATTACAAACACACAATTACAGATATCAAAATTTTGAGAAATTGATAGCCCTAGAGAGGAGATATAAGAGCTAGATTTCTGTAAAAGTGGGCCTGACTTGAACAGTCTTTAGGCTTGATCTATTTTTTTTAAATTTTATAGTTCGGGCTGTGTTGCCTTAATATTTCTTTAGAAAATTTGGGCCAGATCAGGCTTAATTTTAGAATATTATATGGTTAAAATTTTTCAAGAAACAAAACACTAGTATTTTTTTTAAATTTGTTTTAGAATATTTTTTTACGATTAAAAATATTTTAATGGGCCGGGCTGGGACTTGGTTATGTCAAATATAACAGGTGCAATATTGAACCAGTCAAAATTCGATAAGATTTAGATTACCAATATTTATTTATAATATTTATATTAAATAAATAGTCTTTTCAGCTTAGTCGGTCGAGTATATATATATATATCAATCCGATTGTTCTGGGTTTGAATCTGGCAAGAACGATGTTTTTTCCTAGAGCCAACCAGTCATCCCTTCCAAGGCTGATATGGAAGCGAGCGCGTTATTCCATATCTTAAATATATAAAAAAATAGATTGTTTAGAAAATTTGTCTGTTGTTTGTAAATTGCTATATATGACTATATGGTAACTAACATTTACCGGGTAACTTGTGCAAAATTGCCTAACGGGCCGAAAGAGACCAGGCTTTGAAGTTCTCTAATGAATATTTGCGTTTTTCAATACTATAATATTAAAATATTTGACATTATTTTTATTTTTTTAAAATTCATAGTTGTTTCCTTATTTTATTTTTTAATTATAGTTTTGATTTAATGGATTTGAATAAGAATTTCATTTTTTTTGTGTCGAAAACGAATCTCCTGAATTATTTGAACAAGAATTTCCTCATTATTAATAATTTCTTTTCCTTTATTATTTGTAATTTCCATTCCACTTTCGATATCATAAATTACATCAGTATTTGTAATTTAATTACTTTTTCAACTATTTTTGTTCAAGCCAAATGATTATTGATACTTTTAACCATAATTTATAAGGTTTTGTTTTCATTTTTCAGAACCTTAATATACTATATATATAATTAAAATAGAAATGCGCGGCGATATATAATTTTTAAAACAAATTCTCGAATATATGAGGGAATCAAATAATATGATAGATAATCCATAAATTCGAACCTATGAGGTCTTCTTAGTATACCTAAAACAACAAAGTTCTGACTTAATTATGCCTTTTTTTAAAATAACATAGGCGCGAGCACCCTACCTTTCTCCATTTTATCCTCAGAACAGTTTCTCGAAACATAGAACCCAGTTTATACTAATGATAACACTATTGCATTCTTCCTTCCTTCAATATTACTTCCCTTACTCTTATCTGGCTCCAGTAATTAGTGATTTGCATCTGGCCTAATTTTTCAAACCCAACAAGGCCCGAATTTTTTAAAAATTTGTACTGCCCGACCCGATCCCAAACGAATTTTTTTTATTTGTCTCGAAAAGCCCGACCCAAAATAAAAATTATTTGTCGGCCCAGCCCGATTTATTTAAATATAGAAAAATTTAATATTTTTTGACTTAAATAAAATATTCAATAAATAAAGAATATTAGCGCCTTGTTTCTTGCAAGAATTTTAAAATATATCACCTTATTTGACTATATATAATGATATCATATTTAAAAAATTTAAGCCCGACTCAACCCGAACCTAAGTTATTTTTAAAAAATAGACCCGGCCCTAAGTTTTATGGGCTGGGTCATGATTTGCAGATATCTACTAGCAATAAACTACTCTCAAAATTAATATTTCATTTTCTGATTCTCGATTTCTGAGCATATATAAACCTTTGCTTCATTAAACAAATCTCTCCCAATTATTTTAACGTCTTTCATCCTTGTCTACTTTGTTCTTCCTAAAAAACACAAATAGTTTTTCCTGTGTTAATACTCCTCCATTCTCACACCCTGTTTTAGAGCAAGAGGTCAGTGAAGTTCAAATGGCCCCTAAAGATTTAACACTGCTTTAAGCCACTGTGAATAATCTAATGGACAATCCACTTAAAGACTTCTACCATTTGAAGCAAATTTTAGAGAAATTTTATTTGTTATTTCCATATTTTTCCCCTATATTTTTTTTAAAATTATATTTACAATTTTATATAATATTTTAATTTTGCGTAATATATTTTCGTTAAATCATGTTCGTTCATCAATATGATCAATGAATATATTTGAATTTCAAAAAAATTATTAAAAATAAACTTCATCAATCATATATTTTATAGTATAAAATTGAAAATAATTTTTAAATTAAAAAAGCTTCATCCCTGGAGGCTGGGAGAGACTCCATATATTGTTTGACCATGAACGAATCTGGAACCGTGCTAATAAGCGGTTCTACCGAAAAGGTGCTGCGTGTTTGGGACCCAAGAACTTGCTGCAAAATAACTAAACTCAGAGGGCACGATGATATCATCAAAACCGTCGTGGTTAATAAAGATGGAACTAAAGTTTTGAAAAAGAATATTAAATTTTTTTAAATCATTTTTTTTACAAATATAATTTTAAAATTCATTTATTTTTCTTAAATATTTTATTTTTATCAATTTAAAAAAAAATATATCCTGTTTTTTTACGTTTAAATTATAATTACCAATAATTGCATTTACCTACATTTAATTCATTAGTGTATATCCGGGAGTTCAGATGGTTTTATAAAGTTATGGTGCTTAGGTCAACAACAATGTTTACAAACTTTTCAAGTCCACACAGAAGGCGTTTGGACTTTACAGGTCAAAATAGAATTAATAATTTATATTAAAGTCTTAATTGTTATTTAAAATTTATCGTAAGAATTCGCGTATATAGAATAAGGCCGCTTTTATAGTGAGCCAGAAAATAACACATGGCTCTCAATAAAGATTGTACTTGCATAAAAAACATTTCATCAATTAAATATGAGTTAGTCCCGAAAGACACTTAAATAGAAATATCCTATAGTTCTAAGACTTTTTTAAAAGTATTTAGAATCATTTATAAAATATAATTTAGACGGATGAAAATTTTACTAAAGTTTATTCAGCCGGCCGCGATAGGAATGTGTTCGTGACATCCTTAACGGGAACCGAACATAATCCTTCTCTCTGGTTGTGTCGCGAGGAGGCATCCATTTTGAGAGTATATATTATTATTTTTTCTAAATTATATTTTCATAAATGCCTCTCTCTCTATACTTTCACTAAATTCTGTAAAGTTTGTTCGTTTTAAATAAAAATTTTGTGAAAGTAAAAGAAATGTTAATGTAAACCAAAAAATAACTTTTAATATGATATATTATAGATTGTAAACAAACAATAAAAACCTGTTTATATGAAATTTTTCTCGCTTTTGTCGTTTAGATCAGGTTAAGAAATCTTATTTACAAAATATTTTTCGTATCTTATAACGTTTTCCGCGCCTTAGAGAAACCTTTTAAACCGGTTATACTTTATTAAAAAAATTATTTAAAAATAAACAATTACATGCCATTAATAATTGTATAATATTAATTTACAAGTTGCTATTAGATCCGGAAGAAAGATTTCTATGGATATCGACCACTTCCTCTCATCTCAAAAAATGGGTACATATTACATAGATTAGAATTGTTTATTTAATTTAACTCGAAATTGGAATTATATAAATATATAGGTTGCGCATTAATTTATCATGATATAATAATTTATTTTTTAATTTGCCCTTTTCCAAATGTTGAAAAGGAGCTGAGCTCCCTTCCCTCACCATTTTCTCCAAATTTTTAAATGTTATAAAAAGTAAATTTTTTTATAAAGCCAAGAATAAAAATATATTTTAACAATTTTGAAGGAAAATTAGGAAAAAAATCGGGATAATAAAAAGTGAAGTAAAATAATTTTTAATGAAAAATATTCAAACTAAAATAAAAGCTAGTTACAGATGAAAATGCAATAATAACAATCTACAATGATGGCAGATTTTTAAAATTTTTACTTTATTTCAGTGGTATCGATTCCACTGGGTCTCGAGGCTCGACCCATTAAAATATTCTATAAAATGGATAATATTGACCCATTAGAAGTATAAGTTATTCTATTTTTTTAAGATAAGCCTGGTAGAGTGGAATATTTGGAATTATTTATAATAATAATTAAATTTTTAATCTAAGGGAATATTTTTTTTACAAATATCGTTTGATTTAGAAATTAAACTTTTATTTAAAAAATGTACCATTAAAAAAAAGATCTAAAACTTATTAAGATTAAAAATTAGACCAATTTATAATTTATTTTTATAAAGCATCATGTAGCCTCGTCTAATGTATGGCTTTGAAAACGAGGGTAAAATGACTTAACTAAATTTTAATAAAAAGTATATTTTAATTTTAGAAATTCTTTTCGGTGTATTATTTATTTTAAAAAGTAATAATTACCTGGATGCGCTATTTGGCGAGAAGCAAACAAAAAATGCTAAAGATTCAAATTAAGTGAATATGAAATAATTACTGGGGTTCGAAAATATATCGATGAAGATATTCCTAATTAAAAATTTCTTAACTGTGTTGATACTTTATTCTGCAGCATTGCCGAGTGTGAATGGGGCTTTCATCTTATGAATCTGATCATAGTAAATAATCGAGCGATTTAAGGGTAAATATTTTATCAAATTTAATATTCATACATATTAATGGGCATTCGATATCTGAGTGGATTTCGGATCTATATATCAAAATATGGAAAATAAATTATCGCGGGGCTAATGAAATCTCTAATTATCTTTTTGAAATATCAAATAAATCGCAATTAAAAAAATTCGATTATATATATTGTTTTTCGATAATATATAAAACATTATAGCCCCCTCCCCGTCAGATTTTTAAACAGGTGATCACTGGATATAGTATTTGAATCGAACGGGAAATATATCGCCAAAAGATAGGTCATGTTCAGATGAGCGTCAGTGCGAACATATTGATGTCTAAGTGATTGACATATTTGGTTATAATTATTATCATAGATATTTGTAGTTTTGGTGAATTATTTTTCTAATGATCATGAAAAAATGACTAAGATGCATTTATTATTATACAAAATTTTTTGAATAATTAATAATAAATGATTTCTCATTTATCAAATGTAGATGATAATTAACTAAGGGAAGAACTAACTTCCATTGCAATAATAATGATTTGATAGTAGGCCTAAAATAAGATATTGAGCATCTATATTAAATATTAATAGCAGATCAAGAGAAAACAAGATCGATTTTCACACCGCACTATAGTATACTTATTTCCGCCTTATACAAATCTTTATATTGTCTGAATAATGAATTTATTCGGATTTCTTTTACCCAAGGTTATTGTGTGTGTAAGTAAAAACTAGTGATATATTACGTACAAATAGTGTTGTTAAACGGCTCGATATGAGCATATTTTTAAAAACGGCTAACTCAATACTTCATCTAGAAAAATGTTACCCAAGCCTGAAGATTTTGCTCATAGAAGGGAATAGAGTTGGTGCCTTTGAAATCAAACAAGAATTTTATGAACCTGGCATCGCTGGCAATTTTTATTGCATAAAATTTTTAAATATACATAAAAATTGTTAAAAAGAGATAAATAAAAATATTGAAAGCTTCTTATCTTCCGTTAAAAGACACTATCTGGCGATAAAATAATATGAAAAAGATTTTTTTGCTTCATAGATGATAATAAATTTTTCCTGGAAACGGATTTTTTGAAATATTTGAGGCCTGTTTTGTAAAACATGGATTGTAGCTTAAAAATATTATAGATCCTAACCCTAGAAACTGAGGGTTAGAAATGAAGCTGCCATCTTTTTGGACCCCTATTAGACATTCTCGAAAAGCCCATCTTTGCTCAAATATACCCATCTTTACTACTTTGAAAAATATCTATATATTTTATATAGATATTGGATCCAAACAAAATCAATAAGGAGTTGGAGGAATTTTCTAGCAAAAGATCGAGTTTTGTCGACACGTCAATCATTAACCCTCAAAATCCTATGTATTTCGAGTGCTCCTCCATCATTCCAGGTTTTTTTTATATGGACTATTTTGTTTTACATTTTTTTCTCGAAAGCGATTAAAATGGGTTATATTTATAAATGATATTGGTAGTAAATAAATATGTATTTTCGAACATCACCTATTATTTTTTTAGCACTTATAAACAAATTGCGGTTTTCTTAAATAAATAGTAATTTGGTTTAAAAGTAATTTACCAATTAGCGTACCAATTTTTTTAACTGTATTTATCTCTAGTTTTTCGATTTTAAGTTTTAAATGAAGAATGCAAAAGAAATTTAAGGATTTACATAAATAAATATAATTTTAAAAGATTAATTAAAATTATCTAAATAAGTATCTCCTGTTAGCTAGTTTTACTTAAAAATAGTATAGCGCGCTACTTAGAAATGATAAAAAAGAGATTTCGATTTTACAATCGTCTTCTTTGTTACGTTTCAGCAGAAGAGCTCTTCCTACTTGTCTGAAATTAAATGTCTACAACGGGCGGGGATAAATTGAGCTGATTTAAAATTGATAAATTAAAGGGTAAATTTGAAACTTTTTTTTGACATATGAGCACAACCGACTTGTATTTATTTTTAAAAAGGTTTTATTTCATAATATTTTATAGTTTAACAAAAAATATATTAAAATTTAAATAAATTAAGAGCCAAATCAATTAATCAAATAATTTTAAAACTATGGACGAGTGAATTAAGCCAAATTTTTAGATAAGGGAAATGTCGGGTGAATTATTTTTAAAAAATTATAAATGGTCGTGTTAAAAAATTTTTTAAACATTTGCCGGGTGAACTTCGGGTTAAAAACCCCTATTGTAAATATCTAGTTTGAACCTTTAGGGATAGATTTCCTATTTAAAAAAAACACCTCATGTCAAGAAGAAATGAAACTTTTTAAACTGATGGTCATCCCTATA
The DNA here is from genome assembly GCF_954871325.1 of Gordionus sp. m RMFG-2023. Taxonomy (NCBI): domain Eukaryota; kingdom Metazoa; phylum Nematomorpha; class Gordioida; order Chordodea; family Parachordodidae; genus Gordionus; species Gordionus sp. m RMFG-2023. The sequence continues at coordinate 45,520,672 of NC_088776.1, forward strand.
TATTTCTCAAATTTGTTCTTTTTTATTAATTGAATAATATTTATAAAAATTAATATTTAGTATCAATAATGTTGATATAGTAAAGTGTGTAAAATTTTGGACCTCAATTTAAAATAATTTCTGATATATAGCCGTTTAAAAATGGGAGAAAAATTAACTTCACCTTTGCTCATTAGGGATTTTTTTCCCACATTTACTCTGAAAGGTTAGAATTTCGAGTCTAACTCTAGTCTATAAATAAAACAAAAATTCAAAGTGAGTTCGGGATTGAAATTATATAACTTCATTTGGTTATAATGTGTTTAATATATTTTTTTTATATTTAACACCGCTTATTTATAACATGCATCCTATACCTATTAAGAGTAAAATGTCCCCTCGCCACATTTTTTTTATGTTTGAATCTTCCCGACTTATTCTGATAGCTTAATTTTATTTTATATAGAATACATCATTTTATATAATTTAATTTTTCATATAATATAATTTATTAGTTAACTATTTTTTTTCTTCATATTATCTTCTTTAAAGTATTATATTATCTTTTTCACTGCAAGGTAAATTATTTAAAGGTATAAATTATTTCTACTATATAATGTAGTAAAATCCATGAATATGCTTGTATATCATATTAGCTATGTACAGCAAAAAATATTGAATATTGTTTGAGGGCACTCTAATAATTGAAATACTTCATAGGCTCTGCACGACTCTTCCAAAACATCCCGGATTATATATATTATTATCTAGTTATGTATATGAAATTATGTTGAATCAAACAACTTAATAAACAATTAAATGGTTTGATTAAATTTTGTTGGATTTTTTTATATGAAATAGTTAATTCAAATTATACCATACTTAATCTTTGAAAAAAAAAACTATTTTACTATTTACGTTTATGAAAGGTACAACATCCTTAAAACAATTCCACGTTTTAGACAATAAAAGGCATATACTCACCAAAGATTCTGAAGAAAACGTATGCCTATGGGATGTATTGACGGTATATCATATGATATAAGATAGATTTTTCACAATTGTATATACAAATCAGATATTTAAAATCGATTGTATATATTTTAAATATTATATACAAATCAGATATTTAAAATCGATTGTATATATTTTAAATATATATTTTAGTAATAATTATTTCATTGAACTAATTAGTTTTTGTAAAAATTCTTAATCTCTAATTCTTTTAATCATAATTAGGCAAGAAAAATTGAGGATTTAGGAAAAAACGTTGATTTTGCCGAAGAAATCGATAGAAGGCAGCAGAAAATGTTTATCCCGTCCTGGTTTGCTATTGATCTAAAAACTGGGGTAAATATTTATATTCCTCTAGAACCATTTGATTTAAATGATACACTAAACATTAATTTTAAATATTATACATTTACCAAATGTTTGGGTTATTTAATCATCTAAATGTAAAATGGAAAAACTTTTTGAATCACTATATTTGTATATCGTATATATATATATATATAACTAAATTGAAGTATGAGATTCCCTGCGAAAAAGTTCAACTGTTGTTGTAAAAGAAGTTTCGAAATTAGTATTTGGCATTGGATGACAAGTATACTAAACCTGTATAAGGTATACAGAAATCGAACGAAACTAACTATAAAGAATAGAAAAAAAACAAACAAATGAATATGCGTGGTATAAATAGGCCTTTGCACCGATGAAATAATTGGCTATGTTTCCTTTAAAACTAACGGCAATCGGCGACGAGCCTATTTTATGCCGCCATATATTTCGACGGCAGTACGGCGTAGAACAAAAAAAATTTACCTGATTTTTTTCAGTAACACTTAAAATAAATAATTTATTTGAAGCAATTTTGGCCGATTTATATAAATAATTTTATAAAAATTTAACAAATTTATTAAATTAATCCTGTAAAAATAATTTTGTTTTATTTGAAGATAATTGTGAGGAACTTCTTGAATGCAAACCTAGCGACTGAAAAAACACACTCACTGAGTGCTTGTAACCGGGACAAATAATATTTTTCGGTTAAATAATCTAAAAAATTCTAATTATCTCTTTTTCTAAATGTTTAGAATATTATCTACTATCAATGTGTAACATTCTTTTTTCAACTCTTTCAGAATATCGTTTTTAACCTCAGTATTTATTGAATGTTTACCCACTTATTTATAGATAATTTGCTTCCGAATAGACATTTCTCTTGTATCCTACTATTTATTCCAATCTTTGTAAGAAATAGTTTGATTGCTTAATGACATAGAAATTGAAAAGGACGGAAACTTTTTTTAAAAAATATCTAATCACGTTATTTAACCTTTGAACTTCAACATATCGGAGGCGAAGGACGATGTCTGGTAGATTCCGTCTGATGGAAGTGGGGGAACAAGACTCAATCAACCAAAAACAAGCTAACTGAAAGTGTTAATATTAACATGAGCTAGATTAAACTAGTGGCGATGCTCAGGACCGTGGAAAAGGGAGAAAAAGATTATTAGGGGAACGGGTTTACCCAAGTTACCCTGGAAAAGGGCTTCTAAGAAAACAAAAAGTTTATTTGAATACAAAAATAAAGATTTTGTCAACTCTAAATAATATTAACACCAGTCAATTGGGATTAGAAATCTATAATCTTATTTATTACGCATATTTTTTTTGAGAAAAAATATATCAACATTATCATTGATCAAATTAATAGATATTTATCTACGAAATAATATTTAAATATATGGTAAATTTTTTAAGGATAAAAAATTCCACTGTATCAAAATTATTCTATGAATTTGTCAATATCTTCCACTAAATGCCAATTAAAATTAAATAATTTAATTACATGCTTCTCAATTCTATTTTAATTAATATGATAATAATTGGATCTTTGCTGATTTTACTTCCACTTCATCTTTAGACTTACTTCTCCTAAATTTATAATAATGTCTAAGATTCTTTTATCAATAGTTTATATTCTACTTTCTTTATTTCATCCATTGTGACCAGATTATGTAATTCATTCCCCAGAGATAGATATTGTATATAATAATCTAATCGGACACTTTTCCTGGCATTCGATTCTGCATCCGTGACCAAGAATTTGTTTTATAAGGTGTCAATAAAGAAAAAATCTAAATAAAATAGATAATGTAAAACGCTAAAATTAAAAATGAATTATTTATCGATAATAAATTCAAATCTTACGGAAATATTTTTAATGAATTAGATTCTTTTTTGGGTTTAATCACGAAAAGAATTATTAAAATAATATAATCTATAATTTTATGATCGGCGCGTTAAATCGAAGAGCTGCGGCGCATAAATCTATGTCCAATATTAATTGGAGAAAAAAAATTGTGGTTGGTAAATGAAGTTGAGGTAGTTTGGAAAAGTTGAACCGAGCACAATTAGGTGACAAAATTGCACCATAATTGAAGGTCATGACTCCCTTTATAATAGCCTTAAGTAAACTTGAATAATGGTGGCGGCTAGTGAGAGGAAACAGGGTAACATCCATAAATTCAGGCTCGTGAAAGTATAAAGGATATTTTAAAGAAGTTATCTGATCAACTCAAGTAAACCTGAATTAAGGTCGTTAATCAATTATTCGTTTTAAAATAAATAGGTTCTATGTGAGATATATTCTTTTGTTTTAAAAAATTCATAATGATTATTTATTATCTTGTTCCCACTTCCTTTAAAAACGCCATGTAAATCCTTAAAAAGTTACTAACTGTACACCTGGACGAAATAGATTGTTATTCCGCCTGGGTATCCGCTCATCAAGTAGGTATCAATGAAGACTTTACCAACTTAGACCTCAAAAATGGTATGGATATATCCTCCTCACAAAATGGTGATTATACCTTAGCTTTAAACAACGAACCTGTGCCATCATTAATTTCCGCTAACAATATTAAAGGTGACGAGAAATAAAATGTTATATTCCATTGGCGTTATGTTTAATTAATGCATAAAAGTCATTTTTTGAGATTTTTGTGGGTATAATTTTTAATCCTCAAAAAGTTTTTACTATATATATTTTTTTTAAATTCCAAATTTATCGGATAGTTATTAATAAATTTTTTTTAAAATACGTTTACGATATTTCTGTTATTCATAATATGGCTAATTTTGATGATGATATAAAACGTTTTTTTTCAAGAAAAACAAGCTATTTTTGTTTTTTTCTGTCTTTTTTAAAAAAACTTATTACCAATACAATCCTTATGGAAAATATAATTTAAACTTTTTTTAAAAATATTTATATAAATTATAAATTTTATTTCTAAATATGTTGTCTTATACATAGTTTACACTCTCTGTTCCAAATATGACATATAGATTATACGTTATTTTCCAATATATCAAAATAAAGAGTCGGCTGAGAATGCCATTTTTTGTCGATTGACAAGAAATTATGTTTATAATATTTTACCTTATGGTATCATTTCATACTTTACGAGTATCATTTTAAATATGTAAAAGAAGTTCAAAATGATACTTTACAGTTTTGAAATTATAATTTTGTATTTATTTTTTAAAAAAATTAATTTATTTTAATTTTTTTTTGGTGTATAAAACAGTCAACTTGGGATATTTGGTGTTGCAATGCCTTTTCGAAAAATGGCTAAAAATTACCAATAATTTAGAAATTAATGGAACCGTACCCTACACATTTAAAGAAGGTATATGTATTAGTTTTTTATATTTTAATTTGAATTGGAACGATTAAATTAAATAAAATGATGGATAAAATCGTTTATAATTATATTATATATGATTTTAAAAAAATTGATTTTAAGGAGAATATCCATTTCCGACCTTCGACATAAAGATGCCCCCTCACACTCCTATTATAATTAGGTAAAATATTTAGAAATAATAATTCGAGAAAACAATGTTTTCATTGAAATATTTTAAAAAAAATTTATCGCATTTGAAATCTTCATGCACAAAACGATAGAATTAGTCGAAATGAAAGTTTTGAAAATGCCCAATTTTCTAAGCTTGATAACTAATGTCGCGATTGCAAAATATTGGCATGGTATCCTAACCCAGGATTTGGAGTCACAACTAATTTTTATTTATCTAATCTCTACCATTAAGATCCTTTTATTGGAGTTTTTTTTTAAAATTCACTTATGTAAATTTTCATCATCTCTTTTTTTGCCAATTTGCAATTTGCGATAATTAGAAAAAACCCGTCTTTCTTCACTAACTTGAATTCTTTATCGTAATTTAAACCAATTAATTCAAAAACAAACACGAATCTAATGGTAATTATTCATACTCGATTTTTTTAAAACAAGAGTTTAAAAAAAATATTCAAAATTGAACAAAAATCTTTAAAAAAATTTTGTTATTTTATTTTGAAAGATTTTTTTTGTGCATGATAATTACAAAAATATTTACTTAAAAAATTTTGGCATTTTTATGTAAAATTTGATCAAAATCTTTCTTTTTCAAAAATAATATTCAAAGATTATTTTAAAAAAAACTCTGTTTTAAATTTACTTTTCGCAATTATACCAGTCGAATAAGAGTTGTAAATTTTATTATTCATACGAATACTAAAAATTGAAAACGAATAATTTATTATTCATTTTTGAATACTTCCTTATAAGCATAAAATCGAATTTAGTACATTTAATGTTTCCTCCACCTCTTGCTTTTTCTATTTAATTCAAATATTATATTTTCTTTCTTCTTTTATAAATCATAAAGTGAAGGAGAAGGCAAGATGTTGTATCGATTGTTAGTAAGGGATTCGGACGGCGAGAACGAATGCTGCTATCTCAACGATATACTTCCCTCATGGGTCACTGAAACACTCTTAGAAGTTTTTTTTTGGAACTAAAGAAAATTTAATTTTTATATGAAGAGATAGATGGTTATATTATCATTTTTAAAAAAAAATACTTAAATAAAACTATTTTAGGTTAAAAAATTATGACGAGAAGATATATGGGAACCCTTTTTTTTGTCTATGCCTTTATATTTTAATTATTTATCATAGGATTAAATTATTATATTATATAAAATAAATTGAGTTTGGCTTGCCCTTTGATCCCATGTGTTCTGTTCTCCCTCCAAATTAAATTTGTATAAGAGGTCAAGACCAAATTCTATTTTAGTTGTAAATTTTTATTTTTGAAAACTGAACTGATTTATAGGGTATAATATTTTATATTGCTGTAATTAATTTTAAAAAATAATTTTGATATATATTTATTTTTACTACAGAAAGCCTTGCCGAAGTTTGCTAAAGTCGCCTTCTTCTTGTTCCCACATTCAGACTCGGGAATTAAAACTTGGAAAAAGTGAAAATTTAATATTTATTTAACATGTCTGAAAAAAAACGACGCTGCTAACGACAATTGGGGTAACTAAGGGTTGGTGGAGGGGGATTTCCCTCCTTAACAAATTTGTCAGTTTTCTAAAATATGAATGAACGCTTGAGTTTTTTATTATTTGATTTTGTGTCGCGACGCGCTTCGATTCAATAGTTTAAGGTGATCAACATTATTTAGGCGTTGAAAATCCTAAGTTCAAGGGAAATTAAATTTTTTTGTTTTGTTTAGGTTTTCAGTTGTGTTTTCTTTTTTGGCGATTGTCACTCCAAATACAAGGAGAAGATCTCTTCATTTGCTTAATTATTTATTTTAGATTGCGGTGATAGAGGGGGGGGGATTAAATGAAGTCATTGTTTTAACTTTTCCTGGTTTATTGACTCAAGAATGAAGGTTGTTTTTGAATTTCAAGTTAAGGCATAAGTCATCTGCATAAGCTAATATATTTATGCTGTCTTTTTTGTACTTTTATTTAATCCGTTGATAAGATAGATTATTCTGTTTCAAGCCAGTTTTAACTGATATATAATTTGATTTTACCTGATGTAAGTCAAGTTTATCGAATTGTTTTTGTAAATATTGATTTAATAAGTTTAGAAGGTGGAATGGGATGGCTACTTCTATCAAAGAGTTCTCCTGTAGTTTGTTTTGAAAGATAGTGTCGAAGGCTTTTGAAGCTTTTAAATTCTACAGTTATAATAAATAGTTGCGTCTTAGTCTCTTTTCTAATAATATGGTAATCAGTTTGATGGCATTGTGTTATTTATGAAGGAGATTATTAAATCATCTAGAATGGGTCTGGGCAATTTTGAGTATAAAAATTTTATATAGGGATGAATTTATGACTAATCTCTCCAGACTTTTAGTTGTTTTAAATTTTTTAACAGCTGCACCAATATTTTTGTCGATATTAAAATGGTTTGGTCATAAATTTGTATATCTCGGAATTTGCAGCTAATTTTTTATTCATAAACATTTTGGAATATCGATATAACATCACAACTTGTCATAAAACTAAATTATTTTAAGGAGGCATTAGAATAGGACGATTTAAAGTTTGTTCAAAACCGGATCAGTAAAACCCGATCAAAAAGATAGGTTGATTTTATTTGCCGATACCAATTCATACTTAGTATATTTTTGTTTGATAACATATTTTTAAGTTTTATTAAAATTCCAAAATGGTTATGCATTAAAAAATTCCCGATAATCTTGTGCTAATTTCGAAATATACTCATTTAATATCGACAAAAATATTGATGCAGCCCTAGATAATATATTTTAGGAAGGTTTATTAGGGTTGCATTGAGCTATTCAGGGGAAGGTACGTTTTTCCCATATTATTTTTATTAGCGATAGAACTCAGCGCTCACTTTTTCATCCACCTTTATTAGTTCATTGTTGACCCTTACTTGTCCTGCTGTCCTATGCCGCTTTAATTTATTTATAATTTGGGTTCCGGTGGAAGTTGTACAACTTTTATTGTAAGAGGTTCTTTAGATTAATTAGTGTTTCTCTCTGATAGGCATTGTCTACATTGGATATGCATATTTCATTATAGTGAGTAGTTCATATGTTTAGTTATAGATTGGTATCCATAACTATTTTATTTTTAAGGTAAATTTTGGAAATCCTATATTCTATAATTTGCGAATGCTTTTGATAATTTAAATGCTTAGAAAGTATTATTTGCTGCGAAGGAGATTTTTACATTTAAAAAATTTGTTTAAAAATTATTTTATTGGTTGGTTTGGTTCTTTGTTTATTTTTTAGTATTTTTAATTAAACTTATAAAATATACAATATTATGAATTAGTAAAATAATTTTAAAAATAAATATAATTTGTTCTGCGCATTTCGCCTTAAAAATATTTCAAATACACCAACCCATCGCCCTCCCATTGTTTTAATATTTTTTAACCCGCCTGCTCACCCTGCAAATTAAGGTTTGTTGGCACCCTTGCCGAATATGCCAGGGTTAAATAGTTCGATTTAAGGCAATTTTTAAAAATATTTAACTCAATATTTAAGCCAGAAAATATTACCTAAGCCACGAGCTTTCGCTAAACGTGTCCAAACTCTTGCGCCATTTATGGGCAAAATCTTCAGGCTTGCGTAATATTTTTTTGGATTAAATATTTAGTTCGCCGTTGAATAGTTATGAAATAATGTTTATTTAAAAACTATATCTAAATGACAGGCTCTTATTTTTTTTTATCTTTATCAAAATTTTTGGAACATCCTTAACAGATATTATTAGAATCAACACCCTAATCAACAAATGATATTGAATATATTTTTAACTAATATTTTTAAAAAACATATAACTTTTTTTTAAAATATCATTATAATATACAAGATTCGCTAATCAAGATAATATCTAACATAAATGTAGAATCGTTTGATATTTTTTTAGAATGTTATAATTTGTTTTAATGTAATCGAAGCTTAATTCTGTGAACTTGACTAAGATACAAAACTTAGAAAAATATGTAATTAATTTCAATTCCATGTCAAATGGCACATAAAGGAATTTTAAAAACGTCTTAAAGACAAAAGCGTTTTTCATTGTCATTAAATTTATAGATAATTATAAGTTATTTTATATTCGAAATTATAAATTTAAATTCGAACAATTTTGATGGGGAATGTAACTAAAAAAATTTAAATTCTATATTGGCCTAATAATTTTTATGATATTTTCAACTAAGTAAATATTTAAAATATCATAATGGAAAAAATTTTTTTTACCTTTAAAAATTAAATATATAAAATTTGACCAAAATTAATTTTTGAGAATAAATATATTATTCAAAAAACGAAATAAAATCCAAAATGCGAAAACACATTATATAATTTGCTTATTCTCCATCTATTTATTTTATAGAGATAGGTTATCAGCCAACGATATGCTCTCGGTCAAAAAAGTCATGGAACACGTGTACACCAAAATATTGCCTTTTTGTTATGGTCAACACAACATTCTAGAATACCAAAATCCCAATTCTCATATGTCCAATGGGATGCATAGTTGGATGAAATTATTGATAAATTCATTTTTCTTTTTTTTTGAGGGATGGGAGAGGGATTCATTGTTTCTTTTTATGCATCTTTTTTCTTTTTTAAGCCTTTTTGCATCAAATTTTAAGAATTCCTACTAGCTAATAATCGCAGCTAATTTTTTATCAATATTTCGAGCTTTTTTAATAATTACTCTTCACAAATTACTTTTTCGATAATTATTTTCCAAAATTTATCTATTATGCTTATAAATATTTATTTATAAGACATTTTTTTAAATTATATAATTTTAGTCACGAATGGTCCCAGTAGTTCTAATTCATCAACCACCAATAATTACAAATTATATTCGTCGAATTCATCTCCAAATTCCCCTAACCTTAGACGTAAACTTAGAAATAATAGTTGCATGGGTCATCACGAACCGTATAACACATATTCCATGGTTTAAACTTATTTAATATAGCGATACTTTTATATGCTGTATTTACCATGTAATCTCGACTCATTAAAAAAAATTATTGTTAAATATATAGAGAAGGTCGATTTTTTTTTAAGATGGGACGTATTCCAAAGAATATTCTAATAAATTATATTTTCAATTATTTACTTTCAGGTGCTTTAAATATTTTTGAATCTGTAAATCATTCCAAATTTCAATGAAATTTTTGGCATTTGGATTCTAGAATTTTAAAATTGTTTTGTAAAGATGTTTCTCTTTTTTGAGTGGGATTAAAAATTCCTTATATTTGGAAAGACCCTAAAAACATCCATCTTTAAAAATATTTGATATTCACTAGTGAGTCTAGTTAAATAGCAATACACATAGTTTGGTACAGGACCCCTTTGAACTAAGATAAATCTAGGAGAAGAACCTCTTTTTAAAAATATTCTAAACTGGCATACTATTAAGCTATTTTAATTTAGAAAAATAGACAATTCTTGATTCGATTCCTAGCTGTGAAATGTCAATACTGCATATACAGACATCGTTTATTTATTTACTTTTAATGGCTATAAATTTTGTCATATAGTCTTCCGATACAATTGTTTCTGACCTTAACATCCGCATGACAACATAAATATTAGCTTGGTAATTGATATCAGTATTTCTTGTTGATCTTTTACGACGATGATAATAATCTTTTGCTTACAATATAATAATACTCTTTATTGTCGACACGATGCTCAAAACCAAGATTTATCGTGGATTTATCTATTTATTAAACTGGAGATAAATATCATATAACTGTAACATATATTTATAAGATATAAATAGGACTCCTACCCGGATGAATCATGTAATTGTATCCCTTATTTTCTTGTTTTAAGCCCCCAATCGTTATTTTTACTGATATATATTTTATTTAAAATTCACTTTTTTTAAAATATAAAAGGATAAAAGTGAAAAGGATGGATCATCATCTAATTTATCGGCCAACTTTGAAGAAAAAATCCAAATATTTTGTCAGAATCAAGTAAAAAAAATTAATAGCATTTTATCTAAATTTAAAATTATTTCTTTTGAATAAAAATGCAGCATTAACTCCCACTATAAAGTCCTCCATAAGTCAGAAATTTAAAAAGTTTTTAACTGGAAACTTTTTAAATTATAAGTTTTCTAACGCATGTAAAAACTGCATTTTTTGTTTTTGATTTTCCCAGCCCTGCATAAGACCTTATTAGCGGTTTAGAGATTTCTACATTATGAATAAATATATTCAATATTTTTAAATAAAGCTTTTAGATCCTGAAATGGACTTGAGATCCGTCAAACATTTTTATTGGAAAGGATCTAGTGATATGATATTATATTATTTGCCTTTTAAATGAAAAGAGAAAACCAATAATCTTGAACCACATAATAGCAAAAGTAATATGAAATTGTTGTAATTTTTGTAATCAAATTTAGCACTTTTTAATGCAAAAAGATTGATGTATTTGTGAAAAATAATATTTATAGAGATATATTTATAATTATAATTTGTAACTAGTCTATTATTATTTGTACCTTTGAATGTTTCTTACAATTTATAATATATTTTTTATGCTATTTTGTAAATAAAAACTAAATTATTTATTATCAATCAAATCATCAGATGAGTATTTTTTCATATAATATGTTATTCTTGTAAGAATCTGTACCTCATAAAAACAAAATAATCGCCTTGGCTATTTTTAATATAAAAAAGAATAAAAAGGGAAAACGAAATTAAAGCTAATTTGTTAAAATAACTAGATAGACAATGAATTATTTGCATTCGATTTAACTTTTACGCACATTAAATTTTCTGTCATAAAATTTGAAATGCTACAACTAAAAAATTTTAATATAATATTGTAGCGAAAATTAAATTTGATGATTGTAAACTTTAATGAGACTGAATTGAAGATAACTACTTAAATTATTTATAAGATTTACAAATAATACAATAATAAATTAATAATTAAATTTATTATAAATTATTTTATGTTTATATGTCATATCGTTTCAATTAGGGAATAAATTGTTGTATTTGCCAGTTAATACGAGTCCATCGCCAGGATTTAATCTTAGGTCCTTAAGATCTATTTCTTGCCCAACTTTATAAGTGTCCTGGAGGCTACCCGTAAATAATATTACGTTACTTGCATGATCCTGCATTTTTTTAGGATGTTGATCGTATGGATAAGTGTCAGGTTGGTGACCAAGATTTAGTATGATGTAAAATCTGTTTTAAAAATATTTTTATTCATAAATAGATGATTATTAAGATACAAAGGTGCCTAATGTTTTATTAATTTAATTTTAAAAATAAAATAACTACCGTTGATGTCGTCTATGATCGTGTAATACATAAAAATAATTTAATAGTTAACATGTCAGTTAAATTAAATAGTGTATAACCCACTTATAAGTTATATATTATAATGTTCCCTTTTTATGGTCCCATTTTGTTTAAGGATCCCCAAGATATAATTTATGATAAACAGGGTTTTTGCTTCTCCCCCGAGGAACGTCATTTATATATATATACTTTAAATTTAATACCTAATTTTAAAATAATATTACCCTCTATTTCCTGGCATGTATCTTCCAAATGAATATATGTTATCGGTTATTGGACCGTAGAAAAGATTTTTGTCTCTAAAAGAAGGATATTTACGTAACCACACTAATGCGCGAAATATATTCAAATGAGAAAATTTCCGAATCTTTTGAACCTCATTTTTTTATATATATAAAAAAGAATAAATGATGGTTTTAACAATTTTATTTTTTATAATGTTATCTTTAACTTTGATTATTACTTCAACATTACGAGTTTTGTAATCTGGATGAACAGGTAGCCAACTTATGTTAGCTGTCGTGAAGCCAGCCATATGAGAAGCATCCCATTGCATTGGCGATCTATTTGGGTCTCTGCTGTACAACACGTATCTTACCTACGTCATAACGATTTAATTAATTAAATATTTAGGAAATATATAAACATGATCTTAGCTTACAGGGCCCAGATTTTTTCCCCACGGATCTTGAGTTTCTTCGAAGGTTACATTTATATTCTCCATACCTATTTCGTCTCCGTAATAAAATTGCGGTGTGCCTTTTAAATCATGATTTACAAAAAAAATAGATATTGAAATATACGCATTGCATCTCAACGATTATTATCCATTGTATTTTATATAAATATAATGCATAAAATTAAAATATGATTCATATACCTGGTAAAAGCAACATAAGGGAATGTATGGCGTCTATGTATTGTTCCCCTACTCGAGTTGATATCCTAGCCCTGTCATGATTGCTCACCTATGATAACATACATTTTTTGTGAATTTCCCGGTAGTTATTTTTTTATCGTAATGTAGTGTTATGTAAAATGAAAATAAAATTTACCACCCAATTCGGCCATCTATTTCGGCTCATTACATCCATCCATTCTTTTATCTTTTCGGAATAGCAAGATACATCACAAGTTTTATTGAGGTAAGTCAACCCAAAATTGTAAGGCATATCGATATCAGATAATTCGTAGTATTCCATGGAGACTTTAGGAGTAACATAAGCTTCACTAACGATTAAACTAGTGAATATTGTTATAGTATTTAACCGATTTATCAAAGTAAGGAGTAAAATATATTTTTAAAATATCTTAGTGTTTCAGCAAGATTAACTAAAACCATCTAGGTTACATCCTAGTAAACATTTTATTACAGTCAAAATTAAATTTTATATATTTTATAATTTAAGTATATATAGATCTAGGACTCCGCCTCAATCATCTTTACATTAAAAATTTAAATTACTATAAGCATTATTAAATTTATTGTATACTTGTCCCGTCCAGTTTTTGTTTCAAAGTCTTTTATAACCTCACTGAATTCTTTCAAAGTTGTGAATATTTTGGGGAGATCTTCAGTATATATGTGTCTCAAATACTCATGCTCGATCTAACATACATAAAAGTTAGGGCAAAAAAAATAATTAAAAAAAATTAAATATCCTACACAAAACATTCAAAAATTTTACAGGCTTAGCGTTAGGGTCACCACTCAGAGGCTCGTCCAAAAATCTTTGATCTTCAATGAGATTTACAACAGCGTCATACCTAAATCCATCTACGCCTAAGTCCATCCAGAAAGCTAGAGCTTTCTTGTGTAATAAAGAACGATATTAAGTTAATAATATATAACTAAATATTTTCATTAAAATAAATGCATTTATTTATGTGGTTACTTTCATATCCTCTAAAACCCTGGGATTTTCATAATTTAAATCGGGCTGTTCCGGGATAAAGGCATGATAGTTCCATTGTTTGCGTTCATCGTACCAAGTCCAGGAAGTTCGTCCAAATACACTAAGCTAAATATGAAAAATAATAAATCAATAAAGCTTTGAAAATATGAAATAAAATTAGAAACAAATGAGAACCGATTAAATTGTAACAAATTCAATAAAAGTTAATAAATATAAAATTTGATACGTTTAAACAATCATTCGAGTCTTGCATTGTATCATTTTAAATCATAGCTCAACCTGTCCTGCGTAGTTATGCAAGAATATTTAAAAAAGACCATGTCTTGGCTTGTCTATTCGAAAAATAATACATACCCAATTGTTTGGAATTTTATCCTTGTCCCCATCACGCCAAACATAGTAATCGGTATAAGGATCTTCTCTTTTCAAAGACTTTTGAAACCATGGGTGTTGATCACTAGTGTGATTAGGTACGAAATCCATAATAATTTTCAAATCTTTCAAAATATATTATTTACAACAAGAATTCGATAAGCAAAAAAGTATATCTATTTTCATAAAGGCATATAAATTTTGAAAGCACGCACAGTAAGCGAACAAGTAGCTAACTCTTATTTTTTCCCAGCTTTATCAAGGCTCGCGGGATCACCTTTCCTTTCCGTTATAATCTATGCAAATGTATATCTTTAATTTAGTGAAAGTTAACTCAAGTCATTCACCTTTCAAATAATATTTTGATTATTTATTTTAAGCTATTTTCCCTTAAATTATTTACATCACATTTATAATTTAGATTTTGATGTAGAAACTTCTTTTTTTTAATAAAGGATATTTTATTATATAATTTATGAGATTTACCTCTTTTATGGGCAGCTTCTAAAAGATTTTTAAAATCTTCCAAATTTCCAAACAGCGGGTCTATATCTGTAAGATTTGAGATGTCATAACCAAAATCTTTCATGGGAGATTTGTACATGGGGCTAAGCCAAAGTCCTTGAATTCCAAGGAATGTAAAATAGTCCAGTTTTTCGATAATTCCTTATTTTAAAATTAGATTTTAAAAATAATTATTAAAAACTTATAATGCTACAGAAGGAACCGAAAAAAATTTAAAACCTCTGAATAAGGAATTTAAGAACCAAAAATATTGGGAGCTTCAGCGCGTAGATGCATCTGAAACAAAAACTAAGGTCTCAAAGAAAATTTATTTTGGATTCTTGTTCTTACATAATTAATTCGGAACACATAAGGACAGCCACTTTTGTTATAAAAGATATTCCATTTTTTTCAATTTTTATACGAGTAGTGAATCTCTGTAGAACGGTAAATGATTTAGGGATTTTTCAAAAATACACAACATGTTGATGAATTTTTATTATATACAAAAAATAGTTCAATTATGGAATGGCAGCTGCGTCTTAAAAGTTTAGATTAGTTTTCTGAGGCTCAGTAAGACTCTGATTCAATACCTATAGGGATCTTTTTCTAAAAGCACTTTGGAAGAGGTTAGAATAAAATTAAATGAGTATCCTTATATATGGGCGAGTTAATATTTGTATTATAAAAATTGGCCTATATACAACTATTTTAATAAAATATTTACCGACGTGTGTATATTTGAAGAGAGTATTTTTTACATAATTCTATTAAATGTCTAATATTTTTTAATTAGAAGAATTCTCTATTACGCTTTAATAAACCATATTTTGTTAAATTGTGTTTAAAAAATAGTATAACATTTAAATTAAAATCAAGGTGATACAATAGAAGTATTTTGGAGGTTATGCTTTTATTGCCATTATCATTCTTGTATAAAATTTTTTTGCAATTAAATATTTAACATTGCCACATTAAAATTATTTCTTAATTTGGACAATCTTTTTCTTTAAAATACCTTAAAAACTAAATATTAAAAAAATTCGAGAACTTTCGCAGATTTTAAAAAATATTTAAAATAAACCACCAGAAGTAGTTTTTTCTTTTTTTTAGAAGAAAAAAGCTCATCCCTTTATTTTCATTAAATTTTTTGAAATTTGTCAATTTTTTCAAATATGGACATAATCCTAATAAAATTGAACCCTCTCACTTACCCAAACTTGGAATTGTTATGCATGATTAAACTAAAATGTATCGTTGTATCGTTAATGAAAAAAATGAAAAAAAATCACTATTTTAATACTTATTTCACAATCAAAATATAAACTCTTTTACATTAAGTTAAAAATGAAATAAAAATCCACACTTATATTAAGATAAACTAACCCCTAACATAAATTTAACATAAAGTTACTGCATAGATTTTTATTTTCTTAACAAATAGTGGCTAACAGACATACAGATATTTATCATAAAGTGTAAGAAAAAATAATATAAATAACCGTTGATGTCTCCTATTCCATCTCCATCGCTATCTTTAAATGATCGCGGATATATCTGGTATAGCACAGCATCTTTCCACCATTCTCTTCTACAGCAAGATTGCATAGTCGAAAAGTCTAATAAACTGCTAAACGATACGAAAAATATGAGAATTAATAACATTTTTTTAAAATTAATTTAAATAATAATAAAAAATTTTACAAGAAAAAATTAATAAAAATTTAAAGGTAAGAATCGATAAGAAAAAATGAATTTGATTTATTTATAAAAAATATAATTTAAAAATGAGATTTAAAAAAAATTTACTTTTTTAAATTTTTTAAATTTTTTTTATTTAGGTTTCGTCCAAAAAAGGTTTCAGAAGTTTTAAAACTTAAGGACACCTAATAACAAAGTTTTTAAAATTATATTTTTTATCTTGAATAAGTTTTTAAAAGTTTTCGAATTAAATATTTTGATGTTTTGGACATAAATGGCTCGATTTGAGCCGATTTATAAATACGGCTAACTCAACATTTTAGCCAGAAAAATATTGCCAAAGTGAGATTTTGTTAATAGAGATCCAAATCTTTGTGCCATCTATGAGCATAATCTTAAGACTTGCATTATTTTTTATGGATAAAAAATTGAGTTAACCGTTTTTAAAAATCAGCTCAAATCAAGCGGTTTAATAGCACTACTTATATACATAAAATAATAAATATATAAATATATTATACATCTCTTCTGTTGGAGGTGAAGATAACTGTTTATCTTAAAATCGTCCTTTTTTATAAATTCCAAAATTATACATCTATATAATAAATAATAATTTTAAAATCAATTTACATTAATTTTGTTTTAAATAATAATTTGGTTTCACTTTATATAACCGTAATCAAAATCAAAATCAAAAACAAACATTATCTATTAGCGGTATTAATTTAAATATCATAATTCATAAGTAATAATGCAAGCCCAAAGGATTAATAATAAAACAAACAAAACCTAAACATAGCTTCCTTTCGAACGTTATAATATAAGTTTCTTTGAGAGTCTTGGGGTCGTTCTCTTAAATTTGTATTCTTTGTTTAGAGTATCGTGTCTATACACTTCAGCACATATTTGACGACCGGCTTGTTGGATCGTGATCCTAGCGTACCCTTATCTTTCATCTAAAGATCCTCTCATCTGACTTAGTTTCGTTAACTGGATCCTTGGTTGTCCTACAGTTTTTAAAAACTGGTACAACCTGATTATTGTTCCTTTTGATAGCTTCCTTAATCGTATAGACGTATCTTCCGTGATAATTAACAGCTGGATGGTAAGGAGACATAAATATCGGCGCCGCTGTATTTTTATTACATTCAGCGTAGATTTTCTATTTGTCTTTCCATCTCAGATCATTAAACATAATCATTTGCCAATTCTGTCACTCTTTTTACTCCATAGACGTTTTGATCCCTATCCTTTCCTTTCCTTTCCTTTCCTTTCCTTTCCTTTCCTTTCCTTTCCTTTCCTTTCATTTCCTTTCCTTTCCTTTCCTTTCCTTCCTTTCCTCTCCTTTCTATAATATATAACACCATTAGTAAACTTATATCGAGAATTTTGCTAGGTAGGGGGGCGGGGTATTAGATATGGCTTTTGGAAATAAGTTTTATTGGAGATCTTTAAGTCCACTTTAGATATTTATAAAAATAATTATGAGTTTTCACTTTTTTTCTAAAAATTTTGAATTATAATGTCGTTATAACTAAAAGTTATTAACTTTTACTAATTTTATTTTTCCTTATATATGTATTGTATTTATTTTTTGAAGAAAGGAGGTGAAGTTATGTTAGGAGATTTGTTTCTTATTAGCTTAAGACCGAGGTATCTTAATTTTTATTTTAGGCCCGAGCAAAGCAAGAAACCATTATTTCACCTTTTTCATTTTTAGGAATATTTATCATCCCATAGCCAGGCCCGAATTTAAAAAAATTTTTTTAGGCATTAAACCGGCCAATGAATTTCTTAAGCTCGAACCTGGCGGTCGGGATTTTGGATCGACTTGTAGGACTTCACGCAATTAACAATAATTTTTTTCGGTATTTGTAGCTTGGCCATTTCCAGACAAAACATTTTTTCAAAGCGGTTTTTGGGTAATGTTACAATCAATATTTTTTCCATTTCCAAACAAAAGATATTAAGTCTAATTAATTTTTTTATATAATATAATATTTTAAAAATAACAATCAGAACCCACATTTCAAGATGTCATTTAATCGTTTAAAATCAAACAAGTTTGTTTTCTATTTAAGATTAAAAAAAATGGGGATCTGGATTGTTTTTATTATATTAATAAAAAAATTAATTTACAAGTTAACCTTTGGAAATAAATAAAAAGATTGCTGGTGGTAGCATTACGCTCTTTCTGGAAATGACCTTTAATAAAAAAAATTGAAATACTAATTATATGTTTTAGAGTTTAGAGCCATCAATTATGGCGTTAAAGTTTATAAGAATAAAATACTTTAAGTCTAAATAAATATTTTGTATTTAAAATCAATAAAAAATAAAAACAAAGTTAACAAATAGAAAATAATAAATAGTAACAGATTTAATTGACCAATTTAAAAAAAAAATATATAAGCCTTTTATTGTCTGATAGATTTGTAAATTAAAGAAGTAGTTCGTTATTATTAAATGATAAAGAGAATTAACTATAATTTCTTTTTTCAAAACCCTTGCATCCAATCTTCTTAGATGGTTGCGTGTATGTTAGTTTTTTGGAGCTTGTTTAGTTATAGCTGACTTGTCTAACTCGCAACTGATAATTTTAAAAAAAATGTATCGACTACGTAAAAAGGATTATTTTAAATGATAAAAGAATATATATAAATGACACGAAAATATCGAAATTTTTTGGGCGAACGATATTAGTACAAATGTTGATTACAGCGGAAATATATTTCCGTTTAGCGCGAAATCATTCCTGCCATTGCTTAAATATTTCCGGAAACCCATTTCAGCAAATGTATATCACTAAATAAACTTTAAAATAAGTATTTATTGATTATGCAGCAGTGAAAACTAAAAATAAAATTCGGGCTCGACCAGAGTTTAAAAAATTTATAATAATTTGGGCGAGCGAGCGCTTGAAAAAATTAGCTAACAAATTATAGTTATGTGGGTACTATTTTTTTAAAAATAATCTTAAAAATAGATGTGATATACATATTTTTAAAAAGATATTTTTTTGTTGATTTATACTCTGTAATTTGGTTAAGGTTGAAAATTTAAAACTCTAATTATGGGCACTAGATGAGGGGTCCTCTTTATAATAATGTTAATTTATTATGATAAAAAATGACATACATCTATGGTATATGGATGATGTGGTTACTTCTGGAAATTCTGAAGAATTATAAAAAACAATTAATATTATAAAGCAATTTGCCATTAATCTCGGTTTTGTTAACCAAAGTAAAGCAGAATATTGAGAAATGAATACTATTCCTTATAACATTTATGATATTAAAACATAAAACATACTTGGATAAAATTTTTTATGGTATTTACGCTCTCCCATCGGTAAGTAATCAAGAAATTTTTTCTTTGGCAATGTAGACGTACTTAAAATTTAAAAGGCATCCTTAGTGTATACAGCGTCTATATGACAGGATATTCTCTGGATGCAAAGCCCCTTCAAAAATCTCTGCATACTCCCTTAAAAAATCTCACCGACTTCGGCAGTGATATTCCCATTTTTAAGATAATTGTACTCCCTTCATAATTTAAAAAAAGGAACTTAAATGATTACTGTTCTGCTGCCAACTATCAAAATCTTGTGTATATTTTTTGCAACTCAAATAATTTTATTTTCAAATAAATTAAAAAATATGGAAATGTTTTCATTTTGGCATGAATATGAGTTTTCTGATAGAATTTTTAAACTTTTAAATTACAATTAAAAGGATTGCAAAAAATAATATGTCTATGATTGTGTGCCAATTTTGGTTGATAATCGGCCATATCGTTGTATTATAATAGGTCTATAATAAAAGTATTTGATTTTACAGCAATTTTTGCCCTATTTCATCTAAAAATTTAATAGATAACCTATCATTAAATTTATCCTACCCCTCCTACCACCCTTAAATCCTATCCTTAAAAAAATTCGATGCAAACTATTCCTACTCCACCCGCACATGTAGACGCTGCTTGTCCATCCACTCACAAGGCTTTTTTAGGGATTTTTTCAACATTCCTAAAATCCTTTATTCACTACGAAGCCTATATTTTTAGATAAATGTAATCTAGTAAGATAAGAGACCAGAATAAAAACGATTGTTAGTGATTTCAAGTTTACAGACAAAGCTGGGAATCAAGCCACGCTACCCATCAAATATGACGGTCTTTGTTACACTATCGATCTCATTTGAGCCTTCTATCGCTAGCCACCTACAAACACAGGCACTAATCGATATCATCTATAAGTAGTCTATACATTTTTTAAATATAGCTAGGATGGAATGATCAAAACGTGTTGCAATCACAACCGAATTTCTGATTTCTATAAAACCGAAAGATTTGGATCTACCACTTGTAAAATACTTCATTGATTACCCTATTTCGAGTTTTTCTCCTTTGGCTGCATCCACATTCAATGAAATTATCAAGGATTGGGGATATAAATTTTTATAGGTTATTCCATATAAAAACCTCTAATTTAAATTACATAACCACGAGCTAGTTACGCCCTCAACATTTCATTCTTATTACCAATGTTGTACTAATGATGACAGTTTGGCGCTGCTTCACAATCTTGGTGAGAAAACCCGATATTCAAAATGTCAGTTGGATTTCTCACCTCATTAGGACCTACTAATCTCTTTCGGATACACGTCCTGATGGAATCACATGAATTCATGGTAACAAGGTAAATTTATAATATGAGATTTTTCATGACCAATAAAGACGCTAAGAGAGCAAAATTTAAGAATTACCACATAAGCCGCTGATTCATCAAATTACACTTTCTTACCAATAATCATCCCTACCACAACTTATAGGAATTTAGCTAAGTAATTCTTTAAAGACGTTAGCTATCAAATCAGTAAAAATTCTGTAATAAGCATCATAAAGGCCTTAACGAAACAAGGGTTAGCAATAGTTCTTAAGATAAATTATGTTTGTTTTAGTAATTCAATTACTCCTGCTGATTAGTATTCTTGTCATAAAAAAACTTATCTTCCTTTTTCTCCTGCCACCCCACCTTTTTTTTATATATAATATAACATGTATTAATAATTTTTAATTGCGATTTTAAATATTATTATCGATGACTTTTATATTGGTTATTATATAATTTATATATAGATGAGATAGAAATTTAATATAAAAAAATTTAGCTTTCAAGGTATGCTACTATTATAATTTGAATTTCTTAATACATTTTATAATTTTACAGAATGATGAGGATATTTTACTGTTAATAATTACTGGATTTGCCTTCAAGTTTCAAAAATGATTTATAATAAATATTTGTACAAAATACATTATGATGTAATTATTTTTGTTATGCAAAGGTAAAATGAAGTTAAAAGTTTAAATTTTAATTTTTATAATTAAAATAATTATTTTTAAAATATGATAAATGTGACATAGATTAATATATAATATATTAATTTTAATGTTATTATATAATTTATATTTTTTTTAGCGAAATCATTTTTTCCCTCTGGAATAGCCCTAATTCTCAAGATTGGGCGAAAATGAATATTATATTTTAAAATATTTTTATAGATTTATCACGATGGTAAAATATCTTAAAAAATAGAAAAAAAATTGAAAACGGAGGTGTGTTCGTTATCACACCTATTTATTATTTTTATTGATAGCCAATGGGCCTCATATAATAACATCAACCATAATTTAAAAATTATATTTTAATTTGTAAACGAAAATTTTACAAAAAGATAATTTAAAAAAATCATCATTAGATTTGAAAAAATTTATTCAATTTAATCATTACTTTAGGCCTTTTAAGTCAAATTAAATTTAAAAAAATCATAATTCATAAGTTTTATCATATTTTTTAACTATTAATGACTGAGTAAACATTAAAATTTTTATCTTTAACATTTAAAAGATGAGTATTCATTTTCAAAGCGTGATTTTTGGCTAATCATAGATTATGATAGTTAGTAATCCAAATTAAAAATATTTTTGTTTAAGTTTAATTTGAGATCAATTATATTAAAACTTAAAAGTGTTTAAAAAGGATCTAAATTTAAAAAAAAAATCACGATCTTTTTAGGATAATTCATATATTTTTATTAAGACATTTTCTCTATCTAGTTTGCTTATTTTCTAAAATACTGAAGAAAATTTATGCGCAATGCAAAGAATACCATATAAAATTATATATAATGTTAATTATATTGTGATTTGTGACAGTTATATAATTATATAACAACACAATTACATATATAAATTTATTTAGAATTTAATGAAAATTTCTTTAATGTCATTAAATACCCACGTCTTAATAACTGTTGTTTTATTACAATCGCTTCGTTAGAGCATGATAATATGTTATAATTTAATACACTTAAGTGTTTGCAATGGTCCGGTAGGACCGAAAGAACTGACGGTTAATTCTGGTATAGTCCAGTCTCTTTTGTATCGGGTCCGGTGGGACGATACGGTCCAACATCATGGTCCTATGGTCTGCTCCGGTTCGATAGATGGCCATATAAAAAATAAAAGTTTATTATGATTTACTTTTTAATTGATGTACATGATTATGATTTACTTTTTAATTGATGTACATGAACACGTAAAACATAATTATTTAATGTTTAAAAAGTTATAATATTTCATCCATCGTTTACTTTTTTTTATTCTTCCGTTTCATTCATTAATCAGGTAATTTAATATATTAGGTATTACATTTTTATTTTTAGAAATGAAAATTGAAATCATAGATGATGATATTATTATTGAATCTCCTTCTTTTGGAGGTGATTAGAAAGTAGTAGTATTAGTACTAATAAAAAATCAATCAAATTAAAATTTGAAAGATGCTAGAGAATTATACAATTTTTTTAAAAAAAAAGAAAATTCTGGAAAAATGTGTATACTATGTGTGGTGTTATTGATCTAAATCTTTTCATTTTTTTCTTTTCCTATATTTATGTGTAAAACATTATCCTAAAAATTATTTCTTAAAATATTGTGATTTGACCGATTGCCGACTAAAAACCGGTGACGAGTAGCATATTCAAGAATTTATTTAATAATAAAAGAATTACAAAAATGTTGATGACAAAATTATAGAAACTGTTCAAGATGTAGGTTGGGCTAGTTCTCTCACTCCATTGAGATTGTGCGCAGACTTCAAATATGAATTCTGCTTTAGTAGAATTCAAATATCCAATACCACGTTTTAATGGCTTAATTTCCAAATTATCAAAAGGCAACAATTCATGAGACATTTACTTTTTCTACACATAGAGGATACTATCGTTTCACTAGACTCCTGTTCGGATTAAAAATTGCAGCTATTTTTTAACATATGGACATAATATTTGGTGATATGAAAGATGTATATTTTACATTGATGATTTACTTATTACTGGAGATAATGATGAGCTCACTTGAATAACATTAAATAGTTTTTGATAGAATTACAAAGTATGGTTTGATACCTAATTTTGCTCAAAATATTTTTTTTAAAAATGAAATTTCGTTTTTGGGACATATTATTGATGTAAATGTTAAACATCTACATGTAGACAAAATTAAAGCCATTACGAATATGCCTAAACCTAAAGGAATTATCTATATTCTTAGGCATGGCAAGCTTTTATCGAAAATTTATAATTCTGGAGACATAGCAAATCCATTGTACAAAAATGGTCATGGAAAAACATACATCAGAAAAGCTTAGATTTTTACGATCCAGATTTACCCATTGGTATAGCTGCTGACACTTTGAAAAAAAAGTTTAGGGGCTGTTTTATTTCACATTGAAGGCGTTGACAAAGAGAAATCTATTGCATTTGCATCGAGAATTTTACTCAAATCAAAAACAAATCATACAAATATTGAACGTGAAATTTTAGCGATTATTTAAAAAAATTTCAAGAATATTTTATTAGAATTAAATTTACTATAGTCACGGATCACAAACCGCTCGTGTATTAAAGGTCTTAAAGATAACAATTCGATGTCTATGAGATTTCAAATATGGAATTTGGCCCATTGAACATCAATTTTACAATAATTCACAGAGCAGAAAAACGTAATGCTAACTCACTGAAACTAGGGAAATTTTTTTATTTTTATTGAAAAAATAATAAATATGCGATCGTCTGGATATTGGTGGAAATTTTTCTTGTGAAAATTTTCACAATTCTTTAATTTTACAATAAAAACGGAGTATATTATTTACAAGTTTTAAAAAGGCGTGTGCTAATGATGCTAATATGTTAGGACTATTAAATCAAATACTAGATAATTAATCAATTATTTTAATAAATTTTTTTGTGAAAATTTTTATTCTTTAATTTTATAATAAAAACAGAGTATATTTAAAAATTTAAAAAAGGTGTAATGCTATGATCATACTAAGTTAGGACTATTAAATCAAAAACTAGATAATTAATCAATTTATTTGATAAACATAATATATAAACAATGTTAATATAGATGTTGTATTCCATATTAAATCAACCAAAAAAAGTCGATTCTCAACCTGACCCCCTTCGATTTTTTTAAAAATTTGCATGTTGGTAGTATATACACTAATTAATAAAAATGTAAACTTTTACTTTTTAAATCGCCTTACTTTATGAGATATGGCCATCTCTAGAAAGGCGGAAATTCCAAAATACACTATATTTAATTTTAAATATGTCAAAAAGTAATTAAGCTAAAGACATGATTTAAATTTTATCAAATAGCTCTTTATTATGATATAAAATTTATTTTATTTAAAAAAAGTCTATTACCAAAAACCGGAAATGGCTATAAAATAAAAATTGCTCTTTTTTTCTTTTAAATTTTTTTACAGATAGACATTATACTTCTTAATATTTGTACAAAATCCTAGATTGGGAGGAGTACTGGGCCAAAAGTTATTACACTTTAAATATAATTAGTATGGCTTAAATCCTATATTATACCAAATATATAGTAATTTACGAAACAAATAAAAAGAAATTTCATTTGGGATCGGGCTGTATTTTTTTATAAATCTTTCTGGCCGTGTTAGAAAAATTAGGCCCTATGCAGATCACTAGTAGACATTGTGTCATATTTAGCACATAAGTTTAGCTATTTTATTTTAGAAGGAAAATAATTGTAAAAGTATTTATAACTTTATTTAGCTAATTAATTGGAAATTAATATTCTAATAAACATATTAATTAAATAATATCATACATTAAATAATCTAATGAATTAGAATAAAATTTGACTTTCATTTTTCCTTTCATTGGAATAAATGAATGATATTTTTGTGTCCCGGGAATTCATTTGGCCATTAGAAATCTATTTTCAAGATTGATTTCCATTCTTAAATATTCTACGTTGCTAACAAATATATAATTAATTCCCGGGATATTGATTATCGCATAATTATTTAAGTCAATAGGAGTTATTATATGATTTTCATGAGGACGTTGCAGGCTTGCTCTAGCCGCCAACCTCTTAGTAATTCCACCTAAACTATCGCAAGGAGTTTTGCCATGTGCAGTTGCCAAAAATTGCCATTCTGCCTTGATCCTAAAATCATTATAATGGTTGTAGAGGTTTACAAAGTTTTTTTTTGTTTTTATACTGGGTAACAGCTCCATCAGAAAAATAAAATATTATTGAAATCTTATCAAATCTTTCTTTCAAGAATATAATTAATTTTATTTGAAATAAATGAAAGGAACAAATATTGTGTTTGAGACAATCTGATATAATCACGTAACTTAAATGTTTGATGATATCGCCTTCGCGGTAATAAATCATAAATGATGCCAAACATAATTATTTTATTTTAATTAATTATTAAGTAGATTAAAATAATCTTTAAAATGAAAATATATTTCTGACGATCCAATAATAATTAATCTGACAATGAAAAATAAACTTCATCTTTCACTCACAGAGTGGCCAGGTCAAAAAATCTCGAATTTAAGAAGAATTTGGGACGAATATAATCTTTAGGTTGGGGTGAAGAGATTATTGAGCTCACTTTTTATTATCATAGTTGTTACTTTTTACAAAATCTTATTATTTATTCCTTATAATGCCTCCAAATCAAGGCGTTTTGAGTTATATTTAAAATAATACAATACAACTTGGTAAATGTTGTTTTGAGTTTTTTAACATTTAATAAATGCAAAATAATCAGATTTTTTAGGATTTTAGTTTTAATGCTATTATTCACATATATTGCCCACTTTAAAAAAAATAATTACTCTATATTTGGTATAATATAGGATTTAAGCCATACTACTTATATTTAAAGTGTAATAACTATTGACCCAGTACTCGTCCCAATCTAGGATTTTGTACAAATATTAAGAAGTATAATGTCTATCTGTAAAAAAAAATTTAAAAGAAAAAAAAAGCAATTTTTATTTTATAGCCATTTCCGGTTTTTGGTAATAGACTTTTTTTCAATAAATTAAATTTTATGTTATATTAAAGAACCATTCTAGAGCTATTTAATAAAATCAAAATCATGTCTTTAGCTTAATTACTTTTTGAGATATTTAAAATTAAATATAGTATATTTTGGAATTTTCGCGTTTCTAAAGATGGCCATATAGTAAGTTGAGAATTAAAATTTAATATTTTTACTAGTTAGTGTATATACTACCATCATACAAATTTTAAAAAAAATCGAAGGGGGTGGGTTGAATCTTCAGTTGATTTGATATGGAATACAACAGATATATATCAATTTAAGGAAAAACAAAAATAGATCGATATAAATTTATATCATTTAAAAATTTTATTTACTTATTTAATTTTGACATATTTTTAATATTACGAAAATAGGAATATTCACATATATATAAATGAGAGGAAGATTTTCTTCCATTTCTGAGGATGATTGCCTTAAGATCCCTCCATAAATGCTCATTGCGTTGTGTATGGGTCGATATATCATTTGGGTCTATACTGTTATGATTGACCGAGTGATCATATCCATTTTCATTAAAATTGTTATAATTTGGAAAAATCAAAATTATCAATATTGAATTTACCTCTTCCATTAATTATTAAACTTTTGAGTAATGAAACTTTGAATTATTATTACATCAAAAAATTTCCACCAATATCCTGAAGATCGCATATATTTTTTTAATAAAATTTTTTTTTAAAATATTAAAAATTTTCCTGAGTTTCAGTGAGTTACCTTTCGAAATCATTAATAATGAATTATGGAATATATTGATAAATTTTAAAATGGTAGTAAAAGAAACTGCTGATCATAAAGAATTACAGGAATTATAGATAATATAGGAAAAGGTGAATTAATAAAAAAATAAACTTACAAAATTATGGAAGCAGAATTAAGGTTGATAAAAGATTGTCTTTTTATAGAAAATAGAATTATATTTCAGTGAGAGACGCAATGTTATGTGAATTGCATAAAGGACATTTAGGAGCTGGGAAAACTAAACTTTTAGACAAAGATTAATTATGGTGGTCTGATATTAATACAGATTGATCAAGAAGTCAAAAATTGTGATTCTGCAACGAATGGACAGACAATCCTCATAATGTCAGGGCCACATTGGCTGATAAATTATTGATTCTCTTGAAAGAGCTGAGTTATGAAAAGGGGATGCTTTTGTCAAATACACTCGTGAAAAGTGACTGATGAGACAAAGGGAACATAGTACTATTACCGTGTAGCCTTAAGGTTCCATTTTTGTTAATTAGGGTTAAGGCCCACAGCTTGAACTATTTTTCCTGATAAAGATAGGTTATAAAGCGAGAATTACTAGAGAAAAATGAGAGGGGGCAGTTGAGTAACCAAGTAAATATGTTGAAGCAATAACTTGAACAAATAATTTTTTAAACTTTTAAGGGAAGAACGCAAAGAAAAATTAACAAATAAATTAAAAAACGCTGAAAATTTTAAAAATTATAAATAATTTATTTTATAAAACTATATTTCCGTTTCTTAAAATGATTATAGGTTTAATCGATATTGAAGAAGGTAAAAATTATAAATATAGGTTAATGATCCAGCCATGTTATGAGATAACAATCAACACTTGTATCGATAAAAAACGAAGAAATCGCTAAGTTCGGCTTCTAGTGAAAGGTTATTTTCTATAGCCAATCGCATATAGATATTTTCTAAATAAATATTTTGATTTATAAAAATATTTATTTTGTGTTATTAATATGGAATTAGAGAAATAAAAGCTATAATAGAATAAATTTAAAAACGCGTAAAAGTAAAGCAATAAAACTTTGAAAAATTTAAAAACACGCGAATTTTTGGGCGTGATTAAAATATTGTATTTCGTGAGCGGGCGTGTTGGATCAAATTTTTTTTAGTAGTAAGCGTAAAAGGACGTGATTTCTTTTTATTACCACTGTGAACGGGCGGGCTTTGAATAAAAAATTAGGCCCACGCCCACCTACTTTAATTGCAGTTATTAAGGCCCCTGCGACTGAAGGTATAACTTACTTAGAAAAGCTAAAATTTTCTTAAATATATAAGAATAAACACTTTAGTATAATTGCGAAATATATTTAAAAAAATAATAATATTAAACTTACGTATGAGCCAGATTAGAATCTTGATTTAAATTCTATCGAAAATACATGGCGTAAAACTTCTTATTAGAGGACTGATGTATATATTTTTTTTAAAAAAGGTAGTCTAAAATTATAATAGAAATTATATAATTATATCTCTATATATAAAAAATTAAACGTTATAATAATTCTATCTATCTCTTTTATTTTCAAATAATATCATTATCATATAAAAAAAATTTCATATATATATAATATTTACATATTATTACAATAATAAGGAATATTATTATTATAAAAAATGAAATTACCAAAAAATTAAATAAATATGTCAAGATTGTCAGCTCTAACTATTCTGTATTCATCTCCACACAAACAACATGTAGGCATAATAGGTTTCAAAATTTCTGGAGTCAAAGAGTCATCCCTATGAGGCCTTAATAATTGCTCCAGAAAGGGATTTTTAGTATTATCTATTATATTTTAACATAAATTTGGTGATTTAAAAAGAATAATAAATCATTATTAAATTACATATTTCCAAAACGGCCATTGAGTTACAAGTATCACAACTAAGCACTGGAATCGAACCGCAAGGTACCAACGTATACGAACATCTTGCTACAATTTTTATTATATCCAAAATATTATAATATAAGTAAAAAATATATTTAATGTATGAGCAAAAAAAGAATGTTAACTTGTTATGTGTCCATTCGTGCATTTGATTTTGGCAAAGTCGATAAATTCACTAACTTTATTGTGTTTTTTTTTGTGAATCAATTAAAAAAAAATGAAACATTATTTACAATAATAATGCGAAAATGATTTCAGACTTCTTTTTTTCCTCACAAACTATAAAATATCACTCAAATATTGTCATTTTGTTTATACCTACCACAGTATACTGTGTCTGTTCAAAGAGCAATCCAAAATGTAGGACAGTAAAATATTAAATACGTATAACTATAATTAAATATAACTTAATAAATACCGTTGTAACATATGGGACACGTCTCTAATACATTTTTCCAATCCTTTGCAGAGGATAATTCGCCATAATCACTCGCTATGTTTTCCGCTTGTAATTGCATGTTTAAGTCGGTGTATTTACGGTTAAATTCGTGAACACTTGCGATCAAATTATCGGCGAACTAAAACAAATAACGAAGCGAATGAAAAGCAGGTTTTAATTTTAGAATTTCGTTAAATTCATAAAAAAATAATTCTTGTTAGACAAAAATAATAGTAGTTAAAGAAGTTTATATAAGGCTAGATACCGATATAATTAGGATTTAATTACATAGGTTATATATTCAAAATATGGTTTGATAAAAATTGCTGGTTGTTTATTAAATTTCTATATGGTGACCTAAACTGTCTCCTTTTGCTAAATAGTGTAAATGAGATATCAAAAGATTTTGATGATAATATGTGAGCAGTGTCATACCATAGACTTCAATTATGGGGAGAAGGGAGGGTGAGAGGTATGATGCAAAATCGTCATTGCAAATAGATGGGGAGGGGGGGGGTAAGGAAGATGCTGTCGTCATTTGAATAAAAATGCAGGGGAATAGTTTTAATTTAGATTTTCTTTTTTTCCTAATTTTGATTAGGATTCATTTTTCGGCTAATATTGATTTGGTAATAGGGGGCGGGGGTAAAATTTAGAGGGGGTAACAGGGGGTAGGGGCAAATTTTTTAATGGAATATAAAATAGTCATTGGTTTAAAAGGGTGTAGAAGTCCCTGTTAAATATTATTAAAATGCATATACATGATATTCGAGCGTAGAGTCTTGTAACAATGCTAGCCAAGGCCTAGGAGGAGAAGCCAAATACACCAATGGCAAATGCTTTGAGATAGCGCCAATAAGCTGTCGAGCTTTGCCCATTGTACCATCAAGATCGATTATTTCTAATAATTTTTCATTTACAGGGTTTTGTGTTTTATCCAGATTAAAAATTTTGGTAGTCATCAAAAATGTGTCCATTATTCGATTTGCCTTGGTAAATATCAATGTTAAATGCTTGCTAGTGCATATAATTTTGTTTTTGGACATTAACTCCGATATATTAGATATCTTAGATGGTGCAGATTTCGTTGAATGATTGGAATGAGAATTTAAAATGGAAGGAAAATAAGGCGCGACCATGGAAAGAGCTCTTTCCCCTCTCTCGTGAAACGTGCTAAATTCTAGAAAGTAACTTGAAAGGCATAAATTATAAAATAAATTTATAAATATTTTTTTTTAACCAGAATGAAACTAACCCATTTCTTATTCAACACGCTGGTATATGACCTGTCCTAAGAAAAACGCACGTGAATTATGTAAGGCGCATCGGGTTTTTTTTACAAGGAAGCCTGCAAAACCTTGTTACCCAGAAAAGAATAATAAAGGGGAGGAAGGCACTAAAAATCTCTTCCTTAGTTTAATTATTATATAAATATTAAATAAAATATTATATTATATAAAATATAACAAATAAAAAAAATGCTTATCTCTTAAAATGGAATATTTAGTAACCATATTTAATACATAAACAGTCATATAAACATTCATTTTGAAAATCAGATGATATTCTTTTCCCAATCAAACCCATTTTAAAATTTCCAGGAACCAGTTCCGTAATTGGTTCTAACAAAAGCTCAAGTAATTTAATTTATATAAATATTGGGTTTAATTAATAAATTCTTTGATCGATTTAACAAAGTTTGGAAGCGGAATCAGAAGCCCTTGAAACCTCGTAAAATTTAGAACCAAACAGATGTTAGAGTCCACTATTCATTCCGAGAACTGATAAACTCCTTTAAGACAAGGTTTCAAACATATGATTAAATGATTTTTTTTAATTTTTAAAATAATTATTTTTAAAAAAATTTCACTTGATCTTTTTCAATAATAAACCAGTTATCTCTAAGGGAACGAGTTGAGGCTTGGAATTTGTATTGGCATGACTATAACATTCGAATGTAGAATTTTCAGAATTGACCTTATTTTCTGGGGTAGTAATATTAAATTTTGTGGTTTGTGAGCTTCTCAGACCTAATTGGGGCATAATGCACTGAATAGATAACGCGTAGTCGATGCATTTATATAGAGGCACTTCGTGTTCATTTATACCAAAATAAAATATACATACTTATGGGGGTAAAATATTTAAAAAATAAATAAAATAAGTATTATACTATAGTAATAATTATAAGGTTTTATATAGGTTGAAGATAAATAATTTCTTTAAATAAATATTTTAAAAAATTTCAAACTCAAGAATATTTTGAGGTAGAATCAAATAAAAAATTTATAAATGAATTCTTAGTTTTTACGTATGTATAGATAATGAATATTGATCTTTTATTAAAATAATGAAGCATAATTTTTTAAAAAGGACAATTTTGGATATAATATAAATTAGTGATTTACATCGGCCTAATTTTTCAAGTCCCTGTACCGATCCCGATATTTTTTTTAGCTTAATTGTTCAGAAAAGTCCTACCCGAAATAAGATATTTGTCCGCTCGGCCCGAATTTATTTAAATATAGAAAAGTTTAATATTTTAATTGAAAAATAAATATTATACAAATAAAAAATATTGGGTTCCTTATTTCTTGCAAAATGAAATACATTAACAAAATTAATGATAATATTAAAAATTTAAGCCCGGCCCGAATTCTATCAAAAAATATTAGACCCGGTTTATACCTAAAAAGTATTATTCGATATTTAATTTTATTCAATTCGTATTATATTATTCATCGAAGAATATTTTATCTATTATTCGATCGAATTATTTGAAATTTTTAGTATTATTAAATTTTTCGTAAATTTAACATGCTTCTTTATGAAACTTTTTTTTATTTTTTACTTTTTTTCCTATAAATCACTTTTAAAATTTAATAATCTATTAAAATTCCAAGTATATTTAGTAAAAATCTTTTATACCTGCAAGGTAAAATTACATTTTTTTGAAAAAAAAAATTCCTAGATTTATTTAAAAAAAATTTTGAAAATTTTTTCATACTCTGATTTTTTTAAATATTTTCAAAAAATTTATTTTTCGAATCATATTCGACGAATCAAACCGAATAATGTTTCTATTATTCAACTATTCGATTCGAAAATATGAATGATTTAAATATTCGATCTCGTATCTTTGTAAGTTTAGGCCCGATCGAGCCCGAACCGATTTTTTTTAAGAAAAAGGCCCGGCCATGCTTTGCCGATCTCTAATGTAAATTGCCGAACAAAATAAAATAGTGTCCTTTTAAAATTATATTCTCATTGAATAGGATTGGTTAATTGGTTTTATCATTAACCTAATCATATTATCTTATATAATAAAAAAAAATTTAGGAATAAATAAATACTAACTTTCGTTATAGAAGAAATTTTTCAAAAGATTATCGTAACAAGATGGCAGACTGTAAAAGTTTAATTGTAAGGGCTGTTTCAAGGCGTTATGGTCGTAAAATTTGCGAGGACTTTTTTTAAAAAAAAATGATTTTAAATTAGTTTTGTCTTTAAAAATATAGATTTGGCAAATTAAAAACGGCTAAATCAAGATTTTCGCCCAATATAAATTCTAAGTCTCGAGATTTTACCAAATGAAGGCCAAATCTTTCTTCTATTTTTTCGGCAAAATCTCGGAGCTTAGGTATAATATTTTTTGGCTAAATTGAAGTTTGTGATAGTACTAGTTTAGTTAATAATAAGACATAAATATCCAACAAAACCTACATGTTTGCAAATGTGCTAATAGAAATATAAGTGAATAGAATATCCTTCCCAATTTTAATAATAAATTTTAAAAATATTCCATCATATTATATAATCTTACCCTAACCCCATATCAGGCCTCAGCCATATTTTAGTTTAGGTAAAATAAATCTTTAAATATCCAAAAAAAAGTACGAAATTAAAAAAATTTTTTTTTTAATTTAAACATTTAGATAATATTTTTTATTTCGATAGTTTATATATGGTATCTTTTTAAAATTGATATCGTTTTTAAATCAACAAAAAATTAAAAAAAGATATATATATGTTTATAAACCTTTGAAGCGTTACCATCACAACACCGTTAGGTGATGTAGTCATACCCTGATACAAAGCTAGACTGGTCTCGTAATTTTTAACTGCGGATTTAAATTCAATTTGATCATTTTTAGAAGATATATCCAAATCATCTGAATGATTCTCAGTAAGAGCGTAGGAAAGATCGTATTCTTTTTCGAATTTTTCTTGATGAGAACTCCATTGATGAGTTAACGTAATCAGGTCTATACCGGTTTCGATGATGTACTTTTAATATAATTGAATGAAACATGTAAATCTGAAGTGGTTATATGACAATGATTTTGATCTTTTTGCGGTGAAAAATTTGTTTTATCTGAATCATGGTCAAAAATAATGATATAATCATATTAACATAATTAGCGTTATTAATTAGTGAGGTCGATCCAAACGGCAAAACTCATTTGAAATATTAAATTGTAAAAATTCAGTCTATCCAGGGATCTTTTTTTACGATCAAATCTTCTAGATGTGTCTAATTAATAATACAACTTATAAAATCCATCTACAAAATTAAAAAACCTCTAAGATCTCTACTAAACATAGTTTAAAGGCTAGTTAATATATTAGGTGATATATTTTCCAATTGATCCCATGCTGGGAAGGCGGCAGTACATTAGTATTGAAACGATTTGGAAACAAATTATCGTAAATCATTTTTCTTATTACATAATAAAGGGGAGGGGGGAGCGAATATTCTGGAACGCTTTTATACCCATTTAAAAATTAGATACGAACAACAATTTTTTTTCAAATCTCATATTTCAAAACTCATATTTAAATTGTAAAATATATAAATAAATAATTTAAAATAAAAACTAACCCTAAACCATATCTATCTAACCCTAAGTCACCAGTTTTATTTCATTGAAGTTTGTTATTTCATAAAATTTTTAAATTTGCTAAAGTTTTGAAAAAATAAATCGTAATTTATGATATAGCAATCCAAAAGTTTCACAGAATCTTCGTAATAATGTCGTTAAAACTTGGGATTATACGATTTTTAAAAACGGCATAATCAAGATTTCAGCCAAACAAATATTATCTAAACTTTAATATTTCGCCAAGGGGTCGGGTCATTCCATAACAAATGGACCAAAAATGGGATTTTCGGACCACCCTTTTTAAAATGATGGAGTTATGCTTTTTCAAAATCCGATGAGAGCCTTTCTTCTTTTAAGGAATCTTAAATTACTCAAAACGTTTTTAGTACAAAGTCACAAATTATATATCATTTTGTAGCCCTCTAAATTCTCCTTTAATAAAATTCCAAAATTATTTTAAAATTATCTTCAGTGTTTTTATATTTTCGGTAAAACAAAAAATATTTTGAGAAAGGCCATATTTAACGATGAAACTCACCATATATGTTTATTATCCATATATTTAAATATTTAAGTAAAAATATAAATGGAGAAAATAAGAATTTAAATTTTATTTAGTTTTTATAATTTTAAAAATAAATCAACAACTATAGAGAGCTTTTGAAACAATGAAGCTTACAAATATGTTTATTATCAAATATATTTAAATATTTAAGTACCCGCTTTGCCATTGCCACCCTACCCCGCTACCGCGGAATTAGGATCAAATGAAGAATTAGTCACTTCTTATAATTAGGATTAGCCCACAAACTATAGTTAAAAATCTGGGAGGTGGGTAATGAATCATAGTATATTATTATTTTAAACCTACAAAACACCCTTTATTTTATCCATTGCCTTTTGACCCTTTCTATCGTTTTATCCCTAGTCATTTGATCTAGTGTTGTTAAACGGCTCGATTTGAGTCGATTTTTCAAAACGGTTAACTCGAAATTTAAGCAAGAAAAATATTGCCTGAGCCTCGAGATTTCGTTAATAGATATTCAAACCTTTGTGCCACCTATGAGCAAAATTGTAAGGTTTGCCTACTATTCTTCCTAATAAAATATTGAGTTAGCCGTTTTTAAAATCGGCTCAAAGTGAGCTTAACAACACTAATTTGATCGATCCGAGAGTAGTAGACTTATATAAATGACTCTAGAACATTTACATTGAGACAGAAACTCCTAACAACTTTAAATCTATAATATGGGCAATAAGGAACCTATCATGCAAATTTTTAAAAATCGAATACATTTATTTTTCTTTAAAGCAAATAATATTAAACATATTTTGGCTCTTGCCTAATTCTAATTGAATATACGGTAGAATATTTTTAGGTAAATTTGAGTAATCAATACGTTAAAAAGTTAGATATTTGGTTTCTTACCTAGCTGGCCATTCAGCCCCCCCCCATTACTTACTTAATCCTTTTGTTAGAATATGGATATGTTTATATAAAAAAACTAAATTCATATATTAATATGCAAATGTTTTTTTTAACTATAATATTAGTTATAGGCTCAGAGTTGTAATGTTGAGGATATCGAACAATAAAGGATATAATTTGCATAAGGCCATCTTGAGAAGATAAGTATAATTGATATTCTTTTTCATACTTTAGAGGAACCCCTTCATTAATCAATGATATTCCTTTAATTTTAAAATAAAAAAATATAATATACAGCCGAAATATATTTGTAAACCCTAGCAATCATGATGCGAAATATATTAACTGAATCTTTATATATATATATATATTAAATACGATTGCTATTAGTTTATAATCGTATATTTCTATGTAGTAGCAAAAATCATAATATTAGATGATTTAAATTTTTTTATAAAAAATTAAGCTCGAGCTAATGATTACTTAGTAATTGATTATTGATATCAGAGATCTGCAAGGCCAAACCTGTTAAGATTTTTATGTATTTCCCGGACTAGCCCGTTATTTAAATGTTTGTTCGGTCTGTCAAGCCCGATAACGGGCCTGCCCGGCCAGATTAAATATTATTAAAAGTTAGTCTCGGCCATAAAATTTTATGAAATATAAACCCAGCTCTTTAAAATTTTACAAAAAGTCTGCCCCAAATCCGTTAAATTTTTTTGCACTCATTTTCCGGCCATTACATATTTAATTATAATTTTTCCCCAATGTCAATTAAGGCTCTTTCTTACTACTCGATGGTTATCTATTTTTATAAGAACCATTCTATAAAACAATTGTGCTTTGATATCTGTATAGTGTATTTGGAATTGGATCCTATCATGTTATAAATAACTCGTGAATTTACTATTTTATTCATAGAATTAGTATTTTAGTTAAACTGCTCCTAAAATAAAAAAATATCTCTTTAATGCTCGGACTGTCGAATTAAAATTTTATGAAATGTCCGGTCAGGGCTATAATATTCTATATTTAAATGGAGAATGATAAATTTTTTTTATAAATTTAATTTGGTCAAAAATAAAATAAAAAGAAATAAACTCATATTTTAAAGAATCAGGTAGTGTTGACAGAGCTGACCCAAATTTTGGGTCGTTTTTTTCGACCTCGACCCGAGTCCAAGCCGAAAAAAACGACCTCGACCCAAAATATGGGTCGTTTTTTTCGACTTCGACTCCAATTTTGGGTCGTTTTTTCGACTCCGACCCGAGTCCAAGCCGGAAAAAACGACTTCGACCCAAAATATGGGTCGTATTTTTCGACTCCGACTCGAAGTTTGGGCCGTATTTTTCGACTCAGACTCAAAGTTTGGTTTGTTTTTGCGACTCAGACTCAAAGTTTGGTTTGTTTTTGCGACTCAGACTCAAACATCGTGTCGCTTTTTACCACTTCAACCAAAGTTGTGGTGGTTTTATTCAATCGACCCAAAATATGGGTCGTTTTTTAAAAGACGACCTAAGGTTTGGGTTGCTTTTTTTCACTTGACCTGACCCATATCTACATTTTTTTCGTCCAAAAGGCTTCTAAGTGTTGACTCCAACTCCAATAAATATATAAATATAAATAATATTTATTAGATATCAATATAAATGGGCGGGAAAAGTTACTTAAAGCTTCTATAAATCTAATCAATGGCAATTGTCATCGTAATTTTTTTAAATTTTTTTGATATAAATTAGTAAAAATATAAATTGTGAACATGTTAAATTAAAATTTCAGTGAAGATCTACCATAGAAAAATGACAATTGTCATAATCTTTATTTTTGAACTTTTTCGAATTTTTTTAAAGCAAATATGTAAAAATATATATTGTAAACATGTTGAATTTAATTTTCAATTGAAGATGACCCAATGACAATTGTCATAATTGTTATTTTTGAACTTTTTCGAATTTTTTTAAAGCAAATTTGTAAAAATATATGCTGTAAATCTGTTTTATAATTTCAGTGAAGATGTGCCATAGAAAAGTGACAATTGTCATAATCTTTATTTTTGAACTTTTTCGAATTTTTTTAAAGCAAATATGTAAAAATATATATTGTAAACATGTTAAATTAAATTTTCAATGAAGATGACCCATAAAAAAATGACAATTGTCATAATTGTTATTTTTGAACTTTTTCGAATTTTTTTAAAGCAAATTTGTAAAAATATATGTTGTAAATCTGTTAAATTATAATTTCAGTGAAGATGTACCATAGAAAAGTGACAATTGTCATAATCTTTATTTTTGAACTTTTTCGAATTTTTTTAAAGCAAATATGTAAAAATATATATTGTAAACATGTTATATTAAATTTTCAATGAAGATGACCCATAAAAAAATGACAATTGTCATAATTGTTATTTTTGAACTTTTTCGAATTTTTTAAAAACTAATTTGTAAAAATATATGTTGTAAATCTGTTAAATTATAATTTCAGTGAAGATGTACCATAGAAAAGTGACAATTGTCATAATCTTTATTTTTGAACTTTTTCGAATTTTTTTAAAGCAAATATGTAAAAATATATATTGTACTCATGTTAAATTAAATTTTCAATGAAGATGACCCATAGAAAAATGACAATTGTCATAATTGTTATTTTTGAACTTTTTGATTTTTTTTTAAAACAAATGTGTAAAAATATATGTTGTAAATTTGTTAAATTAAAATTTCAGTGAAGATGTACCATAGAAAAGTGACAATTGTCATAATCTTTATTTTTGAACTTTTTCGAATTTTTTTAAAGCAAATATGTAAAAATATATATTTTTCTCATGTTAAATTAAATTTTCAATGAAGATGACCCATAGAAAAATGACAATTGTCATAATCTTTATTTTTGATCTTTAAAGCAAATATGTAAAAATATATAGTAAACATTTTAAATTAAATTTTCATTGAAGATGACCCATAGAAAAATGATTATTGTCATAATCTTTATTTTTGAACTTTTTCGAATTTTTTTAAAGCAAATGTGTAAAAATATAAATTGTAAACATGTTAAATTAAATTTTCAATGAAGATGACCCATAGAAAAATGACAATTGTCATAATCGTTATTTTTCAACTTTTTCGAATTTTTTTAAAGCAAATGGGTAAAAATATATGTTGTAAATATGTTAAATTAAAATTTCAATTAAGATATACCATAGAAAAATCACAATTGTCATAATCGTTATTTTTGAACTCTTTCGATTTTTTCAAAGCAAATATGTAAAAATATATATTGTAAACATGTTAAATTAAAATTTTAGTGAAGATGTGCCATGGAAAAGTAATAATAGCCATTGTAATTTTTTTAAAATATTTTTAAGAAAATGGTTAAGATATAAATTGTAAATTATTTTATTATAATTTCAATGAATATGTGCCATAGAAAAGTGACAATAGTCATAAATATTTTTATACTCTATTAAATCCAAGATGAAAAATCTATATTTCATTATAAATGAACCCTAGAAAAAGATTCATAAAGCAAACTATCTCATATAAATACTTTTTCAAAATCAGAAAACTGATATTATATAAATTTAGGGTTTCAAAGCGTGTTGTTATAAGGATTACCGTAATTTATAAAGTAAAGTAGCGTTCTATTAACCATTTTTACATTACCTCATAAAAAAATATTTATTGAAACATCAATAAAAATATTAATATGAATTTTTTTTAAGATTTATAATATAACGTCTATAGTATTTTTATTTCAAAAAGAATTTTTTATCTAGCTATCCTGTTAGGTATAGTATTATTTAGCGTTACCATTAGACTATTAAGTTGTCAATGGATTTAGTCTAATTAATAAATTCTACTTGAAACTTGTGGGTGAACAAACATCCAGATAATAATTTTTAAAATAGATGATATAATGAGATGTTAATATATTTTTTGTAATTTTTAATATAATTCTTAAACATCTTATGGCCGGAGACTGTGCAAGAAAATCAATTATCACATAAACTTATCTAGTTTTGTTTCATATTTTATTTTATAGATTAACGATTGGACTACACATTAATGTATTAATTTAAATATTTCTTCGTTGAAGCAACTAGTTTTGATAGAACCTAAATTCTTCTTAATAAAACAAAGTGAATCCCAGTTACAATTTATTGTGTAATTTTTCTAAAGAGTTCACAATTCAATTTTTTTTACAAACTAAAGTTAATATAAAAAACTATTTTAGTTAAAGTCAAATATTATTAAAACACGAATGTTCTCCAGTATTCATAAAAAACAACAGTTTGAAACAAGAACCCTTACTATGCTTAAAACATCTAAAATCTTTGTTACCTTTATAGTTTAAATATTTTTATTTAATTATATATGATATTTATTAATATACAAAAATTTATATTTTTCTATAAATATATACAGTGGCGTCACTAGGGAGGGGGCGCAGGGGCTCAAGCCCCTTGAAGCAAAAAAATTTTTTTTTAATGGTTCCTTAATATCCATCCCTTTAAACTAAAAAGAACTTTTTTTGATTGTCCCCTGTTTATTATAATTCTATTAAGTAATATATAGATTTAATTTTATTATTTAAAAATTAATAAGACTATCTAAATTTTATTAGATTAGATTAATACATATTTATATTTTCACTATGTCAGCTTGCAATTAAATTCTTTGTTAAAAATTAAATATCAATACCATGCATAATGTTTAAATATCAATTTAGCATTAACAGTTGAAGTTTAATTGATTTTTATTAATTAAATTATTATATAACCCTAATTAAATAAATATAAAGATTTATTAATTGAAAATTAACAAATTTAATATTGTAAGCCGAGTTTAAAATCACTATTTAAATAAAATGACTTTGCGATTTAAAAATTTAAGCATTAAAGACTTTATGAAAAAAACTAAAGATAAAAGTAGCAATAATCTTGAGGACCAAAGAAGAGGATTCAATAATAAAGCTGGTGATGAACAAAGTATATTTTATACAGTTTTTAAAATTCAAACTTTGATTTAGTTGAAAGACGATTAATTGTAGTTTTAAAAGATATAAATATTGAAAACAAAAATGTTAAAAGAAAGAAAATAGGTAAATAAATTTATATATAAGTCTGTGTCCAAAATGTTTTGAAAAAATCCTTAAAATTTTCACAAATTAATAACAAAACACTTTGGACATTTAAGTTTTAAAAAATAAAAATTTATTAGTTAATTATCTATTTTAATGGAAGGTTTCTTTTTCACTTGATCATAATTGAAGTTATATGTTTTTCCTATTTCCTCCCAAATTTGCCTAATTTCTATAGAATTTCTATTTAAGTCATTTTTCACCAGAGTATTAAACAATATTGATTTCTTTAGTTTTCAAGTTAAGCAAAAATTGCTTTACAATATATTTTCACATTTCAGGAGCAGGACACTAGAAATGGAAATTTTTTTTAAAATTTTTCTATTATAATCACATAAGGTGATGTCAAAATATTAGCTAAATAAAACATAGTAAATATTTTCTATATAAATAGTCAATATCTTAAAAAATCATACACTATTATTCTTTTTACATTAATAAAGATAATATTGGCTAAATTGTTTACTCAATCATTCTTTCATAATTTGATAATTATATATTTATTTGTTTATCCTAACTTAATAATAAATTATATTTTAATAAAAATGCTAAATAAATTTAGAATAGTTTGCTTATTTATATATATTTTTGAAAAATGGACACTATAATATGGAATATTACTTTTTATATATTATATTTACAAAAATAAATACACTGAAAAGAAATACATTTTAAAATTAATCTTATTTAGATTCATTGAATAATGAAGAAAGTATTGTGAATGACATGATTGTAAATAATGTAAGTACAGAAGGAAGGAAAATTAATTTATATATAAGATATTTTATTTATAAAATAATAGAAGCACTATGTGTGGCTCAATCTGAAGATATATGTGAGATCCAATGTACAGATATCTCTGAATGTATTAATTTTTTAAATATAATTAAATTAAATATAAAATTTTATATAGACATAGAATCTGAAGAGGATACTACAACAAGCCAGATTCATGGTAGCAGTAAATATAAAGGTATATAAATAATCGGTTTTATCACTTGTAATTCTTTAGACGCGAAATTTTTTATATCAGCAATTTAAAATACTTTATACTGTAGTAAATCGATTTTGTATTGAAAAATTTGTAGAAATGTATTGTTTTAATTATTTATATTCTAGTTTTAATTATTTATATTCTAATCTTAATTATTTATATTCTAGTCTTAATGATATTAATATTCTAGTCTTGAATCGCATATTTATATTCTAGTCTTAATGATCAATATTCTAGTCTTAATTATTTATATTCTAGTTAATTTTGTACGTATAATATAATAAAAAACAAAATATGAAAATAAGAATAATCCTTCAAGAGTTTAGTAATTTTTAAAAATATATTAATATATAACCCGACCGAAGGCCGGGCATAAGGCGCGAAATTAGGGGGTATAGGGGGCGAAACCCCCTCATAAATTTTTTTTAGATAAGCCCCCTGATTGTAAAGGCTAGAGACGCCCTTGAATATATACATATAAAAATTATGTCCAGAATTGATTGTTCATTATATTCGTATTCCAAGAATTTAAACACAAACATTGTTTAAACGTCTCTGAGGCCAAACGATTTCTTTTTTTAGTAATGGTGTCCACCCCTCTCGAGAAGACACGCTTGCTCGCAACAGATGTGCTCTGTTGCGATAGAAAATCCTTCGCCATTATGGAAAGGTAGGGAAAATGCATGGAATTACTTCTCCACCAATCCAATACTATAGTCGAGGCTGAGGCGACTGGATCAGCTAGGTATTCCGCGATCTCGTCAACCATCGGAATTAAGGAAGCTTTGCTAAAACATATAATAAATTTTTTTTTAAATTAAATATATCTACTCTTTGAGAACATTTAAAAAAAGTTGTAGTATAATGAAAAAATATATACCTTCTGAGACTTTTTAAAATAGTCGTTGACATCATTTCGAAATTATGGTTTTTTTCTGGTATTTCGGGCACCTGATTAGAACGGTATTTACCGTATAAAACAATCAACTTTTCATAATAGCACACTTTATTCATCCAAATAGGTATAAAAGTTTTTTTGATCCGAGGATCTAAAAAACTACATAGATAAATCTCAAAAGTATCCATAATATTAATATATTTTTGGCATTTAACCGACATAAGTCGAGCCGTTTCAACAATCGTATTATTATTGTTAGTATCAATATTTGATACCAACAATGCTTGCATTGTGTCCAGATATAAAAGATACATGCCTATTGTTGAAGAATTTGAACTTATTTCACACGTAATTTTATAAAAAGGGTGCAAAAATTCTTCAATATCCTTCAACAATTTTACCTCTTCAGTATTTATGAAAAAACTGTCATTGATACATTGCTTGCCCAATTTTATAAGGGCTTCTATATTCTATAGAATTAAATATTAAATAATTAAATTTTTAATGCTATTAATACCTTATTGATTTTATTTAGCATGAGATATTTGGAATTCCATCGAGTTGATACATCTAATGGAATTTTGCATTTACAGTTTTCAACAAAATCCTACATCAAAGAAGGACTTTTATGAATTTTTTCACCAACAGCTCAACTTTTTCCATATCTGTTGAGATAGGTGATAGTCCTTCTTGTACAATAATATTAATAATATGGGCAAGGCATCGTATAGTATTAAAATTAGATTTATGTGTTTCCCGAATATTGTCACGTTGAAGGTAATACTGACGGATATTCTTTATCAATTAGTTTATACTCCGCCAGTATTGTTTATCAATTCTTTAACATCTTCACCCGTGTGAGGATGGGCAAATTCCACTATTGATAATAGGGAGTTGACTAAATCCCATTTATCGTTTATATAATG
Organism: Gordionus sp. m RMFG-2023; assembly: GCF_954871325.1. Taxonomy (NCBI): domain Eukaryota; kingdom Metazoa; phylum Nematomorpha; class Gordioida; order Chordodea; family Parachordodidae; genus Gordionus; species Gordionus sp. m RMFG-2023. The sequence continues at coordinate 45,565,188 of NC_088776.1, forward strand.
GACCGTTATGGCGCAATAACTAATTGAATTATTACTGGTCCATATATCGGTCGTTATTGCCATCTTGTATATTTATAGATTGTCGAAGATATTTAATATATTGCATTTTGCCTGGTTATATATTATATTTAAATATTTCACAGCAGTTTGTTTGCACCATATTTTGGTGCTTTTGTTCAAATATGTAAAGATTTCCTTGATAATATTTACTATCATAGGTTCTAAAAGAAATATTGTACGTTGATGACAAATTTCAGTATTAATTTATATTAAATGAAAATTATCCTCCGTTGCAAGTATTTCGTGCCTCTATAATGGAATCTGGCAAAGGTGGTGAATCATTAACTGCTTCAGGATGTTTGGTTACAAGATGTTTGCGCAAATTGGCTAAAATATATCTATATAAATTATTAAATCAACCAAAAGAAATTATATTCTAAACCCTACCCCCATCTCGATTATTTTAACAAATTTGATATGTTGGACAGCTTAAAAATTTTTGAAAACCTGAGTGGAGCAATAACAAATCTATGACCAACTGATATAATATTTTACCATTTATAAGTATGTGGAATATTGGGGATATTTTAAAACTAAAGTCCTAAAATATCCCCAATATTTCACATACTTTATAAATGGTAAAAATCATATCATTGGTGCTACAATAAGTAATTGCTCCACTCAAGTTTTCGAAAATTTTTAAGCTGTCTAACTATACAGAGTTGTTAAAGTAATCTGTATCTAGATAGTTTTTTAGAATATAATTTGTATCTGGTTGATTTAGATACTTTTTATAGATACATTTTATATACCCCTTTGCTTATTATAACCAAACATTGAAGCAGTTAATGATTCACCACCTTGCCAGATTCCATTGTAGGACAAAACTTGCAACGGAGGATAATTTTCATTTTAAATGAACTAATACTGAAATTTGTCATCAACGTACAATATATATATATAGTACCTATGATAGTAAATATTTCAATTACATATTATGAACAAAAGCACCAAAATATGATGCAGACAAACTACTGTGAAACTTATATATAAATAGATATATATAACCAGGCATTAATGCAATATATTAATTATCTTCGAGTTCAACTATAAACCATACAAGATGGCAATAACGACCGATATATGGACCATGGTAAATATTATTTTACAACTAAGTTATTACGTTTATATATCGGTCCAGATCTATATAGACGATAGAATGAGGATTTAGTCAACACCCTAGTATCAATAGTGGACTTTGCCCATGGCTCACATGGGTAGAGGATGTTATAAGAATTGATAATCACAATACTGGCGGAGTATAAACTAATTCTCTGACGGTAAAGTGTCCTGCCGTGTCTACCCATGATAATGGATCAAAAATAGTTCCGGCAGCGAATCCTGATCAATCCTGCAATATCGTGAAGCACATAAGGCTAATTTTAATACTATACGATGCCTTGCCCATATTATTAATATTATTGTACAAGAAGGACTATCACCTATCTCAACAGATATGGAAAAAGTTGAGCTGTTGGTGAAAAAAATTCATAAAAGTCCTTCTTTGATGCAGGATTTTGTTGAAAACTGTAAATGCAAAATTCCATTAGATGTATCAACTCGATGGAATTCCAAATATCTCATGCTAAATAAAATCAATAAGGTATTAATAGCATTAAAAATTTAATTATTTAATATTTAATTCTATAGAATATAGAAGCCCTTATAAAATTGGGCAAGCAATGTATCAATGACAGTTTTTTCATAAATACTGAAGAGGTAAAATTGTTGAAGGATATTGAAGAATTTTTTCACCCTTTTTATAAAATTACGTGTGAAATAAGTTCAAATTCTTCAACAATAGGCGTGTATCTTTTATATCTGGATACAATGCAAGCATTGTTGGTATCAAATATTGATACTAACAATAATAATACGATTGTTGAAGCGGCTCGACTTATGTCGGTTAAATGCCAAAAATATATTAATATTATGGATACTTTTGAGATTTATCTATGTAGTTTTTTAGATCCTCGGATCAAAAAAACTTTTATACCTATTTGGATGAATAAAGTGTGCTATTATGAAAAGTTGATTGTTTTATACGGTAAATACCGTTCTAATCAGGTGCCCGAAATACCAGAAAAAAACGATAATTTCGAAATGATGTCAACGACTATTTTAAAAAGTCTCAGAAGGTATATATTTTTTCATTATACTACAACTTTTTTTAAATGTTCTCAAAGAGTAGATATATTTAATTTAAAAAAAAATTTATTATATGTTTTAGCAAAGCTTCCTTAATTCCGATGGTTGACGAGATCGCGGAATACCTAGCTGATCCAGTCGCCTTAGCCTCGACTATAGTATTGGATTGGTGGAGAAGTAATTCCATGCGTTTTCCCTACCTTTCCATAATGGCAAAGGATTTTCTATCGCAACAGAGCACATCTGTTGCGAGCGAGCGCGTCTTCTCGAGAGGGGTGGACACCATTACTAAAAAAAAAAATCTTTTGGCCTCAGAGACGTTTAAACAATGTTTGTGTTTAAATTCTTGGAATATGAATATAATGAACAATCAATTCTGGACATAATTTTTATATGTATATATTTATAGAAAAATATAAATTTTTGTATATTAATAAATATCATATATAATTAAATAAAAATATTTAAACTATAAATGTATCAAAGATTTTAGATGTTTTGAGCATAGTAAGGGTTCTTGTTTCAAACTGTTGTTTTTTATGAATACTGGAGAACATTCGTGTTTTAATAATAATTGACTTTAACTAAAATAGTTTTTTATATTAACTTAAGTTTGTAAAAAAAATTGAATTTTGAACTCTTTAGAAAAATTACACAATAAATTGTAACTGGGATTCACTTTGTTTTATTAAGAAGAATATAGGTTCTATCAAAACTAGTTGCTTCAACGAGGAAATATTTTAATTATAACATTAATGTGTAGTCCAATCGTTAATCTATAAAATAATATATGAAACATTTTAAAAAATAACGATGACAATTGCCATTCTCCATTGATTAGATTTATAGAAGCTTTAAGTAACTTTTCCCGCCCATTTATATTAATAATATCTAATAAATATTATTTATATTTATATATTTATTGGAATTGGAGTCAACACTTAGAAGCCTTTTGGACGAAAAAAATGTAGATACTGGGTCAGGTCAGGTGAAAAAAAGTAACCCAAACCTTAGGTCGTCTTTTAAAAAAACGACCCATATTTTGGGTCGGATTGAATAAAACCACCACAACTTTGGTTGAAGTGGTAAAAAGCGACCCGATGTTTGAGTCTGAGTCGCAAAAACAAACCAAACTTTGAGTCTGAGTCGCAAAAATACGGCCCAAACTTCGAGTCGGAGTCGAAAAATACGACCCATATTTTGGGTCGAAGTCGTTTTTTTCGGCTTAGACTTGGGTCGAGTCGAAAAAAACGACTTCGACCCAAAATTTGAGTCGATGTCAAAAAAATCGACCCATATTTTGGGTCGAAGTCGTTTTTTCGGCTTGAACTCGGGTCGAGGTCGAAAAAACGACCCAAACATTGAGCCGGAGTCGAAAAAAACGACCCGAACTTTGAGTCGGGGTCGCGACTCGCGGCGTTTTAACAACACTAGAATCTGGGATGTGAACCCTCCTACAAAAAAAGGGTCCAGGTCCGGGTACAGGAATAAAATTTAAAAAGGACCCGGGTCCAGGGTTGTTAGGGAACATAAAAATAATGACTCAAAATAAAATTATTTTTTCATTCATTTATTATTATACTTCAATATATACATATTCATAATTTACAAATGAATTTATATTTTAAATGTTTTATTCAATCGCACAATCATAATATTTTCTAAAATATCATCCTTGAGATTTCCACGTAAATTAGACAATATATATTTCAAAGATGAAAATTTCACGTTCTACCCTTACCTAAAATAGATAGTTATCTTTATAAAATTATTGTACTTGTGTCGCCGGTACAGCCATGAAGATTCTAGATAAGATATATAATTCTGGATATATTGAAGAATTTTCTTCCCAGAATTTTAAAATATTTGTATCCTTATTTATTCTCTTAACTTCTGAGAACTTTTCTATTAAAGATGCAATAGGCATTTTTTGATCCTCCTTTCTATCTGATGATAATTTGATTTTTTTTTTATCAAGAAGTAAAATTTCAAGATCATCAATGTTGCTATCATAATTATTATTATCACTACAACCAGTAGGTATTGTCGCAGCCTCCAATATATTGTAAATAATGGAGTTTAGCGTATGTCATAAATCCTTAAGATGGTCTTTAGACATTTATTTTTGCTCAATACTCAATAAAACTTGATATCGAGGGTCTAAATATATAGAAGCGTATACAACACTATTTTGCAAATATTGTTGCTATCTAATTTTCATGTTTTCTAATATTTCGTATAAAAAGGACTGTAAATTTTTATAAATCTAATCGGCATCTAATCCATATGCCATAAAAATCAGTTAAACATAATTGTTCTGATTGTAATCTTAATGTTGTTATTTTTAAAGGAACTAATACACTAGTAAGGTCCTTTATTTGCCACCAATCAACTTCCGACAAAATGACTTCACATGCTCCTTTAATAAAATCATTACAGAAATCTTTCAGACTTAATAATCTTTCTGGCATTATACAAATTGAGGACCAACGTGTTGTGCATTATCATTCAAATTAAAATATACTTGCACTACAAAATTATTCACTTTCAAAATAATCAAAGAATTTCTATAACATAGAATATTAATAAATTTACAAAATAAAATATTATTACGTACACTAGAAAATAATTTATGATATCAATCTCTAAATAATGGAAGTCGATGAAGAAAATTGAAAGAAAAACGCGAAGATAAAATAAATGATTCCACAAAAAAAAGTTAATAAAATTTATATTATTTTAAAATTTTTTTATGACACCTAGAACCCTTGGACCTTCTACTTTTAAAAAGAGTCCGGGTCCGGGTACAGCCAAAATACGAGGGTTCAGGGTCCAGGTTCGGGTTCACATCCCTGATATTAATGAAATTCAAATTTAAGGATTTGCGAGTTTCAGCTTGATTTATTTTATTGTGTATGAATTGTCCGGCCAGTACGAGCTTATGTACGAATTTCCCGACCAGGCCCGCCTGGCTTTGCCACTAATAGGTATAATAATTAATATATTTTATTATTATGTAAACGTTCGACATCAACAGTGGTTTTTGAAAAAATAGGATTATTTAAAGATAATATGAGCAATTTTAACATTTACCAGATACGCAAGCTATATTTTTGCAAGTCATGCATCTTTTGGTGATCAATTTGATCGTAGGTTGCTTTTTATCATTCGATTCTTTATTATCACTTTCTGCTGACTTTCTATCCATAACTTTGGTTTTAGTTAGAGAGCTATTCTCGGAAGGAATGATGATTTCCACCCAATGAAAAAAGAGAGTGGATATTTTGCAAGTAAAAATTAGATAGTTGAACGTTAAACAACGCGGATGTTTGGAATGTATATTATGCTTTGCAAGAATGTTGTTTTGGGGTATGGGCTAGAAATAATAATGCAAATTTAAAATTAATACAAAGTTTTAAAAAATTAATAGAGTAGGTAGCAGGGTTTAAATTAATACATTTCGCCATACATTAGTAAAATTAATTTTTTCTTCTGTATTAAAACCTCAGGCTCTTTGGGGGTTCCAGTGGCCAAGGAACCTACTTTTTAATAAACAAGTAACAAAAAATACAAACCAATAGTTCAGTTATTAATAAGGCGTCAATAGATAAATCATCAGAGCCGTCAAAAATTGTCATCTCTGTCAGATTAATGGGATTAACTTGAGTCGTTTTGGAGGATAAGTTTAAGTAATTACAATCAACGTTTAAATTAGGAGTTAAAGCTATGTCGAATAAAGTTACCTTGAGTCTACCGTACGAATTACCCATGACGGTTAAAACCCAAAAATTGTGAGCTTTTTTAAAAATATAAATAAATCAAAATATAACGAAAAATAGTTAATTATTTAAAATATAAAAAGCGAATATTTAAAAGCTATCAATATTTTTACTAGAATTATTTAATCAGTATATTTCATTTCCATTATTAAAGGCACATGCGCTACAGGGGATATAACGCATGATCGTCATTCAAATAAAATTGTAAAGGGGGGGGGGAGGGGGTTAAATTTTTTTTAAAACTAATTTTGGGTAAAAAATATTGTAGAAGGGGATAACATTTTCACTGGCTAAGAGAGGGGGGGGATTGCAAAAGTTGCAAGTGTCGACAAAACTGATAGATAATTTTCGATCAAAATAATTTATTCAGTTAAAAAATAATGTTAAAATATAATTCAATAGTAATTTATGGACCAATTTAATATGATATATTATATTTTTTGAACTAACTGCATTTTTTATGGGTGCTCCAAAGTCGAAAAATTTTTCAAAAAAAAAATGATTCTCGCATATATACATTATGCGTCCAAACTCGATTTCACAAATTTCAATAATAAATAAATTTTAAAAAAAATAAAATTGTGACTTTAGGCGAACATTTATATATATAACTAGACCTGTGCGCCGACAAACTATCGGGGGCCGGCGCAATTTTCAAAAAATCCTATAGACGGCCGGTGGCGCGCCGATTTTTAGCCGCCGTCAACAAAATCGGCGTAAATCGGCGCAGTTATAAATTTTTATAACATAAATTTTTTTAATTGCTTATTATTTAAAAAAAAACGAATATACATTACTCTACAGATATCTCGGCATATTTTTTAATATTTATTTAATAGAAAACTCATTATAAATCCAAAATCGATTTCGTAATTTTATAATTATCATGTATAAAAATTATTTTATTTAAATTTTCGGGATAATAATGATCCCCTTGAATTTAATGTCAATCCAGCGGTAGAGAAAACTCTTTCACTAGGTGTGCTAGTCACCCAAATGCAAAATTTTTTTTGGCAAGCCTGGAAAGATTGGGAAATTTACTCTTCTTTTCTCTCCAAAAATTTAGAACGTCCATATCTTGAGAATATCGTTTTCCAAGAAAACTGTGGCATTCTTGTTCTAAGTCACCTAACTTGGAATCATAATTTATATTTGTTGAATGTTTATTTGCCAATTTTGTCAAATAACTTAAACTTAATAATTCATCTTGATCCTCATTAGCTATATTTACTACCTGATTATCATCATTCTTGTTTTATTATAAATTCTGAAGCTGAACAATTTTGCTCTATTAAATACTTTGACACAATTGTCAATTTTTGAAATTTTGAATCTAAAAGAGAGACCAATACCTAGATAATTTTAAATAAAAAATAAAATATACTTATATATTATTACTTGCAGACTACACCGCGAAAATCGTAAAGTTTTTTTTAGCATATTTTCCTTAAGTGAAATGATTTCAGAACTATCACTATCATTTACTATTCAATTTGTTTCAATTTCACTTCTAAGAAGTAACGCCAAGTTTAAAGTAGGCCGTTTTTGTAATGAAAGAAATTACAGTTTCTTTAAATTTTGAAAGAAATGCTAATCGTTCTTCTACCAGCTTAGATTCATAATTTGATAATTTGAGAAAGTGCTTCCTAATTCTTTTCAAAACATTATTAATTAAATTCTTATTTAATCCAGATATATACTATGCGTGGAATTATTATCATTGGAATTGCCAATTTGAAAACGGGTATCCGGGTATGGATCAATGCTGTCAAGATCTAACATGTCTGATGTTAAATTTATTGTACTTAGACATTTTTTTGATCTTCCTCGAATTCAAATTCAACCTCTGCAGTTTTATATCTTAGAGCAGTAATAATTTCTCTAATTCTTTTGCAAAAAAATTTCCAGACTATAGATTTTTTTCAGAGTTGTTAAAGTATTAGATACTGTATCTAGATATAAAAATGTGGTATCTGTATCTAGATAAATTTTTGATTAAAGTATCCGTATCTGTATCTAGATATTATTTTAAAGGTATCTGTACCTGTTTTAGATACTTTTTAAGATACATTTTGATATACTTCTATTTAACGCTTTTTTATATTATAAATTACTTGAATGTAAAATTTATTTTATTTCATAAGAGCATATAACTTAATATTAATATATATATTAAAAAAAAATATATATATATATATATGTAAAATATTAAAACTTATATATAAAAAAGAATATATAAATATTAATTAAATATTATGTCCAAGTTATCAATAACAAGCAAATTCTGATATTACAATCCATCACAAGGAATTTGACATTTTTAATTACAATGGAATTGGTATTTTATTTTATTTTATTCTTTATTATATTAATTTTTAAGATTAATATTGATGACGAAAATGACAACATTCTTCCATGGTCAATTTATAGAACATATTTTAAAATAATATCTCAAAATAAAGAAAACAAATCTCTGTTAGTAAAATTTTTGTCATGTCTACCAAAAAATATGCAAATTTCAGTTAGCATTACCTCAACTTGCTACATTGTAAAACATTTAAGGGTATAGATACTAAATAAATGTTTACAATTTTAATTTTAAATTTTAAGAGAAAACATCAAACACTCTTAATCCAAATAAAAGAGGGGAAGGAGAAAAAATCTATTAAAGAAAATATTGGACTAGGCTCATCGTCCATTGATTTGACCTCAGACTTTAACCCAAACCACTTTAGATGATTTAATAACTGATTTTATTATAGATAGCATTCAGCCATTTTCAATTGTTGAAAATCCTTCATTTATAAAAATGATCAAAACATTAGCTCCACAAAAAAATATAATTTGCCGACAGACAGTGGTTGTTACTGAAATCTAATAATTATTTATAATCATATATTATATTATTTTATTAATGATATATAATAATTATTTATATTAATCAAATATTATATTAATATCTAAAAATCATTATTTTAGTTATATTTTGATAAATGTGATATCGAGTCAATAAATTTTTAGATCATTTCATAAATTTTTACAATAAAATCCTAATTTAGGTTTATTCAAACCTTATCTAAGAGTATAATAAAAAATGTATCTGTACATAGATACATTTTAAGTTATATCTGTATCACGATAACTTTTTATAAGCTGTATCTGTATCTAGATAAATTTTTAGACGATGTATCTGTATCTAGATTCATTTAAAAAGTATCTTTTAACAATTCTGGATTTTTTTATTATCCAGAGTTAGGATACTAAAATTATTTATAGAATTATTAAATGTAGATGCATCCATTTTAAAAATATGTATAACTATTCAATTAAAAATTATTTTAATTCAAACTTTTTACAGCGAGCCCTTAAATTCATTCATTTCCATCAATTATATATATCTAAAGAGACTAGGTATAAAGGAGAACCAAATAAAAATTTTGAGATAAAAATGATTATATATTTAATCCATAATTTAAAATATTAAAATAAAATTAATCGCTTTATATATCAGTAGGGATGTATTTGATACTAAGGAATATGCGTTTCACCCTAATAATTTTACAAAAATAACGTTTATAGGAGTAGTGTAGATCAAATCCTAGTTTTATTTTATTTACCTGCCCCCCCCCCCCCCCAAAAAAAATCATATGACATAGCTTTCTCCAAAAAGGAAATGACGATATTTTTCTAACAAGTTAATATTATTCAATCAAACCTTCTCTGCAAACTGTTATTGCATGACCATTATTGCATCTGTATATACCGCCTCCAATAATACGTGCACATAAATCAACTATAATATCCGGTTCGTATCTAAAATAATCAATAAAAAAACAAAGATATATAAGTTTAAAGTTATAGTTATATTATCATAATATTTTAAAAATTCAATAATATCAACTTATTTTAATATAAATCAGTGGGCATCATTAGGAAGTATAGTTGGGTAATTACTACATTTTTAGCCGTTTAACTCAATTTTTAGCTGACTATCACTTTGTTCCAGATTTTTCTTAAAAATATAGCAATTTGAAAGAAACTAATATAAATTAGCCTTAATGTTACCGGATTTTCTCCGGCATGCGCCTGTAGATTGAGATGGCCAACATTCAGCATTACCCAACTATACCAGGAAGGAGCACGCTACACTAATTTGTAGTTTTTATTGTTAAACATATAAATGAAATTATATTTTTATAACTTGGATTTCAAATTATAATTGACTTCACCATTATCCGAGTGATTTTTGGATTCCGTTGTCAAACCGATTTCCGCATCAGGTTTTCTTTCGCGTATGATAGTTTTCCATATGATAATATTGCCACTGACGGTAACGCAAATAAGGAATTGTTGATCATCATTCTCGTGTAATGTGTGATTTGGAGGAAATTTTTTCGAAACGATTTTAATTTTAGCTAGGGTGCTGCTATTAAGTTGTTTATTTTGGTTCGAAGGTTCAAGCCAAAACATATCTATTGAAATATATTTTTTTTTAACAAATTATTTTTGAAAAATATTTCATTTTCTAATACGACACAAAAAAATGCAAACAAAGTATATTTTAATTTTAATTTATGGAACATAATAAAATTAGAGAAAGGAGTTAAATATTCATTTATAGCGCAGATTTTTAAAGTATACTAACATGTAATTAGAATACCACTACCCTGTAAATATCAGTAACTAACCTTTGAACTACCTTGATTCATCATGAATTAAAAATATCAATTTTAGGATAAAATTGTCTGAAACCAGTAAAAACAGATATTTTAAAATTTAAAAAAAATGGGCGTTGAGATTAAAATTTTTTTAAAAAATTTGGAAAGAACCCGGGTATAAGAAACATAATCCTGAATTCGCCAAACTTCTGTATATATGCACTAAGTGTATAAAAAAATTTGATATTTAAACTGAAATGTAAATTTTTATAAATCTAAATTTATAATTATAGCCAGGGGGGATAAATCTATAAATGTTTTTTAAAAAAATTGAAAACTACAATAATTCTTTTCTAGTGATGGTCGAGCGACACTCGTTACCCTTTCCTGCAGGCACATGATACATGAAAATTTTTTTTCTTCCGAAAATAACAAAAATATAAGTGTTCTTCCTATAAACAAAGTCCATTTTATTCCCGTGACATTTTAATATTAGGCAATCTAGACCACTTGGCTTTCTTCTAGTGATCCAAAAAGTATCTTAAAATATCGGACTAGAAATATGAACCTTTCATTAATCCGTGATTCTATATTATTTCATTTCATATATGTTTTAATGCTATATACTTATAGTTAAAATTAATATAATGATTAAAATTATAAAAATAAATTAAATTAAAAATAAAATTAAAAATATCTAAATATATATATATACTTGCGAAGGAAAGATTGAAACACTTTTTAACCACTTCGGAGTAAGATGAACAAGAAGTAGGTTGTTCCTGAAGATATTCAGAAGAAGCGAGTAATACATCTTCATCAAACCATTCTTCATTTCCTTGACAAATTTCATAGTATTTAAGAGTCAAATTGGTTATCTAAATAAATAAATTTCATTTTTAGAAGACATACAGGGTCATTCAAAAAAGGAAAAGTCACAATCAAAAAGGAAAAGTTTCAATCATAAAAGGAAAAGGTCCGATCAAAAAGGAAAAGGTTCAATCAAAAAGGAAAAGGTTCAATCAAAAAGGAAAAGTCCAAATAAAAAGGAAAAGTGTCAATCAAAGAAGGAAAATTCCCAAAAAGAAAGGAAAAAGTCCGATCAAAAAAGGAAAAGTGTCAAACAAAAAAGGTTCAATCAAAAAAGGAAAAGTGTCAAACAAAAAAGGAAAAGGTCCAATCAAAAAAGGAAAAGTGCAATCGAAAAAGGAAAATTCCCAAAAGAAAAGGAAAAGTGTCAATCAAAAAAGGAAAATCGTAATTTTTTAAAATTTTTTAAAAAAAAATTATAAATATTTCAATTTTTCTTAAATTTTATTTATTTTTGTCATTCCTTCTTATTTTATTTCTAACTTTTTGCGATTTCTTTACTTTATTTGTATCTTTTCTCAATTTATTTTTCTTCTCATTTTTGATAATTCTTTTGTATTTTTAAAAATAATTTATAAATTTAGGTCCATTTTTTTAACAATTCTTTACGTTTTTTTTTCATCATACATATGTCGTAATTTTAATATCCGGGATCTTCACGGGATTTAAAGTGATCCCTTTAAAATTTCAATTTTTTAAAGGATAAAGAACTATACGGCATTATCACGTTTGAACCATGATATAGAAGAATCTAATTTTAAAAAGCGTTTTTCGCGCGTTTCGTTTTTTAATTTTATTGTTATTCATTAATTGTCAATGTTGTTTTTTTTGGCCTTATGAATTAAGATATATCTAACATAGGGTATCAATCGATAGCTAATCAAAAGATCTATTCAACTGGAATTCAATATCTCCCCCATAATGGGCTGGTTTAGGTCTTGGGGGATCAGAAATATTTTTATCAAAACAAAATATCGATATGGGTATTAAATAAAAGCTAAATTTAATATGGTTTGACTGAAAGTCTTCATTCTTGGTCTGGATGGGTATGACTTGGTCTGGGTGTAAAGAGGAGGTGTATGGAGGGGGGGGGTGTAAAAATAATTTTTTTTGATATGGGTATCAAATAAAAGGTAATAATAATATTTTTTTATTGTAATAATAATAATCACTCATAGAGGGCGGGTCTAGGTCTTGGGGGGTCAGGAATATTTTTATCACCACAAAATATCGATATGAGTATCAAATAAAAGCTAATTTAAATATTTTTAGATTGAAATTATTCATTTTTTTTCTTGATGGGTATGACTGTCAGGCCCTCAACATATTAACAAAATGTCTAGTTGAATAGAATTTACAGAAATAAAAGAGAATGAAGATAAAACAATTTTTTAAATCTTTTTTCGGTTCCACAGTCATACCCATCAAGACAAAAAATGAATAATTATAATCTAAAGATATTAAAATTAGCTTTTATTTGATACTCATATCGATATTTTGTGGTGATAAAAATATTTCTGACCCCCAAGACCTTTTCCAGCCCATTATGGAGGTGAGATTGACTAACAGTTGAATAGATCTTTTGATTAGCTATCGATTGATACCCTATGTTAGACATATCTTATTTCATAAGGCCAAAAAAATCAACATTGAAAATTAATGAATAACAATAAAATTAAAAAACGAAACGCGCGAAAAACGCTTTTTAAAATAAGATTCTTCTATATCATGGTTCAAACGTGATAATGCCGTATAGTTCTTTATCCTTTAAAAAATTGAAATTTTAAAGGGATCCCTTTAAATCCCGTGAAGATCCCGGATAGTTATAATCCCTTTAAAAATTACGACATATGTATGATGAAAAAAAAACGTAAAGAATTGTTAAAAAAATGGACCTAAATTTAAAAATTATTTTTAAAAATACAAAAGAATTATCAAAAATGAGAAGAAAAAATATAGTAAGAAAAATAAATTGAGAAAAGATACAAATAAAGTAAAGAAATCGCAAAAAGTTAGAAATAAAATAAGAAGGAATGACAAAAATAAATAAAATTTAAGAAAAATTTTAAAATTTATATTTTTTTAAAAAAAGATTTAAAAAATTACTATTTTCCTTTTTTGAATGGGAATTTTCCTTTTTTGATCGTCACTTTTCCTTTTCTTTTAGGAATTTTCCTTTTTCGATTGACACTTTTCCTTTTTTGATTGGACCTTTTCCTTTATTGTTTGACACTTTTCCTTTTTTGATTGAACCTTTTTTGTTTGATACTTTTCCTTTTTTGATCGGACTTTTTCCTTTCTTTTTGGGAATTTTCCTTTTTTGATTGACACTTTTCCTTTTTTGTTTGGACCTTTTCCTTTTTGTTTGGACCTTTTCCTTTTTTGATCTTACCTTTTCCTTTTATGATTGAAACTTTTCCTTTTTTGAATGGGAAACCCTGTAAGCCAATTATACGAAATTAACCCTATCATGCACATCACAAGCCTAATTTTTTTTAGTAAAAATAATAAAATTCTATTTTTAAATTAAAACTCGTAAAATAGTGTAAATATGTTAATTAGAATATTTTATACATCCCTTTCGACTTTTTATTCAGATCTCTCCCCTTCTTTCCTCTTTATATATAAATATTGTATTTATTTTTTCTTAATCACAATTTTAAACTTCTATATTTTGTTTTATTCGTCGATTTACTCTTTTAATTATAATTTTATTAATTGATTAAAATATTTAAATAAATCATAGTGTATTATATTAAAACATTATGATATAATATATGAAAAAACGAATGGCTTATTCATATCAGGATTTTCTTAAGAGGGAGGGGAGGGGGTGAATAAATTTCTGTGGGGGGAGGGGCGTTCTGTCGTATTTTCTTAGCCTATATATAGCTAGAAAATATTTTTAAAGGATAGGATAATTTTAATAAAATACGAAATTGGTTACCGATGGTATAGAAAAAAGTCAGAAACAAATAAGAAATATATTTTTACTAATTTGTATAATAAATAATAAAATCCATATATACATTAATACAAAAACGTAGTAATCTAATAACTAATAATGTAAGATCTAATTTTTTTTTTAAATTTGATAATTCATTAATTATTTCAGAATTAACTGGTTAACTGGTATTAATTCCCGATGAATATTTAAGAGGGCTAAACTAGTGAATTTTATCTTTAATCTCATCCGAGGATGACAAAATTTGAAAGTTATTCAACAATTTATGATTCAATAAACGTTCCTTAATTTGGGTTAAAATGTATCCATAAGTGGTATAAAATCGTCATTATGTTCAATTAGATGTAGCCCCCAAAGATTTCAATATATTAGAGTATATATGGACCACTTAATAATTATAAATTTTCAAGAGACCCTTGTAAAGAGAAATTAAGATTTGAATTTATTGATTTAAAATTGGCGCCTACTCACCTTCACAAAATTAGGCTTATTGTACTTCACAAAATTGGGCTTATTGTAAATATTGTGTTTTATTTGGATCAAAATATGTTGGTGAAGGTGAGCAAAAATTAAAGTGATTGGTGAATTGCCCATATATACATTGGAAAGATGCGGAAGAGAATTTTGAAAACCTCAAAACCCGCAAGAGTACCAATTTCATAAGCCACCCTTTAGGGTCTCATATTTTATACCCTTATAACTACTTATTAATTTTATAATGATCAAGGTAAAAAAAAAATAGCAAGTGAAAATAAAAGAAAAATATCTCCTATTATAGATTCAATTACATGTGAAAATCAATGCTTTGCATTATGAGGACATCTAGATTTAGGTTCTATAGTTAACAATTATACCAATGAAAATGATGAAAATTTTGGTGAAATTCTCCGAAAACTAGCCATTGGGGATGAAGAGATCAGGATTGACTCATTGTGCTACGTATTTAAGCCATACTATTCAAAACAAAATCATAGATGTGTGCAATGATTTGATATTTAAAAAGCGTAGTATCCAATAAGTCTCCATTCTTTTCAGTTTTGACTGGTGAATCAACAGACGTATGTGTAGAGCAAATGTCGTTTTGTGCTCGATATTTATATTCAGAAAATGTATATTTAATTTGTATAAAGTTATTATCATCTATAAAGATGAACATGAAGTTCAAATAAGAGGATATTTTGCAGTTTATTCCTATTCAAGATATGAGAAGCGAAGATCTTGCAAACATAATTGGATTTTATCTAAAAAATTTTTAATTAATGTCAATTCTATACGGAGACAAGAATATCATGGTGCCCCGGCTATGAGTGGTCATTTATGTGTGGTTCAATCTCAATGGAAAAAAAATACCCTCCATCAATTTATGTTGAGTGTGCGTTTAATTCTCTAAATTTTACTATTTCTAACTGTTGTTCAATTCCTGTTATTAGAAGTACCATTGGTTTATTAAAATTTTATTTTAATTATAAAATATTATATAAAAAGATACAATAGGCAACGTGTAAGATATTTTCAAGTATCCAATGAGATCCAATGCAAGTTGTCAACAAGAGAAAAATTTATTTGGGAACATTGATCATAAAATTGTCAAAATGTGCCCAAAAAGATGGATTTTTCGACTAAAATCAATTACGGTTTTTCTTGAACTAATAATATACATGATAAATGTTGCGTTCGAAGAAATACATGAATGTGCAAAAACGCCAGTGGTGATAGAAGGAAATAAAATAATGAAAGCAATTCCAGATCCTGAAATTTATTGGTGTTCATTGCATTAACACGCTCTTCGGCTACACAATATTATTATACAGAGCCTTGCAAAAGTGAACCAAGATATGAAGCATTGATCTTAGCAGAAGATGCAAATGATGCTGTTTTACCAATTTTTTAAGATTTTTAACATGGTTCAAAAAAATTGCATTCATATAATATGATAATAAACAATAGATTGGCATCAATATTCCATTTGTTTTTGTCACCACTGGCGTTTCCCATTCACGTATTTCCTCGAATACAACATATCACGTTTATTAGCTCAAGAAAAACAGCAACTGATTTTAGTAGTAAGCTCCATATTGTTGGGTACATTTTGTCAAGTTTATTATGACGGTTCCCAAATTCTTCCTTTATTAGGCAATCCTTGAGGACATTGGATCTCTTTGGATACTTGAGAATATAATACACTTTACTTATCGTTCCTTTTTAAGTATATGATTATAATTAAAATAAAAGTTTAATAAACCCATGGTACTTAATAACAGGAATTGAGCAACAGTCCGAAATATCAAGAAATGAGACGCAGAGTGAACATGAATTGCTGTAGGGTATTTTTTTAATTAAGATTGAACCCCACATAAATGGCCACTCATAGCAGGGGCACCATGATATATTGTCCCAGCATGAATTGATAATTTTAATTTTTTTATGATAAAAACCAGTTATGATCACAAGACATTCGTCTCTCATATCTTGAATAGGAATAACCTGTAAAAATTTTCTTATCTGAATTTCATCTATATAGATGATAATAAATTTATACAAAATAAATATAAAGTTTACCATTTTCTGTATATAAATATCGAGTACACAACGACATTTGCTCAATCCCACATATTTCTGTTGATTCATGCACCAAAACTGAAAATAAGGGAGACTTATTAATATTGGATACTATTATTTTTAATATCAAATCATTGCACACATCTTGATTTCGTTTTGAAAGGTAGGGCTTAAATATGTAGCATTTTTTGGTTCAATATGTTAATCCTGATCTCATCTTCTTCAATGGATTGATCCAAAATTCCCGGTTTAGAGACATTTTACCATGCGACACTTTATGAAGGGACCAATATGTATTTATTTTTATTTTTTAAGAAGTCAAAACTTAAAAAATATATACATTAAGTATAATTATTTAAAAGCAATATATAAAAAACTAACAAAAATTAAAACTTTACAAAAATTAAAAATCGATAAAATTTAAATACAAGAAATTAAAAATATTATAGAGGCATAGATTCGTGAATGGATATGCAATTGGATCTAAATTATTTCAAGAGATATTTCTTGCCTGAGATAAAGATTTATGGTCGTCGAAGATGTAAAAGTTGTTTCCCTAAAGTTTTTAGGGAAAGTGAAGCTATGCCAAAGTTATCTAAAGTGGCAGTGACAAAGGTAAAAATATGGCATTTTCTAGTAAAAAATGTGTGAGTCGCTTCGAAGTGTTGGCGGCCTATAGTCCCAAGCCAGATGTAGTTTTCTAGCCCAATGAGTGGATGTTATTCCACCTGGAAGTTTGTTGTCTAAGCTATTGAGTCCTACAGACTCTAGCATTGCCTGAATGAGAGTACCTTTCGTAAGAGAGCATTATTTGAAAGATGGTGCGAATATCTGCCTTTAGAAAATCTGCAATAGACTTGAATTTGTAATAAACAGCAGATGTGTGGGGTAACTATATTTGCGTTGAGAGAGAGACCAATTGAGATCAGTAGTTCTTCTGGGAATAGATAAGTGCTAGATTCTTAGTTAATTTCATCTGATTTTATAACATAAGCAATAAAACAATTTAATTTATACTCTTTATTAGTAATCAATATATCACAAATATATATTATAAATAAAAAATTTAATTGCAAGAAATATGGGCAATCGCTTTTAAAAATGTGAAAAATATCGAAATTCCTGATTTTTTAATATCTTCATATTTCTCTGAGAAGTATGATGTTTTGCCCATTACGACTTAAAGATATAGGGCCTTATGTATGTGCATATCTTTATGACCCCCTTTAAAAATTTTCAAAATGGCGAGAACATTAGCATAGTGATTTAATTCCATAAGGCCAGCCTTGGACACAATTGTTGTTCGGAGGACATCATTTAACATATAATTGTACTTCACATTACATTATAAGGAGGAGGTGCAAAATTATATAGTTGTCCTATAATTTATAAAAAAAATATATAATTTTAACTAGGATTTCTACGTATTCGGATGTAGGTCTACTCAATATGATATAAGCTCAGAGGAGCCTTTCATTTATCCAAATATTTCAGCTATGGTTTCAAGTGCATATCCAAGATTATCCTCTGGGCATAAGTAGGGGTCGATAAACAAATGCTATACAATTGGAAGTCATCATTAGACTGATAGACTTATTTTAGTCCCAAATAATTTATTTTCAAATACGCGCTCCATTTTAGATAGAAATAGCATTTATCTGTGCCTGTTCAGAATCCATTAACATCTTCATCGGAAGTGCTATCGATTATTGTTTTAGCTCTTAAAATTTAAATTATGTCTAATTAAATATAAATGTTTACGTTTATCATCCTTGCATATGACTCATTCGCTAAATAAAATCATCACATCTTATCAATCAAGGCAGCCGAAACTTCGAATTTTACATTTTGTCACTTATACATTAGGTGACTTTAGCATTAAAGCCTCATTTTTCCTAAAAACTTTAGGGAAAGATCCAATTGCACATCCATTCACGGATTTATGCCTCTATATTTGTAATTTTTCATATTTTTTTAAAAAATTAGAAAAATATGAAAAATTTTTTTTGAAAAAAAGATAAATAAATAAATAAAATCGTGTGATAAAATGTCGCATGACAAAATGTAGCTAGGTAAAAATTCCCATCATTTTATTTGTATCATTATTAAATATAGGACCTGAATCTCGATGTTCTCTTAATGCTCTACGTCCCCATATAATTATTGCCAGAGTTGGGCAGCGCGAATACTTGTATCTAAGACACAAGAACCTTTTGTATCTTGTACTCAGTATCTTTCTGACATTTCTAATAAGATATTAGTATCTGTATCTAAGATCCTTTATTCTGAAAAGAATCTTGTATCTTTTTCATTTTATTGACTTAAGATACAGATTCTTTTTAAATTTATGTTTAAAATTTTACATCTTACAGTATATATTATATTCTCTTCGAGAATCTTGTATTAATTTCCTTATTTTTCCCACCATTTTTTAATATATTGACATCCAAAATTAGGTGAAAAATTTACAACTCATATTAAGGTAGATAGATAAAAAATAACAAAACCAAAACGATAAGTATAGATAATATTTAATATATAAAGATAGAGTATTATTACCAATTTTATTTAATATTTTTAATATGTAGGATGATTAACACTCATGATAGTGAAGAAGAAGGTAGTGAAATTTAAATTATAGAAATAAGTTCCCTGAATCATATTCCAATCTTAAAATTAATTTTTTTTAAAATAAGAGTTAAAAAAGACAATGTACTGGTTAGATGTAAAACTTGTATAAACAAAAAAATGATAAATAGTTAAAAAACAAATATTGTTAAACTTATTAAAGTATATTATTTATGTGTAGTTAAAAGGGGCATAAGTTATCTTAAAAAATCAAGTTTACAATATTGTCTACCTTTATTAAAAGCTGTCCAAGATGGTATGGGCAAAATATTTTAAGAAAATATTTTCATATGATTTGAATATAATGAGGCTTTTCTTGGCATCAAATCACATCCATATTTTAAGAATTTATGAATTGAGTCGGTTCTTAAAAAAAATACCTTCAAAATATAATTAATAGAAACCCTAAATGTAGTACCAATGTATATAATCAAGCTAAAACTATAACACCAATAGATAAAACAACTAATAAAGAAAATGATGATGATTTTTCTTTTGGTGAAGCAAATGTTGCTGAGTTCAATCATACAAATAAAATCAAATTGGAAATTTTATAAAGAAAGTCGAAATACATTATAAATGCTTAATTATTATCCTTACTTTACGGAATTTTTTTTAAATATAATACTGCAATACCTTCATCAGCTCCAATTGAAAGGTTATTTAGTTTTGGCACAATGTTAAGTACGCCGAAACGGCAAAGGTCTAATGATAAATTATTTGAAAAATTTGATTATCTTATAAAATAGTGAATGTATTTTAAATACTCTTTTGCAAATTAATATTTTAACTCCCATAAAAATATCAGTCTCTATCTCAATCTATGCTAAGAATGGGCTAATACTAATATTAAAATGCCTGATTATTATAATTAACTCACCATTAAATATTTTATTTATTATTGTAAATATTCATTCTTATTATATGTGTATGTTATGTTCTTCACAAATAATTATTAAAACTGTATTATATAAGCTATTCTAATTTAATTGGTAATGATAATTTAAAAGTATCTTGTATTTAAGATACTCTAATTAAGCAAAAGATACAAGTATCTTTTATATTTTTGTATTTTAAAAGATACAAGTATCTGTATCTAAGATTCATTTTTTAACAAAGAATCTGTATCTATATCTAGATTCTTTTTCCGAAGGACCTGCCCAACTCTGATTATTGCATCTATAATAATAGATATTTTTCTCTTATTTTCACTTGCTATTTATTTAGTCACCCTCACAATCCCCTAACATTAACCCTCCAATAAATGAGGATCGATAGGGAATAAAATATTGATATCTTTATTAATTAATCAACTTTAATTTGGAAGGATTTTTATATACTATAAGTTCTTTCTTAATAAAAATTAATAAAACAATGGACAAATAAAAATACACAAAGGTTTTGGGTAATTTCTTTTAGGCCATTTCCAAACCAAACATTTTTTCAAAAGGCTAAGATATGTTTATGTCAAAATTTTTTGCTTCCAAACAACAAACGATTTCTATTATACAGCTGATTTTTTAGAAAGTATGCTACTCTTAATCTAATATTATTGTTTATTAAAATATAAAAAGTATATAAAATAATTACAGGGCCAAATCCTTTTCAAATAGGCTATACAAACAGAATAAACAAGCTAAATATTTATTTCTTAAATTGATTACTTTTATTAAAATATTATTCAAAAGTTAAGTTTATTTATATTATAAAATTTGCATTATGACCTAAAAAATGAAGGCAATGAATATCCTAAATATATAATACATGTTTTACAATATTTAATTAAAAGATGCATATAAGAAAAAAATAAAGGATAATGATAGAAAATTTATTGATGCTGCTATAACTTATAAAGAATTAAAATTGCATTATATGGCATTCCCCATAACTGTGGAATAAATCAGTTGCAAGGTTTTTTTTGTAAATATGTAATAATTTATAATATTTCAATAAATATGTGTAAATTGTATAAAATTTTTATAAAAATTTATGCAATTGAAAAAAAATATTTCAATAGATATCAATATTTAATATCTGTACTGTACAGCCCTATTTATGTCTAATCTTATACATTATAAATATAGTGTGGTAAATAAATACACATTCAAATTGAAGAGATTTATGAATTAAATTCATTCTTTTAAAAATACATAACAAAAGGCTATTTTGTTATTTTAAATGAATTTTGAACTTATATTTTTTGACGTTCATTTCTTAGGCTTCTTTTCTATATTTCAATTTTTTAAATTTAAGCAAAATTAATTTTAATCCTATTTTGAAATCAACAAAGTTTGTTTTTAAAGCTTAGGTAAATTGGGGTATCATAACCCTGGGCTATCAAAAGTCTCTGTCTGCCCCTCGTCAGATCCCCTAGATTTTAGAAGGTATGAGTAATAAATGAATTAATATTTGGATGAGAATTTGTTTTCTCTTATTTTTATAAAGTATGGTAGCAAATCATATATTTATTTTATTTTAGGCAATGATTTAGTTATTACTTTTGATAGATAAATTAGAAATTTGTCTATCTTTTATGTATGAATCAAAATTTAGCCTATTTTGATGAGAGGTGGTTCCTAAATTATTCTTTATTTTAAAAAATGTTAATACAGTATATTAGTAACTTCAATATGAATAAATAATTGTGTAGGTAATAATAAATCATCAACAAGTTATAATCTAAAATAAGGTATGTAAAACCATCATCTAGCAATAGTTTACAAATAGAGAGGTGTTAGTCAAATTTCCAATTCAAAATCAAACAAAGAAGAAATATCTGGTGGCCCATCATTCTTGACAGGTTAGCTATTAATTATAAAACAAAAATTTTCAGAATTAGGGATATAAGGCTACTCTTAACAAAAAATCAATTTGTTTCTTTTTTACTATAGAGCAAGAGAATCTAAAATATTATAATTTATCATATTCATAAACCAATAAAACAGATTTAATTATATTTAAATCCATAAAACAAATTTTAATAAAAAAATAATTTTAATATTAAAAAGTGTAGATAAGTTAAATATACCTTTTTCCCACTACCATCACCATGTTCCAACTTAAATAAGCACAAATCATGATTGACATTCAAAGTAGCTACTAAAGGCCTTAAAACATTGTAAATCAAATTATCTACAATTATTTACAAAGTATCACATTTTAAATGAGAAATGGCAGCCTTTGTAAAATAATGATCATATATATTAGAATTTGGAGGGGAGAATATTGTTCTTTCAAGTAATGCAGGTATAGCTATATCTAAATAAAATTTTAACATAAAAATATAATTAGCAGATTAGAATAAATATTAAGTGTTATAATTTTTACTAATTATTATTTTAAAAAAAATCAAGCATATAAAATGAATATTTATAATAAAAGAAAGTTTCAAAAATATAATTTACATTTGGGTAATGACTCAATAATAGATATTATATCAATTCCAAATTTATTTTTAGGTATTTCTCTTGATGCAGTAATTAAAAATGTGTAATATATGGGCCCAATGATATTTGAAAATGGTTTAAGGGAGGGTTTCTGAAAATAAAAAGTCGGTATATACTTGTAGAAGCATTTATACTAATATAAAGATCCTATCGTGAAGAAGAATTAAAATAAAATTATCATTATTCCATTTTATACAGTGCGAAAAAATTAAACTACTCGGATAGTTAGAGGAAAATATAGTTTTCAAATTTTTATTCAACATGTGCAAAGTTTTTTTAAAAATTTGAAACCTAACCAAATAACAATGCACTATTTTTTTTTGTAGAAATACAGGTATGATGCAGTTATTTTCGCAAAGAATTTCTCATTATGTAAAGACATTTTTCATATTTTGCTATCATTCAATTTGAACATCATATAAGAATATAATTAGAAAAATGTCAATATCTCTATTTTTATCGTTCTTTTTCATATTTATCAAATAAAAAGAATAAACCTTCATAAATTGATTTTATTTAATTTTATTGGAATAAGAGTATCGCCTCTGATAGCGATACTCTGAGTTAAAATTTTGTTAACTTTCTCTTTATATTTTTTTTATTATTATAAAATTAAATTAAATCCAAAGTTTATATAAAATGAAAAAAGTGATTTTTACAATTTCGTTAATGTAATAAATATCATCAGTCATTTACATAAAAATTAATACATCTGTTAAAATAAATCACTTTATCAAATAAAATATACATTAAAAAAGTGTACATTACAACATGCCACCCATTACTAAACCCAAGTGTTAGGGGTGATTGATAATATATGACCAATAATATACGAAATATAAATACACATCTGACGTTTTTCATTTACTCCAAACTATATATTTAAACATTCCGCTTATTTTGGTGTCTATAAA
Source organism: Gordionus sp. m RMFG-2023 (assembly GCF_954871325.1). Classification (NCBI taxonomy): domain Eukaryota; kingdom Metazoa; phylum Nematomorpha; class Gordioida; order Chordodea; family Parachordodidae; genus Gordionus; species Gordionus sp. m RMFG-2023. Next base: position 45,589,215 of record NC_088776.1, read on the forward strand.
ATTTTCGCCGAAAATAAATTATCTTGATCGACTTTATAATAAAGAATTAAGAAATGCGGCTTTATGTCCATAGGAGGACGCCGTTTGATTCGTCTCACGAATAAGAATAAAGAAATGCGGTCTTTTTTTGTTTTTTTTTGTCCAAAGGAGGACGCCGTTTTAGTCGTCTTACGAATAAGAATAAAAATATTATATAATTTCTCCGGCTACAATTTCTCTGTAATACCGTAAATTTATATTTCCCCAATTTGCATAAAGAATAGAATATATTTTTTTAAATATTTCATCATAATTTTCTCCAATTCGAATACAGAATATAATGTAAACAATTTATACTCAAAATTTTCATACACATCTTCCCATTATTATCGGTAAATCATTTAATATAATTTCGAATATGATTTCGCAAACATTATTTGAATATCCTGGAATAATTTCCTTATATTCTTGAATAATTTTATATAAGGCTTTAAATTAAATTTTTTTTTAGCGAAGCAAACATAACGTATACAATATCTTTAAAAAATTGGTCTTTATAGGAATTTCATTTCTTTGAAAGAATACCAATAATGTCATAGATAATATAGTAGGTTAGGTAAAGATTTCAAATAATTTGATGCATATATTTTATTCCGCTATTACTTTAATAATAATATTCACTTGAAATAAAACAAATTCTCATTTAAAATAATTAATTGTTTACATTAAACTTATAATATATTCTTTAAAAAAATTCTAAATAAATTTATTTGCATGAAAATTTTTTTTGCAACAATGGTATTGAATAAAAGTATATCTTATAATAATTAAAACAATCTCAAAAAATTAATTTATAGGGTTACAATTAATATTAAAAAAATTAATATATTGTTATTTTAGTAATTAATAGGCATCATGATTAAGCAAGAATTTATATATTTTACTACAAGAGAAAAATATCCTTCATAATTTTGTGATTGATAGATATAGATTTATAAGGGGAAAATATATATGTCATAATTTAATTAAAATGTTAAATTATTGATTACCCAGTCCAACTAATTAATTTCCCATGCAATTTACATTAATCAGTATATTTGATATCAATGAACATATTTCTATTTAGTATATTCATGATATGACACATAATGGTTATTTTAGAAAAGAAAATTAGTTAATATCATCTTAAACTCCATCATTAAAAAAATTTGATTCTACATTACTTTCCTTATAAGGCAAATTATTTTCGTAAATAAAAAATAAGAATATTTTAGGATTATTTTATATTTAACATTTTTTTTCTCTTTGAGCAATATTTTCTATAAAATAGAGCATAACTTCTATATGTTCAATTTGTCTATAGATATTCTTCTTTTTTTAAAAAATAGAATATTTTATTATGTATTTTTATATAGTTGCACAAAGTTATTTTAAGCTAATAAATTTAAAAAAATTTTTTAAATAATTTATAGACATTACACTGACTTTTAATGAAAAAATTATATTTCGTGTAACAAATTTTTTTAAAAATGAATGTTAGTTTTGAATGAGAAATTGTTTAAAAGAATAAAAATAGGAGTATTGACATTTTTTAAATGTTTGAATTGAATTATGACAAAATTTAAAAAATTCTGTTTGCATTTGCTCTCATAAGAGTTTCTGTAAGAAAAAAAACGCCCAATCCAAGTATTAGCACGATTCTCTTTAGAGGCAGGTCAATAACAATTGAGGCAAGCATGCTATTCTCAAATAAATATTGTAGCATATATAAATATATATATAACTTGGACTTCATGATATTCTCTATTGCAATTAAATAACCATTTATACAAATTATATAAATCATCTATAACCGATAACAACATTATAATAATATAATCATAAACATCCAATATAAATATCCTCATCCCATTATATAATTCCCAGTAATCATTCTGAACTTTTCTCCATCTCCAAAACCAGAGGATGTAGATTTATTATTCTTGTCTGTCAATCACCGTGTTCGGTAGCTAATCACTACCAATATATTAAAATTTTATATAATCATTTAATTTAACCCTTCACTACAAAGGTGGGGTAAATACGACCCCACAACTTTTATAATAATTGTAATACAAAACCTAGAAGATATTCCGACCTGGTTTTTTCAGTAGTTTAATATTTTGTAACAAGGAATACAACTTCCAAATTTCATGATTATTGATTTGATAGTTTTTGAGATATATGCTATTTGTTGAGCTTGGGGTAAAATATACCCCACCTATGTAATGACGTAATTTTTTTTAATCCAATTTTTTTTTGTTACTAATTATATTTATGTATGACAGGTTAATAAATATAATTGAAAAAAATATAATTATATCTATTTTTTGATTGATATATATGACTATAAATTTGAAAATTTTATATTATTTATTTTTTCGGTGGAGTAAAAAATCATAAATTTAACATATGATTTTTAATTTGAATTATTCTGGTGGGCCTTCATATAATTCACGTCCGCTCATTTTGGGCAGGTCTATGACCAACGTGCTAGATAAGATAAGAAGTGACATTTTATACTTTGAAAATAGAATTATATGCTGGCAATCAGCCTGAAGCACCATATAAATTGAGAAATAAGCCTTTTGATGTGGTTGAAAGGTTAATTCAGCCCATTTCTAAGAGTAATAGGAATGTCACCACAGATAACTGGTTTACCAGTTATGAACTTGCTATACATTTATTAAATTCCCATTCATTAACAATAGTAGGAACTTTAAGAAAAAATAAAAAGCAGTTTCCAACATCATTTAATTAATTTTAAAAAGAAAGATATTTGTTCAAGTTTATTTGCCTGCTAAGATAATATGACATTAGTATCATATGTACCAAAAAAGTATAAGCATGATGCTTTCTACCCTTCACTATGATAATAATATTGATACATCAACTGGGGATTTGAAAAAACCAGAAATTATCACATTTTACAATCTCACCAAGACTCGTGTTGATGTTGTGGATCAGCTATGTTCAAATTATTCAATATCCAGAATAACAAATAGATGTCCTATGGCAATTTTTTATAATTTGTTGAATATATCTTGCATAAATTCTTTAATAATTTATAAGTCCAATAATTTAAAGGAGATTAATAGATCAAAGTTTATATTAGTACATAAACTGCTAAGGGATAATATTGGGAATATGCTTAATATAGAAGAATTAAAACCTATATCAACCAAACAAAAAGGAAGTGCTCCTCTTGTCCAAGAGTTAGGGACAAGAAATCCTCATTTATTTGTTCAAAATTTATATGCAAAGATCATATTTATGTAACATGTCGTGAATATTTTTAAAAAAGATGCATGAACTTTAATATCAAATATTTTTTTTAATATCTGATGTTTTATTATAAAATTTATTTAATTATTACTATAAAATATTGAATTAATAAAATATATAATCAAATTTGCTTCCTTTCATTTATTTTTGGTCATATCATATGATTAAGAAAAGTTCCAAAAAAGATTTTTTTTTTGAGCAGCTTTAGTAAAAATATCATAACTTTATTTAGAAGTAAATGGAAATCTAGAAATTTTGTATTTATTATCTCAATATTTTTACAATAAGTGTGTAAAATTTTAGGTCTTAAATTTTATTATTTTCTGAGATATAGCTATTTAAAATTTGGGGTAAAATAGACCCCACCTATGTAACCGCGGGAGTTTTTTCCACCTATGTAGTGAAGGGTTAAATATATAATTTCGAAATAAAAATTTATTTCTTTTTATATTTAATAAAATTTCAAATAAATTTGTGATATAATAGAATAAAATTATTAATGATTGAAAAAGATAATAATACCAACCGAAAAATTTCGGGAGTTTATGCAAAAACATTAGAATCGCAGGGCAGTCAGTATGACACAATCACATAATGGTCATTTAACATACACACAGAAGGGAAAGGTATAACGGAATTCATCTTTTTATTTGAAATTTATGCTAACCCATAAGATATGAGAACTATATACACCTTCTTGCAAAAATATGTTTTCTTATTTTTATAATTTTAAAAATTATTTATATATTTAAAAAATGTTAAACTGAATGTTATAAGATATATTCGATTTGTCACATTTTTTAAAATAGGTGATTTTTTCTCAAATAAGATCATATCTCATTTCCCAATGCGTTGATTTTTCCAAAATAAAAATTCGACTTGAAATTTTTAGGTTGGTAATTTTTATTTTATATCATTTTTAACAGTAATACCCCCCCCCCTCTTCCCCACGACTATGTATTAGTTAATTTATTCTTTTTATAATATTTTTTTTCATTATTCAAAAATAACTTTTTTTATTTTTATTTTAAAATCAAATCTTTAATTGTGTTAACATTAGGTTTAATTCTTTAATGTTTATAAAATTCGTTATAAAGCTATTTTCAATGAATTTATCTTTTTCTATTCAACTTAATAAATATATATATATAATAAACACGTAAAATTTTAACTGTATACCCCCTCCCCTAACCCCATAAGTCCAGGTTTAAAAAATCAATATAGGCTTAACAAGCTACACCTCTAAAATTAATAACTTAAATAGGTACCAGATGATACCGTAGTGGTTTCATTATATATGTTTCAAAATTTGAGCTACAAATACAATTGTAAAAATATTAAATTTTAAAATTGTGTCGAAAGGGACCCAACTAAAGTAGTTTTTTATAAGTTATGGCTACCTATCATTTTATTAATAATTTTTTAAATTTTAGTTAATTAAAATATAGTTTTTTTATAGGAGAGACTTGCAAATGGTAAAATTTTTTGGCCCGGCGTGGAAGTTTAGTTAATGACTGGCCAAGCTCAATTTTAGATTAATCCTGCCCAGTTTCAATTTTTTACTAAGGTTACCCAGTCTAGCCCATTTTATAAATTTGTTTTTAATTATAAGGCCTAAACCAATATATGTGTTGATGCACACCAAAATAAACAACTTATAATTTGAGGGAGTGATTAAATTAATAACACTATACTTATGAATTATCGCTTCTATGAAATATCAAATTGCTCAAATATACATATAAATTAGAAAGAAAGAAAGCTTATGAATTTGGTGTGCATATAATGACTATATACTTTTAATGTTAAGAAAATTACTTATTCGTAAGCCATACTTAACGAGAAAACTCGTGAGATACGATCATATTTTTTTGTGGCATGACATCAATATATTGATATTTTATAAAAGTGGGTTCGGAATTATTCACATATGACAAATAATAATATACAAAAATCAAAATAATTATATTTACAATCCAAAATGTGTCATTTATAAACATAATTTAACAATTTAATATCTAAATATACTCGAGATTATATCTTTAACTTATCTCGATTACATACAAAATATAGAATATCATTTAAGGCTTGTTGAGCAGAACAATAACTAACTAAATCTGAGACTGGTAATGCCTTCATGTTACAAGGAAAGATAGAAGGAGGGTATTCAAACTGAGGACCAGGATTAAATGAAACAACGCTATTGAAATATATAGAGATGGCTGGATGGTAGGTTCCCTGAAATACATTATCGAAAGCTGTGTAGACCTGAATTTTTGAATCGTTAAGTGTATTACTTTGATTAATTTCTTCTTCGCTAGCATGGATTTTGAATTCACGATGATTATTTGAAAATTGGTTATTATGGCTATAATCACCATAAGAGAGTGATTCTTTTGAAATGTCTTTCTTCTCGACCAATCGTCCATTTTTATAGAAGGCTATCTAAAAAATTTATTGTTATGAAATTAGTAATATATTTTAGACTGTGTCCAAAACAACAAAAAATTAAATTCACCTACTATCGATTTAACGAAAACAAAAATAAGATATTTTAAATATAAAAATAAAAAAATTCCCAAAACATAATTCTAAAAATTCTATAATTTCATTAAAATTTGCGAATGTCTGTACATTTCGAATTTTTTTAAATATTTGCCCGAAATAAAGACGTTATCAATTAATATAATTTAAACTCTATAAATAATACAATTTTATAAGGTTATAAGTTATGACGAACCTGAATAATTAAATATAGAGAATAAAATCATTTAAATCAAGTTATAATTTATTATTTCCAATTATGTATTCAACTAGTAAATCCTTAAGTTGATTTTAATTTTTCTTTTTAAATTTAATATAATTTTTTTTACTATATCTTAATTAAAAAGCAAGGAATTTTACAAAAATTTTTGTTCATATTTATTTTTTACTGCCACGCACGACCATACATATATGTTCCAAATATTCCATAAGATCCTATTTTATTATATTTATTTATTTATATACCAATTTCATAGTAAAATATATTGTTTTATAAATTTTAATAATAAAGTTAAATTTTACGCAAAAAAAAGGAAGATAAGATTGAAGGTAAAGTATGGGTATTTAAGGTTTAAATTGTTTTATTTGAATAAAAATAAGTTATAAAGAGTGAAATATGGGTTTAAAGAGATTTATTTATTTTTTAAGTTTATCATTTAAAATGTTAACAATATATAAATGGAGATATAAATGGAGGAACCATTATATATGTTATAAAATATACTTTTGGGAATTTTATTTTGGACCCATTGGATATAATGGGAGGTAATAATATTTTTGGTATTATATGTGTTGATTTCAATTTTTAAACCCAGTATTTTTATAATAAGTGTTATTTTATGTTATTTGGTAAGCAAGCCTCAAGACTCATTGAATGGAGAACAGGTATCCCGTCATAGGAAAATCAGACCTCAAGATATGCAGGACAGAAAAGATTGCTTAATATTTACTTAAATTTTGGATTATAATTGGCCTGAATGAATTTTTTTTTGAAATATACTATAAAAAAATTATAAAAAAGTTATAAAAAATGGTAAAAAGAAATAAATATGAAATATGTAAATTAATTTTAAAAAAATAAAGAAAGAAATTAGGTGATGAAGATGGATTGATAATCAAGAATGGGTTATAAATAGTTCAAGTTTTTTTAAATAGAAAAATAATGTGTAGAGGTAAATTGATAAAAATATTTTAGATTTTATATATATAAAATGTGGATTTATTTATGTAAATGATAATAATGGAGGGAGCCATTATATAATATTAGAATATTTTTATGTTTAAAATGTTGATTCAAGGTTTATTATATATTAACGTCATATTGTATATATATATATATATAAATATTCTTGATTTTATGAATATAAATGTGGATTTATAATAATGGAGAGAGCCATTGTTTAATAATAGAATATTTATATGTATTAAATTTTGAAAGTATAAATGAAATGAAGAAAATCGGCTATTTGATATTTAAGATCCAGGGAAAGGGAGAAAGTAGTGGAGTTCATCATATAATAAAAATATGTTAATTGGGATCAGAAATTTTGTGTTTAATATTTGAAACTTAGGATTAAGATTGATAGGGAGAAAATATATTAGGGATAATGTAAAAGGAATGAATAATGATTACATTTTGGATGTAATTAATAAAATTTTGTTAATTGGGATCAGAATATTTGAAATCTAGGATTATGATTGATAGAGAAGAAATATATTGGATAATGTAAAAGGAATGAATAATGAATACATTTTGGATGTAATTTAAAATAATTTTTTTTTTACTTATTTTGTGTAATATTCTGTGTAATCAACTTAATAAACTACAATGATGCAATGGATCTATGACACATTAACCATTAAAATTAAATGATAATCAACAGTAATATTCTGTCTAATCAACTATAATGATTTTGTCCAATAAATTATAATGATGCTGGATAAATATACCAAGCTTAAAATAGAATGATCATGACTGACCAGTGATACAATGGATAAATCAAGCTATGACTCATTAACAATAAAGATTTAATGATAACAACAGTGCAATGACAATTGTTATGTATAGTCAAAAAAAATAGGTAGTGACAGCTCAATGAAAATTATGTATAGTCAAAGAAAAAATATACAACTTCCTGAAAAAAAATAAGAAAATATATGATAATAATTTTTATTTAATAACCTTTTATTTTTAAATATTAAACTTGGATTCTTATAAACTCAAATTGTTCATAACACTATTTTATTTTTCTTCGTATATATTTAAAACAGATAATGATATAATTTTTCGCAATTACAAAAAAAATATTATATAATAATAATCTCTATTTTTCTATATAAACAAAAAAATAAACATACATTTTTATTAATAATAAAAAAACAAACACTTATCGAACATGTACCCCCTTTTCAAGATAAAACATGGGGTACATGTAAAAATCAGCGATATAAACTAACTACATATATATTTATTATTTTAACTAAAAGTGTTAACTATTAAAACTTAATCAAACACAAATTAAGGAGCATTAATCAAAACATCTTCCATATCTCTAGAAATTCCTTCAGCTCCTATCACCATTTCATTCGGAATCCTCGATTTAGAATTAATAGGTTCCCTGAATTCATTTATCAATCCCTCCCTTGAATGCATCATGTTCGAATATCTTGACATCCCATTTAATGAAATCATTCCTCCCATTTCTCTTGCCATTTGTGTTGTTCTCGGTTGTCCGTCATGTGTCAACCTATTCATTCCATTGCTATGTTGAATCCTACCACTTGGACATTCCTTGGTTTTATGTCCTTTTCCATTGCAATTGAAATATATCACGTTTATCGGCAATTCTACGCCTCGCTTGCATATTGGATATATTTGACCATTCATCATTCTAACCCATTCCATTTGATGATGAAGGACTATTAGACAACGCTAATCCTTCTCCTATTTGTTGCTTGATCCAATTGTCATGCCATACATTTGAGAGTGGATTGGACATGTCCAATGAATTTATTTGCAACATGGTACGATTGCATTTTACATAGAAGGTATCCATTTTTATTTTCTTTAAAATTAATTTTCACAATTTTACTACAAATCAAACTTTATAAAAGTAATTCTTTTTTTTAAAAAAAAAACCAAACAACCTCATTATTATCTTCACTTTTTTTTGTTTCTTTCTTCTCTTACCCTTTATTTCCCTATTTACTACCAGTTGTCTTTTCACAATTTACATTTTTTCTCTTCTCAATTTTTACTTCTTAATTCTTTAATAATTAATTACTTTTATAACCAACAATTTTATATTACAAACTTATTACAATCCCAACTCATTTATCTTCCCATCTCCTTTTACCAACGATAAATAAATGCCTTTTTCGAAATTTACGTTTCTTCTCTTCTCAATATCGCTTACAATTTTTATAATCTTCTATTTTTGAGTAACGCTTAATCCGTTGGTAGTAGAAGTAAAATATCCGTTACCAAGAATGGAAGAGATTTTGGCGAACTTAAAAGGGGCAAAATATTTTTCGAAAATATATTTATCATGTGCATATTTACAAATACCTATAAAAGAATGTACAAGGAAATTATTGACAATAACAACGTTTAAAGGATTATTTACTTTTTGTCGGTTACCGTTTGTGTTGAGTGTGTCAGCTCAGATTTTTCAGCGTACGTTGGCTGCAGTTTTTCAGGGTTTGGAAGGAATTTTTTATTATATGGATGATGTTTTAGTGACAAGGGTAACGGTTGAGCAACATAATCAGAGATTGGAGGAAGTTTTCATAAGAATCAGAGATAAGGGTTTAAAAGCTAGTCGTGAAAAGAGTGTTATGGGAGTAACTGAAGTTGCATATTTGGGACATAAGATGAATGGGTCGGAAGTAAAACCGATTGATAAGAATTTGATGAGTTTAGCGAATATGCATAAACCTGCAAACAAATCTGAAGTTCAAGTTTTCATAGGAATGATTAATTATTATCATAGATTTATAGCGGATTTTGCTAGAATAGCTGCGCCTTTGCATGAATTATTAAGGAAAAATGTAAAGTTTGAATGGTAGGAGGAACAGGAAATATCATTTGAGAAATTGAAATTAGTAAAGAACCTGTTTTGGTATATTTTAATAGTAATTTGGAGGTAATTTTAGCTGTAAATGCTTCCAACAAAGGAGTGGGAGGAGCGCTGTTACATGTAATTGAGGGTATGGAAAGGCCGGTAATATTTTTCTCGAGAGTATTTAGAGATGTAGAAACGAGATATTCGGTGATAGAGCAAGAATCATTGGCGGTTATTTATGGATTAACAAAATGCCGGGAATATTTGATTGGAAAAAAATTTGTGGTGCTCACGGATCATAAACCGTTGATATATTTGTTTAAGAAGGATAATAAGGAGTTGATGATGTCACCAAGACTTCAGCGTTGGTTGTTGTAAGGTAGTTTTGATTTAAAATTGAAATATAGGCAGGGAAAAGAAAATCATTTACCAGATGTTTTATCGGGATTAGGAATGGATGAAGAAAATAATAGAAAAGAGGATGATAAAGTAGAGGCATTGATTCGGATATTAACGGGAAGTTTTAAGGGTAGTCCAACTATGTGGAAGGAAATTCAAAAATATACTTTAGAGGACAGGGAATTGGATTTGATAAAATTATGTTTGACGGGAAAAAAAACGTGGAATGATAAAAGGAAATAAATTTAAAATTATAGAGACGGAATTGATGATTGTTTAATGAGAGGAAATAGAGTAGTTGTACCCAGAAAATTTAGAGAAAAAGTTTTAAATATGCTACATGCGGGTCATCAAGGAATAGCGAAAATGAAACAATGGGGAAGAGAATATGTATGGTGGCCTGGGATGAATGAAAAAATTAATAATTTAGGTAAAAGTTGTGAAATTTGCAATGCCTGGTCTAATATGCCCCGGAAAGAAAAGGGTTATAGTTAGCCAAAATGTAGAGGTATTTGGGAAAGGGTTTATTTAGATTTCTTTGAATGGGAAGGAAAAAAATTTATTTTGAATGTGAATGCATTTTCTAAGTGGATTGAATTTGAAGAGGTATATGGCTTGACCACGGGAATAGTTATAAAACATTGCAAGAAATTTCCGAAATTTGGGATTCCAGGTATTTTAATGTCGGATGGCGGGCCGGCGTTTGTGAGTTCGTTATTCAGGGATTTTTGTTGCAAAATGAATGTGAGACATATAATGGCACCACCATATCATCCAAGTTCGAATGGACAGACTGAACGAATGGTAGCCATTGTAAAAAGTTGGTTAAAGAAACATAAAGAAGGGAAAGCTGAGTTGTGGATAGTGCAGTGGGAAAAGATGGTAAATCACCTGCGGAAAAAATGATGGGAAGAAAAATTAATATTTTTTTAGATATGTTGAAACCTTTGGATAAAGATGTAGGAATTGAAGATAATGTTATTTTTGAATATGTGATTAATCAATTGGTATGGGTTAGGATGTATGGAATAACTGGAAAATGGGAGAAGGGAGTGATTATAGGTAATGTGGGAAATAAAATATTTAAGGTTAGATTGGAGGATAATAGTGAAGTAACGAGACTTCGAGATCAACTGAAATCGAGATCAGCTGAAAACAAGGATATAAATGAGTATTAAAATTTAAAAGAAATATATATATATAGGAGGATTGTAAATGCTTGTTATCTGAGGGAATTATGGAATAATATATTGTAAAAATATTTAAGGGGTAAAATGGTTATGAATCGCTTAGTCCAATGGTAAAAATAAAATGGTTATGGATCGCTTAGTCCAATGGTAAAAATATATGAGTGAATGTATAGCATTGTGGTAAAAAAAAATATGTGTAGTTGATTAAGTTGTTGTTTTAAATTGTATATAGGAGGGTTCAAGTGGTATTATGCCAAAGTTTAACTCTTTTTAATTTTTTTTTATTTATCGTTGGTAAAAGATGGAAGATAAAGTATGTATATGAGTTGGGATTGTAATAAGTTTGTTATATAAAATTGTTGGTTATAAAATGTAATTAATTATTAAAGAATTAAGAAGTAAAAATAGAAGATTATAAAAATTGTAAGCGGTATTGAGAAGTGAAGAAACTTAAATTGCAAAAAAGGCAATTTTATTTATCGTTGGTAAAAGGAGATGGGAAAATAAATGAGTTGGGATTGTAATAAGTTTGTAATATAAAATTGTTGGTTATAAAAGTAATTAATTATTAAAGAATTAAGAAGTAAAAATTGAGAAGAGAAAAAATGTAAATTGTGAAAAGGCAACTGGTAGTAAATAGGGAATTAAAGGGTAAGAGAAGAAAGAAACAGTAAAAAGTGAAGATATTAATGAGGTTGTTTGGTTTTATTTTTTTTTAAATTTGTTATGAGAAATTGTGTTCTTAAGTTTGTTTTATTGTGAAAATTAATTTTAAAGAAAATTAAAATGGATACCCTCTAAAATGCAATCGTAACATGTTGCAAATAAATTCATTGGACATGTCCAATCCACTTTCAAATGTATGGCATGACAATTGGATCAAACAACAAATAGAAGAAGGAGTAGCATTGTCTAATCGTCCTTCATCGTCAAATGGAATGGGTTCTGGGAATGGTGAATGGTCAAATATATCCAATACGCAAGCGAGGCGAAATGTAGAATTGCCGATAAACGTGACATGTTTCAATTGCAGTGGAAAAGGACATAAAGCCAAGGAATGTCCAAGTGGTAGGATTCAACAGATGTCTTTTAGCAAAGGAATGAATAGGTTGACACATGACGGACAACCGAGAAGAACACAAATGGCAAGAGAAATGGGAGGAATGATTTCATTAAATGGGATGTCAAGATATTCGAACAATATGATGCATTCAAGGGAGGGATTGATAAATGAATTCAGGGAACCTATTAATTCAAATTCGAGGATTCCGAATGAAATGGTGATAGGAGCTGAAGAAATTTCTGGAGATATGGAAGATGTTTTGATTAATGCTTCTTAATTTGTGTTTGATTAATTTTTAATAGTTAACACTTTTAGTTAAAAAAATAAATATATATGTAGTCAGTTTATATCGCTGATTTTTACATGTACCCCATGTTTTATCTTGAAAGGGGGGTACATGTTCGATAAGTGTTTATTTTTTTATTATTATTAAAAATGTATGTTTATTTTTTTGTTTATATAGAAAAATAGAGATTATTATTATATAATATTTTTTTTTGTAATTGCGAAAAATTATATCATTATCTGTTTTCAATATATATGATAAAAGAAAAAATAAAATAGTGTTATGAACAATTTGAGTTTATAATAATCAAAGAATATTTAAAAATAAAAGGGTTAAAATTAAGGTTATTTATTTACTATGCTTCCTGGTAGAGATTTCATTTTCTTCAATTGCGCTTCAATTTCATCTTTTTGTTCAAAGTAGAAAAATCCTTTAAATTTGACTAAGGGCTTCAATGAATAAAAAAATTATAATCCGATTTTAGGTATAGTATATAAATTAAACCAGAAAGATTAAAACTTTAAAAATGATATATTCTATTTTTGGACAATGTCCTAATGATAAAATATATGCATTTTTCCTCGTAAAGCATCATTTCAAACTTTTTTGATTATGTTTAAATATAATAAGTTTAAAATTACAATTAATAAGTTTTAAATGCTTATTTTAGATAAAATGCTATAAGGGTGAAGTAAGAAATATTTTTTTAATTAAAAATTATTCAATATTCATTACCATTTCATTACTTACATTAATTTTACAGCTATCGTCGATCAGAGAATGGCCACCGGGAGATAGCAATTCCTTATCATTCTCTTTTAAATGGGTAGTTTTAGCATTCAGTTTACTCGTATAAATTAAAGAGGGCAAATGAATATAACAACCTATCACATCACCTACATTATAACTAGCAGAGTTGTTGAAATGAACCCCTTTTGATTGATGAAACAAGGTTCCGTGCTTAGAGCGGCAAGAATAGCCAAATTTATCGTAACCTAATGGCGCTTGTAGATTGGCTTCGATATATGAATTTAAATATTATTTTTTTAAAAAAATTTTTTAATTTATGTATGGTAAAATAATGTTATAAGTAATATTTAACTCGCAATAAATACATTTAATTATAAGCCACTAAATAATTATGCCAAATAGATTTTAATATTTCTTAAGTAGTTTAATTATCAATTAGCCTAGCTGTTACATCCTAATTTTTAGTCTAATTATATACTGATTCAATAAATATTTTTTTAAATAATATAAAATCTAAATACCATAAGGCTGAGCCCATCCTATTCTAGCAGCAGTATTTTCAGACATTTCTACAATTTTACATTCGAAATACCAGGTTCCATGATTTATTCCTTTAAAATATGGTATATATTTTTTTTTTCAAAATGAGGAAATAAAAAAAAAATTGTGTAAAATAGTGGTAAAAAATAGTTTAAAAGCATTACCATGAGTAGCTCTAATCATAGAGTACCCTTTCTCTCCAGTCACTATTAGGCGATTATCATTAACCTTCAATTGATGTGCTTTTATAAAAAAAATTATTTAAAAATCAATCAAAACATGGCAGCTTGAGTAAATATATTATATTATAAATAATATAATCTCGAAATATTCTTAATTATCTTACTATGAATTATTATATATAAATGAAGTTATTAACTCAGATATAAATTATTTGTAAAATGTACTGAACAATTACCTCTATCATTGAGTGAAAGCGTGACATGCGGTGGGACAAAGGTTCTGTAAAGAAAGGGGGGTATGGGTTTACCAGCTAACCACCCGCTTTCTTCACTGTGAAATTGAGAAGCATATGGGGCATTCGGATCTGGTTCCGCCAGAATGTAGCGATAACCATCCTTGTTAAATGGGTATTCAGTGGGGTTATACGAACCATAATTCGCAAAATTTGGAGTGCTTACAATATTTGTAACGTTTGAAACGACTGACGAAACATTTGAGAAAGTTAGCGTAGATGTGATAGTAGGTTCACTGTAGGAGAAAATACGGTAATAAAAGTAAAGTAAGATATACACTTATATTATTTGCGTTAAATTTTAATATGTTTCATATTTTATTTAATAATTTGATTTATTTGTTTAGAAAAATTTCTCATTTAATTATGTTATAATAAACAGCCAATGGCGACCAAATAAGACATTTCTTGGTGTCAAATCTTAAGCTATTAATTCAACGATGTATCAATATTCTTTTTTTTCCTGCTGATATCGATACCAATAGGGTATTGGTGAGGCCAATCACAGCGATACCGATTTTTTTTAAATGAAATATAATCCACAATAACTTTTTAAAAAAATTTATAAGATTTTTGTCAGTTTCTATTACCACAACTTCATGCTAGAGTCTATAAGAGGAATAAAAAGATTTGGTATATATCGTATATATAAAAAAGGTGTGCATATCCCGGCTCTCGGCCCTTAAGAATATTTGCATAAGTTTCCTGGCCTGGCCTGCTAATTTTTTTTTAAAAAAGAATTGCCCGAAGCTCGGCCCGAAATTAAAAAAAATATTGTTCGAAGCCTGCGACCAGAAATCTTTTATAAATTCTTGTCCGAAGCCCTGCCCGTGACATTATTATCATATAAAAAGAATGTATAAATGAAATTGCCCAAGCAACAAAAGACAGTTATAATAAATCAAAACAATTTGAATGAAATTAAAACTTTTTGCATATATTAAGCTGCTAATAGATCTAGACAAAAATGGTATTGTGCCGCATGATATACTTTTTTTTGTGTTTTGATGTTTTGTCGCGTGACTTTTTGCTAAATTTTGCTTAAGCTTAAAATTTGTATGCTTATAAATAAATTATATTAAATAGGTAAATAATATTATAATATTATAAATATATAATATAAATTATACTATATTAATTATATAAATAATATTAATTATTATATTAAAATTAAATCATATTAAATATTACAATTATATATTACTAAAATTTATATTAATACAATTTATATATTTTTCTTTATATCAAATTAATTTAATTTAAATATATTAATTACTTTAAATATTATATTAAAATTATATTATGTTAAATATTACAATTATATATTTATTAAAATTTATATTAATATCATTTATATTAAATTTGATTTTAATATTAATTATGTAGTATATATGCTCATTTTTTTTAAAATTATATATATTTAAAATAACATGTAAACTATTTGTAAAATAAATTTTATATAAAACCTATATTAAATAAAATAATAATTAAACATTTAATTAGGTGTGATCAATGGGGCTTATAGACCCATGTATGGATATGCAGTTAGAACGGCAGATTTCAGTTGATATTCTCTGTCGAAGGTAGAAACCTTCTTTTGGGTCATCTGTGATTAAGCGTAACCTTTGCCCTATTGTTTTGAATAATTTTAGGGCTTGGGGTCCAAATGATCCACAGGTATCTGAGACTACTGGAACAAACAAAACATTATTAAGGTTGCTATATTTGTTTGTTTTTGTGTTTACGGCTTTCGTGATAGAGTTGGAAGAAAAAGATCTGGCAAAACGATCCACGCAAGTATAATCCCAGGCGAGAGGTAGACCTTGGTTTCAAGGGACTAGCGTCATACCATCTGGTCTGGATTGATTTTCGGGGCTGAGGCCGGATGGTTCCAGGGTGGAGAGAATATTTGAGGATTTAAAGGTTCTGTTGATGATCGAATTGATAGCATGGTGTCTGGGTAATCTGCCTTTTGAGAAACGACAGTGAAGGGGGTGGTGTCCAAGACTATCGATGTGGGTTTCACATAAGACGCATGATGTAGGTGTTACGATTTCACATCCTAAGCGAAGGCCTATGGCTATTCTGAGTTCTTCGTTGGTTAATAACAAGCCTAGATTAGAACTAAGTACAGTTTCTAACCATTCATATCCTAGATGGCATATGGGTGAAGTTGGAATTATTGGATCTGGCAGAGGGGTCATATTATTGTCATTATTAAATTTTTCTTTATATGATATTAATCTAATATTAAATATTTAAATAGTAAAATCTATTTAAACTGTAAAAGTTAAATTTTTAATATTTTTTTAAATCTCTCGCTTCAAACTTATAGGGGCTATTTTGACAGCCATTTTAGCTTATTTGCCTTTTTGATATTTTTAAGAGTATATAGAGCGCACCCGAACCGACAAAAATATCGAAAGAATTTTGAGTAATAACGTTTTTACCTTGATGATATTTTGAGTAGAAAAAAATAAAATAATATTTATTTATGAATCAAATATAAGATAAAATAAATTTATATTTAAATAAAATTTAAAATATAAAATAGTTTGTTTTTTATATTATCTATTTATCATTATTTTATTATAAAAAGTTGTGTGCCATTTTTTTCCTTCTTTTATCATATATAATAATTCTCTATTTATCTACATCGTTTTTATTTTTTTATTCTATAGACTAAGTCTAAAATTTTTATTTTAAATTCAAAGTTTTAAAATTTTAATGAAATCAATATTAAATTTTTGAAATTAAAATTTTTTAGGATTATATTTTGGACATGTTTTTTTTATATTTAAAACTTATTTTTAACATAATGCGTGGATGGGGGGGGGGGGGGGTTTAAAATAATCTGTTTGAATTGAATATTATTTTTATTTTACTAACTTTTTCCATTATAAAGAAATCCTATATAGAAAATGTGTATAAAAATGTTATGAAAGCCGGCCCCAGCCTGACCCGAAATTATTTTATGTATGACTTCTCAACATGTTAAATTTTTGCCCAGTAATCTATATATAAATTTTCCCGGGCCAGCTCACAATCCGGTGTTTACAGATCTCTAATATACAATATAAATATGATATTATTATGATAAGATATTACAATAATAATTATTAATTTATAAATAATAAATGATATTATTATGTAATAAAAAATAAATATTATAATACGCTCTTCTATATCTATCTAAATTAAAACTTCGGAAATAGAAAGGAAATCCAATAAAGTACACTAATAAATAACTTATGATAAAAAGCTTTAGACAATCATTAATTTATTTTATTTACCATACTCATCATAAATAATATATTTGTCTTTTTATTATATAATAAAAAATCTGTCTTTTTGGTCTTAGGCAGAGTTTAAAATGCTCTTCAAAATAAAATATCTTCAAAGATTTTGATCTCTGAAGGGGTTTCGAGAATGCGCAAATTACATTTTTGATCAAATTTTACCTAAAATTCCAAATATTTTTAAAGTAAATCTTTTGTAATTTTTATGCAAAAATTTTTTTAATGATCAAATCTCAAATTTATTTAAATAAATGATGTTATTTTTTTTTTAAGAATCTTAAATTTTAGAACCTTCAAAGATTTCTCTATATATTGTGCAAAAAAATATTTCTTATGACACATTACGAAGATGACCGATGTTTTAGCCAATCCTCAAGAAGGTACTGGAACTGGGCAGTTCTAAATGGTGTTTCAAAAAAATGGATTAACGTGCATAAATATGTAAACATTAATCATGGATAATCTTCAATGGCTTATACAATATAACAAAAGGTTAGTGTAGTGTGGCAAAAATATACCTATTGATAAAATAGAATGCCTCAATAATTTATTTTATAGTCATCAAAAGTTAATTATGATATTAACAATATTTAATTCTATAAAGTATTGTATCGAAAATCTAGTGTAGAAGCATTTTTAAAGAGTGTATTGGTATTTAAATATCTTTAGTATCTAGATACATTTGAAAAGTACCGTATAACCACCAAATTTATTGTTGGAGATACTACATAATTATAAATGAAAATTTTGTCAAATATTAATAATCATTTACATCTTATTCCTCTTATTCGCGATATTTCCAAACATCTGTTGAACGTTGTCAATGTGGACAGGGTCTTTTAATTCACCATTGTTTACATTTTTATCATCGAAGAAACCATTGAAATCAGAGCTATCAATAGAGCTAGCTTTACGCTTGTTAGATGGATTGACCCTTCCTGGATCTAAAGAACCATCATTTGAATTCAAAAGTGAAATTATATCCGTAGATGTGTCACACATACTCTCCGTTTCAACAGTGGATAATGATCGAAAAAAAATAGATCTTGATATAGTATCGTAGACAGGACCTATTTTCAATAAATCCTGTTTTTTTTGTATGTATTAATTAAATTCCCATATAAAACAAATATTAACAAATAATTCAATTATTCCTGAGAGGAAATAACTATAAAATAGATTTTATAAATATAGGCGAAATAAGAAAAATTTTAAAATTTACAAATATTTTTCTTCTTCTAAGAATGAAATCATATATCAGAGATGCACCGATTGATCAGTATCGGTATCGGACGATACTTTCAATTTTAAGCGAATATATTAAAAATGTTGTTTTAGTATACATAAAGTTATATAAAAAAAATTTCAAATTCATCTAAAAATGTATAAGCCGACAAGAAAGAAAGAAGGTGTTGATAATTTTTTTCCCTATTTCTTTAATTTACTTTAAATTTTATAAATGATAAATAAATATTTTATATCTTTGCCTTTTCTTTCAATAAATTACATTTTTTTGTATCGACCGGTGCTATGTTGGAATCGGATTTGGTATCAGTGTAGGCTAAAAAAAAAAAGTGGTATGGGTGCATCTCTGTCCTATATCAAATATAATATATTCTAAAATTTTAAACAACTTCTTCTTTGAGTCCATAATGTTCATCCATAGAAAATTCTAAGTCATCATTGATTACTCGTGAAAATATATCTGTCTCACTCATCTAAATTGTATAGCAAATAAAGAGTGTTATATAATAATTAAAAATTTTCATTATTTAAAAAACATAAAAATTTCAGGCTTCAAATAACAAAATAATATCGAAACCAAATAAGCATAAAAAATATAATTCTTTCAAAAATTAGCAAATAAAAAAATTACTCAATGACACGTTTTATAGGAAGGATTGAGCACTTTTCTCTATCGACGAGGAACGCGTCCCAAAGACAAAACATATAGAATGATTTTATATAAAATTTATAACAAGTAAAAATTTTTAAGTAAAATATTTAATGTGCCTAAAATATTAAGAATTATAATTTTTAAAAAAACTTTCGCACTTTTCAAGTGATATTTTCCCCTGTTTTTTACGTTTAAGACTATGTCCAAAACCATTTTAAAAGAAATTGGAAAACTTTCAAAATTTCGCAAGTTTTAATAAAATGGTATATATTAAAATTCTTAAAATTTATAAAAAAAATTTCTAGAATTATGTTTGAGAATGTTTTTATTTATTTAAGGCTGCGTCCAAAATCTTAAAAATATAAATAAATAAAATAATAAATTTTGAAGAAAAAAATAACATAAGCTATTTTTAATGTAAAAATAAAATGGTGTCCAATTTCATTTTTCGGTATTTATAAAAATTTATTTTTTAAAAAAAATAACAGTTGTTAAAGTATCTAGATACTGTAGCTAGATATAAAAATGTGGTATCTGTATCTAGATAGATTTTTGATTAGAGTATCTCTCTCTGTATCTAGATATTATTTTGGAGGTATCTGTATCTGTTTTTAGATACTTTTTAAGATAAATTTTGATATACTTTTATTTAACGCTTTTTTATATTATAAATAAAAATACTTGAGTGTAAAATTTATTTTATTTCATATGAGCATACAAATTAATATAAATATATATTAAAAAATTATATATATATGTAAAATATTAAAACTTATATATAAAAAAGAATATATAAATATTAATTAAATATTATGTCCGAGTTATCAATAACAAGCAAATTCTGATATTACAATACAGTCCATCTCAAGAATTTGCCATTTTTAATTGCAATGGAATTGGTATTTTATTTTATTTTATTCTATTATATTAATTTTTAAGATTAATATTGATGAAGAAAATGACAACATTCTTCCATGGCCAATTTATAGAACATATTTTAAAATAATATCTCAAAATAAAGAAAACAAATCTCTGTTAGTAAAGTTTTTGTCATGTCTACCAAAAAATATGCAAATTTCAGTTAGCATTACCTCAACTTGCTACATTGTAAAACATTTAAGGGTATAGATACTAAATAAATGTTTACAATTTTAATTTTAAATTTTAAGAGAAAACATCAAACACTCTTAATCCAAATAAAAGAGGGCAAGGAGAAAAAATCTATTAAAGAAAATATTGGACTAGGCTCATCGTCCATTGATTTTTTTTCCAAGAGACCTCAGACTTTAACCCAAACCACTTTAGATGATTTAATAACTGATTTTATTATAGATAGCATTCAGCCATTTTCAATTGTTGAAAATCCATCGTTTATATAAATGATCAAAACATTAGCTCCACAAAAAAATATAATTTGCAGACAGACAGTGGTTGCTAGAATTTCCCAAAGATGGGAGAATGAAAAGAAAGAAATCATTAAAAGTCTAATAGAACCATCGTTAATATGCACAACAGCAGATTGTTGGAATGCCTATCGCCGGTAAACATTTAAATTTGTATAATAATTTAATTACAAACAAATTATTTGAGCAGTTTTAAGAAATGTTAATTTTTAGTTCATACATAGGAGTCACTGCACACTATATAGATCCAACAAGTTTGGAAAGAAAAATGTAGCGTTGGCTTGTAAAAGAATGACTGGTAGTCATACATATGATAAAATAGCAAAAAATTTACAAGATATAGCAAAGGATTATTGCATACAAAATAAAATCTCAAAGACCATTACTGATAATGCCAAAAACTTTATTAAGTCTTTTAGGCTTATTTTATTATAAATATAAACATAATATTACTTATTTATGATAGAGTTTTCAAGTTAATTGAAATATTAGTGAATCCATTGATGATCTGGAAGATGAAGAAACAGTTGCACCAATATCAATATCATGTCTTTATACTACTGCTCAGGATTTTGAAATATCAGAATCATATATTTTACCTAATCATCAATGTTGTGCCAGTCACACATTGAATCTTGTTGCCACTCAGATGCTAATAGAGCCTTGCAGTGTAAACAATATCAGAGGGTAAAACTATAATTTTAATTATAATATTCAATATTTTATTCCTTAGATATATAGTACAACATTGTCTAAATGCCAAAATATATGGAATAGACAAAATAAATCACAACAGTTGAGATTATAAAAAACAATATTGGCCAATATTTCATATGTCCCAATATAACTAGATGGAACTCCACTTATAATGCTTTACAATTAATGTCAGAAATTATTAACACTAAATTTGAAAAATTGGACAAGATTTGCGATGGTATAAAACTACCTAGATTTTTATCTAATGAATGTGATTTTATTCATAAATATTGTTTAGTAAGTTATAAATAAAATTTATATATACAGTATTATTTTAAATGAGCTAATCAAGCCCAAGTTTACTTGATATCCTGTAGGGAGATAAACTATTTCCCAGATCATTATTAAATTGAAAAATTTTAAACAAATGAACCTGAAATTTTGTTTACCACTCTTAAATGCCTTACTTAAAGGAATTGAAGATAGGTAAATTAATAATAAATTAATCTGTGTTTAATAATTCTAGGTTTATTGGGACAATTTTTGAAGATGAAAATATTTTGGCAACTATGCTTCATCCTTTTTTTAAACTAGATTGGGCATGGTTGCAAATGGATGAAAATTTTAATTAAAAAAAACAATTAATACAAAGATTAGTTGAGGAATTATCAAAGTCTTCAAATGAGTGCAAATTAACCTGTGGAAAAAAACCAATAATTTAATATCCGATTATTTTCAGTATCCCACAGCAGGAGATATGATTGTTAATGATTTAAATTCTGATAATCAACAAATTTTATAGTTTTTTCAAAAATGAATGCCGAGATTTTAGTATTTTTAAACAATATCCTGATATAAAAATGTTATTCATTAAATATATAACACCACAATCCCTTCCAGCGCCCCTGTTGAAAGACTTTTTAGTATAGCTAAAAATGTCTTTACAGATAAACGAGGATGTCTTAATGACCAAAATTTTGAAAATATTTTATTACTGAAATCTAATAATTATTTATAATCATTTAATCATATATATTATATTAATATCTAAAAATCATTATTTTAGTTATATTTTGATAAATGTGATATCGAGTCAATAAATTTTTTAGATCATTTCATGAATTTTCACAATAGAATCGTAATTTAGGTTTATTCAAACCTTATCTAAGAGTATAATAAAAAATGTATCTGTACCTATTTAAATTGTATCTGTACCTAGATACATTTTAAATTGTATCTGTATCAAGATAACTTTTTAGAAGCTGTATCTGTATCTAGATAAATTTTTAGACTATGTATCTGTATCTAGATCCATTTAAAAAGTATCTTTTAACAACTCTGAAAAATACTAAAAAAAATAAATTCGAATAAAAATTTATTTATTTTTGAAATTTTTATAAAAAATTAGTAAGTACAATTTTCAATGCTGTTACTTTTTATAAATTTACTAACCCAAACGATTATAGCCTTTTATATTAATATATTTTTTAGTGTCAGAATATAATTTTATGGAAAGCTTAAGAGTGCACAGGAACCAGGGATGTGAACCCGAACCCTCGTATTTCTAATGAACCCGAACCCCTTTTAAAAGTGGAGGGTCCAAGGGTTCTAGGTGTCATAAAAAAATTTTTAAATAAAATATTTTTTTAAATTTTATTAACTTTTTTTATGGAATCATTTATTTAATCTTCGCGTTTTTCTTTCAATTTCTTCCTGGACTTCCATTTTATTTAGAGATTGATATCATAAATTATTTTCCAGTGTAATAATATTTTATTATGTAAATTTATTAATACGCTATTTTATAGAAATACATTGATTATTTTAAAAGTGAATTATTTTATAGTACAAATAATAATATTTTAATTTAAATGATAATGCACAACATGTTGGTCCTCAATTTGTATGAAACTAGAACGATTATTAAGTTTGAAAGATTTCTGTAATGATTTTATTATAAGGAGCATGTGAAGTCATTTTGTCTGAAGTTGATTGGTGGCAAATAAAGGACTTTACTAGTGTATTAGTTCCTTTAAAAATAACAACATTAAGATTACAATCAGAACAATTATGTTTAACTGATTTTTATGGCATATGGATTAGATGCCGATTAGATTTATAAAAATTTACAGTCCTTTTTATACGAAATATTAGAAAACATGAAAATTCGAGAGCAACAATATTTGCATGTTGTATATGCTTCTATATATTTAGACCCTCGATATCAAGTTTTATTGAGTATTGAGCAAAAACAAATGGCTAAAGATCATCTTAAGGATTTATGACATAAGCAAAACTCCATTATTTACAATATATTGGAGACTACAACAATACTTATTGGTTGTAGTGATAATAATAATGATAGCAACATTGATGATCTTGTAATTTTACTTTTAGATAGAGAAAAAAAAATCAAACATCAGATAGAAAGGAGGATCAAAAAATGCCTATTGCATCTTTAATAGTAAAGTTCTCAAAGTTAAGAGAATAAATAAGGAATAAATATTTTAATATTCTGGGAAGAAAATTCTTCAATATATCCAGAATTATATATATCTTATCTAGAATCTTCATGGCTGTACCGGCGATACATGTACAATAATTTTATAAAGATAACTATCTATTTTGGGTAAGGGTAGAACGTGAATTTTCATCTTTGAAATATATATTGTCTACTATCTCAAGGATGATATTTTAGAAGATATGTTGATTGTGCGAGAATAAAACATTTAAAATATAAAAAATTTCATTTTTAAATTTATCATTTGTAAATTATGAATATATATATATTGAAGTATAATAATAAATGAATTTTAAAAAAATCTTACTTTGAGTCATTATTTTTTCCATGAACCTGGACCCGAGTCCTTTAAAATTTTATTCTTGTACCCAAACCCAGACCCTTTTTTATGTCGAATGGTTCATATCCCTGACAGGAACCTCTGGTGTAAAAATGACTTAAAGAGATTCTGTAGAAAATATGAAAATTTGAGAGGAAATTGGAAAAACATACAACAATTATGATCACTATGTTCAGTCGTATCTTCAAATATTTAATAAATACCTAATAATTGAATCATATCAAGCATTTTAAATATTTTAATTTTTTTAAAATTTAAATGTGTCCAAAGTGTTTTGTTATTAATTTGCAAAAATTTTAAAATTTTAAGGATTTTTTAAAAACATTTTGGACCCAGCCTTATATAAATATATTATCGTTAAAATTAGAAAAGTTTCTGAATTTAATTTTTTGATGTTAAAAAAATAATTTTCCCTATTTTATTTATAAAAATATTTAGGACTTTAATTGGAGCGCGGGGGGGGGGGGGGTGTTAAAATTGTA
Source organism: Gordionus sp. m RMFG-2023 (assembly GCF_954871325.1). NCBI lineage: Eukaryota > Metazoa > Nematomorpha > Gordioida > Chordodea > Parachordodidae > Gordionus > Gordionus sp. m RMFG-2023. The sequence continues at coordinate 45,614,467 of NC_088776.1, forward strand.
AAATGTAATATCATTGGTTTGAAGTACTTGATTATTTAGTATTCAAATTAACAAATATTTAAATATTATCCAAAATTTGTTTTAAAATTCTCTCAACTATTTTGTTTAATTTATCTGATAGTGTTAAAAGAGTCGAAGAAAGACTTAACTTAAAAAAATAGCAAGGCATATTCAGCAAAGTTGGTGAAGCTTTGATTGTCATAAAGATAAAGAAATTAGATTTTATAATCTTCAGAAAAAGTTATCTGATTGTGATATCATAATATGGAATGGGAGATTGATGATATCCAATAAATTAAGGAATGCAGGGCTAAAAATAATTCATCGGGGACATCCTGGTGAAAATGTAATGAAATCGATTGGCCCAGATTTAATATCAACATAGAAAATTATATCAAAATATGTTCTGGATGCCAGAAAAATAAACCTGGAATTCAAGAAGTACCTCTATATTCTTGGACTGTAGATAAGGAATCTTGCAAGGGAATATATATTGATTTTGTTGGGCCAGAGGACGGGCTAATTGGGGTAAATTCCTTTCCCAAATGGCTAGAAGTTAATCTAATACAAAATACCTCAACCGAGGCTATGATCAAACGTTTAAAAAATGGTTAATGCTAGGTTTGGAATATTTAAGTATATTGTATCAGACAATAAACCACAATTCATACCTATGGAATTCCATCGTTACTGTGATTTAAATAACATGTCATATATGTTCGGCACCCTATCATCCAAAAACTAATGGATTAGAGCTTACCTTACATACTTTAGGTCAATATTATGCAGCAAGTGTCAATTTCTGATATAGAAAATAGTTTTAACACCTATCAACTGGAGAGAATAGCTTTATGTGGAGATATCTTGCCAAGATTTTGTTTGTAAGACAATTGAAAACTAGCTTGGATTAAATAAAACCAAATGTAGAACATGAGATTGATAAGGTAAATTAGAGACAAAGTAATAATCATGACGAAAGGGAGAGAATTCAAGATTTCACAACCTGTTTGTTTTAACAATGGGAATACAAAAGGTTAAAAAGGGAGTGATAAAAGAGAGAAGTTATATTCATATATCGTTGTCCTATGCAGAAATGTGCAGATCAGCTAAGAGATCATTCAATTATTCCAAGTTATGAAAGTTCATCGGAAGTTACAGGAGTAAATGAAGCAGGTATGTAACTAAATTACGTTGTTCATCAAGAAACCATAAATCAGAGGTTATTGAGGAAATTTAAATTAAAAATGTTTGGAGAAAAAGTAATTTATATTAATTCGTCAAAAATTATTTTAAATCCATTTGATGACATCAATATTGATATTGATAATTTATTGGAAAATTTAGAATTTGTGTTGAAAGAAAAAACTGTCAAAACAGAGATTTAAAAAAATTATCTTGGCATATATTAAAATCCCTACTAAATGTATCAAAAAAATATTAAAATGAAGAAATATGTGATTTATTGAGGAAATTATTTAATAAAATGATATAAAATATTTTGCAATATGCAAATGGGCTTTTAGAAAAAAAAGGGAAAAGGTAATTAGTTATTTATAAAAAATTTATTTATTGAGTATCCCATATAAATTTAAAGGTAATATTAAATAACAAATTATAAATCAATGTATTTCTGGTATTAACTTACCAAAGCTAGATAATAAATTAAGAATTTGTGTAGTTTAGCCTAGAGGTTGGCAATGGGTGCGTATGTTATTTTGCCTGTCTATAATTTTTAACATTTACCTACCTATCCCCTAACAGTTTTCACAATCCATTTAAAAATTAGATGTTATTTTGGATATATTCTTTTAAATTAGATAATATTTAAATATGGAAAGTAAAATTATATTTTATATATGCAATATTCTAAGGCCTACAATATACCAATATCTTATCAATATAATCTTTCCAATTTAAATATTTTTGAGTGGTAATAGATAATGCTTCCAGGTTTCCTTCTATAAATGGTATAATTTCCTTCAATCAAATCTTTCAACTGAAAAATGGAATGTTATTGTACTTTTTCCTTTGAGAAATACTTCTTGTTTGATTTTTTTATAATTTCCAAATATCTTAAATTTCCAATAGTTGTAATTAAAATTTGTAACATAGCTATTTATTAAACGTTATATAAATATTCAAGTTTTTACCAAAATAAGCTATAAATTTATATTAAGATCACTTGCAGATTTTCGGAAGAGGTTTTCTTTATTATCAGTTTCACATTCTTTACAAATGAATATATAATTAGTCATAAATTTTATAGGACTAAGTAAGCTATTACGAAAAAAAAATTAATAAAAAACTATAGAATATATGCTTGATAATAGTACAAGAGGCATGAACCCATTTTAAACACTTTATACATATAAAATCAAGTTCTTTAATATCCCTTGAATTTCCACTTCAATTTATTATATAATAATTTCAATAATTATGTTTTATACCAATAGCATTTATTAAGTAATTCAATATTTCGCCCCTCCATCATTATATCAAATCTCGATTCAATTTATAAATTTTGAATTTATGAAAGAATGATTATTTAATCCATTTGAAAAATTCTAAATTATGATCGGTTAAAAATAAAAAACATAAATGGTATATATACTGAGGGTTGTTAATCGATCCTTTTAAAAAGATCGAATCTCTATCACAATCATTTCAAAAAAAGTGGATCGAAATACAGAATTGACTTTTTTTTAAAAAGGATCGCTATCACGATCCTTTTCTTATTTAAATTTCTGAAGGAAATTTCTGATCGATGCAAAATTAAATAATATAAAAATAAACTAAATGTGGTATATATTTATTGTAATTGAAAAATATAATATAAGTATAAAAATTAGAATATATTTATTTATAATTAAAATTAGCCATTAATAATGAAAATTTTTTAAATTTATTATCATTTAAACACCCACGTCTTTAATTATGCACATGTTTAGCTTTACTTAACAAGCACTCCACAGGAGCGCTTGATGGCAAATTGTGTATAAATATTTAGTTAACATATGTATTAAAAATATTCATTGAATCATCATTTGAATAAAAAAAATTATTAATAGAACGAGCATTTTGTGAATAATTTTTCCCAAAAAAGTATATTTCATCCATACCTTCATTTGAAGCATCTGCATGTGGTCGATCTTGCATACTTTCCAAATGAGAAATTAATCTTTCTTTTACCAATATATTTAATGGCAGATTAATATAAGGCCAATTTAGCTTAAATTTTGGGTGAGGGTATCTGCAAAACTTAGCCTTATTAACACATAAATAAATATTTTATTAATCATTGTAAATAATTCTTATTATATGCATATTGTTATGCTCTTCACAAATAAATAATAAAAACTGTATTTTTAAGAGTTAATTACTTCTAAATGCCTTTTGAGGTTTGAATTGCTAATCTTTGAGATATTTTGTTCTTACATAAAGAGCAATTTGCATTGATTATTGTATAGTTACTTCCATCCGTTTCACGTAAAGTAGAATACGTAAATTATGAAATGGTGAAAAACTCATTCTCACTTATATCTGCTGTCACAGTAATAGTATATGTATTATCTTCTAAATCTTTGGAGGACATTATTGAAACCTAGAATTTATTTATATTATATATAATATAATTAAATAAATAAAACTTTTAGGCTCTAAATCTCGTTCTAGATAAAATTTAGGTGTTGAAATATAAAATATGGTGGAATGGAACTTGATAAAATATGATGTAGATAAAAAAAAGGGAGAAAATGTAAAATAAAAACGAATAAACAACTAAAAAGGAAACAAATGAAAAAACTATAATTACATTGACTAGTGTTAATCTACTAAATAATTTAACCGCATATAAAATAGTTATGAATTGTAATTTAATTGATATCCTTCTTGAAATATAATACAGTTTTATTTTTTATAATTGTGATATTAATAAATGGTATTTGAATCATTAATATAGAGTAGCTTGATATTTAGGGCGTTATAATTAAAAACTCAATAAAGAATAGCGCGAGAACGCTACCGAATGCGGCAAAATATTTATTAGGGTTAGGTGTAAATATTTGAAAGGGGTTTGCCTCAGTGAATATCCTGTCATATAAAGGTGCCCTACACTAACAACAAAATAAATCAGCTATTTTAACAAATCAATTAATTTATACAATTGCATTTTTTTATTAAATTTGATACTTGCTTTGCTTATACTAAATATGTTTATTTATTGTTAATTCCGCTAAATACTGCAATTTTACTTTTTATTTTGTTTCGGTCAAGCGGAATAAAGTCTTCTACCTAAAGCGGCAATGGCAATTTATCAGAGAAATTGCATTGCTATTCGTGGTTCCATATAACAATGCTGGTAAAGCTATCCCATTTTTCTAATTATTTTTGTTTATTGTATTTTGAGTTTATTTTATATATATAAGTTTACCGGAATTTTCTAACAAAAACATGAGAGGACAAAATACATTAATAGCATTTTTTTTTCTATTTTCTCTCATTCAATTCGAGCATCATAAAAATAAAATAAAAAATATAATTGCCCATATTTTCATCATTCTTTTGAACGAATTCCCAATTAAAACGCACATTAAAAATAATATTTTTTTAAACTAAGCTTATAATTTATTTAAAAAATCAGCTGAATATTTATATAAATATTTAAAAAATTCTAAATATATTGAAACAATTTTTAAAATAAATATAATTTACAACGAAATAATTAATTTATTACATATAAAAAAATTTTTTTATTGTTGTTTTAATAATTAATGGATCTCATGGTTAAGCAATGATTTATATACTCCCTCAGTTCAATAGATAATTTTTATTATCCATTTTAAAATTTTTTTTATAAAAGATAAATATTCATAAATAAAATATGTTCCTCCCAAGGTTCTAACTAATGCACGGCATATATTTTTTAATTAATATTTTTTATATCAATGAAGAAATTTTCTTTTAGTGTTTTCAAGATGACATAATTATGGATTTTTTAGAAAATAAAATTACTTGATGTCATTCTTTCAACTAAATAAATTCTATATTACTTTCATCTTATATGGCAAAATTATACTCGTAAAAATAAAGATATTTAAGTATTATTTTCTATAAAAAATCACAACTTCTTTTTATTTAAAATTAATTTTTTAGACATTCCGTATATAAAAATAATATTTTTTATGCAATATCATTGAACACAAAATTTTTTAAACAAATAAATTTATTAACAATTTTTTAAAAAATAATTTTATAGATATTCAGTTTTATTGAATAAATTATAAGTTTAGTGTAAAAAATTATATATTTTAGTAAATGTTGGTTTAAATGAGATATTGTTCAAAAGAATGGTAAAAATAGGGGTGTAATGAAATTTTTTAAATTTTTTTTTTCAATGATAACACAATATAAAAAATGTTGTTATATATTTAGTGCTCACAACATAATAAGAGTTTCTGTTTTGAAAAACAACGGCAAACCCTAAAATTTTTTAATGTCATAATTTGTTTTTTTTATATGTAGAACATATTTTTATAAATTCATTTTTAAATAAAGAAGAAATTAAGAAACGTTGGGAAGGATAGAAAAGTGGGAAAGCAGCGGGTTCTACAAGAGTGGTAAGAAAAATATTCAGGGGCTCTGTGAAGATTCAGAGTTGAATGGTTTACGAATTTATGTAATCTAAAAGTTACTCTGGTAACTATTTCGGAGGATTGGCGAAGAAGTGTAAATATCTCGGTCGGTATAAAAATGAAAAATATTCTTTTCATTAAGGGTCTTATAGGGCAATTATACTCTTAGAACATGCTATGACGGTATTTGAGAGAGGGTTAGAGAAGGATAAGGAACAAACGTAGATCGATATAATGCTGTTTGTTTTATACCTTCTTCGAAAGAACCGGTATTTTTTAGAGAATTCTTCGTAAGTATTTTCTTTAAAGGACCTAGGTCCTAATAGCTCTATCATATCTTCCTTCTAATCACTTTATTTAAACAACCGTTTAGGTCACTTTTTATAAAGTTTGACATATAATTAAAAAAATATATTTTAATCTCTTTTAACGAGAGTATCTAACTAGATATTCTCAGCTCATTGTGGATTTACAAAAATCGACCTTGTTATATGTTTCACATCACAAAGTTTTATTTATAAATGTTTATTTATTGAGAAAAATAATAATGATAATGTGAACTAAATGTAAGTGAGGCTGGGGTTGATAAACCCCGCGGCTAATCACATTTTAAAATTAAATATACCAGAAAGGTAAAATTTTATCCTAATATACCTTTTATCAGTTTACATCTATAGAAAAAAATCTTTTGAAATAATTAATTATAAAAAAATTTTATTTAAGAAATAAAATTTTGATGAAAAATCAAAAGATTTTTACATGACCGAATTTTAATTTTTATTAAAATATATAATAATTTATATATAAATTAAATTTTATAGAAGTTTAAACATTCTTTAATAATTTGAAAAGGTTTTATGAGCATTTGTCTAGATACTATATCAACCATGATTAGTAAATTAAGAGCTAGCGCGGCTTGCTAAAGCATACATGTCAATTCATTTGATTGATTATTTTTAGTAATTATTACATTATTTGATATGGTGCAAAAATACAAATCCAATAAAATTACAAAGGGTCATACATTTTATATTAATTATTATCTAGTAGAAGTATATCAAAATTTGATGAATTGATATTATAATGGAATAAGGCTAAAAGTATAAATATTGTAAATCAACAAGGTACACTAGCCAACTAACAGGTAAATTTATCTACATTATTTAGCTAATTTTTAAGATATAACCACAATAATTTTATGTAATTTTTAAACAATTTAATCAAATTTTGGCAATATTTAATAATAGAGATTATTTAAATAAAATGTAATTCGTAATGGTTAAGATTAATTTAATATTTATATATTATTTTTAAATGTAATTTGTAAATTTTATGTCCTTATATCAACATATGATTGATTAAAATTATGATGAAGATTATTGTATTAATTTTTATATAATTTTTAGGCAATTAAATCCAATTTTAGCAATAATCAATAATAAAGGTTATGTAAATAAAAATCTAGATGGTAAAGGTAAAATGAATGAAATATTATTTATATATAATTTTGAAATGTATAAATTTGATTTTCTTATATTTTAACATTTGATGAATTTAAATTTTGATGAAGTATAATATTATTCAGGGGCGTAGACTAGGGGAGGGGGAGGGGAGGGGGTTTGGGGTTGAAACCCCTCCATAACCTCCGAAAGTCTTTTTTATTCTGAATAATTTCATTTAAAAAACGGTTTCAATTTAGAAATAAAATAATATATATGATATCAAAATGAAATATATTTTAAAAAGACAAATAAAATTTTAAATAATCACATGATTTAAAAATATATATTAAAAATTATATGAACTAAAATATTTACCATCTCAATTCTTGTGAGATATCGGTTGCTTTAAAAGCTATCTATGAATCAAAAGTTATCAAAATCTAATGTATTGAATAAAAAAAATTTGATATTGCTACAACCAACAGAGCAAGAATAATTGTAATAAGTGATGCAGTCATTTGGTTAAGGAGGCATGGCTTATCATTAGAATCTTATAGAATATCTGCTGGCCCCTTAACACTTGCATACTCTTCTCATAATGAAGGGAATTTCAAGGAATTGTTGAAACTTTTATGCAATAATAATGATAACCTATAAAGCTTTTTGAAAGCTCAAAAATGCCACCTACCTTAGTCTAAGTATTTAAAATGAAATAATAGCCATATGCAAAAGATTCATATTGAAAGAAAAATCTACAAAATTGAAAGCATCACCATGTTTTAGTGCTTTGGCGGATGAGACTTCGGATGTTGGTAACATATAGCAATTATCCATAGCAGTAAGGTTCGTTGATATGGAATCAGGTGATTTCAAAATGAAGGAACTCTTTGTTCAATTTATTGACTTACATAACACTAAATCAAAGACGATAGCCAAAGAAATTTTAGCATTCCTTCAAGACCTAGATTTAAATTTAAATCTAATGAGAGGCCAAGGATATGATGGAGGTCCCTCGATAAGTGGTCACGTTAAAGGGGTGCAGTCAAGAATTAGAGAGTTTTATAGAACAGCTCTATATGTTCACTGTAGTTATCATTGCCTAAATTTGATGATATGCATGCGAAATTCAAAACATCCGGAACAGTTTATGTAAAAATATTTTAATTTAATTGGAATTTATTCGATTTTATTATGTATATCGTCTGTTTGTGACTTTTTCACATCACCCAAGAAGAGAAAGCTTTTTATCCCAACGTTTGATGATATTGATTCAAATAATGAAAAAAAAACTAAAATATTTTGTCCAACTAGATTTATTAAAAGATAAAAATCAGTAAGACATTTCATCAAATTATATGAAATTATTTTTGCAGCGTTCGAATCCCATATCAAGCAAAAAAAAGATTTCGTAGATGCTGAAAATCTTTTGCTAGCTTTACAAAGCCCCATTTTTTAATATCAATTCAATGTGTATATTTTTTATTTAATTATACATATGATTTGATTTTAGCAAAATGCTACAAAAAAGTGATTTGGATTTAAGGGAGGTTATAAATAGGGCAAAGGATATTGTTGAAATATTAACAAATATCAGAGATAATTTGGTTGAAAATTTCATGAAATATACGAGAAAGTAAAGGAGATCGCTAATACGTTTAGGATTGAAATAATTTAGACCTAGAGTAGTAGACAGTCCAATCGCTTAAATATTGATGCATCTACGATTGAGGATTTTTAAAAAATAAATATTTTTATTCCTTTATTGATACACTTTTATTTCAATTAAAGGAAAGATTTATTAGGCATAATTTTATTTTAAAAAGCTTTTATTTTCTTCTGTCGGTTGAGTCTGAATTGTTGATTACACTTAAAACGCGAGAAGATATTAAGAAAATCTCAGAGTTTTATTCTGATGATTTATCAGGATCGTATGATAAGTTATTTTGTGATATCGATGGTATAAAAATTTTGATAGAATAGAATGCTCTATGAGACTAAAAACTGCTTTGCAGCCCTTTCCATGTGTAATTGCACTTTAGATTCCCTGCCTATTTTTAATAAAAGTATTGCATTCATTTGCAATAAGAATTATTTATATTTTGATTCATTTGTATTAATTATAATTGTTAAATTATATTTTTTAAATATAGTACAAGAATTACTTATATTTTATTGAATTATATATTTTTTAAATATAGTTATTTACAATAAATTTTTAATATAATAATCTGTATAAAATTTCTACATTTTGAAATTTATTTTATTGTATATTATCATTAAAATAAATGCATAGTTAAAGTGATGTTATTTATATTAAAGTAATGTTATTTATATTAAAGTAATGTTATTTATATTAAAGTATTTTATTAATAAATAAAATCAATATGAAATTCTCTAAAATTTAATTAAAATAATTATTTACTAAATAAGATATATTGAGTTATCATAAAAAATGGAAGGTTGAGGGGGGGGGGCAATTTTTCTTCTTCTTTCTACACTGGATGGATTAATTTACAGTTGACTAAACATAGATTAATGCTTCCAGCCGCTTATTAATCATAAATTGGCCAAACTTCTGTTACTAATATTTTTTTTCATTTAAGCTGGCTACTATATTGGTTAGACACGAATAAAGCACATAATATTGTCAAAATTTAAAAATAAGGATTGGGGCGAAGCCCCCCCTCTCAAAAAAGTCAACCCCCCCCCCCCTTATGAATGAATCCTGGCTACACCACTGGTATTATTTTGTATTAATTTTAACTAATTTTTAAACAATAAAATCAAATTTTGGCAATATTTAGATATTATGTAAAAAAATCTAAATGGCAATGGATAAGAGATTAAAATATTATTTATATTTTATTTTTAAATGTAATTTATAAATTTTATGCTCTTATATTTTAATATATGATGAATTAAAATTATGATGAAGTATAATATTATTGTATTAATATTTAAGTTATAATTAATATAATCGAATATTTTATTTGGCATGTTTATTTTAGGTATTCATGAAAAGAATGATAAGCATAGGATGGAAAATTCTATGAGGTTGGGAAACAGGGATTTCAGGGTTTCTATCTTCATTATTTGACCATAATGAAAGCAGGACTGGTACACATACATAATTGGTTTGTCTCAAGATCAAAATAACTTTATGGGATATTACAAGAGGTTCAAAAAAGTGAAATATTTGCAAAAAAAAATGATTCACAAAAATATTTGCCTTGGTTGTAAGCTGGATTATATAAAGCATGATAATGGCGAAGAGTGGTACCAAAGCAAAATTTGTCAAGGATGGGCACATGGTACATGTTCAAACTTCAATAAATTTTTATATCTCCAAAATATTTATAAATTAACCAAAATTAAAATTTTTATATATAATTACCTTCAATTTATAAATATTATGAAATTTGAACAATAAAACTAAAATTATTCTATACGTATCATTATTAATAACTAAAAATGCATTTCAAATCATTATAGCCTAACATACCAATGGTTTGGGAAGACCCTTGATGTGATTTGCCTAACTCCGCTATTGGGGCTTGTTGGACAAAATTTTCACTTTTAAAAAAATAAAATTTTAAAAATATGATTATATTCTAGAAATTTTTTATAAGGCACCTTTATAGAGTATAGTCTTAGGTATCTATTAATGTACTGTTTTTTATAATATCTGAAGAAACACAGTAGCTATAGCCGATTTTGCAAAATCGTTTCGAGTAGCCCCTGTCTCCCCTACTATTTTTATGTTTAATTTTATAGATGTAAAGATAATTGTTTTCTTTTGTTTAAATTTTTGAATGTAAGATTTTTTAAAATATATTTAAAAGTTATTAGGGCGCACAACAGCCATCAATGAAAAATAATAATAAACTGCTGCGGCCATCCCAAATCTCGGCGTATGCTATATTAGATATATTTATTCAAATAAAGAAATAATTGCGCATTAAAAAGATAGCATATTTAGAACAAATTTGAAATATTTAGCTTCAAATATTTAAAATTTATAAAAGTCAACTTATTTTAACCCATTAATTCTCCACTCGTGATCTCCTAATCATCTTGTAAATTATATTGTCTAAATTATCTTTAAGACCCTCTAACAAGATAAAATATCATAAATTGGGTAAATAAAATTATATGGGCAACTCGTAGGGGAGATGGCCTTTACCCTGATGGATGTAAGACAGGATCATCAGTAAAATTCTCAGGAAGTTATGAAATAATTGGGCTGAAATATCATGTGAATAAAATTCTTAGAGTGGTATTTTTTAGATTATTAAATCCCTTTATCCTTTAGAGGTAATTTTGATATTTCGAATCTTAAATATTTAATATTCATTTAAAATATGGAATAGAATTAACCTACCAGGTAATCTCATTTATATGCTACAAGTCTACAAATTTATAAGTAACAAAAAAATGGATATAAGAGTGCTAATTACCTTATTTCTTTAACAATTATTTGGTGTTTCACAGAGGTAGTGTATTTCAGTTAGTTAGGAGTAAAATCTATTTTATAAGGGGGGGGGCGGATAGTAAATCTTTAATGGTTTAGGGGATGTAGAAGAAGCTAAGTCGGGATTTCATAATTAACTTACATATTCAGTCATTTTATAATTTAATCATATCATATTTTTATCATGCGGGGGGGGGGGTCTCAGGGTCATTGAACTAGAGGGCTCTGGTTGCCTAAACTTATGTTCAATTCATGATCTATATTTATTAATTTATATAAAATTAGAGCATCAATAAGTAACAATCTATGGAATTATGAAATAATTAAAACTCATATGATGATATCTTTTTCTTGGAACATTTAAAAAATTAAAACAATATATAAAATTTTTAATAAATTTATTATACTCAATGATCGCAAAAATAATTAATATATATGATTGGGAAATTTTTTTAGCTCATTTTTAGTTATTCGTTTTTAGTTTTACGGTATCTTATTAACATTATCCCATATTTTCTATATAAACATACAATTTTCTTAATTAAAAATTAATGCTTTTTTTTTGTATTGTAATCGATAATAAAAAGTTTTTTGGTACATTTAGTTAAATTAGGGTCGTCTAAATGCGCATCTTATACTCGCATCTCATCTCATTTTATTTAATATGTTATAATTGAATTATAAACGATAAAATGGTTTTCAACAAAATTTTTATACTTAGTCATATGTTGCATCAACAAACATTTTCTTTATGATCAATACTCTATAATAGCATTTAATTATTTCTCTTTAAAATTAAATCCAAATTTAATTAATTTATTTGTGAAGAAATTTCTGCTTTAAAAAAATATATAAAGCTCAGAGTGGGCAATTTTTTTGACCTGCTTATATTTATAAATTCTAATTATATAAATAAATCGTTTCCAAAATAGCATAAGAAGTTTTAGAGAAATTTTATTTTATTTTAAAAAAAATAAGATTAAAAATTTAATCTGTCAAAAAAATATTGTCATATACATAAAATGGGATTATTATTCATTAATTTATTAACTTTAAATAGGGAAATTTATTTCCTTATTGGTATGCATCCATATATTGTATAAAACAATAAACTTCTTATTCTTTCATTAGATTAAGTTCTGCAACATTATTTAGCAAAACAATTTAGATTCTGCGAAAAGCACCAACACGCAACCTATATTCGCGTTTAAATTGTATAGAAGGAAACCAAGCAATTTTTTTTTAAGTCAAAAATTTGGTAAAAATAGACATAAGGATTAAACTCTTAAATATTATTTTAAAAAAAAATTAAACAAAACAAATATTTAAATATATATTTTGAATAATTTTGTTGAACAAATTAATTTACTACTTCATAAAAAGCATATACAATGTTTTAAGTTCATGACATTTAAAAGAAAACAGTTAAATCGAACTTTTAGCCAAAATTTATCACCTCGACCTCTAAGTTTTTGACGAAAGGTAAATTCATCCTCGAGAAAAATGTGGGGGGAAGGGATCAACTGGTCTTTCAAAGATATTTTTGGCACAGGCTTGTTGATTTAGCCGATTATGCAACACTATTTACAAAATAAAAACTAGGAAAAAATGGTATATTTTTTATAAATTGAATGTGTGCGTCCTAAAATTTTCTAAAAAGGTTCGTAGTTTTATTTAAAAATTCCTATTTGAAGTTTGTTTTTACATAATTTTTTGCCTTGATCTTTTTGGCAAGGGTGTTTAAAAATTTAAAGGAACTAGGTGAATAAAAATTTCTATGAATGTGAATATAATGACGGAGCGAAAATAAAATATCAAATTTTAGATTGAAACTTAAAACTCTTCTATGATTTTTAAAAAGCAAGTTGAAAAAAGGAGAACGTATTCATTTATATTTAATTAATTTCCTAGCCTTTTAAAAGAAAAAACAAGAGAAAATTTAGAAAATATAAATTAAAAAAATGTTTTTTTAACCAGTGTCAAATATATTGCATTTTGGGTATTAGAATTTATTGTATGTTATTTATATATAACAAGGGAGACCGGAGATAGTGTTATCCCGGGGCAGGTAATTTCTTTTCAAATAATCTTAAAACTATTAAACTTTTGAAATTTGACACATATATGTATTTTAATAAAATGTTTCTAAAAACGTTTCGCAGTAATATGCTCGAGAAAAGTTTTAAATGTATTAAAATTTTAAACATAAAAGTAACTTTAAATTTTTAAATTTTTACTAATAAATATTTTTATAAAAGTTACAATATCAATTTTAATTATTAAGTAATCTCAATTTTATCATGTAATATATTGACAATATTTATGTTAATATGTTGAAATTAAATTTAAATTAAATGTGAAGCCCTGGGGCAGGTTTTGACTGGGTGAATATTTTTTTAAGCAAATATTATTTTGAATGAAAACAAAATTCATTTTATAACATTTTACTTAGTGCAGTTTAGAGATCTGCAAAGTTAGGCCAGGCCCGTACCTAGCCCGAACGGGCTTCGCCGGGCTCGGGCCTAATTTTATTTAAAATAATCAGGTTCGGGCCTAGCCTAATATTTTTTTAAAAAAATTCGGGTCGGGTGGGTCGGACCTTGGAAATTTTTTTAAATATATCTAAATTTATCAATTTTATATTGAATTTTTTATGTAAAATAAAAATATTTGATTTGATTTATTGAAACTAAACGACATATAACATATGTCTTTTATTTTGAGTAATTATAAAAATTAATTTCTATATTTAAATAAATTCGGGCAGGGCTGATAAATTTTTTTTAAAAAAATTTCGGGTTCGGACTGGCAAAACTTTTATAAAAAAATATTCGGGTCGGACCGGGCTTGATAAATTAGGCCCGATGCAGATCACTAGTGTAGTTACGTGTAATTTAGTAAATTTTACATATTATGTAGTTTTAAATTTTGTGTGCCTTTTTAGTCATTTTATGTGTATTTTTTGCCCTAATTTGCTTGCCTTTTGATTTTTCATTATTTTTGTATCTTTTTTGACTCTATGCACATTTACGTGAATCATGGCTTGGGTTGGTTTCGCTCAATTTTTGCATAATCTAGACAAAATTTCGCCTGTTGTTTGCGTCGTTTTACATTCTTTTTATATCACTTTGTGCCTTTTATTTATTTTGCATTATATTTTCTGCTTATCGGTCATTTTATGCACTTTATTAGTGATTATTTCGCAGTTTAGAATTTTGCCCACATTTTTCATCATTTTGAATTATTTTTGTGTCATTTGGCTTTTTGTCATATTCCATTATTTCACGTAGTTTAATTATTCATCTATTAATATGGTAAATTTCAAGTTATTAAAATATGAAACAACTAAAAATTTTGTTAATTAGGTTTTTCTGATTGTTTGATCATGCTCATAATTTAATTCTCTGAAGACTTAAGAAAATATATGCACAAAAATAACCAATAATTTTATATGAAAATATAAATTATATTTGGGATATTTGATAAATGGGTTAATAGATTATGGGTCAAAAAAACAATGTCAAAAAGATAAGATTTTTGATTAGTTATAAATAGGAAATTTATATGCTTAGATTAAGTCATATTTATTTACATAATATGCTTCTAAATATTTTTTGACCACTTGATTGGCTTGTCGCCAAGTTACTTTGCAGTTTTCTTAATAACTATATTATTATTAATCTAAATTCATTAATGAAAAGAACAACTATACCATATTTATCATTGCTAATTATTAAGAAATCCATCCACTAGAACCTACTATCACTTAGATAATTAACTTTATAAATTAAATTTTATTAATGGGATTTAATGCTATTTATATTTAATGCGATTCTTAAATATATATTGACCACTGCATAGGAGCCTACTGGGGGTGCCCCCCTTAAAATATTCTTAAAAATAGATAATAGATCCATTATTTAGACATCATATTTTCATTAAAAAATTTACAGAACCCATAGAAATCTTTATAGTCATCACTTAACTACTTACCTAAAAAATAGGCCCGATGCATAGTTTCCAATATTAATAGTAAGTAATAATTATATTTTTTATACAATTTTATTATTATTATAAACTTATATTGTTTTAATAACTCTTGTAAATGAAGCATCTATAACAAAAAAATAAAATAAATGACATTTTTAGCAAATTTTTAGTACGATTTTTATACATAGAGATAACTAAAATTTATCATATTATATTTTTTTATCATTACAACTTTAACTGTTTTGTAAATTCTTGAAAACAAAGCGTCTAATAAAAAAAAAGGAATAACATTTCCAACTATTTTTTAGCATGGTTTTGGGCAGGTTTTAATTTTAATAAATGCATAGAGATCGAGATAAAATGTATAATATTTTTTTATTAACAACATTAGAAATAATCAGTTAATCCTGTCCATACAGTAAAATTTATATTTAAGATCTTGGATAATTGTAAAAATTTCTACTTAGATTCCTATTCAATTTAAAATATAAACTTTTTTTAATCATATAATTTTAGATAAAATAAAGGGAGTGTTACTTTTGTGCTACAGACAATTTTTTTTAACATTAAAATATATCAACAAATTGTTATTGAGACTATGGGAATAGCTGAAAGCATGTATTGTAATTTAAGGAAATTAGGGCAAAAGTAGTGGATGAATTTCATAAATTATAGGTCAATGTTGAGTCAAAAGCAGAGCTTAATCAATTTAATATTTGTAGAGACACATCGTTCCAATATAATGTAGGGTCAGTAGAATACCCTCTTAATCCCCCTCTTATATACCTTTATAACTCAAATACTGATTTATCAGGTCTCCAAATATTACCATAGAATAATCCTCCCAAATCTATTTCACATCTTGACAGAGAAAATAAATTAAATATTTGGCATATTTTTTATTACTTTTCCCTAATATATTAAAATAATTATATATTTTGGCTACTATACTCATTAGTAGTACTAATGAGAAACAACATTTTCTTTTTTAAGAAAAATAAAAACCTGTTCCTTTTTAGGTGAGTATGACGTAATATCGTCAATGAAATTAGAGGGTGCAGAAGTTCATGGGAACAGGAATAGACCAATATTATTTTTAAAATTCAGAATCTTTTATAAATTCTTAAAATCAATAGTATATACTAAGAAAAAATAATTCTGAACAATTAAGTGGCTAGTTTTGAGTGTTTTTTATATTTTTCTGAACGATATATTTTTTAATCTGAAAGTTTCAGTTCTAAAAAAAAATATTTATTTATATGGTAAAAGTGATTCATACGCCGGTTATATGAATTTAACATTTTATTACCCACATTAATATATATCAGAAATTGCCAATATTTTATAATAAGTAGTCTCAGTAAATTTCTAAAATAAGTAACTGGCTACGAGCATGAAATAGTATATATATTTAAGGTCATCCATTATTTTACTTCTCCTATGTTTCAAATTAATCTAGAAAAATATATTTATAAATATTAAATTATTCATGGATTGAGAATGCCTTTTTTTAAAAAAAGAGAAATTTAGGGTGGATGCTTAATGTCCCAAAACCAAATTATATCGGTGTAGGGGATTATCAAAAAAAAATAGCAAGGCAATATTCTTTCCTTCCTCGGAAAAAATATTTCTTACTTCCACCACGAATTTCTTACTTATATTTTTACATATTTTTGTATAATAAAATTATATAATTTAATAATAAAAATAATCATCTAATAATTTATATTATGTTGCCACTAATGAATTTATTGTATATTTTTTTATTACCTGATTATTATAAATATATAATATAATAATCAAAACACTGCCTTTAATATGTATTTTATGACTTGGTATTTTATAATATGAATATAAATGAAATTTAAGTTATAAATTTTTTATGATAAAATCATTTTAATTGTACTACCACATAAAATAAATTATATCGATGACATTAGGTATTTATTATTCAATTTTTATAGTGATATAATCTTTTTTATTTATACAATTAAGCAACTTTTATAATTTGGGCAATCAAGAGCGGCCAAGTTTTAGTAAACTTTAACTTAAAAAAGACTTTTACAAAGACAATTTTAATAAGTTTTAACGAGAGGGACTACCTAAAGAGTTCAAGATAAATAGGTGGTTAAAGATGGAGATATGATCACTTCGGAGATTCTACCTTAATTTCATTTACTTTCAAATCGGATAAATTGTTTTTAGTTTTATTTGTAATATATATTATTCTCGTCTAATAATAATATAAACATTTGGGCTACATCCTAGTTCGTCCTTTTTCTTTTAAGAATTCTAAATATCTCATCTGAATAGCGATTTTCAAGAAAAAATAAAAAATACGCACATCTTTATGTTTATTTTAAAAATTTCAATATCTGATGTTAAAATCTAGAATAAAAAAAGCAAAAAATGTACTGCTATTCTGAATAGAATTGAGAATTAAGAAACTTAAATATAAGTCATAAGACGCGATCTTATGATTTTCATTTGTGTTAAATAATCTAAACTAAACGTTTTGGTGTTATATTTTGTATAAATATTAAAGATAAAAAGAATTTTACAAATAAATCTCTAGTGCAAATACAACTTTTATTTGAGTAATAAATAATTTTATTTTCATCTAATAAATCATTTACCAATTAGGAATTAAAGGGGTCCTATTTATATATTAATACTACTTATATTATTAAAACACCATCTCACTATCTCACTGTAGTCTCTTTATCATTTTTCTTCTGAATCTTTTGTTAATAAATTATAATCTTTTTTTCCAAAATTGATAATCTATCTCATATCGAATTACTAAATAAAGAATAGAACTATTTTTTTACTTTTAAAAGAAATTGCTTATTGATAAAATATATAATAACTTATGTATGGGGGAAAGGAAAGGATTTTAATATTTAAAAAAAATGATGTAATAATAAGTATACATTTCTTCTTGTAATTTAATACATTGACCTAGTATTATATAATAGGGACCTACAGGATAAAATTTTTCAACCCGATTTATAGGAAGAAAGTTTTTTCACGACCTATCCCGAACATAAAACTATTTCACATTCCAGACCTAACCAGCCACAAAAATCATAATTTATATAAAAAAAGTACCTAATATTAGTTTTTTTGAGTATATGCTATAAGAAATATTCTAAAATGAATAAAATTATAAAAATTAATATTATTCAAACCATGATTTTTATATCGCTGTTTAAATTCAAAATTGTAACAAAAATATTTTCAAACCCGAAAAAACTTAGGAAAAAAAATTCCTAATACCCGATTTAACCAGAAATAAAAAATAATCCAAATTTCCCCGTCCACAACTCATGGTTCGGTTTTGGGTTGAGTTGGGTTTTGCAGTCCTCTGTTATATATAAAAATAAAATATGATAAAGAAAATATAATATAATTGTATTAATGATACTTTTGTGTATGTGTATATTTTTTCATCAATTGACTGGAAGAAGGTTTATAACAAAATAAAATCTACAGAAATTATTACTCATAAAATAAAATAATCGATCAAATTAAAAAAAATATATATAAGTAGGGAGACACTGGTTAAGGGAAAAGTAGGGTAAAATGATAGGGTTTCATAAATTAACAGAAAGACTGGAAAAAATATATTTATTTTTATACTCCGTATCCGCGTCATCAATATTTCTGAGTGGGCCCTCTTGATATCTTTTTGGATTTTTAAAATTTTTTGTTTCAATCTAAAAATGTTAAATTAATCGGAATTTATATTCAAAGTTCTAACATGTATAAGCTATTGAATAAAATTTTCCAAAACTCTACCTCACATAGAAGTGAGCCAGTTACCTAAGTTGACTTAGATACCTTGAGGAGGCATAGTTATAAAACATTTAATTAAATACAATAAATTACAAATAAAAAAGGATAATTGTGTCGGTAATATGCATAGCTGATTATAAAATTAACAACTGGAGTTGAATGAGCAAAATATGCAAGTAATATCACTGCGATTACTTTTTTTCTACTATTAACATTTGAGTAAACAAGAGAGGGAAAATTCTAAGAAAATTTCCGAGTTTTCATAAATACTATTAATATAATTCTTTGCACTTACACCGTATTCCTAAAAAATATATAAAATGATGTCATCATAAACTATTTTTATTTAAAAAATAAATATATAAGTTAATTTTAAAATGACTATAATTATTAATTTTCCCAAAAAGAATGTGACACCAAATTTTTATTAAAAAAAATATAACGCTCCCAAAGGCCTTTAAAAGTGAGTCATAACTATCTAATGTTGTAGCATGGAAAGCCACCTAAAAATCTTTCCCCCTTTTAAGAAAATCTTGCATAGGCCCCTGTTCTTTATATGCTATTTATATGATAAAAAAAAGGTAAAATATAATCCACCGTTATTGCCTTGATGTTCAATCATTAATAAATTCGATACAATTTTAAAGATTGAATACTTGGTATTTAGATGATGGCTTTATAGCCGGTAACATCATTTAATTACCCCATTCTGCACATTATTAATAATCTTATGTTCAATATAAGTTTATCTATATTTTTTCTCACAAATTCTATTATCCCAATCCTCCCTTTCAAATATAGTTCTATCCAGGAACTCACTCATTTTGGTTCTCCAATTGGTGGTCATTAAAATTAAGACGTTTTTAGAACAAACATATTATAATCGAGTAGTAATACAATCAGTTTGTTTTGAATGAATTACCAGCCCATAAGGCGATATTTCTATTTAAAAATTATTTTAAAATACCCAAGATCATATATACTAAGATCAGCCTCAATCTTTCATTAGCATGAGTTTTATATCCACATAAGAGGAAATCTTGAGACAAATCGTACCTCCAGGCCTCTCTTTAATGTAAAAATGGCGGGATTGGTTTCCGTCACCCATCTCTCCTCTTTCTTGTTGCTTATATCTCCACAAGATTAAGCATTTCAAGTTTAATTCCTATTGGTCATGATCTTGACCTAGAAAGCGCTCATTTGGTTGAGCAATTGTCAACCTGACATTAGCAAACCTGCATTCACCCTTCAGAAAACTGGAATATTTCCCTAGTGTCTCACTCCGTTGATCATCTCTTATCGAGTGATTCTTTAGAACAATGTCTCAGGAGAGCTATTCTGAATTATATATCGGGCTATTAATGGCTATCGGCTATTCGGCGCTATATTTTTATAATCGTTAATTTTTTATATATGCCCTTTGTTTTAAATTCGTTTTTTAAAACTCAATTTTACTTTTGTGTTATTTGTTTTACCTTTTCCGTCTTTGCCATTTCGCCTTGGGTAAAATAAATAATTTGTCGCAAAATGTGAGGCTACCTCCAAAACTATCGAGTTAAATATTTAATTATATAAATATTGTAGCTAACGGATATCAATTATTTTTAACTAGGAAACAAAATATAAAATTTTTAAAACAAAAGAGCAAATGATTTTCCGTTAAGCATTTATACTATCATGAAATTTAATTAATAAAATATATACAATTGATATAAAGATTATCAAAAACTATAAAAAGTATGAATATCAATACTTATTATACTATAGCTAGCACACTTGAATAAATGCTATATTTTACATTATAATTTAATAATCTATAAGGTCCTCATTCTATTAGA
This sequence comes from Gordionus sp. m RMFG-2023, assembly GCF_954871325.1. NCBI lineage: Eukaryota > Metazoa > Nematomorpha > Gordioida > Chordodea > Parachordodidae > Gordionus > Gordionus sp. m RMFG-2023. The sequence continues at coordinate 45,635,636 of NC_088776.1, forward strand.
TCTATTTCTATAATAAAAGAGAAAGAACATTGTCAGTGATATTTTTATTTATTATTTACATATTTATCCAAAAAGATGATATACAATAGGGGTTGCCAGGTCTTCCCGTCAGCTGGAGACTCCCGCAATTTTTTGACACGCAGACATCTCACTCCCGAAAACTATCGCAATCGGAAATCTACCGCAAAAAATCTACCACAATTTGTTTCTCCCGCACAATTTTTTTTAGCATTTTAGCATTTTACGTTTTTAATATATAAATAATAATTTTCAGAAATAGTAATTGATTATTTTTATATTTTTATATTATTCAAAAAACATATCTAGTTTGTAAATTTCTATCTTAGTCATATGTTTTATTTTTATCCAATAATAAATCAACTTCATTCAATCATATTTTATCATAGTGAAAACTTTACTTGTGGTAGAACAAAAATGAGTAAGGCTGTCACCAATGTTTTAGGACCTGAACAGGAGGTCAAATTTTGACGATTTGAAAGATGGGCATCCATAGGAAATTCTAACAGATGCATCTAATAAGGGAAATATTAAAACATTTCCCTTGATCCTCAGCTATTTCAACTAAAATAAGGGCGTTTCATTAAAACTGTTAAAAAAATTTTCCCTCAGATAGTGAAAAATCCAAAGACATAGCTAACCATATAATGGTAAATATAGCAGATTCGAGATTATCAATGAGTTGCATATCAGCTTTCTGCACTGATAATGCCTCAGTGAATTTTGGCAAAATCCAGAGGGTATTTACAGAATTGAGGCAACACAATGTTGACTAATATCAATTGGCTGCATGTGCCATATACTACATAATTTTGCAAGAAGGCAATGAATGTATTATCTGTAAATTCAAAATAATTGTAATGAAATGTTTTAATAAATTTAGTTCATCAACTAAAAGAGTTAATGAATTAAAAGAGTTGGTGGGTGAGTTGTTGGCACATGTCCATATCAGGTGGTTATCATTAATATCCGCCATCGATAGAATTTTAAAATTTTACGAACCTTGAAAAAATATTTCTTAAATAAAGATTATAAAAGTTGTCCTAATATTTTTAAAAAAAATTTCGAGAATGAAATGGCAGAGGCATATTTAGTATGATTTAACATGTAGGAAATTTACTACTTACTGTTAATATGCAGTTACGATCAGAAATCTTTTAATAAAGATTCACAAAATTATGCTGCAGCTGTGTTCATCTTTACAGTAAAAAATTGATAATAAATTTTTGGCGCTATTGCTAAAAAATAATAATAAAATGTTCAAATATTACTCTAGTTAAGGCATTTTTAAATGAAGCAAATTTTTTTATTAAGACAATTTTAGAATATTTGCAATCAAAATTTGATTTCAATAACTCGATTTGCAAGTATAGATATCCTTGGAACAGAAACCATTAGAACAGAAACCATTAATTGATTGTTTTTGTAATTAAATAAATATATTAAAAATACCGATAGACATTGATGCACATTTTGTAAAATATATTGATATATTTTCAAATTCTTGCAATACAATCAAAAAAAAATTTCTCAAGTTTATTCAAAATCAAAATAAGTAGGCTGTAAATCGTTTTTTTTTAAATATTCGATTCATCATCGGGATGACCTAATAGTAAAGATTCATATTTCGATGTTGGAATAAGATCTCTAAGGTTAGGTTATGTTAGATCTTTAACTATATATTATATAAACTATTCTTTAATCGAAATGAGACCAAGTAGCCTACAAATGTATTTCCAGTTATAAAAATAAAATTTTTGGTTTTATATCCCAAAATATATAACTCGCTTGTAAATGTATATCAGGGGACATAAAATATCAAAATGGCTAAAAGGTGAAACGGAAATCAAAACACTAAAACCAGAAAAAATTTATACGCGGATAAACGTTAAAGTTTTAAGCTTAGCAAGGGGACTATATGTAAGTACTCTCATAAATGAGATAATAATTAGTTTTGTCTAAATTTAAAACTTCATTTAACATATATATATATATTAATTTTTTTTACAAGACTCATTAAAATTTAAAAATGTAATAAATAGTTTAAAGAAGAAGTAAAAAGAAACAATAATCAAAAATAAATAAAGAAACATAGCGTCTCTAGGGTTTATGTAATTTGTGTTTAAGAAAAAATTAAACATTTTTACAATCGTTTTTATCAAAAATATTATCATTATTATAAAATGATTTGCTACTAAATCCATAATATGTAGAGAAACAGCCCAAAAGTCTAAACCTCTTCACGGTGGTCACCTTCTTCCAATCCCATTTAGGATGTTTTAACATTAATGTTGATGGTTATAATATATTCACAGATTGATCATTAAGACCTAATTAAGATTAAAAAAAATATGATAAGTTAGAAGCCATATTAATTTACCCTATTGATATTTATTGTAAAAGGCGAACAGGGAAAACAAAATTTTTATCTAAATAACATAGGGCCGGGGCTATAAGGCAAGTTATACACATGGTTTTTAAAAAATATTATAATTTACCTCCAAAATTAGTTTTTATAAGAATATGGTTATACGATACCGCCATGGCATATATAAGAGTATACGGTTTCTTTTTTATATCACGTAGCATCCAATGTTAAATACCAAAATACCCCTAAAACTACCTCTTTAACCTGAAAACCATTTTATTTCAAAATAAAATTAACGGCTGATAGGATGTCCGGCTAACCATTTCATTATTTTTATTTTTTAACTAATTAAATGCTATTATGATAAAGACAAAAATAATTATTAATATATAATTCAAAAAATATTAATAACGATATAATGTTTATCCAAATATTAAATATTAGATATAACTAATTTATATTTTTGACATATTCATTTTATTAAAGTTGGTTTTTATAAGATGAGATTTACAATGCATAACCTGTTGATACAAACACTCCTGTTTTTAATGTTTTCCCTTTTTTAGCCTTTTGATCTTGGCTCTCAGAAATTTTATAAGCTACTAGTTATTTATTTAACTTAGTTTCAAACATATTTAAGCCATTTACAATTTTATCATCTGTAATTGGTAAAAAGAAATATTAAGGTATTATCAAATCCTTTTTTTCGTAATAAATTTGAAATATGTTTTAATTAAAATCCAAAATTTTTTTATATCATTTTTATTTTCTAATAAGAGACAAAAATTTTGACACAATCGTAAAATACGTATTAACTATGTTTCATGTAAACTAAGAGTTGATGATATTATTTTTAGAGATTGAACACAACATTTTAGAGATAAAACAAGGGTTCAAGATTGAAATATAATTAAACAGTGTTTGCTTTTAATATAAAAACAAATTCTCTTAAAAATGATTAAATTGGTTGATTTTATCAATATTGGAAAAATTGTTTAAAATTTGTGAGAAAGTTGAGAAAAAAATGATAAAATAAAATTGATTACTGAAAAAATTACGTTAGGTTTTAAGAGATTTAACGGTTATATACTACAGATTCTGAAGATTATTTTAAAAATACATTTAAGCTAAATTATAATTACAAGCAATCTCTAGATTCAATTCAGTGGGAGTTAAACACAAATAATTAATTTTTAATTAAGGTTATACATATATAATTCATATAGAATAATGAGAATTAGAATTTACCTACGATTACGGTTTAGACCCTATATCACTTCCGGAAAATATCTAGAATAAACAAATAGCCCCCACCCCATGGCTTCTCCTTTTCTTCTAAAAATGAATAAAATAAATATAATTTAAAATGAATACTATAATTTTTTGAAGAAAAAGTATACTTAAAAAAATAATTACTTAGTGTAAAATTTTTCGGATGATTGTTCTCTTGAGTCATCTGTTTTGGCAGAGATAAATTTACCAGCTTTTTGAAGATGCGGGCAAGTGCATTAAATTTGGTAATAGTGGTGGTAGTAGCTAGGCAGAATAGGTAGCCGCCGGGTATCGGCATATTTTTCGAATTTTCCTCCTTCAACCACTGACAATATGCCAGGGTTTCGGTTGTAAGTAGAAAAATTACACTTAAGTCCCAGGAAAGGAACCGACCCTCGTTCCGTATGATATTGATGATCCCGTCTAGGGGGCAACTATCGTTGTATAGGTCTGATATTTAAGAGACCAGTATGGACTCTCTTGATGATGGCGGCTAAGAATATGGTGATGAGATCGGTCATTGCTATAATTACTGTGAACAAAATGTCCTGCGGGCTTTCCACATTTATAGAAAATGTAAGTAAGTGAGAAGAAACTGCGCAAGTGAATGGCTACAGTGAAACCAAATTCTTGTTTATATAGAAACCTAAGTTTCTAGAAGGAATTATATTATTAATTTTTTTAAAATTAAATCTTTAACATTCAGATGGAACGCGAGAGCAATGAAATAAATGGTATGGAATTGAAATGGAAGCACGTTCTTCTATAAGCTTATTCAAAAAAAGAAAATGATCATATTATTTTTTGAATTAAAATATAAAATAATATATATTTTATTTTAAGATAATATATATTTTATTTTAAGAATAATTCATAAAATTAAATAAACACATGAATAGCAGTAATAAGAGTGCAGACATCGTATTGGAACATGGAATCGATGAGAATTCTTAATTTTTCAATTTTAAATCATTTTCTAAGAGTAGAAGTCGAAGTGACCCGGCACAAATCGGACCACAGAGATTTTCAAAACAGTTTTTCTACCCTGCTCGTAAAATAATTTTGTACAAATTGTCCAGCTCCGGAAAGTAATTATTTTTTTATGAATGATAAAAATTTTTTTTGCCTAATTACATGCTTTAAAAACAAAATGTTGACATAGCCCGTAAAAATATTTTGAACAAATTACCCATCTCTAATGCAGAGTATACATATCCTATAAAATTTCAGACAATTTTTTTCCATAAACTTTTGTGTATTTTTTTAAAAATTTGTATTAAAAATCTTTATAAAATTAATATAGATCAAGAGTAGTTTAAAGGCAAAATTATCTGAAATTCACAGTGTGGTTTACTCTATACATGTTGGCATAGATTTCAGGCTCAGTCAGTTTTTTAAAAAAAATTAAAAAGCTATCTAAGTAAATAATATAAAATTGAGAGTTTCATAATCCCAATGGATTTCATTATCCTAATACGACATTTATATTCGTATTATTTAATATATTGTATGATTTTATAAAGGATAATAATAATAATAATGTATAAGAAGGAAAAAATAAACCTATAATTTTTATATTTTCTATTAATATATATTTTTTTAAATATATTAAAACATCATTCGTACGTAAACTTAACCATTAAAAATATCGCCTCATTTACAATTCTTTAATCGTCGCGATTTATTAAAATAAGAAAAGAAATATTACTATTAAATTCTGGTACTAAAAAAAATAATATTTAAATTTTTATTATTATAAAATACTATATTTAGTTAAGTAACAAAAACAACCAAAAACATTTAAATTTTTCTTAGTGAAATGAGTATAACATTTTTTTATTATCCTTGTTATGTTATAAGCGTTTAATATTTTTTTACGACTCTAAAGTTTCTAAACGTGTTATAGTAATATAAACGATGCTACAACTTATTTTTTTTATGATAAGTTACTAAATCAATTTTTAACCTTTTTTTTGATCAATAGCCAAAATTAAAAAAGTTGTCATGAATGAAAAATTGCATTCGTTTCTAAAAAAAACTAAAAAACGATATTTTATGTATTATAAAGCCCCACAAATGTTTTAAGAAATATTAAACTCAAAATCTAAAATTAAAATTTTTTTAAAAAGGATTAGTACAAATAATAAATGGCTTCTATCCTGAACCGGAACCCGAACCGTTGTGTATAAAGATTAGATTAGGTTTGGTTATGATTTTGGAACGATAGTTTAAATAGAATAATTACATAATTTATGAATGTGATATAAAATTAAATTATAACTTGATCCTAAACAAATTAGAGATCCTCAAAATTAGGCCCGGCCCGTACCCGGCACAAGTCATTCGGGCCGGACTCGGACCTAATTCTATTTAAACTAATCGGGTTTGGGCCGGGCCGGGCCTATATTTTTAAAACCTTGGAATTTTTTTTAAATATATCTAAATTTATCAATTTTATATTAAATTTTTTATGTAAAACAAAAATATTTGATTTTATTTATTGAAATTAAACGACATATAACATATGTCTTTTATTTTGAGTAATTATAAAAATTAATTTCTATATTTAAATAAATTCGGGCCGGGTAGGTAAATTTTTTTTAAAAAAATTTCGGGTTCGGGCCGGGCCGGCAAACCTTTTTTAAAAAAGATTTCGGGCCGGGCTAGCTTGAAATAGGCTCGATGCAGATCACTAATATAAATACAGGTTTAAGTTTAATCAATCTCTGTGATTTGATAGGTTTTTTTAAATATAATAAAACGATAAAGCTATTTGTAAATCCTTTAGATAAAATAAAGGCGTTTTAATAAATGGTTTTAAATTAAATTATTATATTTTTAAAATAATAAAAATTCGGTTACGGTTTGAGAAATTATTTTTGGTTCATCTGCTCTTCCCGATCCGATTTTAAATAAAGAATCCAAATCAATCCTGTCATATCTTTTTAAATTTATTTCTTAACAATGGCAAGTTATATTTATTTTAAGAACATTCTCCGTTTCATGAGTCATAGCTCAAATCTCCTGAAAACTTAGTGAATAAACATCTATCGCGTGCTTGTCCATTTTAAATAGTTTCACTGTGTGAATATGTTATATTATAATATGGAATCTATGGAGATTAGGAATCTTCGAATATTATATTATTTACTGGCAGAGATTTTAAAATTGTAAAAATCTGATTAGACTGGAAATGCATTCCAGAATTTGTAGCATATCTACTCTATAAATTCCAGATAATATTCGCCATAAACTCTTGGGTATTTTTTTAATTTTATATAAAAAATCTTTTATAAAATGTTATAAACAAGGAATACTTCAAATATTCTAGACAATGTCTGAAAATTCACAGTGTGAATACTCTATACATGTTGGAATAAATTTCTGATCAAATCAAATTTTTCAAATTTAAAATTCTTTCTTAATAAATGATTTAAAATTGAAAGATCTCGAATCCCAAGGGATTCCATATCCCAATACGACATATAAATAGAAATAATATAACGAATCAGATATTCTTAAAAAAATTTTTTGAATAAATCATCTCTCAGTCGTGTAGAGTGATAATAAATTTGAGTTTAGCGTAGAATAGTCAATGGATTGGATAGTTATATGAATATGAGCCAATAATCATTAAAACTTGTCTTTTTTAAAAAAAGAAGAATTTTTTTATAAGAGTAAAATTTTGAAAATTAATTCAATATTTACAACAAAGATTTATATTTTATTTTTTTTAAACTCCAAGTCCAATACAAACAAACTTTGTATATATAGATAATAGATAGATGTTACAAATACTTATAACTAACTAAACTATATATTTATTATTATTATTGGCCTAAATTTATTTTGATATATCTAATAAGGATATCAACTTCTTTATCTTCTTTTATCTTCTTTTATCTTTAAAGTTTTCAATAGAGAGAATGTTTAAGGTTTTTTTTATAGTTGTCCCTACCAAAATGCGAAAATTTTTGGTATTAAAGTAAAATAATCAATATAATTTGATTAAATATACATAAACCGATGAAAAAAGATTGTTTAATCAAAGCTGATCATTAACCTAAATATTGAGTTAAAATATTGATAAAGGTTCTAGAATTATATAGGTAGAAAAGTAGAGCGGCTTGTAATGGAAGAAGTAAATCTAAGAGAAAGAAAATGTATTCATAAAAATTAGGTTTGATATAATTTAGGCTGATGATTAAAGCAGATGTTGATAAAGTATAAGAAAGAATAGAGAAGAAGAATTTTAGATTTCAGAGCATTTCTATATGAGAAATAGCAGAAATATAATAGAATTTATTATAGTTTATAAATAGGATAAAGTCCTTTATTTATAACATTTATAAAATTTGTAACTTAGCTTGTATCACATTTTACTTCTCTTAACAACCCCAAAAGAAAAAGGTAAAAATAATTCGTAAAAGCAGCAAATCCATGATTTATACCCATAATTAATTATTTTTTAAAATTACCAATATAAATTTTACTGTCCTATTTTCAACTGTTTTAAAATGGGAATGACAATTTAGGTTTAAATAAAGGATAAAATATTTTGATCTCATCTTATATAATTTCAAATATATTTTTGATCTGTCGAATTATAATAAGTCAATAATAAAATAACTCACGGAATATTTTGATTTAGCACCATTTTCAGACAGATAAAATAAAATTCGCTTTTAACTAATATATATTCTGTAATATAAGTATTCTAATTTTTCTATATTTGGACAATTCACATACACAAAGTGGGTTAATTTTGAAAAAATAATATGTAACTTAACTATATACCTGTAGCTTTATTTTTATATAGCCAATTATGTAAAAAAAACGTACTATATTTAAAATAGTTATTAATATTTTGAATATAAAAATCGATATATTGTATATAAACACTAGCCAAATTGAAATTTAACATTAATCTCTCAAGTAAAATATAATAAGTATATAATTATCATAATTTTATTATAACTCTCGTTAAAAAAAAGGTGTCAAAAAGGGGCAATTTGAAATATAAGGTAATATGAGAGAATATTTAATTAAGATAAATTAGTTTTAAAAAATGTATAAATTACATTCAAGTAGCGAATGTAAGAAATATAAGATAAATATTTTTAGTACGTATTATAAATAATTATTTAGTATCATCTATTTCAACTCGTTACTTAAGAAGTTTTCGCGAAAGAAAAGGGGGGGGGGCAGGGTTAAGATTTGTTTATGTCAATATTTTGTACTACTCTTTAATCAGTGTATAAACAAATTATTAGCCAAAATTAATTTAAAGCCAACTTAGGGCTAATTAATATATTGAAAGATTTAGTTCTGAAAACTAATTTAATGTTTAGCTTTTTATTATTTTATTTTAGTGCTTGCATCTTTTTGGTAGACAGTAATAAGAAGTTAAAATAAGATAAAAATCAGCAACATGCTAGAACGGAAAATATAGAATTATAGAAAAAATAATTTTTAATCAATTTCTTAACAATTATTACATAATAATAATAATATTTGATGCTATATGTTCATTTTTATTTTTCACTATATACTTACCAGAGAACGTTCTAAGAGGATATGTTAAGAAACAAATTGTTTTTCAGACTACAGATAGTAAATAATAATCAAACCTTGTTTCCTTCTTAAAAAACAATTTTAATTTATATTAATGAACTATTTATATATTTTTTTTTAATTAAAAGTTTTAATAAAACATCGTGTCAAAAAGAAAAAGGAAATAAATATTATGGAAATGGGAGACGGATAAAAAAGATATTAAAAACTCAATGTACTATCATATATTTTCTCATACTAAATCAAATATGAAACTTTTTCTATGTCCGTAAATTTCTGGTGCAATTTATTTAAAATTAATATTTTTATTTGCAAATATATAAATAATAATAATCATTTAGCTTGCTAAATTTACTTAGAAAATCAGCCATCATCGTCGATCCTAAATCATCTAAAATTATCAACAAAATACTGGTGTTCAAAGAATATTCTACTCTCATAAGATTTTTCAAAAGTATATGATACACCATGATTTCGTAAATTGCTTATAAGATAATTATATAATATTCGCTGTTATTTAGTGAAGTACCGATTTATCACCATGTAAAGAATTGTAATATAAAATAAGTTAAAGGGGTACTTTATAGGAAAATTGATAACTAGAAGATGTGAGGGTTCCATTTATTATAAAATGAAATTTAAATTTAATTCGAAAAATATTTATAATCAGGGACCCGAAGGTCATTTTTGCCTTCCTGTCTTTTTACGGCCAAAAATATAGTTCTCTGGCATTCCACGTTCCGAAACGCATTCCTAAAAAAAGATCTATATTATTTCTATTTTATAAATGTACATGTCACGTTATAAAGTGTCTCCAAACCTAAAGATTGATTTAAAAAAGAATTTTAATTTTTTTAAATACCGAAATCTAAACGGAAAAGTGAAATAATCAGATATTATCAAAATTTAACCTTTTAAATATGTTATACTAAGTTTTGAATATCACGATAAAGTGTCGCATGATAAAGCCGCTTTATCAAATGACTGAGTTATAAAGTGTCGTCGTGATAAAGTGTCGTCGTGATAAAGTGTCGTCGTGATAAAGTGTCGTCGTGATAAAGTGTCGTCGTGATAAAGTGTCGTCGTGATAAAGTGTCGTCGTGATAAAGTGTCGTCGTGATAAAGTGTCGTCGTGATAAAGTGTCGTCGTGATAAAGTGTCGTCGTGATAAAGTGTCGTCGTGATAAAGTGTCGTCGTGATAAAGTGTCGTCGTGATAAAGTGTCGTCGTGATAAAGTGTCGTCGTGATAAAGTGTCGTCGTGATAAAGTGTCGTCTGATATTGTCGCCGCGATAAAGCGCCGCTTATAAAGTGTCGCGTGATCAAATTCGCTAGGCAAACAAAATTATCTTTTGAAATTCAAATTTTATTATACAATATTAATTTTATAACAAAAAAAACGGTTAAAATTATTTTAAATTTAAAAAAAAAGGAAAAGTTCTTATAATCTTAAAAATCACGTAACAAATGGGTAAATGATGTTATGTGATCAAACTGGAAATAAAGAAAGAAAAACGAATATTTATGAATGAGATATTACAAATATTATTATATCTTATAATTATGTAATAAATTCAAATAAAATTTTCATAATGAACTGTTCTGAGAAGGTTCCTAATTTTTTTTTAAATTTATTTTTAAGCCCTAGCCTAGCCTAAAAAAATTTAGGAAACAAACAAAACGAATAACATATTATAAAGTTAAAATAAAATGAAAATCGCTAATATGACAAAATTAAATTTTTTTTTAGGTGCACCGCCCGATCCGAGTTTAAGTAATAACGCCTAATAATCTGATTCCCATAGAATCGGTCTCAAGGCATCATTGCTAGACCTCTTCAAATCGATAACCCTAACCTTAATGCATATTTTGTTGAGTTTAAAACAATTTATTGCACTCAATCAACAATTGTACTGGATTTTTAATTAAAAAATAACATTTTTAAAAAAATATTTTGGCTAAAACTCCAAAATAATCTGTAATCATGTACTAAACTATAAATCTAACTATTTTTTTTATATCCATTGTAAAAAAAATATATTAAAGGTTTTCAAAATAATACTTTATGACACAATTTCTATTACTAGAGGAGGCTCATTGCGCAACGAAGGCCATATTTAAATATTCATAAATTATTCTATTAAAATATATTATTTAAAATAGTTTTGTATCCATAAATGATAGCATTTTACTGACTAATTGTGGAGCGAAGATAAACTTTTATAATGGGTGGGGGGGGGGGAGGGTCTTACATTTAGCACATTATTAAAAAAGGTATCACAATATATAAGTTATACATTTTATAAAATCCAATGTAGCTTTAGGGGGTCAGTTACTGAGATATATGATTAGACTTGAAGTTGCCTAAAGACCCCCCCCCCCTCGCCCATGATTTATAAGTGGATAAGATGGATAATTTTTTAGGTTGATTTTAGCTAAACTAAATATCAGCCAGGGGCCTCTTGTGGACTATAGTTATTCTGCCCAGGGCTAAATTTAATTTTAAAAAATGGATTCATTTGACCCTATTCCTATTGTATCATCTTTAAGTTACTTTTTTCCTCCTAGATTGGATATAAAATATTTGTATAATTATTATCTAATATCTATATTTCAGGATAAATTAAATCATATATCTTTTCTAAATAAATAATAAAAAGTTTGTCATAACGCTTTAATAATATGTATATTATCAATTTTTAAAAAAAATTATATTTATTTTCTACCATCATAATAAAGAATCAAATTTATATTTTTCTTTTCTGTTCTGTTCTGCTGTCTGCTTTGCTGTCTTTTCTATCTGTCCTTTTATTAATAATAAAAAAATAAAATAAATTTCTATAAATTATTATATAGTAATTTTTTAAACAAAGAACAAAATAAGATGCGATCTTAAATTTTTTTATTAGAAAATAAAAGTTTATTAATATTTATTATAGATTTACCTTATACACGAAGATTCGTATTATTTTTTTTTACTATAAAAGCAAAATATATTTTATGTAATATTTATATAAGGTTATTATAATCTCGATTGATTATTAGATTATAAGATGTGGTTAGGGAATATAAAAAAGATTTCTTAATTCTTTATTTGTAAAAGAAAGCGACTTTTAATCTGATTTTTCTTAAAATAATAATATTTTATTAAATAACTATTGGATAAATATTTAGTTAAAATAAAATTACAAAAAAAAATTATTGTAGTTACATTATCAGTTGTGATTTTTTAAAGTCAGTTTTAAAAGAAACAATTATTATTTATTTTTTTGATTATTTTTTATTTTTTTCACTTCAGCACCTTTTTTGCCTACTTTTTCCTTCATCACTCCCCTTTTGTCCCCTTGACTTTTTATTTTATTTGTTCATATTTTATAGTATAATTTTTTTTTTACGCATTTACGAATTTCAGTGAATTTTTTAGGATAAGATAAAATAATATATTGTTATAGTGAGAAAAGAGGGGAGGCGGGGGGGGGGTGGTGAGGGGTTAAACTTAAATAAGTTTTATTTTTTTTAAAAATAGATATAATAATTTTTAATATAGTAGGTTGATATGGCTTAGATCATGGAGATTTAGATACTAGCAAAAAAAATTTGTGCCATGCCAACAATAAAAATCATAATATAAAACGGATATTTTATTTTTGTTAATAATAATGATAGAAGATTATATAAAATAAAATATATAATATTACCTTGTCAAAAGTGAGTTTTAAAAAATAGTGTAACAATATCAAGTTATGGGAAAAAATTATGATTTTTTAAGATATTTTTTTTAATTTAAAAAAAATAAAAATATATATAATGTGGACATGTGTAAAGTGTTGCTCAATGCTTATTATTATATTATATTATGATTTGTAGGATCAATACCATGCATGCATGATGCAGCAATGATTAAATAATTTTAAAAGAAATTAAAAAAAATAAAATAAAGATAACATAGTTTGGCTATACACTAAAGTTTTACGTTATGAATTAATTAGAGATATCTTCACATAATTTACATAAATAGAATAGTCATTTTTTTTAGATTAATTTATATTCTCCACTGTTTTATTTATTCTTAATTTGTAGAAGGGAAATTATATATTCAAATCTTATAATTTAATGCGTTAATATAAAAATAATATTTTTTATCAAAATTAAACTTCATTTTATACTTGTATTTTTATTTAACTAAATAAAAAAATCTCAGTGATAATTATTATGGGGCTCAATTAATTTCAGATAAATCATGATATAGCCTATTCATGGGATGGGACTTCGATTTACTGTTAAAAAAAATTCCCATACAGATACATTACATTTTCGAGAGTAATTTGGTTAAACGGCTCGATTTGAACCAATTTTTAAAAACGGCTAACTCAACATTTTAGCAAGAAAAATATTGCCTATATTGCTAATAGATGCCAAAACCTTTGTATTACCAAATCTTCAGGCCTGTTAATATTTTTTCTGAATAATAAAATATTGAGTTAGTCGTTTTTAAAAATCGGATTAAGTTATTTAACAAACTACCTGAGAGATTTAATTATCTAAATATTTTTACACTATTTTTAAACTTATATATTTATTTAAATTATATTTGATTAATAATTTGGTCATTCAGTTAAACCTTCAAAGGCCACCATTCTTAACCGCTCTAGGTCTGTATAGTGTTCGGTTCAATTTAGTCGAGATTTAATAACTAAATAGAAATTTATTCAAAATACTATTACCTAAGATTTCGCTAATAGGTGTCCAAACCTTATGTATTAATCCAACTTTAAAACATTTGAATATCTCCAAAGGTTGTATTTTTTTTGCCACAAATATCCAGGTCAAATATATCTAAGATCAAGATTGAAAAATTTATAGTGATTCCAACTAGTACCCTTTTAATATTTTTTTTTTAATTTAAAATATTGAAATTATATAAATAAATAGACCCTCTAGAGGTTGAAATTTTAGGTTCGACCAAGATTTTAAAAAATACCAAACCCTGCTCGGATTTTAATTTTTTAAATTATCAAACTTGGGTGGATTAAAATAATATCTTTTTTACTTGTGCCAAATTCGAACTGGACTGTGGGCCGGTTCTGCAATCTCTCTGATAAAAATATGATCATTGGGGACAGAATTTTTGGGGAAGGACTTCTTCAACGTGATTCTATACTTCTTCCTTAACCAAAGTTTTGGCAAATTTTAATATAATTATAAGTTATAAGTGTATATACTATATTTCAAAATGAATGAAATAAAATTAATTGTTGATACACTAAATATCCTATATTATGGTAGTTGGTGCTATATATGCAGGTGGGGAATTTAGATAGGAGCAATTTATCATGGGGGATAAAGAAAATTTGGAATAAGGGGTAAATATCGGATCGTTTCCTGCAAATTATTTTTCTTATGAGGATAGGGGTTTATGGTAAATATTTACTTAGAAAATTAGTGACAATAAGGAAATCATATGTGGGCTAATCAGGCCAATATTTAACTTGAGCATGCCTAAAATATTTTCTATCTTAGCAAACCCTAATTTTATTTCTTGATTCTTTCCTATCCATATAATAAAAGAGCTAATGATGCCCCTGAAATGAATTCGCTTGGCCTAAGCTAAAAATTTAAATATTCATTTTTTGATAATAAAGATGAATCTCAATCATTCGTTGCAGACCTCTAATAATATAATATACTATATTTTTCAATTTGCTTTATATTTAAAAAATTTAAAGTGATTAATTTAAACCCATTTTAACCATTTTTTATAGTATATTTTAGTATAAAGCCTAAGAATAAATTAGCCTAAGTAATTGAAATGGAAAAATAATCAATCAAAATGAAATCTATATTTATTTTATACATCGCATATTTGATCCAAAAAGAATATATTTTTTTTATATTACACAACTAATGTATATTTTATTTTATTATATTTTGCTAAAATTTGGATCTAAATCTTATTTCATAAAAAAAAGTAATTTTATTTTAATTAAACTTCTTTCTTTTTTTTAAAAAAAGGCATTTTATTATTAATAGGATATTTATTATTATATATAATCTTTTGATTGTCAGAAAGTATAAATAAAATGTTTAACTTTAATAAAAGCTACACTTTTTAAGTTTTTTCTTCATTTCGTTTAAAAAAAATAATATCCTTTTCATATCGCTAGTTCTATTAGAGTATTTTAATTTCTAAAAAATAAAATCAATAAAAATTTTATCTTCTATAGGTAATAATACTAATAATATTTTAAAAAAATAATAAAATAATTTTCTATTTTATATTATATTAATAGGATAGGATAATATTATTATCTAATAAACAAATGTACACATTGATGTAATTATATTATTATTGCCGTTTCGAATCTAGTATAAGGGTGCTTACAAATAGTAATGCAAAATGAATCCACTTGAGCCGCTTTTTAAAATCGGAGTAACTCAGCATTTAGCCTAAAAGATATAATGCAGGCCTGAAGATTTTGTTCATAGATGGCACAACAATTTGGGCATCTGTTAGTAAAATCTCTATCTTTATTTTTCTGGCGGAAATATTCAGTTAACCGTTTTAAAAAATCGGTTCAAATGGAGTGATTTTGCATTACTACTTACAAAGTGAGAAGAAGCGTTTAACATTATGTCTTTAAAAAAAGTAAAAAACACAAACTATTTTAGCGTTTTCTTTAACGCAATGTTTTTTCAAAAAAATCAATTTGCACGTTTTACCATTTAAATATTAAATGCATTATTTTAAATTGAAAAAACATAACCTTTATAAGTAAAAAGAGCATAATAGTTTTAATATTAATAAATTTAGAATAATATATAAACATAGGGTTATAATAGGAGTTTAGAAACTGGATTAATAGGGATTTTTGGATCTAATATTTTTTAAAAAAACTATTTCTGGGTCCTACTCTTACACATTTTGTGTTCAGGTTTTAAATTTGTGCGCGATTCAGAAGGTTCCAGTTTCCAAACTTTATCAAAAAGCCATCAAAAAACAATTATAACAATATATTAACCCTCTATAAAATATTATATGTTATTTTATTATGAATACTCGTGATTTCGATTCCTATCCCCCTACACCCAATTTTTCCATGGAAAGAATAATTATAGTATTTGAGTAAAAAAAAATCAATTAAGCAATTAAAATGCGTTGTATCTTCATTATTATCTTGTAACAGCGCTCCTATAGAATTGTTCAGAAATTTTCTCTAAAACTTGAATTTTCCTTCTCTATTCTTTTATCTCCTATTATAATATTAATCATTGCACTATTATATTTATATCTTACATTAAACCCATGGATTTTAATATTCCGAAATGATCTCTTGGTGGAACCCCCCCCCCCAACTTACCCAATAGAGTTTGTTATAAATGCTCAGATGATCAAATAATGACAGAAACCCGAAGTTGGCAAAGTCAATATTAACATTTTTAGAGTGTTTTTATTCAAATATCTGAGCGAAAGCCAGGATTAATCGTTAAATTTTCTATTATAACTAATATTGTATAGTCAAAAGCTCATGAAGTATTTACTATTTAGTAAGGTGAAATTATAAGGGCTGGATTCTCACTTACACATTTATTTTCACTAAATCGAAACATTTTTAAAACAAAGTTTAGTGATATATTTATCCTAAAGATTTTATTTGTAACTTATAAATTTAAAATATTTAATTGATAACGCATTCGTTAAACAAAATATGATATTAATTATTTTTATTTATAAATCAGATTTTATATATTTTATTAAAAATTTTAATTATGCTTTAAATTTTTGTTCCTTCTTATCTCATGATAAAATTTTAAACCAGAATTTCCCAAAGTTGACCTAAAGATCATAATTATGTCGTATTTATTGTTAATTTTATTAAAAAATATTCATATATTGAGTTTTAAAACTACCAAAATTACAAATTAAATTTGTTGTTAAATTATTATATTTTACTATTATGTAAGTTGATTCCTTTTTTATTTTGCAAATTCATAAATAATTTATACATAATAACCAATCATTAATTTAATTTTAACGGTTCAAAATAAAAAGGAATATGTTTTTCACGTTTTACTTTCCATGATAAAAAAATATATAATTTATAAATTCTGTTACCTAAGCCAGAGCTAAGCACATTTGATTCCATTATTATGTACTATGTAAAAAAAATAATATTATTATATTATTCTAAAAAATAAATAATAATGTTTCAATTTTTTTTACTAGAGTTAATAGATCTATCATTAAAGATATATTATATAAATTTAATAACCTATTAGATATTGTATAAAATATATAATATAATCCAATAAAAATTAAAATGTAATATCTAATATTGTAATAAAAAAGTTTTTAAATTCTATACATATTTTATAAAATCTCAATAAGTTATAAATAAAGTTTACAAATTATGAAATAAAAATGCAATGTAGAATTTTGTTCAAATTAAAATTATTAATTGATGAAATTTTTTAAATCCCATAATAACTCATATAATTGCTAAAAAAAACATTATTTATGAAATTAATAATTGATTTAATTAACAATTAAATTTAAATTTTAGATGTGCATTTAATAAATAAAATTCAAACAGTTTAATAAAAATATAATAATTATTTTTTTAAAAAAACAGCGTGAAACAGTAACTTAAATTTTGAAAATAAAATTAGTCACAAATTTTTTTTAAATAAATGATAACATAATCAATGATGATTTTATAAATAAGTTATTCTTTTAAACAAAAATAAAACGAAAAACGAAACACAAAAATTTATTAATTGAAAATTTATTATTTTATATAAACTATTTTTATTATGAAATATATTATTCCTAAAAATACGCAATATCAGATCGTTATAAAATGCGGGAATCTAATAAGCTTTTATTGATAAATACTTTCTATAGGACGCCAAAAATTCTGCCTTTTAGGTGCTATTCTACGGGGTTTATCCGATCCAATTCTGCTATAAAAACAATAATACAACGCAATGATATTTCTATCTTTCATGCAAAGTTACTACTGTATTTACTGCGTTATTCAGTAATTTTTATGTTACACATTTGGTGTTGCAGCATCAAAATTTCGCTCACGGATGCTGCCACTGTTAAAGCCAATGATTATTATGACTTCACGGGAACTGATTCCTATGATAATCAAAATTTTTCCAAAATTTGGAAACAAAATATTATCGAAGATCCTCATAGTCCCTCTTTTACTATTAATAAAGAGATCAATTTGAACTCAAATATCGATGTAGATGGAAACACTGCCATTATTACATCCAAACGCAAGAGACACAAGCTATCGTGCCCGGCGGCATGCCACTGTTTCACGCTGAACAACGCATATACAGTTAACTGCGAAACCAAAAATATGCTTGGCATCCCGGAAAGTTTAGATTTATCGACAAAAATATTGCGCCTTAATGGTAATCCTGGCATTCGAATATTGCAAGACAAGGTATTTTTTGAGAGAGGATCGACGAGTATTCAAAATTTGGTGCTGTCTCATTGTTCTATCCACTTTATAGGCACCGAAGCATTTTACGGGTTACGATTCTTAAAATCTTTGGATTTATCTCATAATTCGCTTACAACTATTCCCTCGGAGGCCTTCATTCATACACCTTTCCTTAAAACCCTTATTTTATCGCACAATCTAATTCGAGTGATCAGGAAAAATGCTTTATTCGCTTGTTCTAGGTAACCCTCCCCCAATTAAATTAAAGCAATTGTACGTTTGCTTAATCAAATAATAAAAAAAGAAACCTTAAATTGAATAACAGCTTTCATTTAAAGAAATAGTGAGAATAAATATAGATATCTATCAGAACTTTGATAATATTATAAGATATAAAGAAAGTTTTAAGTATAATGAGATCGTGGTTATAAGCAAGCTTTAAAAGTAAATCAATAAAATTAAAAGTAAACTATGATTTTAAATATATATAAATATCTCAAATTTATATGTTGTCTTATATATATACATATATATTATAGCTTCACAATGTATTATATAATTTATTTTTTTGATTAAAAAATTTAATACTTTATAAAAAAAGGTCAAGGTTCAATATAACCCCGTTCTCATTATATCTCGGACCCTCTCCACTTTCAAACAATTTAAAATACTCATATTCATTAATGTAAAAATTCAGTAAAATTAACCATCACTCCAATTTAGCCATTCATTTTCTTTTTAAAAATTTCACACTATATATATTGCCTAATTTTTAGTGTTTGCATTTAAACATATCGTGGAATATATATCCTAAGTCCTAACTTATTGTCCTAAGTTATTGGTATATGTAAAAAAATATAATACTGAGTTTTATTTAGGGGATATAGACGTTCAAGTCGAATTCTCAATTCTAATATTGATTGACAGAGCTAACTATCCCCAATTAATAAAACGGGACAAAAATGTAGCATGTCTAAATCTTTTCTACGGAGCGAATAAAATTTAAAACACGATTTTTAAATATATGGCATTTTTTAAAATTAAATATATTTTTAGAAAAATCATTGGACAGACAAAGGCATTCTTGTCTTATCCCTAAAATACTCTAGTCAAAGTTATGTCGTTTAGAGAAAACTTGCCCACCCATAGTGTTAAAATTTTTTTTTAATCCATCCGCACATTTATTTAAAAATTTTGTTTATCACGTTAGCCTAATGCATTAGAAATATTTTGGTTGGTTTTGGCTCTTTATTTATTGTAAAATATTTTTTATTTCAACTTATAAATTATGCAATTATTAATTAAAAATTATTTTTTTTAAACATTGCCATATCCTGCTATCTCACTTGTAAATTATTTCATTATCCTGCATAAAAATATTATTAACCCGCTCTACCTATGTTTTAATTTTTTTATCTGCCCGTTGATTTCTAGTTATTAGAGATGTATAATGCCCGGACATTTTCCGGTCCCGGCCCATGGGAAACGTCTGGTTTTTTTTAATGGACCAGGCCGGGCTAAAAAATTTCTGGACCGAGCCGGGCTATTTTTTTTTGTAAATATATTTGATGAATTCTGATATTTGAATAATCCATAAAGGATATAGTTTTTCTAATTTAACCACTCCTCAAGATTATAAATTTCAACAACATATATTTTGGTATAGGTTGTATTTAAATAAAAAAACCGTGGCCAGGCAACCATAGTAAAAAATTGAAACCGTGGCCGGATTAGGTCGGGTAAGGTAAAAACTAAATTCTCACCGGGTCTAGCCGGATAATTTTGTCATTTATAGACTTCTGATAGTTATTATCTAATTGATTATTGTCATTTTAAATATTATGCCTTTAAAATGCATTTATAATGCAATCAATATAATATGGTTCAGTTAATAGATACAATGTAATTTATACACGTATAATTATTATCACGAATGTGGCCATCGAACGATTTTCGTCGATCAATAAATAATAATCATAAAAAATAGGATTTTGGAAGGAAAAAAACTCGTTTATTGATTTAATTCAATAATCCTTCTATTGCACATACATTTTTTTTGGTTTTAAAACAAAAATACTTATTCGATAGGATATAAATGATAAATGAGATATTATTATGTTTTTTTTTCTACAAGTTTTCTAAATTTAATTTTTATTTTCAAGAAAAACTTTATTTTTCATTTCAAGTGATATCAATCCAATTGAAAAAATTTTGACAGTTATACTTTGAGAATTGAACATGTCCATAATAATGAATATTTAATTAAAATGGGAATAAATACATTTATTTTGGTTATTATAATATAATATAATAATAATGATGTTTTCCTTATTATAAGCCGAAAAAAGTTTTTTTTTTTTATTATATCATTTTTTTTAAATTTTATTAAAAAAATATTAATTATTGCAATATCTATCCAATAAATCACGTGTTGGAAACTCCTTTGGTCCCAGAAATTTAATAATTTACAATCTCCTTTATAATATTGGCTTTCCGCACTTAAGCTTTTAAGAACAATTTTTAAATATATATTATTAGTTATCTAAGATTTCTTTTTAACCTAGATGGGAAAAATTAGCGTGATTCGTTGGATAAGGCATAGCTTTCACTTAGAACTGTCATATTTCACTAAAATTTCTATATTAAGCCTTGATATATTAGATATTTATTAATATAGAATGATAAAAAACTCGATTATGTTCAATGTAAAAATGTAAAATTATTTAAAAAAATTTAAATAAATTTGGACCGGGTGGAAAAATAATTTCTATTTCGGGTCGGGTTGGATCGGGTTTTAGGAACAAGTAAAAAAAAATTTGTTCATGACGGGCCTGACTGGACAAATTTTTTTAAAAAATTTTGGGCTGGGATCGGGCTTGGAAAATCAATCTAATTTTTATTTAATTAATAATATTTTTATATTTTTATAAGCATGTGTCCAATTTTTTCAACTATGAGAGATAAATAAATTGGCTTTTTGCCTTAAAAAAATCTTTTGAAAATAATTCAACAAAAATATACCAAACTTTGCAGAAACATAGTTCAATATAAAATCAAAATCTAATAAAAATGACAGGTCTAAATAATATGTTTTTTAGTAACAATTTTTAAAAATATCGGAGGTGTTGCCTATAGCACTCAAAAATGATGAAGCTAATTCAAAAGAATAGAATTGGAAAATTTATTTAATTTATTATTTTTTAAAAAAAATGGCAATGGTCTCTTCATTCTCTCTTATTTTTAATCTATTTAAAAGGGGAAAATATTTAAAATTCTATTTGAGAAATTGATTGTTTCTGTGATTTACCATTAAAAATCGATAAATATTTTATAAAAACATAAATTAAATAATATATAATTACAGGTTTAGCAAAATATTATTTAAAATTCATAATCAGTATAGTGATATAAATACTAAGTGACATAAGCAATTACTGACAAAAATATTCTTTAACCAATACAACTTATAATTAAAAAGGTATCAAATAAAATTCTAAACGGTAGTCATGAGCAAACTAGTTATCCAACTTCCTGAAAATCGAGAATATTATCATCTTAAATTTATTCTTTCTATATAAAAAAACAAATATTTAGCTAGGAGCTGGTTTAATTTTTCGGTCTGGATCAAACTACAAGACTGTTTTTTGGCTCAGTCTTAGATTTTTGCAATAAACTATTATTATTCATAAAATTTTTAAACTGATATGGGTATCTATATTTAGATACAATTTTATAAAAAGTAAGATTTATATACTAGATACTATTTTAGAGGTATCTGTATTTTAGATACTTTTAGATACATTTTAATATAATTTTATTTTACTTTTTTTATATTAAAAGTAATAATATTTGAATTAAATTATTTAACAATATGTACGAGTTTATTTCATTACAAAAACAATACGAATTTCATTTTAGTCAATTGTTGACGACAACATGGTAAATTAATATTATAATTTTTATACTAATTTTAGGAATATACATCATAATTTTTAGATTAATATTTCTTCTAGACAACATCCAAAAGGAAATCAAACAATTAAATAATAAATTTTTTGGGCACCCTTACATGATACAAATATTTATATAAGTTTTAACACTATCCACTTTTAAATAATTTTTTTTTAAAAAAGTGTTGGGAATTTTATTTAATGATTATACCAATATAAAGTTGTTATTCATTAGATCTAACCATGCCGTCCAGTTCCCCGGTAGAAAGATTTTTGTGTGGCTAAAAATATTTTTAAACAAAAGTGCCTTAATAAAAATTTTGAGAATGTTTTATTATTAACTAACAATTATTTATAATCATTTAATTATATACTCTATAATCTAAATTATTAAAATCTAACAATCATTATTTTAATTATTAATTGTATATAGATGTGATATCAGCTCAATAATTTTTTAGATAACTTCAAAATTTGAATTTTAGCTGGAAATCATAAATTATGCATTATACACATCTTATAGTAAAATTGTATCGATATATAGATACATTTATAGACTATATATTGAGTTATTTTTAATTTATAATTAATTGACAAAACTAGAATTGACTAAATAGTATACGGCTCGATTTAAGAAGATTTCAAAAAAGGACTTGATCAATATTTTAGCCAGAAAAATATTACCTAAGCTTCGAAATTTTGTTAATAGATGTCCAAACCTTTGTGCAATATATGAGCAAAATTTTAAGTCTTGCTTAATATTTTTATGGGTAAAATATTGACGTTTACCAACACTAGCTGTAAAATATATAAAGTATAGAAAATATCTATTAGAAGAAAAGTTCCAGATAAGAAATATTAAAATTGTAAAGTATATATTTAATATCAACATAAATAATTATTTTGACTACTGACTTATATTTAAAAAAAAGGGTTCTATCATGACAAAATTGTTCATTTATAGTGATACATTGTTTTAATGAACAGGAATCCCTGTATAATCAAAAAATTTTTACTGAATGCATGAGGTCTACAGTTGTGTAAGGTTTAAAATCATTTAATTTGTTTTAACTTAGAAGAGTTTGCCTAAAATTTAGCTTAACACTTAGGCACGAGTTAATTTATATTCCTCTCTTCAAAGTTATACATAGAAACCCTGAGGCCTTAGGGTTAATCTTTGGTTAAAAAATGACGTTTTTTGCAGGCTATAAATCGGCGAAAACGATTTAAAATAGAACCGTTACCCAAATGTGACGAATTCTTTTTTCCGATAGATGTAACAGATTTAATTAGTATAAATTTAAAAATTAATATTTATTAAAAATTTAAAGTCTACCTAAAATTAAGCTATTTGAAGTAAAAAGCAAAATATAACCAACTTTTTGTTACAATAAACTTTTGATTGGTATGATTAGTAAGGCATGGATGGCTTGTTATATAGAAAAGAATATTATAATAATTTTTATAATATGTTACTGATAATTTTTACTGAAATGTATTATAATAATCAGTTTTTTTTAAAAAATATATAGATATTGATATAGAATAAATTATGAATTACACTCTAAAATGAGAAGCGAGATGTAATTTTTAACTATTAAGAGCAAAATTTACCATGGTATCTAATAATAATGTTTGTTATTAGATTATATCATATTATAATCAAATTTTTTTTATCATTTAGAGATGATATAAAACCTCCAATATAAAGCCTACTCAAGAACTGTTATGTTTTAGAAACTTAGAAATAAAAATGCAAGTTTCTTTAGATCCAAGAAAAAATTTAAAAAATTTTGCCCCATAGATTGTATCATTTTTTTTAAAGATTCTAGTCCAATCCTAATTTTGGAAATAATTCTGAAAAAAAAAATATTGGATGGAAAAAGTAAAGGATTTTTTAAGGAAAGCGGAAAAATTATAAGCGGTATTGAAAAATAATAATTGTATAAGTTAGTTCTACCCGAGTTCGAGTAATTTTAATTTTATCCGAATCCAGTCATCCTATTAAAAATTTAAAATTAAAGATAGCTCTGCTGAGATAATGTCTGCTAGAATCCAACGTTTAGGGCATAAATACGTGCAGGGCTCAAGTAATGGAACGACCTACCTAAAGAGATCAAAAGAGGAGTACTTCTATTTATTTTGAAAGAGTTCATCCTTTTGGAGATTTTACGCTTAAAAGAATCAAATTCGTAAATCTTCTCCTTCCACATTTAATAAATTTATTTTATGGTTTATAAAATATTTAAGATAATTTATCAAAAAAATTTTTTTAATATTATTTATATCATTGTTTAAATGTAATATAAAACTTTAAAAATTATTTTATACTTTATATTGCATATATGATATTGTTAATTTATTATAAATATTATATATAATGTAGATTGGTGGTTATATTTTTATTTTCTGAAAAATTACTCTAATAAACCACATGGTGTATCAATTTATATATTTTTTAAATTCCCTATTTTTCCATATAGGAGATAAAAAAAAATTTTATTAGTGCCAAAAGTTAACTAAATTAGAGTTCAATTTTTTTTACTTATTTATTTTTGATGAAAGATTAAAGTTTTAGAGAGAGTCCTAAAAATTAGAAATAAAGTAAATTTTATATACAATTCATAGACCTAAAGTAAGGGGCCTTGCAACTGTTACATTATATTTTTAAATTAAAAATATCCATTATATAATATATTATTTTAAGAAAATTGAACTAATTTTAACCTAAAAGCGTATATTTAATAACTCTTGTTGAATCTTTTCTATTTTGCTAAGGTTGGGCTTTGATTTAACATTGTTTCAAGAGTATCAAATAAAAATATTTATAACATTACAAATTCATTAGAATTTTCAAAACAAACAACTCTCTAAATATGTAACAAATAGATTAAGATTAAATAACTTTAACGCCATTTATATAATAAAATATTTAAATTTTTATAAATTGTCGCCCGAAAATTAGATTATTCTATATCCACTTTTTGTCAAAAATGACTTTTTTTATAAATCAATTTTTTTTATAATTATATTATTATATTTACACAAAAAAAATTGAAATATATATAGAATAAATTAAATTATAGCCAATATAAGATTAAATATTGTAATGAAAACAATAGAAACTTAAAAATTGGAGATGGAAAAATCTAATTTTCAGGCGATGAAACATTTTATTTATAAAATAACAAAAACTATCACAATAGATTAATAAATTCAGCTTCATTTTATATAATTCCTAATATTTATATATAGTTTAAGCAAGGCTTATTCAAAAACGAATTGAAAATAACGAATATGAATTGTAACTGAGTATTCAGTTTAATTATTAATATATTTTTTGATAAAATGTAACCATTTATCATTTCTATTGATAACTTATTAATCTGACAGGTGTGCGATTAACAAGGTAAGCATCAACTGCTAGTGAAGGCCTTTCTTAGTAAGGAGAAGCGATAAGAAAAACTCTTTATAGTAGTAAAAATTAGCTTGGCATTAATTAAATCAATATGCATTTTAATTTCGTTAATAAACTTGTTCGCATGTTCTTATCATCATAATATTATAACTTTTTTTAAAAATTAGATGGGCAATAAAAATTTAAAAAAATATATATTCTATCAAATATATTTCTGTATGAATTATTTCCTATTTAAAAAAAACGAATTATTATTCATACGAATAGTAAGCGAATTGACTATGTGTTGTTCGATTTTCGTTTTTAAATAGGCCAGTTTAATCTTTGTGTTTTTAAATATGTATTTGATTTTTTAAAGTACGCTTTCATTTTGTTTTCAGCTGGCCACAAATTTCTTAGTTCAATTTAAACCCTATCCATAGCCTAGTAATGAAAGACTCCAATGATCTCACTACAATTGGACTGTTATATTTTATTATTAAAAGTTATCGTATAAATAATAAGGTGCCCCAACAGGTTTTATTTTAATGGGATGATCTTATTATTTACTTCTTTGATTTCATGATTCGATTATGGCTTTCATAACCTAACGATGAACCATTTTTATTGATTAATTTTTAAATATTAAATAATTTTATTTTGTTAATATTAAATAAATTTATTTTGTTAATATTAAATAATTTAATTTATAATATTTTAAGGATAAGATTTTTTTCAGTATATTAATTAACTTTATTACGCAAACAAACCATAACTTGGCATGGGGTGCTTCAAATTTTTTTTATTACAAATTTGAAAAATTAAATTAAATTTTGTAACGAAATATACATGTGTATATAGAAGAAGAGGGTTTATAACCTTTTTTCCCCTCTCTTTAAAACATCTTGAAATATTTAATAAAATAGCAAATTTTAATTTCTTTACAACCATAATATTTTATCTTCATATATAAAGTTGTTAATTAAAATTTTCTACAAAGTATAATCAAAGTAAAATAAAATGATTCCCCTAATGTTGGATGCAGTGAAGAATTATTAATTAACTTACATATTACTATCATACATTAAGTTCATTTAATGAAAGATAATCCAACCCCCCACTAGTATTATTTAGGAGTCATTAACTTTAGTGTAAAAAAATCAAATATAAAAAAACTATGGTTTATAATTTTATTCTTATATGAACCTACCTTGGACAGGTTCAGGGTTAAATCACAAATGTTTTCGCTATTTTATAATAATAACATAATATGCTTAATTCCATAAATTCAAATGCAAAAATAAGGTTATATTGCAAACCAGTAGTAATATGTCTTAAGAATTTAATTTATATACAAGTAATTCTGGCCTAATATAATCTGCATATATAAAAATCTTTAACCACAAAAAATTGCCCCTCCCTTCCATTAAAAATTACTGGTTGCTTTTGCAACCTTTTTGACTAAACGCAAATGGGATTATTTTTTTTATCAAATTGGTTAGTGGTAATAGTTATTTTATTATCATTTCAAAAATATTATTTTAATTTAAAGCAAGCCCTCCCCCCACCCTCCTTTTTTTTATAGGCTATATCTATAGGGCTGTGCAGATTTAATTCAAAACATTTCTATATTTATTAATTTATTTGACTTGTAAAAAGTTGTTAAAATAACATATTTATATATTATTATTTTTACAAGTTAAATATTTTTATTTACAAGCAAATTAAAAAATATGGAAATGTTTTAAATTAAATCTGCACAACACTGTATTTAATTTTGATGGGATCACTCAGAGATCAAAATTTAATGACATGACCTAAAACATTAAATAGTTGCTCACCTCATGATACTTATATAATATTTAATAATTTTTAAAGGTAAATCCTAAACATTATAATAAAAAAAAATTGTGCACTCGATACCCATGTGTGATATCGAATTATGTTCAGTTTTTTTAAAATATTATAATGCCATTGTTAGATTATTTTAAGATATTTTATATAATATTGAATAATATTTATTATATAATCTAACATATATTTACTATAATAATAGTATTGATAGCCGAATGTTAAAATTTTTTTCCAATTTATATGTTAATTATTTATGATATTCATTCATTTATCCCCCCCTCCCCCCCCCCTCATTCAATCTAACGAGATTTACATATAATTTTTTTGTTAATTAACATAAAAGGTCATAATTAGTATTAGTTTAGTTTTCATTAAGCCATATTCGATATCTAATATTATGATAATGTATATTTTTTATTTTAAAATTTATATAAAATATTTTAATGATCATATATTTAAAATATTATTTTAAATCATTATCATCGTGGTCACAAAACGTATTCTTTTTTAAAAAATGCTAAAAGCTAATAAACTATTATATTACTGTTATCTTCTTTTTTTATATAATTTTAGTTTTATTCCCATGAGGGGATATTAAATTTAAAATATTCTAATTTTATAATAACAAAATTCTTAAAATTAGGAGTTATTATAAAAAATATTAAAGTATATTTTATTTATTAATCTTTTTTTAAGAATGAGTACTTCATTTTCAGATTGTTATACAGATTTTTTAAATATTAAAAATGATTTGTTAAGTAGATTATAGGATTTCTAAAAAAAATAAAAGAAAGAAACTATTCTAAAAAAAATTTCCGGAATATCGCTAGTGCTACCTGCGTGTTGAGTTGATTTAATTGACATCTTTTGAAATTATTGAGATAGAAATTATAAATCGATAAATTGTCTGCAATTTAATAATATATCACTACTACCCTTACTTATTCAATTATATTATGGATGATCACACGCTTATAAAATTTATCAAGAATCGACGATGAAAAGGAATTGTAATTTTAATTATTTAATAAAATCACGATTACATGCAATTTTAACTACTTACCGTTTTTAGAAATAGTATTAGTAATTTTAATTAAATCTATATTTTTAAAGTAATTGTGTTTAAGAATTAATTAATGCACATCCCTGACAAGTACTATTATCTTTGAGTAAATACAAGACTTAAAACTAAATTTGTGAAAAATTTTATTAATTTCTCCGTCATCACATAAATTTTTAATGAGAGTAGATTACCAAAAATTTTATATATCAAATTTATTAGGAGCGCAGTGGCGTAGGCATAGGGGATGGAGAGGGAGTTAGGGTTAGGGGTTAACCCCTCCCCATAAAAAAATGTAAATTTTTTTAAAAATTTATTACAATTTATTAAATTGATAATATAAATGCTTAAAATTTAAAAAACAACTATTTTTATATTATTAATTAATAATTTTGATCTACAGAATTTGATTATTTTTACATTTTTTAAATAAATTTTAAATGATCTTGCAAAAAACTTGTTTAGTTTGTCATATTCCTTTTTTTTTAAATCTACTTTGCAATTTTATTATGAAGAAACAATCATTAATTTATTCCTATTTCAACAAATACAGATATGCCACACGTCTAGTTGACTATCTTTTTGTTTCGCTATTAAATATTAAAGTAGTGCTATTAAACGGTTTGATATGCCAATTTTTTAAAACGGCGAACTCAATATTTTAGGCAGAAAAATGTTGCTTAAATCTCGAGATTTTGCTAATAGATGTCCAAACCATGGTGCCATCTATGACGAAAAATATTAGACATACGTAATATTTTTCTGGATAATTGAGTTAGCTGTTTTTAGAAATAGACTAAATTCGAGTCGTTTAACAACACCAAAGTATCAATGCCACAACCAAATCAAATCTCGTATTTTAAAATAATGAAAGGATTTTTATAATGATAATAATAGTAAAACCTATTTTAGATATTTCGTTTATTTAGTTTTTTTTAATTGCTTATCTTGTTTAATTACATTAAATTACTTCTATATTTATTAAACAAACTGAAAAGAAAAAATAACATCTATAAAGATCATACAATCATAAGATTCAAGATATCTTGAATCGGGGAAAATAATGTATATAGACCAAATTGATTTTTGATAATTTAAAATTTGTTATTATTTAAGATCTTAAGACTGCTGTATTTTTTTATTTCGCTTATAGCTGGTTTTTATTTATTGGCTGAAAAAACTGATCGATAAACTAGTAAGTAGTACTAATCATGCATTACATATTGTTGATTGCTTCTATAATTTTTCATTTAGCATGATACCAATTTTGGCAATTTTTTATATTTAGTCAATAATATTTTTCTTTAAACTACCGGGTTGAAGCAATAAAGAAGCATGAAATACACACTAATTAGAAATAAATTTCCGATGTATTGCTTCCAGATGTTTGGCTAAAACTTTAAGCTTAAAACATGATATCATAATTAGTTTTTGATTTATAGTTAGGTTACCTATTTAATGATTAAAGAACTAATAGGGCACTAAATATTAACAAGCAGATAGTTAGAACTTCTATATTCTCCGTTCTGGCATGTTGTTAATTTTGTCAATAAGCAATAAAATATACTAATAAGGCCCTAATTAATGGTTTAATATAGGTTTCAGAATTAGTGTTTCCAAAAGCTTGACTCACTTAACCCTTAGCGTGATGTCATAGTATTCATTTTGTTTATAACTCTGTTTCTTTTCGTGGTTCTCATAATAGAGTTAGGAATTGAAAGTACTAGTCAAGCATTTAGCGCACGTTAGATATATAGTTTTTATATTTTCCATTTTAGCACAATCTATTTTGAGAATTTTCTCTTTCTTAATACTGTCTACCAAACGGATTAAATTAATATACAATTATGATTCAAACAATATAAAATTTACTGAATATATGCTTTCAGACACTTTTTAATCGTAATGTTGGCCAAAATCTTTTTACTAATAATTTTCCCTTTATACTGGCTACTATACTAGTTAAAGGCTGCCACTAATAAAGAAAAAAATATTTAAACCAGAAAAATATTGTCTACGCCGTTTAGATTGCGCTAATAGATTGTATGATCAAAATCTTTAGTTTTGATCATTTTTAAAAATCGGCTCGAATCGAGCCGTTTAGCAACACTAATTGTGATATTATTAGGTCATCCTATACATAAAAATGAAGCAAATCCGAATATATAAAATACATAAAATTTGTGCTTATTTTCTAAATAATTTATGTTCATTATTGAATAAATCCCATTTTTTTTTAATATATTATTAATATTTTTGATAAGAAATTCTTTGGGGTAATTTAACGATTTTTTTAATGTTATGAGGCTATATGTTGTTAAATATTATTTAGGATGCATGTATATTATAATTAGTTATAATATAAGTTACAAATCTATGCATATAAACCCGAGCGAAGTCCGGTCAATAGCGATCTGAAAGCCATTAACCGAGTTTTAAAAAAATGATAGGCATCTTTTTTAAAATAAATTAGCATTCTTTAGCACCTCCTTTTGTAAAAAGCTAGCAACGCCTCTGAAATTTTATATCATTATTACTTTCTAAGTATATAAACATTTTTCTAATTTTAAATATTTAAGATAAAGGTAAATTGCTTAAATGATAAATCAAATTAAACAGCTGACAATTTTAATTAGGAAATTTGATTAAATAAATTTCTTTAGCAATTAACTGATTTTAACATTATATGAATATAAAAGGGACTTTAAACTTTCACATTTATCAAATTCTCAATACACCACTTGCATTTACATGATCATATATAACATTTTTTCAAGTAATAATTTCAAAATGCCGCATTTTTTTTCGCAGTTAAGAATATTACAATTTGCAAAGGTTCATATTGTATAATATATGTTGATATGGAATCCATTAGGATTCGGAGTTTCTCAACTTTGAATCCTTTACTTTGGAAAATTTTTAAATTTGAAACATTTGATTTGCTCCAAATGTTTTCCAGCATGTATAGAGTACCCACATTGGCTTACGCAGCGGGGTGGGGGGGGGGCAGGGGGGCAAATCCCCCCCCCCCCCCCAAAGCCAAAAAATGCAGATGCCGGATATATTTTTCAAAAAAATTATTGTTTATAATAATTTATATTTGTTAATATTTATTCGTATCTCATATTAAATATATATTATATTACATTTATTATCACATTCATAAGTTATTTTATCAATTAATTTCGATTTCAAGTTTTCCGGCGTAATATTTACTTATTATTTTCAAATTTTTAGTGGCGTAATATTTATCTACCATTTTCAAATTTCTAGTCAAATAATAATTATTTCTGAAACTTCTGGTCCAACAGGGAAAAAGAAATTGCAACCTTGTCCAACGAGATAGAGCCTCTTCCATCAAGCACTAACAGCTATTAAGGAGTTAGAAGAGCCAATTATTTCCTATTACTGAAATATTACAATGGCCTGAAAGAAATATTTCCTCAGAAGCAAGAAAATTATTGGATTCAATGCTTATTCCAAATTTTATTTCTCATTAGAATGTATTATTTAATTATATAACTATTTTAAGTATTACTTTTCAAAAACATGACAATGATTTGATTAAGAAGATCAGAATAGCGGAGAGCATTTTATCAGAACTCAAGGAAATTAGGGCTAATGTTGATGAAGAATTTCATATTTTATATTTTATTGTTGAGTCAAAGGCAGAGCTATACGTGTTTGATATTTATATCCCTCGACAGCAAGGCAAGCTCATCGTTAAAACATTAATATAGGATCAGTAGAAGAGTTTATCTTAGATGCAGATACATTTATAACCCAAATAAATGAATTTTTAATATATCATGCAGCACTTACATCTGCAAATATTACTTCCACAAAAGCCTTCCCAACCTTTTTCAGATGGTGATAGAAAAATAAAATATTTGTTAGATTTTTATTATGAAGATGTTAAAGTATCTTATGATGCCTTACTAGCTAAATAACTATGTTTATAAGATTAACTATAGTTGATATAGTCCCAAAAAATGCTATGGATGCTCTGCATTATTTCAAACACATTTTAGATTAAATTCCCAATGTATTGAAAGGGTTTATAAACTTTTCCCATTAGTAAACTAATGAGAGAACACTCTCTTTTTTTAAGAAGAATAACA
Organism: Gordionus sp. m RMFG-2023; assembly: GCF_954871325.1. NCBI lineage: Eukaryota > Metazoa > Nematomorpha > Gordioida > Chordodea > Parachordodidae > Gordionus > Gordionus sp. m RMFG-2023. Next base: position 45,668,708 of record NC_088776.1, read on the forward strand.
GAGGCCTGCAGAAGTACCATTTGCAGGGCACGGCCCGGATTTTTTTTAAAGATTTTTTACGCTATTTTTAAAAAATTTTTTAGGCCGCTCGGCTTTTTTTTAAAATTTACAGGCTCGGCCCGGCTTTTTTTAAAATAAAATTTTCAGGCCCGGCCTGGATTTTTTAAAAATAAATTATATTTAATTTTGATTTTTATAGCTAATAATAACGATTTCAAATATAGGCTGTTTTAAAAAATAAAGCCCGGCTTGTTAAAAAAATTTAGGTCCGGCCTTGGTATAATTTAAAAAAAAATTAAAATATTGTCCGGCCCAGGAGCCGGGCCTGCAGGTCTCTGAAAAACATACCAAGAAGTACAACATGTGAAAGTAGATTGAAAGGTTTGGATTTTTTGAATATTCATAGGCATTTGACGACAAGCAAGGATGAGATAATTGAAAAATTAGCTCAATTCCAACGAAGATTGGATTTTACATTTTAAATATATAACATACAAAATACAATTATTCCTAAGAAACTTTTTGTGTAAAGGCTCAAAAAATGGGTCATTTAAGTGATTCTTTACATATAATTTTTTTATAATTCACATTAATTTAAAATTGTGTATTAGGAATAGTTATTAGTCCTAATAAATTTATGCTTGATATTTTTAAAAAACAATAATATTTCTCAAAAAAATTTATTATCCCCCCCCCCCCCAGACCAAATTCCTGCGTACGCGCCTGAGTACCCATATTGTGATTTTCAGGAAATTTGTAACGTAAACCTTTGAATTATTTTTATATATCAATTATTATAAATTTTTATACAAATTTTTAAAAAAAGAGAAAGGATTACGGGCTAGACACTCTACATATGCTTAAATCCGGATAGATTAAATTTTTCAAATTTAGGAGTCGCCCTCAGTAAATGATTTATAGGAAATCATAATTCCTATGAATTTCATATCCAGTTGTGACATATTGTATAATTTTCTGTTAACATGAGAAAATTGGGGCTTTCAGGCCTTCGAAAATACCTTCTGCTCAAATATAACAATAATTTAACGGGTGTTAATATAAGCTAGCCTAACAACACTTTCCTTCTCAATTGGATGGGAGCATCTGCATAAAATTAGTAAATTTAATTCTTAAAAAGTTTCTATAAAAGCAAACTGGTAGATTTTAAATAAATTGATTAAATATTTAAATATAATTATACTTCTTTTTAAAAAAAATATCTTTTTAAAGATTGCAAGTTTTAGAATTAAACAAATGCGGGATCAAAAAAATTGAAAAAGGTGCGTTTGATGGTTTGTACCAGTTGCAAAGCTTAAAAATTCATTCTAATCTACTAACCGTATTAACACCTGATGTATTTGATCCTCTGATACAATTGATCTACTTAGATGCCTCATCCAATCCTTGGATATGCGATTGTAGAATGAGAGAATTTAAAATTTGGAGCTCTTTGCATAAAAATCGAGCCTTTTCCATGAATAACGAAAATCACAACGTAAAAAAGCATTTCGATGGAGATATAAACCTTTTAAAGCCTATCACATCTTTGAAAAATACCAAATGTTGCGTTTACCCCCCACAACTGCATAATACCACGTGGGAATCATTACACCCTTATGACTTCAAGTGTGGACCATATATTTTAAACGAATGGAAAGGTGACATAAAAAATTTTCATAAAAAGGCATCTTTGATATGGAAAGTACTGAATGATTATAACCAGCAAGATGACAAAATTAATGGCATTTTAAGATCACTAAAAGATCCTTTAACTTCTATAACAAATGATTCAAGGGAAGAATTCTTGAAAGGCCCACCTCAAAGGTTTGAGTATCCAGTTAAAAGTTCAAATATTTGCTCTAAAAACTCTCCAAATTATTACAACGAGGTCCATTTAAAATGCCTGTTCATAGGCGATCCTATACCCATAATAACATGGACGTTCGTACGTAATTCAAAATTGATAAAAATTAGAAACTCCATTCTTCCAGATGCTAATTCTAAATTTAATATAAATAATACTGTGCGTATAATAGAACCATTATTCGACATTGTGGAGAATAACCAAAATACCTATCACTACAAAAACGTCGAGAAGATCGATACCTCCTATTTTTCTAACCATATTTTTCCTTCAAAAATTAGATCCTCCCTTTTAAACATTTCGTCAAATAATTTCAAAAACAGTGATTACGTATTATTGAAACATCCGGAATCTGATATTCATAACATGGAGAGTTTTGCCAAAAACAATTCTAAAATTTTGGAAGTGGAGAAACTGCTATCCTCCTATGCCAATTTACACCACGTTATTATCAGTCAACTAACTATATCTTGCTACGATCCGCAAACAGATAATGGCATCTACACTTGTTCTCCTAATGCGCACGCACTATCAAATGATAGCTCAATTCATGATAAGTATTATTATAGATCCATAAAAAGATACGTCCTATATAGAAATGGGACTATCACGGAATATAAGGGATCGGAGATGTTCGCCAATGGTTATCCGGTTAATTACTCTGTATTGTTATTATCATCACCCAACTATAATGTTGATCTCACAAATATTCGGGTTTTCACTAAAAGTGTTAAAAATATCAAGATACCTCGAGAAGAAGATGATAGAAAATACGTGAGTAATGTCCAGAAAACTTTAACTTATTTACCCGAAAAAGCAACGGAAACAAATAAACTCACATCGTTGGTGTCAATTTACTTACTTATCATCATAGGTATTTGCTGTGTATCTCTTGTCCTGTTGTCTGTATTAATTTGTTGTTTGAAATATCACAAGCGCTATTGGAAATGTATTAGTAATGATAAGCATCGTGCCAAAAAGGGTATCAAATCGGTAAAAATTGATAAAGGAAAGAGTAAGCAAACATATGATTCGTCGATTGTTGCCAACAACCATACACTTAACACATTAAACTCTTATCATAATCGCGATACTCTAGATCGTTCAGCTAAATCACATGGTGTTGTAAAAATGCCAAAACTAGCTTCGATAAACAAAAATTATCAAAATGGCAATTTGGCCAACACAAATAGTAACGGCTCCGTAAAATACTCTTTGAATAACAAAAATAACATCTCAAAGTGTGATTTGAGCCAAATCGATGTTATTAAAAACCATAATATTTTCGATAAATTTATAAAAGGTAAACACATTTTTTTCAGTAAGGTGGGTCTTAAACACGTGATAGTCAACTCCTTTATAAAAGCATCAAGAGAAAAATCTTATCCCACCGATAAAATTCCTAATCTTAGATATATCAATCATTCTATAAAGGAATCTGCGATGAATGAGAAAAAATATTGCAACGGACACATCAATAATATAAGTAATGGTCAAATCGAACATTTAGATGGCAAATTATGTAAAAGCGATTATGAATCTGTGAGGCAAGTAGAAGATTTGGAAAAATTAAATCATCACGAAACATGTTGTGCTAATGACGGGAGTAGTGTTATTTCATCGACATCCCCGTTACATGATCCCGTAACTGTCAACTCTCAATATCACTTAAAGTATAATAAAAATAATTTAAATCGAGTTGGAATGAATTATTGTAATAGGGAAACATTTGGAGATCAATACTTATGGGCTAGGAAAGAAGCACAAACACATCAAGAAATACCAAAATTTAATTATATAACTAAGAATGATCATGACCGAATAAAACCACCCTTTTATATGAAATCTTCATCTTCTTTTGCCACCACACATATGACAAATTTAGAGGAAGACTATTTATCTCATGGTTCACCTATCAATATTACGCAAAGATCAACTAATATGATAAATGATAGTAGCCACGAAAATATGTTCAACATCGAAACTAATCGTAACGTATACATAAATTCTGATAATTCAACAACAGAGCCTCGTCATCAGGCAACAAACACACCCTCATCTTACGCATTTGAAGATTTTAATTATAATAGTGATTCAGGCTTTAATAAATACAATAATAATTATTTATCAACATCTCCTCTTGAAGTTTATAGTTACGGTAATGCGAATATCGAGGATATTAAAAATGAAGGTAATCAAACTATATTCAACGACGTATATCGGCAATATTCTACTAGAAACAAATATGTACCTGTATCCCCTAAAATTATTTTACCTGATAAAACTACTATTGTTTAAAATCTTGAAAACGAATATAATATAAATCAATAGAAAATTATTATGTGTTCTTCTATACATTCACAATCATTTTGTAAATGACTATATGATTATTAATCCCGCGAATAACACGATAAAACCTATATGCGAATTTACATCAAAAAAAAGACATGCATGTCATTTAAAAAGAAATACTATAAATATAAAAAATTATAATCCTTTTAAATAACAATTTAATTATTTATTTAAAAATATTAAATAAATTGACATTGATTTAAATACAATTCACACTTTAACCATAATCTTATTTACGAATAAATAAAAGGCTTATTTTGGTGAATTAAAGGATTATCAGATTAATGGATCTTAAAAGGATTAAAATTAATATAGAATTAAGTTATGGTTCTTATATAATCTCTTAAAGAAAAAAATGGAATGCTCAGTAATTAAATTGATTAAATTCTTAGAAAATGTTAATGTATTCAAAAAAATACTTAGGCTGTCCTGGTTGCCAAACAGCGGGCTGTTTAACCGGCTATATAGTTCAGATTAAACTAAAAAGTAAAAGTGCCACCAAACATTTAAACAAACAAAAAAAGGAGTATCATAGATCAAAAGCTGCATAGCTTAGGCTAAACAGCAATAAGTATTAAAAATAAGTCGAGCCAGGAGACAACATTAATGCTTACAAAAATTTATTATTCATTATATAAAAAATTATTGATAAAATAAATAAGGAACTGCACGAAATTATCCGTTGCTACTTTTCAGAGGGCTCTTTAAAGTATTCAGGTGGACCTGAGCTCATAAGAGGCTCTCCACTCTATATCACTACTGGAAATTATAAAATTAATGTTTAGAATACATATTAAAAATGGACCAGTAATCAAAAAAAATTATGCTCATCTGAAATGCTTAAATTTAAATGAATGTTTATTTAAATTTAGACCTTAATGTAACTTTAATAAAAAGTATGCATGCAATCTATATTTGTACAATATACAAAATGGTTAGACATTTTTTTTAATTAACCTTTTTCCATAGAGGAGGGTGGGTTTCATCTTATAAACATAAATTTTTATTATGGCATAAAGGCATCTTTGTATAATTAAATCATTTCGTTAAGAAAATAGTCATTTTCCACTCCGTCTCATATCCCTATCATCTTTTAGCATCTAGATTGATAAATACATGCGCGAAAGCATCGGGGACTGATTCCTACCTTATATATTACCTTCATAGCAGAAATAAATAGGCTACTAATTTATTCTATGAATTAATATCTTCAAATTTTTCTTAGCATTATATTTATCTACCATTATAAAATTTCCTACCAAATTATTTGAAACCTTTTCACTGCAAAACTAACGTAAAATATTTGAAAAAAATGACATCAATTTAAATTGAAACTATGAAAATATAGTTGAAGGCATTATATTGAAACTTAAGGAAATTAGAGAAAAGTATATGGCGAATTTCATAAAATATATGTCATTGTTAAGTCAAAAGCAGAGTTCTATGAATTTAATATCTGTCTACCTCGACTAGCAACAAGATTCCCACCGTTCTAATATAATTCAGGGTCAGTTGAAGAATATTATAAAATAAATCTTGTTATTTACCTCTTGGATACTTATTAACTCAAATAATGAAAGTTCTTATTAATCAAGCAGCACTTACAAATCTGCAAATATTATTACCCCGCTAGAAAAAAAATTCCTACACCTCGAGATTTTGAAAAATGGAGGATTGAGTTGGTGTTAGCTCTTCTTAATATACACAGGGAATTGATACAAAACACTGATGAAATTAAAAATCCAACCAAAGAAGATTGAATTTATAAATTTATAATATGCTTCTTAATTATATTTTTTCCCATTTTTTTAAAATACCATATTTATTTTCATGACTTTGTAAGTTAATATATGTTAGCATCAATATGTTTTTTCCGGAAATGTGTTATTTTTCAACATTAAACCCTTTTTGAGTGCGTTTTTGAAAAAAAATAATTACCTCTCCACCCCTACCATAGCGAATGCTTTCAGATGCGCCTGGATGAATAGCTGAATGATATCTGGTTTCATATCAACCGACCATTTATTAGATATGCAAATAATACATGGATAGTGAGTATCTCCCCACAAATATATTATCTCCCCACCGCAGATTTGATGCAATTTTTTAATTCAGATAATACTAGATAAATGAGACCTTTCCCATTACTTTGACAATTTATCGGATGAACAATTGAAATGTGTCATGGTTTACTATTAATATCTTGCAATTCGGTTATTTGAATCTCCTTCTATACATAATCTCTAAATAATTAATAATAAATATTAATCACTTAAAATTATTTATAATAATATTATGTTCACTCTCATCTAATATTTATAAATTTTATCATGTATAGAAGAATTTAAATTACAAGCAATCACCTAATATTAACAACAAATTTGAATGCTAAATTAAGGTCTTTGACCTTTTGTCTCGTAATTGTTATGACAAACATAATAAACATAGCCCTCATGGGCCATTTGTATCTAAGTGCCCAGGCTCACACACAATCTAATAATAATATTGGTAATAACGATAATTATACATCAAATATTTTAATAATTTCATAATTTTGCTGATCACAAGGACTCAAGTATATTCCTTGCTCAAGATTTCCCAGCCGAATATAAGAGGCGCTCGATCAGCAGTTCAAACCTTATTCATATAAATATTATCAAATCTATATTAAATGACAAAAATAATATTACATCTTGAGAAAAATTGTTTAACTTTCCATTTAATATACTAAAAGTAACAAATGATAAAGATTGTCCACTGTCAAGGGTCATTAAGGGCAATATTAGCATATTCTTAAATAATAAATCTAACTTTCAAACACTCAACTTGGCAAAACTCATTCCAATGAAAATAAATAATTTTAATTATAAGCTCTATTTTGTTCTTTCAGTAAGCAACTATTTAGTAGCTCCTGACTCTAATAAATGTACAAAGAATTTAATGATAAGCACCCTAAAAATATAAATATTTATCAGTTTTTATCCATGAAGATCTCGATAGTATTTACTACGGTAGAGGTTTCAAAGGCAATCAATTTTTCTCTGATGGACACTGCTAGATAGATGGCACCTGGCCCATATCTTTTCAAGATCTAGTAAATATAGATAATGTCCTCATATCTGATATTACTAATTATAAGAACTTGGCAACTCCATATTCATTAAAGAATTACCACATAATATAATCCCTCAGTGCACGATTTAGCCTTTCAATCAAATCAGGCATTCCTCTTATCACTAAAAGGGGCTTGTTCAGAAGGATTATATCTAAATATTTGCTAACGAATAAGATTCCTTATCATATATTTTGACATCCAACTAATTAGAATTTGGGATTAAAGGATGATGCGAAACTGCAAGTCATGCATCTAGAATTTCTCATTCCAAAGAATCGGATCTGCCTTCAAATCATTTATTTATCAGGCTAATAAATGCCTTCAATTCATTTATTTATCAAGTTAATAAATGCCTTCAATTCATTAAATCATATGTTATAATTTATTTTCCAAAAATATCCAGAATTCTTTAAATTACAAGTTAGTATGAAACACCATCAATACTACCTTATAAATATTTTGTTAGGACTTCAGCAGGAGATTCTATAGGTCTACCCTTATTCTGTTAATCAATAAATAAAATAATTCACAGATATTAAGATTAATCGTCACCTTTACCTAAACATGTTGTATTTGGATGATGTTACATTCTCAGGCTCTATAAACGAAATAAATAAAGTCCTCGACATTATCATTTAACTTTCAACAGCATAACCTATCATTAAATAATAAAAAATATGAAATTTATTTAAGAACAAAATATTCTACAACCGTTCTATTTACTCCTATGACCAAAGACGAAATTTGTGTCATCGGGTCATCAATAGGTGGAGAACTAACGTTCAAACATTTCAAAAAAAAATCTACATTATCTAGCATCAAAGCAAAATCTTGCCTTCACATCAGGCTTATTATATGATTGAAAACTTTATATGTTCCCTAAAATTCTTTACTGCTTCAGATAATCAGGATCATATAGAATAATTAGTAATTTATAATGAGATCTGGGGATATTTTAATCTAAAATTTTGTGATAAAACATAATTAAAAATTACTCTTTCCTTTCCACAGAATCTTAAGGAATTGGGCTAAGCTCTCCTATATCACTATCAATTGTATCAATCATACTATCTATCAATAACCAAGAACTCATTCTGAATCAAATTAAACTAACCTAAGATTTGTTACTTTTTATCTATCTCCAGGGGGAATAAATCATCAAACAATCAGTTCACAATATATTGCGGCCTTCATATCGCGTTCAATTAGCTATTTGCTTCTTACGAGAAAGGACACAGAGCTGCTTGAAAATCTTTATCCATTGGTTATTGACAAGACTGATTATGAATAACTAGAAGTCTATCCAAGCTAAACAATAAGATCCCTTCTGAAAACACCGAATTTAGATACGTGATGGTAATCAGGGTAGGGATAAATATCTCAACTATATAAATGTCAAGAGGTAGGGCGGATCAAAAGCAAGGCATCCTATCCACCAAATATATAAAGCATGAAATAATTAATAAAATAATTCAGAAGGCACACGATTTTATACTCCAACACAGCTCGAACCGCATGTTTCTTTAATCATAAACAACACTCGACTGAAGGGATGTAAACCTAATCCATAGGACAGAGCAGGCAAACATATAATTGAGATTCCAGTATCAATATTTCTGACTCCTTTCATTATTGCAATTACGATCCATTTAGAAGAAAAAGAAGAGTCTAAAATATTTGCATATTTCTGTTTATAATATATTCATCTCATTTGTAGTATCAACTTCCTGTTCTTTGCATATGACTTAGATCTATTTCCAAACTTATAAGCAAATTGTGGGAATCCGGTTTAATTTTAAATTATTTAAAGATTCATAGCCGATACCTTATTAAGACCAAAATGCAGGGTTGCCAGGTCAAAATTTTTAAATTGAGGGAGAAAATTGGTATTTTGCGGGAGTAATATGAATATTGCGGTAGAAATATAAAAGTTGTTTAAAAAAAAATTTTTGAGGGCCTTCGGCCGGTATTTTGAATTGACTTAATTATCCGCCTATTATTTTTTATAATTAGTTTATATAAATACAGTCGGTAACTATTTTTCAAAATAAAATTACATCTTGATTTATTAAAATATATTAATTTATAAAATAACCAACGATCCTTTTTAAATATAAAAGGATGTAAACAAGATAAGATTTTATAAAAAAAAAACGATTTTAATTACAATGTAAAAAATATATTTTATGCGAATGTTCCGCAAAACATCCGCAATTGGAAATCTACCTTGTGTGTGTGTATAACATTATAGGGATAGGCGCTTAATTATCACGTATCACGTTTAAATACATAAGGTAATATTGTACTCATTTCAATGATAATTATTTTATTTATTATTGTTCAATCACATTATTGTAATCAGTGCAGGAGAGTGTATCTACATCTATTGAAAAACAAAAATATTCTCCAAAAATAAGAAATAATACAGATGCAACTACAGTTGCGGCTATTGTAATCACTTTTCTTGTAGTAGAACATTCACAGAGCTACTTATCTTTACAATGTGCGTAGAATCTTTCCACATAATATTTAACGACTCCAAGATAAATGAAAACTTTACTTGTAGAACAAAAATGAGCAAATATATCATCAATGTTTTAGAACCTGAATTCAGGAGGTCAATTCTTGACGATTAGAAAGATGGGCATACATATGCAATTCTAACAGATACACCTTAAGGGAAATATTAAAATATTTACCTTGATCCTCTGCTATTTTAACAAAATTAAAGACGTTTCAAGGAAACGATTAAATTTTTTCCCTTTAAATAGTAAAAAATCCAAAGGCATAATTAACCATATAATGGTAAATATAGCAGATTCGGGATTATAAATTGCATGTCAGCTTTCTGATCTGATAATGTCTCAGTGAATTTGGAAAAAACCAGAGTGTATTTACAGAATTGAGTCAGCACAATGTTGGTTGCGATATGTTCCTAATACCCGCCATCGATATATTCTTAAAATTTTATAAACCTTTAAAAATATATTTCTTAAATAAAGATTATAAAAGTTGTCCTAACATTTTGAAAATTTTTTTTAATAATGAATGGCAGAGGTGTATTTAGGATTGATTTCACATGTAGGAAATCTACTACATGCTATTAATGTGCAGTTGCAATCAGAAAAATCTTAACAAAGATTCACAAAATTATGCTGCAGATGTGTTCTTCTTTACAGTTAAAAATTGACAATAAATTTTATGGCGCCATTTATAAAACTATATTAAAATATATTTAAAAAAAACCGATAGACATTGATGTCTTGTCTGAGGAGATTGTAATGCTCTCTATTCTTGATTTACAATATAAAAAATATATTTATTTTATGCGAATGTATAAATAAGATTTCAAAAATATAAAAAAAATATGGAAAATTAAATAGTTATAATGTTAATTATATTTTATTTGAGATTTAAATAATGGAACTAAACGTTTACCGTCGTTAGTGAGATATTTATAAAATTCATGGCATGACATATTATAAATATGTTGTTAAAGCAATCCGATTTCTCTCCTTTTTCCAGGCAGTCCTCATCAGGCTAAAAATGCGCTCGGGTAAGGCATTAGAATGAGGTAAGGAGAAGACACTCGCATATTTTTTCCAAGCATGGGGATTTATTGTTACTACGAAAAAATTCAACCTATTTCTCCTCTACTTTTGAACCATCTAGCTTTAAGTATTATTGCTATTCATAAAAAATAGAGAGAAAAACAATCTCCTCAAACAAGGCATCAATGTTTTTCAGTATTTTTAATATATTTATTAAATTACAAAAACCATCAATTGATGGTTTCTGTTCCAAGGTCATATTTATACATTTGTAAATAGAGTTGTTAAAATTTTTGATTGTAAATTTTCTAAAATTGTCTTAATAAAAATATCTGCTTCATTCAAAAATGTATTAATTAGAGTATTATTTGAACATTTTAATATAATATATTTAGCAATAGAGCCATAAAATTTATTATCAATTTTTAACTGTAGAGATGAACAGAGCTGTAGCATGATTTTGTGAATATTTATTAATAAAGAATATTCTGATTACAACTAAATATTAACTGCATGAAATAGATTTCCTACATGTGAAACTATTCCCAAATATGCTTCTGCCATTTCATAATCCAAAAAATTTTTCAAAATTTTAGGACAGCTTTTAAAATCTTTATTTAAAAAGTATTTTTTTAAGGGTTTGTAAAATTTTAAAATTCTATTGATGGCAAGTATTTATGATAACCACCTGATAGGTACATATCGCAAAGACTCACACCATTCCAAGTCAGACCACTCCACCAACTCTTTTAATTCATTGACTCTTTTATGATGAACTAAATTCGTTAAAACATTTCATCACAATTATTTCGACATCCATAGATAGTACATTTATTACCTTCTTGCAAGTATCATGTTGTATATGGCATATACAGCCAATTGTTATTAATTCATTATTGTGATGCCTCAATTAGGTTAATACACTTTGGCCAAAATTTACAGAGGCATTATCAGCGCAGATAGCTGACATACAATTCATTGATAACCCTGAATCAGCTATATTTACATTATGTGGTTAGCTAGATCGTTGGATTTTTCACTATCCGAGGAAAATATTTTAACAGTTTTATTGAAATGTTCTTATTCTAGTTGAAATAGAAAAGGCTCAAGGGAAATGTTTTAATATTTCCCTTATTAGATGCATCTGTTAGAATTGCATATGGATGCTCATCTTTCAAATCGTCTAGAATTGACCTCTAGGATTCAGGTACTAAAACCAAGTAAGGTTTGCACTTATATTGGAGTCATTAAATATCATGGGAAAAAGATTCGACCAACATTTTGATGATATAGCTCTTTGAACTACATAATAGGTTTATACGATTTCTACAGCTCTAGTTGCATCTGATTATTTATTATTTTTGGAGAATATTTTTGTATTGCAATCGATGTTGATATACGATATACTCCCCTATACTGACTTATATGAATGAAATGATGTTGATTTATTGGATAAAAATAAAACAGGATAAAAAGAAATTTACAAATTAGACATAATTTTCCAAATATTTAAAATTTATTTTAAAAATATAAAAATAATCAATTACTGTCTCTCAAAATTATTATTTATATATTAAAAACGTTAAAATACTTTTTAAAAACATTGCGGGAGAAATTAAAAAATTACGGTAAATTTTTGCGGGAGATTTCCAATAGCGGTAGTTTTGCGGGAGAGAGATGTCTGCATGTAAACGAAAAAATTGCGGGAGCCTCCCGCTGATGGGGAGAGACATGGCAACCCTGTCAAAATGTATAGTAATATTTAATTTTTTTTTTAATTCCATTTAAAAAAAAGTTTTTTAAAAAGTTATATAGATATAATGCTGGGTTGGTTTATATCAATTCATATTCTTAGATATTATTTTTAAAACCAGTACCACCGCCCAATGGAGAGATCCACTATTCAACGCAATACTTTTCTTCAAAATATGAGGCAATGTAGAGATCTGCAGCTAGATGTAGGGGAAGGGGGGATTCTCCTTCTTTTGGATGTTAATATCATTTTAAGCGAATAAGTATTTTCCCCCTATATACACACCCCACGCCCCTCTCTCTTAGAAATGTACATAATATCACTATAAAGAATAATTTGAAAAAGGTAAGGGTTAATAATTGTTTAAAAACCACATAAAATAGAATTTTTAGAAAAATAAAGTAAATTCCAAAAATTATTTTTATAAAAATATAACATAACCAATGGCTTACTAAAAGTGTACTAAGAAACCTCCTATAAAATTTATATGGGAAAATCCATCCAATATTATCCCCCCCCCCTCCTTTTAGTAAAATATAGGCTACGCCTGTAGGTAGCAGGTTTGGTGTCTAATAAAATATAAGAATCTTATATCAACCCTAATTGCTATTGCAATCCACATACTTGGTTTGGATAAATGTTTCAAGCCAGGATCAAACTCAGGCTAACCCTAACATTATTAAAATTATGGTCTAAAAAAAAATAACAATTTTGAGGGGACTCGAATCCTGCGCCCCTCCCCTGATGCTACTGTTGTATGTTTTGCTAATATATTTTTAACACAATATAACAGTATCTCAAACTTCAAATAAAATCAAATAATATTTCCCTAATTTCAATCTAAATAAAACAAATTACCACAATAATCTGGTATTTATACCATACGATTTCTGTAATACGGTATACACTGGATAATGAACAATTAAAACGATAATTTATGGGCTTTTAATGCATTACATAATAATAAACCTTTTTATCTATTTTTGTTTAACACAGAATTAATTCCAAACATCTCATTAACTTCCAAAATACAAAAATTTTAACAAAACAATTAGTAATATTTATAAAAAGAGGATAATAATAGAAGCCATTGAAATTTACAAAAGTCCTTATAATCCTAACCGAAATAAAGTGTATTCGATTCCTTCTAACTAGCATCATTTACACTATTTTATTAAAACTAACAATTTTTCTACAATAAATTTATTTCTATATTTCTTATTTAATTATTATTTTTTTATATGCTTAGATTTCGTTTTTCTATTTCGTTATTTTTTATTTATTTGATACTGATGATGCACAAATGTTCATCAAAAATTATAATTTTTTTTTTACTAAATATGATTATATAACAATTATATGTATAATCTAAACATTTATTAAATAAATATTCCATATATTTTTCTTATTATGCATTCTAACTGATCATATTTCTCTAGCCCCTACAAGTTCTTAGCTTGGGCCACAAAGTTTAGTTTCATATCCTAGCCCTAAGATAAGATGTTCATTATAATAGATATAAATAAAATTAATTGTTCAAATAAATAATTAACATTGACTTTAAAATAATTATAAATTTTCTTATCAAAAATTAAAATCTAAATAATTATTAATATTCTCCCTTTTAGAAATTTTAACTTGAAATTGATTCAAACAATTCTAAAATAATATATAGATATTCAATTTGAGCAAAAGATTTGTAAATATATTTAAACAAATTTTAGAGGAAAATAAAATGTTTGCTTCTCTTTTTTTTACTATGATTAACTTTGAAAGCCTGTAAAAATTTTGGGTATTTAATAGACTTTATCGGCAAAACATATGTTCCAAATAAATTACCATCTTTCCATCAGATGCTAATTTAAATTTTATTTTCATAATGCATTTTTTTTCCACATTTCTGATTTATTATTTCATAATCACTAAATATGTATATTGCTCAAATTGTTCATATAAAAAGGTTATATTAGCTATTAGTTTTCTAAAACCATTTTATTTAGAAATGTAATCTGGGTGAGCCTGATATGATAAATGTGCATATTGTAGCACATACACATGATGATGCTGGTTGGCTTAAAAATGTTGATGAATATTACATAGGAAGTAAAGATTTACGTTAATAATAACTTAAGTTTATTGGTTTTATTGCCATTATGAACAGTTTTTTCACAGCACCTCATATAAAAATTTAAGCATTCAACCACTTTTTATTTGTTTGGCTCCTAAATTTTCAGGTTGTTCCTGTTGTAATGTTTGCTGTACCACTGATAAAGAAGGCCATTAAATATAAATTTTATATGATAATTTTAAAAATATATATTACTACCTGTTATTTATATCACTTTATTTTATCATTCAATAAAAATTTATAATTTAATTTTATTTAGGCAAAAAATTTATAGATAAGGCTGGTGTTCAATATATCATTGATTCAGTTCTCAAAAGTTTGGATGAAAATCCTGATAGAAAATTTTCTTATGTAGAAGGAAGTTTTATGCAAAGATGGTTATCAAGGCATGAATTTCAAAGACACCAAATACAACGTTTTGTTGATAATGGTAATTTAATATTATATCAAAGTAGAGATCTGCAAAGTTAGGCCTGGCCTGTACCCAGCCCAAGTCCAGCCCGGCCCTAAATCAGGTTTGGGCTAGGCCGGGTCAGGTCGGACCTTGGAATTTATTTAAAATATATCTAAATTTCTCAATTTTATATTGAATTTCTTATGCAAAATAAAAATATTATTTATTGTTTAAGTAATTATAAAAATTAATTTCTATATTTAAATAAATTTGGGCCATGCCAGGCTGGCAAAACATTTTTAAAAAAAATTCGGGTTTGGGTTCCGCTGGCAAAACTTTTTTAAAAAAATTTCAGTTTGGGCCGAGCTTGAAAAATTAGGCCCGATGCAGATCACTATATCAAAGTCTTTTTCATTTTAAATTCTTTAATGAGGGATTGGTAAAATAAACAAATGGTAAAAAAAAGGAATATAGTAAGACCTCATTTATAGCAACCATGTAAAATTCAAAATAAAGTAAATAATAAGCATTTATAGTGCTGTTGAGCAATGTGATGGATGAATTGCTATGATATCACTTATCTATATTCATCTTATCACTTAAACATCACTTTAGTTATGATAAATGAAGTCTAATCTATATTTTAAAATTGGGTAAATAGATTATTTTACAATATTTTTTTTTCTTTTGTATCATCCTGGGCAGGACCAATATTTTTCTCAAGTTGTAGTCATAGATATATGGGTTAAGGTAATAAATATTAAAAATAATGACTCAATAGCTACCATTTACCGAAAGAACTGTAAAATTGTAATTCACTATTAAATCATGGCTTATTTTTTTTTACTTATAAATAAATTCTACTTATCATTTATTTAAATGTATATTTTTGTAAGTTTTCTATATTATTTTTCGATAGGTAATGACAACTTATATATACTGATTATTCCAATCACCAAGAATTGGTAACAAAAATACAAATCTATGTTGTACAAAATGTTGCATGATTCATTTTATGGATTTTATTTACTGTTTAAATTTTTTGAAATTTTTTTTAATTTTAGTAGATTTTGGAACCAGTATCCATAACCCTCAAAACGGGGGTAAGATATATTGTTGGCTGAGTATAAGTCTAACGATATATTGGTGTTTTTATATCAATCTTTTGCAAAATCCCTTCATTTGTATTTTTTCAATAAATCAATCCTTCAGTACTATATCTCTCCCTATCACCAATAAAATTTTAAAATTTAATTTAGAATAATTCGTTATTTGCATCATTATGGCGTGATCTCCTATCTAAAATACAAGATATCATTTTTTTTAGATGATCTCCTGAAAAATTATAAATGTGCTTTTCATATAATATTTTATGACTTCACAAATTTTCTTTACAAAAAATCATTGTTTTGGAGTGCTAGATGTGTAGCTCAGATGTTAGATACATTTTTTATGAAAGGGCATGACAATGGTTAGATCCCAGCACGTGAGAGTATGCTAGTTAAGATTAATATTTTTGCTTTGGCGAATTCGTAGGGTTAAAAAACCTGAAAAATTAATTTTAAATATTTTATTTCGCTGCCTGATTATTATAGGGTTCTATGTCCACTCAAATTATTTTTTTAGGAAAGCAAATTTAAAAACAGTACGATTTCTCACAAAAACTATAAAATAATTTTGGACAAATTTTTTTCACCAAATTTAGATAAACTTAAACTAGGATAAATCCATTTTTTAATTTTATTATATACTATAATTTCTTTGGAAACTGCAAAAAAGGATTTTTGAAAAGTGGTGATAAAACCTTATAGCAAATTTAAGAATATTAAGATCAAGACAAAGTATGTTTTACAATCTCTCTCCATATGGTTAAAACTATAAATGACTAAAAAAAATATTAAACTTTAAATTGCAAAATTTTAACAAATGTTGCTTGCAGATGGATGATGTAATATTAGATATCTGTAAAGCTAGGTTTGTTTGTGACCATTAGGAGTTTTGCACTATTTGTTTCGTCCGGCCCCTTAAATTTTTTTGCCCATTCCAGCCTGTTATAATATTTTGAAAAATTTGCTCTGTGTCTTGTTGTTTATCCAACCCGGCTCGTTATAATTTTTTTTTAATTTGCTACGCCTGGCCCGGATTTAATAATTTACTTTTATGCATAGCATTTCATCTGTTGCCTAATTATATTGGCTACTATTTTGTCCTACAGGCGGTTTTTTTAAACCTTCATTTCGATAGCGCCTATTTTTGATGTAACTGTCCAACAAACAACCAGAGTTGGGCAGGTCATTGAAAAAGAATCTGGATATAAATAAGATAGAGATTCTTTATAAAAAAAAGTATCTTCAATATAGTTATATGTAATTTGTTAAAAATATCAATATGATATAAAATACTTGATGTGTTTTTTGTTAAATACGAATATCATAGTTTTGAGATGCTTTTTATGAAATATTTTATATATTCTTTCAGCACAATAAGCCATAATGTCGACGAGGAGTTTAATATAATCCCGTGATTTTCAAAAAATCTACCATATATTTTCCAACCACCTGTTATATAGGATTTTTGTGCAACAATAAGAATGGGAATAGAGAAATATACGAATCAATCAACAGAAGGACATAGAGAAATATCATATATAAATATTGATTTTCACGAGCTAAAAGATAAATTTTAATTAAATGATCAAATTATCTAAAATAATAGCAGACACATTTCGACGATTATAATAAAATATTCTTATATCATTTATATAAATATAATTAAAAACAAAAAGAGAAATCATTATATAAAAAATTTTTTTTAACAAATTGAAATCACCCAAATGTTATTATTATACTAATACTGTGTCAAAAGAGCGATCTAAAATGTTGGACAGTGAAAAATGAATATATGTTATTCCATCCTATAAAATAAGATTATTATTATTTTAATACAATTATCAATTTAAGTATGAACAAAAAACATATAATTGAATTATTTCATTTGCATACAATAATGAAGTTGGTATGCCAAAATATAAAATAACAATGAATTTAAAATTAAAGATAGGAAAAAATAAACAAAATTAATGCAAGTATTCACGGAGAAAAAAGGTTAAAAGCGAATTTTTTTTTAAACAATAAGTATACATAAGTGTATAAGAAAATTAAAGAGATAATTTTTTTTAAAAAGTAATTTTAGACACATAAGTATCTTATTAAAAACATCAAAAAGATATGGAGTATAGGATACAAAACAGTAGAAAAAGCTTTAAGTGTAGCCTAAAAAAATTAAAAATATATAGGGGTAGGTTAATCAAATCTTTTCCTTCTTACATTGTTATTTAAACCCATTTTAAAAATAGGGTCCAAATCCGATCTGAATAAAATTAAAGTAAAATATTCGATTGAGAAAAAGGACGATTTTTTAAGAAAATCCAAAAAAAATTTATGTATATGTTTGGGCTCAAGAATGTTTAAATATCTCTTGCCGGAATTTTGTTAACAAATTTATTAATGACCGATTTTCCAAAACGTGAAAGAAAGAAAGAAGAAAAATAAAGGTCTTTCTTCCTCTCTTAGTAACATTTTTATTTTTCATCATGATAATCTTGTTATATAAACGCCAATAATGGCACGTTAAAAATGGTTGTGAACCACCACATAATCAAAATTTTCTAGTTTAAGGGGAACCGATGGGGGAGGGGGGCGGTTGTATTTAAAAAAAATTATATATTCGTCTATATTAGACTAAAATTTATTTTATCAAACTCTTAAATGCTGGTTATTTTTATATCCTATCGATTTTTGAATATGTTGTGTAAATTCATTTTATTGTATTATCGTGATAGTAAATATAACAATAAAATTATTTTAAAACACAAATGCTTAGGCTGGCTTTGTATTGACTTCTTTATAAGAATCCCGGGAAAAAAACCCCCGGAATTTTTTTTCATATTTATAGAATTTAATTAAGACCTAATAATATAGGTATATTTTTATTTGGATTATAATGGATATACTCATATTTATAAAGTATAGACAAGTTAGATTATAAAAATATAATTTATTAATAAAGCTAAATTTTTTAGGCCCTAATTCATTATTTAAAGATTACTCATATACCCTCCATAAAAAAATGCTTCTAGATAAAATGTTGATGTTCAAATTGGTACTGGGGAATAAATAACCCATGTATTTCTTATTTTCGTAAAAATAATTTGCTATGTTAATAAATACAAAATCCATCCTTAATTACTATATTAAGTAGACTATATTTGACAAAATTTTGTTATAAGATATATTTATTTTATTGGTAAATCATGATTATGTATATGCAAATTTAAAATAATAATTATATGAATTGACATCGAATTTTGAAAGAAATCCCTCTTATAAAATCTGGAAAGCTTCGCACTCCATCACGGTATTCCTTACAAAGTTTCTTTAACCGAATCTGGGTATTACTCTGCGATTTTGTTTTCGGTGTCCAACTAACTACACGCCATCGTTTAAGTTTGGTTTCATCGGTAGCCAGCTTGCATTTTATTTTTTTAATCAATTCCCAGATTGATGTGTGTTTATTCCCAACCAGATTAGAAAAACGATGATTCCAAACTTCTCATTGATTATATATATGTTCTTCATCGGATAGAGTCTGATTCACGTTTCAAGTTTCTGGAAGAAATTGAGGCTCAGTTCGACGTGTCTGGGATTGAGAATTGTTTCTTGTGACCTTCCTTGATACTCCATTGATATAATTTTTATCGAAATAATCAAGAATATCCTTACCATTGATCGGAGTAACTGATCTCAGGAATGTCATTGCATTGCCCATAAGGAACAAATGCTATGTCGTCCATCATGCCATAAAAGCTTAGAGTTTCATCAGTCCTGTATTAGCTTTCCAGATCTAGCTTCTGAATTTTTCTATGGGTACTTTGACACAAATGGTAAAAGCATCCTCTGATTTTTTTTCCATGCGGTTTTTTCCCAAGGGTTTGTTTCCGGGGAGTTTTTTCCGGGGTGTTTTTTTCCTATTCCCATACTAAATTATACATAATGATGTTATAAAATGTAATTATTAAAATCGTTTTATAAATATTAAATTTTGTTTTTTAGGTCAATTAGAAATATTTGTTTTATAAATATTAAATTATTTTTTTAGGTCAATTAGAAATATTGTCGGGCGGCTGGGTAATGAATGACGAGGCTTGCTCTCACTACAATGATATTATAAATCAAATGACTTTAGGATTAAAAATGTATAAAGACACGTTTGGAGGTTAAAAACATGTTTTTTTAAAAGAAAATATTATAATATCTTATCATAATTAATTATCTATTAATTTCCTTCTATTTAAAATTAAATTCGGTAATCAAATGAAATCCCTATTTATGTCATCCTTTTTATGCTCTTAATAAAAAAAAATTATAGTTAATTAATTAGGTTTATTTAACTTCTTAATAAATTTCAAAGTTTTAACAAATATTCTTTTTTTAAAATTCATTTTTTAAAAGAGTTGTAACCAAAACCCTTATATCTTTGTACAATATTTTTTATGAGTGTTTATATTGGTAAATAATTAGTTTAATATTAAAAGTAAGTAAGTATGCTTGTATAAATTTGTAAAATTTCGATAAATTAATAGGTTAACCATATTTTTAACATTAAATCTATAAAATATAAATAAAATTGCTACCTAATTTATTTATAATTTTTTCTCGTGTTATTTTACTCTTATGAAGATCACTATGACTGTTAAAAGGTCCGATTCGGGTAGATTTTTAAAAACGACTCGATTAAGACTAACGCCAAAATAATATATTGTTAGCCTGGAGATTTTGCCCATAGATGGCAGAAAGGTTTAGACCTCAACTTGCCAAATCTCGAAATCTACATAATATTATTTTGGCTAATATCTTATTCGGGTCGTTTCCGAACCGGACTTTTTAACAACCCTAGTCAGGATCTGTATTTGGTACTGACCAGACGATAATCTAACTCTTCGCTTTCACTTTGGTTCAGTTGATACGCTGGGCATTGACTTTCTGACATTCACTACTTTTATTTTCCACCTCCTGAACTGAATTTAAATATAAAATAAATTTAGTCACAATTGATTAATAATTTTAAAAAATTATATATTCGGAAAGGTAAATTATTGATTAATTATTTGAAGAATATTTAATAAAATTGAAAAAAGGTTATTGATTTATTATTTATTTAATCAGTTGATATATTTATGGAAATTTAAGTTTTTAATATTTTATCAAGTCATTTTGTTTCATTATTTTTAAAGCTGGTAATTTCTCCTTAAAATGTAAGGTAAAAATACTAATTGAGTTATTAGAACCACATAAAATTCAATATATAAAAAATACATCATTTTTATACCAGTATAAAATTATTCATCAGCGGCTATGATCTACCCTATAAATTTATCATTTCTACATTTGCAATTTTTTTTTTTTATTAAGGAACATCAAAATCATCAATATTTAATAATATCATTATCATGTAATTTATCTAAATTAAATATTTATCAAAAGTATTGTTTAAAACATTTTATTATTTAAAATTTTTTCCCCAAATTATAATTATAATAATAATAATTTTTAAATTTCTTTTTAATTTTTTTAAAGTCTTTATAATGTATAGAATATTAAATCCACCATACACATACATACATTACATAATGATCTTTTCTAGATTGTGGTATCCCAAAAACCGGATGGCAAATAGATCCTTTCGGACATTCTGCGGCCCAAGCCGATATATTCGCGAAGCTCGGCTTTGACGGGACATTTTTTGGGCGAATTTCTGACGATTTTAAAGATACTAAATCATCTGAACGCGGATTAGAATTTTTGTGGCATCCTTTGCCAAATTGTAAATAAAACTACAAATTATTTAAATGCTAACTCAACATTTTAACCAAAAAATATTACGTCAGCCTGGAGATTTTGCTCTTAGATGGCAGAAAAGTTTTAACATTTATTAACGAAATCTCAACTTGCATAATATTATTTTGGTTAAAATCATAATTTGAAATCGGCAAAATGAAACTGCTTAACAACACTATTGTTTAAGTTTAAAAAAGGAACATCCTAATGATTAAGATATATTTGGGTATGATATTTCTTATTTATTATGTATATTAAATTTTATACATACTAGAGATCTGCAAAGCCCGGCCCGTTAAATTTTTTTTTAAATTTACCTTACACAGCCCGACCTGTTAGAATTTTACGAAAAGTTCGTCCCGGCGCGTTAAATTTTTTTGCACAAATTTTCCTGCCATAACATTTATAATATTATCTCTATCTAATTTTTTCCAAATGACAATTAAGGCTCGTATATCTTTTCTCTATGGCTTATTTATCTTTCTACAACAACCATTTTATAAATCAATTGTAATTGATGTCAGTATTGTGTTTGAAAGATCATATTCATATAGCTCTTAAAATACAAAGAAATAAGCATAATTTATTTTCAAATATTACTAATCAAAATTTTATGCCCGGGCTGGCCTTTTAAAATTTCACATAAAATTGGAATTTCCTGATTTTTTATATAATCCCTGCGAATTATATTTTTGGTCGGGCTTTTAGAGTACATGGTCTAGTTTTGCAGATCTCTAATACATACTCTTCTTTAATTTATAAAAAATTTGAGTATACTATCTTGTTTAAATTAATTTCGAATCCCATTATAATTATTACCCTTCTCGTTTTTTTTAGCTTAGTCAGATTCAGATGCGATATTTTCACCAATTTTTTTAAAAAAAACACGAATTTAAACTGTTAATGATTATTTAATTAATTTTAAAAATTAAAAATCGGGGAAAAAAGTTTCAGTTTTTTAACTTTAAATTGATATAGATATTTTTATTTAAATTTAATATAATAAAATGATATATCTATAATAGTTGCCGAGATGTATACAAGTACTGCTCAATCAATTAACGACACGACATCGAAGTCTACAACACCTAGCGATATGTTTATATCCATCTTAGACAATTTATACCAACCTCCTGCTGGCTTTTGCTTCGACATTTTATGCGACGATGATCCTATACAAGTAGAATTACTTAAGGAATTTATAATTTGATTAGTTTTGACATTAATTTTGCTCATAAATATTTGTAAATTACTTTT
Organism: Gordionus sp. m RMFG-2023; assembly: GCF_954871325.1. Classification (NCBI taxonomy): domain Eukaryota; kingdom Metazoa; phylum Nematomorpha; class Gordioida; order Chordodea; family Parachordodidae; genus Gordionus; species Gordionus sp. m RMFG-2023. Next base: position 45,692,018 of record NC_088776.1, read on the forward strand.
TTATCTCGTTAGTTAGCATTTTTAAATGATAAAATGCCATTTCTTCAGTTCACTAGACCTAACTAAACTATGAGGTATAATATTTCAAATTAACGAAAACTATAGGCGCGTTTTATATATTAACCCGTGCCTTTAACTGCGAAAGCAAAATATCCGCTGAGTCCAGTCTTAATGACTACATAATATCAGCTGAGCCAAAGTGGGAATTTAGTCTAAATGACTTTAGTATGGCATTTTATTGGGAAGGCATGTTAATGAAACAGGGACTTGAAACATTGTCTTTTTTTGTTTCATAAGGTTTAGTCCCTGCTATCACGAAGAGATAAGTAAATCAAAAATTTGTTAAGATTTTTTAAGCATCGGAGAAAACATGGAGATCTAACCTATTTTTTTGTTCAAAATATTTGTTTAAATGTTTTTGGATTATTACAACTTGTCTATAATTTGACCTTTTGTAACATAAGAATTTAATTCTACGAAGTATTTTGTCCTGAACGATTTCTTTTCTATTATTATTAAGGAAAGGTTTGGATTTAGATGTGAAAATGTTTTGATAACATTCCATCAATTACAGAGGTTGAAACCATACCCTTGAGTCCCTCTTCTTTTAAAAATTACAGAAACCAAAACCTATTTGAGAACCTGTTTCGTTTTTATAAGAGTGCGAGTAATTAAATATATGTGTTACTTGATTTATTTTAGAGAAGTTTTTTCTTTGATTATTTTGACAAGCAATTTGAAATCGGAACTTAGAACGCTCTAATTCTCGTAATTAAGAACTGATAACAGAACCCATTATTGAAAATTTTCAGGAGGCAGAATCTTTTTTAGTTCAGGTTCTAAAATTTGATTAAAGCTAATTACCATTTTCTTAGTTTCGCTTATAAGTTTATTTCGTTGATTAATTAACCATTTTTTTTGATGATAATTAAGAAATATTAAAGAATCTCGAATATTTTCGTAAAGACAATTATAAAAAATATTATTTAATTTGAATTTTTTTTTCTTATTGGTGGCTCATCTCATATTAGACAAGTTGCATTTGTTAAAAGTACTTATATTTACAATTCCCAATTTTTTTATCTTTGATTCCTATTTTTGGAACATTAAAACATCCAGAGATGACAGTAATCCTACATGCATATTTCTTATCCATATTTATGAAAAATTCTGCATTTCAACGTTAAAACAAATCCAATAAATTTTCATTAAATATTTTATCTCTAAAGTAAACAGCTATGGAAGTTTTCTACTAAACCAAAAATATTTATAAAAAAAATTTTGTGATAATTTACAATATGACCATAGTAATTCTTCAGGTAAACTCGGAGACTTAAACTTATTATTAAAAATCTTATATAGAAATAAACTAATTTTACATGTATACTATACTTGGGTCGGTAAATAGACCCATATTGGAAATTATTAATACTAAAATTTAGTTAAAATTAAGGAATTTGCGCAATTTCAAATTGTAAATAAGTCTAGCTCAAATTTATGTTTAAAGTGAAACCAAGCAAATCAAGTTAATTTTTTTCTTCTATAATAAGGCTAAATTTAATATTCGTTCAAAGAAAAAATTGTTTTACCTCATTTATTTGATTTCACTTAAAACACACATATGCTCTAGGATTTTTTTTAGATGTTACTTATCACTTTTATTTTTAAAGATCTTCAACACACAGCTATAAAAATAAAACAAAACAAGGATGAAAATACTATTTAAAAGAATATTAAAATTATAATTAACATACTATATCTATATTCTATATAAAAATATTTAATTAAAAGAAGAGAAATTAAAAAATAATATATTTAGGTGTGTTCGGTGGGGTTTAATGACCCATGTTTGGATATGTAGTTGAATCGACAAATTTCGATTGATATACTTTGTCGAAGGTAAAAGCCTTCTTTTGGAATACCTGGGATTAAACTTAACCTTTGCGCTATAGTTTTAAATAATTTTAGGGGTTGGGGTCCAAATGATCCACAGGTGTCTGATACTACCGGAACAAACAAAACATATTAAGGTGACTATATCTATTTGTTTTTGTATTTTCAGCTTTCGTGATGGAGTTGACAGAAAAAGATCTTACAAAACGATCTACTCATGTATAATCCCAAGCTAAGGGTAAACCTTGGCTCCAAGGGACTAGCGTCATTCCATCCGGTCTGGTTTGATTATCAGGGTAAAGCCAGAGGGTTCCAGCGTAGAAGGAATATTTGTGGATTTCAATATTTTATTGATGATTGAATTGATGGCATTGTTCCTGGGTAATCTGCCTTTTGAAAAACGACAGTGTAAGGGGTGGTGTCTAAGGCTATCGATATTAGTTTCACGAACACATGATGTAGCGTTACGATTTCGCAGCCTAAACAAAGACTATAGCTATTCTAAGCCCTTCGTTAGTAAGCAACAAGCCTAGATTAGAACTAGGTAAAGGTATATCTTCTAACCATTCGTATCCAAGGTGACATATAGGCCTATACAAAAACGTATTCGAATCGAATAGTGCATTATTCGTATTCGATAATAATTTACTATTTGAATTCGTACTAATAAAAAAATCTACTATTTGTATTAGCGAATTATTCGATTAATTTTCGAATAATTGAAATGAATTTTCTTAATAAAACAAATCATACTCAAATATATTGACAAATTTTTTTATTGCAAATTTGATTTCAAACAGAAAAAATTATAATAATCCGATGACAAATAAATATAATCAAGTTATAAACAAAATTAAAATATTATATTATTCATTTAATTTATAATTTTAAGCCAATTTTTAAGGCAAAGGGTTTTTCTTATATTTTCTTCTTTATACGACATGCGGTTTTTTGACAACAAATTAGTGCCAACTGAGAAAAGTCTTTCACACGCAGTTGATGTTCCTTGTATAGATAAATAATCTCTTGCCATTTTTGAGAGTATGGGGATCCTATGTGCATTTGTCTTCCACCACATTAATGGATCAGTATCACTCTTTGATCTTGATTCACTCAGGTAAAAATCGATTTCACATAGTTGAACATAATTTTGTTTAAAAACAATGTCAAGCCTGTTTTGTTGACTTTCATCCTTATTTTGGCAGTTGTAATTATCAGCAGCTTATAAAATAAAATGATATGTATTTAAATGGGGGTAAATTAAATACCTGTATATATGCTGTAGATCTCTTTAAATTTGTCTGTTAACCTGGATATATCAATATCATAATCAAGAGATATTGTTCTAGGATCCAATATTGTAGCTATTATTGCATCATCTGCAGTTAAATTGTAATAGCCCAACAATTTATCACATGCCACTTTGAAATCATTGTTAGAGGTTTTATGGAAACAAGGTTTCTCGTTTTTTAAGTGTTCAAGAATTAGAATATAATAGGGTATAACCAAATTATAAGTAGGATAATTTTCCCCACAAACCATATTTGTAGTCTCATACAAAGGCAATAGGATAGATTTTATTTTTACAAGATCGTCCCATTCCTCCTGTATGTTATGTTAATAAAGTATTATTTACCTATTTATAAATTTTAGTTTACCACTGATAATTGTTTTTCTTGAAGAATTATAATATTAGTTATAACTTCATTAACTAATTTTTTTATAGCAGGTTTTAACAATAAGCCCCTTTCAATCATTTGGTAGGTGCTATTCCACCTTATTTCATAATCCAATTTGGGTTTTAAAAAATTTATAGGAGGATTTAGTGAACTACATATATTTTTTAATAAATTTAATTTTTTAGGAGAATTACATATCATCCTAATAATGTTTCGTAGTTTTAAAATTGATGGATTTAAAATTTTTAAAATTTCTTTGGATATTAAATTAATAACATGAGCAAAGCATCGAATGTGCCCTATTTTATTGATGGATATTTTATAGAAAATGTACCAATAAATGTTTTATTATTAGCAGCATTATCTAGAGTTATATAAAAATTTTTATTCTCCAAATTATAATTTTTAATTATTTTAATAAAGGCTTTAAATATGTTTTCACCTGAATGTTGTTCATTTATTGGAGCAACATCCAAAATTATGTTATTTATTTTAAAATTATCATCAATAAAATGGGCTGTTAACCCTAAAAAAGGAACCTGAGTTAGGCTAGTCCAAATATCAGATGAAAAATTAATCTGACTTTTATTTTTGGATATTATATCTTTTACCAACTGTTCTTTTTCTGCAAATGTATTATACATATGCAATTTAAGAGTATTGGAGCATATTGATTTTATAGAAGAATCAAGATCATTTATAAAATTTTTAAAATCAGGTGAATTAACAATTTTAAAAGATAAATTATTATTAATAAATAATTTTAGTAAGTTATCTATATAATTAATTTTTTTAGATAAAGAAAAAGGTGATATAGGCTTTAAAAAAGTGTCAATTTTATTACTGTTTTTACAGAGATGTGAATGAAACCTATTATAATGATTAATAAGAGGCGATGTTGTTTTGCCTTTGCATTTAATAATGCTCTTGCAATGATTGCAAGCAGCCTTTTCACTATTGATCCCATATAATCGCTCTTTTTTGTGAAGAAATTTGTCAACATCAACCATAACTATTTCATCAGAATCATTCTCCTCTAACATAATTAGGCCAGTTAACAATATTTTATTATAAAGATATAATATATTTTTATATACCTTTGGTTTGTATATATTTTTATATACTTTTGGTTTGTGTAATTTTTAATATAATTAATTTTGAAAAAATACGGGAAATTAAAATTAAAATTTTTGCTAGTCTTTTTATAAACACATCACCTGTTAGATTGGCAGGTTATCAAATAGAAATGATAAATGTTAGATTTATTTTTTAAAAAAAACAATTTATTAAATATTACGAATTATTCGAATTGATTATTCGTATTCGGATAAAACATTTATTATTCGTATTCGTATCTATTCGAATCGAATATTCGAATTTTTTTTGAATAGGTCTAGTGGCATATGGCTGAGGCTGGAATTATTTGATCTGGCAAAGAGTCGTATTGTTGTCATCCTGTATACTGGGGTTGGGTTTAAGTGGAGAAAGAGCATTAGAGATTCTTTGAATAGCTTTGAAGTGTAAGTATTCGACGTAATACTGTATCAATGGTAAATTCCAGTCTCTTTGTCTTATAGAATTGGATATGAGCGGCTTGGAACATTTTTTCTCCAGAGGATTAATGCTGCCGCATGATGTGGGTCTATTGATATGCTTATATTTTAAAATTTAAAATATTTGGCATGATGCTATTCATCGATATATTGGAATTAAACAAATAGTTATACTAATTTATAGGATGATGAAGGGGCCAGTGATTACAATGTTCCCGAAAAAGTTAATGCTTTTCTCAGCTCCTTAATTAGGCAATCCAAAAATTACGATACAAACCACCTATTAGTTACAATGGGAAATGATTTTAATTATCAAGCAGCCGACAATTGGTATAAAAACCTGGACAAACTCATTAAATACGTCAATAAACAAGTTTTTTACCTATCTTTTAATTCTCGCATACATAATCGACCGGAACGGGCCCAAAAAATTATATTATTTTAAAAAATAAGACCGGGTCATGCTTAAAAATTTTTTTTTTAAATTAAAAAATAAATTTAAATTATATCATATAATCAGTTGTAAAATCATATAATAATTTACAGCCAAAATTATTCAAATAGTGTAATTTTAAAAATTCCGGGCCTGGTCAAAAATGATCAAAAATAAAAATCTGGACGGGCTTAATATTTTGACCTCTGCCTGTCTCTGTTATATAAACTAAATTCTACAAAAAATTACGCTTTTTGACTTGACCATCTCTTAATATGTTGTGGAATTTAACTTAGGTATGCAGTTTTTAAAAAAAATTTTGTTATTGCCCATCTTTTGAAGAACTTATTATATTAAGCCATCTTCATATCTTTCTTATTTAAACGAAGACGATTTTACCGAACCTACCTTGAAAATTACTAATAGCAATGTGTATCTTTTATCGAGATTATTATAAGAAGCACTAATGAGTATATAGGAAAAGGAGAATAATGATAAAACTTACAATAATTCTGGATTTTAAAAAACCATTTATATTTTATAAATTTAATATTTCAGAGAAGCCTGCCTAAATTTTCCTTAAAATTCAACCTTATATATTCCACGCCTGGATGTTATTTATATGCTTTACACAACGCAAAGGGAGACCTTAATAGCACTTCACATAGTTTAAATAATTTAAACTTATATAAATCCGAATTAATAGACAATAATCGACCTTTCAAATCAAAGAGACAGCCAAAAATATCAGATAACAATTATGGTGATTATTGGCCGGAAATTAACGGGGGTGATTTTTTTCCCCTGGTTAATTTTATTACGAATATATGGACGGGATATTTTAGCAGTCGACCCACGTTAAAGGGCATGATCAGAGACAGTAGTCGTTTTTTGCATGTAAATTATTTATTTATATAAAATATTTTAGAGAAAATCTGTTATAAATAACATTTTTACCAAAATAAGGAATACATCTCGAAAAAAATATATAATTATATCATATATTTCTCTCTTCTTTTCAATACTTAAGAAATATAATTTTCAGAATTTATTAAAGCATTTCCTTAACATTTTAAATATGAATCCTATACAAAGCTTTCTATAAACTTTGATTGTTATTAGTATTCTTAAGTCATACCAAATTTTTCTGGTTCTCATTTTTAAAATAAATTGATATCTAGTTATTTATCACAGATTTAAAGAAAAAAAGAGATATATTTGATGGAATCCATCTCCCGACATAGAATCCATAAGCGCATAGTTTGAAGGAACATTAAAATTATATACCATTTTTTTAACCAAGATTTGTAAGCAAATAGAATCCCTAAGCGGTTTAGATAGAAACCAAGATATCATGTCGCTAGAGAGAGCCCAAGCTATAGCTCAGCACCACGACGCTGTCACCGGAACAGCCAAGCAGGCCGTTACTTATGATTATATCCATAGATTGTATTTGGGACAACTGGAATGTGAAGTTTTAATCAGTGTTTTTATTTTAATTTTTTTTTTCGAGCTTTTATTAGCGTAAGTTTTTTAAAACAATAGTTATGAGATTAAAATTTAATTTTACTAAGATTTCTAAAGAACTTTTAGAGAGTAAAGGGATAAAGTATTTTTTCGTATGATATATTTTTCATTTTAAAAGGAATATTTGTTTCAGCAATTCTTAACAACTAACAAATCATAAGTTCTAAAATTATATTTTGTCTTTTTTTAAATTTATTAAAAAAATTTTTTTTAGTATTTCTTGAGAGTCAATGCAAATCATAAATAAAGAAGGTAAAGAGGAAAGATATTAATTGTATAAAACAAAACGTATTTTTTTTAAATTATAGGAAAATATTTTAACTAAATTTTAGTCTCACGAGTTTTCCCTAATCCAGAAGTGTTTCTGCTTTGAGGGGTCCTTAGAGGGCCCTGTCGGGGAAGGCCATAGATTATATGGTTTAGTAAACAGTGGCCGAACAGGTTAAACCTAGATATACATAAGATGGTAATCATTTATACTTAAAAATGAGACTATTTACCAAAGTGATCTTGGACAGACACCAGAAAACGTTCATTAATATTATATTCAGTACGTATTATGGGGTAATTTAAATACAAAATTAGTAAATTATAAGAATTAAGGACATAGAAACCACACGAGACTCGTTTAAAATTCGGAAGGAATCAAAAGTTTTAATCCAAAAAATAAATACGTGGAAAGTAGATTACGGAAAAAATTTCCACTAATATTAGTTTTATTTAAATCAATTTTTTTAATTGAAGGGGAAGAAAATGAGATTTATAAATAGAGCTTGGTCTAGTTTTTTAAACTCGTGATATTTTCGTTTCATATTTATCTAGAAATTCTGTTAATAGTGAGAAAATATTTTAAATAAATTTCTTATAAATAAAAAGATGGCCATTGAAGAAGGTTTGCAAAGATTGGCAGTGATCAAGCCTAACCAAAAGGTTAACTTTTGCCCTTTACTCAATATTAGCAATTGCGTTTTCACTCAAACACAATCAGAAGTTTGTCGTTAGATTTAGATCTTTTTTTTCTATTTATGTATTTTATATGCATGCAAGTTTATATAGCCTATCATTAACAGAGACTAACTAGGAGTACGGTATATCTAGTGTTGTTATAAAGCCCAGTCGATTTTAGAAAACGGCTCGATTAAAACAAAACCAAAATAATATGATGTAAGCATTGAGATTTTGCTCATAGGTGGCAGAAAAGTTTGGGCATCTATTTGTCAAATGAGGAGTTTTACATTTTGGCTCTTAATTGGGCCGTTTTCAAAAATCCCAAATCGGGCTTTTTAACAACACTAGGTATATCCCAGCCCGGCAAAAAAAAAATTTGAAAAATTTTTTTTACAGTATAAGCCGAAGCTTTTAAAAGTTTTTTTAGCTAATAATTAAGCTAATTCATATCGTTTTACTTCATGAAAAATATACGGGGGATATCTTGCGAAAAATGACCGGGTAATAATTTTGGGCCGGACCGTAAACCCTGATAAAAAATTTATTCGGGTGCCAACCAGCCCGTACAACTTGGGATCGAGTGCGAAAATAGTATGATTTTTAAAAATTGAAGCCAAGAATCAAAATTCAACCTGAATCGGGCCAATTTATTTTTAAATTATGCCAACTAGTAAAAATCACGCTATAGAACATTTAAATATCCACTATTAAAGCCTCTAGCGAGCCTGTCCAAGCTGAAAAATGTTTACCTCTATAACAAGTCTCTAAATAATTTTATATAACAGTTGAGAAGTTTAATATATTATTTTATGTACAAATCAGTTCGATATACTACTTTACAATCCTTTGCCTTGGGACGTTGAACATTATGTCCACATTCCTGTAAGAAGCAATAATTTAGAAGTTTTCAGCGATAAGGATGAACCAGTTCTACAACAGGTATTTTTTTAAAAAAATAATGGATTTAAGTTTTTTTTTTGCAAATCTAATTGTATCTAACATTTTATCTAAATACATTAAATTAGAAACTATTATATTAAAATTTTTTAGCATGAAAAAACTGATATATTTAAATATTCCAAATAACTCATGAATCCATGAATAATGATAAATATTCTAGAATGATACGGCTTAAATGAGTGCGAACATTAAATATTGACATATATTATTTTACTCAGAATAAAAACTGAAACGCTCAGATTTTCAATATCCTATGCTCAGAAATATAAATATTTAAGGCTAAGATTTTTTTACTCATTTTCGCAATTTTTTTTCTTTAAAATCTAAGACGATTTTGCTAAATAGAAATTTTGATGGAACTTTTTTTATTGAATATATTAGAAGATAATTCAAATCTTTTACAATTTTTGCTATTTTAAATGTTTTTTATTTATAATTGCATTCAGCTTATGACCTATTCAAAAAAATATTTAAATAGTAATGATTACGACTTATTGGAATAGAATTGCAATGAATAAGAATAGTCAATTATTTGTTTTCAATCCATTAGAGAATTATATGATTCGAATAAAACAAATAATATGATGTAATCGAATAATTTATTTTAATTTGGTCGAATATTTAAATTACTCGGAAAAATTATGTTATTTATATTTGATCATTTGTCTTTTATATTGATTATCAAGCTAACAGGTATGTTTTACACGGTATAGATCAAATCCTTGTAATTTTTTCTTAATTGGAACTAATTTGCTGTCAAAAATGGTAAGTCTTATAAAGAAGAAACAATAATAAAGATATTTGCTTTAAAAGAAATGCTTGGCATTGAATTCAATTAATATGGATTTTGATATCATTAATAATATGACTTGCATCACATGTTTCATATTGAATACGAATAGTAAATTATTCTATTTGTTTAAATCAAATACAAATAATGCACTATTCGATTTGTATTCGTTTTTGAAGCCTAATATAGCTTATTTTTACCTTACATTATTTATGATATTTTGAGTGCTAAAATAAATCATCACTCAAAATTTATTACTCTGTTAATTATCATTCTTAATTTTCCTATCTAGATTATGCAGGAGAGGAGCGGGGCGGGGTTGACAACATTTTAAACATGGATACCAAGTGAAAATTTATTGACGTAATTGTTTAAAATATATCTAAGTCTTCAACGCCTTTTCGATCTGGGGATGTTATAATATAATATCTTAACATTGGCAGAAATTTCTACTCCCCCTACCTCTTAAGCTAATGACGATATTACCCCCCCCCCCCATCAATTTACCTTTTACCCTTATCAAATATTTACCCTGTACTCCTTCCTGCTAAATTAAAATTAGCAAAGAAAAGGAAATTCAAATCAAATTACCCTTCTAGCTGCCTTCAATTTTATTCAAATGACTATAACTTTTTTATAACTACCTATATATCTCAAATTTATCCTCCACCGGGGTAGAATTCCCGTCTATAGCTAGTAAAAATAACCCAAAATGATTGATTAAATTTATGTATCCTTAATATATTATGGGAATGGGTATGGACTATATATCTAGAAAATAATAATAAACTGTAAAAGATTAAATAATTTAAAAATGATATATTTTCTTTGATAAATTTTAAATATAGAAGCCAAGATATTTTTCAGTAAAAGATTCATTTTTTTCAAAGAAAGTTATCCAAGAAGTTATAAAATTTCGAATGTTTAATTTTATTTAAGCATTACCATATTTACAAAAAAAAATTTCAGTTTTTGAAGTAAGCCCTTTTAACCACGCATTTTTAAGAATTTATAATCATATACAAATTCTAAAAATTAATAGTACCAAGGAAAATTATTTTCTTAGCAATTAAGTGACTAGTTCTTGGTGTTTCATATATTTTTCTGAGCTCTTCATTTTTTAATCTGAGCAATTTTGATTTTTCTGGACAAATCTATTTTTTGTCTGAACATTAAAAATTAATTCTGACCATCTAGTATTTATTTTAACGTTTAGGAATTTTTTTTATAAGCATTTCAGTTCTAATTGAGCGATTAAATAAGAGCCTTAAACATTATTAATCTTGCAATATATATTGCCAAAGGGTATCTAGTTAAAGTTTTTCCATTTTTTTTAAAATAACTTTATAAATTAAAATGTTCACCTTATTTATAAAAAAAAATTAGCTTTCTTTCGTTCCACGCTCGATTAACCGGGTTCCTGAACGTTATTTAGATGCCGACCAGGCCACATTTCCATTAGATCGCCAATCTGATTGGACCCTCACCTTAAAGGCTGAAGTTCCAGCCCTGGGCACTTCTTGTTACCAAATAAAGTCCACAACAAAAAAGCAATCTGATGTATCCAAGCTCTTACTTAATTCGCCATATTATTATAAGCCTTTTCTTAGTGATATATCCACTCTAATGGATGTTTCATACAAGTTTGAGTTCGCTACTTTTAAGTCACGCTTGCCATATTAAATAATATTTACGAATAGATGATTTACTATTAAGTAATTCAATAATTTAATGGCTTTATTTTATTTGTTATAAATGTTTTATCTTATAACAAAGATCATATTTCTTAAAATGTATTATAAAGATACAGACAAAACGAAATAAATGCTAATCTTATACAACCCATTATCAAATCCGCTGAAAATAGTGAGTCTTTGCTCCTATCTCAAGTGCCTAGACAGAGGAAAGCGAAATCTGGTGCCAAGTTATTCTTAGAAAATAAGGTTCTTATTAGAATAATAGTTGGAATAATTTTAAAAATAAATATTTTAAGGATAATCATGTTAAATTAAAATTTATCATGAATATTAAAAAATGGTACAGAATTAGAGCATTTTTTAATATTTTTTTCTCCCGACAAAATTGCATCCCATTCAAGAATTTGAAATTAACTTTTGACCCCGACACTAATCAAATCCAGACCTTGGTTAACAAAATTTCGAAGTTGAAAGTTAAACTTAATCAAACCTTTTGGTGGTATGGGACCAGGTTAACACCTAGCTCTGGGGCTTACATATTTAGACCTAATGCGTATGAAGCTAATGATATATCGTCCTTTTTTGACGGCATTGATTTGGAAATTATTAAAGTGAATTTTTAATCATATTTTACTACTAATGAGAGGTAATTAAAAACGCATACTTTCTTTTAAGAGTTCTTATCAATAATATAATCAATTAATTAATTACTTTCATTCATGTTTTCCAAATCATTATATTTTAAGGGTCCTTTATTTCAGCAAGCGAGGCAAATTTTTTCTTCTTGGCTTTACCAAGAGATAACACTTTATGAAGGAGCATCATATTTAGAAATGGCTTGGACGGTTGGTCCTATACCAATACATGACCAAATACCCAAAGAAATCATTATCAGAATAGATTCCGACATTCGTTCTTCTGTAATTAAAAAAAACGTGGCTAAGCGAAAATCGAAAATCTCCAAAGAAGACGTGTAAATTTAATTTTTTTTGCCTCTAGTTTATCCATAAGTCAGTATAAAGCGTATCCCTTACTCAATCTTAAAAAAAATGAGTAAAAATTGTCATATCTTTAACACTTAACTAGGCTGTATCTTTATTTCAATTGATAACAAAAATAAAACTTTAAATAAAAAAAATGGAAATTGGGAATGATTTAATTAATCAGCATTTTAAAATAAATATTTAAAATTTTGCAAATAAAGCGAGTTAAGTTAAAGATATAAGTTATGTTTTTACGTAATATTTAGAATTTACATTTATTGGCATAACAGGGAGGGGGGGGGAATTCATCCCTTTGCCGCAAATTTGAAAGTTTTCTTAAATATTATTTTAAGCTAATATAATTAACCTTCCACCCATATTCCCTCTCAAATGAACCAATATTTTTTTAACTGGTTATTTAAAAAAAAATATATAATGCAGTCAAAGGCCTTCTAAACCTATATTTAAATCTTCCAAAAAAATTATGGGGGAATTAGGCCACTCAAACCCCCCCCCCCGTCTTCTTAAATGATGACATAAAGATTTATGATTATATAACGTCGTCTCCTAAAATATTTTTAATTAGCCCGTTATTTATTTAATCCTAAAATATAATCATAATGCCTTAAGAGATGACACCTTCTCCAAGATCAATAAATTTTACACCGATTCTAACGCTAGATTCATGGTTCCGCGGTCTGTAATGATATCTGAAAATATCAATAACACTCAGAATGATCAAAATTCAGAAGACTGGGATGTTAATTTTATATCCAAGCAGTATTATCCCGTCGATTCTAAAATATTCATTAAGGATGAGGAGGTTTGATAAACATTTATTATGTGATTATCTAAATTCAATATATTATTTGATAAACTATGATTGTTACACATTTTTAACTCATTATATAGTGTCTGCAGTGGCATTTTAGAAGGGGTTCAAAAGGGCATTTGCACCACCAAATTTTTCCCCATTTTATTTTTGGATTTTAACTTATAAATGAAGTTCTGATTATAAAATATCATATGATTTGTTATTTTAAATAAATATATTACGCATTTAGCCGAAATAATTAGATCAAATTTCTACATTTTGATAAATAACGTCTTATAATTTAAATCCCCCATTAGTTATATATTGTTGTTTTAAATTCTGTGATTTTTTCCCCCAAATGGTTGTCCTTGTGTCTTTTGTTTTATTTATAAATAAAATACGTTATTTTTTTTAGGGAAATGATAATAAATTACAAAGGCAGTTAGGAATAGTTAACGATAGAGCTCAAGGTGGAACCTCTCTAAAAGAAGGAAGCTTGGAATTGATGTTGCACAGGAGACTCATTTATGATGATAGTTTAGGAGTAGGCGAACCTCTTGATGAAATGGGGTCAAATGGTCAAGGTTAATGATTGTTTTATTTTAACTGTGTTAAAATAATTTCGTGTTTTTAATAATGTTCATGCACTAGGGGCTTAAACTTGTTTTTTGGCAAATTTTTTGAAATTTAAATTATTTATACCTCGCGTTTTTTAATTTTGTAACACCTGATTTTATCGGAAGCATATTCCAACTGGAAAACTTAGAGCCTTGCAAATAAGCTCGAGACCGACCTAAAAAAAATTCTGGACTAGGCCTAAAGTTTTAAAGTTCGGGTCAGGCTCAGACCCAAAAAAATATAGAAAATGATGTTTTATTTTTTTTTAAATCAAAATAAAATGATAATTAGATATTATCTGTGATTAAGACAAAAATTAGGCATTTTTTACTTCATTTAACTTAATAAAAATGAGCTTAATTTATATATTTTTTGAAAAAATTTAGGCAGACTCTTACCTAAAAATAAAAATTCGGGCAGGTTCGGATTTGAAAATCAATTTTAAAAAATTGAGCTCGGGCAGGGGTTGAATTTTTAGGCCACTATGATACCGAACTACAATTTTCTTAAACTTCTGAATTATAATATATATATAAATTAAAATGTACACAAAAATTTATACCAAAATTGGCTAGATAGTTGCTTTTCTTTATACATGTGGATTACGATACAGGAAAAATAAGGTCTTTCAAAAAATTTAAAAAGCTGTTTATAAATTATTCATGTTTCAAAAATTTCCCTAAAAACGGGGGTCGATGAAGTGCAATCGTAAGTTTTCTAAACTCTTACGACATATATAATTTATTATGGCTGCACCGATTAAATTTTTTGACCGTATCGATTCAATATTTGTTGATTAAATCCGATCCAATTCCAATTTTTACTATGATAATTTTTTACTTATATTGAATCTAGAAGGTGATCGTTTCAAACTTTTTTTATTAAATCATTTTGTAATTTAAAATACATGAAACATTCTTCTTTTTCTTTAAATCAAATTGCATCTTTTTTAAAATCGATTTTCATTCAATAAATTAACTATATAAACGTAAACTGAAATCAAAATTTAAAATATAAATTTAAAAGTATCACCGTATCACATCATTTAATAAAATAACTTTTAATAATAGACTTGATTTTGACAAACCCAACAATTATCTTAGGAGAGACTGGGGTTATGTGCTAGGTGTTTTTCTCTATTTTCATAAAATAAAAAATGGGACTTTCTACCTTTCATACTGTAGGTGCTATTTAATTAAGTAAAAGTCGTTTTACTATTTACCAACGGCCTTGGATAAAATGCCAAACTCTTCGGGTTAAAATGGCGAATGGGACTTATGGAGGTAACGCCTTTATAAAAAATTTTTAATTTAGCCTTCTGATATGTTAAAGACTAGTGGAATCACTGTGGTTTACCAGTCATTGTTTTACAAAATCTAATATTTTGATAATTCTTTTTGTAACTAAACGAATTTTGTTAGTGTTGTTAAACGGCTCGTTTTAGCCGATTTTTAAAAACGGCTAACTCAATTTTTTAGCCAGAAAAATATTACCTAAGCCTCGAGATTCCGCTAATTGATGTCTAGACTTTTGTGCCATCTATGAGCCAAATTTTTATGGCTTGTGTAATATTATTCTGGATAAAATATTGAGTTAGCCGTTTTTGAAAATCAGCTCAAATCGACCCGTTTAACAATACTAATTGTAACTGAAATTTAATAATTTTTAAAATAGATTTTGAGACTGATAGTTATTATTTTGAGTTAATTATTTTATCAATATTTTTCGATTTTCTTTATAAATTTTGTATAGTATTCGCCATTGACTTAAATGTGCTTGGATACTATCTGTTGATGTGTTCTATACCCTCACTATAATCCTTTAGAGCGTAAAATAATTAATATTTGTTCCTTTATACTTTTTCCTTTGAATCATTAGAATAGATTAAAATATGAGAATTCCATCTATAAGTTAAAATATTTAAAATCAGAATTTATAATAAAAATATTCCTCAATTTAGCATCTTTTATGCATTATCCATAACTATATTTGTAATGAAATTAAAATCCCTTTTTTATATTTTATAATAAGGGGTCTATCTTTTCAAATTATAAATTTAATTTAAAATGTACCTTTTTTTAATGTATTTAAATAAAAATATGAAGGCATTCATCTTTAACATGATAATGATATCATTTAAATAAGCGATATGAACATTTTATTATAAATCCCCACCCTTAAAGTTTAGTCTTATTAAATCTAACATTTTAAAACAATCGAATTCTGATTTAAATCAAAGCATCTTTGACATGATTAGCCCTAAAGATGAAAACGTTATAATCTTTTACCTTTTTACTCCACCTGTCGTACAGCTTCGATTTCCACTATTTATTTTGTTGATAAGATCTGTTTAATTTTTTTATAAACGCCCGAAATTTGGCCAGAAATATATAGCTATATGATTTTAGTGTCTAACCTGTATTTTGGATTAAAGTTGATTTTGAAACTGTCCAATTATTATTTTAAAATAATTATAGTAAAGGTATTTTTTGTCATATAGTGGAGGTGTCTTTCATAAATAAATAAACGATTGTTAATCTTAAATCTTTAATTAAAAAAATTTGAGCCTAGTGTTCACGTTCACACATATCCAATTTCTTAGATAATTGTTATTCTATAAAAAAATCCCCACATATTTTTTGAATAATTATATGGTAATTGATAACTACTAGAACGCAGATGTTTTAATAATCTCGCGGAGCCTTCATTTTAAACTTATACGGTTTATACACAAATGCAATCATTCCAAAAATTTCGATTTTTTTTTTCATTTTGTTATTTTTTCAGGTTTGGTTTTTAATAAATAGTATGTTATTAATTATCCACTGTATTTGGTAATTTTGTTTAAGTTTGGGTGCGTCCAAAGTCAAATTTCTATTTTAAGAAAAATAAATTTATTATCGAAATTTACGAAATTGAGTTTGGACGCATAATGTATAGCTAGTTACTTTTAAAATAAGATAACTAGTAACTGTAATTAGTTACATTTTTAAGAATATAACTAGAGCACCAATATATTACAATATATTTTTTCTACATGTAATTATATAGCATGTTTTTTCGGTCCAGTTATTTCTGTAATTAAATATTTTGATTTGAATTCTCTTTGATTAAAATTTTGTAAAATAGAAAAAAATTACATGAAAAATATTGAATGTCATTATTTACAAAGTAATTCGCAATGTAACTATTACTTTTAAAGTTTTACTGTAATCATTAACTAGAACTTGTACTTTTAAAAGATAACTTTTAACAACTATTATTTACGTTGTATCCAATTATTCTATTAAAATATATAAAGGTTTGATTGCGAGGGGGAAGAATTTGTTGGTTTTTGATAATACCTTGCAATGCAATAAATTAATGACGCAATTAGCTCAATCAGTTTATCTATCCCCTCAAGCCATGTTTTTAACGCGTAATGAATCTGTAGTAAGCGATACAACACTTGAAAAAAAATTTTAATGACAAAATTAACAAAAGTTATACCTAACAATTTATTTTATTCGGCTCAAAATTGTATTTAATGCTTAATATTATTTTATATACACACATTATTAGGTTCCTACTTCGAAACAGTTTATATTCAACGCGTTCCCCCCTAATTTACATCTCCTTACTCTCTATCAATGGGGTAAGCGTATATTATTAAGACTGGAACATATTTATTCACCAAACGAACACCCCGAATTATCGAAATCCGTTACCATTGATATTAAGGTTAATTTATGCAATTTTAAAATTTAAATCCAAAAAAAATAATTTTGACAAGATCGCCAGGCGAAGAAAACAAATTTTTCTAAATAGTTTTTGATCGAGATAAACAAATCTTCGCTTGAGTACTCTATCTGACATTTTCAAAAAAAAAACTATAATAGCCTCGCGATTGCAGTCCAAATTTTGACTGCGAATATCTTTTTTTATTAATACTCAGAAGCAATACTCAACCGATGTAGTGTTAGTTCATTTTAACAATTTTATTATATCGTTTAAAATAACATCTATATATAAAATAAAGATGTGATAAATTTAACCGGTGCCGGGCCTGGTCGAGGTTTTATTTTTTTACTCAGCCGGGTCCGATACTATCTTATAAATGATTAATATTTATTAACTCTTATACGGAGAATCTAAAAATTTAATTAGATATTTATCAATTCTATCATAATCAATGGCGTAGCCAGAATTTATTTAAGAAGAAGTTCGAGTTGCAGTTCTAAAAAATCTTGATTAGGGCATTTTTGACTTTCCCATCGTTATTTTTTTTGACTTTTTAAAATAAAATATTATTTTTTATAATCATATGATTTGCTCGATTCACAGTTTATTAAACTAACATTAATTTGCAGTTTAGTCATTTTATTAATTCTCTCTATTCTCAGTTTAGTCATTTTAATTTAACATTAATTTCTCGATTCATAGTTTGTCATCTTAATTTAACATTAATTTGCTCAATTTTCTCAGTTTCATCTTAATTTAGGATTAATATTTCTCAGTTTATTCATCTTGATTCTCAATTTAACTGTCAAAATCTATGCAAATTTTTCGTGCCTTAGATTCCTATGAGATGAGTGCATTGATCAGTCTAGTAGCCTGTATAACCCTGCATTCACAGTTAGCACGAATTGCAAAGTATTCAAAAATGAATGTGAAATTATTATATATATATCCCAGGATAAAAAAAAATTTGTTACCTTCATTGGCCAACCTTAAGTTTAGAAAGCGACGGAAGGCATTTATTCCGAGAATTTTATCAATGTTTAGTGCTTTATTTTATATTATTTTGATTCATTTGCTAGACAATATGAAGAAGAAAAGTTATTATTTAAATTATAAAAAATTGGCATCATGCCAGTATAAATAACTTGTTCCTATGCTTGACTAGTACTTATTAATTCCTCTATTCGAAAAAAATTCGAGTTTGGCAACACTTATAATAAACAATCAAAGAGTGATCCATTAGTACATTTTATCTGTTTGGGAGATATTTTAAAGGGGAATTTATTTTTGCTATTAGTATTATGCCAGAATGAAGAGTATGCTTGTGTTAATATGTAGTGTCTTACTTTTTAATCAATTTCGCCAACCACACTGAATTATAAGCCATATCACATCTTAAGCAGAAGTCAGCCAAATTTTTGGAAACCTTAACTCTAGAATTTATATCAATAATTAGGACGTGTTTAATATATTTTAATGCTTCAACCCGTTTGGCATTTAGTTTAAAGATAAGCGCATTATTGGTAAAATAAGAAAAACAAATGCCAAGATTGGCATCATGCTATAACAAAAATTATAGAAGCACTAAAAATCTAGGTATGGTATATGTAATGCCTAATTAGCACTTGCTATTTCATAAATCAGTTTTTCCAGTCAATAAACAGAAAATAGTTATAAATTAAATAAAAACTCCTTTGGCTGAGTCTTAAATATCGATTTTAATGCGATTCATTACATCTAATTGTCTACGCCATTTATAGTAATTATTAAAAAAAAATTTAAGATATTAAAATAAAAATGCTTATAAAATATAAAAATATTAATTATTTTATTTATAAAAAATATGCACCTTCTTTCTTGTGTGTTGTAATTTGTAAATATACTTTTATTATTTTATACTAAATTTTTAAAACAAAGAAATATGAATTTTTATAATATTCATTTTTTTAAATCGAATTAAAACCTTACCGGAATCAAATAGGGAAGATCTGCTACCAGATCATGGATCCGTTATGTCTCTGATATTAAATTGATACATTCAATCAAAATTTATTTTAAAATGATGTTTTATAATATATTTATTTTCTAACCCCTCATTTAAGATCAGTTCGTATTCGCGGCGTGGGATACAAAAATAGAGCATATTTTAGGTACTTAACCATCGCGCTAATTTTGAATGAGGGGTTATTTATCGAGAAATTTACAATTCAGGAATAAAAAATGCTAAATTTTATGGACATAAATTTATTTTCCTTTCATTTTTACGGTAAAATAAAATTTATTAATCCATTTTTTTTTTATAAAAAAAAGAATATATTTAAAACATTTACTGTCGAATCATACATCGAAATGAGTTTGGGTGTTAATCAAAATCAAAGCAGCTTACATAGGTATAGTTGGCCTACTAAATCCAACATCAATTTTAACATCAACACGGAAGAACGACAAAAAGATAATCAGCCCAATATCACCCTTAACCCGCTTGATATTAAAACTTACCTTTTAACGATAACTATGAAATCATAGGTTATTGATTTATATTCTTATTATAAATAATTTTATAGAAAATTATTTGTTCCGGGCCACAATTATTTTTTTACATCAAATTCATAAATATAAATGTAAAATTATTTTATATTTGCGTTCAAGTTAATAATTGTTTAAAATCTGGAAATAATTAATTTATTATCAATTCATTCATAATAATATTAAATATTGAATTTATTGTAAGATTAATAATGTTAAACATTTCAAAATTCGCTTTTATTTTTGATTCTAAAACGAATAATATAACAATTGCTTTTATTTTCTCCATTCTTGAAGATTTTTTTTAAAACTCGTTTGATATTTTACCAGTTCGCTACCCATTTTTTTAAAAAAAAAGGAGCCTCCCTTTTCTCTCCTACGATTCTTCTAAATATAAGTAATATTTTAATGATTTGTCCAAAAAAGTCATTTTTTCCCCTTATAAATTTATTAAATTCAATCATACATTATTACAAAGGCACATTCTCAATTATATTTGTATTTTAAAACATTCAAATAACAATTCATGATAAAGCAATATGGCTTCAAATATAATTATTTAATAGAAATAAATCTATCTAAAAATATCATTTTAATTAAACAATGAATTAGGACTAGGCTGGAGCAGGTTGTTATATTTTTAGAAGACCTTGTAAACCTGTTGTTAATTGGAAACGAAGCTTTTCGTAAGATGTAATATTAAAATATAAATCAAATACAACCGGTTCTTAAAAAAAAATTAAATTATAAAATTCGATATTCAAGTATATATGACAAAACATGACTATATTAATTAAATGCTGAGCACGGGCTAAGATTTAGGTTATTACTAGGGTTAGTAATTAAGTTATGATGTTTAGGATTGGAGCATTTTCACTTTATTCAATTAGCTACAAATACACAACTCTTTGAATTTTACATTATTAAGCAACATTACAATTATACGTTTGTTAGCTTATCCTGTGTTATATAATCACTTTCCTATAATAAAAATTATTTGAGGATTGCCTCGAGAAGTTTGTTAATGAACGATATATTATAAATTAATAAACGATCTATTAGGACATTGGAAAATTTAAAGAATTTTTTTGAAATCCACTATAAAAGAAGAAGCTGCCAAATTAGAACGAAATTATATTATATTATTAACTAGATAATTAGTTTTAATATAATTAGTATTGTTACCCGGAGGGAATTCATTAGAAGGGAATATTTCCAAAATTCTACATTTTTTTAAATATTTATAAAATTATTAAAAAATTTAAATCCTTTTCTTTATAAATAATCATAAATAGCTTGGATAAATTTATTCAAAATATTATTGTAGCTCTCACATTTAATAGTTTTTGTTTCTTAAGCCTGATAACAAATATATTTTATTTGACAATATAACTTTTCCCAAGATAGATTTCTTATACCTGGGCAGGGTTTCGAACCGTTTAGTATAACGGTTCGGTTCGTTCCGGTTTTTAGTTTAAAATTTTATAAAGGTTTTGTTCCATTTCGGTTTTTTAAAAAAATAATCATATCGGTTCGGTTTATAATTTATAACGGTTCTTTTCGGTTTGTTCCGGTTTTTATAAATTTAATTTTAAAAAAAATTAATCATTAACCATGTATATATTAATTTTAGAGAAAAATCTTTTTATAATTTCTTATTTAATTTAACCATGAATGATAATCTAATAGATATTTTTATTAAACTTAGTAAATATAAATTAGACAAATCAATTCTTTTTATTTCATAAATAAGATAAACACAAACATGCGCAAATACAATGAGGAATAAAATAACACATAAATATAATGAAATTTATATTATTTATTTTTAAAAAGAGAATTGGAACGGATAACTAAAATATTTTCTAATATTTCAGGATTTAATTTAGTTCTTTGCGCAGAGAGTATAAACTTAAGGCTAGAAAATGCTCTTTCTACGGATACCTGCGTAGCTGGAACTGCTAGCACAACCATAGCTAACTTATAAAGTTCTGGCATACTATTCTTTACATTTTCCCAATAATTCAAAAGATTTGCATCTTTTTCTAATCTCTCTATATTATCAAATGACCGAATTATATACTCTATTTCTACACATTTATTATAATTTTCTATGCCCTGAGAACTATTCTTATTAAGGCTTTCATGCGACATTAATAAATCTTCAAAATCATCATCTAAGTTATCTTTCGAATGTGAACACGTAGGAATAGTATCTAGATTTTCAATATTCTGATTATTTAAATTTTGGATTAAGTTCCAAGTTTTATAAAGATGTTTTTTGGCGATATCTTTTTCTTCAAATGATCAAAATACATTATATCTTGGATCGAGATATATAGCTGAGCAAAAAACTTCATTTTTCAAATTAATCTCTCGTGCTTTGATTGTACAAACTAAAAGTTTGGCAAATGAAGTGTCTATTTTGCTAGTTTGCATGATACATTTGATCCATGCTGCATAAAAATCGCCCATGGTCATTTGTTCACTTATTTTGTCAAAATATAAGATGGATATAAAGCTTTTAATATATCACTAATTATTTTCCATTCATTCTCTGACAAACATTTTTCACGATCATTACTTTGGCCGATATTTCTTGGCAAAAGTTTTTTAACTCTAATAATCTTTCCAACATTAAATAGATTGAATTCCATCTTGTGCAACAATCTATTAGTGGCTTTTTAAAATTTAATTTGGACAAAATAGACATTGTAGTCTGATTTCTTATTTTTTTGCAAATGTTTCTTGCTTTATTAATAATAACAATTTCATTTGAATTTTTTATGCAATCATTAATTGCTAATTGAAATGTGTGGGAGGCACATCTAATGCCCATTAACATGGATCTCGTATGAGGTACAAGATTAATACTTTCAATATTAAAAAAAGGTTCTTCATTTTCATTAACAATTATATCATCATTGTTATTTAAATTATCATTATCTAAATAATCATTAAGGATATCATCTTCATCATGATGTATTAACAGCTTGATTAATTTAATCATGTTAGCTGCATTGTCTGTGGTTATCGTATAAATTTGATCAATTCTTATTTCATGTTCGTTTAGAACATCTAGAATAATTTTTTTTAGATATTCTGATGTATGTCTTTCTTTTATCTCTTTCATGCATAACGTTCTTAATTTTATTTCTCCATTATCTATAAATTGAATATTGATCCCCAGTATGGACCTATCATATCGAGTTGCAATATCTAATTTTAACGATATAAGTTTTTGGTATATTTCTTTTTTTAAATTTTGCGAAAAATCAAATGCCATTTTTTAAATATTATTGCGTATATTTTCAGAATTGATGGTTAAATTACCACCCAATCCTACAATTATCGGATCTATAATATTTCTAAATGCTTTGTCATCAATTGATTTTATTGGTCTCCCATGAACTGTGATTAACTCAGTGCAGGAGCGGATTAAAGTGTCTTTATTAATATTAATTTGTATTGTATTAGTTTTGGTAAAAGCATTTTGAATTGTATTATGATTATTTGCATTTTTTGTTATTGTTTTTTTAATAGTCAAATTATCTTCTTTTTTTTTAATAATTTGAATTCCTTATCGTGGAATCTTTCTATATGTCGTTTAAGATTTGCTGCATGGTCCCCGGTTAAAACTTTACCACAGTTTTCTAGTTTACAAGTAGATTGATTTTTTACAATATCTAATTTAAAATATGATCGCACAGGATTTAACTTTTCCCGAACCATTTAATAGATACTAATATGCTATATGATGATGAATAGATCAGAATCTTTTATTATAAAAATAGAATAAATAAATTTCTTAATAGAATCAGTATAATTTTTTATTTATCTTATCTGACAAGATCTCCCCCAAAAACGTGAATTATATGCAGGCCTACCCTTCATATAATTATGCCGATTTTTTCCTCAAAGATACTAACAACAAACCTTGTACACAGATGAAACTAAATAAGTGAATGGAGCTTACTAATACCATTTTAATAAATAATTTGATTTAATAGAGAAAAGAAAGAAGCAAAAAGATAAGATATAAAATAAGAAGAAAAGAAATAGAAAAGCTGTTTAAAATTCCAAAAACAACTGTCTTTTATTAAAAAATTAAAGTTAATTAAATTAAAACTTTAATGGATACTTTATCATTTTATAATTATCCAATTGAATTTCATGTGTTTAAATTTTATTTGGTACTATAAGATTTAGAAGGTTAATCAGTAAGTAGTTATTATTTCAAGAAATTATCCACTAAAATGTAAATGGAAATAAATAAATAAATTAACCATAAAATACAGGAATATTAATTAACAATCATGTTTTTTTTTAATTTCAGAATTCTAATATTCATTTAAGTCATTATAAATTATTCATTATGAAAATATTAATTAATAAGAAATTAATATAAAACAGTATTTTATTAAAAGTAATCAGTACCTGATTTTCTTTAGATGTTAGTTAGAATTATGATTTTTCCCAAATTATTAGCAAGTATTAATAAGCTAATTAATAACTAATATACATATATATATATATATAAGAATAAACTTGTTAATTTAAATAATAGTCTTGTTTGATTTTAAGATTCTTATCTAATTAACTGGTAATTCGCCTAATCTCTATTAAATTGAGTATTTATTAAAGTGAAAAGAAAAAACAATAAACATGGTGGTATTAATTGACATGTAAAAAAAATTCAATTTAAAAAGAAATAAAGAGTTTAAAAATTTCCCCAAGGAAAATTCAAATTTCAAATTTAGGTTAATAATGTTTAAAT
The DNA here is from genome assembly GCF_954871325.1 of Gordionus sp. m RMFG-2023. Taxonomy (NCBI): domain Eukaryota; kingdom Metazoa; phylum Nematomorpha; class Gordioida; order Chordodea; family Parachordodidae; genus Gordionus; species Gordionus sp. m RMFG-2023. The sequence continues at coordinate 45,716,936 of NC_088776.1, forward strand.
TTAATTATTTTTTAAAATCGTTTTGAACCGGTTTAAACCGGTTTAAAATATTTATACGCTCTTTTTATAGTTTCTTTATAACGGTTCGGTTACGGTTACGGTTCAGAAAATTATAACGGTTCATTCCGGTTTGGCGGTTCGGTTGGGTTCGAAACCCTGTACCTGGGTATGATTTAATTAGTGTTATTAAACGACCCGATTTAGGTCGATTTTTGAATACAACCATGGACCTCTATTTGCAAAATTTCGAGGCTTACATAATATTTTAGCTAAAATCTTAATTGGGCCGTTTTTAAAAGTCGACCTAAATCTGGCGGTTTGACATCACTAGATTTAATTACAGTTAAATCAAGATTTTCTTATAAATAATAATGAAGTTTGGATACATTCATTCGTTCAGAATATTCTCTTAGGTTACATTTTATTATTGTTCCTTAAACCTAATAACAAATATATGAAATCGAGTTTTGATAATGTATTTTATTGAATATTTAAATGTATATTATTATTATATTTATCAGAGACCTGCAGACCCGGCCCTAAGCCCGGCCACCCGGGCCGTATTAAAATATAACCGGGCCGGGCCTGAATTTTTTTTAAAAACCCGGGCCGGGCCTGAAAATTTTTTTTTAAAATACTCGGGCCGGGCCGTATTTTTTAAAAAAATTTATACAACATGAATTATTATATTCGTCAATTAGATATGGTTATAGATTATATATAGTTATGATTAATATAATGTTTGGTGAAAGTTAACACTAGCTAACACTCATAGTATCTATTACATAATATAATTAAAGTTTTCCTGCCATGGAATAAATAAGCAAAGCATTAAATACATTATTATATAATATATGTTATATTTTTTATTAATTAAAATATCAGTTTTATTTTTTTTATAAATACAATTAATATAGTATATTCTCAAAATATTTTTTACACAAATTTTTTATAGTATCAATTTATAATATACTAAATATCTGTTTAGAATTAAAAAAAAATATGTAGTAGTGTTGTTAAACGGTTTAACTCACTTTTTTATCCAGAAAAATATTATGCAAGCCTGAAAATTTTGCTCATAGAAGGAACAAAGTTCTAGACATATAGTATTGAAATTTCGAGGCTTAGTCAATATTTTTCTGGTGAAAATATTGAGTTAGCCGTTTTTAAAAATTGGCTCAAAACGTATAACAACATTAGCTAATATGCCTGCTTATTAAATGATAATACTCGCCGAAAAAGATGATAAAATACCAAATAGATGAATTTTTTGTATATATCACGTAGAATATAATTTTAAAAAATTCCGATCCGGGCCTAAAAAAAATTTTTTTTTTAATCCAGGCCGGGCTGTAAAAAATTTTTGAAAAAAAAATCCGTGCCGGGCATTAATTTTTTTAATCCGGGCCGTGCAAATGGTACCTCTGCAGGTCTCTGATATTTATTATTTGAATTATAATTTATTTGTTGTTACTTGAATATAATAAAATTTAGTATACAAATTGGAAATTGTTGTTTGAAATTTAAACAATATCTCCCGTTTATTCACATATATTCTTATTTATTTCTAGAATTCCCATGAGAAGTTATCGCAAAAAATTCCCATGAATTTTACAACTATAAATATATTTGACCTATATTTATAATTATATATATATCTTAAACTGTAGTTTGAAATCAAGATTAGCAATGTGTTTGTTAAATTAATTGTGTTGGAGGTCATTGGTGTTTATATTTATCCATGTGGGGAGGAAGGGATGTGGATTTTTTTGAGGCTTCACTAATTTTTCGGTGGTTATCTTTATATATCTCCTCCAAAGTTGGCTGAACAATTGGAAGTACTAAATCTAAAATATTCCAGTGTATTGTGCGTTATTTGTCTAACACTAACCAGTATGGTAGCCAGCATAAATTAATAAATTATTAGTAATAAAAATTTGGCCAATCTTACGATTAAAAAGCAACTGAGCATTATTCTGAAATTTTTAACAAAGGTTTAGTGCTCAATTTTAAAATAATTTAATCTGTTTGGACATTAGAAAGAAAAAAAAATAGACAATATGCTAGAAATATTAAAAAAACTATCCGGCTTATGATAATATTTAATGCCTGACTAGTACTTTTAATTTCTCGATCTTATTTGGTAAATAATTGTTTAAATTACCATCACGCCTGAGCGGAGAATATAGAAGTTATAACTATCTGGTTTGTGTTATTATTTAGTGCCTTAATTATTAATTTCTTCATCAATTGATTAAGCCTTAAGCCTAAAGTCATAATAATTAGTGCGTATTTCATACTTTTTAATGCTTTAATCCATATGGTAGTTAGTCTAAAGAAAAATATTAATGGTAAAATAAAAATAGATTGACATCATGTTAGAAGAAAAATTATGGAGCAATGAACAATATGTTAGACATGATTAGTAGAAAAGATTAATAGGCAAACTTCACTAAAATTAAAACTACTTGATAATAGTGAATAAATAATATTTCATTTTATTCCACATATTTGCTTTTATGCTATACGTAGAATAAATTTTTTAAGGAATTATACTTTTTCAACAATATTAATTCTTCCGAAAAAAATATTTGTAAAGGATAAGTTATACCTGGGGAAGACGAGCTTTCCCGTGAAGCGCTTTTGAGCTGCTAGCATTGATTATCTCAAAATATGAAAATGATATTTGCAATTTATTGATAAAAATAAGCCAAAATGGAAATTAATTATAAAAATTAGTGAATTTAAACAAATAATAATGCAATAGGCATGAGCCCAAAAATAGCAATTACATGGGCAAAGACCCATAAATATTTTAGATACATTTATCAGATAATTGCATAATATAGTTTCTTTCACTTTCTTAAATATGTGTTTCGATGTGCACAATTTAAAACCTTGTTGTTTCATTATTCTTGATTTATATCGTTTTGCATAACCAAGTTTGTTTTATAATGGTTAGCAAGGACGGATTTTTATTAATAAGCTCATCTTTTATTAGTTGTTTCTTCTTTCTATTATGATTTATTAATATTCAAATTTCAATAAGTAAAAATAAATAAATTATACAATGTTAGATCTATTGTATTTATTCATTTTTCTGATGACATTATATAATTGCAACATTGATGTTGAGCAATCATGAGAATATGTATTGATAAATCATGATGGAATAAAGAAATTTATTTTATTTTTTAAAATTGTAAATACATATGACTAAATAACTAAAAATATCCATGGTATATATATAATATTTTATATAATATATTTGTATAGCTACATAACATAGAGGCCTTTCCAAAATAAGTTTTACAAAAATTAGAATATAAAAATATCTTGCGATAACACGTCAAATAAATATTAATTATACGAAAATAAAGAAAAGTTAAATCCATATTCAAAATATTCAACAATTATTTTAAAAACATTTATGCTATGCGCCGACGTGATTATTATAAATCGGCATTATTGGTGACCAAAAATATAGGCGGCCGGGGCACAGTTCTAATCATGCACAATTATATCTTTTAATATATTTAAAATATTTAGATAAAAAATTATAATAGTAAACCGGAATTAAATTTTCCCGTTAAATAAATGTTGGAAAAATGTCAAGAAAAACTTCGTTTAGACTAGACGCTATGAACAAAAATCAATAAAAAACGATATTTAAATAATAATATTCATTTTCCTGATCCCTTCTACAATCCAATCAATTCTCAATTTTGCTAGTAATTCATATTGCAAATATCAACAAAGTAATAATTTATTGGATCAGTATTTTAAATCAATAGAGTTTACTCATTAATGTGATTTTGGTCCCATCACTTTTCAATCAGCCTCCAAAAGTTTAAATAATAGTCTTCGAAGAAGTAAGTGTGGCTAACCCACAAGCGTGTAAAAGGTTCCTAAAAGGAATTTACCCAAATTTATTTTCAATATTTTGATGAAAATAAAGAATATCTAGCGTAGACAACCTTAGAAAGCGAAGCATTCACTGCAAGTAAAATAAATAAACCGATTTTTATCAGGTTATAATATACACCTGTTATTCAATAAATTAAGAACTATTAGTATGTTCGGTCGTAAAATATGTAATTTTACGAACGGTTTATTTGTAAGATATATTCATAAGACAACACCATCTTATAAAGCAAGAGCTGGTCGTTATCGTCCTACAACACACAAAACATTGCCTTTGACATATGAGCAATCTCAAGCTCCCTATTTAATAGGTGTTAGTAAAACATGGAATTCAATGAACACAAGTTAAAGTTACCTAACATGTTTATTTTTTATTAAGCAAATTTTTAAATTTATAATATATTTATCACCTAAAATAATTTAGTTTAATATTTATGTATGTATTTTCACATAATATTAAAAATTAGGTACAATAAATGAAGCACATGAACCATGTATTGCTGGAGATATTGCTATTCAAGATAACTTTATCAGAAAATTTATGTATGGCACATGGCCTAAACTTTTCGTCACAGAATTATTTATTAAACGTCGATATAACATGATCTTTATTGGAGGAATAGTTCAAAGAACAATAATACCTCGAAAACTTTATTTTTTAATTGGCTATACTGAAGAGTTGCTATCTAATTTCCTTAAATGTCCAGTTAAAATGGAAATTCAAACTGTTGATTCTATGAAGGATGTTATATTTAAATATGTTTAACAATTTTGATATGTGTACAATAAAAATCAACTTGCCTTTTCTTTTAAAATTTTGATTTAATATTGATTATGAATTATTTTAATATATTTTAAATAAATTTAATCAACTAATACATTTTTAGTTAGCTTAACTAAATGAACTTTAATATTTTAAAATTATAAATCTTTATATTTTGCACCTGAATTATAACATAATTTCATCAATTTAGTCTATCTTTTCTTTTATTTCCTTACCTTTTTATCATAATATAGATCCTATATGAAGCTGTCTAATTTAAATTTCAAATTCAGCACTATCTTCATTAAAGTTTATCTTCTTTCATTGTCTTTTTTATGTCATCTGTAAACAGAATTGTCACTCCTGAAATCCAGTTATATTTTTATAATTACATTAATGATAGTAAAAATGCAAAATTTTTGTAAATCTCTACTTTTATAGGGAAGCCAGCTGATGTATGTGATCTTCTAATATATTTTTCATTATTATATAGTGAAGATCATGGTCTGGTCTTTGGCCCACACTGGATAGATAGACTTGGGTTGGGCCAGAACTTGTTCTTTAAAAATATCGAACTAATACATGTTCCTATATAAAAAGACTGGTCCAGGATCCATCCTTTTATTTTTTGTTATTTTAAGGGCATGACTAAAATACGCACTTACTATGAAAGAAGCTTAATTTAATTTATATTATTTTAGAATCGTTTTTTTTATTCAAAAAAATGGTAACATATTAAAATTTTAAAATAATTATTTTTTTACATGACTAAAATACGCGCCCCCTATTAAAGAAGCTTAATAAAAAATGAACGTAGAATCATATAGAGGTTATTAAAAGGTTTAAAAAAATGTTAATATTATATTTTAAAACTTTTTATAACCTAGTGGGCTTTTGAAAAACAAATTTTTTTTGACTAAACTACACGCCCCCTATCAAAGTAGCTTATTTCATAAAAAATTATAGCATAATCGTATTAAGCTCATTAAGAGGAATCAAAAATGTTAATATTAAGTTTATAAATAATTTATAACTTATTGAAATTTGGAAAAAACACTTAATTTCTTCTTTTTTTCACTAAACTACGCGCCCCCGATATACATAATTTTTAAAAAATAAATACAGAATCATGTATAACTTTTCAAGGAGATTCAGAAAATGGTATTATTTATTTTTTAAAAAAATATTTATATTATCAAAAAAAATTTTTTTTGACTAAACTACGCGCCCCCTATCAAAGAAGCTTATTTCATAAAAAATTAAAGCATAATTTATTTTTTTTAAAAAAATATTTATATTATCGAAAAAAAATTTTTATAACTAAACTACGCCGCCCCCTATCATAGAAGCTTATTTCATAAAAAATCATGGCATAATCGTATTAAACTCATTAAGAGGAATCAAAAAATGTTAATATTATAAATTATTTATAACTTATTGAGATTTGAAAAAAGCATTTAATTTCTTCTTTTTTTTTGACTAAACTACGCGCCCCCGTTGAATATACATTATTTTTAAAAAATGAATACAGAATCATGTATAACTTTTAAAAAAATCATTTAATTAACTATGAAGTTAATATTATAAAATCAGCCCATAAGGTTAATAGGAGGTCTATTTATTTGAATATTCTCATAATTTTTTGATGAGTTTTCTTTTGATAAAGTTGAAAATACAAAAAACCCATCTTTTTTGAAAACTTATATAACATAAATAACCAGGGCTCGTATTGATTTATAGCTTGATTGGGAAAAATCAATTTCATTGACTAGATCCTATTAATAATCTAAGCTAAATTCTGCATAAGTAGCGTTATATTTACCAAAAAATTTCTATATTTCTAATTATTTTTTTTATTGTGTTAAAAAATAATGTATATTCAACGGGGGCGCGTAGTTTAGTCAAAAAAGAAGAAATTAAGTGTTTTTTCCAACTCTCAATAAGTTATAAATCATTCATAAACTTAATATTAACATTTTTGATTCCTTTTAATGAGCTTAATACGATTATGCTTTAATTTTTTATGAAATAAGCTTCTTTGATAGGGGGCGCGTAGTTTAGTCAAAAAAAATTTTTTTGATAATATAAATATTTTTTAAAAAAAAATAAATAATAACATTTTCTCAATCTCGTTGAAAATTTATACATGATTCTGTATTCATTTTTTAAAAATAATGCATATTTAAATGGGACGCGTAGTTTAGTCAATAAAAGAAGAAATTAAGTATTTTTTTCAAATCTCAATAGTTATAAATTATTTATAAACTTAATATTAACATTTTTTGATTCCTCTTAATGAGCTTAATACGATTATGCTTTAATTTTTTATGAAATAAGCTATTTTGATAGGGGGCGCGTAGTTTAGTCAAAAAAAATTTGTTTTTCAAAAGTTCACTAGGTTATAAAAAGTTTTAAAATATAATATTAACATTTTTTTAAACCTTTTAATAAGCTCTATATGATTCTACGTTCATTTTTTTATAAATTAAGCTTCTTTAATAGGGGGCGCGTATTTTAGTCATGTAAAAAAATAATTTTTTTAAAATTTTACTGTTACCATTTTTTTTAAATAAAAAAAACATTTCTGCCTTATCTTATGAAGCTAAATACGATTCTAAAATAATATAATTTAAATTAAGCTTCTTTCATAGAGGGCGCGATCCTGTCTATTTTAAGACTGATAGGACAGGACAATTGATCTTTACTATTATTATCTTATCATTATATTTTTTTGTTATTAAACGCTCAAACATATTATTATTCATAAAGCTTTATCTTTTTTGTTTAGAATAAATAAATCAGTCTGACAAAGTTTTTTCCTCGTGTTGTCTATTGATCATAGATACATCTCACCCACTTCCAACTTCCCATCACCATAAACCTATAACAATGAGTAAAAAATTTCTTGATTTATTTGGTATGTTTGTCTTATCAATTATAGTGTTGAACACAAAGCATTTAATATTATAAAAGCTTAGAGCTTTGGGCTTGTTATAATTTAATCTGTTTATTTTTTTTCGCTACATCTTTGAACATTTATTGCATCTACTGTTTAATATTCTGAAAACTTGATATAATCTAACTTAATGTAATAACTATATATTTTGTAACTCTAATCTATCTTCAACATATACTTGTCATCCACATATAATCATTTGTTATCACATTTCTACATCTAACTAATCAATTTTGTCTCTATATTTTTTTAAATTTCTCCTTTACCCTACCTATCAGATATATGATAGATATTTTTGATTCTTGCCTTGTTATTTTAGGACACTTGTTCCTAAAATACATTTCCCATTTACTTTTTCCCTCCTCATACTTTCATCATGACATAAAGGCTTCTCTATTCCCTTCTCCCTTCAGATGTTTCTCTGTATAATTATATATATTACCCAATTTTTCCCATTAATCAGGATTTCAAATCTATTATAACCAATCTCGTGCTATCATTTAAAACGATACTTTAAAATTTTTTTTTATTGAAATCATCATGCAGTACTTATTTTACTTATACTAACAACACTGTTAGCTGAAGATGATTGTTTATCTTTTTTTTATTGATAAAGGTATTTCAATTTATAAGTAAAATGTTTGAACAATCTTGAATATCCCTTAAAAACTATTTTTCTCTAATTGTTAGATAATCTCATCTTTCAATTAATAATATTTTATTGAGAGGAAACCACTGTCATCTAAATAATTACTTTAACATTATATCAATGAGATCAGCATAAATAAATATATTATCAATTCATGCTATATTTTACATTCATTTAACTCCTGTTATTTGATTTACACCTCTGTTAAATCTGGTTGTATAAATTCTCCTTCCTTAACTAATGAGGGCTTTTATAATTTAAATGATAATTTTATCTTAATTTATAGGTTTGATATCTTCAAAAAAAGTCAAAAATTGAGTAATTTAAGATTTTATTTTAAAATGTAAAATATTTTGTGGATTCACCAAAGGTGATATTTAACGAAATATTCAAAATCGTGAAGACAAATACACGATTTGTGTTTTTAAAAAATCGCGGCGACTAGCTTTTACAACTCAAATCACGCGATATGATATTTACTGTATTTTGTATTTATTGCGTCCAAATCGCAATCGCGCCACTATGAATATAGGGTTAAGCAGTGGTGTAGAGAGGGAGGGTTTGGGATTGAAACCCCCCCCCTCCCATAACCTCCAAAGAAAAAAATTTCTAAAAAATTTTTTTCTTATTGCAAATAATTTTATTTAAAAAATGGTTTCAATTTATAAATAAAATTATGATATGAAATATATTTAAAAAAACATATTAAAAATTATATGTAAAATATTAAATAAAAATATATTGTAAATTTTTTCTTGCATAGTTAAATTAGATATTTATAAATTTAATAATAAAATTTATATTGTTAAACTAATTAGATAGTTTTAAAAATTTTAATTTAAATAAAAGAAAAATCATTTAATTTGGGAAATATAATGAGAAAGTAAAGGTGATCACTAATATGTGTTTAACCCCCCCCCCCTCATGGATCAATCCTGGCTATGCCACTGGGTTGAAAATTTAAGAAAATATATATAATTTGAATGTTTCTGCTAGTTTCACAAATGTACTAGATGAATTATCAATCTTAATGATTCTCAATATAATATTATAAATATTATATCTACATCTCATATCTTACAACTTGTGGTAGATCATGCATTAAAAAATTGCTGATTCTATTATTATTAAAGTTCGTAATGTATGCAAGAAGCTAAGGACATAATCAATATCAATCATGCCAAAAAAAATTAAACTTAAACAGACCTATATTGGATTGTCAGTTATCAATCTATGACGTGCTAGAGAGATTGAATGAATTTCCTTTTATTTTGAATTTAATTATGCTAAAAATCATAATATATTTTTTAAATATCCTCTTTTAAACATACAATATTAGTACTGTATGATAGTCATAATGAAGGTAAAGAATTTCCCATAAAAAGTGAAAACCCAAAATAATTTTAATAAAATATAAGGAAAGATTTACAATAGGTTGACCTAATGAGTGCCAAGACAGATTGTGGAAAACCACACCAATACTGCCCTCTTATATAAAAAAAAATCCTGGATACATTTGTAGTATAATATATTTTTATTTTCCATTGTAATCAAAATAAATTAAAGAAAGCTATAAAATTTAATACATTGACAATTTTATTAAAATTTAATAAGAATTCATTTTGGCATTATTGATTGAAAAAAGGAAATGGATTTTATAACCTATAAATATACATAATATATATATTTTTTAATAATTCAGAATTTTATTGTTTCATATAATATCAAAGTAGGTAAGATAGGTTCATCATTATAAATATTAATTAATACCTATAAAACAAATTTTTAACTGCAATTACTTCTTTATTAAAATAAAAATGTCTGAGGTACATTATATTGTATAATTTTTCTTCATGCCTATAAAACAAAAAACATTAAAAATATTATAAATATAATATGTTAAATATATTTATCAGATGGTAGTGCATGTTAATATTATTCATCATTATTCATAGCTATTATATCATCATTTCATAATTCATAAAATAACTCACCTAAAGAGGAAATATTAAAAGAATAGATTCAAGTACAAATATAACATGTTAAATAATATCTAAATCGAATATTAGTATTTTAATTGATTTATTTTAATTTTTTTCAAAATAAGAAAAAACGAAACAACAAAGAATAATAATAAAAAGGAAATTAATATATAAATAAAACCATTTTCTCGTTTCTTAAATTTTTTTACCAAACCTTACATTATGAATTAAAATCCCTCCGTTAAAACAATGCTAAACGGGTCCCGTTTCTTAGCCTCCTTAAATATAAATGGCATCAAAGACAAAATGTCAATCTTTATGATGCTGCTATCAAATGAATCCACCGACATAATAGGATTACAGGCAACCCACTCCCCCGACAACCATTCGGCCCAATTTACAAATTTCATATACTACAGCTATAAAACCACGGTCAACAAATGTTCAGGTGTGGCCTTTCTTATCAAAAATAAGCTCAAAAAATACAACAAAATTTGTCCCCATAACTGAAAGAATCGCAGTATACCTGAATACCGCTTACAAACCCACAATTCTCCTCAATGTTTACGTCCCCAGAACTTACAGAAAGAATGTTATTCTTGGAACATCTAGAAAACGTGATAAGCTCCTTATCAAAAAGATACAACATTATAGCAATGGGAGATTTCAATACTAAAATAGGTCATGATATAACATACAAAGTAAGCAAAACTAAAGGCAACGCAACAGTTTATAACAGCAGCGATAAGGATGGGGAAAAACTTCTCTAAATATGTTTTGACAACAATCTAAAAGTCGAAAACACTTTCTTCAAACATAAACCTCCTCACCTCATGACCTTCTCAAGAGGTGGCCACTCCTCCCAAATCGACTTCTTCCTATCCAATATCCACAGCTGGTTTGCAGATGTAAAGGCCATCCTAAATATAAATGTATCAGATCACAAATTAATTAAAGCGCGCGCATATAAAAATACGAAGTGAAGAATGGAGAAACAATAACACCAGGCGAGTCCATAGCACAACACGCGCAGCGCCAGAACAAACTCCTAAATGGCACTTCACCAACATAAACAAAACAGCCTACAATGATACAATCTGCTCAGACATAGCTAGAATTATCCGGTCCTTCCCTACCAAATCATTAGAGAAATGTTGGTCAGATTTCAAAAATACATTTTCCACGCCTACAATAACCTAAATCATGGTCAAATACCAAAAAGAGAATGGCTCTCAGTAGAAACAAAAAACTTAATTTTATCAATGAAAAACGATAGCAGTCGTAATTTAGTGCTATGGAGACGTATTCAGAGATTACTACGCAGTGATCGAAGGATCTTCTTAGCAAAGAGAGCAGAAGAAATAGAAATGGATATAAGAAATAACAAAACTCACGACGCTTACAAAAAGTTCAAACACTTCTGCAAACCAGCATGCTTCAAGAAATTACCTATACTTACTCTACGAGGAGGTAACAAATACACAGACCCTGAAGAGTAAATGGCCATCTGGACAGACTTCTATATCTCAGTCTTCGAGTCCAGGATCCCTTCCAAGATAGCCAGCCATCAACAGCCAGGCTTGCCATTACCCCACTCCGATTTCTCCCTCATAGAAATCAACAGAGCCAAACAAGCTAAAAAACAATAGGGCTCCAGGCTCTGATGGGATCAGAAATGAACATAATAAAGCCGCTCCTTCTAAATATCTATTAGCCATATTCACAAAAATATGGCATTAATCCACAATCTGCAACTTCCCCAAGAAACTCCATCCTTCATCGATCGAAGATTACAGAGCCATCGCTCTCACTTCCACAGTCTCAAAGGTGTTCATGGTGCTCCTGAAAAACAGAATCCTCGCTTCTACCAAAAACCTTCTGTCAAGTAATATTTGCGCCTACAGACCAAACAAGATCATTAACGAACTCATTCTAGCTCTCAAAATCCACCTCCAAAAATGCTTCAGATACAAACTTCCCTTCATATTTACTTTCATTGACTATAGTAAAGCCTTTGACACCGTTAAACACGATGCCCTTTGGGAGGTTCTAGTAGAATGTAATATTGATCAAAACATAATCAAAATCTTGAAATATCATTACAACAATTCTTGGGCCAGGTTACAGCTAGGCCGTACTTTCTCTCCTTACTTCAGGATCAGAAGAGGCGTGAAACAAGGGTGCGTTCTATCACCTATTCTTTTCAACATAATCATACACAAAATCATAAAAGAAACCACGAGCACCATGAACCTAGTCGATCTTTCATCAAACAATAACAATATCAATCATCTAAGAATCATCTCGTACGCAGATGACCTGGTTTTAATTACCATCAAGAGATGAGACAATAACTAACAAGTCTCTGCTTTCACAGCAACAAAGTCGGCTTAACTATCAACTTCAATAAAACTTTTATCATGCCATCCCCAGAGGCGTCTATAGATAACTTAACATTTGAGGGGAATGAAATCAAAATAGTCAATAATTTTAAATATCTTGGCGTGCTTATTGATAATAAAGGAAACATCAGCGGCGAAATCGATGCCTGACTATAAAATGCCAAAATAACCTTCATGAAATATCACCAACTATGAACAGCCAGAGAGATCTCAGTCAAAACGAGACTCCGAATATTTAACGCTACAGTCATTCCAGTCCTCCTCTATGGCAAGGACATTTGGGAAATAAATAAATCCCAGACAAAGAAAATACAGGTTTTCGTAAACCGCTGTCTGCGCCAGCTCAACGGTATTTTCTATCCAATATTAATTTCAAAATGCCAGCCTATGGCGAATCTCAAAAAACTTCCCGATCGAGACTACTCTCAAAAACACATCCAACTCTTTAGTCATACCATCAGAAACTTCAGACAAAACATAGTTCATGAGGCTATAATCTGGCTCTAGTCTCATGAAGGTAAAATCTATGGTAAATACAAGTCATATTGGCTGTACAGAACGATAAAAGAAGTCATAAGCCTAAATCTGACGATGGAACAATTCATACGTCTAAACAATAATAAAGGCTCAATAAAAAAGCTTCTAAAAATCAAATCCAGCTACTACACCCTCCAAATCTTTCAGCCCCCCCCTTAGCATAAGCACCACCTTCCTCCGCCATGGTAAACATACATTTCTTTATTTATAAAACTCCTCATGTACCTTACCTTGATATAACTATCCAAAACATACTTAACTTATACTATCTCCCCTCTAAGCTAATATTCTTAAGTAGTAAGGTAGGTTTATTAACAAAATATATCATATTTATATTAAATAAACAAATTCAATATAGACCATAAACTTAAAATTAACCAATACCCCTTCCTATAATATACATTTTACTTAATCGGGTACAGGCTTTTATCTCTCTTCTTATCTCCCGTAGGCGTTTAAGCAAGTGGTTTCGCCTCTTGCGCGCACAGGTAACTGCAACCTGCCCAAAAATTGTGGATTGGCTCATCTCATAGGCTACCCCCAAATTTCTTAACCCAATTAGATGGAACGAGATAGTCCAAGCGTAGCTCTGCTGTTTTATAGCGATAAAGGGCGATTGCGCTTATTATGACGTATGACGTAGTATTTTAATTAATGTGACCGAAATATATCAATAATCCTGTTGAGTATTTAGGAAAAATATATAGTACATAATTTATGTTCCAGAAGTTTATATAATTATCACGGGCTATTTTATTCATGTCCCACCCAATTTGATTGTCAAAATTAAATGCTCATTTATATCAGATTCTCACTTATTATTAGACTGGTGTGAATTAAAACTATTTATTATATAAAATATGTTAAAATAACATAAAAACTATAAATTTAAAAGATGTATAATTAATCATAGATTTAATAATTGTATATCTAAAAAAGAACCATAATTTTATCAAATTTAATTAAGATGTTTTGTCTAATGCAGAAATTTTTTGGCTTTGTTAGTAAAATGTCTAATTTTTCCATCTTAATTTTATAAAATCTTATTATTGGCCAAAAAAGATTTTAGTGGTGACTATCGGAATTAAAAGGATTGATGTGATCATTATATTTTTTGATCTTTTTGGTTTAGGCTTGGATAGCGTGTAGATGTTGATGTTTGAAGTAGTATTATTAAAAAACCCGATTTGGATCGATTTTTAAAAAAGGCCTAATAAGATTTTAGCTAAAATAATATTATAAGCTCGATATTTTGCAGATAAATTTCCAAACCTTTCGTCACTAGGGGGGGGGGCAGGGGCTTGAGATGCCTGAAAAATTTGAAGAGCCCTCTAAAAATTTTATAAAATTTATTATATACCACTAAAAAAAAGAAGGTAATTTAGTATAATGTTACTAAAAAAAAGGTAATTTAGAATAATATTACCTAAAAAAAGGTGATTTTGAAAATAATTAAAAAAAAAATTTTTTGAGAAGTGGGAATACAGCATATGATATCATATCCAAATTGTACAATGATATTAAAACTTTTTTGCCTTCATGTTCGAAAGGCATGATACAGGGTCGGACTGGGAGACTAAAGGTTCCATGGAACATTTCTAAAAGAGGCCCTAAAGTTGGAGGAAATGTTTATATAACAAAAAAAATATATTAATAAGAATTAAATAGAAGCTCTGGTATATTTTCATAATTATCAAAATAAAAAAATATATAATATTTTTAAAAAAGAAGTCAAATAAGTATTTAATTGTTAATGCAATGGTGTGCTGATAGTGTTCCAATAAAAATCTATCGTTGAGCAGGACTTTAAACCGATAGCATTTAACTAAATCTTTCACCTGCCGCATAAGGTTTGGCTTAGAAAATTGGAGCATATTATGGGTGAGACAAAACGGAAATAACTTTTGTATTGCTAAAATCTTTAATAAATATGTATATTGATAATCGTATTAAAAATTTACTGCTGATTCGATTTTTAAGATACTTGCATTTTATAGTACAACATATAAAAATCGTATATTCCCAAAATAGGAAAAGAAGCAGAATTAAAATGAATATGGTTTATCACTATATGTATGTCCTACACATATCAGTCATAGATAACAATATGAAAATTTCTAAATGATATAAAATGAATAATGTAAGAAAATATTTACGTTTACTTCTAAATCGGCTTTGAACATTTGGAAAAAAAGAATTAGCCAAGTGCCTAAGGTTAAATTTCCTTTAAAGATGACTAAACAATTTTCTTATTAATGGTAAACCTTTGCTCAAATAATCAATAATCTCACTTAGTTCAATTTTTTCCCTAAAAATTTCTTTCTACTGATATCATTAAAAAGACTTCTAGATAATCCTGCCCAATATTTGTTTGCGGTCCATTTTTAATTATTTTTAATTTGAAAGTTTGTTCGCGACTTCTTGTGAAAATATAAAGTGAGAAGATATTCTTATTATATATAATTCGATATATGCTGTATGCTTATTATTTGCATAATGTCTCATAGTCATATCAATTATCAAACATTGCTTGCATTTTGTATTGCATTAGGTTAAAGTTTCTCCATCATTTAATTTTCTTTCATAGAATCTTGAATAAATTCTTCATTTTCACTTTCAGGTTCTGATGTGTAATCACTATGATGAATCAAATCTTCTATAAGTAGATTGTTATAAATTCTAAAAAATAAAATTAGTTCCTCTCGCAGCTTATCACTATCCATCTAGGCTAGCGAGGAGATTCTTTTCAAAGCCTCTTTAATTATGCCTCCCCTATTAACTTCATTAAAACTTCTAGGATGAAAATATTGAGCTTCAGTTATTAGATGTTGATTTTTCAAAAATCTTTAAGTTACAATTTGATCAATGATCACGAAATACTTAAAATCTGTAAATTTAAATGGAGTCATTTCAACGCTCATCTAAATATTTTTTTTACTAGGGTGCAAACCCGACAAAATTTTTGCCCGGGTTCGGTTCAGGTAAATATTTTTGAACCCGGGTTTGGGTCCGGGTTCAGCTCGGGTTTAAGAATTTTTGAATTGATAAAAAAAAAATTCTATATTTAAATCATAATTAAAAAACTTGACATAAATTTGGTATAAAAAATAAATTTTTTATTTTATTTATAGGCAAAATATAGTTAAAAATACAAAGCATAGTCATTTATAGATTTTAAAAATTTTATTTATACGTATTTCTTTAAATTAACAATATCCAATATAATATTTTTTACTATGACTTGTTCACTTTCATTTTCCTCTAATTAATAATCTTTGAGAATAAGTTAAAAATTAAAAATAAATGGCGTAAATGAATTTAATTGTTTAAAATTTATTAACAATCCAATAGGAATCTTGAGAATAAATTTTAAAAAATTTAAAAGTGGAGTAAATGAATTAAGTTGTTTAAAATTTATTAACACTTCACTTAAATGGAAATTTGAAAATATTATAAAATGTCAAGTAAATTATTAATATTTGTATTTACAATTATACAAATATCTTATATTAATTTAAACAATACACTGAAACCGGTTGAACCCGGGTTCAAATAAAATTCTCGGGTTCGATTCGGGGTTTTGAAATTTTATAAACGGGGTTCAGTTTAGGTTCGGGATCAGATTTTTCCCAAAAAACCCGGGTTTTCTTCTCCGGGTTCGGGTTCGGTTCGAACCCCTGCTTTTTACGACTATTTCTATGCTGCGGTATTTCAGTTTTCATGCATACATCATTGAGTCTCATCAAATCGGCCAAATTTTTATTGATAGATAATACCATATTTGTATTCATATGTATTGCGAGGAAATTAGAATTTAAAGAAAATTTAAAATTTTTTACTATCCAGGTAGTTAAAATGTCTAAGTTTCTTGTTTGTAATTAAATGGATAAGAATTTAAAGAAAATTTAAAATTTTTTAACATTATCCAGGTAAATGTCTAAGTTTCTTGTTTGTAAATAAATGGATAGGGGCTTAATTATCTCACAAATTTTCAATAAAATTTGTGCCATTAGCTATTAAGGATATCTATATGTATTTTTTTAAATTATATTTAATGATCTATGTCAGATAAAATGTTGATGTTATGTTTGAATGAAATAATCATTAGTAATATTTCAAGTAAAAAGATTATTAGGTTATGTTATATGAATTTAACAAATGGTTCATTTTAGTTAGGGCGAAGGGGGTTATAAATTTTCTTAATACTTAGTGCACATGCAAAAATAATCCAACCAACCTGTATTTTAAATTAGGGAAAGAGAAAAGTTAGTTTTCTGGGATAGACTGATTCTCTTCTTTTAAATATTGTTGATTTAGTTAAAGCTATTCTTTAATAATCCCTTCTATCAAAGATTGTTTTCCAGAGAATTACATTCATTGCATGATCGTTTGCAGAGTGAGCTGTCAGGAATTCTCTTGCCTAGCAAAATTTTTGATAATCTTTATCAAGTATATATCTTTTTGAGGCTGTGTTGGGAAATTACGTCGAGGAAAAAAATACAATTTTTGATAATACGATATTCAATCCAAGGATAGGATTGTATCACCCAAATTGAAAGAATCTTCTGTCTTTCTCCAAATTAATATATGGATATGCACCTAATATAAGTGCATAGGTCCAGTTGTTTTTGTACACAGATCAAACTTTTCTTAAAAGTGACAAATATTAATATATGAGATAAAATATTGTTATAACTCTTCTGAAAATAGTGATAAATATTATATATGAAGAAAAATATGTTAAATAAAATGAAAAAATGTTGATTATAAATTTTACCTAATTTGCTATAAAAAGTATAAGCAGAGTATATCAGATTTTATGCCATCTAATTTTTACTTTAATAATATTAAAAAAATTATTACTATTATAGTTTTTATCTCAAGATTCGACATAAAGTATAGATCCTATTGTTTTATAAATAACATATCTTATAAATTAATATACCTATTTTCTTTCTTTTTTTGCTTACATTATTTATATATCCCCCATTTATAAGTATTCTTCTTTCTTCATTATCAGAAAAATCTAAATTAGATTAGTTTAAAAATGTATTTTAAATGTACTTTGTTGAAATATAACTCCTTTATTGTCCAATATACCTTTATAAGGATTATTGCTACCAACAATTAGACTTGATATAGTATCTTCATCTGATTCCATGTCGATATCTAATTTCATATTTAATTATATTAAAAAAATTATTATTATTAGGGTTTTCATCTCCAGATTCAACCTCATATATAACTTCTATTGTTTTACAAATAAAATAACTTATTAATTAGGATTGTAAAATATTTAAATATTAATGATTATATTGATTTAATTAGGATTGTAAAATAATTTAAATAATATTAAATTAACATATTAAACAAAAAAAAATTTTTCCTTCAGGTGGCTATTCAAAAAAAAAATCGTTATTTATTTAAAAAATTTGCTCAGGGAGCTATTCAAATTTTTTAGGGAACTCGAGCCCCAGCGCCCTCCTTAGTGATGTCACTGTATAATATAGCTAATATTATCTATTTATATACTATCCAAGTAATTTGCTGAGCCAGGTGTACATAATTTTTTATTCTTGCTACATAATTTAGGTGATAGGATTTTGTATATGTTTGGTCCAGGGCCTCTTTTTGGAATATTTAATATGTAGTTTGATCCTCGGTAACGATATCTGATCAGGTCTTTTGATTTAATACTAGACCCCTGATCATACGGTTAATAATTTCTCGAAGTTAAAGTTGTTGGGTTGATGTGCGTTTCTATTAGGAAATTCAAAGTGCATTGGTTCCCTTTTATTCTAACTATACGGGAATTCAATGTCTACTTAGATAATGTTATTGACCGGAAAATCCATAGGATGGGGGACATGAGTGGGGATAGAGCAACTATTAATGTTGGTTAGCTCTACTTTCATATATTTGAAGCGTGTGAAATGGGTTGAGATTCAAAAAGCTCGACTTTTTAAAGATAATTGACAAAATTGTAATCCCTTTTTGTTGTCATCATTTAGCGGTTTTCTCTCTAGAATTGATTAAATTAAATAAGTTTAAAATATGATTTTGCTAGGTTTATCCGGAAGTCCCACTTTCTGACTTTTGCAATACATTATATAAAATTAACTAGTCTTTTGATTAAATATAATATCGTCGAGATATACTGATAATTAGCGTTTTTTCACACTCACTAATCTAAGGTATATTATTAATGACACTCAGGCGCGTACGCAGCGGGGGGGGGGCAGGGGGACAAATCCCCCCAAAGCAAAAAAATTCAGATGCCGGATTCTATTTTTCAAAAATATTATTGTTAATATTAATTTATATATTTGTTAATATTTATTCCTATCTCATATATATATTTAATTACATATATTTTTCACATTCATCTACTTTATTTTATCAATTAATTTCGATTTCAAGTTTTCCTTGGCGTAATATTTACCTATTATTTTCAAATTTTAGTGGCTTAATATTTATCTAAATTTCTAGTCAAATAATAATTATCACTGAACCTTGTCCAACAGGGAGAAAGAAATTGCAAGCTTGTCCAACGAGATCTAGTCTCCGCCATCAAGTGGTAACAGCTTTTATGGAGTTAGAAGAGCCGATTATTAATGTTATTACTGAAATATCACAATGGCTTGAAAGAAATATTTCCTCAGAAGCAAGAAAATTATTGGATTTAATACTTATTCCAATTTTTTCTCATTAGAATGTATTATTTAATTATACAACTATTTTATGTAATACTTTTCAAAAACATGACATTGACTTGATTAAGAAGATGAGAATAGCGCAGAGCAATTTATTAGAACTCAAGGAAATTTGATTCATATTTTATGTTATTGTGTTTAATATTTGCCCCCCCCCCTCGACTTGCAGCAAGCAAGCTCATCGTCAAAACATTAATAAAGGATCAGTAGAAGAGTAATATAAAACAAATGCCCCCTCTCTTAGATACATTTATAACCCAAATAAATGATTGGTTTTAAGTCATCATGCAGCACTTACCAATCTGCAGATATTACTTCTACAAAAGCCTTCCCAATTTTTTTCCAGATGGTGATAGAAAAAAAATAAATATTTGTTAAATTTTTATCATGAAGATGTTAAAGTATCTTATGATGCCTTATTAGCTGAATAACTATGGTTGATACAGTCCCAAAAAATGCTATGGATGCTTTGCATTATTTCAAACACCTTTTAGATTATATTCCCAATGTATTAAAATGGTTATATATATAATAGCAACTCTTCCCATTAGTAAACTAATGAGAAAACATTCTCTTTTTTAAGAATAATAACAGAGCCCTGCAGAGATCCATTTGCAGGGCACGGCCCGAATTTTTTTTTCAAAATTTATTTTGTCCCGGCCCGGTTTTTTTAGAAAATATTTCTGGCCCGGCCCGATTTTTTAAAAATAAATTATATTTATTTTTGATTTTTATAGCTAATAATGGCGATTTCAAATATTTGGTTTTAAAATATACAGCCCGGCCCGGATATTTTTTGAAAAAAATTTTCAGGCCTAGCCCGGGTGTTTTTTAAAAAAAAATTTTGGGTCCGGCCTGAGTATATTTTAAAAAAATTAATACGGTCCGGCCTGGGGGCCGGGCCTGCAAGTCTATGAAAAACATACCTATGAAATGAAGTACGACTTCTGAAAGTAGATTGAATGGTTTGGATCTTTTGAATATTCATAGGCATTTAACGCCAAGCAAGGATGAGATAATTGAAAAATTAGCTCAAAATATACAAAATACAATTATTCCTAAGAAACATTTTGTGATATTTCCAACATTTAAATTTTTTATACTTTATATATAAATTTTAAAGGCTAAAAATATTCAAATTTCAATTTTGTGTCATTTAAGTTATTCATATGGTGGTTATATTTTTATTTTATAATTCACATTTATTTTATTATTTTTCAATGCCGGTTTATATATAATTTTTTTATAATTCACATAATTTAAAATTGTGTATTAGAAAAGTTATTAGTCCTAATAAATTTATGCTTAATATTTTAAATAACTATAATATTTCTTAAAAAATTTTATTATCCCCCCCCCCCCCACCAGACCAAACTCCTGCGTACGCGCCTGATGACACTAGTGGCATAGCTAGAGGTAATTTTGGAAAAATAGACGGTTGATATTATAAAACAATCCCATTTTTAATATGAAGATGAAGTTTATTGAATATAAACATTAAAATTATTAATGCATATATATTTTGAAAATACTAGTAACAGACGTCTTATCGAATCTGGAACAAACAAAGACCAAGCTCATCCGTACATAATGTAGCCAGATACCTTCCAAACTGAATAATTTATCTATATGACTAAACGTTTCCCATTCCAACATTACGATGAACTTGATTGAATCCCAGATTATGCAGACAATATACAGGAATAAATTTATCTTAACTTCGATAAAATTTTCCGTAGATATCTATGGATATATGATATGACATTACAGGACATATCCCCCCCCCCCATTTATAATCCAAGTTGGAAAATTGTCCATTTATAAGCTTTGATTACATCTAATATAGTTGCATATATTAATAAATAAATTCATTCATATAATTTTTTTTAAGCCCCGTTCGAAATATCATCATTAGAGGATAAACAGAAAGGTATTTCAGGTAGAAAATCTACCATTACATTGGTATAAAATCAGGTCTGATATAGCACTATTCATTTCGTTTATTTAATTAGAAATTTCCCAATAGGCAGATAAGAAAGTTGTTTCTTAATAATGAGTATGGCAAATGAAAACTGAGGACTCAAACAAAATTAACAAGATTGCTCTGAAGTGACTGGTCGATATGATGATTAATATTTTGTTTTGTTATAAACATGTGCTTAAAATTTGATACAAATCTTGAAATCAATATGAATTCTACTTTTCTTATATATTATATAGGCCTTCATTTAATATAAAAAGTAGAATATTATCTCGACTCTATAAGAGGAAATGATGAAAATAACACGTTTTATTAATATGTTAGAACAATATATCATACATTATTATAATGTTTAAATAAGAAGAGTCTTGAAATTTTAAGCATATAATTTAGTATTATTTTCAAATTGAAAAAAAAATAAATAAAATAATTTGTGCAAATGAAGATTTATGTCATTCATACTACTACTCTTATTTAAGGAAAAGAAAATTTCGTATTTTTTTCAAAATTAAATTCAACAATCGAAAATTTTGGAAGTGTTAAGTTTAGAATTAATAATGATTGTATTTTGATGAAAATAAAATAGTATTTTTATGAAAAATTATAATTTGATAATGATGAAAATAATGGAAAACTTAATCTCAATTCAAAAATATAGGAAAGGTTCAAAACATTTATAAGGCTTTATTTCTTATAATATAATTGAAATTTATAGGTATTCGAATTGACATAATTATAATTGAATTATTTTTAAAAAAAATTGCATTCAACACTTTTGAATTGATGCTATATTTTGGTGAAAACTGATTAAAGATAATAAGAAAGTTACGCAATAAAATCAATAAAACACGAGAACCTAATTGTAAAAAAATATAATACTAATAATTTGCCTAATCTTGATAGTAGGAATGCAGAGTTGTTAAAAAATCTTAAATGCATTTAGAATTCGATAATGATACAGGGCCTAAAAATTTAGCTGCTGATAAATTTAAAAAAGTGTATTTAGGTATAGCAAAAATATTTTCACGATACATTTTTGATACAATGATATTAGAAAAATTATAAAATATAAGGTATGCATAATAATGCCAAAATTAGGAATCTGTTAAATCCCAAATTTTCTATCTTCCAAAAATTCTCCAATATATGACAAAATTATCGTGATATTTAAAATAGTTCTACTCTGCTTATAACAAAATCATTTAACATCTAGATTTTAAAAAAAAGAATATTTGCTAGACGAAGAAAAGTATAGTTACAAATATTTAGATCTAGCCTATTATTCAGAGTATCCCTGTGTTTTCTCTTAAGACTAAATACAAATATTATTACATATTAAAGAATATTATTTACCTTTACCATTATTATATTGTTACACATGGTGAAGGTCATGCCAATTAAAATATTGTTTTCTTGGGAGAAACTAAACATTTTATTAATAATAGAAGGTTCGTCTATTATGAGTTATTATTTGAAAAAAGGAAATTCAATAGTTGAATTTTCTGATTTGCTTATTATTTCTTCTTCGTCTAAATATATCAATATTAAACCATAGGGGAGACAGGGGGTCTTATGAGCCAAAGGTTCTTGCGAGCCAAAGGTTCTTGCGAGCCTTGGAGTTTTCTTCTGCATATTCAACTATAATAGTTAATTTTTTAAATAAATTTGTATAACTACATTACATTATACATTATAATTTATTATAATATCGGATCACGTATAAAATTTTTATAACATTATATATGATTAATACCATCAATAACTTTCTTAAATGCTTGCAATTTATCAAAGATAAAAAATAATAAAGGTCTTAATTATTCACTTCTCTTAATTAAAGATTAACCCCTATTCTATATAATATTGTTCTTTATTTATGCAAAGTTTAAACTACCCTAAGATTAAATTTTAAAGCTGTTGAGTGTCCGGGGCTACTTTTCTAGTTTATTATGAGCTTTTTAAGCGCCATTTTAAAAATTTAATTTTGCTTGTTGAAATTTGAATTTGGTAAGAAATAATATTAGAAGAAAGAAACAACTAACAAATGATGAAATCATGAATATATTTAATGAAATCGTCCTTGCTAGCTGTTATTGTGAAAACAAACGAAGGTAGTAAAAAGGTATAAATCAAGATTAATGAAACAATAACATATCAAATTGTCTACATTACGACAAATGTTCAAGAAAGAGAAAAACTATATTGTGCAATTACCTAATAAGTGCATCTAAATGTTTATGGGTATTTGTCCGATTTAAATTTCACTAATTTATTATAATGATTTCCCATTATGGTGTTTTTATCAAAAAAGTAGGTGCATAATAAATTTATCATTTTTATATTTAAAAATTAATATAAAAAAGGATAATTTTTTTAAAAATTATTTTTATGTAAAGCATAAAAGTAAATAAAATGAAATATAATTTATTCAATATAATCAAGTAGCTTTAATTTTATTGACGTTTGCCTTTTAGAGTTCGCATGCTCTCCAGTCTTTCCTATATAAATTAGAAATATTCAAAATTTATCTGAAATTTATAGGTTAAGATATTCTAATACATACTGGAGTAATATTTTGATTTTTGTTAAAAGATGATAATTGTTTAATAAATAATTTATTTTAGCGCCTTTTTTAAATTTAAATAATTTGACTTTTCATGAAATGTATTTTCACATGTAGATACATATCCTAAATTCCATATAATTTTCTAAGATATTACTAATTTGACTAAGGCAAAAGAAAAAATTATCAAATCGTTGTTCCATTTTCCAAATTTATGTTTTATCTATTTTAATTATATAAAAATAAGCTCGGGAATATTTAATATAAAAAAAAATTAGGATAAATATTTTTATTTTAATATAACATAACTGTAAAAATAAGTATAATATTCGATACCGATACATTATTTAAAAAACGTTTTGTAAAAATGTATATAGACAAAGATTTTCTTGCTCAGTCATTGATTTTGTGAAAATTATGAAAATATGTGAATCCTTCCATCTTTGATTGATAAAAATTTTTGTTTAGTTATGAGTTATGAATTTAACATCGAAAATCATTGTATTTTATTGAAAAAATATTTTATCGGATGGTTCATAATTTACTATTTTTAAAATAAATTTAAAAGATTAATACTGTATTATAAAAATTTATATCATTTTTATCTAGAAATAATTTGGATAAATTCGATAAACATTTTTTTAATATATAATCTAAATATAACAAGTAAATTTATTTTTTGCATTACAATTTTTAACGCAAATTGGCACTAAAGCCCTTTGAAAATGTAAAATATTTTTAGAGAATCTTATGACCTAGTAAAAAGTAATGGTAATTTTTAATGGTGAAATTGTATCTCTCATAAAATAAGGAGAGAGAGCAATGTCTTTCAATATTTTTATAGTCATCAGATTATCTTTCTTTTAATTCTGAACTAAAATCATCAAATCCTAAATTGACCTTATATATGTTGGTTCAATAATATTCCTGTGAATTTTCTTAAGTATATAATTCAAGACCATCTTATTGAATACAATTTGTCTAATCATTTAAAAATTGTACACATCAATTTTATTTTCAATAACATACTTCAATAATTAATAAGGTTTTTGTATATTATTGAAGGTGCCAGAGTTTCCAAATCCAATGAGGATTTAAATATAATTTATTTAACTCTCCTCAAGGTGATATCTACAAAGTTTTTGAAAGATGATGTTGTGGCTTTTTATATAATTTATATTTATTTTAAAAAATGTTTTATATATGTGCTAAAAAAGGAAGTGTTTAATTTAAATGTTCTAAAGCAGAAAATATCTTAGGCTTACTCATCGCTTCCTCCCACCCCCCACCCCCCCACTATCTCTGATGACGGAACAAATTGGCAGTATTGTTAAACGGCTCGATTTGAGCCGTTTTATTCAATATTTTAGCCAAAAAATATTGCCGAAGCCTCAAAATTTTGATAATAGAGGTTTAAACCTTTGTGTCATCTATAAGAAAAATCTTAAGGTTTGCAATTTATTTTATTGGATAAAATATTGAGTTAGCCGTTTTTAAGAAATCGGCTTAAAGCGAGCCATTTATCAACCCTAGGTATTGGTATATTTTATAGTTAGGTAATTAGTATAATTTTAACCATTTAAGTCAATTTTTACAGGGTAAAAAATCCGCTAACCCGAGTTCCTAGTCGAAAACTATTACTTTAATCTTGAGATTTTTCTTAAAAATATAGCAGTTCAAATTTGAAAGAAACTATTGTTTAAAACTCTCAATGTTATAGGTCTTTGGCACGCTCCTGTGGATTGAGCCGAATTAGCCGACATTTAGTTATTACATATTTATATAGTCCCTTTAAAAATATTGATACTGTTTAATTTTATTAAGATTAAATCTTAAATATCATTAAATAAACTCTACCATATTTCTTATTAAGCCACTAAAATAATATTATGCCTTTATTTTTATAAAATAGCTAATAAAGTGGGAGGCAATAGGTTTTAGGTGACTTACAAATGTGGTCGCTTTAAAGAAATTATAAGAAACCTAATATGTAAATTTATACATGATTAAAGAAGTGTTGCAACATAGCTCGGTACTCTAAGAAAATATTTATTAATATTATGTATGACTTTTCCATTAAAAATTTATGGATAACATAAAACATGAATATAAAATCGATTTTTAGCAATTCCGGTTTCTGAATATCAATGACGCTACTAGATTTTCAAATTTATTAAAATTGGTATGGTAGCAAAAATTCATGTAAAATTAGAATAAAAAAATTAATCCAATTAAAAGGGGGTGAAGGGGCTCCAAAACTTTTATAGGACCTGCCTTCCCCCCATTTTTCAACGACATCTCTGCTGAAATCCATTTTTAAAGAAGTTCATATCTTATTATCTCATAATGAATTGAATAATATTTAAGAAAATATTCTTGCCATTGTTACTAGCCTTTTGTGCACAAAATATAACATTACGATCTTTTATTTTATTTACCTTGGTTTTAGCATTAACCTTATATTATTTTCTCAGGCATCATTTTTTTAAGGGAAGAGACAATTATGAGAAAGAAATGAGTAGGGGTATATAAGACTCCTTATCAAATTTTTATAAAAATTTGAAAGAAATAATTTGTTCAGAAAAGAAAGAAGAATAAATAAGCTTAACATAGAGCCTAACGAGGCATTAATGAATGATTTGTTATTTTGTCTTCAACACGAGTAAATTATCACCATTTACAAATATATAATATGTTTTTGTGTTTGGTATTATAATATCAAACACTTTTCTAATCTTAAAGTTTTTTTCTTTTAATATAAATTTTTCGATTTTTCTTAAATATATTTAAATTTATTATTTAATCATTTATAAAAAAATGAATGATAAACTACTAATAAATAGATAAATATGAAAAGAATATTATAATATTTAAAAAAATTTTATTGTCTGACTTTATGAAAATCATTTATAGTGATTTTATAATCGATATTTTATATCATGTTAAAGATATGTGTCGCGGCTTTTATTAGTATTATAATAATACATTTTTACTAGTTATACTTATGTACAAAATATTACATAACAATAATTAATTTATACTTTTAAATATTTTTCCTATTATATATTATATTAGTGTGTGCATAAACTCGATACTATTTTGGGAAAAATAATTTTATCTAAGTTTTAAAGTTTAGGTTCATTTAAATTCAATAGGATTATTATTAAATTATTATTTGACTATTCGGGAGTTTATTATTCAAAATAGTTTTGATTAATTTGACACCAATCATTTATTTATTTTGTTAAATATGATAAAATTGTAACTATTAAGGGTTATGAGAAAGTTTTGATAAATTTCTACTAAAATAATATTTTCATTTCTAAAAAAAAAAAATTTTTTTAATTTTAAAGATGAATAAACATTATATATTTTTTCGACGATTGAAATATTAGGTGATCATTACAAAAAAAATTTATTAAATTATTTTATAATAATATAGGTATATTTTAAAATTAATTCAAAGAATAAATGCTTTAATTAAAGTTCTGTATAAGGATTAAAAAAACGTTTTTGGGGGAAAGGCAAAAGTTGTTTTTGTTTTAATTTTTTTTATATTACTATTACAATCCTTATGATATGAAAAATATAATCTACTAATTTTATTGCAAATTTTTCATTAACACAATCATCCTAAATATAATCTTCCCAATATTTTGTTGGAAATTTTTTGTTATTTATAATGATTTTATAATTTGCTTATTTTCCTAAATTTAATTTAATAAAAAATAATTTTGAATGTTTAAAGATTTTCGTTTAAATTATTTTTCTGTATATTATTTTGTTTTGTTTTTTTCATGGTTTTTTCCCCGTTTTCTTTTTTATATAACTAATATTATCGCATTTCCTTTTTTTCAAACGTATAAAAATTGGCACTCTTCTAATATACTATTAAAGAAATATGTAACCTACTAACTAAACAAGACAGGTGATGGGTATACCGAAATTTACATTCGAAAAAAATATAAAGTATTATATTTAGCTTTTCAATATAACATGCAAAAATGTCAAGTTATAACAATATTTTATAAGAAAACCTCTTAAAATATCAGAAAAGTATATCTTATTTTTTTTTTACTAATTAGCATTTTATAACACAAACAGCTTTAATATTTACGCCACATTAACTATCTATAGTAAATATATTGTTAAGCCATATTGTCTCCGAATTTTTTATAATTTTGCCTTTTAAAAAATGTGCATAATGTATCATAATGTTTAATATAATGATGTATATACCGTTAAAACAAGCTCCTAATGAAATATATTAGTAATAAAAAAAATGACAAATTATGTAAGAGACACAAGATTGCCTTGCTGATCATCCTAAATCATGCGTGAAATCATATTCATTAATCATATTTATATTTATCAAAAAAACATATAACTATATTGTAAAAATTATATATTCGTGCAGTTAACTAACAAAAATAAATGGTATACTTTATTTCTGATTATATATATAGGGTAAACTTAGCGAAAACGGACGGGTTAATAATGTTAAGGCAAATAACTTTTTAATTCTTAAACATAAAGACATAGGTGTACCAGGATTTTCCTATTGGGAGAAAAACACTATTAGGCGGGGGTTTCCGCAATAGATTTTATTGGAGGTCTTTAGGGCCACTTATTGGAAGTCTTTGGCTTTTTATATTTTTATAAAAATGTTTTTTTCAAAATAATTTTGAATTATAGTCATTATTTTGAAAAAAGTTATTAACTTTTATTAATTGTTCTTTCAAATTTTTGTTTATAGTGATATATTTTATATATGGGGGGGGGGGTTAATATCATGATATTTACAAGAATACGCAAATTTGCGATCAGATGGGAGATTTTTCCCTTTATCTTCCCTCCTGATTACGCGTCTGTAATAAGACCATAAAGGTGTGAAAATGTATTTTTATATATAATTTCATGCATCTTTTGAAAAATGTTCATGCTTTGATATATTTAACTAGAAAAGTATTTTTTGTCCATAAATTTTAAAAATCACTTATTATTTTTTGCTTTTAGTAAAATATATTTATCGGAATATTTAAAATTTGAGCACATATTCCTTAAAAATAAAATAAAAATAATTTTTATAGTATAACTAGAAGTCAAGTAGAATAGATATTACTACGGGATAGAGCGGCTATGGGTAAAACGGTTTAAATCTTTGTCTGATAAAAGCTTAAGAGTTCTGAAATATTAAAGTTTATTCTATATAAAAACAAATTATTGAGCAAGTTATTTACAATAAAATTTTTAAAAATAATATCAAAAATTAGGTATAATTATATTATATTATGCGATGGGCAAACTCCAAATTTGCTCATTTTGATAATTTCTATATGCCCTTATTGTATTGATTAATTTATAATTAAAAATAATAAAAAGTAAATATCAGCATTATAATATTTTGTTCAATAAAACAATTTGGGTATCCATAGTCAAAAAAAATTTCAAAAAGCGTCTATACTCGATTTCGTAAATTTCAATTAATATTTAATTTTTTTTAAATAAAATTTTGACTTTGAACGCACCGTTTGAGTAAAATTTTAAACCATTTAACTCTAGTGATCTCAGTTAAAATGGCAAAAATGTCACATTTCAGATAATTATTCATACCTCTTTAAAGTATTAAATGTAAAGAAAGCGATGTATAATTTTTTTTATAGGTATTAATTCATAATTTGTTCTATTTTACTTTTGTTTTTAACTTCAATGGTAGAAATGCAAAATACTCACCATTATACCCTGGTCTTTCTAAACATAAATTAAAAAAATTGAGATTAATTCTTCAAATAATATAAATTTTTTGAATTAGTGTTTTTAAAATAAAATAAAACAATAAAAATATTTATGGAAAATAAAATCAACCAAAGAAATCCATTTTCAACCCCGCCTTAAGATTTGTTTAAAATAATGAGATTTTACTTCTCAACTCCCAAAATGCACCTAATTAGATCTTAAATATCTCGGAAAATAATTAAGTTAGATTAATTATTTAAATGAATTATTTTATAACTTAGTAACTAATAAATATAATAGCCTTTTAATGGGATGTGTAAAATTAAAATCGGCCTTTAGAAAAATCACAAAAATTAGAAGCAAACTTTATGATAATAAAACGAAAAATTCATTTCAGTTTGAGGCATCGGAATCGTCAGTAAAGGTTAAATAATATATTAATATTAAATGAATATATAAATGAAATTTTTTTTTATAATTCTCTAATGATGAGTCTTTCGATTCACTAATTATTGGGTAGTAAAGTAAATATCTATATCTTTCAGAATGCTAATATTTGCTTCATACTTTCATCCTCATTCAAATCATAAACTATAACTCCAGATCTAAGTTATGAAAGCTATAACCTGATATGTGTGTTTTTTAAAAAATTTCTTTCAAATTAAGGCTTCAATGCTTTTCTCCAAAGTGTTGTAGCCATTTATCAGTGCGTATATATATTGTTCCGTAAATAATTTTCTTTTTTCCTTTACACTATTATTATTTTGGTTATTATTTTTTAGAATGAGAAAATATCAAAAATATTTATTTGACATTTTGCATTGTATCTACAAACTTTTAAATAATAGTTATCGAACTATTCTGCGTACAGGTAGGTGCGGCTAGCCCACTAGCATGTAGAGGGCTCCTCATATTAAAAATAACCCCCGATTTAAGTTATTCCAGCTAGATAGAAATGAGGTGATCTGCTTTTTTTCCCCGTATCATGTAAAAAAAAAATAAAATAATTTTAATCAAGAAAAAATATATTAATATTATCCCCTAATTTTCCTCCCCTCCATTATCCTTAGTCCCTACTGCCATTAAAATGTATTGAGACATGGCGTCTGATTCTGATCTCATTCCTTCCCTTTGGAATGAATTCTTCTAGTCGATAAACTGTTTATGTTTTCTCCGTCGCCCAATTTACATTTGTTGCATATATTAATTTTTTTTTAAAAATTTCAATTTAATTTTCCTACAAGTATAATTAAATTAAATATAATAACTGTAATTTATGATTAATGCGTTAATAGTTTAAATAATTAATGAAGGAATATCTATTTAAAATATATTCAAAGCGAAGGTAAAATTTTAGTTAAAGAGGGTATAATGATTTATAGGCGTTATATTATATTGATTTTAAGAAAGATTTAACATCTTTAAACAATTACGTCATTTTGAATAAAGCGTATAACAATTAATGAATTAATTAAAATCATTATTGTATATTAAGTTTTTTTTTCTATGAAAGAAATTATGAAGGGTTCATATTCCATCGTAAACATTTTTCTATAATTAATTACAAAGATTTTAGTTCTCGAATGCAGAGGAAATATGTATTGACATGCGCGTAGCCAGCCCCCTCCCCGTAGCAAAAGTTTTGATCATGGATTGTGAATTGCAAATTATTTTATTTAAAATAAGTTATATTATATTTTAAATTTTAGCAAAAAAAACAAAAATTTAAAATATACATTACATCTTTGTAAACCTTAAACATTGATGGATGGATACAAGATAATTTTACCAACCAAAAAAAATTAATTTTATTTATCTCTACTAATAACTATGATTAGGCAACATTTCTATGGTGTATGAAATGTTCAGATATTCAAAGAGACAGAATTTACTGAATATTATAATTTCTGAGACTTCTTGTACTGCAAGAAAAATGAAACTGCAAAAGGTATGCCTGACAAGATGGAGCCATTGACATCCGTTACAGCATTTTTAGATCTAGAAGAACATATTTTGAATTCCCTTGGAGAAATATTAGAATTGCCTAAATCAGATATTTCACCTGAAGTAGATACATTATTAGATTCAAATCAACAGCCTATTTTTTTTACATTAATAAATTATTTAATTATAGCATTATGTTATTCAATATTTTTCAAAAAATTGATATGAATTTGACTGAAACCATGAGAATCACGAATATTGTTATCTTACCTCTTCAAACAGTGAGAGAATAATATCGACCATTTCAAGAGATTTATGCGATTGTTGAGGCGAAAACGAAATTATACACTTGCACCTAGACAAACAAATTTCAATATTAATGTGTACTATTGAGGATTACTATACAGTTATTATTCCCCTTTTGGATACATTTTTGACTAAATCAATAAACAATTTGTGAATTATCAAATGATCATTCTGGGGATATATTAATCTTAAAAAATTAAATATTTTGCTAAATTATATTCCGAGGATATAAATATATCTGAAGGCAGAATTTAAATCTTGGTATGAAAAATTTTTAGTAGATAATCCTCCATGAAACGCAATGGAAGTATTGCTTTCTTAAGATATTTTAGAGAATTTTCAAAATATATTAAAAATATTTTATATTTTGGCAACAATACTAATTAGTATAAACTAATGAGGATCTTTTCTTCATTACGGAGAATAAAAACCTATCTTAAAAGTACGATATCTTGAAATCGATTGAATGGACTAGCTTCACTTATTATATATCGAGATTTAATCCATCCAGAATAAATTATTGAAAAATTTTCGTAATTGCAAAGAAGATTAAATTTTTATTTATGAACGATATTTTGATTAACTTTTTAAATCATCATGTTATAATAAAATTTTATATTGATTAGTTCTAAAAAAATTTAATGTTCTAAAAATATTTCAATATAATCCTCTCCTCCACCTCCCCTTTAGGAAATTCCTGGCTGTGTTTTGAAAATTATCAATTCTTATATAGTGATTTAAAATTAAAATATATTTAAAGATTCGTTTTGGTAAAATTCAGCATAATCTTACTTAGTACTAATTAATTTTTATATAAAACCAAATATCGCATATAGTGATGAGATATTAATCAGATCCATTTAAAAATAAAATATATTTAAAGATTCGTTTTGGTATATTTATTACTTATTAATTTTTATATAAAGCCAAATATCGCATTTAGCAATGAGATACTAATCAGATCCCTTTGGTTGCAGCTAATAATTTAAGCCATGACTCCATATTTATAATATAATTATATTACTAAATACTATGTCCCTACCTCTTAAAATAATAACAGCAGAAAATATATATAACCCCTAATAACGATTATTTTTATAATTGCCTATTCCTTTTTCTCGTAAATTTAAACTTTACTTGAAGGACTTATTTTTTATTACTCCACAATGTAATTTTTAAAAATATTATTATTTATATATTATATATGAAGGTGATTTGGCTTTAAACACTCTAAGCTTTGGGAAGAAATCAAGTTCTAAAAAAATGCTCTCCCTTTAATTTTGGAAATATATATTACCTTGCAAGTAAGGTTAATACTTTCAGAGTGTAATTTGATATTTCATCAAATAAAAGGTTGAACACAGGCCCATTTCTTATTCTATCTTCTAAACCCTAAACATATTTTTAATCTAACAACCAATGAACCGAAATAACAATGCAACATATCAAATTTCAATAAACTAACCTATCTTATCTTCTTTTGGCAAAAAATCCAATCGATCTGGTTCGTAAATATGTTTTTTGATTGATATAATATAAAGCAAAACCAAATAAATGGTAGTTAGCATGGGAACATTTAATTCAGGATGAACATAATATAAAAAATAGTAAAATAATTATTTAAAAAGTCGTATTTTATAGGTAAATTTTTATAAAAGTGTCTGCAAAAATGTGTTTAAAGAGATACCTCCGTGATAAAAATTTTGAGAATGTTTTATTAATAAGGGTTAGATATTTTATAATCATTTAATTACATATTTTATATATTAAATAAGATAATAAACTGAATTAAAAATAGTGGTTCAATTCTTTGAGTTTTAACACTTTTCAATTTCGACATTCACTATACATGATTATAATAGATGTTTTTATTGTGTCTTAAATGCATCTTAAAAAAATTGAATTAAATATATCATAGGAAAATTGTATCTATATTTAGATACATTTTAGGCTATGTATCTGCTTCTATATCTAGATACATTTTAAAATTATTTTTTAAAACACTGGCAGAAATAGTATTTTTATTTGGAATTGTTTGGGAATTGAAAAGGCAGGAAGACTAGGTTTCTTATTTAAACGTTTTCTTATTTAAAAAATTAAATTCAAATATGTCGAGGACCAGTAATGAATATACGATTTTTCTTCGATTGGTAGGGAAAAAGGCATGATGTTTAAAGGCTCTCTTGATCCTTCCCCCCTCCTCCCCCATTGTTTGGGATTTTAATTCTATCATATTATTGAATTAATAATTTTACAGTCTAATTATTTTTTGATTATAAAGAAACATAACTACCTAAAAAAAATTATGAGAAGAACTGTGAAATTGATTGATATTAGATTTATTTTATAAATTTAAAATAATGAAATAATTTAGAATTAACATTTTTTTCTCAATTTGGGATTATTGATTTAAAAATATTATAATTTAGCAGGCGCGTACGCAGCGGGGAGGGACAGGGAGACAAATCCCCCCCCCCCCCCAAAGCCAAAAAATGCAGATGCCGGATTATATTTTTCAAAAATATTATTGTTAATATTAATTTATATTTGTTAATATTTATTCTTATCTCATATATACATATATATATATATATTATTTATCACATTCATCTACTAAGTTATTTTATCAATCAATTTCGATTTCAAGTTTTCCTTGGCGTAATTTACCTATTATTTTCAAATTTTAGTGGCGTAATATTTATCTAAATTTCTAATAAAATAATAATTATCTCTGAAACTCCTGTCCAACAGGGAGAAAAAAATTGCAAGCTTGTCCAACGAGATCGAGTCTCCGCCACAGTAACAGCTATTTTGGAGTTAGAAGAGCTGATTATTAATGCTATTACTGAAATATCACAATGGCTTGAAAGAAATATTTCCTCAGAAGCAAGAAAATTATTGGATTCAATACTTATTCCAAATTTTTTTTCTCATTAGAATGTATTATTTAATTATACAACTATTTTATGTAATACTTTTAAAAACATAACATTGACTTGATTAAGAAGATGAGAATAGCGGAGAGCATTTTATTAGAACTCAAGGAAATAGAGCTAGTGTTGTTGAAGAATTTCATATTTTATATGTTATTGTTGAGTCAAAAGCAGAGCTATACGTGTTAAATATTTGTCCCCCTCGACTTGCAGCAAGCAAGCTCATCATCAAAACATTAATATAGGATCAGTAGAAGAGTATTATAAAACAAATGTCCCCACTCCCAACCTTTTTCATATGGTGATAGAAAAAAAATATAAATATTTGTTATATTTTTATCATGAAGATGTTAAAATATCTTATGATGCCTTATTAGCTGAATAACTATGATTAAAAGATTAACTATGGTTGATACAGTCCCAAAAAATGCTATGGATGCTTTTTATTTCAAACACATTTTAGATTATACTCCCAATTATTAAAATGGTTATATATATATTAGCAGCTCTTTAGTAAACTAATGAGAGAACATTCACTTTTTTAAGAAGAATAACAGAGCCTTGCAGAGGTACCATTTGCAGGACCAGGCCCAGATTTTATTTTAAAATTTTTTCCCGCCCGGGTTTTTTTTAAAAAATTTTCAGGCCCGGCCCGGCTGGCTTAGCCCGAATTTTTTAAAATAAATTATATTTATTTTTGATATTTATAGCTAATAATGGCGATTTCAAATATTTGGTTTTAAAATATACAACTCGGCTCGGATATTTTTTCTTAAAAAATTTTCAGGCCCAGCCCGGGTGTTTTTAAAAAAAAAATTACGAGCCCGGCCCGGGTATATTTAAAAAAATTAAAATACGGTCTATCTCAGGGGCCGGGCTTGCAAGTCTGTGAAAAACATACCTAAGAAATACAACATCTGAAAGTAGATTGAATGATTTGGATCTTTTGAAAATTCATAGACATTTAACGCCAAGCAAGGATTGATAATTGAAAAATTAGCTCAAAACATACAAAATACAATTATTCCTAAGAAACTTTTGTGTATTAATTTATATTTACAACATTTAAATTTTTTATACTTTATATATTTTAAAAGCTCAAAAAATTCAAATTTCAATTTTGGGTCATTTAGGTGATTCATATCGTGGGTTATATTCACTTTATATTTTATGATTCACATTTAAATGCCGGTTTATATATATAATTTTTTTAATTCACATTAGTTTAAAATTGTGTATTAGAAAAGTTATTAATCCTAATAAATTTATGCTTAGTATTTTTAATTAAAAATATTATTTCTTAAAAAAATTTATTATCCCCCCCCCAGACCAAATTCCTGCGTACGCGCCTGTAATTTAGGATTAATATAAGTCTTTGTCTTTCATTATATTAAATATATTGATCAAATTTCGTAAATTTAATTTACTGATTTAAATCCCTATTAATTTTTATTACTCAACCCTAATTTAATTATATGTATTACATATTAAATAACCTCAGATTCTTAAGTAAACGATCATCAACAGGGTTGCCAGGTCTACAACATTCACTAGTAGACTACCACATTTTTTTAAAAAAATTCGAAATCTGCCAAACTCAACTGAACTACCACAAGAAATTCATTTTTATTAGCCAACCCTAATTTATTATCTGTTTCCATATTAAATAGTCACGGATTTTTAAGTAAACGATGATAAGGTGTTAAACCTCGAGTTCTTGAACATGGTTACCAGGTCTGCCACATTCACTAGTAGAATACCACATTTTTTTAAAAAAAAGTCGAAATCTACCACACTCAACTCAACTACTACAATTCTATCACACATTTAAAATTTTCGAAATGCACCTCAAAATCTTACACATTCTAAAAATTTTTCAAAAATCATGTTTTTAAAAATTTTATATAAAAATATCTTGTATTATGCCCAAAAAAGATATTTTTATTATCTCTTCCTATTGAATCCCCTGTTCTTAACTTTGTTATGTTTTATCTGATAACCACATAAAAGGAACAGGATTTTATAAAATTAGCGGCCATACCATATTAACACATTTTTATAAATTTAAAATGAATCATCAGCTATAAACTTTTAAGAAAAAATTCCCTCTTATTTTTAAAAATATTTGAAAAATAAATCCTAATTAGTAAACTTTTTTAGGCCAGAAATTAGTTAACCCGCCCGGAGGCCTGGGAAAAAAGAAGGTTTGGGGAGAAGTCGCCAGCAATTTTTTTTTTACAAAAATCTCTCACAATTGAATACGTTTTAACCATTAATTTATAAGGTGGGATTTTTTTCTAAAATCATACTACACAATATAATTTCTTCATAATTCTGAAATTTCTGGAGGAAATCAGTCTTCTGCTAACATCATTATATCATGTTTTAAAAGCTCAAAAACTCGTGATATATTATTCAAATATATGCCACATCAAGAGAAAAAGTTGGTTAATTTTTTTTGTTTTAAATGTAATAGATTAAGAAGTAAAGGAAATGTTGAATTACTATGTGGACCTATTTATGGGTAGACATCTTTTGATTATGTGTAAATTACTTAACTTATATCATATTTATTTCGGTTTTGACAATTGATATGCCATTTATTAGTGTATAAAGAAAGGAAGTAATCAATTAAAAATTTAGAATAACAATTAGGTGTAGTATATATTTTAATGCAAAATAAATATTTTATTAATATTAAAATCTTCAATAAATACCCCCTAAAATCAATAGAGCCCTTAAAAATGGGTTATATATTTCCATTTTCAATTCTCTCTATTTTGCCTTATAGCATTTTACTAATTCTTAAATATAATTTGATTTGATATCAATTACAAATGTGCATATAATTACGCGTTAACTATAAAATTAATATAAATCTTCAAATATCATAAATATTTTTCCTCAATTACTTCAAAATTTTCAAACTAGACTTTTATTTAATTTGTCATCATAACTCATAAAATGTACATGAGAAACTTATATTCCTATATTAAAAAGAGAAAGTTTTAAATTTGTTTATTAGTATAGTTACGAAAAAAGATAAATTTTGATTTTTTTTTTATTAACACTGTGGGAGATAATGACATTAAGTTAACTATAAAAATTTTGTCTCCATCGTGTCTGCTACCAAGCGTAATGTTATATCTAAAATTTATTTATGCAATAACTTAGGCATACCTTTTACGTATATAATGTATGCATATATTTTTTTAAAAATAATATATTTATTGTATAGATATAAAAATGTAGTAGACGTTCACATTGGAGTAAAAATAAACGTAACCCCTTCCTAAGGACAAGATTTTCGGAATGGGCTATTTAAAATTGTCCAAAAATAATATCCGTTATTTTTCAATTTTTTTGGAAGAGAAAAAAAAAATAATCGTCATTATAATATTATTATTATTAGTAGTAGTAGTAGTATATAATATATATAGTAATAATTTTAATCATTTTTTAATTATCATTAATGCTTAAAAATTAATAAAATCCTACTAAAATTAAGTAGTTGGGTTTTCAGAGTAAATTAAGAGATTTAATTATAAATGAATTGACAGGGAATTTTTTTTAAATAAAAATTGGAAAATCAAATTTTCTTTACAATTTTAATTTTCTCGTGATGCAATTATTATTATCCTACCTATATTCTTAAAAAAAATTATTTTATTAAATTAATTAGATAAACGTTAATTATCATTTTATATATATTTTTAGATAATGATTATTTTATCACTCAATTTTTATAATTTTTATATGCATTTTAAAAATTCTAAATTTCATTTACGATAATATTATTTAATTTAATAATATAATATAATATAATATAATAAAATAAAATAAAATAAAATAAAATAAAATGTTTAATTTATTTTTAATTAAAGTAATTCAAAATTATATTAAAATAAATTCATATTCTATAAATATTGATATATAAAAATATATTAAATAATATAAATTAAAATTTAATAAAACATATTTTTTAAAAAAAGCCTATAAAAAGGTTGTTTTTACCTGTATTTTTGGTTAATTAATCAATATAATATAGAAAGGCTAAGTGATGTGATTGCATGTTAAGATTGCTATCAAATTTATTACAAATGTATAGTGTTGCACTTAAATATAATTAAAGGCCTTTAAAAAAATATATATAGTGAAATATCATGATATTCGACATTTCTGCCCCAATGACATAAACAAAACCAAGTGGTGTCTAGCGTTTATCATTTTTATGTTCGCTTTTAAAAAAAATTAAAAAATATTGTATGAGTTCACATATCCCCGACGTTACGCCACTGAGAGCAGCCTTTGCGTAACTGAAGGACCTGCAAGATTTTATTGTAGGCCAAATTTATAGTTATTTTATAATTGTGATATTCAAGCTGACAAAAAAGGAAGAATAGGAAGGAAACATAATATTAATATTTTTTCGGGCAATCAAGGACTATATTTTAATTAACATTGAAACATGGAATAAGATTTATAATTTATTATACTACATTTTATAATTATGTCTTACAAATTAAAATACAATATATAATGCAGTATATTAAGTGGCTATCTTGTATTGGTAAAAATTTTCTTAAAAATCATTACCTTTTTTAATTATGCCACTCTGCCTCTTGACCCCTAGGACACTCGCATATAAATGACACTAGCTTCTCCTCTGAGATAGAAGAAACTCCGTACTCTTACTTAATATGGAACAGAGTTGTCATAATGTAATCAAATTTATTTAAATCGCGACCTACATCATGATTAAAATCAATGATTTTTTAAATTTTTTTGAATAAAAACAGGATTTAAATTAATTTTTTGCTTCTGATTTAAAAATATTAGTTTCTTATTTTTAGATTAAAACATTTTATATCTTAATTAATATTTTATATATAAGTTTTAATTAATTGTTAAATTCTATTCAAAAAATTTTACTGAGTGTATTCTGAAATAAATATATTAGAATAAATTCTTTAATTATTTCAATTGGTTTTTATTTAAATAAATATCAACAGTTTATTTAAAATATTAATTTTAATTCAAATTGACAAATTTTATTACTTTTAATATATTTATATAAAAATAAAATTTTAGTTTAAGTAAGATAATCAAACGATTGTGAAATTATTTCTCTTAACTATAATACATCAAAATTTGAATAATGGGCG
The DNA here is from genome assembly GCF_954871325.1 of Gordionus sp. m RMFG-2023. NCBI lineage: Eukaryota > Metazoa > Nematomorpha > Gordioida > Chordodea > Parachordodidae > Gordionus > Gordionus sp. m RMFG-2023. The sequence goes on from NC_088776.1 coordinate 45,757,487, forward strand.
AATATTAAATATTGATAATTATATTTTTAAAATATCTTTAGCAGTCCCTTTAATTAACAATAGTTATTTATGAATTTCACAGAAAAGGGGTTTAAATGTAATAAAATGAATTTAGGTTATTTCTTTCCAGAATACATAAAAAAAATAGCCGGACTAATTTACTTTGACCCTCACTTTTTATTTAACATATGGTGTAAGTTATGTATAAAAATACATCTATCTTTTGATCAAATTTGAAATATTTAGCTTTAAATAGTTATTGCTTTATTGCCCCGCTCACCACAACTTGCCACGGTTTACCATAAAACAAGTTATTATTTTCATTGTACACACTTTAAATAGCAATTGCAACCATACATTTATTACAACTATATACCTGAATTGAATATATATTAATATTTTTACATCTTTCACTTCTTTTAAAATTAAAAGTTAAAATATTCACAAAAATTTCGTGACAAACCTGTCAGCATATTATATTTTTTTAAATGCACACACATGAAGCTATTAACTTTAAAATTATTCTCGTGAATAATCGGGACATTTGATGTTCAAATCAAAATATTAAGGTTTTTTACAAGATATCTTAGAGATTATTTTTTTAAATTAAATTTATTATCTATGTTTTAATATTTCTATATATTTTATTGTTAGGAAAAGAAGAAAGGAAGCTTAAAATAAGGAAAAACTTGCAATATTTTTTAAGATTTTGATCAATAGAGGAGACCAAGGATAAACGGTTATAGGATTGGTGACTCCTTTAATTAATCCACCAAATTACCTCTCTAAGAGTTTCTCAAAATGTGTATATAGATACACATAGTGACTAGTAAAGGTCAGTGGTCAGGTCATATCGGTCTTAAACCAAAATCGGACCGATTGGAGGGTCGGTATTTTTTTCGACGACTGCAACCCGGACAGGTCTTTTATTTTTTTCCGGTTTTTTTTAATTTCAAGTTTACCTTACATTAAATTTTTGTGTATATTTTATTTTATACTACTTTTCTAGATTACTTTAATTTTTGTGATTTCCCCCCCCCCTTAGGAAAATCCTGTAGTTCAATTTTATTTTGTAATTTAGTACGAAAACGGAAAGTTTGTAAAAAAAGTATTTTACTTTTAAATTACACATTTTGTATTATTTATTATATTATTCATATTACCGGTCAAAAAAATGTTTTGACTCAAAATCCTTATTGATAATATGCCCTATAATGGTTAAAAACTTAGCTTTTTATTGTCATATGTTCATAAATCGGTGGTTATGGACAAGACATTAATACCGCATGTTTATAATCTAATTTTAATTTCATCATAATTTGTAGCTATATTAATAATTAAAAAATTTTGCGGGTATATCTTTTATATTTTTTAGTCCTTATTTAATATTAAAATGTGTGAACTCTTAGCCTACCTGGTAAAACTCTGCCCTTTTGAATGCATTTAGAGGTCGAGGATTTTTAGAAATAAAATTTAGCTATAAAGAATATTTTATAAGCCATTAAACTGTTTAATTTTCCTCTTAGTTGTAATTGCTTCTAGTTGAATGTTTATACCTACCAATAAAATTAATGATTATCTATTATTAGCGTCTATTTGCCTTGTTATTTATTTTAAATCATTTTAAAAGTTAAACAAACTTTAAATATTCAAAACTTTTAAATTTCTAAATAGATAGAAAAAATGTAAACAAACAAGTTACTTAGGGTGTTTATTTTTCTTTTAAATTTTGAATGATATCTAATTTAAATGTAAATCATTGTATACAGTAAAGCTAAATGAAAATATAATATATTTAAATTTCATTTTTAAAATTATTTCTTTTCTAAAAGAATTTAATTTTGAAAATTTATAAGAAAAATAATTTTAAAAACAATACTTTTCACGATTAACTGAAAATTTATATTCACGCCAAAAATGCCAGGAGAACTGCTATATATTCAAAATTTGTTCACACTAACATCGTGACTCACGGGTTACTTGTAATCATAATTTAAATTCGTGACAAGTAATTTAAATGAAATAGTACAGCCAGTCAATAGTCAATATTCAAAAAATTGATTTTTCGAAAATGAACTAGCTAAATGAACCATTTTAGATTGAGATTTGATTTAATTTATAGATTAAGTTTAGGCTCTCAATATTACTATATTTGATTAAAAATCATCTTTAAACCTCTTGTTTGTAAATATACATGGCCACTTATCCCTGGTGTCCACTATATACTTTATAAACCTTATATTATATACATAAATTTAGCATTTCCAGTTAGTTATTATCCTAATATTTTGAATATTATTAATAAAGAAGAGGTCACCTCTAAATTTATCCTAATTTTGTTCCGATAGTATATCAGGCCAAATTAGAGCTTGATTATTCCCCAAATAACATAAGGGTTCGGGCAAGGTGATAAAAGTCTCTAGCTTGTTTTCCACCATAACCATGGTTTGTAATATCCTTAGTCATCTCGGTACCAAGTATTGGGCCAGTCCATCTTAAACGGATATAGTTCTGTCCATTAATTACCTTAATGGTTAAAAAATTATATTAGTAAAACCATAAGGAAAAACAGATTATATGGTTTGACACTTTTATATAAAGTATATTCATGGAAATTGCACTAATTTAAATCTTAGATAAATTTACCAAATCTTAACTGAAGTTAGACCTATTCAATATTTTATTTTGAGTCTAATTATTTGTTTAATGCCTTTAGCTCTATTTATGAATTTATCAAAATCAAGACATTGCAATAAGATTGCAAGATTAATTAAATTTTATGTAAAATTTTGACAATTCTTCTGAAATTCAATTTATTTAAGATTTTATTTTTGTATCTTAATATCACAATGACTAAAAATTCTTCTAAAAAAATCGATTATACAAACGTAAATAATTTTTCCCATCGCTGTTTGTCCTAGTTACTGGTAAATATTTAAAAATGATTTGTGGTTTAAAAAAATTTTTTTTAGCTTATCAAACCTGACCAATCGAAATCAAAATGCCTAAGAATATACCTTGAGCCAGGGCGGCATTTACAACCATAAATATATTTCATAATAATATAATATGTATAACATATTAAATATTTTAAGAAGTCTTTTCAGATTTTTTTTTAAAAACCCATAAAAATGTATTTAAAAACCATAAACATAAATTTTAAAAAATATATAAATGATATTTTGTCGGCAGTTTATGATAAATTGTTATCTTAAAAAGTAAATTTTAAGTATTATAGATTATATTATAATACTATATAAACCGAGATATAAGAAGACCCTTTTATATAGAATCTATACTTTAAAATTTAATTTATTTTTAAAAACACGTAGTAAAATAAAATCTTTATAACCCGATAAGTAATTGAAGGTTTCCTTTCCGTTCAAAATTTTTGCTTATCCAAAATATTTCTCTATCATGGAGAAAAATTTGCTAAAGATTGTGAATCTCTCAGTCTCTATTTAGGAATTTCGATTAGACCCCACCCCTATATCTATACTTATTCAGTTTTATTTTTTTAAATGCCATTTTAACTAATTCTATTTTAATATATAAATATTGTCTACATACAATATTAATAAAATATCGTAATTAACTTAAAGCTTTCAATTTATTTGACACCTTCTTTAGGAAATGATATACTAGAAATTATTTATATATTTTTTTAAAGTGTTTTTAGTTTTATTTTTTAAATCCATTGCCGATGATAAATAGGCACGTATAAATTGTTAAATATATATATATTATAAAAATTTTACATCAATTGTGTTTAATTTTATAATTATCTATATTAAGAAATTAAATGTACAATGAAAAAAAAATTTTCAAAGACTAATTCTGAATAATTAGACGGAAATTATAAAAAGACTAGCAAATAAAAAAAATTCACTTGAAATTTGTTATATCGTTTTTACGAATATTTATTTAATAGATGGAAATCTGAGAGATTTAAAATTTTGCAAATATTTGGGATATTTATAAATATAAGCTCATTTAATATATTGGTAATAAAATACCTTGTCAATACTAATAAATTAGCCTATCCTACAAAACAAATTAATAAAAAAAAACAATTTTGTCTTAAGTTTATATATATTATATGACACCTATTATTTATTAATAAAATAATCCCAACTCTTCTTGATGAAACTGATATAAGATGGCTACAAACTAAGAGTTTTAGCTGGGTTCAGAATGCCATAAAATAATATTTTACATACAAAAAATTTTAAGATGCTAGTTAAAAATAGTGAGATAAATATTTTGAAATTTTTAAAAGATTGATTTGAGAAGGGGGAAATTTTAAAAAAAATCAAATCACTTCTTCAATTTGTTTGATTTAGTTATTTGATTTAGCTATTTTACTCAAAAAAATTTGTATTTGAAAATTCAACCCATTTTTGGTTATTTGTTTATCTCACTTTTTTTAAAAAAAATTTGTTGTATATTAAAATTATTAACCAGTTGGAACGAGTTCTTATTATATTTAATTTGTTATATACATATAGTAGGTTAAATTTTAACCACAAATAAACTTATTTTTCTTATATATTGCCACTGCCAGAAACATTAGAGATGACCGGAGATAGTGCCATGTTTTTGCTTTAAAAGATTTTTTTATCAAATCATTTTGAGTGAAAGTCATTCTTTTGAAGGTGTTGATTGGCCATATATCCGATGTTGACTGCCCTGCACTTTGTTTATCATTAATAATAACGATAACTTATTTAAATCAAACCTGGACTGTTATTTTTATCTAAAATAAAAATCTATCAAGAGATTTGTTCTGTTTTAGGCTCTGGAAATTAATGTTTACTATATTTATTAATCTTAAAACCAAAAATTATTCAATTTTTAAATATTATATATACAAAAGAATAATAGTCATTTATATAATTTAATAAAATTTTTATAATTATGGCCACTTAACCAATGACCACTATTACCTTTCTACTTATTATTTTTGATGGTCCTAGTATTTCAGTTCAAATTTTTTTTTAAATATAGCTTAAATTGTAATGATTTTATCTGTATAAAATAAAAATTGTGAATGCGAAAATTCTTAGTTAGACAGAATACCATTTTTGTTCACCAAGGCACTACTATTTTTCTTATTAATCAATCGAATAAATGAATAGGTTAACAATTGGCTTCTATTGGTCTATTTTGTATCAGGAATATCAATATTATTAAATTCAATAACTCTATCAATAAAGGGGGGAGGGGTATGAGAAAATATAGTAATTTAATTGAAGAGAGGGGGAGTTGTAAAACGCTATTACTATTCAAATAAAAATGAAAGGATGGGTAGGGAGGGTAAATGCAAAAGCCATTTTTAGATTTCCTTATTTCTGTTTAAGAGGCGAGATCCTTTTTAATTTCTCTCTTATTTCCATTAAATACAAATTGTTAAAAATCCCATCCTCGATAATCATAAATATCAGAGACTACAGGCACGATCCATAATGAACCGTTAAATGGTATGATTTTAAACATCGAGGCTTGACTAAATACAAATATTTTTTTAATCTTATCAAGTAGTCAGTTTGAATATTATATAATAGATCAGTTAAAATTTATTTGCTTCTCGTATTTCGATTATTTAAAAAATCTCAGCCTCGGGCCCTAAGAATGGGTCCTGTTTTAGGTTAGTATACATTATTATCTTCATAATATATATATATATATATATAATATGTACATTTTAAGGAGTTTATTATAATTTTTAAGTTGTAAAAATATTATTTTCTCAAAACGCTTTAAAAAATATTAGTAAATTAATCATCAAAAAAAAGTTTTTTCGAAAAATTAAGTAACTACAAAAAAACGGGGCAAAATATAATACCTGCATATAGAATTCTTATATACAAATTTATAGAATGTTTCTTAAATTTACGGTAAAATCAGAAATATAATGATTTTTAAAGGAAATTTTAAATGTTAAAGGAGGGAAAAGCAGAGTTTGGATCCGGAAACACAAGCTGAATCCTAAGAATTGGAAGAAATTTTGGAAAAAGAACCTAGACCCTCCCTTTTTAAAATTTGTAGAAACCAGACCCTTGCTAAAAAAAATGTACAAAATCAGAACCAGTATCCCCTTCAATTCATGCGCTTAAACTGCGAACATTATTTTAAAAAGGAAACATTTTTGGAAGATTTGTATAACCAGAAATTTTATTAAAAACGGGAAATGTTTTAAATATAATTTGTCGTTTAACTGGTCACTGATTAGAGCTATAAGTGGCAAAGAGACAAAAATTACTTAATTATCGCTAAGCATTCTTAACCATATATCTATTAGTAGAATTTCCCAACTATAATTATTTTCTAATAAGATTATGCAGTTCCAGTATGTCTAGCCTGACCAGAGAATTTTTCTTTCGAAATATTTGCTTAACGAATCAGATTATTTTTTAAAAAAGTTGGATATCTGTTTTAAAAAATCGGTTCAATTAAGTAGAATCTAATTTGAAAAAAAAAAATCTTGAATAATTCTCGACTGAATATATGTATACTGTTTTTTTAAGTAAAGCGGGAGAATTATAAGCGCAAAAGGATAATAAATAATTGTTTTATTTTGAATAGTGTTATTAAACGGCTCGATTTTGAGCCGTTTTTTAAAAACGGCTAACACTCAATATTTTAGCCAGAAAAATATTGTCTAAGCCTCGAGATTTCGTTTATAGATGTTATAAACCTTTGTGCCACCTATGAACAAAATTTTAAGGCTTGCATAATATTTTTCCTGATAAAAGATTGAGTTAGCCGTTTTTAAAAATCGGCTCAAAATGAGCCATTTAACAACACTAATTTTGAAAAATAATATTTTTAAAAAAATTAGAAATATAAAATAATTCAAAATTTTGCCTAGATCTAAATTCGATATGAGTCCAAAAATCTTTTGTCCGTACATAGCCTAGATTCAAATGACAATTTTATATTAAAGTTTCGGACGGTTTGAGATTGAACCGATTAATTAGAACTTGGGTTGATCTACTAAGAGAGACTTGTACAATACATGAATAACTATGTATGTTTGGTGTCTTCGGTGCTCAAAATAAGGACAAACTTTTTCAATAAGTTTTTCTATTATTAATTATATTTTAATTAATTCATACTCACATTTCCCATTTTAAAAAAGAAAAGATATATAATACATTATTTCAAAAAAATTTAATTTATAACAATTATGATAACCAACCACGAAACTAAATATATTTATATAACTTTAGATTTTTTTTAGTATAAATAAATAAAAAAATACTTCTTTTTGATTTTACTTTTTTTTTTAAAGTGGGAAATTTTTTTTTTTAAAAAAAATGATTTTAAAAGGACATTTTAATTTTTATTATTAAAATTTTAATTTTTTCTAAAGAAAACGTGATAAATTAAAATTATCAAGAATTTAATGAAATTTTCAAATATATTATTTTTAAAGAGATGATGCAAAAAAAAATTAATGTAGTTACGTTTCTTTTTAATCAGATTTACTATTAATTAGATATGTAAAAAAAAGATATATGATATTTTTTTCATATAACAATTGATTTTAGTTTAAATGAGTTATTAGTCCTTAGTATAAAATATTTTCTTTATTTATTTATATTGTATTTCTTGTGTTTTGAAGGTTAAGTTTAAAACAAAAAGTCTCAATTTTTAGGAGAAACGATTTTTTAAAATCTTTTATATTAATTTACTTATGTATATAGTGTATATAATAGCTACCTATGTTGGTTTATAGCCTTGACCAAAGCCAAGTTCGGAACGAAATTATATTTAAAAATAACCCAGAAAAAGTTCTTTTTTTACAAAACCCGAGGGCCAGGCTAATATTATAAAATTTAAATTATATCCATTAATCAGTTGAAAAATCATATCATGGTACATTTAAATTCATTTACTACTCACCTTCCTCTTGTATAGCTCATACTTTCCCTATTTTTTTTTCTGAGATATTAATTTTTATCATTTTTATGATGTAAAAATAAGTAAGGGAAACAAGAAACATTATTTATTAAGAAACATGAGGTAGTGGAGACCAGGGATGGTTGGGACACTTTCAGCTCAAATAGAATAAATTCAATAATATTAGACTAATTTTAATAAATATCATCTGAATCCTAAATGTATAGGATATTTAAAATAGTTAGTATATATATTTTATAAAAACTTTATTCTAAAAAAAATTGAATCTGATTTTTTTTTTCAATCAAAGCCATATACGTTGGGCACCGATATGTGATAGTTGGCCCACACATAAAATAGAGGTCTAAATATTAATTAAAATTTTTTTTTAAATATTGTTATAATACTAGAGGCTTAATATATTAATTTATTGATAATATCATACATAATAATTAAGTAAGTTAAATTAAATTAAATTTCAAAAAAATTTATCTTTTAGAATAATAAATATTAATTGAAATTTATTTATATTTGTTTTAATTAAAATAAAAAATAAATATGAAATAATTTATAGGACCAACTATCCCATGACCGACCATAACCTAGCCCCTTTATAAATATCATTCAGAATCATATTAATTCATGTTATATGATTCTAAAACTTCAGATTAAAAAAAAGGGTTTAGACTTTCCTAAAATATTATTAACCTATAAAAGATAAAGTTAGAAGTTTATTTTGGTTACTTTTGGTATAACGCATTTTTCTCCGTAAAAATAAAATTACAAAATATTTTCAAATCCTTTTTATCTAGTCATATTTATAAATGAATAGCTAAAAGTACTGGACTAACATTCTATTTCAAAGTGTCCTGATTTCCCCTAGTATTCATTTAATTTCATTTTACCTTTTAGGGTTCGCATGATCCCCGGTTCCTCTCTATATTTTTTTATAAATTTATATATCTTTTTTAAAAAGAATATGTAGAAACAAATATTTCGAGAACAAAGCAGCAGTTGACCTTAATCTTAATTTTAAATTATTAGTTTATTAGTCTTATATTTTATACAAAAATACAAGCTTCTTTGAAATATTAATAACTCATTGCGCAATTCATTTCATCATAATTTTATTTTATAATTTAATCAATTTTTTATATCTTAATAATTTTTATTATTAGAAAAAAATACAATTTAAAATAATTATAAAATATATTAATTTTTTTATGATCGAATCGAATTCTAAAATTAGTTCATAATTGTATTATTTTCTCAATTATTAAATGGAATAAAGTATATTGACAAATTAATCATGGTGTTATATTGTATGTATTGGATAATGTTCCGGCGCAAAAAATTTTATGGATGCCCAATGCCGTTTAAAATATTTAAAATTTGACTTGAGTTTTTTTCAGGAAAGGAGTTCTTCCATCATAGGGTATCCTCATATTGCCCTATTAAACGTCATTTTGTTATAGGAAAATAGAATGTACTGCTTTTAAGAGAGTAAAAATTTTCTTTTATAAACGCCTGAAATAAGTGGACCTAAAGACCTTAAATTCCTAAAAAAGGAAATTCGAATATAACTAAAATTAGCAAAAGAAAAAGGAAATCAAATTAGCAACAAAAAAGGAAATCCCAAAAATTTTTGAGCCCGTTTACTGGGTCCCCTAACGCGACTGCTTATGGAGGGGTGGCAAAATTACTCGCCATCCCTCTCTATTAATTTCTCCAGTATAGAAAGTCAAATGTATGTTTAAACTGGTCAGACATGTCCTTTCCAAAACAAAGCATTCTTAAGATAAGCCCCATCAAAGGTTTCCCTGAAAAACATTCCGTCTTGGGTATAACCTTTTCTTGCGGCGCCCTGCCTTTCGAATTTTAATTAACAATTTTAATTTTTCAAAAGTCAAAATAACCTCTTACGATAGAAGAGAGCTAGTTGCGTGGGGCGTGACAAACCATTTGCTCATATTTTTTAATTTAAGGTATTCAGATATTTATATTTTGTCTTTATAGATTTTAGTACTGCACATCTTCATCTAATGCATAAGAAATATTTAGGAATAACTAACATTTTTATATAATATTTAATTTGATGCTAAAATTTGAAGTTTTTGCAAGACCAGATTATAATTTCTACTAAATTAAAATATAATAAAATATATTAAAAGATTTAACTTTTATAAGAAAGTTAATCCTTTTATGATTTGATAAAGTTTAGCATGGTGTCTGGATATTATTTTGATCGTGATTAGCGGAGCTAGTTCATTGAGCTTACTAAATTATGATATTTAAAACCAGTTATTATTATAAAATATCATTTTAAGTTTATATTTTATCTTTCGCTATTTTGTGGATTAAATAGATAACATATTTCATGAGATATTGTAAAAGATGCATAAAACCTATACCAGTATTTTATATTTCCTAAATTGTATAGATTTTGGCTAAATTTTATTGCTATATCAATATTATTCTATAAAGATCAATCTTAAGTAGGGTGGAATCAACCGGTTCTATCCGTCTTAGACCTAATTGGAGACGATCTGATATTTTCCTCGAATATTAAGGTTCAGATCGTTTAATTTTTTTCGGTCCAGACAAGGACCCGGATTGATCTTTTATTAATATCTAAGTTTGCCTTCATATTTATTCAATTCATATAATTTTTACCAAAATTTTGTGCATATATTTTATTTTATAATGCTTTGCGATTGTTTTTTTCCTTTTGGTTCATTTCATTTTGCAATATACTATGAAAAAGTTTGTCAAAAAAAAATTTGCTTTTAAAAATATTTATATTATTTATGAATTATACTATATTATTCATATTTGATTTTAAATTTTTTACATAAAATACTTTTATAATTAATGAAATGATAAAACAAGGTAAAAATGAAAATATTTTTAAAATAAGAAAAAAAATTAATCTGGCCTTGAACCGGTTTTTCTTGAGGACATGGTCCGGCCCAATATGTGTGTATCGGTTTGAACCAGAAACAGGACCATGACTTATACTAATCCTAAGAAATAATTATAATAGGAAATCCAACAGTTCAGGAAGCCCCATTAAAGAGGTTAACCTGCCCCATTGTTGGGGTTTGATGGACACATCAAGACTTTTTACATAAAATTATAAGAATATATATTAATGAATTGTGTTGCTTTTAAGTTATGTTTTAATTTTGCTATATTTCATATAATAACGAATGTCAAATATTTTTATTCAAACGATATTAGATAATTTTTTTCCTTTTCAAAAATATTCGTGAATATTCAATTAATGAAAAGTTCTACAAGGAAAGGAATATATTGAGTTAAAACAAACAAATTCAAATATTTATGATAATTTCTAATATTTATAAATAATTTTGTACATTTTAAAAAATAAGAATAGTATAATAGAATTTATTCGTATTCGATTTGAATTTTCAAATCAAATAATTGAGTTTACCACTAGAAAATAAGGAATTATTTGGTTAAGGTGTATATCTAAGCCTATGTGCACATTTTCCAATTCTATTTAAAACGTTTTTATAAATGGGTTTTTTGCAAATCTTATATTGCTGATAATACTCCGCAGATAGAATAATTTTTAGAATTTCCTTTTAAAAATTAAATCCTTAAATATTTAACTAATATTTTGTCATTCAATTTTAAAACCTTCATTTAGTTATTAATGTTACTATCATTATTAGAATCCCCAAATGGAAAACGGTACATGTGCTATGTTAGATCTGTTATATCTATAATTATCTCTGATCTGTTCCAAAATCAAATTCAACCTCTGCTCTTTAATATACCGTGATGTTGAACATGTGTTAGAATAAAATAATTAGCTTTTTATTAATATTATATTATGTAATAATAGTTTCACGGATTTTGCTAAAAAAAGGGGGGGGGGGGAGCATAATTAGGTAAAAAATTTACATAAATTTTATTGGAGATATTTAGATTCACTTATTATAGGCATATTATATTTTTATAAAAATAATTTTAAGTTATCATTTTTTTTTATTAAAATGCTTTATTTTTAAAAATTTTGAATTATAGTTGTTATTAAAAATGTAGTAAATTTTACTATTTTTCTTTCAAATTCCTCCTTATAATGATATATTGCTTATATTTTTTTGGAAGGATGGGGTGTAGGGGAAAATATTTATTAGCTAGCTTGAAATGATATTTACGAGAACAGGCAACGATTACCCCCCCCCCCCTTATTGGTTACGCGCCTGGATTATGTATATTTAAATGTTAATATTATTTTAACATAACATTTTAATAGGTAAAAAAATGTTAAATTTACACGCTGACCGCAAAATCGGTGACGCACCAGTGTAATTTAAATAAACAGCGGCGCTTTTTAGGGGAAATAAAAATATCGGTGGCCGACTAACGGTCGGCAGGCCCGTGGTTCTAGGTACCCCTTGGACTAAATATGGCCTAGCTTTAGAACTGAAGAATTGGAAGACAAGGTTAGGAAGGGAATGGACATGGTATCGAGTATTTTTTGAAAGTTCTGTCCTAAAAAAATAAAATTAATTTGTCCCCTTCTTCTACTTAATTATAAAATCAATGGATTTATTAAGAATATGACAAACCCAAACCCAAACCAAATATTAATCACAAAATCAATATTTAAAAAAATAAACTTCGTATTTAGTGGACTCATTTTTTACTTTAACCAGAAAAAATAGGTTATTTCTTAATTAAATTTTAAATTTTTTAAGTGTTGTTATTCGATCCAATCGTTTGACTTTGACTTATATAATATTAAAAATATTGCATAATTTTTATACTAATAAAATATTACATTGATTTCGTGTTAATTTTTTTTTGAATGGCTCAATATTTTATTAAAATGTTTTTAAAGAGTATTTTTGTTATAAGACATAGTAAATATAGACCATAAATATTTCAAAAATTAATTGAAGCAAAAAATAACCAATCCAATTTAATATTTATTAAGTGCATTTTATAATATGGATTTCATATAAATTCCTTCCTTCCTTCATTTCAGGTTTATCTCTTATAATTAAACAATAAAATTAACCTATCCAGTAAAAGTGGAATAATATAATAAACTATTTTTATTTTACTTAAAAAGTATTAATAAACCCAATTCTAAATATTAAAAAAAATGTCATATTTGTTCACACTCACAAACAAAGCGACAATCACTTAAAATTTATTTTTAATATTAGATATTTTTTTATATAATATTAAATTTTTTGATTGATTGACATATAGTATATCCAACAAAGTTGGAAGAAAAAAAATGGTTTTTTTTCCTAAAAAACGACATTTATTTATATTATTTAAAAATGATTTTATTTGAAGAAGATTTCGTTATAAACTAAATAAAGATAAAAATAGATAATTTAATTATAGTAAAAAAAAATATATATGTTTCTTTTTAATAAAAAAATATCATATTATTTATTTTTAACTCCTCCAAAAATAATAAATAACAAAAAAAATATTTAGAAAATTAGAAATTTTGATAAAATTCTTATTTTTGGAGAGGTATTTTAACATTTCAAAATTTCAAAAAAATAAATAAATATTTCCTATAAATTTCTCATGAACTCTGGATGAATTTCGATTCGATTACAAGGCTACTTAAAATTAAAACCAATTAACTTTCGTGGAAATTACCTTTTTTTATTTCATAAAGGTAAACAAAATTATATATATTTATATAGGGAAAATTAATGATCATATCATTATTGGAATAAATTTTACTGGAAGAATAAATATTGCCATATTCAATTTTTTAGAGCCTTATTGATAAGAGACAGAAACCCCACAAAAAATTTTAAATCGTGAACCATAGACGTGGCCAGGATTTTCAGGAGGGCAGTTGTGGGGAGGGGGTGGAATTTGCTTTCACACTTTAAGGCCTGTATTTACTCTGCCTCCTGCTGGGTTGCATTTTCTAGTAATATTATTAAAATTTACATTACCCTTTATATGTCTGATTAAAATCTCAAAATATTCCTTGCCTACACTAATGTCTTGCATTAAAATTAGGTGATCTGCCTTTTTTCGATAAATTTATATAATTGACATTATATTAGATTTATATATTTATTTCTCAGAAACCTTTTGGGATTCTATTTATTTTAGGGCCCAGCTCGGGTTAAATAACTTTTTGCATTTTCCAGCCAACTCTAACCTGTATTTTTAAATTTTTATCATTTTACGTCCCGAACTGAATTTTAAAGATAATGACATTTTTGAACCTATGATCCATTAAAATTTGCCAATGTTATATAGGAAAATTTTAGTAATTTAAAAAAAAAGGAGATCAATCATTTTATTACTCAATATCAATATCCGACTCTTCAACGAATGAGTATCTTTTAATTTTGATAGAAATTTTATACTTTCACCTCACATAATTTAAAAATACATGATAAATATGAGTTTATTCGGAGTATATATTAAGATTCGGAAAACACTTAGGGGAGATTTTTAAATTTACCGGAAATATAGAAGCTTCTATTAGCAGAGTACACCTACCCTATTAACTTGTATAATTTTGCTGTAATTTTTAACTACTCTAGTGAAATTGTCTGAAATTTCTAAATAATTCCACGCGCTGTAATAAAGGTAAAATCAGAATTTTTCAAATTTAAAAGCGCCTTAGTAAAATTGAGAAATTTAAGTCAGGAGTATAATTTTATACTAAAAAAATGTAATTGTATATACCCTAAAATATGGAATTTTATTTTTACTATGTTCATTTCTTAATAATAATTTAAGTATACCACAAATAATATATCAAATGAAAGCCTAAACCCTATTCTATCATCTATGTGAGTTAGCTGCTATAAAAATAGATATAATATTACAATTTTAGTTTTATCATTTGTACAAGTTGTGGTAGAGAGACACGTCTCGGAAATGACAATTATTCAAAAAAGGGGACTACATTAAGGTATGATGCAGATAGAACTCGCGCAGAAATTAAATCGTATAAAATTTTTTATTTTTATTTATTCATTCATTAATTATTTGGTCAGCCTCCTAAAACTAATATTATACGATTATATTATAAAATATAAAGAAAAAAGCTTAAATAAGTTTCTAATTCTAAGTTATAAATTAGAAAAATATAATATGGCCAAAAGCCTCCAATGGGAAAAAGACCTCCAATAAAATTTATGGGAGGAAAAACTGACCTAATAATCCTCCTTAGCAAAATCCTGGATACGTATATGGACATATTGTAAGCATATATTTTGGGGGAAAGGGGATTGGGAGATTAATTTTATTAAAACAATAAAATATTTTTAGACAATATATCGATATCGACATGTCATTTTAGAATATGTATCGGTATCTAAATATCACTTTAGGCTATCTATCGGCATCTAGATGTCATTTTACGATATATATCTATATTTAGGTACATTTGAAATGCAGCTTTTAATAACTTTACATATGTAACATAATCATTTAATTATGGTTTAGTTACATTAAATTCAATTGTGAAACTTATTTTAAAAAAAAATTACATGACAATAAATTCAGTGTTCAAAGTCAATTATATATTAGCATTTATCAAATTACAAAATTTAAGTTGGTATGATAAAAAAATTTAAAAATTGGGTCATATCCATATTTACTTTACGGTTTATATACGAAATTTTTAATCAAAACATAATAGTTTAAAATGTTCTCCTTGATTGACATAAATATATCCTTTCCTAATTTTTATTTATATCAGATAGCATCGTTTTAATTTTTATACTATATATATATATATCATAATCGTTTTAAATTATATGTGTATGAGGGCTTTAAGCGCAATCAATATTCTGGCTATATCATTTTAAATATATAAGAACTACAAGTGTTACCCACCTTAGAGGCATTGCATTATAAATTTGAAAATAAAATATTGATTATAGCCCTTTGCGTTGGCAACTAGCTAAACTTGAAGGGCTTAAAAAAATTTAAAATTTTTTCCTCAAAATTAGCAACAAGAAAAAAAAATTAGCACAAAAATGGATATCCATCTTTAAAAAAAACAAAATTTCTGCAGGGCTATCGAAGGTTCTTTAGAAAAATTGCATCTCCCCTTTCCCATGCCTCCTCTATGACGTCATTGATTAGAGCTCTTTTTAAATTTGAAATTTAAAAAAAGATTTTGTAATCATCATAAAGGGAAAAGGGGACCGGGGTACATCGAAATGGATTTTGAGAAAATATCTAAGTCTAGAAATTTTTACTAAAATGATCGATTAAATGAATTTTTTTTAATATTTAAATTTAATTTGCCGTGAAAAAAGATGGGCCACATCAGAACAGGGTACGTTGAAACAGAAGTCAATGTGCATTGGTATTTAAAACTTACAATTACTTTATTATTTTATAATAAATACAAATAAAAATAATTTATTGCTAATAATTTTTACATAATAATTTTTACATATATCGAGCATATTTATTAAATCTGCTCATTATATGCAGTATCTGAACATTAGTTTAGTTATATTTCCTAATTTAATAATGCGCCTTGTTAAATTTGAACATAAGATCACAAATAATAGATTTTCCTACCCCATTGGCATAACCAAGTCATTCATCCTGCATCCCCCCCCCAATCCTTTTCTAATTTTTTTTACAATATAATATTATAAACAATAATTTTAAAGAAATATAAGTAAAAGTTAATGAATGATTGTTAAATAATGAGTATGATAAAAAAAAAAGTGAAAAACTAAAATCATTTTTTTAAAAAATGTAACATGGCCATTGGTCTACAATATATGCACTTTTCAACAATTTATATAGAAACCTCACTTAATAGTTCCCATCTTCCAAAATTCTTCCTATGTTTTGCATTGTTCCAATTCATTGCTGTTTACTTTTTATTATAAAACCTAACATTAATAATATTATCAAGTTCTATCCTGATTCAAAAATATGTGCTATGTTATAGAGGACGGGTTATGCATTTGATATAAAATTAATTTGTATGAGTTTAATCCTGAGAAATCTAAATTAAGTGGTATTTATTAATTTTTTATCAAATTTAGGGTTAAAAAATGCAAATATCAATAATATGAAAAAGATTCTGATATAGAAATATAAAATATTTTTATCATTTATACTCATATCACAATTCTATAATATAATTAAATCTCATTCGTTGAGCTGCCTTCTAATAAAATAATTTTCAGACGTGCCGTCACATTTCGCTCTATAAGTGTATGAATAATCTAGTTGATTTTTTTAAAGTTACTTATCCTCGTATAAATAAAAAAAAATTATATAAAAAGAAGAGCGTTTCTTAAGGTATAATTTCGAAATCAAAATTTAAATAAAAATATTTTTCTTTTAAACATCAAAAATGCGCTTAATCTGCAAAATCTATTAATAGAAAATAAAATTCTCTTTTCAAATATATTATATAGATGGAAAGTAAAATGTATAATCTAGTTAATTAATAAATTCTTCCACTAAAATATTTATTTGTTTCAAATATATTTAAAAAAAATTATTATGTTAAATAACATATAAAATAAGTGTATAAAAGTGGGCGTAATTTAAAAAAAAAAAGAAATAAAATTTTAAAATATATGTGTAATATAAATTGTGTAATAATAAAAGAAACTATTGTTTTTTAAAAAAAATACCTAGAAATAAGAGAGGTATATTATAAATGTATACTTTTAAAACTATTCAGTAAAAAACAAGTTAAGTTTATGATGAAATATTTAAAATTTATAATTTTTCATTTTTTCTAAAATATTTGTGCATACATCGGTGCATTTTAAACCTTCCACTCATCCATAAGGTGTTTAAAGAGTTTTTGAATTGGGGCATAAATCTTGTGAAATGAATAATTATTGTAATTTTGGTCAACAACTTAATTTCACTACAAAACTGTGAGTTAAAAATGTTCTTTTAAATGAAGAATTTAGAGTTGTGATGATAGTTTATTTATTTAGATATATTTCTAAAATTATAATATCATCATTTTGATATTTTTAAGTTTTAAATTAAATAATATTTATGAAAACCTACCAGTGAAAAAATTCAAATACACATTTAATATAAAATATATTTAGTTTATTTTAAAAAAAAATACGCATATATTTATTTTTTCAAAATGTAAGTATCATTTATATTTATTATATAAATTTATCAAAATTTTCTACCTTCTTTAAAATTATAATTAATATTTAAAAATTTATATATAAAAAAACTTAAAAATTTTTTTTTTAATATAAATTTTTGAACAGAATTTTTGAAATGAGCAGTAGGGATCAAACCAAAAAATTTTCTATTAATACATTATTGGGACTTTCAAGTGTTTCTACCGTAGAGAATTCGGACAGATTGAATCAAAGCTTAATTAATGAGGATGTTTTGAAAGCTATTAGCGCAGATGAAATCAAAAAAATCGATGCACCCGTCACAAAGACTATCCACTTCGATCTCAGGGGTATATATATATATATATATATAATTTTATATGTTTTGCAAATTAAGTATCTTTAACTTTAATTAATTTAAAATGTGTAGATTAATTTTTAAAAATAAAATGTTTTTAGTCGGAATACATGAGAATTTGGAATCTTTTGAATAATTTCGCGATTTTTATATTTGAGTATCCCAAATTTTTAGAGTATACCTAACTAACCTTATAAATTCTAGACAACTTTGGTGACCAGATTTACTGAGGTTATTTTTTGGAATTTGGATCTGATTTCGCTCAGAATGCATTCCAATATATGTAGAGTATATCTAGTATTGAATTTCAGATGATTTGGTCAAGAATCGGGTATCTGTTATAAAAAAATCTCGATGAAAATTAATATAAATGAAGAATAAGGGAGACTAGGGATCACGTAAGTTTCATTAAACAAAAATGGCAATAAAATCAAAACTATACATGACAATTGCAGCTAAATAATATTTCATTTTGCTCCCCTTACTTTAACATTTTATATTTAAAAAAAGTATTATAATTCAACCACGATATTAATTTTTTCGAAACATAAATTAGGGAAAGGTGAGCATATTTATGACCCTGCTGTAGAAACCAAAATTTTTTACCATTTTTATATTATTTATAAATAATAATAATTTACTATTATAATTTTTAATCATGTAATTTTTAAACTTGTGTAAATAGCTGGTTACAACCCTCTAACTAGCCCCATATCCTCCTCACTATCTTTAAAAAATTTATTCTATGGTAATTTAAACTTAAACAATTTTTTTATATAAATAAAGTTATAACTTTATATAGAATAGATAATTAATAAAACCTTTAATACTTTATATTTTTTTAAAAAATCACAGTAGATCGAAATCATAATGGTCTATAAATTTTATAGATCATCCCGGATGTCAGAATACATTCCTAGTTAGATTATTTTCCAAATTTAAAAATCGCCCTTAGTAAATGATTTAAAGAGATTCTGATAAATCCTGGATTCCGAAATTTCATATATAAAATACTCTGGCAATCAACATCTTTAGTTCTTTATAAATACCTGTCAACATAATTTTTTTTATTTAATTAATGTTTTAGTTTATAAATCAATCATAACTTTAGATTAAAGGCATATACGAATCAAATAATAAACTTTTCGTATTCATTTCTTTTAAACGAATTGAAATTTACTTTTCGGATTCGCATGAAGAGTAAAATATGATATTTCTTTCAAAAGAATCGAATACGAATAATTCTTTTACGGTTAATATTAGTTTTTGAATAAGCCTACTTTTAGAGTGTGTTATTAAATGACTCATTCTGTATAGATGTTAAATTTTTAAAAATGTAAATAATAGAAAAATATTATTATATACCTTGTTTTTATTGGATTTATAAATAGGTTTTGTAAATATTTAATCTAAATATGTTTTTAAAATCTTTTGAACAAGTATTATATCAAGTGGTAAATTAATCTAGAATAAGGAGTCGAGGTTTGCAAGTGGGCGAGCTTAAACGAGAGCACCCACCCGCTCTCTAAAAAATCTGGTTAACCCGCTCATCAGCCCGATGTTTAAAGAATAATTTTTTGGTTGGTTTGGTTCTTTTTTTATTTTTACGTATTTTTTACTTAAAATTATAATATGCAATATTATAAAATATAATTTTTAATAAATATAAGTTTTTTTGCTTATTTCACCTTAAATAGTATTTCAGATACCCCCCATTGTCCGCCCATTGTTTTAAAGATTTAACCAGCCAGCTCACTCTTCCCATGACTTATGGGCGGTAGTGAACAAGTCAGCTGAAAACCCGCTCATTGCACACCTCCAAGGATATTAATTGAAAATCCCTCCCCCCTAGTTTATTCTGAATCTTTTTTCAAATTTTAATCCATTTGTAAAGATTTTTTTTGAAAATCTTTTGCTCCAATTTTGGCATGAACTTTTCTAATCTTAATATTTATTAATTTTATGTTATTAATTTTTCATATAAATTATGAAATACAGAGGATTTTAAAAACTGAGATTAGGATGAATAATTCTTGTTCCAAATTAACTTAGCACACATATAATACAATGTAGTATTATGTTTATAATAAATAAATATTTATTTTATTTTAAATTACACTATAGAATATGAAGATCAAATTAAGTCAAGCGGTGATAGAGTCGTTGAAGATAATGATGTTAAAAGAACAAGTTGTAATATTCTTAAACCACTTCCTCATTATCACTCAACATATGGTATGACAAAATGTATTAACAACAAAATTATCGCAAAGCAAACTTTACGGCCTGAAAGAGATCTAATTAATTATTCTAAAAACATTGATGCAAAAGGCAGAGAAATAATTAAATGCAAAAAATATGATATATCAAATCAAAATAAATTAGGAAGAAGGCTTCCTGAACTAGATCAATTTCACAACTACTATTGCAATCCATATAATATGGATTATAATAGAGAAGAAATTTGGAACCCTTCCTATAATAACTATTGGCAAAAATACGCTCAACTTCTTAAACAATTTAGTCATAACTATACTCATTCAAACGTTATGCTCGATCATATTTCGGTTAATGGAATGGTTCCCCCGAGTTTAATTAATTCGTATATGAATAAGAACTATTCTACCAAGAATGATACTTCTCTTTCGTCAGAAGTTTTTTATGACAAGCGAGAAAACACTGGAAGCACTAAGCACTCTGTTGATTCCTCGATTAGATCTTCGATTTCGCTTTCACCTTCATCTAATGCGCCTATGGGTGATGTAAAATGCTGTCAACCATCAAACTATGATGATGATGATACTTGTTATTATGACACTACACATTCCAAAGAAGATTATTATGAAGAAGATTATGAAGAAGAAATGGAACATGATATCGAAGGTAAAGAATCCATGACAGAAGAGGAATATTTGGCTAAAAAGCGAAAAAGACGTATCTTGTTTACCAAATTACAAACATACGAGTTGGAAAAACGGTTCAGACAGCAGAAGTACCTCTCAGCACCTGAAAGGGAAAGCCTCTCAAAGATAATAAATCTAACTCCCACTCAGGTCAAAATATGGTTTCAAAATCATCGATATAAATGTAAGAGGTCTCGCCAAGAACGTAGGAAACAAAGGGAAATTCTAAGTCAAGTACTGACTAATAAGGTTCAGGTCTCCAATTTTCGAGATGGTGATATTAGTATAAACAAAAGAATATCTGAAGAAGAAAACGACTCACCAGAACAGAAGCCACAATTTAATAACCACAAAAAATACGAATGGAGCGAACTCAGTCACGTCAAGGCTCATTTTCACGGTACCAATGATCATAATCATGCAATTCCTAATACCCCTTCTAACGATCAGGATGAAGAGGACTATTACGAGTACTTTAAACGTAGCACTAGCCATAGAAAATTTCCTAAATCAGACAAGAACAACCCTTTTTACAGTGTTTTCGACGAAGAAAAAGCCTCAAATATAATTATAGAAACAAGTAAAGAATCTAAACCAATTGTAATACAACATAATCAGGACAAAAGTGCTAAAAAAAACATTCACGACATTCATAAATCTAGGGCTTACGATACATCTCACAAAAGGATGAAGAGGATAAGACAATTAACCCTTGCCAAATTTAAAAAAAATAATCTGCAACTCGCTCATGGGAATAAGATGAAACATAATTATGAAAGTAATAATACACAGGTTCCTACAAACTATTGTGTTGAAGCATGCCAAAAGTATGTTCAAACGCCTCCCTACAATATCCATCATCCCTATATGAACCCTGATTCTCCGCAAAGATATTGGTTCAAGGGACCAAAATTTAATAATAACAATAATATCAAAGATGGGCACATTAATAGAACCTTTGATTATATAGAAACATCGGAAAACAGAGCTGTGAAACTCAAATCTGATAAAATTATTGACACTTATGCTAACTATAAAAAATATTTGGAGCACTCACCAAGCACAGAATTTGCCAATGTTACTCATGTAAATTCAGATTTTGATTCAAGAATGCACAAACAATACATCGATAATTTATTATATTCTCATTTCCCTCTCACAAAAAGCTACCAATATTATTATCACCCAAAGGCCAAAATTATTGAATAAATAACATAACAATATAATAAAATTGTGAATTAAATGTTAGAAAATCAAAAATATTATATTTATTTATTGTAAATTTGTTAAATAAGATTAATTAATATAATAAAATATTTATTTTCGATTAAATCATCAAAAAAATTTGTGATAATTATAAGAGGAACTATAGATATCTCTTAATGATTGAGCAATTCGAGATAATTTTTAAATATTAAATCTCCATCATCTTTAAATTATTAAAGTAGTATTCGTAGTTTTTACTATTTATCTTTTAGATTTAAGTGAGATAAAATATTTTTCGAATTTTAAAATTTATTTACTTTCATGGAGGCCAGAACAGGTCGGTAAATTTTTCTATCAAAATTATCATCAAAAATTACCAAATTTTTACAGTTTAATATATTATACTATCTATTTTAATAAAGGTAAATATTTAAGCTTGCTCGACCTAAACCTGTGGCTTCTCGGATCCCGTGACGACTAGTTGAATCAATAAAGTTTAACAAGTCTCCTATTAGATAGATCACCTCTTTTATTCCTCTATTTTGATGAAATTTTTTTATCTATATGAAACAGCTTAGGCCATTTCCAAACAAAACGTTTAAGCGGTTTTTCTGGCATGTTTTTCTAAAAAAAATTTTAATCGTTATATAAAATAAATTATCTTTGTTTTCTATTAAAGATTAAATGGCGTCGGAAATAGGGATTCGGATTGTTTTATTTAAAATAATATATTATAAAAAAATTAATTCGACAAATTATTATCCTTTGTTTGTAAATAAAAAAATTACTGGAAAACATGCCACAAAAACCGTTTTGTTAAAAAAGAGTTCTGTTAGGAAATGGCCTGATGGGAGGGCGGGGCTATATGGCAGGTAAGGTAAAAAGGCAAATATCTATGAATTTTTCATTAGGCTAATTGTTTCTAATTTGACAAAGATTATTTCTATACATGCTATTTTTATGTTTATTGATTGGAACTCCTCAAGAAATATTGCTCAAAAATAATATTTTCACTTTTTTATTTGATAATTTTTGTTCAAAAGCACTATTGTGAATTTTATAAAATTTATAAGATATATTCCTATAAGTATATGAAACCGAATGAACATAGTCATAGGTTTCTATCACCACCTAGGGTTAAAGGGCAAGGGACAAATTAATAATTTTGTGAAGCAAGAATTTCTCAAGGACAACGACCTCACACATTATTTTAAGTTGATTTTCCGCCTGTGTAACCTACTCACTAAACCCTAAGAGTTTGATTTTTACCAATCTGTAGAGATCGTTCTAGAGGTAAATTTTGGATAGTGTTATTCCTTGTGATAGTGTTGTTGAACGGCTCGTTTTGAGCCGATTTTTTAAACGGCTAACTCAATATTTTAGCCAGAAAAATATTGCTTAAGCCTCGAAATTTTGCTAATAGATGTCCAAACCTTTGTTCTTTCTACAAACAAAATCTTCAGGCTTGCGTAATATTATTCTGGGTGAAATATTGAGTTAGCCGTTTTTAAAAATCGGCTCAAAACGAGCCGTTTAACAATAATACCTAGTAATATGCAAATAAGGCTTAAATCTCAGTACAGTTAATAAGGCTTTAGCCAACTCCCTATCTCATTATGATAGCAGGTACCACTGCTGGGGGGGGGGGGTGACAGAATCATTGAAATATAAAAATAAAGGAAATAGAGGTGGTAGAAATGTAGGAGGTATGTTTTTCTAAGCTAATTTTGATAATTTCAATTTCCTATTTTTTGGTAAAAATATTTTATGGGTAGATTAAAAAAATTGGGAGGGGCTGGGGTCAGATTTTTAGGAATGTAATGTAATATCAGTAAAAGGTGCGATTATATAATGCAGCAATTATTATGAATATAATAGGCATATTTTCTTTGTGCCAGGAATTATCTATTTTATGTGTTTATCTTTTTTGTGAAGAATATTTTTTTATTTATAATTGTGTATTTACTATAATAAATAAAATTTTTATGTTTTTACGATTTTTACTTACTCTTTTAACCGATTACTTGGAAGTGGGAGTAAAAAATAATCCAAATTCGGCAGCAGGAGACAGGGCACATACAAATATATTTAAAATAACCGTAAGGTGATGGATGATATTGAGAATAATTTTTACCTTGTCCCCTCAAAAAACTTATTGTTAAAGTAATTGTTGAAGTATAATGTTAATCAAAAATCTGGATAGAATTATGAAAACCATAAAATTATTGCTCTGAAACATTAATAATAGAAATATCCGAATTCCTAATGTTATATACCTTTTCTCTATCAGAAAAAAAAGAACTAATTTACCAATAAAATATGAAATATAATCAAAACTAGCTGGGCTGCTTCAAATCCTTCGGAGCCTTCGGCTGGGTCACGAATCTAAATAATTAATTAAGCATTTTTTTATTTTTACCACGTGGGTTTTTTTATATTTTACTTTTTATATAATATTTTTTTCATCACCATTAATGTTTGTTGAACAATTGAAAGCACAAATAAAATTTCCAATATTTCCTGCTTCATTAGTGCATAGGATACTTTAACCATTATAAGAGGAAAAATTATTAGCAACAAAATTTTGGCCAACCTTAATATTTAAAGCGTCTAAAAGTATTTATTCTAAAAATTTTATCGATCTTTAGTTTTAAATCATATTTTAATCCGTTTGGTGGGCAGGTAAAGGAAAATAGTTATTAGTAAAATAAGAAAAAATAGACAAAATTGGCATCATGCCAGAATGTATAATGTAGAAGAACTAAATATCTGGTTTGCGCTAATTTCCCTTATTTGTCTGGTTTTAATAATTCAACAATCTGTTACAAAAGAACGAATTATAAACAAAATTAAAATTCTGAAGCAAGCTTTGGAAACGCTCATTCTAAAACTTATATCAAACAATTATTAATTTAAACTTTTCATTGCTTTAATCTGTTTGGTAGACAATAAAGGGTGAAAAAATTATTGCTAATGTAAGAAAAAAGTTTCCAAAACTGGCCTCATGCTAGGATGGTTAATATTGAAGTTCTAAATATCTGGCTTGCCTTAATATTTAGTACCTTACTCAATAAATTTTCAATGAATTTCTTCCACCACAAAATTTAACAGAATTATAATCCAAATAAAAAATATAATATTGCGCCTTAAAGCATTAACTATAAAACTTATATCAAAATTATGGCTTAGGGAAAACCGGAGCATAAAATAGAAACTAATTATAAGTCAAATAAAAACTAAAACGGTAGCCATAGAAGTTAAAATCTCATTATTTTTTGAATTGTTATATTTTAAAAATTTGATATGAACTTGAATCTCATAGTCGCAGTGGCGTCACTAGCCTTTAAAATCCCGGGAGGCTAAAGTTTTTCTCTTAAAAAATTATGTTCCTTTTTAAGACTTTCAAAATGACCTTGTTTTTTTGGCTAACATTTTCAAAATGACCTCTTTTTATGTATTTTTTAAAAAAAAATATCAGTGGACTCTTCAGATTTTCAGGGAACTCGAGTCCCTATGCGTCCTCCAACCATGGTGATGTTACGTTAAGACACAGTCTTAAGCACGGTTTGCCAAACTTTTGAAAGCATTAGTGCCATAGCTTATGCCAATATAGAGGGCTAGTATACATTTTAATTTAATATTCAATTCGTTCGGTAAACAGTATAAATAAATTAAGTTATTAGTAAAATAAAAAAATATATGAAATTGGTAGATTGGTAGAACTAAAAATATGGAAGCACAGAAACAATAATAATAAAAAAAATTAAATAAACGATATATATATAAAATTACTATCATGAAAAATTAACTTTTTATCGTATTTTAAAATAGAGATAAATTTCTTTTTATGTAACTTTGATACTTTATGCTTAAATTAATTCAATTTTTAAATATTATTTTACAAGCCCGGATATTGGTCGATGTATAGGTACGAGGGTGGTGGATAGTCTTTAAACCTTCATGGGCAGGATTCGGGCCACGCACTGGTTTTGGGATTAATATTATATTTTCTAGCGGGTCTATGTTTTTTAAAAATTTTAGTGGGCTTGGACCTAAAAATTTTTATTAAAATATTCAACAGTTGATAACTTAAAAAATATTGCAATTTTTATTTTCTAATAATAATTCAGCATTAGAAACAATGTGATTGCCTAAAAACCCTGAAATATTGTTTATTTTCATTAAATGCAACAAGTTAATTTTTTATATATGGGTTTGGGTCGGGCTTGGTAAAAATTTTAGAAACGTATGAGTATACTTGAGATTTTTTAAAATACTAAATATGGGTTGGGTCGTGTATAGGCCTAAAAAAATTTATACTGCGAGCCTTGGCAGGACTTAATCAAAAAATTAAGGCCCATGAAGCTATCTGAAGAGAAGAGGAGCCTTCAAACGGGAAGAGGAATTGTATAAGTAAATATGTGTAATACCAGAAAGAAAGTAATATTAATATGTAGTAAGGATTTATAAACTTTAAAAAAAAGAATATCCACATCATTGGTCCTCTATGGGGGAAAGTGCCAAAAAGATACGGGGTCTCTAACAATCCTTCACCCTTTAGTAACTTCGTATGGACACTTATAATTACTGAATTGTCAATCTAGTATATATAGATTTGGTAATAAGAAAAAAACTTTTATATAATTTAAGTTATATAACCAATAAAAATAAAATCCTAAAAACCTAAAGTGAATAAATATTATATTATAATCGAAGTCTATATATTTTTTAAAAAAAACTTATATCATGCATGGCACACTATTTTATGAAATCTTTCTGCTATATAAAGTTACAAAAGTTGATTATCACTAGAAAACTGAGATAAATAGCACAAAACAAATAACATTATGTTACAAATATAGGGCCTTAGGTAACTAGAGGGAGGGGTCATCCAAAAGGTGCATTTTTCAAAGATTACATATTTTGATCACTTTTTGTTATCTTTTTCTTATGCGTATACTAGATTCGTCATTTTTTAAATGGGATTCGTGTATACGCAGGTTGGAATATGAATTAGGTATTATGTATGGAATCTTTATAACATAAAATATTAATAATTTGTAATAAATATTGGGTAATTATAAGAATATGTGATACTTATACTTTTTTAAATTATAATCCTCATAAAACACCAAAAAAACGAATTGCAAATTTTCTGGTAGCAGAATCTGGGAAGGGGTTGTTGAAGCCCTATTTACAAAAATAGTTTTTATGGTTGACATGACGTTTAAAAATAAATTTATTTTACATCTTACTATCCGATATAAAATTTGGCAAAAGATTTATTTATTAGAAACAAATATTATATAAATTATTATGAAATGTTATTTTTTGATTACTTTTAAATATCAACAATCAAAAGATAATAGAATTATTATTTGTGAAACATTGTATAATGAGAATATAATTTTTAAGTATTAAAATCATCTCTTGATTAGGCTACATTATTGGTCTGGTTCTATATATATAAGGAAAAATCATAAAATATATAAGAATTATAATTTGTTTTTTATTTATAAAAATATCAATTATATCAAGATAAGAAAAAGCTAAGAACCTATAAATTCTTATATTAGGTCAACACTTTAAATATTTACTTTACATATAGTGATTTATATAAAAACTTAAAGCTACACTATAATCTTTTTATTACTAATATAAATTTTATATTATATATTATAAATTTAATGCCGAAATTAACAAAAAAAAATTTAAATGTTACTTTTCTTAACATAAATTACAATAATTAAATTTTAGCTCAAGTTAAAAATTTTCTTCGGAACGTAAAATTTTCTGGAAGTGGCCAATCTTGATGGTGGATAATTTTAGAAAATTAGGTCATTAGTAGGTTTCAAAATTTTGACTTTAAACTTAACCGAATTTTTTTTTACATTATTTAAATTCTGTCGAGTCTCAAGGCAAACCTTAATAAAAAGTTAAAAGTATTTTTTGAGAAGGAATGAACCTTCCTTGGTTTAAGGATAAGCCTACGCTGAGTCTGGTGTATTTAAATCACCTAACTTTAGCTAACTACAAAATTGCTTAGCCAAATTTTTATTCTTGTATTTTTGAAAAATTAGAAAGTTTTTATTGCTTTTGCGGGTGTAATTTATCAAATTATGTATTCCAAAAATTTTCAAAGCGAGGTTTGCTATAAACCAGTTCCTGCTCTTCCCTATATAGTTTTGAGTTAATTATTAGATAAAGATGAACCCTTGTATGAGCCGCTATTCTCATTGGATATTTTATAAATTTATCTTTTTGGTAAGGCGATATTTGAAGGGTATTGTTTAATTTTTTGCATTTTATATCTTTAATTGAGTGCGTTTTATTAAATTTAATAATCGGATTTTGTATCCAGTATGTGTAGAATACCCATCCTATAAATTCAGACAATTTTAAAAAACTTATATTTATATTAATTTTTTCATAATATTACCAAATATTTTTAATGTAAATTGAAATTTCTTCATAATTTCATTGCAAAATTGTCTGAAATTCATAGGTTAGTAATTAACACATATTAGTATGCATTTCCGGAAATAATCACATTTTTAAATTTAGTAAAACTTACTTAATTAAGAATTTAAAATAATATCAAAAATTAAAAAAATACCCGTCAAACTATCGTTACTGATTTTTCTATTTATTAAATATATTCTTAAAAAAAATTGTCGGTTTAATCCAGATTTTATTTTAAAAAAAAGATATTTAAGGGGGGCCAGTCTAGATTTATTTTTTGATAAAATTTTAGGCTTTGGTTCTCTGTAGAATCTTTGAGTTAATAAAGGAAAATAGATATATTTAAAAATTGTTTGTTTATATTTTGATAATTAAATTAACTGCCTAACTGACATTATAATATTCATAAAATTTAATACATTACAATTTTCACAATAATTTAAAGAGTTACATAAAAAGAAAGAAAAACTACTTAGAATTTCAAAAATTTTAACCACATAAAAATTATGCAAAATTAGAAAATACTCAAAAATTATTACTAAAGCTCGCTAAATGACGCCCAAACTCCTCAAAATTTGAAACTACATATAAAATACGTAAAATATATCATTAAACTAGACAATATCACAAGGCATTTTAAACCTTTTGAAAAAAAATTTGCGAAAATAGTTTAAATAAAATATATTAAATATATTTTGGTATAACTTCACATCAATGATAATGCAATTCACAAAAGTGGCAATTCTTCGTTATTTTAATTTAAAATTTTTTGGCGAAAATAAATTAAAATGGTTTTTTTGTGATAATGTAATTCATAATGTGTGACAAACATAATGTGTTTTAAATTTATTTTGGCGATAATAGTTTAAAATTGACATTTAAGTATATTTTGGTATATTATCCATGATAATGTAATTCACAAAGGTGACAATTGTCATAATTTTAAATTAATTTTGAAATAGTTACAAGTAGATATTTTAAATTAATTTTGGCGAAAAGATAAAATGGATATTTTAAATAAATTTTGGTATATAATTTCAGTTATAATAAAATTCATAAAGGTGGCAATTTCATATCGTCATTTGAATTTTTTATAAAATTTTTGACAATAATGGTTAAAAATAGATAATTTTCATATTTTATATGATTTCCCGAACAACTTATTTTATAAAAAGTCACAATTGTTATATTCTTATTTTAAAACTTTTCAATTTTTTTGATGAATAGCTTTTAGTTCAGTAATTATATAATTTGCAAAGGTGACACTTGTCATAATAATTCGTAACTAAATAACTTTTAAAAAACAATTTGGTGCTAATATTTAAAAAAAAATGTTTTAAATAAATTTGGTATATAATTTCAGTGATAATATAATTCACAAGGTTAATCATAATTGTCATTTTAGAACTTTCTTGTTAAAAATA
Organism: Gordionus sp. m RMFG-2023; assembly: GCF_954871325.1. NCBI lineage: Eukaryota > Metazoa > Nematomorpha > Gordioida > Chordodea > Parachordodidae > Gordionus > Gordionus sp. m RMFG-2023. Next base: position 45,787,857 of record NC_088776.1, read on the forward strand.
GATATTTAAATAGGTTTTCACATCCATTTAAGGATAGCGCATAGATAACCTAGACTTAGATTAGCCCTGCAGATATAGAGTAATTATTTTAATTGTTTTTAGCTTTGATGGGAGATTATTTTTTTCCTAACGTATATAGTTATTACTCTTGTTAAGCAATATAATATATTTAATAATAATATTTATTTTAAGAAAATTAATAGTTAAAATTAAAATAGATTTAAATCCATTTTTTACTCTTTTCTAAAAAAAAAATCTAAAAAGTTAATTAGCGATTTATGACAACTATTACGACATTCTGATTCTTTAGCAAAATATATTTAAAATATTTTAAACTATTGCCAAAAAAAATAATTCTAAAATGACGATCAAAACAACCTTTGTAAGTTGCATCGAAATTATAGCAATATAGTAAATTTAAAATATTCATTTTTAATCATTGTACCACAATAAAATTAAAATAAAATAAAAAAGTTTTATAATAAATTTTATTCACGTCTCAGATTTCCCATAATAAGAATAATTTCTTCTGTAGTTTCAAATTTTAGGTGATCTGCTTATTTTCCGCCTCTTTGTGTGCTTTTCTGTTGTTTGGCATCATTGTGTGTATTTTGCATATTTTGCTTGATTTTTATCATTTTAGAATGTTTTAGTAAAAATGAAAATAAATAGTTTATTTTATAAATATTCAGCTATTTAAGTATCACTCTATTCCTTAAAGTTATCTTATTTTTTAGATATGATAAGAGTGGATATATATTTCGAAAAATTGTCTACAACCTTCAATAATCATAAGATTTACGCTAATCTAATCTAAAAAACATCTGATTGAATAGACCTCATCTGTTACCTAAAAATGAAACCAAACTAATTTCTTTAATTGTGTACAGAAATTTAGAATTTTACATATTTGCTAAAAAGAACTTGGCCGAATTTCTATTATAGGGCAATGGAAATTAACAATTTTACATTTTTGCCTAAGAGTCATATGTAGAATAAGTGATTTAATGATTTAGAATCGCGGAGGGTCTTCTCGTTGAAATTTTTTTTAAACTACAATTTGATAAAATGCTAAAAACAGAAATAGATATATTTTCACAAAATGATGATTTTTTTTTCATTTCTTTAACTTTTTTAAGAAAAATTTCTCTCATTTTTATGATTGATTTATACTATTGTATCATAAATATTTTCGCAAAAAATTTCTTTCATTCCTTAGTTTTAAAAATCAATTACTAAGTATATTACTACTATATACATAGTCTATTTAAATTTATTTATATTTTTAAATTGATAAATATTCATATATATTCATATTTCATAATATATCTTTATATGGTCAATAAAGTATAGTAAATGCGATTGTCAAATTGTTACAACCATAGATCAGCATATTTAATAACTGCCTATTTTATTTATCATAAAAATGAAGACGCTAAAACATACTATTAAAAATATATTATAATATAAATTTAAATATTTTTCTTTGCTGAATAAAAATATTTCTTTACTTTTTCTGAATTTCAAACAAATTTGTTATATATGAAACAACATATTCTTTGCATAACAAAGGATTTAATATAATTTTATGGTTTAGTATAACTTTTATTTTTGTACAAACTATACAAAATTATGATATTATTACTTATTTATTATTAGTATTAATATACTTATAATATATACTACTAAAACTACTATATATTCATCGTATTTTATTTTATTAGTATTTTGTAAATAAGTTTGTTATTTGTATTTCAATAATATATATTATATATTTTTTGATAATTTCATAAAGAAATATTAAAAACTAATCACATTATTTATTGCCTAAAAAAATTGTCTTTAGCACCAATATTTTATTATTTATAAGTGACATTCTTATCGCCTTTCCAATTATAATACCATTAAAAAAAATTGTTTTTATTATAATTGATTTTTCATATATGCCTTTAAAAACATTAAAAATTCCATTAGTTTTTGCTTTGTAAAAAAAAATTTTATATATGGTATTAAACTTATTTTGGTATATACATACTACATGATAAGTATGTATTTTTAGATAAATGTATGTTTTTTTGTAAAAAAGTCAAATACTATCAAAATATAAATTTTTATAAAGAGAGTTATTTACCGAATAGAATAAAATAAAATATTGAAATAAAAAAAAAAATTTCAAACTGTCATTATTGTCATAAGATCTGCCTTTTTTGGTTTTTATTAGTCCCGAAAATATATGAAATATATGACTCTTTGTAATCTATGATAATATACAATAAATATACAACTTACAAATTAAATCCTTAAAATTATGCTTTTATAACGATTTAAGAAAAATATATATTCAAATATTAAATATGTATTAATTGTATATATGACGGGTATGAAATCCTAAGGAATTTAGAATCTCCCAAATATTATTCATTGAAAGTTTTCAAATTTAAAAAATCCGAATTGACTTGATGTGTATTCCAATATGTTATATATTTTCAAAATTTCGCCTAAACTTTTGCATATTTTTTAATTTATATAAAGAATCGATCTATATAAAACTTGATATAAATTAAGAATACTTCAAAAGTTCTATGAAGAATTGTCTGAAATTTACAGTATGAATGCTCTATACATATTGGAATAAATTTCTGTAAGATTTAAATGTGGCCCTTAGTAAAATGTCACATTTATTTTAATTTATATCTACCAGGAAAAAAGTAATATACAATCCTTATTATGATTCAGAGATCTGCACAAGAGGGAAAATTTAAACTAAAGATTTTATTTTCTGGCCAGATCCATATTTTTTAAAAATTTCGTTATTTTAATATAATTTTGTAAAAAAAATCATTTGAATGGGTAATGGAACGTAAGATCTAATAAATTATTTTCATTTTAAATAAAAATTGACCAAATCCTGGGTTTTGCAAAAAAAGATTTGGGGAGGGGGGGGGCACCATTCGAGTAAATATATATTCTTTGTTAGATTATATACTTAACCTAAAAATTTTACGATTAAACTATTATAGATCTTGCTCTTAGTCAAGTTCAGGGCCTGCAAGTCACTTTAAAATTATGATGTTTAATAATTAATAACATGTTTTTAAATAAAATTTGATCATTTGTCATATCAATTTGATAGGTTAATTTAACATAGTATACATCAAGTTTTTAGTTGGAACTAATTAGCTGTCAAAAAAATCTAATTTTTTTTATAAATAAAAACATTACGAAAATTCATGTCTTTAACATGAAATTTGGCCTAGAATTATAAAATTAAATTAATATGCATTCTAATTTCGTTAATAATTTAATCGCATGTTCTTTCTCATCAGATTATTATAATAATTTTTTTCTGTTCAAAATTAGACGGCCAATAAAAAAAATTCTGTCGATTTATCTTTGCATGAATTATTTTAAAAAAGAGGAATTATTTGAATAATTTGAATCGAATACAAATAGTAAATTTAATTATTGGTACGAATTATGAATAGTAATTGATTCGATTCGTTTAAATGATCCAATACGAATAGCTATTTGATTCATATTCGTTTTTGAATAGGTTTAGTATTTAATTATTGTCATGTGAGTGGATTGTATATTTCCCATGACAAAACGTTCACTGCCAGCCTATCTTAAGATACCCGAACACATAAATTTGTTACTAATTTCGTTTTTTTTACTAACCTTTACATTCACTAAATTATTATGGTAAATCAAAATTACTATATTATTTTAACAATCTTTGTTGAGTTAAATTTATTTTATTGGAATGAATTAGAAAATATGGAAATATTTCCATTAAATTCTGTACAACACTGTATATTAAGTTTTACCAAGTCTTCTCTTTAAATCAAGATTTTTTAAAAATAATGACTCATCAAAATGAAAGAATAATGTTGGAAGTTTAAATTTCGCCATTCATAAAATTATTTATATTACAATATTCTACGAGAGACAGTGAGACGTCTATTTACAATTTTTACGACAATATTATAATAACCGAAAAATGGGGTAAATATTATTATAAATTTAAATAAAAATTTTCTTTTTAAAAGACTTAAATTATGCATATAAACGTTGTTTATAATTATTTTCGATTATATTTATATAAAAAAAATTGTCATTATGAATTATTATTCATAAAACTGGTGGGTGATATCAAACATTATTACAAAGCGCACAATAATTATTTGAAAAAAACACCTAAAGTTATTTCCTATTTTTTGTTCAAAAAAAAATCTCTGCATTATATTTTTTGAAATAAAATTTAATTTCATCCTTTTAACTCAGCGTGACAATGACACTTTTTGACAAATTAGATTGTTAAGATTTTTATTTTAAAGGACATTATTATATTTCAAATACCTTTAATTTTTGTATAAAACAATTTGTCACAAATAGATAGTTATTATATAAGGTATTTTAATAAAAAAATTTCCAAAGACTTTAAGGCGACTTGAATTATATTTAAGTATTATAAAAGAATATCTGTAATTTTAAAAATACAAAGGAATGTGGCGGCATATTAATAGATCTAATAAATAATATAACCATTAATTAAAATAAAGAATAAATAGGTTTATTTGAAGTATATACTTAAAATAAAAAATGGGTGAGATAAGAAAATTTTCGAGCGATAAAAAACAGTAACAATATATTTGCGGTTCCAAAAAACATTGTTCCCACAATTAATTTTTCTAGTTTAATAGCTTTAAGCTAGTGTTTATAATCTAAGTCTAAGGCCGCATTTATAGTGGGATCCAATCCAACATGATTTAACAGCTGATCTATCTTTAAAATCTGTTTGTATGAACAATTTTTCTTTATAGGGGAAATAGGGGTAAACGATTGGCATTCTGCATTTTTACCTTAATATTTTGAAACATTAGCTAAACAGAACAAATTATGTATTAATATGTAGTCAAATTATTTATCTACAAAATAAAAAGTGAAGCTATCTACCTATAATACTTTAGGAGCTTTGATTGATTATGTGAAGTGTGCCGTTGTCGCTCTTTCACCCCATATCCAGGGTAAAATATTTAAAATAAAATTGAAATAATTATATCGTTTAATTGAACAATTTCAATTTTGACACTTGGAGTATAAACTAATCTATACAATACCGGATATAAATTATATATCAGCACATTAAAATTATTTTTCCCTTTTGCGATTATTCATATATAATTTTATTCCAAATAGCACACAAGCTATTTATTAATGTTCCTTTTTGCTATCTTTTAATATGTGTAGACGTTAATATTTAAAAATTATCTTTTTACAGCTTAAATCAGACGGAACATTTTTACCTTTTACCCATAGCAACTTTACCCCAAAGTGATATATTGTGTAAATCGTTATTGTGTGAATTTTAGTTAAGCTATATACTTCTGATAAATATTTTATAGCTATGGCTTTAAGGAAAATGTATACAAATTTTTAAATTATGAGCCTCAATATATTTTGCTAAGAGCAAAAAAAACTGGAGGATAATTTTTATAATTTTTGGGTAAAAGAGTTTTTTGGCAAAATATGTCAAACTGGAAAGTTTTTCAAAATGAATATAGGTTAGAAATTACAAATTAGATATAAAAATAAATCTTCACACCAAATTTAAGGTCTTTATGCTCAAGGGTTAGGAAGTTATTAGCGTTAACATTGTTACCCCATCATTCGCTTTACCCCGGTCTCCCCTATTTATTTTATCTTTAATTCTATTCGTGATAGTAATCTAATAAATATGGATTTTAATAAAGAAAATTTGCCGGCTCTTAAAAAATCGTAAAAAAGTCTCAAGGCTTTATAAATAGATTTTAAAATCCAATCATGTTATATCGTCAGATCGGATGCCACTCTGAATGCGGCCTAAAATAAGGAAGAGGGAAACTGGAACCCGCTAAGCTTTTTGAACAAAAATATATAACTAATATATATATATATATATAAATATTGTTATAAAAATTTGATACTTTTTGATGATTCATTTTAGAAAATCTGTCTAAATCTATTACAAATAGTTTAAAACCTGAACTCTTGGAACTGGATGATATTTAAGAACCTTAATCAGGACCACTTTTTAAAATTTAAAGGAATATGTTGGATACTATTTTGGAAAATATTATCAGCCCTTTTTAGTCGATTCAAAACTCCTCCTAAAACAATGTAAAAAAATAACTAATAAAACTATCATTATATTTTAATAATTCTGAACCATAACCCGGACCAAACATGAACCTCATTGGGTGGCTGTATTTAAGAAGGAAAAAGATCTAAACAGAGATCCGAAACATTAAAAAAAATTACAATGCCGTTATTTATTCCAATTATAAATGTACTTTGAAGAAAAAAAATTGTCCGTGCGCATAGGCTTTTACTTTATTAAAACAAAGTTCACCTAATTTATTTTTGGCTTTTAATTTTTTTAAAATATATTATTTAAATCAAAAGTCTAAGTGAACTAAGCGCATATGTACCTTTTCTAAGAGGGGTGCAAACATTTTTTTTGATATATTTATTTCTTGAATAATCAATCATTAGTGATGACTTGTTTTTTTTTCTCTTCGTAATTTTAGTTTTTTTAAAAACTTTTTTTGACATCATAATATGGCTATTCCATTATAAGACTAATTATTATATTGCGTAGTTTTCCTCCTGCTTCACCATCTAGATCTGGAAAACTTCGGTTTCCTTTATTTTTTTAGTTTTCCATTTTACTTTGTTTATCGAATTTTTTATCCGTTAATTATCGATGTTGAAGCAGCCTTTTGAAAATTTAGTAGGAATGCCATTCCTATAGATAGTGAGGATTTATTAGGTGATAATTCAGATGAAGAAAATTTTCTATTTAATAATGATAGAAAAACTACAGGTAGCAAGTATATTTTTATATTGATGCGAAAGTAGCAAATGCCATTCCTCAGAAGGAAAACTGACGAAATCCTCCAATACTGGTCAAAATATAAAAAAATGGACTTGTGAGATATTAGATTGTTAATTTTTAACAAAGGTTAGATGCGAAAATAGCAGTATACCTCTTTATTTAACAAGAAATAATAGTTTTTTAAAATATTTTATTATGACTCCATGCAATTTATTATATTAAATAAAATAAGTTGAAAATATTTTGTACATGTGAAAGAAAAACTTTGCTTATTTAATTTTAACTTAGTACGCCATTAATAAAATAACAGTGATTTTTTTAAAAGAGATTTAGTTAAATTTCTTGATGTAAGAATAATCTAAAATATAATTGGTACACTTCTATTTATATAATATAAATATCAATATCAAGCTCACATACTAAGAAAAAACCATATGATGATCATTATAAAATTACATTTATATTATAAACATAATCATAATTTTATATTGTCTTTCAATGAGTGCGCATTTAAATAGATCTAAACATAGGCGTAGCCAGGACTTTACTATGTAGGGGAGGGGGGCTATTAGTAGGGTTTTCCTGTGAATTTTATTGGAGGTCTTTAGTTATATTTATTGTAGGCCATTGGCTATATTAGTTGTTTATAAAAATTAATTCTGGGTTTTCACTTTTTTTATAAACGATTTTGAATAATAATCGTTATTTTAAAAAGTTATATTAAGTTTTCTTTCAAATTCTTTCTTATAGCGATAAATTGTATGCATTTTTGGGGAAGAAGGGGGGGGGGTTAGGGAGTGTATGTGTGGGGTTGGGGAGGGTTATTAGCTTATAATAATAGTTACAATAACATGCAATACAAAGGGAGGGGGTGGAAATTTATCCTTGCCCTCCCCCTAACTACGCCTATGAATATAAATAAATTACTAAAATTATAATAGAAAAAATTTGATACTTCCATATTAATTTTTATTTTTGCGAAGTATCATAAGAAATTTCGTTAGAATAAATGTTATTAAACTAAATAGAGAAATTTCAATTTTATAAAAATTAGGTAAATTGAGATCTTTAGAAAATATTTTTCATTAGACATAATGTCGATCAATAATATTTTGAATATAACTTTATTTCATTTTTACCTTTCTAATCAGGCGTGTAGGCAGCGAGGGAAAGGTCAATTAAACAACCCTCCCCCACCCCCCACTCCCACATGCCAAAATATTTATAGCTGGCATAAATATTTCTTATAAATATTACTGATTCCTACCTCTTACCGCATATATATATAGTACTAATTTACATTTATTTATCACATTCCTAGAAGAAATAAATAAGTCACTAATTTATTCGATGATTTCAATCAAATTTTTCTAAGTATTATATATATCTACCATTTTAAAATTTCCCACCAAATCATTTGAAATTTTTTACTGCAATACCAAAGTAAAATATTTCAAAAAATGACATCGATTTGATTGAGACTATGAAAATAGCTAAAAGCATTATATTGGTAAGGAAATTAGGGCAAATGTAAAGACAAGTTTCATAAATTATATATCATTGTTGACTCAAAAGCAGATCCCTATGAATTTGACCTATATCTACAGCAGAGCATGCCCTTCGTTTTAATTTTAGGGTCAGTGGAAAAATATTGTTGTAATATTCAGTTACAAAAAAATCTATTATTCAAATTGTGACAATATTCAAACAAAAATAATGTTTTATTAAAATTATTACTTTATTATTTAAGTCTTAGACTATGTAGATGAGCTGAAAACTGATAATTGTAGACTTTTCATACTTTAAGTGTTTAACAATTGGAGATATACTCACTTTTTATTTTTCGCATATAATTTTCTTAATTTTTAATCTTTTTCTTTTTTGTTAATTTATAATTGATTAATATATAATTAATAGAATTTAATATAGGAATTAGAATTTATATTATGTATTTTTTTTCTATTTTATTTCAAGGCTCTAATACTCAACTTAACACAAATATTATAAAATAAATCTCTCTACCGCCTCTTGAATACTCTTATAACTCAAATGGAGGTACTTGATTAATCAGGCACTTACAAATTGCAAATATTAATACCGAAATCATTTCTACTCTATTTCAAATCTTGATATATAAAAAATTAAATAGTTGGCAGATTTTTATTGTGATGATATTAAAGTATTTCATTATTATTTGCAGGTTAAATGCAAACTTTGGTATAAAGGGTTAAATATGGTTGACAATGTTCCAAAAAAATGCTATAGATGCATTCAAACACATTTGGGACTATTTCCTAAAATACAAAGATTATTATATATTCGGCAACTCTACTACTTCTACCAATGAAAGAACGTTTTATTTTTTAACAAGAATAAAAATATACCAGATAAGAAGTTTTGATAAATGGCTTTATTTGAGAGCCTATTTTAAAAAATGGTTAACTCATTTAGCCAGAAAAATATTGTTTAAGCCTCAAAATTTTACTGATAGAAATCCAAACCTTTCTGCCATCTATGAGCAAAATTTGTAGGTTTGCGTAATATTTTTCTGTCGTTTAAAATCAAATCGAGTCGTTTAGCAAGTGAAAAGTAGCCGACCCATCGGATCGGCTTGGTGGGTCGGCTTACTGGGTTGGTATAATTTTCCGATTTTTAATGAAACATATTTTCTTCAAAAATACTTTGTAAGTTTATATGCATGCAATAATTTTTAAGAAAATTTTTGAGCATCCATCTATATTACTACATTTTTTAAAAAATATAATTATAAATTGATGTATCAAATATGCTTAAAAAAATATATTATTTTACAAATTTCATTAAGAAACATTTATTTTATGTGATTTTCATAGGCAAATTATAATACACTTAATATTTTACCATTAATTTTAATTTGAATTTGTATATTAAAAATTAAGATTATTTAATTAGAATAATTATTTAAAAAAATTAATACCCCCCCCCCCCCCACAGCGAATTCTTGCTTACACACTGGTTCTAATAGTATATGGGATAAAATAAAAGGAATCCTGAAAGGATTTCTGAAGATTTAAATATCGGGCATTTAATTATGAGAGATATCATAAAACGTCCAAAAAAAATTATTATTTAGAAGAAAAAAATAATTTTTCAAAATTATCATTGAACAGTGTCACTTTAATCATTGAATATATGCTTGAGTATTTCATTCTTTTGTAAAGTGATCATAGTGATTTTAAATCTTCGTCACTTTTATAATATCAAGCTAACCCTAAGAATACAGAAAACCGATTTTTTTAAAAAAAATTTAATATTATTGTAAATTTTTTATTTTCACAATTATATATATAAAATTTTAAAATACAATAAATTCAACATCACAAATAAGAGACAATCAAGCATTCACGAACATTCTTTCATTGAAATATAAATTGGTTGTTTATTAAATTTTAATAATATGGTAGGGAGTCGTTGCATGCTCATTCCTGGTGATGTTTGAAGTAAAATTCCCATTTCTGCTCTAGCATTTATCATTTTTAGGCTATATGATCCTTTAGTCTGCTTATACTCGAAAATGCTTTGAGCAAAATTTACATTCATAAATTCCAATATTTCTCTCCTATAGTATTAAAAAGTTGTATTGACCACGATGTATATTGTGGCATATTTTAATTTAAGGAATAAAAAAAATTAAAAAACAAATATTGAATCAACTGATATTTTTGTATTTGTTATTTTAAAAAAAATTAATAAAATATTGTCAGTTATAAAAAAAATTGCTAATTTTTAAAAATTTACATTTTTATAATCAACATCCTAACCCAACCCTTACCTAAATACTTTATAATATATTTGTATGTTTTAAAAATAAAATTTATTTAAATATAGCTAGATATTTTAAAAAAATTTCTTTGTTCCATCATCTATGTTGGTGGTATTGTTTTTTTTTTCGCTTTATTTTTAAAAAAAAACAAAAAATCGGTTTTTTTAAATATTTATTTTTAAAAAAATCTGTTTTTTAAATGATTTATTGTTTTTTTCCATCCCTAGATCCTTGACAACTCTTCAAAAGGTTAAAAAAATTGAGCCATAATAAAATTCATTTGGCAATAATTAGAGGTCTGCACGGGTGTCTGTAGTCCGACCCGATAATTAAATATTAATAAAAATATCATCCTAAATAATCATTTTAATTTATAATTTCAATCAGAATAACATGCCATTTTTTATCTAACATATTTCACCGTTAAAATGTCAATCAGAATAACATCATTTTCAATTAATGTTTGATATGATACCTAACTATTTTATGTGATTATATTTTGGTGACTTATTTAAATCATATTCTATCAGGTTAATAAAATATATTTTTTAATATATTTAATTAAATAGCCTCAAATTTTCATATATTTAATATCATTTACCGAATGGATACAAATTTAGTAAGAATTGATGAAAAAAAATTAAAATTAAAGAATATGAGATAAAACAAATTCTATTAGAAAATCTGAGTTATCAAAGAAATTCTCCCTATCATATAATGAAAAAGAAGAAGAAATGCATTATGTTATTTAAAATTCATATATGCATACTGTTGTATCTGTAAATGACTTTTATGGATATTTTTTAATATATTGAGAAGATTATTATTGTTTTTATTTTCATTTGTTTTAAAAATGGATTTTATATGTATAAACGTAATAAAAATGATGAGTTGTAAAATTTATTTGAAGTCAATAAATATAATTTAAACAGGTTGTAATATTGATATTTTGATATATATAATCATAGGGTGTAATATTGGTTTTTGATATTAATATTTACATGAAATAAAATGATGGGATAAAATATTGGTATATATGAAATATTTGTGCCGTGTTTTAAAGAAAACAGATAAAAGGGTTAAGCAATTCAACTAATTATTACTTATACGATCAAGAGCTATAATGGATGATATTCTAAAATAAAAAATTTTTTAAATTTAAACTGATAAGATGATATTAATATATTTTATAATTATAATTTTATTACTCTCTTTATTTTACCTTCTTCCAAATTATTATAAAAATTACTATCTTGTTTCTAATATATTATTTTTTAATAACCTTTTATCCCTAATACTATTTTTTTTCCTCCATTTTTTCCTACTTTAATATTATCCTCTATTTTTGTTTTTATTTTTTACTTTACCAAAAAAAATTTTTATTTTTTTTTTAAAATCTAAATTTAAAAAAAAATAAACATTAAAAATAAATAAATAAAAAAAATTTTTTATAATTTAGAATATTATTTATTTACTTTTTACGTAAAACATACTTTTTCCAAAACACGTTTTTTCATTACTATAAATTAGTGATGTTAAGGTAACTAGTTACAAGTAATTTGGCTAAAAAATAACTGTAACTAGTTATATTTTTAAAATTGTAACTAGTAACTGTAACTAGTTATATTTTTAAAATTGTAACTAGTAACTGTAACTAGTTATAATTTTTGAAATGTAACTGCCTAAAGTAACTAGTTACTTTTAACGATATATTCAAATAATTAATTTTATTTTTAATATTTGTGATAAATTAATTTTAAATTAAATTTATTAATTTAATATTTTGTGAAAATGTCTGATTGTTATAATTTCCCGTTCAAATTGATTTTCTTTTCTTAAATTGTTACATTGCTGCTGGGCTTCATAATTTTGTAAGGAAATTCAAGTAATTTAATAAATTTTAATATTATATTTATTTACAAATGTAGCACAATATATTTTTTTCCGTCAAGTAACAAGCATTGGAACTTCATATCATACGTAATAAAAAAAATTTTTTAGTATAAGGAAAAACAAAGACAGATTATTTTAGAATTAAATTATTAATCATTACTTACAAGAACCATGTCTAACAAAAGCATAAGAACATGACTCAAATTTAAAAAAATGATTGCTTTCTGAAATTTATTTTTTGGTCTAGCCTGAATTTTATTTATATTCAAATAATATATAAGACACATTTTAGAACTGTATGTTTCACTCTAATTGATTATTCTATTCCTAATTTAGATAGTGCTATTTATATTTATCTCCTAGATGGAAGAAACAGAATACAATATGGATATGGATTCTGAGTCAGATGAAGAAATTATACTTTCTCCTACAATAATTGCAAAAAAAAATGACCTTCCTTGGCCAAGTTTTGAAAAATATTTTGAATACCACAAGGCTGGTAATAATACTAATATTATTGTCAAATGCCTCTTATGCCTACCATATAAAAAGTATATTGCAGCATCTAAGTCATCCACAGCTAATTTATGGAAACATATCTCTGTAAGTTTATATAAATTGTATTAATATTATATAGAATAATTAAATGAATTAACTTTATAACAATAATTAATATTAATTAAATATTTATATATATAAAACATATATCTATAGAGAAAGCATCCTAACCAATCCGTAAATATAAAACAAACCATAGATAATAAAAAAAACAATTCAGCCACATCAAGTAAGTTAAAACAAACTAAACTTGACTTTGGTGGAAAATCAAATTTTAAAGGTATCAGCAAAGATAAATTTGATTCACAAATTATTAAATATATAATAAATGGAAATCACCCATATACAACCTGTGATGATGAAGATTTTGTTGAGCTGATAAACACCCTGCAACCTAATATGAAGATTATATGCAGACAAACCTTAACCTCAAGAATATCAAAATATTTTGTTCAAATGAAAGATATTCTAATAGAAAAATTGTTAGAGCCTAATTATGTTTGTACAACAGCTGACTGCTGGACAGCATTTAATCGGTAAATATTATTTTTTACTAAAGTGCACAATACATTTGGTTATCTTTTGTTATATTAATAATAGCTCCTATATTGGTATAACAGTGCATTGGATTGATGTGGAGAAATTGGAAAGGCGTTCAGCTATTCTAGCCTGCCAAAGACTACAAGGTAGGCATACATATGATGCGATCAGCAAAGCCTTAACTGCTGTTTTTAAGGAGTTCCATATCCAAAATAAAAATATCTGCACAATAACGGATAATGCTAGCAACTTTTCAAAGGCGTTTAGGTATGCCTAACTAATTTACTTTATAAATTATTTCTCTTAGAGTATTTAGCTGCCCATCTATTATAATGGAGGAAGATTCTGTTTCTGATATTGAATATATCTCAATAGAAGATATAATGTCTTCTTCTGGGCTCTCCAGTTATGATATTAATGACTTCGACTACCTTCCCAAGCATCGAAGATGTTCTTGCCATACATTAAACTTAGTGGCAACACAAGATGCCAACAAGTTACTTTTAAACAATGAGGGGTATAGGAAAGTTTATAACTTAGCTATATCTAAATGCCAACGTTTGTGGAACCTCCAAAATAAATCTGGGCCATCTGCCGAACTTATTTTAAAAAAATTACATTCTCAACTCCCATATCCCGCTATAACAAGGTGGGGTTCCTTTTATAAATCCCTGGCCAAAATATTATCGTTCTTAAATCAAGTGCCTGTGGAATTTGATTCATTATGTGATGAATTAAAATTGTGTAGATTCACATCAGATGATCGTGATTTTATAAAAGAATATTGTAGTGTAAATTTAAATTAAAGTCTTATAAAAATTTACAATTTAAAAATTAGATTATGCGACCAGTGTCCAAAGCCATTGATATTCTTGAAGGTGAAAAGTACATGTATCTGGGTTATTATACCCCAACAATAACACAAATAATTATATGTATGGCAGATGTGCAGGTATTAAAATATTGTCAACCTCTAAAGGATACTATATTAGCTAGTATTGAAAAAAGGTAACTTAAATCAAATAATTATTTATAAATTAATAATATCATGTTATAGGTTTAATAATCTTTATGATAATGACAACATCATTGCTTCAATTCTTCACCCTTTATTTAAAACTGACTGGCCTTGGATTAGGCAAGAAAGGAATAAAGCAAAAAAGGAGGAAATTTTAAATTTAATAAATACCTTAATACCTCAGAGTGAATCCCAGACGAATGAATCATGCTCAAAACCAACATCACTTGATGTAGTTGGATTTTTTGACCTAAAGCGCCAAAATATTCTGGATAATGAACTTATAGAAAACTTTATCAAATCTAATAACAACACGTTTTCTTTATATAACGATTTTCCAAAGTTAAAATTACTCTTTATTAAATATAATGTTGTTCTAACATCAAGTGCTCCCGTAGAGCGCTTGTTCAGTCTAGGTAAGCTCATATTTGGAGATAAACGAGCACGTCTTCTAGATAATAACTTTGAAATTAATTTGTTGTTAAAAGCAAATAAACATTTATTAGATTCTAATTTTTATGAAAAATAAATGTTTTTTTTTCAATGCAAATATATATTTTTGTATTCGATGTAAATATTCAATTTTGCGATATTTTTTATATAAATAAATTGTATATTATTTAATAACTGATTATACTTTGTTATTTTTTATATTAAATAAATGTCAATAAATAAATAATGCGCATATGAATGATGTATAAAGTAAGTAACTAGTTACTTTTGAAAATAACTGTAACTAATAACTAGTTACTTTTGTAAAAATGTAACTAGTAACTGTAACTAGTTATGTTTTTGCCAATGTAACTAGTAACTGTAACTAGTTATGTTTCAAAAGTAACTTTTAACATCACTACTATAAATATACTATGTTTTGTTACTAATTTTTTTACTAAAATTATGTATCTTCTCTTGTCCACCATTTTTTAAATTCTCTATTTATTATTATTATTTATTTATTTATTACCTGCAAATAATAATACCCAATTTAATTTTTTACAAATAAAATTTAGTAAATAAAAAATAATTTTTTGGAAGAAGGGCCTTTTTTATTCTTACATTTTTTTCTTCCTTTGCTATACTCATTACTAACATATACAAATAACTCGGGTGTAATACCACTCTTTTTTTACTTCATATCTGGGTTACAAGGTTTGTTGATATCCTTGAGTAAAAAATCGGCATAATTATATGAAGGATAGCCTTCATGTAATTCACGTACGCTCACATTTGGGAAGGTCTATGACCAACGTGCTATTAAAGATTAAAAATTAAGCTCAACATATATATTAATCAGTTAAAAACCACTTAAAATAACATTATATTCACTCTTATCTAATATCATATTCTTATAAATCATTTCAATCAAATAAATTTGAGATTTTACATTAAACAATCACCCAAATTGATCACAAACTCGAATATTACCTAAGGGCCTTTGCCCTCTTTGAGGCATATTATACTGCTCTATTGCATCTAGGTGTTCAAGTATACACATTCTAGTTCTACTCACCATCTGTATTCCTCCCTCTCCATCATAAATCCCACAATATAATAATTCTTTTATTAATAAAATGATATAAATCAATTACCCTATTATGAAACCATCTTTGCAATTAAAGCTTTCATATCTTGATCTCATAGAATAAACTCATTTGAGAATAGAATCTCAAAATTGCCTATTTAATATTGGGATTGGCAATATAACAACTATTGATAGAATTATTCAATATAGAGTTTTAAATTTATTAGTAAATGGACTATATAATTGATGGTCACTGTCATTTTATCACATTCTATTTATATGATTATTAATTTATAGAACAATACATACATTTAGCCATAAACACAATTGTGAATTTTAAGAATAATGATATTCACCTTCACTCTCAATCAAATAAAAATTTCCAATTCATGAGCCTACCAGACCTCAGCACAGCACCTACCAATAACTGCCCATTGTGTAATAAACTTATTAAAGTAACCAAATTGGGGCTATTGCCATCTCATCGAAACCAGAAAATCATGTGTCGTCAATCTGGGCTACCCATCTTATCACCAGCTATTCCTCGAACCCTTAATGCCCTTCCCTTGCCCTCACAAACAACCCATAGACTTGACTTACTTGATAAATAATTATTCTTTTGTAAAACAGTGGCCATACACCTTGTCATTTGCCTTTACTACCTTACAAGTTCCTAATCCTGCCAGCAAAAATCCCTGAAATCCCTGACACTAGTGTTGTTAAAAATCCCGATTTGGGTCGATTTAATAAAACGACAGATTAAGATTATAACCAAAATAACATTAAATAAGTCTAAAGATTTTGCTCATAGCTGGCAGAAATGTTTGGTCATCTATTGTCCAAATCTCGATGCTTACATAATATTATTTTAGCTAAAATCTTAATCGGACCGTTTTAAAAAATTGACCCAAATCGGGTTTTTTAACAACAATACCTGACACAGCAAATCAAGGATGCAACTATCTATTCCTTACCTATCAATCATATTTCCACATCTTTTAAGTGTTATGTCACAGATAAAATAAAAATCACAAAAGTGACCTGTTCACCAATACCAGGCTAATATCTAAAACACTGGATAACCTGAATGTCAAATCCGCCAGTCTGGCAACCTCTGACAATAAGCTGGCTCTCTACGATAACTTATCAAGCTTAAAACACCACTCACACGATCTTAAGGACGAAATACCGTCTTACCCTGGAGCTCCTCTAATTGCAGCCACTTATACATTAGAAAGGCTCTTCTCTCCTTCAAACGCGATTCCTCACCTGGGTTTGATGGGTTTAAACCAATATTTCTATAGGATCTAACAGCACCTTACATCACACAACAATGCGACGTTATGGAAAAAATTGTTCCACGATACGGAAATAAACTCATCGCTCTCCATAAGCTTAAAGATAATCGCCAAATAGTAAGCAGAATATTGTTCACATTATCTAATCACCTGTGCCCGAATAAATTAAGGGTCAATGTAATAAGTGGAAGTGGGTATCCTTTCACATGACCCATACAAACAGACCCCAGCGACGATATCCGAACGCCCTTTAACTCTCTAAGGTGTAGAGAATTTTTAAATCCTATCCACACACTATACCTAGAATATAGACAATTTATCTTCGATTGTTATGCTACCTTGCATCTTCAATTTGGAGATGATTGATTCCTTCTAGTGATGGAATACAGCAAGGTGGCCCACTAAATTCCTTTTTGTTCTGTCTGGGCATTAATAGCCTAATACAAGGCATAAATGACCAATGAAAGCTAAATCTTCATAATCAGTATATCGATGATGGTATACTAGGCGGTCTACCGAATGAAGTTATGAAAGCAATCAAAATAATAAAATCCAGCGAGAGATAGTTTGGAACTGCAATTGATAAAGACAAGAGCGAATATTGTCCTCTTGGGATCATTCCACGATCCTATGTTCAATCATATACCATTGAACACTTTGACACATCTCGGATCTCCGGTAACTAAAGACTAGTCCCTTAACAAGTTCTTCGCCTATAAAATATCCCTCATGTGCGATACAGTATCCCGCCCAGCCCACCAAGCTTTGTTCCTATTGAAGAACTACCTTATAATCCTGAGAGTTTTATATAAGCTCATATCGTCAAGAATCTTTCATACGATGTCAATTTTGCTGCGCATGAGCTCAAGATTAAACGCTTCACAGAAGATATACTCAATCTTTTGGAGATCAATTTTGATTACAAGCTACCTTACCAACCTCCGGTTGCATTGGCATAAGGTCGCCCTCCCCACTTTCCGTTAGTGTGTTCATATCCTCTCACCTGTCTTGCTAGCCCATCATACACACACTCATAAAACATCCTGACCCCTAGCTTCTACAGGCAATTGATCTATGGAAGTCTCTCTCATTAATTTATCTGCCCTCATCGGCACTACAGAATGACTGGGATAAGTCTTTAGTTGGCAACTCCGTTGCATACCTTAAATCGAGGAGCCAACCCGATTACCATTTTATACTTTTCTCCATTTCCGCAAACAGCGGGTACGTATTTCTCGAGGCTTTTCCATCGCGAAAACTTGACCACTCCTAAGCAATGATGAACTACGTCACGCCATCGGTTGATCAGCTCCAAACGCCGTCACTCTTTGCACTGCAAGCGCTGTAGAAGCAGATTCATTAGGCATTCAAAATGCAATGATACTATTGCCAGACGAATAAACTAGCTAGATATTCACTATCGCTACCTGCCAACTATATATTCCTACCACTAATCGCTATAACATCGTTCGGCAATCATGCCCTGGCCTTATTTAAAAAGCTGAAAAACGGATCTCTGCTAGGACCGAGGATCTCAACGAGGGATTCTACCTACGTCAAAGGTTAGCCCTAAACATAATAAAGTGCAATTATCTCAGCTTTATCTCAATGACCGAAACCCCCTGATTGAGCATCCTATACATAGGACTTAGGCTATTTTGCTTGGGAACTGGATTTGATAAAAGACATTAAAAATTAATGACTTTATATAATTGTGATTTACTAATATTATATTATTTTTTTCCAATAATGGTATAACTTATTTTGTAATTTTATAATCATTTTTGACTTTATACTAAGCTTTTCTATTAATTATGTTATTTAATTACATAAATTGTAGTCTTTTTATATAAAATGTATTGTTTCCAATTTATATAAAACGCTACTTAATATAAATATTGATTAGATTATGGCGATCATAAAAATATTTAAGATACTCATAATTTTTCATTGTTTTGGATATTATAAAATTCAAATAAAAAATTTAGAAGGACTCAGGTCGAGCTTGGACAAATTTTTTGGCTTTCTAGAATAATGTTATATTATGCGATGAATCAAAGTATAATGTTAACTTGGATCGTATTGAGTCATTCGAACCTAATTAGAAGCTTTGCATCCCAATTCTCTTCAAATAACTGTGAAATTTCGATAGTGAGGTCCATTAAATGCAGGTTTCAAATTTCTAAAGCAGATTAATTTAATTGACTCTTCGCCAAAATGAATTTGATAAAAATTATAAATTTAGACTATCGGGAATGCCAACGATCTTTTGGTTTATTTTTTCCCGCTCCAGTCAAAGTAGAACAGGTTACAATTAACCAAGATCAAATTTCTAACCTGAAGGACATTTGAATTGTTTGATCAATGTGACTTTCAAATGTTCATATAGGACTTCATAATTAGTCAGGAACTATAATTTATTTTTGATAATTTTACAAATTATTTGGTATTAGAAATTGTCAATTTTTTTTTAGTCACTATCACTACTCAGTAGTACAAATAATATTTTTTTATATATTAAATTGTTCCCTTCAAAGCAAATTTCAGCTATATTAGTGCCTGAAAAATTTTGTAGGTCGAAACTTTCAATCGGAAAAAAATTAAACTGAAAAAAAAACCGCGTAGGCTATTAGAATTTTGATAAGATTCTAAATTTTCCTTTTTTCATTTAGAAAATTTATTGTCTATAAAATATGCTGCGTTTTTAATTTCTTTAATATACCTGGGCTGAAATTAATTTTTTTAATATACTCGGGCTGTCCCTAAAAAAAATTTTTTAAATACCCGATCCAAACCAAATATTATTATTTTTAAAAAATACCCGAGCAGGCCGTATTTTTAAATCGCCATTATTTTCTAAAAAAATAAATGTTATATATTTTTAAAAATCTAGTACTGGCCGAAATTTTTATTACAGGGCCGTGTAAATGGTACCTTTGCAAGTCTCTACTATAAATATTATGCATAATGTAAGATTTTTGAAACAGTAAATTAATTTTAATTAAAATTATGTAAAAAATTGAAATCAACACAATATTATAAATCAAAATATAAAAATCATTCCAAAATAATTAACGAGCATAATTGTTCCCAGTGGCCTATAAAAATTTAGGAATCGTTCTTATACCTTGGATATATTCTTCCACAGGATTTTTTAGAAAAGTTTTCTAACTTTACCCTGGTTCTTTTTCTTTAGTATAATGGTTCCTAATGACCATTGTTCTATTTTTATAATGGCTATGGATTGGCGGATTTTAATAATTAGTTTCCATAATGAGGATGTGGGTGTACATGGTAGAATATATTATTCCAACCCTCGCAAAAGTTATTTGTTTGGTCTAAGTATAATCGATTTACTTTAAACAAACTCAATATGTGAATGGTGGAAAGGTGGTACAATAAGTTTAATGCCTTGTCTATTTTATCATTGACACAGGATTCAATGAAATAGATTTTAGGTAATTCATCCCTGACAGACATCCTCTTCCAGTAGAAATTCTAATATGTAAATCATATAAACAAAAAAACGAAATCGTAAATTGTTGCGATATTCCGATTCTAGCCCTATGAGTAGATTATGAGATTATAAAAGCACCCCAAATAATGTTTAATAACGATTTCCAGGTATTTTTTTAATTCCGCAGCTTTTTTGGTAGAGTTTTTTCAGGGATTCGAAACTTTCAAATAACCAAAAACCTTTAAAAACTTTTTTTAATCATATATAATTGAAATTTTCAGTAAGTAGATACCGGTATAATAATCGAATATTTTCGTGTGGAAGGGGGAGGGTGGGGAGTTTTTTCCCTAACAGTGCTATCAATCTTGTGAGAATTTGATGCAATGAAATCAGAATAGTGTAGGGGTCAAGTTGAATCAATATCATGACAATTTAGGGTACTCCCTCCCACTTTTTTAAATACAAATGTACTTACTAATTGTTTTCTTATCTATTTGGCATATTGATCTTTTCATGTTATTTTTTATTTTAAACAAGGATGTCGAAATATGTATCCAATATAAAGCAAAAACAATTATTTGCTACAATAGTCAAAACCAGTCTATATAATAGAAAATTTGTTAGACAAATCCCACTCCCCCCAATCTACCCCTACCTCTTTAAAAAAATTAGTATATCTATTTGGCTTAATCTTAATTTGACCTCTGCCAGTCTCTGATCACAGCGTATTTAAAGAAATACATTAAAATCAAATATTAAAGAGATACTTGGGTATTTTTTTACTAGATAAATATTAATCACAAATTAAGTTAGCCTTTTGTACATGCACTCTTATAAAATCAGCATGTAAAAAAAATTATGACAATAATATTGTACTAGAATTAGCTTTAATATAAATGAGCCTTTTTTTATTTTTAGTATTAAAATTATCAGTGAAATTTTGTATATTGACAATTTATTAATTAATAAAATATTGTTAAAAAATTTATAATAAGGATTTTTTTATAAATTTTCATATTAAAAAATGCTGCATTAAGGTAACAGAGGAATTTGTGATCTTTATCCTAAGTTTAAAAATTTTGTATTACATGTATAATAATGAACATAACTTAAATAATTTTGCACACATAAAATTTAGCCAAAAATAAGAAATGTTATAAAACAAAGCATTGCTGATATTTACTCAATTACAATTATATATTTTTTTTTGAGAAATTTTTAAACCCTGCATCACCTCTCATATGTTAATTTAAAATAAAATGCATATATTTAAATTTCTAAGAGGTTATGATAATTTTCACCTTTTATTAAAATATATTTTGACAAAACTATCCTCCATGTAAAGTTGATATAAACATAATAATATCATTTGGTTTTATTATATAATTTGATTCTCCAATTAACTCCCAATCTACATTGTTAACTAAAATTAAAATTCCTGGTCTAATATTATCACCTTGAACAAAAAATTCAGGCCTCTCTTTTAAAAGATTATCTTTCATATATTTAATTAAATCTTGCATGGACCAATCTGATGTTCTTAAATTTGTGTCTGGTAAATTGATGTTTAATGATTTGATATTATCAAATAAAAGCTCAACACCACCTGAAAATTCAAGTGTTATTGGCAAGCTTGATGTCATTGGGAAGTTATTTTGTAGCACTTTTATCGAAAGGATTAGTCCAAATTTTCATATCTAAATAATTGATATATTATTTTTTTAAGCTTTAAATACTTCCTGGCTGTATACTAGTTTGATTTATGTTTGTTCTATTTTCCTTTTGCCTATTTTCTTATAAAGCATATTAAAACGTAAAATTATAAATTACTGTAATTTTCTATACTATTATGTGGCCTGAAATAAATAAAATAAAGTGTAGCAACTACACCCGTAAACCAAAGAAAAGGTTGATAGTTAATTTTTTTTACAATTATAGGCATGCATTCATGTACAACGTATAGATTAATAATATATGGCGTTAACATCGTAATCTATTAATTTAAGAAATGGCATAATGTGTGCAGAAAGAAAAACTAATAGTTTCAAAATTAAAAAAGGAAGGCATATATTTTTTGTGTATTGACCAAAAATCTGATATATTTGGCTTGAAATGAATATTTAGATCACTTTTTGTCCTGAAGAAACTGATTATATTATATAATGAATTAAATAATAAATAAAACATGGGATATTATTCAGAGTTGGGCAGGTCCTCCGGAAAAAGAATCTAGATACAGATACAGATTCTTTATAAAAAAAATGAATCTTAGATACAAATACTAGCATCTTGTTCAAAATATCAAAAAGATACAAGATAAAAGATACTTGTTCTTTTACTAAATTAGAGTAACTTAAATACAAGATACTTTCAAATTATCATTACCAATTAAATTAGAATAGTTTATAAAATACAATTTTTATTAGTTATTTGTGAAGAACATAGTATTACACATATAATAATTAATAAAATATTTATTGATGAATTAATTATAATAACCAGGGATTTTAATATTAATTTTTGTCCATTAATAGCTTAAACAGGGAAGGGAGAGTAGTATATTTAATGGGAGTTGAAAATGTGCAAATAAGAAAAAAAATAAAATCAAATGATTTATTAGAATTTGCAGGTTATTTTTTGTGTTGTTTTAAATATAGCTTATATTCGGAGTATATGGCTAAATGGCATCTCTAAAAAAAAAATAATACTAGTTTTATTTTATTCATTATATAAGTATTTATCATTACTTGTTTGTGATATTTTTGTATTTTTTAAATTAGTTTTATTTTCTAGTATGACTTATTAATTCTTGCATTTGTAATATCATATATATATAAATATCATTTAAATCTCTTTTCAAATTTTTTTAATAAATTTCTTGCAAAATCATTAATTATATATAAAAAATATGAAAATTATATACAACATTATATTATTTAATTATTAAAATATAACAATTTTTTTTAATGTATTTTAAATTAATTAAATTTTGTAGATAAATACTGTAATAAAATTTTACTTATATCATAAATAAATAAAAGTAACTAATAAAGTTAAATTCTACCTTATTAATAATTATTTTATTAAGAGCCTTTTAAAATTATCTAATGTTATATATCAATTGTAGCTTAAATATTTCCTCTAGTAAGAACTTGCTAAAATAATTAAATATAAAATATATTTGGGATGTGTCGATATTTTTTATCGAACCGATATTTCACCCATTTTAAAATATCAATTATCAGTCAATATTATAAAATTTGATCCGATATAAAAATGGCTTCTTTAACAAAAATAAAATGTTATAAAAAATCATTTATTTTTATAAATAAAATCGAAATCCATTTTTATGTATATTTTTTTAATAATAATATTTAATTAATAAACATTCTACCATATTGTTATTTTTTTGCACATTCTGTTTATAAAAGTATGCGATAATCTCTTCAGAATCTGTTTTTAGTGAGCTGGTGATATTGACAGTTAATATCGCCGCAAGCTGACCTCTGATAAATTGGAAATATTGGTATTACTAAAAAGAAAAGAAATCTTCGCTATATTAATGTTAAATATTATTTTAAATATTTATTTCAAATTTCATAATATAATTGTTTATTAATTAATATGTATATAGATTAATGTTATTACTTGTTATATAAAAGTGATTTAACAATAAAAATATTTTATATACTTTTAGAATTGCAATTGAATTGAATATAAACTATAACTGATCATTATAATATATTTAAATGACATAAGTTATGGTAAAGTTAAATTATAGTTGTTATACTAATAAAAAGTATATTAAAAATTAAAACCATTGGTATCTTTACAGAATACAAAATTAGATATGATATCGGATCGGTAATCGGGATATCTATTGAATATAGGATGGGATTGACCTCTAAAAAGTGGTATCGGTACACCTCTAAAAATTATATATCCAAAATGATTTTAATTTGATAATCAACCATCTTCTATAAAAATTTTTAATAACAATTATCTAAGAGGGACTTAAGTATAGGTATTATTATGTTAATAATTATAAAATAAAAATGTATAATATAAATATGTTTAACAAAGTTTGTAGAGGAGTTTGTTCAACCTTTAATAACTTTTTTAATTGTGCAATTTTGACATTCGGTTTGTACCTTGTCCTTTTTCACATAAATTACTTTATAAAATTTTCCATCTAGAATTTTAAGGATTTGATTCAGGAGAACCTATCTCCATAATTTCATCTTCACTACTATAAATGTTAAACATTCTACAAATTAAAAAATATTACATATAAAATATAACCTTTACTTATTTAGTTTTGGTGTTGTTATTTTTAATCTATCTATCTTTGTGATCTTTAATTCCAACTAATTTTGGTTATCAATATATTTAAATAGAAGAAAATAATACAAGATTTCACGAAGAAAATTGTTGCGTTATTCCTTTATCTTATTTTTTGTTTTTTGCATTTGAACTTTTATTATTTTTGTTATAATCTAATTTTATTTTATAAACGGCGTAACCTTACTTTTTTATATATTATTTTACTTTTTTGTATTTCGTTTTATATTCTAATTTATATGTTAGAAAATGTATAAATACCTTTACTAAAGAAAAAGAAATTAGTTAATAAAATATATTTTTACTGACTCGAACCTCGCGCAACATCGTCACCAACCTTATTCTTTGCATGGTGCCCCGGGTCTGGGTGGTGGACTAGAAAAAGATGCCTATCTAACCTATAGAGACTGCTTTACCTATTGAAATGACTACCTTATTTCTTGATTTGTCTACCTATTGTGACGATTGTTTAATCCATTGAGATGACTCTATTTATATGACTACCTATTGTGACGATTGTTTAATCCATTGAGATGACTCTATTTAGACTACCTATTGTGACGATTGTTTAATCCATTGAGATGACTCTATTTATATGACTACCTATTGTGTTGATTGCTTAACCTATGGAGATGACTACCTATTATGACTCTACCTTGTGCTTAACCTATGGAGATGACTACCTATTATGACTACCTTATCTATTGTGATGTTATGACTACCTTATCTATTGTGACTACCTAAACTACTGAGATGACCAAGAATCAAACCTTAGTACGTTCTTTCATGCAAAAAGCTTCTTTCTTTATGGTGTCCCGGCTCTGGATGTTGGACTGGAATACAATAGCCAGCACCTAACCTAATGTGACAACCTAGGAAGAACTGATATGGAAGTTGAACGATAGGTTATGAATTCTATTTTGTGAGACCAATGATGGTTACTTATTATTCTAATCCACGTAAGAAGTATTATAAATTAAAATTTTATGCCAGGATAAAGGCATGTTATAAATTTTTAAAATTACTAAAATGTAAAATCATAATGGATAATATTGATATTTTTTGATTTCTTGAATGATGACCAATTGTTGTAAATTAACATAAACCTAAAGATGAATTCTTAAATATAATTAAAAATATTAAAAATCCTAAACAAGAAGATAAAACTTAATTTTAAATATGTTAAAATGTAATTTTTAAATCACATGATTGATTCAAATAACTCTTATAAGTAATACTTAATATGATAAAAAGTTTTTGAAATTAAAAGCTTTGAAGACAAAAAGTTATGTAAAAAAACATTCATTTTAGAAAAATATATTTAAATATATGTGGTGAATTTTCAAAACTATCTTATGAAGAATTTTTTTTTTTTGAATTAAAATATTGTGTGAAATTTAAATTTTTTTAAGAGAGGGAAATGTGCATAATATTTGCATATTTTAACCTCGGAGATTGAAAATAAATAAAAATAAATTAAATATTAAAACGCTACTAATTAAATATTGAAACGCTAAAAATGTACGCAAAAAATGTAAAACGCAAAAAATGTAAAACGCAAAAAATATAAAACGCTAAAAATATAAAACGCATAAAACGCTAAAAGTATAAAACGTTATGATTAACTTAACACCTAAAAAATAATATAATAATCATTATAATTTATCATTCCTTATTACATAAATTATCATTCCTTATTACATATTTTATCATTCCTTATTACATATTTTATTGTTCCAAAATTCAAAATTTTATTCGTGCATATTCATTGATTTGATCAACTATTCCAAATTACATATTCTGATTTATTCCAAATTCCAATATTCAACTGGAAAAATGATCAATTGAGTACGATCAAACAAGCTATGATTAATGGAGACAATTATATGGATATCAAGCTTGTGATTAAACAAACCAACGTGCAAAATCGATTTATACAAACCAACGATTGGACAAGCCAACGTTATGATGATTTGTGATACAACTTGATTACCAAAATTATAAACCACTTGAACAACAAACTCTCTATGACTTCTCCGATGAAATTATCAGAAGAGGGAGAATGTTGCGTTATTCCTTTATCTTATTTTTTGTTTTTTGCATTTGAACTTTTATTATTTTTGTTATAATCTAATTTTATTTTATAAACGGCGTAACCTTACTTTTTTATATATTATTTTACTTTTTTGTATTTCGTTTTATATTCTAATTTATATGTTAGAAAATGTATAAATACCTTTACTAAAGAAAAAGAAATTAGTTAATAAAATATATTTTTACTGACTCGAACCTCGCGCAACATCGTCACCATCCTAATTCTTCAAAAATAAAGTTAGATTGTGTGATATGTAAATATTTTAAATATGAATATTAAAAAGAATCTTACAATCATAACTTTAGTATTTTTTGAGAGGTGCATTTGCTTAACCCGACATTAAGTTTTCCATGGTATAAAACAGGTAATATAAACCTACATGATCGAAGGGTTGACACTGAATTAGAAAATTGACGACGTTTTAATATAAAAGGTAGTTGGATTTCACTTGGTACTAAAGAATTTGAACAAATTCAAAATCTAATAATATGGTAAGAATGAATATTATTAAATTTATTCTTTTCAAAATAAAGGATCTTAGATACAGATACTAGTATCTTATTAAAAATGTCAATAAGATACTGAGTACAAGATACAAAAGGATCTTGTATCTTAGATACAAGTATTCGCGGTACTGCCAAACTCTGATATTATTAGTGGTGTAAACATTTCTAAAAAAATTGAACACGTTCAATTTTCATTAACAAAAATCGAAGTCTTAGCTCAAAACTTTAAAAATAAATTTTTAAAAAAATTTTGTTTAATATTTAATTTAATATAAATTAATTCTCATATATCTTTTAAGTCAATATATTAGCCATATTTAAAATTAATAATTTTAAAGATTTATTAAAATAATTTCTTATTAATTTTTAATATGTGAAAACTTTTAGATATCATATAAAATTTAATTATTTATAAAATATTTAAATTTATAATTAAAATGTTATTAAAATATAAAACCCTTGTTAAAAACATATTTCAAATAATCACACTAAAAATAAATAAATTCTAGGGCCGTGTCCTAAGTCGGCTTAACTTGAATTAATTGTTTTTTTTTACCTAAGGCTAAAAAAATTTGATTGAGGACACCTTTTTTTATTTATTTTAGGTATTTGGTAGCATTGCTGTTTTTCTTATTTTATTCTCATTTTTTTTTGGTTATGTATTTTTTCTTTCTTTTATTTTTGTTTTTTACGTTTGCTTTTTTGTGACTATTAAGTACTAAGCCGATCTAAGATATGGCCTAAAATATATTAAATTATTATATATTTTTGTATATAATATATATTATTTAATGTTTTTAACTTCATGATTCTATTATATTAATCATAATTATTTAATAAGCATATGATATATATTATTAACAAGATACTTATTGTTATATTTAATGGTGGAACCATCATTTATATTTTATTCAGTTTATTAATACAATCACAATGTATATTCATTTACATTTTATTCAGTTTTATGATATCATGGCAAATTTAAAAATAATCTTTTTTTCTTAAAAGATTGGAATTAATATTAAATTAATAATTTTTTTTTCAAGTGAAAAATAAGTTGAGTTTTCTAAAATTGAACTAACCTAAAGAACAAAAGCGCTCGCCAGATAAAAAGAACGCATTCACGTTCAAAGTTTATCAAAAATAAAAGAAACGTCCTTCATCATTTTTCCCAAAAAAACAAAGATTGTTTATGAATGCAATCAATTTGAACGCATTCGTTTACCACAATATTATACTATAGCAAAATATAAATGTCTGGTAAATGAGGAAATTATGTAATATAAATCTTAATTTATGTAATATAAATAGAAAAATCGGCTGCTCAAAAAGTAACGATGTTACATCTTGCATCACTCTGTAAAAATTTTGAAGAAGTAACATCCGTTATATATTTCATTACTCTACAATCATTTTTAAAATGTAACGCCGTTTCTTTGCTTTTTTTAAAAGTATCAGAACCATTACTATGTAAAAAGATCGAATAAATTGTTTCTCTTATTTCATTCGAGATATATTTACTATACAAATCAAAAAAAAATTAGATTATATGTTTTAATATTTAGCTATAGCCATAGATATAATTTTAAACTAGGTCAATGGTGATTTTCAACTTTTCTCAACATTGCTTTTACCATATTGAAAATCTGTTTACCAAATAATGAGGATTAAAGGCCTCATGTGGGCTAATTTTTTACTTAACGACCTCCTGCCCGTTTTTTAAAATATTCACTTTTCCGCCTGATTATAATTTTTTAATATACCCGCTACCTATTTATCTAAAAACTTTTGTATGAACAACCCCACTTTCCGCCAAATGTTTAAATTATTTTAATAGTAGATCTAACACTTTTATTTATATTATCTCAATGTATTTTACTCACACATATTAATAAAAAAAATAACAAAAAAGCTTTTAATTTTAATTTTATATAGAAATCCTTTTTTTATTTCCCTTAAAGATTTTTTTTATCTCTTTAATAAACACCACCAAATATTATTAATAATCTTATATCCATTACAGGTTTATCTCTCAACATGTCAAAGTCAGAATTTTCTCTCACAAATTCTATTATCCCAACCCGTTTAAATATACTTCAATCAAAAAAACTCTCTCATATTGGTAATCTGGGTGTCACTTTATGTAGATAAAACCTATTATAAACCAGTAAAAACGCCGAATCCAGTTTCTAGCATCATAAGGAATAACCTGAGTCTCGTACATGATGTCATTACATGGCTTTGCACATATAAAGGGAAAAAGTGTACAAAGTACATCAATGTGGTAATACAAAACCATTAAAGATGTTATGTAATTAAATATTAATATGAAAAAACTTATATTTATTAAAAAACTATTTAGATAGATAAATCAAAATTAAATGGATATGATACCTAAGTCTATAAATATCGTTATGATTAATCATTTAAGATTTACACAACGAAATTCAAACTTAAAATCCCCCACCCTCCAGCCTGAAATATTAGGTTATATTGTAGATCTTGGGAATAGGGTTTTGCTGTTGCCTAATTCCTTTATAGACTCTAGAGCAACAATTCTCGGACTGTTGTGCGTACAAGTACGTGTGGTTTGCCCACCGTTTAGAGGGCTTTTCATTTTTTTCCAAACTTAATTTATTACGAGTAGGATGTAACTGAGTATCTAGCGTAGCTCTGTTGAACCTTCAACATCAGAGGATAAAAGCGTTTTAAATCACACGTAATTAAGAATCTAGAACCATCTACTAAAATTGACTCTAAATCATAAACTTTGCTGCTGCATAAATGAAAAAATTTTATTTGATAATATTGATATGAGTAAAAACTAAAAGAAGATGTTTAAAGCATCAAAAATAACGTTTCCAGCTATATAACTTTTCAATTGACAAAATAATAAGCCCCTTTTAAAGAAAAAAGCTAGCATTCTCAACATGTTGTAGATCTACAATATATCAACAGGCAAAGTTTGTAGACCTGAAGGTTTTAAAACAATCCTCTGGGCCGCTACATGAAAATTTTTTTTACTGATTGCAAACCTCCTCAAAAATCTATGCCTAACCCACTAAAGAATTTTGCCATCATCGACGGCGATATTTCCACATTATTAATTTCAACCTTTTTATTATAATGGTAGTCCCTTCATAAATTTTAAAATGACTTTCTACTACTAACTATCAAATCTCCTATTTCCCAAATCTGTTTAACACAGCAGACAACAAAAAATTGATAAGTATAGAATCCGCGGTTTTATATTTACCCCTAACACAACTTCCTCAATAGTCAATTTGCACTTATCGCGTTCACTTTTTTTGCAAAAATTTGACTTATAAAATATAAAATATTTGAACAGGGAATTCGTATGGCAGAATATACAATTAAAAAATCTTAAGTTTTACTATTACTACCTTTTAATAATGTTGACGGCTCGATTTGGCCAATTTTAAATTAAAATTATAGCAAAAACAATATTACGATAGCCTCTAGATTTCGCTAATAGATGTCCAATTATTTCTACCATCTATGAAAAAAATTTTAAGGCTTGTATAATATTTTTGAAAATATTGGGTTACGTTTTTTAAAAGTGGATCGTTAAAACACTACCTTTTAGGAACACAATTATGTTTTTCTTAAAAAAAAATCCTTTTAATTAGTATATATTTTTTAAATTCATTTATCATATTTATTAATTTTGTTTATAACTTATATTTTTGAAATATTAACTTAATAAAATTTTTCTGTAAAATATAATAATTTTTAATCTTAAAATGACGAGGTGTGAACTGAATAAAATAAACTTATTCATAATTATTCATAGTTAGAAAACTTTTTTACCTCATTTTTTTGGCTTGCTAAGCAGTCTGTATATATAATTAACCTATGGATCTTTCAATGCGTTATTATTAATTTTATTATGATTTTACTAATTAAATTTAGCGTTTCACAAATTGCTCGAAATAAAAAATATTTTTAAAATTGAAGATATTTAAATCTAGATTTTTGGGGAAAGCACAAGTAAGTTTTGATCAAATTGCTCAAAATTCCAAATTTTTTAAATTAAGTAATAAAATATTGATATATTTAAAAAAATATATAATTATTTTGAAAAAGCAGGAATAAAATTAAAATGGTAAAAAAATAAATTAAATAGGTTTCTTATAACTAAACTAGTTTAGATAAATTAAGGGAGGAATGCCAACATACTTATTTACAACATCATCAATATTCAGTCTTGGTAATTAATCCTTTTAAAAGGGTATGACTAAATACTGAATTGCTAAAATGAATTGCTAAAAAGTAATTAATCATAATCAATCAAAATTTTATTATGTATATTTTATTTAATGAAAATTTTTAAAACTTAAATATACTTAAATTATTTTTTTATTAAATGAAGGATACAGATTAAATATCATATAATATATAATTTTATTTTGAGTTAATATTATTATAAAAGAAATATTTTCATAGCTTATTAAAACATAAATAAATTTTTTTCAAATTTATAAATTAACAAATATATATCCGTAAGAGGGCGTTATATGCGTAAATATGTAAATATCATTTTAGGAAATCGGAATGATGATTGGATAGCGCTTTTTTTATATTTGAGTATATATACATATGAAAAACCTAAAAATTAAAAAAAAAATTTAGGTTTCTTTGATGTTTAATTTATGAGTGGGTTTAGAATAGTAAAATAATGGAAATTTTCTAAGGTAAATATTGCTGGCGTTATTTATCAAAATCTCTTAATTTTTGTTTTATACGTGAATATTTACGTGCTAAGCATTATCCTAAAAAATCTTTTGAAAATAATTTGATTTGACCGATTGCCGAGCTTAAAACCGACTACTTACTAAATATTCGATTGACCAAATTTACTAGTAATACAATTTGAAAAATTTTGATTTTCGTTTTATATATCTATAAATACGTATAAAACATAATCTCAAAAAATATTTTTAAAATATCGCTATTTGGCGGATAACCGACTCGTAGCCCACCCAATGACTAAATACTGAATTGCTGGCATTTTACAAAATATCTTAATTTTTGTTTTATATGTGTATATTTACGTGCTAAGCATTATCCTAAAAAAATTTTTGAAAATAATTTGATTTGACCGATTGCCGAGCTCAAAACCGACCACTTACTAAATATTCGATTGACCAAATTTACTAGTAATATAATTTGAAAAATGTTGATTTTTGTTTTATAAGTCTATAAATACGTGTAAAACATAATTCTTAAAAATATTTTAAAAATATCGTGATTTGACGGATAACCGACTCGTAGCCCACCCAATGACTAAATACTGAATTGCTGGCGTTTTAAATCAAAATATCTTAATTTTTGTTTTATATGTGTATATTTACGTGCTAAGCATTATCCTAAAAAAATTTTTGAAAATAATTTGATTTGACCGATTGCCGAGCTCAAAACCGACCACTTACTAAATATTCGATTGACCAAATTTACTAGTAATATAATTTGAAAAATGTTGATTTTCGTTTTATAAGTCTATAAATACGTATAAAACATAATCCCAAAAAATATTTTTAAAATATCTCTATTTGACGGATAACCGACTCGTAGCCCACCCAATGACTAAATACTGAATTGCTGGCGTTTTAAATCAAAATATCTTAATTTTTGTTTTATATGTGTATATTTACGTGCTAAGCATTATCCTAAAAAATCTTTTGAAAATAATTTGATTTGACCGATTGCCGAGCTCAAAACCGACCACTTACTAAATATTCGACCAAATTTACTATAAATTCTTAGTTATAAATTTATATAATTTTTGTATTAACACTTAAAATTTATGCAATACTATATGCTAAAGTATTTTTATTTTTATATAATAAATAAAATCTATAATACTCTCTAAAAATGTGTTATGTGCAAATATTTCAGATAATTTTAATTGTCTAAGAGATAAGCAATTGAGATTCAAAAAAGGGGCGTTTAAACCCCCTCCCCATGATTATATTCTTTCTAATATTTTTTTATTTTCCTTTATTATTTATATTCGAAATTATTATATTTTCCTGAATATTTTAAAAATATTTGGCATTATTTTAAAAATAAAAAAATTTGAGTTAGAAGTATATAAAAAATAATAAACAAATAAATAAATAAATACTTTTAAATAATAGCCGTTAAAATTTAAAATTGTTTTATAATTATAAATCATATTTTTGCTATTAAAATGTCTGATCTGTTCTCAAAGTTTTTATTTTGGTAAAATATATATTTAATAATATATTTTAAAATTTTATTATAGGTTAAAGGAAACGTTTATCCGCCAAATAGCGATATTCTAAAAATATTTTTTAGAATTATGTTTTACACGTATTTATAGACATATAATACGAAAATCAACATTTTTCAAATTGTATTACTAGTAAATTTGGTCAATCGAATATTTAGTAAATGGTCGGTTTTAAGCTCGGCAATCGGTCAAATCAAATTATTTTCAAAAAATTTTTTAGGATAATGCTTAGCACGTAAATATACACATATAAAACAAAAATTAAGATATTTTGATTTAAAACGCCAGCAATTCATTATTTAGTCATTGGGTGGGCTACGAGTCGGTTATCCGCCAAATAGCGATATTTTAAAAATATTTTTTGGGATTATGTTTTATACGTATTTATAGATACATAAAACGAAAATCAACATTTTTCAAATTGTATTACAAGTAAATTTGGTCAATCGAATATTTAGTAATTGGTCGGTTTTGAGCTCGGCAATCGGTCAAATCAAATTATTTTCAAAAAATTTTTTAGGATAATGCTTAGCACGTAAATATACACATATAAAACAAAAATTAAGATATTTTGATTTAAAACGCCAGCAATTCATTATTTAGTCATTGGGTGGGCTACGAGTCGGTTATCCGCCAAATAGCGATATTTTAAAAATATTTTTTGAGATTATGTTTTATACGTATTTATAGATATATAAAACGAAAATCAACATTTTTCAAATTGTATTACTAGTAAATTTGGTCAATCGAATATTTAGTAAATGGTCGGTTTTAAGCTCGGCAATCGGTCAAATCAAATTATTTTCAAAAAATTTTTTAGGATAATGCTTAGCACGTAAATATACACATATAAAACAAAAGTTAAGAGATTTTGATAAATAACGCCAGCAATATTTACCTTAGAAAATTTCCATTATTTTACTATTCTAAACCTACTCATAGATTAAACATCAAAGAAACCTAAATTTTTTTTTTATTTTTAGGTTTTTCATATGTATATATACTCAAATATAAAAAAAGCGCTATCCAATCATCATTCCGATTTCCTAAAATGATATTTACATATTTACGCATATAACGCCCTCTTACGGATATATATTTGTTAATTTATAAATTTGAAAAAAATTTATTTATGTTTTAATAAGCTATGAAAATATTTCTTTTATAATAATATTAACTCAAAATAAAATTATATATTATATGATATTTAATTAGTATCCTTCATTTAATAAAAAAATAATTTAAGTATATTTTAAAAAAAGTTTTAAAAATTTTCATTAAATAAAATATACATAATAAAATTTTGATTGATTATGATTAATTGCTTTTTAGCAATTCATTTTAGCAATTCAGTATTTAGTCATACCGCTTTTAAAAGGATCAAATTCCTATCACTATCTTTTCAAAAAAGGAATCAAAATTCAGGATCAACCTTTTTTAAAAAAAGGATCGCGATCACGATTTCGGAAAATAATTATGCTCTATGAAAAATTAACGAATATAAAAATAATTAAATTAAATTAAATTTATTGTAATCGAATAATATAACAATATTAATATAATTATTTATAATCAAGATTAACCTTTAAATAATTTATAGATTATTATCATTCAACATCCGCGTCCTTCATTAAGAACATATTTAGCGTATTTTCATTTATATCAGTAAGTAAAACATTAATTAAATCATCATTTGATAAAAAAATAATAATTAGGATTTGCCAAAAATTTTTTCCAATATTAATTTTTTTCTATAAAATTATTTGAAGAATCTACATATGGTTGATTCTGCAGTTTTCCAAATGGATAATTGACCTGGCAACAGATTCTGGAAGATTGATATGAGGCCAATTAAGGTTAAATTATGGGTGAATTATTGCCGCTAATATGCTGTTGCTCTCACGAAATCTATATTTAAGAATCTTAATTAAAATTATTATCGCAGCTGAGGAAAAAATAAAAGGTTCTAATTTCCTTCTATCCCTACAAAAACTCTATGTAATTTTCTTCTGGATCTACAATAGACATTAGTAAACATATACAAATAATTTATTTTATATTTAATTCAATATATAAAACTTGAGGTTGTTATATCAAATTCGCAAATGTTGTCTTGATATAATTTATGAGA
The DNA here is from genome assembly GCF_954871325.1 of Gordionus sp. m RMFG-2023. Lineage (NCBI taxonomy): Eukaryota > Metazoa > Nematomorpha > Gordioida > Chordodea > Parachordodidae > Gordionus > Gordionus sp. m RMFG-2023. The sequence continues at coordinate 45,824,172 of NC_088776.1, forward strand.
AAAATATAAAAATGACTGAGGATGCTGAGAGATATTCAAAAAATAAATTATTTTACATTTTTTTATTTATTTATATACTTTCTAAGTAAAAAAATAAATTTATAAAAGGATCGAATATTAACAAATTGATTTCATTCTAAATTTAAGAGGAAATCGTAAATCTGGGTAAATTGCCAAAATTAGGATCGAATCCAAAATCTCTGATCCTTTAACAATTCTATCAATATCTAATTTTGCAAATAAGGTTATCCCATAGATAAGATTAAATTATTTAGAAACAGATTCCTATCGCGCTTTGATGAAATAAATGTAATTATATCACATAATTTAAATTAAAACATTTTCTGCTATAATTTCATAATCGTTTTTTTCCCTTGATAATACCCTTTAAATTAAGATTAATACGTAGAAAACATTGTGCTATATAATGGCCTTCCTGCTATTATATTCCAAATATCTATATATTTAAACTGTAACATTTTTTTTGATCTTGTCAAAGTAAGAGATGACAATTTTTTAAGATAATCAGTCAATTTATCATCTCCTTTACTTTGATAGATAATTTATTAAATGCCTATTTTTTTGGTTAATGGATTAGCATTGTTTGATTTATAATGAAGTTATAATAAACAAAATATTCACTAGCGATAAATAATATACAAAACATATAAAGTCGAATTTCTCATTAGTTACGCTATCCTTTTCCTAATAAAAGAACAAATGAATAAATATGTAAATTTGGAATATAATTTATTTTATTCAATTTTTTTTTTTATCTTTTTTATTTATTTATATTGTAAATATTTAAATTTGTTTATAATTTTTTGTAGCTCTTATATGGGGGGGGGAGTGTACTTTTCTATAGTTTAATACGCTTTAAATGTATATATCGCCTCGCAAACTTAATAAAATAGTTGCTTAAAAGTCCCCAAGCCTTATATTCTTTAAGGTGATTTTTTTTATTAAATCTAAAAACCATGAAAATCTTATATATTTGGCTATGTATAATATTTTTTATAGAAGATAAACAACTATTATTTTAAATCTACTTTTAAAAAATTAATGTCTTAAATTTAATACACCAATCTAGTGTTGTTAAACTCGTTTTGAGCCGATTTTTAAAAACGGCTAACTCAATATTTCGTTCAGAATAGTAATACGAAAGCCTGAAGATTTTGTTTGTAGAAGGAACAATGGTTTGGACATCTATTACCGAAATCTCGAGGCTTAGACAATATTTTTCTGGCTAAAATATTGAATTAGCCGTTTTTAAAAATCGGCTCAAAACGAGCCGTTTAACAACACTACACCAATCCATTCTTAATATACTTGTCATTTCTCACTCTATCTGTCAATTCTCTTTTAATTACACTGCTTGAGTATATTTATTAAAAGCATATGTCTGATATTATTTAAAAACCAAAATTTTCTTATTATGGGGAAAAGAGCGGGTCAGCTTTTTACTCAAGACTCAAAAAAACAAAAAATTTTAGATACGTCTGAAAGAGTTAAAGAATCAGAAAGATGTTTATATTATACGAATAAAATTAAAATACCAGATATGTTTAATGTTAATGCTATGTATTTAAAGGATATTCTAAGTATGAATAAAGAAGAGTATGTTTCTTCAGCACATTTTAATTATTGTATTGATATAAATTGGCTTACAAGCCAATATCCTGATGAAAATAAGTATATTTTATTTATTTAAAGATATATAGATTTATATAGGAATAAGCCTATATTAATTATTCATGGTTTTAAAGGGAATGATAAAGAAATGCTAGAAAACAGCAGTAAAATGTACAGTAACATAAATTTTGTTCAAGCTAAACTTAATATACCATTTGGCACCCATCACACCAAAATGATTTTTATTTTATACAAGGATGGATTGAGAGTCATTATACTTACAGGTTTCTTTTTAAACAACAGCTTTATTATATATATATATCAGCAAATATGATACAAGAAGATTGGGATGCAAAAACACAAGGTTTTTGGATAAGTCCCAAGTTCCCTATCCAGAAGGATAAAAAATCTTGTGACGATTTTGATTTTAAAAAAGATTTGCTTGCATATCTTGCTTCATACCAGTCTCCAAAGTTAAAAAGTCATTAAAAATATAAATTCATTATATTACTTAAATTTTCAGCTTGGGAAAATCATATCCAATCCCATGATATGTCTTTAGCTAATGTTAAATTAGTGGCATCTGTTCCAGGCAGACACATTGGAAAAAATATAAATGAATGGGGACATTTAAAATTACGAAATATCTTAAGTAAACATGGTCCTAAAGATGACAAGAAGGATATAATTATAGGTCAATGCTCTAGCATTGGCTCTTTAGGAAGTAAAAAAGAATCATGGTTGTGCAATGAATTTTTAGGCTCCTTACTACAAATTGAAAGCACCACAAAAAAATTTTTTGATAAAAATTATAAACCACAACATTTACAAAACACAACAGCTAAGAATGATTCATTTCATTTGGTAAATAATTTTATACTTAATTTACCCTCCTTTAAATGTGGTAACATACTTGTTATTTTTTTCCATGTGTTTCTTTATCCAAATATCTATTTATTTTTCAAAAATATTTGAATCATAGCTTTAAAAGTATACATTATATTTATTTAATGTAAAGAAAATTTTGTCTAATAAATTAATTAGGGTCAAATTAATATATGTGAACTGGACTATAGAATTTTCATAATTTTTCCAATCAGTTTTGTCAATGGGAAAGATACCATGTAGGCATAGTTAAGATTTTGCTGAGGGGTGAGGAAGCACTATTAGGTATGTTTTTTCTCCATAAATTTATTGGAGGTTAGTTTCACTTATTGTAGGCATTTGGCAATGTTAGATTTTTATCATAATAATTATGGTCTTTCACTTTTTTTTAAAATTAATATTCCTTTTTTTATAAAAAAAATTGAATTATAGTCATTATATTAAAAAGTTATTAACTTTTACTGATTTTTCTTTCAAATCCTTGGTTATATATTGTATACATTTTGGGAGGAGAGGAAGGGGTGTGTAAGGGGGGGGGTCTATTAGTTTAAAATGATATTTCGTAGAACATACAAATTTCAGAAGGGGGGATTAATACAGAATAAAAGATCTTCAATTTATTTCAAAATAACAAACAATTTTCATCATAAAGTCATAAAAACAATTAAATATATTTATTCCTTCTTGAAGACGAAAAAAAAATTAAGATATAATTTTAAACATCCGCCAAAAATGATATTGATGCAAGCACTCAGAATGGGCCTTATAATTTTTCTTCTAGCAGGGTAAACATATCACTACCCTCCACATTACCTATAATTTATGGAGGGTATTCACTTCCATACCTTCCTCTGTAAGCTGGGGATTTACAAATAAGAAGAAATATTTATAAGTGCCAGAGGAAAATAATTTATTTGTGTTTTACTATAATAGAATAATATCTATAAAAGCATAAGAAAAACAAAATAATTGAAAATTTTGCCAAGTCCTGCCCGACTCGATTTGAAATTTTAAAATAAAGGAGCGTATTTGAGAAAATGTATATTCAAATTTATGTAGAATTTAATATATACATACAACACAATGATGATATTTAGATTTAATCATAAATACGCTGACCTAAAAATGGTATTTTTTTCTAGGTTTTTCCAACTTTGGAAAACGTTAAAAATAGTTTTGAAGGTTATATAGCTGGGGGATCTATACCTTACTCAAATCAAACTCACTCAAAACAAAAATATCTTTCGGATCATATGTGCGAGTGGAAATCGAATGCTTTAGGGCGCTCCAGGGCCTCGCCGCATATCAAAACGTATGCTAGAATCAGTGAAGATGGAACGAAATTGCGTTGGCTTTTATTGACAAGGTTTTAATAAATTAATTTTGATATTGGGAAAAATATTTAATATGATACAAGCCAAAAGAGTTATAATAATTTCGATAGTTTTTTCTTAAATTTATATTGCATCCATATCACCTTAGGCCATTCACCAATACCCGATTCTAATTTTTTATGAAATAAAATATAATCCAAAACAAATTTTAAATTTATAAGGAAAAAGGTGAAATATTTAAAGAATTAATAAGTAAGGCACCAATTACTTTATTTCGTAGTAAAATTGATTTAAAATTAATAAGTAAAGTAATAAATATTCACGTAAACCAGATATTTAGAACTTATGTATGTTATCCGTTTTGGCATAACCAATTTTTGCCATAATTTTTTTTTACCCTTTAACCATCTACTAAAGAGATTAAAGCAATAATATGTACTAATTAAGCTCTACTTAATGGTTTGGTATAATTTTCAGAGTTAGTGTTTCCAAAATCTGGGCTGCCTGGTCACCCTCAGTAAATGGGAGAGTACCGCAAAATAAAATGAAATATACCATATTGACCAAACTTCCACAATATCTACCGCAATTTAATTTCCACAAGATTTTTATTCAAAAATAAATTTTTTAAGATAAAAATTTATAAACCAAAAAGTGTCCAAATTATGTTGCATTATTTTCTTTTTATTGATTATAAATTGAAATAAAGAAAATCAACTATTTTTTTTAATCCAGGGATACGAACCGTAACGAATATCAATTCGGTTTAGACAAAAATAAAAGTTCTGGGTTGGGTCTTAAAGAAATAATAATATCGTTTCGGTTTGATACTTTAAAAACGGGTTGATTTTTTTTTCCATACAACCTAATTAGAAATATGTAAAGAACAGCGCATCTTTTAAAATTTTCTCTATTCCAAAAATAATAAGATTAAATATATTAAAATATTTTTAATATTCTCAAATTATATTTATAAGGAGAAAGAATAGATAAATGGCTGAGAATAAGTTAACCTGGGTAGTTGGCACAGTCAAATAGCAATATACAAATATTAATATTTTTTAAAAGAATTAGTATATCAAAAGATTTAGACCAGACCTTGGTTTGGTTTAGGTTCGGATGGCTAATCTTTTAACTGTTGAGGTTCGATTCAGATCCTTTAAATAATAGAGTTTAATACCAGTTTAACTATATGATTCAGGGTAAGTTTGTATCCCTGTTTAGATAGTAAGTTTTGTTTTATCAGGTTTTGAGATTTTATTTCAAAAAACATCCTTTAGATTTATGGATTATGAAAAATTTTCCTTAGATAGTACTTCCTCCTACATCATCATAAGTAAAAGGCAAAATCATTAAAATATGATCCACATGTGAATAATATTCGGGGGATGTAATTATTTCACATGACCCTCAAAAATTAAGTATGCTACTTTTTTAATTGAACGAACGTGAAAACCGAACTTAATGCTTGTTTAGAGTGCGTTTTGTATGTAGACGTTTCATTTAAAATATTTTGCCTCATTTTTCCAAATGAATAAACTTGATATTAAATGGGAATATATTTAATATTAAAGTTTAGGAATAAATAGGTGAAACAGCTATAATGCTAATTGGCTATTTATTATAGATTTTGTTGCTCACTTAATTAATTTTGTTGGAATTATGTTAATTTTCTATTACATTTGTTCATTTGCAGAGTTATTAACATCAAGATACAAAAATGTTGAAGGTATATTTAGATGTTTTTCGAGATATCTATATTTAGATAAATTTAGATATATTGTTTTAAGTTTTTCTTATTAAAAATTTTAATTCAATTCATTAAATATTCTGTCCGATAACTTCTCACTTATCAGAATTTATCCATTTATTATAAAATTTGATCTTTCGGAACTTTTATAAGAAACAACTTTATGCATATTTGCTCTTACATGCTCATTGACTTAAATTTTCTCATTTTCCATTAAATTTGCTTTAATATCAAAATTAGTCTTGGCAATTTTAGGCGGAATGGCTCTAGGAGAAGAGTCAGTACACCCTATACTCATAGTTTGTTATTTTTAAAATAAACACTAAAACATATACAATATAGTTGTGTTACTTATTTTTATAATGAATAAACAAATTTTTAATTTGATTATAGTTATTTAAAATTATACATAGACAATAATTAAATATACATATAATAAAATATGTATAAAAAAATTGAAGATATGACCGATTGATGGCTTAAGGCCCGCATAAGGGGACCACCATATAAAAAATATATAACAAAAATTTATCCACAATTTAAAAATTTTTACCTGGCAACTCTGTTCACTTTACGCTTAAAGCATGACGTCATAGTTTTGATTTTGTTTTATAACTTGGTTTCATTTTTGTGGTTCGTAAAACTGATTGAGAATTTATAAGTACTCGATATTTAGTTCCTATATATATATTTCATTCTGACATGATGCCAATTTGAAACTTTTTCTTGTTTATAAAATTTTACCAAACGAATAAAAATAATATACGATTAAGCACCAGACAATTGATAAAATTTTCAGAATATTCTCAGGAGCTTTATTAATAGTAAAGTTGGGCAAAAATTTTTGCTAATAATTTTTTCCTTTTATATAGGCGACTATACTTGTTAAAACACTCAACTAATGAAGCAGGAAACATTGGCATAGATTTTAGAATTTGTGCTTCCAAGTGTTTACAAATACATATTTTTTTCCTGTTATTTATGGAATTTATTCAAAATTTAAAAATAATGCCGCGTGATTCAATAATTACAATGATCAAAATTGATAATTTCAAAACATTCCCAAGTTCTAAAATATAGTTACGCCTATTGCATGACCGTGAATATTCTACCTAGAAAAGAGTTGAATAACTGACAACTCTTTTTTTTAAATATTTTATTTATCTAATATGTATACTTTCTTATTCTTAAATTAGTAACCCGGGTCTTAAAATTAATTTTTTGAAAACAAACTAATGTCGGTAAAAGTATCGAAAAAGGATTTAAATTATGAGCGGGGTCAGAATATTAATACTTTTTCCTCATTCTTGTCAGGCCTTTTTTCTGATTCAAATCATGAAACGATCCAATGAATATATCTGCAATACATCATATGTATAATATAATTCTCTTTGACATGATTAATAATTTAATTTTTTTTCATTTGAAAAAATAAATAAAATAAAACTTAGCGCTAATCTTTCAAAAGCCGCGTGGGGAACCCTAGAAAAGAACAACACGCAATTAGCTATAAGATCTTACGAGTTGGGAGTTTTATTTTTACCAAAATTTTGTGGAATCCTTGATCAAGATTATTTTAACTTATCGGGAAGTTATATAAATAATGAGATCAAACAAATACCTCGAATGTATTTGCCTTACGATTACCCTTTAGCCAAATACAGTTCAAACGATAACCCCTGGTTTGTTGATTTGGAGCATGGGCCAAAAGAGAGAGATATTTTGAATAACACTTGGCCGCCTAAATAAATTTTTTTAAATATACTGATCGATTTTATTTTTTTAATAAGTTTACATATTATTGTTAATTTATTCACTAATTTTTATATTTTGTAAATAAAATTAATACAGAAAGATGGAGAATTATGGGTATTTATTTGCATAAAATTATCAATTTTACTTGGGATTTATAAAATTTGCCCTAAAACACGATTTCGATACCTTCATATATTAATTGTTAGTCATGTAATATTCGAACATTTTTTCCTCAGGGGGGGGGGGCTAAGGTGCCTCTTTATTATTAAATAAATAATTACTTAGAATTTACTGTTTTAAAAGGGAAAAGAAGAATATCAGGAGAGGCAAACTTATCCCTAATTAGGCAGAACTACAGAAGTAACATTTGCACGGTCCGGCCTAGATTTTTTTAAAATATATATTACATTTCGTTTAAATGTAGATTCATAGATTTTATAATAATAATCAATATCATAAAAATCAACGATATCTTTTATTAATGCTTGAATTCATTCAAATTAATAATTAAAGAAAATTTATACATATTCTTACAATTAATTGTAAGCATAATATAGTATCGCATTTTGAATTAATAAAAATTTCTTATGACATTGTAAAAAACATTCTTTAATTTTTTTTAAATGTATTCAGTAGAGCTGTGCCGAACCATATATTTTTCACCGATCCTATCCGCTATTTATACTGATTTTATTACTTCCCCCCTTGAACCAAATGTAATTAAGAAATCAATATTTTTTATTCAAAAAATCGAATAATGCATTTAATTATTATTTTTTTCTACAATTAAGACTATAATAAAAAAATATATTTCATAATATATCCATTTTATGTTGGTATGAATTATAAAATTGTAATAATTAATATATAAAATTGTAATATTTAATATATAAAATTATAATATATTAGAATTTTTAAAATAAATATATCCTGAGACCTGCAGAGGTACCATTTGAACTGCCCGGCCCGGATTTTTTTTCCAAAAATTTTTTAAGGCCCTGCCTGGCCCGAGTTTTATATTTTAAGGGCCTGCCCGGCTTTTTTTTAAAAAAAATTTCATGCCCTGCCTAGATTTTTTTTAAAATATATTTTATTTTTTTTTTGATTTTTAGCTAATAGTGGTGATTTCAAATATTTGGTTTTAAAATATACGCCCGGCAGGGCTGGGCCTGCAGGTCTTTGATAAAATCCTCTAGATTTTCTGGCAATAAGCTTCTAAGATATGGATTATCTATATCCCCTGCCGTACTGAAGGCAGACTCTGATTCCGCAGATAATGCATTTTGCAAAATTATCTTTATCTTTTGAAAAATATTTCCATAATTCAGATATTATATTTAAAAAATTCTTTTATTTATATAAATAATAAAATTGGCGTTACTATTTAAAAAGATTTAAAATAAATAAAATTTTGGTTGTTCCTTTCTATTTTTATAAAAAAACTTTTAAAATACTAGAAATCTATTTAAAAGACGAAATAAAATTTAGATGGTGTTGTGCATTTGCATTGTTTAAAAAAAAAATTATTTAGAAAATATAATAAATAACAAAAAAAAAGAAAAATAATTAGATCGGATCGGGTTTTACAGGTATCGGCCCGATCCGATATTTTGGAAAACGCTAAATATCGGCGCCCTAGTATTCAGACCCATGGTATTGTTTACCATCCCAGTGGATATGCTTCTTTATGAACAATCAATTGAAATTGCCACATATATAAGATTTAGATTTAGCTCGTAGATATTTTGTTAATGGTAGAATTTAAAAATCCTATAAAAACATTTATTTAATTGATGAATTAAAATTAGCAGGATTATGATAATTTGTAGATGTTGAATAAAAAGATTCTTTTAAAAAATCTGTGCTACATAGACATGAGTATTTGTTTGGTTTAAATATTTCTCTTTAAACTGCATGGCTTCTACTTAAAAGAGCCTTATTGTTAATTAGAAACCTAGATAATTAAAAAAAATAATCATCATTTTGATTCAAAGCCACATCTTATTCTATATAGAAATAAAGTGATCAAGAATAAAAATAATTTTAAAAAAGAAGTCAGAGATATTAACATTATGTTTGTAAATTAAAAAATAGTAAAAAATATGTATGTTACAGAAATTAATTACAATTATTGAATTATTTTTTTTACTCATGATATTATATATTATAACATTCAAATTTAACTTATTTTTTAATATATAAAGATTGTTAAAGGTTTAAAAATTTCAGAATGTAATTTAATAAAAACAGAAAAATATATAAATAAATGCTATTACATATATTTCATTAACTATTAATTACTTGTGACAAAATACATCCTTTTTTTATGCTGAACATAAGATTTATTAAAATTAATGCATATGATAATAATCGCTATTTTACAAATGGCTGCCAAATGAATATAACATATAACTGAGCGTTGAGCAGTCTGTTAATATAAGTCTATGAATAGATACAATACAGTATTGTGCAAATTTCAAAACATTTCCATATTTTTTAATTCGTTTGTAAATAAAATAAAACTTGTAAAATTTAGTGCTGTAAAGTAACGTCTTTAATAACTTCATTACCTTTTTTGAAGAAAAGAAACGCCATTCGTTAACTTCTTCTAGAGGTAACGAGTAACGGTAACGCGTTTCTTTTTTTTTGAGTAACAATAACGCAAAACGTTACTTAAAATTTTTTCTTAAAAAAATATTAAAAAAAGAAAATCATATTTTATTATATACTTAAAATTACTTTTGTTGCTATTAATTTAACTTCAAATTATTAATAAATTTAAAGAATAAAATAGTGATTTTAAAAAATTTTGTTTAAATAAATATGTATTTTTAAATAAATAGTTATATGGAATAAAACTAAAGCAATATTGTTTTAGAGAACTGAACCTGGATATTTTGCCTGATTCCTTTAAATAATATATCAGAATTATGAATATAAAACTGAAAAATTATATTTGACAATCATAATTTCAATTTTTAATGTTTTCCTTGACAATAAGCTTAGTGAGGAATTAAAAGCAATTAAATTTTTAAAAGATTTCTCTTCAATTTAATAAAAAATGCAGGAATTAAACATTTTGATTAAAAAATTATAGACATTCCTCAAAAATGAAAGAGATTAGTTAACATTTGAATAGTAATAAACAAATTTTAAGCCAATCATCTCACTCATTGAGATGCAGAATTCATCTCTAAATCAATTACAAAAATAGCACAATCAGCTGCTGATAAATTAGTTTTTAATTTTGTAATTTAAGAATTACAACTATTTTCAATTGTAGAAAACATTGCATTTATTAATATTATCAAAAAATTGTAGCTAACTAAAAATGTGATGTCTTATCATACCCTGGTATTAAAAATTAATGGCAAATAAATTAGTGAATTTATTGTGTACCCCAAAAATTGTCTATTCAACTGTAGAATCTTGATCAGCTCATCATCGGATTTTATAAATTGATAATATTGTCTTTTAAAAAAGTTCTTATTTAGGGATGAGGTTCATTGGCTACACCCAAACACTCTTGAGAGGGTTTCAGAGCTTCTAACCCAAAAACACACATTTGTTTATTTAGCAAAAATAATCTTTGAAATTTTTACCACATATAAGATACAAAATAAAGTAACCAAATGCATTACCGACAATGCTAGAAATTATATAAAAGCTTTCAAGTTTAAAAATTATAATATGTTTATTAAAAATTTATTAGAGTCAGTGGCGTCGCTAGGGGGGGGGAGGGGCGCATAGGGGCTCGAGCCCCCTGAAAAATTTGAATAGCCCCCTGAAGCAAAAATTTTTTTTTAATGGCTCCTTAATATCCCCTTGAACTAAAAATAAATTTTTTTGATTGCCCACTGAAAATGATTTCTTTTATAATTCCATTAAGTAATATTTAAATATAATTTTATTATTTAGAAATTAATAATACTATTTAAATTTTTATTAAATGAATATTATTTTAATTATTAGATTAGATTAATACATATAAATTATATTTTCACTATGTTAGCTTGCAATCAAATTCTGTATTAAAAATATAATATCAATAACTCACTAAATATTAATTTAGCTTTGCCAGTTGAAATTTAATTGACTTTTATTATTTAAATTTTTATTTAACCCTAATTAAATAAATATAATCATATATTATTTGAAATTAACAAATTTAATATTGTGCCGAGTTCAAAATTACTAATCAACTGTATATTTATTTTGAAATTATATTATCATACCTTAAAAATATTTTCAAGGTCCAAATAAGTATAAGACATTTCTTTATAAAAAGTAAGTAAACATATAGTTTATAATCCTCTACTATAAACAGTTGTTTATAAAATATTAGATATAAAGCCACTTTTATAGACGTATTTGACAGTTATATAATATGTTACAGTTAATATTATAATAAATTTTACTACTAAATGGTTTTGATAATAAATATAATAACAAATTGCATTCAAGTATTTAACGCCATCTATTTAGTTATATATAATTAAATCAATTAAACCCTTATTATTCATCCTGCAATAGATGTAATAAATTTGATATCTTTTCTTCTCTTTTTTGCCTATTTTTAGGAAAGCTATTTTTTTCATTTTTGAAAAACATTCTTGAGTTAAATTTTTAATACAAGTATATTTTTGATATTATTACAAACTACTATTATTTTAATATATAATATACCAAGGTGGTGCGATTTTATATAAAATCTTAATTGTTTGATCATATCATTCTGGTCCTTATTTTATAGTTAGAAAATGTTTCATTTCTAATATGGCATTGCCGTGTAAATAAAACTCCAGGCTTCAATATATTTGAATAATTATTTCTTCCAAAGATTTTTAGTATTTTTATTTTATCAATTTATCCAACATAATAAATTCTAATATTAGTTTACATCGTGAGTGTCATGGCTATTACTGCATATTAACCAGCATCTATTATTTGTGTTACTATGTAATTTAAGATTATTACTATAACGGCTGAGAGCATATAATTGCATATTTTAGGTAAACAATAATGGTCAACTGTGTAGTTTATATATCATTTAAAATGGAAGATAATCTTAGAAATTTAATATCTCACAATAATTTTCTCGATTACTTATCTAGCTTCCATCATGTCATCTAAGAGGAAGCTCTAACCACCATATAGTTTTATGATTTGGATTGGTCGTTTATACTCTCTCCTTCAAAAATTGTTGATTTGGTTTAGGCCTATAAATTTTTCCTTATTAGTCCATTCTATAAAACATTGTCTAAAATGGTTACAGAGAATTATACTAGTTTTTGATAACTTTATGTCAATGTAAGTTGATAAGAATTATATTTTTGCATTATGTGATTTTTTATATGCCAGTTTATTCTGTATGCATAATATAATTAATGACAAAATATGAAAATCAGAAAAATTGTTCAGAGTTAACAAATTTTAAAAAAGTATAATATATTAATATAAAACCCGGCCGTAGTCCGGCCAAAAGCGGGGCGAAGGCCAGCAATTGGGGGGTATGGGCTCTTCGCCTTATAAAATTTTTTAAGCCCCCTGAGATTGTGAAGGCTAGCGACGCCCCTGATTAGAGTATATGAAAAAGGAGAGTAATCGGACGATGATTTACTTCATTTGTCATCATTATTTGATTTATTTGAAAATCAAAATACTAATGATAGTATTGTATACTTACATAATCATTCCCGTTCAGCACACACTTTATATCTCATTGCAAGTGTTGACACTGAAAAGGCAGGTAACGATGTCCATTTTAAAACCATTTCTAAAATTACATTTTCTAAGTATAAGCTATTGTGGAATAAACATGGGCAATCTTCAAACTGTGCAGCCGTTTTTAAACCGGTTATAACAAGATGAAACATCTTTTTATAACTCCGAGAAATTAATAGATAGTCTTGTTAAGGAGAATTGCCAAAAATTTGACGAATCTTTTGATAAATCTGAATTACAGAGATTTTTTCATGGATGAATGAATATTGTAAGTTAATTAAGAAATATGATATGTATATATATGATTTTATAGGTTATGAAACCGATTGCTATAGCTCTTTCAATTTTAGAGAGCGAAGAAAAAATGCATTTGGGATATCTTACTCCCACGATAACTATTATAATATTAAAACTTGAAAAATGGATTTAAATAATTTCAAGTTTTGAAGCCGCTTATTAATTCAATCCTATAAGGCAAGATAAAAGGTATACAGTTCAATTATTGCTTACAATTTATATTTTGATTATCTTTTATTTCAATAGATTCAAACCATCTATAAAGATGAATATATACTATCCGCAATAATTCACCCTCTATTTAAATTGGATTGGCCCTGAATAAAATTAGAGGTCAACAAAGGAAGAATGCAAGAAATTATATACAGTTTGAGAAAAGATCTAGATAAAGTAAGAGCAAACTTAATTCCTTTATCCAACACATACCAGAATATTTTCTGATAAAGATAAAAAAAAATTTGATGAGGAAATGAATGAAGGTTACGTGTGAAGATGATCTATTAAGTTTTTTTTGAAAATAAATATAATTCTTTAAATATTTTTAATAAATCCCCGAATTAAAAATTTTATTTATAAAATATAATACAACTCTCTCATCCTCTGCTTCAATTGAACGTGTGTTTAGCACTGCGAAAGCTTTGAGTACTAAGCGCTCTTGTTTGTCTGATCAAAATTTTGAAAATCAATTGTTGCTAATAACAATTAAAAAATTGGTACAAAAAGATGTTATCTTATATATAATATATTATTTTTGTATAATTTTATATGAAAATTTATAAAAAGATCTTATCTTATTATATATTCTTTTTGTATAGTTTTATTTATATTATATATTGTAGGAAAAAATAAATATTTGTAAATAATATTTAATTTTTTAAGTAACAGTAACCTGTTACTTTTTTGAATAGTAAGTAACGCGCGTTCCTTTTTCAAAAAGGTAAAGAGTAACGGTATCGAGTTTATTTTTTGTAGTAACGTTTAAAGCACTAGTAAATATTGATAAGAATATATAATATGTTGTTTTAATAATTTTTTATTTTATAAGTCAAATAATTCTATTTTCAAATAAATTTAAAAATAAGGAAATGTTTTTCATCAAAACTGGTCAACACTGTAAAATTATGTTTAGAATTAAAATCACTTAATTTAACGTTTATGTAAAAATATAAATATATGTAATTTATTTATAATAGAATTAGTAAATTTATGTTTAGAATAAGAATCAGTAAATTTATGTTACCGCAATGTCCTTGAGTTGGACTAGCAGGATAAGCATAAGGGGTAATTTATTTTCATTAATCCAAATATTTCATATTGGATAAAACTAAAAAATTTATACTTTATATTTTACATTTCTATTTAGGCAAGAATCTAGGTTACTACTTATTCGCTTTTTTAAAAAATATGTGCTAGCAACTAACCCTTAGAATGATGGGTAAATCAGAGATTTCCCTGGATGAATTAATAATTTGCCCATCTTATGAGCTATGAATTAAAATTTTAGATCTAAAATAAGGCATGCAAAACCATCATCTAACAATATTTATAAATATATAAGTAAAAGATTTTAGGTGTTCAAATTTCTGATTCATCCTCAAACGAAGGAGAAATATCTGATTGACCCGTTACTCTGACGGGTTAGCTACTAGTAAATTTATAATACTTTAAATTGTGTTTACAATTAACCCTTTAAAGTCCTGTGAGTTAATTTGACATCATCAACTTGCATATTTTTATAACTAAGAAAGCTTAATGATTTAATTTGGCATCACAATATAAATATAAAATAAATTAATCCTATTTTATTAATTCTCAAGGTAATATATGCTTTTGCTTGTATTTTAGTACGTTTTAACTTTTCACCTTCATGTTCCGATTCTGGTCAGATTATAAAAGTTCTATTTCTTTTAATTTTTATGATATACCTTCTATTATTAGTGGATTGCATATAGAATCTGACAATATTTATCATAATTCTAACATTTTTATTTTTAATATAATCTATGTATAGGCGCCCATAGACGCCAAATGGAATCATTATTTTTTATATAAATACATATAAAAAAAAAATAGTTATTAAATTATAATTTCAATCCCATTAAAAATATTCGAAAGGATAATACCTATTATGTATCTTGTATATAATATATAATAATGATTTTTACTCTTATCTATTAAGTGTTGTTAAACGACTCGTTTTGAGCCAATTTTCGAAAACGGCTAACTCAATATTTTAGCCAGAAAAATATTGCCTAAGCCATGAGATTTGGCCAATAGATGTCAAAATCTTTGTTTCTAATACAAGCAAAATCTTCAAGGCTTGCGTAATATTATTCTGGATGAAATATTGAGTTAGCCGTTTTTAAATATCGGCTGAAAACGAGCCGTTTAACAACACTAAAATCATAATAATTTAATAAGCTAATAAAATGCAACAATCTAAAAAAAATTTTAACGGCTATCTATAATTATATTATTTAAAATAATATTACAATCAAGTGCCTCTTTGAATTAGAATTTGACGATTTTGAAACTATTATACTTTTTGAACATATTTTACATTTGATAAGGATAGAATTCGTTCCTTGAATATAGGGTTTTACCGTAAAGTATTTATAATATTTGGGTCATGGTAATGTAAATTCATCTGATTCTGAATTTTCTGATTAAGAATCAGATGATGAAATAACATGCATTCTTATGCTTATCTATAAAATAATCATAAAATATAGATAATAATATTCAAATTTATATAATATACTATTAACACAGAGATGGTTAAAAAAAATCAAATGTGATAAAGGTAACAGCTGATTAAATATAAACTTTTTTTCTTAAAAAATTTGGATTGATATTTTTTATTTTCGAATGAATAGAAACAAGAAGGTTTTTAAATATGGACGAAAGTAAAACATGAACGCATTCATCAAAAAGGTAACGCGTTCACGTTCAAAGTTCGTCAAAAATAAAAGGAAGGCCGTTTATCATTTTCTTCAAGAAAATGAGTTTCATTTTTCAACAATATTAGTTTAGGTTGTGCTTAAAATTATTTTAAAAAAATTCGAAAAGTTTTCGCAAATTTTATAATTTTAATGAAATCGTATGTTTAATATTTTGAAATTTATAAATTTTCTGGAATTAAGTTTTGGACATGCTTTTTTTATATTTTAAATAGCAAATTTTATTTTCATTAAAGTTTCCAAAGTTTGTAAACACACGATAGGAATCTGCCTAGATTGTATAATACCCTTTCCTCACTTCTGCTCTGGTTGCAGAATCCCCATAGACAGCATAGGAATACACAGCTTACATAGAAGATCATGCAAAGGACGAACCAACTCAATGCAATTCCTTGATCCAGCGAGCATTGAAATCCGCCAAAATACCCGCTCTACTTGAGCCATCAGAACTTTTTAGATCTAATGGAAAGCGGCCTGACGGAATCACCCTGATCCTATGGAAACTAGGCCAATTTATGTTTGGGCAAAAACTCAAAACCTACTTGAGAAAAAGAGCAATATAAAATTCCAAAATTCTTAAATATCAGAAGATCACATCTTTATCCCAATAACACCAACTACCTTAACCTCCTTTGGTAATTATTCTTCTTCAAGGATTAAGGATTTCACATCCGCAAGCATATCCGCGAAGTGTTTTCCTCAGACAGAGACTGGCTCTAGCTATCCTTAAAGCGAATTATCAAAGTTTCAATGGCAGTCTTCTCTCCACAGATCTTCGCTAGACTCACTTTTTCTTCCTTATTCTTATCATTTTACACTTGGAATTTATTTATTTTTTAATATATAAGTTTTATGTTGACATATTAATATGAATAATAAAAATAAATAATATGAAAAAAAAAATTATATTCGGTCAATATAAATACACGTTTTTTAATATTCTCCTTAGTTTTTGGTACTTTACGAGAAATTTTTTTATTTGAAAAATTGTGTTTTTTTACGACAGCCATTAATCAATTTTCATAATATTATACTATATAAGTTTAACTATTACAACATGTTTACTTAAATATCTTTTATTTTAAATTAAATTTTGCATAAATTATTTATGAGGCTAGTTTATTCAAATATATTGCTCGAATTTAATGTTCAATAGTATTATGATGATTTAATGAAAAAGTTATTCGAAATATGTTAATGCATAATGTATTAGAAATTTTGCTATTTTTAAAAAAATATACATAATCTCCAGTCAAGGCCGTTAATTTTTTTTATATAGGCGGCATTAAAACTGATTTAATGTACATTTTTGGTTTTTATAAATTTTCTTTGAAAGTTAAGAATAATGTTGTTAAATGGCTCAATTGAGCCAATTTTTAAAAATGGCTAACAATATTTTATCAAAAAAATATTGCAAAAACCTCGAGATTTCACTAATAGATGTCCTAACCTTTAGGTCATCTATGGTCAAAATCTTCATGCTTGCGTGATATTCTTCTGAATAAAAGATTGAATTACCATTTTTAAGTTTAACAATTCTAGTTAAGAAAGAATTGTTTAAAAATATTTTTATAACTAATACAATTTACAGTCACAACTCAAATATACCCAAAATCTTTCAAATTAGTGGAAAAAACACTATTTTTTAGGCTTCTTATTTAATCCCAGAATTAAATGTATGTTACTAAGAATAAAAATCCTTTAACGATTAGGAAAATTATTGAATGATCAGAATTAGTCGGCTAAGGTTTATCAGGGAATCAAATCTTTCTAATTGATGGGTTCGGGATCATCTATATTGGGGGCGTGGGCTAGGCTTGGGCTCAGAAAAAAAATGAAGGTTAAACTCGGCCTAGGTTTTGGATTTCTCATTTAATTATAATAAATAAAATAGTACTATTCAATTTAGCAGGAAAATTTTGTTCAGTTTATTGAAATATTCTGTAAATGAATCGTTAAGTCTACAAATTTCTGAGTATTGCCCAAATTTTAAAGGAAAAGTTAAAATTTTTCTGGCTTAAATTTAATCCTCTTTTTACTTGCTGTAATTTTAAGTTAAAATAGAATCTGGTTCTTATCGAATTTGTACTGATCCAATAAGAATAAATATTATAAACTATCTATATATATAATCACCGTAATTAAGAAATGAACGTTTTTGTATATCCGTATTTTAAATTTTTTAAATATACCCGGGCCGGGCCTAAAAAAAATTTTTTTAAACATATCCGGGCCGGGCCTAAAAAATTTTTTTTAAAATATATCCGGGCCGGGCTGAAGATTGTTAAACCCGGGCCGGGCCGGGCCGGGCCTTAATATTTTTTATAAAAATTTTTACATTATGAGTGAATGGTTATAAGATTATATTATATTATAGTTATGATTAATATAATATTGGGTGATGGTTAACACTACCTAACAACCCACAGATCGATCTAATTATTAATTTCCTGCAAATTTATTCAAAATATTAATAAATTTTTTTATAATTCATATCTAAATTTTTACAACATATTTTACCAAAACAATCAAATAAAGGAATATCTTAAATAAGCCCCAATATTCAAGTATTATTAATATATTTTTTTATAATTCATATCTAAATTTTTAGAATATATTTTACCAAAACAATCAAATAAAGGATTATCACTTCTTAAAGTTTGTAATTGATTTTACTTAATATAAAGCATTTTTTAATTGAAAAATTTGTTTTACACAAGTATCATTTTATTTCTCTTTTTCTCTGTCCCAAATTCAAGCAATTACGTATGTAGTCAGGGACAGATCGCAAAATGACGGAAAACTATATAAAAGATTATATTAAATTACAAGAGGCTCAGGAAGTAAATGAAATACCATCGACCAGTCAAATTACTACTGTTGTTAAACAAACTGAATCGTTTTATGACAAATGGGGCGATGGTAATTCTGGTAATATGTCAATACCCGATGATGAATATTATAATTACATAAATAATAGATAAAACATTTAAGGTGGATAATTTGTTAGAGTGGTGGACGGCTCATCAAAGCGAATTTCCAATTTTAGCAAAATTGGCAATTCCTGCTTTAAGTGCAAGCTGTGAGCGGAATTTTTCCACTACTGGGAGAATTCTTGAAGAAAGAAGAAGTAATCTTCAACCTGAAAAGGTAGATATGCTTCTCTTTCTTCATGATAATTTGTGAATTTTTAATATCTTTCTTGAGTATAGGGTTTCGTCAATCATGCTGGTTTTTTACTTTGCAAACTGTCAAATATTTATTGCATTTATTATATTTACTTTGAGTCATGAAAGTTTTTAATCCAACATTTTTCATTATTTTTTTTTACAATATTATATAATACAATTATCTTCTTTTGTTAAAAATTTATGTTATAAAATAAATAATATTAATATTGTGCAATTAGATTATATTTTCAAAATACTATTTATTATACATGCATTTTTTTAAATGGCGATTTATTTTTATTTTATAAATTAAATAGTTAATTAAATACAATATATTATATTCTCAAAATATTTTTCATTTTTATAAATTAAATATTAGTTTTATTTTTTTTAAATGTAATATAAAATATAGTATATGACAAATATTATTAACATTTTTATGAATATTAGTTTTATTTTTGTAAATGCAATATAAAATATAGTATATACTCAAAATATCCATTTTTATAAATAACAGTTTTATAATTTATAAATTCAATATTATTCTCAAAATATTAGCTTTTTACATGCATTTTTTAAATAATAAGCGATAATACTCGCTGAAAAATATGGTAAAATATCTCATAGGTGAATTTTTGTATATACCAGGTCGAATATAATTTTAAAAAATTCCGAGCCGGGCCTGAAATTTTTAAATCCGGGCCGGGCCGTAAAAAATTTTTTAAAAAATATCCGGGCTGGGCCGGGCCGTAAAAATTTTTTTAAAAAATATCCGGGCCGGGCCTAAAAAATTTAAAACAAGGCCGGGCCGGGCCGTGCAAATGGTACCTCTGCAGGTCTCTGCCTTAATGTTAATTTTTATTTTTCTCATCACTATCCTATCTTCTTAATGTTAATTTTTATTTTTCTCATCAACTTCCTATCTTCTTAATGTTAATTTTTATTTTTTATATCAACTTTCCTATCTTCTTAATGTTAAATAATCGAAGGAGACTATATCTCTCTAATGTTAAATTTTTAGAAAATTTACGTGATACGTGATATATAGCGCTTATGCCCTCTAGTGTTGAATGCAACAGAGCTACGCTAGGTTTTCCTCATTTCCATCTTATTGGAACAGTTAAATTTGGGTATAAAAGTTAAAATATGAGGAGCCCTCCACACGTTTGTGGGCAAGCCGCACGTACTTGTAGGCGCAACATTTCGAAAAATATTACTTAAACCTCTATAGGCTTATACAAAAGGGAATGGGACAAAAAAAGAGCCTATACCCAATAACTACAGTGAAAGTTAATTACGTTGTGGTGGGTTGAGGACTTAACATTAAAAATCTTTACTATATTAAAACAATTTTTAGTAAGGAAATACAAAATATACTTATGAGAGGATTTGAATGTATGATGGTATTGGAAATGTTTGATAATGCTGAGTTTAAATTTTTTGAAATTTATTACGATGGTAAATATACGATAGGATTAATGGGTGATGATAATGTAACATACATTCTGAGAATGTATTTTTATACTCATTGAAGGTAACTTTTCTTGATGCGAAACAGTTTTTTAATGGATCTTTTATTGTTATTCAGTTTAATGAATTGTTTCATGTTAACGTTTAGACCCATTATATCTTTTATAGTTTTATAGTACCATAATGTTTTGTATTTTGTGTACTGTTTACCTTTATATGAGTACAGCCATGTTATGGCATCGTGGACTAAATTATTATCTGAGTTTCTTATTACGTGGCCTAAGAACTGAATCCGTCTTTTCTTAAGAGTAATATTCACTGGTGTGTGAGTAGACTTCCTCCAAAGATTCGAGTTAGAGATAACTCTTGGATAGAAAATCCCGTGTATCGTACGAAGACAATTATTTATAAAAGATTGAAGCCGTCTAATCTCTGTTTTGTTTGCCTCCCAGATATCTCCACCATATAATGCAATTGGAACAATCAACGAGTTGAATATTCTCAATCTAGTAAACACTGAAATTTCGCTAGCTTTCCATATTTACATATATCTGTAGAAAGCACCTCTAGCTTTCTGTATTCTCATCTTCATCTCATCTTTACAACTTCCTCTGTTATCTAAGATTACCCCTAAGTATTTTACATTCTCTACTATTTTCACTGTATTCCCTCCAACTGTAAAATCTTGAATTGAAGGCGCGTTTGGGGAGGGAAGAATAACCGTTTTGTTAAAGTTGATCCTAAGTCCAACTCTATAGCTTACTGTCTCAATTAGATAAAGTAGATTTTTGGTCTCTTCAATACTTTTCGAAATCACTACAATATCATCTGCATAGGATATTATCCTATTAACAAAAAAAATCTTCTCATTAGATCCTATGTCTACTAGATCTGCAGCTCCCAATACTTCTTTTATTATTTTATTGATGATTATGTTAAACAGGAGAGGTGAGAGGGTACAGCCTTGTTTTACCCCTATTTATTCGCTTGTTTAAGAAAAATTTTTGTATATAACGGGATTCGAACCCATGACTTAACGTTTTAAAGGCAAGCATTCTTCCCGCTCAGCCACCTTCTATATTAAATTTTGTAATATTATCTTTTTTATATACGTTATTATTTTGCTGTTATTTTTTATTTTTATTGGCTTATTAATCTTTATTTTTATTGGTTTATTAAGGTCTTATTTCATTGGTTTAAATTTATTTTCTTTCTATTTTATTGGTTTAAATTTATTTTCTTTGTTTTATTAATTAATAATCAACCATTTTTAATTAACGATCTTTTTTTAATTAACGATTTTTAAGAAGATCACAACCTTTTTTATATTTTTAAGAAGATAAAATTATTTCTTACCCTGTCAAGTAAAATTATTATATTAATAAAATTTAATATTATATATATTGATTTACATGGAAAATTTAAACATTTATACAAACCAACAAATTGTTCAAATTCTTTAGTAACAAGTGAAATTCAACTACCTTTTATATTAAAACATCTTCAATTTCCTAAATCAGTGTCAACCCTTTGATCATGTAGGTTTATATTACCTGTTTTATACCATGGAAAACTTAATGTCGGGTTACTCAAAAAATACTAAAGTTATGATTGTACCTATAAAATATGCTCAAATAATTAATGTAAGTATTTATTAAAATATCAATTAACCATTTTTAAATTTTTAAGAAGATAAAATTATTTCTTTAACTTAAAACATAATTTATATTTATTTATGTTCTTCTCACAATATCTCATGTCCATATTTTTATATGAACGGGGTAAATATTAAACTTTTTTT
Organism: Gordionus sp. m RMFG-2023; assembly: GCF_954871325.1. Lineage (NCBI taxonomy): Eukaryota > Metazoa > Nematomorpha > Gordioida > Chordodea > Parachordodidae > Gordionus > Gordionus sp. m RMFG-2023. The sequence continues at coordinate 45,846,950 of NC_088776.1, forward strand.
AAAAACGAATTTGTCATTTTTAAAAATTTGATAATTTATTTTTTTTCCCTGACGATAATTTCAATAAATTTGAGGGTTGATTAATTATTTTTTTAAATAATTGAGATGTCTACATGATCGAAGGTTTGACACTGACTTTTATTAATAGTAATAACAAAAGATGGGAGAATAGGAAATTGACGACGTTTTAATTTAAAAGGTTGGATTTTACTTGGTGGTAAATTGGTATTCCAGAGATCACATATTAATGGTGAGAGAAAAGTTTTGTTATGACTTTTAATGTTCAATTGGCTAAATATAATTTAAATTTATTTGTTAAATTTAAAATGTAATATGTACTAAGGAGTAGTGAATTTGATTGGCATATTGTGGTATAGTTACATAGTTTAGGTATTTGAGTATTTTAATTCCATGAAATAAATAGGTATATAGAGTCTATTTGACTTTAAACAATAATGTGTGAAATATTATAATTAAAATAATTTAGTTTATTTCTAAAGATAAATCTTATGCTTGAGAGGGTAAGATTGATGAGAATCATAAATTTCACCACTATTATATGTTTTTTTTATATATTTATTTTTTGATTGGTTAAATAAAATATATCTTTATTTTTTTAGTTGATATTTTAATAATTACTTGGGGTAGTTATTTGAGCATTTTAATTCCAATAAATTTGAAGGTTAATTAAGATTCAAAAAAAATTTTCCTGTAATAGTTCATGATTTTTTTATTCCCGTCATGATGGGTTATCAACTAGTTACATTATAATTGGCAAATTACGCTAAAATTAAATCAAAAAAATAATTTTTATTATAATTATATATTATTCATTTTTCACTGTTAGATTTTTTTTTATTTAATCCAGTTAATTAACACACCTTCCTCATTCTTGCGAATTCAAAGGATGACAAAATTTAAGTGACGAAAATGCTTGTTGTTAAATTTAAAAAAATATAAATAAAATTTATAAAATTGTTGATTTTAATAACAGGAGCTTGTAAAGTTTAAACAACTTGAGTTAGTCTGTAGAACTTTATATTATAAAATTAGCGATAAAATACAAAAAAACTCAACTTTAAGATCTACTACAACTAAATTTATATTAAAATAGAAAATTAACAACATCAAAAAACAAAATAATAAATAGTTATGATAGCAAAGAAGAGCACTTAAAAATCTGCTGGACTCGAGGGAAGGGAAAAATTTCTAAAAAAATTACAACGGGTCGGGAAATTCGGCCTTGGATTTTTCATAAAATTTTAATAGGTGAGCCCGAGAATTTCAAGCTAATATTTTGATTAATACTATTTGAAAATAAATTATAATATGCATATCTTGTATTTTAAGAGCTATCTAACTAAATTAGTATAGTATATTCGCAAAAGATTTAAAAAAATATTATTCATGATGTGATCCAATTACAAATGCACAATACAGATAAACCAAATTGATTTATAAAACGATTATTGTAGAAACAGATAAGCCATAGAGGAGAGATATAAAAGCCTTAATTAAAATTGGAAAAAATTAGAGATATATATACACAGTCGGCTGAGTATAATAGTGCAATATATCTATACCAAAATTGTTCAGAAGAGTAAAAAAAGGGATCTCCTATTTATTAAATAGGAAATCACAATGTAATAATGCAAATAAATGATTATTTATTCTCAATTATATTTTAACATTTTAATTGTAGATATTTAAGAATATAGTACTGAATTCATTTATCAAAAAAAGCATTTTGCAAGAAAGTGGATATAGAAAACTTAACCGACAATATATGATAAAAATCTTATGGCCAGAAAATTCGTACAAAAAATTATGGGTCGTGTCGGGCTTTTCATAAGTTTTAACTGGCCGAACCTGACGTCGTAAAATTTACAGGCCAGGCTGGGAAAATTTTAAAATAAATTATAACGAGTCGGCTTAGCAAAAAATTTAACGGACCGAAAGTCTTGTGCAAAAATTCTTAACGAGCAGGATTTGCAGACCTTCAATAGCAAAAGCGAAAAATAAATAACTTACAATTTTCATAAAACTTATTTTGACACATTTCGAATTATTTTTTATTCAAGACTGGATAAAAATAAAGCTTGCTTAAATTAAGGCAACAAGCTGGAATTTTATTATATTTATAAATTGTATATAAAATATTTATTTACTAAATAAATTTAAATTATAATTATTCACAAAATAAGTTATAATTATTTTATTATTGAAGGATTTATATTATTTTAAATTATCAGATCTATAAATTTGTTGCTCTGAAAGGTTTGATTGAGATGCATATTGCATTATTCCACCAAAATATGGATAACTAATCGATTTGTTGAGCTCTAAGATATCAAATAAAAGTTTATATAATTAAGCTAAAAAAAACTTGATAATCTTTTAAGAGGTGTAAGAGTTCGGGCGCATAAATATTTAGATTCAGGTATAATTTGAGTTTTTAGATAGTTCCCAGTTCTTTTGGAGATTATGGAAGATGACGCACTCGAAGGTCGGCTAACTTCAAGGTCTGAGGGCGAATGATTTTCGATTGTATTTTGATCATCCGTTGATATGGTATCCGAATTATTTGATATAGATATGAGAGGTATCATGTATTTTCTATTGGTAATCATGGTATCTTTATCTAAATAATTTTTAACATTAGTCTTTTTTTTGCTGTAGAACTGGCGATCAGGTAGAGACTGCACATCATTCATTTCATTATTATTAGAAATTCCGTTGGGTTCGTTTCCTTCGTTCACCAAATGATTTTGATTTCCTTCGGTTTTGGCCATTGATAAACGTCTCGAGGCTATATCTTCAAGTCTAGCTCTGGCATTAGGATATTCTTTCAACACCTCCCATAAATCATCTTTGGATAGAGAGAACAATTCTGAATACCCTACGGATCTTATAGAGGCAGTTCGTCGATTTCCGTAAGGCCCCATATTTAGAACCGATATTTCTCCAAAGTAACTACCCGCCCTCAATATCAGCAAAACAGTGTGATTATCTTGTCCGCCTATAATCTCTAATATACCCGTGTTTACGATGTACATTTCTTTTCCAACTTCACCTAAATTTTGTTTCAATAATTTGAATTAGAGGTTCCATTTGTGTATATGTTAAAGTCAATGTGCTGTTTTTTGTCAATGTGATATTTTTTTTAACTTTAAATCATTTTTAGTTTTTTTAAATTTAAAAGTCTGATTTTTGCGAAAATGTATTCTTGAATATCTAAATGGATTTCAGACAATTTTTCCTTTTGAGTCATTTATAATTTATATAAAAAATTTTTGAAAAAAACAATATAAGTTGTATTAATAAAAGTTCTTGGCAAATATTTTAAAAATCAAGTAAGTTTTCTACACGCAAAATATATTTTAACGAAATTGTATTTCTAAAAGTTAAAAAACGCGTTCAAAAATGATTTATAATTAAAAAAATTTACACATTGACAAAAAATACACATTGACGATAACCAATATAGTTTTTTCAAAAAGCATAGTTTCTTTTTCAATCTAGTTACTGTTAGGTCAATGTGACTAAAAACTTATAACCTATATAACTTGAGAGATGATTCCCTCAAACGATATTAATATTTTTTAAAAAAAACTTGCTATTATAAAATAAAATGTATTTATAATCTTATAAGTAAAAAAAATGACAAACATTGTTGACATTTTACAAGATTTACAGTGTTATGATTTTATTAAACATATTGATTGACGATTAAATTAAAACCCATCCATTTTAATACTCTTTTTGTTATTTTAATTATTTTTGCAAAGAAAATAATTTTATATGGATGAGTTTTAATTTAATCGTCAATATGTTTCATTAAATCATCACAACACTATATGTTATAAATCTTTAAAGTGATACAAGATAAATATGTTTTTTTTGCCCATTATTGTTAATAAATTAGAGTTAATTGAGATTTTTAAAAAGAACATTTTTTTTAAAAAAGATTTTTTTTTGAGAAAGCGCAAACAGGATTGATCAAATCTAAAATTCGATAGCTTTTTTTAAAAATATTTTATAAGTAAATTTTTTGTGATTTATATCAATGACATTTATAATCATTAAAATGCATTTTTAAGTGTCGTTAAAATCAAATCAGCTGTGGACCCGCCATTTTGATAACATATATAGTAATTATTCTTATGTTAAAAACTACTATTAAAATGATAACTTGCTTCCTTATTATCTCGATGATCCGGTAATTCTTTAATAAAGTTTGCATCAGATGTAGAAATAAATTAGGCTCTCGTTTAAAAATTTAAATGATTAGTGTAACCAAGATGGCGTCTCCAGCTGATTTGCATTAATGTACACTTTTAATGAATGAATCGTCAGTCTAGGTTTTATATATGTCATTGGATTTTATTCATGAAAAATATTTCATGATAAAATCACAATTTTTTTTAAAAAAAATCTTGACCTTCTTAAAAAAAATTATATTTTAAGTTATTTAAGATTTTTGGCACAAAATTTTGAACAAAAAAAGTCACAATTTTTTTCAAACTTAATAATAAATCATTAAACTTTTAGTCTTCACTTTTAAAGTTATCCATATAACTGTACATCCTAATTCACGTTAAAAAGCATTCACTCACCATGTTAAAGAAAAGAGTAACAAAATAAATGAAAAAAAATTAAATTCATATTACAATATAAATATTCTTTGACTTTAACATGATGTTATATTTAATCATTTCCTATCTTAAGAAGAGTCCAAAAAATTATAAAAATAAGGCCTATTTATTTTTTAAATTTCCACAAATTTGACCGTTTTTTTGCGAGATAGCATGTTCCTTTGTAGTTCTATTATTATATAATTATTGCATTCTCTAATCCTGAAATGCATAATATATTTATTTACCTACTTGTCATACTTATTTAAGAAAATATTTTTATATAATGTATTATAGTTTTCGAATGCCATCTAAAATCATACCATTTACCAATTAATGGTGATTGTTAATGTTTAATATCATATAAATCCTTCGTGACCATTTACCTTTGAGGCAAACATAATCACCGGGAGAAAATAAAACGGGTTTAAGTTTAAGAACCAGTTGTCTCAAAAATCCTGCTTCAGTGTTTTGAAAGATTTCGACTCGTCTTAAAGTGTCCAAATGAACGTAGATGGCCATTTCTGCTTTAAGTTTGTTTGGCAAAGTGTTAATTATTTTGTTTTCCTGAGCCGATTTCTTAGACAAGCGATTGTAATTAAGCCATTTGCAAACTTTGATCCTAAATTTTTTTGGCACATCTTGCTTTCTCATATACGTTTTGATAATATCCATTTGTACTGTTTATGTGTTTATATAAGTTTAAAAAAATAAGTAATGTTTTTAATTATTTACATTCTTTACAAAATATTATAATTAGTATACAACATATTTACTATTATATACTGTTAGATAATTCATTAAAGATCTCTAGAGAGGTCGTCAAAATAAGAGTCTAGTCTGATTTTATAAGTGTTCTAGAAGAAATTTTACATCTGAAATGAAATTTTAAAATTGAGAAGGACCGACAGAATTAAATGATTATAAATTTTTATTAATAATTTATTACAAAAATTAGCTTAGTGTTAGATGAAAATGGTTGACTAAATAGAATAGAATATATTCTATTTTATACGATAATAAGTGGAAAATTTATAAGTTTTTAAATGATAGGTGATTAAATGATGATACTCAATAAATTTTTTACTAAAAAAAGCCATATTAATATTATATTAAAAAATATAATATATGTCCTTCCTTTTTTATATGATTATATATTAGAGATCTGCAAAAGTAGGCCCGGCCCGTACCCGGCCCGAACCCGGCCCGGCCCGAACGGGCTTCGGGCCGGGTTTGGGCCTACTTTAAAAAAAAATTAGGGTTCGGGTTGGGTCGGGCCTAATATTTTTTAAAAAAATTCGGGCCGGGTCGGGCCGGGCCTTAAAATATTTTTAATATTGGCACTAATATTTTTTGTAAAATAAAAATATTTAATTTTATTTGAAGAAGCTAGACGCCATATGATGGCATGTATCTTTTATTCTTGGTATAAATATATAATTAAACTTTTTTTTTTAAGAAACAAGGCGGCAACATTTTTTATTTGTAAAATATAAATATTTAATTTTATTTATTTAGAAAGTAGACGCCATATGTCATATATATTTTATTATGGGTAAAATAATTTAAATGTTTTTTTATAAAACTTAAATTTTAAATATAATTTAAAAATGAATTTAATTTTTTTAAAAAAACAAATACAAAATGGAACATATATTTGTTTGCCCCATTTAGGTAAAAGCAATATATGGGAATATTTTGAAGACATATTTGATGATAAAAACAAAAAACGTGATTACGTCCAATGTAAAAAATGTAATAGTATATTACAATATAAAAGCACATCTGGAAATTCTCATTTAAGACGTCACAAGTGCGTTAAGAATGACGATTCCTCTATTCCTAAAATAACTAGGTATATTCAAAAGAAAATAGATCTAAATTCTTCCTTAACTATTAAAAAGAAACTATGTGATACCTTGATCTATTATTGCGCCAAGGACATGCGTGCCTTTGATTCGATAACTGGAGAAGATGGCTTTATAAAAATGGCTCAAAATTTTATTCAAATTGGCTCCATTTACGGTAATATTGACTGTAGCGAAATTATTCCCCATCCAACTACTTTATCGAGAAATGCTATAGTTATGACGGATCAAATTAGAACAAATTTGGTTAATAAAATAAATGTTCAATTATTTGATAAAAAATGCTCTGCTACAACAGACATGTGGACAGATTCTTTTAAAAAGTTTTCCTATTTAACTGTTTCAATTCATTATATCGAAGGTGAAACCTTATATAAACATGTTTTATTTACGAATAAGTTTAAAGAAGAGAAAAAAACCGCCGCGAACATACATAAGGAAATGCTACAAAATTTTGCTGCAATTGGAATAATTCCCGATCAAGTGAAAAATATAATATTTATATCTGATCAAGGAGCTAATATAATTAAAGCCCTAGAAAAATACACCAGATTAAATTGCAGCGCACATCTATTAAAAACTGTTCTTCGAAATACCTTTAAGGAACAATCTTTGAAAATTATCGCTCCCCTAATATATATCAAACCCTTATTTCTGCTAAAAAATTAACCATGTATTTTAAACAAACCGGCATGAATCAATATTTAGACAAAACATTACAACAAGATATCGAAACTAGATGGAATTCAAAATTAAATATGTTGAAATCTATTTATAACCAATATGATGACATCGTCAATTTTTTATCATCCAAGGGAGATATTAATAAAATGGAAAACTTGGAGAAATCTATTTTGAAAAATTTGATTGATATTTTATATCCTTTTGATAAAGCTACTAAAGAACTAGAAGGAGATATTAATCCTACTTTACATAAAGTACTGCTATGCTTTAATAATATTCTTCACGAGGATTTAAATGATTCATTTTATCAAAACAATGAAATAAAAGAAATAAAAACCAATTTAAAAAATTTTTTATTATCTAAATTTAAAATCAATATTTTGCATAAAATAGCGACATTTTTATGCCCCAAATATAGAAAATTAAGAATGTTATCATCAATGGAAATATTAGAAGTAGAGAATTCAGGTCAAAAATATAATTAATTCTGAAGAATATTGTCCTTCAATTGATATTATAGATTTGGATATTCAAGGCGTTTCTCAAATTGTGGAATCGCCTAAAAGATCTAAAGGTACATTTAAAATTGTTCTATTTATATTATTTTTATATATCAGGCAATGAATATGAAAGATGGGAGGACAATGAGGAAGAATATGAAAAAAAAGAAACAGATGAGCTTGAAATTTATAAGAATTTAAACATAAAAGAGAATAATGAAAATATAGATCCAGAAAAAGATATATTAAAATGGTGGAATAAAAATGAAATTAGATTACCAAAGATGACAAAATTGGCTAGAAAAATTCTAGCAATTCCTGCAACGTCCACAACTTCAGAGAGAACTTTTTCAAAGACTGGAAGGTTATTAGACGAAAGAAGAAATAGACTGTCACCAGAAAATGTTGATGCTTTGATATTTTTAAATGATAATTATAAATATGAATCTAATATATAGTTGTGTAATTTAACATTATAATTATTTTTGGTTTTTATAGGTATTTTTGATAGTATTTTAAATAAATAATTAAATACTAAATAAATTTTCTGTTTACTAAGATATTTTTTGCAAAAACAAAATCTTAAATATAAAAAATAAACTAAAAGCTAAAAAAAATATAATTATTACTTTAGGATGAATTAAAAAAAATTCGGGTTCGGGCCGGGCCGGCAAAAGTTTCTAAAAAAAATTCGTGTTCGGGCCGGGCCGGGAAAAATTTTTTAAAAAAAATTTCGGGCCGGGTCGGGCCTAAAAAATTAGGCCCGTGCAGATCACTATTATATATACTTAAATATAGAAATAATCGCACCAAAATTTTTGACATTGAATATGATGTCAAGAATATTAAGTTTTGTCGATTAATTATATTAACTGTTTTTTTCAGTCACGCATAAATTATAATGTATAAAGAATTCATGATAAATTTATCACTTTAAATGTTATAATAGGTATTTTGTCCTTGGTAACTAGTTAATAGTAAAGAATCCAAATTCTTTCATGGAGACAAATTATAATATAAATAATTCATTCTTTATTGAATTGAATTTATTTTTCCCTTTGTATATAAATAATAGTCATTTTTTTAAAATATGCTCGCAAAAAAGGAATCAAATTTGAATTAAAATTATATTTAAAAGGGAAGGAAAAAACTACGTTGCAGTTTTTTTTGCGACATCGTCAAATTAGATCTTTCACTAGAAAATTAATTCTTATAAATTTGAAAAAAAGTGGAATATTAAATAAAAAATTTTTAATTAATTAATCTTTCTAAATTATATTAAATTTTTTTTATCTAAAAATCATCTTTTCCTGTAATTAAAAAAAGAAATTAAGTGTTGTATATACTTTCAATTATTTATAAATTGTTGAAATTTAAAATAACAAAAATTAAATAAATTATTGATTTTTTGTTGTTAAAAGATAGTTTTAAAAGTAGCACGCTATCGCTGCCGCTTTTAAAAATGTAGCCCTTTTACGTATCGCTATTTCCACAAATAAAAAATATGACTAAAATTTCGAATATATAATTTATTTATTTTTTATTGCATATCAATAAATTACATTTTCACAATGTCATCCCCCAGTCTAGAGCGACGATCAGAAAGTATACGGCCATATTCAATTTACATATTATAATTAAAAAAATAATCAAAAATATTATGAGTATTTTTAAATTTATAAAAAGGGTACTAAAATATATTTCAAAAACTATAGTAGGTGATGTTTTTGATCTAGCCAGGTTCAGTCTAATATTATAATAGTAATAGTTAGAATAAAAATTATATAGGGGATAAGTGGAAGACTGTGTTTGCCAACTGAATAGGCAGGGTTAGGCAGTATCGCGGATATTTGTATCTAAGATACAAGATACAAGATACTTTTGTATCTTGTATCTTTTTTAAAATTTTGAAAAGTATTTTGTATCCAGTATCTAAGATACATATTATTTAAAAGTATTTGTATCTTAACAACTTTGTATTCAAAAAGATACAGATACTTTAAAAAAAAATTATATTGGTTAATTTAAATAGTATTAAATTTTTAAATGATATTGTTTTAAAATTTAAATGAAAAATTTAATCAAAATTTAGATATTTGACGTTGGTCGTCATATAGCAATTTGCTAACAATTAGAACTACCATATTTGAATCGTTTTATATCTATCTATTTTAAAATTATGGAAAAAGAAAATAGAATAATATGTTTATCTTCGTCTTCAGATGATTCTTCAACCGAAAATTATAACAATAAATTTAAACTAAGCACACTTAATGGCAAATTTTTTGAAGTACTTCAAGATGATCATAATAAAGAAATTCATCCTGACTTTAGTATTGACGAAAAAGTTATAGCAACTGTTACAGATAACGGCTCTAACTTTAAGAAAGCTTTCAAGGAGTTTGGATATTCTATGGAAGCTATAGAGAATGATTTTGACATCAATGATGATGAATGTATAGAATTCGAAATCATTAAAAGTATTATTTAATACTTCTTTAAAATTTATTATGATATTGTAAATTTAGTAAAAAATTTTATTCAAATAAAATTATTTATCTGTTTATTTAAGGGTCTAAAGAAGCCTCAATAACATTGCCTCAACACATTCGTTGTTTATGCCATACGATAAGTCTAATTGCTACAACAGATGTCGAGAGAGCTATTAAGGATTCTCCTAACATTTCTAAAATTCATCATCCTGCAATACCTAAATGTACTAAGCTATGGAGTGTAAATAATAGGTCTAAAACTGCAGAACTTATCTAAGCAGTTTTAGGAAAACAATTAGTTACACCTTGTTGCACTAGATGGAATAGTTTGTATGATAGTCTTCATAGTTTATTAAAATTTAAGGGCGAACTTCCTAAATTATGTCAAAAATTAGAGTTTCCTAAATTAAGAGATATTGAAATTCAATATTTAGAAGAATATTGCAATATAATGGCTTCATTGGCTATAGCGATTGACAAAATACAGAGTGAAATCAACTGCTATTAGGGAGAATCAGCTCCAATTTTAAATGTCGTTAAAAAAAATTACAAATTTAATTCAAACCAATCTACAATTTTGCAAACCATTAGCTATTGCCATAGAAAATTATTTAAATAAAAGATTTAAAAATATATATGATTTTGATAACAATTTTTAAAGTGCATTTTTGGCAACTATTTCTCATCCCTATTTTAAAAATCGTTGGATTGGTGGTGAAAAAGAAAAAAATACCTTAAGGATTTGTTATTACATGAAGTTTTAATTGTTTTTAAAAATAATATTGATATTAATACTTCAACAAAATCTTCAATTGATGAAGATGATGATTACTTTTGCTTTAAAAGTACCACATCCAATTCTAATAATTCAATAAATGATATTGAAATAGAGGTCCTAAATTATATGAAAGATGACAGGCGGAGTATAAATATGTAAATAGTTATAAATATATAAAAGAAATATTTATTAAATATAACACAATATTACCCTCCTCAGCCTCCGTTGAAAGATTATTTAGCTTTGCTAATATGGTTAATAGACCAAATCGTCAAAGATTGAACGATAAATCATTTGAAAAATTAATAATATTAAAAAATAATGCTGATATATGATGCTGATTTATCATTATTTGCTAATTATATAATTATTAAATGGAATATCGCATTATCTTTTATAATAAATTTGTTATTTTCTACAATTTATTTTAAATATTTTTTTATAAATTTATATTATAGATAAGAAAATAAAGCTTTATACATTTTGATTTTGACTATTTAAAGAAAAGTATCTTGTATATTAGATACTTTTTTTAAAAAAAAATACAAGTATCTTGTATCTTATATCTTAATGAAATTTTTCTAAAGTATCTAGTATCTTGTATCTTAAATACAAAATTTTATAAAGTATCTGTATCCGAATACAATTTTCTGAAAATTTGCTCAACCCTGTGAATAGGCCACCACCTTTTAACATTTATCTATTGAACCAATTTCTCTCAAAATTGGTTAAAATGTGATGTGATAGAAATCAACTTTCACATAAACTCATCTAGTTCATAAACTATTAGATTCAAATTTTATAAGGATTGGGCTTTTTTTAAAAGGTAACTGGTTACAGTTACTAGTAACATTTTTCAAAAATTTACTTGTCAAGCTGCAATTACATTCCAATAGTAACAATTGCAAGTTACTTTATAAATTATTTATAGAACTCATCATTATAATTATTATTTTTATATAAAAATAATTTTGGGCTAATATTTTCAGGCATAACACAATATAATATTTATTTGCACTTGTAAAAAAAATATCACCATACAATATTTATTTGCACCAAAAAAATATAAATACCACAATTTTTCAAAAGATTAATAAATTGTTATCTCATTTTAAAAATAAATTATTAGTTATTTCTTTGCAAAATATTACTTTAGCAACACTATATAATATTCATTCAGTTTAGTAAAATTTACTTTTAATATTTCTATAAAAGTTTCTGGTTACAGTTATTTTTCTTTCAAAAGTTATTTTTTGAACATTACTGTAATATTCATTCCGTTTAGTAAAATTAATTATAAGACTTCAAATTCTGTCAGGTTTTGAAGGGGGTGACCATAAAGCATTTGATAATAAAATTTACCTTTTATCTACCAAGGTTATATAAATAGTTGTCTATCCGTTAAAAATAATTTAAAAAACAACCAATAATATTTTGGCAACCTAAATATGCTATAATTCATTTTATTTGGTAAAATATAAACAACAACCTAATGTAATGACGTTAGTGTTTAATATAAATCTATATTTTTTAAAAAATTTTTAGGTTTTAATTTGTATTATGGGATTTAACATTAAATTTTATACACACACTCCATTTTCATTTATATCTTTCATCTTGTTAAATCACATTAAGATTAATATCTATGGGGATTTGTTTAATATATTTAATATGATATCAAATCAAGGTTAAAAAATAATTTTGATTAATTGTTATTTATTACTAATATAATCTACTACATCCATCATAATAATGAATTTAAAAATGAAAATTAATCATTTAGATGACATATTGGTTTCCTCTCAATAAAATGCCATTAATTGAAAGATAAGATTATCTAATAATTATAAAAAAATAAAGTTTTTAAGGGACATTCTAGATTGTTCAAACATTTTACTTAAAAATTGAAATACCTTTATCAACAAAAAAAAAGATAAACAATCATCTTCAGCTATGAGTGGAATATATATTGCATGATGATTTCGGTAAACAAATTACAAAAGTATCGATAGCTCGGGATTGGTCATAATGGATTTGAAATTGAAATCCTGACCTCGATATTTAATTCTAAAAGGAAATGGGAAAAATTGGGTAATATATGCCAGATAATTATACAGAGAAACATCTGAAGGGAGAAGGGAATAGAGAAGCCTTTATGTCTCCATGAAAAGCTAGTATGAGGAAGGAAAAAGTCAATGGGGAAATGTATTAAATTAAGAACAAGTGTCCTAAAATAACAGAAGGCAAGAAACAAGAACATCTATCACATATCTGATAGGTAGGGTTATAGAGAAATTTTAAAAAACAAAGACAAAATTGATAAAAGTTAGATTTAGAAATGTGATAACAAATGATGGATGATACATATATATATTGAAGATAGATAAGAGTTACAAATTATATAGAGTTACTACTTTAAGTTGGATTATATCAAGTGTTTAAAATATTAAACAGTAGAGCAATAAATGCTTCATAAAGATGAAGTGAAAATAAATAAACAGATTAAATTATAACGAGTTCAAAGCGCTAAGCTTATATAATATTAAATGATTTGTGATGAACACTATAATTGATACGACAAATATACCAAATAAATCAAGAGATTTTTTATCATTATTAATAGGCAGGGTCTACATGACAAGATTTTTACTGGATGCAAACCCTCTTCAAAAACCTTTGCCTACCTCCCTAAAAAAATTTCGCCGCCTTCGGCGGCGGTGTCTCTTTATTATTATTTTCACCTATTTATTTTGATACTCTTTTCAAAGAATTTATAATGGATAACTTAAATTAATCTATCTCTATATCAACTATCGATATTTTGTGAATATAAAGAATTTATTTTTTAGATAATAAATTCAATTAAAACCTCCATTATTTACAATGAATTAATTATTATGGCATTATGAGCTTGTTGAAATATCTAAACCTTTTAAATTACATTTAAAAGGATAGTTTATTTGGAAAACAATGTGTATGATTGTTTGCAATATATAGATTTGGTCGATGAATTGTATTATAATAATACTATAATAAAAGTATTAATTTTTACAGCATTAAATTTTATCCTATTTCATCTCAAAATTTAATAGATAACCCGTCAAAAAATTTATCCTACCCCCATTAAAGCAGCTTACCCCCTACCCCCTCAAAAAAATAGTATGCAAACTGTTCCTACCCCTCCCGCTCATGTAGACGCTGTTAATAGGTTTATGGTGACGGGGAGGTAGAAGAGGGTGAGAGGTGTTTATGATCAATAGACATTACGAAGAAGAAATTGTTTCAGAGCGATCTATTTATTCTAAACTAATAAGATAAATCTTATGAATAATAATATGATCGAGCTATAAAAAATATCATAAGATAATAATAGTTAAAGTCAATGGTCCTGTCCTATCGGTCTTAGACTAAACTGGACCGATTAGCGGGCCGATCCCTTTTGAGACCCACAGTCCGAGCCGGTCTTTTACGTTCAAGATTGGTTTTTTATTAATATTTAAGGGAAGAACACCAAATTGGTTGTTTAGACTAAGGTGTGATTCAAGCGGAAAGAGAAGAGATAAATTTTTTATATGAATTATGTTTACTTCATATGCGTATCCAGGATTTTGGTAAGGGAGGGGGAAGAGCACTATAAGATGAATTTTCCTGGTAAATTTTATTGGAGATTATAGGTCCACTTATTTTAGGTCTTTGGCTATATTAGATTTTTATAAAAATAATTTTGGTTTTTCACTTTTTTTATATTTAAAATCCTTTTTTTTAAAAAAAAATTGAATTATAGTAGTTATTTAAAAAGTTATCAACTTTTACTAATTATTCTTTTAAATTTTTTCTTAAAATTTTACATTTTTTGAAGTGGAAAGGGGGGGTGTAGGGGGGGGGGTTTATTAGCTAAAAATTATATTTACGAGAACTGGCAAATTTGCAAAGAGGGAGGATTCCCCCACCCCTTTGCACGCCTGGTTTATTAAGAGGGTTAAAAGTAATATTTGAATTAGACAGAATGGGATAAGTTAAACAAGGTTGATATAAAGAGTTGTGTTAGAAAATACTGAACTATATAATTTTACCTAGCGAACATTATTATCAAAAGCTTTCTGTATATCCATCACAGGGTTGAATAAAAATCTTTATAATATATTACCTTTTTTATCTATTTTAACATTGATGTTTTCAAAATTTATAATCGGTAAATCTATTTTGTAACTCACAAAGGATGACATCACATAAATATAATCGGTAAAATGTTAGTTTTAGAAATATAATAAAGTTTTTTACTAAATTTATATCTATCAGTAAAATCTAAAAAATTAAATTAGCATACTATTTAAATTTATTCTATTTACTTTGATATTCTCTTTCTTGCATACGAATAGTAGATATGAGGCTGGAAACTTGCCCTAACATATAGGCAAACAAAATCAATCCCAGTATTATTTGTGATATTGAGAGAATGTGTTCCCCGTTGGAATGTGGTTTTGGCATATCTCCTATAGTAGTTAAAGCTAAAGTACTCCAAAAAAGCGACTTAAGATAAGGGGAGGCCGTTTCAGAATGGTAAATTGTATGATTTGCTCTGTAAAGATTTAATGTTTCACCTGGTCCATAATGCTCGTGAGGATGTTTTATTGAAACATTTATATTTTTTTCGGCGATATTCATATAAGATAATTTATTACGGTCTGGATGGTTGAAGTCATGTAAATGAGTATCGTTTCTCCTTATGGGAATGTTAAAGTTGAGGGCCTGAGAAACACAGTAAACGACGCAGGAATTCCAATGAAATATTACGAGTAAGTAATGCAACAAAATGAAGGTTCTAAACATGTTAGGATAATTTATATTGCATTCAGTTCTATCTATAAAATTCCAAAATTTGAAAATTTTTATCAAACGAAATATCCGCAAAAGGGAATTATAGCCTAATGAAAGATACAGAAAATCAAGAGGGAGTATGGCAAGACAGTCCAGGTAAAAGGTGGTTGAATTTAGATACCTTTGCTTGATGCGATTTAAGTTATGCTGAAGTACTCCTTCTTTGAAATACCCGACCCTAAACCCAAATAAAATATCACATATATATATAAAATCAGCGGTGTAATCTAAGGCCAACCATTTAATTTTGTTATATTCGTTTATTTCATCAAAGGCATACCTGTAACCGATGACCCATAAGTTGTATAAGAAGGCGCCTACGACAAAAAAGGACCAATAATAAGTTGATTGGCCAGTCGGGTCGAAGACCACATTTTTGGAGTATTTTGATTTATCAAAAATCGGTAAAAAATAGAATATAAATCGTCTATTATTGGTATGTGGCATGCTTTTTATTTGAATATTTGTATCTTCATCATAATTGGTAGATGAATATTTATTGATATTCGAATAATTACATTTACCATTGTGATTGGAGAAGGAATGTATGTTGTTACCATTTGTGCCTTTGTTATATCTTTTGTATTTCCGACAGCAGCCGTATTTGACGTAATTCATGAATATAGCCAAGGAGTTTTTATAAGATTACTATTTAAGGTGTGGTGGGATAGCTATTTGTGAAAATATGTGAATATTGGTAAATTTTCTAAAAAAATTAATAACATTCAATATCAATATATTTATTTAAATTGAAGCCACTACAAAATAACTTATTTGAGAATATTTATAATTTCAATGCATCTTACTACTATAAGAATATAGTGATGATCTTTAAATTATTTGTAATGAATATTTTTAGACTTTAATATTAATAGAATTTTTATTTTTATATTAAATATTATAACATCATTTATTTAAAGGCCTTTTTATTATTATTGATTATTATGTTTGTAACGTCGTTGTTGGTTAGGACATTTTTTTTTTCTTCAAAAAACAATTATATTTTTATATAAAAATAATTCTTAATGTCAAATTTTTGATAATAATGAATTCTTTTAAATTAAAAATTAATTAATATAATATTAAATTTCTTCTGTAAGGAAAGAAATCTTATCTACTTAAAAATCAACCTTGAACTTCAATGAAATTATTGATCTCAAACTTTTGTTCTAAACAAATTCGATAAATTTCATTTCACTGGTATAATTTTAATATTTGACATATCATTTAAAAGTGTGATATGTTTACCCGAATACTTTTACACACTTATATTGTTCCATAAAACATAGAAATACAGTATAAATAAACCAATTTAAAATAAATAAATATTCGAAAATTATAACACATCTATAGCACTCTAAAAACAACCCAAAACGTGAGCAAATATGATATCTGGGAGCATTATGAGCTGTTTATTTTAGTTGGTTATTACAGGTACAACCAAAAAATATGAGATAACTTAATTATAGATAAGATATTTTTTTTATTATTGATTTTATTTTGTTTTTTAACGCCTCCCCTCCCATCTTCATTCCCTATTCAGAATTCATTTTTATTGTATTTTTTTTTAATTATATTATTTGTATATAATTTATAATTATAATAATTTGGTCAAAAAATAAAGGAAATTATTATAATTAATAAATAATATATAAAAACTCATAAACAATGAACGAGCTATTTAATATTAGATTATTAGAAAAATATTAGTATATTCCTTAGATGAATATATGGATTTGAGTATAGAATGTGTATACAGTCTATTTTTAAAATGAGCTACGCTCGATATAGATAATATATAATATATTTATATAATTTATAATTTATTTTTAATTTATTCTATATTATTACAACAATTCTTATCGTATTAAGTTAAAAATTAATTTATTCAAAAAAATATTTCCACAAAAGGGGCTTTTATCAATACCAGTTTATTAATTGCAAGCTTAAAAGATTTTGGAACCTTTTCTTATTATTGTATTGGAAATTTTTTTGGCATTTAATATTAAAATAATAAATAAGCAATAATATTAAAATACGCCCTTCTGCGGATAATAAACAAATTTAGGTTAACAATTTACAGAGTTGTTAAAGTATCTAGTTACAAAAATGTAATGTAGTATCTGCAGCCAGACACACTTTTAAAAAGTATCTGTATCTAGATACTAGTTTAGAAATATCTGTCTAGATACCTTTAGATACATTTTGATATAATTTCATAACGCCTTTTTATATTAAAAATAAATAATATTTGAATTAAATTCATTCTATAATATGTCCGAATTTATTTTATATAAAAAACAGACAAATTATATTTTACTCGATGGATGAAGGCAACATGGTAAATTATAATAAAACGGATAGACATCATGCATGAGAGGGATCTATATATTAGTGAAAATACGCACGCTTAAACTCCTTAGTGGGTGATGAAATTACACTTCGTACAATTTATGGCTTGATGAATGAATGAACTTTAAATATGTTCATCATAATTTTTAGAACAATATTTCTAGACAATCTGTTAAAAGGAAATCAAATAATAAATATTATATTTTTTAAGACCCCTTAGATGATATAAATAGTGATATATGTCTATACCCGGGACCCGAACCGTTATTTATAACGTTCAGCTTGATTACGGTTCAGTATGTAAAAAGTTATAAGGGTTACGTTACGATTCTTAAGAGAAAATTTATAAAGGTTCAGTTCGGTTCAGCTAATTGTAAAGGTTTATAATGGTTCATTACTAGGAAACTTTTTTTATTGAAGCAACACCATCTTCTAATTTATTTTTATTATAAGCATCTATGAATTATTTATAAAAAAAAAGATTCAAAATAACTCCTCTTTTAATATATTATTTGAACTCATAAGTAATATATTTTCTAATATAAATGGATTCGTATTTGTTCGTTGTGACGATAACTCAAATTTTAGCCTCGAAAAGGCCCTTTCTACAAAAACTTGTGTTGCGGGAACCGCCAGTACTATAAGAGCAAGTTTATAAAATTCTGGATATTCAAATTTCTTCAATTCCTAAAATATAAAATCTGATTGAATCGGTTGAAATCTGTTTAACTTTTTTTATAAGGTTCTTTTTACTCCTTAAAAATAATTATATCGGTTCGGTTACGGTTCAGATATTTATAATGGTTTATAATGGTATGTGTGTCAGAACTTTGATATATTTAATGATTATAATATAAAGTTGGTACCCATTAAATATAACAATCACTTTACCGTCAAGCGCCCCGGTAGAATGAGTTTAGTTTGGTTAAAAAGGTATTAACAGATAAGCGGGAATGCCTCCATGATAAAAATTTTGGGAATGTTTATTATTAAAATCTATCAATTAAATGATATATTTTATGAATTATTAAAATCTAGCAATCATTATTTTCATATATTTTTATATTGATGTGATATCAGCTCAATAATTATTTATCTCACTTCAAAAATTAAATTTACAATAAAATCCTAAATTAAATATTATTGTCACCTTAGTATAAAAATTGTATCGGTACCATGTATTTGTAAAAATGGTCTGTATCTAGATATGTTTTATAGATCTAGATCTATTTTTAGACGATATATCTGTATCTAGATCCATTTGAAAAGTATCTTTTAACAACTGATAATTTATATATCGCAATGGTAAGTCATTTTATTAATGATTTACCGGAATTTAATACAAATGTGAATAAACAATTTTTCAATGTATTTATTTCTTTATTTAGAGAGCCAGTAGATAGTGCAAAAAACAGCTCAAATCAAATAATACTGGAAGACAGGAATGTTATGGAATACGTTTTTTAAAACCCATTAAGGACTGTGTAGAGGCGGGCGTCAAAATAATAATTTAAGCTATTCATTACCATCTATTTCCATCGTATTTATTAAAAAATGAATAAATTTTCAAAACTTTTTAAAAAATGATCTATGCCAACCCTAGACTTATAATATTCATTGAATACTTAAAAAGCCAAAAAGAATGAAACAAAAAATCTTACATCTTTGAATGATAATGAATAAGCTTGTTTTATTTAGTGCCTACGATTTTAAAATTTAAAAATTATGAGCCATATAGAATATTTTATTTAAAAAATTAAATTATTATTTTAAAGATAAATTTAGAAAGATTAATAATAATTTTATAGCAATTTATGTCATCTCTCTAAAAATCCTTTGTATAAATTTGAATTAACATATTTTTATAACAAAAGAAATGGTTTTTATATTTCATTTCCCAATAAATTTTTTAATGCAAGTTGGCTTTAAAGAGCGAGTTAAAGGCCCTTTTAAAATGTAAAGTATTTTTTAAAAAAATTGGGGTTGACAGGATAAAAAGTACTGGGTGATAGAAATGTATTACAAACTTTTTGCGAATTGTTTTAAATTGATAATCTTCTTTACACCACAAATAGTAAAATAATTTTTTCTACCGAACTCGGTTTGGGATGGGGTAAAAGGTTTTGGGTAATAAATCAGTTTTAGAAAACCCTGGGAGCAATTTTAAATTGATGGGGTCAATTTTCATTACTCCACGAGGGTATATTTTAATTTTTAAACAAGTTTTTTTGAACAGGATTAAATTTTGAAATCTTGAGTAGTTTAAAATGCATCATACAAATTTTAATTATTCCATTAGGAAATAATTCATTGACAAACAAATTGCTTAGACTGGATTATATGATTTAGTGTATCTACACATTTTTAATTTATTTATTAACGGAGTAATAAAAATTGGCTTTCAACTACTCCGAAAGGTTGTATAACATCTATTTAAATATTCATCAAGTTAAAAACCGAGTTGCTTAAAAATTCTCTAATTCCCTTGTGGAGTAAAGAAAATTGATGCTATCAGTTTCGACGATACTACCCAAACCTTTTGCCAGGTCCAAAATCACCTTGTTTAATAAATTTCACCCTTTCCCTTTTGGAAAAAGAAGAATAGCACAATATTCCCAAAAGAGTTGTAATACTGCTACAACCAGAACTTTG
Organism: Gordionus sp. m RMFG-2023; assembly: GCF_954871325.1. Classification (NCBI taxonomy): domain Eukaryota; kingdom Metazoa; phylum Nematomorpha; class Gordioida; order Chordodea; family Parachordodidae; genus Gordionus; species Gordionus sp. m RMFG-2023. The sequence continues at coordinate 45,867,788 of NC_088776.1, forward strand.
GTCAAAACTCAATTTTTTAGATTTATATTTTGAAAGCGCTTTGGCGCCAACCTGCATTAAAAATTTTATTGCAAAATAAAATTCAACAACCATTTTACATACTATTTTTTGGTTATAAACTAAAAGATGTTAATTAAATTCAAATTATTTTTAGGTAAAATTGATAATATTACTATAAAATATTAATGGCTTAATTTTATTTTTAAAATAATTTAAGAACAATATTTTTAATAAAGTATTTTTTGTATAAAGCTACTGTAACTAAGCATCAGTAATTCAACATGCAATTCAATCTAAACTGTAGACCTTAAAGCCACCGAGGTATGGGCTTGGCCGTAATTTTTTTTTAAATAAACCCGGGCCGACTCTAAAAAAATGTTTTTTTAAATAACCGGGCCGGGCCTAAAATCGATAAAGAAATTTGAATATCCGATCCGGGCCAGATATTTTAAATCGCAACTATTATATATTTTTGTATAAAAATTAAAATAGATAAAATATTTTTAATAATTAATAGATCGTGTATCTTTCATTCACTTCTCATATTTCCATTTCAAAATAATTTTATCGATCGTTAGAGGTAAATTTAAAAATTTTACGCTAATATATTTCACTAACTTTTTGGTGTTAAATGGATAATAATCTTCACCTAGCATTTTGGAATAAAAAAGAGAGTTTTAAAAGTTAATAGATTCGAATAGGTATATTTTTATTTACTTATGAGAAAAGACCAGGGTTTTAAAATTATATTTTTTAAAAAGTAATCTAATCAAAGTTCTTCAAAGAGACCTAAAAATATTCCGCAAAATTTCGGTGAAAAAAACCACCCATAATTCCTACCTGAATCAATTGTTTATGATAAAAATTTGACTAATAGTGAGCACAATCTGGTACATGTCTTATTCTGAACATAAATAATGAGCGATATATTTTCCACGTTCCTTTGCCATCGGATCATTCTTTCAAGAAGCGAAATAGTAATCTACTAACTCTTTTAAGGTCGTCCAGAGATGGCCCTGATGCATATATAAATTCTTTACAATCACTTATAAACCTCAAACTAATTCTTGGTAAATTATCCTCATCTAACCCTTTTTTATCAAAAATAATTTTCTCTATATCCCTACTTAACGCTTTTTGTTACCCTCCCCCCACTTCCTTTTATTAACCAACTGGCTGACCATAAAAATCAAATTAAAAAATACATTTCAAAGATCATTAATCTCACTTTCTTTCCTATGTCATCGATTCAAGCATAATCATGCATTAAAATGTGTGGGTTTCGATATTTGTTCTCCTTTACATCTTTCAATAATAGCATTACTTCTTAGAAACTACGACAGCTGCTTATTACCCGGCCTATACACTCTTCCAGACAAGCACCTAGCTCTTATTCACGAGATCTGGGTTACAAATAAATCTTCAATCTCCCTTCTTTATATGCCTGAAGATTGCGATTTTACTTTAGTTGAAAGTTATATCAAGCTTATATTATTAACTTACAACCAGAAGGGCTAACAACTTTATATTTGCCAATTTTGACCGGGGATAAATGGATTGAAGATATACCCAACCATAGCCTAGGTCCATATCCATCTTCCAAACAATTAAGAATATCAATTGGTGTTCGCTCTGGTCACAATATAGTCCTTTTACCTATTCTCTTTGCAACGAACGTCAGAGTTAAAGAATGGGAATCATCCTTACCGATTTTCCTAAAGGCCGACCTAGACATAGTGCAGAACAATTTATTACTCAGAGTCTTAAGAAGAGTCACATTCCAAATACCACGAGCTATTAAGTCTTAATTCTTCAGATAGAGACCAGATGATTTAATCGTAATTCTATAGTGATTACACTTCTTTTGGTGGCTGAAATCAACAAAGCAAGCAAATATTCCCAGTTAAATTTATTCCTGTCTTACATCAACTCTTGGAAACTTCGACCACGAGGTACATTCCTTCCTGAAGGAGAGAAAAATTATCCAACTAGCTGGCGATCCTAAAGAATGCTTCTAACTTCCTCAGCATAGGTTTAGTAATTTGCTGTTCAATTTTTTTTTATCGATTCAGAGTTCTATTATGTCACCCAATGTGCATCGATTTAATTTTTTAAAATAATTTTTTTAAATCTTTATTTAAGTTATTATTAATATTCGATAGGCCCCCTAGAAAAATTAAGAGACATAAATATAAAAATATAGAAAAGGGAGAATAGAAAATTTAATAAAAAATAATTTATCTCGTTAAATATGGATTTATATATATAATTATTTATTTATATTAGGTGTTGTGTAGCATAAATTGTTGTTTGTTTCATTCATTCGTGTTCGATATTAATATGATAAATATTTAACTCAATACAAACATAATAAACTTAATTTATATCTTACGGACTTATTATATTATTTCTTTCACTTGACATAATATTAATAATTTCCTAAATTGAATTTGAAAAAGTATATATAGAGATATAAATTTTTTGTTAAAGAGTTGCATTCAAAATGAATTAAATAAAATATAAATTTTGTTTTATTATTTCGTTTAATTTTTTGTTATCTTATCCTAAACTCCATGCCTACCTTCACTTTTCAATATATCTTAATAAATCAAGAGATATTTTTAAAATATTATTTTTCTTATTTTGATTCTTTTTCCAAATTTCCTTATAGTAGTTTGGTTACGGAATATTGCTCACCTAGGTTTTTATGTTCGGTTTGACATCCTAATTTTACGCCTTGTAAAATATCTTCTATATGCATATTTTCCAAAATAGGTAAAAATTCGGAAATAGCTATTCAATCGAAATGTCAGATCAATTGTCTTAAAAAGAATTATATTAAATTTACATGCAGGATAAAAAATCATTAGAAACGAATATAAGTTAAGATAATTATATTAGGATGTGTCAAAACTAGAGATGTAAAGGTAGGAAAATTTCCCGGGAATATTCCCCGGGAACATTCATATTTTCCCGGGAAATTTCCCGAATTTTCCCTTAATATAAATATATTATTTATTTGCAAAAATTATGATTTATATTTTATAAAATATAATATTTTATTTCAATAATTATGATTTATAATTTAATTTATAAATAATTTTTATTTTCCTCGTGAGTCTTTAAACTTATTTTTTTATTAGTGCAATCATTGAGTCCAATTTTTCAAATCTATAATTTTAAAAGTACAAAAATAAAGGTAAAATGTTTCACATTATATTCTCATACATAATATTAATGTGATATATTATAGAATTATTAATAATTAATGATATATTTAGATTTGATATATAATAGTGCTCACAAATTGAGCGTTTGCAGTATGTTTGTTAATGTAACGCATCTTTGTTTAGATTGAAAGCAGTATGTTTTTTATTAAAGTTTTTTTTATAATTTCTTAAACAAAAAGAGTTTATTTCTTACCTTAAGGTAAAATAAGGAAGTTTAATTATATTTGTTTATTTAGATTTCCTAAGAATTTATGATTCAATTTTCAAATTTTTTTGTGGCCTTGGATGCAAAACATATGTATATAAATGTTTCTTTGTTTATCCTACCTTAATTTATATATTTATAATAATCTATATATTTTAATAAAAATGTGAAATAAATTTTGAATAGTTTGCATATTTATATATTTTATATTTTTTTCAAGACACTAGATATAAAAATAAATAGATTTAGAAATATTGCTAATCAAATTTCAAATTTATGATATAATTTGATTAAATCTATCTAATAATTGCTAAATAAATTTTGAATAAGTGCTTATTTATATATATTTTACAAAATAATTTTAATTACATTTTTCAATCTTTAATTATGAAAATGTACACCATAATAAGAGTATTAAATGTCTTATTTAATAAAATAATTTTAATTATATTTTTCAAAAATGGACACTAGAATATGGAATAATATAACTTTATTATATATAAATAAATAGAATTACAAAAAAAAACAAATCAATTTTCATAGATATAATTTCATTAAATAATGAGGTTTGATTTACAGGTATACCTGTTGAATTTGGAGGCCACAATTCAATTTTCCATTAAAGTATAATACAATGGAGATACTTCATTTTTGAAAAAATATTTGTTTGATTTATATTTTATAGAGAAACATTCTAAAATAATGTTAAATTTATAGATAAATATATATTTTACTGGCTCTCAAGGCACCCTTTCCAAAAGAGTCAATATATCCAACAATGCATTTAATTTTAACCCACTTGCTTTCCTTTGGTATAATTTCTTTAGGACTAAAACTATCCTCTATTGTTGGCTCCATGAATTTAATGTAATCATACCATCTGTATGAGAGTTTAGAGCCAGAAGCTCCTGAAACCTTGCACAATTATCTTGGTCTTTAAAGTTTTGCAACTTCTTCTTTATGCATGCTACAGTTGTATCATGCAATGGAAATTCCATCCCCAAGCTATTAAAAATAAAATTTATCATTATTTATATATATTTACCTTAAACTACTGGTTAATAAACCATCTAATACTAATATAGAATTCTTATGGTCTGGACGCTGCTGGCTCCAGACCATTTGTTGAGTTTCCAGTAAGGTACAAAATTTTTTAGTAACCTTATCATCCCTTCTAAAATTATAATATGTATCCAAAAATTATATAAATATAAATTCCAAAATTATATAAATAATCATTTCTAAAATTATATAAATATCAATTAATATATTCTAAATAATATAATATCAATTAATATATGAAATAAATTATACCTACAATTTGTATCCATTTTTAAATTTTAGCGCAAAATTAAAAAAGCATAGAAAAAATCTAAAACCAGTTTGCTTTTTTATTAACGTTTGGCGTAAAAAAATCCAAGCTGCACTCTACCATATTAGCTTTTAAAACGGAGAGTTGCAACGCTCAATTTGTGCGCACTATAAGTATCATTATATGTTAATCATACTATATAACTGATACAATGATTTATAATGTTTAATATATTTTAATCATACTATATAACTGGTATAATGATTTACTGATGTTTAATTTAAATAAATATGATTGCAATATTTTATAGATGCCTCGGAAATCTTCCAATATCTGGAAACATTTTATTAAAGATAGAGCTAATAACAAGAAAAGATATATATCAATATGCAAATATTGTCAATTAACATATAATTTCCCAAATTCAACAAAGATGTCTCAGCATATCAAAAAATGTCATGGGTATATTAACAGTTTACAATTTAATGAAGTTGATCGTGATAATAATAATTCTACTGAAGAGGATGTTGTAGTTGTTTACCAGATTCCAGTAATTCAAATAAAATTATAACCCAAAAAACATAAATAAAACCATTCTAAATACTTTTAAAGAAAATACCAATAATTTTAATGCTGGCACATCTAAAATTAAAAATTTTTTCGACACTATAACCGAACAAAATCAAACACAACTTGACAGTGCTTTGGCATTGGCTATTTTTATGTCAAATTGCCCTTTTAATTTAGTTGAAAATAAATATTTCATCAATTTTTTAAAATTAATGCGTCCAGCCTATAAAATGCCTTCTAGACATGCAATTAGTAAAACATTACTAGATTTTGAATGCTCTAGATTATTATGATATAATAAAGTTATGATGAATCAAAAAAAACATATTTATTTCCAAACGCTCGACATGATTATTATGACATTATAATTAATGATGAAACTAATATATTTATATCCAGACGCTCGATTATTATATTATGAAATTAATGATGAAGCTAAAAGATATTTATATACACCTACTTCTCACCAATTTATCAGATTCATTATTAATGAGAATCTTGACTGTATAAAATTCCACAAAAATGTAAAAATGAAGAACTTTGGTGTTTGATTTGAATTAAAATCTCGGCTTAAATTATTTATAAAATGTAAAAAATAAAATAAATATATTTTTTTCTGAAATTTTTTGAGAATCATTATTCATTACTCAAAAGGATAAACGCGTTTCTCATTACTTGCACATTTTTTTTCCTCAAATAGTAAGGATGTTAATCGCCGTTACTTTACAGCATCATTTATGGTGCAAGTCAAAATTTTATTTTTAAAAAAATATGAAATCTAGTTTGATCGCATAATGTATAAATGTGAGAATCATTGATTTTTTTAAAAAATTCTTTTAACATTTTACGTATTTTTAAAATAAATAGAAAGAAGGATTATTGTTTAACTGTCAAACCTTATCTGTCATATTACTTTATTTTATAGTAATAGTGCCTCATGCCTAAACGTTTATTCGAGGAAAATTTTAATGATGGTATTCAAGACAATAAAAAGAAATCCAGCAGAATCAAAAAGATTCCTGATAAATTATTAATTATTGTTTTAGAAAATGCGAGCTTAGAAATAATCAAAGTAAAGTTAAATTTTAATTTATTTATAAATAATCAAGGTTGGAAATAAATATGAATTGCTTAATATTGAAAAACACAAACAAATTTTAAATAAAAAGATTTATACAGATTTATCAAATTTAAGGCCTGATATAGTCCACCAAGTTATATACATTTGGGATTTTTTATGTAAATTGATAATAGTGCCTACTTATGCTAATGGATAGCCCTTTAAATTTATCTGGTCATTTAAAAGTATACATCCATACCCAAAAAAATGTATTAATTGAAATAAATCCTCGAACTAGGATACCAAGAACAATAGAAAGATTTTCAGGATTAATGGGTTTATTACAATTTTTAAATTTTTCTTGAATTGAAAATATTACATAGTACAACTTTTACAAAACCTAAGTATACAATCAGTACAATCTGAAGAAAAATTATTAAAAGTATATGATTCATTAATATTTTGACAATAGTATATTCATGATTTTAATCTATATTAATTAGATCTGGACTAAAAAATGCTAATTAAAAAATTTCATTGTTCATATTCAATTTGAATTTTTAATATTTAATAAAACTATTATTTGATGTTGGATATTTGACTCAATTTGAAAATTAATTTTTTATTTATACTTTTTAAAGTAATAATTTTAAGTATTTGTTAATGATTTGATCAAATAAAGTAAAGCTTTTTTTATAAATATTTTTTTTATTGATAATTTTACATATTCATAAAATTATGAATGAAATAATAATGAATTTAGATTATTAGATGACAATTTTTATTTGATTATATTTATTTTTTAGATAATCAAAAACCCTGTCTCTAATCACATTCCCATAGGTTTTATGAAATTTGGAACATCAGTTTTATCCTCAATATCAATGAAACCATTTGAATTAATTACTCTTATTAATGATAAAACAGAGAATCCTGATAAAATAATTAATGAAAGTATGATGATTGATAAAATTTCAAATAAAACAAATTCTGAAGGATATGTATTTGTTGTAGGAGCAATGGCTCATGGATCAGTTAATTATATTTCATATTAATATTGATTTATTATCTTATAAACTTATCAATACTAATTATTAATAAATTAAATGGCTATATTTTGATTTTATTATTTTTTAAGATATTGTTATACATAAATTTGAATTTATTTCCAAGCAAATCACTTATTTTACAACTTTATATTTTTATAACTTTTTAATACATATAAATAATTTAAACATTTTAAATTATATACTATAGGTCAATACAGATTACACTGAAAAAGATATTAGTCTTAGTGAATACCCTTTATCTGCAGCTCTTACCTGTTCAAAGTTATGTAATATATTTGAACAAGCATGGAATATTTTTTGATAGAAATTATTTTTGTAAAATTATAAAAGCAGCATTATGTCAATATAAATCAAGATTTAAATTATTAAAATGTAAATTTAATCACATTGGCAAATTTTTGTCAAAACATTTCTGATAAGCAATTTTTCATTTGATTCCTATGATACCTAAATATATTTTTAGTCAAATTTATTATGAAAGCATTTTTTTTTTTAAATCGCTTAAGATTTAAAAATATCATGCCAATCAAATATGTCTTTTATTTATCATATATTCTATAAGTTATAGCCTACTGAAACCTTTTTTTCACATTTATAGCTTGTATAATAAAACTTATAAACTAGTGATCTGCAAGGCCTGGCACCCCCCCCCTCTGGAGTTTGAATTTACTTTAATCTTAGATGAGCCTAATTTGAAAATAATTTTGGTTCAGACTAGGCCTATTCAAAAATAATTCGATTTGAATAATTCGAATCTAATCGAATAATTATGAATACGAATAATAAATTATTTGTTTTATCTGAATACGAATAATCATTTATTCGATTTGAATAAAACGAATTATTTGTAATCAGAGTTGGGCAGGTCCTCCAGAAAAAGAATCTAGATACAGATTCTTTTAAAAAAAATGAATCTTAGATACAGATTCTAGTATCTTTTTCGAAATATCAAAAAGATAAATGATACTTGTATCTTTTACTAAATTAGAGTATCTTAAATATAAGATACTTTTAAATTATCATTACCAATTAAATTAGAATAGTTTATAATAAAATACAGTTTTTATTATTTATTTGTGAAGAACATAGCATACAAATATAAGAATGAATATTTGCAATAATTAATAAAATATTTATTGATGAATTAATTATAATAATCAGGGATTAATAATATTAATTTTTGCCCATTAATAACTTAAACAGGGAAGGGAGAGTAGTATATTTAATGGGAGTTAAAAATGTGCAAATAAGAAAAAAAATTAAATCAAATGATTTATTAGAATTTGCAGGTTATTTTCTGTGTTGTTTTAAATATAGCTTATATTCGGAGTATATGGATAAATGGCATCTCTAAAAAAAATATACTAGTTTTATTTTATTCATTATCTTTAATAAGTATTTATCATTACTTGTTTGTGATATTTATGTATTTTTTATTTATTTTCTAATATGACTTATTATTTCTTGCATTTATAATATCATAGTACATAAATATCATTTAAATCTTTTTTCATATTTTTTTTATATATTTCTTGCAAAATTATTAATTATATATAAAAAAATATGAAAATAATGTACAACATTATATTATTTAATTGTTAATTACATAGCAATTTTCTTTAATGCATTTTAAATTAATTAAATTTTGTAAATAAATACTGTAATGTAATTTTATTTATATCATAAATAAATAAAAGTAACTAATAAAGTTAAATTCTACCTTATTATAATTATTTTATTAAGAGCCTTTTAAAATTATCTAATATTATATATCAATTGTAGCTTAAATATTTCCTAGAACTTGCTAAAATAATTAAATATAAAATATATTTGGGATGTGCCGATATTTTTTATCGGATCGGGCCGATATTTCATCCATTTTAAAATATCGGTTATAGGTCAAAAATTTGATCCGATATAAAAATGGCTTCTTTAACAAAAATAAAATGTTATAAAATGAAAAAAAAATAGTTATATCTAAAATCATTTATTTTTATAAATAAAATAGAAATCCATTTTTATATATATTTTTTTAGTAATAATAATTAATTAATAATAAATTCTATCATATTGTTATTTTTTTGCGCATTCTGTTTATAAAAGTGTGCGATAATCACTACAGAATCTGTTTTTAGTGAAGCTGGTGATATAGTTACTATCGCCGCAAGCTGACCTCTGAGAAATCGGAAATATTGGTATTTCTAAAAAGAAATCTTCCCTATATTAATGTTAGATATTATTTTTAATATTTATTTCAAATTTCATAATATAATTGTTTATTACTTAATATGTATATAGATTAATGTTATTACTTATTATATAAAAGTGATTTAACAATAAAAATATTTTATATACTTTTAGAATTGTAATTCAATTGAATATAAACTATAACTGATCATTATAAATATATTTATATGACATAGGTTATGGTACAGTTAAATTATAGATGTTATACTAATAAAAATTATATTAAAAATTAAAACCATTGTTATCTTTACAGAATACAAAATTAGATATGATATCGGATCGGTAATCGGCCGATATCAATTTAATATCGGGAATATCGGATCGACCTCTAAAAAGTAGTATCGGTACACCCCTAAAATATATATATCCAAAATTATTTTAATTTGATAATCAACTATCTTCTATAAAAATTTTTAATAACAATTATATAAGAAGGACTTAAGTATTATAGGTATTATTATGTTAATAATTATAAAATAAAGATGTATATTATACTTAATATGTTTAACAAAGTTTGTGAGGAGTATGTTCAATCTTTAATAACTTTTTACTTGTGTAATTTTGACATTCGGCTTGCACCTTGTCCTTTTTCACATGAATTACTATATAAAATTTTCCATCTAAAATTTCAAAATTCAGATTTGACTCAGGAGAACCTATCTCCATAATTTTATCTTCACTACTATAAATGTTAAACATTCTACAAATTAAAAAATATTACATATAAAATATAACCTTTACTTATTTAGTTTTGGTGTTGTTATTTTTAATCTATCTATCTTTGTGATCTTTAATTCCAACTAATTTTGGTTATCAATATATTTAAATAGCAGAAAATAATACAAGATTTCACGAAGAAAATAAAGTTAGATTGTGTGATATGTAAATGTTTTAAATATGAATATTAAAAAGAATCTGTATCTTTTTAAAGAAAATGAAAAAGATACAAGATTCTTTTCAAAATAAAGGATCTTAGATACAGATACTAGTGTCTTATTAAAAATGTCAATAAGATACTGAGTACAAGATACAAAAGGATCTTGTATCTTAGATACAAGTATTCGCGGTACTGCCCAACTCTTATCGTAATATTGAATAAATTGTTTAATAAATCTAACATTTGTCATTTCTATTTGTTAACCAGCCAATTTGACAGGTAATGTGTTTGTGTTTATAAAAATTCTAGCACAAATTTAAAAAATTTTTATTTGCCATATTTTTTGAATCTCACGAAAAGTTTATTTTTTTAATCTCATAATAAATTATATTAAAAATTACACACACCAGAGAGGTACATAAAAATATATTACATCTCTACAATAATTATTGTTAGCTAGCCTAATTATGTTAGAGGAGAATGCTTCTGATGAAATTATGCTTGATGTTGAAGATAAGAAAATTTCCTCACAAAAGAGAGCAATCATATGGGATCTATATCAAATCCTTAAAGACGGTGAAAAGGCTGCTTGCAATCATAGAGTATTATAAAATGTAAAGGCAAAACAACATCTCTTATTAATCATTATAATAGGTTTCATTCACACCTTAGTAAAAAAAATAATAAAATTCATATTTTTTTAAAGTCTTCACCAAATTCTTCAAAAAAATTAATTTTAAGGATAATTTATTAAAATTATTTATAAATAATAATATATCTTTTAAAATTATTAATTCAAATGATTTTAAAAATTTTATAAGTGATCTTGATTGTTCTGTAAAATCAATATGCTCCAATACTCTTAAGTTGCACATGTATAATACATTTGCAGAAAAAGAACAGTAGGTAAAGGAAATAATATCTAAAAATAAAAGTTAGATTAATTTTTCATCTGACATTTGGACTAACCCTAGACAGGTTCCCTTTTTAGGGCTAACAGCCCATTTTATTGATGATAATTATAAAATAAAGAACATAATTTTGGATGTCAGTCCAATAAATGAAACACATTCAGGTGAAAATATATTTAAAGCCTTTGTCAAGATAATTAAAACTTATAATTTAGAGAATAAAAATTTTTATATAACTTTAGATAATGCAATAATAAAACATATATTGATACATTTTCTTTAAAATATCCATTAATAAAAATAGGGCACATTCGATGCTTTGCCCATGTAATTAATTTAATATCCAAAGAATTTTAAAAATTTTAGATCCTTCAATTCTAAAACTAAGAAACATTATTAGAATGATTTGTAATTCCCCTAAAAAATTAAATTTATTAAAAAATATATGGAGTTCCCTACACCCAACCCTAAATTTTTTAAAACCAAAATTAGATTGTGAAATAAGGTGGAATAGCACCTACCAAATGATTGAAAGGGGCTTATTGTTAAAGCCTGCTATAACAAAATTAGTTAATGAAGTAATAACTAATATTAAAATTCTTCAAGAAAAACAAATATCAGAGGTAAACTATAATTTATAATTAGGTAATAATATAATACTTTGATAACATATAGGAAGAATGGGAGGATCTTATAAAAATTAAAGCTATCTTATTGCCTTTATATGAAACTACAAATATGGTGTGTGGGGAGAATTATCCTACTTATAATTTGGTTATACCTTATTATATTTTAATTCTTGAACATATAAAAAATTAAAAACGTGGTTTCCATTAATCCTTTAACAATAGTTTCAAGTAGCATGTGATAAATTGTTGGGCTATTATAATTTAACTGCAGATGATGCAATAATAACCACAATATTAGATCCCAGGCTTAAAGTAGAATATTTTAAATCATCTGTTGATTATGATATTGATATATCCAAGTTAATGGACAAATTTACAATAGATATACAGGTATTTAATTTACCCCCATTTAAATATGATTTTATTTTATAAGCTCATAATTATAACTGTCAAACAACTAAGGATAAAATTCAACAAAACAGGCTAGACATTGTTTTTAAACAAAATAATATTCAACTGTGTGAAATAGATTTTTATCTGAGTAAACCAAGAGCAAAGAGTGATACTGACCCGTTAATGTGGTGGAATGCAAATGCATATCCGATCCCCATACTCTCGAAAATGGCAAGGGATTATCTATCTATACAAGGAACATCAACTGCTTGTGAAAGGCTTTTCTCAGTTGGAACTAATTTTTTGTCAAAAAACCGCATGTCATATAAGGAAGAAAATATAAGAAAAACTCTTTGCCTTAAAAACTGGCTTAAATTATAAATTAAAATAATAATATACATTATAATTTTGTTTATAACTTGATTATTTATTATCAGATTATTGATTACATATTATAATTTTTTCTGTTTAAAATCAAATTTGTAATAAAAAAATTTATCAATATATTTGAGCATGATTTATTTTATTAAAAAAATTAATTCTAATCGAATACAAATCGTAGATTTTATTATTCGTACGAATTAACGAATCGAATATGAATAATGCACTATTCGATTCGAATTCGTTTTTGAATAGGCCTAGTTCAGACTGACAAAAAAATTTTACTTTCAGGCCTTGCTTTTTTAGGCCAGGCCTAGTGATTTTTAGGCTTGATGCAGATTTCCACTATCAACCACATTAAATTTGCTCAGTACCCTCAAAGGTTAAGCGGCAATGTTTGAATTGTTAAAATAAGTGGGCTGAAATAACAATCTAAAAAGGAACATTAAGAGAAAAAAAATGCTCATGTAATTTAGATAAATTTTTTTGCTAATTTCATGTTCCTACTTATAAATCTATTTTATTCAATAAAATAAGAGTTATAGATTTTGAATTTATCTTTCCTATTTTACCCCATATGCTTTGTCATCATGGAGTTAGATGACAAATTAACCTTCTCTAAATCTTAAATAGCGCCGACTATGTAATTGGGTAAGACGCTCAGAGTTTTTTGTTTTGTAGATGAATGTTTATCGTCTCATTTGATAAAATTTTAATAAAATCGATTGAAATGAAATATAAATTTTATCACAAAAAGCAAAATCCTTACCATCTTATGGTTTCCCCTGGAAATAAACCTATTTTTTTTATAATTGATCTTATGTCTCAAGAATTTATACATGAAACCTTATATTTTGAACTTACTCGCAAATCACAACATGTAAAAAACTTTTTTAAAAAATCAATTTTATATATTGTAAAAGTACTACTGATATTTTTTTTTAAAATACTTTTTAATTATCAATTTGATATCACAATGCATTCAATCATAATGAAACTTTTAATAAAAATTGTTTATTCTTTAAATTGTAAATTCTGCACAAAAAAATATAATTATAAAACATGTGATTTTCTAATAATGAGTAAAAGTATGTATAAAATGCTAAGCTTCAATAGCCTTATTTATTAAATTTAAAATTTATGAATAAATTATTTTATTCGAATATGGGTACAAATATTACATGTTATCAAGAGAAACGTATCATTGTATCTCCTTATCCATTTTCTTTTAATTATTCAGGATCAGGAGGGCTTTTTTAAAATTTACTTGGTCAATTTAACAACAGATAGAGGCATAGATTTTTTATCCGATAGATATTGCTTTGAATGATATCTAAGCAGTATGATAGCTTTGCCTAAAATGGTATTTTCAGAAAATTTATTTTTATATTTATGAAAAAGGGACATGGAACTAAAAAATTAATTTTACCTATAATAAATAAAGTAAAAATTTTCAATATCCAAGATTGCTTGCACCTTTTAATTAAAAGATGGAATATAATGAACTAATATTTTGTAAAATAAAAATTGTAATATAATGTTAACAAAAAAATTATAAATTTAGATTTATTAAAAAAATCTATTTTACCAAATGTGGATATGGATCGTCCCACGGCAAAAAATATTTTGACTGCCTCTTAAACATAATTAATCAAAGCTTATTTGATAACTTCTTGCAATGAGAATAAAAACATACAATTTACTAAATTTTAATCAAATGATTAGCACATATTAAAATGAATATAATCATATGGTAAAGTATTGCGAATTGATTTATCTTCTTTACCTTTTTATTTACAAAAGAGGATATTATTTCAGTATAATTTAACGATAAGGCGATATCATTTTCTATTGAAGTTAAAAAGTGATTAACAAGTCAGACCTGTGCCATATAAAGATCGTAAATAAGTTTTAATTAATTTGAACTTTAAGAAGCTGCATTATGCGAATGCTACAATAATTGGAATGAATAAAATAATCCTTAATACAATGGATATATTTGGTAAAGCTGCATTTAACCTTTTAGTGTTAATATAGCGTAAAATTTTCAATGGAGTGTTTAAATCAATTAGTAGATCTTGCGGATTAATATCGCACTCTAACGTATCCTTATCTGTAAAATATTTAATTTAAAAAACTTTTAAGTCTCTTTCAGGCGAATTTATCAATTCTGGTATATTGATCATCGACTCAAAATGATCTTTAAAGAGCTTTAACTGCTGGAAAGTCCCACCAACAAATTTATTGCTTGATATAATAATACATTGAAAAATTTAATTTCATATTTTTTTAAAGATCATGTGTAGGCATGCCATCTCCATCGTAAGAAAATAGTTTTTGAACTATCCTAATGTTATTGAAGAAATTACAACTCCTAAGCTCATTTCCAATTCCTATGCATGCTCTTCGCTGAGTCAAATAAATTTTGAAAGTCATTTTCCTTAAGGTGATCTAGAAAATCTTCCATACTTTCTCTATAAGTGTAATGGCTCTTTCTAATTATATATTATCACTTGCAATGTATCAAATCATATGATAAGAATTACCAAGGATTGAAATTGTTTTAATTCTTTGGCCAATGAAATGGTTTTTATGCAGCTTTTGGATCAAAGGGTTTGAAAATATTTAAATCAAATCTTAATTAATATAATAACAATCAAGATTTTTGTAATTTAAAGTGTACCTACCTGAAAGCTATATGTATTAAACGAACTATAGTGCAAAATTTTTTATTATAAAATATACTAATCAAAATAACCAAAAGTGCCTAAAAGCTATAACAAACAACTACAAAATTATTCTTTTTTACTTACATTATCTTATTATCAATGAAAAATTTAATTAAATTGTTTTTAAAGATTATTTATTAATAAAGAAAAAAATCTCAATAAAACAATTAAATTTCTTA
The DNA here is from genome assembly GCF_954871325.1 of Gordionus sp. m RMFG-2023. Lineage (NCBI taxonomy): Eukaryota > Metazoa > Nematomorpha > Gordioida > Chordodea > Parachordodidae > Gordionus > Gordionus sp. m RMFG-2023. The sequence continues at coordinate 45,883,581 of NC_088776.1, forward strand.
ACTAAAATAAAAAAAAATTGTTATTAACATATGGCTAGACTTGTCAACCATTTTTTCGAATTTCATTTTACAAAAAAAGAACATAATTCATGTAGAATATACAAAAAAAATTCTCATTTTTCAAGAGGCTAAAAATTATTAAGTTAAATTATAAAATTAATCCCTTAAAATTGTCTAACTGTGGCAGCCCGTCCCGTTTGCATGGCATGCAACATTAAAATTTAAATCTGACGATATAGAAAACTTTATAAGAATATCAGTATAATTTACTATTCATACGAAATTATAATCTACTAGTGTTAAAGTAATGGGGTAGGGGAGACCGGGGATAGTGTGTTCCCGGGGTAGGTATTTCCTTCTCAAATAATTTAAAAATTAATAAATATTAAGATTTGAAATTTAAGCCAAATATGTATTATAATAAGGTGCTTAAGTAGGTCCAAAATTGTTTCAAACAAAATTGCTCATGAAAAATTTTAAATGCAAATTTAAGTTTCAACATACCCAAAGTAACTTTTTTAAATTTTACAATTTCACGAATAACTTTTTTTATAAAAGTTGTTCAGACTTAATATAAATTCTAAATGATAAAAAAATCTCCATTTTATCATATATAAAAATATTGACAATCATTATGTTAATTTAATATTCTAAATTTAATTTTTTAATGATCCTGTGGACCTGGGGAAGGTATTAGCGGGGTGCGTCTTTTCCTTTTACATACATTCATTAAAATATTGGTTCTGATTTTGTAAAATGGTTTAAACATATATTAGAAAAACTAACAAAGAAAATAATGATAATCAAAAGGCGAGTATTCTTCAAATGCTGAAAGATAAGATACCTTTGACAGTTATAACCATGAATACGAATTTAAGTTATGGGAGGTATATTTATATATTTAAATAGTATATATTTAAGAAACTAAGCATTAAGAGGTATAATAAATTGTTCAAAAGGAATGAAGATTTTCAAGAGCTATATCTTCACAGATCAGTATTTTCTCCTATTAGAAGCTAAATTAACAGATTATTTAATTAAAGGATCAAGATTATTTTCAGGATTATGCCCTAAACAAGTATTTTAATCCTTTGTTATATCATATATCTCTGTAAAATGAATTTTTTTATAAACTTTAAATTTATGCCATGGTATTTCTTTAGTTAAATAATAATAAACTTTAGAAAAGTTTTTTAAATTATTTATATTATATGTTAATGAAACATCTTTATTAATTTTAAAATACTTTAAAGTAAGAATTTAACTTATACATTAGAATGATATTTATTTAAGTGTGTATGATATATATGTAAATAAAATGATGCTGCCATTTATGTATAAAATGATGCTGCCATGATATATATAAATTTTAAAATGATGCTGCCATGTATTAATATTAATTTTAAAATGATTTATTAATTGTAGCATTATATATATTATATCATGCATTAAATCATATCTTACCTATATATTAAAGATTTAATTATGTGTGTATGATATATATTTAAAATAAAATGATGCTGCCATGTATATTAATTTTAAAATGATTTATTCATTGATTTAGCATTAAATTATATCATGCATTAAAACATATTTTGGTTCTTACCTATACATTAGAGGTTTAATTATGTATGATATATTTTATTATATTAATTATAAAATTAAAGAATAAAATTTAAGAATTAAGATTTTAATTAGATTGCCTTAATATATAAATAATTTAATGTCTTATGTTTAAATTTAGGTTAGAGTTTTAGCTTATCAAATGGCCAAGAGGTATAGTTTACAAGTACCAAAATCTTGGGAAATAACTCAATCAGCTGGTGAAGTCTGGTTTGGAGCATTTATTAAAAGAAATCCAACTATTTCTTTGAGAACACCAGAGGCTACAAGTATAGCCACATTGGATAGAACTGTTTTTGGACCTCTAAAAAAATATTACAACAGTGCCTTGGATGCTTGGATGAGAATGCATCCAGGGAAAAGTTTTACTATATATGATATCCCTAGAGTAGTAAAGGATGTCCTTCCAAAAGCCACCTCAGCTTCAAATATCCAAAAGGGTTTTGAATCCTCAGGTATATGGCCCCTAAATCCTTTAATTTTTAATGACGAAAATTATAATCCTTTATATTATAATAATAATAACGATCCTAAATGAGAATTTAAATTTATCTGAAATTATTTCGTAACCATCTGTCAGTGATAGTCCTGTTTCATCATCTTCTCACGTGGAAAAAGATTTTGCTCCAGAAATTATTAGTTCCCATCCAACAATATTTAAAAAAACTATTTAAAAAAACAACACGTAATCAAATGACTTCAGCCATTTTAACCTCTTCACCTTACAGAAAAATAGCCAGATCTAGGGCTAATAATCTGGAAAAAAATCAAACCAATAATAAAAAAAGTTTAAATATGAATGCTGGCAAAAAAGAATTTTGTTTAGTGTGCCACAAAAACTATCAAACTCACCACCATAATGAAGATTGGTTCCAATGCCGTAATTGTCATTTATGGGCACATGGATCATGTTGTGATTTTAATCCATTTTTTATATGTAATAAATGTGTTGTATGTTAATATTATATGTTTGTTATAATTTTTGTATGAAAAAAAATGAATAAAATGCTTAGAAAATGATAGTCTAAAACATGCCCCACAAAAGGATAATACGTCCCCCGTCTCTTTTTCATGACTCAAAAATTTTCATTTTTTTTAAATTTAAATTTAAAAAAATATATAATATTTTTTTATTAGATATTAATTTCTACCGTAGATAATTATATAAAGAATAAAATAACATCAAAATTATTTTGATAAATTATTTCTCCTCCTTTTCATAGCCTCTCAATTTTTTATGGACAATATAACCCCTGTCTCCCCTACCACTACTTTTCTAAAAAATTTACCAGCTAATAGCTATCATATTTAAAAAGCTTTGCTACATTATGAAGGATTATGTAGAAAAATTTGGAATTCAAATATTGGCCAAAATTTATTAACTTTAATATGGTGCCAAAAGTTAACAAAAGAAAAGTAATAAATGGCGTCTATTGAGTTTATTATATTTTTTACATTAATCTAAAAAAACTAAAAATCTATTATCAAAAATAAGGTATATATATATATATCTTTCATATTAAATACAAATTTGATTAAACAAAAAATAAAAAGTATTAAAATATATCACAAAAATATTTTAAACAAAAGCAAGGTTACAAGCTAAAATAATCGTAAGTTTTCATCAACATATTAAATAAGGTTATATTCAAATAATAACAAATAAAGTTATATAAAATATCAATACAAATATAAATATAAAAAATCAATTCCATTATTTAACATTAACTTATTAATGGCCAATGTATCAAATCTGCAACAATTGTTATTTATTTATTTTTCATAATTTTACATAATTCTTATAGCTCGAAGATTGAGGCCTTATTTTTATACATTTTTAGATTTTTCTTAAGATAGGAAATGATTAACCCATTAATGGTCAACATAGCATATCTGCGACAGTTGTTACTTTTGATTCTTCACATAACTTTTTGGATTGAAATAATTTCACATGATTCTTATAGCTCGAAGGTTGTAAAAAAAATTTTTTAAACATTTATTGTTGAGTACGCTTGATATCATTGAAGTTCAACAATTTTGGACCATTAAAATGCCATCTCCCTCGTTGATAGAGTATTTATTTTGTTATTAATGCAATTGACATAAAAATTTCTTGTAGATGCCTTAATCTATTCTAATTATTTTTGACCAATCTTTTTATCTATTCTCGGATTTATAATATGTTTTTTACTATACCATTTATGCAACGTTGACCACATAAGGGTTCAAAAATAGTAATTTTTCTAAAAAAAAATATATAAAAAAAATTCGACATAATATTTTATTATAAATTTCTGTTTATATTCTTACTAAACAAAAATACTATGTTTTCATCATAATATTATTATTTATAAAAAAAATTCAAGAAAATTCACAATTTTATTGTTATTCTCATTATATTTTCTCATTTGAATATAAAATTATTTGTAAATTATTTATTATCATCTTATATTGGCCAAATTTTTAAATAATATTATGACAAAACAATTTCTAACAGTTGATGAAACCCTATACATGCTTTTCGATGAAGGCCCTGGTGATGAAAAAGATGTCGTAATTATATTTTACCTCCTAAGACTGCTTTAATTAGTGATGAAGAATTTGTTGAAAACTATCTAACCGACACACCTAATCTTCCACTAGATACTGCAGGGGAGATCGAAATTCAAAATTCAGCAGGACATTGATATTGTCTCAGAATCCTCAATATCTACAAATCAAGAAAGCAAATTTAATTTTCGTAATAATTTTTTTAAAAAAATTGATTCCACATCTAGACCTACTGATAATGATAAGAGATTATTATATAATCTTCAATTTGATTTGATCGGAAAAACTCCAATAGAAATATTATTTTTTTGATCATTAAATGTATTCACTGCTTGTGGATCAATCACATATTTATTACAAATAAAAAAATGGACCAAATTTTATTAAAACCAAGTCAAAGATGAAAAAAAATATAAAAATTCTTTTCCTGACTGGATATCATTCCTTATCGCAAGAAAGAATTAGCAATCGTAAGGAATTCAATGACACAACATTCATTTCGCGATATCTAAAGGAATCTACATTTATCTAGTAACTCACCTCTTAATGAAGAGGTTAATCTTTATAAAGTTCGCCCATATTATAATTTACTAACTAAAAAGTTTTAACTATTCGGTATATTTTTACATAATTTGCATATGAGCAAATAATATCGTATCGAGAAAGATATTCCTGTAAAAATTTGGATATAAATCATAAGCCCTTGTTTCTTTCGATGAATATATATTTGCATTTAATATAAATATCAAGGTAAAAATAAAAGTCCAATGGCTTCGAATCTTGGGTTAAGAGGTACGATTACAAAATTCAAAGTTGTACAAGTACCTTCTTTTCATTCTATTTACTTCGATAATTTTTTTACATCTCTAAAGCTTTTATTGCATTTAAAACATTTTGGATTTTTCGCACCTGGGACTATAAAAATAGACTTGAAAAGTGCCACCTATGAGCAAAATGTTAAGGCTTGCCTAATATATTTCCTAATAAAATATTGAGCTAGCCGTTTTTAAAAATCGGCTCAAAATGAGCCGTTTAACAACACTAGTGGTGACATTTGCAACAACATGTAAACCTCCTATCCATTTATGTAACGTATCAAGATTCTCTTAAATTATTTTCTCAAAAATAAAAATTACACATCCTAACATTATAAATTCATATAATTCCAAAATGGGTCGCGTTGATTTGTGAGTTAACCTAGTGTCAACATAAAAATAAGTATACTAGGTAAAAAATGGTGATGTCCTATTTTTAGCAATTTTATTGACATAGCAGTAGTAAATTCATTGAAGTTATGGAATCGAGTGAATCCTGATGATAAAAAAATTATTTCTAATATTTCGGAGTGAAATAACTACGACACTTTGGAAAACTTCCATGGTAAATAAAAAGATCAGTACAAGTAGAGGTCATCCTAGTCAATTTCCCTCACTAAGTGAAAAACCTGAAAATTTTTACGGTCATTATGTTGCAACTATTATTGATAACAAAAGGCGACGTTGTAAGCTTTGTCATTGTCAAACAAGATATATACCAATGCATGTTGATTTTTTAAAAAAATTTCATAAAATATAAAAATTACATATTTATATATTAAAAATATAAAAATAAATTAATTATCTATCGTATTTTGATGTTTCGCAAAAATATAGTTTTAACTTATTTTTATACCTCTAATCATAGGCGTAGCCAGGGGGGGGGGCAAGGGGAAATCCCCCCCCTTCAGAAATTTATCACTTTTTGTAAATATCATTTTTAGCTAATAAAAAATATCCCCCTTAGTCCTCTCCCCACTTCCTGACCCTCAAAAATGTATGCATATATCTTAAACAATAATTTGAAAGAAAGGATGTAAAAGTTGATATTTTTTTTATAAAACTATTCATCATTATTTATATATTTTTTTGGGAAAATAAATTTATAAATATATAAAATGAACCAAAAATGTTTTCTAATAAATGGAATATAAGCCAAAGATAAGTCTTAAGACAAAAGTGAAAAGTATTATAATTATTAATAATAGATCCATAAAATTACTAAATAATAAAATATATCAAATATAATTTTTTATAAAGTGAGTAATTTTAATTAATTTATTCTAATAAAAGTTAAATATAATTATAAAACTATTGATAAAATTTAATCATAAATTAAATAAAAATATTAAAGCATACAAACAGTGTAATATTATATGTCGTAGATTTACAGTATATCTAATTTTATCAATTATAATATGACAATCAAGTAATTTTTACCAATATAGCGAATTATATATTTTACAGAAAACTATAAAATATTGATAAGGACATCAGAAAATATATTTTAAAGACATTGTGAGATAAATAATATGAAGATTAAATTTTATTATCATTTTTTACTTAAAATAAAAAGATGGCGTTAAATAAATGCAAATTGTTGCTATATTTATTTATTCCACGTCAATTAGGCGCGGCGACAATTCAGCGCGGCGATAATTCAGCGCGGCGATTCAGCGCGTATCTATTACAGTTGCAATTTATTATATATTACTTAGTATAAAAAAATAAGGATGATTAAATAGAAATCATTTTGAATGTTGGTCCTGTTAATTATTTATCCATATTTATTTTTACAAAAATCTCAATTTTATTTCTAAGGGGGGGGGGGAATTAAAAAATTACTGGGGCTTCGTCCCCAGACCCCCTTTTGGGCGGGCCTTCGGCCCTTTTTTGCCCGGCCTTTGGCTGGGTTATCTTAGTCTATATATAGTCATGAAATATTTTTACAAATTTTAATAAAAAAAATAAGCCTGGAACAAATATGAAATATATTTTTATTAGTTTATATAAAATATAATAAATTACTTGTATATACATTAATATAAAAGCATGGTAATAATTTATTCCAAACAATTATAAGAAATTTATTTATAAAAAGTAAGTAGACATATATTTGATATTCCTCTATTATATAGAAATAGCTACAAAATACTAGGTAAATTTCCACTTTTACAGCATATTTGACTTAGAGAATATATTAGAGTTAATAATTTAACAAATTTAATCAATGCTATTGATAATAAATATGGTATCACGTCAATTTGGCGCGGAAAATTCGGCGCACGACAATTCGGCGCATAAAATTCGACGCGGCGACAATTCAGCGCGTTTCTATTACAGTTGCAATTTATTATATATTACTTAGTATAAAAAAATAAGGATGATTAAATAGAAATCATTTTGAATTTTGGTCCTATTAATTATTTCTCCATATTTATTTTTACAAAAATCTCAATTTTATTTACTAAATGTGAGATATCAAAAAAAATTAACAACCAATATTTATACCTATTTCTTTGGTTGACCAATTTACCACATAAGATATGTTGATTAATAACCAATGTTATGTAAGCCGAGATTTTGAAGAAAGAAGGAAATAGAAAGGTTTGGACCTCTATCTCGAATCTTACATATTATTTTGGCTGGAATTTAAATCGACCGTTTTTAAAATAGACCCAGCCATGGTCCAAATAAAATTAAATTAAGACTGACACACTTTTTAGATTTATTAAAAATCCTTAAATTCTATTAATCCTTTTTTAAAAAAATATTTTGCTTAGGCTAATTTTTTCTATAATATAAATCAAAAATTAAATGTGTAATATCAAAAAAAATTAACAACCAATATTTTAACCTATTTTTTTGGTTGACCAATTTATCACATAAGGTATGTTGATTAGTAGACAATGTTGTAAGCTGAGATTTTGGGCATATTACTTATCATGGGGGTATATTATTTTTTTAAACTTTTATAATTTTATTTATTTTTTTCAATTTAAAATTAGGCGTGAAAAGGGGATTTAATATTTAACATTATAGTACTTATCAGGGAGGTATTTTGGGTCTATTTTTAAATCGGTTGATTAAGATTTTAGCCAAAATAATATATAAGAATAGAGATAGAGGTCAAATCTTTTTTTTTCTTTTTTCCTTCTATGCGCAAAATCTATAGGCTTACATAATATTGGCTACTAATCAACATACCTTATAATGTGGTGGTCCATTAAAAAAATAGATATAAATATTAGTTAATTTTTTTCGATATACATTTAGTAAATAAAATTGAGATTTTTGTAAAAATAAATATGGAGAAATAATTAATAGGACCAAAATTCAAAATGATTTCTATTTAATCATCCTTATTTTTTTTACACTAAGTAATATATAATAAATTGCAACTGTAATAGAAACGCGCTGAATTGTCGCCGCGCCAAATTTTATGCGCCGAATTGTCGTGCGCCGAATTTTCCGCGCCAAATTGACGTGATACCATATTTATTATCAATAGCATTGATTAAATTTGTTAAATTATTAACTCTAATATATTCTCTAACTGTCAAATATGCTGTAAAAGTGGAAATTTACCTAGTATTTTGCTATTTCTATATAATAGAGGAATATCAAATATATGTCTACTTACTTTTTATAAATAAATTTCTTATAATTTTTTGGAATAAATTATTACCATGCTTTTTATATAAATGTATATACAAGTAATTTATTATATTTTATATAAACTAATAAAAATATATTTCATATTTGTTCCAGGCTTATTTTTTTTATTAAAATTTGTAAAAATATTTCATGACTATATATAGAGTAAGATAACCCAGCCAAAGGCCAGGCAAAAGCGGGCCGAAGGCCCTCCCAAAAGGGGGTCTGGGGACGAAGCCCCAGTAATTCCCCCCTTAGGAAAATCCTGGCTGCGCCTATGCCTCTAATGATTAACGTTGCAGGTATGCAACGGTTCAGATTTCCTATTTAGGATGATTTTTTCATGCCGATTTTTTTATGATTTCTTAGTTAGACTAAAATAAATAAAATTTAAAAAAATCAAGAATTTTTATAGGCTGGAAAAAGTGTGATCATTAATGGGTTAAAGAGATAATTTATTTTTATCTATTATAAATTTTAATAACAGTCATTTTTTATTTAAGTTCCCAAGTTTTGTATGACCAACCAGGTTTAGTTTATCTAAACAACTATTCAACTATTTAAGGATATTTTTATAAAATAGAGAAGGTAATTAGTATTTTATTTGTTGCAAAAAAACATCAAGTGGATTTTCTAATGCTACTAGTTTCTCATATATATAAACTTCGCCTTTATAATAGTAATTGTGATTAAATAATATAAAATACACAAATAGGCTCTAAAAGCATGCTATATATGAATAATGTAATTAATTGTTTATACATACGTATATAATAATAATAAATGACAATTTATAAAATATTTTATTATATTAAATTTAATTTTATATAAAATTAATTTGGTATGACTTAACAAATTCAAAAGTTTAAATGATTCAAGAAAAATAAAATCATAATGAATTATCAATAATTGATATAGTAAAATTAATATAATGGTATATCTCTTATTCGGGTTATCAAATGTCAGAACTGACGAAAATTTGATAAATGACAGTATATACGTTATTTTGTTTTTATAGGATTTTCAATCAATAAAGTGTGAATGATGAGATTGAAGGATAAAGAACATATATTAAACATATCCAAATGGGCTATTTCAGATGTTTTATATTGGCTAAGTTACAACGGGTTTGACGAATATGTTGATTTATTTTGCAAGCACAAAATTAATGGAAAAGTACTATTGTCTTTAAATGAAAAGGATTTAAAAAATTACCCATTGAAAATGAATTGTTTAGGAGATATAAAAAGTTTAATATTTTTAATAAGAAATTTAATAAATAATTTAAACTGTAAAAATACAAGAAGCATTAAAAACAAAAGAGCTCTACTAAATAACCAAATAGGTAAATATAGAAATCTCCATAAAAAAAAATTAAACCTAAATAGAAATTATAATAAAAAATATCTAAATACTCATTTTATATATCCTTTATTAGATTTACATAATGATTCTATCATATATAAAACTAGAGAAAATGAATTAAACAATTCTAAAGAACTTTTTCCCAATTTTTCTGAAAATATTATTGAGCCATTGCATATAGACAAAAATAACATATTAATTAAAGATTTTGGAACATCATCCTTGAATATTGACAATAAAAATATAAGTAACACTTCTATAAAAGAAATGAATGATAGCTCAGTAAGAAAAAGTTATATTGACAATACATATTCTGCCTATTCCCCTGAAATTCCTGTTTATTATGATAAATATAATATTAAAACCACAAATGTAAATAGCACTCAAAATACATTACAATCTAAAAAATATAAATTATTAAATGATGATCTTATGACAAATAAGGATGAAATGAAAGGTGGAAAATACATTAATGGCTCCAAAATTTTTTATGATCAACTTCCATATAAAAATAACATTTTTATAGAGCTATCAAATAACACTGATTACAAATACTCAAGTAATTATATTTCTTCAAGTTTATATCCAAACCTTAAATCTACATTGACCAATCACCTTAGTAACAAACATAAAAGTCCGCAAACTCAATGCCATGATTCTGTTTGTGAAAATTTTCAAAATTCAACTTTGTCAAACTCTTACTACCAAAATAAGAATAACAATTCTGACTATATAAAAGAGACAGACACAAAATATCGCAAGTTGAAAAGACCTCCATCCTCTAATTTATCTCCTTATAGTAACCACAATAATCGTCGACGTCATTTATCTTCTTCCCAGTTTGATGAATGTCATGAAGATGCTTTAATTCTCAAATTAGTCCTTGCCTTTGCTTACACACTACTTTCATTTCTTGTAACTTCCTTTGTAATGGTCATTGTTCATGATAGAGTACCAGACATCAATAAATATCCCCCACTTCCTGATATTTTCCTTGATAATATTCCCATTATACCTGGAGCCTTTTTAATATGTGAGCAAATAGGAATACTCTTAGGACTCACACTAGCCTCCATTTGCATCTTCCATAAACACAGGTTAAATTCATGTAAAATATATATAAAAAAAAGTATTAAATAAATTTATGAAAAAATTATATTTTGATATTAGAATCCCATTGTAGTGTATGTAGTATTTGCAATTTTTTTAAACTTTCTTATTTAAAAAAAAATATTTGTAAGTCTTGTTCTTATTGTGATTGATTTATATTCAAAGTGGATAAAATATACATAGGTTCATGGTTATACCACAAAAATGGTTATTTGAAAATTACGGGAATTATATGTCCTATTTGGTTTTCCTAATACAATAGATTCTGATGGGGGTCCAGCCTTCATAATTGATAATTTTAAACAGTTTTATGACGAGTCACAAACTCAACACATTCTTGCTCCACTGTATCATCCTAGCTTGAATGGACAAGCTGAGAGGATGGTAGCAATCATTAAAAATTGGATTAAAAAGGCTGGGAATCATAAAGATGAGGCTTATAAGTCTCAATTATATTACCTTAATTCTCAAAATCAGAAGGGGGTTATGCCCTTGGAGTTATTTTTAGGTAGACAAACACTGGGGCCCTATATTTCTTAAAACCAAAGGACAACGATATTTCATTATTGGGTGAAAAAGCAGGGGCAGAGTTTCCTATGAAGGTATGGACACGTTTATTCGATAATAAGAATGAAAGAGGGAGCATAATACAGAATATGGAGTCAAAATTAAGTTATATCAGCTTGGACAATGAGGTTCTTGTGGTGAGGCACAACGATGATCTAAGAACAAGAGTATAAAAAAAAGGAGGAGACAAGAAGAATGTTGTGTGCTGATGAGTTCAATGTCCTTTTATTATGGCCATACATAACTTTTATTGAAAGAAAATACATTATTGATACATTGACGAGTTCATTGATTTGTAAATGACCTTTATTGTTAATGTCGGTCATTGATCAATAAGGATGATATTTTGATAAATATTTTTTTCCTCCCTCCCTTCCGTTGTATTATTTTTTTTTGTCCCTACTTTATTTTTATATAATTGTGATTTGTACCACAAAAGATAAAGGGAAAGCAGAAGTTATGTTTTCAGTGTTTAATATAATAAACCTGGCAATGCATATGTCAATGTTAGTTGTTATGGTATGAAAAGATTTGTTTTTCTCCCATTTTTCTTGATAACAATGTTGAGTCCATTATTTTTAGGAATTAGTGTCAACTGGATGTAGTAGTCGCCGAAGTCCACCAGACGAGATTTAGTTTCCATGGTACAAACATAATTTTTGACTACACAAATAATAATTTTTATTTCTTTTTAACCAAATTCAAAATTATGCAAAACAAAAATAAATTTTTTAATTAATTTAAAAAAGAAATATGATACCAAGATAAAAAATTTAAAATTTTGAGTGTGAACAAATGAACCCAAAAAAATTCACGTTCTACTTTTACCTAAAATAAATAGTTATCTTTATATAATTATTGTACTTGTGTCGCCGGTATAGCCATGAAGATTCTAGAAGATATATAATTCTGGATTTATTGAAGAATTTCTTCCCAGATTTTTAAAATATTTATATCCTTATATTCTCTTAACTTCTGAGAACTTTACCATTAAAGATGCAATAGGCATTTTTTGATCCTCCTTTCTATCTGTTGATAATTTGATTTTTTTCTCTATCTAATAGTAAAATTAAAATTTTAAGATCATCAATGTTGCTATCATTATATTTTTATCACTACAACCAATAGATATTGTAGCCTCCAATATATTGTAAATAATGGAGTTTTGCTTATGCCATAAATCCTTAAGATGGTCTTTAGTTATTTATTTTTGCTCAATACTCAATAAAACTTGATATCGAGGGTCTAAATATATAGAAGCGTATACAACACTATTTTGCAAATATTATTGCTCTCGAATTTTCATGTTTTCTAATATTTTGTATTAAGACTGTAAATTTTTCTAAATCTAATCGGCATCTAATAAACATAATTTGTTCTGATTGTAATCTTAATATTGTTATTTTTGGAACTAATACATTAGTAAGGTTCTTTATTTGGCATCAATCATCTTCCGACAAAATGACTTCACATGCTCCTATAATAAAATCATTACAGAAATCTTTCAAACTTAATAATCGTTCTATCATCACACAAATTGAGGACCAACGTGTTGTGCATTATCATTTAAATTAAAATTTCTTGTACTACAAAATAATTCACTTTCAAAATAATCAACGTATTTCTATAACATAGCATATTAATAAATTAACATAATAAAATATTATTACACTGGAAAATAATTTATGATATCAATCTAAATATAAAGGAAGTCCAGGAAGAAAATTGAAAGAAAAATGCTAAATGATTCCACAAAAAAGTTAATAAAATTTTAAAAAATTTATATTATTTTTTAAAAAATTTTTTTATTTTTAAAATTTTTTATGACACCTAGAACCCTTAGGCCCTCCACTTTTAAAAAAAGTCCGGGTTCTGCCAAAATACGAGGGTTCAGGAGGGTCCTGGTTTAGGTTCACATTTCTGGTAGTAATTCCTTCTTTTTTTATAAATGAATGTTATTACCCCGGTCAATGAATATTTTCTTTCCTAACAAATGTTATGTATGACCATAATACAAAAAGGTCATTTACATATCAATGAACTCTTTAATGTATCAATAATGTATTTTCTTTTCAATAAAGGTTATATATATCCATAATACAAAAAGGACATTTGAAATGCAATGAACTCATCAGCACACAACATTCTACTTCTCTCCTTCTCCTTTTTTTTCTATGCTCTTGTTTTTAGGTGATCTTTGTGCCTCACCATAAGGACCCAATTGTCCAAGCTGATATAACTTAATTTCTACCCTATAAATACGCAGGGCCCTATCGCTAAGAAATATCCTGAATAAATTTTTAATTTTATATCATAAATATAGTAAATGTGTATTTTCCGGCAATGTGTTATTTTTCAACTTTAAATCATTCTTTGAGCGCGTTTTAAAAATTTAAAAATCTTATTTTACCGGAAATAAGCCGTCATGTTTGGAATACCTACCCTATAAATTTCAGACAATTTTTCCATAATATTTTAAACTTAATATAATTTATATTAGATTTTTCATATATTTTTTATATAAATTATAAATGGCTCAAAGGTTGACAGCAAATTTTTTAACAGGTCATTTGTTACTTTATTAATAGTAGCTGATATATTATGTTATCAAAAGGAATAGCATATAATTAATTTTTTCTAAGATAAAATTAATAAAGGTGAAAAATATTACCTGCAATTCATGAGATAGGTATTCCAAACATGATAGTATATATTTCCCGTAAAATCTGATTTTTAAATTTAAAAAAACGCGTTCATAATATGATAATTGTAAAAAGTAAAAATAACACGGAAAAAAAACATTGATACTAACATATACACATATTAAAACATCAAATATATATGATTATTAATGATCAATTCAATATTGTAAACACCTATTACATTTTATTGAGAATATCTATGATTACACCCATAGATTTATGTGTGTAGATCTGATATATCCGCTACGATTATATATCATTTGGTCGCTATTGTTAAAAATTATTATCATTTATGACAAAAAACGGTCATTAATAAAACAACAGTGTTATGAGAAAATATTTAAAAGACCTTCTTTTTCAAACTTCTTCGATTTTTTGGACATTAATATATTTTTTGGACCTCAATATGATTTCTTGGACAATCTATCTTGAACATCTAATATTAATTTTTTATGACATGTTCAATTATAGAAGGTAAAGCTAAAATTCATAAACTTATTTTTTTTGAGTATGGATTTGCCCTAAATGTAATGATGCAAAATCGTTCCACACAAACCCACTCCAAAATGACGTAGGATTTTTTTGGAGCCCGAGCCGGAAAAAATTGCTCAATCTTGGAGCGCGAGTCAAAAAAGCGGTTCAGCCTTGGAGTGCTAGCCCCATAAAATCGATTAGCGAACCACTTTAATTTTTATTTTAATTAATATAATGGCAATAAAAGACATTTTTGCTCGTGAACCAGATGATATATTATTTCAAAATGTAAATCTATCAAGACACTCAGTATATTAAATTTCTATTTTTCAAAATTGTAACCTAATAATAATTATACCCTTAAGACTTGTTATTATACTTGACTATTTTCTAAGAAAAATAAAATATTGGTATGAATTAACCATTATTGAAAATGATGATCGATTGACTACTTATAATTTTATTTTTTAAAAAATCTTTTAACTAGTAATTTTTGGGTGAATAATTGTTAATTTTTTTTTTTATTTAACTATTTTTTTCCGAAATGCGGAAGGGAACCACAATTGTCATTGGTCATTTTAAACTTTTACAATTTTTTTTGATGTAAATTGGTAGGAAGGGTGTCATGTCATTATTTGAGTCGGGAACAAGATATTTATTTACATTAACAAGCTATGAATTTTTTTAAAATTAATAAGGTGCTATTTGCGAATTTTTTAAATTAATTTCTTTTTTGGTTTTAATTTAATTTACTCATTTATAATAAAAATGATGATAATATTTATGATTGCAGATTTTATTTTTCCCTTAATAAATATATATTTGGCGATTTTATACTCGCTAAAAAAAGAAGAATGACGTTGGTGCACATCTTGATTCGTATAATTTTTAAATATTAAGGTTTATCATATTGAGACGCCTTTGCGCTCTTACTGGTACGGTGTTTTTACTACGCTGCGTAACTATGGTGATAACCTCCCTCTCCGTGCCCGGGTCCCACTTAGAATGTCACCAAGTATTATAAAAACATATTTATTTATTCACAAATTATATTAGGATATGGCATATGTCCATTTAAGTTATGAATAATATGGTAACGAGCGACACCTTATAGAATTAAATCACCTTTTGAAATGATTTTTTAAATTTTATAATCGATTAAAAAAATTGGTGCAGAAGTGGATCCCAATTTAACGTATAATTCTATTAAATTAATTATAAGTAATATTATGTTTACCTTCTATAAACATAATTAATTTTTTGGGTGATTTTTTTAAAAAAAATAAAATTTAATTTCTATTCTACTTATTGTTGTTTATTTTGAATAAATTGCAAAAATTATTCTTAACCTAGAAATCAACTTCTTTTTTGAATGATTATTTATAAATATTAAAGGTTGGTATAAAAACATCTCTGGAGGATAAAATAATTCGAGCCCTAAAAATTTGGTCTGGTTTCGGGATGTCGCTTGTAGGTATACACTCTTGTGGCGACTACATGTTCAGTGGACACACAGTCATTTTAACGATGCTCAACTTTTTCATCACCGAATGTTCATTTTATCATATATATATATTTTTTAAACAATCTAAATTTATGCAGGAGATAGTACTATGCGAGATGAGAATGTTCAAGATTTTATTGGGTACTTAAAATATTTTCTTGTAGCGAATTAGGCTTGGCTTGAACTAAGCTAAACTAACCTGATTTTATGTATGTAAAAAAAATGAAACATAATGTTAAACCTAAATACATTAAATTCTCAACTATTGCCAAATATCATTTCACAAAATGAAATAAATTTCGCTTAGTCTGAGCCCAGCCTTATGAGTGATCTTGTTAAGGGAAATGGGGAAATCATGTGGATAATTTTTTTCACCAGAAATTTTATAGGATAGTTTTAGGCTCCCTTAACTTTTGGCCAGATTACATTTTTAAAAATCATGTTGGCTTTACACGTTTCTTTTTATAACGCTGTAAACAAAATAAAATCTTAAAATTTACTTAAAAAAGATCTAACCAACACATTTTCAAGGTTTTTTTTATTAAATAAAGTGTATGTATATAAAATTATTTAATATCGCTATTTTAAATCATTGGCACAATCATATGGAAAAAAATATATTTATTTTGAATGTTCGGAAATAAATTGCGATTAATAGATATATTTAACATTTTATGCATTCGAATCTGGAATAACCATTTGCTCATATCTTGCATCTTTGCTTACAGCCATTGATTGACCTGTTTGGTTATATTATATCTTTTATCTGTGATTGGATGAAAACTATTCATTCCTTCTTTTTTTTTCAATTCCCAAAACAGGTCTACGTTCTATCATTTTCTTTTCCAGCCATCATTAATCTTTTAGCTATCCTTTAAATACTATAGAGTATATATGTTTACTATTTTCCTGTTTCATAAGGCGTCTATAGAGCAACCATGAAGTCATTACATAGGAATCTAATAAATGGAAGAAAATTCGCATATAACGTTTTCATTTTATGTCAGTTCTATAGAGTTCAATCTACATTTCTCGGAAACCACCGCGCCTATAATACCACCGTTATACTCTTTCGCTCGTGATTTGGGCTTGATATCTGATATGGGGATAACCGATTTTTTATCTAACTTTGCAAATTATAATATTATAATCAACCTTACTCAAAGGACATCTTTTTTTAAATTTTGAGATAGCAGGCCGATAATCGATAAAATAGGGTTCCCAACTTGATAGTTTTATATTTGAGAGCGACTGTTAAATTATAAGAAAAAAAATTATTCATATAAATTTTATGATTTTTATATGGGGGAATAGTTTTTAATGGAACTCTACCTCTGTTAATTCCCAGCTAAATTTTCATTATATTTGTGGATTTTCCCAAATATATCTCGAAATCATATATAATTCCAGATGATCCACATAAGCGAAAATTTCTTAATTTATGGGGTTTTGAACAAATGTAATGCTTAAATTTAAAGTAGCTTCCTAAATGGAAAATAACATATATTCAATACTTTTTATAATATAATATTTCCAATATTTCATAAAATTTTTATTATGGAAAAATTGCGTGAGAAAATTTAAATGTTGCCAATTAGCATTTTCTTCATAATGATCAAATATATTTAATAAAAAAATTTTGCCAAACATTAGATACTAGCGATAACTTTGATTTATATGTAATGAAATATTAAAATTTTGGCGCTTAAAATAACTATTTTTTTAACCTGTGTTTTATATAAGATAATGATTTTAGCAAGTTTATGATAAATTACGCAATAATAAATATGGTTTTTTAAATTAACGAGTCCAAAAAGCATCAATGTGTTTTTAAATATAAAAATAAATTGATTAAAAAATTATATTGCCAAAAGTACTAAATGGGGCCCAATTATTTTGCCTCAAAAATTCTAATTATTATATAGCCATATTTTAAAAAAATTGAAATATCATTTATAATCATAATGTCATGTTTGGGGAGAAGGGGGAGTCTAGGTGTCAGCTTAGAATGATTTTTACGAAAATTGGAAAATTTGCTATTCCCCGCTTCCCATTGGTTACGCTAATGAATTAGCTAAATAATAAATAACTTGATCATTATAATTAGTAATTATTGAAACGTTTTGAAGATATAACTAAAGCTAATTAATAAAAAGGCTATTCAAAAATACATTTACACAATTTTTAATTCGCTTTTCCAGATACGCCTAGATCATTCTACTTAGTGCACACGTTTTCTTGGGTTCTCAATCTTTTCGGAATATTTTTTATTCTAGCCGCCCACGAACACTATTCTATCGACGTTTTTATAGCATTTTATATTACTACCAGGTTAAATATACCCAGATTTTTTTTATTATAAAATAAAACCTTTTTAAAAAACAGACAAACGAAAATTCAATTTGTAACCTATTTTTCATGACAAAAGAGAAAAAGAATTTTTTTTATTAAAAATATTTAATGAGGCAGACGTTAGAAGTAAAACTAAATAAGCCTATAGCTGATAAAGGGATTTAAGCCCACACTCACCTCGGAGAACAGCGATCAAATAAATTGTTTAAACTTTTGTCGAGGTGTTAAACCTGGATGTAAATATTATGTTTCAAACTCGTTTTTTGATTACATGTTTTTCATTTTATTAAAACATTATTACAAAAAAACGCGTTTGTATTTAACAAAACATGGTATAAAAATTCATTCTTTTTGCTAAATAATTATGTTTTATATAAAAAGGAGTGTTTTTGTTAAATAATGAGTAAATAAAGTTTTTTTATATTGATAATTTTAACAAAAAACTCTAGATGCACCGATACCACCAATACTTTACCTGATGGCAAAAAATTATATTGTTATTATATAACAATGTATATGATATATAATTCATCAATATATTTATATGATAAATTTTTCAAAGTGGAAAGAAATGTGTGGGAAAGGGGGGGGGGTAGCATCACTTCTTTCTCTTAGCAGCTTAAAATAATTTGTAGATCAATTTTTTTAAACTAGTTTATGGCTCAATATAGGCTATGTTTTTTTTAATTTATGAAGGTTTATTATTTTGGGATATTGGCTATATATTGATACAAAATATTGGCATTTTTTTATTATTAAGGACAATTACCATTGGTGTTAAGACAGCAAAATTGGGCTTAACACTACCATAAATTTTATTTGAGTAAGCCTATGGTATTTTTTGAACACCCCCTAAATAAATATGTATTATATATTAAAAAAGTGATTCTTTAGCACATAAGATGTAGCCAACTATAATAAATAAAATCAGAATTAAATAGTTGTTCTTCGCAAATTTATAGATTCGAATAAATTCTTATCTTTTGTGATACTTTTTACAAAATATATTCTAACCCAAAGTTTTCTGGTGTACATTATCTTATATTCAATAGGGTGGTGAGATATGACAAATTTTTCTCCCAAAAAGGAACGTTTTTTTAAAAAAATGTTATCTTTTGTATTGAAAACTTTTTAAAATCTATCGGAATATAAATTTATGGTTACAAAAAGTGTTTTGGTTTAAAAAAAAAGGTTAAAACTATTCTATTTTATTATCTCGTCCTAGCTCGATTAAATCAGTTACCAATTTAGTGGCGATTGTCCAAACTTCCTAAACGAATTTTGGATTTGAATTTAACGAATTAATTGTCTTTAATGAAATATTTTTTTTAATAGCATAACTTATTATTAGAAGAATAAGAATTAATAACGAGAAAGGTGACAAAGAAAATTTATTTATAAAGATGCCTTCATAAAAATTTTTTGCCAAATGAATTTCTGACTAACACATTGTTAAAGCTCAAAAAGACAACCTTTCATTATTAGATATAAAATATTAGAAAAAACATTTAGGCAAATGGCTTATGCAATGAGGGGTTCTAAATAAGGTAAAAATTAAGCATTGCTTTGGAAGTTTATTTGTAAATTTGAAAGCTGCACACACTCACCTGAAACTACAAAAAATGGTCTCGTTAAAGAAATTATAGTTCTACATAATTTATTAAAAGATGTTTCGAATAATAAACTATACCTAAATAATAATTTTTAATTTGAAATGTTTAAAAGCCTATTTTGCCATAATATAACCTCACATGTTTATACAAATGTTATGTGTATAAAAATTTTTTATCTAGATAAAATTTTATAAAAAATTACAAAATATTTTATATAAATTTTTATACCAAAAATTGTTATGACTTATATATTATTATAATTATACAAACTAAATTTAGGTGAAAATTATGTTGTATGACTAATAATTATAGTTGAGTAATGGCTAAATGTCGGCTAATTCGGTTTAATTTTCAGGCGCTTACCGGAGAAAATCTATTAGTTTCTTCCAAATTTGATCAGATATCATTTTAAGAAAAACCCCTAAATAAATTGGCTTAAACACCTAAAAATATAGTAATCACCCAACTATACTAATCAATATATCAAAATAGATTGCTGTTAAATTTAATTTTGGTAAATAATATAAGGTTTTAAGATTTAATCCTGTTATTTTATTTCTAATCCTACTTTCAAAGAATATTTAATTTTCTCTTTTTTGTCTTGTTGAATATTAGAATCGGCTTGATAGGAAAGAAGTACCATTCCCATTTGTAGTATCATTTAAAATATCTAATTTTCCTGAGAATCATGATTATTTTTTATGGATAAATTTGTATTTCTATTTAAAATATAATATAAATTATTTATGAAAATAATCATTTTAACCTATTAAATTATATCTTGAGCATTGCATTTTTTGGGCTTCATAAGTTTTATGTTTTGACATTGATAAACTCCAAATTTATATATTTTAAATAGTTTAAAAATATTCCGAAATTTGGTTCACGAAAATTAGTTATGCAATTTGGACACTAATGCTTAATAATATTAATATGAAATTTGTAACTATTTTAATCGAGCGGTGACGAGGTATAATGATAATAATTTATTATATGGAATATATTTTTTTAATGGGTTCTATTATTTAATATCAGAAAGTCCGACTCACTCATTAATTTTGCCATCTTAGGTCTAAAGCATATATTTATCAGAACAGGGATAATGTAAAATGCAGTATAATGTTAAAACATATAGTATACGTTATTGAGTATCATTTTAAACTTGCTAAATATCATTTCTAACATTTCGAATATAATTTAAAATGAATGTAAAAAAAGGTTTAAAATAGAAGTTTAAAATAATATTCTGTGACGTAAAATGCTATATTTTTATTAATTGATTGACTCAATCACTAGATTTGCACAATATAAAAAATAACTAATCCGCTTATAGACGCTTCTCAGAGGATCTGAAAATTAAAACGTTAAAATCGAGGAAACGCTATGTATAATTAGCGGGTTGCATATAATTTAATTTAGTATTTTAAAACATTTTCATCATTTTAAATTTGTTTCTATTTTTTTCTTAGGTTATTTCTGTATTACCATTCTTTGGCTAACAACAGAGCGCTCAGGCAAATCGATAGGGAGCGTATCAGGACATGGTTTCCTATGTTTTCTTATTTCGAATCCAGGGTCGAGAGTATAGTACCAAACGTATACGAAATACCGTTTACCGACATGAAATTCCATTGTTTCAAGGATTTTGAGAAAACGTTAAGGAGATGTTTTGCCTTGATTACCCTATATTATGAACGGATTTTGGAAAAACAACGCTTAGCGCATTTAAAGACGAGGTCTGGTGATTTTAGTTCGTCACCTATTCATTGAGAATTTTTTTCGAGACGCCGAGTTGGATCACAGATAGGTAATTAGGGTCACGGAATACAAGTTTTTTTTTTTGAAATACATATATTTTTGCAAATTCTTCATTTTTTGAAGTTATATTTTAGTATTCAATATTAATTGCATTATTAATCATTATTAGATTTTACAATTTTCGACACATATTTGCAATTGTAAGTGACTTAATTTATTTCGAACATATTTATTTTATTATACACTTAAACACTCATTGTAGTTATGCATTTTGAATAAATACTTATATGAAATATTATATTATCACAAAAAAATTGATTTCAATGGACTTTTTTATTGTATTAAAGCTCAATAATCAACCAATTTTTACTCTGTTGATTTATTTATTATTATATTTGGATTGTATTTATATAGTTATTATTATTATTATAATATATATATTTGGATAATTTTTCAATATTAGTCGGTGTTTGTATAGAATATTTGTGATAGAAATCAAAAAAAATAGTATTTATAAGTGATTTTAGAATTATATATTATGAAGAGAAAAAATAAATACGAAATTAAAAAATTGATTTAACTCGATTATTATAAGCAGGGGTACATAGGTTAATGATGCTTACTACCTTAAGGTACTACCTATCAAATTTGAATTTTGTTTATTTTTAATTTGGATAGGCACTACCAAATATATTTATAATATATATTTGAAAAATCGTGATTTTTGGAAAGCCTCTATGGCCTAGTAGGCAAGAGCTTGGCTTACTGATCCCATGCTCCCGGGTTCGAATCCCGGGAATGATCATGTTTTTTTTCTTATTCTAACTTGGTGGTTCCATCCTTGGGGGGATGATATATAGAAGGCAGGACTCGATCATATGATTCCATATTAATATATTAAATAATAAAGGTCTTATTACATTTTAATAAATTTTGGTCGGTATTTAGCAAATTAGATTGGTATTTAAAATATTTGCATACATTCACTTGGTAGTAAGCATCATTAACCGGGTACATACATATCACTTTTTTAAGCCAATACCACCGATACCAAAAATAACATAGTTTATTTATTAGAAAATAGCAAATATTATTTTTATTTTTTTTAGATTTATGAAGGTTAATTTATTATATTTCAGTATCGGCCATGTGTCAGTTAGAATTAAAAATATCGGCTCATCTCTGGTTACAATAGGTGGTCTAAGACTGTGTTTGAGTATGAATTTTTGAAATAACATTCACACTAGAGCACTGTATCGGATCTATTTTTAAGTCGATCCTATCCAAGAAAAAATTTAAAACCGCCCGATTTCATATGTGTATTTTTTTGAAAAGATACGAGACCTATCCGAATTTTATTGGATTGTTGATAAAGTAGGATATTTCGACTAAAGCGAAAAAAATTATAAGCGCTGTAAGATAACACATTTTAGGGTTATTCTTGAAAATGAGAATTCATAAAAACATACGTATAAAACAAAAATATTTAAATTTTGTTTACATCCTAGTCTCAAAATAAATTAAAGAATCAATAGAGTTCAACCCACTTTTGTTTAGTTGGATTGGTCCTGCGGCGCTCTAATTGACAGATAAATTTACAATTTATAACGGGGTCAAAGTTTAAAAAAAATCCTATTATATAGGTGAAGAAAAGTAAAACTATTATTTTTTTATCTGTTTTATTTCTCTTTTTCATATCATATATATAACATTTTTACAAAAATAAAATTTGAATAAATATAAAAAGGTTAACTTAAAGTAAAACTAAAATGAAAATATATTTGAATGTAAAACTAAAATAAAGGTATAATATGAATAATATATGTTACGATTTATAAAACTAAAATAAAGATAGAATATGAATATGAATAACACAGTTACGATTTATAAAACTAAAATAACGATAAGTTACGATTTATATTAATCAACATTCTCCTTCTAAAAGAATCCTTCTCATAATTTCAATTAAGCTGTCTTAGTTAGTTTCGTTTTGACCATCAAGTTGTTTCATAAGTCATAATAATCGTTGGCTTGTCCCAATCGTTGGTTTGTTTAAATCGTAAGCTTGTTATCCTTATCGTAAGTTGTCCTTATAAATCGTGAATTTGTCATGTAGCATGCTTGTAATGCTCAGTCATTATTATTACCAATTTTCAAAATTGTTATTATCATCAGTAAGTTTCGAAAAATGAGAAATAATAGTTCATCAAGTTGGATATAAGAATAAATGAAGAATGATAAATCAATAAGATTGTTATATAATATTTTTAGCGTTTTCATTTTTTGCGTTTTAGTGTAAGCGTTTAAATATTTAATTTACTTTATGCGTTTTAATATTTAATTTACTTTATTTTTATATTTTAAGTTATGTAGTCTTTTAAATAAGCAGGTTTTTGTTTAATTCGCATTTGTCTAGAAATCGGTGTTACATTATTTTTATCAATAGTTTTTATATTTTTGTCCACACTTCCCTCTTTAAAAGAATGCTTAGAGTCATAATTAATAAGTGTGTTAAAACAGTTTCTTAATCTTAATTGATCTAAGTGTCTCCTCAAAATACCTTTATCTGTCTTAATTTGAAACATCATGTCACTTTCTTTGTGTGTGACCATGCCTTTACACCATTTGTCATCACCTTGTACTTTGTACCAAACAAAATCTCCTAACGTTAAAGGTACCTTTTCGTGGTAAAGTAACGTTTATTTTGTTCTCCTTCTCCTCCAACGGTTTTAATAAGTCCCATTTAACTCTATCTCAATTGAACATTCTCTTAGAAGGTGTAACTCCTGTAGTATCATTACGCGTATCTCTGTAATTAAATAAAAATTTGTCAAGTGCAATGTCTAAGTCAATTTTGATATTCCTTTTCATATGTGTTTTGCTCACAATGCGTTCTACCTGGCCATTGGATTGCTGGTGATAAGCAGATGTGAACACATGTTTGATACCATAATCATTGCAAAATTTTTCAAAATCATTACTTGTGAAGTTAGTGCCGTTATCAGTAACTATAGTTTCAGATAATTTTAAAAATTCCTTTTAAAGTAACATCGGTCGTAATATTTTTAACAGGAACAATAATTAAATTTACTGTAGGCATCGACTATTATCCAATTTCTTGTGAGGAACGGACCCGCATAATCTATGTGTATTCTTTAAACGATTTAGTTGCCAAACCCATGGTTTTTGTATCTTTTTAGGATTGTCATGATATATGTTACAATCGTCACAACTTTTCACTTCCATTTCTATGTCATTATTTATACCAGACCACCACATGTAATCTTTGGCTAAGGTTTGATTTTTCCTGCTCCCAAGTGACCTTCATGTAATGACTGTAGTACATTTTTTCTCATAGAAGACGGAATTATGATTTTGTTGCTTTTGTAGAGACAATCCTTAATTATAATTAATTCCAATTCAATGTTTTTATAGATATTGTTCTTTATAGGCCTGTCGTTCTTAATATAATTCAATATCTTTCAAAGTTTCATCACAAATTTGATTAAAATTGATAGGTAAATCCCCATAGTCATTTATTATAGTGATTTTTCAACAACTTCATCATGACATTCTTGTGGCAATCATGAGAGACAAATAGGAACAACATTATGTTTACCGGCTTTATACTTTATGTTAAAATCATATCCTCCTAATGTTATATTCCACTTCTGGAGTCTTAAGGACATGGTACTATTATCCTTAAGACTCTTGGTAAAGATGTGAACAAGAGGTTTATGGTCAGTAATAATTGTAAATTTTGTGCCGATTAAGTATTCCTGGAACCTCTTTATAGCGAACATAATAGCGAGAGCCTCACGCTCACTATTGGTATAATTCAATTCGGATTTTAATAAAGTTCTCGACGCGAAAGCTATAGGTTTTTCTTTACCGTCTTTTTCAGTATGAAATAATACAGTTCCTAAACCACATTTAGATGCGTCAGTGGCTATCCCTATAGGTAATTCAGGGTTAAAATATGTCAAAGCAGGAGGAAGACAAATCAACTTCTTAAGATCATTAAAACTTTTAGAGTGTTCTAAGTTCCAAGCCCATTTTTCTTTGTTGACGATTTTATATAGAGGATCGGTTATTTCTGCAAAATTGTTCAAAAATTTTCTATAGTAGCCAGCCATTGCCATAAATGTTGATAATTCAGCAGCTAATTTTGGTTCTGGCATATTAATTATTGCTTCGTCGTGATTAGCATGAATCCCCTTGGCGTCAATATCATGACCCAGGAACCTCACTTTATTTTTAAAGAACACACTTTTGTTGAAGTTAGGTACTAGCCCAAACGATGATATTCTATCAAACACTTTTTTTATGTTATTAAGGTGGGCTTCATCGTTTTTCCCAGTTATAAGTAAATCATCAATATAAAATATGACGTCTTCCATGTCACCGAAGATTTGGTCCATGATCTGTAGGAAGATTGCAGATGAGGTCTTAAGCCCAAGAAGTCTAGTAAATCGGTAATATCCCATGTGCGGATATAGTTAAAATATTTCTGCAACTTTCATCAATCGGGACCTGTAAGAAAGCATTTTTAAAGTCAATCTTCGTAAAATTTTTTCCTTCTGAAAGTTTAGCTATTAGATCATTGATTCGTGGTAGAGGGTATCTGAAATCTTCTAGAGCTGGGTTTAGAGTGTAAAATCAGCACAAAGCCTAATGCTCCCATCATCTTTGTAGACGGCGGTAATAGGACTTGCCCATCGGACATCATTCACCGGCTCAATAATTTTATCATGTATCCATTTTTTAAGTTCATTGCTCACAAGATCAATTTTTGAATAAGGAATACGTCTAGGTGGTATAATTTTAGGTTGGGCATCTCTTTTTAAATGTAACTTAACACTTGCTTTGTTGATTGGCCCGTTAATCAATTTGGATTCGCACTCTTTAATCAATCTTTTTACTTCATCTTCATAATTAGTGTCAATATTTGCTATAAATTTATTTAAAATATTTTTGAAAGCGTTGATCCATGTACGTCCCAACAAAGCATTTTTCCTAGATTCAACGAGTACCGCTTGTAAATATTTTGAGATACCTTCATAAGTCACTTTAACTTGTGTAATGCCGATGATCTTAATTAAATTTCCGTCATAAGCGGTAAGTTGTAACTCGGATTTCTTAACATCTCTAATACCAAGTTTTTTAACCAGACCATATAGTATGTTTGGAACCTGTGTCGACTTCCATACTTGTAACAATATCATTTACTTTTAAAGTAGTCATAAATGCATTATCTTAATCACTAAGCATGTCCTCAGATAAGTTGTTAATAATAAAATCGTTATCATCTTTGTTCTTTGTAGAGTCGATTTTCTCTTCAATAATTTCTTCAATATTCATATTATAATAATTGTTATTGTATTGTATTTGCTTTCTCTGACTGTTGTCGCTACCTCTATAGATATTTGAATTGTTGCTATAGATTGATAATTGTTACGATTTCCGTCACCATATTGAATCTGTTTTCTTTGATTATTATCACGCCATGTATTATTTCTACCATAATTAGATTGATTATTATTGTTATAGCGATAATTGTTGTAGTTATAGTTATAGTTATTATAATTATCTTGGTATCTAGAATTATTATTACCGTAATTCCTATCATAGTATCTAAAATTATTATTATTGTCGTAATTCCTATTTCTATTCCTATTATAATTATTATCTCTATTATCGTAATTATTTCTAAAATTATTTTTAAAATTATTATCAGGTCTAAAAAAATTCTTATTGTCATTTCTATTTCTATTGTTAAAGTTTTTATCTTTATCAGACTTTTTATCGTGATTCATGTAACTTATATTATCAATATCTGGTTTATCATTAATACTATCTAATCTACTTCCTATCTCCACCATTTCCTTTAAGGTTAAATTAGTATTTTTACAAAATTTATATTTTATTTTATCATTTAAGGTGGATATTCTTAATTTTTCTTTTATTCGATTATCATCTAAAAAATCACATTTTTTATATAACTTTGATACTCTAATGTACCATTGAGTTCTCACTAGAATTCTGGTATGATAAGTTAAATTTGTTAATAATAATATTTTTATCCTGTATGGGTAAAAGGTAACCTAATTTCTTAATCACTATTTTAAGATCTAAAATCTCGGTATTTGAACAAATTGATTTAATATTATCAAACACATCATCAGATAAATTATTAAGTAAAGTGTTTATTTTAACGGAGTCCGGTAATGTGCTGGTTGAAAAGTAACTTAACGCCCTATCTAAGTAAATTTTGGGAACTTATAAGGTGTGAAATCAGGTAATTTTATATCCATTTATTGATAATTTTTATAACATATAACATAAGCATTTAAAAATAAAAATGCCACGTTATATTTTTGTAAATATACATCGGAGTTGTATAAACTCTAAATCGTTATAAGCGAAATATTTTCCGTCCAATTGTTCAAAATAGCGTAGCATCTCTTTTAGACTAAAAAATTCAAAAGAGATATCACCACTGGTAGGTTCTCTTGTATATTGGACATAACAATCGTAAGTAAATTCCCAAAGTATGTCATAAACCGAGACTTAAATTGTTTTCCTTATATAGGATTTTTTTTTTATTTTCTTTAATGTTTTTGCATGTTACATCTCACCATAAAAAAATATAGAAGAGAAAATTTTTTAAAAAAAATTTTAAAAAAATGCATTGCATAGTGGCGAGTTTTTTTTGCCATCCCCAACCAGGCATCATGAAGAAAAGTAAAACTATTATTTTTTTATTTGTTTTATTTCTCTTTTTCATATCATATTTATAACATTTTTGCAAAAATAAAATTTTAATAAATATAAAAAGGTTAACTTAAAGTAAAACTAAAATGAAAATATAATTTGAAAGTAAAACTAAAATAAAGGTATAATATGAATAATATACGTTACGATTTATAAAACTAAAATAAAGATAGAATATGAATAACACAGTTACGATTTATAAAACTAAAATAAAGATAAAATATGAATAACACAGTTATGATTTATATTATTCAACAATAGGAGAGCCATGTATCGGAACCTGTTTTTCTTACAAGCCAAGTTGGAGGAAATTGAATCTGACCTATTAAATAAGATGTTTTGCCAGGATAAATTTAATTTTTCAGAATGCCAGTTCCCCCGAAACTTATAAATTTTCATAATTTAATTTTATATTGATTTAATTCTCCATACTATACTTTTATTATTTATTAAACAATAAATTTATTTTATAACTAGTAACACATTAAATAATAGTATGGAAGACTATTATAATATAATATATAGTGTGTAACGCAAATTTAAAATAATAAAGGGATACAACTGTTTAGTAGGTATAATAAGTTATGTCGACAAAACATAATCGCATATGCATCATTGATACAATATATAGAATTATAATATCGTTTTTTTCTCAATGTTTATAAGTGACAGAGGATTTAAATACTCCTATCCAATTGTGAACTGATATTTTCATGGACTAAATAGTATATAATATTGGCTCAGATATAAATTTATAGAAATATATCATGAGGAAATTTTCATCAAATCCATTATTGATTAATCAGGTTCATTTAGAGTAATGATATATACAGTCAAACGTTTTTTAGATTTGTTTTAAATATAATTTAAATAACGTTAAAAATTATCCTCAATATTATAGAATAGAACATTAAAAATATTACTAGCTGATAGACCGTTAAGAATGATGGAGAATCAGATTTTTCTCTTTTATTTTATTTAGCTTCTATTTGATAATATTTTAATTATTCTATTTGATAATATTTTAATTCTTCTATTTGATAACCATATCAATATTTTATGTTGAAAAAAATATATCTGACTCCACAATACCTAAACCCGACCACTTAAAGTGGTATTTAACATTATGCAAAAAATATTTTTAATTATATGATTCATATCAATTTAGGGCAGAGGTCATCTCCAGTTAGAGGATAGATCTTTTGATTCGCTAGCGATTGATATCTATATTGAACATATTTACTATTATAAAATCAAGAAATAGGAACTATAGCGGATTAATATAAAGTCATATATTGAAAAATATATAATATTGGATGAATATTGGTATAATGTGAATATCATTGAAAGAATATTTATCTAAAAAATTACCATTAGATGAATATTCATATAAAGAATACTAATGGATATATATATGATTGACATTTATTGATTATATAAATAGACAATAATCATGCAAATTCTACTGAGAGGTTTGTTCAGAAATTTCAATAAAAATTTCCTTCAGTAAAATTTTTTATACAAATCAAATGAATGAATATTACTTTATTTATCACCTTATAAATCGATTTCACCTTTCATCTTGCAAGATATTTTCCTAATTTTGACTAAATAATTACACATCAATATAAAAATTTTTAAATCAAGGACAATATATTCTAAAAGCAAACCATAAGGCACAACAAATCGATTCCCTCCTAAAGGAAGTTTAGATAATTATTATTTCGTCAATGAATGGAAAAACCAAACTAATATAATGGAAATTGTGGAAATTTTTTTAACCACAACATGAACCTGAATATTACTATTTTAATTTGGATTGTTTACATACTTAATAATCTAATTTATTTATTTTATTCCATATTAAAAATATGGTAAATATTCATTTTATATATTTTCCTTGTTTAAAATATGATATATAAATTTGTTGATAATGACAATCGAATAATTAATTTGAATAATATTTTACTGGAAATATTTTCTAGGAATCGAAAAAATGGAAATAGGAAATATGATAAATGAATGAATGTGATATGATACAGAGTTTTTATTGATTATGATGGATATTCCAAATATTAGGTTTTAAAATATTTGGCCTAGCCCTCCCCGGGTATTTTAAAAGAAGTTAGGCTCGGCCTATTTTTTAGAAAATTAAAATAAGGCCACGGTCCGTGTACTCTAGCCGGGGTTTGAACCGTGCCTGCAGGTCTTATTACCTATTTGATAACGTAAATTTCTCACTGAGCCTAATTATAATTGATGCTTACTATTGCTTATTGGTTGTCAGAGATTGTAAAATGTCTTCATAACACTGATTAATTCTGAATTCTAACAATTTTGAAAAAAATATCTCCTACAGAATTAAGAACCAAATTAAGAGAATGATAAGGGTATTAGAAGAAAAACTCATGTAACTGTTTCTTAATTTTTATACTCCATTATTTTTGACTCTCAACCTAGTTCCAGTGTCATATGATTGACCAACTCGAGTTACTTATAAGTATTTCAAAATTTTCGTGTCAATTAAGAAATTATGAACTCTTTTTAATGTAAGATAATCAAAAAAAAAACATATTTTTATTGCATAACTAAATATGAGGAAAAGAAAAATCAAATTTTTTTAAATTAGTTAAAAAACATAATTTTGCCGGTTTCGTCGTCCGCCCTAAGGAAAATAAAAAAGTTTACCACTTTACCCTGCTTTCATAGTTAGCACGAATTCACGGCGAAGTATAAAAATATGTTGTATTTTTGTAAACCAAATGTGAATTTAGGGTTAGGCAAATATCGCCTGTTTATTTAGGGAGGCTCTGAGCTAGGAATTTATTACACATGATTGATTACAGATTTATTCATTTTTACTTGACATTTTTGGGCCTTATATTGAAAATTAAAAAAATACCCATTAAATCGGGGGGGGGGGGGGGATAAAATTTATTAATTGAAGCAATTCAAATGTGCATAACCTTCTTGTAAATTTAATGAAACGGAAGCATTTAATTCGTAACCCCACCACTGTAGAGGCCCCTGCTATTTTAGTCACTCAATAAAAAGAATTCATTAAAAAATCCTCAAGAAAATTTGAAAATATATTATAAATTTATTGAAAATGTTTAAGTTTCATTCAATTCAAATAGGAATATATCTTTTAATAAAATAATTGCTCTCTGGAGGTTCCCACCTCAAAAAACCTCTCACATACTCCAGCTGAAATTGAATATTACTTTATTTGATACTTATTTAAAAATATGTGTATTTAGTAAAAGCACCCATTATCTTTCATTCTATATTCAGAATTTAAATATACTATGTAACATCACACTTCTGCCCAGGGCTAAACTGAAAAGTAAAAAAAAATAGATTTCCCATCCTTATTACATAATTTGACTATAGTTCTCAGTTAATTTGAATTATTATAACTGGGGAAGGTGTGGGCTTAAACATTGCACACATACTTTATTACACTATTTTGTATATTAAATTTAATAAAAAGAGATGGATAATTTATTGTCAGAATAGTATTCAATTAAGCATTCATCTTTTTATAATAAATAGTGTTGAACATTTTTCAAATATAATTTAGCTGCAATTTCATTCATATTATTTGAAAAGTGACATTCTTATTATTTAATAGGGATGAATTATTTATTTTTTCTTGAATCAATGTATTTAGAAGATGATCTATCAATTATAATTAAAGCAATCATTTTGTATCACATTTTGTGAAAATGCGCCACGATATCCAGAGTTGGAATCTAACTAGGGAGCAAATACTACAATTGAATTTGTAACAGATTACTAACAATAACTTACGGGTTTTTTAAAATGCATATTTTAAAACAATTTATGGGTAGGTTTTTCCGGTACGGTTGATATTGAATATGGAATTGTTTATTTATTTTCAAAGTTGGATATAAAAAAACTAGTTTTATTGATAAGTGATTGTATTTCTAATGGTACTTTTATTTAATTTAGTCATGTTTATTTCTAGGTTTTTCACAAAGCTAAATAAATAAAATTAACATAGCCAACATAACCCTTCCATAATCAAATTTTTATTTAATCGGGGACTTTTCCTCTCTCCTTTAATTTCCCATTTTTATTCATTTTAGATTGTGTATTATTTTTCAATTTTGATCATTTTAGATTTTAATTATTTTGCAATTTTGTTCATATTAGATTTTATAATATTTGACAATATGGTTCATTTAGATCGTATATTATATTACCATTGTAGTTTATATATTATTTTACCCTTTTGTTCATTTATATATTATTTTTCAATTTTATGTTCATTTGTGATTGTATATTTTCATTTTCATTTATATTTGATTATTTTATCAATTATATTAGTATATTGATTTATAAATTTGTTTATTACATATTATTTTACAATATTATTCATTTATATTTGTTTATAGTTTTATAATGTTCATTTAACCCTTTCGCGCCCAGCTAGATCATTTGTCATCAAAATTTTTAATCAATTAATTTTTATATTTAAAGAAACTAATGATTGGTACTTAGAGATATTAATTTATAAAACAATATTTATTATTTCGTATTTTATCATTAACCTGTCAAAATCATTATTTTATTATATCAAAATGTCAATATCATTATTTTATTATATCGAAGTACAAGTATTTTTTGTTCATGGGAAATATTCCGGGCGCGAAAGGGATTGTATATTATTTTACCATTTTGTTCAATTTAGATTATATAATATTTCACAATTTTTATTTGTACAATTTTTATTTGTATATTATTTTACAATTTTATTCGTTATATTTGTATATTATTTTAACATTTTGTTCATTTTAGATTTTATATTTATTTTACCATTTTGTTCATTTTAGATTGTATAATATTTTACAATTTTATTATATTTGTATATTATTTTACCATTTTGTTCATTTTAGAATGTATATTATTTTACAATATGGCTCACCTTATTAATGATAATTTAAAATTATGGTTCTGTTAAATAATCTTAATATAAAAATTTAATTTTTTTTTGTATTCTTATTTTTGTAAGAAATTCATTTTATATTTTATTATCTTGCATAGCTTATTCTTATTATTTAGTTAAACTTATATAATTTATTTAACCTTTGTGATAACTTATTCTTTCAAATTATCAAGATATATAGATCAAAAACACTTTTTAACTCTTAGACTTATAATTTAATTAAAAAATAAACCTACATATAGTTTTAAAACCTTGGATACCATTTTACAGGTTCAGATTGTATAATTGTTTTACAATTTTATTATATTTGTATATTATTTTACAATTTTATTCGTTATATTTGTATATTATTTTACCATTTTGTTCATTTTAGATTTTATATTTATTTTACTTTTGTTCATATTAGATTGTATATTATTTTACAATATGGTTCAGTTTATTTTATGATAATTTAAAATTATGGTTCATTTTAGATTGTATAATTGTTTTACAATTTTATCTATCATAAATTATATATTATTTTGCAATTTTATGTTCATTTTAGATTTTAAAATATTTTTAAAATTTTGTTGTGGATTATATATACAATTTTATTAATTTATATTTGTATATTATTTAACAATTTTACGCTCATTTTAGATTGTATAATTATTTTACTATTTTGTTTATTTAAGATTATATATTATTTTGCAATTTATTAATTTTTATTTTTATATTATCTTACAATTTTATTCATTTGTATATTATTTAACAATTTTATTCATTTAACAATTTTATTCATTTAACAATTTTATTCATTTAACAATTTTATTCATTTAACAATTTTATTCATTTTAGATTGTATAATTGTTTTACATTTTTGATTATTTTCGATTATTATTTTACAATTTTGTTTATTTTAGATTGTATATTATTTTGCCATATTAGATTATATTAATTTACAATTTTGTTTATATTATATTGTATATATAATATGGTTCATTTTTTATATATATTTTAAATTATATATTACTAAACAATTTTTATCATTTTACAATTCTGTGCATTTTTATATATTATTTTACAATTTGTTCCTTTAGATTGTATATTATTTCAGCATTTTTACATTCTAGATCGTACATTATTTTACCATTTTGTTCATTTTACATTTTATATTTTACAATTTTATATTTGTACTACAATTTTGTTAATTTATATATTATTTTACAATTTTCTTCATTTCGATTTTATAATATTTTACAATTTTGATTCATTTTCCATATTTTTACAATTATGTCTCACTAGTAGAGAGCCTGTGAAGAATGGCGGGGAATTAGATTAACCTATTTGATGATGAATCTTACCTTTTATTTGATACCCATATCCAATTTTTATTTTACCCCCCTCCCTCCATACCTATATCCAACCTATTAAGCAGAGGCCTGCAGGGTAGCATTTGCTCGGCTTGGATCTCTTTTTAAAAATATTTTGACCCGGCTCAGCCCGGACATTATTTTTTGATTTTTTTAAAATATATTACATTTTTTTAATTTTTATTGCTAATAATGGAGATTAATATTCAGTTTTAAGAGCCAGGCCTGCAGGTCTCTTCTTTGAGATCAAGAGTGGATAAAATATTTTCTAATTGCCATTCATTCAATACCCTATTAATATTTTGTGTTGATTGAAATATTCCTCCTCAAGGCCTAGACCCTCCCTCTAAGAGTGATAATTATTATTATAATCAAAAGATATTTTAATTACTTTTTATGCCAATGAAAGCCAAATTAAGCCGATTATAGTCAGACAAATCAATCCTTCCAACAAGCTATGCCACGTCAAGCAAAGTTATTAACAACAAGCTCAGATCAGGCCTATCGAACGCTTTAAGACAAGTCGTACGAACCGATTGAATCGAGAGAAACCAGGCTGACCAATCTGTGATAAGTCAAACTGGACAAGCTAAGCCACCTCCAGGCAAGTTATGTTATCTCAAGCAAAGTTATTAACAACCAAGCTAAGACCTGGCCTATGGACCGATTCAAGACAAGTCGTACCGAACCGATGGAATCGGGAGAAACCAGGCTGACAAATCTGTGATAAGTCAAACTGGATAAGCCAAACCACCTTCAGTTATGTAAAGCAAAGTTATTAATAACCGAGTTAAGACCGAGCCCCGATACCGCTTCAAGGCAAATATTGTACCGATTGAATAAGGAGAAACCAACCTGATCAATCCAAGGCTATCATGATTAAGCCAAGCAAAATATGGCATATCCTTATCGATTGACAACTCTCTTCCAAGATAAGCCAGGACAATAGAAACGAAGTCAATTATAACCCAGTTGGTCAAGTGAAACGATTATGCCAGGACCTACTCAGGCCAAACAGACCAGAATAACATACTCCAAGGTTAAACTAAGCTTATTAGCAAAATCAATCCAAGCAAAATCAATCCAAGCAAAATCAATCCAAGCAAAATCAAGACGAACCAATTAAACCAAGGACAAGCCAAACTGAGCTGATAATGTCGAGATATCCTATGCTAAGTTACAACATATCCTGCCAAGCAGAGTTGGGCAGTACCGAGAATACTTGTATCTAAGATACAAGATACAAGATCCTTTTGTATCTTGTACTCAGTATCTTATTGACATTTTTAATAAGATACTAGTATCTGTATCTATCCTTTATTTTGAAAAGAATCTTGTATCTTTTTCATTTTCTTTAAAAAGATACAGATACAGATTCTTTTTAATATTCATGTTTAAAACATTTACATATCACACAATCTAACTTTATTTTCTTCGTGAAATCTTGTATTATTTTCCTCATTTTTTCCTGCTATATTTTAAATATATTGATAACCAAAATTAGTTAGAAATTTTACAGATCACAATAGATAGATTAAAAATAACAACACCAAAACTAAATAAGTAAAGTTATATTTTATATGTAATATTTTTTAATTTGTAGAATGTTTAACATTTATAGTAATTAAGATGAAATTATGGAGATAGGTTCTCCTGAATCAAATCTGAATCTTAAAATTCTCGATGGAAAATTTTATAAAGTAATTCATGTGAAAAAGGACAAGGTACAAGCCGAATGTCAAAATTGCACAAGTAAAAAAGTTATTAAAGGTTAAACAAACTCCACTACAAACTTTGTTAAACATATAAAAGTATATTATACTTTTTATTTTATAATTATTAACATAATAATACCTATACTTAAGTCCCTCTTAGATAATTGTTATTAAAAATTTTTATAGAAGATGGTTGATTATCAAATTAAAATCATTTTGGATATATATTTTTTAGGGATGTACCGATACTACATTTTAGAGGTCGATCCGATATTCTTGATATTAAATTGATATCGGCCGATCGATCCGATATCATATCTAATTTTGTATTCTGTAAAGATACCAATGGTTTTAATTTTTATTATACTTTTTATTAGTATAACTCTATAATTTAACTATACTATAATATGTCATTTAAATATATTATAATGATCAGATATAGTTTGTATTCAATTCAATTCTAAAAGTATATAAAATATTTTTATTATTAAATCCCTTTTTTAGAATAAGTAATAACATTAATCTATATACATATTAAGTAATAAACAATTATATTATGAAATTTGAAATAAATATTTAAAATAATATTTAACATTAATATAGCGAAGATTTCTTTTTAGAAATACCAATATTTCCAATTTATTAGAGGTCAGCTTGCGGCGAGAGTAACTGTCAATATCGCCAGCTTCACTAAAAACAGATTCTGAAGAGATTATCGCACACTTTTATAAACAGAATGTGCAAAAAAATAACAATATGGTAAAATGTTTATTAATTAATTATTATTATTAAAAAAATATTATAAATGAATTTAGATTTTATTTATAAAAATAAATAATTTTAGATATAACTATTTTTTTAAATTTTATAACATTTTATTTTTGTTAAAGAAGTCATTTTTATATCGAATCAAATTTTATAATATTGACCGATAATTGATATTTTAAAATAGATGAAATATCGGCCCGATCCGATAAAAAATATCACATCCCTAATATATTTTATATTTAATTATTTTAGAAAGTTCTTATTAGAGGAAATATTTAAGCTGCAATTGATATATAATATTAGATAATTTTAAAAAACTCTTAATAAAATAATTATAATAAGGTAGAATTTAACTTTATTAGTTACTTTTATTTATTTATGATATAAGTAAAATTACATTACAGTATTTATTTACAAAATTTAATCAATTTAAAATGCATTAAAGGAAATTGTTATGTATTTAATAATTAAATAATATAATGTTGTACATTATTTTCATATTTTTTATATATAATTAATGATTTTGCAAGATATATATTAAAAAAATTTGAAAAGAGATTTAAATGATATTTATATATACAGTGTTGTGATAATTTAATGAAACATAATGACAATTTAATTAAAACACATGCATATATAATTATAATCTTTACAAATGTAAAACAAAAGAAATAATAAAAGAAATTTGAATTATGCTTTGTCTATATTTTAATTATTTTTGCAAATATTATCATTTTA
Organism: Gordionus sp. m RMFG-2023; assembly: GCF_954871325.1. Lineage (NCBI taxonomy): Eukaryota > Metazoa > Nematomorpha > Gordioida > Chordodea > Parachordodidae > Gordionus > Gordionus sp. m RMFG-2023. The sequence continues at coordinate 45,921,990 of NC_088776.1, forward strand.
TATGAATGGGTTTGAATTTAATCGTCAATATGTTTTATTAAATCATCACAACGCTGTATATGATATTACAAATGCAAGAATTAATAAGTCATATTAGAAAATAAAACTAATTTAAAAAATACATAAATATCACAAACAAGTAATGATAAATACTTATTAAAGATAATGAATAAAATAAAACTAGTATATTTTTTTAGAGATGCCATTTAGCCATATACTCCGAATATAAGCTATATTTAAAACAACACAGAAAATAACCTGCAAATTCTAATAAATCATTTGATTTAATTTATTTTATTATTTACACATTTTCAACTCCCATTAAATATACTACTCTCCCTTACCTGTTTAAGCTATTAATGGGCAAAAATTAATATTAAAATCCCTGGTTATTATAATTAATTCATCAATAAATATTTTATTAATTATTGCAAATATTCATTCTTATATGTGTATGCTATATTCTTCACAAATAAATAATAAAAATTGTATTTTATAAACTATTCTAATTTAATTGGTAATGATAATTTTAAAGTATCTTGTATTTAAGGTTACTCTAATTTAGTAAATGATACAAGTATCTTTTATCTTTTCGATATTTTGAAAAAGATACTAGCATCTGTATGTAAAATTCATTTTTTTATAAAGAATCTGTATCTAGATTCTTTTTCCAAAGGACCTGCCCAACACTCTGCCAAGTTGTATCATTCCAAACTGAACTAAGCTGATAAAAATAAGGCAAGCCATGCCAAAAAGTATATAAGACAAACCGAGCCGATCCCACCAGAATAATTCATTCAAAATGAAGCTAAATCGAGCAGATCAAGCCAGAACAAGAGACAAAAATGTCAAAAAATTATATCTTTTTAAATATTAATAATGAAATCACCTCATAAGCAAGAAAACAGATTATTTAAAAATTGATTATAGATAAGGCAATTGAACTTCACTTCCTAGGGCTAATTTATCAAATAATTGAGTGTTAATTTTTTTTCCAAATCAATATTTCTGAGATCTCATTTTTAATTTGATATAACTAATGCAACAATTTCTTGTGTTATAATTTAAATTGACAATTTAATATACCCTCAAATATCTGATTAATAGTGCAATAAATATTATTGGATTATTAATTCTCAACTGATTTTATTAGAGAATTGTGTTATCGCGTAGCAAATATAAGTTTGCTATTAAATATACGGCTTATGAAACCCTTTGCAAATGTTCCTTAAATTCCTTACTTTCTGTTATCATTATTGATTTACAAAAATCTATTTTACACGTGTTTGTTTATATAATATAATGTATACGTTGTTAATTTATATAAATATTAGTGTTGTTAAAAATAATTTTGAAAAGTAAATACTACATTTTACAAAAGTTAACTAGAAACAGTTATATTTTAAAAGTTTTGCTAGATACCGCTATATTTAAAAGTAACTAGCTACATTGCAAGTTACTTAATTTTTTTATATTCATTTTTATTATTTTTACAAAATAATCTTGGGATTTACAAATTAATTATAGGAATTAAATTGAAAATACAATCTAAATAAAGAAATAACTGTCCTGAAAAAAATATAATATAATATTTCTTTGCTCAAAATATATAATATAAGATTTATTTTTAATAATAATTTGTGTCAAACTTTTATCTGATTTTAACAAAAAATTATATTCAAAATTATGTCTAAAAGAAGTGCTCTTTTTACAAAGGTAAGCTACTATTAGACAAACGTTCTAAAGAATCGCCTAATGTATGAGACATTGTATTAAGTTAGTGTTGTTGTTAAACGATCGATTTGTGTTAATTTTTTAAAACGGCCCGATTAAAATTTTAGTCAAAATAATATAATATAAGCCTCGAGATATGGCGAATAGAAGTCCAACCTTTCTGCCATCTATGAGCAGTGGCGTCACTAGGGAGGGGCGCGCAGGGGCTTGAGCCCCCTGAAAAACTTGAATAGCCCTCTGAAGCAAATAATTTTTTTAATAGCTTCTTAATATCCCCTTGAACTAAAAATAAATTGTTTTGATTGCCCCCCCCCCTCCTTCTGAACGATTTCTTTTATAATTCTATTACGCAATATTTTGATTTAATTTTATTATTTAAAAATTAATAAATTTTTATTAAATGAATACTATTTTAATATGCATATAAATTATATTTTCACTATGTCAGCTTGTAATCAAATTCTGTGTTAAAAATAAAATATCAATATCACTCTATTAATTTAGCATTAAAAGTTGAAGCTTAATTGACTTTTATCATTTAAATTATTATATAACCCTAATTAAATAAATACAATAATTTATTAATTTAAAATTAACAAATTTAATAATGTAATTAGCATAGTTCAAAATCACTAATTAACTATATTATTCATTTTTAAATTTAATTGCCATGCCTCTTCCCAAAAAAAGTTGACATATAGTTTATAATTTCCTATTATATATAATTTCCTATTATATATAATTTCCTATTATATATAATTTCCTATTATATATAATTTCCTATTATATATAATTGGTTATAAAATATTAGGTAAAATGCCACTTTTACAGACGTATTTTACAGTTATATAATACTAATAAATGCTTTTGATAATAAATATAAGTAACAATTTGCATTCAATTCTTTAACGCCATCTATTTATATTTAAAAATATTATTAAAATTAAATATCTTATTATTCATCCCACAATGGATATAATAAATTAGATATCTTTTCTTCTTCTCTTTTTTTACGTGTTTCTAGGAAAGCTTTTTTTTCTTATTTGAAAAACAGTTTCGAGTTAAATTTTTAATACGTATATTTTGATACAAACTACTATTATTTTAGGATACAATATACAAACTTGAGGTGGTGAGACAATAATATATAAAATCTTAATTGCTTTCATCATATGGTTTCATTTCTAATATGGCATCCTTGTCGTATAAATAACTTAAGGCTTCAATATTTTTACATAATTTCTTCTAAAGATTTTTAGTGTTTTTATTTTATCAATTTATCTAACATGATAAATTCTATGAGTTAACATCGTGAGGGTCATGGTTATGACTGTAAATTAACCAGCATCTATTATTTGTGTGGCAATGTAAGATAAGATCATTACTACAGCTGCTAACATATGATTGCATATTTTAGATTAGCTATAATGATCAACTGATGATAATCTTTATGAAATTTAATATCTCACAACAATTTTCTCAATTACATATCTAGCTTCCATCATATCATTAAAGAGGAAGCTCTATTCACCATATAGTTTTATGATATGGATTGGTCGTTTATAATCTCTTCTTCTGGTTAGGCCTATAAATTTTTCCTTATTAGTCCATTCTATAAAACATTGTCTAAAATGGTCGTAGAGAGTTATATTATTTTCATGACAATGTAAGTTGCTAAGAATTATATTATAATGTGGTTTTTAAAAACCATTATCAATTGAGGCTTATGTATGAATTAATTAACCTTTTTTATCACTTGTAAATCTTTAGACGCAAATTTTTTTTTATATCAACCATCGAAAATATTTTATAATAAATAGATTTTGTATAAAATATTATTTTTAGATATGTCTTGTATTGTTTTAATTATTTATACGCTAGTTTATTTTGTATGCATAATATAATAAATGACAAAATATGAAATTCAGAATAATTGTTCAGAGTGAGCAAATTTTAAAAAAGTATACTATATTAATATAAAACCCGGCCGAAGGCCGGGCAAAAAATGATATTTATGGAAACAGTCAAATTTGATGGGGGAGTGATTTAAAGTAAAGTAAATTTTTATATAATGAAATGGGCTGCTTTGCCACCCATAAAAATTTTTTAGTTGAGCCCCCTGAGATTGTTAAGGCTAGCGATGCCCCTGTCTATGAGTAAAATCTCCAAGCTTGCATAATATTATTTTGGCTAATATTATAATGGGTCATTTTTAAAAATCAACACAAATCGGATCGTTTAACAACAATATATTTAATAAACAATCATTTTAAATCATAACCCTATATAATAATGATATTTAATAGTGAATAGCAACTCACTGTACAGTTTAAACTTGAAAAATATAACTAGTTACTATAACAACACTGATAAATATCATTAAACCAAAAAATGATTATACAGTGCTCTTTCGTCAAATCTAATTGGCAAAATAATTATTTTATAACTTCCACGTGTATGTAATTTAAGATATCTTTTTGTATCTACATGATATATTTTAAAATGCTAAGAAAGATACGATGGATACGAGTTAGATCGTGACTAGGCACTGTTTAAAAAAAAATTGTCTATAGCTTTCATATTTTTTATATATTTTGGAATATATCAAATCAATAGATACCTAAAACTATGTATATTTATGAGGACACGTTCTCAATTTATTAATAAATTATTTCCTTTTTTAAATTTTAATTTTTGAAAATGTTGATTTTCCTCAACAAACCATGGGATTAGTTACAACAAATTTATTGCGTTTCTCAAACTATTATATTTCCTGTCTCATAATTCAAAAACATCATTTTTATTTCTTAATTGATATTTATCGAACATTGTTAACCTTTTATTGTTTAATTTAGCCAAAATATTATGATATATATAGAATTAATTTATAATACATAAAAAAATTAGGTTCTTTTGCATTTTTATAATAACTCATGAATTTGAGATATAAGTTACCCACAAAATAGCCAATGATAATAAAAAAATTTAATTATATTTTATACTGATTAGTATTAGCATTACTAATCATGACTAAAATAATATCTATACACCATATCTGCCTGCAAAACTTTCAAAAGTGAAATTAAATATTAATATATTTTTTTAATTTAATATAAATTATAATCTTGTCCTGCAAAAATTTTACATCAGAACTTTATTATTCAAATTTTTTTTGTGTAGATGCACTTTATTGAAATCAAAATATTAAAACAAAATTTAATTAACCTAGTGTTTTTAATTTAAACATAGGATTAAAAGGTCTGACACGCCCCGTTAAATTAGCCCTGATCTCCCCTAGTTACGATATTGCCAAACACTGAGTATATGTATATTTATATCCCAAAATCGAAAATAATGCCGGTACTTTTTGTCTCTTTTATCCAACTAAAAATTTTGAATTTTGTATGTAGTTATATTTGACCAGAATAATTTTAATGTGGTAGGTTAGTTCCGAGATTACAATGATTAATTAGTAATTTATTTATAATAACTAATTTCGAGGATATGGCAATTTACAGAACTTTAGTTTTTCACAATTATTTTTTATTTTAATTTCAAATGCCCCGTGGAATTGCAGTTGAACCAATTATCCACTCAAAAGGCGTCAAAATGTGACAACATGCGGGGATAAACGCAGTTTACAACAAATTATCAGGGATAATGGTAATCAAATCTTTATTTGACTCAAAAATTAAGAGACAAGACAAAAAATTTTATCTATCTCTACCTGCACAAAACGATTCATTATTTGGTTATAATCAGGGATCCAAACCGAACTTGAACCGAACCGTTAAACCTATAAAAACCGGTATTTTTTATCGAACCTGAACCAAACCTAAAGCGCTAAAAAATTTCTAGCTAAACCTGAACCTAACCGCTAAAATGCCTCTGAACCGGTTCAAGCCTCATGATTTTATTCTTATAAAATAATATATAAGTTATTTTTAGTATATTGAAAAAATTTCAATTATATTCGAATTATTTTAAAGATTAGCAACATCAATCACATTTGATTGATAAGTATCGGTCATAATTTTTATAAACTTTAGTATATTGTCATTTTACAACATTTTTTAAATATTTTAAGCTTATAAATTATAATGCTTAGAGAAAAATTAAATCCAAAATATTATTATAAATGACATATCAAATCTGATATCATATTGGCAGTGTAGGCTACCTAAGTTAGTGTGGAAAGATGTTTTTTTAACAATTAAATTTATATTATCTCCTAATAGATGTAATTTGAGTGAGATGAATTTTTATAATATATTAATTGTGCAGCTTGATAAAATTTTTTTATGTAATTGTTCATATTAAAATTAACCATTGATATTTATTTGTTATATTTATAAATTAAATGTTATTTTATAATGTGCAATTAATAAAAATGAAGGTTTTTTGTATGTTTTTTTATTTTAATTATGAAATAAAAATTTTTTTTTCCCTATACATAAATCGAATGTAGGTTTGAATACAAAAAAGTTCAAACCGGTTTTTGGAGGTTCAGAACTGATATTTATATTTTTTACGAACCGAACCTGAACCTTGAACCGTTATTTTTATCAGAACCTGAACCCGAACCGAAATTCGTTTCGGTTGGATCCCTGGTTATAATAATGAAAAAATCTCCATTATCAGTTAACCAATAGAAGAAACGATACTATTTCGAGAAAAAATATAAAGATTGGACCTTTACCAAATGGTCAAAAGTTGTTTATCCGTCCTAGTATAAAGCAAAGATGTTTGGGAAAATGAAGTATCTAAACACTGCCAGGTAGTGGTGTGAAATAACGTCAAAAAAGTAACGTCGTACAAAAGTAACGTCGTTACCTTTTTCGAAGAAAAGGAACGCCATTCGTTACCTACTTCTAGAGGTAACGAGTAACGGTAACGCGTTTCTTTTTTTTTGAGTAACGGTAAGCAAAACATTACTCGTTACTTTAAATTTTTTCTTAAAAAATATTATAAAAATAAAAACATATTTTATTATGCTATAAAATTACTTTTATTTATTTTTAATATAAATTATTTAAGTTGAGTATTTAATTCATATCAACCACCATTCCTCATTTTTATTTTGAATTCTCGTTGTTAAATTTTCAGTTGAATGTTAATCTAATTAATATACAATCAAAATTTAAAGTAAATGATAATAATAATATTATTATTCTATTTTATAATTTATTTTAAGAATATTATATCCATAGTACTTACTTCTTCAGATGAAGATGATTTAACCCTTCTGTGACCTCAATTTTAAACATATTTTGCACCAATAAAGAAAAATAAGGGTACAAATTCTATACTTTGTAAATGTGAATTATATCCCAACTCAAATATTTTAACCTCAATGTCCAGCAGTTCAAACTTAAAAAAGCATTTGGAGGGAAAAAGATGAACTAATATATTATTATTTTAAACATTACTTTAATAATAGAATATTAAATCATGGATATTATAAAATAACTATTAAAGGAAGTATTCTTTCAAAATATTTTGAAAAGCTTAATCATGAAATTAAAATAGAAGCAATTAAACACCTCTATTTAAATTGGCCTGGCTCTTGATAAAATTAGATGTCAACAAAGGAAGAATGCTGGAACTTATTTCCAGTTTGAGAAAAGATCTTAATAAAGAAAGAGAAGACTTAATTCATTTATCCAACACACATATTAGAATATTTATTGATAAAGATTAATTTTTTGATGAGAAAATGAATGAAGATCCTTTGAAGATGATCTATTAAACTTTTTTCAAAATTAAATAATTCTTTAAATATTTTTAATAAATTCCCCTAATTAAAATTTTTGTTTATTAAATATAATATAATTATCCCATCCTCTGCACCAATTGAACATGTGTTTAGCACGGCGAAAGCTTTATTGAGCAATAAGCGCTCTTGTTTGTCTGATCAAAATTTTGAAAATCAATTGTTGCTAAAAATAAATAAATAAATTGTTACAAAAAGATGTTATATATATAATATATTATTTTTATATAATTTTATTTATATTATAATTATATATGAAAATTTATAAAAAGATCTTATATTTTTTTGTTTAGTTTTATTTATATTATATATTGTAGGAAAAAATAAATATTAAATAATATTTAATTTTTTAAATAACAGTAACCCGTTACTTTTTTGAATAGTCAAAAAGATAACGAGTAACTGTAACGCGTTCCTTTTTTTCAGTTGTAACGAGTAACGGTAACGCGTTTCTTTTTTGTAAACGTTTACAGCACTACTGCCAGGTATTGTATGACAATAACTATTTTGACTAATATTAGTATGTCGTCATCACCACTGCAAAACCTCGTAAGTAGTATTTTTGAAATTGTTCAGGAGAAATAAAAAACTAATCTAAGTGTTATTTTAATTTTATTTTTTAATTATAATGCTTCTTCATTAGAATGGTTTTTAGAATAAAATATTCACATATGCGACCCCCTGGGTTTTGGTTTTTAAATAATGTGCTTCTTTGATCAGTTACTAGGTTTTGATAACGTTAAAAATTTGTTTTATTTTTTTTAAAATCTGTTACAAGGCTTTGATGACATGTTACTTCGTTTTAAATATGTGGTTATGTTATTTGATAAAAAAAAACTAGTTTTTCTTGATTATTGAGATATAATTTTTTGGGAGAGGGGAGCTGGCTTATATTTCAAAAAACGCATTTTTAAAAAATGCTACTTATTAGGTCTTTCAGTGGTAATGACGATATGTTACATCCATGAATCAAAATGATAATTTTGTTTATTCTATAACTCCTATCATATTCAACCCTTTTAAAAAATAAATTCTTGTTTATATACGTAATTTTATGTATATATTTAATATTATAATTATTACAAATAAAATATTTCAATATAGTATTTAATATTGCATTGCATAAAGTAAAAACCGAAGATATTTTTGGTTTCGGAATTAGTGTTGTTATATGGCTCGATTTAAACCAATTTTCAAAAACGTATTTTAGCCAAAAAAATATTATGCAAGCCTGAAGATTTTTCTCATAGATGGCACAAAGGTTTTTACATCTTTTAGCAAAATTTCGAGACTTCGGCAATATTTTTCTTGCTAAAATATTGAGTTAGTGGTTTTCAAGGGCTTATATCGATACCTTAAATAACACTATTTGAGATTATAATTTTGCCTATAACATGTATCAAACATCCCGATCTTAAGCTTTGGTCAAGCCTGAGATTTAATAAATTGAAATGGACACATTTAAGTGAAACATAAATTAATATCTGAAATGAATAGATAATTTTGAAAATTTTATTAATCACATCACATAAAAATAAACGATTTGTTATTGTTTAGTATAACAGCTATAAATTAAAATAAATGGAGATAAAGAATCACGGGAAAATTTTCAATATAATATTACTATCGTATCTAATATAATTATTCAGTATAATAGCTAAAAAAAAAGTGAGGTAATCACAGGAAAATTTTCAATATAATATTATTATCATATCCAATATAATAAAATTATAATATAACAAATTCCTTTTTCTAAATTTATAGTATAATTTAGAAATTTTTAAAGTGATAATAATGATTTTTTATTAGAATTTTTTATTTAATGATATTTTTTTTTGACTATTTTGTATTCACAGTAAATAAATACGACTACATAATATAAAATCTTCATTTTTCATTAAAATGTTAAGAATTTCTAAGATATAATAATATAGCTTTGTCTCGATCGTTAACATAATATTTTTATCTTCAATTAGATCAATAGGTTTCATTTCTTTTTCAAATTTATCCCGCCAAAAGGAGTTACAGATGTAAGTTTATGGATAGTGTTGGCATTTACTACATTCGCAAAAACAGACCCTCCCGCTTGGCCTGAATTATAAGTTTTTAAAGTGTAGAGCCGAAATATAGCGAAATCGGCTATAAAAATTAAAAATACCATATCTAATATAATAAACAATACAAAATCAAACATTATGCGGGACAAGAACGATTTCATTGAAAAATTTATAGGTAACATCATAACGCAAAGGAATAGGCTTATATAGATGCAAAAGGATAAATATCTCAGGGCGGAGCTGATTCTGAGCAAACTTTGTTCTCTTGATATAAGATATATTGAAATTAAGAGAAGGATGATCAGATATGAGATTTGAACAATGTTGAAGGGAGTGTTTCTTGTTTTAACAGGACAATACATAAGAACTTCATTAAGTGTATCAGATACTTGTTCTTTGGCTGGGATGATAGGGAATCGGATGTACAACAATATGGAAAATATGACCTTTATATATTTTTTTATAAAAAGAAAGCATAAAAATCGGAAAAAAAATAAACAAAATTTTTTGGTTATCTTAATTAAAAATTTTATGAATATTATCAAATTATTATATCAAGAACAACTATATTTTATTTGATTAAATCATAACTTGTAAAGCTATAACAGCTATAGCCACTATGTATTGTCGCCTCTTTTCATAGGATGTCAACTCATTTCGGAATATATCTACCATATCCCTGTTTCGCATAACAAAACTCTTGGAAGTGCTCAATTCGCCTAAAATTGCGGCGCAGTATAACACAGCTGACGCATATTTCAAGAAATAGGCTGTGGTGCATTTGGCTGTAGCCGGATACCCAAAATAATTGAAATGCGCTATTAACCCCAAAAAAGTGCCTATTATAAGCAAAATAATTATGAGACGCCCCATTTCCTGGGCTATTGGATGATTGAAGTTGTGCAAGTAAAATATCATAATTATAGCCCAACCAAATAGCCCTATGATTTGAAGCACTGGGATCACATAATAAGAGAAGGTGTAACTTTGTAAAGTTTTTGGTACTATTTCCAAGCATACACTTTGAGTTTCGATGTTGGGCCAACTAAATTTTGGGCAGAGTGCGCAAGGTTTGTCCTTATTAGAGGTTAATATTTCGTTGACTTGACATTTGGCGCATTCCCAACAGCATAGATTGCTCTTGTATATTTTGTATTGTCTAAATGTTTTGTTTATTTTAAATTATATCATTTAGTAGTTTAAAAAAGTTACCTCTTTATGTTATCAACCAATCATAATTGGTGCAGTTAAGATTTTAAGATATTTGTTAAAATTAACCAAAATATAAGTTTACATTATCAGGAATAAAATAATTGATTAAATAATTTAGAGTTTGAATTACATTAAAGTTTTTTGCTTATGACATTAGGGCTTTAGCTAGAAATTTTCGCCTGAAGGGAAGGGGAATTTTTTTTGAAATGAGATGACATTTAAAAATTGAATCACTTAGGCCATTTAATGCTTACTAATGTTAAAAAATTTTATAAAAATTTTAATAGTCCATATATAGTTTCTCTCTATACTTACTATTATAGTAATTCATTATTCTTTACCTTAATTTCAAATCAAATACAATATTTTACAATCACTTTCACTTAAATTTGAATAGGAAAGCAATATTGTTTGGATATATTTTTCGGGACAAGTATTAGAATAATGAAACTATTCTCGTTCCACTTTTTTGAGAAGGTAAAAAAGCTTAGTAAATCATGACATCTTAGAAGAATATTAAATCATTTTTTTATAATATAATTAAAGATATTTTTTATAAATATAATTTTTTTTAAAATGATTTTCATTACTTCGATGAGCATTCAATGCTACACAATGACAATGGTGCTCCAGCTTGAGTAGAAAAGCTTATATTTAATAGGCGAATTTCCCTGGTTATTATTAGTGTTTTTTTGTAAAAAAAACCAACTTCCACTTCATTAAAATCTAAAAGATTTGCTTGAGAATTACGCACGTTCTTTAAAATTAATGTTCTATGGCCTTCATCTTCCAAGCCAAATCTTTATAAGTATTTTATATACACAATTTAATATTATATATAAATTTTTTAAAATAACTTAACCTTTGTTCTTCTAAAATATTGATCAATCCGTTATATATATCATCCCCTTTCAAACAATCTCTGATCTCTTCGTTGGACGCATCAGGGCAATCACGCCAACGTAATTTGTCAAAGACTTGCGCTAACATTTGCATGGCCTCAATAATTTGATATATCTCTAAACCAAACATTTCTTCCTCCATTTCCCAAATAAACATATTTTGCCTATCAGCTAGTGTCACATTACTTCTATTTTGGCTGCTTGCGTTGTACTGACTCATGTACCGATTCATTATAATGTCTGTCCTGTTTGTGAGCACTCTTTCTTTCCAATCATTGTAACTTTTCATGAGAGGTTCTTGGGCATACAATCGTACAGCTACAGACCGAAACCACATCAAATAGTCCGTTATTTTACCTTGAATTTCCCTGAAAAATAAACTGGATATTTGAGGAAGCCTGTTTGCAAGTCCCTCAAACTCCATAAGCAAAGGGCTAGGCCACGAGTACACACCTATAAATATTAGATCTTTCACGAAGAAATTGTTAGGGGAGCTAATTGAGTCAAAATATTTGAACATATTTATAATTTTTTCTTCTGTCAAAAAAGTTATCACAATTTTTGCTTTGATTTCCTTTGCTTGAGGGAGTTTAGTATCATTTACCAGAGAACTATTAAAATCTTCAGCTCTTTTAAACAATATTTTTTCCCTGAATATTGCAGATGTAAAATTATTCAATTTTGCAGGCATACTGTCATCTGTCTCATCCAATCTGGTCTCAACAAAGGTGCACATATTAACTTTAGCCAACTTAACTTTTAGAAGCTCGTATAAATTCTCACTATTATCATCATCCTGATACAAAACATTCACGTAATTCCAATTGTAATACGTTAATAATTCCACCACTGCTTCGACATATATTTGATTGGACACAGCGAAACGAATTAAATAGGGGTAAAACATTTTGTTGCCTAAATTATCATCTGAATTTTTGTAACTGATTTGGGGTATTTGATAGGAACTTAAAAGTGGAGATATAATTTTGGCGGCATTTCCCAAACCTTCAACTAAGGCTTTTATTTTTGGCTCTTTATTCATAAAATTGAGAGTAGCTTGCAAAGTAATTCTTTCTTGATCGGATATTGTGTTCATGTTAGGATCAAAAAATTTATCATCCATATCCATAGACGAAAATGCCTTGCTTGTAATACTTCCATAGTAGTTTGTACTTCCAATAGATGGAGTGTACGAATAATCTTGATGTAATGAAGATATTTCAGATTTAGATCGGTCCAAATTCTTATCAAATATAACTAAAGGTGTATTTGATGCTGTAATCCGATTTGATATGGAATTGTTTAAATTGTCATTAGCAGTAGAAAACGAGATCACCTTAGTAGTGGTAGTTAATAAGTTGGATAGAGAAAGAATATTTCCATTTTCAATTCTATTTTGCCGTTTATTTCGACTTTTGTAAATGTCATCAATACTATTTATTTTTAAGTGATGATCTCTGATATCTTTAAATATATAATGTCGCTGAGGACTAAAGCCTTTGCTTTCATCGATCACATAATCAGATTCAGAGAACCATTGGCTGACGTGTTCTCTGTCAAAGGCAGAGGTATTATCGTGCGAAACCCCCGGCGCTTCTCTAAAATAACGCGATCTTTTAATAAGAGTCACATTTGATTGAGTGGAACTAGGAGTCGTTTTTTTTGCTTTAGACCTTTCTTGAATTTCACCGAAAATTACTTTCGAGGCGTCATAATTAAATTCGGACTCGAATGTTTTTAGGTTATAACTGTCATTTGTACTCTCTCCTTGATCGATAAACTTAATACTTTCTATCAACGCTATAACTGGATCATTGCAAGTGGGTTTTATATCTAATCCCAGGTCAACGTTTTTAAGCAAATAAGAATAGGCATTGATTTTGTGCATTGCGAAGACTAAAGAATAGACAATCAAGGCTTGGCCCATCATGAATTCATCCGTACATTTATCGTCTTCCAATCGAGAAGGTAAAAATATAGGGAACAGGCCTCCGATCATTAGGTCACCCTCTCGGTAAAGACTGTAATTTAAATCGTTTTTTATAGCTGAAAATAGGCAGCAAAGCACTATAGTTAGGAAAATAATTATTCTGGAACCCATTAATTTTTTAATAAAGTGATTAATAAATACATCAATACAGACACTAAAAAACAAATTCTAAAGAAATGATGAATAATTAAAATGCCTAAAATATTGATTATAATAATAAAACTAAATTATTCAACTTAACGTATTTTCGTGATTAAATTGCTATTTAGTCGAAGGATAAATAATAAAAATAATCTATTTAGGGTATTTTAAAAATAAAAGGTAATATATTTATTATTCATTCAATTTATTTATCCATTAAAATTATTTGATAATATCTATAATTTAAAAGGGAGTTAGTAAATAGTAATGGTTTATTATACAATTTTATAGCCTTAGATTGAGGTATATTTTATCAATTCAATATTTGAAAATATTAAATAAATTTTATAAATATTCAAAAATGTTAAACCGAAAACAGATGAGAAAGTAGTGGAAATAGAAAGCTATAAGTTATAAGAAGAAATAAAATAATATTTAAAAACATTAATATATTATAAGTTATAGCCATCTCATAGACCACACTGGTCTTACCTCTGTAATAAAGGATTTCAGGTCTACATTAAATGTGAGACTAATACAATTTAAAAAAAATATATATATATACCATCAATCAAGTTTCTACAAACCTGCAATAAAATCACCCATATTTTTATTCAAAAATAAATTTTTAAAATAATAATATGTCATATTGGGATATGGAATTCATGGGAATTCGGATTATCTCTATATAAAATTATTTACCAAGGGCGATTTCAAAAATTTAAAAATTCAATTTATCCAGAAATGTATTGAAAGCACGTGTAGATTACCTCAAAATTGTTTGAATTCACATTGTGGGTTCGTGTGTTCTAATAATTTGTATCGTGTTATTTCTATTTTCGGTTTATCTAATGAAATAAGGATAGTAGGTCATTTTATTTAGACCAATAAGTTCGGTTTTATCAGGTCGTCTGTTATTAATGGATTAGTCGTGGTCAATTTTAATTTTTCACAGGTAAAAAGTATAATATGATAGATATATAGTAACACGGAATTTGAAATAACAGACAACTTTTTGCAAAGGATGAACATAAGTGAATATTATATACTATGAATAAATTAATATAAATAATATTAGATAAGATATTAGCGCTAATGCATTATAATTTCTATAAATAGATTGGGCCAGTAACGTATTTGGGCAGCAGCCCTCTGTTAATTCCTAGCAAAATTTTTTGAGACATAGATTTCCTTCCTTAAAGCTAGAGATGTTAAGTCCACTGGGTAATCATCATCGACTAAATCAACTGTTCTGCATTATGGAATTTATTTATATTAATAAAAATGTTAAATTATTTCAATAAAAAAATCAACAAACCCCGTAAAATAATATTCCCATCTTATAATAAATTAATAGGTTGAAATATTTTTAGAGGCAATTATTATGATTATTATAAGAGAATCCAACTTTAAATTTAAATGCCAAAAAATTTATAGCAATCTTCACTAATGAACATAAAAAAAAATAATTGGTTCCTTTTATTAAATACAATTGATGAGAAATTTTTTTAAAAAAATGAATAAACATTCCAAGGTCCCTGAATATTACCAGTCATAAAATTTTAATACTCAATTTCAGGCGCTTTTAGGCCTTATATTCATATTTAAAAATATTATGTTTAACATAATTTAATAAGAAATAAAAAAGAGAGTATAATATTTTAAAAAAGATTTTTATGAATTTAAAATAATTATTATGCAAAAATTGGCTGGTGCCGAAAAATCAGGTAAATATATTTTTTGAATTTTTGGATAATTAATAAATCGATAATTTTTTAAAAATAAATTAAAAAATATAATATTTCATTTATCATTCTTTTAATTTATTTTGGAATATTCATTATTATTTAATGAGAAAGCTTCAAGGTTAGGAAAATGGAGTTTCATTAGTAAATCGTAATAATATTATCATATATTCAATCTGGTCTTTATTGTTACAAATGGGTTATACTGTGTGATAGTCCTGAAGTGGCAGCCGGCAGCGTTCGCCTTTAACCTAATCAATAATTTACAGACCCGGCCAATGGCCGAAATTTTTTTTATTATATTTCCTTCTTATTCTACCTTTTTTTTGTCTGATTGAATATCACAATTAAGTAAAGAAATAGAAGGAATTTTCTTAAAAAGGATTTGAAAAATTTTCTAATATAAATATAAAGAGCATAAAATAGATAAACATCATTAAAATTATCAAAAGTTTATTATTGAATAATTAAATCCATAACATTAAAATAGAGAATAAATATTTGAGATATATTTCTTATTAACATTTATTAAAAGTGGGGGAACACCTAAAAATATTTTAACTCTCGGGTTTCGGGCGGTCGGGCTAAGGCATCATGAAATATTTTACAGGTCTTCTAGTGTATGGCTAATTCATATTCAAACAATGTTTCAAAATATTCCAAAACTAAGCACATTTTCGTGGAATTTATTAAATATTATTTTCAATAAGTTATGAAGAAATTTTTAATTGTTGTAATCTTTCAAAATTGGTACGAAAGCAAGATAATTAAAATTAAGCTCTCTGTATTTTTAAAATACTAATTATCTCATAAATATAATCAGAATTTTTTTATTCAAAAATTTATATTAGTACAGTTTTATCAGAGCATAATTCTATATTTTATCGAGAAATTTAATTATCGTAGGTAAAACGAAAAAAATAATATTTGTTCCATTTTATGGCATATATTATTTAAAATTGAAAAATATTAAAATTATACAATTTCCTTATCTTAAGCTATCATAATGATAGTGACTTCATTCAGAATATCGAAAAATTTATTGATTTTCTTATCAAACGTTGTGAAAGATCTTCCGGTGATAAGTTGCCATAATTATCTCGTGCTAAATAAAAGCAAGGCCGTGTCCTGGTTTGTCTTATTTCTAGAGAGTCGTCTGTTTAACCGTCTATATAGTTTCCTCTAAACAGCCTAAAAAGAAAGAGGCTATTTAGATTTACAGAGTATTTACCTTATTTGTACCGAAAAATATATAAACAATAAATCATATTTACTTAATGTACACGTTCTTTCTTTCAGATAGGATGTCCTACTCCAAAATTTGTTTATCCTGGGCTAAACAAAAGTAAGTTTCAGAAGTAAGGCAAACCAGAAACGGCCTAAAGGCTGTTAAATCAAAAATTTAATATTATAAATATAGCTCAAACATAAGATCAACCTATCAAATATAATTATAATAAAAGCTATCTTTCTATAGATCCATTTGATTGAAAGCAGTATACCCAGTGTTGATTGGCTTTACAATTTAAACAATTTATCATGTATATATTTATAGATTTATCCAACCCAAACCTGAACTGTTATTTTTATGCTAAATAAAACAATTATGTTCTTATTTGTGAATATAGTTTAAAGCAGGGATCCAAACCGAAACGTATATCGGTTTGGTTCGGGTTCAGGTTTAGATAAAAATAGCGATTCAAGGTTCAGGTTCGGTTCGTAAAAAATTAAAATATCGGTTCAGTTCGAACCTCTAAGAACCGGTTTGAACACTTTTGTATCCAAACCTACATTCGAATTATGTATAGGGAAAATATTTTTTTTTATTTTATCATTAATTTACACATGTATAAAACCTTCATTTTTTTAATTGCACATTATAATATTTAATTTATAAATATATAAAAATAAGAATATATATCAATGATTAATTTTAATATGAACAATATTTTACTTTTTTTACTTAAATTTTTTTTATTAAGCCGCACAATTAATATATTTCCAAAATTCGTCTCACTCAAATTACATTTATAAGGAGATAGTATAAATTTAATTGTTGAAAAGCATCTTTCCACACTGACTTGGGTAGCCGGCACTGCCAATATGATATCAGATTTGATGTGTCACTTATAATATTTTGGATTTAATTTTTCTCTAAGCATTATAATTTATAAGCTTAAAATATTTTAAAAAAATGTTGTAAAATGACAATATACTAAAGTTTATAAAAATTATGACCGACACTTACCAATCAAATGTGATTGATGATAATCTTTAAAATAATTTGAATATAATTGAAATTTTTTCAATATACTAATAATAACTTACATATTGTTTTAAGCATAAAATCATGAGGCTCGAACCTGTTCAGAGACATTATAGCGGTTCGGTTCAGGTTCGGCTAGAATTTTTTTAGCGGTTTAGGTTCGGTTCAGGTTCGATAAAAAATACCGGTTTTTAGCGGTTTAACGGTTCGGTTTGGATCCCTGGCTTAAAGTTTAAGGATTATATAAAATATTATAAACTTGAATGAGAAAATTCTGACCCCCATTATTCTATCCCGGGAAAAAATCGTCATTGAATCTATTTTCTAAATGTGAACTAACAGTTGAGTAATTTATTTAAGAGAGACGGGGAGGGAATAAGTGACAAATATATATTGAATTAATTCGTATCCTAAAATTCGTCATCTTACGTATATTTATGATTTGTACTTCAGCGAATGATCAGCCCAAAGAAAATATTTTAAAATTGTTTTTATTACCTCTTTCTAGCCAAATTTGTCTATAGATAAATTTAAGCATTCAAATGATATATTTTGCATATAATCCTAAAATTTTTAAGATATATTCAGAAACAATATCAAAACTTAAATGCTTTATTTAGTAATATATACACCATTTGATAATATATAGGAAGACAAAGATGCTAGGGGCTAAATGGCCATCATAATCATATAAAAACTGATTAACTTTAATTATAAATACTTATTATTCCTTTTTTTTAAATATTTGTATTACAGGTTTTTACTATTTAGAATTAACAACATTGATTTAAGACGGATCCAAAATGAAAATATCGATTCAGATTCGAATAAAAATAATAGTTTTAGTTTAAATAAGCCTATAAATATAAATATTTTTAGGCCTATAATTATATCTTATATTTCATAATGATGGTAAATTGTTTAAATTAAATAGTATGGCAATGGCAGTCAATACAAGGTATATGACCACTCATACCTAAATCTGGGTTGATGACCGAATCAAATTTTATACAAAATAATATAGATCAAAAACAATAATAGATATAGATTGGATTTAAATTTTATAGATTAATGTTTGGGCTACACTTTTATATTAAATTTTTTTGACAATATTTTAAACATTATTGTTCTTGGGCTATATTCATTTTAGTGCATGTCTGGCCTTGTTTAAATTTTTCATGAGCCTGGATTTTTTATAACTAATTATGGGTCAGGTCTGGCCAAAATAATATTTTTATAAGCTTATATTATAATCCCCTTCCCAATATTCTGGCTAACCTTTAAATAAAAAAATATTCGATTTAAAAAATCTTTTCGTCATTTAAGACAAACAAAAATTTTCCCATGAGCTTAAAATTAGTCGTTTCAGGCTATAATTAATAGATCTTCCAGAACTCACTATTCTTAGACTTAAAACCAGTAAAGGATAACTTTTAGAGATTATATATTTAAAAAAATAAATCTTCAAAGATGTCATCCTAGCAATTTGATTATAATTAAAAGTTGATTATAAAAAAGCTTTCTAAAAAGGAGAATTAATAAAACATATATTTGTAGCTTTTCACCCTTATTGTTTAAAAAGAATCTTAAATATCAAGAATGCACGATATAACGATTTATGGATTCAAAAGCTGTTGAAAATTTAGTCTTTATAAATAAAATATTAAAAACTATATATGAAGAGATGACTGATCAGCTTATAAACAATCGTTTGTCTTATTTCCTGATGGATCATTCATCTCTCAACAAGGATTTCATATGGAGAATTTGACTAAAAATGGAAATCTAATAGAAGGATACTGTTTTAGATTGATCCACACGGAGCCCAGATTTAAACCTAATTGAAACATTGGCGAGGAAAGAAATTAAGAAAATTTCGCCTTACTACTAAGATGAATTTTCAAAAAGAGTTTATATGTTAGCGGCAATGTGTTATTTTTTCAACTTTCAATTATTTTTTGAGCGCGTTTTTATAAACTTAAAAATCTGATTTTAGCGAAAATGTATTCTATTATGTTTGGAATACTTACCTAATGAATTTCATACAATTTTCATGAACTTTTGAACTCAATATAATTTATATTTTTCCATAGATTTATCACATAAATTATAAATGACTCGAAAGTTAACGGTAAAATTATCTACAATTCCTAATATAGATGCTGAAATATATTTTCGGCAAAATTATCTACAAAGATGCTGAAATATATTTTCGGCAAAATTATATTTATAAATTATGAAAAACGCGCTCAAAAAATGATTTAAAGTTAAAAAAATAACACAATGCCGCTAGCATATGAAATTTAACTCAACAGTGTATGGAAATCTCTCAAAATTAATGTCTGACAGAATAAAAGCTGTTATTAGTGAGAAAGGGGAAAACAATAAATAAAATGTAAATTAAAAATCATAAAAAAAAATTTGGACCAAAATTATATCATGAACAATTATTTTATTTAATAAATAAGGATATAATAGTTGTGTTTTTATTCAAATTTTAAAAATTCTTACAATCATAAAATCGTCAGTGGCCGAACATAGTGCGGAGTAGCATATTACAACAATCTTGCTCAAAATCGCAAGTGAAGGAGTTTTCTAAAAGGGAAATTTTCAATGCCCCACCTCTCTTGTTTAGTATTTAACCTTTTAAATTTTGCTTCACTATATAAACGCTCATAACGATCGATCTAAAAACTTTAGTGTGAGTTACATTTTTTTGTGCATTTTTATTCGTTTATGATTTTCTTAATAAAAAGAAACATTTAACAAGTCTCTTCTCGTCCGACAAAAATAATGGGAAAGGTAACAATAAATGTCTATTCCAAACGTTCTGAATCAAAATTCCATCAGGATATCTATCGAAGTAAATCTCTTCCCGCCCCTGGCTTGGTCTTCCGAGTGATCTTTCCCTATAACAATAACAAAACAAGTAGCATACTTCAAAAGAAAAGAAAAAATCAAGCATATTAACCAAAGAAGTATTATCTAGTTAATTTATTTTTGTGAAATAGATTAGATATATTCGAATAAAAATATAAAAGATATACTTATAATATATTTAAATAGTAATTATTACATTATAAATAACATGATGATTGTAATTTAAAGTGGCTTATATAAAGAAAAAGCCGCATTGATGTCGTAAATTTTAGGTTTAAGAATTGGTAATAACGGTTAAAATATGTATTAATAATAAATAAATAAGTAAAGAAATGAAAAAATTATATAAATAACGGATATAATTATATACGTGGTTCTTATAAATTTTATATTGTGTAAATCACGTGAGTCAAGCAACATTTTCATGAAACTAAAATTGAAACCACCAAATTAATATAAATTGAGTGAAAGAATCAAGTGCTGCTTGATACCGCCAATTTTTTTAGATGCATCATAAAATCTTGAAGATTAACGTCATCGGTCAAAACAGGAGCCGAACCATCCTTTAAATAATTATATTTTGAATTAAATAAATTAAAATCAAAAGGTATCAATTATAATTTTTTTTAGCGAATATTGATATTTATCAAGATAAATTTTTAATAATCATTTTTAAAAAGAACCATTTATTTGAAAATTTCAGAATAATTTTAAGTTTGAGGGAATAAGTTAAGAAAAAAATAATTACTTGCTCTCCGTAAAACATAGTGTTATGCGTTTGCGATGGATTAACTTTGGAGAGCAAAAATCTAGCCTAGATCATAAATATTATTGTATAATAAATAAAGGTCATGATTCAGTCTGGTTCAAACCCGATTCAAATAAACCGAACCGATTCTAAAGACTAAATCCAACCATGGACCGTATTAAAGCTCAAACCGCGGTTCAGACCAATTTTTAATAAAATTGAAAATTTTCATTTATTGGAAAATACAGAAATAGTCATGCAACTAGAAATATCATCTTCAATAAGATATGAATGAAAATTTTCTCAATTAAATATTCCATTTTTGAGCCATGAACCAATAGATAATAGATTGTATCATTTAGTTTGATAATCTATTTCTCTCCGTTATTACTAATTGACCTGTTTATAAAAAATATAGTTTATAGAACTGAATTAATTAAATTAAAAACGAATCTCTAGAAAGTATGGATTGATAAGGGAACCTATTCTATTAATATGATTTATTTATTCTTTCAAAAATATTATAATTTACAGGAAAAAAAGGTTTAATAAAGGATAAATATATCATGTTCTTTTGCCACGTGAAATTTTGAAATGATTTAATCATTTGGATTTCTTAGGCTTGACGTTTAAATATTTTATCCTTAACATACATTGTAGATTTAAGTCGCTAAAGGTAAAAAATTTGGTAAGAGCATATATAAAATATCAAAAAATAGAATTGATTTTGTGTAGGAGATAAATATAGAATAAAAAAATTTTTTATTGGTCTAAATCAAACCAAAGACAGATTGCAAGACCAATCCGCATAATCGATTCTAAAGATTATGGACCGTTGATCTTCATTATAGATCAACAATGCTGATATTTTTTTTACTAAAAAAGAATAAGATAGATACCATAGTGCTAATTTGATAATACAATTTGTGCGATTTCCTTAAAAAATAGTAGATATTGAATAACGAATAAATTCATTCAAACTAACTATTGTGTAAGGATTTTTAAAACCTATTATTTTTACTATGATATTGAACTATTTAAAATATGAACCATAAAATGAAACCTGTGAACCTCCGTGTTGAGTTTCAATATATCTCGGTAGAGGAAATCTACATCTCAAAATCTGCTCTGCGTCAGTTTTAGGCGCTTGAAGCAATTGCCGAAAATGATCGTAGCCCGGGGCATTATGGTATCCGCTTTTAATCCAACTATCTATGCTCTAAAAAAGTGTATTATAAGTTAAATATATATTATAATTTTATCTATATGATGATTATTGCTTGTTTATATGTTGACATGAATAGAATATATAACTTTATCTATTTAGTTAAGGTGATTAAGTTAGATAAATTTAAATGTTAATATTGTGAATTAGAAAAGTACAAGCTAGCGATCCGATCTGTGCGTCACTCTATGCTTAATATCAATTGCAAAGATAAAGCCATGATCGAAACTAAAATTTTGCCAGTGTCGGCGGCGCATTTCAATTTTTATATTAAAATTTCATGCTCCTTCCAATTCATCATAACGAATCGGTATGAATAAACAATAGTATATGACAATAAGCGCAATATTTGGCAATCGTCACCAAGGGCTTTTTTTACATTGTTTGCAGGGAATATTTGTCATCCACCGTATTTTTGAAGGGTAAATTTTAAGGAAAACCTTCATTTTTCGAAGATATGCGTAATATATCACTAATCAATATCCTAGAGACCTAAAGTTGGGCGTAGGTGTTCAGTGAATTATTAATAACCTTAATTAGCAATCCATTGAATGAGCATAAATGGAAAATAATATTTCATAAAAATTTTTTTTAAGTACCCTGCTATCTCCGGTATAAAAAAAAAGATAGAAACGACATTTTTTTCTAAAATTTTAAAATTGGTATTCAAAAAAATAGGCAGGTTATATTATAAATTATCAATTTGTTTATGTTTATATTAAAACAATAAAAATTTATCAAATTAATGGTCATGGATCCTCTTAAAATGTTACAATAAACTCAAATCGCTGTGTTCCAAGACAACTATCTTAGTTACCTCGGATTAATGAGAGCCTCTCTTTTTGCCTCCCCCACCCCCCAATCATATGTTTATATATTTTCCATGTTTAAAATTGTTTACATGATTATTTTTATATGTTATATTAATATAATTTTATATATTATGCTATTTTTTATATTTTATTACATGAATATAGTAGATCCTGTAATAACCACAGGATATACTTATAGATTAATCTCAAAAAAATAGGTAACCAAATATTATATATATTTTTTTAAAATTATTTATAAATTTTAATGAGTTGATAACGCCCCTTTTTAAAAGTAGTTAGTTCCCGTTCCCGCTCCTACCTTCTCAAAAAGGGCTAACTCCCGCTCTCGTTACTAAATTTTTAAAAGGAGCTAGATTCCGCTCCAAGTAATGGAGTGCCACTCCATAGCCGCTACTTTGATTTTCATTTTTTAAAGTACACGACAAAATCATATTTATTTATCAAAAAGTTTTCAGAGACCTGCAGGCCCTACCCGGCCGGGCTTAAATTGTTAAACCGGGCCGGGCCTTAATATTTTTTATAAAAATTTTTACATTATGAGTTAATGGTTATAAGATTATATTATATTATAGTTATGATTAATATAATATTGGGTGATGGTTAACACTACCTAACAACCCACAGATCGATCTAATTATTAATTTCCTGCAAATTTATTCAAAGTACTAATATATTTTTTTATAATTCATATCTAAATTTTTACAACATATTTTACCAAAACAATCAAATAAAGGAATATCTTAAATAAGCCCCAATATTCAAGTATTATTAATATATTTTTTTATAATTCATATCTAAATTTTTAGAATATATTTTACCAAAACAATCAAATAAAGGATTATCACTTCTTAAAGTTTGTAATTGATTTTACTTAATATAAAGCATTTTTTAATTGAAAAATTTGTTTTACACAAGTATCATTTTATTTCTCTTTTTCTCTGTCCCAAATTCAAGCAATTACGTATGTAGTCAGGGACAGATCGCAAAATGACGGAAAACTATATAAAAGATTATATTAAATTACAAGAGGCTCAGGAAGTAAATGAAATACCATCGACCAGTCAAATTACGACTGTTGTTAAACAAACTGAATCGTTTTATGACAAATGGGGCGATGGTAATTCTGGTAATATGTCAATACCCGATGATGAATATTATAATTACATAAATAATAGATAAAACATTTAAGGTGGATAATTTGTTAGAGTGGTGGACGGCTCATCAAAGCGAACTTCCAATTTTAGCAAAATTGGCAATTCCTGCTTTAAGTGCAAGCTGTGAGCGGAATTTTTCCACTACTGGGAGAATTCTTGAAGAAAGAAGAAGTAATCTTCAACCTGAAAAGGTAGATATGCTTCTCTTTCTTCATGATAATTTGTGAATTTTTAATATCTTTCTTGAGTATAGGGTTTCGTCAATCATGCTGGTTTTTTACTTTGCAAACTGTCAAATATTTATTGCATTTATTATATTTACCTTGAGTCATGAAAGTTTTTAATCCAACATTTTTCATTATTTTTTTTTACAATATTATATAATACAATTATCTTCTTTTGTTAAAAATTTATATTATAAAATAAATTATATTAATATTGTGCAATTAGATTATATTTTCAAAATACTATTTATTATACATGCATTTTTTTAAATAGCGATTTATTTTTATTTTATAAATTAAATAGTAAATTAAATACAATATATTATATTCTCAAAATATTTTCCATTTTTATAAATTAAATATTAGTTTTATTTTTTTTAAATGTAATATAAAATATAGTATATGACAAATATTATTACCATTTTTATGAATATTAGTTTTATTTTTATAAATGCAATATAAAATATAGTATATGCTCAAAATATCCATTTTTATAAATAACAGTTTTATAATTTTTATAAATTCAATATAATATTCTCAAAATATTAGCTTTTTACATGTCATTTTTTAAATAATAAGCGATAATACTCGCTGAAAAATATGGTAAAATACCTCATAGGTGAATTTTTGTATATACCAGGTCGAACATAATTTTAAAAAATTCCGAGCCGGGCCTGAAATTTTTAAATCCGGGCCGGGCCGTAAAAAATTTTTAAAAAAATATCCGGACCGGGCCTTCAATTTTTAAATCCGGGCCGGGCCGAGCCATAAAAAATTTTTTTGAAAAATATCCGGGCCGGGCCTAAAAATTTTAAATCCGGCCGGGCCGGGCCTAAAAAATTTAAAGCCGGGCCGGGCCTAAAAAATTTAAAACCGGGCCGGGCCGTGCAAATGGTACCTCTGTAGGTCTCTGATTTATATTAAATGATATATCAAAATATTTCTAATCTTTTTTTAGTTTTTAAAAGTAATAAATTTTCTAAATTTGAATCTAACAAACATCCACGCTTCTTCCCTAAAACCTGTTTAGCAATACTAAAGAGAGGCTCAACAGGAGCCCTAGAGGGAATCGGGATATTATATTAATAACAATATTTTTTAATTCAGGAAATTTATCAAAATAGTAATTTTGATATCATTATTTAAAAAATATTTATCCAATATATTATCTTCCTGATGAACAATTTCATGGAATCCAAAAAAATCTTCCAAATTATTGTAGGGTTCCCGTGAACTAGTAGCTATTTTTGCATTAGGAATTTGTTTTCTTGAAAAATTAATTAATTTGTATTTTAGTTCCATATTTTGGCACATTTTATCCATTCCCAATTTAATTTGAATGCAGGATGGATGGTAGCCGCAAAGATATTTTTATCATTATAAACATTTGAAAATCTGCAATAAAGTTATTTAAATAGATAATTTATTTTTTATTTCGTTCTTCTTCTATGATGGCTAGATTCATAATATCAAAAACTATTTTTTTATCAAATATCTATAAAATGAATATTATCTGATTAAATGAAAAACCAAGCATAAATTTAAATTAAATAAAATTTCATTTTTATAGAATTTTAATTAATAAATAAATAGTTTAATATTTAAAAAATAACTTAATTTATACATTAAATTAAAAGAAAGGTGGAGCGTCGCTCCTCCTCCAGACCTAAAAGGAACTAATTCCCGCTCCAGCTCCTGATCTTTAAGGAGGGGCGCTCCAGGTGTTTTTGAAAAAGTGTAGCGGCGCTCCTGTAGCGCCTCTCTTTAACAACTCTGAAATTAGTATATTTTTGTAACCTCTCCGTGATAAATCAAAACGTGGAAAAAGGTATCCATAAGTAATATTCTATCGGGCTTGATAGAACTGCTATCCAACAAAGCTGGTTCCGGAGGACCTTGGAAAGAATATGAGTAGAGAATGGGTTGTATCATGATCAGTGATTGTGTCAAATCTTCTCTCAATAAAACATACCTGCGAAAAAATAAAACAAAATTATTAAAAGTTTAATTTTTATAGGCTTAAAAATTAAAACTATTCGGTATTTTTATCATTTAGTAAACGCGCAGAAATTTCCTTGGCGTACTTCAATAGGAATAATAAAAATTATTCCAAATAAACATAATGTTAAATTTTAATTTTTTTTATGTAAAAAGGTAAACGTTGCAGGTTTTACCTATTATAAGTGGTTTCATCGGGGCTGTTGTTAAAGATCTGCAAAAATGGTGATCTTCGAAGATGGAACATGAATTGGGGAAACATGGTAAAATTGTCGGGCAATCTGAATGAATCGGGAAGCTCCTTTTGATATTCACCAAATTTTTGACACTAAAAAAGTTTCAAATATTAAGATGTTTTTATTAAACCATATGGTAAATTGTTTAAATAAAGATATAGTTGGGTATTTTAATTTATATATAAATCAGAGTTGTTAAGGAGCGGCACTACAGGAGCGGAGCTCCACCTGGAGCGCCTCCTTTTTAAAACTGAGGAGCGGGAGCTAGCTCCTTTTAGGGCTGGAGTGGAGGAGCGTCGCTCCACCGCTCCTTTAAATTTAATGTATAAGTTAAATTATTTTTTAAATATTAATACTATCTGTTAATTAAAATTCAATAAAAGTGAAATTTTCTTTTATTTAAATTTATCCATTATTAAATGTTTCGCCGAGTTTTATATTGGTTTTTCATCTAATCATTTTAAATATTAAACATCAAATTTTTCCTTTTTATACTAAAATTTTTGGAAAAATCTTGTTAGTCATATTAATATTCATTTTATAGATATATAATAAAAAATAATTTTAGATATTATGGATTTAGAGATCATAGATGAAGAAATCGAATTTTCATTCCATCATACAAAACTTCTAAAAGATATTTATCCAAATGATCAAACAAATTTAAGGGCAAAATGCCTTTTGTGTTTAAATCTATTTAATTTTCAAAAGTGAGCAGCTTTAATGAAAAAGCATCTAAAAGTAAAAAATCTTTCTTTTAAATACAAAATGATTTGGAAGATTTTTTTGGATTCCATGAAATTGATCATCGGGAAGAAAATATATTGGACAAATATTTTTTAAATGATACCAAAATTATTATTTTTGATAAATTTCCTGAATTAAAAAATATCTTTATAAAATACAATACCCCGCTTCCCTCTAGTGCTCCTGTGGAGCGCCTATTTAGTATTGCAAAAGAGGTTTTAGGGGAGAGGCGTGGATGTTTGTTAGATTCTAATTTAGAAAATTTATTACTTTTAAAAGCTAATATAAGGTTTTAAATATTTTGATAGATTATTTAATATAAATAGAGCTTTTTGATTAAAAAAAATATTTTGTTTCGTATATCTTCTAAAAAAGTGAAAATCAAAGGAGCGGTTATGGAGTGGCACTCCATTACTTGGAGCGAGAGCTAGCCCCTTTTAAAAATGTAGTAGCGGGAGCGGGAGCTAGCTACTTTTAAAAAGCAGCGTTAACAACTCTGATTAATATACATGAATAAATCTAGAAAGTTAGAAATAGAATATGTGTGAAACAATTTATTAACATTAGTAATATAATTTCTTAAAACAGTCAATAATGGTGCAGTTTTAATTACCTTCACTAACATAAAATAAAAAAAAAGAGGTTATTTAATAATATAGGGAAAGGGATACATATTGTTGATTAAAATACTTTTTATAGTAAAATATATAGCATTTTGTTTAAACTAATGTAATTCACGGATCATTCTAACCGTCGGAGATGACCGGGTGACGTCTGAAAATATTTTTGGGCCAGGCCAGGCCAGGCAAAAAGTAGAAGTGCAGGGGCCGCTCAATATAGATTAAAGAATGTCTAAAAATTATTCTAAAGCCTAATTTTGTTGAAATAATATTTTTATTGGCTTATAATTTTAATGATGAAATTAATAATAGGTTTTTTTTAAATTTTAATCTAATAGGTCAAATTATTATTAGAAGAAATAGGACATATTTTGTAATCTATTATCTATTGGTGATTCTGATATTTGATAGAAGTGATAATCCATAAGGTAGTGTTTATAATTTAACAAATTCCCTATATTATAAATAGTTGTTTATTTTGTGTTCAAATCAATTTCAGGTTAATACATTTTAAAAAAATCGTGCTGGTTTTAATAAATCTGGACGGTCTACTTTAGTAAAAAATATGAAACCGGGCAAGACAGGGGAACCTTAGTAAAAATTTTGCCAAGCCAGGCAAAGACTAAATTCCCACCGAGAGGAGACTGATAATTTTTCCATTTGCAGACCACTGATTCTAATTATGACTTTGTAAGTGATAAATATAAATAGATAGGTAAATTTATTTTCATAAAATTGACTTTCATATACATTTAAATTAAATGCTATACAAAATAAACCATTTTAATTAAAAAATGACAATATTAATTTAAATATATGACGATGCATTTACCACTTTGATGAGAGTTCTATCGATCCACCTAAGAGTTTCCGTAATTTCGGCCCGGGTGGAGACCAGATCAGCGGACGCGGTCCGGTGTGCAGCCATGCGGGCTACAAGAACTGCCGCCGTCTCTTGATCGAATCCGTTTTTAGCAGAACTAAAAAATGTGTCGAGTGAGGGGGCTTGTGATTGGACGGGCATAGCTGATTTTTTTTAAATAGGTGAATAAATATAGTGATTGAAATTTAATTAAATAGTGAGAAGTGAGTGTTATATTGGAATAGCGATTAGATATTTCTGTTGTTGTATCGTTGTAAAAATGTAAAAGAATGGCAAGGAAAAAAAGACCGTTGCGTTATTATAAAATAAAGCCAATAAATAAGTATAAATTTATAAATATGGAGCGTTATGATGATAACGCTAAGATAATATTTGAAAAACATATGTTGCGATGTGTTGATAAAAAAATAATATTGAATTCGATAAAAAGGTATATGATTTTTCACAAATTTTAATATATAAAATAATTATCTCTATTTTAGCTTTATTTTAAAAATTAGTTTTTAAAATTGAATCAGCTGTAATAACGCTGCGTTAAATAAAGCAACGCTTAAAGATAACGCATTTACTATAAATGCAACGTAAGGCATTTTCCTAACATATCATTTTTTAAGTGCGGTAAAAAAAAATAAAGCTGAAAACATGTATGCTTCCAAACAGATGACATTTAACGGGAAAATATTTTTACCGTTTTTTAATATGAAAATATTTTTATTTTTCTATAGTATTAATTTAATAAAGAATTAGATTATAAATTATTTCGTGGAGGAAAATGAAGAACTATAGGCCAGTTAAATAAAAAATTTAAATTCTATAAATTTACAAATAATGCCTATTTTACATTTCCTTTTTTAAATGATACACCTCATGATAAAATATTTCATAATCAACATATTAAAAAATGTTGTTGTTTTGAAGAAATAGAGATGTAATGGGGTAGAATTTCTCCCCATAAAATTGCAATTTTCCCCTAGAAAATTCTCTATATTTTAAAGTGTAATAATAAAAACAATGATAAAATCTGATAAATTCTATAAACACCCTCTGGCGTATTTATCACGTCATATTTATCACATGGTTTATAACTTATGGAAAATTTTAATATTAGAGGCTACTTTTATATATCAAAACATCTTCAATTTATAATTAAACCCTTTTGCAAAATTACTTAAATACGATTTATATAGTGGATTTCACTTAAATTTACTTTATAATCGATGCCTATAGATTTATCAAACTGCTTGGAAATGTTTCATAAAAGAAGTGCCAATATTATATATATAAAAAATGTTATATAGCAATATGTTAATATTATAATTTTAAACTCACTCCCGATCCTATCAAAATGACAGCACATTTCAAACTCTTTACAATCTGGAAGTAGAAATATTAACTTCTCGGGAATAAGGTTATTTATAAATTATATCATATCCAGGAATGTATTGCTAAGATTATTCTTATAAGCCAAATGATAAAGCCTTAATATATATAAAGCTAGATAAATTGATTTAATACTAGATTTAATTCTACTGTACCAAGTAAAGATGATACTACTTTAATTATTCCCATTAATAATTATATTGATATCGAATTAATTTATATATTTTTTTATCAATTTTTGATGTAAAATGTAATACTTTTAAAAAATAAAATAACTAGTTAAAAATTTGTTATCGTCTTCTTATTTGATAATATACAAATTACTTTTGCGAGAACTTCTCATATTTCATGCATATTTTCCCTAATTTTCCTGTGAAATTTCTGTCTATAAGAAAAAATTTGCGAAAAATATTTTACAATTACTTCATTGAAAAAAATACCTTGTTGGGAAAGCGCATAAATGTGAAATTTTATCAAAGAAGAATTTATAAAAGTTTTCCAATAATAAAAACATTAATTAAGTTTATGAAAATATAATAATTATCATCAATTATAATAAAATATTTTTTATAATATTAACAAAATTTTAACTATTTTTAATTTTTTAAAAAATATAATGAATAAACTTTAGTAACTTTAACGAAAAAAGAGAAATAAGTTATTTTTAATGTAAAAATAAAATCGTGGCCTAAATCATTTTTTTTTCAATTCACGAAAATTTATTAATTTTTTAAAGTTCAAGAAATTAATAAAAGTTAGTAAGCTTAAAGTATATAAAATTGTAAAATTTTTACAAAAAGAAATATTAATTTTAATGGTATAAAAATAATTTGGTAGCAATTATGAATTCCAAAATTTAGAAAATTTTTACAAATTTTTATTGGAATATTTTAGACATATTTCTTAATATTATAAAGTAATGTTGAAATTTTGAGGTCTTTTAAAATACATTTAGGTCAAAGCTTAATAAAACCGTTACTTTTAAACGAAACACTTATTCATTTAATTTTTCATAAAAAAACTTTAATTTCATTATCGCTTCTCTCTCACAAACCTTGATACATGGGCTGCTGTTGATTAACCACGACCCTGTCCTTGCATCAACTGCTGGCCTTGAATCATCTGCTGGTCTTGCATCATCTGCTGGCCTTGCATCATCTGCTGGCCTTGCATCATCTGCTGACCTTGCATCATCTGTTGGCCTTGCATCACATTCTGCATTAACCCAGGCCCTTGGCTTGTCATCGGCGGGTTCACGCCAAAAAAAGAACGCGTAACGGTAGTCACTCTCAAACGACATGCGCCTGAGGTGGTTCTGTAACGAACCGCGAATTGAACAAAAGCTTTATGGGCATCACCCGGAGTCATTCCAAGGCCGCTTTCATATCCCCTCGAGGGTGAGGCTTGTTGCGAGGAAGCCGTGCCAGTGAGGTTCCCCACGAAATTGGTTATAGCAGCAGCGTTGAGACCAGAGAGGGGATTGCTAGAAGTGGACTGAGTAAAAAGAAAGGAGTAATTCATAATGTAAATCATTTAGTAATCAATGAAAAAATTTTGACTCATCCTTGCTGGGATCTAGTATTGAAAAATAATCTAGGTTATATCATTTACTACAAGGAATAGATACTGACTAATTCAACTTGAGAAATTTTAAATTCTTCTCTTCCTCCGTTTTGGCATTGATTAAATGACAAAGAAATCTATGCGAATTAACTCTTGCTTATGGTAAATCATTCATTTAATATTTTTCCCGGATCTTCAAGGATGAAACTAAGGTCATCATTCTAATAATTATGCGGAAATCAAAACAAATTTTTTTTGAGTATACTTGTGAAGAGAGGGCCGAAGCCGGACTAGAAACGACGTCAAAAAAGATAGCAAAAGTGGATGTAGGGTGTAGAGAGCAAATTTTCCATGTGTTCGTGCCTCCTTCGCCAATCTCATTTTCGGATACATATGCATTTTTGGTGGTGACCGCGTTTTTTATGGCCGTTAAGTGGCCTATAGCTCCGGTCACCTTAAGGTCTCGAGAGGTCTTTTGATTTTTAAAGATTTTCATTGGATTGTTATAGTTTAATTTTTTTTTAAATTAGATGCCCTCTATTCACATTTTTTATAGTAAACGAAATCAGATTTTTCTGGAACTTTACGAATATAAAGAAATTTACGAATAAATAAATTCTATTTTGAATAATAGTGATTAGTGATTCCCTAATTTCAAATAAAAGATAGAAAAAGTTGCTAAAAATTTTATTTACAAATTAATTCATTTGTTATTTAAGTAATCTAAAAAGAAATAATGGGTTGGTTTCCTATGTGGAATAATTAAACTAAAAGGATGACATATAAAACTATTTTAAAAAAAATACAATATTAAAATTTCACATTTATAGGGAAACCATAAAAACATTCTGAAATTGTATATTATATATTCATGATAGTCATGCAAGGATCTATCTGTGTCCAATCCATGCAAAATCAGGTCATTCGAACTCGGCAATGTCGGATTTTAAATTATTCTATTTTCCTATCTTTTTTATGAATATTTTTTTTCAATAATAACACCAATTTTTACATTTACCTATGAGCGCTTATAATTTTTCCGCTTTCCTTAAAATATCTTACTTTTCCAACAGTACAATATTTTTCTCAGACTCCTATCTTCGAAAAAATAATTATACTCGGATTGGGTTGTTCAAAAAATTTTATCGGTTCTGGTAGGACCTGAAAAAAAATAGGTAAGATACACGGTTTTAATTTATGCTTACCAATGTATCAATATTTTGAACTATAAACCATTCTTTTTTAAATACATTTCGTTTTAGTGACTCTTTAGTAAATTATTTCTTGGGATTCAATAAAAAAATTATATTTAAAAAAAAGAGTCAAACTTTAATTTCGAGGGTAGCATTAAGTCCCATCTTAAGTTCTTCGTGAGAATCTTTTTCGAAAACCTTCAAAAATGTTTGAATGAATAAGCTAGATGAGAAAGAGTCAGCCATTACCAAATGTCCACTAAAAATCAATGAAAAAACCTTTAAATAACATTATCTATATATCTCTCTTTAAAAAAAATGAGCCCTGTAGTAAAAAATTATATTAATGCCCAAACAGCTAGTCACTTATCAAAAAAAGGGGTGTCAAACCGTTAGGTATGATGATTCAGTTATATTCTGTATTCTGATGATTAAATTTATATCAATCCGTTGTAGTTTAAAAAATATTTAAAAATAGAAATTTAAAAAAATAAGTTGAATTTCATTATTTTAATCATAAAACATGAAAAAGAAATAAAAAAAATTAAGTAATATTATATAACCACAATACTATTTTCTTCAAATTTAAAATTATTCGCGGTTTCGAACCATGGGTTTAAAAGGATATATGCTATGCTCCACCTAACCATTCATTAGTGTTGTTAAAAAGCCCGATTCGGTTCAATTTGTAAAAAACGATCCGATTAAAATTTTAGCCAAAATAATATTATATAAACTTGGAGATTTTGCTCATAGATGGTAATAAGGTTTAGATTTCTATTTGCCAAATCTCGAGGCTTACGTAATATTATTTTGGCTAAAATTTTAATCGATCCTTTTTAAAAATAGACCCAAATCGGGCTTTTTAGAAACACTACCACTCACGTTTTCCCCATATAAATTAGCGAGTTAAACTGAAAAACTGTTCATATAATATTTAATTTTGTTCTAAAAAAGTTAATATGAATATAATTTTTTTAATTTTTCTTGCATTAAAAAATCTTATAATAAAGTATCTGAATCAAAAAGCAAAGTATAGTATACTTAGAAAGAAAAATGATAAAATAAATATATAGAAGGGAAAGGGTTCATACTTTGTAATGTGAACCAAGGACCCCATTTCGGTCAGTCCTGTTTGATCGAGTGCGCTAGAAAAAATATCTGTGCAATGGCCATTCTCAGCACATCTTCTAGCTAGGGAATCGTAATATTTTACTGCTTTTTTGAGAAATTTAGCGTTATCCTTTTCTATGTCCAAGTGGGTTCGAATGGGAATTTTAAGTTCGTCCCCAACGACAGCTCCTGGACCTTGAGTACAAGGACCACCTAAGAAACACATTATGCGGGCAGGCACATTAGGGTAAGCGTTCTTGAGTAAATATTTAAAAAATGTAAATAAAGGGAGGGAAAAGATAAAATAGTTATGTTGATGTTAGTTTTTAGTATGGTAGAAGATTAAAATTTAAGTTGATTCCATAAACAACGAAATTATATATTTTTACCTATTTTATATGAATCCTTCCTTAAATTGATAAAAAATTAACAACAAAGTAATTATACATCAGATAAAAGAATAGGCAAGAAAATACCTCCAATAAACCTATGGCTATGGCCAGAGCGGCACCTGTCGATCTCAGAGGCCTTTTACCCTGGGAGACTGGCCAAGTATCACATTCCATCTGTTCAATTAGATCGTTCAAATTCAGGTCACAAACGTTTACAGGCTGTAAAAATCTTAGTAATATATTGGAAAAATACATATTTAGGTCTAATGTTAAAATGTAATTTTGTCTAAAAGAGCCGGCAGCATAATTGGGTTATTTCTACCACTATTAGATTTCAATTTTCTTGCGATATAAGACAGATATTTTGTTATTGTGGCATATCTTTCATAATTTCTCTTATATTTTAAAAACTTCTCATAATTGATTCATGGCATCAAAACCCTGATAATAATTTTTTAAATATAATTTTACACAAGTGATACGTTTTAAAAACTTCGTAGATTTAAAATGAATTTACAACATACTTGCAAGCGTTAGATATTTGATGGGTGAAGTTACTCATGGCTGAAATATTTCCCATGTGACCACCTGGATTAATTACTGCAAGTGGAGGCTGATTAAACCTGGGACTGGGCTGGTGCATCATTTGATTTACTTGAGGCACTTGATTCATTTGAGATGCAGGATAAGGATTAACGACTTTCCCTACACCTAGGTATTCGTTCAACTCTTTGACCGAGTATTCTTTGGTACCTCGAAAGGCGTAACTTTTGGTAGCAGATATGCGTAGACTCCCTTTTCCTTCTTTGTTACTTTCTGACATGAGAAGGGGATATAATAAAAAATGATTGATGTAAGTGAAATAGAATGCAACCTTTTATAATTCTAACGCCACTTATGTCATGACCTTTACAGATGTTTACTTGCCTTAAGATTGTATATCATAATAAATGAGAAAATCATTTGGGGCATAATCCAGATTAAACCATTTGAGCACATACATATTTATTACTATTAAAATATAATTAAAATATTAATTTCATTTAATTAGTATTTAAATATTAATATAAACTTGTTTTCAAATAATAATGAAACATTTAATGTGTTTTTATCTCCAAAATGTTCAAATCTTAAAAATCTCAATAAAATTGTATATTTTCATAAATATAGTTAAACATAAAATAAATGATAATATTGAAAAAACCAGGTGAAATCTAGTTTTTTTGTTAATGATTTTAAAATCTCAGGAAACTAAACACAAAAAAACCTGACATATAATAATATATTGAACAGGAAATACACAACTTAGATTAAACATACAAATATTTATTTATTAAAAAATCATTTAAAAATATCATAATACTCAACTTATTGATTGTCCAACTGAAGGGAATTTCTTAATTGTATGAAATATCCACAATTATTTATATTAAAATCTAAGATGGCCAAAGATCTAAGAGATCTACATCTACAAAAATTGTACCTAAAATCTCACCTAATCACCCCCTCCCCCTAGCAAAATTCTGGATAAGCCTATGGCTCTGATATTTATTTTATATTAGTTAGTGCCTAAAAATTTTTTATATTTTCTAAATATATATTAAATTGATCAAGTAAACGTTAATTCTAAAATCTAAACAAAATTTAATCTTAAAAAATTTAAAAGGAATAATTTAGAGAAAATTTATATATAATTTTAAAACCATCATTATGAGACTTTCCTTTGATAGGCTCTAATTCATGGACATAAACAATTTTCCCAAAAGTAATTAAGCCTACGATAGCTTTTTCTGGTAACATGCTGATTGATACTTGCAAAGATTTCTTAATTTATAAGTATAATAAATCATTGTATACAATTTATTGATTGAAATTTAAAAGTTTTTAATTATTATTAACCAAGTAATAGAATGACTTAAAAAAATATATATACAAATTTCTCTTTTAATTGTCATTTTTCAGATAAAATTTTCATGTAATGTTTTTGGAGAGTTTAAATTTATAAATAAAAAAGTGTTTCATAAATCAATTTCTTCTAAAATTTAAGGCAAGATTAAATATAAAAATCAAATTCTCTTGATTTAATTTATAGTCATAACTAGAGGGGTAGGGTGTGGAAAATTCACAGTTCACAAATTTGTCAGTTTTTATAAATATCATTTAAGCTAATAAAAATTTTCTCTCCCTAAAAAATGAATACAATATGTCATTATAAGCCATTAAAAAAAAAATTAGCACAAGTTAATAATTTTTTAAAATAAAAACTAATAGAAATTATTGAGAAAAATAGGTTTATTTTATAAAAAAAAATGATTAATTAAAATTAAAAATTTAATCTGCCTAATCTTCAAAGAGGAGCCCTAAAAATATCCAACAAATTTTTTGATTAAAAAAACCAGACAGCCCCCTCCCACTAAAAACTTTAGATATGCCAATGCTTCAATTCAAAAATACAAATAGATATGACATGCTTACCTTTAGACTTATCATGTCTTCTTGATTAATGCATAGATCTACTACATATAGGAATACAGGCAAAGTGGGAGTTTCTCTTGTCAGTGAATATTCTAAGGTAGTAAATTGTGGTAATAATTCTGCAGGCATTTGCTGCTCAGAAATTCCTGCATAATTAGGAGGGAACTAAAATACAATTAGTATCTAAGAGAAGATAAATAAAAATACTGGATTTCTTTGGAAACAAAAATTACAAACCCATATTTTAGAGCAAAAATCAACTTGGCTATTTAATAAATAATTTAATAATTATTAAATAAACATCTACCAATATGGATTTAAGACCGCTCTACAATTATTACGTGAACATAAAATTGGATCATACATTATGGGTGGTAGAAAAGATTTTTCCTTGTATGGAGTGTATAATGCACCTAAAGGAATAACCATTCTAGTAGATTCAAGCCGATTGTTGGGCCACATATTCCAACTAAAACGTATTCCATCTCTCTCTTCATTTTGCAAAATAAATTCTTGATTTAAATTCATACTTTTGAAAATCTAAAAACCAATACGTAAATAACGAATTAGCACAGGCTTTCAGAAATAAAATAACAGAACATATGGATTTCAAGATTTTACATTTGACAGTTATAAATATTTTCCCTTAAATTTAAAAAAAAACAAAATTAAACTGAAACTTGTTTTTTTTTATATCTCAGTCACATTAAATCTTAATGCAGCTTACTAAAAGTAATATTCTAAAAAAATAAGCTGCTTTGCTTGGCAAAAAGATATTTAAAATATGGATATAAATAAATCAGCCATTATAATTAAAAAAAAATAACATATAAATAATAGAAAAATAGATCGTTTAAATTCTTAAGTGGCATGTCAGAAGATTTGAAAAGAATTTTTTCCTGCCTTCTTCAACCTGATGACCATGCATATGATAAAAGATTTTATGGAAAAAAAAACCATAATCTCAATTAAATCTACAATTAACGAGAAGCGGCTGAGAGTCCATTGTTTAATATGCACATGGTCTATTTAAATGATATCGAACTAATATTATTACTAAAATTTTTCATTTAAATGGGTTAAGAATTAATATAGGTTTTAATCAGGATTTGCTTGAAATTAACATTATTATATTTGTATATTTATGATATTTATATTGACCACAATTTTTATATCCCTTTTTTATTAAGTCAGGCAAATCCTTAATTAAGTATTTATAATTAAATCCTCAGATTATTTATATCTTTTTGTTTGGATGTTTCCTCCTGTTAGAACTTATTTCCCCAATGGGACATGCTTCTAAGTCTTATCAGGCCTTTCTAAAACTCGTTGTTCTTAAGCACTGTATACATGACAGGATATTTTCTGGATGTAAATTCACCTCAAAAACTTATACTTGATTCCTAAAAAAAATCCACAATCGGCGGCAATATTCTATTATTAATTACACGTTAGTGATTATTTACGTATATTTTACAAATAATCCCTTATATTTAAAAATACGCTACTAAAAACTATCCAAAATTTATAAATGTAAAAGGGTTATTTTTAGGATACAATAAATACATTATTATAGTGTGAGGTAATTGAACATTTGCATCTCGTTATATAAAAAGCAAAAAATGCATTTTAAATGCTATCGTGCAAATTGATCAACACATATAAAAATTTATTGAAACGCAAACTGGGTTGCTTTTTTCAAAACGCTCAATTAGGTGGCACTATTATAATTTGATTGGCATGAATATATTTGCTGTTGTATAATAATTGGTCAAAATAAAAGTATTAAATAATTTTTTACAACAATATATTTTACCCTATTTTATCTAAAAATTTAACCTATAACCCTCAAATAAATTTATCCTAACCCTAGCTTATACCACTTAAATGCCTATCCCCCATACCCCTGTAAAAA
The DNA here is from genome assembly GCF_954871325.1 of Gordionus sp. m RMFG-2023. NCBI lineage: Eukaryota > Metazoa > Nematomorpha > Gordioida > Chordodea > Parachordodidae > Gordionus > Gordionus sp. m RMFG-2023. Next base: position 45,961,389 of record NC_088776.1, read on the forward strand.
ATTTGTAACCGGATTACACCTACCTTCCACTCCGGTCATGTAGACGCTGTGAAGCAAATTGCGAAATATCAGTATTTTGTTGCTTGGATTTCCCCATTTGCTAAATCGTGTTCTACTATTTGTTATACAAACAACTTTCTATGTCTACATACATTATATGGGCATCGAAGCTCATTAAAAAGTAATATGGATTTCACAAAATTTAGATGGGGTTACCTATGCAGGGTCGTAGCCAAGAATTTTCAGTTAGGGAGGCCAGCTGCTTACTTAATATGTCATTGGGAGAGCCACTATTTTTTTTAAATAAAACAAATAATTTAGCATTTAATAGAAATTTTTTGCTATTTTTATTAAAAAATTATTAATGTTATATGTATACAAAATAATACTATAATATGAACTAGAGATGGGCGCGGGCCATGAAATTACGCGTGACCCACCGTGTCACGGTGGGTCACGGCGTGAATGTGAAGAAATTTTAAATTATTAGGCGTGACTGGGCGTGAAGGGCCTTTCCAAAATTTTCCTCGTGCGTGAGTGGGCGTGAACAAATATTTCCATAAATCACGGAAATTTTAATTTTTAAAATTGTTTTTTATTAATATAAATTTGCAAATTTATAATTTTAAAAAATATATATTTTATTTATTATTTAATTTAATTTAGTTTTTTTTAAAAAAAAGATTAGTTTTTGAAAACAAAAAATCTTTCTCATTTTATAAACAACATCCGAGTGAACCTATTTTTACTTTTGCTAGCTTTTTCTTTTAAAATTTACATATTCAAATTCAAATCAAATTTATCAGCAAGCTTATTTACATGTATATAGTGCAGCTAACAGCAAACTAGACTACACTCTTAAACAAGATGTGATAACTAGATGGAACTCTGTATATATCATGATACAGAGTTTCTTAAAATCATATTCCGAAATTCAGGTGTACTTGCTTAGCAAGATTGAATTAAATCGACTAGCTACTGTTGATATTACCATGTTACGGCAGTTAGAATTTTTTTTATCAATATTTAAAGAATGCTCGGAAAATCTCAGTGCCGATTCTCATCCCACAATAAATGAAGTTTATCTGTGGAGACAAAAATTATTACAGTTTTGTCAACCCTCTGAAGGGGATACAACAATAATAGAAGCCTTAAAAATCAGGACTGGATGTCTTTTAAAAGAAAGATTCATCATGCAGCCCCTACATAAAGTAGACTTAATTTTGGATTCCAATTTCAAAAGCCTTAAGTTTTTATCAGAAGAAGAAAAAAACGATATATATAAAACTACCATAAAAATGCTAAATGTCATAAAATATGATATGTATAAGTCAATGCCAAAGCCAACTATTAGCTGTCATAATTCGTCCTACACTCACAAGAAACCTAATATTCTAAATGAAACATTTAGAGAATTTCTAGATGATACTTATGAACCCTCACCATCTATCGAAGAAAGCTGCGAGGATGAACTTAAAGATTCATCGCTCAGAAGACAAATAATAATGATAGTATTTTGAAGTTTTGGAAGCATGAAAATTCGTTTCCTTTTTTGAAAAAATTAGCGAGTAAAATTTTATCCGCCCCTGCAAGTTCGGCATCTAGTGAAAGATTGTTTTCTGTAGCCAATCGCTTGTTGGAGGAAAGGCGTACTCAATTAAAATAAAAAAACATGGATATTATTCTTTTTTTAAATAAAAATTTCGATTTATAAATTGTATTTATTTTTTGTTATGGAATTATAGAAATAAATAGAACAAATTCAAAAAAGTGTATAATTATAGGTTACCAATTTTGAAAAATTTAAAAACACCGTGAATTTTCGGGCGTGACGTGCGTGAATCAAAATTTTGCCTTTCGTGAGCGGGCGGGTCGGGTCAAAAATTTTTTAGTGGTAAGCGTGAGCGGGCGGGTCGGGTCAAAATTTTTTTAGTGGTAAGCGTGAGTGGGCGTGAATTTTTTTATTACTACCGTGAGTGGGCGGGCCGTGAATAAAAAATTAGGCCCGCGCCCACCTCTAATATGAACATACAAAAATAATACTATAATATAATATGACGATTTTTATTTTCAAACTTTAACATAAATGAATCAAAGGATATATTTTGTGTTAATTTGTTTTCATAAGCCATCAATACTAAATTTTGCTTACTTTGATCTTTCATCGACCCTCTAGTGCTCGATAGAACTCTCTTTATTATAGAGAAAGAAGCCACACAAACAAGAAGCCGTTGGTACCTCAATGATGATTATACAATTCTTTAAATGCATGATGATATTTTTTTATACATAATATTTAGGATATTTTCAAAATTATGGGTTTCTTTAACTTCTGCAGCTAATAATACTTTAGCTATTTTTATTTCATGATGTAAAGTTTCCATATTTAAGTTTAATAATTATTTTAATCGGGCCATTTTGTCCGATATAAACTAATCACTATCAAATTGGGACAATGCATTAAAACTTGATAGTAGATTATAATCATCTTGTGTAAATCTATCTAAAAAATTACCAACAAAGTAATCAATAATTTCATAATATTCCATTTTAAAGATCTCAAATAGGAGTCTTTTTCGCAATCAAATTATAATTTGGGTTCGACGAAAAAATCTTGGAAATTTATAGGCGTTTTATGTACGCTTTATGATTTGTGGGGAGTGAGATTAAATTTTGCTAAAAGTTTTTCAGCCTTTATTCTAATCAAATTAATATAATTATTGCTTCTTATATTTTTTAAATATATTGTTCGTGGAATCAATTTAATTTTTAGCATCCACTTGATAAGTACCTACTGACTGTGTATACTTATATAGAGGATCTAATGTTATTAATATATCATAAATTATAATGACTAATAGAACGTAATTTATATTAACGTATTGAAAAAAAGTCCAGAGGCTTCGACAGAATCATGAGTGGAAACCTCTGAAATAAGAGGAAAAGTAAACTAATACTTCAGCAATAGCCTCAAAATTAACATAAATGATGAGAGATGTTTCTAAATGGCCAGTTCACCTCTGGTCTAAAAGTCTCTTAAGAGTATGGCCTGTATATTTACAGGATACGTTAAACCGCCTAAAAAATTATTCAATGCATTGAATAAATTTTAAAAAATTAAAAATGATAATATTATTTTACCAATTTTTAACCACAAGATGCAACATGTGGTTGTTATAGCAATATAAAAAGGGAACTTTTTTATTAATTTTTCTTGTGGTAGGGTTTGCACTCCTCTATTTCGGCCAGACATAACGTTTGCACCATCATATGCTTGGTTTATCATATTCGTTGAAATAATATTTAACTCATTAAGTTGCTTTAAAATGCATTTAGTAATGCTTTCAGCAGAAAGACATTATAAATTAATAATCCCTATTAAAGTTTTTTGGGAATTTTCCAGAAAAAGTATAAATAATTATGCTCAGGTTTTCACAACCTGGTGCATCTTTTGTCACATCAGCCTTAAGACAAAAAAAAGGTATCTCACTTTTGTTATATTTATCTGAAATATAATCAAGCACCATATCTAATAGATATCTTTATTTTAAATTTGGGTGATGTAAATCGCGTATTTTTGTATATAAATTTCTAATTTTATTTAATTCAGGATCTTTTTGGATGGTGTATGAAAACATTGCTATAAATAGTCCAGAAAGAATAAATTGTTTTCTACATTTGCAGCATCCGTAATTTTTGTTGAACCAGTCCCACGGAAAGGTAGCTCCTGTATGTTAAGAAATATAATGAAATCTTGATTTAAGATCCTAAAGATTACGGTTAATTTGCTGGCTTACCAAAATTGTTGTTATCTCAGTATTTTCCTTTATAATGCTAAAATATTCACCGCTGTTTTAAATAACTGGTTATATCGGGCTTATATAATATTATTTTGTCTAAGATCTTAATCGGACTATTTTTAAAAATCGGCCCACATCGAGCTGTTTAGCAACACTGCACAATAATTACCAAATTTTATTAAAAATTTAATAAGAACCTTTTTTATTTTAATAAATATTTACCGATCGGTTTCAATCTGTTTCCTTAGATTTGATATATATATATCAAGCCTTGTGTAACCACTTGGTTGCTTCAGAAAATTCCGGTTTTTTATCATTTTTGCCCAGATATATATCAGAGACCTTCAAAATATAATAATATTGTGATTGAACCATAATAAATAAAATAATTATCATTGAAATAAGTATAATTTAAACGTTATAATTAAGCGCCTATATAATGTTATTATACACAAACACACATGAAAATGATAAAATATGAATGATGATTTATTATTGGATAAAAAAACAGGATAGGAAGAAATTTACAAACAAGACATGTTTTTTTAATAAATATTTAAAATTATTTTAAAAATATAAAAATAATCAATTACATTAAATTAAGGGGGGGGGGGCGGAAAAATTTATGGGAGCCATTTTTGGGGGCCAAAGATTTTTTTCTGGGGGCCAGGTTTGGGGACAAAACCTGTACCTATGTAATTTTATATGTCGTCAGGGGTCAGTTAATATATTAAAATTTGCTAATCAACCACCAGATTTAAATAATATGCAATGAAACCCATTTTTAATATATATATTACTGACTTCAACTGATTTAATTGTGGTTACACCATTAATATATGACGGATGAGAATAGTTTCAAATACCGGATCTTAATTTTGAAATTTTGATAATTTTTTACAAATTCTAATAATTAGGTTTAAATCCCATAAATTTTAGCGTTGATAAACAATTTTTAATGTGTTGAGTAAGTCTTACCTTAATGATAAATAATGCATCCTAATATGTTCCCATTGTTTAATCCTCACTAAACATTTTTAAATAGTGTTATTTAGTCAGTACATCTTATATTATATGAGAAATTTTTAAATAGTGTTATTTAGTCAGTACATATCTTATATTATATGAGAAATTTTTAAAAACATTTATTTATAGATCAAGTAACAAATAAAAAAATAAGGGAATGTACAAAATTATAGAAAATATCATATTTTGAGTGATACAATTCAAATTTATTTTTGTCCTTGCTACTTTTTAAGTTTCTCTAAGGATAAGGGGTTTTATGTGAGTTCACTTTATATTTTTATTGTAACTCTTTTTATTTTAAATATTAATTGAATAAATATATTTTTCAATACTTTATTTTATCTTCTACAAATCAATGATGATCCAACATAAAAAAATCATATGCTTTTATAATAATAATATGAAAAAATTAAGATTTATATACTTCTTTTCCATAAATATAAATTTATTAATGATTTGCTTATTTATTTATTTTTTTAAATTTTATTTTCGCGTGACACACACTACTAGACTAAATACAAATAATAATAATAATCTATTAAATTATAATAACAATTGTAATAATGATTCAACACCAGGGATCCAAACCGAACCTGAACCATTAAGCTGCTAAAAACCGGTATTTTTATCGAACCTAAACCGCTAAAAAAATTCTAGCCAAACCTGAACCGAACCGCTAAAATGCCTCTGAACCGGTTCGAGCCTCATGATTTTATGCCTATAAAATAATGTGTAAGTTATTACTAGTATATTCCAAAAATTTAAATTATATTCGAAATGTTTTAAAGATTATAATCAATCACATTTGATAGAAATATTCTTCCCTATACATAATTCGAATGTAGGTTTGAATACAAAAAAGTGTTCAAACCGGTTTTTAGAGGTTCAAACCGAACCGATATTTTATTTTTTTAAGAACCGAACCTGAACTTTGAACCATTATTTTTATCCTAACCAGAACCTGAACCAAACCGATATTTGTTTAGGTTTGGATCCCTGTTCAACACCAACAATATACAATATATTTTCTTGCCTCTAACACGCTCCCACCAATAAAAACAAAACATCGGATGTTTCTTGTTTCCTCCTTGCCCTCCGAACCGAATTTCAAATGACCAGTGTATATATGATAGGAAACTTGATGCAACCCACCCCCTTACGCCTACACCCTTATATTTTTGGCCGCCTTAGACAGCGATGTTTTCATATTATATTACACCATTTTAATTATAATGGTACTCCTTTCATAAATTTTAAAAAGAATAGCTTAAATTTTTACTACCAACTATCAAACTATTGTGAATATAAAAGAGTTATTTTTTAGAACATGAATTTATAATTAAAAACCCCTTCATTTACAATGAATGCATTATTATAGCAGATTGTTTGGCATGAATATAGGTTTTCTGAGAATGTTCAACTTTTTTAAATGAGTTTTATTTGGAAAATAATATTTATGATGTCGATGATCAGCAATATCTTTGTTTTATAATATTTCTAAAACAAAAGTATTAATTTTTACGACAATATATTTTGTCCTATTTTTAAAAATATTCGACAGATAACTCCCCAATAAATTTGTCCCACCCCCATTTAAGACGCCTACCCTCTACCCCCTCAAGATTATTTGGATGTAAACTGTTCCTACCCCCCCCCCCCCTTCGCTCATATAGACGCTCCAAATGACTCTTCCTCCCAGAGGCTTCTCACCTCTGTGTCATTTAATATCAAATCCAAAAGTCTCCCAACTCCATCTCCAGACTCCCCAATTCACCCAGCTCGAACTGCAGATTGCACAAATCAGTCATTTCGCGCGGATATCGTTCCTCCATTCCAACACCCACTGGCTACCTTGGACAATTCCCACCCGGGCTCTCTCACGTATCATCGCCCACCGGGCCCTCTCTTCTGATCAAATTCACCCCTGAATACTTCAGCGCTCCTTAACTAAATTATTTCCTCTAGCTCCTTGGTACTTCTCTCTTCCGTTACTATCTGTCCCATCCTTATTCCTCGCACTTTGGCCACTGATCTGGATTCAGAGTCCAAATATCCATTACCCCTTCTTCTCGCCGCGTGTTTCTCCCGAATTCCACGAACATCGATATTGCACAAACCCCTATCATAGCACCTATAACACCGGTGTGGGTCTCCTATGAACTGCACCCGAGATGATGGTGTGCCTTTCCCTCACCCGGCTTTCCTTCTTGGCCGCCCAGTGAGCTGTACTTTGAACTCGTCTATATACCAAATTTTATTTACTTCCATAGGATAAATCACAAGTCTACAAAAAACATTTATATATCAACTAATTCAAAATATGGAACAAAGGAGCTAATATAGTTTCAACAGTTCTTCACATAAAAAAAAATTAAATATAATTTTTACAATTTCACAAAAAAAATTGTTACTAAATCATTTCCAATTTATATTTTTTTATTCTCCTTTTCTTTTCTTTTTAGTTCACGCCTCCCTTCAATAAGCATATATGTACTTTTAATTTTGTTACACTCTCGTGTAATTAATTATCTCCCAAGAAAATATTCTTGGGTAATTAATTTTCTTTTCCCCAACATGGCATCCCATTTTCTTCTCTCCAACGATTGTTAAAAAAAAATCTTATATATAAACCAAACTTTCTTTATATATAGGTGATATTTTTTTTCAAGTATTATATTTATTTTCCATCTAAATGACTAATTTTTATTTTTTATATTTTGTTCTCCTTTTTATTTTACTGGAGACACCAGACGGATTAAACCCCCACATCATTTTTATTTCTGGACTCCCGAACTTATATATTTTTTTAATATCTACTCTTGAATGTATAAATATTTTTTTAATGGAATAATTCTACATGAAAATTTGTCTTCATTGTTATATTATTTGCGATTTACAATTCACTTGAAATAAAAAAGAGTTACTCAAAATCACTTAGATTTTCAACTAAGTATATAGCCATTAGAGGCGATGAACTTATACAGATTCTTCTTATTTTTATTAAGATTAACACTTTAATGAGAAGATATTTCGATCATATCTATCGTAATGGATTAACACTTTTATGAAAAGAGATTATCATAGCTATTTCCGTCTTCCAAAATTTACAACCGATAAATGTCTTCTATTTCTCCTGAGTATTGCCTCCTTGTCATTCTTAATTTTGTTTTGACTGGTTTGAGCTATCTCATCAATTGTACTCCTGCTCCCTAAGTTGCCTCACTTCCATCCATTCTATTCGCATATCCTTTATGGCCTCAATCATATAGCTTGTGTCAAGGTCGAAAATAACTATATCTATGAATTGCGCCTCTATTGATCTTATTCTTTCCCCTCTTAAGTTTTTGCGGGTCGCTTCATTAGATTATTCCCATCATTATTACCAAATATAATTATATCACTTGAATAATAATGAAGGTTTCTCGTCATTACTCTTCATCATATCCGGACTTGATCCCAGCCTTCCGGGCCATACTTCCTTACGTATTTGATCCTGGTGTGTAATCCCCTCTCTCCCAACTCTGAACCGAATCCAAATCATTTTTCGTCCAATATTTTCAACTATTCCATTCTCTGTTACTTCCAAAATTTATAGCCCATATTGTCTTACCATTAATTCAACTCATTTATCTCAGTTTCTACCTCTTCAGCGGGTTTGCAATAATAAGTCCAGTAAAATTCGGGTTCTCCTCCCTAAAATTTTCTTTTCCCTTTCGACTGTTATTGTGAAAAACCACCGCTATCCAAATTTTACCCCCACCATATTTTGATTTTCGTAACCAATTTTTGACAACTGCCACCACCCGCTCCGATTGTCCATTAGAGCTTAGAAAATACGGCGGTGCTAAGATATGTTTAAATGTCTTTCTACTGATAAAAGCTGGACCTCCATCAGATACATTTGTTTGCGCTATCATGAATCGGACTCATAGATTCTTCAATGTTTTTATTAACACTTGAGTCGTTAACCCCCTTACCTCCTACCCATTTTGAGTATGCATCCCCTACTAGTATATATCTTATTCTCAAAGTAAAAAAAAAGTCGATGTGGATACCCTCCCACGGATATGTAGCCTTTGGCCAAAAACTTTTCTTGTCTTTATGGGTCTTAGCCTACAGGTTGCACTCATGTCCTCAATCAATTTATTCATTTCCGGCAAGCACTCATATTCTCGGCCCCATTGTTTTATCTTCTCAACTCCCTGATGCCCAGCATGAATTATCGCCAACACCTTAATTTGAACGGTGCTATACTCTAATTCCCTCGTACCACTCATTCATCCACTATGGCCAATTCTTTTTATATATATTTGAAAGTTTTGTCTCCGTCTCGTCAAATCTTCGGTACCTTTATGCATGCTTTGATTCGCGTTAATTCACGATCTTTCAATATGGTCTTTTTATGTTCTCCTCACGTTACCGGTCCTCCTTTGGATATTTCGATCCCAGGGACAAGAACCCTCCTTCTAAAAAAAATGGGTTTGGGTTAAGTGAAAAATCTCTGAACTCGGTTCAAGTTCAGGGTTCGGAAAGTAGAAAAATAATGACTTATTAAAATTAGTTAAAATAACAGAAACATCATTTTTTTTTAAAAAAATTTATTTTAATTAGTATCACCATAAAAATAATTGATCAAATAATTATAATAATACAATAGAATTTAAAAAATTACTAAATATAACATAAATAATTACACGAAAAAATGATCAAAAATTATTTTTTTAAAATTAATATATAAATTTTTTAAAATTAAAAAAAAAGCTTGAACCCTGAATCCTAAATTAAAAAAAAGGGTTTAAGTTTGGGTATAGCAAAATATTGAGGGTTCAGGTTCAGAGTTTGGGTTCGGGTTCTCGTCCCTGATCAATCCTTGCTCATTCTTTTCAACCAGATTCTTTTTCTCCCTCTCTTTGCAATCTTCTCCAGTCCCACATCTAGAAAGAATAACTGGTAAATTATTTTCTACTCATCGTTATTTCAACTGTACATCAAAACTTACCACCAGTAGCAGCCATCTTTGCTATCTTGGTGGCCATTAGCTCCTAATTATTCTTTTTAAATAGATGTACCAGCGGCTCGTGATCGGTATAAATAACAAATCTACTTCCAATCAGATATTCCCGACATTTCATCAGTCTAAATATGACGGTCAAAGCTTCCTATTCAATCACTTAATATTGTTTCCGCAGTTCTAAATATTCTTGAGAAAAATTCTATCGGTCCTTCTATTTAATCTATACAATGCAATAACGTTCCGCCTATCCCCTTAATTGAGGCATCCACGGCTAACACCACTTCCAAATTGTTGTTAAAGTAATTAAAATTGGTTCCCTTCCGATTCTACATTTTAATTCTTCAAACGCCTTTTCCAATATCTCTCTTCAATCAAAATTTTCCCCTCTCTTCAACAAGGTATACAACGGCGCCGCTATCTATGCAAATCCCTCCACAAACCGGTGATAGTAATTTACCATTCCCAAAAAGGATCGCACTGCCCTTTTATTAGGTCTCATTTTGCCCGATGGTCTTACCTTTTTGTAATTCTGTGCCTAAGATATACCACCTCCATCACTCCCAACTCACTTTTCTCCGCACTCGCCCGCAATCTTTTTCTTAAATTCTCCAAAATACTTCCTTCAATCTCTGATCATGCTGTTAGGGCGTTCTTCCTGTCACCAACACATCGTCCATATAGTAGAATATCCCCTCCATTCCCTGAAAAACCGCCGTAATAGTTAGCTGCTGATATACTAAGTTCAAATTGCAATCTATAAAATGCAAACAATCCCTTTGGTGTAGTAATGGTTAATAATTTCTTTACCTCCGGCTTTTCTGCAGCTAGTGCCGGATTCACAAGCCTTCATTTTCTATCACTTCATCCGGTCAAATACTCCGATATTTAGCATAACCCATAACCGAAATATCCGCCCCTTGCCAAATGACATGGGTAACATGCTCCCATTAAAATACATCATCACTCTAGAACAAGGGTCATGTACTACCCCCTCTAGTATCATATTTACACATCCCATTAAATTTATTTTGTCCCGAGAATACATTTCACCTGTCACTATTAACCCTCTCGTCTTGACCTGTGTCGCATCTTTTTTGCCATCATATAGTCACAACTTGCCACAATCTCTCGCAACATGTCCCTGTTCTTGAAATCTAAAACACTGTTCTCCAATATCCTGCAGTTTAGGCATTATAATTCCATCAATTCTTCCACTTTCAATATTTCGCACATTAAAGGCATTTTGTTCCATTCCGCTTGGTGGAAAACTACCTCTGGTATTATAATTTCCCTCTCTTTATTGTGCCAAATCTTATATAGCCTGCACTAGAGGTCTGCAAAGTAATTTTTTCGTAGCCCTAGCCAGAATTTAAAAAAACTTGTCCGAATCCGACCCGAGCACACATATTTTAGTCCAACGCGACCCGAGCCCGAATAAAATTTTACAATTTGACTTTGAATATTATAATAACCAAAAAAAATTATATGTATTTATTCATCGCCACCTTAAATAAAAGTTTATTTGACGGCCATAATCTAATCAAGATATATAGTTACATTTTATTTAATTTGTAAAAAATATTATAAAAAAGTTAAAATACAATCGAATCTAAATATTATAAATAATTTAACAATATTTTCATATTTTTGTTATCAGCATATCAATCCTTTCAGCAGTATATATCAAATTTCTAGATATCGTGAGATTTGGAATGATATACTTTTAACATCAAATTTCTATTTATTGAGCAAATCTTGGCAAAATATTGGCAACAATCAACAAAGCCATCCCCATAAATTGCATCAAATGATCTCAAATCTCGTCCACAAAACAGGTTTTTTTTTTAATTTGGCACAACTTTTGAGTTTTTTGGGATCAGTACCAAAAAGGCTATCAATTGTATATAAGTCTATTTACTCTCTATTGTAAATATGCATTTATGCCTTTTTAGTTGATATATGCCTAAAATATTCATATTATCATATATTTTATGTATGTTGTTATAGAATTAAAAGCATATATTTTCAAAAATTGCAACTTACATAATTAAGTTTTACTTTATTTTCATCATATATAAATGAAAACGTTTTCCAGATCGCGGATTTGCCATTGGCATTTTCCTTTACTTCATATTCATTGCTCTTAATATTTTCACCAATTTTTTTAATTTGTCATCTATTGAAATAATTTTTTTAATATGAAAATATGAGGCTATTTAATTAAATAGATATTAGTAAAATATATTTTATTTAACTTGATAGAATAGTTATGTAAATTATAAAATAATAATTGAAAATGAGATGTTATACTGATTGATATTTTAAGAATAAAATGTAATAAATAAAACATGATATGGTTTTATAATTGACATTATATAATAATGATAATTTAGGACATTTATATAAATATTTTTTTCCGAGCCAGAAAATTTTTTATAATGTTCGAACCCGACCCGAGTACGGACAGCCCGTGCGGTTCTCTGGCCCGCACATCGTAATTTCTCTTGTTTTCCCGGACAAAAAGGGGCTATGACCAAATTTTCCACATTCAAAACATTTGGTCTTCCGACAATTTCTGACTATAGGTCCTAGCCTTCCGCAATTATAACAATATCTTCCGCCTCACTCGAAAATAAGCTTGGTTTCCATTTCCACTCTCCTTCCCTGCGAAATATTTTGATCTTCTATACGGCCCCAATCTTTGATCATAGAATCTCTTCTTTTAGGTCAATGTCTTCATTTGTCCACATCACTATCGGCATACCCATTGATTAATTCATGAACCTGCAGCCACGTCACCTTTCCCATTACATCCTTCTATTGTCAAAATCTACCCTTTTATCCTTACACTGCGACATTTCTCAACTCTTCTTCCCCAAATTAAACTACATATCCATATTACTAGTATGACCAATGCCCAAACAATATTATACTGCATCTCCTAGTACTTTATAAATTTTAAGGTTTTCATTCGTTATAAAAAATTAAATAACACTTTTAATATAAAAATTTTACTATTTGTCACGTTAAACGATAGAATAATATTAAATTTTAATTTAGTATTTATGCCTTACAAAATTTCTTTAATTGTTTCTATGACCCGACAACAGTTCCCTGCCCTTTTTTACACTTTTTTCCCAACTTAGTTTTCCTTTTTTAAAAACTATTTTCCTTCTTTTTTAAAACCTTTTTTCCCAACCTGGTTTTCCTTCTTTTTTTAAAACCTTTTTTTCCCGACCTGGTTTGTAGGGGTCACAACCTTTAAGTTTCTATAAAAAGGGGTTTTATGTGAGTTTACTTTATATTTTTATTGTAACTCTTTTTATTTTAAATATTAATTGAATAAATATAATTCAATACTTTATTTTATCTTCTACAAATCAATGATGATCCTTCATATAAAAAAGCCAGAATTTTATAATAATATTATTAACAAATCAAGGTTTATATACTTCCTTTTCCCCTTAATAAATATAAATTTATTAATGATTTGTTTATTTATATTTTTTTTCTTTTCTTTTAACGATACACAAACATACTCGATTAAATACAAATAATAATAGTAATCGATTAACATATAATAATAATAATTCAACCCCAACAGCGTCTACATGAGTGGGAGGGGTAGGAACAGTTTGCATCCTATTTTTTTTGAGGGGGTAGGGGGTAAGCTGCTAATGGGCGTAGGATAAATTTTTTTGGGGGGTTATCTATTAAATTTTGAGATGAAATAAGACAAAATGGAATTTTTTAAAATTATATTCGACCTGGTATATACAAAAATTCACCTATGAGGTATTTTACCATATTTTTCAGCGAGTATTATCGCTTATTATTTAAAAAAGACATGTAAAAAGCTAATATTTTGAGAATATTATATTGAATTTATAAAAATTATAAAACTGTTATTTATAAAAATGGATATTTTGAGCATATACTATATTTTATATTGCATTTATAAAAATAAAACTAACATTCATAAAAATGGTAATAATATTTGTCATATACTATATTTTATATTACATTTAAAAAAAATAAAACTAATATTTAATTTATAAAAATGGAAAATATTTTGAGAATATAATATATTGTATTTAATTTACTATTTAATTTATAAAATAAAAATAAATCGCTATTTAAAAAAATGCATGTATAATAAATAGTATTTTGGAAATATAATCTAATTGCACAATATTAATATAATTTATTTTCTAATATAAATTTTTAACAAAAGAAGATAATTGTATTATATAATATTGTAAAAAAAAATAATGAAAAATGTTGGATTAAAAACTTTCATGACTCAAGTTAAATATAATAAATGCAATAAATATTTGACAGTTTGCAAAGTAAAAAACCAGCATGATTGACGAAACCCTATACTCAAGAAAGATATTAAAAATTCACAAATTATCATGAAGAAAGAGAAGCATATCTACCTTTTCAGGTTGAAGATTATTTCTTCTTTCTTCAAGAATTCTCCCAGTAGTGGAAAAATTCCGCTCACAGCTTGCACTTAAAGCAGGAATTGTCAATTTTGCTAAAATTGGAAATTCGCTTTGATGAGCCGCCCACCACTTTAACAAATTATCCACCTTAAATGTTTTATCTATTATTTATGTAATTATAATATTCATCATCGGGTATTGACATATTACCAGAATTACCATCGCCCCATTTGTCATAAAACGATTCAGTTTGTTTAACAACAGTCGTAATTTGACTGGTCGATGGTATTTCATTTACTTCCTGAGCCTCTTGTAATTTAATATAATCTTTTATATAGTTTTCCGTCATTTTGCGATCTGTCCCTGACTACATACGTAATTGCTTGAATTTGGGACAGAGAAAAAGAGAAATAAAATGATACTTGTGTAAAACAAATTTTTCAATTAAAAAATGCTTTATATTAAGTAAAATCAATTTTATTTCTCCCTTTCTCTTTAAAAGGTATTACAAACTTTAAGAAGTGATATTCCTTTATTTGATTGTTTTGGTAAAATATATTCTAAAAATTTAGATATGAATTATAAAAAAAAATATATTAATACTTTAAATAAATTTGCAGGAAATTAATAATTAGATCGATCTGTGGGTTGTTAGGTAGTGTTAACCATCACCCAATATTATATTAATCATAACTATAATATAATATAATCTTATAACCATTAACTCATAATGTAAAAATTTTTATAAAAAATATTAAGGCCCGGCCCGGGTTTAACAATCTTAGGCCCGGCCCGGATATATTTTAAAAAAAATTTTTAGGCCCGGCCCGGATATGTTTAAAAAAAATTTTTTTAGGCCCGGCCCGGGTATATTTAAAAAATTTAAAATACGACCAAATCTATATATTGCAAACAATCATACACATTGTTTTCCAAATAAACTATCCTTTTAAATATAATTTAAAAGGTTTCGATATTTCAGCAAGCTCATAATGCCATAATAATTAATTCATTGTAAATAATGGAGATTTTAATTAAATTTATTATCTTAAAAATAAATTCTTTATATTCACAAAATATCGATAGTTGGTAGTAGAGATAGATTAATTTAAGTTATCCTTTATAAATTATTTGAAAAGAGTATCAATAAATAAATAGGTAAAAATAATGATAAAGAGACATCGCCGCCGAAGGTGGCGCGGATTTTTTAGGGGGGTAGGCAAAGGTTTTTGAAGGGGGTTTGCATCCAGTGAAACTCCTGTCATGTAGACGCTGAACCCCAACAATATACAAAATATAATTCTAACCTCTAACACTATTTTAAAAATTTTATGCTATATAATGAACTTTTTAATGTTCCTTTTACAATATAATATCTTTATATATTGGGTAAACGTTAATATTTCAAAATTCTCTTTTTATGGCTTTAATCAAAAGTAGCATTTTACCGGTTTTACTCATTACAGCTTTAGCCCAAGGTGATATATAACAAAAGTTATTGCGTGACTTCTAGTTAAGCTATAAACTTTATTTAATAGTTAAAATCCTAAAAAACATATGTACAAATTTTTAAATTATAGCAATATAGAAGCGAATTATAGGATTAAAACCAGGGATCCAAACCGAACCTTTAAACCGCTAAAAAACGGTATTTTTTATCGAACCTAAAGTTAAAAATATTCTAGGCGAAATTGAACCAAACCGCTAAAATACCTCTGAACCGGTTCCAGCCTTATGAATTTATGCTTATAAAATAATGTGTAAGTTATTACTAGTGTATTCAAATTTTTTAAATTATATTCGAATGGTTTCAAAGATTAATATCAATCACTTTGATTGATAAGTGTCAGTGATAATTTTTATAAACTTTAGTATGCTATTTTACTACATATTTAAATATTTTAAGCTTATAAATTATAATGCCTAGATAAATTAAATCAAATATATAAATTATTTACATATAGTATTATAAATGACATATCAAAATGTAATATTACTTATTGTTATATAAATATAAAAGGTCATCATGGAGCAAATCTTGAACGACACATAAAAGAAACCACCCTCTAGAATTCGACAAAATTAACAAAATATCACAACAAAAGGCTAATAAATTAAAAAAGTTTAAGTTATCAAGCAAACAGATGATAGAAAAAGCATTAAAAGAAAAAACAAAGTAAAACTAAATAAAAAAAAATAATAATCGTTGTTTGCACTGAGTTGGTCACTTCTGATGGTAGACCATTCAAATTAATCGATGATAGCGGTTTTAAAAAAAATTCTTGATCCTATATTAGAAGGCATGGGTTATATTAAAATTAATTATAAAAATATTCAATTCAATTTTGCAGAACTAGCCTTAAGTATTAGGCAAAATATTACAAATATATGGTATGTTATTATCTCTAAAAATTGACTGTTACTCATATAGAGGTCCATTATTGGGATTAATCTTCAGTATATTCAAAAATTGCTCTGAGAACACGCAATGAAACAAATGTCTAAACGGCCCATTGCAAAAATTTAAAATTCCTTTTAATAAAAGTATTAAATGATTATTAAATAAAAACATCACAAATATACACGATAATAACTGACGATGGGGCAAATCTTATTAAGATCGCAAAAATGGAGGATAGTGATGATGACAATCAAATGTCTGAAAATGATGAAGAACAAATACAAATTGTCTGATATCATACTGGCAGTTCCGGCTACCCAATTTAGTGTGAAAAGATGTTTTTCACCAATTAAATTTAGACTATCTCCTTATAGATTTAATTTGAGTGAGAGAATCTTGAAAATATATTCATTGTGTGGCTTAATATAAATTTTTAAGTAAATAAAGTTCAATATTGTTCATATTAAAATAAATCATTGATATTTATATGTTCCATATATAAATTATATATTATTTTATGTGCAATTAATAAAAATGAAGATTTAATGTATGTGTTTTTTATTTTAATGATAAAACAAAAATATTCGTCCCTATACATAATTCGAATGTAAGGAATACAAAAGTGTTCAAACGGGTTTTTAGAGGTTCGAACCGAACCAATATTTTTATTTTTTACGAACCGAACCGATATTCGTTTCGGCTTGAATCCCTGATAAAACTGTCTTTTAGCAAAATATGTAAAAAGATAAATATAGGTAAGAAATTAGATATAAAATATTCTTCACAAGGTTTTTATTTTGGGTAAAAAGTTATCATTAACATTGTTACTCACTGGCTTTACCCTGGTCTCCTCTAATCACTGAACAATTTTTGATAGGTGTATTTTATAATATTTTTTCAAGCAAAATAAGAAAATGTGGGATTGGTTTAAAAATTTTATTCACAGCTTCAGCTTAAAAACATTTTTTCACACATCTTCCTAGGGAATTTTTTCCAAGCGGATTTCTTTTGCTGGGTTATAAAAAAATTGTTTCTTTATAGACGATTCAAAACGGCTCATCTTAATATTATAAAAATGGCTAGGCATTTAATAAGCTTAGGTAATAAAACTGATAAGGCTAATTAGCTGTAGCCTTTTTTTTATTAACTGTATGGCTAAGCTGTAAGAGAAATTAGGCGTTTGCCAACTTTGTCATAACTATAATCCCAGCTCGACCTCTTAGAAATTAAACTTTTTTTAAATGTGCTAAAAGTATTTTAAACTACTTACAAATTAGCTATTTTCCACCATTGATTGTTATTATAATGAATAATAATTAAAATTCGATGTTAAATATATTTTTTATAAATAATTATTATAAATATATGAAATCCATAATTTTTTTAAAATTAATATAGAATCCTTTTAATACAGGTATAAATATGAACTTAAAGATATACAATTAATAATACATAATATTCGTTCATATTATAAAAATAATGAATATGTAATTTTTCCGATTATTACATATCATCGCACGCATTTAATTGACTAAGTTTATCCCAAAAAACGTATACTCATCTTTTGTTCAACGTCAATTTTTTCGAGCGCCTAAAAAATTTTTTAATTAAGAAATGGATAATTTTCAAACAATATTTGATATTAAAATTAGTTCGTTTTAAGATATTGATATCGGTAATGGCCGTTCTAGTTTCTTTAAAAAAATACTTAGCAAAATTTGCGAGGCTCTTTTGCAAAAGAAATATGCCTCTAAGACACGGGATATTTAAAATAATTAATTTCATATATACATTTTTAAAAAAAATTTCATAAATTGATTATTGTGAAAAAAGTGGTACAATACATAGAGAATAATTCACATATATAAGCAGGGACGTAAATTGAGAGTAAATGGAACGATATATTCTGGAATTTTCCCGAAAGGATTCGGAAAGTTTCTAAAAATGTATTAAAATTTATGGAAATGGATTTCAGCATTTTGTTGAAAATCATAATCAAGAACTAATTAATTCATTTACCCAGAGCTAGCCAAACTATGAATTTTTATGTCTAAAATATTTCAAATTTAATATTCTAATTATAAAAGTTGAAGAAATATTTTAAAAAATATGAACCACATTTTTATCTCCCTATTGTTTTAATTTTCTTAAAAAAAAAATTATTTTAAAATATTCAAACCACGTTTTTTTATTCACCAGTTTTAATAATTGTAAGAAATAACATGATTCAGAAATTTAGTTCATTTGTTGACTAAATTCGTATAGTAACTAATTTAGAGGTTTATAAATAATTTATTAAATTTTTAGGCAGTTTTATTTAACTTTTTTTTCTATAAATTTAATTTTATCTTATAAAAAATTTAAATTTACAATTTTATTTTTGATATTAATTTAAAAAACATCCATATCACCATTGTGGTATAATCGAGATTGACGGAAAATATAAAAGTAATTTATTAAGACATCTTAAATGTATCAATGTATTCATGTTAATGCTTAAATAAATATTAAGGAATAATATGTTGATCTATAAAATATATTAGGTTGAATAATTTTATAGGAACGGTATGTTCCAAGGCTCGGAACGAAGCCGGAACGCTAAAATGCTCTTGGTCCTTGCTAGAGATGAAATAAGAAGTTTATTAGTGTATGTTCTATGCTGTAAATATAGATGGAAAAATGAAGATTCAAGCTTTGGGATATTGGATGGGAAAGCCAAATAGGGTTCAGGAATTGGTTGAATAGTATAAATGAGGTGAGTACTGGACTTAGTGACAACTAAAATTGGGGAATAACTATATTATAATTATGTTACATTAAAAAAATATTTAAAATAGTGTTAATATGGTAAATAATGTCACAAACTTCACTAAATTCTTGATAAGTTATGTAATTATTATGATCGGTATCCACTTCCGCTAACGTCCTATTAGCTATGCTACTGATTTGTTCTGGGGTAATATTTTCGCCTACCATCATTTGAAGGATGGCTATGAGTTCTTCTTTCGATATTTTGTCGTCCCTATCTAAGTCGTACAAGTTAAAAGCGACTAAAAAAATGTTTAAAAAAACTATTGATTTTAAATCTTCGATTTATTTTGAGTGTTAGGGCTAAGGTTATATCAGATCGTTTTAATGTTCGATTCGAGAGCATCTTTTAAAAGAGAGAAACTCAAAAACTTAGAAATGCTAAATAATAACGTTCACAAAAACTTAGATATTTCGGGATTTAAACATTAAAATATATATGGCGTGCTTATTAATTGTATGAAATCCAAATAATTTCCATATTAAAGTAATCGATGTATGCCTTACATATAATATAAAAAAAATACCCTATATAATTTAGTTTTAATTTTTATTTATAAGAATACCAAACGTTAACTGATATGGTCTTAATCTTATATTACTCAATTGCAAAATATATATTTTTTAATCATAGGGTTACATTTGAATTCAACATTATTTAGTGGAGTGGAAAAAGCCCCCGGTAATAAAATTCAGCATATCTAGCTAATCTGATATGCTGAATTTTATTACCTGATAGAAATACAATAAATGCTACGCAATAATATAAATTGGTTTTGAGTGACATTTATAATTGGACTCGGATTAAAAGCAATATTTTTTGGTTGATCAATCAAAGAAAATCGTTGGTCGAGTATCAAAAATATGCTCTTTTGCAGAAATATGTTTGATTATCCTCTACCTAGCCATCACCTAAAAGAGCGTATCTCAGCAGGCTATTGAAGCCTTACCTTTTTTAATTAAATTAAAATAGTTTGTCTCTCCTGGATAATTTCAAACGTTACTTGCAGTGCGACCGACAAAGGAATAGATTAAAAACTAAATTTATTCTATGCTAAAAATTGTATTCTTTTGGCATAAGTTAGTTTTTTTTCTTATATGTTTTTTTTAAATTTTTGCGCCACCTATCTTTTATGTGCCTGTATTCATTTTAAATTTTAATTAACCATGCAAATCTAGGCACTAACTTGAATAATATACCAAAATAAAAAACAAAGGTAAAAAATAAATAAGTTACTTCTAAAAAAGAAATAAGATTCAAATTTTTTTGAGTTTTTATCATTGCTGAGCCCTTATATAATTATAATAAAATAATTGAAAAAATCCTGAAGAGTATTATTTTAAATCTAAAAGATATGAATAAACAATATTCATGCTTAGTCATCTAAACAATATTAATATATCTTGAAATAGGAAGGACACCTTACCTAAACTAAAATAAATCTTCATATTGAATAGTCGACTTACATTTATAATGCTCTCCTTCTTTCTTAATCATAATTCTGCCATAATTCATTTCTTTCTAGTTATTATAATCTTATACGTATTTAAACTTCATATATATACGACAGATAAATTACATCTAATTTTTTCCTCCTTATTATTGTAAGGGTTAGGTTTGTTCTTGGATATGGGCCTGAAACGAGCCAAAACTCTTATAAATTGCCTAAAATTAACGTGTTCTCCGTCTCCTTCGTGAAGAAAAGCGTGAATTATTCTTTCGACTAGTGGATTAATAGCTAGTTCTGGAATCTTCAAAAACTCTTCTCGCCTATAAAATATATTATTAATAGATTCTAAACATGTTATTTTTTTCAGAAGAATATTTTGTAGCAACAGAGTCCAATAGACCTTGTCTTAAATAAAAATATAAAGATTTTTTAAGCAGAGACATGCAGGTCCAGAAACCAAACCTGTATTCATTTACTGCTCATATTTTACATTTCGATTTTAATCAATGTTATTAAAGTTCTTGACTTTTTTTCCGTGCCCAACTATATAAATTTATGTAGTGTGGTTAAACCATTCGATTTGAGCTGATTTTTAAAAACAGCTAGCCAGAAAAATTTGCCTAAGCCTTAAGATATGGCTAATAATGTCCAAATCTTTGTGCTATCTATAACCAAAATTATCAGGCTTTTGTAATATTTATCTGGATGTAATATTGAGTTAATTTAAAAATCGGCTCAAATAGAGCCGTTTTACAAAATTTATGTATTTCTCATTCTCCGAAAATAAATTTATAATAAATAAAATCCTTTTTACTCAATTACATTTAATAATATTTTATTAAAACAAATTTATGTACGAACAAATTATTTAAGTAAAAAATAAATATCTTTCTCTTTATTTATTATTATAAAAATTCCTTCATATCATTTTTACACATAGAAGATAAAGAAAGTTTTATTTTATACTACTTTATTTAAAGTATAGTGAGATTCACAACCAATAAGGAGTGGTTATAAATAGTTGCATTTTTAACAGGTATTAAGCCAACTCTAAAAATACTGAACTGAATTTTTAATCAAAAACTATCATCTTGCCTCGATCGAGGACTAAACTTAAAACAGAGCTCAATCTTGAAAAAAATTATACGGTTTTGTGAATTTTTTTGACTGTTAGGATTTAGCCGAATTAACAATACCATGTCCAATTTTAACAAAATCTCATGTTTAAATAGGAATTTGAAATTTTTAGTTGTTATAATAAATCAAATCACAAAGAAATAATAAATTGCATTTTCTCTATCAAATTTATACCTAAAACAAATTATTTGTTATTCGATAATCGATTCGTATTTTACGAATACGAATAACACAATTATTCGATTCGAATTTTCCAATCAAATTAGAATAAAGAAAATATATTAATTGTCGACTTTTTACCTATTATTCGATCGAATTATTCGAGATTATTAGATTTAAATAATTTATATTAATAAATATTAAAAAATAATCATATATTATTAGTAGGAATTATTTGCAATTATTCCTATTTAATAAAATTTTTAGTGGAATAATGAAGAAACATTTTATATTTCTAAATGTTGTTAACGGCTGTTTTTATTCGAATAACTTCATAATACAAAATTAACATCCGAAAATTGTTTTATGATGGACAAAGAAAGTATTTATTTTTATATGCAATTTATTAAACATATATAATTATAATAAACATGTCGCTTCCCGTCAAGAATGACGGGCGAACCAGATATTTCTCCTTCGTTTGATGATGGGGAAATCATAAATTTGACTTTTTGCAAAAACTTTGTGTTTAAAAAATTTGTTGTTGGTATATTTGTCTTCTACATGATATGAATATTATATTGATTTTATTATATTATATATAAATATACTATATATGTGTGCTTCTATATTATCTTACTAATAAAATTTGTTTGTCTTTTATCCATAGTTAAATTTTACAAAATATAATATTCTATCTTTTTAATTTATGGTTAAATAAAATTTTCGAATTGAATCGAATAATTCGTATTTTGTAGGTATCTTTGGTGTTCTTTTGCCATTTATCCATTTTATTGATTGATATTTAAAAAAAAATTATTAAGAACATTTGACAAAAAATTATGTAGGCAGCGTCTACATGACAGATATTCATCAGAAGCAAACCCCCTCCAAAATCTACCTCTACCCTTCTAAAAAATGCTTATTAAATTCTCTCAGGCCAGGAATAAGAGATAATCATTATTGGTGATAATCAACTAGTTGTTAGTAATCATATTCTAAATATTATCCATGAGCATGCCACTTCAAACTGTACTAAAATGTTTTTGAATGAATGAGAAAGAAATATTTATTAATAAATTTTAATATTTTTATCTTTAATCTAAGAATGTTTATTTTTACTTTACCAGCCTCTAAAATAATTAAAGGCATATTGTTCCTACCCTTGTCTTCCCATGTAGACACTGTATGTAGGCAATTATTTACAGATGTAGCTTTGTTTAAAAATATACCATTAAGGACTGGTAAGATTAAAGATAGAGCAATTTATAATTTCTCTAAAAAGCATTGTGCAATCCTGTCTAATATAGCTTTGAAAACAAGGATAAAATGACTTGATTAAATTTTAACAAAACTACTTTTATTTTATAAATTCTATCTGATATATTCAAAAATAAATTGGCCTAAGCCTAGATGCCCTAATTGGTGATAAGTAAATAAAAAGATTCAAATTAAATGATGATGAGCTTTGACAATATATCATGAAAATATTTCTATTAAAAATTTAAAAAATTTCTTAACTGTGTAGATACTTTATCATAAAACCAAGTGTAAAAAGAGGGCATTCATTATGATTTTGATATGCCAGATAAATGATTTTGTTTAAGATAAATAATTTTTCAAATTGAATGTGTATAAATATTAATTCACCTTCAATATTGGAATGGATTCCAGATTCCTGTATCAAAATAGAGAAAAAAAACCATTACAGGTGAATCTTAGAAAAATATAGCCAAAGAATTAGAAGAAATGAAAGATTTATAGAATTTTTTAAAATTTATATTTAAATTTAATATTAGTGGTATTAAATTACATTGTTTTTAAAATATAATATAAATATAAAATTGTTCATATTTATAATAATAAAATGATTATATATAAATCATATTTTTTTGATAATATATAAAATATATTGTAGAGCACCTGCCAAGTTTTTAAAATATACCACTGGTTGAAAACTTTAAAAAATTAATATTGTGTCAAATTTGATATAATATCAAATACCCTATTCCAAGATTCAAATTAGATTTTTTTAATTTTTCCATCCTGGCTCTGGATTAAAAAAATTTTGTCATTTTATAGCATGCCCAGGCTTTATTTTCACTATAAATAATTTTGGATCTTTTTTATAAATGTATAATACAAAATATGAGAAGCAAATGTTTAAATGATTTTTCAACAAGTTTTAATATATTTTTAATTTCTCATCTTAAAAAATTGTCCAGATCTTGATCATACCAGCCCACTCTACATACTTACCCTAGCCAGGCTTAGGTCTGGACCTGCAGGATGATTGAGTAGACAGTTATTTAAAAAAAATTTATTTTTAATATTCACATTAATGAATATGAATTAAAAAATAGTTACTCAAGAGCTCCACTTCCAGATTTGTCTAAATTAGTAAAACGGCTATATAAACGCACGATTTGGTTACGAGAAACTATAAAAGATATTTTAAATAAAGAAAATACATTTTGTTTCAATTGCTAGATAAGAATTAATCATTGGACTATGAGATATTTTCTTATAGAAGTATCTTCTATTATTTATGATACATTAAAATATTAGAGTATCACAAAATTAATTAAATCAAATTGAGACATATTAAAAATAACTCTTTACATCCAGTTTCCTTCCTAATATCTTCAATTTCTTCCTCCTGTAACAATTGAGTAGATTTGTTGCCCATCTATAGCCAAATTGTTTAAATACGGGATAGATGAATCAACATATGCTAAAAATATTTTAATTATTTGAAACATTTGCAGTGTTTTAGTAAATTAAGCTATTTTTACTCTCTTATCATGGCATAAATATATTTTGCGTGTTTAAAATTGTCATTTTAAATTCAATATTTAAAGATTACAATAAGATACATTTCTGATTATGAATATTAAAAATATGCATACCATATCTATTTACTATATATTATTATTTTCTATAATTCAACTTCATAAAATGTAACCTATCTGTTGCAGTTTTACTTTACAAAAAAAATGCATTATGCAAATCGTAAACAAAAAATAATGTTTTATTAAAATATCCCCGTCTATGTAAATGAGAAAAAAACGCGTGAGATTTGTAGATTTTTTCATACTTTAACAGTTTTAACAAGTGGGATGTAGAACTTTTTATTCTTCGCTAGGGAGACTATGTAAATGTTGATTAAAGAAAAAGGATATATAATGGAGAAATTATGATGCGAAAAAGGATTATTATTTTAACTAAAATTTACTTTTAATTTTTTAATTTAATTTTATTTTATTTTTTTATGATGTTTACTATTATAATTTTGAATAAAGAATTAAAGTTGATTTTATGATTTCGTAATTCCTAATTATTATTAATTTCCTTTTATATATATATATTTGTTTTCTATTTTTATATTTAGGTTTTTATGCACAATGACAAATCTTGTCGTTGTGACAGTGGTGCCGAAGAGCGGAGGAGACCGGCCCTTAATAACCTTCAGTCTGTGACCGGCAACAAGGAGATGTGTCAAACTGTATTCTAATACAAAAAAAAAATTCCAGAAGAACGTAAGAAAAATATGTAAATAAAGATGAAAGGGAAAAATTATGTGGTTAAGATTATGTTTATGTAGGATATAAAATCTAAAATTAAAGACAAAGGTAACATTCATAGTAGATAGAGATAATTGTGTTTAGTTATTTAAAGGTGATAATTAGGAATTTTATATTTAGAAGTTACTGGTAAACTAAAAACCAATGGAATTTTGAAACTAATAAAGACTATGATATTTTAGATTTTAGAATTATTATCAAGTGATCACTAGAAATAACTTTGACAAAGAAATAGAAACATAAATTGCGAAAGTTAATATTTAACTAATAGGTTGCGGAGATATAATAATTAAAAAATTCGGTGAATAAGATTAGAATATAACTTTATTGTTAGGAAATAGTTGATTAAATTCTTATTGAAGATTTACATTTAACTTTTATTTTAAGGGCTGCGAGAGATAAAACAGCCTCAAGGATTAGTGTGAATTAGTATATTAGGTTGTAGATTAACCAAAAAATCTTCATAGAGAGAATCGGCTTTTCGTCATTAGAAAATTTATGCCGCAATCGAGTTCAATTTGAGATCGGATTTTTATTTTTTTGAATCATAAATAAGATTTGAGACAATTATGCAACATTATTCTAATAATAACAGAAAGAAAAACATGCTTTAGAAATATACATATCAGTTTTCAACAACGGTTGTGCGAAAAGTTATAATGATTAGATTTCATAAGTTCTTCAAAGACGTGGGGTGAAAACCATAGTGATTAGAGTTAAGAGGTTGTTCATAAACGTAAGTATGAAAACTTATATGATTAGATGTCATTGATTTCTCAACAACGTATGTATGAAAAGAGATTTATATATTTCAGCAGTTTTTTTTTAAAAAAAAAACTTGAGTAAAAGAAAGATTTTGATATATAGTAGAATAGTATTTTTAGATATAAATTTAGGATAGACATGGCTGAAAAGAAGATAGATCAATAGCTAAAGGATGAGTACAAGTATATTTTTCAATGGAAATATGGGTCTAGGCTTCATTAAGGGGAAAGGGGTGATAGAAGGTGATATATTTATATAATTTATTATATTTTGCTACGTATTATAAAATTTAAGATTTAGTATAATTTACGCCATTTATTAAAGGCAGAATTAGTTTAGAGGAGATAAATGTAGATATGTAAATAGATTATTTCAGGTAGAAGTAGATTGTGATTACCCGATATCTCAGCAAGGGCAAACTGTCGTAGAAGACCCGAAAGTCTGAAAGATAGATACAACCAATCAATTACAAGAGAAAGGGGGAAAACAAGCAAATTGATAGAAAAGAGGGTTAAGACGTTATGCTACAATAGTTAATCGCGGATCAATAACAGCCAATTATTATCGAGACTTGAGTCTAAGATACGGAAATCGACAATCATAGGAACAAGAATTCGTGAAAACCATCGTTTATCGCAGACCAATCGTTTATCGAGATAAAAAGCTAATCGTGGATTACAAGAGAATGATAGAAAACAAGCTACGATGAAACTGGATGGCATCGATAATCGTTCATCAAGAGTGGATCGTGGAAAACAAGCGTGTATCAAGTTCGTCAGTGGCTTACAGCGATAAAAAGCTGATCGTTTCACAGGGTGACAAGCGACAGATAGAATTCAAAAATTTCAAGCGACAAAGCCTTCGTTAGAACTTAGAAGACAGCAAAAATTAAGAAGAATAAGTCGAGATCGAAAGAAGATTGATTATTCGCAGATTGGTGGGTCTAACTTAAGTGGAAGGGTGTTGCAGTTTTACTTTACAAAAAAATGCATTATGCAAATCGTAAACAAAAAATAATGTTTTATTAAAATATCCCCGTCTATGTAAATGAGAAAAAAACGCGTGAGATTTGTAGATTTTTTCATACTTTAACAGTTTTAACAAGTGGGATGTAGAACTTTTTATTCTTCGCTAGGGAGACTATCTAAATGTTGATTAAAGAAAAAGGATATATAATGGAGAAATTATGATGCGAAAAAGGATTATTATTTTAACTAAAATTTACTTTTAATTTTTTAATTTAATTTTATTTTATTTTTTTATGATGTTTACTATTATAATTTTGAATAAAGAATTAAAGTTGATTTTATGATTTCGTAATTCCTAATTATTATTAATTTCCTTTTATATATATATTTGTTTTCTATTTTTATATTTAGGTTTTTATGCACAATGACAAATCTTGTCGTTGTGACACTATCTATATTTAATCTAGATTAATTTTAAAAAATTAATATAAATTAATAAATAGTCAATATTATTGCATGTTTAATAGCCATGTGCATGTCTATTTTACATGCATTTATCGAGGACAAATTTTATTGTACAAATATATGTATATTTAACCTGAATATTTTTTTAGATGTTATTATAAAGGAAAAAATAATATTACAAACGAATATTTTATTAATTTTCACTAAATTTTAAAATCAGAGAGGGGGTACCCTAAATATATTATTCTTAAGTCAACTCAAGCTAAACTTTTATATACTTTAAATCGAATTAGGCATAGTAGATAACCGCATCCTCCATTGATTGATAATTTTTCACATTTTAATTTAACCCATTAAAATTTTACACAGAAGGGCAAGAATCAAGCGTAGTCTTTTATTTTAACAACGCAAAAGAGCCCAAGCGCTTTAATAAATAATTGAGTAGTAATTTCAATTTGATAGCAATAGTTTTACATCTGTTACATATATCAAAAATAAATTATAATAATAAATTAATAATTAAAATATCAATTAAAATAAATTATTTAAATGATTATTTATTTTTATATCGGAAATATCGCAATGATTTAATATATTATATAAAATAAAAGAGAATATGATCGTAAAATGATCCATTTGGTTCATTTTCGGTCAAAATGGACGATTTTTTCATTCATATGCATTTATTTAATCATAATTATTCTATAAGCAATTTTTTATCAAATCCAAGCAAGCAATTTTTAATATCATCTACATTTTTATCCAGGAAATTTTCTATTCATAAATATATCAGATACTTCAATCAATTTCTTAATATTTAAGATAATTATTTCAATTAATCAATTCTTATATCAGATGATATGCAATTTTTATATCAGATTATATGCAATTCTTATATTAGATGCAACAATTTGAGTATATCAGACTATGTTTTAATTATATTATGATATTTTATATTATGAGTATTTTATGTAGAAATGTATTATATAATTTAAAGCTATACCTACTAATAAAATTTAATTAGCAAATTTGATATACAATTTCTTAATAACAGAACTTTATAAATATGATTACTTAAGAAAAATTTTAATGATTAAGAATATTTCTTATGCATTTTCTCATTATAACTTATGTTAATTCTTAATATAACTTATGTTAATTCTTAATATAAAAGAATTCACTTACGCAATTTTTTAATATAACTTATAAATAAAATTAATTGATAATTGAGTCATCGGATTTTATTTTATTTATAAATTTGTCTATAATATTTAAATTATATTGATTAATAAGATTATTTATATTCTTTTCTTTTGTTATATATTTATTATTGGGTTTCTTTAAGCTCATCCCCATGTCTAGTTGAACCTTCTTTAATTTAGTATTTCTGTGATTGTTTTGGATCAATTTTATAAAAGCATATATATTTGGATCTACTGGGTATGTTAGTATTCTGATCTGTACAAGATATACATTGAGAATCTTTACCTAAATTAATGTAAGTAATCTAGATAGGTTTGGTATTAAATATACCTTCAGCTGTTAGATGATTTTGTGTCACTTCAAATAAACTACCTGCTAACTTACCTCTGCCTTTACAAGGTCTCCTTCTGAGGCGGTTATATACTGTAGGCCCAGCTATTCTATGTATGGTTTACTGAAAAAGGTTATAGCAGAGTATATCCTTACCTTAATGACTGGGTAAGATGAAGAATGGTTGTTAGATTGAATCTATAATCGATCAGAAAATTAGGACTTGTAAAATTTAGCTAAAATAGAAACATAATCTTATTTAAATTAATCTTATTATATTTAGAATTCACCATAAAAATTAAATGTCACAAAATAACACCAATATCTATAAAAATAGAAATAAATATGAATTAAAAAAAATTTCATGAATCTTTCATTTTTTTCGTTTTCTCTGGCTGGGCTATATTTTTCTATGGAAGGATTAAATTCACCTGTGACGATGAATACTTTTCTATATTTTCTACGCCTCTGGTATCAGACCAGTAAAATTAAATTTAAAAAAATGTATGCACTAAAATAAATAAAGCTTCCATGAAAAATGATTTTCACAAAAGATGTTTTTAATAATGAAAATAAATTATGTTTTAAATATTTAATATGTTTTTATAAATATTTTATATGTTAATTTTTTAATACTGTTCAACTCTTTTATAATTTTTTTAGGGAAAAATAAAGAAATTTTAATAAAATTGAACCATGAACCCAATTTAAAAAAAACTTCAGGTAAAATATTAGGGTTAGAAGAGTTCTGGTTCAGAATTTGGGTTCATAGCTCTAGTTTCAAGTAATTAAAAGAAAATAAAATAAATTTTTGTTCGCCTTTAAATATTTTCCCCAACTTTTATATATTTAAGGGAAATAATATTAAAGGCATATCATAACTGGAAGATATTTTGTAAGAAATACCTTCATATCAGTTTTTTTTCTATAAAAAATATTTATTTTACAATTTGTTAAATTTTCAGAACCCATTAAAATATTTTGAAATATCTATTAATCATATTTTCAGCTCTCATTTATGAAATAGTTATCCCTATAATTTTTTATCTGAACATAAAAATTATTTATTGTAATGGTTTCATTTTCAGCGTAGCCATTCCATTTTAATTTTGTGTAACATTTACTTTCGAAAATGTCAAAATTTTATTTGAATACTTTTTATGCTATCGATGCTAAATTATAAAGTAAAAGCTACCATCAAATTTATCGAGTCTCTCTTAAACGTTGAGAATACTCAAAATTCAGAAAATACTGAATGTTAGTTTTTGCTAGACCCTCAGATATAAAAAGGAATAGCCCAAAAAACCTTCAGTTTAAAAGATAAATTGCTCAGAAAAATATATGATGAAATAAAATAAATTTTTCTATTGATTTTAAGAAAATAGTCATTATTAGCAATTATCGCGGTATGACTTTCGTGCTTTTTCCCCGATATTGACTTCGCATTAATAAACTCTCTACAAATGATTCGCAAAATAATTTTCGCTATATTGTTTTAGGGATTTGGATTTCGCCTTCTCTATAAAATTTTTGCTTTTATATATTGGCAATAATTTTGTTGTTATGTAGCTCTAAAGAGATCTCAAAAGTTCTATAAAAAAAAATTTGATATGGCCTTCCCTGAATAGTATGCCATTGTGGATTTGCGACAAATATTTAAATAAAATCAAATTGCTTTAATAAACATTGGCGATAAAAGTTTTGCTGTCTTTTTGGTTTGTTAAATTTAAAACTATATTGAGAATAAAAAAATTTTTTGAAGATTAATTTTTGATATAAATTGTGATTTCAATTTGAGAGATTATTTATATATAGAAATTATAAAAGATTTAATTATATATAAAATTATAAAAAATATTTAGAATTTTTAGGTAAAATTCAATAAATCTATCTTCTTTAAAAAATGAATTTTGCCCAAAATTTTTTAAAGGTTAAAAACCATAAATATTTTATTAAAATTTTAAAATTATTTTTTGACCATGATATCCATTACTTCTTCTTAATATTAAATAAAGAGAGACCCTATCAAAAACTCTGCAGCCCCCCCCCCCTCATTTTCCCAAATGAAATCATGATATACTTAAAGGATGTTTATATATTTATAAGTTTTCTTCAAAATAAAGTTTAAAAATAATAATTATGACAATTGTAATTTTTCTATATTTTATCTTCACTGAAATCATTATAACATATTTATATTTATTTATCCCATATTGCTAAATTAGCTAAAAAATTACAATTTAAATAGTATATCTTTACTGATAAAATATTTTATTTTATTTAATTTTGTTTTTTTTGTAAGGGGGAGGGAGGTTCATTTTTGATACTTAAAAAAATTATTAAGGGAATTTTTTTTCGCGGAGTAATTTCTTTGAAATTATCTTCTAGTGGATTTTTTTCCATGTTTTTTTCCAAGGAATTATTTTTCTCTTACCTCGTTTTACCTGATTTTAGCTTTTCCTTAACGCCCAATCCATGGGTTTGTCGTTATCCGATGAAATAAAATGAGATAATACTGCGCCTATTCCATAATTAGAGGCGTCCGTTCCAACGTGTTGGGGAGTTTTGGATATAATTTAATTTTATATCTTTAATAATTTTATCATAATTGTTATTAAATAATTTTTTAGTTTTGATGGTTTCCTCCCTCAGCAGTGGCGTAGACAAGGAAAAAAAGGTTTGGGGTTGAATCCCCCCCCCCCTCCAAAAGAAATTTTTTCCTTATTGCTATTAATTTTATTTAAAAAAAGGTTTCAATTTAGAAAGAAATATTTGATATCAAAATAAAATATTAAAAAAAAACAAATAAAAATTTTCAATTATAAATGTTCACATGGTTTAAAAATATATATTAAAAATTATATGTAAAATATTAAATAACAATAAAGATTTCGTGTAAATATTTTCTGGCATAGTTAAATTATATTATTTATTTTAATTTAATAATAAAATTTATATTGTTAAACTAATTAGATAGTTTAAATTTTAATTTATTTTTTATAATTTTTAAATAAAAGTAAAATCGTTTAATTTGGTAAATATAAACAGCATGGATCATGAAATATAAGAGAAAGTAAAGGTGATCGCTAATATGTCTGGGATTGAAAATTTTTAACCTAGAGTAGTTTTTAGATAGTCCATCTCGTAAATATTGATGCATCTACGTTTGAGGATTTTTATAAAATAAATAATTTTATTTCCCTTATTGATACATTTCAATTAAAGGATAGATTTATTAGTCACAATTTTATTTTAAAAAGCTTTTATATTCTTTTGCTGGTTAAGTCCGAATACACTTGAAATGCGAGAGGTTAAGAAAATCTCGAATTTTATTGATGCTTTATCAGGATCGTATAAGTTACTTTGTGATGTCGAATTTTGGTATAAAAATCTTGATAGAATAGAGTACTCTTTGAGACGAAAAAAATATGTGTAATTGCACTTTAGATTCCCTGCCTAATATCAAAACATTGCTTTTTATTTTAACTAACTTACCGATTAGCACCTGCACTAATGAAAGGTTCTTTACAACTTTGAAAAAGTTAAAAACTTATTTAAGTAGGACCAGTGAAAACAGTTTAAATGGATTAGCCATATTAAATATTTATAAGGAGATTATTCTAGATAAAAATTTGATTCTAGATGAATTAGCCAAATCTCAGAGTAAAGTAGACCTATCTTTATAAATTTAAATCATATAATTGCAATATGATTATAATGTGCTCATAAAATTTTATATGCAAAATTTAATTATAATGAATTCTTATTCATAATATTTATATATTATACTAATTTTACTAAAAACATTGCATTTGCAATAAGAATTATTTATGTTTTGATAATATACGCATTTGTATCAATTATAATTGTTAAATTATTTTTTTAAATACCGTTATGTGCAACAAGAATTACATAATTTTACTGTATTATATTTTTTTTAAAAATACTGTTACTTACAATAAATTTTTAATAAAAAAATCTGTATAAAATTTCTACATTTTGAAATTTATATTATTGTATTCATTAAAATAAATACATAGTTAAATAAAGGGATGATACTAAAGTATATGAATAATAAATAAAATCTAAAATAAAGTGCAAAATTTTGTTATATGCGAACATTTAATTAAAATATTTATTCATAGAATAAGATATATTGAGTGATTGGAGGTTGTTTTTTTTGAAGGGGGGGGGGAGAGGGGGGGAGATTTATTTTTCTTTCTACACCGAATGGATTGGATTAATTTACAATTGACTAAACATTGATAAAATTTTCAGAATAATGCTTTCATTTGCTTATTAATCATAAATTTGGCCAAAATTTTGTTACTAATATATTTTTCAATTATACTGGCTACTATAGTGGTTACCCCCCCCCCCCTTCCCATGGATCAATTCTGGCTACGCCACTGTCTCTCAGCATAACAATGGCATCTAATAGTTGATGCTGATTCATAAGTGTGAACTATATCAACCTACAACTTCAGTCTAATTAGCTCTAAAATCGGGAATAATAAATTTAAAAAATGGGTAAGAAAATATGTCAATTGCCAATTGGAAAATGATAGATAAGATTAAAATATTATAGAAAATGTTATTTAAAATAATTTTGTTGATTTATAAAGAATAATGTTGTGTTCGACATTTAATGCGTAATTTATATTGCATTTTATTTTTAAACCTAAAATTACACAATACATTGGCATGATTTTCATTTCATTTATTAAAAAAATGAGCAATTTTTGTATTTGGTTTCAAAACGTTTATTTTTTTTTTAAATTAAAAAAAATAGAGCAAAAATAAATCGCATAAGCAAAATATTTTTCTTTATTTATTTTTAAAAATAAGCAAATCTCGGTCCAAAAATGAATTGGAAATTCAAATTCAATGGAATTATAAAATTCACTTTATGTAAACGAGAAGGTGAAATGCGATGGATAAAAGTATATTTATTTAATTATATATCTAGATGGTCAACACAAGATTTTCAGTTTATTCAAAATACTAACATCAATATCAATAGCATTTACTTATTTAGCATAGACATTTTAAAATAAAATCAGCCCTTGCCTGCCCCATAAAGTAATGAAACATATATGCGATTCTTGGATATAGGCTTTCTCTTTGCCCAACTCTTTTATCCCACGTCATAGACTTTTAAATCAACGTTTTTCGGATGTTTGTACAAGTGCTTATGGCTTGCCCGAAACGAATAAAGGGCTCCTTATATTTATTTTTCCCTAATCTTAACATCCAATTTGGGAATATATCGCATAGATCTTTTGTATCTACATTGAGCGAGGCGCTTTTCATGTTAAAATAATATTTAATTTTTAAAAGTAGTAAAATAATATTCATAGTCATAATAAATAGTATATATTTTTTAACGTAGTAAGAATGATTATAAATTTAAGAATATTTTTAAGAAAAATTACAAGGAGAGCAAAGCTTCCCTTCTTCTATAAACGCTTCGTCACTGGGTCCATTGTTCATTACAGCTACAGTCTTCGAGAATCAAGTCCTCAAGGCTAAATATTCACAGTATAATCCTATTTTCTATCTTATATTTTTACATAGCAACTCTGTTTATGAATTTAAATTGTGGCAAAACCAACACATATCATTTTATAAATAAAATATAGCCATTTATAACATATTGCAATCTAGCTAAAAAATTAATCTCAAGAAATATCAAAATATTGATCACAAGGTTTGTCCTACCATTTTTTGTCCTATACAAGCTCAATTTTTTACACCGCTTTAGCCAATATTAATTCGACAAATATTCAATACATCAAAAATTAAAATCTAGTCATTTCATAATTTGTTTCAATTTTTATAAAAAATAAAATAAAATAAAGTTTACTTTTTAAGTAATAATCTAAGGAACACATATAATGTTTTAAAATAAAAAGAAGAAAATATTTTTGTAAATAATAATACGCTAACTTACGAATTAAAATTTTAAGAATTTTAATATTCTTTTTCAATATAATTATATTAAAAGATTTAAACCAAATATTAATATATTAAAAGAAATATGATAATTAATTTATATTACATTTTATTAAATTGTTGGATGTTGTTATTTGTATATTTCATATTTAATATATTTTAAGGCGAGGCGAGACTGTAGTACTCATTTATATAATATGTTAAGTACATATGAAGTGCCCGATTAGTTCTTGTTCTTTTATATCGTTAATATATTTTATATTAAAATTCTAAAATTTTTATTTTCTGTCAAACGATATAACGTGATTTTTTATTATATCAAAATTTGCTTTTACCTTAAAGTGTCTCTTTTACTTTAGCGATTGATTTTTTATTATTTCTTTTTAAAACGTTATATAACTTTTGTTTTTACAGAATAATCCATTAACATATATAACTATCACATAAATGATAATTTTTACTGTACATTTAGATTAATCTATTATAAAATGTAATAGGTAAACAATTTATAATGATATATAAAAATTAGATTTTCATAAAATCTTGATCTAAAAAAATGTAATAATAAAATATATATTGACCTTATATTATTTCAATAAATGATATCCAACCTATTTGCATCTTTTATTTAGGGTGAATATTAGTTTCAACCTTCCTATGCATTTTTTGTTGGAACAGATATAACGGACATATTCAAACGAAATTCTTTTACTATTGAAAACGCACTAAAAAACATGGACGCAACAAACAATTCCATTTCCACCACCGTTTTAAAACTCGATTTTCCAAAATTTAGCAGCGACGACACCTCTGGGAAATTACAAAGGTTCTTCGACACCAGCAAGATTTCCACCGAGCCTGCTCTATTTTTGCAAAGCTTACCTTACAATAAATTCAACACTATTGGACGATCTGAACGAAAGCAGACATCTTGGACCCCATCGCTCTTCTTGGTAAATTTATATTACAACATCCGCCAAGTTCTCCGGGTTCCATGTTGCCGTGCAAAGCCAGAAAGAGACGTATACTGAATGGGTCACGTGCATCGTCAGACTAAAAAAGAATGCAAATTCAGAAATATTCAACTCATTATTGAAAAAGTAAGGGTGGTCACAATTTCCAAAGAGATTAGGAGAATAGTTAAGAACACCATGACCATAAAGGATATCTACAACCTAGATCTAGAGGGAGAGATCATGGAGTCAAAATCAAGCTCATGGTGAAGGTTGATGCTAAAAATTTAGGTGGCTCGAATGCAAGTGGAGATAAATCACCTGTGAAAGGCTAAGAATAGCTATGAGCCGAGAACCCTAAGCAGGACACAAATGAATATGATAAATCTCCAGTAAGATACTCCATCTACACCTAGCATCAACATGTTCCGTACAACAATCGTTATGACAACTGCCAAGGTCGTTTGACCATCATCAAAACTAATATCCACGCGATGATAACAACAGAGATCTCAATCAATACAACTGTCCAAGTCGCGAATACCACAGATTAAACATCCAAAATAGCAATGGTTTTCTTTACCAAGGCTCAATTACCACAACAGCCCATAACACGAACATAATAATAAAGATCGATGCTCTCAGTCGCAGTCTTCTGAACGTGAACAATCTGGAGGTCAACGACAGAAGATTTAGTGTGTACAACATCACTCTAATTATCAACTTGTCCACGGTGATTCAAGCGGACCGGCACCAGTTATACAAGGCATACAGCAAATGCTGTAGTGGTAACTACGACACGTAAGACTGATGCAAAGCTTGCAGGATATGACGGCAGTTCTATTAAGATAGTAGGCTTAGCTAAAGTCAGAGTAGAAGGCAATATCTAAATGCTGGAAGCCAAAGTGGTGGATGGCTACAGGTGCCCCGTGCTAGGATGCATATGGCTCCACGCTTTTAGAAATATATTAAAAACATTTATTGTGGGTAAGTTAGACGATGATCTTCAAGAAATAATTTCAAAAATGAAAAAGACATTGAGTCAACGCTCTCCGACAAATCTAAAATAATCAAGCAAGTGAAGATTCACCTGATGCATGACGCCATGCCGCTTAACACGATTCCACCTATAGTACCTATGGAAAGATAAGGCCAATTTCTTCTCTAGTAATAATAAGTGTACTAAAAAGGGCATATCTTCCCTCTACAAAACTAATAGTCAAAATGCTAAATATATTAAACCGAAAGTTTTTGAATTTCCTCTAAAGATATCAGTTCCTAGTGAAATGATCGGAGCTATAATTGGTAGAAAATGAAAACTATTAGGACCATTACTCAACAAAGTCATGCAAGGATCCAAGTGTTGGAGAAAGTCAATCCAGATGCAAAAAAACTCTATGTTAAAGCCTAGCGATACACCACTAACCAATGACTGTCAGACAATCATGATCGTTGGATCATTAAAAGTTTGTATGGATGTATGCAAAAAAACTTTGGAAATAATGATTCAAGAAGCTAAAACAGAAGGTAGAAGATAGATTTTTCTCAATTTTGGCATGCAATAATTAAATAGGTAGAATCATTGGAAACAACGTCAAACAATTCATGAAGGATTTTGATGCCCAAATCACAATATCAAGTGGCCATAGAGAAATAAATTAACCATAACTATTAAGGGACTTATAGATAAAGTCTTTAAAGCTCATAGTATGATCGTCAAACTTAGGCAGAGCTACAAAAACGATTTATCGATAAAAAGGGACTACATGTATCAAGATCTACTTAACTTGAGAGCCCAAGATCAAAGTTTGACATGGCCAACTATTTCTATTATGATGATGGCAGAACAGATAATGATTTTTAATACTTTTAACATTTCAATCACACGTCCAAGGTGATCCTAAGCAGGGTTTCTTTGGTGGGTAGTATGTTAAAGTGATTGATTTTTTGTTCATCGATTAGTTTTTATTCTTTTTATATCCTAAAGATATTTTATATTAAGTTCTAAAATTTTTATTTGTTGTAAATCGATTTAACGTGATTTTATATTATATCAAAATTTACTTCGAAGCTTTGTTTTTCCGTAATTTTTTGATATTGTTCTAAAATTTTTATTTGTTGTAAATCGATTTAACGTGATTTTATATTATATCAAAATTTACTTCGAAGCTTTGTTTTTCCGTAATTTTTTGATATTGGATTTTCATTATTGAGGAAACCAGACGGGGATAGGGCGGGCCTTATGTTTATATTTGTGGGTAGAGTTGCTTTTCGTGAGTCGAAGACCACCATATAATGATCAAGCCATAATGCAATTTCGTTCTGGTCAATGATTACTATGCTGTTCACTAAAACTATAGAGGGGAGTTTTCTAAAACTGTAAGGTTTACAGAATTATTTTAATTTTTTGTAAGCCTCGTAAATTCTGTTTTCTTTCATGTCTTTCTCAATATCAAAGGCTTTCTTTGCGATGTAAATCCGTCTATCTCTTCGTAGTAATCTCTGTATGTTTTTCCATAGATTGCTATTTGAGCCATTATTCACTCTAAGTTGTTTTATTTTTCTAATGAAAAAAAATGAAATGCAACCTAACCATATAAGTGCTCCATACTTCTAAACGATGAGCTTTTGTCCAAATGTATATCTAAATTACATAATATCTGATAACATGTATTTATGTGCACAATAAAAAAAAAATCTTTTTTGACTACTACATCTATATTAGTAATATATGATCTAAAAAATTTACTCTTGCTACATGAACGTTTAGCATACCTTGTTTCCGATTTATTATTGCCCTATAAAACCCTAATCCAACTCTTTATAAATAAAACTATAACACCACTCTTAGATAGGTTTTGTTATTGCCATACATATTTTATAAACTAAATAGATGGAAACATGAACCTGGTCTAGTAGTTTTAATATAATGTATTTAATGTCATATTATATTATAAATCTTAGTTTTGTAATATCAATGCGTTATTTTTTCAACTTTAAATAATTTTTTGAATTTTTTAATTTAAAAATCTGATTTTACCGGAAATGTATTCTACTAGTTTGGAATTACCCTATGATTTCCAGACAATTTTGCCATGAAATTTTTAACCAAATATAATTTATATTAGTTTTTTCATAGATTTTTATATAATTTAAAAATGACTCAAAGGTTAACAACAAAATTGTCTAAAATTGATAAGATAGGCATTCTAAACATTCTGGAACATTTCCGGTACAAGAAATAATTTAAAGTTAACAAAATAACAGATTGCCGCTAACATATATATTTAAAAAAAGTAAAATAAAGTATATGTTAAGAATTTTGCGAATTTATTAATTTACCAATTTCCCATTGACTTGGTGAAATTGCACACTTAGAACTTTAATATATTTACAAAATGTAAATTCAAAATATAATTGGGTCTATTTATTCTATCAACAAAATATAATCTCAATTTATTTTTCTACCACTATTAAGTTCATTTTCTCGTCATTTACATCTCATTCCTAATTCACACAATCATTTCTCATTATTAAAATACTTCACTCATCTACATTAATCTCTTTTATCAATTCCATTATTACAATTTCATGTGAGTTTAGTCAGTTGGAATATAAATTTATTTATTATTCATTCATCACATTATCAAATTATGATACAATATATTAAATGATAATATAGTATAAAGTGAAATAACCAAATGCTTTATATAGATATCTAAAATAAGTATTTCGATATTGCTGAGGAAAATGTTTCAGTTTCAAATCAACGATTTAGAAGTGCTTTTTGCTTTTAGTAATGGTTGTGTTTTTTTATAGTTGCAACCGGTATAATTGGAAAATGATAAAATAATATCGATTTAAGGAATACATTTTTATTTTATAAATAAATTTTGTTTGTTTTAAGATATTTTACACAAATATTCGGTATCTCGATACATATATTATTGGTTTAGTCGATGTATTGAGCTAGCCATCTAAAACCCTCCCCATAGCCTTGTCGTTTGAGAACGCTGCACATAAAAAGTTCTAACGGTCTTCCTTGGATTTCTTGTCGAGGAATTTTGCACTGTAAGAAAGATTTGCAAAAAATAAAATATAAAGTTATTAAATAGTTGAGTTCATTCAGAGTCGGTAGTGGACTAACTAAGTTTACAACTCGAGTCGTGAACTCGAGAATGATTAGTTCATAATTACCTCAAATTAAAAATATGGAAGATCTCCTACCTAATTTTTTGGTAAAAACCTAATTTTTTTAAATAAAAACTTTGTTTTTTGCGTGAACTCGAGTCGCTTAATTCAGCATTAAAATCAAAATAATTTAATCAATTATTTTGCTTTGCCCAAATGCATAAATATTGTTTATTTATATTATACCCTATAAAAATATTGGAAGCAAATAAAGATATCGAAACTAGTGTAAAATGGCCAACTCAAGTCAACTAACCAGGTAAGGTTATGGGGGTAGTGGAAATTAAAATATACAATATCTAAAGGTTAGGAACAGAACAATTGGTGAAAAAAGTATTCCATTTTATTAATACAAGACAATTATTTCGAATTCGATGTTAATATTGAATTGAAATACTCGTCCTCATGTTCATAATTTCGGTCATGAATCGAGTTAGTAGTGCAAAGTAGACCTGTAAAGCCCGACCCGAATTAACTTTGGTCTGGGTCTATTTAAAAAATAAAATTTTGGTTCGGGCTATGACAAATTTTTTTAAAATAGGGTCAAACTTTTCGGGCAGGATTTAATATTTGGGCAGGATTTAATATTTAGGCCTGATACAGATCTCTAGCAAAGTAAAAATATAAAATATTTACAAATTAAGAATAAAACAATTGGTAAAAAAAATAGACTCTATATCAATACAAGATAATTATATAAATTTCGATCTTAAAGTGAATTGAAACACTCGCCGAGATAGATTTGGGCCGATTTTTTCGACCCAAAACTTGGCTAGACTTAGTGGATTAAAATCACTAATATTACAAAATATAATTATTTCTTGTGAATAAATAGACGGAGATCGTTTAAAGCCCATATTTAATTGTTTTCGGCTCCCTTTATATATGGTTTTTGACGATGAGATCTTAGCCAACCCTACTCGTCAAATTTATCAGACCAAGGTGGAATAAAAAGTTTAAAACAAGTTTTTTTCTTTATATAACTAAGCATTTTAAAGTCTAGACAACGATTTGAAAAAATCGAACTCAAATTTACACTTAAAATCATTATATCCCTTGTATTTAATAAGTTTATTTATAAAATCTAAATTAGAGATAATCTAACCTCTTGACCTTTAATCTAATTGATTTATTAGTAATTTATGATCAGCTTAGCTATATATTAGTTCAATCGAATTTGTTATTTAATGCCTAACATCACAATTTAAAAAGATCAATAATTCATTAATTGAAGTTTATAATTGATTATATTAAAAATTTTAAGAAATTTTTTATACCATCTGCTTCATTTTTTCCAACAATGAGTTTCATTGTTTTTATTGGTTTGCTTTATTTTCTACACTATCGATCAAGTAACGTGTTTGTAGTTAAGCATGACAGATATACCTTATTTCAATTGTAAAGGTTCTTAAGCGCATCATTTATGTAACAAATTCAACTACTAACCAAACGTCTCATTAACGGCGAAAACATCAAACTAACCTTAGTGTCAGATTCATCGTATATTGATTTATTATCCTGATAAAATCCAAGATAAATATGGCTCTTTAGACGTTGAAATTGAAATGGATAAATTCACTTATAGCTATAAATTACAATACCTTCGTTCTTAAATGGTTGTAAAAATGTAACTCCTATACCGACTAGCAATTATTTAATTAACCAATGATGTCTCCAAGAGATGTTGAAGAATCTCTACAAAAACGTCGAAAGTAGAAATTTTGAAGCAAAAAATGAAAAAAATATATTGTCTTTTAATGAATCCATTTATCGAGCTTTAACAATTTGACAAATCCAATACCCCCCCCCTGCATTTACGAGCTCTTATCAGTTATCATCCAAACCATGTTTTTACAAATATTTATAAAAAGCTTTCAATTCTATACGAAAAAAATTAATACAACTTTGGCTTACAGTAAATTCTTCTTAGTATATTTACATGTTAAATTATTTATTTCTTCTTCATATTTAAAAAAATAAATATATTGTTAACCTTTCCAGTTGTTTGACCGTGCAGGCAAAAGTAATGTCTGATTTCATCTTCGCTGGCAGCAGTTGGTTTATCGATTTTGTTGCCTAGTATTAAGATAGGGCAGTTAACTATTTGTTCATCCGTTAGGAGGCTCTAAATAGGAAAGGTAAGGAAACAAATTGAGATAAAAAAATATAACTAAAAAGAAAAGAAAAATAACGAAACATTTAAACATTAATATAATAAAATTTATGTATGGTAGCATCTCACGTCTAATTCGTGTTTTGATTCAATGAAACGAGATCGGTCACAAGAATCGATTAAAAAAACGACACCATCAACAGCTGGAAAATAGTCTTTCCACACTCTCCTGGCTTTTGTAATTTAAATA
This sequence comes from Gordionus sp. m RMFG-2023, assembly GCF_954871325.1. Lineage (NCBI taxonomy): Eukaryota > Metazoa > Nematomorpha > Gordioida > Chordodea > Parachordodidae > Gordionus > Gordionus sp. m RMFG-2023. The sequence continues at coordinate 46,004,410 of NC_088776.1, forward strand.
TTCGATAAATAAATAATGGAATGAATGAATTGGCTTGAGCCATCGGCTTTATTTTATATAATGCAATTGGTGAACTAGTAATCTTGATTGGAAAGAGGTTACAAAATTTAAAGAAGGTTTGAATGTAAAATGAATCCTTGGTGGGAGGGGTAGTTAGTGTAAGGATTTTAAAAATCTTTTGTCTTATAAATATTTTTGGAAGGGGTAAATGTGGATTAGAGAGAAAAAATCATATAAATCTTGGTAGTGTAAGTAGTGCTTTGATACAAACCATTATACGCTAAACCCAAATGTAACAAAATTCATAGAATTTAACAATTGAGGTGGCCAAGTTCTAAAAATCTGGCCTTACAAATATAATTTATTATTTTTACCAATAAATCAGACCCTAATTTGATTTTAGCTTAACCCCTCATTCACAATTAACGCAAATCTGAAGCGAAAAATATAAAAACACAGCATATTTTGTATACTTCATTGCGAATTCGTACCAACTGTGAATGAGGGGTTACGCTGCATTTATAGTAAGCGTGATTTGCTTAAGTGTTGGGAAATTGATAGATAGCAAAATCACAACTGATTAGCCACAGCTATAATACTTTTTGAAATATACGTAAACAGCTAGCGCGATTTTTGCTACGTTTATAAATTATACCTATTACTGACTTGCCTTGCAAATTACGCAGCGATAAATTTCCTATCGCTTGAGCAAATCGTCCTTACTATAAATGAGGGGTTAGTTTGACCCCAAATTTTTAATTTATTTTTAGGCCTGAGTTTGACCCGAACATTTTAATTAATAATATAAAATTAAAAACATATTTACTAATGAATTTTTAATATATGAAATTTTTTAGAAATTCATAAAATTGCTCAATATAGTACGTACAAATCAGGGATGTGAACCCGAACCCTCGTATTTTGGCTGAACTAGGACCCTTTTTAAAAGTGGAGAGTCCAAGGGTTCTACATGTCATAAAAATTATAAAAATATAAATATTTTTTTAAAAAATAATATAATTTTTTTTAAATTTTATTAACCTTTTTGTGGAATCATTTATTTTATCTTTAAGTTTTTCTTTCAATTTTCTTCCTGGACTTCCATTTTTTAGAGATTGATATCATAAATTATTTTCCGTAATAATATTTTATTATGTAAATTTATTAATAGGTTTGAAAGTGAATTATTTTATAGTACAAGTAATAATATTTTAATTTAACAATGAACAACACGTTGGTCCTCAATTTGTATGATGCTAGAACGATTATTAAGTATGAAAGATTTCAGTAATTATTTTATTATAGGAGCATGTGAAGTCATTTTGTCGGAAGATGGTTGGTGCCAAATAAAGGACCTTACTAGTGTATTAGTTCCTTTAAAAATAACAATATTAAGATTTTTGATTTTAAGGTATATGAATTAAATGCCGATCAGTTTAGAAAAATAGTCCTTTTTATACGAAATATTAGAAAACATGAAAATTCAAGAGCAACAATATTTGCAAAATAGTGTTTTATACGCTTCTATATATTTAGACCCTCGATATCAAGTTTTATTGAGTATTGAGCAAAAACAAATGGCTAAAGACCATCTTAAGGATTTATGGCATAAACAAAACTCCATTATTTACAATATATTGGAGGCTACAACAATACCTATTGGTTATAGTGATAATAATAATGATAGCAACATTGATGATCTTGAAATTTTACTTTTAGATTGAAAAAAAATCAAATTATCATCAGATAGAAAGGAGGATCAAAAAATGTCTATTGCATCTTTAATAGTAAAGTTCTCAGAAGTTAAGAGAATAAAAAATTTTAAAATTTTGGGAAGAAAATTCTTCAATATATCCAGAATTATATTTATCTAGAATTTTCATGGCTGTACTGGCGACACAAGTACAATAATTTTATAAAGATAACTATCTAAGGGTAGAAAGTGAATTTTCATCTTTGAAATATATATTGTCTACTTTACGTGGAAATCTCAATGTTTTAGAAGATATTATGATTGTGCGAGAATAAAACATTAAAAATATAAATTATTTCATTTGTAAATTAAGAATATGTATATAATGAAGTATAATAATAAATGAAAGAAAAAAAAATCTTATTTTGAGTCTTTATTTTCATGTTCCCTGAACCCGGACCCGGGTCATTTTAAATTTTATTCCTGTACCCGAACCCTTTTTTTTGTCGAAGGTTTCACATTCCTGGTAAAAATTAAGCCATTCGAAAGCTGCGTTGCAAACGCAAATAATGCATTACAAATGGTATCGTGTAAATTGGTCTAATTACCGCTTGGCGTTAGAAGCCCTTTTTAAAAAAAACGCACTGTTTTGCTTTTTTCAATACTTTTTATCATCATTTATTTTGCATATTGGCTCCAATTCTCTAAGAACTCGGTTTTTCGCAAGTAAGCTGATAAACCCTTGTTATCCAGATAAGAATAATGGGGGGGGGGGCTAAAAATCACTTTCTAGTTGTTTAATTTTATGTAAATTAAATTTAATATTATATAAAATGTGAAAAAATAACATCTTTTAAATGATATATTTAATAAAATATACATTTTTTTAAATAAAAAAGTATGGCAAAACGCAGAGCTCAATTTGTGGGCATTATTAGGGATGAGTTTAAACCCCGTTTTAAACATTTCTATTAGAGGTAGGCGCGGGCCATGAAATAACGCGTGACCCATCGTATCACGGCGTGAGTGTGAATAAATTTTAAATAATTAGGAGAGACGGGTCTTCCCAAAATTTTTCCCAGGCGTGATCGAATGTGAACATAAATTTCCCGTAAATTACGGAAATTTTAATTTTTTAAATTGTTTCTTTATAAATTTGCAATTTTATAATTATAATATATATTTTCTAATTTAATTTACTTTTTTTAAAAAAGAATAATCTTTGAAAACAAAAAATCTTCCACATTTTGTAAACAACATCCGCAATATTTCAAACAATCTACAGCGAATAGCAAGCTAAGCCACACCCTTAAACAAGATGTAATAACGATATGGAACTCTGTATGTATCATGATACAGAGTTTCTTAAAATCATATTATGAAATACAGGTGTACTTTTATAGCAATCAAGAATTAAATAGATTAGCCACAATTGATATCAACATCATCCGCGAGTTAGACAAATTTTCATCAATATTTAAAGAATGCTTGGATAATCTGAGCGCTGATTCTCATCCCACTTGTTAACTTTCTAAACGTGATACAATGATAATTAAAACCTTAAAAAAACAGGACAAGATTTTTTTTAGCCACTACATAAGGTAGTCTTAATTCTAGATCCGAATTTCAAAAGTCTTAAGTTTTTAATAGAAGAAATTAAAAACATCGTGAATTTTCGGGCGTGAATCAAAATAATGCCTTTCGTGAGCAGGCGTGTCGGGTCGATTTAGTAGTAAGCGTGAATGGACGTGAATATTATTACCACCGTGAGCGGGCGGGCCGTAAATAAAAAATTAGGCCCGTGCCCACCTCTAATTTCAATAACGAAACATAAGGAGACAAATATGTTGTGGCCATATTTTTATAAAAAAAATGATACTTATTTCGTGGTTTTCAATAAAGTTTTCGAAATAAATATTTTGATGTTTAGGAGTAAAAGAGATTTTATAGCTCTAATTTATGTGTGAATACCTTAAAAAAATATTTTTTAATATTCAAATTATTGTTTTATAAATTTATTTTTGCCTGGCCCAGCCTATAAAATAACTTCTTACAAGTTGTCCAACCCAGCCCGTAATAATATTTTTGTAAAATTTGTCCGATTTGGTTGTTTTTTATGAAGGAAAAATATACCTAATTTAAAATTAAAAATTTTTTTTAACACATTTTGCCCTAGTTACACAGCCACAGCGTGGCTGTAATTTTTATTTGATCCAACCTGCAGACCAAACTCTCAAGACAGGTCAACTTTTATATACCCCACTTATATAATTGAACCTCAAGCCTAGTAAGGCACTTCATAAACTATATGAATTAATGTAACTTTTAATTGGTAAAAATATATTTAATTTATACCTTGTTGATGCCCACCTAAATCGAATGTAGTGAATTTCATGCCACCCATTGAGAGTTCTTCCGATGCTTTGATTATTTTAATTTAAAAATTAATAAAACGAATGAGGGGTGGGGGTAAGTTTATCACCAGAAATCAATATAAAACGTTCATATATTTTTTTAACATTAGATCAAAATTTTAAAGTTGCATGTTTAAAATAAAATTTATGGTTACAAAAGCCCACAGAATAAAATATTGTCATTTTATTATAAGTTGAGTCTAAAACATCATTTTAAAAATAATATTTTCAAGCAAATTCAGAAAAAGTCTCCTTCAGAAGCAATCATTATATGTGATATTGTATAGGGAAGATCTGCAGGATTATTTTTTTGATTTTTAATGAATAACTTCATAAAATAAAGGGATATTTTTGGGGTGATTGGAGAAGAATATTTTATTTTTTAGAGCTCAATTTATATTTCAATACTCGAGATAGTTATATTTTTAATAGGGGGGCATCGATATTAAAATGGTCGGGTTATAAATGTATATATCCATGAATCGGCATAATGGCTGATAATTTTTAATGCATACCATTTTGGAATTAAGAAAAGTTAAAATAAGTTATCAGTGTCATTCCATGTCAAATCGATCAAAAAAAAAGATTTTCGAGGGAAACCTTAGAATTTGGGTAGAATTTTTTAAACAAAATATGGAATATGTAACTAAACAGTAATCAAATTTTAGCCCATTTGTTCAAATTTTTGGTGATATCAAGAGTCAAAGTAAGGAAATGATCTATTTTTAGGCTTATCGATTGTCAAGATAAACTAAAAACTACAGAATATTAAATAATAAATTTAACCAAACCAAAGTGTATCCTTTTTTAGTTTTTTTTTATAAATGGGATAATCAGTCTAACCCTATTCTAAAGTTTAAAATCCTTGTAAAAATAGTGAATTTCCCCGATTTTTATAACATTTTAAGCAAATATCACTAGCACCAATATGAAGTGAATAATCTAGTGGAAATTTCCACGAGGTTGAAAAATAGGAATTTCTATCAGCAGTATTTGTGTAGGGATTTTATACATAGATAAGTCCTTAAAAAAAGAATCAGCAACCTTTAAAATATGTATCTTATATATATATACAAGCATCTTATTAATGATATCAAAAATATATGATATATAAGATACTTTTTATGGAAAAATTTATTTATTCCTTCTATATAAGTCATTAAGTCGATGAGGTCAAAATCCGTGTTCACAAAAAAAATCAATATCATCGTTTTCCCAATTAACTGCTATAAGATGACCCAACAATAAGAGTAGAAATATATGGGGAAATATCATATTAATTTTTTTCAATGAACTGAAAGATAAATTCCAATGACTTCAGATTATTTTAGAAATTTTTTTTTAAATTAAAAAACACTAGCAAACCATAATAATTAGACGAATATAATAAAATATACTTACGATATACCATTTATATAAATATAAAAACAAGAGATATTATAATAAAAAACAATTTTATAATCAACAATCAAAATTATCTAAATATTAATACTTTTATACCAAGTAGTGTGTTCAAAGAACAATCCAAAATGTTGGTCCATGAAAAAAGTATTAAAAGTTTATATTGATTTTTTTAAAAAAAGTATTTAAAAAAATCTGTATCCTTTATCAAGAAAATGAAAAAGATTCTTTTGAAAATTAATTATCTTAGATACAAATATAAGTATTTTATAAAAAAAATGCCAAAAGAATAGAGTAAAGACAGAGTTTGAAAAAAAATATTTAGGAAAAAATCTTTGGAAATCATAAAATTGAAGATTTTTTTAAGATCAAAATCATTTTTTTAAAAAAATTTGTGATTTCATTGTGAAAGATTTTATATACATAAAATTCACAAAAGATTCACTAAGATATTTTACAAAAAAAATTTAGGTAAAATTCTATCAAAATACTTGTTTAAGCATAAATTTTTGAAATCCGATTTAACTGAAAATGTATTTCAGCATACATAGGGTACCCACATTGTGAATTTCAAAGAATTTTGCTAAGAACCTTGGAACTACTCTTAATTTAAAGGGATACAATTTATAAAATACACAAAGTTTATGGAGAAAATTGTTTGAAATTTGTAATTCACAAAAATATTTCACAGATCAAAATCTTTAATTTTCTATTTTTGAAGAGTATTTCAAACTCTGGTTATAGATATAAAAGGATCTTGTATCTTAGATATAAGTATTCCCCATCCTGTCCAATGCTGATTCTATATCTGTATCTGGAATACCAAGTTTTGCAAAATTATATTTATGCAATATTTTAATTTTTTTCAAGCATCCAATCTCAAATTTTTTTTTTTTAAATTTAAAATTTTGCTTAAATGTGTTTTTTTCCCATGAAAGTAAAAACTTATTGTTTTTATACAGATATATTTGCATTAGTAATATTTGCTAAGAAACTTTAAATTGGAGAAACTCATAAATTTTTGGAATAATTTCAATAGAATGGGTTTAAATGAACCATCACATTAAAAAAATTATAAGGCATTGTATACTTTATTCTTATATTATAATCATTATTTATAATTCTATAGGTTTAAGAAAATCTTTAATTAGCATAAACTTATACTTTAATCCTTGATATTACCAAAAATATAAGAGCTTGTTCAGTTTGTACACTACATCCAAATTCCAAGGGATCTAGAGAATTAAGATCTATTTGACATGGAAAACCCAACAAAAATATTTTAGGGAGGGGTCACTATTAGAAAATGAAATCATCCTATATTTTGGTTTAGTTTCTTACAATTTTTTGTTAATCTAATTTTCAAAAATTTTTTAAATGGCCAATTCTAATTCCTCTCTATAATAATTGTTTTATAAAAAGTTATAATGTTTATATAGATATTCCAAGATGTTTATGGATAAAAAATTATTAAAATCTGGTGCTGATTCCAAGATATTTCCTTTAAAAATCAGGTCTCATTTGAATAGAAGCAAAAATATTAAACTTTTTTAAAGATTTCTGGAAAAAAAACCATCAGAAAAGTTCTGTAAAAAAAAATTCCCTGTTAATCCTAAAAGAACTCCTAATTATAGTTTCTCTATATGAAAGAAAAAATTATTTTCTACTTTATTTTTTCTAACCTGAGCCTTTGATTTTGAGTTAATTCCATTATTTTTTAAAGGCATATATATAAGCCAACCAAATTTTAGGCCTCTAATATAATGTGCTACAGTATACATAAGATAGAAAATTTTAAATTTATCAATGGATCAATCATGTTTATAAAAAAAATTCAACCCAATAATAATTTTGTAAATATTTAATAAAGTTGAATCAAAACCAGGGACCCTAACCGTTATACGGTTCAGTATGTAAAAAATTATAGTTGTTATGTTTTGGTTACGGTTCTTAAGAAGAAATTTATAAAGGTTCGGTTCGTTTCAGCTAATTATAAAGGATCATTATGGTTAGAATTTTTTTTATTGAAGCAACACCATCTTCTAGTTTATTTTTATTATAAGCATCTATGAATTATTTATTCAAAAAAATAAAAGATTCAAAATAACTCATTTCTAAATATATTATTTGAACATATAAGTAATATATTTTCTAATATAAATGGATTCTTTTTTGTTCATTGTGACTATAACACAAATTTTAGCCCCGAAAAAGCCCTTTCTACAGAAACTTGTGTTGCGGGAACCCCCAGTACTATAAGAGCAAGTTTATATAATTCTGGATATTCAAATTATTTCCATTTCTATATAAAAACTAAACCATTTAACCGTTTTTTATAAAGGTTCTTTTTACTCCTTCAAAGAATAATTATATCAGTTTGGTTACGATGATGGTTCAGATATATATACCAATTTATAATGGTTTAATGGTTGGTTACGATTCACTCCAGGTCCCTGATTAAAACAATATATTTAATTAATTTATAAGCAGCCATTTTGTTATATTAATGTAATAGTAGACTGTACATGTACAAAAATCTATAGTTTAAAATATATTTTGCTATTTGTAATTATTAAATAAAAGCATATAGGTAATATAATAAGGTTTATAAAACTAACATAGTATTAATCAAATAATAACTGCCTATGTTTTAGCTCATATTTAAATATATAAAATTATATAACTAAAAAAGTTGTATTAAATTTTGAATAAGTTATTATAAATTTACTTGGGTGTAAGGTGGGTACATGTTGGCCCATCTTATCATCTTTCAACATGTGTAAAAGTGTTGTTTTCCCAGCATTATCTAACCCTAAAAATACAAGCTTCCCATTTTTTTTATATAGTCCTATTTAAAATAAATATATCAAATACTGCTATTAAAATAAAACCTAAAGAAGTCAAAATTCCGGTAAGCCACTCCCATAAAAACATTCTTTTATTGAATTCCAACCACTCTGATAATATATTATTTTATTTTATATTGAGCACGGCTGACGATTTAAGAAAAATTGTTTCGTGTGATTTTCAAAAATCAACAAAATATTGAGGATTTTAAGATTAGAATTAAATTCTTAAATTCTAGATCGATTTATATATGAAATTATTACTATATAAACAATAATATAATCAAATAAATTGTATGTATTTGTATTAAATAAAATAAGATATAATTGTTCATTTTTAAGAGAATATATTTCAAGTCATGAATTCAAACCTCTCACAAAAAAATTAGAAATTAAGTAGGGATATCAAATGCGACTAAGTCCTAACATGTGATGAAACTATCAGATCTTTTATTTAAAAATCTGTCCCCGAGATTATAATAGGTAAATTTTTTAAATATAAACGAGGTTTAAATCAAATCAATTTCTTGAAAGTAATCCATCCAAAATACTCAATAACAACGTTTATAATAGTATACCAAATTAATATTTGTAACCTCCATCATAGGAATATTGCTGATTGGGGGGGGGGGGGGATCTCTATTAAGTGGGGTTTATCCTAATAAATTTTACTGGAAATCTTTAAGTTCACTTATTGTAGGCCTTAAGCTGTGCCAGTCATTAATAAAAATTATTATATTTTTCTTATTTTTCTTTCAAATTTTTGTTTAGAGTGATATAGTTCGGGCAGCACTTCCGTGTAACTGGAATCTATTTGTGTAACTAAATTCCTCGAATTTGCTTTGATGCAAACCTGCCCTTATGGCCTTTCTAGTAATCCCTGTAACACAAACTTGATTGCAACGCGAGAATCGAAGAATAGTCCTGGCCAATAGCTAACAAATTTTCCTACTAACAAGTTTTCACACTTTTTATTTATTTTCCTTTATTTTATATTTTTTTCCTTTCAAAACAACGACTAACTTTTTTTTCCCCTTTACGTAAAAACAGAAGAAAAAACTTTAAAAAAAAATAATAATAATCGTAATGGTTTTTATTTTCTTCTTTATATATATATATCTATTTACTACAACAAAATCTTAATAATAAATAAAAAAAATAATAATAGTACTACGCACATAAGAAATAAAAAAAAATCGATATATATCTATTTTCTACAACTAAATCCTATAAATAAAATGATAATAATAATATTAGCTAACAAACAAAAATATTATAAAAATGAATTTTTATTTTAATAATGATATTCCAACTCCAAACACTACAGTGCACAAATGGGGAGATGGGAGTAAGCGCGTTGGGGGGGGGGGGGGTTTCGAGGAAAAAATCATAAGAAATAATTATAATTTATATAATATATTCGGTACTCATTCTATTTTTACAATGAACTTTTATCCATTTTAAACGCACCCTAGAATATTTTTATTTAAGGTTTAAGAATGACCTACCAAAAAATAACTTTTAATGGAAATTATTTGTCGATTGGTAAATTATACACAAAAGTAATAATTTTTGTGTATACAGCTGGTGAGTCAGTGTGTTGAGAAATATGGATTTATAGTTAAGCGAAGGGTTGTGGTTCGAATTTTAGTTAGAAACATTTATCGGACTTTATTCTGAAGCGAACTAACATGACACGAGTAATTAGTTAAGAGTTAATAAAATAATCTCGAAACTATATATTATTATTTTTTTACATAAAAATAAACAATTTTACCCTTGCCCGATTGTATATTTTTTAACCTAAATTATATTAAAAATTTTCTTGTTATATTATTTAAAATTATAAATGCCCCCTTACCATTTTATTTAAATTAGAATAATATTTCTTGAGATTTTCTTTTTCATTTTAATAAGATTCATTTTTTAAACTTAAGCATATATTTATTAAGGGAAGCCCGAAAAGATTCCAGCCTAAAAGCAATTACCGAGGAATCAAAGAATTTGAGGATTTAAAAAATTTAACGACCTCTCTTGAAAAACGCATTTTTGCTGAACTCGCTTTGAGTCATATTTAAAAAAAATTCCCTAACTATAACCAAGTACATTTTTTAATTATGAATTAATCGATTTTCATTCTATATTTAAAAAAGCTGAACCACGCAAGAATATTTAAATAATGGTTTATATCCGTTCACTTATAATTTATTATTTCGTTGATCTGGAATTTAATAGATGAATGATTTATTGTTCTGGTTATTCGGCCGATTTGTAACGTTGTTATGGTTACATTTGCTACAGTTATAGCACTAAAAAGTAACTGGTTTCCGTACATTTATATTTTTTAACATTAAAAAACACTATATATTTTGGAAATAAATATTTTATTTTATGGTCAGTCAAGCAAGAGTAAATGCAAAATGACATATTGGATGCAGCTGAACGATATTTTCTAACCGATAGCTAAGTTTCCTCATAGCTTACAATTAAATAAATAATACATAGTTTAGGCTATGTCCTTTCTATTTCTAGTAACAAGTCATATTAATAACACTGGATATTTGGTAATAAATAATCCTAAGGCCGATAAATCGCCCTATTGTTAGCCTATGATTTATCGAATTTCAATACCTCAAACCTTTGCTACTATTTTTTTCCTACTAGCTATTTCAATTTTAAAAAAATGATGGGAGTTTTATTTTGAAAATTTTTAATGGATTGTGCCTTTTTTTATTAAAAATGTGGTAGGATTTACAACAATCACAAAAAAATTTAAATGTAATTGAAAATTAAATAATAAATTGGTTACAATTTGATGTGCATATCAATTTTTTTTGATATCATGTCCTAATCAAAACCTCGATTTAAAATTCAAATCTTAGCCCTTCCTTAAAAATTTCCTTTACAATCACACTGGGGTGTTTTCATAAGGTTGGGAATGGGGTCATAACAACCCTGAAATCGCTGGCGTGAAAAGATATTATAATTTATTGTATTAAAATTTTTAAAATAATATTTCCAAAATATCATAATAATATATATGGGAAATTTATAGTGTTTTTTTAAATATAAATTTATAAGATAGGATAAAATTACAAGTAAAACAAAATGGTATGATATTCATATCAATATATGAAAATATACATTTAAAGTCGTTATTATTCAAATTCAAACACAAAAATATAAATATTTTAGAGTAGGATAAATATATCAAGATAATACAAAATTCAGGCGATGGTTTCTAGTATATGGAAATATTGTTATGATTTTTATTTGAAAATCATATATAGATAAATAACGTCTGATATACATTAATATCATAAATATAATTCTATTTGCTTAGATTTTTTTATTGATATATTATCAATTTTAAGGAGTGATTTATAGTCAGAATATTTACCTTGAAAGAAGGGTGCATATAGATGAGTGAATGGTTAAGAGAATATGAAAATTTTAGCGATAAAATCTCCAACCGAAAATGAATATGGTTTTATATAAAGTGAGGAAAAAGCAATATATATCAAGGCAGGTAATAATTCAATAATTTATGAATATATGTGTTGCATGTGCATCCAAAAGATAAAATAGGTTTAGTATCAATTGCAATATAATATTGAGATGAGGAGAATAGAAAATAGTTTAAAACAGACATTTAATTTATAAGATTATTAATCTCATAATAAATATAACTCAGCTCTATACTGTACATACCAAATCCCTTAATAACATAATTAAACTAATTTTACGTATATTGATTATATATTGCCTGCCAACTGCTTCAATTGGAATTTCCTATTCACTTAAAAAAAACCAAGTAAAAAAGAATGACATCATTGTATTATATAATAATTGTGTTTTGCTTATTAAATAAAAAATTTTATTAGCGAAGTAACAATATCCAAGAGATTCGTGATATAAAATCAAGGCATGTTGGGATCACCACCCGTAGGGTCAATATCATAATCTGTCTTGTTGCTATATGAAATGTCTAATTCATCGTTACGATTTGTTAAAAATGTGTTCATCCTGTAAGGCGAATTCATATAATTTGAAACGTTCTCGAAATTGCTAGCAACTATGGGAGAGAGGTGTGGAGGAGACGAGAATGAAAACCCGTCAGGCTTATCTGCGATAAAATTTGGTTTAAGGTTTAAATAAGATATTATTTAAATATAAGAAAAAATTTCATTGTCATAAATTTAAATAGTCTCTAGCGTTTGGATCTTAAAACTAAGCTAGAAGGAACAATATATTTATTTTTATAGAAGGAAAAGCTGCTTATAAATGAAATTTACCTGTGTTGAGTGGCTTGGATAATTTTTCACTGTTAAGAGCCAAAAAGGAGGCCAAATCTGCCGCATTTTTGGTTAATGACGAGTGATTTTTGTTGTTAAATAAATGTGGCTCATTATTAAAATGTTCCCCATATTTGTGGCTGTTGTAATTAAGATTTGTTGCTAAAGATTTGAGTAAGTAATTATTGTCACAATACGGGGGAATAGGGGGTGAACTGTCGCCACCGGGGCCTGTTTTAAAGTTGTAATTTTGATTGATGTGTTGATTTGTTGCATGATTATTTTGATTATCGTAGTTGACGTCGTTAATATTTGGCAACGAGTGAATCGAATTGAGTTGCTCAAGTTTAAAATGGGACCGATCAGAACCACCGGAGGGTATGTACCCAAAACGATTAGAGGATATTGCTGAACCATTGGAAGGTACTTGTTCGATGTATGAAGCACCATCGTCGTTTACATTTATTTGGCTGTTGATATTATTAATATTGTGATTATTCTGGTTGCTATTATTGAAATAGTAAGCCAAAAAATTTTCGAGAACCCCATTGGTTTTGTACCCATTGATCGTGGGGAGTGGAGGGGGAGGCATAAGCAGGCTGTTATGGTTGTTATTGCTACGAATATTCTGGTTGAACATCATAGGAGGCGGTGGAGGGCTAAGATTATTACCATTGCGAAGTATTGAGTTGTTGGCATCCATATTAACATTATCTTGATGAGCAGAGGTTGAATTGGTAAGTGCCGCCCTAAGGGATTGGGCCAATTCTCTCATATTTAATGCAGCAAATGGGTTGCCACTAAGGGATGAAGATATATCGTTAAAATTAAAATTAGGCATTTTGTTTGTTGTATTCGAGTTAATCAAGGCTTGTGGAGATTTAACGAGCATGGGCGAGTTCAGGAGATTTGTTACTACGTTAAAATCCCTGTGGTCATAATTTGCTGACAAATTATCAGGGCAAAGAGATTTGTGGGGAGTTTGATGTGAGTTAAACATCTGAGAGAAAGGAAAATTGGGATTCGTAGAATTTATACCATTTGTATTTTGATTGTGAACGAAATTATTGGTATTCATGCTGGTTAAAGCATTGTTTTGACATTGTGGGGATGTAGAATGGATATTGGTGTTGGGCATTGCGGCATTTAGTTGCTGATGTAATTGAGAAAAAAGAGGATTTTGTGGTAAGAGCGAAGATAAATTGTCTGTAAACATTTTTGTATTTACGTAAAAAATATTATTATAAATTGATGAATAGCTTTGTTCAATTTTAAAAATTACAATTCAACTTAAGAATTTCTTGTTATTAAGTAGGTCTATTCAATGTGAATAATAATCATTCTTATGCGATTCTTTTAAACGAATTATATAATATAAAATTCGTTATTATGTCAATCGAATAAGAATTAACTTATTCGATTTGTTTAAAAGTATCGAATATGAATAATTCAATAATCAATTCGTTTGAATAGGCCTTTTATTAGAATATTACGAAAATTTGTTATAAATTATAACATGTAATAAAAATTACTCAGAAATGTAGGTGTTAACTGTTGTTTTCCAAACTGAGGATTTAGAGGGTTTTGTAATTGATTCATTTGAACGTTCCCAGCAGATAGTTTGCTAAAATTATTTGCTATGTTGTGTAAAGGGGATGTCAATATATTGTCTCGATTGACAAGATTAGTTTTGTGATTGTTGAATTGAAGAAAAGTGTCGTCCTTACTCCTTGTTTGATATTTATTGGCATTGCTCATGGTTGGATTCAATTGGGAGTTAAAATGGTGATTCAGCTGTTGATTGAGATTATTTAGATTGTTCAAATTATTCAAATGATTCATTTGACCCAAATGCTGGTTCATTTGATTCAAGTGATTAAATTGACCGACGAGAGAGTTGTAGTAGGCGTTGTTAGCCAAAGTTTGTTGTTGTTGAGAGGGTGTTTTACTACTGTTACCGTTGTTATTAGCGGCCATTAGCATCATCATAGTGGCAGCAGCGAGGGCTGGCGAGAAAAAATTAGGGTTTTGACCATTGTTATTAACATTACTAGAGAGGGGCAGATTATTTTGTAGCTGGTTATTTGTACTGATTAAGTTGTTTAAATTATGGTTTGGGATAGTTGCCAGAAGGTCGGACGGAGTGGCTTTACTTTGAAGAGGGGGTAAAGAGCCTAAGGCGGATAGATCGGAATGGGAGGGAAGATTACCAGGGTTATGATGAGATATAGGAGGAATTTTTTCAGTGTTTTGAAGACGTAATTGTTCCAACTGTATCAATTCTTCAAGAGCTTTGGTGGATTCGTTCCATGGGTCAAAACCTTAGAATAATAAACGTTTTTTTTATAAGATAGCGATTAAATATATTTATAATATATAAATTAAATAAGAGAATTATACAATAATTTCAATTTTATGGGTATATAAAAGCTATTTACTAAAAAAAAATCAAGGATTTTTTAATTATAAGCAAAGAGATGGAAAAATTATATATATAAACCCAAATCATCTTCGATGTGCTTGACGGATGCCCCTTTCTCCGTTGATTGGGGGCTTTGAGAATTAAGACTATTGATCATGCATGTAGTATCGTAATTATTATTGATATGATTGACTGCCGATTCGCGTACCGACGGCCCAAATCCAAATGCTTCTTGCCAATCAGGGGGTTCATTACTCGATATATTATTAACGTTAGTTTTATTATTCACATTTAAATCGCTATTTTTAATAGGAATATCAGGATTATTTGAAATGAGTACTCTTTCAATTCTGTGTTCTGGTTCAGCTTCTGATCGTACATGTGATTGGGATTGAAAGGACTGAGATTTTTGGTATTTAATATTTGCATCGTCATTATCCAACCCGAGTGGAGTGATATTAGAGTCGCAAGCGTGACTGGGAAGTAATTTGCGTTTCCCGTCCCTTAATAACAAAACATCTATACGCTTTTTGAGTTTTCCAGTGACTGGCATAGATTCTTCATTGAAATTATCATGGTTGGAATCATCGTTGCCCTGAGTATGTGAATGTGCCTGACTCTTGTTATAATTATTATCTATATTATAAAAATGAGTTTGAGTTTTGTTTGTAAAAAATTTTTCGGAAAGGTTCAATGAGGATTTAGAAGAGTTTTGGTTGTGGTGAATATTTTGCGAACTGGGTAGATTAAGGCTATTCTGAGATGGACAAGGACGTTCGTAAGAGCTTAGGCCATTGACCAACGGTCTAGGTCCATCATTTTCTATTTGGATAAAAAAAGACAAATAAGATATTTAATTAGGTGCTCGATATGAATAAGAAAACTTATCTTAAAGTATCCATAATTTTTTTAAAATAGGAAGCAGCTTTATTAAATTAATTTGAACAATGTTTGCATTTATCTCAAAAATTAAACAAATATAAAGGTAATTGGAAAAAAACCTATAAAGTAAACTACTAAAAAGCAAAAAAAAAATCTCGGGAAAAATATCGCAGGGAAAAACCTCAAAAATATCAATTCTCCAGAAAACTTGAAAGCATTTATTTGATTTTCCTGATTCTTGATCCAAACCAAGGTCTGATTGGGGTAGGGTCAAAACAATATAAATTAATGAATAGTTTTGCTTAATTTCACCAAAACTGTGTATGAGATAAGACCTGATAAGTAACTGAGGGTAAGGGATAGAGTTATACTGTTTTGTGAAACCAGTTTCTTGAAAGCTAAGAAAAAGAGATAGGTTTAAAATGTTAGTGAGATATAAGATAGAGTTAATATTAAAAAATAATTTAATAAAATTTGGTTGTTCTGTAAATTGCTATATGTTGTGCATTATCGTGTCTAATTGAATCAATGCAAGCATTTATGTTTTTTTAGCTGTATCTTCCTTTTTTACCTCTATTAGGGTGTATATTCGAAAAATTAGATCTTTAAAATTTTACATGATTAAATATTTATGAATATTATCTTTCAACCACTGATAATTAATTAAAAATTCTATACCATTAAATAATTTATGATTAAATTTGATTTATTAAGTTTATAAAATTTTCGAGTTAAAAGGCCAAAAGTCGAATATTCATTTATGACCTCCTATTAAAAATTTGAGTTATAATATATAATTGCTGATTATGAGTTTTTTGATAAATTTTATAACAATTTCACCTTAGCAAAGCTTATGTGCAACTAAAAATAATAAATCAGATGTTGCATATTAAAATGTGAAAAACAAGCTGAACTTCCTTTATGTTATGACAAATTTTTAAGTCTGGCTCAAACAAAGCAAAATGGAGCTGATTTTGCTTGCTAGAACAATATTAAAACATTCCTAAAAATGGCATTAAATTCACATCTATAGCGAACTATCATTTAATCAATTGGTGGTCATTTTAGTTAGTTTGAACCAGGCCCACTAATATTATTAGTTACACTTCAAACATAAATGTTGAATATTTAAAATCAAATAAATAACAATAAGACCAAAACAATAACCTAATATATAATAAAAACCCATAAAGCAACAAAAAATGAAATAGATATTAAACAATTTTCCCTTTATACGATGTTAAAATAAACTTAAACAATTGTGGAATAAACTTTTAAAATATAGATTCAACCTTAAAATTGATTTTAAAAAAATCATTTACCTTAATTCCAGATTTAGATCGTGATTTACCCATTAATTTTTATTTCGAATTATTTATAATCTTTTTTTAAAAAATCTCATATCCTCAAAATTTTACAATCATTTCAATTATAAATATATGATAAATAATACTTATTTTTTTTAATTTATTATAAATTGTTGTGAAATAAATTACCATTTGTAAATATTAATCCGAGCAAATGAATTTTACACTAATTTTTTGGATATATTATGTTTTTTTTAGTTTTTAATGATATAAATTGTTTTATTAAGAAAATATTTAAGCTTTCCCCTGGATTTATTAGGAGGATTGATTTCCCTGACATATTTTCCCCTATTTTCCCTCCCTTAAATATTTTTGCAAGGGATTAAATTTCAGGAAATCAAACCTGAACTATCAGTAGATTGTTTGTAAATACTGATTTCGCTGATTAGGCTTCTAATATCGGAATTGCTTATGAAGCGTTCTCTATTGTTGGAATTGGCTAAATTTGTTGAGCAATGTGGAGAAGTTAACGTTTGATTTATATCAGAAATATTCCTTTTTTGGGGGTATATTACAAAATATATTTATAAGTAAACTACAAGAATTATAATAGCATCCTCAGCTGTCAAAAATTAATCTTTTAAAAATAGGTCGCTCAAAACATCAATAAAAAAGAATTTTACCATTCATCACTATTAGTTGACGGGAGTCTAGTAACCTGACTCAGCAAGACTTCACTTTGCATAGATTCAGTTCTGCATCTATTTCTATTATTCCCGTGTTTGAAAAACTCATCCCTTTCTTCCCTATCTAACATTACATGATTTTTATCTGAATTACTCGAGTTATTAATATTAAAATTATCTATCCTATTTTCCATGTCGTTCATGTTATAATGTTCGTAGTCTGTGGACTCACGATTAGGGGGCTTAAAGTTGGTTATGTTATCTAAATTATCAAAGCAATCTTCGGCGATATCATAATTTTCCAAATGATTAGGTTTAAAGTTGGTACTGACATCAGAATGGTGGAAAAAGGAAGTGGGCAAACTGGAAGAGAGTATTCCTTCCTCCTGATTATTCTCGAAATCATCCAGGGCTAAACTATTGAAAACATCTCCGAAACTATCTATGTCACCATTGTAATAAGCATTATTTGCAGTCGCGTTGCTAGAGTTGAACAGGGAGGAAGGATGACAATTACTCATATTGTTGTTTAGCGTGTTGGAAGAATTAGTAGATAAAGTGGGCTGAGGCGGTGGTGTCAAGCAAGTTTCCAAAAGTCTCATCTCGTATTCCTGATGTTTGCCAATTTGCATCTCTTCCTTTGTAAAACTAGCGCCCTCTTCCCCCATCTCATGTAGATACATGCAATCCTTGGATGTTGTATATTTTTTTTAAAAAATTCTCATAATTAATATGAAACATTATAAGGAAGAATAGTAATATTAAAAGAAAATTTAAATAATAAAATCAACCCCAATATTTTTAACCCAAATAAAATCCAGACGCAAGTATTATATTATATATTTTTATAAAAAAAACATGTGATACCGTTTTGGGACAAGTGGAACCCTTGAGAAAATGGCTGCAATATTTGGTTGTTCCAAGCGAGGCCTTTATAACTCGCCCATCCATGCTGTGATTGTGGTTAATGTGTTCGATGGCCTTCAACGCGTCTTCGCTTTTGTAAAACGTTATATAGGCACTAGCGGTGGGACCCTGACGTACAAAATAATAAAAGTTCACCATATTTCGATTATTCATTTTTTTTAATATTTATTTAATCGAGGAGTTAGATAAATTTAGGCCTAATTACGCAAAAGTGTGGCGGGTTATCAAATTTGGAAAATTAGTTTATAAATATGTACCGTATGGTGATATTGAATCCATTGGGATTCGAAATCTCTCGATTTTAAATATTTAAGGAGGATTTAAAATCAATTATAAATGCATTCCTATACGTGTAGAGTAGTGTTATAAAACGGCCCGATTTTTTAAAACGGCTAACCCAATATCTTAGCCATAAAATATTATGGAACCCTGGAGATTTTGCTCCGAGATGGCTGAATGATTTGGACAACTATTAACGAAATCTCGAAGATTGAGTAATATAACTTTGGCTAAAATCTTATTTTAAATTGGCTAAATCGAGCCGTTTAACAACACTAGTGTAGAGTAACTATCCTATGAATTTCAGAAAATTTTGTCAATAAACTTGTGTATTTTTAAATTTATATAAAAAACTATAGAAAAATCAATATAAATTAAGGACAATTCTAAAGTTTATGTTAAAATTATTTGAAATTCAGAGTGCAGGGCTCTATGTATGCTAAATTACATTTCTGATCGAATCAGATTTTTTTTAAATTTAAAAATCGCCCTCATTAAATAATTTAAAATCGAGAATTTCGAATCTCCATAAATTCCATATTACAATATGACATATATTATTTCCAAAGTATGGATCTAAATACAGATACAATTATTCAATTTAATACTTATATATAGGGGTTGTGGTTGTTCTCGAACAGAAACTTTCTATGAGAACACAAAAATTCTTAAACAACATTTTATATTTTATTCTCATCCAATTCGAACATCATATAAAATATAAATAAAAATATGTCAAAACCCCTATTTTTACACAAATTCTCATTTAAAACGAGCATTAATTATTTTAAAAAATTTTTGATAAATTTATTTGTTTAAAATAATTTTGCGCATCAATCGTATTATTTTTAATAATTAATAGGCGTTATGGTTAAACAAGGATTTATATATTCCTTTACATGATAAAAATATCCATCACAATCTTGAACTGATATCTATAGATTTTAAAGGAAAAAAATAACATTTAATGAATATTTATATTTTTTTATTATTATTAGTCTTAATATACATTTAAATTATATGTTCATATGAAATAAAATGAATTTTGTATTCAAATATTTTTATTTATAATTAAAAAAAGAGTTAAATAAAAGTATATCAAAATGCATCTAAAAACAGAGAAAGATACCTCTAAAATAGTATCTATATACAAATACTTTTTAAAAGGTGTATCTTAGAGATACCTATTATATTATTGTATCTAGATACTAAACAACTCTGTTAATTTCCATATAAACAATAATTGCCCGACAATGATTAAATTTTTATTGAGTTACAAAATTATATTTTTTAAAATTTGGTCCAATATATAATTTTTAATATAGAAGGTGTAAGAATATATTAAGTTAAAATGCCAGCCAATGTTGTAATGGTTTTAATTCTTTATCTATCCGAAAATATATTATAAAATAGAAGCAGATCTTGTAAATTTATTGGCATTCAACTTTGCGATTTTTTTATACATATTCAATTCAATTATTACTAAATTTTAACATTAAATATACTTTAAAAATATAAGCAAAAAAGATTTTTTTTTTAAGATGAGAGATTTTTGTTTATCTAAAATGCCAAAATCTTTTATAAGTAAATCTTTTGTAATTCTCATGCATAAAAAACCTTACAAGATTGAACTAAAAAATTTTTTAAAAATTAATTTTTTTTCAAACTTTCGATTGGATCCTGGTCCTGATTACTAAATTTAAAAAAGGTCTGGTTTTTAGATTTGTCGAGGTTATTGGGTTCCGATTCCAAACTCTGCTGATATTAGTATTTTAAATTGGGTTCATTTCATATAAATTTTAAGTGGTCCTGATCTGGTTCATAGATTTGACCCAATCCAGAGAGTTTCCGGTTTCCAAAATTTGAATCAAAATTGTCAGCATGATTATCATTATAAGGTCCTAACTCCAATATCGATTTGTTTTACTGAAGAGTGATTATTTTTCTAAAAAAGTGGATAACATTATAGTGAGAACCCTATTTTTTTTATATATAAATTATTTAAGGGTTAATTTATTTCTTTTCTTTTTAGTTTTCACCTTTTTCTGGTGGTAAGCTCCTTCAATATCACTATCCACTTTATGTTATGTTATTCATGCTATTTTTATCTAATATATACTCTTCATATTGGCTCTAACTTTATGGCCCCATTGAAGTTTTGGCCTTTCTCTTTTACATTTGCCCATCACTTCTAAACTCTTAACCTTATTTCCTATATAGTTTATAGGCCTTTTCATTGTGTGCCCATACCACCTAAGTCAGTTCACCATTATCTTAGTCTTAATAGGCACTACCTTTAAACTTCCTAGTATTCTTGTACTTCGCACCTTATCCTTTCTTGATTCTCCAGCAATCATCCTCAGTATTCTCATCTCCATAGTTTGTAACTTATCTCGTCTGACTCTTTCGTTGGCCATGTTTCTGAACTATATAGAATAGTTGGTTGTACTATGGAACTGTAAATTTTTTTCTTCAATTTGTGTGGGATTCTTTTGTCAAAGAGCACTCCAGATAAAGATCTCCACTTTAACCACCCTTGATTAATTTTACTCTTTATCTCTTTCTCTATTGTCATTTGTTTGTATAGTGGAGGCCAAATATTTGCAGCTTTCAATTGCAGATATCGCCATTCATTTATATCAATGCTCTCTGTTTCATTTCATCTCCTCCCATCACCATATACTCCGTCTTTTTTCTGTTTACTTTTAGTCCTTGCTTTTCTAAGATATGTATCCAACTCACTAATCTTTCCTTCATTTCATCATTGGATTCGGCAAGTATCACAATATCATCTGCAAATATCATATTCCACGGGACTGTTTGTGGTATATACTGTGATAATACATCTATTACTGTTATGAAGAGAAGTGGGCTGAGAGCCGACCCTAACTCCCTCGGCTATTGTGAGGTCTGCGGAAGTACTAGTTGTGTACGGACCATTGTTGTATGGCCCATATACATATCCTGTATTATTCTTATATATTTTTCGGGAATCCTTTTGTGGGGTAGTGCCCATCAGATAAGTTTTCTTAGGATTCTATAGAAAGCCTTCCCCTGTAATTTTGACAATTGTGGATCCCCTTTATTTTTGAAGATAGGAACTAGATAGCTCAGCCTCCATTTTTGAGGAATCTCTTCGTTGCCCAATATTTTATTGGGCAGATTTGTGAGGAAATGCATCTCTTAGTGCTTTAAGGCTTTCTATTGTAATATCATCAGGACCCCTAGCTTTGTTGTGTTTCATGTTTGAGGCATGTGATTATTTATTGTTCCGTTACTGGTTGTGTAAGGTTTTGTATGGGGAGTGTCATCTAAATGTAATAGGTGGGGATTAAAGTTGAGAAGCTCCTGAAAATATTATTTTCATCTCTAAATTATTTCTTTTTCCTTTATTAACAATTTCCGTCTTTATTTTTGATTACTTTCTGAGCTCCGTTTATATCTCTAGAATTCTTTTCTCGCTGTTTAGCTAATCTGTATACTTTATTTTGCCCCTCTTTAGTATGTAGTTCTTCATACATTCATCGTATGCCATTGCTTCTTTGTAGCTATCTCTTGGACTTTTTGTATTTTGTCTTGTCATCTGGGTTTTTGTATTTTTTCCCCCCGTATAATGGCTTGTACCTCTTCATTCACCACCATAATTCTTTGTGTGATTGTTACCTACTCTTGTCAAGCCTAGTGTAGATTTGGCAGTATCTATTAATCTAGATGAAAGGTCTGTCCACATTTTTTCACTAACTTGTGAGGAATTTATTGTTTCGATGTTTGCATTGATTGCAAAAGCATCTGTCATTGATTTTAATCTACCCCATTTGATGCATGGTTCTAATTTTATCTTGTTTAAAGTGGATTTATTTGTGAAGTGTAATCCATTACTTGTAACTTGTGTTGTGCAGCAATATCTTCTCTTGGGATGACTTTGCAGTCTATTACATCTTTTAAGAGAGATTAGCATACCACTTTCACATGTTATTAAATGGCTGTCCTTTTTCTTATAGTAAGTGTTGGTTAAGGCAAGGTTGAAGGCTTGAACAAATTTCAGTACATGCTCTCCTTCATCATTTCTTTCTCCATATCCAAAACTACCATGATGTCTTTTGTAGCTGTTTTTCGCTTTTCCCACATGTGCATTTAAGTCTTCACCTATTATGACTAGGTCATCCTTAGGGATTTCCATTACAGCTTCATCAAGGATAGCTTTAAGGTCATCTTTCTCCTCTTCTTTGCAACCTGTTTGAGGAGGATATATTGAAAGGATGATTGATGACCAATGAAGAGTTTTTTTTCATTAGTCTATCAGAGATCCTGTTAACTTCTACCACTGAGGAGGTTAGATCTTGACTGAGGATGATGCCGATACTGTTCCTATTACTAACATTTCAATTATAGTACAATTTATATCCATTTCCAATCATTAGAGTCTTCTAACCTTTCCATTTAGTCTCTTGTATGCATGCTATATCAACGTTTCTCTTGTTCAACATGGATGCCAATTCTCTCGTATTACCTTTAAGTGTACCAATATTCAAGCTAGCTAACCTTGTTTACTTCACTTTGACCTTTATTTTACTTTTCACAGGATGGAGATCCACACCCTGCGCATCGCTTGGAAGGAACGCCATAGCTTTCATATTTATATTTTTGTTTGTATCTTTCATTTGGTTTATTAAACAAGTAACCTAGCACCAGGCTGTCCAAGCCTGTCGGTGACTGGGGTGACATTTCTAAGCTCAGAAATTCATCTTATCATATGTCTTTACAGATCAGTCATCGAAGAAAATCCTGAAATTTTTTAGTTCCTTATCAAGATTGAACCTGGTACCTTTGGCTTCCAAGCATACATCATAAACCCACTAGGCCACCCTAGAATCTAAGGGATAATATATAAGTTTTATTAAAAAGTGCAAACGGGGTGCTTAATATTTAGTTGAGTAATTGCTTTTATATTTAGCCCTAGGTTTAACTATCTCCAGCCTATACTTTTTGAAAGCTAAACTTTAAAGATAGCATAAATGCACCTCAATGCTTAAGGGATTTTCTTATGCACGCGCCTGTAAATTGTGCTGAATTCACCTATTTTTAGCCTTTACCCAGCTATAGTGTTTGAGTATACGATTTTGACCAAAATGATGTTTAAACATCTATAGATCCGATGTCTAACTGGCGCCAGTTAGGGATTGACATCCGGCCGGTTTCTATGAAAATGGACAAAAAGCATAATTCAGATAATTATTTAAATAAATATCTACAAAATTTAAATTACTCTTTACTACAACGTTAATATTAAGGCATCATCTCTCCTACAAATATTCACTCAGAATCTATATTCTCGAAATTCGGGTTAAAAGAAAGTGCAGTGTCGTTGAACAAAAATTAAGAAATTAACAAATGGGCAAAAAGTCTTCATATTACTATATACTATATATTATAGTCATATGAATACGTATAGTGTATTGGAATAAAACGAACAATTTATATATATTATTCGTAATCGAATTATAGGAATTATTTGTTTTTTACATTAAAAAAAATATTAAATTATATAATATAAAATTTAATTCATTTTAAAATATCAAAATATACAATATAAAATTTAGTAAATTTCACATAAATTATACCAATATTTAAATAATTTGGAACGAGAAGAATGTATAAATTTCTTTAAATAAATGATATTATAATATTCTTTTTAATATAACAATTTAAAATAGATTTATTTATAATAGTATAATTAAATAAGATATTATTATTTATTGATTCATATTGTTAGGGTAAAATATTGATTTAGAGTTAACAAACAAATTGCACTAAAATTGAAAAAAAATATTATCAGATTCGTTTTTAGAATTAAATATGAATTTTAATCGCTGTTCCACCAGAATCCTTGAAACCGGGTCAAAAACATAAAAGCTGGAATAGCTGCCTCCTCTTAAGATTTTTAGAAACCGGAATAACTTTAAAATTTTTCGGGAATGCATATATTTCTGTTTAACAGCATATAGAAAATTCAGAGAAAAGGCCTTCTTTTTTAGTCAGGTTCCAAACTCCAAAGAAGAAGAAAAATACATGTTAAATGAAGATTATTAAAATATATATACAGGATTTAATAATAATAAAAATTTTTAAATTTTCTAAAATAAGAAAAATCCTCATTTTTGAAATAAAATGATATTTTCTTTAAAAAACGACTAAACGTATGTATACTAAAAATGTTTTGTTAAAAAAAATTCTTTACAACACTAAAAAATTTTAATTTAATTTTCGGCTAGGAGATATCCGCCAAAAATTGACGTAATTTTTTCTAAAAATAGGTTAATTCATATCTCATAATATATAAATTAGTTATTTTCTCATCGCTTGATTCGTAAAAAAAAATATCGATCCGCAGAATGTTTTAATACAAAAATATATATATATTTAATTAACATCTCTTTATTATTATAAGGTGGTAGGTATAAATGCGTAAGAAGACCGTTAAAATTAATAAATTTATATATAAACAAAAGGTATAAGTTTCGTATCAAAAACCGTATAATACATTACCACAAGTAAACCTTCTTTATTGTCAACCTTTCCCCGCCCTCAACAAAAATCAGCCACCGTAAACCAAATCTCAAAGTCGGATCAAAAGTTCTATTCCCGTAATGTTAAAAATTTGGGGTAGTTGTGCATTCTATTTAAATCCTTATAATCAAAAAATAAAATCATGCAAACTGCCCTGCCATTCCGAGTATTGCATAACCTGCTAAAAATTTCGTCTAAGCCTAATTAGACTTAGGTCATTTTTTCACGAGCCGTTTCAAAGTGGGCGAAAATTAGCTGATTATGCGATACTATCCCTACCTAATAATTTTTTTTAAAAATGTCAATTTTATTTTCGCCAAAAATTTTATGATTTTAAAAAAATAAAAAAAAACAACTCCAGGCGAAAACGGAACTTAAAATAGAGGTTTTGCATTTGAAAGTATAATATGGTTAGACATCTTGTTCATATTTAAAATATCGCTTAACATTTTTGGGTATAGTAAAATATAGCGAACGAAATTTAGTGTTCTCAAAGAGTAGCTAAAATTTTTGTTTTGACAAGCTACTAAGTAAATTCTTCAGGGATCGTAACCGTAATGATCGATTCGGTTCATAGAAAAATAAAAATTCACGATTCTTCGTGAAGAAGAATAATATCGGTTCGGTTTTAACCTTTTTAAAAACTGGTTAATTTTATTTTCACATGTAACCTTATTAGAATTATGAAAATTGAAGCACATCTTTTAAAATTTTGTCCATATTCCACCAAAAAAATAATATTAAGTAAAATATTTTTAATATTCTTTCGTCAAATTATATTTATATGTAAAAGGAATAAATTGTATGGGCGAGAACATTTCTATAGGCTAACCTTGATGGTTGGCATGATCAAATAGCAATATAACAGAAATATCTGTAAATACTTACTGATACTATCATCAAAATCGATTAATATGCTTTAAAAGAGTTGGGATAATGGTTCAAACCGGTTCACAGACCTTTTCAGAGGTTCGGTTCAGATTCGGGTGACAAATTTTTAATGGTTATTACCGCTTTAAAGGCTTAGTCCAGGTTCGGATCCCTGATTCTTTCTACACCTGCTTCATTATAAATTAATCACCCCCCCCCACACACATTCTTATAAGGACTATTCTTCCTTTTAAACTACCATCTTGTTTGCGAGGTCTCCTGGTTAGATATTATAGCTTTTTTAAGCCAAGTATCATGGTAAAATTTTAAAATATCACATCTCGTAAAAAATAATATTGTAAATAAAGTTTATTTACAAAATGATATCTTTTATCATTTTAATGACTCCATAATGATATCTAGCTACTAAAAGTAATACATTTATAAACGAAAAAATAATAAGAATTTAATGTAGAAAAATTTACCCCATTGCCAGCGTAAGTGGTACTGGTATTAATGACGATTTTATTAATTTTCCCGAATCTTCCAAAATATTCATGTTTCTTGAGAATCTCTGGGTCGGCTAATTTCTGAGTTAGTCCCACGACAAATAATAAATTTTTTTGAACAACCCTATATAAAAATGCGTTATATATTATTTTAATTTTTTTAAAAATAAGGTAACTAATTTTAAATCTGTAACGAGTTAATGTACCTAATAAAGCAGGCCTTTAAGACACAAATTTCTAAAGTAGTTTATTGTTAGTCTACATCTTCGCAAGCAATTAAGCAAATCATCGCGAAAAAATTACATTTGCGCAAAATGCATATGTGATGAATTTTGCAAAAAATTACTTATATTATATTTTTGTGCGAAATTTCGTGAATTCGCATAATTAATTGCTAAGTCAAATAAAAATTAATTAAGCCAGAATTTATGAAAAAAAAAATAGTGATCTGCATCGAGCATAATTTTTCAAGCCCGGCCAATATTTTTTTTAAAAAATTTGTATGGCCCTACCGGATCAAATTTTTCTATTTGTCTGGAAAAGCCCGACCAAAAATAAACATTATTAGTCCGCCCGGCCCGGCTCAAATTTATTTTAATATAGATAAATTTACTTTTTTTTGATTGTAAAAAGAATATTCTACAAATAAAATATTAGCACCTTCTTTCTTGTAATAATTTTAAATTATATCAATTTATTTGACAAAATTCAATGATATCATATTTAAAAATTTAAATCCGGCCGAAATTTTTAAAATTATTAGACTCAAACCAGCCCGAAACAAAAATATTTCTAAAAAATAGATCTGGCCTGATCTGAAACCGGACCGGGCTCGGTACGGGCCGTAATTTGATGATCTCTAATGTATAGGGCTGTGCCGATATTAAATATTGGATCGGCACAGATATTTCGCGTTTTCAAAAATATCAAATCGAACCGATATTTTTTATTGTTTTTAGTTATTGTATATAATCATGTAATTTATAAATTTCATAGTTAAAATTAATGAAAGGAACCAAAATACAATTTATTTGTTTAAAAAAATAGTCGAACTATTTTTTGTTATATTATCTGCAACAAGAAATGGATTTTAAAGTATCTAACGAGTCACATTCATCTAGTATTGGTAAATGGCTCGATTTCGTTAATTTTTAAAAACGTTTAATTCAAGATTTTGGCCAAAAGTAAATTACCCACAATTGATTTTGTCTATAGATGGCAGAAATATTTTGACTTCTATTGGTGAAATTTCGAGGCTTAGGTAATAATATTTTGGCTAAAATTTTGATTTAGTCCTTTTTAAAAAACTAAATGAAGCTGTTAACAACACTACATTCAGCCATAAATATTGCAAATATTTAAAATGA
Source organism: Gordionus sp. m RMFG-2023 (assembly GCF_954871325.1). Lineage (NCBI taxonomy): Eukaryota > Metazoa > Nematomorpha > Gordioida > Chordodea > Parachordodidae > Gordionus > Gordionus sp. m RMFG-2023. The sequence continues at coordinate 46,032,875 of NC_088776.1, forward strand.
GATTATTAACTTTTGGAGAATAAAAAAATAAAATTAATTCTTCGTGAAAGTTAGTTGGTTTTTTTAAAATAAAAAATATTGATATATTTAACATTTGTACAAAGATAGATGGTAATTAAAAATCAATATAATTGTTAGGGCTGTGCCGATTCACATATTTTTCACCGATCCGATCAGATATTGGTTCAAAACCGATCCGATATTTATATTGATTTTTCACCACCCCTCTTTGAACTAAATGTAATTAAGAAATCAAATATTTTTTATGCAAAAAATCGAATTATGCATTTTATTTAATTTTTTTATTTCTCTAATAATTAAAAAAAGTTTACGGATATTGGGTAGTATTAAATGAATTTTTCATTATTCCTCCCCGTGAAATTAGAATCCGCAGATAACGCATTTTGCAAAATTATCTATTTCTTTTGTAAAATATTTCCATAATTCAGATACCATATTTAAAAAAATTCTTTTATTATAAATAATAAAATTGGCGTTATTATTTAAAAAGATTTAAAATAAATAAAACTTTGGGTGTTCCTTTCTATTTTTATAAAAAAATCTTTTAAAATACTATGCATTTATTTAAAAAATAAAATTAAAGGGGTTTTGTGCATTTGCATTTTTTAAAAAAATATTATTTAGAAAATATTATTAATGTAAAATGATATCGGCCATGCTAAATATCGGTGCCGGTCAGATATTTAATGCCGGTCCGATATTTAATGCCGGTCCGATATTTAATATCGGCACAGCCCTAATAAATATCGGATCGGTTTTTTTAGTAATATCGGTGTAAAATTTGTGGACAGACACAGCCCTAGTTATGTATTTATATATTTTCTCAATGCTAATATATATTATATAATATTTTTTTAATGCAAATAAATATTATATAATATTTTTTTAATGCAAATAAATATTTCGTTGTTGTATATCTATTTCGGTGCAATTATTTTCTTATTTAAATTGTATTTTCATTCAAATTCCTTATAATTATTTTGTATATAAAAAAATAACAATTTATAAAATAACTTGCAATGTAACTAGTGATGTAAGTAATTACTGAAATATAATTTTATAATTTTTTTATTAGATTTAATAAAATTTTGTGCCCTGGCTTATCAGAAAATGAATCTGTCATGATTACTTTTTACATTGAAAGGTGTTCTTGAAAATTTAAAGTAAAACTTTAGTTAACAAAATGTTAATGTAAACTTCAAATCAAATATAACATCAACAAATTATTAATATATATGTTTATATGAAAAATTGTTAAATTGCTATAATTATTGTTTATTTTAAATATATAATAGGCTAATGAGTTTTATTTAAAAATTATTAGAATATATATACATATTTTATAATTATATAATAATAAAACTGGTATGATAATTTTATTAAAAAATTTATAAGCACAATGTTGTTATTTAATGTAAACAAAAATTATCAGAGTTAGCAAAAAGTAAAATATAATATTTCAGAGAACCTGAAGATTCATATCAAAGCCCCAATTTTTTTTAACCATTTTAACTCAGATTAATAAATTTAGATTATATTAATCAGATCCCTGGAGGCCAGACCCTAAGACTAGGATGTTTTAATTTTTTTAAATATACCCAGGCCTGGCTTGAAATTTTTTTAAAATACTTGGGCCAGGCCATAAATTTTAAACCCAAATATTTTAAATCATCATTATTAGCTATAAAAATTAAAAATATATATAATATATTTTTTTAGAGATTTTATGGATCAAATTTGACAAGAAGAATATTTATTTAAGTAATAAAATAATGAATATTATTCAATTTATCAGTATATATATATATATATTATATTGGTAAAAGTTAATTGTATATAAAAAACATTTGAATATTATTTCAACAAGAAAATAAATTATATTAAATCAATTTAGTATATATTAATATTTAACCAAAAGAAAGTTAATAGATAAATTTTAAATTATGTTAACTTAGAGCCCAAAACAATATAAAATGGGTTTAAGGCTATTCTGTACAGGTCAAGCCCTCTTCCAAGTCTCTGATTTGCCATATTTAGAAAAGAATATATATATACAATAAAAAAAAACCTCAATATAAATAGTTATTAAGATAACTTTGTAAAGAAAAATTAAAATTAATTTAATATTAATACAAATATTTTTTATAAATATTAATTTAACACAATTCTATGAATGATAAAATGTTATATAAATATTTCAACTGACTTTAATTATTATAGCACAGGAAATATATATGTAATAAAATATTTCTTAAAATCAAGATAATTAATAAGAAAAAAGATTATTTAAATTTGGGAAGGAAATTATATAGGAAATAATTGAGCATTCTATTTTTTCAATGCTTTTAAAATTTTCACTTTTAAAATAAATTAAAGGGCCAAAAAAAAAAAATAAAGTCAATAGCCTTTTTTATCATTATCCTAATTTTTTAATATAAGTTCATTTAAAAATAATATAATTGAATTCACAATGAATTAATATTAAATAACTAGATAAATTTAAATATATTTTTATAATATTATATAAAATAATACTTACCTAACTTGAGATAACATTTTACGATTTTCTGAAACTTTTTGCTTCTTCTGGAAATCTTTTTGTCTCTTTTCATTCTTGATTTTCTGTAGCCTAATAAAATTTATTAACAAATAATTGGTAGATAAAATACTCTTCAGCAGTGAGTGGTTTATATTCTGCAGGATCTTCTGGATATTGCTATTAAAACACCTTTAAAGAAATTAATTAATTTAGTTTACTTTTCTACAGGCAGGGCATAATCCATTTTCATTTGTTCTAATTCTATGCCAACAAAATCTGCATATCTGTAATTAAATATATGAAATAATTTGAACATTTATAGCATAATTAAATTAATCAACCAATTATATTTATAGGCATATACTTGATAACCACAAGTACAAGGGTAAAAATTCATATCGTCTATTTCTAGAGGCTCCATACATAGCGGACACTATGTTTGATTTTATATTATAAAATATAAATAAATATTTGAACCTCTGTTTGATCTTGTAATTTTTCTTGTGCCATAGCTAAGCTCAAGATAAATACTGTCGCTTATTTTTTTTAAAAACTTAAGTGCGCTTTAATCAAGATATAAGTGATTTATATCTCATAAAATTTATATATAAAATTCTTATTAAAAGTTTTGCCATCTAGATTAACTTCACGTTTGTAAAGTAAAATAAACTTTGTGATGTTTATAATTTGGTTATAACTCTAATTCACGGTAGGGTATTGAGTTAAAAAGTGTTAAACATTTTAAATTGATCACTTTATTTATTTTTTAATAATCTCTATTTATCAGGTAGTAAATATTATATAAATAGAGGCTGATGTTATTTAAGTAATAAATTATTAAACAAGATATATATTTAACATTTCTTTATTATATAAACTTAATTCATCTAGTATGAATAATTATTCTGCCAGCTGGTTTGACTCCAGTACCTTCATATAAATTTATTGGCCCCTAACTATGTTTCTAATGGCTGAGAAAAAAAGGTATTGGCCTTAAAATATATTCCCTCCCCCCTCCACACCTTTCAAAATAAATTCTTGATAATTTAAAATTTTATATGAGTTTCTTTCTAAAAACTGCTAACTCGGATATAAAAACTATTAATTAACTAATTAAATTTTTATGCAAGTAGTTATCTCTTCTCTGGAATATATATCAAACGAAACTTAAAGTTTTTTTTAAATATAACCAGAAATAAAGGAAAATTTTAATTAACTGGATTTGAAATATTTGGAAAAATGGATATGTAATGAACTATTATGAATTATAATTTTACATTTTAATAATGATCATTAATGTAATTATTGAAATTAGATATTTGAATATAATGATACTATCTATTTTGGGAGAATGGTAATGTTTATATTAAATAAATAATATGTGGAAAAATGATTGAGGTTTATTGAAATTTGTTGTTATGGTAAATTTGATTAATTAAGAAAAGTAATATTGTAAATATAGGTAGCCGGGGAGTGGGTTTGCCTTAAATATCATTTTAAGCAAAAAACTCCTTCCCCAATCACTAACCTCCAAAAATATATACAATACAGTGGCGTAGCTACGGGGGTGGTTTTCGGGTTTGGACCCCTCCCAGAGCTAAATCTTTTTTCTAGATTATACGCTCAAAAGACTTAAAAATGACTTTATATCAAATAAATGCCATTAGTATTTATATTTTTCTGGTTTTGCTGTTTGTAGAAGGATTCTATATTACTATTGAAATTATTCTGGATAGTACTATTATAAAGTCATTGAGAATAATCTACTAAATTATAATAACATATTATTGATGCATTTAAAAAAAATATATATTATATATTGTAAAAGATATGGTTATGATTTGTAAGATTAACCCGGCCGAAGGCCGGGGGAAAGGGCCGAAGGCCCGTTAAAGGTGGTCTGGGGGCGAAGCCCCCCAGGCTTTTATATGTATGGACCCCTTCTAAGAAAAATTCCTAGCTACGCCACTGATACAATATATCACTATGAAATAGATTTAAAAGAAAAATTGGTAAAAGTTAATAACTTTTTAAAATAACCAGTATAAAACTCAGAATTACTTTTTTAAAATCGAATATAGCCAATGGCCTACATCCCCTCCCCCCATGATTCTGGCTAAGCCTATGATTGTGGAAAATGGATTAAAGATAAATAGGATGAAATAAAAGAAAAATTTGCGAGAGATCGGAAATATATGTAATATGGATATAGAAAGTTTTGTCTATGAATTATAATTATTAGAAAATAAATATAAAAATCTAATTTATAAGAAATATTAAATAAATGAAATATCACCAATTTCTTTGATAAGAATATAAAAATTAAGTTGTTATTTTATTGGCTCTGAGATAGTGTTGTTAAACGGTCGAATTCGGGTCAAATTTTTAAAAATGCCCGATTATGATTTTAAATATTATTATGTAGGCTTCAAGATTTGGTATAAGATGCCAGGCTTACATAATATTGTTGTGGCTAAAATCATATTCGAGTTTTTTTTAAAAATCGACCCAATTCGGGCCGTTTAATAGCATTGCTATGAGGCAAGGAAAATTTAGGGAAAATAATGTACGATAAAGTCAGGGGCAGGATTAGCTTTTTACAAAAGAGGATATTAAAAGGTGCTAAATTATTTTTTAAAAGGTATCTATAAATTTTTTAAACTTTGTTTAGATAAAATTACCCTCCTTTGAGGCCCACTTTACACATCGTGTTTCATAAACATCTTCTGCTATAATTAATTATACTTGTATTTGCTGATCAAATTATTAGGTATTCAATTAATACTTTGTATATCCAATTTATACTTTTATTTATCATATAACAATGAATTTATAAACTAATAATTTATCATAAAATAAAATAGAATATAGAATTCTATAATAATATATATACATACTATATTATATTTCCCCAAAATAAATCATTCTTCAATAAGTATTTTACTTATAATTTATAATCTTAAACTACTACTTGAATGTTTTATCAAGTTGCTATAACACCATTATTCCCCACATTTGATCAGCATGTTTTATAATTCTAACAGAATCAACAATATATGAATATTTATAAATCATGAATTATTCATTCCTTTCCACCAGATTGACTTACTTTAGTTCTGACCCAAACCGGTTGAGAATCTTTAAAATCTCGTATGTTACATTTTAAATCGTGATTCATTTTTGGTAAATTTTGTGATTTTTCTATTTCATTACGGGCATCCTGACTCAATCGAAGCTGGGTTTTGTCTGCTTGTCTAACATTATCTTAGCAGGACTTCGATCAGTGGTACTATGTTCACTTATACGCTAACGCTATGTTACCAAAACATCTTTTAAGGTATATTTAGAATCTGTTCCACAATTTCATACAGTTCTCAATCTTCCCTTGAGTCAGCGAATTATTCTATCAACTTGATCATTCGTCTTAGGATGATAAGGTGGAATAATATATTTTGATTAACAAAACAACTGAACCTCTCGTGCTATGAATCATAGATCTTTGTCGGAAATATTTGCCTTGGCATCCTAAATCTTGCATACCACCCCTTCAAACTTCTAATAATTGTATCGGCAATCTTTATTTTAAAACGAGTTGCCTCTATTAAATAAAAATCAACTAAAACTAACAAATAACAATAATCCAATGATCCTGCCAGGTCTATATGTAAATTTTTCCACGCTTCATAACATACATTCCAAGAGAACAAAGACACTTCTGCTATTTTAGGTCTGTGATTCTGATAACCAGCATAACCATTGACCTAATCTGTATTTTATTATCACAGCCCGGCTACCAATAATATGATTAAAAATATTTTTCTAACTGTCATTCCCGATGACTTTGATGATTAAGTCAGACAGTTCATCTCAGTGTTCTCAGAATAACCATCCTACCATTCCACTCATGATTATCCACTGCTAGTTCATTTGGGGGATAGAAATAACAGCTCGGGCTCACGAATTTATTAAATGTCCTTCAACTTTTTGAATTTGACGAGCTACACTCTTGAGTTCCCCATCTATTTTTTATTCTTATCTTAATATGTCATTCAAATCATTAAGACGAATATGATTAGAATGTTTATCATTTCGATTATTGTATCTTCCTTAATAGATGATCGAGATAATGTATCAGCTATAACATTTTATCTACCAGCCCTATGAGTAATATTGAAATCGTCCAAGCCCATCTTGTTAAAGGATTATTGGATATTTTAGGAAGATATCTTTCTTTGTCAAACAAAGGTTCTAGCTTATGATACGTGATCAAACAAAATTTTTTCCCATAAACAAAATGGTAAAACTTCCTCTTCCAGACAACAAGACGCGTGCTTCTTTATCTTTGGAACGTAATGGTTCTCTGAATCGATAAACGTTCTGGAAATCATAGGCCTAACGTGGATTTTCCTAATGGGGGGGGGGATTAATCGCTCCCATAACCCATTTTGGGCGGGTCTTAGGCCCGCTTTTGCCCGACCATCGGCCGAGTTATTTTCCTAATGGGGGGGGGGGGATTAATCGCTCCCATAACCCATTTTGGGCGGGTCTTAGGCCCGCTTTTGCCCGACCATCGGCCGAGTTTCTAGTCTATATAATCATATATTTACATGATAGGAATTTCAATTTAATAAAAAATTATCTTTATTTAAAATATACGAAATTGGTTAAGAGATTATATCAAAAAATAAGTCTGGAACAAATAGGAAATATATTTTTATTAGTTTATATAAAATATAATAAAATGCATATATATATTATACAAAAACGTGGTAATAATTAATAATTTTGGATCTAATTTTCTTTTAGAATTTGATAATTAATTAATTGTTTCAGAATTAACTGATGTTAATTCCTGATGATTTATGATCGCTAAGCCATTTAATCTATTTTACGAGGTAGTATTTCGCAAATATGTTTTTAGCCTTCGTAAATTAGAGAAAGTTCTTTCATTAGTACATGTCATAATAAGAAGGCATGTTAAAATTTGAAATAATTTTGTAATGTTGGAAAGTTTATAAATGTGTGTTTACAAAGTGCACTTAGTTCAATTCTGTTTAAGCTTGCATACCAATATTTAAATTCAAATTGCTTACAATTATGTCCCTAACATATCTTGCAAAGAAAACATATATAAATAGTAAACTTTATCTCTAATCTCATCCTAGATGCTCAATGATGGATTAGAGGATAACAAAATTTGAAAGTTATTGAGCAACAGTTTATGATTCAATAAGCGTTATCTAATTTGAGTTAAAAAAATATCCATAAGTGGTATAAAAATCTTAATTCTGTAATACTCCTCAACTGATTATGTGGCAATATTTTCCTATGTACTTGTTTTGATATAATTATTGGCATGTTTATTATCATATTATATGAATGCACCTTTTTTGGACCATGTTAAAAATTCTTGTTAAGTTCGCAATCAGCATTCTTTCTTATTTGTAAAATAGCATGGTAAAGTTCCAAAATTAATTATATACATATTTTTAAAATGAAAATTTAACCAGGTTGCAAATTTTGTGCTTTTGAATGTATTTTCTATAAGATAGTATCATTGATCAATAAATTATAATAAAATTTAAAGCAGATCGCTCATCAACATTAACTCAAAAAAATATAAATATAATATTAATATTAATGTTTAAATACACTACCTATTGGGACTATCTGAATGATAGGATCATTTTTCTCTACATAATAGCTTTTGTTTCATCATCAAGAGGCAAAGTTACTTTCTTAAATACCCATCCCATGGGAAATAAGAACAGAGGTAAAAAGCTCATGCCCAATTAAATAAAAACTTGATCATGGAAGAGTTATGTTCGCTATGTTAATTTTATTTTTATTTAGCATTGTGAGTACCTAGAAATAAACATAATAAAAAATACCAGTACAAATACAATCACTTAACAATAAAACTAGTTCTTTATATCAATCTTTGAAAATAATCAATAATCCATTCCATATTCAAATCCATCGTACCCAGATATTTTATGTTGCCCATATCAATATTTTATAATCTTCTTTAAAATATATAATTCACTATTGGTAAAAATTATTTGATTGTCATACGATATTAGATAAAATTAGATATTATACTGTAAATCTACGATAGTGTTAATTTACTAAATTTATAATTTAATTTTATCAATAATTGTATAATTAAATTTTACTTTTATAAAGAAAAATAAATTAAAGTTATTTACTTTATAAAAAATTATATTTGATATATTATATTATTTAGTAATTTTATGTTAATCATAATTATAATATATTTCAATTTTTTCTTAAGATTTATCTTGGACTAATATTTTATTTCTTGAAAATCATTGGTTTCACTATTTGTATATAAATGCTTTTTTCAAAAAATGTATGAAATATAGTCAATAGTTTTAGTTTAAAAAAATATTAACTTTTACATTCTTAAATTATATGCATATATTTTTTGGGGACAGGGGGTAGGGAGAGGACTAAGGAGGATATTTTTTAATAGCTAAATGTTATTCACAGTGAGATTTTTTGGAAGGGTATTGGGGGGGAGGATTTCATGCCCCCCCCCATTGGCCCCGCCTATGTGGAAGCTATTGATTTGTTTATTCTACTAGGTAAAGTGTGTAATATGTACCAAAAACCATATTTATAGTATCTGTTTCAAGTACAATTGGCTAATCAGCTGAATATGTCATTAATATCTTACTAGTTGCCAATAGCGTTTTAATGTCTTCAAAAGTAGTTAGTTCAACCCTAGTTGCTCACAGTAATACAGTTCTGAAATTTGCGGCGGGGGCACGCTATCACAAACCTGGCTGGGTTGCCATGGGTCAGGTATGGGCCTGATATATTTTCTAGAAGGCCTGTGTTAAAAAATTTTTTTTCAAATGGGCTTGTACTGGACTATATTTCTGCACTCTATTATTCTAAAAAGTAGTAGGGGCACGCTACTGACAATAAATTGAGGCAAATTTTTGTTTTATAGTATTACATATAGGAATATTAATTCAATGATATTTTTTCCCTAATATTCTTGCAATGATACTCATTATACAAATTCATCCAATAGTATTTATTCCCAATAAGTATATATAAATCTCCACTTTGTTTTTCCTAGTCTATAAGAGTAGATATGTTCAATATAGGTATATAGCTAATCAAAAGATCTACACAAATGATAGTCAATCTATCCCCCTCAATGGGCGAGTATAGGCTTTATGGTCAGAAATATTAACATAAAATATTGAGATGGGTAAAGTTAAAGCTAATTTAAATATTATTTGACTGAAATAATAATATTTACTTTTGATATTAATGAGTAGACATAGTGCGGACAAGGGGAGAGATGGGGTGGGGGAGTTGTAATAATAAAAATTTGATATGTGTATCAAAATTAAAATATTTTGTGATTATAATAATAATTATATGGACGAGTCTAGGACTTGAGTGGTCAAGAATATTTAATCAACACAAAATATTGCTATGAGTATTAAATAGAAGCTATTTTAAAAATATTTTAACAATTAATAGTATTATGCACTTTTGGTTATAATGGGTTGGACTTGGTCTGAGGGGAGGGAGTCTTTTTATAATGATAAATAAATGACAGGATTAAATATTAAAAAAAAATAAATATAGTAACAAATTCTGTTTGATTGATTTATCACTACTCTATAATCAAATATGAGTGATCTCTGACGATTTTTATTCAAATCATTCTGGTATTTTATTTTAAATTAATTAATATATATATTTTAAGAATATTTTTGAACATTATTAAAGAATGAGAGATAATAATAATTTAATTTATTATAAAATATAAAATTATTATGTTAAATGTTTTAAAATGGCAATGAATATTAAATTACTTTGTATTGATAGTTATTTGAAAGATATCAAGCAAAATTATATCACTTTTGGCGGTAAAGTTATTTGATTGGGATTAGGTGGTTACTTTAGACAAACTTTTATGTTATACCAATATTTATAGAAAATTAACTATTTTTGTGAACATTCTTTCTTATATATGTATAATAAATTTTTTTAGATCACCAGTAAGGCTATTGAGGATTGAAGGCGGATATTTCCCAGGAGAGATTAGCATCGCTCACTGGAGAATTGTATATTTTTAAATTAATTATTTATTTTCAGAATCCTACACACACACTATATCTAAAGGTATAGCATTGCTTCCATCCTTAGGTAAAAAGTCAAGAATGATAATAGGGAATGAGGCGTTGATTCATATTTACAGCGATAAAAAAAGATTGTAATTAATATGAAAAAGATATTCCCATTAAAGCTCAAGACATTCAATTGCAGATAATATGAATTTTGAGCTTATTTTGAGTATATTTAGGGTGGTAACTAAGAAGGGGGTCCTTGGAAACTTAGACCTCCTCAAAATCTCTCCCCCAGTAAAATATTATTGGTTTTGTGATTTCGGCATTTGCATATACTTAATAAAATATATATTATATAAATTAACCTTAATATTTCATAAATTATGCTTTTTAACCTAATTCATCATTTAAAAATCAGTTATATTTTGCTTTTTACATATTTTTTATTTTATTACATAATTCATATTCTAATATTCGATATAAAAATGATGAATAGTTACTGGAATAAGCATCCGGACAAATCTGGTGGATTTATGCGATTTCTGATCAAAATAAGCAAAAAATTATTTTCCCCCTAAACACATACACCAAAAAAAAATTCCTAATTACAATCATGACTTAAAATATTTATATCTTCATATAAATTTTATTTTGCAATTTAAGGCGAACACAACGAATAATAAATAAATCAATGCATCTAATATTAATAAAATACATTTAATTCTAAATAATACCACGCTTCAAACTTATTATAATAAATCTATAACATTTTGTTAATATATTGAGTGATTTATAATAATGAGTAGTAATTTACTATTTTGGAGTTTTTTTTTCTGTAATAAGACTAGTCTCTTTTAGCAAAAAAGGGAAAAATATAAAAATTAATTCGATATTTTTTTTTAGTAATTTTCAACTAAGAAAGGATTCAAGTGTTTGTTAGAATTCAATAAAGAATGGTTTTTATAAGACAAATGAGAATTTGCGGAGGAGGCCGACGATCCATTCATTACTTTATTTCTTCTATTCAACTTTTTCTTCTGTTGTTCGGTTAATGCTAACCTCTTGAAATTTTTGAGCTCATAATCTATATCCCAATTTGTAATATTTATTTAAGAAAGTAATTAATAAAACAAATTGTAAAAATGAAGAAAGAATTATATTTTTATGTTAAAAAAATATTTTAATATTGGCATAAAAAAATATCAAATGAATAATTTAGAGTTTAATAAGATCGATTAAATTTTAGTATCTCCTAGAATGAATATATTTTATAAACTTTCAACATCGTCACTGAAATTCAAAGATGAAGGCGAAAGAGAAAATGGATAATCATTGGAAGAACTCGTGGAGGATAAAGCTTGAATAGTGTTGCGTTTATTATGAATATCTCTTTTAATGACTTTTGATTTGTGGTCATCTAATAATCGTCTTCTCTCGATTTCGTAATTTTGAGTGTTGTATTTGTTCTAAAAAGTTTTTATTTAAATTTTTTTAAATATATTCTACGCAAATTAAAAGTTAAAATTAAGAGTCTGATTTATCTTCTCAATATAAAGATAGTTCCATTTCTAAAAATATACGGATATAAAAATTATTAGAAACTCAAACAATAAATTATCACCAATAGAGGGTTAATATCTTTTCGTGTGTTCCTATTGGCGTTTGCTCTCAGAATTTTTTCGTTCGCGTACAGTTCATCCAATAATAAGGCATCTCGCGAACGTGGGCTCGCATACATGTTATATTCTTTGTTTTCTGATCTATTATTATTATTGTTGTTAGGACTACACCTCTTCATAAATACCGAAGAGGACGATGACGACGAATAAGACGAGTTAGAGGAGTTTTTGATTGGCAGCCTGCGTGATTTTATTCTCATACCATTACTGTTGGACAACATGCCTATAGGGTAATCATTAAACTCGTGTGAGGGTGAAAATTCTAACTCTTCATAATTTCCAGAATCTTCAAACTCAGGTAAACTACTCTTACTGGCCCTATTAGCAACCATTTTTGTAAATGAGGGAGGAGGTGGTGGGAAAGATTCTTCTTCTTCTGTTTGAGATTTGTACATAAAAGAGGTGGGTATATCCGAATATTTTGTTATAAATTTAGCGCCATTATCATGAAAGTTTTTATGTTCATCTTCCATCTTCAGGAGTGATTCGGGTAAATATGTGGGATATCTGTTATGAGAAGATAAAATATTTCCCTGAGACATATTGGAAGTGTAAGCATTTGTCGATTTATCTATGTAAATATCGGATTCATTGAATTCCTCTGAATCGTGTTGTAAATTTCGAGATCTATGTCCTACCATAGCATAGCGTCTATCCGTGTCCAGATCATTTGGTCTAGACAAATGATCCGAAAATTCTGGAGAAAAACGATTGTCGTTATGTTGTAAACCATTGTAAATTCTATTATGGTTTAAATCAAATTCATCTCCGTGTTCCTTTAATAATTCTTGTTGATAAGATGGAAAAGATGTCCTTTTGTATTCATGATCCTCATTATAATTATTATCTGATCTTGGGTCTTCATTATCTATCAAATGGGGCATCTCGGAACTCAGTGGGGTGTGATCAATATGCATAGTTTTGAAGATATCATTTATTTCTGGCAATAATTTACGCATATTTATTCTTTTGGCATATGCAGCCTCTCGATCATCTATGATGTTTTCAGTCCTTAACGGTTGAGATAGTGTTGATGATAGCGAAATCACTAATAAGCGATAAAATATTTATGAATGGATATGTATATTATTTGAATTATATTTCTCTAGATGAAATTTAGGGCTGTTGAAATAGGATAATGTTTTTATAGATAATGTAAATTAAAAGTGTTTATAAAAAAAATTGTTATGATTGTTATTTAAAGAAAAGTTCCATGAGGAATATGAAAAAAATCAACATTGTAAAATCTAATTGATTTATTTTACTTATAAATTCTCTCTAAATATTATACATAATATTCAAGATATTCACGTAAAAATATAATATATATTGGCATAATTATATTCAAATGTAACTTTTCATATCCTTTAAAATGTCTAAAGCAGCTATATTAATCAACATCACCCAGCAGGGAGTTCTTAAGGCTTTGTGTTGATTTTCTACGAAACTGATTGATACTATAGACATCATTTGGAGATATTTTATCAATGAGGGTTGTTTAATAGAAGCCGACACTTTATCCTTGAATATCGACATATCGAATATCTAAAAAAAAATATCCCGTTAATTTTCGATTTTAAATAAGGTTAATTTAATGAAAGGCAACAAAATATTTTACTGAGCAAAAAATATCACAAAAAATTTCTATATCTATACTTTAGTTATCAATCATTTAATGGAGCCAAACTATTGATTAGTAAGCATTCTTAAATATTAAATTCCAGGAATTTAGAAATGGATGACCAAAAATATAAATATGAATCTTTCATTTCATTTTTTTTCAATTTTCACAAAAAATATATTAAATTTATGTAATAGAAAAAAATTAATTAAAAATATGAATTAAATTTTTTAATAAAGGGGGTGGGGGGGGGGGGTAGAAGTAGGGGTATCAAAATATTTCCCAATAATTTTTAATATAATTACTATATTTCGTAAACATTTTTTTTCGGGAATGTGGGAATCGAATTCAAAATGCCGGGGACCTAAAAAAACATTTCTCGAATTCAAGTTGATTGATGACAGAATAAAAATCCTAGTTTGACATCACAGCTGGCTTAGTAGATAAACCTTAGCCGTAGTCGGGGGGGGGCAAGGGGAAATTCCCTCCTTCAAAAATATGTCACTTTTTGTGAATATTATTTTAAGCTAATAAAATTATCCTCCTTAGCCCCCTCTCCGCTCCTTGATTTACTAATGAAAATGACTGCTAAAAACATATTTGCAAAACACTATTTCGAAAAATAGATTAAATGGTTTAGCACTCTTAAATATTCATAGGGAATTAACACCAGTAAATTAATGAATTATCACTAAAAGAAAATTAGATCTAACAATTATAAATTATTACTACGTTTTTGTATTAATGTACATATATGGATTTTATTATATTTTATATAGGAACTAATGAAAATATATTTCCTATTTGTTCCAGATTTCGCTTATTTTTTGATACCATCTCTTGATAACCAATTTCGTATATTTTAAATAATGGTAAGTTGTTTTTATTAAAATTAACCTCCTATCAGATATGGTAAGAAGAAATAAACGCATAGTTGAGAGAAACTCATTATATTGCAATTATAGTTAGTATAATTACTTTAATAGGCTTTTCATATTCTAGTATCCCTTTGGTGTAACTCAACTCATCGGAAAAGCAATTGAGATAAGGTTTATCACTATTTTTTATAATTATTTCACTATTTTTACTTATTCGTTTAGCCAAAATACTTCCATCTTTGTCTAATTTAATTTTGACACCCTATAATTTAATTAATTAAAATGATAAATAAATTTAATATTTATTATTACGGTAAAAAAAGATATATAAATTTAAATGATTGCTCATAATTACATACTTGGGCTATCAATGATTTGACATTTAACGTGTGATTGTCTCTTGATTCATTGTAGAAAGCCCCTAGACCGATTCTTAAAGAAACAAATTTACATACAAAAGAAATCGATATATTAATTTTAGGTTTATTACTAATCCCTTATTGGCGAATGATGTTTTTGAATAGTTTTCCCATTGGTAAATAATAATTGGAAAAATTATTTACATATTATTAAATTTGCACTTTAAATTAAAAAAATTTTTTTTTATTGAATCCGTTCTAAACATTTCAAATATATAAAAAAAAATTTCAATTATTTCACTACAAAAGTTATATAGTATAATAAATATTTATATTTGGAAATGACAAACAATGTGATATATGAATTTTTTTTTATAAAATGATATTTCGGAATTTGTAATTATATTTTATCTCTATTATAATAATAAATAAAGTATTTTGTTATAGGACCATAAAATTTTGAAACAAAAACAGAACGTGCGATTTTGACATCTATTTATCACTTTTAAGAATAAACTAATCAATAAAATATGGAAATGTAATTTTTTTTTTATCAAATAGCCCATTTTGAGTGTGCTCATTTAATAGATTTCTTCCTCTTTGCATTTCATTTTAAATAATACTATTTATTAATGTTCCTTTTTGTTCAAAAATACACTTTTTATGGTGTGGACTATAATATTTAAAAATTATCTTTTTACAGCTTTAATCAGACAAAACAGTGGCGTAGCCAGGATTTTATCATGGGGGGGGGGGGGCTAAATTTTTTTTTGGGGGGGGGGGCTTCGCCCCCAAACCTCCCATTTTTTTGAACACTTAATTGCTTATATTTTTGGATTTGTTAAAATTGTTTTATATTTTCATATAACAAAATTTTCGGGTATTTTATTATATATTTTACATTCCTTTATTTAATCATGTATATATTTTTATTAATTAAAATATTTTTAGAATGTTGATTTTTTAATAATACACATTTTAATATTGAAAATTATAATGTATAGACTCTATTTAAAATAAAGTAATTTTTAACAATTATATAAAATATGTGAAATTCTTATGCAAATAATGGTATTTAAAAAAAGATGATGATATTATCTTATAAATAATACTTTTTTTACAAAAAGTATTGATTATATATTAAAACTAATAAAATTTTATTGCTATTTTTTGATTTAAATTTAAAAAGAGAGATCTACTTTTCTCTGAGATTTTGCTAATTCATCTAGAATCAAATTTTTAATAATCTCCTTATAAATATTCAATAGGGCTTTTAAACATTTGTCACCGGTTGTGTTTCTTAAATAGGTTATTAACCTTTTTAAAGTTGAAAAAGACCTTTCATTAGTGCAGGTACTAATTGGCAAGGTAGCTAAAATAATTAATAGGCAGGGAATCTAAAATGCAATTACACATGGAAAGGGCCTGCAGAGCATTTTTTGGTCTCAAAGGATACCCTATTCTGTCAAGATTTTTATACCAAAATTCGACATCACAAAGTAACTTATCATATGAACCTACTAAATCATCAGCATAAAACTCTGAGATTTTTTTAATATCCTCTCGTGTTTCAAGTGTGATCAACAGTTTAGACTCAACCGGCGAAAGAAAATAAAAGCTTTTTAAAATATAATTATGACTAATAAATCTTTCTTTTAATTGAAATAAAAATGTATCAATAAGGGGAATAAAAATGTTTATTTTATAAAAATTCTCAATCGTAGATGCATCAATATTTGATCGATTGGATTGTCTAGAGACTACTCTAGGTTTAAAAATTTCAATTCCAAACATATTAGCAATCTCTTTTACTTTTTCATATATTTCATGAAATTTTTCATGTACATCCTCTTGCTCTATTCATAATCTCCCTTAAATCCAAATCAATTTTTTGTAGCATTTTGCTAAAATCATATATATAATTAAATAAAAAATAAACTCATTGAATTGAAATTAAAAACTGTGGCTTAATAATAGCCTGCAAAAGATTTTCGGCATCTGCTGAATCTTTTTCCTTGATTGATATATAAAATTCTAGTGCTACAAAGACAACATCAAAAGAGTTTCACCGACTCTTGTCTTTCGATGAATCTGGTCGGACAAAATCTTTTTAGTTATTTTTTTTGATTTTTTGAGTCAATATCACGATATGTTTGAATAAATAATTCTTTTTTTCATTTTTCATAAGGGGGGGGGGGGTTGATTCCCCCCATGCCTACGTCACTGAGACGAAAATTTTAACCATACTCTTAACATACCCCAAGGTGACATATATTATACAAATCGTTTTTGCATGACTTCTTAGTTAACTATAAAATAGATTTTAATGAACATAACAAGAGCCTTGATATATTTTACTAAAGGCAAAATGAACTAGAAGTGATTTTTATAATTTTTGGGTAAAATACGGTTTTTGGCAAAACTCAAACCAGAAAAGTTTTTCAAAAGTTGAACATATGAGAAATTAGATATAAAGATACATCTTCACACCAAATCTAAAGTTTTTATTCTGGATTAATTATTTACGTTAGCATTGTTATCTTGTCAATCAATTTACAACGGTATCAGGCTTTCGAAATTAGTTACATATTTTCTTCATGAACTTTATCACATTAAATTATTTAAGGAAGATGAGATCCGAGAGCACAAACCCTTTCTTTGCATATTTATTTTAAGATGTCTTAATTCATTAAAGTCATTAAGTATTCAAATTTAATTGATATTACTCAAAATTAAAGATCAAACATGTGAGATAATTTTTTTTCTTGCCTAACCATTGAATTCAAAAAAATACTTTATATAAATTAGGGAATCAGAGCTAAGATGTGAGGTTACGAGTTTTGACACTATATTTAAAATCATCTAACGAATTACCGTTATTACCCCCCCCCCCTTTATAAACTATTTATCATATTCATAATATAAAAAAGATTTTATTGCATTTTGCTAATATCATCCATCATACTATAAAATAGACTATGAAGTCTAATTAGGTTATATGACTAGGTTGAATGATAATAGTGTTAATAGAAAATTTTGATTTCTATTTTTAAAAATAGTAAACTCAAAATTTTAACCTTACAAATATTATATACGCTTAGAGATTTCCACATAAGATGGCAGAAAAAGTTAGCTTTATTTAGACATCTCAAGGATTAGATAATATTAGAACTGTATTTTAAAAGTTGGCTAATTCAAAATTGTCCTTAACAACACTAAAGGAGAAGTTAATGTGACTTCGTCCTTTTTTTGCGAAACGAAAATTTTTTAATTTTATAAACGTAAAACCTCTTTTTTCTTTTTCACAATTATTACATTTGATAATGATAATTACTATCTACAAAGAGCGCCCCGGCTCCTTATAGATAAAATTTTATTATAATATAAAGTTACATTTTAATAAAACGTAATTAGATGGTACAAATATGTTAAAAATGTTAAATATAGTTAGCAATAAAGCCAAAAGTTAAATTATACTATTAAGCTATTCGCTTATAATTTATTCATCCAGAACATTTATACTTATTGTTATTTAGTAAAAAATTAGTTTTATGTCTTATTATGTTGTAATATTCTTATTTATTATAATAGATCACGGGCGAGTCTATTTTTTTTAAAAGTGGGAAATTGAAAGTTCGGATATTTAAATATATATTTTTTTTAAAAAACCAAACTCGTAATAAAAACTATTATTATTTAATTTCCAACAAATATATTTGGATTATAAGATAAGTTTCCGAAATTTGGAGATAGAACAATTTGGTTTTCACTTGAAAGAATATTTTTACAGGCTAAAAACGATATAAAACTCTAAAAATCAAGCAGAAATAAGAGAGTAATGACGAATGATATAAGTAGTCTGAGACATCAATAGAAAATTTCGTTTTTAATGAAAATTAGTTGTTATTATGGTAAATTATTCTTATATACAAAAAATAAATAAAAAGTTTTAGGTGGAATATCCCGTCAATAAATTCATAAAAAAAAAGAAACCGGAATCCATCAAAATCTTCTGAAGATCCATTGATAGTGACGACTGGAACTCTAATGTACGCCTTAGCCACTCTTTTATTCCTTTCCATGCATATCACTTTGCACCAAATATCATCGTCTATAGTATCATATTTTTCGTAAATTTCGCTGAGATGGTGCTTATTAATTTAATATTATGATTTTTAAAAAAACTTAATCACTTTTTTTTTTGAAAAAAAATATTTGTAATACATTTATAAATAATACTTAGTAATAATATAACAGTTAGAGATCTGCAAAGTTAGGCCCGATTCTATTTAAAATAATCGGGTTCAGGCCGGGCCTATTATTTTTAAAAAAATTCGGGCCGGGTCGGGTCTGACCTTGGAAATTTTTTAAAATATATTAAAATTTATCAATTTTATATTGAATTTTTTATGTAAAATAAAAATATTTGATTTTATTTATCGAAACTAAACGACATATAACATATATGTCTTTTATTTTGAGTAATTATAAAAATTAATTTCTATATTTAAATAAATTTATGCCGGGTCGGTAATATTTTTAAAAAAAATTGGGGTTCGGGCCGTGCCGGCAAAACTTTTTAAAAATTTTCGGGCCGGGCTTGAAAAATTAGGCCCGATGCAGATCACTAATAACAGTATTTAAAATAATAATATTACGGGATATTTTAGACACTTATGCTATTAAATTTTCGTGTGATTCAATATAAAAATGAATATAAATAGGTGTAGTCTAAATTTCAAAATAAAATGGTCTGAATTTCAAAGTGTTGACTCTCTACACGTACTGGAATACATTCCAGGTCAAATAAAATGTTTCAGATTTAAAAATTTTCCTCAGCAATTGATTTAAAATTGAGATTCCGAATCCCAATAGATTCCACATCCCAGCGACAAATGCATTGTTTATTTTTTATAATTAAATCAAACTTTATAAAGATTGGGATGATAAAGTGAAGAGTAACAAAGGGATGTGTGCGTTATTTGACTAAATAGTTTGGTTCATAATCCTATTTTAAAGCCTTTTTTAAAAAAATAATATTGCAAAGATCGGAGTAAATTTAAAATTTGTATGATTGCAAATTACCTAATTTATTTAAAATAATGATTAAGCTAAACGCTATATAACATATGTCTTTTATTTTAAGTAATTATAAAAATAAATTTCTATATTTATAAATTCGGGCCGGGCCGGTAAATTTTTTTAAAATAAATTTCGGGTTCGGATTGAGCCGGCAAAACTTTTTTAAAATAAATTTCGGGCCGGGCTTGAAAAATTAGGCCCGATGCAGATCACTAAAAAATATTACAGAAACTGGAGCTATGAGGATGTTTGTAGTTTGTTTGAGGTATTAAGAAAGTTAATCTTATGAAGAGATTGGAATTTAGAGGAAACTGGGGTTGAAAAAAAACTCAAAAGTTGATAAAAATTTAAAAATATTCGATTTATCTTAAAAAATTATCTTAACTTAACCTTAAATACATTTTTCAAATAAGATTATAATTGAAAAATTTAACTTATATTTAAAAAATAGCAATCTGATTCTGAACCCAATATTGTTACTTAAAACTTAATTTCTAAAATCAAATATGTTAATTAAAGTATTAAATTAGGTATATATTATGTATAATGGCGAATAATTAAGTACATTGAACATGAACCCATACTTAATATATTTAAAATATTCTTATCCTATATTCTCAATAATTTGCATATTTTAAAAGGATTTTTAATTTAATAATCAAGAAAACATATCTAGTTATTATCCAGTTGTCTCTTGTTTTCGTGACAATGTTATTATATAAAATTGAGTAAAAGATGCTGGATCAAAGTCATTCTAAATTATTAGAGATCTGATTCACATTTGTGTAAACTTAAATTATATTTATCTTTACCGTTTTTCTTAAAATTGTATATTTAGGAATTTAAAATGATTATATCTCCTACTAATTATAATAATAACGACATAATCGCATCTAAATCAAAGATATAAAAGATTAATTTATTATTTTTTTATCTATCAGTATAAAAAACAAAATAGTCATCACATAAATTATTATCTCCAACTATTAATTTAAAACATTTTTTTTTACCTCTTAAAAACCTAAAATGATGATCTGAAAATATTTTAGTGATAAAAAAATAATATATTATATCCCATTAATTTTAAAATGAAAATCCTTAAAAATATTTTCGCAATTTTTTTTGATCATCCATAATGGTCTACATAGCCCTAGGTGTTTTAGGGGTAAAATAAAGTCAAAAGTAAATTTATATTCGTTTTAAAAATGTATCTATACATCTTATTGGAATGTTTTTATCACGAGTCGTCCTTATAATAAGTATAAATAGGTATATGACATGACTATGAGAGTAAATTAATAAATAAGAAAATAATTCATCCAAAAAAATAGTCTTTCTTTCTTACATCAAGTTCAATATCAGGATGACCAAATAAGTAATGCTGCATTCAAAGTGGAGACGGATCCGTTTTTTACATCCGTTACGTCAAAAGTCAATCTCATTAAAAATTATATATATGTTCAAAGTGTGTCCGTTCTGATACCTTCCGTCTTAAAAACGGATCCGGCAAATTTTGAAGTCAAAACATTTTCACTTTTTGATCCGGCTAATTTTAGAAAGCGTTATAAGGTTACTTAAAATTTTTTAAGAAAATCAATATATATATTATTTTTAATGAGATTGACCACTTTGAATGCAGCCTAAATGTTAACACATTCTACTGGGTTTTTTTCAGTTTTCTTTTGAAAATATGATTATGGTTATCTGTTTTTAAAATGCTTCTTGATTATAAATTATGGATTAACAACTATTAATTGTAACCGATTTAAAAAATACAAACCTAGATTTTTAAATTAAAATTATAGGCTTTTGACAACTTATTCCTTTATAAATACTTTTTCCTACAAAAATATCAAAATTGAAACTCAACTAAAAACAGTTCCTGTTCGTCAAACCACACATCTTCGACTTCGGAGTCGCAAGACCTATCTAGGTTTCTCATTCCATCGTTAAAGTCCACAAAGTCGATTGAATTTTCCTGCCTTCGATCGGCTTCCATATTTTTTCCGGTATTGCTATATTTTCGAAGTTGTTGTTTAGTATTTCTAAGTTCCGTTTTATTGTGAATATTTCCGCTTTGGTTTTTGGTTATTGGCAAGCGGTGATTTACATTTCTTTCCTCGTGCATGTTGCTTATCTGGTGATTGCTATAAGTTCAAAATAGTTTTTAAAAAAAGTATTAATATATACTTATTAAACCTAAAAATATACAACTATATATTAGAGGCTGCAGAGTCATCTTTTTAGACTGCCACTAATATTGCTGGGTAATTTTATTTTTCGGGCTCTATTTCCTTCCTCTATGGATGTGTTTATTAATTTATTTTATGGACCAAAGTCAAGTTTTTTTTAAATGATTTAAATAGATCCGTATATAGTTCAGACCGTGCCTACAGATCTTTACTATTAAGGTCTATAAAAATGGTCGACTCTTTATAGCGATCATTCTTGACTCTTTTAGGTCAATTCCACCTCTCCAGAATCTAATAATATCGTCCGCTATATTCGTCGTTTTTCTATGCTAAGCAAAAATTAACCAGCCTCAAGTGGTTTTTTTTAACTTTATTTAAGAGCTACCTTATATATATTTTTTTAATATTCTTATTTCAAAAATCAAAACAGGAAAACGATGTCATTCAATTAACTCTTAATAATTCTTAAAAAAATAATTAATTTTCTTATGAATATAGGATGTTATCATGCAATTTGAAAAATTTTATAAAAAAAATTAATAATATTCTTAAAAAATGTATAAAGAGATAGTCATTCATTACAAAAAAAATAATAAGCTAATTGGGGGGAAAAAAATTCTTAATCATAATTCCTCAAAATCACTTAAAATGAAATGAAAAATAAAAGTTTTTCTTCTTTTTTCATTGTTTAATAATATATAATTTATAATAATCTCTTCTCTAATTTATATTTTATTTTTTAACAAGAAAGTAAAGTGATTTAGAAATAGTATTTAATTTATTATAAAATAATTCTTTAATGATAAATTATTATTATTGAAGAAGATTCGTTTTTTTTTAAAATCCTCTTTTCTCTCGAAAGAATTCCTTGTTTAAAAATTAAATATATTTTTTTAAAAAAAGTGAAAATAAAATATTATTTTTGGTTATCTTTATCATTATCTTTATCCTATATAGATTGATTTTATTCTTATTTTGTTTTTATAAATATAAATAATATACTTTATAGAAATGAGAGGAAACAATGTTTTATGACATTGTTTATCTTATTTTAAGAAGAAGATTTCATACTTACTTTCATTCTTTATATTATTAAATTATTTTAAATAATATAATATTGTATTAGAATTATTTTAAATAATATAATATTGTATTAGAATTATTTAAGATATTTTTTTTTATAATATATTATTTAAATAGATTATCAAAATCGTATTATTAAACTTGAACTCAAAATTGTCGTGTTGTTATTTGTTAATATTATCTTTAGATATATATTGTTCAGGGAGAAAACTTTTTAATAAGATGATATGAGAGAAAAAAAGATATTATATAACTAGTGCTATTTTTGCTTCGAATTAGGTATTTCGTCGAAAGGGTTATGATTAAAATTAATCTCATCTCAATTTGTAGCAATTTATTGAGGGCGATTCCTAAATTTGATCTTATCGGAAATAAATTCCAAATAGAGTAACCTACCTAAACTATAAATTTTAGAAAAGTTTTGATGTGAACTATTAATTTTTATATAAATAGTCTATTTATAAAAATTTAATATAAATTAAAAGAAAAATTTATGGCGAAATTTTCTATTAATAAGAATAGGTTTATACGCTATACAATGTTGGAATTCATTTCTAGTAAAATCTGATATTTAAAAAATAAATATTGACCCTTGAGAGATTTCGAATCACGATAGATGGATACCTAACTAGTACTTATTCCAGATAAACTTACCACGTATAATATATATATCAGAGATCTTAATGAGCAAGGCCGACCTGCGCTAATATAATATTTTCTAGCAGGCCTAAGTTTTTGAATTTTTTTTTAATGAGCAGGACTTGGGCCTAAATTTTTTAAATTTAAATTTAGCTTATTTAAAATAGTTGTTAACTTAAAAAAATATTGCCATTTTTTTCTTCCAATAATAATAAATTTCAGTCTAAATACACTTAAACAATGTTTATTTTCATTAAATACAATGGATTTGAGCTTGGGCGATTTGGGATTGAAACTTATTGTGAGATTGGGCCGAGCTTGGGCCTAAAAGTTTTTTACTGCGAGCCTGAGTCAGGCTTGATCAAAAAAATTAAGGCCCATGAAGGTTTCTGATATATATATTAACCAAGACAAGATTGACTATTTCCTCATCAAATGTGTACATAGTAATGAGCACTGTAGTCGCCATTTTGTGGCCTGCATACAGACTAAAGACAGTTATCTTTCAATATCATAGTTTTGAAAAATATACTATGAAAAAATAGATTTTTTTTTAAAACAAAGATATAATTAGTCAACGTGCAGACTATAAAATGCATCTATAAACTGATATCTTATAAAAAAAACTTTTTATTGCCCTTGGGCGTTTAAGCACTAAGATAAAATCCCTGAACGCATAGGAAACTGCATCCTGCCAAAAAAGAGGCAGATAATATTCTCATAAGATCCCCTTTTTATTAGCCAGCTTGGGCATAAGAAGAATCAAACGTAGTTATATGTAGATGTCTGCAAGCCTCGATCATTTAAGATTTTGCGCAAAATTTCCCGAATAAAGCATAAATTGATAACTATTTTTACTAATTTCCTTGCCTGGTCCGGTGGGTTAAAATTTAAAATAAAATCACAGGATCAAAC
This sequence comes from Gordionus sp. m RMFG-2023, assembly GCF_954871325.1. Lineage (NCBI taxonomy): Eukaryota > Metazoa > Nematomorpha > Gordioida > Chordodea > Parachordodidae > Gordionus > Gordionus sp. m RMFG-2023. Next base: position 46,058,000 of record NC_088776.1, read on the forward strand.
CTTTTATCTTTTAAACGAATTTTCCTGCCAGCACATTTATTATATCTTTATTTATTTTTTCCTAAGTCAATCAAGGCTTCTTTATCTCTTTAATAGCTACTTCTATAAAAACCGCTTAAAATCAATTGTGTTTTAATATCTGTATTATGTATTTGCAATTGGATCATAACATAAATTTTGCGAGTTTACTATTTTTATAAATTTAATATTTTAGTAGCCAGTTCTTAAAATATAAAGGAAAAAATATATTGTATGTGATTTATTTAAATAGTATTAATCAAAATGTTAGCCTGAATTTCAAAAAAATATATCTTGGGCCATTAAAATTTTACGAAAAATCAGAGATTTGTGAGGCCTAGTCCGATTTTTTATGCGTAAATTATCCTACCCAACCCATAATTATTTATAAAGAATTGCTCGACGCGGTCCACGGGGCCGGACTTTTGGACTCATCGGGATTTGCAGATTTCTACTCTGTTGTTCCCATAACACATCAGGATAATACGCTTAAAGACAGATGAAACATATTTTAACGAATGAATCAATGGTCTATGTTATGTTGGTTGGTATTATAAGTCGATATATTAAATGGATTATTATGACATTTTGGTTCCTGCTATCTCCAAAATCTTTTTAAATTAGAAAACATTTAAAACTTTCCAAATTTTAATTAAATCGTAAGTTAAAATTTATAAATTTTATAGAATTATGTTTCGGACATGTTTTTTATTTTTTATTTATTTATTTTCATTAAACTTTCGAAAGTTTAGGAATTTAATTTTTTGATATTTTGGACTCACCCTAAACAAAAACAAATAGAGATATGTTGATATTTAACTTGACATAGTCTCTATTAGGATAGTGGGCTCCATTAGTTTTTCTGGAAAGTTGCATTGCTAGGCTCTATGTTAAATCATTCTTAAAAAAATATATTTAAAAAAATAAATATTAATTAATTTCTGGGTTTTTTAAAAAAATAGTATTATAATGAGTTTAGGTGAATATCATCAAAATTTGTGTTGTTAAAACAGATATTTAAAAACAGCTAACCCAATATTTTAGCCAAAAAATATTACGCAAGCCTGGAGATTTGTTCAAAGATGACACAAAAAATGAAAAGAATTACTTTATGTGGAATCTTTATCTTACAATCAAATAATAGTAATTGTGCATTTATTTAAATTTTTTTAATATATTTTGATTTCATAACTATCTAAGTTCATTTGACAGTTATTTAAAAATTTTATAAACAAGATTGTAATATTGTTAATTCGATCTCGCCAGTTTTAAATTAAGATTTCACCTAAGATAATATTATGCTAGCCTCGAAATTTCCTTAATAGAAACCTTTACCATCTTTGCAAAATCTCCGGACTTGCGTTAAGACTTTTTGGCTAAAATATTATGATAGCCATTTTTAAAAATCGAGGGTTATGTTCTACAAATTTTGGAAGTAATTTGATTATTTTTAGCAGAGACCTGGAATGTTAAAAATTTTGGCCCGACCTGCCCCGGATTTGAAAAAAAATTTATTTTCAAGCCCAGCCTTACCCGGAATTTATTTCTTGTAATTTTTTTTGGCCCAGAGATTTTTATTTTTAATAATTTTCCTGTCCTTCTCAGAATTATAAAAATTTCGTTATTTTTGAATAATTTCTGCTTGTTTTACTTAAAAGCGGAAATATAAGCAGTATAAATGGATAAAAGTTATGAACGCTTCAATCATTATATGAGTTTCCCATATTTTTTAACTGATTAATTGAATTTTTTTTTTTGAATTGTTAGGCTCGCCAAGCCAAGATTTTTAAATTATTGAGCCCAGTTAGGATTTTTAAAATCTTGTTATTTTTCAACCCATTCCGGGCCAAGCCTGCAGGTCTTTGATTATAAATTTAATTATGCATTTAGGCTTATTTAAAATAGTTGGTATTTAATATATTTTGATAATAATTTTTAGTTTCAAACTCGAAATAACATTATTTTATACTCAACATGGGTAAACTCTAAATAACATTATTAAATATTATTGAAAAATTAGATTTCATTTATTATAAGATTTGAATTAAAAATAATAAAGTATAGATTGTGCTGCGTTTTCATCAGTGTATTCAAGGTGAGGGGGAGGAGAGGGGGGAGGTATGATGAAATTCTTCTGAAATTTAAAAAAATGATTTTTATAAAATATAAACAGTAATAGTAGTTAAAAATTATATAAACTCATTTGCTTATCCAGGACTTTGGGGGGGGGGGGGCTGGGCGGTCATAGTAGAAGGGGTTTTCCACCTATTTTATTGGAGGTCTTAGGTCTAGTTATTACAACACTTTTATATATTAATAAAAATAATTATGGATTTTCATCTTTTTTTTTGTAAAAATGCTTTTTCCTAAAAATTTTGAATTATAGTCATTATTTTAAAAGAAATACTAAACTTTTACTTATTTTTTTTTCAAATTATTGTTTATAGTGATATATTGTATATGTGGATGGGGAAAGGGGGGTGCAGGGAGGAAAATTTTATTTAAAAATAATATTTACAAGAAGAGGCAAATTTCTGATGGAGTCAAAAATTCCCACTTTCCCACCCTTTAGTTATGCCCATGCATTTATATTAGTTGTTTTAAGAAGCCGTTTGGGGTTATTTATTTCACAGTGTATTTAAAACCTCCCAAAAACTAATTTAAACAGATATGCATTAAAAAAACACACTATGGGCTTCCTAACCTTTAACATTACTGCTATTTTGCCCGTTTATAACGGAACGTGAAAAATGTTCGGACAAACTCTAATATAATAAATATAGTATGTTGAATATTCGTTAAAATGCTTATCAAAAAATTGTTATGATAATAAACTAGAATTATTACACTGCCTTAAATAGACTAAATTTAATATATATTTTAATAAAAAAAATTAGCCCCTCTGATGCCCTCTTTTGCTCTTGTTAAGACTTACTGATTATTATGGAGTGGAAACAGAATTAATTATAGTATGGAAAATTTGTGTGATGTGTGATCATGCGAGATATGGCAAACTGCAATAGAGATCTGCAAAGTTAGGTTCGGGTGGGCTTCGGGCCGTGCTCGGGCCTAATTCTATTTAAAATAATCGGGATCGGGCCCGGCCGGGCCTAATATTTTTAGAAAAATTTTGGGCCGGGTCGGGTCAGACCTTGGAAATTTTATTAAATATATCTAAATTTATCAATTTTATATTGAATTTTTTATGTAAAATAAAAAATTTTGATTTAATTTATTGAAACTAAACGCTATATAACATACGTCTTTTATTTTATGTAATTATAAAAATTAATTTCTATATTTAAATAAATTCGGGCCTGGCCGGGCTGGTAAATTTTTTAAAAATAAATTTCGGGTCGGGCCGGGCTGGGCCGGCAAAATTTTTTAAAAAAAATATCGGGCCGGGCCTGACTTGAAAAATTAGGCCAGATGCAGATCACTAAACTGCAATAAAATAAAAACCATACTTGATATTTAAATAAAAAATATTTTATTTTGTTTCCCTCTTACTAACTTTTACATTATATTTAAAATAATATATACTATACATTTATTACAATATTAAAATATCGGGAAAATTATTTTGGGAAAGAATAGGCCTTACCCGAGGTGGGTTTTTCCTATGCATGTGAATAATAATTTTTAAAATTTATACATAAATTATAAATGATTTATAAAATATTCATATTATGTAAGAAATAATATTTTAAAAATTTATAATTTTGGTTATATAATAGGTAAACATTAAAATTGTTATATAATTAGCTCATTGGAATCTCTGAAAACTACCAAATACCCAGTAAAAGTTTTATGGTTACATATGTTTTTGTTCAGATAAAATATAATGAATAGGGTTTAATATTTTAATTAAGATACTTGTTATTAGATAACTTTGTTATATCTGAAAAATTTAGGAATTTGAAAAAGTTATTTTACGGGTTTAAAAAAATATATTGTCAAATTTTTTTTAAATTTATTAATGTGGTCAATAAGAAATTAACTCCTAGAGAATTTATACTAAAGGGGAAAAGAATCGCAGTACTCGCGAGAACCCTAGACTCTTCTCTATAATTCGATTTTATCATTATAGAGTCCCTTGAGATAGAGATTGACAAATTTAATCAAAATTTTTAGCCCCAGTCAGAAATTTGTTATTTTATTTGTTTGTTCTTTGTCAAATTGAAAAAAAAATCTAAATAATTTTAAAATATTATTATACTTTTCTTAATAATAGGAATTTAATGGATTTATCCAACATCTAATTGAATGAAATTTTTTTTTTAAATGACAACAAGATTCTATTAATTGTATAGTATAGAATTCTAAGAGTATATCATTTTTAGACACCGAAAGAGGATATCAATTATGATAGGATATTCATGGCTTTATTGAAATATTTCCGAAGAAGAATTATTATGAAAAAATGTAGTATATAGTGAATAATTAATATTCTAATGATATTTTTTTGATCGCAAATAGTTCATTCGAGAATCGGAAATTCCAATCTAATTGCATCCATTTTAAAATAAATTCTAAATATAAAAAAATATATATTTGGGTAAAAGGTGCTTCTGTTTGTATTTTTTATTATAATTATTTTTAAAAATATAAACTTTAATTATAATTTATTAAATTATTTTTCTGACATAACATTTTTTTAAAGACACTTTAGGGCTATATTTTTTTTTAAGACAACAAATAAAATCAGACTCTTTTTAAGAATAATTTATAATAAGATGATTGGTTAAATGGTTAAATTTTTTTTTTATTAAAGACCGATTAAAATCAAAATTTAATATTTCTATTCTTTATTACTTTATTTATTTATCTTGGAAAAAAAATATTTTCATTAAATGCTCTATCTTCGATGCTAGAAGAGTTTTAATTTTTTTTTAAATAATAAATTTACTTTTTTTTCTACCTCTTTGTCTGAAACTTTAAAAATAAATTTCATTTAATAACCCAGTTTTATTTTATATATTTATAATATTTAATATTAAATAATAAAAATTTCTTTTTTATAAATCAAATTTTAATAACAAAAAAAACAAATGAAATCACTGATTTTGATTATCAGGCTCAGTGACAAATAATATCCCTGTTCGTTGGATTATCAGAGTGCCCCATTTATTAACTTACATGCTATAGGTTCAAATTCAGTGTTCAGCATTTTTCCTTGGATTATTGAGTCTGGAGCATTGTAAGTAGACCCAAAACCGGATCCAAGTTCGAAATATTTTGATAAAGATCGAATTAAACCGGAAAAAGTCGGATTGCACACGGGCTTAGAAATAATATTTTTTCGCTTCTTTCGTTTAAAATAAAAGGAATAATTTGGGATTATGGCAAAGCATTTAGTAATTTTTATTTTAAGTTAACAGTTTATATTAATTCAATTAAAAATTTCGTGCTCAGGCCCGAGAAAAAAAACAAGTTTTGTAGTCTACCTTAAGGCGAAAATTAAAAAGATTTTAAACATTTGGCGGGTAAGCGGACTGGTTAAAAAATAATTTTAAAACTGAGGGTAATTAAATATTTCTTTTTTTTATTCTTAATATTGCATATTTTATTAGTTTAAAAATTAAAATAAATAAAGAACTAAACCAACCATTAAAATAATTTTGAACATTTGGCGGGCAGGTGGGTTAGACGTAATATTTTCGACAACTAAGGTGGGGGTGGGGTCAGGGTATATATTTTTAAATTAAGCATGTATTCTCGACGAAAAACCTGATTAAATTAAATCAGTTTGAAGGAGAACACTTTTACCACCTCCATAACGACGTCATCTAATGATACAAATTATAATATCATGTCATTGTACTTTTCGGATATGAATTGTCTAATACTGAGCACCTAATATGAGAAATTTTGATAATTGTGGCAAATGAGATTCTTTTTAAATACAATTTATATTATTTTCAAATTGCGTATAAATTGTATATAAAGAATTTAAATTCCTTTATTATTTATCGCAGATTTGAGCTCGAGCCTTGTTAAGGTTTTGGAGATCTCTCCCTCAAATATTTTAAAAAAATATAAATCTTAACCAATTTTTTTAAAAAAGATTTTAAACTGGCAAAATAAAAAACTTAGTGACACCCCATAATTTATATGCCCCCCCCCCCGAGTTACTGTCCTACTGTTTGTATACCCATAATTAAAACTTCAAACTATAAAATCAGAGAAAAAAACATTTATTAAAATTTAAAATAATTTTGTTTTCAAAATAAATTATAAAGCAAGGATAAAATATTTTATACTTTATAAAAAGATCATTTTTTAGGGGGTGATAGCCCCTCCAAAAACTATATAAAAATATAGTATATTATAAAATGGATTGCAATAAGTATATAAATTTTTCTCATAATAAAAAATAAAAACAAAAAAATGTCATATAAGTATCTATTATATATGACGTAATGAGTTTATAAGCATTTCTTAAATTCTTAGCTTTACGATATGATATGTAACTTTAATATGAATTGCAAATGCAATTTGTTCACGGCATCATAGCTTTTTAACTATCAAAAGGGGGAAGGCTAATTATGGGGTGCTCTTAAAAATGGTTTTAAAAAAAGGCCAAATTGACATTGTTTTGTTACAATAAATGTTGTGACAACTTTAAATTCATTTTAAAAAAATTTAAATAGGGGAAACTGGGGCCTCGAGGAATCCCAATAGGTATTAATAAAATCTGTTTTTAATAAAAAATCTCTTCGTTTCATAGTAATAGATTAACATATTTAACAAATAACTACCTTTTTCAAAATTTAATTTTTTTTGAATTTATTTGGGGACAAATGATCCCTTCTCGGAAGAAGGTGATCCCACGGGCTGTAGTGGAAAAATTTTGTCATTTTTACATTTAAAAAAAATTATATATTTTTTTAAAAATATATTTATTTAAAAATAATATAAAAAATTTTTTAATTCATTATTTCTGGTTTTTTAAGATGGTCAAAATATTTATTAATATTTATTTAAAAAATTATAAAAAGTTCTTTGCGGTTATAAATCATATAAAGTAATACAAAAATTATACATCTAGTTCATCAGAAAATGAAATTGTAACTGCATATTTATAATATAATCACATTTACATATTTTTTGATAAAAGAAAAATTAGCCCATAGCCTTTGTTTTAACTCGTCTTTTTTAAAAAATTCTAACTTGTTGTTGTTAATAGTAATTCTTATATTTAAAAATAATAGGAATAAATATCCCTTTAAGCTTAATATAAAGATATCATCATATTATGTCAAAACTTTTAATTGAAAAAACGAAAAAGTATTATCCAGTCTGCTTTTCTGAATGGAATTCAGAATCAAGCCATAATCAAATTGAGAGGACATGACCTTAGAGCTTAATACTTTTTAAAAACACTTCTGAATGTAACCCCGGGTTTAATGTGTGCTCTTGGGGGTATTATTATAGGAGGGCTAAGCCAACCCTTTGCCTCTCACGCAATAAATGAATATATGGAAAAACATTTATTTGTGTAAAAAAATCTAATTATATTAGTTTATTTAAAGAAGAGAGACCCGCAGCATTTAAATTTTTTTAAAAATATCAAATAATCAGTTAGGAAGCATTAGAAAATGACTAAAGGTGTTTAATATTTATTGCCTTTTCATATTTCTAATTTCATTTTAAAAAACAGTTAAAATTATCCAAAATATTAAAAATATCAGCAGGGCTGGCCGGACCATAAAAATATATAAAAAATAAGTTCCCATTAATTATTTTTTTTAAAAAAAGAAGAAAAAAGTAACACATATATAATTTTAAAAAACTTTTTAAATGTATTTCATTCACATATCAGCAAAACGGCGTGTACGCAGCAGGGGGGGGGGGGAGTGGGGGACAAATTCACCCCCCCCCCACCCCAAGCCAAAAAATACAGATGCCGGATTATATTTTTAAAAAATATTATTGATAATATTAATATTTGTTAATATTTATTCCTATCTCATATATATTTAATTACATTTATTTATCACATTCATCAACTAAGTTATTTTATCAATTAATTTTGATTTCAAGTTTTCCTTGGCGTAATATTTACCTATTATTTTCAAATTTTATTGGCATATTATTTATCTAAATTTCTAGTCAAATAATAATTATCTCTGAAACTCCTTGTCCAATAGGGAGAAAGAAATTGCAAGTTTGTCTAACAAGATCGAGTCTCCGCCATCAAGCAGTAACAGCTTTTATGGAGTTAGAAGAGCCGATTTTTCTTATTAGAATGTATTATTTAATTATAGTACAACTATTTTATGTAATACTTTTCAAAAACATGACATTGACTTGATTAAGAAGATGAGAATAGCGGAGAGCATTATATTAGAACTAAAGGAAATTAGTGCTAATATTGATGAAGAATTTCATATTTTATATGTTATTGTTGAGTCAAAAGCAGAGCTATATTAATATTTGTCTCCTTCGACTTGCAGCAAAGTTCATCGTCAAAACTCTCCTCTCTTAGATACATTTATAACCCAAATAAATGAATGGTTTTTAATTCATCATGCAGCACTTACCAATCCGCATATATTACTCACAAAAGCCTTTCCAACCTTTTTCAGATGGTGATAGAAAAAAATATAAATATTTGTTAGATTTTTAGCATGAAGATGTTAAAGTATCTTATGATGCCTTATTAACTGAATAACTATGATTAAAAGATTAACTATAGTTGATACAGTCCCAAAAAATGCTACGGATGCTTTGCATTATTTCAAACACATTTTAGATTATATTCCCAATGTATTAAAATGGTTATATATAAATTAGTCACTCTTCCCATTATTAAACTAATGAGAGAACATTCTCTTTTTTAAGAAGAATAACAGAGCCCTGCAGAGGTACCATTTGCAGGGCACGGGCCGAATTTTTTTTTCAAAATAAATTTCGGCCCGACTCTGGTTTTTTTTTAAAAATATTTCAGGCCCGGCCTGGCTTCTTCAGGCCCGGCCCGAATTTTTTAAAAATAAATTATAGTTATTTTTGATTTTTATAACTAATAATGGCGATTTCAAATATTTGGTTTTAAAATATACAGCCTGGCCAGGATATTTTTTTAAAAAATATTTTCAGGCCCAACCCGGGTGTTTTTTTTTAAAAAAAATTTGGGCCCGGCCCGGGTTTGTTTAAAAAAATTAAAATAAGGTCCGGGCCGGGGGCCGAGCCTGCAAGTCTCTGAAAAACATACCTATGAAGTATAACTTCTGAAAGTAGATTGAATGGTTTGGATCTTTTGAATATTCATAGAGATTTAACGCCAAGCAAAGGATGAGATAATTGAAAAAATAGTTCAAAACATACAAAATACAATTATTCCTAAGAAACATCTTGTGTATTAATTTATATTTCCAACATTTAAATTTTTTATACTTTATGTATAAATTTTAAAGGCTCAAAAAATTCAAATTTCAATTTTGGGTCATTTAAGTGATTCATATGGTGGTTATATTCACCTTTATAATTTATAATTCACATTTATTTTATAGTTTTTCAATGCCGGTTTATATATAAAAATTTTTTGTAATTCACATTAATTTAAAATTGTGTATTAGAAAAGTTATTAGTCCTAATAAATTTATGCTTAATATTTTTAGATAATAATATTTCTTAAAATTTTTTATTATCCCCCCCCCCTCCGTATGCGCCTGCAGTAAAGCATGGGCTGCTAAACCTTATAAGCACCCAGCAGTTTAGAATAGGAATTAGGTAATATTTATGCAATATATTTTATAGTATATAATCTATTAAATATACATAAATAATTTTTAATATAATATACGACTGAATTAGGTAATTTTAAGTATAATAAATGTAATATTTTTACTTTAATATATTATTTAACTTTTAAATAGCTATGAGAAGTAACATTTGGCAGCCTCTAAATTAGTCTAATTTTGGTGATCCAGGACCCAATGACTTAGAACTGTTGTTTATCCAAACTTTCTATAAAATGCATAATTATATTCGTGATCACGAAATATCGATTCATTCATAGGTAACATGAAGTACATACCAGCCAGAATTTATATAATATTTTACTTAAAAATATCATATTTAAAAAATATATTGTTATGGGAATTAAACAAAGAATTTTTGATAAAATGTGTAACACAAAATATGATAAAAACTAATATTTCAAAAATAATTTTTTTTACACATTATTTCTTATGTTAGACATACAATTTACACCTTTTAGTTATAAGTCGTAAATTATCTCATAAATATGTGCAAGATTTATGATGGAGGTAGATAAAAAAAAATAGATGTAATAAATTAAATAGAATATATATATAATATTTTAATTTCATTTTGTCGCCTAGATTAAAAAAAAATTGAATACATTTTTTTATATGAAAAATAAATCTTTGGGAATAGAATTTGAACATGGAGAGTAAAGCTGGTATTTTTTTCCCAATTACATAAGTTTTAAATATAATAATTCTTATTAACTATCTGATATGATTAAATAGAAAAATTGAAATTGATTTGTTTTGTACTGTATATTTTTTAGAGGGAATCCCCTTCTTACGCCAATGGAATATACTTCCAGGAGTCAAAATATAGGGATCAGGGTATTGGCCTACTTTTTTCAAACCCAAATAAATTTAATTCTAAAAAATTATTCTGGATAAAACATATTATCCTCAAAGAGTAAGCTATTTTATCTTTTTAGAAAAAATCATATTTTTTTTGCATATTCATAATTGACCCACTCATAAAATAAAGGTTTAAATATAAAATTTAAAAATAAAAGTGGGCATTGCGTAAATATAAAATTGCTTTCAAAATTATTTGAAAAACTTTATAAATTTTTTAATATTTTGGTAAAAAAGAAGAATTAAAATAAAATCATTTTGATCTAAAATAAAAATTAAACTTAACCTTTTTTTCTTCTCTTTATAAACCCGATAGCAAAAGATTTAGCGATCTTTCACATCAGTAAATGGGAAAATGAGACAAAATGACTGTGGGCCATGATCGTTTTCTCTACCTTTATAACGCAATTCAGACTCGTATTATACGTTTTATAACTTTTAAAAGTTGTCAGATTATAAAATAGTGTTAAAATTTTCATAGAGTTTATTCGTTGATATTTTTAAAGTTTATACATTTAAACCGAAAAGTTTTCTATTTTTTGTTACTTTTTGGTATGGTAAAATGGTAAATCACATTTTCTTCTGTAAAAATAAAAAGACTAAGACTGTGTCCTGGTTCATCTTATTTTTAAAACTGATTTAATACACAAATCCAAATATAAATTACTGATAAAATATTAAATGTCTATAATCGGCTTAGTCTCGAAAAAGGACTTTATATAAAAAATATAAATTTTCTAAGCATTAAAAGATATATAAATTTAATATTATATTTGACAAAAAATGTTGGAAATATAGATTAGTGCAAAAAAATATTTTTAAGAATTATTGCATGTAAATAAACTTCCAAAGTATTCATGAAAAATAATGAAAAATATAATTAAGATGCATAAAGAAATTTATTTTGTAAAATTGAATCGTCTTTGGGATTGAGCCAATTTTTCAATGATTTTATCAGTTTTGGTATGAACTTCCTATGCATATTAAGAAGGACTAACGCCCTTTTAATCTATTTTCAGAGGTAGTACTTCTCAGGACTGTTGTTAAACGTCACGGTTTAAGCAGATTTTTAAATACGACGCTTAATATTTTATCCATAAAAATATTTGTTACATGTTTGTAACTATATATTCTCGTTTTATATTAATATACTTTTCCGTTTAGAAGGTTTAAGGCGATCGTTTTTTAGTAACGATATTATTATTAACGATATATTTGTATTGTAATAATATATTACAGGGTTTCCCATTCAAAAGGAAAAGTCCCAATCAAAAAGGGAAAAGTTTCAAACATAAAAGGAAAAGGTCCGATCAAAAAAGGAAAAGGGTCAATCATAAAAGGTCCAAACAAAAAAGGAAAAGTGTCAATCAAAAAAGGAAAATTTCTAAAAAGAAAGGAAAAAGTCCGATCAAAAAAGGAATAGTGGCAAACAAAAAAGGAAAAGGTTCAATCAAAAAAGGAAAAGGTCCAATCAAAAAAGAAAAGTGTCAATCGAAAAAGGAAAATTTCCAAAAGGAAAGGAAAAGTGTCAATCAAAAAAGGAAGATTCCCATTCAAAAGAGGAAAATCGTATTTTATTTAAATTTTTATTTATTTTTGTTATCCCTTCTTAATTTATTTCTAAATTTTTGCTATTTCTTTACGTTTTTTTTCTTACTGTATCTTTTCTCAATTTATTTCTAATTTTTTGCGATTTTCTTTACTTTTATTATATCTTCTCTCAATTTATTTTTCTTCTCATTTTTAATTCTTTTGTATATTTAAAAATAATTTATAAATTTAGGTCCATTTTTTTTAACCTTTTCAATCTCGTCATTTTTAATCTTTATTTTTTTGAGCATTTCTCAATTTTTTCTCTTCTCATTTTTGATAATTTTAAAAATAAGAATTTAAAAATGATTATATTTGATTAATTTACATATCGTTTGGTATTACAGTTCAAACTTATTTTATTTTAAAAAGGTACATTATAACCAAAATTTAATTTTTGTCTGCCAAGAACATTAAATATAATTTTAAAAGATAATTATCAAAAATGAGAAGAAAAAAATTGAGAAAAGCTCAAAAAAATAAAGAATAAAAATGACTTAAAGAGATTGAAAAGGTTAGAAATGTATGTAAAAGATTACAATGAAAAAATCATATAAAGAATATTGAATGTATGATGGAAAAAAAACGTAAAGAATTGTTAAAAAAATGGACCTATATTTATAAATTATTTTTAAAAATACAAAAGAATTATCAAAAATGAGAAGAAAAATAAATTGAAAGAAGATATAGTAAGAAAAATAAAAGTAAAGAAAATCGCAAAAAGTTAGAAATAAATTGAGAAAAGATACAGTAAGAAAAATAACGTAAAGAAATCGTAAAAATTTAGAATATAAATTAAGAAGGAATAACAAAAATAAATAAAAATTTAAAAAAATTACTGTTTTCCTTTTTTAAATGGGAATTTTCCTTCTTTGATTGACACTTTTCCTTTTTTGATTGAACCTTTTCCTTTGACACTTTTCCTTTTTGATCGGACTTTTACCTTTCTTTATGGGAATTTTCCTTTTTTGATTGACACTTTTCCTTTTTTGTTGGACCTTTTCCTTTTATGATTGACCCTTTTACTTTTTTGATCGGACCTTTTCCTTTTATGATTGAAACTTTTCCTTTTTTGATTTGGACTTTTCCTTTTTTGAATGGGAAACTCTGTATATGTTGTAAATTGGGTAACGTGATTTTATATGATATACATTTTTTAAATAATTGATTTATTTTGGTTATAAAAGGAGATCTTATATTATAAAATTTATCAGTTAACTTTTCAATAAAGAATCATTTAAAATCTTATATTTAAATTAAATTCATACTTCTAATATACATTATACAAAGCAATACCCTCAACAGACTTCAAATACCCTACTAATTCCTATCAATTCCGACGTTCAAGACAAGCTAATTTCCTTGCTTGGCATGGTGTAGGATAGGGGCATCAGCTTATTGAAAGCTGGTGCTGAGTCTGTCAACCTATGCGCTCCTGGTATGGGTCTGAAGATGAAGAGACGGTTGTGAAAAGAAATACTCGATATTTAAAAAAAAAGCTTTCATTTGTTCCTCCTCAATTTATAATAAAATATTTGATTCATATTCAGAAAAATTATTATTTTTTGTTTAACATTTAAATTTTATTTTATTTTTAATTACAATGATTAGTAAATTAAAGTAATAGATTACTAGAATGTGGTGATATAATTAAATTAAAACCAGTACTGGTTATTATTATTATATTATTCCAATTAATATAGTGTGAGACCTTTCTTATATAAGTATAAGTCAAGGGTATAACTACGAAAAAAAGCTATATTCTATTTTTAGGTTGGTTTTCCCCATTAAGAATATATAGTATTAATATATAATTACGAGAAAGGACTATTATGTATAACTACTAGCACAATTATAGTGTAAATTATATCCTTCTTATATATGTCTAAGTCAAGGGTATAATTACGTTAAAAAAAACTATATTGTATTCCTAGTTTGCTCCCCACTCCCCTTCCAATTTTTTTGATTTGTTTATATACTAATCATTGTTATTTAACTATTTCTTCCAAATATCTTCTAAATTTTTGATAACATAACAAATGTTTAGATCTTGTTATTATATTTGATCGCCTACTTTCCCCAGTTTTTATGATTGTCTCTCAAAATAATTTTTTTTTTCAGAGACATTTTTTTTATTTAATTTTCATAAATAGAGGAAAATATATATATTGGGACAAAATATATATTGGACTTCATATATATCAGAGACCTGCAGAGGCACCATTTGCACGGCCCGGCCCGGCTTTAAATTTTTTAGGCCCGGCCCGGCCCTTATATTTTTTAAAAAATTTTTTTACGGCCCGGCCCGGCCCGGATTTAAAGATTTAAGGCCCGGCCCGGATAAATTTAAAAAAAATTTTTACGGCCCGGCCCGGATTTAAAAATTTCAGGCCCGGCTCGGAATTTTTTAAAATTATATTCGACCTGGTATATACAAAAATTCACCTATGAGGTATTTTACCATATTTTTCAGCGAGTATTATCGTTTATTATTTAAAAAATACATGAAAAAAGCTAATATTTTGAGAATATTATATTCTATTTATAAAAATTATAAAACTGTTATTTATAAAAATGGATATTTTGAGCATATACTATATTTTTTGCATTTATAAAAATAAAACTAATATTCATAAAAATGGTAATAATATTTTGAGCATATACTATATTTTATATTGCATTTAAAAAAAATAAAACTAATATTTAATTTATAAAAATGGAAAATATTTTGAGAATATATTGTATTTAATTTACTATTTAATTTATAAAATAAAAATAAATCGCTATTTAAAAAAATGCATGTATAATAAATAGTATTTTGAAAATATAATCTAATTGCACAATATTAATATAATTTATTTTATAATTTTTAAATATTTTATATTACATTTATAGGTTGGTTTTTCAGGTGTAAAAAAAATTTATTAATCTTCATGGATTTACCATCACATTTATGTCTTTTTAGATGTGATGTACCATGTTTATAATTATAAGATAATATACTTGAACAATTCTTACATTGTACGAAGCCAATGTTTTTTTTATTTTCATCTATGATGATGTTAAATTTAGCCCATATTTCATATTTTAAATTATTATTTGTATTTCTAAAAGAATAAATATTATTTTTAATTTTATTAATTATATCATTAGTATTTTGTGCCATGATATTCCTTTATTTGATTGTTTTGGTAAATATTCTAAAAATTTAGATATGAATTATAAAAAATATATTATTAATACTTGAATATTGGGGCTTATTTAAGATATTCCTTTATTTGATTGTTTTGGTAAAATATGTTGATATGAATTATAAAAAAATATATTAATACTTTGAATAAATTTGCAGGAAATTAATAATTAGATCGATCTGTGGGTGTTAGGTATGTTAACCATCACCCAATATTATATTAATCATAACTATAATATAATATAATCTTATAACCATTAACTCATAATGTAAAAATTTTTATAAAATATTAAGGCCCGGCCCGGGTTTAACAATCTTAGGCCCGGCCCGGATATATTTTAAAAAAAATTTTTAGGCCCGGCCCGGATATATTAAAAAAAAACTTTTTAGGCCCGGCCCGGCCCGGGTATATTTAAAAAATTTAAAATACGGCCCGGCTGGGCTTAGGGCCGGGCCTGCAGGTCTCTGATATATATATATCGAAAAACAAAAAAATATACAATTATATTGATATGCAAATATTAATTTATAAGATATGTTTAATTCTTGTTATTATAGTTTATTACTTACTTTCCCCAGTTTTGATGATTGTATTTTTTTTACAAAAATTAATTTCCATGATCATTTTTTCCCCGATACTAAATTTTTTTTATTTTTTGGAGGTGTTGGATGTTACATGTTTATAAACTATATATTATTTTTAACGATATATTCGTTTTATATTATACTTTTTCATTTTAGAAGGTTTAAGGCGATCGTTTTTTAGTAATGATATATTATTTTAACGATATATTCGTATTGTAATAATATATTATAATGTGATTCTATAAGATATACATTTTTTACAAATTTATTTATTTTGGTTATAAAAAGAAATCTTATATTATAAAATTTATCAGTTAACTTTTCATAATAAAGAATCATTTAAAATCTTATATTTAAATTAAATTCCTACTTCTAATATACATTATACAAAGCAATTTCCCCTCAACTGACTTCAAAAACCCTACTATTTCCTATTAATTCCGACGTCCAAGACAAGCTAATTTCTCCGCTTGTCAAGAATATTATACAAACCTGAAGATTCTGTTCCAAGATGTATAAAGGTTTGGACGTTCTATTAGTATAATCTCATGACTTAGTGAATATTTTCCTGACTAAAATATTAAGTTAGCCTTAAAAAAATTCGCTCAAAACGATTTACAGCACTACATCTCAGTAGTCGCGTAGTAGGAATTTTCTACGGGAAGTAGGGAGGAGGGGGGGGGGGGTAATTTTTTATATTGACATGATTTTTGTTTGAGTATTAAAAATTTATTAGAACTAATCATCATGTAAAATTTATCAGAACCAATCAGATTGGAAAATATGATAATTTCGAACATAAATAATAAAATATTGAAAAATTCAAAATATTAAGAGCGAGTATAATACGGTTAAAAAATATCATAACTATATAAACCGGGATGTAAATTACAATAAAATATAAAATTATATATTTTATAATAATTTAAAAAATTAATCAAAATATTATCCATAAATGTAAATTTAATCTTCTTTGCGATTGCTCCAATTTTTTAATAATTTGTTCTGTTTTGGGGTTTAGGTTTTATGAGTAAAACTAGTCTATTCAATTAATCTTAAAATGTCGTACTTGTGATATAGGTTTTTATTCTCTGTAATGTACAAAAAGTCTTCTCATTAGTGCACCAATTGGTATCATTGCCAAAATATACAATAATTTTAAATTTTGAAAACTTTAAAATATATTTTAAAATATGTAATGTTTCTACTGTATTCTTAGAGGATTATCTATAAATAATATATCTTTCAATTCTGATTGGCCTTCAGACACATTTATATCCTATAAATAAAATTTAGCTCAATATTTAATTTTTCATTATCAAGATTTGATATATCCTTAGATCAAAGTTATAAGATATAGTATCTGTAAATTAGATAGAACCATTTATAAATCAAAAATCGTTCATTAATATGAGTCAAAATTAAATCCAAAGGAGAATAAAAACGGTTATTTTATAGAAATCCTCAATCCCCTTAAATATTGGAACCATAGATCTGCAAAAGTAGGCCCTGGTCGGGCCTATTTTTTAAAAAAAAAATCGGGTGCGGGATGGGCCAGGCCTAATATTTTAAAAATAAATTCGAACTGGGTCGGGTCTAATATTTTTTAAAAAAATTCGGGTCGGTTCGGGCCGGGTTTAGAATTTTTTTTAAATATATCTAAATTTATCAATTTTATGTTTAATTTTTAATTTAAATTTAAAATAATCAATTCTATTTATAGAAACTAGACGCAATATAACATATTTTATTTTGGTAATTATAAAAATTAATTTCTATATTTAAAGCCGGGTGGGCCAATTTAAAAAAATTTCAGGCCGGGCTTGAAAAATTAGGCCCAATGCAGATCACTTATTGGAACCATTGGTTTATCAGTGAAACCTAAGGCTTATGAATCTCAAATTCATATAATTTGGCTTTCACTTCAAAAATCAAATAAATCTCGAAAAATTTCTGGTCGATATTATCTTTTGGTTTTCTAAGTTGTAGTTTAATAATATTCGTGATTCTCATAGCTCAGCCAAATCTGTTTTTTTGAAAAATATTGCATAAATTGTCGTTTAATAAATAATTTCTTAATACATTCCGATGAAAAAAATTGGCAATCATATTAGATCAAATTCTACCTATTTAAATATCTAAACACTCTAGATATTTCATAGTTATTAATAGAGAAAAATTAAATAGAATTATTTTTGGTTGATAAAACTTTCTTATACGTGATTAAGGTTTAAAAAATGTAAGAAAATAAACTTTAACTTTTCGTGAGATAAAATATTAATGTACAATGAATAAATATTTAAATTAATTTTAAATTCATGCATTTAGAATAGATAACCTAATGAATTAGAATACTTTGCAATTCACAATTCATAAAGCCCTTTTGTATTTTTTAGAAAAATTTTCCGCTGACTACGCCTCTGTGACCTTATATATCTTTTTAAAAATTAGATACGGGGGGATCCCCCCCCGCTGGCTACGCGCCTGCTTCTCAGGTATGTTTTTGTTCTTATAAAAGAAAATTTTATTTCATTTGTAATATTAATGAGTAGAGTTACTAAATATTTAATAGTTTTTATATATAAGGAAAATAGTCTATAATTTGTTTGAAATAATACTAACAATAGCATTTTTTGGAACATTATCAACCATGTTTAACCATTTTTACTATAGTTTGCATTCAGATAATAATTTATGAGTTAATGGGACACTTCATTCACAAAATAAAAATCTATCAAATATTTAATTTTTCTCTATCGGAAATGGATTCGGAAGATTCTGTGGTAATAATATTTGCAGATTTGTAAGTGCTGCCTGATTAATCAAGAACCTTTCATATTTGAGTTATAAAAGTTTCAAAAGGATTAAGGGATTTATTTTATAATATTCTTCGACTAACCTGATATTAATATTGGAACGATGGGCTTGCCTTGCTTGAGAAATTTTAATAAATTTTATGAAATTCGTTACTTAGATTCGCCCTAATTTCCTTTGTTTTCAATATAATGCTTTCAGCTATTCTCATAGTTTAAATCAAATCGTTGTCATTTTTTTATATTGTACTTTAGTTTCGCATTGATAAAGTTTCAAATTTGCTCAAACGTTTAATATTCTGTTTTTTTTTAATATTAAAATATTATACCACTCAATTATTATCTTTTTGTGATGATATACCATAAAAATTACTCTTTATAATATCAACATCTTATTTTTAGAGAAAAATGATCACATCTTTTTGTTAAAGTCAAATAATTGATTATACACAAGGATAAGGTCATATAAAAGCGTGTGCGCTTATAAGATTAAAAGATAACAAAGCCAAAAATGAGCGTTTCTATATATTATTTTAAAAACTTTTTTAGAGCATTTACATATTAAAAATATTATCGTCTGCTTTAGTTGTAATAATTCGGAATAATTTTCATAATTTAAAAGTAACGTATATAATAATATATTCAAAACTATCTTGTATTATTTATAACTATATATTTATATTTAAAATCACTACCAAACCTCAATATAATGGTATGTATAGCCCTTTTAATTAATTGAGTTATGTTCTTATTTATTTATTTTTCTATTGTTTACAGGAAGCTATATAGACTCATAAATAAATCTGTTATAAATAATAAGAACCAGGATACAGTTTAAAATATTTTTATAATTTTATTTATTAAGTTTTATATTTATTTGTTATATAATTGTTGTGATATCTAATATATATAATCTCCATAATCAAAACATAATCATTTTCGTATCTTCCTACTGTATTTAAAATTTAAGGAGACTATATAATGTAATGTTAATTTTTTGCTATCTACGAGAGTCGAACCACAAACCTCGCGTTTCAAAGACCTATGCTTTAGGCATGCACCAACTTGAATACAATTAAATTTAAAATATTAATTATATATATATTAATTAATAGCTGATATTTTTAAAATTTTGCCGTTTATTACCATAACTAGACGGTGTTGAAGGGTAATTATTTAGTTTGTGTGTATGGTTTTTATTTTATTTTTAATTTTATTTTATTTTTAATTTAATTTTAATTTTATTTTTAATTTAATTTAATTTTATTCCATTTTATTTTTTTTAATTTTATTATTCTATCCTTTTCTATTTTCATTTAATTTTATTATATTTATTTATTTTTAAATTTAATTTTAATTACATATATTAATTTTTTAACCGAGTTATTAGAATCTAATCAAACGATTGATAAATATATTATAGATTAAATTAAATATAACTACCCTTCCATCGGTGGCACCAGAAGAAATTGCCTTTAACACAGCTTGCTAAACGTTCCTGTTCATCTGATTCAAAATTTTTAAAAAAACAATTATTGTTTAAAAAATAATTGCAATACAGTGAGCATTAAGAGTATTAGAAATATCAAAATTTAAATTTGTCATGGAAATCATATTGGATAAAATTTAAAATAGAGATGCTTGAAGATTTTTAAATTTTAAATGTTAGACATTGGCCTGAAAATTTTTTTTTGCAGACATAGCTAGGCCTGATCAAAAAACTTGTATTTTAAAATGAATTATGTTTTTTACATATATTATGGTCTTTGGCGGGCTTGGAAAATTTTCTCAACATGATTATGAGCATAAACCTGTTGGGAATTTTTTTGTATTAGATATTGGGCATAATATTTATAGGGTCTCAGGTAAAAGCTAATTTAAATATATTTTTACTCAAAAAATAGTATATTCACTATTAGTCCTAATGAGTTGGTCTTGGTCTGAAGTATGATTGAGCGGGATTAAAAAGAATAAAAAATGAATAAGGTTTTTAGAGATTTACATATCTTCAGGCTTGAGAAAAAAATTTAAAAATTATTACGCGTTGGCCAGGTTTGAGAAAAATTTTTTAAAATTATTATGGGTGGGGCTGGGCTTGGAAAATATTTCTATGAATTATATTAGACTGGGTTTAGGAAACCTTTTTCAAAATTGGACGCTTGGAAATTCTATTAACAACTATGGAAGATATTGACCTAAAACAAATTTTTTTGCAGGCCTGGGGACCTGGCCTGAAGGGGGGAGGGGGTTATAAGGAATAAAAAGATATTATTTTCAAATAACAGGTAACAACTATTGTAAAAGTAGGGAGAAAAACTAACTAATTACCCCTCAAAGTCATTCTTGACGGGTTATTAGCTAGCGTTTATATATTTACTGTTCTGAGGCGATATTTTTTTATATAAAAACATACAATTTAATTTTTTAAATATTATTTTTGACTGTTATAGTTTGATATATATATAAAAAAATCACTACCAACTGTTGATTCTATTCTATCAAATCGAACCCAATTCGCACAATTTGAACCTTACCCAATCTCTACATTAATAATACCCTATATTTTAATTGAACTAGAAGAAAGTGCTCCTCTACTTAACATGCCTATTTTATAAATTTTTTTGACCCTTTTTTCGGATTTTATGAAGGAATTTATAATAAATAATTATAATATAAAGTCACCTTTTAGAATAACATATAAATATTCAAAATAATTAATATTTGGCTGAAATTTGGTCAATTAAATTTTCTTAACTAAAGAGAAAATATTACCCAATTTGAATAATTCCAAAATACAAATTACTAATGGATTTTAAACATGCCGAAGATTTATTAATAATAGTTTTAAAAAAATTTCTCAACAAATTAATTTGATTTTGGACAAATATTATGTCTCCACTTAATAAAATTTGATTGACTTCATTTCAGTCAAATATAAATTAATTTTGAGCAATCTTATTTTAATAAGGCTTAATTTATAAATTAGATCAATGAGCATGAATATAAACTATTTACCTGTAAGGTTCTAAAATATGAGGAACCGTCATCTCAACCATTAAATCAATTTACAAATATTGACAAACGCCCTAAGGTATAGAATGTAGATTTATACATGACTCCCCACAAAGTCAATAACGATTTCGCCCTAGAATTTTTACTTTCCTCCCTCAGTAAAATTAACTTTTACCTTTAACTGCTAAATTAACCAATGTAGCCCTAATTAATTATTATCGATACGAGATTAGCATAACATCCAATTTATAAATATAAAATGTGTAATTGTATCATAAAAATAATAAAATTAAATAAAGAAGATAAATATGTTACAAAAACGAGTTAATATATTATTTTAGCATAGAATTTCACTAAAGTAGATTAACATTGTAAATAAATTCAGAGTAAATATGTAATATCCCCATAAGGAAGAAGGCGATTCAATAATCTATTTTTTTACTACCCGGAATTTATTGTCGTGGTACAGCGTCTTATCCTCTACTTACTGATCACCCTGCGTCTTCGTGGTAGAAACCCCCATGTATACAATAAATTATTAAAAAATAGAAATGGCTCTTGAGTTATCTTACCTTATGTAGAAATTATTCTATATTCGAAATCCATAAACTTGTGCAACAAATCTTATAAAGTTGTTTCTCATCAATTATTATCGTGGCAAACCTATACCTCCAACATAAAGTAGAAAAATTTTAAACCCATTTTTATCATATATAAAAAAATTCAAATAGATGTAAACTCTTGTAACATAACCTTAAGTTTCAAAATATATACTATAGATTATTAAAGGTGATAAAAAAAATTTTACAATATATTGCCATGACAGAGAAAGAACAGAAAAAGTAATAAGAGGGAAAGTATTTTATCATTGTTTTCTAAATAAAAATTCTTTTAAAATAAGAAGATAAACGTATTATTATTTGTCGACCTAGAATAAGACTTTTCATTATAAAATTTATTAATTTCCATTTTAAAAATTATATTAATGCAGATTATGTACTGTATTATTAATACAAAATAATAATATTTTTTAATTAATAAGGTAAATTATTTATAAAATAACTAATTTTTTAAAAAAAAATTAAAAAAGAAAGAAGTTATTGCGTGATTTAATAAAACTAAAAGTGGTTTGGATTTGCGTGGTAATCTCATAACATAGTATAGTTTATTTTTATTATTTTATATAATATGTATGGCTATATTATATATATTTTTTAATGTTGAAATTTATATTAATCTTATTCTTTTTATATATTTATTGTCACTTACATCTTATAATAATATAGTTGTGTTTAAAATAAAACAAAAATGTTGTTTAGAATTTTATTACAAGCTAATTTTTGATCATACTTAATTTTTATATTTAAAAAAAATATAGCAGAGCTTAAATAATCATATTTTATGTTGTGTTTGTGTAACATTGCTGCATAGATTTCGATAAAATCTTAATAATTTAGAGATGCCCAATTGTTATATATTTTTTAAGTCTTCTATTCGAGAGGGTTCACTATATATATGTTAGCGTCAATGTGTTTTTTTCGGGCAATGTGTTATTTCAACTTTAAATAATATTTTAAGCGCGTTTTCTTAAATTTGAATTTGCCGGATATATATTCTAACATGTTTAGAATACTTATTCTGAATTGTATAAAAATTTTCCCATAACTTTAAGTCATTTTAAATTTATATAAAAAATCAACAGAAATATGAATATAAATTAAATTAAGTTCAAAAGCATAGCAAAATTGTCTAAAATTCATAGGTAGGTATTCAAAACTAGTGTTGAAAAAAAGTCCAATTCTTAAGACTTACAACTCGAGGCATAGTCATAAAAATGGCTCCGACTCAAGCCAATCAAGGAGCATGAGTCGGTTCGCTTAGTCGGCTAACTTAGTCGACTCGCTGGGTCTGCTCAATTTTTTTTAAAAATTTTTATTTATAATTCCAAACATAATGAAATAAATTTCCGGTAACCATAAGATTTATAAAAATGATCTAAAGTTGAAAAAATAACACATTGCGGGAAAAAAACACGTTGACGCTAACACATGTATAAATTAATTTTATAAACATTGTGTTATGATAAATTATAAGTGTATGTTTCATTTTATTCTGAGAACAGAATTCCACTTATATTTTAAGATTTTTAAAAAATGAAATATTTTTTACATAAAATTTTGATACAGGTTCACGCTTAATATAAGAATCAATATTATAAAAATAAAAACTCTCATTTGATTAGAATCTTGCTGTACGTCCAAGGGTAAAATCGAGGGCATCTATTTGAACACATAACCACGTATCTCTCTTCGGTCCATGTTGGTTTCTTGATATTATACTTGCACTTCCTAGGCTTGGGGCAATTGTTATAATCCATACGATACTTTATATTGTCACATTTGAAAGGTTGGAAGTCATCTAACTTTGATAGGGGAACACCTCCTCGCTTCATCCATTCTAATGTATCTGATATTGGCATTATCCATACATCTTTTTTTTTGTGACTCAGGGCAAAGTTTAAAAACTTTATAAATCCTATGACAGCGTGCTTGGCCTGGAAATAAGAGGAATGAAAAAATAAGGGCAGAGGAGCTTTGTTAGAATAATAGTGTCTCTCGAAGTTGTATTTCATGTCTTCAAAAACACCTCTAGCTGTTTTAGGTTGTGGACATCCATCTACCATGGCACAAGATCTATAATTTATGGCGGTATTTATCCCATTACTATATTTATTTTTGTAGGGAGAAAACTCGGAGTTTATTAGCTCACTATTTCTCTCGATATTCACAAAGCTGCCATAGTAACTTTTATTACCTGAATCATAATTTCTATATTTTAAATCGTAAGGTTCATTATTTTTATCCTTACTATAAGTTTTCTCAAATCCTTCATAATCCATAGTGGATTGGGATTCATTGTCACTTGATAATATATCAAATATTGAATAGTCAAAAGATGATCTTTTTTTCTTTTTCTTCTTGCTTTCCAATACCCCACTGTTGTTTTCGCGGCTTTCAGGTTCTTCCCTATTTAGAGCTTGAAAATATAGCAAAGGAACTTCCCATATACCAGGAAAAGATTCATTGGGGCATTTTTCTATAAGGCAGTTTAAATCTCTAGGAAAATCTAACGTGAAAGGAAACATAGGAGGGTTGACTTCTTGAACAACCCACGAGGAATCATATGTAAAGTTTTCTTTCTTTAGCATGCTAAACATCGTGTTACCGCCTATTTAAATGGAATTTAAAATTTATATTGCAAAATATACTCACTAATTAACTTTTTGGAAGTAATTAATAATATTATTACCCATTCGTAGATAAGGTGCTCTCATTCCTTTTACGTCATTTTTTGGGATATTAGCTAGTTTGTGGATAAATTCCTTTTGCCCCGCTATTTCGCTTCTCCATTCATCGTATGAAGCAGTATTCCAATAAGACTCTGGAAATCTATGGCTTTATCCCCAAAATAAAAAAAGGATTTTATAGTAAAATGTTTAGAAAATTAAAACGAAAATCAGAGGAGCCGATGGTTATTGAGTAATTAGAACATAAAAAGTAACTTAACGTTTAAATATAATAATACATTGTAAACATTTATATTTAGTTAATGATTTAAATTCTGGTTAATTCTCATTTACCAAAATTATTTATTACGCTTATTGTTTATTTTATGTTAATTTCGTGTAGCACAGCACTATGATGACTATTTCTGTTGCCTTTGACTATTTTAGTCTTAACCTAGTTTAAAGCTCAAATCCCATAATACAATTTTTTTTAAATATGTTAAAATACCTAATGGAGTGGGAACCTATTTCGTGACCCATTCTGTAAAGTTGGTTAACTCTAGAATAATCAGTGTAGTCGTTAGACACAAAAAATGTAGCTCTAATTGGGCATCCATTAGGGTTCTTCCGCGAGTCGTGAAATATTTTATTGTATATACTTTTCGAATTTAATAGTAATGTTGATATAATCGATTTATACTAGTATATATGACATCTTTAATGATTTAAATATTTATATTTTTCCTGAATTTATTTTCAATTAAGAATATTCCCTAAACTCTACTTGTTTAGTCAAGAAGTGACTCATTAATATTTAAAAATAACTTTTTAAAATCGTGATCTCTAACACTGTCATCAAAGGTGATCATTATAATTTGAGGCATGTCCTTTATTTTAACATTGGGAGGTAATTCAGATGAAGCACAGCGGCAATGTGGGTATCGACAGTTTTCCGATTCGCACGAATCTTCTATAAAATAGATATTATATGCTTATATAATTCATAAGCGCCCGTTTTAAATCACAAATCAATAAATTTTATCGTATGGTTTATTATTACGAGTATTATCACCGCAGTTAATTTCATCAGAAAGGTCTCTGCAATTGGCTATACCATCACACACAGAATGAATTGGAATACATTCGGAAAATGAATCACAACTCCAATAATTATCGTTACAATTATTATTCTGTCTTTGTGTTATGTTCATATCAAAGTTTTTCGATTTAGACTCCACATTTATATAAAGCTCATTTGATACAGGTGTAATAGTAGACTTTGTTGCAAAAGTACTTGTCATATTTGGTAGTAAAAATTCTTGTCCTATAGCAACTAATGTAAAATGTATTAATAACACATTATATTCTAATTTATGGCCCATTAAATGTTTTCCCTCAATTGTATATTTATTTGGATAAAAAGTTAATGTAATTTTTAATTAAAAATGTGTATTAGCATGAAAATATAATAGTATTTATTATTGTATATACATAGTATGCTAGCCTCTACTTCTTTTAGAATAAATATTTATCTAATCTATAATTCCTTAGCGGGAATAACAAAAATCAGACTAAAATTGTGTTTTCTAATAAATGATTATATCAAGATATAAACCAAGTTTAATATTGCAATTGAGTTCATCAGATCCGTCAGAACATTCCACTAACCCGTTACATCTTCGGCTTATTGGTATGCACACTTCAGTAGCGCATTCGTATTCACCTGCTTGACATTTTGATTTATTAGCTTTTAGTTGACTAAATTTTCCTTGTTATATTAAATAAATAATTTATATTATTTATTATTTAAAAATAACTCTTAACGTTGTTTAAGTCAACATCCTATAATAGCAATCGTGAAACCAAATCTCATTAATAATAGATTCAAAACTGTCTAAATATTTTTAATAACAGAACTTATTTTATAACCTTCCAAGGATTTGCAATTCAATCTTTCATCGGAACCATCGTAACAATCTAACACTCCATTGCAGATGTCCTCAGGGGATACACAAGAGAGTGTGTCATGGCATAATACAGAATCTTCGTAACAAATATCTTTGTTTATATTTTTATAAATTTCAAATCTTATAATTTAGATCTAATTATAAAATATGTAATACCCTAACTTCCAGCTTAATCTCGCATAACCCTCAACCTAACTTACATCCAATTTTTCTATTCCTCACAAAAAAAAATTAACATATTTATAAAAATTTGTTTATAAACTATTTTTCAGGTTTATATTAATAGAATAAAATATAATTCTTAACCTTAGGGATAGTAAGAATAATATAATATAAAAAAAGTATAATATTTTTGTAAAAATATACTTTGTCTCTTTGGCACACAATCATCTGACACATTATATAAAGGTTGTATGCATGTTTGTGATTCCTTGTTAAATATATGATTTTGGGGACAGTTTAGGAGTAAAATGGTGTTGTTTAAACAATATCCATATTTGTGGCAATTTTGCAAAACTGAGTACCTCTTATCCTGGACGCATTTAAAGTGAGGTGTCGCGTTTAATTTGTAAAGTGCTTTATGTGCTCAATATAATAAAAAAATTAATAATGACAATTTATCTTAGTTATTCAAAAGGGAATGGGGTAATTATTTTAAAATAGATAAGTGTTTTTCAAATTTATCTCACGATAATTGATAAAAATTTTATGAAAATATTGTTGAATAATTACGTCTGATTTACAATTCATATTTAGATGTAACCCGAACTTTCGTAATCAGGCAATATGTGAAATATGTTATAAAATGTTTAAATTTCTAAAGGATAAGAATTTTACACATGTTGGAATACATTGTAAAGTCAGATTTTTCAAATTTAACAAGCTAAATAAATATTTTTAAAGTTACAAAATAGCAAAATAATTTGTTGATCGCGTTTTTAAATTTGAAGATTTAACTTTGCCCATATTCCAGTATAATGCGCTAACCTACACAAATCTAAACCTATTTTTAAAATTCACATCCCCCCCCACCTCCCATTAAAAAAATATTTTTTTTGGTTCCTGTAATCTTTTGTATGTTTTTGATAAATTTAGATGTTCTTGATAAATTTTTTTAAAATAAGAAGGAGAAAATGTAAATGTAGTTAATTTGGTGGAATAATAAAAATGATCAAGATGCCAAGATTCAGAATAACTGAGCTTGCAAAAACAAAATGATTTGTTATTCATATTGCAAATATTAACTGATTTAAATCAGGTATCACCAAATAGGCCAATATCTAGTGGTGTTTAAAAGCCCAATTCAGGTTAATTTTAAAAAACTACGAAGAAAGGTTTGGACATCTATTTGTTAAATGAAGAGGCTTACATATAATTCTTTTGGCTATCTTAATTTAAAAATCAACCAAATCGGACTTTTTAACAACAACACTCAAAAAGATTGTTACTAATAATAGAAGAAGATTTTCTTTAAAGTTTTAAATACATATAGGTTGAATAATTAATTGAATCTGGTGCATTTTTTTCCCAACCATGAGATCTAAAACTTAAACAATGGTGAATCTATATCAAAATGGTTTTAACAACGGAAGAAAGTTCTTGAATAAAGGAGCCTTGAAAAACATTATAATTGCGGATTTTAAGACTAAAAGTTTATCCAATTTTTTTGTATAAATTAATAAGAAAATTAAAAAAAACAAAATGACCATTTTAATTTTTTTTGGTATGAAAAAATTAAAACCTTTATTGGTAAACAATATTATTAAGGAGGGATTAGTAATCAAAATGAAAATTGTTAAAAAATCATTTGTTTAAACTTTAGAAAACTATAAAGATTGTGTTACATCAGATTTTGTCAAATTTCTACTCTCATACAATAATGCATTTGCTGTTTTTCAAGTATTCTGTATCAGTTTAGATCATCCACATCGAGTTTGAGTCAACTTTTTACCATTAAAGAGAATTATTAAATCATATAAGCATTCTAGTAGTGATATAAGAAAGGGTAATTTGGTTTATTAGAATAACCGATTAATTATGGATTTTCAAGGTATTTAAAAATACATCTCAATCAAAATTGTATTGTTAATGCGTTATTTTTGTTAGTTTAACACTGTTCAATCATTGACATGATATTAAGTAATATAGTTATAAGTGATTTCTAAATTACATATATTTTATAATTTCCCTAACAAGTATTATACAAGCACAATTAAACTATATTAACGTTATTATATAATATTTGTAAAATTATTAAATCAACTTATTTCTTTCCAACTATAAGTCAATTTTTAACTTCCATCTAATTTTTTAAACATATTTGATCATTGTATATTTTTATATGTGGTATTTTTGAAATAAAATCGTATATTTCAATTTTATATTCAAATAACTTAATTAGTCGAAGGTGTTGAAATTTTTTTAACTAGCCCCCCTCCCAAAAAATTTAATCACTCCCCCATGGGTGAAGCTAGAATTGGGCCTGCTATCCTATAAATTTCAGTCAATTTTATCATGAACTTTTGAGTTATTTTTATTTGATACGCTTAGAATTACATGGAAATTTTAACTGAAATATTAATCAAGCAAAACACGAATTGCCTAATTACTCGCAATTGCTGGTAGCATAATATATGTTTATGAGATATTTTAGAATTAGGCTTCATATATTATACAAATTCTTCAATTATTAAATTAAATTTAAAAATTGATTTAGAATTATGAATAATTTAAAATCTAATTTTTCTTAAAGCACCTTTCTCAATTATATAATTTAAACCTTGGCAATAAATTTAAATTTTACACGTTTAAAATACTTTTAGATAACAGAACTAACCGGTAGAACAGATATTCTCTTCTTATTTAAGTTTTACTGTGACTATAGACTCCGAAAAGGCTCAGGAATTATTAAACCTTATAAAATTTTCTACAACACTGTTGAGAATGTAAGGTAATCTAAAATGTTTGATAATATAGTCCTAAGCGATTTAAGTTTTAATAAAAATTTTCAACCATATCCAAAGCAAATATTTTATTAAAATTTGAATTATTTTGGAATCTACTTCGAGCATTGATGTCCAGGCTCCTTTGAAAAGTAAAAGTAAAGCGTTACAAAAATTTTCTCGCCAATAATGTTCATTATTTTATTAATAAAATATTCGTTATATTTTTTTCTAGTTACTTTAAATATAATGTTAGAAATAATATTTAATTAGTTCTTGTTATATATTCTGTTTTTCTTTTCGTACATCTGTTGATTAAATTAGGGTTACCTCATTCTAATTTTTGAGCCACACCCGATGAATTTATTGCTGTTGTGTGAGAACGCATGAATTATCAACTGAAAAAACCTTAATTTATTTATAATCTAATGTACAAAAGGAATTAGCAATTACTTCACTATGTTTATTGAACTTCCAATGATCAGAAATATTATGATATAATCTAAGAATATGGGCAAGAAAGTAGAAGTGTAAAACTTGCAATTCAATGTCTAAACTTGTCAGTCAGAATTGGAGTGCGCTGCTTGACATTTAGATTGAGTTAGCACCCATTTTGGAATAAAGGTCTTAACTAAAATATTCATACCCCATTTTGTTTTAATAAGCCCTACCCACTTCCAGAGTTTGAAAAAGACTATTGACATATTATCATCTGCAATGCCCAATCAAAAGATTTTTTAAATCCTTATAAATCATGCGTTTTTCAAATAAATCACTTTAAAATACTATTAAGTGATCATATCATTTACCAATATTCAAGTTTTAATTTATTAATTAACTTCATTATTCAAGATTATTGGTTTAAATTAATACTAACATTCATGTTAGGTTATGTCATTATATAGCAATTTAAAACTAATGATGACAATTTTAACATATTGTCATATTATGGAGTCTCAAATCCTTGTTTAATTTATCAGTTATATTGAATTTATACTAATAAAACAGGTGGCTCATCTCATTAAAACGTGACTTAATATCCTTAATTTTTTTTTAGATTTTGGTCGAATCGTTTTTTAGAAAATTGAGAAAATAAATAATTAAATTTGACAAAAATTTTAAGGCTCTCAAAATTTTTTATTTTCAAAAATTTTACCTAATCATAAATTTATAACGCTAAATGGGGAAACATATTCCGAAATTTTTATTAAAAAACAATTATAGAATTATAAAAATACGTAAATATATATAATCGAAATATCTCCCTTTTTTCATATAACAGCTGACAATATTTTCCTTCAATGATCGAACCCCAATTTGATTTTTTCTTGGGAAATTAAGGGTCAAATATTACGAATTTCTTTTAAGACTAAAATAAAGGTCTAATAATTTGTAATTTCTAAAAACGAAACTCTTAAATTAGTTTCATGCATATAATCCAGTAGTTTCGTTCAAGATAGTTAGGGAGAATAGTTATAAATATTGGGTAATCCCCCCCCCAAAAAAAAAGAAAGAAGCAAACTGTGATTTAAAAAAAACTCTCAATCAAGTAATAAAGTAAGAGGTTTTCTTTGATTATATAATTAGAAATATATCTGATAAAAACTTAATAAAGATCTTACTTGGTACTAATATAATCCAAGTGTTTAACAGAATTGCAAAATAAATATGAATCATTTATAAAATAACGATTTTTTAGATGGTGAAAAAGACTTTTAAGAAAAATTGACCTTTCGGTGTAAGGGAAATTTTTTTAATATATAATTTCGTCAAATTCATCATATTTTTGGGACTAGTGTAAATATAATTATTTTGTTATTAATATAATAAAGGCCCTCAAGTCTAAATTAAAAATATATCATTTTTACGTTTTATATTTTTTTATTATAAATTGCTAAAAATTGATATATAACATTTTTTTGGAATATTTTAAAACTGAAAACAATTTTAATTCTATTATACGATCTCAAATCAACAGGGATCCAAATAAAAAAAATTGTTAAGTTAGGTTGTATCGGTTCGGTTCGAACCTCCAAAAGCCGGTATGATATCTTTTATATTCAAATTTACATTAGATAATATTTAGAAAAACACATTATTTTAATTTCATCAAAAAAAATATAAACATTTATTTTATTATTAATTGTAAATAATATATACATAATAAATAACAAATACATATGAATTATTAGCTTCAATATTGACCATTATTTACTTATAGTATTGAGCCGTGCAATTACAGTATTTTCTACCTTAGTCAAATTACATCTCTATATGGAGAAGTAAATTCTATTGTTGAAAGACATCATTCTATTATAATTTGGGTTGCCGGCACTACCAATATAACATCAAAAATTATATAATAGGGAGTATCAATTACTCTGATTTTTGCCAGTAGTCAATGATATTCATTTCTTTATTTAGGCTAGATTCTTTAGGAAGATTAACTAAAATATTTGTAATATTCTTTGAGATTTCTAATAGATTTTCATTTATGACCATGTTCATTATATAAATGTTTCTTCAAGAGGTCTCTTGGCTATGATATCCGAAATTCTTCGGGCGAAAAATATATAATAACGACTTATGATCTGATTTCAATTTGCCGTCCCTTACAGTATTGTTCGAATTTTGACTTTGTTGTGATATTATATTAATTTTCGCAATTTTTAGATGACTATTTCTTTTGATGTGGCACTCAATATTTGCACCATGATGGCGTTTTATAATTGCATCACATTCTGTAACTTTACATTATATGTATCATTTATAATAGTATAGGTAAATAGGATTAATCTATTCTTAGCCATCAATCAATGGTGCTTATAATAGAATACTAGATTGGCAATTCATTAATTAAAAGTATACATATATAAGAGCTTAGCGTCATTTTAGTGTTTGTATGGCGACTGATTATTCTATCGATTATTATATTAATGCACATTAATGTCATTTGATTGACTTACGAACTATAAAATAGCGCGACAGCTGACTCCTATGTATACTTTTAAATACATTTATTCACAAATCTAATAGTACATATACATATCATTGGGATAATTAGCCTTTAGAAAATTTAAATATAAAAAAGGGAAATAATATAAAATATGTTGTAAAATAGCTATAGCTATATATAAATATTTGCAAAAATTGTGACTGATACTTATCAATCAAAATTGAATGACAATAATTTTTAAAACAATTTGGATATAAATTAGAATTTCCACAATATACTAGTATGAATTTCACATTATTTTATAAACATAAAATCATTAGGTTAATATTACAGGCATTTTTACGGTTCCATTTAGGTTCAGGTAGAAAATAATTTAACGGTTCAGGTTCAATAAAATAATCGTTACTACTGATTTAAAGGTTCGGTTTGGATCCCTGCGAATCAACATTGAGAATCGACTTAAAAATTAGAGAACAAAAACGATTATTCTTTCTAGAATTTTAACCTATTTTATAACAGCCCTTGATTTTATATTATATTTTTAATATTTTTTTGTACACTATTTTTTGTATATTATCTGCAACAAATAAAGGTTATAAAATACATAACGAGTTACATTCAGCTAGTATTGTTAAACGGCTTGATTTATCCAATTTTTAAAAACAGCTCTTAACCAATAATAAATTATTCAAGTTTGATTTTGTCCAAAGATAGCAGAAAAGTTTGGACTTCTATTGGCAAAATTTTAAGGTTTAGGTAATAAATAATATTTTGGCTAAAATCTTGATAGCTCATTTTAAAAATCAGGTAAATTTAGCTGACTAATAATATTACATTCACTTAAAAACATTTTAATATTTTAAATGAGATCTTATTAACTTTTGAAGAATAAAAAAAACAAAATACATATAATTTTGATAATATGGTGGTGGATACATAAAATGAATTATATTATTTTAAATATATAATAACTGTTTTACTTACAAAATATCTACGATTTAATACAAAATTTAATATAACAAATTTGAATACATAAAACCTTTTCCAAAATAAAATATTAAATTAATTACAAAAATAAGAATAAGAGTATAAAAATAAAAGTTACAAAAATAAGAAAAGGTCAATACAAAGTTAATAGTTAATTTTCATTATTCAACATATTTTGTGAAAGTTTGTTTATTTTTCTTATTATAGAAGATAATTATATTTTTATTACATTGGTTCAAGGATAGACGGTAAATATAAAATCAAAAAAAATCGGTATTGATATCGGATCGGATTTAGTGATATCGGATAGGGTTAAAAATTTATGAATCAGCACAGCCCTATGATATTTTATATGATGACATATTGTGTATAAATAATTTTTATAAAATTTATTTAAATTTGTAGTTAATAATTACATGGCATCAACCCTAAATAAAAAGAATTTCCACTACGATTTCTAGATTTCTTAATGATTCTTAATACTTCAAGGTGTTAAAGTTTTGTATCTTATTCTATAAATAATTAATAATAGTTTATAAAATTTTTAAATTTATATGTTTTTGTCATTATTTCTTGCTGTCTTTTATCGATTAAGATCCAAATTGTTAGCGTCAAAGTAATAATTAGTAGCAAAATAGCCTAAGTCTATCCTATGCATAGGATGTTCAGTCAGGAAGTTTCGGTTATTGAAAGTATAAGGCTGAAATGATTGCATTTTATTATGTTTATAGGGCTAACTAGAATCCCTTGTTGGGATCCTCGGTACTGGCAGATATCCGGTGTCCCATCTCTTTAAAGAAGGCCTGGGCATGAGAGCCGAACAATGTTAGAGTCGTGGCTATTAGTGATAGGAATGTGTAGTTGGCAGGTAGCGAGGGCGAATATATCGTTAGTTTATTCGTCTCAGGGTCCAGTAGAGCATTCCTATTTATATTAGAAGGGGCTAGAGGATCGATGCATGAGTAATCTCAGGTTACTCCCTCTACCAAGGGATCATGAAAGAACCAACAGGCCGCTTGCCATCAGAATTATAAAGGAGTAGGCTCAAGGGTTGACCGGATGCCAGCAGATTTCAAGGATCGGGCAATAGTATCGTTTCATTTTGAATGTCTAATGAATCTGCCTCTACAACCAGGGTTGCCTTGCCAGGTCAAAATTTTCAAATTGCGGGAGAAATTTGGTATTATGCGGGAGAAATATGAAAATTACGGTAGAAATATGAAAATTGCGGTAGAAATATAAAAATTGCTAAAAAAAAGTGCCTGCCTTCGGCCGGGATTTTGAATTGACTTAATTATCCGCCTATTATTTTTATAATTAGTTTATATAAATACAAAGTCGGTAACTATTTTCCAAAATAAAATACGTCTTTATTTATTAGAATATATTAATTTATAAAAAAACCAACGATATTTTTTAGATATAAAAGAATGTAAACAAGATAAAATTTTATTAAAAAAACGATTATAATTTTACAATTAAAAATATATTTTATGTGAATGTCCCGCAAAACAACCGCAATTGGAAATCTACCATGTGTGCGTATAACATTATAGGGATAGGCGCTTAATTATCACGTATCACGTTTAAATACATAATAAGGTACTCCAAAAAGAAGAAATAATACAGATGAAACTATAGTAGCGGCAATTGTAATCACTTATCTTGAACTACAACATTCACAGAGATACTTATCATCACAATGTTGGTAGAATCTTTTTCCCATAATATTTAACGACTCTAATACAAATGTAAACTATACTTGTAGAACAAAAATGAGCAATGTTTTAGAACCTAAATCCAGGAGGTCAATTCTTGACGATTTGAAAAATGGACATACATATGCACTTCTAACAGAGGC
Source organism: Gordionus sp. m RMFG-2023 (assembly GCF_954871325.1). Lineage (NCBI taxonomy): Eukaryota > Metazoa > Nematomorpha > Gordioida > Chordodea > Parachordodidae > Gordionus > Gordionus sp. m RMFG-2023. Next base: position 46,093,832 of record NC_088776.1, read on the forward strand.
ATCTAATAAGGGAAATATTAAAATATTTCCCTTGATCCTCCGCTATAATAAAACTATTAAATTTTTTCCCCTCAAATAGCGAAAAATCCAAAGACATAGCTAACCATATAATGGTAAATATAGCAGATTCGAGATTATCATAAATTGCATGTCAGCTTTCTGACCTGGTAAAAACAGAGTGTATTTACAGAATTAAGTCAGCACAATGTTGGTTGCGATATGTTCCTAATACCCGCCATCGGAATTTTAAAATTTTATAAACCTTTAAAGAAATATTTCTTAAATAAAAATTATAAAATCTGTCCTAATATTTTGAAAATTTTTTTCAATAATGAATGGCAGAGGTATATTTAGGAATGATTTCACATGTAGGAAATCTACTACATGCTGTTAATGTGTAGTTGCAATCAGAAGAATCTTAACAAAGATTTACAAAATTATGCTCCAGATGTGTTCATCTTTAGAGTTAAAATTGACAATAAATTTTATGGCGCCATTGCTAAAACTTAATTATATTTTATTTGGGATTTAAATAATAGAACTAAATGTTTACCGTCGTTATTGAGATATTTATAAAATTCCTGGCATGACATATTATATATTTGTTTAACCATTAGCTCGGCCTCTAATGTTGTTAAAGCAATCCGATTTCTCTCATTTTTCCAGGCAGTCCTCATCAGGCTAAAAATGCACTATGAAGAGGCATTAGAATGAGGTATGGAGAAGACATACTCGCATATTTTTCCCAAGCATGGGGATTAATCATTATTACGAAAAAATTCTACCTATTTCTCCTCTGCTTTTAGACCATCTAACTTTAAGTATTTTGGCGAATCATAAAAAATAAAGAGAATTACAATCTCCTCAAACAAGGCATCAATATCTTTCAGTATTTTTAATATATATATTAAATTATAAAAACCATCAATTGATAGTTTCTGTTCCAATGTCATAATATTTATACATCTGTAAATAGAATTATTAAAATCAAATTTTGATTGTAAATATTCAAAAATTGTCTTAATAAAAATATCTGCGTCATTTAAAAATGTATTAATTAGAATATTATTTGAACATTTAATCAAATATTTTTAGCAATAGCGCCATAAAATTTATTATCAATTTTTAACTGTAGAGATGAACAGAGCTGTAGCATGATTTTGTGAATCTTTTTTTATAAAGAATATTGTGATTGCAACTGAATATTAACTGCATGAAGTAGATTTCCTACATATGAAACTAATCCCAAATATGCTTCTGACATTTCATACTTGAAAAAATTTTTCAAAATTTTAGGACAGCTTTTAAAATCTTTATTTAAAAAGTATTTTTTTAAGGGTTTGTAAAATTTTAAAATTCTATCGATGGCAGGTATTAATGATAACCACCTGATGGGCACATATCGCAAAAACTCACACCATTCTAAGTCAGACCACTCCACCAACTCTTTTAATTCATTAACTCTTTTAGTTGATGAACTAAATTCGTTAAAACATTTCATCACAATTATTTCGACATCGAAAGATAGTACATTCATTGCCTTCTTGCAAGAATTATGTAGTATATGGCATAAATTAGTACTAATTCATTATTGTGCTGCTTCAATTCAGTAACTTTGGTTTTTGTCAAAATTTACAGAGGCATTATCAGCGCAGAAATCTGACATGCAAATCATTGATAACCCTAAATCAGTTATATTTACCATTATGTGGCTAGCTACATCTTTGGATTTTTCACTATCCGAGGAAAAAATTTTAACAGTTTTATTGAAATGTTCTTATTCTTGTTGAAATAGAGAATGATCGAGGGAAATGTTTAATATTTCCCTTATTAGATGCATCTGTTAGAATTGCATATGGATGCCCATCTTTCAAATCGTCTAGAATTGACCTTTAGGATTCAGGTACTAAAACACTTGTTGTAATAGCCTTCATTTTTGTTCTGCCACAAGTAAGGTTTGCACTTATATTGGAGTCGTTAAATATCATAAGAAAAAGATTCGACACAAATTGTGATGATATAGCTCTGTGAATGTTGAACTACATGATAGATGTATACGATTTCCGCAAATGTAGTTGCATCTGTATTATTTATTATTTTTGAGAATATTTTTGTATCGATGTTGATATACTCCCCTGTACTGACTTATATACCTACAAAAATACGAATCGAATCGAATAATTCCATTATTTGTATTCGATTCGAAATGGAATTATTCGTATTCGTTTAAATCGAATAATTTATTATTTGTATTCGTATGAATAATAAAATGATTATTTGATTCGATTCGTCGAATATTCGATTCGATTCGAAAATTTTATTTACCATGAATTAAAAAAGATCTATTATAAAATTTATTTTGTAAAATTTAACTAAGGATAAAGACAAACAAATTTTATTAGTGAGACAAAATAGAAGCATACATATATATAATATATTTATATACAATGTGGAAAAATCAATATAATATTCATATCTATAATGTAGAAGATAAATCTGACAACAGCCAATTTTTCAAACATAAAGTTTTTCGGATTGTTTCCTCCTTTAACGACATTCTGTATTTTGTAACCATATGAGCTCCAACAGAAAAGAGTCGCTTACATGGGGTTGAAGATCCCTGTATCGACAATATGTCCCTCGCCATTTTAGATAACACGGCATTAGCAATATTTTACAAATAAAGTGGTAAAAACTTTAGTCAAAAAGTCAAATTTATGATTTCTCCATCATCAAATGAAAGAGAAATATTAGGTCATTCTTGATGTGATGGGATTAACAGTTTATTATAATTGTATATGTTATGTGTTATATAAATTACCTTCTTCGTCCATCTCTATCATAAAAGAAATTTCTAAAGTAATGGTCTATTATGTGATAAATTAAAATGGAGTTTCAAAATTTGGCGCAATTTTCATTATTCCACTAGGAGATTTAATTAAATTGAAATAATTTCAAATAATTCCTAATAATAATATATGATTATATATGATTATTTTCCAATATATATTAATACTATAAATTATTTTAGTCGAATAATCTCGAATAATTCGATCGAATAATAGATAAAAAATTATTCGACGAATAATATATTTTCCTTATTCGAATTCGATTCGAATTTTCGAATCGAATAATTGTGTTATTCGTATTCGTAAAATACGAATCGAATATCGAATAACAAATAATTCGTTTTAGGTATACTGACTTATATGAATGAAATGTTGTTGATTTATTATTGGATAAAAATAAAACAGGATAGAAAGAAATTTACAAACTAGACATGTTTTTCGAATAATAAAATTTATTTTAAAAATATAAAAATAATCAATTAATGTCTCTCAAAATCATTATTTATATATTAAAAACGTTAAAATACTTTTTTTTAAATTGCGGGAGAAATTAAAAAATTGCGGTAGGTTTTTGCGGGAGATTTCTAATTGCGGTAGTTTTGCACGAGAGAGATATCTGCGTATAAACTAAAAAATTGCGGGAATCTCCCGCTGATGAGGGGAGGACATGGCAACCCTGTCTACAACGCTTGCAATGCAAAGAGAGACAGCCTTTGGAGTTGATCGATGTTTAAAAGAGAGGGTATTACCATATCACAATCGAGTATAAGACCGATGGCATGACGTAGCTCATAGTTGTTTAGGAGGTCAAGGTTTCGCTAGGGAAAGCTTCGAGATATTCGTACCCCCACTATAAATAATAAGATCTATTTTTTTGTATTACGCAGTTAACCCTAGGAAAAGAATGGTCCTCTGGTTGACTCCTCGATTTAAGGTATGCAACGGAGTTGCCAACTAGAGGCTTATCACGATTCTTCTGTGGTACCGATGAGGAACTATCGACGAATGAGAGGAACTCTCATAGATCAATTGCCTGCAGAAGCAAGGGGTCAAGATGATTTGTGAGTATGTGTATGATGGGCTCGCAAGCGGGAGGATATGAACGCACTAGCAGAAAGTAGGGAGGGCGACCTTACGCTAATGCAACCGGATTTGGTTGGTAAGGTATACCATAATCAAGATAGATATCCAAATATAAGATTGAGTATATCTTCTGTGAGGCGTTTAATCTCGAGCTCATGCGCAGCGAGGTTGACATCATAATAAAAGATTCGCGACGATCGGTGTGTATATAAAATTCTAGAATTAGAAGGTAGTTCTTCAATAGGAAGAAAGCTTGGTCGCGCCTCCCAACCCACCAAAAATTATTAACAAAAACATATAAATTCAAAAATTTTACAAAATTACATTTTGCTTTCAATAATATTATAATTAATTATATTTTATCATGCAAATAATAATTACTAAATTTTAAAATTACCATCTTGAAATTGTACAATTGAGATCAGTGGTAAAAGAAAGATTCAAACTTATGAAAAATAATATTTTAGTTATTTAGTGCTAGTTTCTAATTTAAAAATTATAGGGAGATAAAATATTATATAATATTATGTTATTGTAGTTTTTTTTACAAATTGACAGTTTTTTCCTAAATGTTTGTACTCAAACACTCGTGCGCAGCGGGAGTTGATTACACAAAAAAAGATGCCAAATAAAAAAATATTTCAAAAATATTAATATTTATGATTACTAATTTAAACTTTATATTAATTATTCCTACTACTTATCGCATACATAATTCAATTTACATTTATTGATCACATTCACAAATAAATAGGCTACTAATTTTTAATATAAATTAATATCGGTTTCAAATTTTCCTTGGTTTTATATTTATCTACCATTTTAAAACTACCCACCAACTCATTTAAATCCTATTCACTGCAAAGCTAAAGTTTATTTCAAAAAATTAATATTTATCTTTAAAATCTATTTAAAAAATGAACATAAGGATTTTATACCAGTATTTATGAGAATCAGAATCCTAGTTATCTTACAAGAAAACAAATGTATAGAAGACAATTTTTAAATATCTTTTTTTATTTACTTTTAGTAATTAACTGAAATTCTTTGTTAAGTGGCGTAATAAAAGTACAAATGCTTGTCCCCGACAAGATAAGAGCTTTATTCATCAAAGAGTAATTAGTTTTATGCAATATATCTTACTGAAATAACTCCTTGGCCTGAATAAGACATTTATTCAGAAGCTGACAGATTATAAAACACAATCCTACCAATTTTTTTTTATTGGATAACAAATTATTTAATTACACTTGTATTTTATGCAATATATTTCAAAAATTTGACATAGATTTGATTGACTTTTAGGATAACTGAAAGTATTATATTGCAACTTAAGAAAATTAGGGCAAATATAGACGATGAATTTCATAAATTATGTTAGTGTTTCGCAAAAAGCTGAACTATTTCTCGATTCACAGCAAGATAAGCCCATCTTTTCAATATTAATATAGGGTCAACCGAACAATACTATAAAATAAATCTTTCTATCTTCTTCTTGGATACTTTTGTAACTCAAATAAATGAAAGGTCCTTAATTCACCAGGTAGCACTTATAAATCTGAAAAAAATATTTTTACCGCAGAATTCTCCCAAGTCTATTTCAAATTTTAATAAAGAAAAATTAAATATTTAGATTTTTATTATGGATAAAGTATACCATGATGCATGCTAATGCAAGCTATGGTATAAGGTTAATTATGGTTGATAACGTTCCAAAATACCATAAATACTTTGCATAATTTCAAACAAGTTATGATATAAAAATTAATATTAATTTTGGAAAATTTGAAAATATTAGTCTTTCTTTATTAATATACGTAGGGAGTTGACACCAAGTACTGATAAAATCATTGAATATTTAATTTAATACCAAAGAAGATTGAATTTTATATTATTATTTTTTTATAAATATTTTGTTGATATGCATGCAATAATTCTTAATAATATTTTTGTCCATTGGTCTTTATTTCCAACCATAGGCGTAGCCAAGATTTTCATAAGGGGGGGGGGAATTAAAAAATTACTGGGGGCTTCGCCCCCAGACCCCCTTTTGGGCGGGCCTTCGGCCCGTTTTTCCCAGGTCTTCGGCCGCGGGTTACTTTAGTCTATATATAGTCATAAATATTTTTACAAATTTTAATATAAGCCTGAAACAAATATGAAATATATTTTTATTAGTTTATATAAAATAAAAATATAATAAATTACTTGTATTGTATATATACCTTAAAATAAAAGCATGGTAATAATTTATTCCAAACAATTATAAGTAATTTATTTATAAAAAGTAAGTAGATATATAGTTGATTTTACTCTATTATATAGAATTAGTTATAAAATACTAGGTAAAATTCCACTTTTACAGACATATTTGACAGTTAGGGAATATATTACTGTTAATAATTTAACAAATTTTACTAATCAATGCTCTTGATATTAAATAGTGCCACAATTTGCATTCAATTATTTAACGCCATCTATTTATTTTAAGAAAAATGATATTTAAATTTAATTTTCATATTATTCATCCCACAATGTCTTTAAAAGATATTTTCTGATGTCCTTATCAATATTTTATTGTTATCTGTAAAATTGATATATTTCGCTATATAGGTAAAAATTACTTGATTGTCATTTGATAATTAGATATACTGTAAATCTACGACATATAATATTCCACTGTTTGTATTGTGCTCTAATTTTTTTTAATTTATGATTTAATTTTATCAATAGTTTTAAAATTATATTTAACTTTTATTAAGATTAATAAATTAAAATTACTCACTTTATAAAAAATTATATTTGATATATTATATTATTTATTAATTTTATGGATCTATTAATAATAATTATAATACATTTCACTTCTGTCTTAAGACTTATCTTTGGCTTATATTCCATTTATTAAAAAACATTTTTTCATTTTATATATTTATATATTTATAAATTTATTTCCCCAAAAATCTAAAAATTATGATGAATAGTTTTATAAAAAATATCAACTTTTACATTCTTTCTTTTAAATTATTATTTAAGATATATGCATACATATTTGAGGGTCAGGGAGTGGGGGGAGGACTAAGGGGGATATTTTTTATTAGCTAAAAATGATATTTACAAAAAATAAATTTCTGAAGGGGGGGGGAATTTCCCCTTGCCCCCCCCCTGGCTACGCCTATGTTTCCAACAGTTTTTTTAAAATAAATTTATATATCTATATCCACCCCACCCCCCTTCTCCCATTCCCCTCATAGCGAATTTTTGCGTAGGCCCCTTATACTTATGCAATAAGGAAATTTTATGTATGAATGACATATATTAAAGTAGGATATTGAGAGGCATTTAGACAAACCCATTGTGAAAGGCATTTAAACGAAATAACTCTCAGGTACATACAACAGGCAATAATATTGAATATAATTGACTTCAAATTTTAATTAATGTTGGCATTCTGTGTTCAATATCTACATTTTATTTATTATTTTAACGTTTTTTTAATATTGTTAAAAGAATATCTTCACTTATTTTACGCGTAAACTGATCAATTTGACAGATACCACGTTAACCTTTTCAGTAATTGATTCGGTGGAAAATTAAATAACTATCATATGTGTTATAAGTTCGGCTTTCACTGTTTTCATTTTGATTGGTAATTTTTTCCTTTTTTTTAAACAAATTAGAAAATATAATCCATATAAAAAACAAATAAAAAATTATATAATTGCATTCCATATATGTATATTAAATATTAAGATTATTGTTTAGCTAATTTTTTAAAATTATATTAGATATAATAAATAATCATATATTGACCCTACTTCAAAAATTTTTGAAATAAGTATGTTCAAAAATTTATATCTTTATATAATATTTAATTAATTTATCAATATATTCAAGATTGAACAATGTGTACATTGTGTGAGAGATATCTCCCAGATGAAATATTTTTACAAATATTAGTAAAAACAAATGCATATGAGTTACATTATGTATGCTCATTAGTAAATAAAAGGTGGAATAGGTTAAGTCATTTAGCATTAGATTTAAAAAAAGAAATTTTTTATAAATCTATTATTAATGGAACATGTAAAATGACAAAATGGAAAGAAGGCACAATACCTAATTATAAAATCAATGATTTGTTTCAAAAAAAATGTCCCTGTCAATGTCATGCTATTATTGAAAATCAACCAGTAAATTCAATTTGCAAAGCTCGTCAAAATAATGATATTGCTCTAACAAAGAAATATGATGATAATAAAGATTTTATTTGTAATTTGAGTAATTCCAACAATAATAATTCAGAATCAACTCACATCAAATGTGGAAATAAAAAGTTATATAAATCAAGCAACAATACAAATTTTACTCCGAATTTACTTCCTTTGATGCTTTTGCCACGCTATAAGCATTGTTCATGTTATCACAAAGGCTATATATATGTCTTTGGAGGGCAACCCGATCCTTCATCAAAACTCAATGATATATGGAAATTGAATGTTTCAACATTTGAGTGGACAAGAATTATATGCAATAATAACATCACTGCCAGTATTCACAATGTTGGAAGCAGGAGAAGTAGTTTGAATAATGATGTTCCATGTCCTCGTTCATCTGCCACTTTATTAGCTCTCCCCTACAATAACAACAAATTGGTTTTATTTGGAGGGCATGCCCTTTCCTCTACCCTGTTTGAACTTCCTAGGATGTTAAATACCTTGCATATATTTGATATCTCTCTCAATACCTGGAAAAAAATTGACCCACTAGCTAAATTACGTCAGAGTTCATCAAGAGTTAATCATAGTTTTAAAAATGCAGATAAGCATGACAATGAATCAATTTTCTTAAGTGATATTTATGCAAATCCTAATAATAAAATGCTTTGTTATGAGGAAGATTGCCATGAAAGTGGTGAATTCTCTGATTTGAAGGCTTCCTACTTGTATCCACCAGCAACTGCAGGTCACACAGCTGCTTTATTTGAATTATCTCATGAACAAGCCAATGATATTGATGGAAGAAATGATAAATCAAGTAAGTCTCTTTTTATGCTAGTATTTGGTGGATTATGTTCACCTGGACCTTATTCCTCTAATGCTCTTTGGGTCTTTGATTTGCAAAACCTTAGTTGGAGTCCCGCCCCTCTTAATTCAACACCAACCCAACCTCCTTCTTCTTATAGCAATCTAAATTTTAATCAAGCAGAAGGTGATTCCCCTCCTTCTCGGTTTAACCACTCTCATGCACCAATCAAAGATACTGGTGATTGGTTTATAATCGGTGGAATATCCACTACAGGTTTTAAATTTCTCGATTCTTGGTTGCTGCGAACCCATGGCTCATTCTACCGCGATTTAGATACTACTGAAATCGGACTGAGAAGGCCTTGGTATTGGGTACAAATTAAGATCCGCAACATCTTTTCAAACCCTTCATCTCTTCACATGTTTCCAAATCGCGTCCCCGTTGCAGAAAGATCCTTTAGTGTCGATAGAAATATTGAATCAAATGTAACTGAAAACGATACATCTTCTACTCCTCTTTTTAATGAACGACAGAGCAGTATGATTGAAAACCGTTCCTGGCCTGCTAATCTATGGGCTCGGTCTTCAGCCTACGTTCCTAGCCGAAGTCTGCTACTTATGTTGGCGCATGATACTCGTAGACGTGAAGAAAAGGAATCTGTGCCCATTTTGGTTCAACCAACCCCAGATCACAACACTCTTCTTTCGACAAACATTGTAACTAATTCCTTATACCCATTTCGACTGCTTCCTCGAACATATTTGAACCTTCCCCCATCTACATCACTGAATACAGAGTTTTTAGAGAAAATTGAAGACAAGGAATTAGAAATCGGAAAAGTAAATGAAAATTTTGCTTGCTCGAGCAATTCTCAAGTTGCTGAAGAGAAAGAGTCAATCAGAGAAGGAGACGACGAATATTTTTATGATTTGTTAACACCTTCTCGCCTTGAATGCAAACCTAAAGCTGGAAAGTTGATTATTAATGAGAATGGGCCTTTGAGCTCAGCGAACCATGCTAGTAAAATTCGTCGGATTGAACGAATGAAGGCACATTTTCACGATTCTTTTGTATGTAACGAATGCAGGTGCGAGGAGCTGAAAAAGAAGCTTACAGCTAATATAAAAATTCCGATGTCTTCACCCAAAACTTTGGACTTGTATTACTTGGACCTAGCTCCTTTAAATAAAATTCTCAAGTTAACCTCAATCAGCATATTAAAAACAGAAGATTTACCAGTTTTAAATTGGTGTCTCTCCGGATATCGCAACAAAATCACTAAGAATAATGCTCCAGAAACAATATTTTACTCACTGGACTGTTACGAAGATTGTATGATTATCATGGTCGGCGGGGCTCGTATTAGCATTCCATCCATGGCCAGCCACGTTCCCGAAATTACTTCTGACAAAGTTACCAACGATGCTGTTTTTATTTATTAGCTTATAGATAGATATTATTTATTTTTTCTCGACTATCAACCCTAACTTATGGTCTATAATTATCGTATAGATCGTTTTTTTTATTAGGTTAGAATATGAGTGCATTTATCACATTTGTTTAACATATTATTTTTATTTATAAGTTTAACGACGTCATTTTTTATCACTATTCTATGCTAAATATTATTTACATAAACTTTATTAAATCTAATATTTCGTTGTGCGAGATACTTAAAATTGAAGTTTAAAAGTAATAAATAATATATTTTACTTGATATTTAATGAGGTTTGCTAGAGGATTCATGTTGTTAAACGGCTTGATTTCGCCAATTTTTAATTAAGTTTATAGCCATATTACGCGAACCTCAAGATTTCGCCAATAGATGTCCAAACCTTTCTGCCATCTATGAGTAAAATCTCAAGGCTTGCTATCTTTGGGCTAAAATATTGTCTTAGCCGTTTTAAAAATCGAGTCGTTTTACAACTTAATTGGAATACCCCTGAATGATTAATTGGGTATTTTCTTTTAATTTTTCGGACGAGTAGAGTCAGTTCTGAATCATTTTTTTATAAAATAAAATATAGAAATATAAAAAATGTTATTGTAATTGATTTTAATCACAATATTTTTTATAAATATGAGTAGGGGCTATGGCGGCCTACAAAATTTTCACCGACTATATTAATACAAAACCGATTCGAGATTTAGATTAATTTTTAATTTATAAATCAATGTCATGAAAAATCAATATTTTCCATTAAAAACTAACCTTTACGATATGATTATGTATATTAATTTTTTAAGTTTCCCAAAAGTTAATTATCTTATTTAAAATATAGGTAATATTTATCGCTGAATGCGACTCTTTAAATATTTTTAAATCCTTTTCTAGTTTTAGATAATATAACAACATATACTATCACATTTTAGCGACTCTTTTAATATAAATCTATTTTTAAAAATTACAAATTAATTGAATTTTGGTTCCTTTTATTTTTATTAAGAAATTATGTATAAAATAATTATATATACAATCATAAAATAACTCAAAACCATAAGATCGGGTTTTTTTGAAAATATCAACTCCGATCTGATATTTAATATTGGCATAGCCTTAAATATACGCGATATTGAGAATCTTCAAATCAAAATATATTTTTGAAGATATATAAAAATATCTAGTAGATAAATGAAAATTCAAGTAGGTTTATTTTAAAATGTCAAAATAAGTCAATGTATTATTGACCTTTTTAATTTATAATTTTATATTTCGTACTCTAGATAAATATAAGATGTCCAACACAAATTTAATTTAAAAATCAAAGTTTCAATGGATTAGTTATAATAAATAATAAAAGGACATGTAATCGTTGATACCGTCTTTTTTAGAATAGCAATAATAATTTTAAAAAATTAGACTGCCCGATTTTTTTTATAGCGTATATGAATGCGAAAATTTTAAGTAAAGTATAACTTTTATTTTATTGATATGTGATTAGGTAATCTATCTTATAATTAAAAAACCAATTTATGTTTATATCTCTTAGATATTTATATAAAATATCTGTAAAGACATATAACTTATAAGAAAAATGTTTTTTAAAAATATAATTAGGCTAGTATTCGCTCTAGTTGATTCTAGATAATATATTTTAACATTTACATTGTTTAATTACTATTTCCTTAAATTTGGGTAGTTTTATAACTACTCTTAAGCGCTTTGTTGATAAGAAACCACTTTACATGGCATCTTCACCAATCTTTATCTTTGCGAATGCCGATACAATTCTATTCCGATCTAGATTTTCTAGGAAATCATCTTATTTGTAAATTATTTTATAATGCTCTATGAAAAGTGTGAACATTAGGAAAGAATCCTATAATAAATTTTTCCTTTTAGTAAAGTAAACTACCATTACGAATTCGAATTAACACAAGGAAAAAATTCTACAGGAGAAGTAACACAGGAAAGAATGCAAACGATAATTATTCTAAATTAATTTGCATATCATTGGTTATTATGAATACGAATAATGATGTATAGGGTTGAACGTTATTGATTTTTTATGCGTTTTTATTAAAATATTAGGTAGTGTCCTAAATTAGGTTTATAAACAAATATCGTCTTTTACAAGTAGCTTCTGTGCCTAGTCAATGATTGTGGGTATCTCATACCGCATATCTGTGTTCGAATTCATGAAGGATCAGTTTTTTTCTGAAGCAAACTAGGTGATTGGTACGGCATATGACGTATAGCAGATAGGAAGTGAGCGCATGATTCCCTTATTATATATTAAAATAAAAATAGCTCCCATTGCTCTTTGATAAAATTTGGTATTTGTTTAAGAAATTTCTCTATGAAGACCAACGTTATCTGTAATTACCCAGAATAAAACAAATGAAAAAAATATGAACTCAAAATAAATAATACAGTCAATTCACGGTTATTTGGATATTCTCAATATACCTTCAATTTGTGTAGGAACCATATAGCATAAAATTCATTTTTTGTTTGGATTATGTTAAAAAAATTAAGATTTCAATTCATATTTTATCATTTAATATTATTTTCTTAAGGCCGCCTCCAGATAGGTTATTTTTTCTAAAAAACAAAATAGGATAGTAATTTGTCTAATTAATTATTTATTTAATAAAATATTTTGTAAAAATTAGCACCGAGGTGAGATCAATCGTGTCACAGAGAACCTCAATTTATTACATGTACAATTATTGAATTATTATTTTATAGGTCAGTCATAGTGTTGTTAAAACGCCGCGAGTCGCGACCCCGACCCAAAGCTCGGGTCGTTTTATTCGACTCCGACTCAATGTTTGGGTCGTTTTTTTCGACTTCGACCCGAGTTCAAGCCGAAAAAACGACTTCGACCCAAAATATGGGTCGTTTTTTTCGACTCCGACCCAAGTCCAAGCCGAAAAAAACGACCTCGACCCAAAATATGGGTCGTTTTTTACGACTCCGACTCAAAATTTGGGTCGTATTTTTCGACTCAAACTTGAAATTTGGGTCGTATTTTTCGACTTAAACTTGAAGTTTGGGTCATATTTTTCGACTCAAACTTGAAGTTTGGGTCGTATTTTTCGACTAAAACTTGAAGTTTGGGTCGTATTTTTCGACTCAAACTTGAAGTTTGGGTCGTATTTTTCGACTCCAACTCAAAGTTTGGGTCGTTTTTCTGACTCAGACTCAAACATCGGGTCGTTTTATTCAATCCGACCCAAAATATGGATCTTTCTTTTTAAAGACGACTTAAAGTTAGGGTTGCTTTTTTTCACCCCTAACCCAATATCTAGATCATTTTTTTCGACCAAAAGTCAAATAACATTTAGTATATATTAATATTATAGGCGGGAAAGTTACTTAAAGCTTCTTTAAATTATAATGCTCTGATTAACTATTCATCATAGTTATATTTTAAAATTTTTAAGTGATGTACCATAGAAAAGTGCCATTTGTCATGATAATTATTTTTGAACTTTTTTAAATGAAATAGATAAAAATATATATTGTAGACATGTTAAATCAAAATTTCAGTGATGATGTACCATAGATAAGTGGTAATTGTCATAATCGCTATTTTTGAACTTTTTTGAGTTTTTTTAAAGCAAATTGCTAAAAATATATATTCTAAACATGTTAAATTAAAAATTCAGTGAGGATGTATCATAGATAGGTGACAATTGTCATAATCGCTATTTTTGAACTTTTTTCAATTTTTTTAAAGGAAATAGCAAAAAATATATATTCTAACCATGTTAAATTAAAAATTCAGTGAGGATGTATCATAGATATGTGACAATTGTCATAATCGCTATTTTTGAACTTTTTCAAATTTTTTTAAAGGAAACATCTTAAAATATATATTCTAAACATGTTAAATTTAAAATTCAGTGAGGATGTATCATATATAGGTGACAATTGTCATAATCGCTATTTTTGAACTTTTTCAAATTTTTTTAAAGGAAATATCTAAAAATATATATTCTAAACATGTTAAATTAAAAATTCAGTGAGGATGTATCATAGATAGGTGACAATTGTCATAATCGCTATTTTTGAACTTTTTCAAATTTTTTTAAAGGAAATAGCTAAAAATATATATTCTAAACATGTTAAATTAAAATTTCAGTGAGGATGTATCATAGATAGGTGACAATTGTCATAATCGCTATTTTTAAACTTTTTCAAATTTTTTTAAAGGAAATATCTAAAAATATATATTCTAAACATGTTAAATTAAAAATTCAGTGAGGATGTATCATAGATAGGTGACAATTGTCATAATCGCTATTTTTGAACTTTTTCAAATTTTTTTAAAGGAAATAGCTAAAAATATATATTGTAAAGATGTTAAAATAAAATTTCAGTGAAGATGTACCATAGAAAAGTGACAATTGTCATAATCGCTATTTTTGAACTTTTTTCAATTATTTTAAAGGAAATAGCAAAAAATATATATTCTAAAAATGTTAAATTAAAAATTCAGTGAGGATGTATCATAGATATGTGACAATTGTCATAATCGCTATTTTTGAACTTTTTCAAATTTTTTTAAAGGAAACATCTTAAAATATATATTCTAAACATATTAAATTTAAAATTCAGTGAGGATGTATCATATATAGATGACAATTGTCATAATCGCTATTTTTGAACTTTTTCAAATTTTTTTAAAGGAAATATCTAAAAATATATATTCTAAACATGTTAAATTAAAAATTCAGTGAGGATGTATCATAGATAGGTGACTTTAACATGTTTAGAATATATATTTTTAGCTATCTCCTTTAAAAAAATTTGAAAAAGTTCAAAAATAGCGATTATGACAATTGTCACCTATCTATGATACATCCTCACTGAATTTTAAATTTAACATGTTTAGAATATATATTTTTAGATATTTCCTTTAAAAAAAGTTCAAAAATAGCGATTATGACAATTGTCACCTATCTATGAAACATCCTCACTGAAATTTTAATTTAACATGTTTAGAATATATATTTTTAGCTATTTCCTTTAAAAAAATTTGAAAAAGTTCAAAAATAGCGATTTTGACAATTGTCACCTATCTATGATACATCCTCACTGAATTTTTAATTTAACATGTTTAGAATATATATTTTTAGATATTTCCTTTAAAAAAATTTCAAAATTTCAAAAATAGCGATTATGACAATTGTCACCTATATATGATACATCCTCACTGAATTTTAAATTTAACATGTTTAGAATATATATTTTTAGATATTTCCTTTAAAAAAATTTGAAAAAGTTCAAAAATAGCGATTATGACAATTGTCACCTATATATGATACATCCTCACTGAATTTTTAATTTAACATGTTTAGAATATATATTTTTAGCTATTTGCTTTAAAAAAATTGAAAAAAGTTCAAAAATATTGATTATGACAATTGTCACCTATCTATGATACATCCTCACTGAATTTTTAATTTAACATGTTTAGAATATATATTTTTAGATATTTCCTTTAAAAAAATTTAAAAAAGTTCAAAAATAGCGATTATGACAATTGTCACCTATATATGATACATCCTCACTGAATTTTTAATTTAACATGTTTAGAATATATATTTTTAGCTATTTGCTTTAAAAAAATTGAAAAAAGTTCAAAAATATTGATTATGACAATTGTCACCTATCTATGATACATCCTCACTGAATTTTTAATTTAACATGTTTAGAATATATATTTTTAGATATTTCCTTTAAAAAAATTTAAAAAAGTTCAAAAATAGCGATTATGACAATTGTCACCTATCTATGATACATCCTCACTGAATTTTTAATTTAACATGTTTAGAATATATATTTTTAGCTATTTGCTTTAAAAAAATTTGAAAAAGTTCAAAAATATCGATTATGACAATTGTCACCTATCTATGATACATCTCACTGAATTTTTAATTTAACATGTTTAGAATATATATTTTTAGATATTTCCTTTAAAAAAATTTGAAAAAGTTAAAAAATAGCGATTATGACAATTGTCACCTATCTATGATACATCCTCACTGAATTTTTAATTTAACATGTTTAGAATATATATTTTTAGCAATTTGCTTTAAAAAAACTCAAAAAAGTTCAAAAATAGCGATTATGACAATTACCACTTATCTATGGTACATCATCACTGAAATTTTGATTTAACATGTCTACAATATATATTTTTATCTATTTCATTTAAAAAAGTTCAAAAATAATTATCATGACAAATGGCACTTTTCTATGGTACATCACTTAAAAATTTTAAAATATAACTATGATGAATAGTTAATCAGAGCATTATAATTTAAAGAAGCTTTAAGTAACTTTCCCGCCTATAATATTAATATATACTAAATGTTATTTGACTTTTGGTCGAAAAAAATGATCTAGATAATTGGGTTAGGGGTGAAAAAAAGCAACCCTAACTTTAAGTCGTCTTTAAAAAAAAGATCCATATTTTGGGTCGGATTGAATAAAACGACCCGATGTTTGAGTCTGAGTCAGAAAAACGACCCAAACTTTGAGTTGGAGTCGAAAAATACGACCCAAACTTCAAGTTTGAGTCAAAAAATACGACCCAAACTTCAAGTTTTAGTCGAAAAATACGACCCAAACTTCAAGTTTGAGTCGAAAAATATGACCCAAACTTCAAGTTTAAGTCGAAAAATACGACCCAAATTTCAAGTTTGAGTCGAAAAATACGACCCAAATTTTGAGTCGGAGTCGTAAAAAACGACCCATATTTTGGGTCGAGGTCGTTTTTTTCGGCTTGGACTTGGGTCGGAGTCGAAAAAAACGACCCATATTTTGGGTCGAAGTCGTTTTTTTCGGCTTGAACTCTGGTCGAAGTCGTAAAAAACGACCAAAACTTTGAGTTGGAGTCGAAAAAAACGACCCAAAATTTGGGTGAGCTCTGTTCGAGCCGACTCGGCTAAGCCGATTAACAACACTAGTCAGTCATAATCTATATAATTTTGAATGGATATAATTAATAAAAGAATAGTATTATTTTAAAAAATATATCAAATTCATTATTATATACAGTGTTGACCAGATTTGATTGAAAACATTTCCTTATTTTTTAATTTATTTGAAAATAAAATTATGCAAAAAATTGTTTATAATTTTATTTACAAACGAATTAAAAAATATGGAAATGTTTTGAAATAAATCACAATACTGTGTTTGATGAAAATTGAAGAATAAAAAATATTGTTTTGCACATAAATTATCATCTCCCATATTCCAGAAATAAATTTAGGACTATGGAAAGGTTTTAAAAGAAATATTAAAGGAAAGTAATAATTACGAGGGTCAAATAAAAAAAACAAGATGGATATATTTCCGATAAAATTCCAACTAAATAAAGTCAGCTCAAAGAAAAGTTGTCTATATAAATTTGCAACATTTAATCGTTAATAGAGGCCGCTATATTATCCAAAGATATTATTGAGAATTAAATTCCTATCAAAAACATTTTTCCATTACTACTATACTATCTGGGTTATGCTTTACCTGAAATCTCGGGAAAAAATAAATCCTCATATAAATTTATTCAAGAATATATTAGTACTACTTTATCGCTGATATTCTTTGGAGGAAATTTTATATTTAGAGGGAATTATTCCAGATACATAAGGAGCTCATATTCGAAAGTATAGAATCATAATATATGAATTATCGGTAATAATGGGGGAGATGTGTGTGAGAATTTTTGTATAAATTGTTTATATTATATTCGGGATTCTAAGAAAGCATTTTTGTAAATTCGGGATTATACTTGAAATTCGCAGCTAACATGAAAATTGTAATAGCCGGAGGAAATTCTGTTGATAACTTAAGTCAGCCCGACCTACCTATTATCCCACACCAGGAGCTAACCCCAAATAACTCGCTGGAGGGACCTGCTAGCGATCCCACCATTGCCGCTATTGTTTCCAGCAATGCAAGCCATATCCACACAAATGGCTGAGCTTACCAGGGAAAGCAGAAGCAATAGACGCGATAGATCTCCGTCTCCGCATACCTCTACTCCTAGACGCAGGGAATCTCGCGCACCTACACCACCGCCCCCAGTCATCGCCCCGGCCCCTATTGTGTCACTTATTCCATTATCGCCTGCGGAGAAGCACGATAAATTAGGCAAAGTATGGGCTAGGTTACAACAAGAACTCCTTGAACCCAAGTGCAAGGCCAACGTCCGCGACAGACACAAAATAAGGCACATCGCCAATGTGCTGGAAATAATGATCGTCTCATAGGACCCGAGGTTAATGGAGGAGATGACTAAGAGAATCAGAATGCTAGCTCGGCCATCACTGGAATTGGCAGACCGCCATAAACAACGACGCGTCTTGCCAAGAAAGATTCCTGGGCGGGGGAAAGATAAAAATCGATAGTGGGCTAGGTGTCCACCATTCGGGAATCCCTAGTCTTTAGACAAAAAGGACGGAGTGTCCGAATTGTCTGCAGGGCTAGCCGTAGGACGTTGCATCGGGGGGTGTTGATTTTTGTTATCAGGCATTGAAGCTACGCTTGTGCCCGAGTCCGAATCGATATCATTAGGTGAGAACAGCTGATGCCTCAACTCTCTTAAAAATTTATTCACTTGGGCTAACCACGGTGAGAGTTGAGCTGTCCTTCCTACTTGGACCGGAGGTCCGTTGCCCGTCATAGTCTCCCCGGGGAGGGCTATGTTTGTAGACGTAGAGGGGGAACGAATATTTAGAATAGTAGAAGGAGGAAGAAGGATAGATGAAGTGACGGGATCTTCTATGTAGTGACTATTTCCTTTTCTTGCCCCGGGAGGTGGCCAGTTCCTTTCTTTCCGTTCTCCTGTACGTTCCCGATGTTGAGGGGCCCTAGCCCCTATCCCGAAAGGACCGCGAATCTCAGAAGATTTTTATCTCTTCCCCGCCCAGGAATTTTTCTTGGTAATATGCGTCGTTGTTTATGGCGGTCTGCCAATTCCAGTGAATGGCCAGAGCTAGCACTCTGATTCTTTTAGTCATCTCTCCATTAACCTCGGGTCCGTTGAGACGTCCATTATTTCCAGCACATTGGCGATGTGCTTTATTTCGTGTCTGTCGCGGACGCTGGCCTTGCACTTGGGTTCAAGGAGGTCTTGTTGTAACCCAGCTCATACTTTGCGTATTCTATCGTGCTTCTCCGCAGGCGTTAATAAAATAAGTGGCACGATAGGGGTCGGGGCGATGACTGGGGGCGGTGGCGTCTAGGCGTAGAGGTATGCGGAGACGGAGATCTATCGCGTCTATTGCTTCTGCTTTCCCTGGTAAGCTCAGCCATTTGTGTGGATATGGATTGCATTGCCGTAACAATAGCGGCAATAGTGGGATCGCTAGCACGTCCCTCCAGCGAGTTATTTGGGGTTAGCTCCTGGTGTGCGATAATAGGTAGGTTGGGCTGACTTAAGTTGCGAGGTGGACGAACCATTTTTGCGTAGTTAAAATTTTAGTAAAACAATAATAAAGTATAACTTGATATAATAAGGTATTTATGTAAATAAATACAAACGTATTTCTTTTTAGAAATTCGTGCCTAGACGATTCCAACGGCGTCATCTTATGGACAAAAAGCCGCAATTTTTATTCTTAGTATAAAGTCGTTAGAGGTAAGACATTTTCGGCAAAAATTTTATGGACCCAAAATGCGCAAATGTTGAAAAATATAGTTGTAAGTAAAAAACATCATATGTGTATTTATATTTCGCATTTTATATGTCGCGTATTATCAATTAGAGATCTGCAAAGTTAGGCCCGGCCCGAATGGGCTTCGGGCTCGGGCCTAATTCTATTTAAAATATTCGGGCCGGGCCTAATATTTTGAAAAAAAATTATGGCCGGGTCGGGTCGGACCTTGGAAATTTTATTAAATATATCTAAATTTATCAATTTTATATTGAATTTTTTATGTAAAATAAAAATTTTTGATTTAATTTATTGAAACTAAACTCTATATAACATATGTCATTTATTTTAAGTAATTATAAAAATTAATTTCTATATTTAAATAAATTCGCTGGCCGGGCCGGTAAATTTATTTTAAGTGAATTTCGGTCCGGGCAGGCAAAACTTTTTAAAAAAATTTCGGGTTCGGGCCGGGCCGGGCCGGGCTTGAAAAATTAGGCCCGATGCAGATCACTATCATCAATTACCCCTAACACTTTGGTTTAGTAATGGGTGGCCTCTTGTAGTTTTCATTTTTTTTTAAATATATTTTATTTAATAAAGTTATTTATTTTAACAGATATATTAATTTCGAAATAGCCGATTGATTATATTTAATAAATTAAAAAGAAATTGCAAAAAATCAATTTATTATTTCTAAATTTTTATGTTTTAATTTATTTTAAAAGAATAAAAAATAAATCATCACTAATTATTTAATATATCGCCATCAGCGGTGATACTCATAAATTTAGAATAAAATTTCCCACGTTCTCCGATAAATTCTATTAGACTTTTATTATCTATTCGTTTTTTTACAAGTACAAAATTTTATTAACAAAATGGGGGCAAATTTATATTATGCAAAAAAATAAGAAATAATAAAGGTTGTAATAATTACAAATATCGTATCTATTACTTGCTCGCCAAAAATAGATTCCCTTTTCTCTTGTTTGTCACAAAATATTATATATATATAATAAATATGGTCAAGAATAAAGAAAAATAAAATCTTAGGTACTTTTTTTTCTTCTCTAAATTGTTAAAGTTTTACTTTAAGTTTTAGATACAACTTTTTTTTAAAAATGTTAAGTAACAGCAATTTCTTAAAAATCGAATGTCATTTCAACGTCGACCAATGTTTTTGTTACTCATTACAGCATTATCAGATTTATGTTACATTCCATCGTTGCCCCATTATATTTTCTTATCTCTATCGTTTACAAAACTAGAATACAAATGCCTTCTACTTAGGTAATAAAATAAGAGATTATTTAACATAAAAATCTGTCTTAAATAACATTTAATTAAATTTTGAAACACTGGAATATCAAATTTAAATTGATACCTTTTTGTCATTAAATCCGTCAAATCTAAAAATATAAAATTTATAGAATCAGAGAGGGATAAATTATCAATGTTTTCTGTAAATTTTATCAAATTCTATCAGCAGAGTCTAAAATTATGCACATTCTAAGTTGGGCAAACACAATTTGAACTTTCCAACATGTAAATTTTTTTTTAATATTAAACTTTGCAATTAAAAAACTTGAAAACATCAACATTTAAAATTAATTTGAGTCAAATATTGTACTAGCAATTGATTGGTTGCAACTTTTTTTCAAATTAAAACTGCAACATTCACCCTATCCTTTTGCAGATTTACTGGAGTTACTGTAAACAGATTTTTATCTGTAAAACATGATATGAACCAACTTTCGAGAGTATTTTCCTAGAGGTTGTTAATCTTATTCGCATCGGTTAGGTCGCGGGCTTCCTTCTTTTTTAAACATTTTAGTTGCCACACTTTCGGATAATCCCATAAACTGAAGTTTGTCAGTTTCTCGAGCAACGAAAAAATGTTCTATGGATGCTAGGTCGGTCTACTTGGCTCATTTCTAGCTTTTCAGCAGATTCAATATTTTCCATTGTACGAGCTGCGCGTGTATTTCCACCATATTATTTTTTCTGCTGATCCGGTAGCATAAATTTTTGCAATCAATCGATTCAAAGCTATAGACCAATTTCTGTTAGAAATTCCTTCAAAATCTTTTAGCTCCGTAATGTTTTTGTTGTCTTAAAATTATAATTAAACTCAAGATCCTTACTAAAAATCATTTTTTTTTATTATTTGCTTAAATGTAAAGTATAATAAAAATAAATAAATTTTGTTTGTTCAACTATGAATTGCATAATATGAAATTTACAGAAAACATTAATAATTTCTCCCTTTCTCAATCGATAAAATTTTATTGAATTATTTTTAAATTTGGAAATTTATTACCACAACAATCAGGCAGTTTTGGAAATATATAAAAATAGTTATTATTTTTTAAAAATAAACATAATTTTAACGAAATAAAGTAGATTATAAAATAAGTGTGATAATAAAAAATTATGATTGATTATATTTAAGATGATTGTGTTAACCCTTTCGGTCGCGGTAGTGCAAATATAAAACCACCTTTTAACCTTTATATCTTCTAAAGGAGTTAATCATATAAAATGAAACCACCACGAATATATATTAAAAGATATTCTTTTTCATATGTTTGTGGAGGAGTTATTTTTTAATTTTTTTTATAAGTAAGTATATTTATCAAATATTTTTAAATGTATATATTCCTCACTATTTTATCTATCTTTCTAATATTTATTTTTGCTCAAATAAATAATATTTATATATTATTTTGATCTCTTTAATGTGGTATATTAAACTAACCACTGCCACTTAACAACAATATTTTTAATATTTATTTTTTTAAATAATTGATAAATTTTGCCAACTCATTTCGCAATAATTTTAGCTTGTTATATATATGGATGATTATCTGGACATTCCATCTGAAGGTTCTTCGTTAGACAACTCATCCACTGATTCCGAAGATGATTATGAATCGGATACACGTTACCAAATTGATAGTGATGATTATGAATCGGATACACCTTATCAAATTGAAATTGATCGATTTAAAAAAGAAAGGTATATATGCTACCGGAACACTAAACAAAAATAGGAGATACTTGCCCATAAAGAATATGGAAACAAAATTAAAAAGAGGTGAGTTTGACTGGAGAAGTGACAAAAATAATATAAGTATAATTAAATGGCGAGATAATCGTGACGTATTTATAATGCCCAATTATATTGATCCGAGATCAGTGGATACTGTGAAGAGAAAAAATAAAAAAGGGGAAGTATTTGACGTAAAATGTCCAATAATGATAAAGATGTATAATAAATATATGGGGTCTGTTGACCATTTCAAGTCTTTATATGAAATTTCGCGAAAGTGGCGAAAATGGTGACTACCAATATTTTTTTGGCTGATAGATGCGGCGATTATCAATTCATTCATAATATACAATATTCTTACAGATAATAAACTCTCATCGAAAGAATTCCGAAGACAAATAATTGCTAGCGAATTGGCATACTGTAAAAATGTTAATAGGGATGATAATATTCATAATGATAATAATTATATATCAATGCAAAGAAAAAATAATAAAGCTTATATCCTTCCAGAAATTAGACTAAAAAACTCAGCTCATCAACCTCAGGCAGGAACCTCACGAAGGTGTACCTTCTGTAGTACAAAGTTAAATCCCAGAAGAACAAGGTGGTCGTGCAAATCATGCAACGTACCACTATGTCTAAATAAAAATAGAAACTGTTTCGAAAGTTTCCATAAGGTGTCAATGATATGAATTTGAAACCACCAGGGAGAGCCGCCATTTTGAATTTAAAAAACTTTTTTTGTGTGTTTTATATTATATTATACTAGAATCAATAAAAAAATTACTAAATATCGTGTTGCAACATATTAATTTTATGAGGGAACCTAAAGGGTTAACAAATTAAAAAAAAAATTTCCCAGAAAATATCTTCCATAGTTATACCTTTTTATAATTCTATTCAATTCAACTTGAACTTGAACAAATAATTCTTCATCTTTTCTGATGTTTCTTCATATACTTTTTTATGACATAAATTTAATAATGAATATAATCCTTTAGCAAACCATATAAGTGATATACATTCAATAAAAGTTAATTTTATTCAATAAAAATTTAAAAATTATTTTGAGCAAATTCTCACATATTTAATTTGTTTCTACATGAAGTTTTAGTTTAATTTGTGCAGTTTATATAGATATTAGTAAATGTGAGAGGCTTGTGTCTAATAAAATATAGTATTTCTCATAATCTAATTCCTAGCCTGTATCTTTGTAGTATAGCTATAAGCTAACCACTAACCGGTTCACGAGCTTAGCATTAAAACTTATCCCTACCTTTTAGTTCGTGAAAATGCTAAAATATACCTATTGGTTACTTCTGGTTTTCAGTAGCCTAAATGTGATTCCGAATGGTAGGGGTATCCAATAAAATACAGACTATTAAAATATAGCTATCTTATAATACCAACTGCTATTAAAATATCTACATAATTGTTTTATGATAAAAAACAAATCAAGCTAGGAATAAAATGTTGTGTTTCATATTATTTCTTTTACCTTGTATTTATAATTATAAAATGTATTGCTTATGAATTTTTTTTTCTCTTTACAACATTTGTTAACGGCTTAAACCAGATTCGACGTAGTGGGAATTAAAGATTTCTCACATTTTTTTATACTTAAAATGTATTTTATACAACTTGATAAAATTTTGTATCATTAACTTAATTGTAAGCCACTTGTTGCTCCCTAGAGTGTCCATTGTCGCGCTTTGTAAATAACCTTCTAATTACCAATTTAGCACCACCATTAAAGTCAATTCCCATAGCCTTCACCTCGAAAATTCATATATATCAATTGATCTAATCCTCATATCACCCCATTGTTTTAGTAGGTCCGAACACCACAGTTTATTTTCTAGCTTGCTGTAATAATTACTTTAAAAAATCTTAAGCATTTATAATTAAAAACGAAGCCTACATCAGTTCTTAACCGTAGCAATTTATAATAAGTCAGGTTTAAACCTGGATTGTAATTTTAACAATTCAAACGCATCCTTAAATTCAAAAAGTACATTTTTTTGTAATTGTAATTCATAAAAAGGAGCTGATACCCTTGCAAAATCCTCTATAAATAGATGATAATAATTTATCATTCCCATAAAAGATTGTATCTCAGCTTTATGTGACGGTTTGTAGTTTGCAATTACCAAATTTTAATTCATCACTTCTATTCCACTTATTATATGCCCTAAATATACAATTTCTGTAATCCACATAACACTTTTTCACTACTCGCTCTTAATCCTTTAACTTGAATTCTCTTAAAACTTCTTCCAACCATTTATTATGTTGCTCTACCGTTATTCCCGTGATTAAAACATCCATGTAATAAAAAACACCTTCTAACCCCTAAAATACAGCAGCCATTGTTCTTTGAAAAATTGGTGCTGAAATACTCAATCCAAATGGCAATCTAGTAAATGTAAATAATCCTTTAAACGTTGTTATTGTTAATTTTCTCGAGATTCTTTCATAGGTAACTGTAAATACGCACATAAAAAATCTATTTTTGAGAAATACTTTGCTCCTTTTAAATTCGCTAAAATTTCTTCAATTCTATGTAGTAGGTACTTTATCTCTACAACCCATGGATTCAAAGTTACTCTAATATCCGCTTTGTTTAATTCTTCTCACATTTCCCTTTTTATTTTTCTCCTCCAATTCTTTTATTTTTATTTTCATTTCTGCCATTTCTACTTTCAATATTTCTTTTTCCTTTTTTTCTAACTTAATTTTCTCCATTTTTTCCTTTTCTTTTCATTTCCTCTATTTCTTTCCTTTCAGATTTTCATTCTTCTCTCATTTCCCTTTTCATTTTTTAAATTTCTTTTTCCATTTTTTATTATTTGTTCTTTTTTTTATTTTCATTTTCCATATCAATTTCATCTTTTCCATTTTTAGAATCTCTAATAATATCTAGTTTATTAATATTAATTTCAAATTTAATTTTTTTCAGAAAAGCTAGATATCTATTTTTAATATTCCGTTTTTTTCACCATTTTTCACAATACACATTTCATTAAATAAATTTACCATTTCTTTTTTAAATTTTTTCATTTTTCTTCATTTCCATTTGTTTTGATATTTTTATTCTATTTGAATCTTTATTTATATTTTTTTTTATACCAAAAATAAACTTTAATCTATATTATTAAAATTTTCGCTATTCCTAAATACCTTATTGAGAAACATTTTTAATTTCAAAATAATTGTATGTTTTAATATTTTTCCTATTCAGCATCTTAAAATTTTATTTTTACCCAAAAATTTTTAAACTCCAAATTAAACTTTATAATAAACAAATCAATAATTTTATTAAAAATATTTTCACAATTTAAATTAGAGGTGGGAGCGGGCCGTGAAATTACGCGTGACCCATCATGTCACGGCTGGTCACGGCGTGGGTATGAATAAATTTTAAATTATTAGGCGTGACAGGCCTTCACAAAATTTTTCCCAAGCGTGATCGGACGTGAACATGATTTCCCGTGAATCTCAGAAATTTTAATTTTTTTTTATAAATATAAATTTGCAATTTTATAATTATAATACATATTTTCTAATTTAATTTAGTTCTTTTTTAAAAATGAAAAATTTTTGAAAACAAAAAAAATATTCAGGCATTTTATAAGCAACATCTGGTGTCACGCTCTTAGTTCTATTTTCTTTTTATGTTTAGGTGATTTCGAGATTTTTTACTTAAACTTTAAAATTTATTCTCAAACACTTAAGGTAGGCTTAATTCTAGATCCTAATTTCAATAGCCTTAAGTTTTAAATAGATGAAGAAAAGGAAGATATTTACAAAACAATCTTAAAAATATGAAATGATATAAAATTAGATGATATGCATAAGTCAATGCCAACTGTCATTTATAACTTTCCTAATTCAATCTACATTCATAAAAAACCATATATTCTAAATGAAATATATTTTTAGATGATTTTGAAGAAGCATCAACATCTAGCAATGTAAGCTGTGTGAATTTAAAAGATTCATCCCAAAAAAAAAAAAATGTTTTGAAGTTTTGGAAGCAGGAAAATTCATTTCCTTTTTTGAGAAAATTAGAGAGTAAATTTTGTCAGCCCTGGCAAATTCAGCTTCTAGTGAAAGGTTATTTTCTGTAGTCAATCGCCTATTAGAAAAAAGGCGTACACAATTGAAAAAAAATAAATAAAATAGACATTCTTCTTTTTCTAAGTAAAAATTTGGATTTATAATATGTATTTATTTTATGTTATTATGGATTATGGAATTAAAGAAATAAATAGAAAAATTCAAAAAAGTGTAAAAAATATAGCATTAAAGTTTTGAAAAATTTAAAAACACCGCGAATTTTCGGGCGTGACGGGCGTGAATCAAAGTATTGCCTTTCGTGAGCGGGCGGGTCGGGTCGAAAATTTTATAGTGGTAAGCGTGAATGGGCGTGAATATTTTTTATTGCCACCATAAGCGGGCGAGCCGTGAATAAAAAATTAGGTCTGCGCCCACCTCTAATTTGAATGATAAAAAGGTAGCTAATGAATTATTACCAAAATCACTATTAAACAATACATTAAATTTCAACAGAACAAAATTTTACCTTTTATTTCGAATTTCCTTTTTTATGGTCCATGATCATATATTTTTATATTTACACTGAGCCAAATTTTTCCCAAGTGCTTTCTCCGTGGTTGAAAAAACGGCACCAAAAATAATTGATTGTTGTCAAAAATACATATATGATAGTTCTAGACCTGTGCGCCGGTGTCTCAATCAACGGCGGCGGTTTTTTAAAAAATTTTTTATCGGCGTTCAGCAGCGGGCCGATTTTGCCGTCGCCTACCAAATTTTCGGCGGCGGCGCAATATTTATTTTAAAATTTTTTTAATGAATTTAATTTATAAATCAATATATTTTTTAATGAATTTAATTTATAAATTAATGTATTACATTTTTTATAATTTATGTAGGCGATCTTTTCTAACACATTGCTAACATAGTTTAATTGATCTTAAATTATTTCCTGTCCCACTCCAATTTAAATTTATGTATTTTCTCATTCTCAGAAATAGACTAAGGAATTGTATTTTTATTTTTACTCAATCAGAGTCATATCAACAACACATATAAGAAATATTCTATTGATTTTTATTATAATTAAAATAAATTTGGAATGCAGGCAAAATATGAAGTATGAAATATAATAAGTCAGAATTCAGATTTAGCAAAATTATAATTGTCATCAGTATTTTATCAAGATTTGTGGGACATAAAGAACTCTTTTTAGCATTGAGTATTAATCCAGCAATGGAAAAAATTCTTTCGCTGGGTGTACTGGTTTCAGGTACGCAAAGAACCTTCCTAGCTAAATTAGCAAGCCTAGGAAGTTCCAGTCGCTTTTTCTTCCAAAAGAGCAATGCATCCTCTTCTGGAATAATATTTTGGCTGAGCAAAATATGGCATTCTTGTTCAAGATTAGTAATATTGTTATAATCGTTAATAGGAAGGGAATGTTTTCGAGCTAATTTCGCTATATAAGAGCATGATGTACCATCCTCGAATTGAATTTCACAGCATTTTTATCATGCTCTAAAAGTTTTAAATGTCGTATTAGAAATTGCAATGATGTCGTAGAATTTGAATTTAAATATTGCGAAACAATATTGATATTTTGAAATCTTAGATCAAGTAGAGTTGCTAATATCTAATGTTTAGAATATAATGTTATAAATAAATATATAAAATAACTTGTTCAGTGATCGGAAACCTATGGTCAAGCTTTTTTTCATATTTTCTTTTAAGCATAATATATCTGAGCAATAAGATTTATTAATTTGTATATAAGCTTCCTAAGTTTATTGTAGATCCTTTTTGGGAGGAAGAGAAATTCCACCGACTCTCGGAATGGATTTAATACTGCGTAAAGCTCATCTATCATATCCTATTCATTATTAAAGAGTTTTAAAGATTGTTTTCCTATTTTATTTATCATTTATAGGAATTTTGTTTACACGGCGAACACTTTCTAGCATAATTAATATACTATGCCAGCGGGTAGGGCAATTTAATTAAAGTTTTTGCCTTAATTGGATTGGTTGATGCAATGCCATTTCTATTATCCGATTCATCAGACATATCAAAATGGTCATCAAGGTATTGATCAGAATCATCAATATCTAAGATATTACCTGTCTCATAAATTTACTGCAGACATTTACCATGTTCAGCCTCAATTTCACATTCCAAATCAGCTACTCGATATCTGAGGGCTGAAATAATATCTCTAATTTTTAATGAGAATATCAATCTTGGTAACATTTTTTATGCCATCAACTGTAACCAAATTATGAAGTCCATGCCCTACGCATATATGATGTTCATAATCCCCTTATCTGACGCTTTTTTTGATATTGACCCCAGCACCAGTTACCATTTGTATTATTTTGGCTTTTAAATGGAACTCCTCTTCAATACTATCAATCTCAGATAATATTGTTTCCCCAGTATGCTTTTAGTCACATTTCTAGTTGAGGGTAAAATATTTTAAATCAAAATTTTCATCTAAATGATGAAGACTAAATGTGATATAATTTCGATGCTTGAAATGATCGGTACACAAATCAAAAGTGATAGAACAAAATTTTGGTTTAGAGTCAATCAAATTTAAAACATGCGCCTTTATAGATAAATAAACATCGTCTAGTGCACCCCGACTAATGGTTGTCCTATTTAGCAATTCTGACGAAGAATCAATTATCTTATATTTATAATTTTTGAACAATTTATTTTTTAATAATCATTTTATATAAATTTTAAACCTTTAAAAGTCTGTCATTCCTTTATTGTTTATAGAATCAAATGGCATTAAATCTAAGCAGACATCAAAACATAATTTCGCCCTATTAGATTTCATATTTATTTTAAACATTAAAAAGATATCTAAAAACATTAAAATAGTTATGGCTGGAATACAACAAATTATAAATTAGATTTAATGTTAATATTCAAATTAAAATAATAATAATTTAATATATAAATATAATTAATATGCTTTCTAAAAATTACACACGCCGCGCCGCCATCATAATAAAAATCGGCGGCTTTTCCTCCGTGATAAAAATACCGGCGTGAGCCGGCGGCGCACAGATCTAGATAGTTCTCAAAAATAAAAGCTTCTTCTAAAACATACGTAGATTTTATTCACCAAAAAAATAATAATAAATAATATTTTTACAATTTTTACAATTTTGACTTTTATTTAAAAATACCAGGCTTGTTAACCGATCTTTTTAAAACGATCGAATCCCGATCACGATCTTTTTAAAAAAAGAGGATCGAAATCCAGGATCGACCTTTTTTTAAAAAAAAGATCGCGATCGCGATAACGATCTTTTTTTCTATTTAAATTTCTGAAGGAAATTTCTGACCGATGCAAAATTAACTAATATATGTTATAAATTTATTGTAATTGAATAATAATATAATATAACCGATGCAAAATTAACTAATATAAAAATAAATTAAATATGGTAGAAATTTTTTGTAATTGAATAATAAATATTAGCTTTTAATAATAAAATTTTTTCTAAATTATCATCATTTAAACATCCGCGTCTTTCATTTAGAACATGATATGCTATTCATGGAAACATCATTTGAATAAAAAATTTTTTTTAACGGAACAAGCATTTTGTACAGTATTTTTCCCAAAAAAAGCATCAATGTCATCCATACATTCATTTGAGGTATCCACATATGGTTGTTCCTGCATATTTTCCAAATGGGCAACTAATCTTTCTTTTACCATCATATTTTGTGGCAGATTAATATAAGGCCAATTAAGTTTAAATTTAGGGTGAATCATGGCTGCCAAAATGTTACTGTCTTCATACAGTGAAGGAAATCTATATTATGAAATGATAATTAATTTATTATAAAATAAGTGTTCATTTTATTCATATAAATCAAATCAAGTATCTGCAAAACTTAACCCTTTTAAATTTTACAGTCAAGTCTGGCACATCATCTTTATGGTATTTATATTTGGGTCATATCATAAGTATTGATTAAATGTAAACTTAATACTTAATATTCAAAGAAATAAACATTGTAATTTATTTACAAAGAATATTAATCAAAATATTAGCTTAAAATTCAAATAATCTAATAAATTTTTAATTCTACAAAGGCCCACTAATATTTTACTAGATATCAGAGGTTTAGTAGAACTGGCCTGTTAAAAATATTTTACTAAATTTGCCAGATCTTTGCAATTTTTTAAATATATTTTGCAGATATCTGATAATATAAAATAATTGTTAAAAAAATATTACCTTTTATCAATACCTCTAAGAACACTATCTACAAGGGGCTGACAATACCGCAGGCAGCTAAATTTCGTTAATTTATCTATCAATATCGATAGAACGGGAGTTAGATATCCCTGCTCCATATTATCCTCCCATGGTAATAAGAATTCCATCTTGTCTTGTTGGGAGCTATTAAATATCTTCCCAATTTCTCCAATAAATATCCGCCATTTTTGACGACATATTTTGTTTATTAACTAAAGCAAAACATTTTGCAAAAGTGGATCTAGATATTAGTTTATAATTGAGATCACTATCTGCCATCTCCGCATCTGTTGTTGCAATAAGGTTAAGATTATGGCAACAACAACGTTGATGTTTTGGTAGGCTGATAGTAGGAATAATTGGGTCATCAACGGATAATATGTCATCCAAATTTATCAATTCCATATCCTCACTACTATCTTCTTCATTTACTCCAAAAACTCTAGAAAAAATTAATTAATTTAAATAATTTTTGCTAAATATAAATATTACTTAAATGCCTTGACAAAGTTGGTTCCATTGTCAGTCACCATCTTCACCACCTTATTATAAATTTTATAAAACTTGTGGATACCCATAATTTCGTTGGCCAAAACATCATATGTTTGCCTCCCAATTATCCTCCTCAGTGCCAAAGCGGCTGACCTTCTCTTGAGGGTTAATGGATCCTGCCAATGTGCAGTAAGTCCAATAAAAGCTCTAATAAAATAAACATTATAAAATTCATATAAATATAATATACTTTCGATGACCACTCCAACAATCAGCAGTGGTGCATACATGAGAAACTTCAGACAAATCTCTTATAAGATTTGTCGTCATATAAGAGAAGGAAGTAGATATCCTGTTGCCCAGTGTTTGGCGACAAATAATTTTTGTAGCAGGAGAATAAGTTTAAATCATTTTTTCAAATGAAGGATCATCAACCAGAGACAGTGGTTGGAAGGTGTCTATAATAAAATCCATGATAACCTTGTCTGCTGTTTTTTACGATACAGCTGGAATGTTTAGATTGTTAAAATTTAATTTAGATTGTCTGGATTTGCAACCAGAACCACTTTGGTTTTGCAGTGATATATTTTTTTGTGTAGAGAATTCGTTGAGGTGTTTGGTAATCTCATTTTTAAATTCACTGTGCTTTTTCTTTATAAAAGAAAAAAATAGTATGTATCAAAGTTGGATGAAAATAACTTCTCCTGAATCAAATTTCATTTTTAAAATTTTATATGGAAATTTAAAGTAAAAAAAACAATGTACAGGCTGAATGTAAAACCTATATAAACAAAAAAATGATAAAGGGTTCAACAAAAATTTTGTTAAACATATTAAAGTATATTATTTAATTTATATATGGTTAAAAAAGGTTCATATAGGTTATTTTAAATTTTAAGTTTACAATATTGTCCTTGTCTATCATTATTAAAAGTTGCCCAAGATGATATGGGCTAAAGATTTTGATAAAATATTTACCTATATATGAATATAATTAGCCTTTTTGGCATTTAAGAACTATGGATTAAGGGTTCAACAAATTTTGTTAAACATATTAAAGTATGTTTTATTGTGGTTAAAAGGGGGTAGGTTATCTTAAAAATGTAAGTTTACAATATTGTCTATCATTATTAAAAGTTGCCCAAGATGATATGGGCCAAAGATTTTGAATTTTCCTATTATGAATATAATGGGGCTTTTTGGCATTTAAGAACTTATGGATTGAGTCAAATGATACAAAAAATACTTTCAATTCAAAATATATTATTTAAAAAAGCCCTAAAAATGTTGTCAAGAAGATTATATAATCAAGCTCAAACTGACTATATTACTAATTGATTAGATTTAACATATTATAATAAAGAAATAATAGAATAGATATTTATTTTTCTTTTGTTGAAACATTGCTAAGTTCAATACAAATAACATTGAACTGGATGTTTTAATTATATTAAAGAAAGTCAAAATACATTATAAAGGCTTAATTATTAGTTATTACACTTCCATTTATTATAAATACTCTTCTTTTGAAAATTAAACTAATATAATAGTAATATTAAAAAATAAATGCCTAATTATTATATATAAATAACAAAACCAAGATTAACTCTTCATCAAATATTGTATTAATTATACTGTATCTAATAATTCATTTTTTTTATAAAGAATCTGTATCTAGATTCTATTTCTGTAGGACCTGCTCAAATCAGGAATGTAATAAATTAAATTTAAACATGTTGACATTAAGATTATCAAATAAAAAAAAGTTAAAAGAATTACTTGTAAATATCTCTTTAAGTTCGAGGATGATATTTTGGAAGATGATATTATCTTCTACAAAGACGGCATTTGGTGCTGATCATATTATAAGAGTTGCCATCCATTTCACTTAAAGTAAAATACTTGCGTAATTTCAAAAATGGTAAAAGATTCTCATTCTCACTTATATCTGCTGTTACATCAATAGTAGAAGCAATAGAATCTTCTAAATCTATAATGGACATTTACATTTACTTATTAAAATAAATATTAATATATTATTATAAATTTATATTAAATAACTTGTAAGAGCTCTAAATCTCGTAAAATTTAGGAAATGAATAAATATATCTATAAAATAAATGGTGGAATGGAAGTTGATAAACTATGAAGATAGATATTTTTTTAAAAAATAATATTTTAATTTATTTTCAAAATTTTTATTTTATTTATTGCTTTTTAAGTAAAAAATTAATTTTTAAAAAGATCGGGATCGAATTTTAAACAAAATGATCTCGATCCTCAATTTAAGTCAGAATCATAAATCTCGTAAAATTGACAAATTTGCGATCGAATCCAGGATCGTCGATCTTTCGATTCGATCTTTTAACAACTCTGAAAAATACATATAATAATAATTAAAAATAATATCCATAGTAAAAGACAAAAAATACCTAGAACATGACCACAGAAGTTCTTAGCTTGAAACAAAGTTTTTCATATTATAGTCCTAACTCCTAAGATGGGATGTTGTAAATATATTAAGATAATTATTTAAATAAATAATAACCATGTCTTGAAAATTATCATAAATATTCCTAAAAAAACTTGAAATCTTTATAATTATTAAAATTCTCCAGTTTAGAAATCTTAATTTGAAGATAATTTTAAAATGTTAAAATTAAATAAATCTAAAATATTATAATATTCTATTAAAACAAAAGATTTTTATAAAATATTCAAGCATATCTTAAAAGATCCTTAAATTAACATGTCTAAAATATTATATAGATATTCAATTTAAATAAAAGATATTTATCAAATATTTCAGCACATCTTATAAATAACTATTCCTCTAGCTTATTAATGTTTTAGCATGGACTACATTTTATCTATGTATGTTTTAATATATATATATATAATAATTTAAATAAGTAATTAATCATTTTCTGAAAATAATTTTGATTATTTCTGAATGATTATTAATATTCTTCAGTTTGGAAATATTAACTTGAGATAATTATAAACAAATTATATATAGTTCAAACAAAAAAAATTAAAAATATTTAAGAAAATCTTAGATAAAATTAATATATTTTAAGCTTCTCTATTTGCATGTTCTTTTGACCATGATTAATACTTGTTAAAATTCTAGAAACTCAACAGGTTTGAAAATAAATACCTAACATATACAACGTTGTGTGTGGCCTTTGTCCTTTAGACAAAAAAAAATTATGATGCCAAAATGTCATGATAGTAGTTGCAAAATTAAAACGAAAATGGAATAATTTTGCCTTGAATGTGCGATTTAAAAGTTCACTATTAGAGGCCTATTTAGAACACCTTAAAGATGACCTGATTTTTCAAAAATTTTTAATTAAAATTTACATCAGAAATTGTTTTATAAAATTGATTCTTTTAGAAACATTTATACGCAAATTTTGTTTATTCTTCTCATTAAATTTATTGTTTTGGTGATATTTTTTTTAAAACAACTTAGAATATTTTTGTTTATAGGCATATCTATTCTGATCTTAATAAATCAACTAGTAATATCGATTATTTCATCATTGCCCTTGCTTTATTTGCAATCTATATGTTTTGGAAAAAATCAATATCAACTAACATTAGAGGTATTTATAATAGTTATATATATATATATTTATTTATTTTTTTAGAAAAAGTTGCATACTCTGGGTTTGAAGATGAAAATGGGTATTTTTTTTATATTTATAAATTTATCATATCGTTTACTAGATGGATTGTAATTGATAATGTAGAGTTAGTTAATGAACCAGATAATCGAATATGGAAGGTTGTTTCAACTTGTGGAAATGTTGCTAAATTTTTATTATTAATTAGAAGGAATTCTATAACAAAAGTTAGTGTTCATCTATTTGCTATTTTGATTTATTAAATTTGTATTTTTTTTTAAACATTTAGTATACTGTTGTGGTTGTACCATCCTGTGTTGCTTCAGCAATCTTAGGGAGGTATATTCCAGGAGTGGTATTACTCCACCTTGCATGTAAATTAAAATATATAAATGAATTAGAATACTATGTTTTATTATAAATATTTTTGTTTTATTTCAAGCTATATCAGTATTAACTTGGCCTTACATCTCCCTATTCCCATTCATTTTCTATGGTATGAGCAAATATGGGTGTAAAAAATTAGTACAATGTTTATCTTATGCAATTCCCCAGTCTTACAAAAGAATCAGAAATATAAAAATTTCCAAACCTTCAAAATGTATCAAAGATAAAGAAAAAGGTGATCAGGATTACAATCTCAAAATAAATAGTAAGTTTTCTATGCTATAAAACAAAAACTATTAAATGTTTTTATATTTATTTACATTTTTGCCCTTTAGGTTATTTTTCTTAGGTCTAGTTTTTTTAACATCCCTCTTTTGCTAAGTTTTTAAAATACGGGAAAAGACTTTACGGGTGTTTTCTTTTAATTGAGAGTTTTTTATTTTTATAGGTTTTCATTAATTATAAACTATGGTGAGATTCCTGAGATCATCCTGAATCTGGGGGGATTATTAGAATACCAAGAAGTATGGGGGGCGGGGTTAGTTTTATCCCCAAATATTTAGGACAAAACTAGCACAAGTCAATTTTTGATCCTTTTTTATGATTTTTCCAAAATTATATTTATTATTGGATTTATCATCCTTATAAAAGTGACCAAATTTTATGTTTACTGTGTCCTATATATATATTTTTAAATTTATTAAAATAGATTTTTATGAATTTTATGTTATAACTTTATAAAAGTTTTTTTTTATAATTTTACATATTAAGTGATAAATTAATTTGTTTTATTTAAGTTCAATATAACATTACCATGACAAACTCTATCTTAGTTCTTTCTGATTGAATGTCTAGCCCATTTGCTGTGCCACCTGGAACCACTGACCTTTTACTCTAAAATGATATACTCCTCACTTAACATAATGATTGTTGTTTTACCTTATTAACAAACATATTTAACTAATCAATTATGCAAGTGGTTTGATTTTATTTTTACCTAACTTTTGATCAAATTATATAAATTAAAATTCAGATTGAATATTTACCATTTTTGAAAAAAATTAGAAGGCCAAATATTTTCAAAAAATCTAATTGAATATTATCACTATATTAGGATATTTTGGGCTAGTATTTATAATTATATTTATATAATTTCCTAGTAATAATAAATGATTAAAAGAAACCAACATTCAATTTATTTGTATTGTTTAAATCAAAATATTTTTTTTTTTAAATGGCTAAATATAATTTTTTTTGCTATATTACACAACAGGAAAGGATTTAAAAGTTGCATTGCCTTCCATATTTTAAATGAGATAATAACTATATAGAATAAAATGAAATTCAATTAATCATTCATGGTAACTAGAAACTGCAAAAAATTTTTATAGTAAGCCTGCCCAATAGGGAATTTTTTTAGATCTAGGCCTGACATGCAGCATGAAAAACGTTTATGGGAAAGAAATTGAAAATAATTATTTTAATGGAATCTAGGAAAATAATTCCCCGGAAAAAAAATCCCGGGAAAATAAATTCCCTGGAATAAAATTCCCCGGAAGTTTACTACCCGGAAAAAAAATCCCCAGGAAAAAAATTCCCAGGTAAATAATTCTCCGGAAAAAAATTCCCATAGAAAATAATTCCCCGGAAAAAATCTCCTCAAAAAAATATTCCCCATTTTTTAAATCCTATAAAATATTAAATTATTTTTATAAAATTAAAGATATAGGAAAAAATATCCCCGTAAAAAAAATCCCTAAAATATTTTTTGAGAAAATCGTCAAAAATTCTTGTAAATTTTTTCCAAATAAAAATTTTCAAAATAAAATAGTACTTGTGATTAATATTAAACCTAACAAAAACTTAAATTATTAATTAATACTAATAAATATAATGTATAATGTTATGGACTTATCCCGAACCCAGGTTTAGTGAAAATTAAACAAAGCAATATTTATAAAATAAACGAATTGGATACCTAGTCTATCTGATATTATGCAAAATATTATGGCCAGCTCAGATTTTTTATTTTGGCCCGGATTTATAAATTGAAAAATTACCTAGTCTCTGTAATATTAAGCTAAATATTATTATAAGTTAAATAATGATAATGGCCAGCTCCGATTTTTATTTTGGCCTGGCATAAATTCATATCATTTTTTGACCCGTTCAAGGTCGACGGTCCAAAATATATTTTAAAATCAAGGTCCTAACATATCTCGATAGTATGTAGATGTAATTAAATCGTAAAAAGAAACCTTCGACGGCATTGATTGCAGCCTTTTCAAAATCCATATAAATTGTTATCGGATCTTTGACTAAATCCCGTTCTTGGGCTTTTTCGAGTAAAATTTTAAAAATTTCTTCATACGTTGTATGTTTTTCTTTGTAACAAAAAATATGCCGCTGTAATAAACAGTGTTTTAAAGGGTATTCTAATTACATATAGCTGCAAAAATAAATGAGGAGCCAATTTAAAATTCCCGTCTATATACCAAGTTTTCGTTTCGGCTAACATTTTAAGCATATAATCGGTGGCAAATATAATTATTCGTTCATTAAAATCTCCGCCATTATCATGCAAAAGAAATCTCTCATTCGTGGGAGATCCGGTTGTAGCCCAATCCTCTAATATTAAAAGATATTTTCAATTAAAAAGTTATTTATAAACATAAATATGATTTAACCTGAAATGCTTAATTCTTTCAATGTGGCCGGAATAGAAGGAAACCTTTTTATTTTGTGATTTTTAAGTGTCCTTGATACTATCTTCATTCGGAAGTCTTTTTCTGGATTCGGGAGACAATTTTGACATTTCTTCTGCGTATATTTGGCAATTATTTTGATTTGTTTCAGAGGCTTTTCTTTTCATCGTGCTTATAGCATTTTCAATTTGATATTCATGTGGGTTTATAGGATGAATATGAGGCGTATTTTCCAATGTATAGTCATTTTCATTGTAATATTTTAAAATAACTGGGCATTTATCAGCATTATATAATGTACATTTGTATCTTTTAAATTTTTTCGTAGTTTTATGATAATTGTAGGAATAGCCCTCATGAAAAATTTTAGCATGCTTATTTAACGGAAGAATAAACATAAAAAATTTATTAAAATTATCAAAAATGTTTAAAATAGTAAAAGAAAATTTTATAAAAAGTAATAAAAAAACTAAATGAAAATCGTTTGTTTCAAGATTACATAGAATATAACACCCAATATATAAATTTATTTATTCTTGAGCATAACTTTTCTTTCAACGTTATAAATAATAATAATATCAGGGAACTAACTGGGATTATGTAATAACATTTCCGGAGTTGGTAACTTTCAAATAAAAAAGTTTTTATATTAAGATTATAGTTCCTCTTGTGTTTTCTTTGATGAATTAAATATATTAAAAATTATAAAATTTATATTTATAAAAATAAAAATAAACAAATATTATTTAGAATAAATAGTATATTTTTTGGTAGCATTCAATTAATTGAGATAGTCTTTGAATTAAATAAGCTTTTGTAATTAGTGATTAGGATCAATACTTTTTTTGAAAATTTATAATCAGATAATTTTTAAAATCAATAGTAATAAACATAAAAAATATCCATTATGTTATTTTTGTCCTGGATTCAAACTGATATAAACGAACGGAACAGAATAGTGTCATACAGGGTTTCCCATCCAAAAAAGGAAAAAAGTCCCAATCAAAAAAGGAAAAGGTTCAATCAAAAAAGGAAAAGTGTCAAACAAAAAAGGAAAAAGTTCAATCAAAAAAGGAAAAAGTTCAATCAAAAAAGGAAAAGGTCCGATCAAAAAAGGAAAATTGTCAATCAAAAAAGGAAAAGTCCCAAAGGTTAAGGAAAAGGGTCAATCAAAAAAGGAAAAGTGTTAAACAAAAAAGGAAAAGGTTCAATCAAAAAAGGAAAAGTGTCAAACAAAAAAGGAAAAGGTCCAATCAAAAAAGGAAAAGTGTCAATCCAAAAAGGAAAATTCCCATTCAAAAAAGGAAAATCGTAATTTTTTAAAAAAAATATATAAACTTTTCAATTTTTCTTAAATTTATTTATTTTTGTCATTCCTTCTTATTTTATTTCTAACTTTTTACGATTTCTTTATTTTATTTGTATCTTTTCTCAATTTTTCTTCTCATTTTTGTGGTTTGACTGAAAGTCTACATTCTTGGTCTGAGGGGGGAGGGGGGTGTAAAAATAAATTTTTTGATGAGTATCAAATAAAATCTAATTTAAATATCTTTAGATTTAAATTATTCATTTTTTGTCTTGATGGGTATGACTGTCATGCCCTCAACATACAGGGTTTCCCATTCAAAAAAGGAAAAGGTCCAATCAAAAAAGGGAAAGTTTCAATCTTAAAAGGAAAATTCCCGTTCATAAAGGAAAATCGTAATTTTTTATAATTTTCTTAAAATAATTATAAATTTTTCAATTTTTCTTAAATTTTATTTTTACCCCCCCCCCCTCTATACACCCCCCCCCAACCACCCTCAGACCAAGTCATACCCATCAAGACAAAAAATGAATAATTTAAATCTAAAGATATTTAAATTAGATTTTATTTGATACTCATCAAAAAATTTATTTTTACACCCCTTTCCCCCCCACCCTCAGACCAAATCATACCCATCCAGACCAAGAATGAAGACTTTCAGTCAAACCACAAAAATGAGAAGAAAAAAAAATGAGAAAAGATACAAATAAAATAAAGAAATCGTAAAAAGTTAGAAATAAAATAAGAAAGAATGACAAAAATAAATAAATTTAAGAAAAATTGAAAAGTTTATATATTTTTTTAAAAAAATTACGATTTTCCTTTTTTGAATGGGAATTTTCCTTTTTTGATTGACCCTTTTCCTTTTCTTTTGGGAATTTTCCTTTTTCGATTGACACTTTTCCTTTTTTGATTGGACCTTTTCCTTTTTTGATTGAACCTTTTCCTTTTTTGTTTGACACTTTTCCTTTTTTGATTGAACCTTTTCCTTTTTTGTTTGACACTTTTCCTTTTTTGATTGACCCTTTTCCTTAACCTTTGGGACTTTTCCTTTTTTGATTGACAATTTTCCTTTTTTGATCGGACCTTTTCCTTTTTTGATTGAACTTTTTCCTTTTTTGTTTGACACTTTTCCTTTTTTGATTGAACCTTTTCCTTTTTTGATTGGGACTTTTACTTTTTTGGATGGGAAACCCTGTAATATTCATTTTAATGTTATATATATTTTAACCTTAGTGGCGTGTTAGAAATAAACCCCCCTCTTCATGGTAAATATAATGTGGTTTAATTACATGTTTTCATAATATCTATTCAAGTGTGGTTTAATTACATGTTTTCATAATATCTATTCAAGTCTAGATGAAAAGTGGATTATGGAAATAACCTTTCTCTTTCTAGGGAAAAATTTGCTTTCACATTTTTTTTTTCAATTTTAAATTGTAAAACCTTTTCATATATTTCTATAAAAATCTATCGTCACAAATCTATACTTTTTATGCTATCTACTAAATTATATAATATAAAAGCTACCAACCGATTTATCAATTCTCATTTAAAGTTTGCCCTTTTGGAATTAAAAAAGAAATACTCTCAACGTTCAGAAAATACTAATATATTTTTTAGAAATATTTTCGTTATTTTAGCGGCGGGATTATTTTTTGATAATTTAAAAAAAATTATTCGGGGAATTTTTTCCAGGGATTAATTTTCCCCCATATTTATTTAAAATCTAAAAAATGGGGAATTTATTTCCGGGGAATTATTTTCTGTGGGAATTTTTTTCCAGGGGAATATTTTTCCGGGGAATTATCTTCCAGGGGATATTTTTTCCTGGGTAATTATTTTCCAGGGGATTTTTTTCCGGGGAATTATTTTCCGCTTACCATTTTAATGTTATGCATTGAATTTAAATATTTAACAATAACCTTCATGATTTAATACCTATTTATTTTATTCCATTTATTACAAAATATTAGTGAGTTACTTTTGAAACATAACTAATTATAGTTTATGAAAAGAAAATCTATTTGGACATATCCTTTGCGAACACGATCAGACATTTAAACAAAATTTTAAATTTAATTTAAAATTAATTTAGCACAAAGCTAGTCCCTTGGAACCAAGGTTTACCTCTTGTTTGGGATTATACATGTGTAGATCGTTTTGCCAGATCTTTATCTGTTAGCTCCATCACTAAAGCTGAAAATACAAAAAATTAATATTGCCACCTTAATAATCTTTTGTTTGTTCGGGTAGTCTCAGACACCTGTGGATCATTTGGACCCCAAACAAACCCTAATAGGGCAAAGACTACGTTTAATCACAGGTGATCCAAAAGAAGGCTTCTATCTACGACAAAGAATATCAATAAATTTGTCGTTCTATACATGGGTCATTAAGCTCCGCCGACCAACCCTAAAATATTTTATTTTTTAATTTCTCTTCTTTTAATTATATATTTTTATAAAGTTATAGTATATTAATTATTTGAAATATTATTTAGATTTATACATACATTTTTTTTGAAGTTACTAGTTACTTCTGACAGTTACATTTTAAAAAATATAACGAGTTACTAGTTACAATTTTTAAAATATAATTAGTTACAGTTATTTTTTAGCAATAATATAACTAGTTACTTTAATAACACATTAAAATATGATACTGAAATTAATAGTATATTACCTATCTCCTGGTTTTTTAAAACTTCTTATTTAAGTAAATAGAACGATAATAATTTTTGGTTTGTTGGGACAGGCTGACCAATCAGCTCTGCAGGACTCTAATGGAAATTCATCAAATATCGCCTTGGCATGAGATGCGGAGAATTTCAATTAATTCTTGTATTACTTATAGTTTAGTTAGTTTTTAGGTCGTAGACTTGTGGGACAGCTGCTGATATTTTGATTGCCCCGAAAACACCACTGTTTATGAAAATCACGCCAGCGCCCTACCGATATTTATATCGGCAACGCACCGATAGAGCATACATTTTAAAAATAATTTTTATTCCAATGATTAATCAACATCACTGTTGTAATTGTTTTGTAAGTCAGAGAAAATTTCTAATTGATCTACATTGTATATGCTACTTGATAGCACTGATTTATACTCAGGTACCTGTTTTAGAATTGTCATTCCATTGATGATAATAATGACGAGAACATTAAAATTATATGTTCCTACTGGATGGTAGGTATATTAAATAAGCTCGAACTCATATCTGGAGCTAATAAATAAATCTAATTAATAATGTTTTGAATAAATCTCAAACTATGAATAGGATCTCGTAGAGGAACCATTAATATTTCTTTCAAAATGTACAGAGACAATTTAATTTCTATCTTAAGGACTTATATTAAACTTAGCATTATTCTTTTCAGAATTGAAATAGAAATGCATTTAGTAGTAAATGATAATAATAGCTCGGAAATTTTTCACTTAAGGAAAATACGTTTAAAATAATTGCCTTACGATTTCTTGTTTGCAATTTGAAATTAATATTATTTTATTTATTTACGTTTTATTTCTAAAATGATTTAGGTTTTAGCTTCTCTTCTAGACTTAAGATCTCAAAAATTAACAATTGTGATTAATAGAGAAAAATTGCACATCAGTGAATTTTATTATAGTATGATTATTAGATTAGTAGAGATGAAAACCAAGAGAAAATATCAAATTCAAATTATATGATAAAGTTAGTAAATAAGC
This sequence comes from Gordionus sp. m RMFG-2023, assembly GCF_954871325.1. Lineage (NCBI taxonomy): Eukaryota > Metazoa > Nematomorpha > Gordioida > Chordodea > Parachordodidae > Gordionus > Gordionus sp. m RMFG-2023. Next base: position 46,137,540 of record NC_088776.1, read on the forward strand.
ACGCTACAACAAGCAAATTATGATTCCACTTTAAGTGATAAAAAAATAATGTCATATTCTTTCTCAAAAATTGTCATTCACTGGATATGGATGTTCTAAATTTTTAGAGAGATAAGAGGATCGAACTTAATCTTTCCACGCTAGCCAAAAATCCGACAATTGGCATACCTACCACCGTGCTTGACGTTGGAATCATGAAGATTATCCTTATGTCCGGCTAAAATTATTTATATACATATAACTATGAAATTACAAAATTGAGATTGAAGTCATAATTAGTTTTCTTTTCAATAAAGATCTAAAAATACGATATTTCTGTAATGCATATATTATTTTTAAATATATGTCGGTGCGCTGATTTATGCTGCCTTATGTATAGCGCGCCGCCGGCCGCCGATTAGATTCTTAAAACTCTTGCCGCCTATGGTTCCGTCGGCGCACAAATCTAAAAGCGACTGAGACCATTTCCAGACAGAACGTTTTTTCAAAGCGGTTTTTGGGTAATGTTACCAGCTTCCCAAAAAAAATTTACGAATTAATTTTTTTTGTATAATATAATATTTTAAAATAACAATTCGGAGCCACATTTCAAGAGGTCATTTAATCGTTTTTAAAATCAAACCAGTTTGTTTTTTATTTACGATTAAAAAAATAGGGATCCGGATTGTTTTATTTAAAAATATCATATTATATAAAAAAAATTAATTCGTTAGTTTTTTTTGGAAAGCTGGTATTGAAAAAACTTTCTGTATGGAAATGACCTAACTTACTATTTTATCCTGAAAATATGCAAGCCTAAAGATTTTGCTTAAAGATGACAAAATTTGGGACATCTATTAGCGAAATCTCGAGGCTTAGGAAATATTTTTCTGGCTAAAATATTGAGTTAAGCGTTTTTAAAAATCGGCTATGAAGCGATTTTGCATCATTATATGTATTAAAAAATATAAGCACATTCCATATCAAATGAACAAGAAAATCTTGGGTCGACCTTTCAATTTGATAATATTTGTAGGCACGATATATGTTCTAATAATATCTGAAACGAAATTTTAGCTCATTAGCAATTATATTACTTGAGATAATGGGGATTAAAGATACAAAAATCAGCATTTTAACCTTTAACTGATGTTAAATTATTAGTTTTAAATTAAAAGCTAAATTAGTTTGAATATTGAATCTAATATTAATTAATAACTAAAATTAAATTTTTATAAAATATTGATTGAAATTTTTTAGAATAAATAAAGGGACTAAAAAAAAATTAAAAAATAACATGTCCATTTGAAAATTTAAAATGAATATTTCGAATATATTATGAGCAATTTTTCCTCAGCTTTATTTTCTATTATTCTTTTACAATTTTTCTTAATTTCTCCAATAATTAGCGTATTCGGATAATTGGGATAGGTTTTAAATCGCTAAAACAAAAATAAATTAGGAATCTCGTTTATATCTCCTAAAAAAATTTTATAGTAAAATTATCCATATTCCCAATTTGATAATCAAATTAGGAGTGATAATATTTTCTCTATTTTTAGTAATTATTTTAAAAACTCAACTATTTATTAATATTTATTTTTAAATTTACTTTAAAAATTTTCGAGGAGTTATAAGCGAGATTCACAATTTTTAGCGATTTAGAATCTAAATTCTTAAGAAAAATATCTTAGATAAACATACAAGTATCTTGTATTAGAATTATCAGAAAGATATATGATGCATGTTTCTTTTGCTAAATTAAAGTAATTTAGATTTAGAATACTTTTTTATTTTTTTTTATTCTGATCGTTATTCATTAAAATGGAATAGTTAACGATATAAGGAAAGAAAAATAAAATTAAATGCAAGAATCCATTATAAAAATAAGGTTAAATTAAAGTGAATGTTGGTTTAAATCTTTAGACAAAAATATAAAAAATTATCTATCTTACCTTTTGTCAAGGAAATGAAAAAAATACAAGATTCTTTTGAAAATTAAGTATTTTAGATACAGAATTATTAAAAATGTCAAAAAGATAGAAAATACAAGGTACAATATTATCTATATCTTAAATACTTGGTACTATTTAACTCTGATGAAGGATTATAAAATTTAATGGATAGATGTTTTTTTAAAATTAATTACATATTAAAATTTATCTTTAGAGTAAAGATCCACGTAAAAGACAGGACTTGATCAATGTCCTGATAAGGCCGAATTGGACTTTAACCTTCACTACTTTAAATAAAAATATTATCTAATTTACCTAAGTCACATTCTAAATTTTTCTATTTATGTATGTATATATATAGATTCCAATGAACACACTGAAAAGAATTATAGTCAATGTTTTAATCTGAAATGCTTAACCCATCTCTTAAACTATTTAACGAGTGCCAAAACTAATGACGATAAAATTATTCCATCTAATTTAAACAGTAATACTGATGCCCAAAATATTAACGAAACCCCAGGTGATAACTTTAAAAATGAAACTCAATTTATCCAAATGAAAATTATGAACATTGAGGATACAAAGAAATTCCTTAAATCTCTTGTCATTTTAGATGGTAAAATTATAAAATAAATAAATCATTCTAAATATTATTTATTACGCAATTATTTTATATTTTTTATATTCAATTTTGCCTTATATAGATTAACTACAATCATTTATAAAAAAAAATCAGATAACCAAAACGATTTACTAGACCTCGAATTTTTGCCAGATTTTGACGAAAAGACTGCCTACATTTTGGAAGAAGCTTCCGAAGCTCTTAGTACTTCAAGTAGTGAGATTGAAAGAGAAATAACCACTATTCCTTATGGTAATAATACATTATTTTTATTAAGGCTAAGTTTAATATCTTTTTTAAAAATTGTTTTAGAACTTTCAGAAGTTTTAAAATTTTAATGAAATCGTATGTTAATTTTTGAAATTTGTAATATTTTTAGGTTTATATTTTGGACACGTTTTTATTTTTATATTAAAAAAAGCTTATATTGAAACTTAAAAAATTTGGCGGTGTTTATCCCGACTAGAGGATCTAGCTTATTGAGTTGATAGTACGCTTTTGACCTTATCTAAATTTTTCTTTATGTATTGCTGTTTAATATATTTTTTGTTTAAAAATTAAAAATAAATATTTTATAAAATAATTTTTCAAGTCAAAGTTTAGGATATTTAGAGTTAAGTGGGGTACTTTATATAATATAATTTTAACTATTTAAAAATAGTTAACACTAAAATTCAGGATTTAGAAGTAATTAAAATAAGAGTGTTTTAATGAATATTAAAAAAGCTTATTTTTATATTAAAAAAAGCTTATATTATTATATTAAAAAAACTTATATTTTTTTTCTATAGTTTCAAAAGTTTGTAAATCTTATTATTTAATATTTTGGACTTAGTCTGGTGCATTTATTCACAATATTAGTACTATACCAATAATCTATAACTATTCTGTCTATTTAATTTTATAATCATCTTAAGTTTGGATATTTTAAATTTTGCATCATCTAATTATAACCACTTACTTCAATGTTCTGCGGACGATACTTTCACTCGTGACCTAGTACCCTTTTTTGATCGAGTTGGCGCTTTTTTTACTTTGGATAAAGAAAGAAAGAGAGAACATTTTCTAAGAATACTATTGATAAGCATCTAGATCTGAAATTAATGTTTTTTTTAAAATGGTATGGCAATTTCTAATTTCTATTTCACTGTTTATTTTTTATCCCGCCATCTTTTAAGTTATAACTGCTAAACCGTTCATAAAAACTATCGATTCAAGGCCACTTTAGTATTCTTCTACAACAAAAAATATAGTTTCTATAATTTAAAAAATATTACTTTTTATTCATTTGACAAAAGATATTTTACTTTATAATGGCTTCGATAATTTTTATATATTATTCAATTCATAGAAAAATTATTCCGACTTTTATATATATATATAATAAATGTAATCTCCGTAAGCTTAATAAAATAGACATACGATTTTCTCCATTCAGTCTAGTATAAAATAATATTTTAATAATTAATGCAAGTTTAACCTATAAAAAGTTTGTGTATCAGTGACAATCCTTATATAATAAAGAGTTTTTAAACGAATATGCCGATCTAACTTACTCGAAAATTGTCAAGATCTCTTTTATATAAAGCTTCTGAAGATGTTTTAGAAATTTTGAATGCGTCGTCATATTTAATTCACTTATATCATTTAAAATAAACACTGTTACATAGTCTCAATATAGAAATCTCAAAACTATATAACCTATATTAATTACATTTAGCTCAAAATGGGCCTCCTTTATAAAATGTTGCAACTATAAATTTGTGAAAGAACTTTAATAGCATCCATTGAAGAAACGGTCTGTCATTTATGATATATTTAAATATGTCAACCGTTATCATTGTTAGGAATAATGGATAAATATACATTGACCATTGTAAAAGATAAGAGCTATATTTTTAACAACATGCTATGATCCGTCAGAGTTTTTTTTTTAAGACATGACTGAAAATAAGTAAAAAAAATGATCCGAATACAATTGCCTATATTATAATGAATTCGATGAAGCCTCTGATATTAAGAATAACTAGGATTTCGGTGAAGATAAATCATTTTAGCTGATATAATAAATTTTCGATGTAAACGCGGAATCCTTGATGAGTAAAATGGAAATGTAATAAGAGTAACTCAGATATTGTCTTCAGGCTGATGGAAGGGTCTTTGCACACCTCGCCATTTAAAGGAAGAGGCAAATGTCATAGTAATTTCTCTAAATTGAACTTATTCAAATAGAAATGGGTCTCTTTGGGATTAATATTATGGAAGATTAAAATCTTTTGGAAAAATTAGTTATAACTTAAAAATCAAATTCAAAATAAAAACTCTGCCAGATCAAACGAAATATTATTTCTAGAATGAATCGATCAAAATATAGATGTTAATCATATGCATTATTTAGGGAGATATTACTATATTTACCAAAGGATTGCCATAAAAAAATATAATTGAATCCTACCATATTCTATCAGTCAATTGACTGAATTGTATTTTACTGGCCAAATACTCAACCTGTTTTTTAAATTTCTCTCCTATCATGAATAATTGCATAAACAATTTTAATTTTATTTTACAATTAACATATAGATCCTCATCGAGATACACTTTCTCTTTCCCGCCTTCCTTCACCTTCTAACCTATCATGCTTAGACGATGAAGATCAATTGGACGATCGTTGCAGTATAAGCAGTTCAGCATCTTCCTACGTGCGCGGACTTTTAGATAAAGCTATAGATGACAACGAGCGAATTTCAAGTATATTGTTCTATATTTCACTAATGTTTTGCCCAAATAATCTGGTTCTATATGTTATTTCAACCTTATATTTGAAAAAGTTAACCAATTTTAGTCACTGTACATTCCAAGCTAATCAATTATTAATATTTCTATGAGCTTGCCTAATTATACCATTGAAGTGAAGTAGATAAAATATGCTCTTCACTGGATTTTAGATATCTAAGGCTATTTTATATTAAAAGGTGCCTAAGAACTTTGCATTCTTGCCCCAATATTTATAAATCATATTTGTTAGTATTTCAAATCACGTAATGGCTCAGAGGGATGCATCCCGATAGAGGTTCACTCTGTCACTAGTTCGATTTACTCCTTGGACGTGGTTTGTTTAAAAATGACAACATTATCAATTTTGACTACTTTTTTTACCCCGAGCAGGAACCCAGTAAAACCCCATTTATTTCAAGTTTTTTTTTGACCTTAGGAATGTATATACGTATCAATCAATGGCGCATCAAAAGATCTATCCAGTTGGAATCAATCACTCCCCTTAATTGGCGAGTCTAGGCCTTTGGGGTCGGGTATTTTTTAATAAAATATCGAGGTATCAAATATAAACTATTTGAAATATCTTTTAACTGAAATAATAGTATTTACTTTTGGTCTGTGGTGGGTGGGAGAGGGGTGTAAAGGGGGTTAAAAATAAAAATTCGATTATAATTCATCAAAGAAATGAGATGGGATAAAAAGGAGTTCCCAATATATAAAATTATTAAAATTTTACTTATTTTAATAATATAAAGTTCCAAGCATTTTTTTTATTATATTTAGGAGTATTGCTGGAGATACCTTATAATTTTTCAATAATATTTTTTCTCTTCTTTTTATCTTTTTAAAAAAACAATAAAACAAAAAAAAATCACGAATCAAAAAATGTTGATTACATTTAAATGTAATAATAATAATTCATCAGTTCTTTTGAAATGAATATATCTGCTAGAAGAACAAAATGCGAGTAACATAAAAAAATGTAAAAAGTTATAAATACAACAAAAACATTATATTATACATAATTGCAGCATATTACATATTTATTTATATTAAACAGTTCTACAAATCACATGCTACATATAAAATATAAATTTCAAGCATATATATAGCACTTTCAAATAATTAATTGCGTTTTTATTTTATTGTTGCTTTTGGAAATTATTTTGAAGAACCTTTCGCGAATATGGCTGAATGACTTGTAGAGAATATAGGGGTTCTTCCAGATACTCGGAAAAAAATATCTTATATATAAATAACCTGGATCTGGAATTTATAAATTCTATTCCTTTTATCATCTTCTTCAAAAAAGTATTTTTTTCAATTTTATTTACTATGTCGTTCATTTAATTTATAAGGATGAAACAGATAAAATACTATTTTTTCTCTTTAACTAGGATCCCAATATTATTTTAATAAATTGTGGATTTAAAATTTTTTAAATTCAATTTATAATATAGTTTTAAAATATTTGTATTTATCGGAAATCGTAATAAATGCAATACCAGGATTGTTAAAGTATCTAAATATATTTTTAGAGGTATCTGTATTTGCGTTTTTTTATATTAAAAAATATCTGATTCAATAATATGTCCACCAAGTTTAATTTTACATAATGGATGACGTCAATATAATAAATTATATTTATATTAATTTAAATTTTTTTATCAGATCAATATTACAAGTGATTAAGAAACAGAAAAAATAATCCAGCATCAGTGGGTTCAAATATTGAACCTACTTGGCCAATTTATAATGCCTATTTTATTATTTGAAACTTAATTGGACTTAAATAAGAAAATTAAAATAAAAAGCAATTGATACACAAATTAGTTATGAATTATCAAAGTTTTCAATTAATTACAAACAGATAACCTTTAAAAAAATCAAATAATGATAAAAATTTTGAATGATTTTTTTAAAAATGAGTGTCGGTATTTTAGTATATTTGAAGATTATTTCATATAAGATTGTTATTCATAATGTATAACATCACACTGCCGTAAATGCTTTTGTAGAAAGGCTTTTTAATGTGGTTAAAACTCTTTTTACACATAACCAGGGATGCCTTAATAATTAAAATCTTGAGATTGTCATATTACTGAAATCTAACAATTATTTATAAACATTTAATTATAATTTTTGTTAAAATTTGAATCTTAAAATCTATAATTAGGCATTATGCCAATCGTGATATATTTTTGATTAAAGTTTGAAGATATTTTAGGGATCACCTTTTTTACTGAGACTAAATTGTTAAAATTAAAAACCTATATATTATCCAAATTTCCTTTTACATATAGGGTATGTCCTCTGCATTATACAATAAGGGAAGAATCCTTCCATAATATTCTAAGAGAGGTGGTTCTATTGACTTAATTTTAATTAATTAATATAATTATATAATTCACAAATATAATGCGAAAAATATTTATATTGGTAAATTTGCTTAAACAAATTATTTTGAGATCACATATTTAGTTTTATTCTTGATGCTCATCTTGCAGAAATGTTAATAATTGATTGATTTGGGTGAATGTGGGCTCATTAAAATAACTTTCCTGAATATGCTGTTACAATGGCCAAAAATGTTAATTATACATTCTAATTTTTTTTAAACAACCTCAACCTTGTATCATATCAGATTACCCATGTTCAATCACGGCCATTTTTTTTTGCTAAAACAAGTTTGATTTAAAACACGGATAGCCTGAAATCGAACATATATTTATAGCGATTAATTTGGTATATAGTTATAAAAATGGTGGATGTATATTATTCCGCCGATTTTTTAATTTATTAAAATTTGAAATTTTACAATCAAGTTGTATTTTGTAGGTTTATTATGTTGACTATAGTAACATTTAGTACTAGATACCTAAATATTCCAAATTTAAAAATATATGAAATTTAACAACTCTACAGGTCTATACAATTCTTTTTTTTCTCCTTGCAACTTTGTAAGATTACAATTAAAATATTTTCCTAATATATATCTTAAGCTATTATTTTAAATCTAGATAATACCGACCACTCATCCACTCAACCATTAACCCAAGCTCTGTCCGATAATTTTAAAAATATTTGTTTTTCTATCAATGACTCTGTTAACACATGGGTTGCTCAATCAGCAGTGTCTAATAATAATAATAACAACACGAATAATTCCAACTAGCTAGAATACCCTAAGAAGCTCATTTAAAATTTGAATGTATTCGTAATTAAACTTTAATATTAGCCATTCTTAATTCCCCAAATTTTTATTTTTGAAACTTTAAGAAATAAAATCTTTTTTATTAGCTAATTAAAATATATAATAACTTACAAGTCACAATAAAATGAAACAATTAAATCTATCTACTCATGTTCAAAATTTTTTTAAAATATTTATATAGACATACAAGTTTTTTCCATATTTTGAAATGTCACTTATATCATTTAAAAACTCATTCAAAATGTTTTAATATTATAGGTTTATTTTATATTTATTATTACCCACTCCGATCAATAATGCTTATATTTAAATTAAATCATTTATTTGATAGATATATTTAAAAAAAATAATTTATTTGGTAAATACATTTAAATTTTATAAAATATAAAAGCTCATATTCTTATATTTTATTAAATTTATATATTATCTTGCTTGCAAATACATAGCTTAATTGAATGTAATAGAATGTTTTTAACATCTAAATTCTATATATTATTGTTCTAATAATTGTTATGCCTCTTACAATTTAATTTTAAAGCCCCAACATACCTGACTAAAATACATTATTTAATAATGGATTAGGATTATTCTATGTTTTGTACTTATATTGGAATAAGGTAAGTTCACTTCTCAACGAAGTACGAATGATCCAAAAGATTATCGACATGCTAGATTCATATAAAAGCTACTCAACATCTTTAAGAGGAAGTTGGCACCATATTTTTTCTTTAATATATAGATCTAGCAACACTATATAACCCTTTTATTCAAGCGGTAAACAAGGCTTTTAAATTAGATTTGTATGAATATTATAAATGTTATGACAGGGAGGTCACTAGACTTTACAATTTTCTGGGGACTCATTGGGTACTCGAAATCGAAAATTCCTAAATCAATATATTTTTTTTGTTTCAAAATTTGTATTTTCGAAGATGGGGCTTGAGCTCCCTATAATATCCTATTATCACACGGTCGCTTCCGATATTATATATACATACCCCTTAGCACACTATAGTTAGCTTCAGAAAAAATCTGGTCCTTGTTGGATTTAAACCCAGATCTATATGGTAGGTGATATATGCATTCGCCGACTAGGCCACATATGCTACTTAAAAACAACATTTTTGTATATAAGGAAAAATAACGAATAACGACGCTATACATCACTACTAATTGTAGGGCATATAGAGATCCACTTATAACTATTATAATGGGGGGGGGACTAAAAAATCAAATGTTTTTAAACATTTTCAATTTAAATATTAATTTATAACGCCGTCTTTATTTTTTATTAGACATATCTTTTTCTTAGATTTTTGCTTCCCACACGAATTATTGAAGATAATATTAGGTTATCAGTTAATTAAAAAATAATATAAGAGGTCATTCTCTTTAAAATATTTTAAATTTTCTAAGATTACCATAAAAATTTGGATCTTAGTTTTTTTTCTCCAATTATTAATGATCGGCTTAGTTAATCACGAGGTCGCATGCCGATATTTTTGATCACGCCAAATATCACCGTTTATGACATTCATGCCTGCACGCTGCTGAATTTATTTTTATACACACAATTATAAAATTGAGTTTGAATATGTAATCACTTATCTTTTCAATATAGATGTAAAAATATACATATATTTTATCCAGCCCTTTCGTCGGCTCACAGGTCTAGTTACGAGTATCAAATTTAATATTCAGATTAAATTTATAACCAATTATTTAACATCCTAAAGAGGGACTAATGAAACAGGCCTAATATTCCAGGTAAAAAGTGTCTTTTCTGTTCTAGCTTAAATTTTTTTTATCGTTATTGAAAGAGAGAAATTGAAGCAGGTTTAAACATTCATTAGAGTATACAGGGTAAGGTGGCCATTATTAATTTTCTGGAGTTATAGGCGTCTAACTAAGAAACTTTCGCAATATTATAAGACTAATTGCTTGTATTATAAAAATTTATTTAATCTTTATTATTAATCGTCTCCTTATAAGTTTTAAACAATAAATCCAAAACGTAGTTTATTACATAAAAATATATAAGAATTAAATAAACTTTCATTGGCAAATTTGATAGCATACTAGAATGGATCATGCACGTCTAATTAAAGAATGAGAATTACTTATACTTTTTTTTCAAAGCAAATATGCTTATGTTATGTTCAAATCAAATGAAATATTAACTCAATTTTTTTAAATTCACGGGACCTAAAAATTCTCTGATGGTCCTAACCTAAGGCAAGAATCAGGCCCCCGCGCTGCATTTACTGTTATGCTTGCTATACTAGCGAGTTAACCAAATTAAAAATAAAAAACTAATTTATTAAAATAAAAGAGAATATGTCAAATCTAATTTAGCTTTTTCTATACAAAGTATAAAGAATTTTTTTATATGCCTATAATATATAATCGCGAATAACAAAAATTAAAGTAAATTATTCCTCTATATATTAATTTTTTTATTGTAAACGAAACATTAAATATTTATATTTCTAAAAATTCATTAATATTTATACCTTTCTTTTAAGGTGCAACAAAAGTTGTAAACTCTAATAAGTTTCAATATAAATTAAATTTATAAAGCAAATTTGGGAAACCTAAAATAATCATTTATAATATGAAATAAAACATTTATTTAGAATACTAATATTTTTTATACGATTTTTTTTAAATTTCATTTATACGATCCCTTTTTTCGGAAGGACATGATAAAAAATACAAATTCCTGCTACAGCCTTAGATTCTAAAAATAATTTTTCTGTTTTTGTTATAAACCATCCTTTTTTAAAAAAATGCTGTTATTATATTATGATAAAAATTTGAAACGGACAATCTAGAACCCATTTTAATATTTTTAGGAACTAAACTTAGTTCTAATACTCGTCCAAGCTCAACTAAATTAGTTATGAATTAAGTATACGTATTGCGTGTTAATGTTAGTAAGCGTAAATGCCCAAGTTTCATAAATTGGTAATTAATTTTCGTGAACTAAATTTCGGTTATTCATATAATATTTTAAATTTAACAATATGAGTTATGTGAATTTCCTTTTAAATGTGCTTGGACATACAAATAATTTGGTTCACTAAATTCGTAACTAATTAGTTAAGCTAGGAATTAGTTCTAATCAAAGTATACTTCTTGTCTAATATTGTTCAAAAAAAATTGTGATTCCTTTTTAACAGAGTTTAGGTTCGTAACTAAGTTTAAATCTAAAAACCGGAACTTCTGTTTAAAATTTTTTTATGAATCGGAAGCAGAATAGCCTATTTAAAAATATTTAGAACCGGATCCTTTTCGGTATACGCTCCAAACTCTGCTTTTTTATATTATTTTAATGTTGAATTAAGAACTAAATAGCCAGGACAGCAACACTGGCCACACAAAATTAAGTCTATTTTATGTTCCACCAAGTTTGTTTCTTATGCATTTAAAAGTTAATTAAATTATTTATAACTTACTTAATATTCCATAAATATTATCTCATTCATATTTCAAGCTGCGTATTTGCGAATTCCATTTAAAAACAGCTAGTTCCTTTTTTAAAGCAATAGCAAATTGGAGATTTTTTTAAAGGGCCTCTAAATTTATTTTAGCACTGAGCCGCCAAAGGCTTAAGCACTTCCCTAATTAAGAACAAAATAAAAATCTCTTATTAACGCTTCTTAAAGGGGAACAAAATTTTAAAATAAAAACCAGGAAATATTAAAAACAGGAAATTGTGAAAATATAAAAATTTTGCAGGTAGACGCGGAATAGCGTTATAAACGGGAAAATTATAAGCAAGTTATACTGTACTCTACTAAAATGAAAATTGGATGAATCATAAAACTAATATTTTATTAAACAGAGGTTTAAAATAAACAAAATATACATAAGTTGCTTGCCATATTTGTGATGTTATTTGGAAAATGATTGTCAGTGCGACCAAATAGTGTATTCATTCAATATTTTATACGAATTACAAACGAACTTTATAGTTTCTTCTAGGTATGCCCGATCGTTTGTCTTAATTTTCACATAGAGTCCTTCAATATCAATGTTTTTTCGGACACCCATTGAAGACTTATGATAAAAAACTTTAGTCCTTTAATGGAAATAGTAAATATCATACTCAAAATATTTATTCTATTCCTCTCTGTTATAATGCATTATTCGGCAAAATGCATTATTCGGCAATAACGGATAACTTTTTTTAGTGATTTTTTTTTATCAATTTTATTCTATTTATTACAAAATATGTCGTGAAGCACTTAGTGACGGAATTAAATTCCATAAAAAAGGGGCTAATTTATCGTTTGGGACTATTCCTATGTAAATCCATAGCCTCATCTGGCCAGCCAAACATACTTGAGCAGAAAAAACAGCTCAAAATTTCCAAATATTCCGAAATTTCAGAAGATCATGCCTTTATTCTAATAATCTCCTTTACAATAACTTCCTGATAAACTTGCCTTATCCTTCTTTTAGGATCTCATATATGCAAGCTCTTTGGAGATCCTCGAGAAGACTTCTTACTAAGGCGGAGGCTGGTCATAGCGATCCTTAAAGCGAATTACATAGGCCTCAACTGCAGTCTTCTTTCCAAAGAGCCTTCCAAGATTTAATCTTCCTTATTTTCTTATCGCTTTAAGCTATATTTCTTCTTTATTTGTTTTTTAATTTTGGATTTGTTTTCAAACTAATATTTTTTTACAATAATATACATGGAATTTAATGAAACTGATATAAATAAATTCCTATTTGTAATCTAAAATAAAGAATCAAATATATTAATGCGCTCTTCTTCATTGAAAATAATGCTGGGAAGGAATTATATAGAATTTTTTTGGCAACATGTTATTTAACTCTACCTCATGATTTCTTATAAACCTTACGTGTTTTTTTAAATTCGTTTTTTAATTGATATTCAAAGATGGATCAATATGATGTTTTACTGGAGATGGACTGACCCTTCAGAACTCTTCCTCCACTGAATTTGTATTACCTTTATATTATGGTCAGGCTTAAAAGGCATATATAGTTGTTAATTGGTTTGTTGTATAAAACCCAACTTGAGCTTTTATCTAAAAATGGACTAGACCAGATCTGAGCACTAAAATGGGTCGTAAATTTTACGACCAAGCTAATTAACAACACTAGGCATTTACCTATTTATAAAACATCCAAAACAAACATTTTGAAGAAATGAATTACAAATACGCAATAATTGCATACTATATTAAACGTCATCTAAATCCTATAAACGTTTGCCTAAATAAAAACATTTTATTTATTCATATTTATGAGATAAATAAAGAGAACATTATCATTAGCTTGATTATAATGTCATAGATACGTCTAGTAATATATTAAAGAAAATTGATGTTATATTTTGAATTTGATCTCATTATACCCTAGAGATTTTTCGTTATCCTAAGTTATCATTAAATTGAGCTTCAATCAAAATATTACATAAAGATATTTTGTTCAATAAAAAGAAATTTTGCATATGAATATCTAAATTATTAATAATAAAATTTTTTAGCAATATAACTAATATAAAAAAAATTTAAGATATATAAATATGAAATTAAAATTGGTCATTTAAATAAGTGCTATTAAAAAATGTTATTACATTTTTTTATCCTAATTATGTATATTAGAAGTTCTTTTAAAATTTAAATATAAAGTATATAATGTTTTTATATTTTATACCCATTTGATCATAATTTTTATGATATCATAAATATTATAAAAACAAGTGAAGGATATAGGTAATAGTAGAGAAAAAATACAAAAAATAAATTTTGGAGCGAAATAAAAAAAATAATATCATTATCTTAGACAATGATATGCTATAATCCAGGGAGGGGAGATATATACAAGTTTGCCAGACCTTCCGATTTTAGCATAAACTCCCGATTTTTATGCTTGTTTACTACAAAATACACCATCTATTAACTTCATCCAGATTTTTTATAAAATATACAGTATGTTTTCGCGAATTTTTTTTATAAGAAATTTTGAATTTTAGTTTAACCAGAAACTTAAGGCCATTTTTTAATTTTTTTAATCATAAATTTAAAAAGAAATCTTGTTTATGGTTATTCTATTCTCCTTTTGATATTAAAAGAAGGAACAAAATATTTAATAACGAAATATGATAAATCTCTAATTCTGAAAATGATTATGTGAGTGTGAAATAAGTATTTTATATTATCCAATCTATATAAAATGATTAGAAGTTTAAAATAATTCTACACATCCTAAAATTATTTGAAAGAATTTGCAATCTTATATGATTTTATTCCATTAATTTAAATTATATATAAATTACGGAGATTAAAAAAAGATACAACATCAAATAATTTAAAACGCAAGACCTAAATACCTAGAATTCTTTCATGGATTATAGAAGATAAACAAAATAGTTAAAATGCAATTTGTATAGTATATATATGAAATTTAATATCAGACATGAAGGAGTCCAAGATGTGAAATACAGTCAACAAGGCAAAAATATATATATTCAATTAAAAATAGGGAATCATTGAAAAATAACAAATAAATACTTTAAAACTAATTTATGTGATTATTAACAATACTGAACATTTAATATCCAAAGCGACTATCTATCGCATGATAAAATTGCTTAGTTATTTATCTACAGATTGCATTGAAAACTTATAGACTTTTCTATTTCCTGATTCTAAAATAGCCAAAAAAATTAATTAAATATAGAAGGACAAAGGTCTCAAAAATAGATTTGAATATCATATGCCCTGCGACTAAGAGACATATTTTTGTCTGAAGCAAAATTATCTTTTTTCTTTATTAACGGATGCCTCACCGAACATTCCCAATGTGTTATTCAAATAAAGAAACACTAGTTTCACGTAAACCTAAAAAAATCAACTTGGGGAAATCGAAGGATATTGTCCATGCTTGGGCTGTTAGTTTTTTTTTAAATAAAAAATTACATTAAAAATGTAAAATCTTCTAAAAAAAATATGTATGATTTGTTTTATGTAATGACTTTTACAATATTTTACGTGCATATTTCTTATATAAAAATTAATAAAATAATTTTTGGAATTATGGTTAAATTCTCGCTTTTTGTTTGAAAGAATTTGGCAACTCTTTTATACCAAGATTTTCTGATATTTCCTTCCTAATCCCTGCAATAATAAAAGCAATTTTAACTTATTTATAAATAATTTTCTAAATTAGTTGTATTTACTACATTACAATATTTATTAAAGATTTAAGAATTTACTAAAATTCTTATAATGTAGAAACTTTTTATTACCCGTAAAATACTATTAAATGTTAAGACTATGAAAAAATACAGTACGACACTGTCAGGGAGGTATCCTGGTAACTCAAGTAAAATCTTCCCAGAAAATCGCCTCACTAATAATGTAGTCAAAAATATTCTATGCTAACAACAAGCCTTTTTACCCCTACTCCCTAAAATGTTTTACTCTCTACCCCTTTAGGAGACTATTCCTGACAAATTGTTCCTAGACCCCCTCCCCTCCCGATAGACATCGTATTAAAAATAGTTGGACTAATATAATTACTGTTTTCGATATTTTTTAGGAATCATTTCTATAAACTCCAATAAAATTTATACTTATTTATCTGAAATTTTGTATACTATATAATTACTGATTTTATATTATTTATCATACCGAAAATACCATCCACAAACATTAATCTTTTAGCAAGCCTTATAATGGCTATTAACTACATTAAAAAAAGCCCTAATATGGTGAAAGGACGTCTCTTCTTAAAGTATAAAATAATGTTATAATTTCGAGCCATTCTTTAATGATAATAGACTTGGTGTGAACATGTTATATGTAAAAATGGGCTATTAATTTGGAAACAATTTGATTAATTTAGTTGATTTGAGTTGTGGATAAGCTCGCAAACTATTAACAAATCCTCGTTAGTTTCGAAATTTCAATATGTAATATAAATTCATAATATTTTTTAAATAAATATGAATTTACAAAATAAACAGTATTGTTTTAGCGAAATGTATCGGGTGAATATAAAAATTTTGAAAAAATCAAGCATATTTTTTAAAAAAATATATAATTTTTTTTATAATGATGTATTAAAATTTATAATGGTGTAATTTTGGTATAATTGTAGATAAAAATGAGAATAAAAAATCTAGGGTTAGATTCATATTCATTTTCTGGAATTTTTCTCCAGAAGTTCCATATAATAATGCCATGAATTTTGAATATATATATGGATTTTCATTATTTGTATACCTTGCTTACATTTAATAATATAATTTTTTTTTAATGTTAGTCCTAGCAAATAGTTTGATTTATGTCCTAATTCATTGACTTATAATAAGAACCAGCTTCTTTTGATCCTTGCCTTGCAAATTTATCATCAAATTTTGCCTTTATAATAGATAAAATCATTTTTTTTAAAAAAATATAATATATATTAAAATACATTCATCACTAGCAAATTGCAATATGATTTACACAAATAAATTATTTTTAAAAAAATGAATATTCCCTTTTTAATACGGTCATTTATTTATTTTGATTTGATTTAAAATACATTTAAAAAAATATTTCTTAGTAATTTACCATAATAATAAAAATGTGTACAATAAAGATGATTTGATTATATATTCTTTTAAATATAATTTTGTTCTCAACTGAGGCGTTATTATATAATGGCTAAGGGAAGAAGAAAATAAAACACAAAATCTTTTTTTTTTACCAAAATAATTTCAATAAAAAAAAAGGGGGATAATATTAACTATTATATAATGGAGTGGGGGGGGGGGGGGGGTGAATTGAATAACTCAGTATAACTCGTTTTTAGAATCATTCAAGGGGTCAGGAAGTTAAAAGTGTGAAACGTTATATCGATATAATTTGTAAATTATAAGATTTATTGGAAACCAATAACGCCAAAAAGCAAGTGAATTTTATAAGGAAACATAAAATCAACTTAAACATCGAGATTTTACCAAAAAATAAATCTACTAAACTCAAGGTTAAACAGAAATAATAATCTCTAATCTAGAGGTTGAGCCAAAAAAAGTTTGGTAGTCGGAAAATCCGTGTTAGAGATGGCTTGAGTTAAATATATTCCAACACTGAGCATGGCATATTATTCCATATTTCATATTGATATTAAACTTATTATTATAAGTCCTAATATTTTGCATAAAAATCAGGGATGTAAACCCGGACCCTAAACCCCGTAATTTTGTTGGACCCAAACCAGGACCTTTTTAAAAATGGAGGGTCCCGAATTTTCTATCTTATTTATTTATTTTAAGGCCTGTTTCAAGAGTTGTAAAAAAACACACCAGGACCCCGATTTATAAATGGTCTAAAAACTTCGTTCTAGTATTTGTCGGTTTCGAGAGTTTTTGTTCTAGACTTTATTAAAATAAAATAATAAATTCTAAAATGCCTCCACAATATTTTAAACAATACTATAACATATAAATTATTTCCACTTTTGTTAGGTTTCAGGGACAGGTTCCTTAAAATTTAAAAATGGATTTTGGTTCCATTTTTAATTCTTACAAATTTATAAAGAAAGTTTTTGCCCCGGGCCAAACTCTGCTGGTGGGCTGGGCCTGAAGGTAGTGGTGTCACTCGCCGTTACAATCTCAGGTGGCTCAAAAAATATTTTTTTCAAATTTATAAATTATTTTTTTGCTATTTTTAGAAATGACTTTTTTAAAGGTATTTATTTAAATTTTCAAAATTCCCAGGGGGCTCTTTAAATTTCAGGGAGTGGGCTAAAAACGATTGCAATCTTCTAATTGACGTCAATGATTACGCGTTTTTTTTAAATATAAAGTTTTCGGATATTGTTATTTTTCTATTTTTTATATGTCACTGACTTTTTTATATTAATCTTACTAATATTGTCATATTTCAAAGTACCGTTAATTTTTTTTAAAAAATTTCATTTATGATTTTTTTTTAAAAAAGTTTTTTTTAATCCATTTTTACAAATTGATAATAAATAAAAATTATATATTTTTGGATGTTTATCCCATGAAACATTTTGATTACAAATCTTGCAGAAAAAAATGGATATTGAATATAGAAAGAGATTTTTGTCTATTACTTTATTGAAAGGTGACATAAAGATTATATTCAAAAATTCTTTTACTAAGTCATTCCGTGAACCTTTTTTTTGTATCTGCATGAAATATTTTTTAGAGAATTTTGAATATTATCTATATAGCTTGAATATAGACTTTTTGTAACATCCTTGGGGTGGGGAATATTTAAATAAGATAGTAAATTTCTAAATCGAAAGTTTTATAAACTCGATTATACATAAGCCATTCTAAAAAGAATGTAATTGGGAGAGATAGGGGACGAAAGAAGAAAAATGGGAATGACTAAATTCATTAAATTTTGGTAGTGGCTCAAACAAAAATGAACTGTCAGAATGCATTTATTACTTTTAATTATATGATTATGATTTAGCTCAAGAAAATTCCCGTGACAATATTTGATATATTTAAAATTCTATCCGTTTATTTGCAATCATGTCATATTGGCAGGTTATTAATAAAAGTGATTAAATTTTATTAAAAACAATTTTTAATATATTTTAACCCCTAACCTATATCTCTCAAACTTTTAAATAATCCTAATCTAACAAATATTTACTAACCTTTAATCTTACTCCTTACCTTTACTTCAGACAGACACTTGTATAATTTTGAATATATCCATCTAATTAAAAAATTTCCCTGAGTTGAGCTATTATCATTTATATATATGCTAAACCAAAAAAGATTTAAAATCAAAATCATAAAGTAAAAAAATAAGAGAATAACTTTTCGTTAATATGAAAAAGAATTCTAATAAATAGGACTAATATTGTTGAATAATTTCAAATTTGCATATATATTTAATTCGAATAAAAAATATATAATTAAATTATTATCGTTTAAAACACAAATTGGCTATTTAGAAAAAAAGCTCTTTATTTCTTTCATTGTTTTTAAATGGATTATGTATTGTTCATCATTTCTTCTCTGTTTCATAACCTTTTTATTTCTATTAGTATTTTACAACAATCAATAGTTTAGTAACTTATTGTTTTATTCACTTAACAAAGAAAATTATAATTTTTAGCTGATATCAAGTCATAATATATATAATAGAGACCTTTAGATAGGCTATGGGGGGAATTCCCCCCATAATAAATTTGCATGTTTCGTAAATATCATTTTAAGCTAATGACCCCACCCCCTCCCCCAATGTTTTCTACATCACTATAAGGGATTGAAAGAAAAATTATTAAAGGTTAATAACTTTTAAAATAACGACTATACTTCAAATTTTTTAGAAAAAATGTATTTTATAAAAAAAAGTTAAAACCCAAAATTATTTTTATAAAATCTAATATAAGCAGGCCTACAATAAGTAGACCTAAAGATCTCCAATAAAACGTTTGGGGGAAAACCCCACCTAATATTGCTATCCCCTTCCCTTATAGATACGACTATGCCTGCAGAAGTAGAAATTTTAGAGCCTAATATTTCTTTAAAAAAAATTTAGGCTTGGTCCTTTCTATTATCGCAATATGTATGCACTTCTTTATTTTAAAAGGATATATTAAAAAATATGAGCAATATAAATGAAATATTAAACGCTCAATATATGACTTTCTAACTGATTAATTTATATAATTCAAATTTATTTTTTTTAAAAAACTTTTGTATTAAAAAAAATTAAACCCAGCTAGGGATATTTATTTAATAAAATTTTACAATTTGGCTGGTCTGGTAGCTCTCTAATATTAAATTATATAAAAAATTAACCTGTCTGAAAAAAAAATTAAATATATAAAAATCACCCTATCAGATTATTGATATTAAACAAAAACTAAACTTATTATTATTTTGGCAGATTAGGTATATTATAAATTTGGGAGAAAAAAACTTTAAAAATAAAGAAGAAAAAAAATTAAATATAGACTTTTGTAATAAAATATAATGAATATCATATAAACGATGACGAAAAAATATATCGATTTGTAATTTCCAAATATAACGATTTTAAGTTTGGAGGAAAAAAAGTTAAAGGGAGGGGAGCGTTAAAGGTAACTCATTTAATGATTTTATCCCATAATTTATTTCACGGTTGTAAATTTATACTGGACCATTTACTTATTATTTTATTTTGATAGGCTTATTAAAGACTGAGGTAAATCATTCTATATCCAAAGAATATCTTGTTGATTATGATATCTCTTATAATTAGTGTTGCTAGACGGCTGGCTCGATTTTTAAAAAACAGCTAACCCAATATTTTGACCAAAAAATATTGCGCAAGCCAGCAGATTTGGCTTAAAAGATGGCAGAAGGGTTTGGATTTCCATTAACAAAATCTAGAATCTTGCGTATATAAATCTTAATTTATAGGCTAAATCGAGTCGTTTAACAACACTATTGCTAATTTTAGAATTGTATAATAAAAAACAATGAGAATATTTTCGAATTTTTGGAATAATATTCCCTTAAATAAATTAAATTTAACGGAGTCTTTAATAAAAAAAATGTTAATTATTATCCTCTTATAACATTCTCGTTTAAAATGTTTTCCTTGGATCGGTACTATAATTTCGATTCTTATAAATTTAATAATTTACAATATTTCTTCCATTTATGATTTTCAACTGTTAATATTTCTAATACGGGAATTTTATAACCTAACAATTTACTTTGGCAGAAATTGTAAATAGATGAAGTTAACTTTTTTATTGCCTTTGTTTTAAAGACAAATTGAATCAATCCCAAATCCTATTTAATCTTTCATGGTGAATTATCTATCTATCAACTTTGTCGAGATTTTATTTTTTTGTGTTTGTTTAAAATAAAAAATATTGTATAGGCTTTATAAATATTTACTATTTAATCAATGGCCACGTGACTTTACGAATGCAAATGATTCATTTTTTAGGTTTAAAAAAAAGGAAGTGTTACTCTATATCTATATTGATAACCAAAATGTCCATGAAGTATAAATGATAAATATTTTTTATATAAATTTATTCTTTTTCTAAATAACCAAAAGGATTAATTATTCATTTCTAAATCCTACGCTGATATACATACACAATGCATCTTGTAATACCTCATTATAATATAATGCTTTTAATTTGAGTGATCCGATGGGGCAGCCCCTAGACCGCCAAAATTAGATTATTTTTTGGGGCCGCCATTCCCCATGAATTTACAAACGAATTGAAATTTTTAAAAAGGTACAAATATTACTTAATGATATGCCTAATTTAGTAATTTAATACGAATTATAAAAATTTATATGTTATAAATATTGCCTAATTCTTTCCAAGCTGATTATTCACAAATTCCATATTAAAAATATGATTTTATTTAGATCTTAAATAAATTAGGGGTTTTAAAAGGGCAGCCAATTTTATTTCGCCCCTGGCCGCTATAAGTCTTAGCCACGGATCTTTTAAGGCAAAACAAAAAAAATGGATGATACCATTTTAAATGTAGGTACTATTTAAAGAATGATAAATCAATGCAAAATTTACGACGAAAAAATACAAAAATGAATTTATTATTGGAGTTTTTCATGATAAAGAATCTAAATTAAGGGATTGTGTATAAAATTTTAGATGTATTTTAAAAAAATGTTACATTATTTTATTTCACTTTATGGGAAATCCAAAGAAAAATTTTATGTTTTTATCCAAAAGGTAAACCACCTTGATGCAATGATTATATTTTCTCTTAATCAAGTAGTTAATGCCTATTGTTTGTTGGCTAGGGTAAGTAATATATGGTACGTTTACCTACCGTTATAATCAAACAGATATTTATGGCTACACCATCTTTATATCTAACGAATGACTTATGGCTTCGAATTACTATAATTAACCGACTAAATTTCGCAGAAAATGGTTTGTACTAGATACCTGATATATTGTTTATGTATATAATATTCATTAATAAATATAATTTATATTTAGTTTCACTTAAAAAACAAAAGTTAATATATAAGAGATAGCGTTGTAACCGTTACTTCAAAAAGAAACACGTTACTAGTTGCATCAAAAAAAAAGGAATGCTATAGCAATTTGTTACATTGTGAAAAAAGGAACGCTGGTTACTGACTATTTAGAAAGTAATGCGTTATACGTTACTTGAAAAATTAAATATTATATACAAATTTCCCATATATAATATAAATTAAATTTTACCAAAATAATATATTATGGGAAGATGAGATCGTTTTATAATAATATTTTCCCCTATATCAAAAATATTTTATAAGATAAGATATTTTTATAATAATTTTTTTTTATTTTTAACAACAGTTGATTTTCAAAATTTTAGTCAGATAAACAAGAGAGTGCTCAATCTTTCGCCGTGCTAAACATCGTTCAACTAGCGCAAAAGATGGGAGGATGTTATTATATTTAATAAATATAAATTTTAATTGGGGGAATTTATTAAAAATTAAAGAATAATCCTTATTTTGAAAAAGCTTAAGATCATCTTCAAAAAATCTTCATTCAGATCTTCATCAAAATTTTTTAAAATCTTTTTCCGAAAATTGGTATGTATTGTTTTTTAAAGGAATCAAAGTCTGCCTTTTCTTTGTCAAGAAATTTTCTCAGACTAGAAATAGGTTCAAGCTTTCTACCTTTGTTGACCTATAATTTTATCCAGGGCTAATCTAATTTAAGTAGCAGGTGAATTATTGCTGATAGCATATATTCATCTATATAGATGTGTTCGAATCTATTGAAAATATATATAATCAAAATAATTGTAACAATATTCAATTGCATACCTTTCATTTATGTCTTTCAGGATTGCATTAATAAGTGGCTTACAAAACTTGGAATTATTCAAAGCAATTTTTTTAAGTTTTAATATTTATAATAATTATCGTGGGATTGAGATATCCCAATTCTAAAATCGAAAGAGTCGTAGAGGTTCCTTAACATACAAAATCATACATATCATATTTTTTAGTTAGCACTAACCATACAAGATATATAAATGACTTATCATTATCTGAAAATCTCTGCAATTCGGATTTATCACAAGATTCGTCAAATTGATTATTCTCCTTAATAAGACTATTAATTTCACTGAGTTATAAAAAGAGTTCCATCTTGCTATAAACGATTTAATCAGATATCTTCCCATTTCTTTCTTAAAAATTGCTCCATAGTTTCGAGAATGCCCATATTTATTCCTCGATTGAGGAAATATTTGAGTTGGGACACAATTTTACAAAGTGTAGACTTAAGACTCTTCATTTTTTTATTGGTATAAAAAATTTTCATATTGGGGCTAGGGCAGGTTAAATCATTTTCATCTATCTTCATCAGACGAAATATGTATAATTGATAAAATATTCTTTATAAAATAAAATATAAAATTAGAGAATAAGAATATAAATAAATAATCTTGATTGATTCAATATTAATTAGATTAACAATCTTGACTTATAATTTAACAACGAGAATTTAAAATAAAAATGAAGGAATTTGGTGGTTGATCTGACTTAAAAAACTCGGCTTAAATTATTTTTAAAAATTAAAAAATAAATAAAAATGATTTATAATACAATAAAATATGTTTTTTTTAAAAAACTAGTAACGTTTTGCGATGCCGTTACTAAAAAAAAAAGAAATGAATTACCGATACTCCTTACCTAGAAAAAAGTAAAGAATGGCGTTCCTAGTAACACCGTTAGTAACGACATTACTTTTTTGACGTTAATTTACAGCTAATATGATATGACTAGGGTTAGATTATTTTTACTAGGCTTGGACTAGTGACGGTCAAAACAGGTTTATTGCTA
Organism: Gordionus sp. m RMFG-2023; assembly: GCF_954871325.1. NCBI lineage: Eukaryota > Metazoa > Nematomorpha > Gordioida > Chordodea > Parachordodidae > Gordionus > Gordionus sp. m RMFG-2023. Next base: position 46,161,945 of record NC_088776.1, read on the forward strand.
GTATAGAATTTTATGCGACCTAGGATTAGTATACATCAGAAGGACTTGTCGTCATCAAGAGATACTTATGACTGCCTCTTTTGTAAAATTTTAGACTTTAGTATCTGATTGATTTTACTCATATTTTTGTAATGATACTAACATTAAATGAATATCTTATCATAATTCGTTTTAATGGCCAGTTAGATATTTGTTATATTTTAATTACATCTTTTTTATATTAGAAATATGAAATAAAATATTTATTCCCCCAAATATTAAAAAAATGCCGAATTTATATTTATATTTTGATTTTTAAAAAAATAAGATTATAATTATAAGTTTAACAAACTTTAATTTTTTTTTGGACAATTACGTTCAATTATTATATTTTCTTTTGTTACCCCTCTTACCAAAATATATTATTTATATTTAAAAAAAATTATCATTTAATAATAAAAGTTAATTATCAACACTGATTGCGATCTTTTTCCATATGAAATATAAATATTCCTTTTTTTCTTTTTTCTTTCAAATAATTTGTAGCTATTTTCTAAAATTTACTAAATGTATATGGAAAAATAAAAATACATCATTTTTTATGATAAAATTGGAATAGCTTTTAGTTAGTGCAGTAGCGTCACTAGGAGTGTGAAGGGGGGGGGGCTAAATTTTAAGAGCCCCAGAAAATTATATTTTTTTTAAAAAAAAATACCTCAAAAACAAAATAAAGGAGGTCATTTTGAAATTAATAGCTAAACAAAAGGTTAATTTCAAAAATATTAACTAAACAAAAAGGCCATTTGCAAAAATATTAGCTAAAAAAATTTAATTTAAAAAAAAATAATTTTTGAGCCCCCTGAGATTGTAAAGGCTAGTACACCCCTGAGTTAGTGCAATTATTAATTGAATAAGACTTAAAACATAATATATAAGTTTAAACCGCAATACTGAAAGATCAATATTAATCATTTAAATTAATGTATTAAAAATAATTCCAAGATTCGTCTTCACATTTAGATAATAATAATTTGTATACATGTTTGATTTAATTATTTTATTATCATGCCCGTTTTTCTTACCTAAAATCATTTATAATTGGTTTGTTATCATTTTAAGAGATTTAAGAAAATAGGAGGAAAATTTTTAAATGAATTAAAAGGGAGTCTAAATCTAAAAAAAAAATATTTAATAAATTATCATTTCCCCTTTTCTTTTATGAAGTTTTTGTTATTATAACTAATAGTTAGATATGTCTTGATGGATCTGTCTGATATATAGGAATAATAAGAATTTATTGAATATATCAGAGACCTGCAAAGATACTAGTTGCACAGCCCTGTCCGAATTTTTTTTTTTTAAATATTTTCGTTAGCAGTTTTATATATTTAGACCGACCAATTTTTTTTCTAAAGAAGGTTTTTCTGCCAGCCCGGATTTTTTATATTACATTTATTTTTAATTTTTAGATAATAATGGCGATTTAAAATTTTTAAAATATACGGCTTGGCTCGGATATATTTAAAAAATTAACAAACGGCCGTACCCGGGCAGTACCTGTAGATCTCTGGAATATATAATAATTGAGGTAATCTTTCCTAGTCTAAAATATTTATTTTTCTTCTTTTTAAACATAATGCCGTCAATATCCTAAACTAAACTCCTATTAACTAGGTTTTGGAATCGTGAGGAGTTAAATAGCTCCCATACTCTAATAATTTACATTGAAAACTCTCTTCCAGACACAGTATTATTCAAACTTGACTTCAAAAATGCTTTTAACAATTTACATCATTCCATATTTCTACACCAAATTTTTAACAGCCACTCTCGAGTTTATCAACTTATAATACATAGACGGTTTATGATCTCATGGTATGACAACCATTCCCTTTTGAGTAAATCTTTAATAACTATTGTTACGTCACTTCATTCTTCTTAAACACCAATTTCAATCCACTTACCTAAGCTGAGACCAAAAAAATAATAAAAAAATCTAAGGATCTTAACAATCTTATTTTCATTCTAATAGTCACATTTACTAACGGCTCTTTTTCGCCTATAACATTTAAGTTTTTAAAAAGTCTTGGATGTAAAATTAGGCATTTCACCAGAGAAACGAAATAATTTTTATATATTAGGCAAAGAATACAAATCAAAATTTTTAGATATAATTATGGTTCCGGAACATAATTATTAAATCCATAACTAATTATACAAGTATTTTTAGGCTTTTTAATTTTATTTTGATATAGTTTTTATACATGTCATATCTATAAATAATTTTAATACGAAATTTAAAAGAAAAATCTAGAGTAATCATATATCTATTCTTATGTTAAATTTTTTCTATTCTATTCTCTTCTTAATTTGTTATTGTTTTATAATTTTATTTTAATATTTATGAATTTTTCTAAAATATATAATATACCTGCGCCGCATCTATAAAAAAAATATTAATTTATATTATAGTTGAAAATGTAATAATATATAATTATTTTCTCTTTCAACATTTGGTGTATAATAATTGAATTATTGAAACAAAAAAAAATGTTTAGAAAAAATGGTAAAAGTTCCAATTTAAAAAAAAAGATTAAAATTAAATAATATAATAGAACAAAAAATAATAATCCAGGTGGTTAGTTTAAATTAAATAGATTAAAAAGTCAATTATAGAAGGAACTTGACAACTTTATTTGTTAATTTTTGCTGAAAAAAAAATAAAATGACAAAATTTTAAATGTTGACTAAGAATTTTAATATTTTTAGTTTCCTTAAAAAAACAGGCATGAATATTGGTGCAATTAATATAAGTCAATGGTCAGGTCAGAAACGAAGAAACCGAGAATCGGTATGATTTAAAAATGGTCTCCAATCGAATCATTATAATTAGTTTTTGATTCGGTTATTTCGGTCTGGACCGTTAAAAAATTATTTTAAATCCCTAAATATTTTAATTTGAGATTTTTAGTATTTTTTTAAAAAATATTATTAAGAAATATTTCGGGTTCTTATTTGATGGCTCAGGAAAATGAATCCTTAAACGATTAGAATAAATACTCGCTCAGGGAAAAATACAAAATGCTCAGAATTATTTCTTAATTCTCAAGAAAAAAAAACTAAACTGGACAAAAAAAAGAATTAATTGCTCAGGTATGAAACTGAAACGTTCATGTTAAAAAATGAATTTCTCAGAAAATCTTATTAAATTTTAAGAAAGATATCTGTGAAATTCTATAAAAATCTTATCAAGGCCTTGCCCTTGTTTGTTATATTTTTGATATTTATATTTAGCACTGGCAAGACACCCTATTTTGGTATACTTTAAGAGTGCATACATTAAATAAATATTTTGGTTTGGAAAGAATCTAAATAGCCTCTCGCTTTTTATAGATAAAACTATATAGACGTCTAAACAGCCTACTGTTTAGAAATAGACGCCAGGACAGGCCTAAGTATTTTCTTAAAAAATCCTAAGCAATTTGTTATTATTTTTAATATGTCTTGTTTTAATTACTTTTTGTCACAATTAAATCGAAATAGCTTAAATATTTTCATAACAATAAACCTCTCTATGTTGATTCTCGAGGTTGTTGGCTCTACTATATAAAATATATTATATTTACCAAAACATAACCTAAAACTCCATAAAGTGGCCACATTAATGTGGTAAGGCGGGGGAAAATTGCAAAAAAATAAGTAAAAGGTGCAATCTAAGAAAAATCAAGGAAAAGTGCAATTTAAAAACCAAAGGTAAATAAAATATTAGAAAAGTATATTGTTTAAATAAAAAACAGTCAAAATTAAAACAAAATGATAAACCTTATTCTAAAAAATATCATTTTCCTATCCATTTTATTAAAATTAGAGCTTTCTTTGATAAGAACTCCAAAATGGTAAAAACAAAACAAAACAAAAAACTAAAGTCAACACAAAATATTTAAAGATAGTGATTTTTGTTTTGGTCCCAGTTCTAAATGAAGACTTTTAAAAAATCGGTCTGGTCTTTTATATTAATTTCGGTCCTACTTTTTATTTTGGCTCATAACAGATTCAAACCATCCATAGGGGAAACTTAGAGGGATGGCAACTCTCATTACTTAAATTGGTTAAATAGCCCTCCTAAATTAATCTAGTGTGGATGAAATGTTATAATAATCGAATATATTGTTCGTTCTGTCCAATCTAAAAAGCATTCTTAAAAAATTTGATAAAAGCACGAGTTAAAAATTCGCTTTCTTTAAGGTTGAGCTTGCTCTTTAGAAAAACCCTATTAAAGCTTGGCCGTTTTTTAAATCGGCTAAAATCGAGGGTATTGCTCACTTACCTTAATCAAATGATAAAATTGGCAAAAAAGATATTTCAGTATTATTTGAACTTTGACTCTTATAACTTTAAAATTGATTGTAAAAATTTATCGACAATTAGTGGTTCTTTTGTACATACATATTCTATATTTTCTAATTAGTTTTAGACTTTTAGTTTAATACTAAAATAAAATAATGTTACATATTTTGTTATTCTACGCATAAATAATGTCGAAATATATAAAGTTCATTTTTAGAATGATAACTTTTTACTATTTGTTTATACGGAAAGTAAATATTTACTTTTTTGTAAAATTTTAAATTTAATTAACAGAATTAAATATAAGGGATAAAATATGAGAATAAATCTACTATATGTCTATAAAATAAATTAGAGAGACCGGGGCAGGTTGGCCATTCAATCCTTAATAAATTCAATAATATCAATCTGGATAAATAGAACATATGTTGAAGGTTCAAAGCAGTGGTATTTGAAATAGGTAATTATATATTTTAAACTATAACTTTAAAAAAAAATTGAATTTGAAAAGTTTTTTTTAGTACCTGGTTCAACAATAGGAGATAGTTGGAATAGGCCCACCAAAGAAATGAGTGTCTAAATGTTAAATTAATTTTTTTTTGGTATTATAAACACTATCAAGAGAAAAAAAATTTTTGAAATAAAGATTATCAAATAAATTTAAAAAAATTTTAAGGTACATTATTTAAGATAAAATATCAGATTCAATTTAATAGTAACAAATCAGCAACATTTATACCTGAGTCCTGGGGTATGAAAATAATTTTATATTAATTATTGCTATAAATCTCGTATGATTTTTTTTTCCAATCCATTATATCTACGATATTTAAACAATAGATTATCTAAATAGTAAAGTAAAATAAGAACTCGTTTGGCTACCGCCATACATACATTAGGCCCGTTTTTACACTAATTTTTTGGTATATATCATTTTTGATATTGAGAGGAGTCAAATTGGACATATAAATATTAATCAAATCAATTATTTATATATATACTAGATTGACGATTCATTCATTAAATGCATTTAATTGTCTATACATATGAGTCAGTTGAAACGTCATTTTGTGGTTAGCACGTCTATCTAATAGCATTATGTGCATTCATATAATGATCAATAAAGACAATTAGTAGAAGTGCAAACCACAAAATGGCGTTAGCTGACTTCTATGTAAGGACACTTTATCGCCAATCTAGTGGTATATATACATCATTCATTGGTATTAATATAACCCTTACTTATAATAATATTAAATATTAGTATAAGGAAGGACACAGATTGATTAAAGAGCTCATATTAAACAAGTTGCTCATTGTTTTAATCTTCCTTTTTTTTCTCTCATACATTAATGGTTTGTAATTTATCTTTATATATCCTTTTTTTAAAAATGTTTAACTACTTTTTTAAATATATAATTATCATAATATATTTTATTGGTTAGTTGATCTGTTATATATATTATTTTTTTAATAACATTTTATATTTCCTATATTTCTTATTTAACACAGATATTTTGATACATTATTTATTATTATATTTATCATTTATTTTCATTATTAAAATAAAAGAAGAAATATCTTTAGAAATAAATAACAATTTTAAAAAAAAAAAATTTTTATAATAAACTTCGAATATCTTTTTTAGCAAAAGTATCTTATCAAATTTTCTCAATTTTGACTTTTCTAAATTCTTGATTTTAAATATTATCATTTTATAAAAAGCTAAAAAAAATTTTATAAATTAAATGCGCTCGTTAAGTAGAGTTGAGGGAAATGAAAATGTTTTATACCAAAACTATAATAAAATTTTCGAAGATATTCTTGATTTTGACATTTCGTTTAAATATAATTTATTATCACATCCATAACGATCATGCAATTTGGATTGCTTGTTTGGTCTTTATTTGCTTTTTGGAAGGTTCGTATGAGGCGCCACCGAAAAATTATGTTACAAAGCTAGATCATGGATATTATATGACACTTAATCATGAACCGAATGTTTATGCCTTAAATAATTTATCGTTTAAAAATAAAAACAATGTTTATGTAAATCCGTTACAGGTAAAATATCTTAATGTCACCAACGATTTTAAACTCTATATTTTTTGTATTAAGGAGGAGCAGCTAAATAAAATTCTTAACTATAAGAAACCTATCATGAAAATTTATAGCCTCAACCCTAATTGTTCTTCTAATTTTATAAGCTATCGAATCTATCGCCAACGGGGTAAAAATGAGGATGCTGTAAAATATGTAAAATCCTTTACCCTTCACCACAATATATTATATTTTATTGAACCTGTTATTTTTTATGACTTATTCCAGAACTATGCTCAAACGATAGAAAACATCTTCTATCCTAATTCTATCAAATACCAAAATTTCTTAATTATCCTCAAAGCAGGTTCGTCGATCAAGGCAATTAGGCAAAATCGGTTTACAAATTTAGAATCAAAACCTTTCTATTTAGTATTCGGTGATCTTGATTATTTTACGAGTAAGTATTATATTTTTGTGTACGTCCCAAATCAGTTTTTTTTAAACTTTTCGATAGCTTTAAATCCTAAGCTTTTTTGGATATTGTATATTTTTTTAAAAATTAGAACTAGCGAAAAGTAGAAGTTTTAAGGAAAGAACAGGGTTGAACATAGGATAAAAAATTATTATAATTGCTTTTCCCTCTATATTTTTAATTATTTAAAAAAGATATAATTTTAAAAAAAAGGCTACACATTGCCGTTTTGGGAAAAAGGCGCCAGGTACCCCTTAAAATAGAAAGCTTGAGAGTGACCCTCCAAACATTTTAAAAAATTATACAAAAATTGAATGGGACGCAACTATTAAGAATATTAAATAATGGTTTAAAAATTAACACGATGAAAATATTACAAATTATTTTAACAAAATTTGGCACCCAAGATTTAAAGGTGCCCATATGTTTATATTTAATACTTGAGTCATTAATGGATTTAAAAGGACACAACAGTCTGAATATTATGCCATATATTCTAGATTCTGTTTTAAATATATCTTATTTTACTGATATCGAATGTTTCTTTTAATATAAATAGTATAAATACGCTATATTATGTTAATTATAATAATGGTCAACTTTTCGGACACACTTTTATTCTTTTTATACATTATAGATATAATAACTTTATTTATAATGTGTCCTGCAAAAGTTGTTTTTTTTATCATAGTTCTTAAATTAATTTTAATAAATAATTTATTTTTGTAGCTTAGAAATTTAATAGCCTAATTTAAGTTATAGTTATACTTATATATCTCTAAAATTTAATAGAGTTACCAATTTTGATTTATAAATTATCTAATAAGTTTACGAATCAATAAGATTGGTTGGATTCTTTTGAAATATAAATAAAGAACCGCACGGGTATTTTTTGATATGGGTAGGAATAAAAAAATTATTTTCACAATATGCCATAATAATTATCATGAGCTAAAATTTACCTTAACATAATTAAGAATTTAGCGGAATTATAATGATATGCATCATTAGTCATTTAGATGATACTTCAAAATCGGAATTCTTTTTTTGACAATTTTATTACATATCAACTTCAACTCACCCCCCCCCCCTCTCTCTTCTTTTTTAAAATATATATCTTCCATTAAACACCACCTGCCCCATTTTTTTCAAACATATAATATAAGTGTTAATGATCTGCATAGGGCCTAATATTTTAAGCCTTGCCCGATTTTTTTTTTAATTTGTCCTGTCCGGCCCCAACCTGTTAAGACTATTTGATTTGTCCTCCCAGCCTTGCCCGAATTTATTTTAAATATGAAAATTTATTTTTTTTCAATAGAGTTTTACATTTATACATTGAACATAATCGAGTTTTTAATTATTCTACAAACAAATGAAAAATATTGACCTTTTGTTTCTCACAAAAATTTTAAAATATATTTTATTAAAAAATTTAAGCCCAGTCCAGCCCGAATATTTTAAATCTTAGTCCCTTCCCAGCCTGAAATAAATCTATATTTCTTGAATTTTCTTGCTTTACCTGATTCTAGACATTCTCATTTCCTTAATTCGACGTTTTTCTAATCTTCAATATTCAAGATTATTAAAACTCTGGTCCTATATACCCCTTTGACCCTTGAATTTTGGTGTCATCTTTTATCCTACATTTTAATTGTCTTCCTATTTCAATCAAACGACCTTTATTATCTCCCTTCTATAGGATTGGCAAATCTGTCAATTGACCTGAAAAGTATTTGACCTGGTCAAATATGATGAAATACTCTAAAAAATCTATAGAAAATTTTTTTTAAATATGTTTGAAAAAAGAAAAAACAATATAAATAAATGTGAACACAATGCTGTTTATTTATTGGGTCCCCTATAACAAGGGAAGTATCACACTAGTAGTAAATTTATTGAATGATGTGATATAATACAATTAGGCATTTTATATGGTGGTGATGATCAAAATATTTTAAGTGATATTTTAAATTTCAGAAGTAAAAGCGGCATGTTTAATAGCAAATTATGTGGAAAGCAGTAACTTTTATAAGAAACAACCAGATTCTGGTCTCAAGTTAGTGAAATGAGCTTTGCCCATTAAGTGAAGTGACATTTTATTAAAGATTCTACTTCTTTTACAGAAAGACAGTGGTCGACTTGTGTTAATATTATTATTAAACAGAAATAGATTGAAGATATCGAGAACAGGAAAATTGATTAAAAAATATTAAAGAAAATGATTATTGAATATGAATCAGAACAAAAATCTGCCATGAAGAGCTAAACATCAGTTATTAAAATAAATTTAAAATATATTATAAAATTTATATTATGGATTCATATTATATATAAAGTAAAGTTAATAATTAACTTAAAACACATTTATTTCAATTTGACCATATTTGGTCGGTCATATATCGGCAAAACGTTGACAGCCTGCTTCTAAATAAGCAATATTCTATTATGTCTGACTTAAAATACTATTATTGTTCCTTTTAGCGTGCCTTGGCAATAAAATTAATAATTATGTATTTTAAAACAACCATTTAATAGTTGGATATCCCAAAAGTTTGGAGTTTGATATAGGAAATATTTAGCAAATATTTTTTGATTCCTCGCATTTCTTTTGGTTATTATTTCAAAGTTAATAGCAATTAGTGCTCTCTAAATTCCATTTTCAGACCGAATCAGACTCAATTTTTTTAGACTAGCCCAGCCATAAGTTATTTATTTAAATCCAGCTCAAAATATTTATGGTTTTACCTAAATTTATAAAAAATACAATGAAAATCACTAATTTTTTATAGATAGTGAAGCTATTCGATCAACATTTTCATAAATCACTTCACAGTGTTTCTTTGTGGAATTAAGTTTTCAAAGAATGTGCTGATTCTTAAAATGTCCATAAATAATCATGATAATATAACTAATATAATAAAAAATTATGAGATTTTCCTGAATAATTTTTTTAATATGTTTTAAATTGTTACAAAGACCAAATATATTATTTTTTAGCCATTGCCCAAACCAAACTGATAATAGGGGAGACCGGGGCACAAAGGATAATTTCGATTTTATATTTAAAATAATACTGCCCAAAGTTTCAAAAATACACCTTATGTAGATAATTATGATATACATTTATGACGAATAATATTTTTATTTCCTTTATGTCCAATCAATATAATTTTATATATTTAAAAATATGTATTTATTTTTATACCCTAAAAATAACTAAATTTATTACTATTTTTTCACCTAGATTTTAAATATTAAATTTAAGTACTATTAAATATAATATATCCAATGAAAATCTAAACCTTATTCTATCGTCTATGTGAGTTTAATAATAAAATTTACTATTTGTATTTTCTGTTGCATTATTTGGAGTAACTAAGGGCATATCGGACATAGATATAGGGCCATTTATATCGATCAAATTATTATTTCAATAATTCCAACACAAACTTATTCAAAGAAATGGATTGAATTAAGTTATGATGCATATAAATTTAGCTAGGCAATTAAATTATATGAATCTAAAGTAAGGGATTTGGTAAAATATAATTTATTTTATTGTTATCATTTAGGTATCCGTCCAGAACTAATATTATAAGATTATATTAGCAAATATATAAAATAGGTTGTCAATTAGCTTTAGCAACCAGAAGGTAGTATGTCCTATGTACCCTGTTTTTCTTCGTTTAATAATTTCAAATATTTTAAAATATTTAAATTATTTTTAAAAATTAGGGAAAAATGATAACTAGCTCAAATAGAGTCATTTGTCAAGACTTTTCGAGAATATTTACAGATTCTATGAAGATTTTTAGTCTCCCCTATTTCAAATGTTGTTATAGACATATGTAATCTAAAACATATCAAAATGTAAGATATATTAAAAATTACACTAGGCATATCAACCAGATTACGACAATAAAATAAAGCTGTTATCATGAAAATATTGTCATAAAATATTAATTAAAAATGGAATGAAACTTTCATTGTTAGTTGGACTATAAAATTGTTTAAACTGTTAAAATTTGTTATTAAATGATACAATAAAAACCTATAAAAAAAGTTGTGAACCGTCTTTAATTTAATCAATTTTTCATACTACAAAATTTTAGACTAAAGATTTTAGGCAAATCTTATTTAATATTGTGCATCAAAGGCTTAACGACACCCCTGCAACATACTTGGCGAGAGAGGCAAGCTAAATTATTGCCGATACAGAGATCTCAGAGGTCTCAATCTCATAAAATAAAATATCTGGAGGAGCAGGATTGCCTCAGGTAGAAAATGTTAATAAGAGGGTTTGTAAGAAATAGAAAGCAAATTATTAAAATGGGCGATTAAAGGATTGTTAAGGAGCGCATAATGAAAGAAAGAAAGTTTGAGGTTGGCACTGGTGGGAAGGTATAATCGCCAGAAATTTTAACCTATATTATTTCGACAACTAATAAAATGTTATGTATGTTCCAAGAGAAAAGTGAATCCACCAAGCAGTGTTGTTAAACGCTTAAAAGTAGCGTGCTATCGCTACCGCTATCGTTTATAAATGAGTAGCGAGCTATTAGCTACTTTTAAAAAAAAGTACGCTATTTTGATTTTTTTTTAAAAATATTTTTTACATAACTTTAGTTCCACAAATAAAATATTGGTATAAAAACATGACTATAATTTGTTACATATATATATAACTTATTCAATATTGCACTTTAATAATAATAACATTTCGGTACTGTCATCCCCAAGTCTAGAACGACGATCAGAAAGTATAAGCTTTGCTATACTAAATAATATGTTCAGCACTAGCACTTGAGGGCAACGCAGTATTAAATTTAATAAACACACTTTTTATATAAAAAAAATCATCAAAGATATTTAAATGAGTATTTTTAGATTTAAAAAAAGCATCTAGAGGTATTATTATTTCAAAAAAATTGTCTATGGAAGGGCGCGGTTTCGATCTAGCTATAGTATTAGTATCGTGGTTAGGCATGACATTTTTTAACGTTACCATCAGCCTATCAAGTTGCCCTTTAGATTCAGTCAAATTAATGTATGGCCAATTTAACTTGAAACTAGGATGAACGATACCAGCTATTACATTATCATCATATCTGGAAATCTAATTTATATAAAGCGATTGTATTAATTATAAAATAAGAAGAATACCTTTTTAATTTTCAAAATTTAAATTTATCTGAGATTTAAATTCATTTATAAAAAAAATATTAAAATAGCATTAAATTGTAAATAAAGATTTTAAAAATATAATTATTATGGTAATTAATAATATATTAATTTTGAATTTTATATTAATACTATATATTAATATTATAGATTGTGTTGTAAATTAAGCCAATTTAAATTATGGCTAATCAAGTAATAAATCATTCATTTTATATAATTGTATAATAGGAAATAAAAATAGTTTTGTCCTTTTCTCAATGCCTTTTAGCCTAGACTCTACCAGTGGTTGGCAAAATTTTCTAGCATTGAAACCGATATCCAGTAGTTATTTTTTCTTCAAGATTAAAGTATTTTTTGAATTTTGGTAAAGGATAATCTATATTTTTCTCATTTCCCAAAAAAAATTCGCTATCTTTAACAATCTCACACATTTTTAATAACTAGATTTATAATGCTAACTAGATTTATAATGTATATTTTTAAATATAAATGTAAATTTCAAAATTAAATTAAATAAAAGGATTATAATTTTAGATTTAATAAAAAATATATTTTAATAATTTTTAGATGTATTTATTACTTACTAAATTAGTAGCGAGCTACCGCTATCGCTATTTTCTAAAAAAGGTAGTCATCTAAAGCTACCGCTACTGAAAAAAGTAGCGCGCTATTTTAACAACACTGCCACCAAGCCAAGTCAAAATAAAAAACTGTCTCTCTTTCGAAGGGATCTGATGATATTTTTCTGGTGACAGTTATCGTTTAATAATCTAAAAATCTCCATAGGTAAACTCTCTTGATAAGGACGTTATAGAGGATATGGTGAAGCGAGATTTTACTACTATTAGCATTTGTCAATGCTTTCCTGCCGGTTTGCCACATTTGAGACAGATGTGAGATAACATTACATTGTAAAAAAATTAGTGCAGAAGACTGAACTCTGTTACTTAGCTCAAGACACAATTTGTTTGAGAGGGAATCGCTTTTAAAAATTGTTAAGACTTCTCATCTAGATATATGGAACAAGCCTGCCCAGTATCTTAATCTTTTTGTGGTAGGTGGATGGTATAAGGCATTCCTATTGTCAGAAGATTTCGAAATGTATTGGGTTTCATATGTGGAAAAGTAAATTTAAGAATGAATTCCCAAACTACAATTCTTATAGTGTGGTTTACAGTCAAGAAGATCAATCAAGGTGTGAGTTGTGATTTTCTGACCTTAGTAAGCAATTTGCAATATAATATTTCACCAATAGTTTTTTGCATCTTTCAAATATTTTTAATTGACGATTAAACTAAGAGAAGATGTCTCAATATTTTTTTAAAAAAGTTATTGATTTATATTACGATTTTGATATCTTAGTAAAAAAACACATGTAAACTATTTTTAATATTATTAAATAAATAGCAACTTTCTTTATAAATAATATATGAGTAAATTGATGTTCAAATTCAAGAGAAGATTGATTAATAAAATATAGATATTAAATTTTTTTTTTAACAGCACTTAAAACCTGTAATATTTTGTGTATATGTTAGCGTCAATGTGTTTTTTCCGGCAATGATTTTTTTCAGCTTTTATTCGTTTTTGAGCGCGTTTTTTTAATTTAAAATTTTGATTTTACCGGAAGTATTCCAGCATGTTACTCTTATGAATTGTAGACAATTTATAAAAAAATTATATAGAAAATTTAATATAAATTATATTAAGTTTAAAATTCATGGAAAAATTGTCTGAAATTCATAGGGTAGGTATTCCAAACATCATGGAATACATTTTCTCTGATTTTTAAATTTTTAAAAACGAGCTCAAAAAATGATTTAAAGTTGAAAATAACACATTGCCGGAAAAAGCACATTGACGCTAACATATATATTTTAGATCATTAAATAAATTTTAAAATTAGGCGCACGAGCAGAAAAGGTATAACTTAGTCATGAATTGTCAGGGCCGTAACTACTGCATAAATATTAACTAATTCATATATTGGGCTATTTATTCACGATTTCTATTATAAAAATGACAAACTTAATATAATTAGCTTATGAAAAATATTACAGCATCAATATAATCTAAATACGCGATTCCAAAAAAATTTTGTGGTCCATTTGTAAGTGCCCCATAAACGCAAAAGTTATATTTTAGTTACGATCAAGTTCTTAAGTCTCATTTGAAAAAATTTTGCATGAACTTAATAATGATCGATTTCGCCCCGAATAAAAATATCCCAGGTTTGAATGGTTGCAAAAAATTGGTTCATGCTCACGAAATTCCAACAAAGCAACTTCAAACTTTTGAGCTCCAAACTTTATTTAAATTTTAGGACCCTGCTAACCTTTAAAAAAAAATTTATTTAATACTTTACAAACTCTTTCACTTTGAAATTGCTCCTCTGGGTAAGATTCCATAAAAATCAATAAACACCGTATAAATATATATAATAATATTATTATTTACAAAATGTGTATTAAATTAAAACTAAATTTTTATCGCATTATATATATATCTCAAGAGATTTTGCTGCTATTAGTAAGTATTACTTTGCTATAGATGTATAATATCTATTATGGTTATATAATAATAATAATTTCGTATATTTCATTATTAATAGTATAAAAAATTATTTTATTAAAAATTCTTACGATGATAGATAACTCACAGAACCAACTTTTATTCCATACAATGCTTCACTTAAATATAGTAACAACGGAGAATTTCTTTAAGCAGGAGAAAATTGAAATAGATCTTATAGGTAAATTTCTATCAAAAATTTGCAATATATTCGTTAATAAAACGTGTCAGCAAACTCCTGATTGTCCCACAGGGCTAAGTGATGGTCCTCACGGGGGCAGAAATATGCATCATAATGAATCAATCAACTATACAAATCAATCGATCATTCTTTCGAGTCCGGATAAATATTCTGTCAAGTATTTTGATGTAATCGTAAATTATAAGTTTAAAAAGTTTTAGGGTTAATTTTTTTCTGAAAAACATTTTAATTTGAGTACTATTGAATTACTAAAAACCAATCCCGCAAAAATATAGTAATAAAATAACTTCTAATCTTATTTTGGCAGATAAAATATATTATAACCGAAAGTTAATAAGTTTTGAAATAATCAAAATGCACCTATATATTATGTAATATCTATTTGGATAAGTTGTCAATTATAAGCTTTGTTTTGAAATGAATAATAAATTAATTGCGGGTTTTTATGGTGAGACGTTTGTTTTTATGTTTAAAATTTCTACCCCCTACCGTTAATTTAGGCTTAGGCCACTGATTATTAATTTTTCATATCTCCCTAATATTTCGTTGAGGTCATCACTGAGACCTTAAAAATGTTCAAAACATACCTGGGTTTTGCATAAAGGTGATGCGAAATGCCGTAATGTGTAAGCTTGATTTTGAACTTTTTTATCTCTTATCTAGAAGAGCATATTATGACTTTTATACGAAAGGTTTTCCGAATAGGACAAATTCTTCGAATAGTTTTATCTTATTTAAATTTTCAATGTTTTAAATGTTTGAAAACACTGCTATAAGGTCTTTTAGTAAATTTTGCTTTTAATTTTAACTTAATATAATTTATAATCGTTCCATATATTTTTATAAAATAATATGAAATTAATTTATTAGATGTCTCACTATATTCGTCAGGCAATCAGTGATTATGGTGATTCCTCCTTTTATGTCGAAAACCTGGTAATTGATAAATCCATCATTAGCAATATAAGCGATAATAATTCTAAGAATTATAAAATCACAGATGCAAAGAACGATTCGAAAAAGCTCAAACTTCATAAACGAAGCATTTTTTCAACATATTTCGAGAGCCATCTAAGGAGAAAGGATTATATTCGTTTCGGTGGGATAAATGGTTATTTTAAATTAAAATCCTCTTTTCCCCAAAATTTGAAAACAATATCATTTCAGTTGTCAAATATAAAACTCCCAGGCATATTACTCACTTACATTATACCTTTCAATGCTAACAAAATGCATGATATAAATTCTACTAATCAATATTTCACCATGATTGCAATATTAGAAATAGTAGGAGGTATGCTGAGGTTGATAGTAGTAAAAAATGCATTTGACCAATTAGAAATGTTGGGAAGGGTTCAGATTCCCATACCAGAAGATATCAATAGTCAGTATTATATAAACAAAGGTGAAATATCTTATGGTGATTTTTCTTTCGTTCACATGCCCCACACTCATGATACAACTAATGATGATAATCTAAAAGTGAATTCTTTAATATGTGAAGATAAAACTGATTGTATTGTTCGTTTAACATTTAATTATTCAAAGATCGAATTTTCCTTCAAACATAACGACTTAATTATCAACAGCGAGTTAAATTTGCCCTTAAACCAAAACTTTTATATATCATCGAAGAATAAAGCAGACAGAATTTCCGAGTTATACTTGGGTAATCCACCAGCCCTTGCCAAGTTACTCAAAAATAGAGATTTATTTAAACCTAAAGAAATATGGTCAATGGCATTGAATAATCATTTCAAGGGATGTTTAACCAATTTATTTATAAATGAAGAACCTTTGAATATTAATGCTGTTTTGGCAGTAGAAAAAGATAAAAATAATGTGTCCTTTGGTAAGTAATTTTTACTATAAATGAAAACTGGGTCAACCAGATTTTAAACTAGGACACCCTATTTTGATTTGTTTTAGGTTTTTATATTAAATATATTTTTTCAGTACAAATAAAACAATGATCATTTACCGTTTGCGTATTTCTTACTAGACTTTTTCTTTTTTAGACTGTCCAGAGGAAGTTATATAGATGCTAAACAGAAGACTGTTTAGAAATAAGACTAACCAAGACATGGCCTGAATTCGATGATTAAGGATTTATTAGCTTTTTAGAAGTTTTTAATTATTGATATAAGGAACTCATTCAACTTTTTATCGATAGATAATGGATTGATTCTATAACTTATATTTTTATTCATATCATGATTAAGAGCATTCAAATTTATTTGAGTAAAATATATTTTAAAAAAATTAAACATAAATTATCACAAAAGGTTGCAATTATTCATGTGTCAGAAATATTGAAGGATGTGGACATCCTATTTCATTTAAACAAAATGAAAACAAACTCAAAAAAGGTTATTATTTTAAAATAAACATAAACAATGATCATCTATTTTATCATTTTTAAGTAAAAAAAAACGATTTTTTGGCATGACAATCCAATAAGATTTTCAAAGAATTGAACATATATTAGAAATTATATATAAAAATACATATTCACATCAATTTTAAGGTTGTTAAGCTCAAGAGTTAAAAAGTTATTCGCAGTAACATTGTTAGGCAATCTCTTTACCCTTGTCTTCCCTATGTGGGTACAATTTATTAGCCCAATTGCTTATTTAAAAGTTAACCTATCATTGCCTTGCCTTGCATTAACATTAATTGGCCTGTTCAGGCATCTTTAGGTTCTCCGTATTACAGTTAGGCCAGTATTAATCTAACAGGAGCTTGTATTGGCTAAATATGAAACCCGAAATATAATTGGTTTGGACTTTGATATTTCTCATAGTTTTCGGTACCCACCCCCTTTAATTTTAAAACTATGATATTTTAAATTTTAAAAAATCTAAAACCAGAGTGTCGAACATTTTGATGTATATAGGTTTGGTTAAGGTTCCAGGAAAATAAAATTATATAGGCTCGGTTCAGGTCAAGAAATTAAATTTAATTAGGTACGATTTGGTTTTATAAATTTTTAATGAAGGTTCATAAATTAAATAATTTTTACCTTATTTTATGATAAATTTAAAGAAATTAGAATAATAAAACAGAGTTTAAAATTGACCCAAAATTTTATTGTTAGTTTTTATTCGTGTATTATATTATGATTGCATCGTATAATTAAAATTAAATCTAATATATCACTGTCCAATCTTGTTATTTGTGGTGATAAAATATTGTTGGCTATGGTTGCTAATAAATAGAATTCGCGCTCTAATTTTCTTCTATTCCAAATATACAAGATTATTAGTTTTTTTTTTATTAATCCATTTGATGCCCTAAAAACATTTATAATGATACCTATTAATCGCTCTTGTTTTTTACATGATATACTTTGACATTTGTTATTTCTTTCTTTTGCAATAAGGATTTAAAATCGTCCTCGAATTAAGGATAATAATTAATAGAAGGAAATGAGTATTCTAATGCCTTAATTATATGCAGAGTTTGTATTAGATATTTTCTAGCTTTGCCATTTAATAATAACAGGGTGTTAAAGTATCTAGATACTGTATCTGGATATGAAAATGTGGTATCTGTATCTAGATAGATTTTTTTAAAATAAATCTATATCTGTATCTAGATATTATTTTAGAGGTAATCTATTAGATACTTTTTAAGATACATTTTGATATCTTTTATAATTCTTTTTATATTATAAATAAAAATACTTGAATGTAAAATTTGTTTTATTTCATATGAACATATAATTTAAATATATTATATTAAAAAATATTAAAACTACTATAATAAAAAATTATATTTTATATATAAAAAAATATATATATATAAATATTCACATGAATGTGATTTTATCATGAATATTGTTTAGTAAGTTATAAATAAAATTTATTATATCATATTTAAAATTAGCTAATGAAGCCAATAGCTAATTCTTTTGATATTTTGCAGAGATAAATATATGTACAAAGCTTATTATTGTGCAACCATTTCACAGCTAATTATCAAATTGGAGAATTTTAAACAATGAGCATGAGATTTTGTTTACCACTGCTAAATATCTTATTTTAAGTGAAGTTAGGAAAATTAATCAATATTTAATAATTCTAGGTTTATTGGGACAATATTTGAAGATTAAGATATTATAGCAACTATGCTCAATCCTTTTTTTAAACTTGATTTGACATGGTTACAAATGGATATTTTAATTAAAAAATAAATTAATACAAAGATTAATTGATGAATTATCATCAACTGATTGCAAACAAATAACCTGCGAAAAAAAAAAATAATTTAATATCCGATTTTTTTCAGTACCCCATCCCTTCAAGGGTCCCGGTAGAAAGACTTTTTATTGCAGTTAAAAATATCTTTACAGATAAACGAGGATGTCTTAATGACCAAAATTTAGTATTTTATTACTGAAATCTAATAATTATTTATAATCATTTAATCATATATTTTCATATATTAAAATCAAAATCATTATCTTAGTTATATTTTGATAAATGTGATAACGAGTCAATAAATTTTTTAACTCATTTCATGAATTTTCACAATAAAATCCTAATTTAGGATTATACAAGCCTTATATAAACGTATAAAAAAATTATTCTGGATATATTATTAAAATTGTATCTATATCTAGATAACTTTTTAGACGATGTATCTGTATCTAGATCCATTGAAAGTGTCTTTTAACAAATCTGAATAATAATATTGGATATCTGCATCAAGATATAGATCTGCACAGAATGGGTCATTTTTTTAGATTTATCTCCCTCGATTTTATGGAAGAAATTAGTAATTTGGCAAATTTTTTATCTCAATCGTGCATTTTAAGAGAAACAATTAGAAATCACAATATGCTGCTTTTTTTTAAAAAAAAATTTACAATACCTTTTTTTATAATTACAAATTTAATAATATAATATATAGTAGATATAGGATATAACAGGGAACCATTTTATCTATAATTCAGGATGTTATGAAAGTGCTGGCGGGAAGGGAAACTATAGTTTTCTTGTGGAGAATAAGAAAGCAGAAGTGACGTTCACTCCTATCATACCAAGCGTAGTAATTATAGCAGTAAATCTTTTTGGCGCGCTGGCAAGCAATACTATGTGTGCCCTTATTAATGGCTCTAATAGTGAAAAGAAGGTGATTTTTATATCTCTTTGTCATACTCCTAGGGACTGACACGCTTTCCCTTGTTGTAGCCGGCAATTTCAATCTGCACATTGGGACGAATTATGTTGATGAAGTCTACGAAACTATTTGGTCTACATTCGGTCTGAAAGAAAAAACCGACAACGGATAACATCGCGCGAATGGTAGATCTCTGCAGGAAGATTTCACTGCTCATTGAAATGTCCTTCTATAAAAGGAAGACGCGTCCTAAAACAACGCGAACTCATCCTAATGGGAAAGATATTTTTATTCTTGATCACTTCCATATTCCAACTTGACTTACCAAGTAGGTATTAAATGTCAAGTCGATTCACTTTTCAGATTTTTTCAGTGAATACAAGCTGTTATTAGTATTATTAGAGAAAACGAGTTGCCTTTAGGATCTATGAAGCTAGCCAGAAGACCGGAACAAGTTGTTCCTAGCCAAGTCGGTACATAAATTTCTGAGGAACTTAGAAATTTTGTAAACGGTCTGATTCAAATAACACTCTTTTTAGGCGATGAATATACCTATACTACTACTGAAGAGAGCTATCTTTATTTTAAGAAGAAAATTCGGTCAGTATACAGTATGGTAAGAAAGCACTGCGTGGAAAAGAAAATGCAAGGTGGTCCATCGCTTTCTTTTGGTTAAAGAGAAATGCAGTGGAGGGAGGGAAGAGAAGACTGGGTAGCCTATTGTAAACTCAGAAAGAAGACAGAAAGATCGTGAAATGCCAAAAAGGGGACTGGCTTATTGTCTCGTCAATAAAAAATATGGATTATGGAAAGGCTGCCGGTAAGGATTGGCATCCCCATCGAATTACATGAGATGGGTGGAGTCTACTATCGCTGTACAGAGTCACTTCAACCTCATATGGAATAACAACTTCAGTCATAGACCCAAAGGTAGAAAATATCTGTGATAAAGGGTATATGTTATCTTTATATATAAAGTTTTACCTTCACCTGGAAAATCTTCCTGATCTGAAATATTTTGCAAAACTACGATTACAAAAATCATCCACTTGTATATTTTAGTCATCGTTATGATCTAAAAATTTGTATACATACTCTTTAAAGTCTTAGCTATAATCTATTTAGCTCAACTGAAGTCACGTAATAACACTTAATATAGTTTATATCACCTTTTGGTAAAGCTTATTGGTAGAACGTTATAATGTTCAGCCGGATATAAGCTATAAAAAGATAATTTTGAAATATTAACTCATACACCATACAAAAGGATATTAGAGCAAAAGGGAACAATAAACTTTTTTTAAATAGTCGCAAAGGTAAAGAAAATTGAAGTGTACTATGTGCCTAAAATGGGTTTGCTATTTTAAAACACTATTCGTATTTTTTAAATTTAAAAATCCCGGTTCAGATCAAAATTTTCAATTCTATGAGTCAGAAAGTAGACTTAGAGATATGCTAAAGAGATAAGATAATAATAAAAAAAAATTATGTAATTTAAAGAAAAAATTTATAATGAGTTTAATTAGCTACAATAATGATCAATAATTAATTTATTTATTCATAAAAAGTACATAGAAATCTCAAAATAACATGGACACTTTAACAATTCTAAAACATGGATATGAGATAACATTACATATGAAGTGACATTATATTACAATTAAAACAAAATCAAGAGGGCAATGAGTTAATAAGTTAATGGAAATTTAATTTAATGACCTGGTTGCAAGTCTTTGACCAAGATAAAATCATTCTTTTGGTTCCTCTGTTTTACCGAAATTAGTCGGCCCAATTTTTTTAGGTCTTAAGCTTGAGGACCAAAATTATAAAAGTGGTTATGATGACTGGAACGAAATAATATTGATCAGAGATTTCAACGTTATTATCATATTTTAATATTTCTGCAGTTACTAAATCTTTGTTTAGGTTTGATGAAGCCAAAGGTTAATGTAGGAAAAATCCCAAGCTAGAAACTTAATAAACCTAGTAATTCCATCAGGTCCTCCATTGTCGGGATACAAACTATAGGTTTCGCCGTGGAAAGTATCCTGGCTGAGTTTAGGGTACAATTGATAAGGGAACATAGAATGCGCCGGGGAGCCCGCCCGCTACTTCTAAAGAATTAAAGGCAATGTCTGCCTAAATCTGCCTATTTATGACATTTAGCACTTTTGTCTGAGATGATCGAACTGATATTTAAACAAATAGCGGCGCAAAACTAAATTCCTGGTCAGAGCTCAAGGCCTAGATTTTTAGAAAATTGCCACTAAAGATTCATGACCTGAGCCAATGTTCAAAGCAGCAAAAGAGGTCCACTAAAGATTCATGACCTGAGCCAATGTTCAAAGCAGCAAAAGAGGTATGGTCAACAGATTGTAAGGTGGTGTAGAGATAATCAACTATACCTGCAATCATGAGAGTATCCCAATCTTTCTGTTTGGTTGAATTGAAAAGAGGAGTGTCCGGTGAGTTTGTGTTGCGCCAAAAGGCGAAAGCCTCATCTAATAGTCTATTGGGAAAGAATGAGAGGAAGAAAACAGTATTTGCAAGCCTATAAGAGATAACTCCACATATTAATAAAGTGTTTAGAGACCAAATTCTGTTTCCTCCATTTGAAGTGGGTAGAGGGACCTGAAGCCATGAGAGATGATTAAAACGAAGATTAACAATTTTTCCATTATTTTTTTTATTTTTAACTCGTAAGTTTTGATTACATTGTTAAATATTTATAAAATAAAAAAAAATAAAAACCTTGAACCTGTTTAAACCTCTTTATAGATGTTATGAAGGTTCAACTGCGTTTCAGTTTAAGTGTATAAAAAATATTTAATTATATTATATAGGCTCGGTTCGGGTTTCGAGGTCCAGTTCAACATTGTAAAAAACATAATTGTTATAATGAAAATTTTATATGTAAAATCATATATATTTAGATATTAGTAGATTTTCCTTTACTTCTTGAATAGAATTGAGCTCAGTAGTGATCTGATTATATAATTTGAATTTACGCATTAACAATTTATCTCAAATGGTTTAAAATTATACATAATTATATATCACTGTCTAAGACCTTATTCAACCAATAAAGAAAATAATTAGGATCTATTTGTATAATCGAACTTCAATAATATGTTTTATAGTGTCTAATAAAACTTCTTTCCATCCTAAATAATTTTGATTTATGCAGTATCTGTTAATCTAAAACTGTTACAATAGGGCTGAGGAAGATTTTACCAAAATAAGCATGTCCTTCTATCTATAGATTAATAGAGGATAGGGCATTATCTTCCCTCGAGTATTTCTTATTTTCCTCCATTTAATGTTTAATACTCAAAGTTTTTATTTATTTGACCTGAATTAGTGACAATATGATTGTCAATGGCTCAAAAATATAACTTTTGTTTTATCTTATAGGAATGTTTTTAAAACATTATGGTGATTAGCATATCGCCATTAACCTATCAAGCGCTAGATTTGCTATTTCAAATATGAATTATAATCTTAGAGAAAATTTAATCATTTACTCTTTCTTTCTTTCTATTCCTTACATATTCCCAGGCGCTTAGCAATGAATTTACTTTATGAGTGTAGCATTTTTTTAACATTCTTATATTTTTTTAAAATAGATCTTGGAATAACTTTTCAAATTTCATGTAAATTGTTTTTAACAGAATGATAAGGAAGATTAGCGCCGGTATTTAAATCACGTAAAATAATTATTTAGAAATCGTAAAACTTTCATAACATTTATCGGAGATCTGCAGAGGTACCATTTGCGCGACCGGGCCCAGATTTGAAAATAATAATTTAGCTTGGCCCGGATTATTTTTAAAATGCAAGGCCTGGGTTTTATCTTTTCAGGCCTAGCCCGGCCCTTTAAAACTATTTAAAATATTTAAAACACAATTTCATTTTTATGCATAAAATTTTAAAAATCTGGGCAAAAAAATAATAAATAAATAAACTGGTGAATTTGCAATTTTTCATTACCCTTTTATCATTTAAAAAAAAATACTTTCCTTGATTCCTTTTAATTAAAATTTGCAAATTTTTCTAATAGTTTATGATTTTCATAAACCCCTTTCCATAGATTTTAAATCATATAAAATTTTAATTAATACGATTATAGTCAAATTGTAAAAAAGAACGATCATACTCCTAAGGTATTAAAAACGCAAACCAGTTTGTATTTTTTAAATGGTTACTAGCGCCAAATGGTAATTTGTTCAATTTGCACGATATCATTTGAATTATTTGCGTTTGCTTTGCATCTCTTAAACGCACAATTTGGGCGAACATACGACGATTTTGTTATTTTTTTATGTAAGATTATGGAAATAAAAAGGCACAATTATAATATTTCATGATTAAAAAAATTAAAATAAAATAAAATAAATTTGAAAAATGTTAAAATAATTAATGGGGACCGGAAATATTGTTATCCTGGAGCAAGAAATTTCTTCTCAATTAATTTTTAAACTGATAAAATTTTGATATTTGAAATTTAAATCATAAATGCATTTTAAAAAGATGCTTCAATGATTTTAAAATGTTTCGAATTGCTCATGAAAAGTTTTAAATGGAAATTTAAATTTTTATATGTCAAAACTAATAAATTTTTTATGAAAGTTGCTCAGACTAAATATTAATTAATTCTAAATGATAAAGAAATCTCAATAACATCATGTATAAAAATATTGCCAATATTTATGGTAATTTAATAACTTAAAATTAAATTTTAATTGGCAAGTATTGGCGGAGTGCGTATTAGCCATTTTTAAGCAAGGATTTATTTTGAATAAAAACCAACTCTATTTATAAGAAAATTAGAAGCTACTAGTTTGTCTATGGTCACTAATGACAATATGAAGATAATTTACTTATTTTTTATAAATTATATGACAGTTCTAACTGACAAGATCTTCCGGTGCTCTTGGCAAATTTAACATATTTGACAATTACTTAGGAATTAGGATTAACATTTTTACATAAATAAAATATAAAAATCTATAAATAAAGGCGCGATATAACATGCACCGTGAAAGGTTTGTTTTTCATAATTATTAAATTGTCATTTTTTAAATTTTATCATATTAATATAAAAGTAAAAGATTTTTTTCTTAAATATTAATTTTTACCATAAAGATAGATATATTAGAAGAATAAAACTACGTTTAAACATTTTGCAAAATTTGCCTCGTTTATTTTTAAAACGCCTTAATTTTTTATGGATAGTATAACTCCGAACTCCACTATACTTTTAAAATATTTTAAATGATATATTTATTTTAATTTAAAAATAGTGTGTGAATTTTTAGACTTGAATGGGGTATTTATTTTTAGTGCCAGCTTGAATGAGCGGTTCTTTAATAAAATATTTGGCCCGCGCTCATCTCTAATCTGGATTTATTGCATATTTACAGGGCTTTGCGCAAATTTAAGAATTGATCAATCAATATTTCGAATTTTAATGTATAAAGATTTTTATTACATTCTTTTATTATTAACTTGATTTTTAAAGAGATTATGCAATTCAATCCTTTTTGTTTAAAATATACCTAAATCATTATTTAGATTTTCCATTCACGTGAGTGTTTCAAAACTTATAAATTTGACCTCAACCAAAATATTGAGCAATCTAGATTAAGTTGGTAAATAAGGTTTAATATCACATGATTTTATTTCTTTATCCAAACTTTCTATTTATGACATAATCCCATTCGTTTTAAATTTAAGTCAAATATCATTATTATAATTATGAGAACATTATGATATTGTATACAATATATATGTGAGGAAAAGCTGAATGAAAAATATTTGTCATTTATGATTAAAAAATGTGATTTATCACTGCTATGGTATGATAAGATTTAAAAATAAAAAATTATATAATATTTTTAACGATTGTCCCCAATATGACAGCGTTTGTTATCTTAAAGTCAATTGGTGGGTGAATTTTTTTCATATTTAAACAATGGGAGAAAAACAATAAAATAAAAATAGATGGCAATAATAAAACTGTTTTATGTTAGAAAAATAAAAAATCAATAATATTATGGAGAATTAAACATGGTGTATTAAATATGATTTCATCTATACTTTATATTATAAATATCCTTATTCCTTTAAAATAATAAATACATCCCTTATTATTGATCATTTATTGCCAAAAAAAAACAATACTACTATGTTACAATATAATATTTATTTTTGTTCCAAAATTATGAAAGTTTATATTTTACGTCGAAATTCAAAAATATTTCAATTATAGTTATGAATTATAAGTAAAATTCCTTACTTTCTTCTCTAAAAATGGGATAAGTTCTAATTTTTTTTATTCGCTAAATTTTGGCACTAGAGTGCTTACACGTTTTACAAAGAATGATTCTGAGAAGTGTATTGCAGTGGATATTTATAAATTTCTTAAAATGTTTGCATATCTATTATTGCGCATATCAATTTTTTCCTCGCGTGATTAGTTGCCTAGAAATTTATATGGACCCTGGACTTATTATAAGTATACACTTCATATTTTTTTCATATCATTATTACAATATAATAGGCACTTCTACACCCCATCCTCCCCCTTAATCCAATTATCATATTATCCCCCTGCCAACTCCTATATCCCTTCAATCTCTTTGATGATCTAATGTCTTATTCCTCTCCCTTCGTGGTACAAATGCCTATTGTATAATATAAACCAATGGATCACTTTGATAATAACGTAGCCATCTAATTACTCTCTAGATTGATCACCGGTTGAGATTACCATGAACCAAGCCTACCTTTGTTCATTTTTATTTATAAAGATAATATGTTAGAATTGATTCTAAAACTAAAAATATTCAAAATTATTGTAAATAAGAGTAAAACAAAGTTCAGTTATTATTTTATTTAATAATAAAGTAACCTCTCAAATATTCAAAGAGGAAAAAAAAGGATTTATTTGCAAATAGTGAAAATAAATTGGGGGATTTTTACGATCTGTTTATTGATCTTCTACTTGACAATAATATTTTGTGATTATATTATTTTATTTGTAAGTTACGTGTGTTACATAATATATAATATAAAATTTATTGATATTATTTAATATTAATGGCGTTGGTTATTTCGGGAGGGGGGGGGGGCAATTCTACTATTAAAAATCGACAGAAAACATTTATTCAAATTTTTTTTATCAATGTTTAATACTTTATTGCATACAATCCAGATGGTAGAGAGTATAAAAAAAAGAAAATTAATAAGAAAAAATTACCAAAATTGTTCATACCAGAATGGAAAATATAGAAGAACCAAATATTTGCTTTGAGCTAATATTTAGTGCCTAGCTAGTACTAATAATTTCAACCACAAAAAATAACGGAAAACAAAAACTAAGAGGTTACGATTTAGACCTGAACCTTAAGATCGTGCTGTTGTTTAATAAAATAATACTAACAATAAGTGCGCTTTCAAACTTGGAAATAGAAAAGGTCAAACGTCTGTCCCATAGGAGTTTTAGCATCTTTGGGATGAATCCCCTTTTTCAATTTATAATTAATCTTTTGGTGTAAAAATTTTATTTGAAAAAATTAATGTGCCAATAATATTATTTTTCCAGGGATTTTTAGGATTTCTCACTCACTTTTTAGACATAAGAAGAAATTTTTGAGTTTATTTCATAGAAGTAGAAAATTAAGGATGGTATTATCAATTTATAAAATAATAAAAGCAAATTTTCATCTAGATATCAATCAGTATGAAAATACAATTTTATTTATCCAATCATAATTTTCACGAGGGCAGGGGAGAGGTCACCTCCTTCCCTCTATTTACGCCACTGTTTAACATTAATTCTTGCCTATTTTTAAATATATAAAATTATTAATAAATCCGCACGTATCTTACCATAATTATTAGTTACATCAAATTTATGGTTTAAACTTATTCTATAGGCTGTGTCGAAAACATAAAAAAATTATTTCACAAACTTTCGAAACTTTAATGAAAATAAATAAATAAACTATTTTTAATATAAAAAAACATGTCCAAAACATAATTCTAGAAAATTTTATAAATTTCAAAATTTAACATAAGATTTCATTTAACATTTTAAAATTTGCGAAAGTTTTAAAACTTTTCGATTTTTTTTTAAAAAAAATATATTTTTGAAGCCTCTTTTTACAAATCATAAGTTTTTGTTTTCTCTACAAAACAGCTTGGGACAGTTAGCTTATTTTTTTTCTTCACCAGTAATCAGCAATGACATACTATACTTACCTAAAAGATTCATCGATTAAAATTTAAAACGTCGTACAATACAAATCAGCTGTTGACAAGTCATTTTGGTTTCTCGCAAAGAAAATTTATGCGTAAATAACTTTTTAGCGTAATATTGAAAACCAAAATGTGTCACTAGCTGATTTATATTAAAATACATATTTAAATGAATTGGTAATCAGTCTCTATATTAGTACATTACACTCATGATGGGATTGGGGGAAGGGGTGGGGTGTATTATATTCAAAATTATAAACCAGTAAAATTATGCTAATTTTCATTTTATTTAATAAAAGCGATTTTGTATCCAAAATTTGAATTTTTATAGCTTAGCTTTGGACTTGATAAAAGGCATTTTTTATTTTTTTTAGATGCATATGCTCAAAAAGACGTTTAGTTAAAATATATAAAATATTTTATGCGTTTTCAAATTAAATTTAAGCAAGCTGAGCACACATTTTTCCCTTTTACCAGCATCCATATCAGCGATACTCTTAGTTTAGGTATAATTAGTAAATATCAATGGTCCGGTCCGAGGATTAAATCCAACGGGACCGGGCTAATGCGAAATAATTTATAAAATTAAATTTATGAAATGTATAGTATTTTTTTATCTTAATTATCAGAGTTGTATAATATCAAGACACTAAAAGGTTGTATCTGTATATAAATACACTAGTATCGGTATAGGTGACTCTATACTATTTTGATATACATTTATTTAATTCTTTTATATATTAAAAATAAAAATATTTTAATGCCAAAATTCATTTTATTTTAAATGAGCATAGAAAAAAATACATAAAATATTAAAACTTACATATTAAAAAAAAAATATAAATATTAATGAAATTATTTTTTTTTTCCTTTTAAATCTATAGATATCAGTTGTTCAAGGTTGTGAAGGTTATTTTTCTCATGTAAAGGAATAAATAAATCCTTGCTTAGTCATGACGCCCCATTGGCAATTCATTAAATTGACCAGAGGAGTATTTGGCCAGGTAACATGCAGTCAAATACTATAAGTCTGAAGAAAAAAAATTTTAAATTTTGAAAAAAAAGAAAGAAAAAAACGATATAAATACACGTGATTACAATGCTGCTTATTTATAAGGTCCCCAATATCAAGGGGAGCATCTTGATAGTAGTGAATTCAATGAAGTATGTGATACAATATAAGAATTAGGCATTTTACAATGATCTAAATATTTCAAGAGATATCATAAAGTAAAAACGGCATGTTTAATGGTATATTATGTGGAAAGTAACTTCCACAAGAAACAATCAGATACCAGCCTCAAATTAGTGGAATAGCTTTGACCACCATGCCCATTAAGAGAAGTAGCATTTTACTAACAATTCCTAGTTTCACTTTTTCAGAAAGAAATTGTAGTTTAATTTAAAATTTTTTTTAATAAATGCTCGTTTTAAATTAGAATTTATTCGAAAGAACGATAAAAATAGTGGTATTGCCATTTTTTTATATTATGGAATTAAATGAGAATAAAATATAATGTTGTTTACGTCTCTCCATATTAAGGGTTTCTGTTTGAAAACAAGAGAAACCCTGTATATAAGTATAATAAAAATTCAAATGTATCTTTATCTAGATAAGTTTTAGGCGAGTATCGGTATCTGTATCTAGATCCATTTGAAAGTATCTATAAAAGCTCTGTTAATCATAAATATTTTGTAATTTTTCCCGTAAATTCATCATTATTAATTTATGTCTATTTATTTAGCCTATTTTCACCTGATACTTAACTAGTATAAAAATAAATAAAATTTTATATTCTTATAGTTTAGTATATGAAGTTTAATATACTTTTACCTTTAATATAATTCTTAATTATAAATAAATCTATTCATCTCTGGTAAAAAAAAATATAACATAATTTTATAATATATACAATTATTAATATTCTTATTTATAAAAAAGAAATAGTATAATTAATTATTTTTCTTCCAAATGCAATCAAAAACGGCTTAAATATTTTCTAATTAATAATGACCACCATATCTAAAGTGGCCAGTTAATGGTGGTAGGGTTGAGGAAAAATCCAATGAAATAAGACAAATGGGCACTTCCAAAAGCCAAAAAATAAATAAAATTGCAAACCAAAAAAAAATATTATTAAAGTACATTTTTTTTAAAAAAAAATAGCAAAAAAATAGTAAAATAAAAAAAATCAAGGAATTTTACAATAAAATTAGTGTTAAATTTAATTATTTAATAAATAGTAAAAAAAAAATTTAAAGTCAATGTAAAATATTTAAATAGTTCCTAATTTATATTTTGGTCTCAATATGGAGGTTATGAATTAAAAAAATACCAGCCAGTCTTTTGATATCGGTCTTATCAGTTTTTGGTCCGTCCTTAATTTTGATATCAGGACTTATGAAATTTTTTATAGAGGCTGTAAATTTTTTATAGAAAATATGATGTTTTAAAATATTTATGGGTCAATATTATCTATTTTGTAGAGTATTTCAAAGAGAACGTGCGTGAGCCTCGCTGCACCAATGAACTCGGTGCCTATGATAACTGTTGTATATATTTTCTTATAAAATTATGTCTTTCGGATAAACAAGAAAAGAGAAATTTTCTTATATACCAATTTACTTTCATAAGAAAACAAATTAACTTTGCTATATATAAATATAAGTGAATAATATTACATATATTAACGGTTAATGGTTAATATAATTTTTTTAGTATTAAGTTACTTTTGGAACATAACTAGTTACGTTACTAGTTATCAGCTAGTTATTTTTCAAAAGTAACTAGTTACATTATAAGTTACTTTATACATCATTCATATAGCGCATTTATTTACTGAACGAATTTATTTAATATAAAAAATTATGATATACAAATTATCAGAGTTGTTAAAGGATCTTGATACAAGTATCTAGATTCTGTATCTAGATATAAAAATGTGATATCTGTATCTGTATCTAGATAGATTTTTGATTAAAATATCGATATCTAGATATTATTTTAGACGATGTATCTGTATCTAGATCCATTTAAAAAAGTATCTTACAACTCTGCAAATTATAATCATTTGTTTTAAAAAAATATACAATTTATTTATATAAAAAAATAAGTAAACCGAAAAAAATATCGGATAATAGAATATATATTACATCGAATAAAAATATCCTATATATTTGCGAAAAAAAAACATATTTATTCTTCATAACAAATTTTTAATAAATGTTTATTTGCTTTTAACAACAATTAGATTTCAAAATTTTTATCTAGGAGACGAGCTCGTTTCTCTCCAAAGATGAGCTTCCCTAGACTGAATAAATGCTCTACAGGAGCACTTGATGTAATAACAACATTATATTTAATAATGAGTTTTTTTTTAAATTTGGAAAATCGTCATATAAAGATAATCTGCTGTTATTGGATTTAATAAAATTTTCAATAAATTCATCATTATCTTTAATATTTTGACGGTTTAAATCAAAAAATCCAACTACATCTAATGATGTTTGTTGCGAACATGAGCCATTTGTGTTAGATTCACCGCGAGGTATTAAAGTAATTATTAAATTTAAAATTTCCCTCTTTATTGATCTCTTCTTTTCTTGCCTTATCCAAGGCCAATCAGTTTTAAATAGTGGATGAAGAATAGCAGCAATTATGTTATCATTAACATAAAGATCATGAAACCTATATCATTGTATTATTAATTTATAAATAATTATTTAATTTAGGTTACCTTTTTTTAATACTAGCTAATATAGCATCTTTTAAAGGTTGACAATATTTTAATTCTTGAACACCTACCAGACAGATAAGTATCTGTGTTATTGTTGGGGTATAATAACCTAGATACATATATTTTTCACCTTCTAGTATATCAATAGCTTTAGCTACTGGTTGCATAATCTAATTTTTTTAATTTTAAATTATTTATAAGATAATTTAAATTTACACTGCAATATTCTTTAAAAACTCACGATCTTGTGATGTAAATCTACACAATTCTAATTCATTACATAATAAATCGAAATCCAAAGACATTTCATTTATAAGTGATAATATTTTAGATAAAGATGCATAAAAAACCCAATCTTGTTACAATGGGATATGGCAGCTGAGAATGTAATCTCTTTTTAATTTGCTCAGCTGATGGCCCAGATTTGTTTTGTGTATTCCACAAACGTTGACATTTAGATATAGCAACCTTATACACTTTCCTATAATCCTCATTGTTTAAAAGTATTTTATTGGCATCTTGTGTTGCCACTAAGTTTAATGTGTGACAGGAACATCTTCGATGCCTGGGAAGGTAGTCGAAGTCATTTATATTATAATTAGTTAGCCCAGAGGAAGTATATCTTCTATTGAAATGTATTCAATATCTGAATCATTATCTTCATTTATTTAGATTTATACATACATATTTTTAAAAGTAACTAGTTACTTTTGGCAGTTACATTGGTAAAATATAATTAGTTGTAGTTATTTTTTAGCAAAAATGTAACTAGTTACATTACCTTAACAACACTAGATTTTTTATATATTATTTAACAAATGTTTGTGACAATAAAAATATACATGATTTTCTTGTTATATATAAATAAAAATATAAAGCATAAAATTATTATATAGATATCATTATTCATTTTACTTACTTATATGTTAACCAAATAAAATACTTCTGATTCTTAATTCTGAGATAATCCCTATGATAACTGTATATCATAACATTTTACACTATGCCTTATTTTATTATTTTTAAATTTAATATTAGTTAATGAATCATTTTTACTTTTCCGTATTGTTAATAAACTTAATGTTATTAAGTTAAAATGGCTAGACATTCTTTAAAAAATGTTTCGAATTATTTGTAAATAATATTAAGAGTTTCTTTTAGGGATTAAGCGTTAAATTTATTATTATTGATTTTAGCTTTAAAAAAAACATTTGCGCATTTTTTTTATTACAAATATTTAAAAAATTATAAGTATATATATGGTATATATCGTAGGACACAAAATTTAATTTCACAGTCAAAATTGGCTAAAATTTATATAAGTTTACTACTCATTCCGGAAAAATCAAGTCTTTAAAAGTTAAAAAATGTGCTCCATTTTAATCTTAAATATTCCTCCATACTTCTAGCACAGTAATGGCTTACACTAAAAAACAACCAACCTTCTAAAAAAATATTTATACTTTATAATAGTGATTTTCGATTCTTTGGCCACAGGAAAAAATTTATTCAATGTTTGGAACGAAACCAGAAGTCAACCAATTCAAATCTATGAGATAGAACCTCCTCTCCAGATGTCTAGGAATCGAAACTAGAACTTCTTTTTAAAGTTTTAGGACTCTGAAAAACTATTTTAGAAGATTAATTTAGTGTTAAGTTTGTCATTAATTGTTAAGAGAGAGAGCTTGAAGCTATAACTATTCTAAGAGGCAGGTTGAACCGTAATCAGAATTTGATAAATATCTATAACCTAAAACCGAAACCATTTTTGTTCCCAGTTCTAAACTCTGATATAATATTTGTAGAGTTTAGACAATTATTGATGTAAGTCATAGACGTATCCAGGATTTTTCTAAGGGCATGGATCACTATTTGATGAATTTTTTCCTTAATCATTTTATTGGAGATGGTCCACTCATTGTAGGCCTTTGGCTAAATTAGATTTTTATATAAATAATTTTGGGTTTACACTTTTTTAAAATTTAAATCCTTTTTTTAAAAAAAATTTTAATTATAGTCGTTATTCTAATTTTCATTTTAAATTCTTCCTTATAATTTATATTGTATACAGTTTAGGGGAAAAGGGAGATGGGGGGGGGGGGGGGGGGGGGGGGTAGGAGGTTGTGTAGGGAAAATTTTTTATTAGCTTAAAATAATATTTCCAAGAACAGCCAAATTTTTTATGGGGTTGGTCCCCATTGGTTATGCCTGATCTAAGTTAATAGTAATATCATTCTGATATTAAAATAATCTTTATTTTAAATATTTTTTATTTATTTTTTGCACATTTCTTGAAACAATTTAATAAATTAGTTATGCTTGAGATTTATTCAGTAATATGTGTATATATTAGAAATCTATAAAGCCTGCCTCTTTCGAAAGCCGGGCTGAGCAGTAAAAATTATGACGAGCCGAGCAGGGATATTCAAAATATTTGACTGGTCGGCCTAATTACTAGTGCGAAAATTTTTAACGAACCGGGTTGTAGATCTCTGATATATCTAAAACTTCAAATTTAATTTATAAGTCATTTTTGCCAAACGCAAAAAAATTTTTTAAATAAATTATTTTTATATACTCCATTTCCAGTTTAAATTTTATTTTACAATGTATTTTAAAAAAATAAAATGGTTTCGTTTGGCATTTATGGGCACCTAAATACAAAAATAATATTCTTAATAATAAAAATCCTAGCATTATAATAAATATTGTCAGATTCTATTTGCAATCTAATAATAATAGAAAGTATATCATAAAAACTAAAAGATATAGAAAGTTACAATTTATCCAAAATAGTAACATTAAAACGACTAAAAGTTAAAACGTAATAAAATTCAAGAAAAAGCCTATATTAGCCTGAGTTAAAAAAAATACAAATGCATTTATTATATAATTATATCGAAATATCAGATTAAATTATTAAGCGTTCTTAGTGGTTATAAAATAACATGCAAATTGATGATAAATTAGTTCGCAGGACTTAAAAGGGCTTACGAGTTTTTTTAGTTTTATTTATATTTATTTTGCATATGAAAATATAAGTATTCCCATTGTAGTAAAATATAACTATATATCATCGTTTTAAACTTTCAAAAAAAAATTATTACAGATGCCAAATATTTCGAGTTTAAAGGTTCGGATTTTATTAGAATTAGTTTTAAGGAGGAGGTTAGTACAGAGGCTGAAGAGATCAGTTTTTGGTTTTTGACTAAAGAACCCAACGGATTCTTGGTGTCGACTATGAATTACAGGGAAGAAATGGTTTCTTTACAACTTTCCATCATTGATTCGTCGCTAAAGATCTTCTTAAATTTCGGGAATGGACCTATAGTAAATATATATAGATATTTATAATAGGTATACTTAGAATATTATTGTACTCTCTTATGAGGAAATTTAAACCAATTTTACATTGCAAACTTAGAAAATTTTGATATAATAAAACTAAGAGGACCATTTTTTTGTGTCTCACTATTAAAGAGGCATCATCTTTATATTATGATAATTAATAAGTTAAATTTGGTACATTTCCTTATACTATTTGATACTTCTGAGAAATAAAATTTAAATTCCATAATAAGTATATTTATTTGTTTGTCCATAAATTTATTACAAGATATTCCGACAAGGTGATAATCTAAGCGACGGCTCATGGCATTATCTTCTATTTAAACGGTACGGGGATAAAATGGAAATCCAAATTGATGACAGGATACCAGAATCATGTTAGCATTTCTATTTGTCATAAAAACTTGTACACATTATATATAGACTCTCATATATCATTAATAATTAATGATGAAAAATTATTTGACTGAATAAGAATTGCACGTAAAAATACTAATCTTTACAACTCAATTTTTTTTGCGTAACCAACTCCCCTTCCCCCATTTTTGGATTGATATTCTTCTTCAATCTATATCTTCCATATAAAATATTATCTTATGTTCCCCTTACAGCTTAAGACGACCACGTTTCCGTTGCCCCGAATTTCATTTATGATTTTTTAATTAGTTATTTTTTTTACCAAAAGATTCAATTCCTTTTAAGTACAAAAAAGTTAACAACTCTAGTCCACATCATAAGATAACGAAAAAAATACACAAATCCTCGGAATCACAAAAAAATACCTTAAATGAAGCGTTCTCAATTCCAACGCTCAATTTTCGGGCGATAGATATAGGATCCTTTAATGTACTTTCCAACACGGCTATAAATTTTACCCATCGTCAAACCTCTAGCTTTAGAGGAAAAATAAGAAAATTCGTATTTAATAACCTAAACATATTCGATACTCTTATAAACGGAGGTCCCACTACCCCAGTTAAACCTAAATGGCTCAATCAATCAGGGTACGATATATACGAAGCTTCAAAACTCTACGATATAAGGTCAAATATAATCATTAACGACGTTAGTAATTCTAACCAGCTAAAAAATAGTGATAATAATAACAGGAACTTAATCGTACATGGGGAAGTCAAAGAGGATAATGTATTCGCTCTGAGTACTAAGCCTTATTCTATCATAGGTATAGAAGACCACAATGCAGTATATAGTAAAGATGGTAGTATTAAGGATGAATCAAAATATGAAGACAATTCCCTGTTGATTTCTCAACCCGTGACGTTTAACACAGCAGAGTCATTCGTAACACTACCCAAACCAGTCCAAGATGTTAAAATGAATATTTACATTCGTTTTCGTACTATATCTCCTAATGGAATTATATTTTACTATGAAGGAATCGATATGGTAAGTCCATTTATTCTGAAATCATAATGCTTAAATATATAAACATGTATGAGTTTAAGCTATCCTGTGCCCTTAATTCAATGAGATATATTTGATTGCATATATTTTTCTTTTTTTCTTTCTTTTAAACCTTATTAATAAGAGAATTTGAGGAGAAATTTAATCTCAAAGTGGCTGGTTAACGGTGCATATATGCACCACCTCCTATATACCTTATTTTAACATAGTAGTTTTTATTTTAAAAAATAATAAAAAAGATTTTTATATAGTTCAGACATTGTACTTCAAAACTGGAAAAGAAAAATATGAAAAAAATATTTTTTTGTCTCTCTAAGAAACCCTCAAACTTTGCGAATTTATGAGGTCTAAAATTTTTTAAGTGATCTCACAAGCATATTATAAAATTATTTCGATGAAAACTAGTGTGTATATATTCTTTATAGATATATCAATATTTATCAATCATTTTTGAATTTTTAAATAATTAAAATTTTAATTTAAAATTTTAATAGGTAACCACATAAAGTTGACTGGTGCATATATGCACCGTTAACCATCTAGCAGTATAAATTATTTTAAAAAATTCAAACAAATGAAATTTAACATAATCAATAATTTTTTATATTATACTTAAAACCACTACCGTCACTAGGGGTGGGTGGCTCGAGCCTCCTAAGAATTTTTTTTTAAAAATTTTATTCCCAAAAAAAGACCTTTTGAAAATAATTTAAAAAAAATTTTTAGGCCCCTGAGATTAAATCGAATAATATATTGTTCCTATTATAATTTTTTATCCCGATCAAATTATATGAAATTATTAGGTTCATAAATATTCAAAAGTTTAAAATTATAGCCTCTTCCTTTCTGAAGATTTTATTTTATTTATATAAAATATTATGCACCTGTTTTGTCAATTCAATCAAAATTATCAAAATAATAGATGACTAATAAAAACATCAAGATTCTACGAAAATAATTTGTCTAGATATTTAATTTTTAATAAATTTTTTTAATGAAACGTTTTCTAACAATTGCACAAGCGCTTGCTCAACTTTTTGAAGAGGAACTATTGAAGAAAGAGATATGGTTATAATTCCGCCAAACCCCTCTGCAGTTAGTGATGAAGAAGATTCCGATGAAAATGACTTAACAAATTTCGGAGTTTTGCCTTCAGATACAGCTGGAGAATTGGATATTCATAATTCAGTTGATGACGACCTTCCAGAACCATATTCTACAAGAAGCTATTCTCGAATTTCTCACAATTTAAAATGGAGAAAAACGGATGCAATATATTCTTCAAGCCCAAATGGAGAAAAGGAAGATGTAATAAAACTTGAAAATGATTTACATGGTAAAAGTCCATCAGATATATTTTCTTTAATTTTCGACGAAGAACTTATATTCCCTAATTGTAAAACAAAGTAATATTTATGCTAAACAAATGAATAGACCTAACATATGCATAACCATCCAAGATATTCAGAGATTTATTGGAATTCTATTATTTACTGGATATCATTCTCTCCCACAAGAAAGAATGTACTGGTCTAATGATAGCGATATTTCTATTCCAATAATCCGGGATACAATGACCCAATTACAATTTCGAAATTTGAAATATAATATCCATTTGGCAGACAATACAAAAATAGATATACATGATAGATTTTATAAAGTTAGGCCTTACATTAATATATTGAATAATAAATTTCAGCAATTCGGAATTTTCAAACATCATTTATCAATAGATGAACAGATGATACCATATAGAGGAAGACATTCTTGCAAAATGTTCATAAAAGGAAAACCAATTAGATTCGGATACAAGTCTTGGATATTGGCTTCTTCCGACGGTTACGTATTCTCATTTGATATATATCAAGGAAAAAGCGAAAATAAATAAGAATATGGATTAGGTGGAAATGTAATCATAAAATTATTAAAGGCATTGCAAAAACCAAATTACCATAAAATATATTTTGATAATTTCTTTACATCATTTAAACTCTTGTCATACTTAAAACAAATGGGATATTTTGCAACTGGAACTGTGAGGGACAATAGAATAGAGCATTGCCCAGTTGAATCTATAAAGGTTGTAGCAAAAAAAGAAAGAGGATATTATGATTATAGGTTTGAAAAATTAAACGAAATATTTGTAGTTCGTTGGAATGATAATTCGGTGGTGACCGTTGCATCCACATGCCACACTATCTCTTTGCTTTCTAATGTTTTAAGATATTCCAAGAAAATATCTTCTAAAATAAAAATTCCTCAGCCAAATATGATAACTGCTTATAACAAACACATGGATGGAGTTGATCTGTGTGATAATCTCATATCTACTTATAGAATAAGAATAAGAGAAAGCCAATATTCATCAATTTTATCGATGCAGCTTTGGTAAATTTGTGGAAAATCTGGAAATTTTTGAATCGAGATGACAAGAAGAGTTTGCTTACATTTAGACGAGAAATTACTAACTACCTACTTCGAACACCAGTAAAAATTGAAAAAAATTTAAGTACAGGGCACGCCAGCCAGTTTGAATTACAGAGTGAAAACTCAACTGATTCATCTGGACATTATTTATCCAAAATTATAGATGGAAAAAAACGAAGATGCAGATATTGCCATTCGCACTCAAGATATATGTGCCAAACATGTCAAATTCTCTCGCTAATGATTTTGTTTTTCCAGCACCGAGATGCCCATTATGCAACTCTTGCAAAATCTCTTTTCTCATACCTTTCGGTATTATGATCCTATTCTCTTTAAAAAGGCAACCTTTGATTAAACTCAATTCCAATACCATATTTTTATACGTTTTGTTCTTTATCTGCTCATGATTCCTTATATCATTAATTACTTCCATTAGTTCTTGATCAATATTAGTTTCTTTAACTATTCTTTTAAAATTTATTGGTATGTCCCAAAAATTGTCATCAATTATTTCGTCATCTAACTTTTGTACCATCTCTTCTGTATTCATTAGTGGTAATCTGGACAAACAGTCTGGTACAATATTTCGTTTCCCGGGTCTGTGAACTATCGTAAAGTCATGCGCTCCCATAGCCAAGTTCCATTTTTGGAGTCGCATTGATATGGAAGAATTGTCCTTAAGTCCCTTAATAAATATATACACGAGTGGCTTGTGGTCGGTAATTATTACAAATCTTGTGCCTATTAAATACTCCTGGAATTTTTTAACCGCGTAAATTACCGACAAAGCTTCTCTTTCGATATTGGTATAATTTAACTCTGATTTCAATAGTGCTCTTGACGCGAAAGCGATGGGTTTTTCTTTGCCATCACCCTCAATATGAAATAAGACTGCGCCTAAACCTTTCTTTGAAGCATCAGTTGCAATGCCCACTGGTAGATCCGGGTTATAAAAATTTAACGTAGGCGGAGTGCTTATGAGTTTTTTTAGGTAATCAAAGCTTTCTTGATGTGTACTATTCCATGACCACTTGTCTTTATTTACTATTTTGTATAAG
The DNA here is from genome assembly GCF_954871325.1 of Gordionus sp. m RMFG-2023. Classification (NCBI taxonomy): domain Eukaryota; kingdom Metazoa; phylum Nematomorpha; class Gordioida; order Chordodea; family Parachordodidae; genus Gordionus; species Gordionus sp. m RMFG-2023. The sequence goes on from NC_088776.1 coordinate 46,202,124, forward strand.
GGATCGGCGATGTCAGCAAAATTGCACAGAAATTTTCGATAATAGCTCGCCATCCCCAAAAAAGTTGCCAACTCTTCTTTTGTCTTAGGTTCCGGCATATTAGAAATAGCCTTTATTTTATCTGCGTTCGGATGGATTCCATTGTCGTCTATATCGTGACCTAGAAACCGTAGTTTTTTTTTTTAAAATATACTCTTTGTGAAGTTTGGTGTAAGCCCATACTTTGATATTTTGTCAAATACCATTTTTATGTTGTTCACGTGAGCTTCATCATCCTCCCCAGTAATCAATAAGTCATCAATATAAAACACGACGTCTTTCATGTTCCCGAAAATATTATCCATGGTTTGTTGGAATATTGCTGACGAAGTTTTTAATCCAAACGGAAGTCTTGTAAACCTGAAATAGCCTTTATGAGTTGAAATAGTGAGAAAGTCTCTTGATTCTTTGTGTATTGGAACTTGAAGAAATGCATTTTTAAAGTCGATCTTTGTAAATTTCTTGCCTTTCGATAACTTTGCCATAAGGTCATTAATGCGTGGAATTGGGTTCTTGAAATCCTCTAACGCAGGATTAATAGTATTCTTGAAGTCAACACATAGCCGAATTGAACCATCGCTCTTGACAACGGGAGTGAGAGGACTGGCCCATCTTACCTCTTCAACAGGTTCGATTATTTTGTCGCTTATCCACTTCTGTAGTTCTTTTGTAACCAATTCCATTCTAGAATAAGGTACACGCCTGGGAGGTATGATTTTCGGTGTAGCACCTTGTTTTAGATGTAGTTTGACATAATTGCGTAGTATTGGTTTCTTGCTAAGTTTTGACTCGCATTGTTTGATCAGTTCTTGAATAGTATTGTCATAATCTTCTTCCACTAAGTTTACAAATCTATCTAGTATATTTCTAAAGACTGCTATCCAGGTCCTTCCTAACAGTGCAATCTTATCACTCTGGACTACATAAGCAGTTAAGATTTGACTTTTGTCTTCGAATTTTGCCTTGACTTTGGTAGTTCCTAAAACATTTATTGTGTTTCCATCATAACCAGTTAATTTAATATCTGATTTATTTAAGATTTTTACTCCAATCTTTTTCGCGATATGAATCGGTAGAATACTATACTTTGACCCGGTGTCGATCTGCATCAAAATAGGCATGTCATTCATGAAGTATCTTTGAATATATGTGTAATCCATAAAGTATTTTTGAAGATTAGTTTATATAAAAAATCGTGACTTTGAAAAGGTTGCAGAAATCAAAAGCAGAACATAATTGGTGTAAACGTATATTACGTGAATTTATTGATATTTAAATTAAAAAAATATAATGATCACATATTCAAAAATAGTTTGCTATATATATTGACAATGTAATTTATCATAAATTGATCTTTTTTTAAAAAGTTAAAAATAAAAAATTGAATATTAGTTTGTTAAGTAAATTGATTTATAAAATATAAAATTTAATATTAGTTTATAAACAAATTGATTTAAAATAAAAAAAGTTGTTTTTAACAAAAAGAAAGAAACAATTTTTATTACATTTGAAATATTTAAGTTACGCCATAAATGACTTAAGGATAAAAAAAAAATAATTTTTTAAAGTTAATATTATTTAACAATATTAAATGTTTCAAGAATTTTCATAATATATAAGCATTTTCTTGTTTTTTATTATAAATTACAAAAAATGAATAAAGATTTTTGTTGTTTTTTGATCTTATAGTATTATATAAAATTTTTATCTTTAACCTCTTAATGGTTAACGGTGCATATATGCACCAAGCTAGATTTTCTATTTAAGATTATTTTTTATGGCTGATTTTTTTAGAATATCATATTTGAGGATTAATCAATATAATTTGAAAAAAATGAGCATTTTTATCCACTAGAAAAATCTTGACCATTAATGGGTTAATAAGAGAATTTGAGGAGAAATTTAATCTCAAAGTGGACAAATTTCCCTAAATAAGAATTTGGCAAGTCAGCAGTTTTTAAAGTGGAAGTTATTTGTGAAATGGCCAATTTAAAATATTTGTATTTAAATCCTTGCTTTGGAAAATTATGGCCTTACGTACATGTTATATCAAGTATATAATATATTTCATTTTTATAATGTATTGCTTAAAATAAAATTAATAACGTTATAAATTTATTTTTTATTATTTAGTTAACACTCTAAATCCACAGGGGTGTAAGAATTTAAGTTACAGCAAAACACTTTATATTTAAATTAATTTCTCCACTTACTCCTGATAAACTTTTTTTTGAACATTTGATTTATGAAGTTAAATCATGTTGACGATATTACTGTATTATAAAAAAAATTTTGCCAACTGTTTATGATTCAAATAATTGTTAGCTATACCCAATTTAATACAATCATTAGCGTCCTTAGGAAGAGACTCAAATCCCTAAAAACTTTAGCAAGATCCTTATAAAATTTTTAAGATATTAATTTTTTGCTAATTTTGGAAATTTAAAAAAAGAATTCTCTCTTGAAATGACACCATTGAATACTATACTATAGTTTTGGCATTATTGATATTGATAATTCTTATTGTGAATTCATATAACTTTCTAAATTGGTATACTGAGCCTTAAGTTGTTATGTAGAAATTATAAGACCATATTTTCCTGCTAAATATATCTTAATTTTGGTTAATTAGAAAACACACTTATAAAATATATAATTCACACATTTATAGTTCATTTATTAATAATTTAAAATTGTCATTTTATCAATGTATGTTAATCTATCCCAAGAGATTTTAATTTGTAAAATATATCCGATTTCTTTTTTTCTGTTATAACGAATAATCAAAGTATTTTATTGATTGATTTAAAATACAATTTAGTTTAGAAAAATTGGAAAATTTTTACATAATTTTTATAAGCCTTAAATTAAATATTAACGCATCAAAACCTCCCAGGGTGACCAGGTTTAAATTCATAGTGATCATATGCTTTCTTATCAGGATTTTAAACTCCTATTAAAAAATACTTATCAAAATATTCTATTCTATGCATAGTGAACAACTAAATCAGAGTTTCTCAATACATGCATAGGATGTTTTCCACTCATTTCAAATTGAACTCAAAAATTTTCAATTTTTGTCTCACTTTATATTTTACACTTTTAAAAAAATTTCAAATCTTAGATAATGTTTGAATATGAAGGTAACAATGATTGCATTTATTATCAGCCAATTACATAATTATTCTTTTTCCTTAGCCTATGTCTGCTATTTTAGTTATCTATTATCTAAATTACAACACGATACCTATTAATTATTATGCGATAAATAATAAAAAACTATTATTTAAAAAAATATATATAGCAAATCAATATCATCTAAAGATTTATCAAAATGTTTGTTTGATAATCTCAGTTTTGATAAGATTCAACGAATGGTATTGCGATTATCTACAAAATTTTTGAAAAAAAAATTAAAATTTCTTGGTAAATATAACCGAATGCCGATCAAAATTTACAGAAAATAATGTTAAAGATAAATGAGAGTAGACCACAATAATGTTGCCTATGATAAGCGCTTTAAAATTTAGAAAAGGGAAAGTGGACACGATCATTAAAAATAAGAAATTTAATATTCAAATTCTTCGATGTTAAAGGATCTGATTATCTATTATGGTAATGATTTCAAGATGGAGGTTAAACATATTTTCAAAAACTATAATAAATTAAAATTCTTAAAAAACATTTACGGTATTGGGAAAGATACAAATTTTTTGCGCCACCTTTCCACAGTATCAGAAACATATTTTTTCTTAGTATATGAGGCAAAATATTTTTAGCCTATAATATTCTGTTTATCATCATCTCCTCTGGTGGCCTAGTGGTGATTAAGAGAAAGATATATTTTGGGACAGTCTATTGGGGGTGACATCGAGACTGGCAAATGAAGAGGGAATTATCCTGGCTGGCGATCTGAATGGACATGAAGCGAGTAGTGAGTGTTATGAAGGAGTACATGGAGGGTTCAGTTACAGCATGAGAAATTTGTAAGGAGAGAGGATTTTAGAATTTAGTGATGCTATGGATATGATTGTCTGTAATATAATGTTTAAGAATCCGAGAAACTGGTGACTTATAAGTCGGATAGTACCAAAGGTGCAGTGAATTATTTGTTATTAAGGAGATGTTACCGATGTATAGTAAAAAAAAATGAAAGTGACACCGGGAGAGGAATGTATAAATAAGCATCACTAGTTGTAGGACTCACTCTTAAAGGTGCCAGGATCATTAAAAGAGAGTTTGTGCCAAGGCTGAAGGTTTGGAAATTGTAAGGAGGAGAGTGCTAGACGTCACTTCAATATGACATTGGCGATTAGGGAGGCAGAGGTGGCACAAGCATCTGGGGTAAATGACAAGTGGGAAGCCATGAAGAAAGCCTGGGTGATGACAACTGAGGAGGTATGTGGATGGACAAAAGGGCCGCCTATACATAAGGAGACTTGGTGGTGGAACCCGGGGGTAGCGAAAGCTGTCGATGAGAAACGAAGGTGCTTCAAAGAATGGTATAACAGCAAAGAAAATAATGATAACGATATTTACAAGATGGCTAAAAGAAATGCAAAGAAATTAATAGCGAAGGCGCAAGAAGAAAAAAGACAGGAGTTTGCTAAAGAAATGGAATGAGAAATATGGTTCGAATGGCAAAGTAAATGTCAAAAAAGAGGCAGGATGTGATAGGTGTAAAATGTTTGAAAAATATGGAAGGATAAATGGTGATAGATAGTAGTGGTATTAAGAACACCTGGAAGATCTACATGAAAGGACTTTTGAATGAAGAAAATGAATGGGATAATAATGTTAGTTGTGCAAAGAAGGTCCAGGGTGTAAATTTGGCAAGGACGAGATTATGAGAGCAGTGAAAAAGATGAAAAAAGGGAAGGCATCGGGTTTAACGATGGTGGTATCAGAGATGTTTAAAGGTTCTGATGATTTGGGGATTGATTGGTTAATGAATTTAGCCAATCAGATTGTCACAGAAGGAACTATTCCCGAGGACTGGCGAAGAAGTATAATTATCCCAGTATACAAGGGGAAAGGTGATCCTTTAGATTGTGGGTCTTACATAGCTATTAAACTCTTGGAACATGCTATGAAAGTATTTGAGAGGGTGTTAGAGAAGCGGAAAAGGGAACAAACTAAAATTGATGAAGTTTGGTTTTACATCGGGAAAAGGCACGACAAATGCAATTTTTGTGGTGAGACAAATGCAGGAGAAGTATGTTGCGAAAGAAAAGAAACTTTATTATGCCTTTGTTGATTTGGAGAAAGCATTTGATAGGGTGTCGCGTGAGGTTACAAGAAGATGGGCCTTGAGAAAATCAGGTATGGAGGAATGGTTGGTTATCGCAGTGATGGCAATGTATGTTGGAACACAAACATCAGTACTGACGGATTATGGTAATAGTGACAGCTTTGAGGTGAAGGTAGGACTTCATCAAGGATCGGTACTGAGTCCATTATTATTTATCTTAGTAATGGATGTGGTGGCTAGAGAAATGCCTGAAGGACTTCCCTGGGAGCTATTATATGCAGATGACCTTGTATTAATGGCAAATAGTGAGGAAGAATTGAGGGATAAAATTAGTAAAGGGAAGATGACTATGAAAGCAAAGGGCCTGAAAATGAATGCATCAAAGACAAAGGTGATAATTGGTGGCGAAAATCTAAAGATAGTGGAATCCGCTAAGTGGCCTTGTGGTATATGTGGGAAAGGAGTTGCTAGAAATTCTATCCAATGCACCAGATGCCAGAAATGGGTGCATAATAGATGTAGAGGGGAAATGGTAAGTTTGATGCTAGAAAGAATGACCTTTATTTGTAGAACATGCATGAAAGGGATACATAATAATGATAACCTAGAAAATGGTGGTCTGGATATTGGCAATGGGTCAACCCTAGAAAAGGATAAGTTTTGCTATTTAGGTGATATGCTAAACGCAGATGGTAGTGTAGATTCTGCCGTTGTTGCAAGGATCAGACAAGCTTGGAAGAAGTTCAGAGAGATGTCGTCTATTCTTACAAATAAAAAAGTCTCTCTGAAATTAAAGGGGAAAGTTTACGTAAGCTGTGTTAGGTGTTGTTTATTTTATGGCGGCAAAACATGGGCAATGAAAGCAGCTCACTAAGCCAAATTAGAAAAAACAGAGATGAGGATGATTAGATGGATGTGTGGGGTATCTCTGAGAGAGGGAAAAACTAGCAAGGAATTGCAAGCAAGATTGGGTATAAAAATGATTGGAGTGGTAATGCGACGAAATAGACTAAGATGGTTTGGGCATGTGGAACGTATGACAAAAGATGACTGGGTAAAGAGATGCATCTTGATGGAAGTAGGAGGATCAAGACCTAGAGGAAGACCCAAGATGACGTGGACAAATGTGATAGCGGCGGATCTTACAAATATTGATACTCAGGACCGTCAAAAATGAAAAAGAAAAATCAGAGGGAAAATTGGCCAACCCGGGTAAACCTGGAAATCGCCATAAAACGGAGAAGAAGAAAAAGAATAAGAAAACAACATCGCACTAAATGTGTGAAAAAGTCTATGCGCTTTAAAAATTTGAAAAAGTGTACACGCTCATCAAAAAGTTTAGAAAAAATAATATTCCTATTCTTCGATATTAAAGGAAGTAATCATCTATTATGGTAGTGATAAGATGGAGGTTAAATCTTTTCAAAAGCTAAAATAAATTAAAATTTCTTAAATAGAAACATTTTGGGTATTGGAATTTACAGAAACTTTCAGCCTTCCACATTACTGGAAAATAGATATTATAAATTATTATGACATATTAAGTACAATCAACATTAACCATGTTAATTTGCGAAGTTGGATCTTTCTAATTAAAAGAAATAAGATTAAGTAATAAATATGTTAATTTTGAAACATTAACATAATTTAAAGTTTCTTTTATTCATAACTATTAATTATACCATAATAAATAATACAGTAAAACATTATAAAATTAAAGTAAAATAATTAAAAGAAAAGGGTTAAAACGAAAATACATTCAAAATAAAATACTTTCCCAAAAATTAGAAAGTGGTATAATTCACAAAATCTCAATTATATATCTTTTCTTAAATAATCATTTACATAGTCTGTTAAATTAAATAATCTCGAAATAATTAGAATAAGCCATTTCTTTTTTGTTCAAAAGTACATCTGAAACAATTTGAATAAGATATTTCTTGTTTAACTGAATATTACATCAAACCAATCTCATCACGATTCTAACTCTTTCATCTTTGAAATCAAGTATAAATTTTTATTATATTTTAAACCAAAATTTATAATATTTTCGATTTACACTTAAAAAGGGGAAAATTGATTTATCCAAGATATTGGTTTACCAGTGAAATTTTAGAATCATTGACGAAATAAGAAAGAATGTTAGAATACAAAAAATAAAATTGAATCTCTACTAAACAACTCCCTAAAAAATTAAAACGTATAGATATTGATACTTTAGATTTTTTTTAATAAAAAAAAATTTCTGCATATTTTTTAAACAAAACAGTGGGCCTCGAGCTATACTAAAATATATCTACAATCGAAAAAACTAGAAATTTACCAAAACATGACTAAAGTTTTACAAATTATCCGAACAATAATACCAATAACTGTGGCAAGTGTAGAAGGGAATTTTTCAAAGTTAATACTAATAAGAGCCACTAGAGGTAAACCATGATCGATAAAAGATTAACTAGGTTTTTGGTGTTTTATATTGAATCCAAATATAAATTTAGAGGAAATTGTCCAAGATTCGATTTTACAATAAAAGAAAACTTGATAAAATAATTATTTTAAAAAATAGTTATTATATCAAAAAATAAATTTTGGAGTTTGAAAGAAGGGACAAATAGAGGAGGGAAGCGTCTATATGGGGTTTTATATTCAACAGATATAGTTTTAGTTAAGTAAAATTTTAAAATAATCTAAGCACTAATATAATAGATTAAAATATCTTGGATTTGTCTCGTTGATCTTTTAAAGGAAAATGATCGTGATTCTTTTGCTATTTATTGATGAATCTTTCGATCCTTTTAAAAATTTATTTTTTTACAAATAAATAATTAAAATAACTTTTTATAATTGAATATAACAAATTAATTTTAATTCTTTTCAGTAATTATAAAATCTTTCCGTGATTTATCCTCCACCGGAATTTCAAAATTTAATTTTCCATATTTTATTTTTTAATATTTGTTTCATTACAATCTCATCTTAATTCTAAAACAAAATCATATTTACAGCAATTCAATGAAATAATGATTTAACATATTTTAATTTATGATTAAAAAGAACTGATATAACTTCTTATTTATTCAAATCTTATTTATAGGAATTTATATGTATCGAATTAGTAGACGGGTTGATTAATTATGTTTTCAATTTCGGAGCTGGTCCACAGTTTCTAAAATCAAATACGCTGCATAGGCTAGACGATAACAATTGGCATGAAGTCACCATTTCAAAAACCACCGTTAACGATCATGTTTTGATAGTAGATTTTTCGGTAGTTAAAACTATGTCTCAAGGTAAATTTATACTAAAGTAAATAAGATCCCTGCATCTCTATTTGTCATATTAGATACAAAATACGAATTTTTCGAGGGGAACAGCGGAACAATATATGTTGGTGGGGTTCCGGAGCAAATTCTTAATTTTCCACCTGGGCTTATAAAATCGAATGCAGGCTACCAGGGATGTTTAGCCTCTTTAAACATAAATGGTTGGGAACCAGATTTATTAGTTGATTCTCTTTTTAAATTCGAACCCCCTTTTCTGGAGCCTGGCTGCAACGGACCTAAGGAACAATGCCTGCGGGGAATTCTAGTCAAGAGAGATTTATATTCAAAATTGTATTACTCCCATAAAATTGCTCATGAAAGTAATTTCTTTTTTTTGAAAATTATACAAATATTAAATGATATAAATATTTTATTATCCTTTACAAATATAATATTTTCTTAGATGATGTAAGTTATGATAATGAGAGTGACTACAACTTAAAAGAGCATTATAGAAATAAAAAATTAATGAGGAAACGAAATATGCGAAGTCAACAATTGTGTCATAATGAGGGCAAATGTATACAACATTGGAACACATGGTCTTGCGATTGCAAGTTAACTGGGTATGATGGAGAGGATTGTTCTCAATACAGCAACGCATCATATAACTTTGGTGTAGGCCCTTCCACATCAATGCTCATATCTCACATCGCTTCATCCACGTTAAGAAGTGATTCAAATAAAGAAGAGAGTGGTATCATATCTTATTATTTTCCTACCTACGATCAAACGGACTCAAAATCTGAATTTCTAGCCATCGGCTTCGCAACTTTACACCAGCAAGGTGAAATAATGAGCGTTAGAAGCTCGCAGAGTAATGATTATATCGATCTTTCTATCATAAATGGAAACGTGAGACTCAAGACAGATTTAGGGATGGGAGAAAGAATTCTCACTGTTTATCCTTCTGTCCTCATTCATATTTTTAATACAGAACCAAATTCTAGCTCAATCATCAAAAATTTCTCTATAAGTCACGCCTCATCTCTTTATTCCAATTCATTTGCCGATGGACGTTACCACGTGATAAACTATGAAAGGATAGATAATAACCTCACACTGTCTGTTGATCATAAATATATGATACATCGTTCATTTTCCGATTCACCAGCTAGGCGAGAGAATCCTCGTAAATTATTTGTCTAACTAACTAAATTAATTATTGAAATTTATTTATTTGTTTTTAAAAATATTTAATAATTTTTTTCAAAAAACAAAAATATATTAAGCGACTTTCGATAGTATAGCGGAAATATCTTTGGGGGGAAATTCAATCTATAACTCACATAAAAGAAAGAGGGATATTTACCATTTAGAACCCAATCAAATTTTAAGATTTTATCCGAAAAATGGGAAATATTTAAAACGGCAAATATCGAGAACAGGAGGTGGCCATTTTAAAGGGATATTATCGGCAGCCTCATTTAATGGGCTAATGATTCTCGATGAAGTCTTAAAGGGAAGTTCTAATACATTCGTTGAAGGACGTGTAGAAAAAGTGGTTTCTATGAAGGAAGAGTTGAAAAAAATGGTAAAACCGTTGTCTCACACGAAGCCTATATATAAAATAAGACCTATTCAAGAATATAAGGTATATATATCAAGTTTTATTATTAAATTAACATCATTTTAAATAATTTTATTTATCTTTCTAAAATTGATATTTAAAATTCCAAATTATAAATTTGCATCATTGAATTTATGTTTAATTTAAGATTGATAAAAAATTTTTTTTTACCTATATTAGACATCTACATTGGACATGGAGTCAACAACATTAATTTCTGGTTATTTGCTGTGCACGGCGAAATCAAATTTTAATAATTGCTCTAACACCGATGACTCCAAAGGTATCATTATACCTGAATATAAAAGTTTATTTCATAATATATTTCATTTTTTTAAATAAAAAGATGAAGATAGATTGGTGACACCTTATTATCCTAGACTAATTCCAACAACAACCTCTAATATAAGTAAAAAAATTTAAAATGTTTTTTAGATTTTATATTCATATTTCTTATAAGAATAATTTATTTAAAAAATATTAATCTTTTTCTATAGCTCATGATTCTTATTAATATTTGTGATTAGAAATAAACCTCATCGATGATGAAGATGGCCAGATGATTAGGAATGATTGGTCAGGATCTGGTTATATAGATGAGAATATAAAATATAGAGAAAATCAAATGGATACACATTTTAATGTAAATTCAACTTTGTCTACTTATCTACATCCACAATCGACAAAGAACACAAATAATTTGGAAGATACTATGTCTAGGGACGGTTTATCTTATTTATCGACAATTTATAATTATCCAAGCAATATAATTGTGAATTCAACCATATATACCAGCATAAAACCTGGCTTTCATAAAGATAACCTAAAAAACAACATTACAAAAAAGCCATATTTTAAGGTTTCAAACGTGTTCTTCAATAAACGGAGAACCAAAATTTTTATAATTGTGTGTTCGTTAATAGCAATTTTATTGGTGATACTTTGTTGTATAGCCCTGTGTTGTTGTATAGGCACGATCAACAGAAGGCGTAAAACGAAGAAATCACAAGGTCAGAAAAATGTGCAAAAGTTGGATAATAAAAAACTTGACAATTATGTCGTAGAGAACAAATGTTCGGTAAAAAATCACAAATTAAATGGTGAAAAAGTCCTTATCACAAATACTACCATTAACTACACAACCAATCCCATCAAAGTTACAGAAAATGTGCTGTCATTTAGTAATCCATTTTTGCAATACAACCCTGTAATCTCGGATACAAATGACAACAGTCGTTTAGATGTTAATTTTAAAGCCAAAGGATTGGATTCGTTAAATTCCTCTAAAAAGGGAGGTAAAATAAAAATGATATTTAGCAAATCCGAAGAGCGGGGAGCTGTTTACCAAAACTTGACAACACAGGACGAAGATTATGAAACGGAGGAAATTGATAGTTGTTACAACACGCTGTCGCACACTGAAGCTAACGAGGATGGAGCTCTAGTTAACCCTTCACACAACTTTCTTTCCCCCAAACCTTTATCTAATGCTGGTGGAAAGGATGACTTAATAAGTTTCGCTCCAGGGTCCATGATCAAAAATCATTTGTCAATAGTAACTAGAGGACATCAACAACCTATAAAATGCTTGACACCCCCCATTATTTATCACGGTTTAGACCCATTAAGAAATGGTGGAGCTACCCTTAATCATAAATATGCCCTCGAACAATTCCAAAACGGTTGTCACACGCTACCTCATGTTAATAATCATTACAATAACGGGAACAAAAATAGACTGGACAATACCTTTGATGAAGTAAATTACGTTTCCATAAATAAAATCAAAATGGGAGAAAAAATAGCGCCCTCAGCTATAAATCCTTCAGATAAGCCTATGAAGGAATGGTATGTGTGACTATATAATTTATTATATAGAAAATTAACAATATTAAAATGTCACGATATTAATAACTATTGCGAATTCGTAATGAAACTCAATAAATTAAATAGAAGAAGCTAAAAAAAAATAATATTCATAATTATAAAGTTCTTCCTATGTTCCACATTTTTTGATATTTTAATTAAAACATGCATTTATAAATTTGGACAATAAAATTAGTTAATAAATTGACATGTAAAATATTATAAATTTAGCAATAAACAAATATAAACCACTCATCCTAAAAAAAATATAAATATATAAAAGTAAATTGGATATTAATTTAGTTTTTTTTATAAATTGTTTATATATTTAATACAATATATCAAATTCAACAGATTTAAATTCTTTTTAATTTGCGTACATTATTTATAAAATGTTCTGTATATTTATAAAAAAATATGGCATATTTTCTAGCAGTTACAATTTATTACATATATATTTCAATATAAACTAATCTCAATATAAGGTTAATGTGATATTTTATTAAATAAATAACCATACATCGAGGAATTTGTTTATAAGGGGATTCCTAGGCCTTCGCATGATATAATATTACATCCATCCTCGCAAGATGATATATCGAATTTTAGCTTTATTTTTTAAAATAAATTACAGAAATTTAATTCATAAAAGTCAGTTAGTTATATATATGGAGAATAATTTATCAATGGGTCATTGTCAAATCGATCACGATTATCTGGAAATAGGATTTGACTAATGTAACGTAAATAAGGCAGTGGTTAAATTTTAGCATTCAAGCCCTTATATTTTTGGAAATATTAAGGGCCAAAGAAAAATGACCTATTTTTAAACTTATCAATTGTGGTTCAATTAAAGATTCACTAATAACTACAAATTATAAATAATAATTATATCTAATGAAGTGTATACATTCTTTTAATTTTGACGTTCATTTAACACTCCATTGGTTATTCTTGTAAAAAATAATAAATTTCTCTGATTTTTATATACATATAAATATTGGAATGCCCAGGGATCCTAGTTAAGAGCCTGGTATAATTGTAGAAGGGTATTCGTTCGGATAGTGTTGTTAAAAAGTCGAGTTCTTACGACTTGGGACTCGAGTCGTAAAAAACGGCTCCGTCTCAAGCCGATCAAGGAGCCGAATGAGCCAACTCACTTAGTCAGCGCATGTAGTCGGCTCGTCTATTCGACTCGTTGGGTTTGCTCAATTTTTTTTGTTTTTTTTATAAAATCTGGTAAATTGCTAAATTTGGGGAAACTGATTAATGTGAACAAAATTATAATAAGAATATGTTGTTTTTAAAGTTTTTTGAATTTTTTTGGCATAAATGGGCTAAAATAAGCATTGCTAACATGTTTAAATAAAATTCTTTTGTATTTTTAAAAATAATTTATAAATTTAGGTTCATTTCTTTAATAATTCTTTACGTTTTTTTTCATTATACTAATATTCTTTTTATGATTTTTTCATTATAATCTTTTACATGCATTTTTAACCTTTTCAATCTCGTCATTTTAATTTTTTGACCTTTTCTCAATTTTTTTCTTCTCATTTTTGATAATTATTTTTGCTAGTTTAGTTCATTACAAAATCCTAGTACATATAATTTTGTTTATTAAAGACCATTTAGTTAAAACATCTAATTTATATCTGACTTTGATCAAACTAATTTATTACTTTATATAATCTATTTATAAAATAACCTACACTATATATTATAATAATGTACAAAAATAACTCGAATTAAAATCCATGGAAATATAAAAAAAAAAATAATTTTATTTAGTCTGTCTTCCTCTCCTATTGTTTTTAAATAATAATAATTTTCTAATGCGTTTTGAAAATAAGAATTTAAAAATGATTATATTTTATTAATTTAAATATCGTTTGGTATTACTACAGTTAAGGTAAACCAAACGATTAATTAATAATTTAGCAATTGTAATTATATTGTCTGCCAAAAACATTAAATATAATTTTAAAAATTTTTTATCAAAAATGAGAAGAAGAAAATTGAAAAGAGGTCAAAAAAATAAAGATTAAAAATGACGAGATTGAAAAGGTTAAAAATGTATGTAAAAGATTACAATGAAAAAAACATTAAAAGAATATTATCTGTAACGTAAAGAATTGTTAAAAAAATGGACCTAAATTTATAAATTGAAGAAAAATAAATTGAAAAATAAAAGTAAAAAAAATCGCAAAAAGTTAGAAATAAATTGAGAAAAGCTACAGTAAGAAAACAAACGTAAAGAAATCGCAAAAATTTAGAAATAAATTAAAAAGGAATAACTCAAACAAATAAAAGTTTAAAAAAAATACGATTTTCTTTTTTTGAATGGGAACCCCTGTATCTAGAGTACATCTTCGCTAAAATTTTATTTAAACATGTTAGCGATGCTTATTTTAGCCCATTTACGTCAAAAAAATTCGAAAAACTTTAAAAACAACGATTATGAAAATTGTCACTTATTGAGGGGACATCTTCACTAAAATTTTATTTAAACATGTTAGCAATGCTTATTTTAGCCCATTTACGTCTTAAAAATTCGAAAAACTTTAAAAACAACGATTATGACAATTGTCACTTATCGAGGGTACATCTTCACTAAAATTTTATTTAAACATGTTAGCAATGCTTATTTTAGCCCATTTACGTCAAAAAACTTTAAAAACAACGAATTCACTTATCATGGGTACATCTTCACTAAAATTTCATTTAAACATGTTGGCAATGCTTATTTTAGTCCATTTACGTCAAAAAATTTGAAAAACTTTAAAAACAACGATTATGACAATTGCCACTTATCAAGGGTACATCTTCACTAAAATTTTATTTAAACATGTTAGCAATGCTTATTTTAGCCAATTTATGCCAAAAAAATTCGAAAAACTTTAAAAACAACATATTCTTATTATAATTTTGTTTACATTAATCAGTTTCCCAAAATTTAGCAATTTACCAGATTTTATAAAAAAAACAAAAAAAATGAGCAAACCCAACGAGTTAAATACACGAGCCGACTAAGGGAGCCGACCAATGCGGCTCATTTAGTCGACTCGAGACAAATGCGTTTTTTCGACTAGAAACTAGGCTCGAGTCGCAGCTAAGTCGATTCGGCTTAACCGTTTAACAACACTACGCTCGGAATATATAGATATCGAAAACAGTGACTATGAATTCTTTAATTTCTTCTATATATAAAGATTCCATCCAAATTAATAATAACGGATATATTTGGCAGAATTAATTTGACAACAAAAAATTATATCATTATCCATAATAACCCTGTTTAAATTTTAGATCACTCTTTTTAAAAAATGCGAAACAATTCAAGTTTATAAAATTAATATATATACTATTCATATTCTAAAAAAATGAAAACCAAATCTAGTTTTTAAAATCTACTTGAGATAAATATTTTTAACCTAAAGAACTATAAATTTAATCACTGCGTTAACCTTTCGGAATATAATCACACAATCTCTCTAGTCATGTCTACTTTTATATTCAGATCAGACCAAATCTGAAAAATAGGTCTGATATAGAACTATTCATTGCAGTTGTTAAAAAAATACTTTTTATAAAAATGTATCCAGATGAGGTACATATATACAGGGTTAACAAAAATCTACGAGCATTTGAAGATTTTTTCAACCAAAATTCTGAGCAAAAAATCTTTGAACATAATTTCGTAAAAATCAAAAAAAAATTTTTACAAAAAAACATTTTCATTCTAAAATCTTCCTTGGGCATGCTCTAAAATATTTTTACAAAAAAATCTTCATATTTTTTATCTTTAAAAGAGCAAGGATCTTTGCAAGTTTTTGAATTTTGAGCAAATGTTAAATCAGGTATACACAATATGGTATATTTATATACTTTGGCAACCCTGATTCGTTATAGAAAAATAAATTGAAAATTCTTTTTATATAAGACTTATTTTTTTAATAGTCTTATCCGTCCAATTTTCCTGTCGGTCATATTTTTGAGGACTCATTTCCATCATATATAGATATTTATATTTTTAATAATAAAGTTTTCTATACACCTTAGGTGTTAAAAATGATCATATATTTAATGAAAATTAAATTATTCTATCAAGAAGATTTCACTTTTAATTATTATTTAAATTTAAATATATAATTCAAAAAATTATAAATTTGGTTCACTCTGGGTCCCTGAGTTTTTCACAAATCAATTATTACAAAAATTAACCGATGTTTTTTAAAGGAGGAATTTTACATGACTAATATTGTACCAACAAATTACTAATAAAATTATTTAATTTATAACGTGATTTAAATCAAATCGGTATTTTTCATGCTCTGATTCAAAGTGGTAGTTTTTTTATAAGAATTAAATTTGGCAATCTTAATTTAAGATAATATATTGCGAAACTTTATATTAGTTTTTCACAATTATATTCACTATAATAGATCTACGAGCTTTATAAGGTTCGAGTTTTTGCAGCAAAAAAAGAAGTATAATAATTATTACAGATCACATGAGTTTTAAGATAAAATGTTTAGTCAATTCATTTACTAATAACTTCATATATTAAACTCTTTTTGGTGAAAGAAGAAAATTATCTCCATTAAGCAGATTGCCAACCTTAATATTAAACTATCATATATAGAGCTACAAAAGGACATAATCAAAACTTTTACATGGTTCAAGTTGCAAATTTTTTATAGATAATCATGGGATCTTTATGTAAGAATATTTAATTAATATAGTGGCGAAATTACAATTTTAAATTTCTAAACATTAGAAATATTTTTAACATATCAAATATCAAATGAAAAACTTTAAAACAGGGAATGTATAATACTGGTAATATTTATGAAATCTCAATTTTTTAGTGATATTTTTTAAAAAACTAAATTGAAATGTAATCATTTCAGCTAAAGATTATTATCACATTGATATTTGAGATTTCGAGGATAAATAAGAAAATATTCCCAATTTTTAGCGATTTAGAATCTATACCAAAAAAACAAAATATCAGAGATACAAAGATAATTAATGTGATTCGGTGAAATCAGATAAAATAAAATTGAGTTTCGAAAATTCAAAAATTTAAATCGTATCTTAAAAATGTTAGGTGTCCATCCGATTATTAAAATCATGCCATAATGATTTATTTATATTTACATCGGGCAACATCTTTTCTATTACGTAAATCACGCTTTCAGTGTGTAATGTTATGGGTCCAGTTTTAATCGATGATTTTCCTTTTGCAACTGCCATGAATAATATAAGCTATATAAATAATAATAAATAATTATACAAAAAATAAATTAGGAAATAAAATAATTATGAGGTAAAAGTTGAAGTTTATATGCAAGTCAATACACATTCCAGTATATAAATTTTAAATGATCAAATTGTCTGAAATTTATGGGATAGGTTATTTAATTATACACAAACAGGAATACATTTTATAAAAAAATTTAATTTTTCCTAATTTTTTTAAAAGCAAGAACTTTTAACGAATGATTCATTCTGCTATTTACCCAAGTTTAGTGATCTGCATCGGGCCTAATTAAAAAATTTGTCCTGCCCGGCGTGAAAATTTTTTTTTGTCCCGAAAAGCCCAACACGAAATAAAAATAAAGATTATATGTCCGCCAGACCCTACCTGAATTTATTTAAATATAGAAAAATTAAAAAAATTTTATTGTAAAAAAAAATATTAGCGTCTTATTTCTGAATATTAAAAAATATCAATTTGTTTCACAAAATTTAATGATATCTTATTTAAAAATTTAAGCCCGACCCGGCCGAATTTATTTTAAAAGATATAAGGCCCGACCCAGACCAACCAAAATTTTTAGAAAGGTTTCGGGCCGGGCGGTGATTTGCAGATCTCTATAACTTTAAATATTTTATTTTACCGCGTTTTCTTTCAAAAATTTTATGAATCCTATTTTACCGGAAATGTAGCCTAGCATTGTGTAGAATACATACCCTATAAAATTCGCAAACGCATATTGTGACTAAGACAATAAGCGTATTGACTGTATCTAGTGTTGTTAAACGGCTCAATTTGAGCCTATTTTTAAAAACGGCTAACTCAAAATTTTATCCAGAAAAATATTATGCAGGCCTAAAGATTTTGCTCATAGATGGCACATATTGAGCATCTATTGGCCAAATCTCGACGCTTAGGCAATATTTTCCGGACTATAATGTTGAGTTAGCCGTTTTTAAAAATCGGCTCAAATCTAGTCGTTTAACAACACTAACTGTATCATATACATTATTTAAATTTTAATAATCAGTAAATTTTATAACTTGATCTTGGGTATATTCGTCCACGCATCCATTATGGTTCAAATTTTCCAAAAGCTTTTCGCAAGCTGACATGGCTACATCTCGAGCTTTAACCCCTACCACAATCATGTAACATAAAAATTATAATAGGCCATGAATTGTTATGATGACGTACCTCTTTTTCCGAGAGCGGAGCCAGATATGAGGCAATCATATTCCGATCTAGCTATCAAACTATTTTTTTGATTTGCAATAATTTTAAATATTATTTTGAAGAAAATCAAGTATTTTGTGAACAAATTCTTTAATATATATCAGAGACCTGCAGATGACAAAATCTTAGGCCCGGATTTATTTCTTTTTTTATTATTTTATTGCCGGAAATTTTTCAAATTTTGTTATTTTAATAAATTTTTGCTATATTTTGAATATTGTTTCAAAGGAAAAATTGAAAATATGGACAATAATAAATGAATACTAATTAAATTATATAATTTCCCAATTTTTCTAGTTAAGTCAGCCCGGCCCGGATTTTGAAATCCGGGTTTTTTTTTAAATTACGCAGGGATCCGAATCGTAACGAATATCGATTCTGATATTCATAACTGTACAGAATTCAGGTTCGGTTTGTACAAAACACAGTTCGGTTTGAATATTTAAAACCTGATATGAATCCTTTCCAAAACGATTTGTATATTTAAGCATAATTTTTTTTAAATTTTAAAACTAAAACCCCGTTTAATTTTATTATTATTGCACATATAAACAAATATTCCCAAATTATAAAAAAATAAACAGTATTTATAAATGATATGTTCTCTAGAAAAAATAAATTACATGGTTGGGAACACTATAAGCTAACTTGGGTAACTGTAAAAATCAGAGTTATATATTTGCTCAAAATTAAAAACCCTTCGATAATTTGCATATTTTTTTTCATAAAATTTTTGAACAAGGTAATCTTTAAAGATCACAAATTTTGAAGATGGTAAAAATTTAAATTGTAATTTTATTTATATTGGGAGGTTCAAATTTAGTAAATTTTTATAATTTTTTTTAATTTGAAGGAAATGGATTATAACTTAAATTGTAAACATGTTAAATTCAGAGTTGTTAAACCATACTATTAAAAGTAACGCACTACCCCTATCGCTATTTATCAAAAAAAGTAGCGCGCTATTAGCTACCATTTTTTAAATGTAACTTTGGCTACTTTTTATAAAAATTTAGATGCTTATAATGTAATTGTATAGTTTCATAAAAATCAACATTTATATATTTAAATATAGTTAGTTATTGATTATAAAAAATTTATGTAATAAAAATAATTATTTATGGTAATATTTATTTTGTTGCATTTTAATAATAAAATTATTTCTATACTATCATCCCCAAGTCAAGAGCGACGATCAGAAAATATAAGTTTCGCGTTAATAAATAATCTCTCAGCACCAACACTTAAGGGCAAGGTTGTATTTAATTTTATATACATATTTTTAATATAAGAAAAATTATCAAAAATACTCTTTTAGTATTTTTAAATTTAAAAAACGCGTCTAGGAAATTTTCTATTATATTAGTATCATTTATTTTTAAAAAAACTTTCAGTGGAAGTCTTTTTTATGGTTCTAACTAGGGCATCTTTGTCTGCCATCTGATTAGTATCTGACGACAAGTACCAGGGGATAGAGTTTTAATCATCATGGAATGATGGATTTTCCAATGAATTGGCTGAGCTGTTTCAATTATAAAATAGACAATAACTTTATCAGCCTGTTTCTGAGAAATATTGGCATGTGCAATATTATTAATCAATTTGGTTTGAATTGAATTGGGCTTTTTAGATGGAGTCTCCCCTATACCAAAATTATTAAGATGTTCTTCTATCTCTTTAACTGTTAGCATGAACATTCTTACAAAATAAAAATATAAATTTTAAAATGTCATTTACCTTTAGGTGTTTTTTGAGGTTATAGCTACTAGATTTATTCGAGGATATATATTTTTAAAACAATAAATTTGTAGTCTTGTTTTTACATTAATTTTAAAATATTTTTCAAATTTTGAAAATGAAAATTTGTATTATAGTTATCAAGATCTTCCAGGGCACCACTGTATAATATATCATTTACTTATCACATTGATTTCGGTTTCCATTTGCGATGACATTTTAAATAATTTACATTATATGATTTAGGTTTATAATACAAATGAAAATATAAATTTCAAAATTATATAATAAATCATACATATTTAAATTTTAATACTTTATAGTTATATTCATTATATTTTTGTTATATTCATTATATTTTTTTAATAAAAAAAGTAGCGCGCTATTAGTTATCGCTACCAAAAAAGATATAGCGTTACACTCTGGTTAAATCAATATTTAAATGAAGATGAACCATAAAATTTCTTTAAAGCAAATTGGTAAAAATATAAATTATAAACATTAATTAAGATTTAAGTGAATTAGAATAGTGACAATTTTCATATTCATTATTTTACAACTTTTTAAATATTTTTGAATCGTAACCGTTGCTTAAAAAAAATTTTGGAAAAAAATTTCCAAATTTTATGATCTACAAAGAACTTTCTAAAATTGATAATTTTTTGTACAACTCTGGTAAAAATAGCTAAGATTGATAATAATATTTTAAACAGTAATTATATCAATAGGTTCAGTCCATTTATAAGGTTCGGTTCTAGTGACAAATATTTTTATGGTTCAGGTTTGGTTCTGTAAATGTGGCCTACAAAAAACGAATTGAATGGAATAATTATGCTATTAGTGTACGAATATTAAAATCATTATACGATTAGATTCGTCGAATATTTGATTTGATTAAAAAAATTTCTAATCTTTATAAAAATAGATTATATTTTGCAAAAAAAAAATCATAAACAGACGTGGACATTTCCAAATAACACCTTTAAGGATTCTGGTAAAACTAAGCTAAAATTTACAGAAAATAATAAGCAAAATAAAATACAATGATTTCATAATCTTATCCGAACAAATATATATAATATTAATATCTAAAAAAATTATTTAAATTATCATAATTACAACAATTAAATGTTTGAAGTTAAAAAGAAAAAATAAAATAAATCCTAGGAAAATTTAATACTTTATTTTTTATTTACTTATGAATACTAACAAAAAAATAAATATCTCCTAAAAATACGAATATTTAAAAAAAATTTCGAATAGTACGATTAATTTCGAATACGAATAATTTCGAATAAACAAATAATTTTGAATAATTTGAATCGAAAAATATAAATTTACTATTCGACGAATAATTTTTCTCGTTATTCATATTCAATTCGAATATAATTGTGTTATTAGTATTCGTAAAATACGAATCAAATCGAATAACGAATAATTCGTTTTAGGACTAGTAAATAATAATGGCAATGGTTATTACCAGTTTAACAATTCGGATCCTTGCTAGTAGTTAAAAAAAATATTGTTTTTTCCGTTTAAAAAAAAATGTTTTTAAACGGTTTTTTCTATACCACCCTAGTAAAAAAATTAATTAAATGCATACATTATACCAGACCCTGGCCCATAAGCAGTGGTTGGGGTTTCGTGTATAATTTTGATGTTGATAGGTATATGGGAAAAATGTTTAATCATAAATGTTTGAGCGACACTTTGCATTTCTTTAGCCATCTACAAATAGAAACAATGTTGATAGGATTGGATTCTGCATGCATGCAAACTAATTATTTTATTACTATTCCATTATAATTTTTACTAAAGATCAACTTATAATTTTTTATATTAATAGCCATTAATAGGGATGCATCGATATTAAATATCGGCGTCGATATTGGACTTTTAGAAAAAATTTAACAGATACCTATTTTATACACATTTTTTTACATTTTATTCATATTTTTGATTTATTTTTGAATTAATTTACATTTCTAGTAATAAATCTTCATAACTCCCATAGAAAAATGTGAAGGTCAAAATAAAAATATGTTTTTTGGTTGCATGTCAATTTGGCGCAATTACAATTCAACTCGGTGACAAATCGGCGCTAATTTGGCGCGGATCTAATTAAGCTGCGATTTATTTAAAAACCATCATTTTATTAATATAAAAACAAATTAAATTATGGCATTTATCAAATTAAAAAGTGTGTTGATGGTTGAAAGTTGGTTCTGCTCCTATTAATTGAATTCCGGGCATAAATTTCCTGGACATAAATAGCCCTGGACAAAATAGATTCTATTATTCTTTATATAAATTATAAACTAAAAATTTAAAACATCTATGAATGATAAATCTTAAATAGCATATAAATTACATAATATAATAAATGTAATAAAACTACCTAATATAAAATTATAATAATAATTGTAATCATTCAAATTATGCGATTATTTCTCGCACAATAAAATAATAAATGTAATTATTCAAATTCAGTTTTCAGACCTCACAACAACTATAACAGTTAAAGCTAGGGATGAAGGTCGGCCGAACAGTGATCGGTTTGGCATGGAATGGCTCAGTATCTATTTTTACCAAATGTAGTGGATTTGGTGTCTAAATTAAATTAGTATTTCTCTTCATTTAATGCAAATTAAAGATTAACCGTTATCTTTGTTGCATAGACCTAAGTGAAATTCTACCGCGGTCCACTAGCTTGGTCTTAGCCTGAATTGTGTAGTGCTAAGACTAATAGATAATTACTAGCTGCTTCGCGCTGTTCAGCTGCAATAAGTTTTTGTTAGATTTTACCGAATGTGAGTTTATTTTTAATAAAATTAAGTATTTCTCATAATCTACTTTTATGCTTAAATTAACCGTCACTCATATCAGGCCTTACCATGACCCACGTAGCAGTACATTAAGCCAACATCTAAATATTTCCCCAATACTCCACATAAGTGCGTAGTTTTATATAAATAATCTAAAAATGTACAGCGGCTGTGCATCATTAGTTAAATATTTTTTAATAAAGAATGAACTTTGTTTGTGGAAAAAATTAATAATTTTTTTTATAAACGTTTCCTGCCATATAAAAATCAATTTGTTTTTAATGATTATTTTTAAATAAATTGCAACTTACTTAGATCCGCGGCGAATTGTCGTTGGGCCAAAATGATGTGATACCGTTTTGTTTTTACATTTTTTAAGGATAGAAGAAGTAAAGTATATTAATAAACTAATATAAAAGAAAATTACCCAAAATATCTGGTCTATTTTATTTGTCTATTTTTTGTCCCATTATTTTTTTAAAAAAGAACTAGTAAATAAAAATGATGCGGATTTAAATTTCATTAAATAACGAAGGTATCAATATTTTATCTCCGATCGATCATCTTTGGAGGGTTAATGCTCAAAGGTTGTCAACTTAAGTAGACCTTGCATGTAAGTATTTGTCATATCCTGGTATAAGTGTTCCATCAGAATCAGCCTTTCACATGGCTGGTGATATAGATATCTTTCATAAAAGAAATTTTGTCACATAAACTTTGAGGATCATATATTTATAAAGATACTTTTTATCAAATAAAGATAAAGGGTTTGTTATACAAGAGGAAATTAGAATATAAATTTATTTTTATTGAGGCTAAAATAGATTTAAGTGAAAATTCTGATTATCATTAAAAAATAATATGGAATTATTAAATATTCGATGGGTGTAGCATTTATAAAATAGACGAGAAGACCCATTAAACAGTGTAATTAGGCGGATGACAAATGCGGAATCTGCCCCTCTATTTAAAATCTCTAGCCCTCCATAAAAGATGCAAAATTCTTAAAAGTTAGTCTGTTCTTGTATAAATACATAGGCCTTGTCTTGACTCGTCATATTTTTAAACTGATATCTGTTTAGCTATCTATATAGCCTCCTCTAAATATAATAAAAAGAGGTTATTGAAATTGTGCACACTTAAAAAAACAGAATAGGATGTCCTAGTTCAAAATCTGAATAAACTGTTCTAAACAGAAATAAGTTTCAAAAATAAGAAGAACCAGGACACTGGGCTTAATGCTTATTTTTAGATTTTAAAAATGATTTCATTTATATATATAAACTACTTTATTTGGTATTGAAATTAATAAAATGGTGAACCTATGTCAAGAATTCAGACATAATAATTATTTTATTAATAATAAAAACAATAAGTCAAAGGTGGTTAATTTACAATAGAATATTTTAATAGTGTTTGAAATATTCTCCTAAAACAATAATAATCTTTTACCACATTATATTATATTAAAATTATATATAATATACAGTGTGTGCATGATTTATAGTAAAACGTTTCCATATATCTGCAACAACTTTCTTATAAAATTGTTTGATTTGTAATTATTATAAAAATAGCATTTTTTTTTAATTTAGGTAATTTTTAGGTGTTCCCCATATTCCTCCTTCCCCTTCCAAATCTTTTAGTCTAATTACGCCACTGCTGGTATAATTAAAGCGAAAATGAAAAATAAATAATTCCACTTACGTCGATAGGTAATTGTTCCGAAAGATATACTATACCATCGATAGAATGTATAGAGCCTCGATTGATTAGAATAATAGGATTTAACGGCTTGTCAGATCCAATTTCCATTTTATCAATATATATCCTAACTTCACCTCCACCTTTTGGGAAAAACCCTCTTTTAATCAATTCTAATTTAATGTCCATAATTTTAAAGCTGTGATTCGATGTTTGATCCATCTCTGGCGCTTGAATAGGTGTTCTAACATCTTGAAAAGTTGATTGGATATTATCAGATTCTGCAACTTTGTCATTTATTTTATTACAAAAAACTGGTATAAAATTTTTGAGAATGGGTAATAAAATGTGAGAGGTAAAATCTATGGGTGGCGCCATATCCGCATTCGTGCCTCCTTTGAGCGTCAATGTAGTGTGATTAATGTTATTATTAAATGAGTGGTTGGAAGGAGGGTTAGGTTTAGCAAATATCAAGCAAGGTAATGATACTTGAAGTAACAAGGACACGCTCCTAATAATATATTTTTTTAAATAGATTTAGGGATTTAAAACGGGATTATTTTTTTTCTAAAAATTATTAACTTGTAAGCCTATGCTGATAGTAATAAATCTATTTTTATTTACCTTTCATAGCCCAGGTGAAAAAAAGGTATTAAAATCTAGGTGGGGTTCCATATAATCGAGTTGCTTTAACTGTTGCTTTTGTCAAGAGTCAAAAAAGTGACAAATTACTTTAAAATAACACAGAATATTAAAAAAAATTGATGAAGTAGAAAGTTTATCTAAGATTTAGATATTTATATAATATAATTTTTAATTAATAAAAATAATGTATAAAAAAGTGTTTTTTTTAGTTAATATATAAAAAAAAGTCACACGCATAACTAAGTGGGGTCTATGAAGACCCCAAGCTCCTACCGACCAAAATCGAAATTAATTTTGGACATATATATTTTATCTAAAAAAATTAAAGCTACTAAAAGATGTAGGCAAAATATCGAAAGAATTTTGAGTAATAAAGTTTTTAAATGACTGGGGTCTGCATAATCCCGCCTGTGCTATGAAGGATTGATTAAAAATTATATTATATGAATATTTGAATCAGGGGCGCGCTAGCCTTTACAATCTCAGGGGGCTCAACTAAAAAAATTTAATGGGGGCTTCGCCCCCATCCCTAATTTGCGGACCTTCGGCCGGGTTTTATTTTAATATATTATGCATACAAAATAAACTAGCATATAATAATAAAAACAATACAAGACATTTCTAAAAATAATATTTTTTAATACAAAATCTATTTATTCCAATATAAAATATTTTCAATTGCTGATATAAAAAATTATGTGTCTAAAAAATTACAAGTGATAAAAAAGGTTAATTAATTCATACATATGACTCAATTGTGGTTTTTAAAAACCACATAATATAATATAACTCTTAGCAACTTGCATTGAGAAAAGGTCATAAAACTAATATAAATCTCTGTTACCATTTTAGACAACGTTTTATAGAATGGACTAATAAGGAAAAATTTATAGGTCTAACCAAATTAACAATTCTTGAAGAAGAGAATATAAACGACCAATCTAAATCATAAAACTATATGGTGGTTAGAGCTTCCTCTTAGATGACATAGCTAGATAAGTAATCGAGAAAATTATTGTGAGATAATGAATTTCTAAAAGGTTATCTTCCATTTTTAATGATATATAAACGGCAACATGATAATTATTGTTTAATTAAAATATGCAATTATATGCTCTCAGCAACTGTAGTAATAATCTTAAATTATATAGCCACACAAATAATAGATGCTGGTTAATTTGCAGTCCCCGCCACATTCACGATGTTAACTCATATCAGAAATTTATGTTAGATAAATTGATAAAACAAAAATGCTTAAAATTTTTAGAAGAAATTATGCAAATATATTGAAGCCTTAATTTACACGGCAATGATGCCATATTAAAAATGAATTTTTTTAACTATAAAATAAGAACCAGTGTGATATGATGAAAGCTAAAGATTTTATATATTATAGTCGCACCACCTCTAGTTAGTATATTATATCTAAAAATTATAGTAGTTTGTAATAATATTAAAAATATAATCGTATTAAAAATTTAACTCAAAACTGTTTTTCAAATAAGAAAAAAATAACTTTCCTAATAACACGAAGAGAAGAAAAGATATCTAATTTATTATATCTATTGTGGGATGAATAATAAAATGTTTATTTTAATAGTATTTTTAAATAGATGGCGTTAAAGATTTGAATGCAAATTGTTAATTATATTTATTATCAAAAGCATTTATTAGCAAAATTTATTAAAATATTAACTATACTTTATATAACTGTCAAATACGTCTGTAAAAGTGTTATTTTACCAAATATTTTATAACCAATTATATATAATAGAGGATTATAAACTATAGGTCTATTTACTTTTTATAAAGAAATCTCATTTTTAGGAAGAGGATGGTAATTAAATTTAAATAGAATAATATAGTTATTTAGTGATTTTAAACTCGGCTAATTACAATATTAAATTAGTTAATTTTTAATTAATAAATTATTATATTTATTTAATTAGGGCTATATAATAATTTAAATAATAAAAGTCAATTAAGCTTCAAATGTTAAAGCGAAATTAATATTTAGTGAGTTGTATTGATATTCTATTTATAACACAGAATTTGATTGCAAGCTGACATAGTGAAAATATAATTTATATGTATTAATCTAATCTAATAATTAAAATAGTAATCATTTAATAAAAAATTTAGAGTCTTATTAATTTCTAAATATTAAAATTAAATCTATATTTACTTAATAAAATTATAAAAGAAATCATTCAGGGGACAATCAAAAAATTTATTTTTAGTTCAAGGGGATATTAAGGAGCCATTAAAAAAATTTAAAGGGGGCTATTGAAATTTTTCAGGGGGCTCAAGCCGTCACTGTTTTGAATTCTATATCGTCAATTTTATTTATATATTTTTTATATCATATTGTGGCATTTAAAATAATGTTAGTTAATTACAAAAAAAATTCTTTTGGAAAAACTGTCATAAAATTGATAACAATCTATAATAACTATAATATAGTTTATTAATTTAAAATATAAAGCTTTAAATTAATTTTATTTAAAGATATAACATAATTTGAGGTTCCAATCCTTTATCTGTCAACATGTAAATAAAATAAAGAAATCGAATTAGCTTTGGGGACATGAAACACAGGGTGTGCCACTGTTTTAAATATAAGCTAATATTATGAGAGCATAAAATGCGTAAACAACATTTTTTTAAATTTTATTCTTATTCAATTCGAACATAGAAAAAATAATTTAAAAAAATTTTTTTAAATTTTATTCTTATTCAATTCGAACATAGAAAAAATAATTTAAAAAATATCACATGCTATTTTTACCATTTTCGAACAAATTCATTTTTTCAACTTTTTTTTACAAATTTCGGGGTGCGGTCCCATTTGGTGCAAAAATGTTGAAGTGATAGTACTGCATTGTATGGGTTGAATCATTAATAAAAAATAATACTATATCATACTGATCAGGTAATTTTTTTTATTTAATTATATATTTATTTTACATATTCTATGAACATTATCAATATTGATAGTAATCTTTATGACCTACACAGAATTTAAACTTAAAATCAGCCACCACCCACCCTTAAAGTAAATTATATTATACTGCAGTTCTCGGGTATAGGCTCTTTTTCTGCCGCACTCCTTTTTTAATAAATCTATAGAGGTTTAGGTATCATTTTTCGAAATGTTGCGCCTACAAGTACGTGCGGCTTGCTTACAAGCGTGTGGAGGGCTCCTCATATTTTTACTTTTATACCCAAATTAAATCAGTTCCAATTAGATGGAAATGAGGAAAACCTAGCGTAGCTCTATTGAACCTTCAACGCTAGAGGGCAAAAGCGCTATATATCAGGTAATAAAAATCAGCTGAATATCTATAAAATTACTATTAAAAAATTCTAAATGCATTTATTTGTTTAAAATAATTTTGTACATCAGTGGTAATGCTAAAATCAGAGGCCAAAATTTTTTTTTAAATACCCGGGCCGGGCCTGAAAATTTTTTTTTAAAATACCCGGGCCAGGCCGAAAAATTTTTTTAAAAAATTTATACAATTATTATATTCGTCAATTAGATTATAATGATTATATATAGTTATGATTAATATAATGTTGGGTGAAAGTTAACACTAACTAACACTCATAGTATCTATTAGTGAAGGTCAACTGTCCGGTCCTATCGGTCTTAGACCGGGACCGGACCGATTGTCGAACCGATCTTTTTGTTGAAGACCGTGGTCCGGACCGGTCTTTTTATTTTTTGCGGTCCGGACCGGTCTTTTTATTTTTGCGGTCCGAACTGGTCTTTTATTAATATTTAAGTTTACTAATTTTTTTGTATATTTATTTTATGATATTTTCCTAGAGGAGTTATTTTAGATTT
Source organism: Gordionus sp. m RMFG-2023 (assembly GCF_954871325.1). Lineage (NCBI taxonomy): Eukaryota > Metazoa > Nematomorpha > Gordioida > Chordodea > Parachordodidae > Gordionus > Gordionus sp. m RMFG-2023. Next base: position 46,231,433 of record NC_088776.1, read on the forward strand.
TGTTAATTTTTTTTTACAATATGAAAACCATAAGTTTGTCCAAGAAACATTTTACTTATAGTCCTAATAAAAAACATAGAATATGTGTTCACTGTAATACCAAATTTAACATATCGTCAGCAACAAGTAACAAAATAATTGTTTATAATTTTTTAAGCAATAAATTAATCCAAAATAAGCAGTATTATTATTAAAATATTTTGGTTATTATTTATATATCTATTTTTTCTTAAGAAACTGTCTGAATAATTCATTGTCAAAATAATTTAACCTTATTCTTAATAAAATAATTAGGTACATTAAGCAGACATCTGATAAAACATAAAATATATATTTCTAATGATGAAAATGGAAATATCTCAAAAACACAATCTACTCTTAATTTTAATATGCCCTCCACAAGCACAAAATCACTTTCTTCAATACCATTGGATAAATTTCAAACTGAACATATGAACCAATTAATAATAAAATGGGTAATAATGGACTCTCTGCCAATGAAGACTTTTGAAAGTTCAGGTCTTCATAATTTAATCAAATATTTAAACTCAACTGCTACAATTTGGTCAAAAAACAAAGTTAAAAATTTTTATACAGCTATTGAGAAACTAAGAAATTCTCTAAAAGATATTTTAAATAAAAATAATATATAAATAAAATTTCATTTATAGCCATTACTGCACACTATATTGATTCTTCTTTTACATTAAAAAATATTTTACTTGATATAAATCATATCCCATTTCCTCATACTTCTGAAGAAATATCCTTAGCTATAAAAGAAGTAATTGATGTATATCAACTGGAGGAGAATATACTGGCCTGTACTACAGATAATGCCAATAACATCCTAAAAAGCATGGATATTTTGCAGAATATTTATAAGGAACAAAAATTTAAAGGCTTTAGATGCTGTGCCCATATTCTAAACCTAATATCTCAGGAAGGTTTAACATATATTACAACTATCCTAAAAAAGTGTAGAGACATAGCCTTTCCTATAAATAAATCACCCAAAATAAATCAAGCATATGTACAAATATGTGAAAATAAGAGTATTACAAAATTTAAAATCCCTTCTGATATCCCTATTAGATGGAATAGCTCCTATTTAATGATGAATACAATTTATGAGGTATTTACATTTTTATCCAATTATTTTTAAAAAATATTTAATTTTTAAAACATGGATGCTATAGAAGAAGTATTTTTTTTGAATTACAAACAATTTAAAGGGGTTTTCTTTACTGAGTGTGAAAAAGAAGACCTTAAAGAGGCTGTAGATTTTCTAAGGCCCTTCTATAAAACCACACTTGATTTATCAGGATCCAAATATCCTACAGTTGGGATTTCCATGTTATATATGGAGAATATAAGTAATGAAATTTTAAATGATATAAAAAAAGATAATAAAAATACAAGAAAAGAAATTCTTAATAACATGCTGGTTAAAATGCAGAAATATCTCAAAGAATTATTTTGCTATGAATCATATGTCTCAACATTATTGGATCCGAGATTAAAACAAGTTTACATGCCTAATACTCTTGATAGAATTGAGTATATGACCAAATTTTCAAAATATTTAAGGAAAATCGAAAATAAAAAAAATACAGGAATAACGGATTCTCAGGTATATTTTTAATATTTATTTATTAAATCCTAATTTTCAAACATTTGTGCCAGGAGGAAATCAATGAATTTAGTTTTTTAGAAAGAATTTCCCAAAAAAGAAATTCAGAAGGGGATTATATATCGGCAGAAATAATTGAAGAAAATATTACAGAACTTCACAACTATTTGAATAAACCTCTTGTTTCATTAAAGGATGACATATTAGTATGGTGGAAAGCCAATAGAGAAAGGTCTTTTATATTTTTTAAATAGTCAATATAGTTTATTATATAGATTTCCAGTCCTCTCATTAGCAGCTAGAAATTTTTTAGCAATTCAAGCAACATCTGTCCCCTGTGAACAAATATTTTCGAAAGCAGGAGATCTTGTCACTAAAAAAAGGAATAGGCTTTCAAACAAAACAATACAAGCTTTGATGTGTATGGGCTCTTGGTTAAAGAATGGAATAGATCTACCTCTTCCATTAAGTCCATCTCCTAATTCCTTCCAAGGAAGTTCTACAAACAACGACATTAGCATTTATTTAAATTAAATATTTGTATTAATTATTATATTATTCATAATTAATTATATTGTTTATATAATACTCTTATATTTAATAAAATGATAAAACAAATTAAATTAGGTTAAAAAAAATATGTTTTTTAAACAAATAAAAAGACCGGTCCAGGACCGTCTTTTTATTTAGGACCACGGTCTGGATCGATTTTTTTTAAGGACCGTGGTCCGGTCCGGTCCGAGGGTATCGGTCCATTCCGGACCAAAGACCGGACCGTGACCTTCACTAGTATCTATTACATAATATAATTATAGTTTTCCTGCCATGGAATAAATACGAAAAGGATTAAATACATTATTATAGTATATATGTCATATTTTTTATTAATTAAAATATCAGTTTTATTTTTTTTATAAATACAATTAATATAGTATATTCTCAAAATATTATTTACACAAATTTTTATAGTATCAATTTGTAATATACTAAATATAAGTTTAGAATAAAAATAAATGAAATATGTAATATCGTAGTATTGTAAAACGGCTCGTTCTGAGCCGATTTTTAAAAACGGCTAACACAGTATTTTATCCAGAAAAATTTTACGCAAGTCTGAAAATTTTGTTCATAGAAGGAGCAAAGATCTAGACATATAGTATCGAAATTTCGAGGCGTAGTCAAAATTTTTTTAGTGAAAATATTGAGTTCGCCGTTTTTAAAATCGGCTTAAAACGAGCCGTTTAACAACATTAGCTAATATGCTTGCTTATTAAATGATAATACTCGCCGAAAAATATGATAAAATACCGAATAGGTAAATTTTTTGTAGGTCGATAATTTTAAAAAATTCCGAGCCGGGCCCAAAAAATCCGGGCCGGGCCCAAAAATTTTTTTTTTAAATTTTTCCTTATAATGATATATTGTATACATTTTGGGGGAGGGGGAAATTTTATTAGCTTAAAATGATATTTACGAGAACAGACAAATTTGTAATCCTCCCCCATTGGTTATGCGCCAAGAGATCTGCAAGGATGTAAGAGGTATCCGACCCGAATAACCTGATAAAAAAATTTAAATATCCTAAATAATCATTTTAATTTATAATGTCAATTAAAATAACATGTCATTTTTTATCTAACCATTTGATCTTTAAAATATTATCAGAAAAACATCATAACATCCGTTTACCAAACTAGTTTGTTATTATATTTTTGTGTTATTATTGCATAGTTTATTTACATAATATTCTATCAGGTTAATTAAAACAGGGATCCGAAACGAATGTCGGTTCGGTTTAGGTTCGGATAAAAATAACGGTTCAAGGTTCAGGTTCGGAAAAATAAAAATATCGGTTAGGTTCAAACCTCTAAAAACTAGTTTGAAAACTTTTGTATTCAAGCATACATTCAAATTATATGTTTTATTTGTTGTGATAATTTGATTATATTGAGCTCTAAAGGGTGGTTTCCTTTCTAGTGACGCTTGAGATTTGCACCGTTGTGCCCATTCATAGTTGTATAACAATTACTAATATTATATTTTGATGTGTCATCGACTTAATTTATCGATAGGCATGGGCATTATAAGCTTAATATTTAAAAAATGTTTTAAAATAGTAATATACTAATGTTTATTAAAATTGTGACTTACACTTATCAGTCAAAACTGCTTGATAATAATCTTTAAAAATTCGAATATAAACTAGAATTTTAGCAATATACTAGTAATAACTTTCATACTATTTTATAAGCATAAAATCATTGGGTCAGTTCACTGGCATTTTAGCGGTTCGGCTCAGGTGGGTAAAAAATACCGGTTATAACGGTTAAACAGTTCAGTTTGGATCCCTGAATTAAAATATATTTACCTAAAATCGATTTAATTAAATAATCTCAAATTTTCAATATTTGAAATCGTTTATCAAATCTTAAATTGGAAGAATTAAAAAAACGATTTTCCCAATTTAAGTGTTTTGGCTCTTAAATTCCTGGCTATCCCAGATTCCTCGACTAGCAGTGAAAGAGTGCTTTATACCGGTTATAACGGTTAAACAGTTCAGTTTGGATCCCTGAATTAAAATATATTTACCTAAAATCGATTTAATTAAATAATCTCAAATTTTCAATATTTGAAATCGTTTATCAAATCTTAAATTGGAAGAATTAAAAAAACGATTTTCCCAATTTAAGTTTTGGCTCTTAAATTCCTGGCTATCCCAGATTCCTCGACTAGCAGTGAAAGAGTGCTTTCATGGCTGGAAGGGCCTTTAAAGATAGGAGGACTTGTTTAAAGCCTGATAAACTTGACTCCTCATTATTTATATATCATAATTATTCACTATGTGATGCTATTAATAATTATATATTATTATAATATGTTCATTATATCATGCACATTATTTTTATATAATCGCAACCATTTTTAAATTCTATTGTATTTCAATTTTTTTTATTATTTATACTGAATAAAAGATAGATGTTTCCAATTTAAAAATGCAACTTAATATAAATATTGATTATATTATAGCTGTCAACTAAATTTTTATCTAAGGTAATAAACATAATTTTTAATTGTTTTTTATATATTATAATATTCACACTGGGTTCAGGTTGAAAAAAAATGAATCCAGGCTCGGGTTTGTCTAGATCCACAAAAAAATCACTTTGCAGTCCTCTATATATGCCTGATTAAACCAACCATGTTTCATCCAAAAAAAGCAATTTACTGTCATTATGCAATATTCTAAGTTTTCCTTTTTTGAATTGCCTCATTTATATTCCTTCACTCAGGAACATTGGAACACTCTTAAATGAATAAGAAATTTTTTTTATTTATCAGCTATTAATAACCCCAGATTCAAATAAAAATTTAATCTTAATTTTCTTTTAAATAGGATATTAATTGTCTATTTTAGCTAAAATATATTTAATATGAGAATTTTGCATTTTGTGAGATTTTCCTCTTGATTTTAACAAAATGTTAATCAGAATCTCTAAATATTCTTAGAAAATGATTGACATGATGTCTGGAGATATCTAACATATTAAGTATATCTGTTATAGAATGGTATCTTTAAATAAAAGAATTTGATTCTATATTACTTTTCACATCTTATAAGGGAAATTCATCCTTGTAAAAAGTGAGGATATTTGAGTATTTTTCTCTGTAAATTATAGCAACTTTCTTTTTATTTAAAATTAATAGATATTCTTTTTATAAAAACTATGTTCAAAAGTATGGTAATAGGGGTAATGACATCTTTTATTACTTTCTTCTCTAATGTTCAAAATGAAAGGGAACAAAATATAAATTATGTTGCTTATAATTTTATAAAATCAATCATGAATTGTAGTAATCTTTAAAAATAAATAACTCTTAAGGTCTTTACATTTTTCTAAAAAGAGAGGGGTTGGGAGGGTGACATGTGGGTGTGCAATAAAATTTTATACCACAATTCAAATATTTTGATATAGAAACCCTTATCCCAGTTCAATATTTGGTATTCTGATTTATATTATCTTATGATAAAATATTTTTAGTATAAAAATTAACTGATTTAAATATATAAAACCCAGCTGTCTTAGCATCAGCATAATAATCACCATTTCCTATTTCATTAGGAGAAAATGAAATTTGTGTTGATCCATCAAAATCTCCTTCTAGCTTAGCTTTACATATGTCTTTCATCAACCAAAGTCCATTAAGATGTTGTGATCTTTTTTAAAATATATTATTTGATAGTTTTTATATAAAACTTTAATCCAGGAGATGATCTACCTGCTCTGATATTATTTACTAAAATCGGTAACTTGAGGATTGCAGAAAATGATAAAGCGGTTCTTAAAATCTGACCTCCCTTTTAATTTATGAATTACGTTAAAAAAATTAATTAAATATTATCAGACCCCTTCTTTCATAGAACCATCTATAACACATGGTTTAAAATCTTTCATAATTTTACGGTCTAAATAAACTGATAATTGATAGGTAAACTGAGAATTGATTGGCAAACTGAGAATAGACAAGTAAAATTAATTTTTTTATAGCCTATCAATTATATTTTATATGTATAAATCATATTTATCTAAAATTAAAATTATCTAAATAAATAAAAAGAATATAGATGGAAATGTAGTCAATAAATTTACAATATGTATAGAACAGGTTTATTACATAGTAAATATAATACCCATTCCCATAATAAATTTTTAAATCATAATTATATTTCCGTTAGATGGCGTAATAGATTGAATATTTAGTTTTAAATTAAAAATTATATGAATTATAGGAGCTTAATTCTTTACTCTGGATTAATTTATTTGGTACAAACTTATATAATCATAAAATAAAAACTTTTTGGAGTTATGATGTCAATTCTCAGTTTAGACATTTCCTTTTTTTTTAGCGATTAAAAAATATTTTATTTTATTGACTCATTTTGTGTAAACTAACTTATATAAACATAAAATCTAAAAAAAATTAAGTTTCCATTATTTTTGGAGTTATGATGTCAATTTTCAGTTTAGTCATTTTTTTTAGATTTTTGGGAATAAATATTTTATTTCTTTGATTCATTTTCTGTAAACTAACCTATATAAACATAAAATGAAAAAAATTTTAAGCTTTTATCACTATTTTTGGAGTTATGATATTAATTCTCAGTTCAGTCATTTCCTTTTAGATTTTTTGGATTTAAAAAATGTTTAAAAATTATTTTTTGACTCATAAACTTATATATATGTCGTATTGGGATATGAAATCTTGTGAGATTTGAAATCCCAACGTGGGGATTAGAGATCTTGAATCCCTACGTTTTATTCGGAATCTTTTTTTAAAATATTTTTTTTAAATTTTTAAATTTAAATAAAACCCATAGGGATTCGGAATATTTTTTAAAACAATTAAATAATATATTTTTTCTTCCTTTTTTGCCACCTGGCTGGCACCAGAAAATTTTATTTTTTAGAGATATTTTGTTATAATAAATAAATTATATAAATTATCAAAAAGGATAAAAGAATGTTTAAAAAAGTAAATAGTATAAAATTAAAGCTTATAATGAGTGAAAAGAAGGTTAAAAGACATTTTTTGTAAATTTATATAAAATCACAAATATTTTCAGATAAATATATATTTTTAAAAAAATCCGAATTAATTATTTCTTGCAACAATTATTCAATGCAATATGACATTTTGTTGAACATTTGATGTTGTTCTTGAAACAGTCGCACCTTTTATTCATGCTACCTATTTTGCAATTGCATAACGCTGTTTTCCCATATTTGTGACATCGGGAAAGCTCCTAAATATTTAGCAGTTTAGATAAAAAATTAATATATTTTATGTACATAAATTAATTTGAGGAGTATATGTGGTTACTATAAAAATAGCTTAAATTACCTATGATTGATATGTCTTTGTTGGGAACTTCAACATCATTTAATTTTATAGTTTTATATAGACTAGAGGCAATAAATGGTGCTGAAATTCTTCCAGCACACCCTACCCATATTTTATTTTGTTCAATTTTTAATACCACTTCTAAATTCTTAGGACAGATATTTGTTCCATCTGTCATATGGATAGGTAATAACAAGTGATGACCTAAGATAAAGTTATTTTGTCCAATTATTTGAGAATAAATTATGTTTTGACGCCCGCGATCATTTAAATACAAAAAATAAAGGGTCTCTTTTTAAAATATTAGAAATACTATTCCCAATATTATTGGTAGCACAACTATTATATTTTCCCATGTAATTTTATGGCTAACATTTTTTGAACGAGGACTATTAGTAATATTATGGACAATTGAAAAGCACGAATCTTTGATTGAAACCTATGCTATTTTAATAGCAATGTATATAGCTTTCACATAATTTTCCTCATTAGTAAACAATAAAAAAACGGAATCGTTAAAAATATTATCTGCATTTCCTCTGTATATTTTGAATAGATTTGTATATGGGTGTTTTTAATATGGTTTTATATAAATTATATTTTGTAACTGTTTTGGGTAAGAAAATCTTTAAACTAGTATTAAAAATAAAATAATTGTATTAATATAACAAAATGTAATAATTTAAATATTCCATGAAAAAAATCCCGCCCAATAAGATTCTTAAATCATGTTAAAAAATTTGCATTTCAAAATGTAATAATTTAGAAATTCTATGAAAAAAAATCCCGCCCAATACAATTACTAATTTATATTATAATTAAATTTATTGATAATTCATATCAGTTATTTCAGAGACCCGTAGGTCCGGTCCTAAGCCCAGTCCGGGTATACAGGGGTCATGTCGTATTTTAATTTAACAATATAAGTACCCAGGCTGGGCCGTATATTTTAAAACTAAATATTTAAATCGCCATTAAAAATAAATATAATATTTTTTTTAAAAAAAATCGGGGCCGGGCCGTGCAAATGGTATCTCTGCAGGTTGGTTATTTTATTCTTAAAATTTAGAAAGGAAAGTATTAAAAATTGAATAAAATATGGGTAAGAACGTATGCTGGAAGAATTTCAGAACTATTTATTGCCTTTAGTCTATATAAAACTATAATATTAAATGATTTTGAAGTTCCCAACAAAGATATATCAATCATAGGTAATTTAAGTTATTTTTATATTAACCACATATACACCTCAAATTAATTCATGTGCATAAAATATATTAATTTTTTATCTAAACTTCTAAAAATATTTAGGAGCTTCTTCCGAATGTCACAAAATTTGGGAAAGATCGTTATGCAATTGCAAAATGGGTTGCATGAATAAAAGGTGCAAATGTTTCAAGATCAACCTTAAATTTCAACGAAATGTCATATAGCAAATGAAGAATTGTTGCAATAAAAAAAAATTTTTAATTCGGATTTTCTTAAAATATATATTTATGTGAAAATATTTAATATTTCAGATAAATTTACAAAAACAAAAATGTTTAATCTTATTTTTCATTCATTATATGCCTTAATTTTATACTATTTACTTTTTTTTTAATTTTCTTTTAAAATACCTTATTTTGGCCTTTTAATTATATGGTATACCAGCCAGACGGCAAAAAAGGGAAGAAAAAGTAATTATATTATTTTATTTTTTTCATGGGGATTAAGAATATTTTTAAAAAATTATTTTTAAAAAAAAGATTCCGAATAAAACGTGGGGATTCAAGATCTCAATTCCCTACGTTGGGATTCCTAATCCCACATGATTCCATATCCCAATACGACATATAATAATGAAAAAAAAATTAAGTTCCATCACTATTTTTGGAGTTATGATGTCAATTCTTAGTTTAGTCATTATTTTTTAGATTTTTGGGATTTGAGACTCATATAAATGCAATAATTTATAGTTGTTATTGGATCTAAAAACTAGTTTACTTCAATTAAAATTTAGGGTTCTTAAAATGGCCGTTGGATATTCATTGGTCTTAAAAAAGACCGTTTGGTATTTATATCTTAAAAAAGACGTTCGTCATAAATGTTAATTAAAGATTTGTTAATAAATAATGATACAATCTCTAATTTAGAAAAGTAATATTCCTCAAATCTTATTAGTTATATTTTTTTAAAAACAAATTAGGATAAATATAAACTCATTATAAAGTTTCATAAGAAGATAAGAAGGTTTCTCTCTTGCAACAATTAATCATATATCATATGAATTATTTGTAAAATCCTAGGAGGATCGATAATTGTTAAAAATATATAAATTATTTTATATAAATATAGGGAGTTAATTATTAGATGTATTAATTGTTGGAAATTAAATATTTAAAAAAATAAATAAATCTATGCCCTTATTGTTTTCGTTCTAAACCGCTTTGGCTCTTTTGACTTGATTAGGTTTTTTTGTTCCTAAAGGTTTCAGTATAGCTAATTGACCACATGTTGAGGCAATTAATTTCCCATTACTATTTTCTTTTAGTATTTTTAACAGAATTGCCTTTTCAGCATCTGCATCTCAGCCCAGCTCTGATGCATGGATGATATATCTAATGCCTTTGTTAGATAATAAGGGCCTAACCCACATATGGCTCTTTCAAAGTCTTATTACTGTAATAAAACAATATCATTTATTTTATTTATCATTATATGTAAAGGAGTTTTTTTCCAAACAAATTTTGTTTTTAATATAAATTTATACTTTCACAATTATTGTTGGTGTAAGGTGATAATCTGATTTTTTAAAGGTTATGTTTATATAAGTTAGTTTACACAAAATGAGTCGAAAAAGTAAAATATTTTTTAAATACCAAAAATCTAAAAAAAATGACAAAACTGAGAATTGACAATATAACTCCAAAAAGAGTGATGGAAACTTGAAATTTTTTTCATTTTATGTTTATACAAGTTAGTTTTCACAAAATTAGTCAAAAAAATAAAATATTTTTTTATATCCCAAGAATCTAAAATAAAATATTTTTTTAAATCCCAAGAATCTAAAATAAAATGACTAAACTGAGAATTGACATTATAACTCCAAAAATAGTGGTAGAAACTTCAATTTTTTATCATTTCATGTTTATATAAGTTAGTTTTCACAAAATGAGTCAAAAAAATAAAATATTTTTAAAATCCCAAGTATCTAAATATTTTTGACTATACTGAGAATTGACATCATAACTCAAAAAGTAATGATGGAAATTTAAAATTTTTTTCAATTTATGTATGAGTAAGTTTACACAAAATGGAGTCAAAAAAATAAAATATTTTTATCCCAAAAATCTAAAATTTTTGAATAAACTGAGAATTGACATCATAACTCAAAAGGTAATGATGGAAATTTTAATTTTTTCATTTTATGTTTATATGAGTAAGTTTACACAAAATGAGTGAAAAAAATAAAATATTTTTAAAATACTAAAAATCTAAATATTTTTGACAATACTGAGAATTGACATCATAACTAAAAAAGTAATGATGGAAAATTTTTTTCATTTTATGTTTGTATGAGTAAGTTTACACAAAATGAGTCAAAAAAATAAAATATTTTTAAAATCCCAAGTATCTATAAAAAAATGACTAAACTGAGAATTGACATCATAACTCTAAAAATAATGATGGAAACTTAAATTTTTTATCATTTTATGTTTATATAAGTTAGTTTACACAAAATGAGTAACCCCAAGAATCTAAAAAAAATATCTAAACTAAGAATTGACATCATAACTCCAAAAATAGTGATGGAAATATCATTTTTTTTATTTTATGATTATATAAGTTTGTACCAAATATATTAATCCAGAGTAAAGAATTATAATTCATATTATTTTTAATTATTTAACTAAATTTTTAATCTATTACGCCATCGAACGAAAATATATTTATGATTTGTATAATTTATTATGGGTGTTATATTTTCTATGTAATATATCTGTTATATACATATTATAAATTAATGGACTACATTTTCTTCTATATTCCATTTTATTTATTTAGATAATTATTGTTAAAAAGTCAATTAAAGCTTTAAGTGAAATTAAAATATAAAAAATTGAAAGAATATATTTTTTTATAATGTTATTCAAGTGTATATTCTTTTGCTTTAAATAAAAATATCCTTATATTTTTGTAAATATTCTTTATATTTTCTGCAATCATTTTAAAAAAAGGTTATTCAAAATGTAATTTTTTAGTTAACTTAAGTTTTATAAAAAGTTTCTTTTAACCGTAAACTTTTATTTCGTACAAAATGTAATATACTTTAAAATTTTAAGGTAAAAAAGATTATAAAAAATAATTTGTTCTAAATTTTATACGTAAATTTTGTATCGTCTATTATTGCCTTCTGTAAATTTTAATTTTAATTTTGGATAAATTTGATTTATATTATAAAAACATTATATTTATATTATTAAAATATAAATGATAGGCTATAAATAAACTTTACCTCTCTATTCTCAGTTTACCTGCCAATTTTCAGTTTAGTTACACCCTAATTTTTAAATTTACCAGAAAATGGACAAACTGGTGTGTATGATGTTGGCAGCAATTTATTAGACATGTTGAGATTTAAATGTGGTTAGCGCCCCAGCATAAACCCAATATATTACGCAATTAGGATGGGTTAATGGTCCGAGCCCTACCTATATTTTGGAGATAAAAAATTTGATTTTAATTGTTTTTTATTTACGCATCGAACCCATTTAGCCGGCAATATGTAAAATCTAGTGGATTCCCCTAAAATCACGTCAGTGGAGAAGGGGAGAGGGTATTTATCTGTATGCAACTTTTGAATAAATTTTTTGTTAATCCATTTTTCAAGTTGGTTTATAATTTATTGTAATATGCAAATATATTTTTTTATTATATGCAAAATTATTTAATGAATTATGAAGATTGGTTGTGCACTATTTTGTTAGATGTAATATGGTATTACATATTTTATTCTAATTTGTTATCCCTTTAAATAAACTTCAATTAAAAATAGTTTTTATAAATTAAATAAAGTTTATTTATGTCTCTCTTTTGTTTTGAGTTAAGAATATGTAAAACATATTGTTTTAGTGCTTTCTTTTACTTAGGGGTTTTTCTTACCTTTGGAGTTCTTAATTAGGTGCTCAGAAGTTGGGTATTTAGGTCCGGAAGATAGCCCTGCATCTGGGTATAATTTGAATTCCAGAAAGTCTAAGGGAGTAGGTTTTATCTCCAATTATGTAATATAAAACTAAAACAACTCCTTTTCGCAAAAACGTTCTTCTTTTCACTTTGCGCCAATTTTAATTTATAATTGAGCGTTTTATTTTAATTCATAATTGCGCGTTTTATTTATTCATAATTGCGGGTTTTATTTTTCCATAAAAGGGACTAATTTTTATGTTTACAATATATACTTTTTTTTAGTTTAAAATATCATTTTCAAGAATATATTTTTGAATTACAATTTTGATAAAATCAAGTTCACGTATCATTTATTTATACAAGCGTTTTAGTTTTCTTTAATAATTTATAATGAGTATCATTTATTTATACAAGCGTTTTAGTTTTCTTAAATAATTTATAATGACTCTTACTAGATCTCATGGCGAGGTGCCACCTTCTATTCTACCAGTAACTGCTTGCTAAACTGTCTTGCTAAACTGTCTTGCTAAACTTTCTTGCTAAACTGTCTTGCTAAACTGTCTTGCTAAACTGTCTTGCTAAACTGTCTTGCTAAACTGTCTTGCTAAACTGTCTTGCTAAAAAGCAATTAATCATAATTTGATGATATAATATCTTTTAAAAAAAATTTTCAAAAACATTTTTTTATTTTACATAAATCAATTTTTAATTAATTAAAAATTGATATTAAATATCAAATAATATAAAATTCTATATTGGAAAAAAAATATATTTACTAGCTTATTACAACTTATATTTTATTTTTCAATTACAAAATTTAACAAATTTATATCCATAAGAGGGCGTTAAATACATAAATATTAAAATATATTCTTAGGAAACTAGAATAAATATTGGATAGCCCTTGTTTTGTATTTGGGTGTAAATACATGTGAAAAACCTAAAAAAAATTTAAAAAATAGAGGTTTCTTTGAGATTTAATTAATGAGTAGGTTTAGAAGCAAAAAATAGTAGAAAGTTTGTAAGGAACATATTGCTAGCGTTATTGATCAAAATCTCTTCATTTTTGGTTTATACGTGAACAATAACGTGTTAATTATCCTAATAAATTTTTTGAAAATATTATGATTTGACCGAATGGCGAGCTCAAAACCGACCACTTACTAAATATTCGATCTACCAAATTTGGTAGTAATATTATTTGGAAAATGTTCATTTTTGGTTAATATATCTATAAATACGTGCAAATCATTATTCCAAAAAATATTTTAAAAATATCGTGATTTGACTGATAACCGATTTGAAACCGAAATACTGTCTTGCTGGCGTTATACATAAAAAATTCTTCATTTTTGGTTTATACGTGAACAATAACGTGTTAAGCATTATCCTAATTAATTTTTTGAAAATATTATGATTTGACCGAATGGCGAGCCTAAAACCGACCACTTACTAAATATTCGATCTACCAAATTTGGTAGTAATATTATTTGGAAAATGTTCATTTTTGGTTAATTTATCTATAAATACGTGCAAATCATTATCCCAAAAAATATTTTAAAAATATCCTGATTTGACAGAAAACCGATTTGAAACCGGCCCAAAGACTAAATACTGTCTTGCTGGCGTTATACGTGGAAAATTCTTTATTTTTGGTTTATACGTGAACAATAACGTGTTAAGCATTATCCTCATCTGGCAAAGCGACGGTGAGCAAATATGCTCCCCCATGTTCATTATTCCCATGAGCAACGGATCACCCAGAGTTATCGTGACTTCTCCGAAGTAAAACTTCCTTCATTATCCGTTTAGACTCAAATCTATTCCTTTGATGTCTACCAAGCTCGATCAAGCGACATTCGCCTGTAAAATCGATATCCGCTCTGCCTTTTTCTCTATTCCTTTGGCGACACAAGTAAGGAAATTCTTTGGATTCAAATTCAACAATGTTAACTATGCCTACCGAGTGCTCCCTAGGGGCGCTTCATTTAGCCCCTACTGCCTCCAATCTATTATCCTGGACGCGTGTGCTAAAACGGTTAGGAAAGCTAACTACAATGTTTACTTGGACGATATCCTGATTTATGGCAACTATGAAAACGACGTGAAATGGTCTACGCGTTCCCTTCGCTGCACCCTTGAAGGATGGGGCCTGCAAAATACCCCCGAAAAGTCAGTTCTGAACCCGACGTCAACCATTACCTATCTAGGAGTCCCCATAGACTTAACCAACAAAACGGTTTCGGCGGACACGGACGAAGGCTCAAAAAATGCCTAGACGTTTTCAGACAGCACTCATATCAACACCTTCAAATCGGACAAGAACTAGCAGCAAGAGTCCTAGGAGTGGTTAACCACTACGCGTATACCATCACTGTTATGTCCCGCCTGTTTTCCCCTTACTACGTTACTATGAACGAGGGACGACTGGCACCAATAGTGGACACCTACCTCGCGTTTAAGAAAGCTAATACCATCATCGATGCGCTAGCTTCCCCCTTGTCCTTACATTACTACGCTAATTCCCCAGTGTACGTCGACGCCTCCAATTCCCACATAGGAGTAAACTTCTGGGAAGTAGATAACCTATCTGTCGCGTACAGTGAAGCATGCCTACTATTCAATATCCCAATAAAAAATAAAATTGTAAGTGATTTATGGACTAACAACAATTGTGAGTCCATGAATCATGTATTTAAAAGTTATACAAATTGGCAATCAAGTAATTTAATTAATTTAATTGATATAATATATAATAAAGTACAAATACAAGAAAAAGATCTCGAAAGAGCTTTAATAGGAAAAGGAAAATATTATTTGGCTGAGGGGTATAAGTCATTTCAGATAGATTTATCAATTTGGGAGAAATTTAGTGAGGAAGATAAAAAAAGAGGTAGAAAATTTAATAAAAGGAAGTAAAAAACGGGAAAGAGAAAATGTCATGTCATCATGCGGGGAATTAATACTTCTAAAGCCTAAAAATTCTAAAAAACCATGTCAAAAAATTAGAATAAATAGAACAGTATCAATAAAAAAATTGAAAATTGAAAAATAATAAGGCCCTAAACGTCGTACTCTTTTTCATATATATCAAATCAATTTTTTAATTTTACAATAGATTTTTGTATCGAAACAATGCTTCATCCTAATCATAGTTTTAAAAAAAAATTTATTCACATCGCATGCAAGTATTAATTTTTTTAAATTTTTATTCATATCGTAACAAATACCAAATTTTTTTAATATTAATTTTTTGTAACTTTTATTCATTCATTTCGTCACAAATACCAATTTCTTTTAAAAAAATTTAATTGACATCGCATACAAATATGAATTATTTTTAATTTTTATTCATATCATCACAAATACCAAATTTTTTAAATATATTTTTGTAACTTATATTCATTCATATCGTCACAAATACCAAATTTTTTTAAATTTTTTTTATTGACATCGCATACAAATATTAATTTTTATTCATATCATCACAAATACCAAATTTTTTTTAAATATTTTTTTTTACATCGCATAATTTAATTGATAATTCATAATTTCTATTTTGTTAAATATTTTTTAAAATATATGAGGAAATGATGATATATATAGATGAAAATACTAGGGATATCTGATCCTCGTTTAATTATATTTATTTTTCGCTTTTGTTTTTGGTATAATTATTGTATCAAATGTCTTTTATCGACATTAATTTAATATAATTATATTTTATTTTTTGGATTAATATGATATTATATAATAGATAAAAAATAAAATATTTAATAAGATAAAGATTTTTCTATGGATAACGCCAGCAAAGCAGTATTTCGGTTTCAAATCGGTTATCGGTCAAATCACGATATTTTTAAAATATTTTTTGGGATAATGATATGCACGTATTTATAGATAAATTAACCAAAAATGAACATTTTCCAAATAATATTACTACCAAATTTGGTAGATCGAATATTTAGTAAGTGGTCGGTTTTGAGCTCGCCATTCGGTAAAATCATAATATTTTCAAAAAATTAATTAGGATAATGCTTAACACGTTATTGTTCACGTATAAACCAAAAATAAAGAATTTTCCACGTATAACGCCAGCAAGACAGTATTTAGTCATTGGGACGGTTTCAAATCGGTTTTCTGTCAAATCACGATATTTTTAAAATATTTTTTGGAATAATGATTTGCACGTATTTATAGATAAATAAACCAAAAATGATTATTTTCCAAATAATATTAACACCAAATTTGGTCGATCGAATATTTAGAAATTGGTCGGTTTTAAGCTCGGCATTCGGTCAAATCTTAATATTTTTAAAATATTTTTTAGGATAAAGTTTATCACCTAAATATACACGTATAAACCAAAAATGAAGAGATTTTCTATGTATAACGCCAGCAAGACAGTATTTCGGTTTCAAATCGGTTATCGGTCAAATCACGATATTTTTAAAATATTTTTTAGAATAATGATTTGCACGTATTTATAGATAAATTAACCAAAAATGAACATTTTCCAAATAATATTACTATCAAATTTGGTAGATCGAATATTTAGTAAGTGGTTGGTTTTGAGCTCGCCATTCGGTCAAATCATAATATTTTCAAAAAATTAATTAGGATAATGCTTAACACGTTATTGATCACGTATAACCCAAAAATAAAGAATTTTCCATGTATAACGCCAGCAAGACAGTATTTAGTCATTGGGCCGGTTTCAAATTGGTTTTCTCTCAAATCACGATATTTTTAAAATATTTTTTGGGATAATGATTTGCACGTATTTATAGATAAATAAACCAAAAATTATTATTTTCCAAATAATATTAACACCAAATTTGGTCGATCGAATATTTAGTAAGTGGTCGGTTTTAAGCTCAGCATTCGGTCAAATCATAATATTTTCAAAATATTTTTTAGCATAATGTTTAACACCTAAATATACACGTATAAATCAAAAATGAAGAGATTTTGATCAATAACGCTAGCAATATGTTCCTTACAAACTTTCTACTATTTTTCGCTTCTAAACCTACTCATTAATTAAATCTCAAAGAAACCTATATTTTTTAAATTTTTTTTAGGTTTTTCACGTGTATTTACACCCAAATACAAAAAAAGCGCTATCCAATATTTATTCTGGTTTCCTAAGAATATATTTTAATATATATGTATTTAACGCCCTCTTGTGGATATAAATTTGTTAAATTTTGTAATTGAAAAATAAAATATAAGTTGTAATAAGCTAGTAAATATATTTTTTTTTCCAATATTAAGTAAAAATAGAATTTTAAATTATTTGATATTTAATATCAATTTAATATCAATTTTCTAATTAAATAAAAATTGATTTATGTAAAATAAAAAAAATGTTTTTGAAAAAATTTTTTTTAAAGGATATCATATCATCAAATTATGATTGATTATGATTAATTGCTTTCTAGCAAGACAGTTTAGCAAGACAGTATTTAGTCATACCGCCGTAACTTTATTAGATAAATTATTTTGTTATGTAAATGAGATGAAAACGTGAGAAATTGTATTTTAAGAGTTTAACAATTGTTTAATGATCAACTTTTTTTATTTTTCTCATAATTTTTATTTTGTTTATACCTTTTACCTTGCGGATTGTAATTATGTTTATTGAATTTAAAGGGATTATACTTTAAATTAGCTACATTTTTCTTCATTACAAGGACCACTCCAAATTTGCTTTTTACAGTGGGCCGAAGAGAGGATAGTTCCAGGGCCACTTTAGGAAAATTTCAGTCTAATGCCAGGTAATAGTTACATGGGACAAGGGTGTTAAACAGCATTTTAATGCGAAAATTCTATAAATAAAAATGTAAGAAAAATTTTTAGAGAAATTTAAATTAAAATTTTACAGACTTATTTTGAAAAAAAATTGTTTACGTTTAGAAAAAACTAGAAATATTATAAAATTTGAGAAATCTTGAGGCTCAATTGTTAAGCAGTTTGGATAAGCAAAATGTAATGTTTTAAAAGTAAAAAGGTTTAAAGATATAAAGCAACCATATTGTTAAAGAAATATTGTGAAAAAAAGAAGAAAATTTATCGTTTAAAATAAAATTTACTTTGGATAAGATAGATATTTAAAGTTATTTAAATCAAATTTTAAAAACGTATTCTGAAAAAGAAATAAATTATTCTACCTTAGCTCATATAGATCTCGAACGATTTTTTGCAAATAGTTATAAGATTAACATACAAAATTGTGTAGCAATATAATTATCTAAAATGAAAAATAATATTATAAAGATAGCATTCATAAATTGATCCTAGGGATTGACAAATAAAATGGAACATAATTTGTGGAGATTAAATATTTATTTGTAAAAATTTAATATAATTGAAAATATGCGAATATTAAGAATAAAGAAATAAAGGAATACATTTGGTTAAAAGTTATAATTCAAAATATTCGGAGAATAAAATCAGAGACTAAGACGAATATACAATTATTATTATAAAAAATATGTTGATGTTGTAATTGAATTCTTATTATAAATTTACGTTTAACTTTTATTTAAGTGATAATATTTAGTAAAATTTTAGGTTGTTAATTAACCAAAATTTTCAAAAATAGAAAGGGCTTTCATCATTTGAAAAATCAGACCGTAATCGAGCTAAATTAGAGATCTGAATTTTATTTTAGATCATTAATCAGATTTGAGGTAAATTATGAAACTAGCAGAAAGAAAAACAAGAGAAAAAAAATGAAATACCAAAGAAGAAATGATTAGGTGTAGGGCTATTTTAAATTATTTTAATCAGGTTTTAGATATAAGAAAATAGAAAACAAATTATTACCATAGAGATTGTAGATAAAATATCCAAGCAGAATGAAGAGATAGTTTGTTTATTTTTTGAATAATGCTGATTTGGATACTAAATACTTATGAAGAGAAAAAGAAAATTTTTAGATATTTAATTAAAATAATAGTAGTTACAAGAGTATAAAATTGAAAAAAAAGTATGAAAATTTAAAGGATTTATAAGAGAAGAATTTAGTGTAAAAAAGTGATATATAATTGTGAAATAAAAAAGTGCATTAGAAATATAATTGAGTTGTTTTTTTAACAACGTGTGATAAAATTGATAAACATACTGGAGTTTTTTTAACAACTGGTAGGAGAATTAAAACATAATTTAGTTGTTTTGAAACAGAAAGTTTTGTTAACATCGAGGGATAGCTTAGCAAATCACGAAGAAAGAATAAGAGAATTTCATAGAGAATATGAGATGGAAATAAGATAAGGGAAATACATATGTATATGAATGTTAATTCTATTTTTAGATGGCGTCATACTTTAGATGTGTAACAAGATATTAAAGATGGAAATCAGAGAAATAGATAGTTTTTTTAGAATCAAGAAAGTGAGTGGATACCGCCAGGGAAGAAACTTACCAAAGGTATGGAGAAATGATCCAAGATACGCAAATAAGCCGTCACTCAAACATAGAAACTTGGGAAGATTGGGACAAACGGGGAAAACTGACATGGATAAGTTGTTGGGCATGTGGGGGGGAATCATTTGATGAGAGTTTGTCCAGCGTCTAGTGACTGTGAATAATAATTTATTATTGACAGTGCAAGATAAAGAGGAACAGTTTAGGATAATCTTGGTTAAATAGCCCGGCAGTATGAGGAATTGAGTTAAGTAAGGGGGTGCCGTGATGTTGGTTATTATTTATTATTAATTTGGGAAGCAAATTATGTTTGTTTCAGTGGCGTAGCTAGGAATTTTTCTTAGAGGGGGTCCATACATATAAAAGCTGGGGGCTTTGCCCCTCCCAGACCCCTTTAACGGGCCTTTCGGCTCTTTTACTCCGGCCTTTCGGCCGGGTTTATCTTACAAATCATATCCATATCTTCGATAATATATAATAAATATATTTTTTAAATGCATCAATAATATGTTATTATAATTTAATAGATTAGTCTCAATGACTTTATAATAATACTATCCAGAATAATTTCAATAGTAATATAATATCCTTCCACAAACATCAAAACCAGAAAAATATAATTCATATAAAATCACTTTTAAGTCTTTTGAACGTATAATCTAAAAAAAATTTTGCTCTGGGAGGGGTCCAAACCCGAAAAACACCCCCGTAGCTACGCCACTGGTTTGTTTTATTATTAAATATTTAGCTAAATAGTTTATTTTATGATTTAATTAATTTTTGTATTCAGAATTGAAGTTAATAAGATAGTTTTTGTTATTATGTAAATATTTTGGCTAATTATGTTAAATATGATTTTGTAAAATATAAATATTTAATTAAGAGATTTTTAGATTCAAGATTATCAAGAGAATTTTAGATTTAAATTGAACCGTAGAAATGGTTCACAAAAGATGATGATCAATGGTTATAGGACTACTACAGTCAAAGAGTCCAATGAAGATATTGGGCTAGGCTAATTGACGGTAAAGAGATGGGACATAATTATAGAATTTATTGGGTATAAAAATTAGACTAAAATCAAGTTAAGGTAAAGAAACAATAGAATCGATGAGTATAAGCAAACTGTCGTTAGTTATAGGCACAAGAATTCGTGAAAATCCTTAATCGCTGACCAGTTATCGCCAATCGTTTATCGAGATAAGGCGCTAAACATTTTCAAGAGAAAATTAGAAACAAATTAAGATGACTAGAATTAATCGACAATGAAGCGAGAATCAGTTATAAGAGATTATCAGAAAAAACTAAAATAATTTATCAAGAGAGTTAAATACGGTTAATAGAAGAAATAAAGTTTAAAAAGAAAATAAAATTAATTGATACTGATTAATCAATTATAAATTAAATTGTTACGGAGATTAAAGATTAATCATTCTAGAGATCATTAGAAACAAGAAACTAAAATTATGATAATTTATCAAAAGAATTTCATGATGTTGATTGAAGAAGCAAAGTTGAAAAAGAAACTAGAATTAATCGATAATCGTTTAAAAGCAATTGTTTATCAATTACAAGTTATACTCAAGTTGTTAGAGATTACACGCTAATCATTCTAGAGATCGTTAGAAACAAGCAACATACTATAAAAAATTATACAAAAGTTGACAATATAGACTAGAATCGATCGATAATCGTTGACTATAAATCATGAATAGTTAAAAAGCAAGCGTTAATCGGGTATAGGTCATCGTCAATAGCTTACAGAAATAAAGAGCTAATCATTTACAAGTGGTTGACAGGCAACAAAAGATAGGTTCAAGAATTTCAAGATGCTATTAAAAGAATACACTTTGTAAAGAAATAAATCGGTAATCTGATACAAACAGTCGTTTGA
The DNA here is from genome assembly GCF_954871325.1 of Gordionus sp. m RMFG-2023. Taxonomy (NCBI): domain Eukaryota; kingdom Metazoa; phylum Nematomorpha; class Gordioida; order Chordodea; family Parachordodidae; genus Gordionus; species Gordionus sp. m RMFG-2023. The sequence goes on from NC_088776.1 coordinate 46,253,461, forward strand.
AGCTAAGAATACGAGACAAAAGGCAGATGTCGTTAAAACTGAGAGGACACAAAAGATCATGATGTGTGATTAAAATAAGTCATTGGATAAAGAATTAAAAAGATTAGCGTTGGTGGAGATATAAGATCAATAAAACAGAAATCGAAGGGAATTTAGGTCATTTGAGGAATGGTTGGAGAGGTTTAATTTAAGTGGAAGGGTGTTATAATATGCAAATATTTATTTTTATTATATGCAAAATTACTTACTGAATTATGGATTGGTTATGCACAGACTATATATTTGTTAGATAAATAATTTTGTTATGTAAACGAGATGAAAACGCGTCTGAATTGTGAGATTTTATATTTTAGAATTTTTTATTTTTCTATAATTTTTAAATTTGAAATGATTTTTATTATGTATATACCTTTTACTTTACCGATTGTAATTATGATTATTGGATGAATAAAAATTATTAAAGAGATTATATTATTAATTAGAACCTTTATTATTTATATATTTTTTTCTATATTACAAGTGTCACTCCAAATTTTGTTTTTACATAATTATCAGTTAAAAAAGGAAGTCAAAATGTTTTGACTTTTGGAACCAGCAAATGTTAGAGTTAAACGATCTATAAACCTATTTGATATATGTAATTTTCTAAATTAACTACATATTTTCTTATCTTTACTTTAAAGATCTGCAAAACCAAAAAAGGTTGAGTTAGAGAAAGTACTTGGAAAGATGATATAGATATTATGATTGAAACCAGGGATGTGAACCCGAACCCGGACCCTGAACCCTCGTATTTTGGCTGAACCCGAACCCGGACCCTTTTAAAAATGGAGGGTCCAAGGGTTCTAGGTGTCATAAAAATTTTTAAAAATAAAAATATTTTTTTAATTAATAAAATATATTTTTTTAAATTTTATTAACTTTTTTGTGGAATCATTTATTTTTACTTCGCGTTTTTCTTTCAATTTTCTTCCTGGATATTTAGAAATTGATATCATAAATTATTTTCTAGTCTAATAATATTTTAGTATGTAAATTTATTAATATGCTATGTTATAGAAATACGTTGATTATTTTGAAAGTGAATTATTTTGTAGTGCAAGAAATAATATTTTAATTTAAATGATTATGCACAACACGTTGGTCCTCAATTTTTATGATGATAGAACGATTATTAAGTTTTAAAGATTTCTGTAATGATTTTATTATAGAAACATGTGAAGTCACTTTGTCGGAAGATGATTGGTGCCAAATAAAGGACTTTACTAGTGTATTAGTTCCTTTAAAAATAACAATAATAAGATTACATTCAGAATAATTATGTTTATTTGATTTTAAGGCATATGGATTAGATGCCGATTAGATTTAGAAAAATTTACAGTCCTTTTTATATGAAATTTTAGAAAACATGAAAAGCAACAATATTTGCAAAATAGTGTTGTAAACGCTTTTATATATTTAGACCCTCGATATCAAGTTTTATTTGTATTGAGCAAAAACAAATGGCTAAAGACTATCTTAAGGATTTATACCCTCGATATCAAGTTTTATTTGTATTGAGCAAAAACAAATGGCTAAAGACTATCTTAAGGATTTATGGCACAAGCAAAACTCCATTATTTATAATATATTGGAGGCTACGACAATACCTATTGGTTGTAGTGATAATAATAATGATAACAACATTGATGATCTTGAAATTTTACTTTTAGATAGAGAAAAAAATCAAATTATCATCAGATAAAAAGGAGGATTAAAAAATTCCTATTGCATCTATAATAGTAAAGTTCTCAGAAGTTGAGAGAATAAATAAGGATATAAATATTTTAAAATTCTAAGTAGAAAATTCTTCAATATATTCAGAATTATATATCTTATCTAGAATCTTCATGGCTGTACCGGCAACACAAGTACAATAATTTTATAAAGATAACTATCTATTTTAGGTAAGGGTAGAACGTGAATTTTCATCTTTGAGATATATATTGTCTACTTTACGTGGAAATCTCAAGGATGATATTTTTGAAGATATTATGATTGTGCGAGAATAAATCATTTAAAATATAAATTATTTCATTTTTAAATTTTTCATTTGTAAATTATGAATATGTATATATTGAAGTATAATAATAAATGAATGAAAAAAAAATCTTATTTTGAGTCATTATTTTTATGTTCCCTGAACTCGAACCCTGGACCCGGGTCCTTTCAAATTTTATTCCTGTACCCGAACCCGGACATGGACCCTTTTTTTTGTCGAAGGGTTTACATTCCTGGTGAAACTAGAAACAATATTGATGTTGATGATATTTTAAACAGAAGAAGAGTAACAATGAAGGAGTTGGAGTTGAATATAAAGTATAATTAAAATACAGTTTTTCAATTTCAAACTAAATAATAAAAGAATATTAATAATAGTTGCGAGTAATATAAATATTGGAAGCAAGTAAATTAAGAGAAAAAAATAGTTAAATTAATTTAATATTTTATTTGTAAAGCAATAGACGCTATATACGAGGTTGAATCTGGTGATATAATCTATGATAGTAAATTTTTTTATTAAACACAAAAATATATATAGGCATGGAATCTGTTGAGGAAGTTATGAAACATGGTTCTTGATTGCAACGATTCATATAAAGGCATATTGGATAAAGAAGGAGTTGTAGTTCAACAAAGTATATTTAATAGAATATTCTTTTAAACTAAATTTATTTAGATTATTTGGATGATGAAGAAAGAAGATATTATGAATGAGAGAGATATAAATAATGTAGGCAAAAATGAAAAAAAAATAGATAAATTAAGATAAAATTAGATATAGGAATGGAATCTGATGAGGATAATATGGCAAGGATGATTGATGGTAGTGGTAATCCATATAACTAGTTCAATAAAGTACATTTAATGAAAAACACTTTCAAACTAATCTTATTCAAAAATTTTGGTTAATGAAGATTAATTATGAATAATAGATATAAAAAAATGGTTATAGAGCGTTTTATTAGTTTAACCTTTTGAAAATGAGCGTTGCTAAGAATTATATTGCATTGATTATCAATTCAGTCGTTGTAGGAATAAATAAACATTTTTATCACTTTTGTAATTCTTTAGTTGTAAAATTTATCCGCATCACAAATATATATGATTTTTGATATATTAAATTATATTATATCAATTCTGCAATCGTGTATATTATAGCGTAAAAATGAATATTTTATAATAAAAAATATCATCTTTAGCTTACAAATGTTTTTCCTTGTTTTTTTATTATTTATATTTTAGTATTACTATGTAGATAAATGACAAATGATGAAATTTTAAATACTAGTTTAGGGTTTATAAATTTCAATCTAAAAAGTATAATATATTAAAAGAAAACCCGACCTAAGACTAGGGAAACTCGCGTCAAAGGCATGCAAAATAGAAGGCATAGGGGGTAATTCTCCCCATATTTTTTTTTAGTTGAGCTTATTTAACTTATTAAATTAATTATCTTATAACATAAGTTTATAATTTCTGATAATCTTATATATAATAATAAGTCATCTAGAAATGAAATATGGTAATCTATTATATGGAATATAAAATTTAAAATTCGAAATCGAGCACCCCATCTGATAATTATCTCGGTAAAAAAGTTTTGTAGGCCTCATTCCTAATAAAAAAAAACCAGCGATATGTCATTGGATTCTCGGTTCTGTCTCAACGTGCTAAATTAATTAATGAATTAATTATTCGTAGACCGACGTTATATATCCTCGACAACCTATAGATGGTAAAGTTAAAATTTTAATAACATGCATTTCTATAACTTTATTTAGCTTAGAATTATATTACTATCATGCCTTTTTGCCGTGATATTTTCTCACAATCATCCAGATTTAAATATTAATAAAGTCATTAGCCCAAATACGGATTCTTATAAACAGTAATTAAATATTCAATAAATTACTTATTGTACCACAATTAGACATATAAAGGACGATTTAAAAGATATTATGGATACAAAATCTTTTTCAGAAAAGGAATATCTTTTATCTTATTTTAGCTTGCATGATCTGGATAAAGATGGCTTATTAAATGGACTAGAAATAGGTCATTCTTTTCATCATACTCACCATTTGATGAAATGTAAATTCTTAATTTTATGTGAAATTTATTTTTAAAAAATTATTAGTCAATGATAATCTTCAATCAATATTAACTGGGTATGAAGAATCTATCATAAATGAAGTTGACAATATTATGAGATTTGATCTTAATAATGATGGGTTTCTCAATTTTTATGAATATGAAAACTCAATTAATGCTCTTACTAATAAAGGGATTCCACATGTTTAATCAAATTAGCTAGAGAATTATAAAAAATTCTCTATTTCTAATAAAAATTTTATTATGGGGTTTTAAACAGCATTTTGCATTTTTTTAATATATTAATATTTGATTTATTATTTTTGATATTTATGATAAGAAATTTTGTTTGAAAACTTTTAGAATCAAAATATATGAAATGTGATTAATAGACTTATATTAAATCATGGATGATTTCCTCAGAAACAATTCCCTTAATATTTTTTTTATATAATCCAACATCATCAGAAAAAAAATTTGTTGGGAATTTTTTCATGGAAATTATCTTTAGCTTATAATTATATTTCTGACCCAAAATTTGCAAATATTAAAAAGTATTCTTTTAGAATTTTGAATAGATCTTAATTTTAACATTATTAACCAGTATTACTCTACACATCACATTATAAACTATCGATATGGTCATAAAAATAAAATCTGATCACATCTTAGCTGGAATTGGCCAAGAAAAAATTATTAATTTTTTTAAACATTAGGACAGACTTAAATTAAATATAAATTATATTAATGGATCATTTTATTTTAATAAATCAACATAAAAAGAAATTTGATTTCACTTTAAAATGAATGAAATATTTATGATCAAGCTTTTTATATCCACTGATATATGCATTTCAAATTGAAAATCACAATTTTGTTGAATCTTTATTTTTTAAATATATTTGCTAGATTTACAAATTATATAACATTTTATGACCATTAAAATTTAGAAGCATCTTATTTCCAGTATAATTTTAAAAAAACTTATTTTTGAGAAGAAAAATTTTTGGGTGTTGAGGGGTGGGAACCAAATGTAATTATTAAATATTTTGTGTTGAGTATAATCTCTTATTTTTTACTAGTTATTAGTTTTTTAATTTAATAAATAAAGGAATCATTTCATTTTAGTAAAAACTGATATGAAAAGGACATCTTTTATTATAATATTGGTTTTATTAATTTTGTTTTAATTTTTCCTGTTTTTTAAAGTTTACTTTTATATTATTTTTTGCTTTTGGTTCCTATTTCCGGATTTTTTTATAAATATACATTTATCTTGTCTCTTTTTCTAATTGTTTTTTTTGGTTTACTATAGGTCCTATCTATATTTGATACTCATCCAGGAATGTTTATTACCTTTAAATTTAACTGTTTAATTGGGCATGACTAAAATACGCACCCCCAAAAACTACACGCCCCCTATCAAAGAAGCTTAATTTGAATTATATTAATACAGAATCGTATTTAGCTTCATAAGATGAGTTAGAAAATGTTTTTTTTATTTAAAAAAAATAGCAACATAGTAAAAATTTAATCAAAAAAGAAGAAATTAAGTGTATTTTCAAAATCTCAATAAGTTATAAATAATTTATAAACTTAGTATTAACATTTTTTGATTCCTTTTAATAAGTTATATATGATTCTGTGTTCATTTTTATGTATTAAGCTTCTTTGTAGTTTAGTCATGTAAAAAATATTTTTTTAAAAATTTTACTATGTTGCTATTTTTTTTAAATAAAGAAAACATTTTCTAACTCATCTTATGAAGCTAAATACGATTCTGTAATGATATAATTTAAATTAAGCTTTTTTGATAGGGGGCTCATAGGAGCGTGTAGTTTTTTGGGGCGCGTATTTTAGTCATGTCCATTTAATTTTAAAAATTTTATTTAATTTATTCAAAAAATCCATTTTTCTATTCTTTTTTATTATAATAAGCTCATACAATTATTTTGTGATTAATTGGCTGTAAATTTCAATCATTTTGCATTCCTAATACTATAAATCTTACTTTTATGTTTTTTATGTTTCATAATAATTTTATTTTGTCGAATTATCAGAATGAACCTAGATTTTCAAGAAAAAAAGTCAGAAACATATATATTTTTAAAAAAATTTTATATCAAACTTAGAAGATTTGAAAAAATGGATCTTTGCAAAGGCTCTAGTTCCAACATAGTCTGGCCTAATTTTAAATATTGTTGCCATCTAACGTGTTTTTATTTTAAAAAACAAACAGTTTAACAGATGTAAGGGTAATAACTTGGTAAGTGTCACTAAAAATTCCTTTTTGTTAAAAAAATATTAAAAATTTTAGCCAAAATATTATAATAAATATATTTAAGATTTTTAATAAAAAAATTGATAGTTTCTTTTTAGTGATGTTAAAAGTTACTTTTGAAACATAACTAGTTACTAGTTACATTGGCAAAAACATAACTAGTTACATTTTTACAAAAGTAACTAGTTATTAGTTACAGTTATTTTCAAAAGTAACTAGTTACTTACTTTATACATCATTCATATGCGCATTATTTAATTATTGAATGCATTTATTTAATATAAAAAAAATTAGGATAAACAAAGTATAATCAGTTATTTAAAATAATATACAATTTATTTATATAAAAAAATATCGCAAAATTAAATATTTACATCGAATATAAAAATATATATTTGCATTGAAAAAAAAACATTTATTTTTCATAAAAATTAGAATCTAATAAATGTTTATTTGCTTTTAACAACAAATTAATTTTAAAGTTATTATCTAGGAGACGTGCTCGTTTATCTCCAAAAATGAGCTTACCTAGACTGAACAAGCACTCTAAGGGAGCACTTGATGTTAGAACAACATTATATTTAATAAAGAGTAATTTTAATTTTGGAAAATCGTTATATAAAGAAAAAGTGTTGTTATTAGATTTGATAAAGTTTTCTATAAGTTCATTATCCAGAATATTTTGGCGCTTTAGGTCAAAAATCCAACTACATCAAGTGATGTTGTTTTGAGCATGATTCATTCGTCTGGGATTCACTTTGAGGTATTAAGGTATTTATTAAATTTAAAATTTCCTCCTTTTTTGCTTTATTCCTTTCTTGCCTAATCCAAGGCCAGTCAGTTTTAAATAAAGGGTGAAGAATTGCAGCAATGATGTTGTCATTATCATAAAGATTATTAAACCTATAACATGATATTTTTGTTAAACTTGGTTCTTGTAAGTAATGATTAATAATTTTAATATTAAATTCTAAAATAATCTGTCTGTTTTTCCTTATACTAAATTAAAAAATTTTTTTATTACGTATGATATGAAGTTCCAATGCTTGTTACTTGACTGAAGAAAATATATTGTGATACATTTGTAAATAAATATAATATTAAAATTTAATAAATTACTTGAATTTGCTTACAAAATTATGAAGCCCAGCAGCAATGTAACAATTTACGTCATACGTCATAAAGCGCATACGCCCTTTAAACGTTGTAGGTACAACAGACCTACGCTAGGTATTTCTCATTTCCATCTAATTGGATTAAATAAAATTTGGGAAAAAGATGAGAAGCCCTTTACACGTTTGTGGCAAGCCGTACGTACTTGTAGGCACAACATTTTGAAAAATGTTGCTTAAACCTCTATAGGCTTTAATTTAAAAGGAGTGGGACAAAGAAAAAGCCTATACCCGAGAACTACAGTATAATTTAATTACTTTAAAGGTGGGTGATGGCTGATTTTAAGCTTAATTTCTTTAATGTAAGTTATATCTGTAAATAAATATGATTAAAATAAACTAATATTTACCACCGGATGAACCGAACAATTTTTACGAATCGGTTTACAAAATTTATAACCTGACCCAAAATAGTGGGTAATCGATATTTTATTCATGGTGAAAAAATATAATATCGGGAAATTTAAAAATAATAGATAAATCAATGTAACAATTTAAGAAAAGAAAATCAATTTGAACTGGAAATTATAACAATCAGACATTTTCACAAAATTTTAAATTAATAAATTTAATTTAAAAAATAAATTTATCACAACATATTAAAAATAAAATTAATTATTTGAATATATCTTTAAAAGTAACTAGTTACTTTGGCAGTTACATTTCGAAAATTATATATAGTTACAGTTACTAGTTACAATTTTAAAAATATAACTAGTTACAGTTATTTTTTAGCCAAAATGTAACTACTAGTTACTTTAACATCACTATTTCTTTTGTAGAATTTTAAGGATTATAAGGAAGAAAATTTTTGAAATAAATTAGATTACCATTAGTGGGGATTTTCAAATTTTATATCAATACTAAAACAGATGAAAAAAAGTTATACAGATGAGCAGGTGGGGTTTATGTGACCCCAAGACCCAAAATACCTTTATAACTCATGAATTACCCACCAAACTAGAAATTAATTTTGGAGAAATATATACTTTATCTGAAAATGTTGAGCTACTAAAAGATTCAGGCAAAAATATTGAAAGAATTTTAACTAATACTTTATCTGAAAATGTTGAGCTACTAAAAGATTCAGGCAAAAATATCGAAAGAATTTTAACTAATAATGTTTTTAAAATGATTGAGTTCTGCATAGTCCCACCTGTGCAATGAAGAGTTAAAAATATTTAATGTTATTTTAAAAGTTAATACAACTAATTATATTAAATTTTATAAGTTGATTAAAATATGTCATAAATAAAAAGTACATAATTGGTATTCCTAAAAATGATATAATATATTAATATGTTCGAATTTATATAATAAATTTTGAAAACTTTAATAATTGTCAAAAAAAACAAAAACTTTTTTTTTTAATTTTCTGAAAGTTGTTTTAAAAAATTCATTCCTTATCAAGCCATAAATTGCATATGCAATTTCATGACTTATGATTGAGTTGAAGCATATGTATCATGTATTTTAGCTAATATGGTATGAAGTCTACCCTTTTATTTTAGAAAACGACACCTTTATGTAGTTCATTAACAAGGTGGGAGTAGGTAGTTGTTAGTTTCATTTAAGGTAGGATAGTATTAATGGTGTATAATATGGTAATGTAGTATGCCTGCCATTGTAAATTTAATTTTAATTTACTTGATTATTCTCCATCTTGTTTAGAACACTTTATCTTGCTCTTTAATTCTTGATTATATATAATTATCAATGCTTTTAACATTTTATAAAAAATATGTAACTAATTAATAACGCCGTTACTTTTTTCCGATTAGCTATGGCTTAAATATAAAAAAATTAAATTTATTCAAATACTTTCACTTGCATTTATATATATTTAAATTTTGAAATCGAAATGATAACTTATTCATAATAGAAATATATAAAGATTTTATTTAGGATTGGGCAAAATAAAGAGGTGGAGCGAGCTTGAGGGAAAAATTGTAGAATATTCCTAAATATTTAAATTTGATTTTAATTTATATCACGGTATTACGTTTAAAGACAGTGGCCTCAACCAACCCTGAGCTAAGGAAGTAGAATACCCCCATAAAAAATAATACTCCAATCCAGAAGAAGGTTAATTATTTTTTTGACCCCCATCCTCAATTATAAATTTCGAAAATAGTATGTAATGTAATTTTTAAATATAAATAACTAGAAAAATGATAATAAAATATAAACTTTAAAAATATTTATAATTGAAAGCAAATAAATTTTTTAAAAAAAATTTATTGAATAATTTCGACATATTGTTTATATTTTATTGTCTTATTGTTCCATCGATAAAATAGTTAAATTATTAAGAAACTAGTAGATAGCCCGTCAAAAATGACGGGGAATAAAAATTTTATTCGTTCTTTTACGATGATGTTACCTTTTATATAAAAATCATATCCAATTTTCTTTTTACCCCCCCCCCTTCCAGGACAAGTCCAACCCATTAAGACTAAGAGTGATTTTTTTTGAGTCAAAATATATTTAAATTAGCTTTTACCACATATCAAAATTATTTGTTAAAATATTATTGATTATCTATGGCTAACATTTAATATTAAAAATCCCAAGCCAGGTTCTAGCCCTCAATAATTTTGAAAAAATTTCCTCAAGTTCTATCAAACGCCATAATAATTTTTATATTTCTGAACCAAAATAAAATTTAAAAAAAATCATAATGCATTTAAAAATGCAATCAAAATCAGCATGGCCCATGGTTTTTTGATCAGGCCCACCCTAGGCCTGCAAAAAAAAAATTTAGGCCAATGTCTGGCCCATAATATATATTTAAAAATTTCCAAGCGTCCAAGACCTTAATAATTTTTAGAAAATTTTCATAAGCCCAATCCATAATAATTTTGAAAATTTTTTCTCAACCCTGGTCCAACCCAGAATAATTTTTAAAAAAAATTACTAAGCCCGGTCCATAATAATTTGTAAAAATTTTCCCAAGCCAGGTCCAAGCCCATATTTTTGAGGAATATTTTCCAAGCCCAGCCTAACCCATAATAATTTTGAAAAATTTCCCAAGTCCGGAGATAGTTAAATTTCTAATTAATTTATCATCAAATGAAGGGGAAATTTCTGTATCAGTTAGTCTACGGGTTAACTCCTGGTATACATACAAAAAAAATCGTAATAAAGGAAACTGGGAAAGCCTGGGCAAAACACTTATTATAGAATCATGACAAAATCAGGTCTGTCCTAATATTTTTATAATAAATAACAAATCTTACCTCGTTTTATTGGAGATAACCCCAGAAATTAAGTTATGGATTGAAATTGCATACACTGCAATAATTCTAACAAAATTGATTTTTTATAATGGCGAATGATTAATGTTTGCATCATTATTTGTTATCCATGAAATAAAAATAAATGATTCTTATACTTTTTTGCACTATGATCAATTAAAATTATATCTAGAAAATAAATTATTGTTTATTATATTAATTTATTGTTGTTTTTCAATGAATTTAGTGTATGTTTTGCTTTTCCATGTAAGTAAAAGAAAAACATATTTAAAAAATTATTGTATGCATAAAGGTAAATAAATATTTATGCATTTTTAGTATGAGATAGCCATGAATCACAAATAATGATGAGAAATAAATAGCGATGAATCACAAAGCATGAGATATCTAAATTTTATAGAAAATTAAATTACAATATAGGTATGGGGTAGAGTAGATAGATTAAAAAAAACTTAAAAAAATAGGATCCTTGTGAATAGATATAGAATAATTTAAATAATATAAATACTCAGAGTTGTTAAAGGATCGAATCAAAAGATCGCCGATCCTGGGATCCTAAATTTGTCAATTTTCTAGGATTTAAGATCCTGACCTTAAATTGTGGATCGTGTCGAGATCATTTTTTTAAATATTCGATCCCGATCCTTTTAAAAATTATTTTTTTACTTAAAAAGCAATAAATAAAAATTAAATTTAAATATAATTTTAAAAAAAAATATCTATCTACATCATATTTTATAAACCACTTATCCACCAGATTTTATATTTCAACAATCCCAAATTTTTTGTAAGGACAAGTTATATTTACTTATTAATTATATTATAATATAATAAAAATTCTAGGTTTTAATAATGTCCTCCATTATAAATTTAGAAGATGATACATCTACTTCTATTGATGTAATAGCAGATATAAGTGAGAATGAGAATTTTTTACGATTTCATAATTTATGTAAGTATTTTACTTTATGTGAAACGGATGGAAGTAACCATACAATGTGCAAAATTCTTTTTATGAAAAAACAAGATCTTCAAAGATTAGCAGTTCAAACCTAAAGAGGCATTTAGAAGTAATTAATTCTTTTAAAAATACAATTTTTATTATTTGTGAAGATCATAACAATATGCATGTAATAAAAATTATAGATTTCCTTCACTATATGATGACAGTAATATATTGGCATCAATAATTCACCCAAAATTTAAGCTCAATTGGCCTTTTATTAATCTGCCACAAATTAATGCTAAAAGAAAGGTTAATTGCCCATTTAGAAAATATAGAGGGTCAACCATATGCAGATCCTTCAAATGAATGCATGGATCGATACAGTGGCTTCATTAGGAAGGGGCGCGCAGGAGCTCGAGCCCCCTGAAAAATTTGAATAGCCCCTGAAGCAAGTTTTAATTTTTTTTTAAATGGCTCCTTAATATCTCCATGAACTAAAAATAAATTTTTTTTCATAGCTATCTGAACGATTTTTTTTATAATTCTATCAAGAAATATATAGATTTAATTTTATTATTTAAAAATTAATAAGATTATATAAATTTTTATTAAATGAATACTATTTTAATTATTAGATTAGATAAATACATATAAATTATATTTTCACTATGTCAGTTTCAATCAAATTCTGTATTAAAAATGAAATATCAATATCATTCACTAAATATTAATTTAGCATTAACAGTTGAAACTTAATTGACTTTTATATTTAGATTATTATATAACCCTAATTAAATAAATATAATCATTTATTAATTGAAAATTAACAAATTTAATATTGTAATTAGCCGAGTTCAAAATCACTAATCAACTATAGTATTCATTTTTAAATTTAATTACCATGCCTCTTTCTAAAAATATTTTCAAGGTCCAAATAAGTATAAGAGATTTCTGTTTATAATCAATCCTCTATTATATATAATTGATTATAAAATATTAGGTAAAATGCCACTTTTACAGACGTATTTGACAGTTATATAATAAATTAGTTAATATTATAATAAATTTTACTAATAAATGCCTTTGATAATAAATATAAGTAACAATTTGCATTAAATTCTTTAACGCCATCTAATTTAAATTATTAAAATTAAACATCCTATTATTCCATTATTATTCATTCCACAATGGATGTAATAAATTAGATATCTTTTCTTCTCTTTTTTACGTGTTTTTAGGAAAACTAATTTTTTCTTCTTTGAAAAATAGTTTTGAGTTAAATTTTTAATACGAGTATATTTTTGATATCATTACAAACTACTATTATAAGATATAATATACCAACTTGAGGTGGTGCGACAATTATATATAAAATCTTATTTGCTGTGTTTCATTTCTTTTATGGCATCCTTGCCATATAAATAACTCAAGGCTTCAATATATTTGCATAATTTCTTCTAAAGATTTTAATGTTTTTCTGATATGAGTTAAGTTTATGTATCATTAAAAATGGAAGATAAATCTTTTAGAAATTTAATATCTCACAATAATTTTCTCAGCTACTTATCTAGCTTCCATCATATCATCTAAGAGGAAGCTCTAACCCCAATATAATTTGATGATTTGGATTGGTGGTTTATATTATCTATTTAAAAGATTGATTTGGTTAGGCGTATAAATTTTCCCTTATTTGTTCATTCTACAAAGCATTGTCTAAATTGGTAACAAAGAGTTATATTAGTTTCATGACCTTTTGTCAATGTAAGTTGCTAAGAATTTTATTATATTGTGTGGTTTTTAAAAACCATTATCAATTGAGGCATATGTATGAATTAATTAACTCTTTTTATCACTTGTAATTCTTTAGACGCAAAATTTTTTATATCAGCAATCGAAAATATTTTATACTGTAATAAATAGATTTTATATTAAAAAATATTATTTTTAGAAATGTTTTTATTGTTATAATTTATTATATGCTAGTTAATTTTGTTATAATATGATAAATGATAAAATATGAAATTCAGAATAATTAATCAGAGTTAGCAAGTTTTAATAAAGTTTGATATATAGATATAAAAAGGCTATGGGAGGCTTTCCTCCGATAAATTTTTTTCTAGTTGATCTCCCTGAGATTGCAAACGCTAGCGACGCCCCTGGATCGATGCCTTTTTGGGGGAAAAACTCGTTACAAAATGCTCTTTCCATTAATAATTTTTTTTATTCTAATGATGATTCAGTGAATATTTTTAATAATTATGTTAATTTAAAAAAAACATTTATTGAATATAACACACCTTTACCATCAAGCGCTCCTGTAAGGCGCTTGTTTAGTAACTCTAAATGCACTTAATGAAAAACGTAGTTGTTTAAGTGATGATAATTTAGAAAAAAATTTATTATTAAAGGCTAATTTAGTTATAAATAAATATATTCTAATTGTTATATTTATATTATATTATTCAATTACAATAAATTTATACCATATTTATTTATTTTTTATATTAGATCGATCAGAAATTTAAGATCACAAAAAAATTTCGATCCTCTTTTTTTCAAAAGATCGTGATCGGGATTTGATCTTTTTAAAAGGATCGATTAACAAGCCTGTAAATACTGTACTATGTATTTTTTTTGGAATAAATGTAAAATCCTATTTAAATAATAAAAATAGAAAATCTCGTTTCATCTTTTTATTGAGTTATACAAAAAAAATAGCAGGAATAAAAAGGTAGGATCCTTAAGATTTGATATATAATTTTAATTAAATTAAAAAAAATATATTGTAATATATATCGCCTTTTTGGAATATACATTAATATAATGTACTATTATATTTTTTGTGGGTTATGCAAAATAATCAGCAGGAATAATAAGGAAATGGTCGGCCCAACAACATGGCAAGCTTTAAAAAAATTAGGATCCTTAAGAATACAACATGGGAAACTTTAAAAAAAGTAGGACCTTAAGAATAGATATATCAAATTTATTTAAATATTAAAAATAATGTACTTTTATATTTTTCTGTTAGTTATTCAAAATATTCATCTGAAATAAGTAGGATGCTTAAAATAGATATTTAAATTAAAATTATAAAAAAATATCATACTAAGTATTATTCCTTTATATTCATATAAACCGGGATTAATAGGATTTAACCTCACGATATATCACATTGGTTGTAGTTCTTGTTTTATCATTGGTCATAATCTTTAGATTATGAGGAGAACAAACCCAAGACATGAATAAACGGGATGAGGTGCCAACTTTGTTCAACGTTTCTCACTAGCTTTATTATTTGTCATGACAAAAGCTGGTTCTATGGGAAATAGGCGGCGCTTAAAGGAAAATGGTAAACCAGAATCAGTTGGAATTAAACTTATTTTAGGAATGAAAACTTTAGTGCTGAGAAAGCTACCAGAAACAAATTCCACCTCAATTATATTTGGTCGCAAAGAGGTTATAATCAATTTAGTTCCATTGCTCAAGCCAGAAGCAGAATTTAAATTACACATTATAAATATAGGTACCCCGACTTTTGTGAAAGTTTGTGAGGTGGTAATCTTGATATAATTAAAGAGTTTAAAAATTAAGTGGGATAAAACATCGCTTCTTCCTCGGTTATAGTTTCATCAGCACTTGTATATATAATTAAATCCCCAGAAATTTTGTTAAGCAATTGAATATTTATGGAATGACATTTACATTTTTAGGGGTCAGGGTGGCATTTTGGGCAAATGATGTACGGTTAAAGGAAGTATTGTCTTTGTATATATCTTAAACAAAAGTAATAGATCCTCCATATCATTGGACGCTATAATCTAATGAATTTTTATTTTATACCTGGAGCCATCAAATGTCACATAGCCTTCACCAAATGAGTAATTATTATTGAAAAGATATTCATTTTCATCGTGAAATTGTAGCAGTCTCGTACTTAATGGCAATATATGCGACCATAAATAGGACCGTCTTAAGCTTGAGATAACAATGTCGCATCTTCCACCACGCTTAATAACAGGTAAAATTTGTCTAAAATTTCCATCAAAAATAATAATTTTACCAATTCAATTTCATTTCCTGGAATGATTATCCCCAGCCTTGAATATATGTTTATGCTTCATCGATATTTTCATCCCATATTATAATTATCGGCTGTCTTATCAATTCAGCCATTTGGCTTACATCTGTACATTCATTAAGAGAGGTTAAGATTAAGACAGGGCTTGTTGTCTAAAATAATAACAAAAGAATAATTTAAAAAATATGCATTTAACCTGAAGGGAAGTCAATATTAGGTTCAACTTTCTATAAATAGTTGGAATATCATCAGAAGCTAAAATAGATGTATTCTAAATTGTAAGAAAGTATAAGCATTTTTAGTATATAAGATACTAGCTTTATTTTGCATTGTTGGTAGATTTTGTTGGGTTTCACGTCATATGACCCATTATAATTAAATTATCTTGAATATGAGTTGAATTAAGAATTTAATGGCATTTATCTTTTGATATCAGCCCAACCTTCGGCCGGAGTGAGTGTAGCCTGGGGAAGGGAAATAAAATGTAAAAAAGAGAAAGAAAAAGAGAAGAGGGGAAATGAAATGATGAGAAAGGGGAATATAATAAGAGAAATTAAAAAAGAAAGGAAGATAAAAAAAATAGATTATGGATGACTTAGAAGTAATTTTTGCTTTAGTTGCACCTCTACTGTCAATTATAACGCCTACGTTTGTTAAATTAATTTTATTGTTATTGTTAAAAAAAATTTTGATGAAGATTTGAATTTGATAAAGTTTTAGTTTTTTTTAAAATTTATATTCAGGTTCATTTTTTTATATTATTTGAGACTGTTGTTAAAATATTATGAATGTTAGTGACATCTTTAGTAAGGATACATATGCATTTTTTAGGTTACTGGTAATTATGATGAAAAATCTTATTGACTTTTGTATGAGGAATTATGTTTAAAAAGGTGTCATAGATGTTATTTTTTTGTTTGAAGAGTGAATTTGTAATTTTTAGATTGATTCACAGCTGTATTACCAGAAGTGTTAGTATATCCTCTTAGTTTTTTATGATATTATCGTTTATTATAGTTTCTTGATCAATAGAATTTTAATATTACTATCATCATTTTTCTGTGAATAGTTATTTTATTTAAGAGCCCTGGAATATTAAAGGAATAAATTTGTAACTTGTCTTTATAAGATATTTTAAATTTATTTTATTATGGTTGGAAAGAAAATTAAAAAAATACATTTGTTAGATGGATTTTTTTACCTTTAGCTTTTAGGATAATAGTTGTTTTTCATTTGCATTGTGCTTTCTTGGCTGATGATAGGTGTTATTAGTTTTGTGTTTGTGAGGAATTTCTTCTCAAAATTTTTTGTCATTTCATAAAACAGACGATTCCTACAAAAATAATATACATAAAATAAATAAATACGTTAAGATGACATGAAGTCACGATGACATAGTGAGGATATCGGAAAATTATAATATAGATGTTTTTTAAAATACTCAATTTTTTATTATGCTCATGACCCTTCTAGCAGTGCGTGAGGTTATAGGAATAGGTAATAAATTTTTTATACAAGTTAAATTAAGGAAATCATAAAAATTTGTAAGTAAACAATAAAGTATAATAAAAAAATAATTTTAACCTCAATCGAATCATCAGAAGAAGCTAAATAATGTATTAATATAAATTATATAATAAAATAAATGCAAAGTTCTAAGACTCTGACAAATCTTTTGATTATTTATCTTCGAGATCATCTGCAATAATTACACACCCCTTTAGATATCATATCAATATTTTGAAAGTTTGACAGTCGAAAACGTGACTAAACTGCAAATGGTAAAATTCACAGATATTATCTATAACATCCAAATATTTCCCTCTAAAAGAGATTTGATAAAAATTTTATGTATTCGTCATTAAAAAGCATTATTATCTAATGTGCAGCATAAAACAAGCAGGTTACAAAGCTTAAAATATTATCTTTAATAATTAAAGTATATGCACCCTTCCTTTTTGGATTGAAATATTTGTATCCTAGAAACTTTCAAAATCAAAAGGTAAATTTCTCTTCATAAAATCTTAAGCCTTAAAACAAAACATTCAAAAATCCAATGTCATTACTTAATAAAATAAGATTACAAAATGATACAAGACAATAACTTAAATTATTCTCGAACAATCTTATATTTCATTGCAAAATACCCTTTTGACATGGCTTGCAATTTTGTACACACCAAGAACGCTATCAATAATATTTTATCCAAATTATAGTGATAAGATCAAATCTTTATTTCTAAAAACTATAGTACTAGCCATAATAGAAATGACAGGATCTTCACAATCCTTTTAATTTGTCAAACTGCCCTCAAGGCATTATGGAGTAGGAAAAAATTTTCAATAGGTTTATATGATTAATGCCAAATTCTATAAATATATAAAATAATCATTTTAAATCTAAACAAATAAGGTAATATTACCGAGTAATATTCTTGATGTGTAAAGTTGCGATTTTGTCAATAAATTACTCTGATGCGTTGAGTCTTATTTTTTAGCTACATTGAAATACACATGAATTTTTTCTAAGATCCCTAAAACATTTCTTGATTACCTTGCAAATTGGAATAATTGAACAATGATTAAATTTAGAAATAAAAGCCGCGTTTGGGGCCTCAGCTCTACTCAAAGCCTCCGTTAATTCTATCCTTCCGTTTAAAACACCAACTTTGCACAACTAGAAATTCGAAGAATGTAATTAAGTTTGTATATTATATATTTTTTACTATAAACACCAGTCGTGCTACCCAGAACCATCATTAGCCTTTATAATCTCAGGGGGCTTTAAAAAAATTTTAAATTATTTTCAAATATACCATCTTTTTTGTTAACATTATCCTAACCTTTTTTTTTAGTTGTATAAAAAAAATTCGAAATTTTGAAGAGGCTCTACAAATTTTTCAGGGTGCTCGAGCACTTACACCCCCTCTCTAGTGATGCTATACAGGTATTACCCGTAAATATAAACCTATCAATAGGTCTGTCAACTGGGTTTGGTTTTTCGCCATTTTTAATATATCTTACTATCAACGCTATGCTCTGACTTAGTAACGTATTTACCATTGATTATAATTGAGAAACATCTATTAGGTTAATTTTTTTCTTGAATTTTGACCATAATCAATCATCGTTTTAAGAGGTGTAAGGGCTCTGAATCTTATGTTATATATATATGATATTTGATGATTGACATGTTGTATATCATATAAATATTCAAGTTGCTTAATACTAGTAAAAAAAAGTGTTCAGATTTTGGCTCTGGTTCAGTGAAAGATCTCTGAATCAGGTTCTGGATGGTTGGTGGCCAAAAAAAATAATGACTTAAAATTTAGTAAAGGCAACAGAAACATCAGTTTTTTTTAAACTTTATTTTCCTATATTTAGTCCAAACCATAGGCGTAGCAAGAATTTTCCTAAGGGGGGGATTAAAAAATTACTGGGGCTCCACCCCCAGACTCCCTTTTGCCGCTTTTGCCCGGCCTTCTTCCGGGTTACCTTAGTTATATAGTCATAAAATATTTTTAAAAGATAGGAGATAATTTTAATCTAAAAAAATAGCCTGGAACAAATATTAAATATATTTTTATTAGTTTATATAAAATATAATAAATTACTTGTATATACATTTATATAATAGCATGGTAATAATTTATTCCAAACATAGGCGTAGCCAGGGGGGGGGCAAGGGGAAACCCCACCCCCTTCAGAAATTTATCACTTTTTGTAAATATCATTTTTAGCTAATAAAAAATATCCCCCTTAGTCTTCCCCCACTCCCTGACCCCCAAAAATGTATGAATATATCTTAAACAATAATTTGGAAGAAAGAATGTAAAAGTTAATATTTTTTTATAAAACTATTCATCATAATTTATCCATTTTTGGAAAAAGCATTTATATATAAAAAAAGTTAACCAAAAGTGTATCATAAGAAATGGAATATAAACCAAAGATAAGTCTTAAGACAATTTGAAATGTATTATAATTATTAATAATAGATCCATAAAATTACTAAATAATATAATATATCAAATATAATTTTTATAAAGTTAGTAATTTTAATTTATTTATCTTAATAAAAGTAAAATATAATTATAAAACTATTGATTAGCGAATTATATATTTTACAAAACACTATTAAATATTGATGAAAATATCTTTTAAAGACAGTGTGATGAATAATATAAAGATTAATTTTTAAACTTATTTTTTATTTAAAATAAATAGATAGCGTTAAATAATTGAATGCAAATTGTTGCCATATTTATTATCAAGAGCATTGATTAGTAATTTGTAAAATATTAACTGTAATATATTCTCTAACTGTCAAATATGTCTGTAAAAGTAGAATTTTAGCTAGTATTTTAATACCAATTCTCTATAATGTCTACTTACTTTTTATAAATAAATTTCTTATACTTGTTTGGAATAAATTATTACCATGCTTTTATATTAATGTATATGCAAGTTATTTATTATATTTTATATAAACTAATAAAAATATATTTCATATTCGTTCCAGGCTTATTTTTTTTTATTAAAATTAACCTCTTATCTTGTTAAAATATTTTATGACTATATATAGAAAAGGTAACCCGGTCGGCAAAGCCCCCAGTAATTTTTTAATCCCTCCCCTTAGGAAAATACTGGCTACGCCTATGTCCTGCAATATGTTTTATAAGACATATACATTATTCTTGCGGTTCCCACAGAAGGCTTGGAAATGTGAAATCAATTAACCCATACATTTTATTCTTGCGACTGAGCCTTTATTATAAACACATTCCTTTTGGAATTATATATTTTAGTATAGAATAATTGTGCTTGGCAAAGTTTCCATACCGTCGATAAAATTTAGCCTGTCCTCGCCTACGTAGAAGTTGGTGGCATGGCTTGCTCCTTTCAAAAGATTTGAATTTTTTTATGGTATTTTAGCATATTTTTAATATTGTTTATCATTAAATTAACATAAAATATTTTATAAACAAAATGGTATCATAATAACTAATTATACATTTTTAATTCAAAAACTAACCTTTCCCTATTTTAATTGGTTCTAAAAAATAATATCTAATAGAAATCGGGAATGTTATTTTCCCCTATAATTATTCTTTTATTATCTGTAACCCTGCTTTCCCACAAGAAAAGGGCATATCCAGTGAGCAGCCATTTACAAGACAGAACACATAATTATTTGCGTAAAGAAATTTGGAAACATTACATGAGCAAAAAGCTGGTGAAATAAGCTGCAACCAAACAAAGAAAAAATACTTCCAGAGATTGCAATTGCATTGAAATGGTTAATCAATCATATTGATAAACAAACCAATATATATATAATACTGCATATTAACTTGCAAAATCAAATCTCCCATGTGTAAATTTTAAATTGTCAATTTAATAAGAGAACAATTAGTTATAGAACATATTTTGCAATTTAATTAATATGCTATGTTAATAATAAAGGTTATTTTTAAAGAAATGGATATGAAAATTGTAAATAATATCACTTTACAATCCAAAATATATATACACTTCACAAAAATATGGTAACAATAGTTGCAATATTAACCTTCAAATTGGCTATCCCAGTAGATGAATCTACAACATTGTCAAACAGCCTTGGCTATTTATGTAAAATCTATATTGAGGTATCAAAAGATACTGAAGAGATTGTTAATGCCCTAATGGATCTACTTATATGTACTGGTTTTTTTTTTAAATTGGATTTCTTTTGTTAGAGATAGCGCCAATGTCATGACTGAGACGAAATCTGGCGAAGTAATGTTACTTTATGTATATATCCTACGATCATATTCTGATATTGTTTAAAACATTGTTAATAGCGGTTCAATGCAGTAAAAAGTGTCATAGGCATTAATACCTCTAATCTTTATTGATACTTAATACAATTAATATCCAGTATCAAAATCAAAAGATGTTGGATAAAATAATGCCTAAATTGGGCATTCAGTTGTTTAAGATTGGAAGGGTACCTAATGTACGATTAGTGTCTATCAATCTCCATACTGTCAAGGTAGTTATAATGACTATGATGCATAGATGAACTTTTTACACATCAGAAAAATACCCGTGCATAATAGAATATTTCAAATCAGAGAATTATGAACTAGGAAATATAGATAGTCATTTAACAAAAGAATATTCTTATAAGTAGCACAATCTGTCTTAATTATGAAAAATTTGGCTAAAGATGCGTTGGCAAATTCCTTACGCTATATTCTAAGGGCAAACATAAATCTCAAAATTATCCACCAATATTAGAGAACTTGTGATAACAGTTAGTTTATTCATTTATTTTTGAGGCTAAATTTCTAAAATATTTTATAGGTGAATGGGAAAGAACCGATAATTAAAGTTACTTTTTTTTATATAACAATGGCGGGGAAGTCGATAAAATAATAATCATATTTGCTATATCAGAAACTTTAAATATACTTTCCCAATCTTCGACGTGGCATACATATTATGTTTTAATTTTGCATTTATTTAGGGGGCACTTAGTTAATTTTAATCATTAAATTTTAGGGTTATGGCTTAACGACTGAAGTTAATTTGAATTAATATTGCACAAATGTAATATTTTTTTAAATTTGGGAACTAAAAAAGTAAGTCAAAGGCTACAAGCAAGCAGTATACACATTTTTTTAAATCTTATATTGGACATTTAACCCTTCAGCAATCATGCGGATGTATGACAAGTCATATTTTGAATTACTGACTTAAATTTGGCCAAAAAGACCCGAAAATAAGTACCCCGGACAAAAATACCCCAATTTAATTTTTTTTTAAATCGCTAAAAAAGGGTAATTTAATTTTTTTTTTAAATATTGGGGTATTTTTGTCCGAAATATTTATGTCAGTGATTTGTTAAAATTATATAATATAAAAACTTATTATGACCTGAAATCTTTCATAGCTATCATAGAATTTATCTTATAATATTGTATTCAAAATTTCGTTCATGTTTAGTAGTTTATAAAATGTAAGCGCTTTGGGTGGGTTTGTTAAACCCCTGAAGAGTAAATAGGTAAGTTTTTTTAAAAAACCTCAGTCAATATATATTTTTTTAATTTCCATATTTTAATAATATGTATTAACTTCATGAAATAAAAAGTCGGTTTTATTATTGACTAATTAATGTATCCTAAAAACATTTTTTTTGGCATAAATAATCATTATCATCAATATTTTTTATCTGAGGTTTAATATATTAACATAGATATGTTGTATTAATGTTTAAGGTTTGTTTGTTATTTCTTATATAAAAACATAATAATTAATAGAAATAGAAATAGAAATTTATATGTTTGAAATTAGGATTTGTCCCATACCACCTGAGCATAGATAAAGTCACTTCTAAACTTAGAGCTTCGAGAGATATAGTAGAGTGTAGTGTATCTCCCTGTTGAATACCATTTGTTTTTATCAGAGACCTGCAGGCTAAAACCAACATTTAATAATGTAAAGTTAATGTTTATCATTAAAAAATGGAAATATTGAATTATATATATTGACTCAGGTTTAAAAAAAATCTTACATACACACATAAGGGGCTAACCCAAACCTTCCAAAAACTCGTACATTTTATAAACTACTAATAATGAATGAAATTTTGAATACAATATTATACCATAAATTCTTTGAAAACTACTAAAAATTTTAGATCGTAATAGGCTCTATTATATAAATTTATCAAATAACTGATATAATCCCAGATAAAAAATACCCTAATTTTTGAAAAAAAAGAATTTAAATTACCCTTTTTAAACGAATTAAAAAAATTTTTAAATTGGGGTATTTTTGCCTGGGGTACTTATCTTCAGATCTTGTAGTCATAAATAATCTTTATTTAAAAATATTATAAAACTTAAAAATATTAATATTTAGAAAAAAATTCCTTAATTTCTTACTCCGTTCATAAATTCAAAAAAGAATAACATAAATTATCTTAGCTCTACTACCAACTATCAAAATATTATAAGTATAAAAGATTTTTTTTAGAACATGAATTCAATTAAAAATCCCCTCACTTACAATTAATGCATTATTAAAGTATATTGTTTAGCATGAATATGAGTTTACTGAGAATGTTTATTCCTTTTAAATGGGATATCAGGAAGTTTTACTTGGAAAATAATGTCTATGATTGCTTGCAATACATGGATTTTGTCGATGATAAGCAATATCATTGTATTATAATAGGTCTATAATAAAAGTATTAATTTTTATAGCTATATAGTTTATCTTTTTTCATCTAAAAATTTAATAGATAATCCCTCAATAAATTTATCCTACCCCCCCCCCCCCTTAAAGGCGTTTTCCTCTATCAAATAAATTAGATGTCTGTCCCTACCCTCCCCCCTCCGCAGCTCATATAGACACTGAAAACCATATAGAAAATTTAAAAACTAATAAAAATTTAAAATGGAAATCAAATATAAAAAAAATTAAGGAGGAAATTTGGTTACTCACTGAATTACGGGGAAATTTTTGATATTATTTTTTTTATATAAAATAATAAATAAATGATCATCTGTATTTTGGTGGAAATTTTTATCATAATTCATTAATTTTACAATAAGACGGAGTATATTTAAAAATTAAAAAAACTTGTGAAACTTTTCATAATTCTTTAATTTCACAATAAAAACAAGACGTGTTCGATGAAGCTATTAAGTTATGACTATTAAATCAAATACTAATTTATTAATCAATTTTTTAGAATAAATTTTTTTTCGTGAAAAAGGTTGATATTTCAGAGAAGAAATAGTTCTTTTTAGATTTATAAAATAAAAGTAAGCACTTGTTTAATTTGGGGCATTGTTGGGTTTGAAATCTTTGAAATTGAATGACCCATAAAATTAAATATAATTTAATTGATACTCATATATGTATAATATTGTTTTCAGTTATTATAATTTTATTAAAATTGTATCGCATAAATTACAAATAATAAAATAGTAAGGACTAATAAATCAAATACTAAATAATTAATCAACTTATTAGAATAAAAAATTTTTTGTGGAAAAAGGTTAATATTTCAAAAAAGAAATGGTTATTTTTAGATTTAAAAGTAAGCACTTGTTTAATTTGGGCATCGTTGGGTTTAAAATCGTTGAAATTGAATGACCCATAAAATTAAATATAATTTAATTGATACTCTTATATATAATATTGTAGTTATTATAATTTTATAAAATTGTATCGTTCAAATTAATAAAATACTGAATAAGACAATTTATAGCTAAATTGTTAAAATTAAAATATGACTTCATTCTACCAGACCAAACAATAAAAAAAAAATTTTAATTTAAAAAATAATAAATAAAAAAAATAAAAAAAATAAAAAAAAATAATGTTAAAAACCCCGTGATTCAATGAGTTACCGGAAATTTATATGAATGACAGATAATACTTTTGAAAACCTCAATTTGATCTTAGTTTTAAGTGATAACCCTAAAAGATTTCCTGTAAAGATCTAATAAGACAAAAGAGAGTTAGACCTTCTAAAGTGGTCAATAGTGTTAGCTATAACCGGTATATAAAGATTATTATATCGTAGATCGGAATGCATTTTAGCAATCCCTTTTAGTTTTCATTACATTCGTTCTTATAATATATATATAAAAATAATTATAAGTTTCATTAAGCTTCTGTGGCCTAGTCGGTGAATACATATAGCACTAGCCGCCAATAATTCTGTTTTGCAATGAGTAAGACGTAAATTGATTTTTAGATGAATTATTAGTTTGTTATGCAAATATGGAACTATGCAGGAGAGTTACTAGCCTTTACAATCTCATATGGCTCCAAAATTTTTTAAAAATTATTTCCAAAATTACCTTTATTTTAACAAACATTATCAAAAATTACCTTTTTTGTGAAAAAGTAATATCAAAATTTTGAGGTGGTTCGAGCCCCCCCCCCTCTAGTAACCCTACCGAAACTCCGTATAATATTATGATGACTGATCTAACACTAATACTTTTGAATTAAGAACCACTAAAAGACTTATCATTTATTGTTTAAAAAAAATTACCCTGCTACCAACCCGTTCCTGAATTTTTACAATCATAAAAAAATTTGATTCCGTCTGTCCGTTTAATGTTTAAAATTAATTAATTGGTTAGTTAGGCTCTATTTATTTCATTTTGATATTAATTAGTTAAGCTTATAAGACAAAGAAATAAATTAATCAATATTAGCCTTTTAAACTCATTTCACCTAGAAATTTTTTCATTCAGCAGCCCAGGCTTTTGTTTTATACAATGATATATATATATATCATTGGTTTATGAAAAAATTGTTGCAGGCCCAATGTTTAGCGTGTATGGACGAGCGAGCTAATCCCCTCCCCCACTCCATTAAAAACCACTAACTTAATTACTTGGCCTTTGCTCTAATCAATGATATTTAAATTAATATTCATCGGTATGGTTCTAATATAATATGACTGGTAAATACGTTAAAATAATTTATAAGTTTTTATATCATACATTCATTAAGATTTTATTAAAAAAATCACAATGTCGCTGGTAGCAATATTTTGAATATCTTCATCAAATAATGGCGCATGAGCCTAATGTAATATTTCCCACGCGAATATTTGATTTTATCCCCTTAATTACTCTATAATATGAAGTTCAAGTTCATTAGAATTACAATTGTTTGCATTACATGATGGATAAGCTAAAAAAGAGTATACGCGAAAGCTTTAGAAGAAAAAAAACTCAAAACACAACAGAAACTTCCAAGCCGATCGAATGGCAAACTGATGAAGTGGCAGTGAGAGCAGGGACATGCAATTTTCAAGTCAAGGTGAATAATTCATATTTTTAAAAATTTTAATGTGCATTTTATTAATATTAACATAATTAATCTTAAATAATTAATTTTGTATATTAATTAATAATAGATCCTGAATTATAAATTCTATTTATTTTACACATAATATAAACAAACCATGTATAATTATATATAAAAAATAATTAGTGCACTTAAATTCCTGGTGTTAGATTCTAACAATTTTTAAAAGATTTTAGTAATAATTTATAACAAGTAATATAGATAAAGTAGGAACATATATTGATTGGACCAGAGGCATCACAGATTTTCTCTTTAGGTAGGCGGGGGGGGGGGGGGGGTGAGAATATTTTAAAAGTAATTTTTTAAAAATTAATAAAATGCACATTAAAATTTTATTTAAAAGGCATATTTTTTTTAATAAGTGATAGAATTATTCTTAAATATTAAGCAATAAATATGCTGATAATTTTTTTTGATGATTTTATAGAAATTGATTTTAAACTTATCTCTCAATACCCCTTTTACTGTGCTGAGCACCCACTCCATATTGACTGCTGATGGTAGGAGCTTATTATTAATAAACAGAATTTTAATGTTTGGAAATTGGTAGTTTTCTTTTCTAGAGATATATTTTTCCAGAAAAATTTTGATAGTTCAGTCTGAATCATGGTAATTAATATCATTATAAAAAAGTTTCATCTTTTTCTGGAATGGAGTGCCTAAGCAATAATTTTATACATAGATTTAATATATTTCTGCAAAAAATGGACCTTAAGATAATGATGAAGACAATTCGTATTAGAGAAAGTAGGCCTGAACCTGGCCTTGCCTGAACGGGCTTTGGGCTGGGCCTATTTTTTTAAAAAAATCTGGGCTGCATTGGGCCTAATATTTTTAAAAAAGTTTGGGCTGGGTCAGGCCTAATATTTTTTAAAAAAATTTGGGCTGGGTCAGGCCTAATATTTTTTAAAAAAACTTGGGTTGGGTTGGGCCTTGAATTTTTTTAAAAATATATCTAAATTTATCAATTTTATGTTGAAATTTTATGTAAAATAAATATTTGATTTTATTTATAGAAACTAGATGCCATATAACATATATCTTATTTTGAGTAATTATAAAAATTAATTTCTATATTTGAATAAATTCGGGCTGAGTTGGCAAATTTTTTTAAAAAAAATTTTGGGTTTGGGATGGGCTGGCAAAACTTTTTTTAAAAAATTTCAGGTTTGGGATGGGCTTGGCTTGAAAAATTAGGCCCAATGCAGATCACTAATTCATATAATATTACCTTCGCTAGCACTACACTAATATAATTAAAAAATTCAATGGACCAATAACCAATAAAGGTATCAGCTGAGAAAAGAATAAATCAAGATATACCTATAATATGTTTTTAAACTGCTCTTTATTTATTTTTTTAATGTATATATATTAGACTAACAGTAATAAAGCAAAAAAGGCACAATAATAAAGTAACCCATTTTTTTAACACATTACTTCTGTAATACTGATAGGCCACTTCCAGACAGAACATTTTTTCAAAGCAGTTTTTGGGTTAATATTACCAGCAATTTTTTTATAAATATTTTAAAAAAAAAATGTTTAACGAACCCCATTACAGACCACATATCTTTTGTTTGGAAACAAATAATAAAAATTACTGCTAACATTACCCAAAAACCGCTTTGAAAAGACATTCTGTATGGAAGTGGCCATACCTGATATATTTGGAAAAAAATACAGCACTTATATTTTTACATTTGTGTTTGGCTAAAATAATAATTAACTTTGATAGCAATATATTTTAAATACATAGGTTATGGTAGACATAGATGATGATACCTAAAACTTATTTATTTTTATTTCTTGTCCAATATTTGGGCATGATACTAACTTCTAGGGCTGTGCCAATATTTAATATGATCGGATCGACACTGATATTTAGCGTTTTCAAAAAATATCATATCGAGCCGATCTTTTTTTAAAAACCGATCCAATATTTTTTATATTGTTTTTGGTTATTTTATAATTATATATATAATCATATAATATTTTTTATTGAAATTTAATCAAGAGTAAATATTCATGCTTATTATTTTTCCCAAAGATATCAGATAGGTTTGGGCTTCTATTGGCGAAATTTCGAGGCATAGGCAATAATATTTTGGTTAAAATTTTGATTTGGTCCTTTTTAATCGAGCAAAGAGATGTTAAACAACACTACATTCACCCATAAACATTTCAAATATTTTAAATGAGAATATTAACTTTTGAAAAATAAATGAAATAAAATACGCTTATTCATTCATGTAAGTTAGTTCGTTTTTTAAAGTATAAAATATTGATATATTTATGACATTGATACAAAAATAGATGATAATAAAAATCAATATAAATATCAGATCGGATCGGTGAAAAATTTGTGGTAGTAGCTTCCATTTATATTTTTTGTTTAAACATTGCAATTGCAGCCACTAGTTATATTATTGGCCTGATGGGTCTCGCTCCCCCCTCTCATATATAATGCATAAATATATATATAACTTTAACAACTTTTGCTATGGTGTTAAAAAACTCAACTTCACCCCTTTAAAAATAATCGATATAACTATTATACATGATATTTTGTATAGGTTTATTTACCAACATTTATATAGAATTCCAGTCTTTCTTTAATAAAATTATTCAAAATATTTAGCTTTTATTCATTCATCTTTTTTTAAATTGAGTTTTAAAAAAAATAATAATTTATCACGGTTTCCTACCTATAAAAAAAAATCGATTCTACTTCACTCAGATTCGATTTGAAACCTTCCCGGTTTGATTCCTTTCATATACAAATTTTTTTTCTTAATTTAGAAATATATATATAGAAAGAGTAGCACATTAAAAAAAAATCGGATTTGAACGATGTTTTTTAAAAACGACATGATAATTGCTTTTGGTTACTTTATGACTATATATAAGTGTACGGATACTTTTTATAGGCTGCCGATATTATACTGATATAAGTCGTTTTCTGATCCGATATTATATTGATATAGGCCGATTACCGATCCGATATTAATTATCGTTATAAATATTTAATATTTAAAACTTTCAATGTTATGGTATAGCATCATCTATGAATATACACAACATAAGCCATTTTCATTTAAAAATTATATATCAATCAAATTACCCCCCTCCCTCAACCAATCACAAGGGGTCAAATTTTTATCACGTCCGGAAAATTCATAATTTTTAAAAATATTTTAACTGCCTTATTTATTTCCATATAATTTTAAAAATCGTCGTACGCCTTTGCAGTATTAGGTCATTAAAAAATAGTTTTTCACTAGAAACCGAACTGGCTGGAACTGACAGGAAAGAGATCAGGAAATTAAAGATATTACTTTTTAAAAAATTTTCATGAATCACGCGAAATTTTTAATTACGGCGTTGTCCGATAAGTCAAGGAGATTTTAACGGTCCACACTCATCTCTAATCCCTATTATATATACTTTTAAATATTTTTGATAAAAATTAAATTATTTTAAAAAATAGAGTCTCGAAAAATGTGATATTATTTTT
This sequence comes from Gordionus sp. m RMFG-2023, assembly GCF_954871325.1. NCBI lineage: Eukaryota > Metazoa > Nematomorpha > Gordioida > Chordodea > Parachordodidae > Gordionus > Gordionus sp. m RMFG-2023. The sequence continues at coordinate 46,283,738 of NC_088776.1, forward strand.
TTGTTATATTATTTGCAACAAAAATAGGATTTAAAAATATTTAACTAGTCCTCGCAATTCAGTTATAAACATTGCCTATATTTTTAAATTCGGTGATTAACTTTTGTGGGATGGGTCATTCCATGACAAATCAACCACGATTCGGCCGACCCCCTTCGATTTTTTAAAAATTTGGTAAGCAAAGAAAGGTCAATGTAATTAAGAAATAGCCAAAATTTTAGCCTCCTAACATTTATATTTTTGAATTAAGGTTCAAAGTGGCAAAAATGACGTATTTTTACCATTATCTGCCTTCATTCAATTAAGCATATCTTAAAAACTACATAATTGTAAATAACAAATTTAATATCAAAATTACGTACAAAGATTCTACTTTTAGATAAAAAAAATTTTATTTTTTTTTCCAATTTCCGGTCATTTTATTTAATATAAGGACTAAAAACGATTTTTTGGAAATAATACCACCTTCAATTTTTAAAAAAAATTTAGTAGACATGATTAAACTCTTCCTTTATATTTATAAAAAAAAATTAATCTGGGACGCGGCCATCTTCATTCTCAAAATCGATAAAAGTGTATAAATATTTTCCCGAAAGGGGGCGTCTTTGTATAAAATTATATAAATCAGTTTTTAATGGTTTTTTTTGATATAATTTAAAAGATTATTCATATTGTAAGTGAAAATAACAATAAATGGGGCTTTCATTCAATTATAGAAATTGTCTATCGATAAAAGAAATTCAATTTACTACTTTATTTATATTTTATTATAAAAATTTTTGCCCATATAACATATATTTAATGAATATTAATAAAATATGTTTAATTAAGTTTCGAGTTCTTGAATATATGAATCAGAATCTGGTGCATTTTATATATGGCCCCCTAAATATTAAAAAATTGTTATAATTTAAATTTAAAAATCTAATATACAACTCACTTTTAAAAGATTCTAATTTTTAAGTAGCGCAATTTACTTTCTTGTGACGACAATGTATAACTACGGCCAGTAGCAGTTAACAGTGAAACTAAAGTTAAGATATGACATTTGGGCAAGTCATCTATACTTGGAAATGTAAAGGAATTAGAAAGTCCGGATGGGTGTAAAAACTTTATATATATTTCTTCCTGCTTTTGATTTTTAACGAAAACAAAACTAACCACCAATTAGAATCATAAGGATACGTTAGGTATCCTGATATTTCTTCAATAATTATACTGATCTAGTTTTTGAAAATTTTTCCCTGAGTAATAGATCTTCGTAATCATAATTTATTTTGCTCATCTATTCAAAATATATGACATTAATATTTTCTTTAGCTAACTCGTACAATTCATATGATGTGGTTATTTACTTTGAGTAAGGCCTTGTAAACTAGCTCTAGCGGCTAATCTTTTAACAGTGCCACCAATCCTATCACAAACACTTTTCCCGTGTGCTGTAGCAGAAAAATATCATTTCGTCTGTACCCCACAATCCATCTCATGATGGCAAATATTAATAAAATTTTTACGATTTTTATACTGTGCAGCGGATCCATCGGAAAAATAAAAAATATTATTTGGCCTACAAATTTTATTGATTTAAAAATTTACCTATGTTTTTTGAAATTATGTACTGCTATTTTATTGTGTTGCAAAGATTCGGATATCATTGCATAATTTAGGCAACAAATATTGGCAAAATTATCTTTATAATATATAACAAAAGGGTGAACAGTGTATTGAGCCCTATTCCAATGATAATTTTGTACTTCATCCTGAAGTATAAAGCTATATTCTTAAAAATCACATAAAATTAAATATTGGTCTTCGTCTAAGTTCAATTTTAGATTGTTTTGATTCAACGATTGTTGTGTTGAAATAAAAAAATGGAGTAATAAAGATTCTATTTTTTCAAAAAAGGCATTGATAAATTCACCTACTGGTTTGGTTATTGTTTCAAGGGTGGTTCTATCTACGGATAGCCATTGTTTGTATGCTATAAATTCGATGTCCTTAGAACGAAACAATATTTCTATTTGATCGCGTAAATGTGTTGATCCTGGACAATTATTACATTTGCCCATATAACTGGATGGTTGAGGCGAATTACAAATTATTAAGTGTAAAATATGTTTGTATGTTTTAAAGGGCAACATATCATTGGTTAAATTGGGTAAATTTGATCCAATGATCATTAATTTAAAATTTTGGTGGTAGCTGCATTCACATACATGTGTACCACTACCTCCAACGAGTATACAATTTTGGGCGAATGCTTGCAAATTTCGAAAAACCAATTTTAACATCAGGCCTCATTTCTTTAAAAAATATATAAATTTCTTTCAAATTATCTAAAATTGGTATTCTTTTTTCGGTCTTTGGCCAGAATCGAAACGCAATCTTTCTTGCCTGGCATGATTCTGCTTATTTCGTCCATACAATAAAATTCTTGTACAATTTTAACTGTATTTTCGTCTATAGTTTTTCCAGGCTTGGGGTTAGGTGTTGATAGAAATCAAAATACTAAGAAATTAATTAAAAAATGAATTAATATTGTGAGCATGTGTTATTGAATGATTAATCAATTTTAAATTTTTTATTTATTTTATTGATTGAAACACTTATTTATTGTTATTCTAATTTAGTAAGGCTATGCCGATTTTAGAAAATCCTTCTTTTGGGTTATTTTTTGATAATGCTTTTATTTTGTATATAATTTCATAATAATAATAAATTAATATTTGTGATATTTTAAAAATATCAAATTATTTTAAAAAATTGAGTATAGAAAATTTTGATATTATTTTTGGCGTCTATGAAATGCACAAGATTCTGATTCATATATTCAAGAACTATAAACTTGGTTGAATATATTTTATTAATATTCATTAAATTTATGATATATGGGCAAAAATTTTTATAATAAATTATAAATAAAGTAATAAATTGAATTTCTTTTATCGATAGAAATTTCTATAATTGAATGAAAGCCCCATTTATTTTCACTTACAAGATGAATAATCCTTTAAATTATATCAAATAGTCCAAGAAAAACCATTAAACACTGATTTATACAATTTTATACAAAGACGCCCCCTTTCGGGAAAATATTTATACACTTTTCTAAACATTTTTATCGATTTTGAGAATGAAGATGGCTGCGTCTCAGACCAATTTTTTTTTGTAAATATAAAGGAAGAGTTTAATAATGTCTACTAAAATTTTTTTAAAAATTGAAGGTCGTTTTATTTCCAAAAAATCGTTTTTAGTCCTTATATATTAAATAAAATGGCCGGATATTGGAAAAATAAATAAAAAATATTTTTATCTAAAAGTAGAATTTTTGTACGTAATTTTGATATTAAATTCGTTATTGTTACATTGACCTTTCTTTGCTTACCAAATTTTAAAAAAATCGAAAGGGGTCGGCCGAAAATCTCATTTTTTTTGCTCATTTGACGTGAAATGACCCGGATAGGAAAATAACAAAATACACTAAATCATTCAACGCGCCAATTTCCTTGACTAAAGAACCGGAAGATTTTATAGTGTTCCTTGCTTTACTCTTAGTTACAGAACCTATTTTTTTTGCATAGAAAATATTGATTTTATTTTATTACATTGATCAGATGGTTGGCAAATAAAAATAAATGTAAGGTTTGGTTCGGATCGGTTTTATATGAATATCGGATCAAATGGTAAAAAATTTGGGAATCGCCGCAACCTTACTAATCTTTATTTTATTATTGCACCCAAATATTCTGCAAAATAAATCGGTAAATGAATAACCACTGAGCGAGATATTTATTAGGTCTGTGCCGATATTAAATATCGGATCGGCACCAATATTTAGCGTTTTCCAAAAATATCGGATCGTGCCGATACCTGTAAAACCCGATCTGATTCGATCTTTTTACTTCTTTTGTTATTTTATGTTAAGTATATTTATCATTATTATAATATTTTATAAATAATTTTTTTTTAAACAATGCAAATGCACAACACCCCCTAAATTTTATTTATTTTTTTAAATAGATTTATAGTATTTTAAAAGTTTTTTTTATAAAAATATGAGGGAACACCCAAAGTTTTATTTATTTTAAATCTTTTTAAATAATTAATGCCAATTTTATTATTTTATTGCCAGAAAATCTAGAGGCTCTCATATTTATTTTAAAAAATCTAATATATTATAATTTTATTTATTAAATATTATAATTTTATAAATATAAAATGGATATATTATTAAATATATTTTTTTTATCTATTATAATATAATTTTTTTTTATTATAGTCTTAACTGTAGAAAAAAAATTTAAATTAAATGCATAATTCGATTTTTTGCATAAAAAATATTGATTTCCTAATTACATTTATTTCAAAGGGGGTGGTGAAAAATCAGTATAAATATCGGTATAGGTATCGGATTGGGTTTGAACCAATATCGGATCGGATCGGTGAATATGTGTATCCGCACAGCCCTATTTATTATTATTATTATATTTTTTATTGTAAAAAAAATTAATAACTTAATTGCTAACTCATTTATTAATAAAACAAATTCTTTATAGTTAAGATAATTATTAAATTATCTAATATTTCAGTAAATCTATAAAAGGAAAATATAAATTTTAGACTCCTCTATACTCTAACTTGGGTAACTGGTACCGTCAAATAATTATTTACAAATACATCTGATACTGATCATTTAAGATTGATAATTAAGATAATCAAGGGTTGGAAATCGGTCAATTAGCCGGTCAATGGTCAAATCAATTACTTTAAAAAATCTGAAAAAAGAATTAAAAATAGAAAAAAAAGAACAATATAAATGCATGTGATCACAATGCTGCTTATTTATTGGATCCTCAATTTAATGAATCATGTGATATAATACCAGAATTAGTCATTTTACAAGGTGGTGGTGATTAAAATATTTCAAGTGATATCATAAATTTCAGAAGTAAAAACAGCATATTTAATAACAAAATATGTGGAAAGCAGTAATTTCAAAAAGAAACAATCAGATTTCGGCCCCAAGTTGGTGGAACTCCTTGCCCATAAGTGGCATTTTATTAACAATTCCTAGTTCTACTTCTTCAGAAAATTGATCTAGTTGGGTTAATATTCACTACAACAGAGATTGATTTAGACCTCGACAATAGAAAAACTTATTTATATTTAAAAAAATAATAATATTGAATATGAATCAGAACAAGCCTGCCACGGAGAGCCAAACATTAATGCTAGATAGAATGACAATAAATTAAAAAAATATTGTAAATTAATACATGTTCATTTTACTATTATATACAAAATAAAGTTAATGTTATCTTATAAAACATTTATTTGAATTTCATCAAATTTTACGGTCAATTACACAACTCTCAAGATAAATATTCATTCGCAATAAATTACAATATTATATAAAATCATGGTTCAAACCGAATCATCCAACTCTTTAATTGTTCGAGTCGATAAAAATAATTAGATTCAATATGGATCCCTGTTTGTTTTCATTTTGCAGTTTTTAATAAAAGAGTGAATATGAATTATTTATCATTTATTTGCATTCATTTACTTTTTCAAATAGCTATTAAAGGATTAATATTATATAAATTATTTTGGCCGTGAAGTAATAAAATAACTGCCACTCAATTTTAATTTATTTGATATTTACTATAACTGCTTCTTTAACTTAATTCGACATTTTATAGTTTTTGGAATTTGAATTTAGTTCCGGTTCCCGAAATTTCAAAGAAATAGGATCTGATTCCGGTTTTAGACCTTTTTCGCACAGCCTACCAGAAACGGAAGCAAAACCTATTTTAAAATTTTCATGAACCTGTTCAAACAAAAATGACTGTAATTTATTATATAATATTATGAGAATCTTTAGAATGTTTATTTAATAGTATTTTATAAAATTAATTTTACCGTTAAAAAAATTATAATAAAGATAATAGAACTCTAGGCCGAGTTTTAATTGGTTTAAGTTGATCTGACCCAACTTTGCACGCGTCTGGTTTTGACCTGTCCGTGAAGGTCCTAATTGATAGCAATATAGTTTGATCAAGACGATAAATTATATGTCCTACCTGAATTTTCGTTAAATTCTTTTTCTATTATTTTTGGCCGGTTTCTTATTTCGAAATCATATTTTATTGAAGTTATTATAACCGTTCTTAATATATAAGTAAATTTTACATTATTTAAAAAAAATATATATTTTAAAGAAATAGATAATATTTTTTTATTAGTACAGTACATCAAACTACCAGATAAATATATCTTATTTTATTATAATAGAATGTGTGATTTTTTTTTCATATAAATTATTTTAGTAAATTAAAGTCATTTAATTATATTACTTAATTATGCCATTTTAGATTTTTGCTTTATAAACCAAACCAGTTGTATACAAAGAATGTGTTAATAAATTTATATTACAAAAATGAACGTGTAAAATAAGATAACTAGTAGAAAAATATTCGCTATCTTAAGCATAGGCATCTAGCCAATTGGGGTGAAAAATTCCTCCTTGACAAATTTGCCAAGTTTCGTAAATGCCTGCTAGCCAATAAAAATTGATAAACCCTGCAGCCCATTCCTTTGCCTACCATATGAATAAAATAGGCAAACTATAAACCTAATTTTTTTAAAAAATAATAAGTATTAGTTAATGACTTTAAGGAAAAATTAATATACCCAATGTCATTTTATCATAGACTGAAAACGATTAATTTTATTGAAAGTGTAGATGTAGATGTATTGAAGTCCGGGAACCGATTTACTCAATATACTGTCTGATTAAATTTGAATATTATTTACTGTTACATCTGGTTCGTCCAACCGAACTCCGGACATTCGCATTTGGTCAGATATTTTTTCGAGAACGGTGGGGTTCTGGCCTTTATTTTAGATTTTAATTCTGATATGGATTGGAATTGGACATTGTTTAAAAATAAATTTTCATTGTCCGCTTGTTGATTAAACAAAAAATAAGTCTAACGCTGCATAAATTTACAAATGCAATCCAATAATCGGTATAATTTGTAAATACAGAGCGAAATGAATATTGCGACAACTGTTTACGTATAATCCAAAAGGTATTAATTATAGCTATGACGAATCAGCTGTGATTTCGTTAGCGATTAATTGTGCTTCGCTTGAGCAAATCGCTCTTACTATAAATGCAGCTTAAGATAAAATTGCCACAAATTATTATTAGGAAAATTTTTTTTACTAAAAATTAAAAACGAGTTTAAAAAGATTTATAATAAAAACAAATCGCGATTATAAAAATAACTTTAAATAAATTAGACGATTTAAAAAAAAAGAGTGATATGGGCTTATTTCAGAAACCTCCATGAACTGGGCGGGTATGGGCTTAATATTATAGTTTCTAGTAGGCCTGGGCCGGGCCTTGATTTAAAAAAAATTTCTAATGGACTTGGGTCTAAAATTTTTTTAATATAAATTTCGCTTATTTAGTTGCCAACTTAAAAATAATTATATTTCTTATAATAAATTTCAGTATTATAAACAAAATGATTGCTTAAATGACTTAAATATTTTTTTTTTCATGAAAATACAATAAATTAAATTTTTAAATATAGGTTTGGACCGGTTTAATATTAAATATGATGGGCTGGGCTTGGGCCTAAAAAATTTTTTATGGTAGGCTAGGTTTGATCAAGAAATTAAGGCCCATGAAAGTCTTTGGTTTATTTTCTGCATTGCTATATGGAATCACGAATAGCAATGCAATCGCTGTGATGAATGGCCTTGTTTTAGGTAGAAGGCTTCATTACGTTTGCCCCGCTTAATTTCCTACCTAATTTAAAGTTCTTAAATTCTATTTTCTGTTTTTTAAATTTATTTATTTTAAAAAGTTAAAAAATTGTCGATTATTGTTTTCAAGGAACTTATTATAAGTCATTGCCACGTGTATGATTATATCATAAAAAAATATGAAGGTATTATGTTCATAAATTTTGATTTTATTTTAACCCCCTCTTTACCTAAACCTAACTTTATATTTTAATTGTTTATAAAAAAATATAAGTATGTAAAGTCTTTCTCTGAGTTTATTCTATGTTGTTTTATTTAATATATTTGAACGCTTAGTCCAAAATCTTTTTTAATAAATTGGAATTGTTTTAAAACATTCAGAAGTTATAAAACTTTATAGAATTTTATATTAGACATGTTTTTATATCAGGATATGTTAAAAAATTTCATGAAATTTGAAATTTTAATGAAATCGTATCAATTTAAATTTTTTTTATATTTTGGACATGTTTTTATTTTTATATTAAGAAAAGCTAATTTCTTTTTTTTCGACAAAGTTTCGAAAGTTTGCGAATTTAATTTTTGGACACAACCTTAAAAAAAGTTTATATTATTATTTTTTCTATAAAGTTTAAAAGGTTTGCGAATCGTATTTTTTTGATATTTTGGACTTAGTCTAAAAGACATGTTTTTTACTTTGAATCTAAATTCATAAGTTATAACTACTAATAATTATTGTTGTTTAGGTAATGGTTAAAATAAAAAATTGGAATAAACTGGCGCAATCTACAGTGCACGTGCCGGAAAAAAATCCACTATAGGCATCGAGGCCCGAGTTAATTTATTTACTTTTCAAAATTGAGCTGTATTTTTCATTTAAAAAAAAATTGAGACTGATCTGATAGTTTTTTGGCTTGAAACTAGGTTTCACCGTTTTTTAGCCTGATAAATTGATTAATTAGCCAGCTATACAATTATTAAAATACAATTCTAAATAATAAATCAATTTATAGAAATATCCTTAAAAGTAGCTATTTTCTTGACAAATGGTTTCCTGGATACCTAGAAATATCGATTTTTTAATTTTACCATCAGCCTTAAGAGAACTGCTAACTTGTTATTATACCACTAGTATTGGATCCACAACAGAGATCGATACGCTTTTATCACGTAAATTTGCCTAATTATAATTTTTGAAAAATTTTCAAAACTTCGACCCAGTCCGTAAAAATATTTCACACAATCTGCCAGGCGACTTCGATCTCTAATACTAATTACCAACCATAGCTATATTATAGAGACTAACCTTATCCCACTAAAAAAATATTAAAAATATAATCCGAGAGCATTATATCTGATCGCTAATTTTTTTTATATCAAATAGGGAAATATTTTAACGGTGCTAATATTATTTTCCATTTTTTTAGAAATAATATCAATTTTATTTAAATTTATTATATAAAGGCTTAATGTTTATTTAAAATTCTCGATAATTCATTCCATATATATACACATGATCAAGTAACAGATATCCATTTTTACTACCACCTTATGTCGTAGTTTTGTTCATTTTAAAAAAGCAAGCTAATTTTTTTAATGATAATTTATTCGCATAATGGAGAGCTTAGTACTCATCTTTATCATGTCAGTAGCTTTTTAAATAAAAGCTAAAGGTTTTGTAGCCATTTTTTTATAATAATTAAAAACTCTTAAATGAGTAAATGTTTTTTTTATCATCCCAACATTAAATATAATTATCTCTTCTATTTAAGATGGGGGGGGGGGGGGTAGGTATCTTAAAAAAATAACGCGCCCTATAACATAATTTGTAATTTATTTACATTTATTGTGTGACTGACACGATAAAAAAATGCGGATGGATAAATCGATAAAGTGTAATATTAATTGGTTTTTATGATTAAAGTATTTTAAAAAAAATTATTTTTACAATATTATAGTATTTGGGGTGTACGGAAGTTTTCGAGTCACGTGGAATGCAGGTGTGCGAAGAGGCATTTAAAACGCTGAAGGTTTGTTTAATTTTTACTTTTTTATAAAAGTATGATTTATAAAAACAATAATTATTTATATCAGAGACCTGCAGGCCCGGCCGTGTTTTAATTTTTGAAAAAAATATCCGGGCAGGGCCAAAAAAATTTTTTTTTTAAATAATCTGCACCAGTTCTGGCCGTACAAATGGTACCTCTGCAGGTCTCTGATTTATATCTTAAAATATTGACCCAAGAAAGAACCTATCTGATTTGAACCTCCAATTTTGTAAAATTTAATTTACGGAAGAATAGAAATCATATTTAACCAAAATTATTGACAACCATTTAAAATCTCAGTAGAGCTGATAGACTTATAATGTCCCCGTCGGTTGGGTGAGTTTATATGTGTCTTTTTTTAAATAAAATATTTAAACACGCTGAGAATATTTTTGTTAAAATAAAAGTTGTACAAAAAATTTATATTAAATCTACCCCATATCTTTAACCTTTTTTAACCCTATCATGTGGTTGGCTTGAAAAAAAATGGACCCCACCATTGATTGAACTCCGGTCTAAATATCTAGCTGTGTTTTTTCAGTTCAGACTTCCTAGAGTCACCACCTCCATTTAATTCGATATGTTGATAATTCACTGACGTGTTTCGATATTTTATTTTTAAAAAATGAAAGCCAAGGACCCGCAGAGGTCAAAATTTTAGGCCCCTGGGTTTTTTTTGCCAGGTGCAGATTTTCAATTTCTCGGCCCGGAATTTTTAGAGTTTCTTTATTTTAGATAATTTTGCAAGTTGTTTTATAGGGAAATTGAAAATATGAGCAGTAGAGGAATATTTAACGATCCAATATAAAATTTTCCATTAATTAATTTTATATTTTAAAAATTGGCCCAACCCGAATTAAAATCATATCATTCCGTCAGGTCTGATAAACGGATAGTTTTCAACAGGGAGATACACTACACTCTACTATATCTCTCGAAGTTCTGGGTATAGCGGTGACTATCGAATAATTCGTCGGTCTAGAATTGGAGTGCTCCACTCTACATTCAAAATTTTTGAGTTAGAGGTGGATAATAAACTTATATATTCTCAATATATATTTTTAAAAAAAATTAGATTAAAAAATATTAATTATTGTCAAAGTTTTACCTCTGTCAAAATTGATCAATAAGCTTTTCCTATTTTTGATTTTAAATTTTAATGTTGATTTCCTCATTTTAATCATTTATGCAAGTGGTGCACTCTAATTCTAAACCGACTAATTATTAATTAACTCTTTAATACTCAGGTGGGGAAAAAGTAAATGCTCAGGTGGGATGTGACAAATCCCAATTTTAAACTGATATATTTCCATATTAATTATTATGTTTTTATATAAGAAATAACAAACAAACCTTAAACTTTAATAAAATGTATTTATGTTATATATTATACAAAATATTGATGATAATTATTTTATGGCAAAAAAATTTTTTTTTAGGAAACATAAATTAGTCAATAATAAAACCGACTTTTGGTTTCATAAAGTTAATGTTTATCATTAAAAAAAATATATATTGACTCAGGTTTTAAAAAAAACTTATTTATTTACTCTTGAGGGGTTTAACAAACCCAATCCTCCCAAAACACTTACATTTTATAAACTACTAAAAATGAACAAAATTTTGAATACAATATTATAAGATAAATTCTATGATAGCTATTAAAGATTTCAGGTCTTATTAAGTTTTTATATTATATAATTTTAACAAATCACTGTCATAAATAGCCTGGACAAAAACATCTCAAATTTTGAAAAAAAATTAAATTACCTTTTTTAACGAATTAGAAAAAATTTTAAATTGGGGTATTTTTGTCCAGGGTACTTATCTCAGGGTCTTTTTATCCAATACATTTATGTTAGTTATTTAAAATATGACTTGGGGTATCATACATCCGCATGATTGCGGAAGGGTTAAATGTACAATACAAAATTTAAAAAAACATGTGTATACTGTTTGCTTATAGCCTTAACCTTCTTTTTTGGTTCCCTTTTTTAAAAATTTTTTTACATTTGAGTGATTTTAATTCAAACGAATCTTCGTTATTTGTCGTTGGGCAATAACCCTAAGATATAATGATTAAGATTTTTAAATATAATTACTTTTAAGTTTATTCATTACAATATAAAAGGTGTTAAAAATAATTATTTTTGCCAAAACAATTATTTTTTTGTTTATAATCTATTTTTTAAAAAAAATTTAAAATGTTTATTGTATCATTATATTTTAAACGTGATAAATTGGTTATGTCCCTTACGATAAATTTAATTTGTTATGACGAACGACTGTTTTTAATAAAACATTTGAATTTTAAATAGTTTGTGATGCGGTAAAGTTAATGTTTAATTTAAATTATGATTATGATAGTTATGAAGGGTAAGAAAGGAAAGAAAGAAATAGTCAATATGGAAAAATGGCGATAAAGAGTCATAATACACTATATTACATATAGATGGGAAAGGACTAAGCCTGCCAAACCAAAACTCAGACCTGAATATTAATATAGAAATCAAATTATGTGGATTATTATTTTTTTATTTTTTAAAAAATTTATTTAGAGGGGCAAAAAAAAATCTCTGAGAGCTACATTACACGTCAACGGAGAAGCATTAAGAGTTGTTGATAAGGATTCTAAAGTTTGTATTCGAATGAATTTATCACAAAATTTTCTTTTATCATCCGAAAATGTGAAAAATATTGATAATAAGGATACGACAAATTTTTCACTCATTTATTTCTAAAGTGACATCTCCAGGCACTTGATATTTGTTTTTTTAACTTTTGTTTTTTAATTTCAAAGATTTTAACTTTGTTTTATGTTAAATTATTTAATTAAATGAGATCCCCTCCGCCACACACTAAAATCAACATATATGAAATGCTTTTTTTTACTTTCAAATAATGTCTTAAAAATAATTTTAATTATTAAAATCAGACTATAACTAGTATTAGGTATGCAAATCAGTAATACTTCTTTATATAATACTATTATAGGGATCGCAATCATTTTTTTAACACTTTTTTTGGCAATTTCTTAATGGTAATTTTGTTTTTATTCTAAAACCCCCAATCTTAACCCCTCCTGTCCTTTTAATTTTTGTAATATATTGTTAGTTAGTTAAAAAAATCGGAAGAATTTATTAAAAAGAAAACCACTCTTAAACTGTCATTTATATAAAAATGATCAGAATTCCCATCTATTTCACTTTCGGCCAGTTCTCTGAAGTGCCATCTGGCCTGGTATCAACAGCTTCTGTCAAAAATTTAGCCACTTTATAACTTTCCACTGGGAAATTATAAATAAACCCATCTCAATGGGAAATTAAATTTTATCACTTTTTTTAAAGAAAATATCACTGAATTACAATACTATTTTATAGAAAAATATATTTATATTTTTATAATCAAAACAACGAACTTAAGAATTTCAGGAAAAAAATTATTATGGCCATTTTGAAAATATCGACCACCAGTCTACAGGTGATAGATCTAAGCACACAAGTAAATTTCATCAACACGCACAAAAATAAAATTGCATGAATTACTTATTATTGCATGTCATTGTTCCTACCAATTATTTTAACTTTTTCAATTAAAATATACTTATGGTATGTCTAAAGCGAAAATTAACCCTAATATGAGATAAAATTAATTTATTGGATAAATATTTGAAATTTTGTATATTCTGATCCAGGGTTTCGAACCGTTAAGCATAACGGTTCGGTTTGTTCCGGTTTTTAGTTTAAAATTTTATAAAGGTTTTGTTCCATTTCGGTTTTTTAAAAAAAAATTCATATCGGTTCGGTTTATAATTTATAACGGTTCATTTCGGTTTGTTCCGGTTTTTATAAATTTGATTTTAAAAAAAATTAATCATTAACCATGTATATGTATATATTAATTTTAGAGAATAATCTTTTCAATTTCTAATTTAATTTAACCATGATAATCTAATAGATATTTTTATTAAACTTAGTAAATATAAATTAGACAAATTAATTTTTTTTATTTCATAAATAAATAAGATAAAAACAAACATGTGTAAATACAATGATGAATAAAATAACACATAAATATAATAAAAGGTATACTATTTATGTTTAAAAAGAGAATTAGAACGGATTACTAAAAAAAATTTTCTAATATTTCAGGATTTAATTTAGTTCTCTGCGCAGAGAGTATAAACTTAAGGCTAGAAAATGCTCTTTCTACGGATACCTGCATAGCTGGAACTGCTAGCATATTTATAGCTAACTTATAAAGTTCTGGAATACTATTCTTTTCATTTCCCAATTATTCAAAAGATTAGTATCTTTTTCTAATCTCTCTATATTATCAAATGACCGAATTATATATTCTATTTCTATACATTTATTATAATTTTCTATGCCCTGAGAATTATTCTTATTAAGACTTTTATGCGACTTTAATAAATTTTCAAAATCATCATCTAAATTATCTTTCGAATGCGAACACGTAGGTATAGTATTTAGAATTTCAATATTCTGATTATTTAGACTTTGTATCAAGTTCCAAGTTTTACAAAGATGTTTTCTGGCGGTCTCTCTTTCTTCAAATGTTAAAAATATTATTTTAATAATAAATAATTTATAATGACTTAAATGAATATTAGAATTCTGAATTTAAAAAAAACAATATGATTGTAAATAAAAAATTATCATATCATTAAAATATTGCTGATCATTTTATTTATTGTCATTTAAATTCTATGATCCAAGTTTTTATAATGAGATAAAAAATAAACCATATAATATAAAAATGAATGTAAAAAGTACTTGATTTCTATTAGATGTTAGTTATTAATAGTAGATTTATTTAATTTTTTCCTAAATTATTAGCAAGTATTATTATAAAAGCTTATTTATAACTTATATATATAAACTTGTTAATTTAGCCAAGAATAATTATGTGTGATTTTAAGTATCTTATCTAATTAACAGATAATTAGCCTAATCTCTAATAAAATAAGTATTTAAAGAAAAAAACATAAACTTGGTATTAATTGATATATAATGTTGATAGTATAAAAATATTTAATTTAAAAGAAATCACCAATTTAAAAACTTCCCCCAAGGAAAATTAAAATTTAAAATTAATTATTTTTTAAAACTGAACCGGTTTAACCGGTTAAAAATATTTATAACGGTTCGGTTCGCTCTTTTTATATTTTCTTTATAACGGTTCGGTTAAGGTTACGGTTTAGAAAATCATAACGGTTCATTCCGGTTTGGCGGTTCGGTTCAGTTCGGTTCGAAACCCTGTTCTGATCAGAGGCATAACACAAAACTCGAGGCCTCCCTACAAAAACAAAAATATTTTTATGGCTCCTGTATATTGTATTTATATATATTTACAAAGAATATTATTCTAGCGCTGCTCGCGTCTTAATTTGTTTGTCGGCATCACTGTTATTAAAGGCTACGTTTAAAAGTATCGCTATTTTACAAAAAAAAGTAGCGGAATATTTCCGCGCTGCTCACGCCTTAATTGTCGGCATCAGTGTTGTTAAAGACTGCCTTTAAAAGTATCGCGCTATAGCTATTTTGCAAAAAAAAGTAGCGCAATACTTTTACGCTACTTTAGAATTTTTTTAAAATATTTTTTACCTATCTATTTACAAGAAAAATATGATAAAATTTTAAATATATATTTCTTTTATTGCATTTCAATAATAACATTTCTATACGCATCCTCTCTAGAGCGGCGATCAGGAAGTATAAACTTTGCCGTACTAAATAAACGTTCAACTAGCACTTAAGGGCAATACAGTAATAAATAATATACATATTTTATATATATATAATCATTGAAAATGTTAATTCATTTTTAGATTTAAAAAATAGATCTAGAGGATGATCAATAGTATAATATTTCAAAAAATTATCTATAGTAGACGACGTTTTTGATCTAGCTAAGGTATCGTAATTTGGCTTGGTTGTATTTAATGTTAACATAAAACTATCAAGTTACCATTTGGATTCAGTCAAATTAATATATGGCCAATTCAACTTGAAACTATCATTTATATTTGAAAATCTAATTTATATAAAATGATTGTATTTATTGTAAAAGAAGAATCAAAATTTAAGAAATGATTAGTTATTGAGTTAAAATAGATTTATCTCAGATATCAGCATCTTCATTCTATATTTATGTAACATTTAATGAAATGTTAAAATTGCTTGATAAATAAATATTTGAAAAATAAAATTATGCTACACATTATTATTTGCGAATTTTATATGCTATATTTTAATATTATAGATTGTGTTGTAAATTAAGCTAATTAAATTATGGCTAGTCGATCAATAAATCATTATTTAATCATAGATAAAGATATTATAAATTAACCATTTTATATGGTTATATATATAAAATAATAATTATCAAAAATAGAGTTTTTTACCTTTTCTCAAGGCTTTCATAGATTTTCCAGGGATTGGCAAAATATTAGATAAGCCTTTTAGCTTGGTAATTAAGATACTCAGCGTTGGTACACAATATCCCATGCTTATATTATCCTGACCTTCCAAGATAAATTGATGCTGCAACATATTGCATAACCTAGGACCTTAAAATATAAAATGATTAAATATAATATGAAATTTATATTATTTAGAAATACCTCCGTATATTCTTTAATGAAAGTATACTCCTCATTTCCACTGGATTCCTACTTGATCAGATATATAATCCATTTCTAATCTTTTCTCACCCAGAAACAATGCTAATAGTTTCATAGCATCGTAAACACTATTCCATCTCTTAGTGTTGGGTGTTAATAAATAACAACCTTATTTTTTTGAAAACTTCTCACACCCTAGATGCTTTATGCTGTTTATTCCAAAGCTTGGCATTTAAAAAATGTGGATCTTGACACTCTTTTAAAATCCTCATTCATTAAATCTCCTTCAGCATCCATGTAGCTATTAAATTTAAATTGTCATAGGAACAACTATGATGGCTAGGCAATATAGAAGAGTTAATTGATCATCTTATATAATTAGGGACATGTAACGGAACCGGAACTGTCCTAAAAATATATATAAATTTCTTATTTATTTCTATAATTAAAAAATAAAATTTTTTAATTCGTCTGATAGTTGATATATTAAGTTCTTTTATAATTTTTTTAATAATCATTAATCACATTAAACTATATAATACTAGCAAAGTAATAAAAATTAGAACAAGTAGTAGATTAAAAAGAGGGAAAACATTTTTATCAAATTTAAATTTAACTATTTTTTTCTATAAAATTAAATTTTTCTTATTAAATAGATTTTTAAATGGACAATTTTATTTTTGATAATAATAAAAAAAATCATCCATACCTAGGTAAGTGTTGAACGTTGTTTTCGACACTCAAATTTATACTAACACCATAAAAAAATATAAGTTATAATCTTTTAGATAATATATTATTGCCTCGATGTAATAATTGATTAATTTAGTGATTAAATAAAGATTAATTAGAATGTGTAGATCTATATTTTAGATATTTCTCGCTTAACGTTCCGAAAGCTGGAATGAAGCCTGGACAATAATTTTTTGACCAGAACGGAAAGGCAAAAATGCCTTTCTTCCGGGTCCCTGCTTATAATTGATTAGAAATTTTATTATATATTTATGTAAAAATTAAATATAAAATAATTTAAAACCTTCTAGAATCTCATGAACATCAATTATTTCAACTTCCGTTTCCATGCCTATATAAACCACAGAGTGCTATAACAAGTTCGCTAATAAAGCCCTATTATTACTATTATTTTCAATGATCATATGGGATGAAGGCAGTGGCTTAACTTTAGATAGAGTCTAAAACTTTTTATTATACACTATATTCGTTAAAATTTATCTATTATGAGTAGATCTAGAGTATATTATCTGGTGATATATGCAAATCCAATTGTTATTCCTACCGGCCGATGAAAACTAACCTCATTGAAATCTTCCTGTTTATAATGACATGAAATAAAAAGATTTCTTCAATCAATATGCATCATCATCTTACCGGTGATAATACAGCAGTATAATTTTATTAATCTACTTTTGTTGGGGGGTGGTAAAATATTGGTATATATTTCTGCCATTTGGTATTCAGCTGAACTTACAAAATGTGTTTTCCCAGATATTACTTTATATTTTACCTCTTATTGATCTCTAAACGAGATTGTTATCTTATAAATAACACGGCTTATTGTCTTGAAAGAATTCAAATACAAAAAATTAATTGAAAGGTAAGCGATAATTTGATTCCCAAAAAATTTTTTAAGTTACCATCCACACATTCACGCAATCTTAGGTCTATAAAAAAGGCGAATATGCATTGCTTAATCCTAGATAAATTTATTTATTTTTGAATAAAGTTTAAATAATAAATTTTTTTTAAAATAATATATAAATTAATAAGAACAAATGTTGATATGACCGAAGTCAACTAACAAATCGGGTTCGAGCAGCCGATAAATAATTCAATGATGATTATTTTAATAGGTCTATTTTTTTATATTTTAAAGAAGACCTCTCAGAAATCTCTATAAAAATTTAGAGTGACATGCCAAAAACCGATATTTATATTTTGGCTATCATTTTTCTTTATAAAAAAATATCTCAAAAAGTATTAAAGCTCTCTTTTCACTATTATCCTTTTTTATATAGCTAATTTTTAGGATATTGTGAGGCATGCAAATTTCTTATTGGGACACATTTTTTAGTTATGAGAATCGAAACATAATTAAAGATGATTATTTAAAGTCACCTACCTAGAAATGCAATCCTATTTGATTATAATAATATCTCAAGCAAAATTTTGTGAACTGCGATTGGTTGTCTACTTGGAAGACCTCAAATAATAAAAAATATTCTCGATTTTTGTTGGTTAGAATATTTCGAAAAAATATTAAAAACCGATAACTTTCTTTTTTACAAACATAAAAAATTACACTATTTAAAAAAAAAATCGCAATACTCTATAATTTATCTTCTCTTCTTTTTTTTTCGTCGAATTTCCCTTAGGGGAAAAATATTATGACAATCATTTTGTTTAGGTTTTGGATTATATTTTATATTATCCACACGGAAAGCTAGTTTTTTTATTAATAATATAAATGATTATTGGACTAGTTTCGGACCTTTTATTTAATCCTTTTTTATTATATAGAATGAAAGATCTTGGTTGTAGATCCTCAATTCAGTTTTTCAATTTAAAAATAACTAAGGTATATTATTATTATATCGGCTTGCTTCGGTGTGAATCTTCTTGTTTCCGTTAATGGAGGTCAGTTTCCTCTATATATTTTCCTATATCCCCAGCATCGCCAATGACGAGACTGCTTTCTAGAATCATTATTCGGGTCCAGCATGGACTTCCCAATGCTTTTATAATATATTGTTTTTGGGGATTTTTATATATAAGTTCTTGCCTATTTTCTAAAAATGTTAATTTGGATCTGACTGAATATAGTTTTTTTTGAACAAAAGTTATTGCTTAATGTTGTACCTGGAAAAATAGGTCTTAATAGTGCTTTAGTTGGGTCCATTCTATCATGCATATTATAAAATGTCTTACTCCTGGTCTCTATTCCTGAGAAGCATCTCTACACATCTTCTCTGCCTTTTAGTTTAGCATCTCCAAACCACCTCCACTAGAATCAAATGATTAATGATCTCATTTTTCTCTCTCTCCATTTCTCACCATATAATATATATTACAAAGTTTTCATTTTAAAATCCATAATATTACAAAAGGAAGGATTAAATTTATTTGGTTCAGGAATCCATTTGGATAGCTTTTGTAAAAATCTGTCATAGCTGTGTTGACGTCGAATATTTTTTTTGCATGTTCTAAATGTTGTGTATTAGTGAAAAATTTGTCGTATTATTATTATATTATAAATTTATATAATATATCTAACAACTAGGAATGTTGAATTTGTAGAATTTATTATTCTACATTATTAAATGTATGAATGCAAAATTCTTCTTTAGGTCTATTTATTTAAAAAAACATCAAAATGTTATATTTCTCCCCATATGATCTCATAATTACGAATATAAAATCTTAAAGGG
Source organism: Gordionus sp. m RMFG-2023 (assembly GCF_954871325.1). Lineage (NCBI taxonomy): Eukaryota > Metazoa > Nematomorpha > Gordioida > Chordodea > Parachordodidae > Gordionus > Gordionus sp. m RMFG-2023. The sequence goes on from NC_088776.1 coordinate 46,303,657, forward strand.
GTTGATAGTGGACCAAACTATCGAAAAGGTATCGTTTTGCGCTCCTGACCGGAATTATGACAGAGGATTTTCATACATTTGTCGAGATGGCACTACCCGCAGGTGGATGTGCCACGGGTTTTTAGCACTCAAATATTCGGTTAGTCCTTTTTTATATTTTTTTAAATCAATATTATTTTTATGATTATTATTTTCTAAAGTTCGGTTTGCGATTTTTGGGGCTCTATATTTAACCCAGGACCGATTACGACATTATTTAGATATTATTAGCAGGGTTGTGCATTTGACCGGTCAAATACGTTTCGGTCAATTGACCGATATTTGACCGGTCAAATATGGTCAAATACGGTCAAATTCAAATATATGTTTTTTTAAAGTTAATATTAACTTTATTTTGAATATAATAGTAAAATAAAATCTATAAAATTAATTTTTTAAATTCATTGTCATTCAATAACTAACGTGTAGCTATTGTAGCGGAGTTCTTGTTCTGATTCATTTTCAATATTATCATTTTCTTTAATATTTTTTAATCAATTTTCCTGATGTCTTAGATCTTCAATCGATTTCCATTTTCATAAGAATATTAACCCTAATCGACCTATTTCTTTCTAAAGAAGAAGTAGAACTAGGAATTGTTAGTCTCTTAATGGGCAGGGTGGACAAAGTTTAATCTATTAACTAGAGGTCGGAATTGATTGTTTCTGGAAATTACTACTTTCCGCATAATTTGCTATATTAAACATGCTGTTTTTGCTTCTGAAATTAATTATATCACTTAAAATATTTTGGTCATCACTACCTTGTAAAAGAGCTAATTCTTGAATTATATCACATACTTGTGAGCTCTCCTCTTGATATTGTGAACACAAAAAATAAGCAAACATTGTGATCACATGTATTTACATCTTTTTTCCCTTTTTTAAACATATTTTCAATTTATTCTTCCTTTAAATTTTTTAGAGTATTTGACCGTATTTGACAGGTCAAATACTCCTCCGGTCAATTGACCCGTCAATTGACTGAATTTGACTGGTCAATTGACCGACTTGCCAACCCTGATTATTAGGCAATAAAGAGTGTAACAGTTTCGATTTAGGGGTCATATAACCCCGGTTTGGAATACGAAATCATTCAATAATTTAATCATAAATTTGAAAATGAATATTAAATTTTAATTTATTTATTATTTCGTTTTATAAAAAAAAAGAAAAATATAGTTTTAAAATCAAAGATTAAGATTATACAGTTCATTTTTCTGTTTCCTGGTTCCTAATTTTTTTTAAAATGATTTATAATATTTAGTCACTAAATAAAAGACTTATTTAAAAAAAATATTAAATTTGAGGGGAGTTTTGCTATTATATTTTTATTAAATTATTTTTATATCCTTTTTTTTTAAAAAATAGAAAAATGGTATATTCAGAAAACGTACACATGTTAAAGTAACAATTTTACAAAAAAGGGCAATAGCTTAATTTTTTGCCACCCTACTTTTAACACTTTATTCATATAAATTATGGACTAACGCTAAAAAAAATTAAATAATTTTACAAAATTACTAAAACCAGTTTTTTTTATACAAACGCACCAATAATTATATATCTATCGCACTTTGCAATTACTCACGAATCACTGCCTAAGCCTAACTCACAAATATTCATTATTTTATTTTTACATGCTCAACATATGCTCAGATCTGATCCAGTTCCGTCCCTCTCGACTTGGAACTAAATTTTGAGGCATCGTCGAACCGGTCTGATTTCAATTTTTTTTAAAAATATGAATTGCATTATGATCACGCTTGCTTTGTTCTAGAAACTATAAATATTATTTATTAAACATTTTAGAAATTTTGTAATGGTTCTTCAATCACATACACATATGAACACTAGATTTCACAATATAATTTGAATATATTAAAAATGAAATATATACCGTCGGCTGAATATTATAGTGTTCTATACCCATCTTTTAAAATTGTTCAGGAGAGCACTTTAAAAAAATATATTTCTTGTATTTAAGTAGGGCTGTGCCGATATAAAATATTAGATCGGTACGGATATTTAGCGTTGATCGGGCCAATATTTTTTAAAAAAACTGATCCGATATTTTGTATTGTTATTTAATCATATATTAATATAATTTTTTATTTTATAAATAGTTTTATAATAATAAATTAATGAAAGGAACTAAAATACAATTTGTTGTAATGTAAAATAGTTAAAAATTTTACACTATTTTTTGTTAAATTATCTGCAACATATCTAACGAGTCAAATTTAGCTATTAAACTGTCCGATTTATCCAATTTTTAAAAACGTTTTACTCCAAATTTTGACCAAAAGTAAATTACTCAAGCATATTGATTTTGCCCACAAATGGTAAAAAGATTTGGACTTCTATTGGTGAAATTTCAAGGCTTAAGTATTAATATTTTGGCTGAAATTTTGATTTAGCCATTTTTAAAAATCGGCTAAATGGAGCTGTTTAGCAATACTGCATTCACCCATCCATGGCATATTATTAACTTTTGGAGAACAAAAATAAAATACACTTAATCATTCTTGAAAGTTAGTTTTTTTTTAAATAAAAAAATAATGATATTTTTATGGCATTGAAGATAAATGGTTAATAAAAATCAATTAAAATGCGGATTGTTAAAAGTTTGTGAATTTGCACAGCCCTATATTTTAGATAGAAGATCACAATGCAATAATACATATAAAGATCATTCTAAATTATATTTTAACATGTTTATTGTGGATATATAAGAAAAAAGTACTGAAGAACTTATTTATAAATAAAATAAAGCATTTTGCAAAAAAATATGGTTTATGTTAGGTTATTTATAACATTTCTCTTATGTAAACTAAATAATTTAAATGTAGTGCCAAAATAATGTAATCAAATTCTCGGACAAGGCTAATCTGACTCTCCATTAAAATTTTTATTGAACTCTCTATTATATTTGACCATAAAACCGATGAATAGAACTCTAATCTCATAGTAAAAACATTATATTCCTGTTCATTAAGAATGACAAAATAAAATTTCCTTTTTGAAAATAAAAAAATTGTATAATATAATTTCGGACTCGATATTATATGATTTGCTTATTTTCGTTTTTTTTATTTCAATCTTTAGTAAATAAATTAATTTTAATAATCAAAAGAATTCTCAAGGGTATTTAATAGTTTTTTTAAATCTTTTTTTTAGAATTGACTATACTTGGAAAAAAATATGTTTTGAACTTATCACATAATACTTTTTATATATTATCTGTTACAAAGTCAATTATTGGCAAAAATTATTATATGAAAGGGGTTTCCTATTTGTGGCTATAAAATCAATTTATTGGTATCAAGATTGTAATTGTGGTAGGTCTTCTTATTTCTTAATATATTAAACTAAAAATTTATAGATGGGATTGCAAGATTTGCAACTCTTCTACCAGCTCAATTAAAGCTTTACCTAGCCTTCAAATTAAATAATATTAAAAGAAAAAGAATTTAATAAAAACTATAATTATTTAAAATGAAAATACCCTTAATATTATTTTTTAAAAATTGGTACTCCCGTAGTTTCTAGGTATTCTTAATAGTTCATGACTAGACTCAAGGAAATCCACACTATGTTTTTCAATTAGGGTTATCTACTTATAGCAAGTTCGCCCCCGTTATTATCGTTCATATGATTTATGATCACATTAAAGATTCAAGAAAAATCGAAAAGGAGTTTTAAAAGGGAATTTAATACATATAATAAAGTATAAAAAAATGGGGTAGGAAATACTTGTCAAAATAAAATTCTACTCTATCTTCACTCATTCTTTTACTTTTTTTCTTTTTTTAAAGGGGGAACGGCTTAGCCACGCGGTAGGCTGCGCGTTTGCGGCATGTCTAGAGCGCAAACAAGCTCGCGATACACAGTGTGGGGTGGCTGTTAAATATGACGGGTCTAACAAGACCGCCTTCACAAGGTTCGGATCTTTTGCTAGGGACGAAAAACGCGAAAATATTATTGGTAAAATTTTTAGAAAATTGAATATGAAAGTATATCAATGATAATGTTTTAAAGTTATTCGAAACATTTATTTTTGTTATTTTAATGGAAAGAGTTTGTAGCGATAAGAATATTGAGTTAATTTTATGGCCCTCACATTGGATTATGTTAAGGATTTTGAGAAGTGATTTTATTTCTGGTTTTATATAGGAAAATGGTGATAGGATATTTTGTAAAGATGTATATAGTATAATTAATATCATAGCTAACAAAATACTTTAATATTAATTTAGGTAACGGCATTGGCAGAAATTATGTCAATGGAAATTCCGGATCTTTGATGAACGGTGCGCTTTATTTTGGGATTTTAACAACAAATTAATTTAATAATTTCTTCTTGTGCTAATAATACTCTTATTTGATATTATTTTAAAATCTAGATTTAAAAAACTATGATTTATAAAATTCTAACCCATTGAGCTAAATGAAGTATTATTTTATTCTTCCAGAAATGATCAAATTAATTAAAATAATTGCTACGAATGGAACCCTTTTTTTTAAAAAAAATTGAGTTCAGATTCTCATGTCACAGTCTGAAAATATGTTTGGTAGGGGTTTACAAAAAATGCCCATTACCCAGGTTCGGCTTGAAATCCTGTTTATTATCTTATTCCCTTTCAATATTAAAATAATTTATTTACTTTTTTGTACTTAAATTGAGTTATTTATTATTTAATCGATACAATATGTTATTGGTAAAAGGCGATTCATTATTATGTATTACTAACAAATTCCCTCCAAAGATAGTTGATCAGAAATTTTTTCATTTATAGATGACTAATGCTTCTGCAAATCCTTTACTAACATAAAAATGACAAAATAGAAATTTTAAATGAAAGCATAGTTAAAAAGATTAATAAAATAAAAAAATACACATAGTTATGTTATATTTTTTTTAAATCAAAAACATGTTCTGGTAAATTTGAATTTACGTGGCTAAAAATTTTATCTATCGCTTTTATTTATAGTAATAAAAAAGGTTAACGATGCTTACTAGCAAGTGAATGAATGGAGATATTCTAAATACCAACCAAAATTTATTAAAATGTAATAAATAAAACCCTTATTATTTAATATATTATAACGGAATCACGTGGTCGAGTCCGGCCTTCTATATATCATCCCCCAAAGGATGGAATCACCAAGTTAGATTAAGAGAAAAAAAGCATGCCATTCCCGGGATTCGAACCCACGACCATGGGATCAGTAAGCGAAGCTCTTGTCTACTAGGCCATAGAGGCTTTCCAAAAATCACTTCAAACATATATTATAAATATATTTGGTAGTGCCTATCCAAATGAAAAATAAACAAAATTCAAATTTTATAGGTAGTACCTTAAGGTAGTAAGCATCATTAACCAATAAAAAACGCTGGTATTACAGGAAATTGTCATCTTTCCAAAAATAATCATAGCCGCTAGGAGTGAAAAAGTTTGGGAATGCAAAAACTCGATATGGTAGTTAATATAATCATCAGGGGAATTGGAAACGATGGAATCAGGGCTAAGATGCTGATACACTTAACCTAAAAGATAATATACAGAATGCTAGTAAACCTTTGGGCATCGTAATCGTAAGCAATTTACATGCTTCTTCATTTATAGGTAGTTGTAAATAAGTTTAAGAAAAATCTACCTTCTAAAAATACTTTCTTTCTTTTAAATTCGATAACATTTCATCTATCCTATGAAGTATACTTAATCTCTACTACACAAGAATTCAGAGTCACGCTAAAGTCCGTACATAAACGCAATTTAACATTGGATTTTTTGCACTGGGACCAATAGGATTGTCCAATCACTTATCAATGGAAAATATAATTGCGTCCAATAACCTTCAATCTAATTCCAATTCGATTTCATCCTTCCATTCAAAAGGAACCCTGAGCACGTCGCAAAATTTTCTACTGGTTCTTCTCATGACTTTTCTCCCATACCATTTTTCTATATTTTTTATATTTCTCCCATACCATTTTTCTATATTTTTTATATTCCTTGCATTAAACCTTTAATTCTGTTGGACAACTGTTTTATATCAAATCATTATTTACAATATTATTTTTTATAATATACACGTTTGGGCCTTGCCTACTTTTGCAGATCTCTAATTAACGGTGCCTAAAATATCTTCCTGTTTTTCATGACCTTCAATAGTCAATGAATGCCCCCCCCCCCGAATTTATATACTGATTTCTCTTTATTCTCATTTTTAATAGTAGCCTTATATCCAGGCAAGTACAACTACTACTGTCCCTATGCTATTTTTTGTTAAATTATCATATTTTGAGACTTTAACCTTTAACATATTCATGAGAAATTAATTACTATTTTAATTAAAATTTTTTAACTATTATTAACGTTAAAATATATCCAACAATTAACACTGTTATTAATGATAAAATACTAATATACATTATTTTTCTTTACAGACAATATTTTTCTCTGAGTGAGCCATTTTTAAAAATCGGCTCAAATCAAGCCGTTTAACAACATTACTTTTATAACATTTTTCTGGAATTCTATTTATTTTTTAAATTTGTGGCCTTTTTTATAATCCTATTTTAGTTTTTACAAAGGTTCCGGCACCATTTTATCGGAACTCTTATATATAGATCTTATTTAATTTTTTTCACCTAACCTTTTTTATATTCTTATATTACTTATATGCTTCATTTATATTTATCTATTTTTTTTCTTTGTTTGCTAAAATTTCTTTTAATTTTTTACGTATTAAAATATATGTGTATCAATATTAAAAATTCATAATAAAAAAATAACACCATAAACATAATGTTTTATAAAAAAAATATATTACAATATCCATTAAAATTTCAACATGAAAAAAAGGAAAATGTACGATTACGACAATATTATATTCTATTTACATTTTTATACCCTAAATTGATGATTAAACTAAATCAATATGATATGTTTTTCCGAAAAAATATTTTATTCATTTTGCTTCTCGTAAAATAAATCGTTGATACACTTTTAGGCAACGATCTCAATATAATAATTCACTAAATTTCATAAATAAAGGTTCTACTCATGATGGAACCGAACTTCCATTTTCCCTAATCTCGGACGAAACACGAAAATCGGCTCGACAAAGACCCAAAGTCAAATTGGAATTACTCAGGCAAGCTTCGTTTCGATGTCCACAATTATCGTCCAATAAAACCTGCTCTCCTTTTAAAAAACAACTATCGTTAAGGCTAAATGAGATGCCATCCAGCTTACAACATAATGCTCAGCAAAAGAGCTATGGATTCCATTTCAATATTTTAAATAACAATAAAACTAATAGTCATATTTTGGACGAATCGCTTTTGGGTAGTGACGAGCTGGGAAAAATCAACGAAGAAATTAAAATAGCAGAAGACGCAGAGAGTGACGATATAAAATTCCTGTGCCGGCAGATAACTCAAAATTTTTCTACCCTTCCTTCTTTCGTCACCCCTCCTTTATCTACTACGACCTTCGATTCCGCGTTTAATAATAATTACGATACAGATTATCTTAAAGTCAATAACCATAATACAAATGGCTGCATATTAGATTCGCTCATCCCTTTTCCCACCTATTCAGAAGAAAATAGCGATGATAATAAGAGATTGGTCGGCGATTTTAAACGAAGAAACCATGGTAGCTTCAGCCACAATGGCCAAATAATAGGTTATGACATGCTTGACAGTGATGTGACTAACAATGGTATAATAGAATCGGAAAGGACATTTACAAATAGAAAATCTATCGAAAAAGGTTGCTGATTTAAATTTATGCTTGGGAAAAATTACCTACTTTTTATACTTTCTCATAGTATCTTGAATGGTTAAATATTAATTGGTTTTAAAATTACTCAAATTGCCGTGTTTTTTCGTTTCTTCAGATCTCAGTGAAGGCCTCCTTTTCCTTCTTATATGTTTTTTTAAAAAATTATAGCATAGTATTTATATTTGTAATCTTATAAATTGTTTACATTTCAAAAAAATAATTTCAGCAGCCACGAACAATCCCTTTCTGGAATCTCATAAAATTTTGCAAATATCCGAATCATCTCAATATAAATCGAATCAAAAAGAAAGACGTAATCTTTTTTAAGAGGAAATTGTTTTTATTTAGGAATAAATAATCTAGAAAATTTTCTTAAAAAATAAGATTTATTTATATTTATTATCTGAAAAAAAAGTTTTAGATTACAAAGATTTAACCTCCCAAAATCCTGGCAAATATAATTACCCGCCATTCCAAATGACACGACAAAATACCAATCCGTTCTTACACAATTTAAATAATTCATAAATTTACCTTTACAGATGATGCGACTTAAAATGGTTGATAGTTTGTATTTTTTTAACAGTATAAACGTAATATTTTACATAAAAGAATTCAAACGCATTTTTGTTTTATTTAAATAATCTATTTTTTTTAAACTCGTAAGCAAAAAACGTTAAAATCGACAAATATTGTAAATTATACGATTTCTGGGTTCCGAAATTTTTTTTTAAAAAGCCAGAAGCCAGCCTACTTGTATTAAGGTTATATAAATAATGTAAAAAAAAGTAAATTATAATATTTAATACATTCCATCTTAAAAATGATTATAATCTTTTTAAAACTTGCATTAATTATAAATTTGTAACAATATATTTTTTGAATTATTTACTATATTTTTTTTAATCTGTTTTTAAACTTATAATAATGCATTATTTTAAAATATTAAGATCGACTTTGAATTTTTATATTTATTCGCATAATATTTTTTTAAAAAAAAATAAGAAAGTAATTTAGGAATTTTTTATTGTTTTTTTTTCCTGAAAATATTAAATTTAGTTTGATTAAATTATATTTTTTGAATAAGCTTTTATCATACTATAATTAATTGATATATAACTAGAAGTAAAATTTGTATAATAAATTGTAACGAAATTTTGGATGAATTTTTTTATTACTAATTCTTTTTTAAAAAAACGCGCAAATTCATAATTTATATATGGTCCAATTTCAATTTACAAATAACCGAATCATTTTGGTAAAAATTGTATTTTTTTGGTAATTTTAATATATATACATTTTTTATATTCTTCAACTATAAACTTTTTAAAATTATTTATTGGATATTGTATTATTTATGAAGTATAACGTAATACATTGAAGATTGATATTAAAAGTTTACCCCAAATCTTACCTAGTTACATAACTTAATCACCTTAAACTAGTAGTTACTTTAATTTTTTCAAAATAATATAATTAAATACGACTTAATACACTAAATAAAAGCAGTTTATTAAAAAAATAATCATAGTCTTAGAAATTTTTATTGCTGTAGAATAATCTTACCTCTAAATATGAAAAAATTATTCCATTTACGTCAAAACTCTATTTAGCTGTTAAAGATTTCCCAGCTGAAATTGTTCTCTAGACCAAGATAATTAATGCTTATTATTATCATCTGACATTTCGAATATTTCTTTCATAAATTTGCAATATAAGTTGAATATAATTAATTAGAAGCATACAATGGTGGAAATTCATTATATATTGTCGCTGTATTAAATTTCTTAATTTTTAAATCAGCTCATAAAATTTTAAACAATTTTACTATCACAAAATTTTCAATATGATTGTTTATTTCAAAATTTAAAAAAATTAGACAACACTTTTTAAGATATAATAAAATAAGTAATTTAAATATAAATAGTTAAAATTCTTCAAAAAAAAGGTAATGATTTTCATTAACAATATAAATAATTTTAAAATGTGATATTTGACCAGGGGCGGACTGGCCATAAGACCCGGTGGGCATTTTGCCCACGAGGCCGCGAGAAAATGTCGATTTTTGAGGCCGATTAGAAAAAAAATATTATGTTTACATTATTATCTCTTATCATTTATTTATTTTTAATGATCTCTATGATTTGAATATCACATTTCTTGAGAATTGTCATCTCGTTTACTTTATTTTAATGCATATTATATCAAAAACATCGCTTGATGCTACACATCACCATGTTCTTTTCTTTGTTTTTTTTTTCAAATGAAGTGAAAACGCGTTTGAGGGGTGAAAGCTAAGTTTTGATTAATTTATTATATTATATTTTTATACATTGATTTATTGTAGAAATAATATAGCCAACATTTCTTGTTCTAAATTCATTGAAATAAAATAAAATCCAGGTCGGTGAATCAGATAAAAGGGTAGATGCTTGGGTGAAACAGAATAATTCATCTGGCCAAAATAAGTTGAGAAGGGTGCAAAAAAATAGGTGAGATAAAGTGGGGGCACGTGAAAAAGCCCTTAGATGGATATATGGTAAAGAGAGCTTGCTCCCAATAACGATAAAGGCACTTCAATTTATAATAGATAATAAATAATATAAGTAAACTTGATAATTTATGTAAATTTAAGACTCTAAGAACAGCTATAATATATTTGCAAATTTTTAAAATAATGGGGCCACTGTCATATCCTTCAAACTAAAAAATTAGGTACTTTGTCAGCATGGAAAATGAAAGAAGATGCTAATAAAGCAATAAAATGGCTGCTAATTTAAATGAAACATTTATATTTATAGCTCCAGGAGAGTATCTGAGTAAAAAATGTTCTGTAAAAAAATTGAATAGGATCAGCGAAGAGAATATATAGTGACAAATGCCAAGATGAACGTCCTCAAGAATCGATTGAGCTTTATAGGTTCGAACTATTTTGTCCTATAATTGATCAAATTATAAAAAGCTTGTCGGAACTACTTTCTGCGAATTGAAAGCTTATCTAGAATGTGCAATATTTGCATCCAAGACATTTTGATGAATAAATAGCAAAGGTATTTCTGAAAAGGCCTTGGAAAAACTGGCACAATTGGCATATATATTGAGTGTTAAATTTCATAACGAATTATGTTCATTTGCCAGTGTATTCAAAGATTTGGTAGCAGAATTAAATGAAACGGACGATGATATCGCATGTACAAGTGAGGAGTCAAATAAAGAAGATTGAATATTACAATATAATAAATCAGAGTGTGATTATAAATGTAACAAGTGTTTAATATGCGTGTATGAAATTCTTAAAAGTTACAATATGCATACAAGTGACACTAATTTATTTTTGGCATAATGAATACATATTAACTTTATCATTTACGCAGGTTTGCGAGAAAGCATTTAATAAATTAAAAATAAGCTGAGAGCTAATATTGACCAAGAAAAATTAGAAGCGTTTTTAATGATGTCAGTTGAACGAGAACTATTAGCGTAGATTTAACCAGAAGATATTCCTGTATATTTGCACAAAGGTTCAAAGTTAATGAGATTTATTAACGTAAAAATTATATATTTTTTTAATTCTTTTATTAGAATCTTATTAATATTATTTACAATATGATCAGTGCCTGATTTTATAAAAGTGCAGCAATTTTATTCTCTTTAATATTGTATAACTGCAATAATTTTATATTTATAATTAATTGATTTAATATATTGAGTATGCATTTTTTTAATATTTAACATGTGATGTATGATTTGATTTTATAGTGCAATATCGTTGTAAATTTAATATAAAATATATATTTTCAATAAATATTATTTTATATAGGTAATGAATATGATTTTAGATGTGCATTTTTTTTAAAATAAAATATATGATTATCGTATACTATTCTTTTTTTTTTACTAAAAATGTAAAACGTTTGAACTTATTTTCAAAAAATAAAAAGTAAATCATGTAGATTAAAGAAGCCATTTAAAGAAACCCGGGCAAAGGCGGACTGAAGCCCGCAAAATGGAGGTATGGGGGCGAATGCCTCATATAAATGAGGCCTCTATAAAAAATGCCCAAGAGGCCGTAGCGTCGCCAGTCCACCCCTATATTTGATATAACATCTCATTTATAAGAATGGTTTAAATTCTTAGTAACTTATTATTTAGATCAAGCTCTTAAATTTTTGCCTGAATATTAATCAAAGCTGTTATCATGTGTTACAGAATCCACTGTGATATATTTTGTTTGAAATTAATTATATACATTCTTGTGACTCAATTAGATCTTTTAATTTTTTAGCTAAATTTACAGCATCTTTATAAGCAAACACTTCATTATTTCGATATTCATGAGTGTTTTTCATAATTTCAATAATATATGATAGGCATGAACAAAGGCTTTTGTAAAGTTGACTAAATAGATAATATGCCCAATCTCTGAATTATTGCAGAAATCTTTTATTTTAAATTAATTAAAAAATGTTGCTGAAGTCTGCTCCAAAATAAATTTTGTTTGGAGTGTATGGATTCAAATCATTCATAATATCATATTGTTTGAAAGATTTTTTAATTCATTGCTACCATAAAAAACGAATTATAGATTTATCCTTAACTATTTTAATGAGTTCATAGTAAATCTAAAAACACAGGTGGTATTTTCTGCTTACTCATCAGTTTTTCAAGACTTGAGGCTATGTTGTTTTATTTTTAAAATTTATTTCTGTTTATCCCATGCTAAGCTGATTTTGACTAGGACAACCTATTTTGGTTTGCTTTGTATAGATTAAATAAATGTTTTGGTGAGGAAATTGTCACAAAGATGCTTTACCTACTCAAACCTAAGTGTTTCATTTTTAAAAAAATCCTAATGATGATAAAAATACATAAATATTTTGTTTTAATTAAAAAAAAATTAATTGCATAGATATAACTTTCAGTCACATCATTCAATACCAAATTTAAAGAATGGCGTGCATAAGCAAAAAAATATGTGGATTTTTAACAAAATTATAACTTTGCACTTTAGTGTTTACCTTCATATTTGGATCCTTGCCCTCAGAAATGGTTCGAGGGAATTTCTAACTATTCAATGGTGTTAGAATTTTTCCTAGTCTTAAATCAGTGGAATCATTAAATATGAATGGGCTTGAGAAATATTTGTAAAACTTATAATGGGCTTGAGCCGGACTTGGTATATTTTTTTTAACATTAAATATTTTTTTACTGTGGGCCTGGGCTGGGCTTGGTCAAAAAATTAAGGCCCATGAAGGTCTCTGCTTTGTACTTTAGAACAACAAAAAAGACCCAATAGGGTAAAACATCTTAATAGAATTATATATGTCATTTCTTGGCCACCCCAGTAGCATCATTATTATGAGTAAGAGGAGGCACACAGGTTCTCTAAAATCCTAAATGAATAAGCCTTTTTAAAAAAAATATTTTAATCAATTTAATTTTATTTCATTCTCTTATATTTGATAATTTAGTTAACAATTTTATATTTTGTACTATAGGCAAAATACCATAACAAAGCACTTATAATAATAATTAAAATTTGAGGTTTAATCATAGGACCATTATAAATTCCCTGAAAATAAGTATATATATAGAATATATTATGCTATAAAAATACTTTATGCTTATAGTCAATTATGTATAATGGTTTTATGTCATTGGTATCTTTATTACTTCCTTGCACCTAACATATTAAGAAATTATAAATTATTTATGCAAAGTTTACTGAAATTATTTTAGAATAATCCTCTGCATAATATATTTTGATCAAATAATTTCCAGACTTTAGCTGGTTTCGGTCACCTTGCAAGGTTATCTAAATTACCTTTGTAAATAATAATCTATAGATTTTAACTTCATATTTGGACCCATCCATTGATTTTGCTATTGGTTTAAAATCACCATCAATGTTGGCATAAAAATTAAGATCCTAAAATAAATTATTAGCTAATTGAAAAAATTATTTTACCCTTAATCCATTTTGGCATTTTACTATAAAGTCTATAATGACAACAGACTTTGTTGCTAATATACCATCTGATGAGGTATAAATTTTATGTTTAAACTGAGGATCTATGCATTTTTTAACTATTTTAAAATATAGCCTTAATTTATAGTATTATATACTTTGAATATTTTCGTAAAAAGTAAGATAACTAAATACAATGAAAAATAAAAATAAATATTTCATAGCTTGATAACGTGTGATAAAAATAAATGAATGAATGCTATTAATTAACGATACCTGGTCCGGTCGATGATAAAAAACGTAAATTGTATATATTTATTTTATAAGTTCCAATATTTTGAAAAGCGATAGTGGAAGGGGTGCATATATTTAAGAAACCTACTTATATTTCACTTATGCTCGAGTCCAGGCAAGTTATTATTTGAAATTTTTTTATTTTAGACATCGAGCAAATAAAAATTCAATAATGATTTGGTGAAAGGTTCTATAAAGACATCAGTATTATTTCCCATTAGAAAGATCCTGCACGAATATATTTAAGATAGATGATAATAATCTTTAGGGCAATTTAAGTCTTCGCAGATCACCAGCCCCATTTCTTTTTGTTAAGTTACTTAGTCGTTTATTTCATTGATATAATTATTTTCAATGAATAAAATGAGTGATAAAAGTAAGATTCAATTAATTGAAATTTAAGCAATATCCTTGACATTTATAAACATTATATCATTAAAATTGGAGAAGTAAATTAAAAATATTTGTTTATCCTACCGTTATTTTTCAAAAAAATAACTAGTTCTACTACTATTTTTTAAGTAAGTGGACTTTAAACATAATGAATATCTTTTTCGAACTGTCTACAATTTAGTCGTAAGCACCCCCCCCCCCCTAGATTCCTGCTATAAATTATTACTTCTTCCCACCTCTTATCTCCTATATATTCCATTAATATTTATTTATTACATACAGCAGAAATAAGTACACTAGGAATTAATATCGATCTTAAATTTTCCTTAGCATTATATTTGTCTACCATTTTAAAATTCCCCACCATATCATTTGAAACCTTTTCACAATAAAACTAGCATGTTTAAAAAAAAATGACATCGATATGATTTAGATTATGAGAATGAGAATATATAAAAGATTGTGATAATCCTCGATTTTTAAAAACTGCTAACTCAATATTTTGGCCAGTGCCTAAGCCTCAAAATTTGGCTTGTCCAGATCCTTGGTGAGCGAAATCCTTAGGCTTACTTAATATTTTTCTCGATGCAAAATTGGGATAGCCGTTTTTCAAAAAGAAAGCTCAAATAAGGTCATTTAATTCACACTGAAATCATTATATTAGAACTTAGGGTAATATAGATGACAATTTTTATAAATTAAATGCCAATGTTGCGTCAAAATTAGAGCCCTATGTATTTAATATTTGTCTTCCTCAACTCGCATTAAGACGATTCAATATTAATATACTCAAATAAATAACATTTTCTTTCAGGCAGCACTTACAAATCTGCAAATATTATTTATCCAGAATCCCTCTGAAATTATTAAAAAATTTTTTAGAAAAATTAAATATTTATAATTCTCAGTTTTATTGTGAGGATGTTTAAGTAACTTATGATTCTTTCCTAGCTTAATAAAAACTATGAATAAAGATTAAATATGGTTGATAATGTTTCGCAAAATTTTAAACACATTTTTGATTATCTTCCTAATATGTATAAACTATTATATATTTTGGCAACTATACCCATTACTACTTCTAGACTGAAAGAACATTTTCTTTTTTAATAAGCATAAAAACATATATGAAAGGTAGTGTTGTTAAATGGCTATATTTGCTTATTTTTAAAAGCGGTTAACTCAATTTATATATCAAATTTTAAATCTAAAAGGTTTTTTACAAATATTGTAAACAATTAGTATTTTTTTTCTTAATTTTTATATGAATTTGTGAATTAAGAATAATATTTTACAGTCACTAGATTATATTTTGAAATAAAAGATATTCTTTTGAATTATTTTTTTAAAAAATTAATTATCCCGCGCCCCTCCTACGAATTCTGGCATACACGCCTGAGGCAATTACACACTAAATTAAAATTCATTTTTTTCATTATTTTAAATAAAATGTATTACATAATGCCAATTATCTTTAAGTTGCTTTATTAATAACAAATTCAAAAATTTTGGAGGGGCAGTTAAAAAAAATTTAAGTCATAGACCAAATATTTAAGTTATTTGAACACAAAATTGCAATATACAGTTATATTTACATCAAATATGTTAATAAAATTAGATAAAAGATAAGAATTGATTTAGAGCTGTAAAGAAATAAGTTGATTTAATTATTTTACAAATATTTATAATAATGTTGATATAATTAATTGTGCTTGTACATGTTAGGAATTCAATTATTAAATATATGTAATTTAGAAAATATTTGTAACTATATTACAATTGATATTATGATCAATTATTGAGCAGTATAAAACTAACAAAAATAAAGCATTAACAACATAATTTTGTGTTTTTTTAAAATACCTTAAAAACATTCCAAAATTAATAATTTCGGTTTTGATTTTTCTATTTCCTAATAAAACCAATTTACCCTTTCTTATATCCCTACTCAAACGTTTATCTGATATTTTAATGGTGGAAAAGTTAACTCATAACTCGACGTGGATGATTTAAGTTACAGAATATTTGAAAAACATTTGGAAATGCATTTATTATATGGGTATGAAAATTTGACAAAATCTAATTTTACAATCTTTATAATTCTCTATTTTTTAACAAATAATTTTTAACAATCTCAATTGCAATTACTAATTTCTCTTTAGTAATATTGGTTACCAATAAGGTTCAAATTTTTTTATATCTAGAAAATTAAAATGGCTATATATAAATTTGCTAATTAGTTTATACAAAAAAAAATTGAAAATATTTTAGTCTTATAATCCTCTTCTTCTATGTATACCGCAATTATAATGTTTCTCAAGGCCCCTGTATACAAGAACTTTCTCCAAGTTGGTAAACCCTTTTTGATATAAATTTGATTCACCATTTTTTAAGTTATAGATTTTACAAAGAAGGCAAAAAATTGCATCAGCTTCAAAATTTCAACCTATACGTATATATAAAACTTCAAAGAAAATATTCTTCCATTATTAGTAACTCTTTTTGATAGGTATTATTAAAAAACCCAATTTCAGTCACTTTTTAAAAAGGACCCTATTAAGATTTTAGCTAGAATAATATTTTGCAAGCCTAATCATTTGGCAATTAGATGTCTGAACCTTTCTGCATGAGAAAAATTTCCAGACCTACATAATATTATTTTGTTTTTAAAGGGCCGTTTTTTAAAATCTACCCAAATCGAGCTTTTTAACACCACTTGATGTTAGCCTATTTTTTGGTGATACCTGATTTAAATCAATTGTAAAATATTTACAATATGAATAAATTAAAAATCTAAGCTATCCATTTTGTTTTTGGGAGTTCAAGCTCATATTTCTAATTCTGACTTTGACATCTTGATCATTATTCTTCCACCCCCCCCCCTTTTTTGATAGACCTAGAATCGGGCCTATTATGTTCTAATTAATTCGAACATCATAAAATATATATTTACGTTCTTTCGAACAAATTCTCATTTAAAACTATCATTTATTATAGAAAAATTTTGCATCAAACTATAATTTATTCATTAAAAGTCAGCGGAATATCCATAAATTTAAAAAATTCTAAATAAATTTATTTGCTTAAAATAATTATATGCATCATTGGTATAGCATAAAAGTAAATTATAAGATAATCGGAATTATCTTAAAAAATTAATTTATAGCTAAATAGTTAATATTTAATACAAGTATTGTAAAAGGAACGCGTTTGTGAACGAAGTTCGTTTTTTTGAAAAAATTGATGAACGACATTCCTTTTATTTTTGACGAACTTTGAAACGTGAACGCATTCCTTATTTATGACAAATGTGTTCGAATTTAACGTTCATTCTTTTTATTTGTTTGAAAAATTTAATATTAATCCAAATTTTTTAAGAAAAAAGTCTTATATTTTATAATCAACTGTTTTTCCTTTTTCACGTTTCAATTTTTTTAACAAGCCATTATTATAGTTTATTAATTTGGATATTATTGTTTATATTTTAATTTAAAAGTAGCATCCGCATGGATATTATTATTATTAACACCATGGCCCAAATTTAATAAATATTTTATAGTAACTTCCTATATTGAAGAACTAATTCAATAATTGCCAAATGTATAATGTGCCCAAAAATAATATAAGTTTCAAAATCTTCAAGTTCCAATTCAAAACGACATTTGATTATAATATTAATTATTTTATATAATATAATATTACTAAGTGAAATCATTAAATTTGAAGAAAAAATGCATTTGGGCCACATGACGCCAACAATAACGATAGTTATTTAAAATTAAAAAAAAATTAGTAGCCTAAAATATGGTCAACCATTGATAGACGCCCTATTAAATGGTATTAATAAAAGGTATTAAACCTATCACTCTCAATTAATTACATATATTTTATTTTTTTTAAAGATTTGAACATATATATGAAGATCAATATGTTCTTTCTGCAATTATACATCCAGTATTCAAGCTTTAATAGCCATGGATAAAACTTCCACAGAACGAACCTATTAAAAATAAAATTATAGCGTTATTGAAAAAAATGCTTTGAAAACCCTAGAAATGATAATGCAAGAACTGTTAATTTCGAGATATCCTTTTTTTTGACGAGGAAGTAGAGGATGGATTGGAGGAAGATAACTTATCTCATTTTTTTGAAGCAAAGAACAAAACATGTTTTTACTAAATTCCCCACGTTAAAAGAGTTGTTTATTAAGTATAATACCGCAATCCCCTCATTTGCCCCTGTTGAGCGCGTTTTTAGCATACCTAATGTCATATTTACTGCCCCAAGCGTTCCTCACTATCAGATAAAAAATTTTAAAACAAATGTTAATAAAAATTAATAAGAAATTTTTTTTATAAATATAAATATCTTTTTATTAGCTATATTATATTGAATTTTTAATTATATTATTAAAATAAAACTATATTATTTTTTAACATATCTAATATATTGTGTTAAAAAAATATAAAACATTTATTTATATTAAATTAAATTTTTGAAAATATTTATCATAAAATTTTGAAAGAAAGTGAACGCGTTCGATTTTTTTAGAAATGTTTACAGCACTAAACTAGACCTGTGCGCCGTCAGCTCACGCCGGAAAAGCCGCCGATAGATTTTTATTATGTCGGCGGCGCGGCGTATGTAATTTTTAGAAAGCATATTAATTATATTCATATATTAAATTATTATTATTTTAATTTGAATACTAATAAAATTAAAATATGAATTATATTCTATTACTATATATAATAGACTAGTGTATATGTTTACATTCATTCATACATCATATTTTATTTCCACAAACAATTCATATTCATTATTTTTATGGACTTGCACGTTTTAAACCACCCTATATACAATTATGAAATAACTCTCTCTACTAATCATAAATCAAGTTATGTCTGAAGGTACTTTGGAAATCTTATTTTGAAGAATGAAAATAAGAAAAGCACAATAATGCCTGATTATATTTATTGTGAACCTTGCTTAAAATTGGCGAAAAAAGATGAGGAAGATTCGAATAAACATATTTCATTTTCACAGTAATTTATCTTTGTTTTAGACTTATATTTATATATATTTTATATTTTAGTTATGAAATAAAATGTTTTAGTAAAAATATAAGTACAAGTAACCTATCTCAGCACTTAATTAATTATCACAAACTATCAGAAAAAAATGAATAATAATAAATCCATTCAAAGTAAAAGTTTTTAAATTCAGCAGCAACATATAAAAGATAAAAAATGGCTCCTAGGTTAATATTATTTATTAATCATTTAAAATTTTTAACTGGTTTGTTAAATTAATTTTATTAAGCTTTATTTTGAAAGTTCAAAACAACTAAATTTTTAGTTTATTTATTGCCAGCTCTATTTTGGGATCTTTTTAATATATAAACTTAATATATAATTTATTAAATTAATTATGTAAAACTTTATTTTGAAAGATACTACTAAATCAAATTCATAATTTGTTTCATTCCTGCTCTAATTATTTTGATGTTTTAAAGTATTACTTAATATATAATTTATTAAATTAATTATTTAAAACTTTATTTTAGAAAGTTAAAACTAAATCAAATTTATAATTTGTTTCATTCCAGCTCTAATTATTTTGTTTTTAAATATCTTTTTAAAGTATAAACTTAATATATAATTTATTAAATTAGTTATGTTAAAACTAAATCTAATTTATAATTTGTTTCATTCCAGCTCTAATTATTTTGATGTTTTATAAATATCTTTTTAATGTTTAAAATAAATATGAAATCTAATAGGCGAAATCAGTGGCATATCCAGGATTTTCCTATAGGGGGGGGGGGAATTTTTGGTGGCTTTGCCCCCAAACCCCCTTTGGCCAGCTTTTCCCCACCTTAGGCCGGGTCATATCTTTGAGCTATTCTTTTAAATTATTCATAATTCAATAATAATTATATTAATATTTTTAACTTTTATTTGAATTTTGGTTCCTTTTATAAATTAATTATTTAAGAATTTTTTTTTTTAATTTTTTAAATTTAACATTTATTAATAAAGACAAATTAAAGAAATTTAACAAACAAGGACTTCATAATACAAAGTATAATAATAGATATAATATAAATATAATAAATGCAAATGATTATATGAAGAAAAAGAAGGGGGGGGGGGATTTTAAATAATTTAGGGAAGAAGAAGAAAATCTATATTAATCGGCTCCTCGGGGAATGAACCTATGGCATGTGAAATTAGATTTTATAATCTGAATTTCTATGCGTTGACGTAAGTAGACGCTTTCTTTTGGGTCTCCTCATTTATTTACTAATTCGCGCTTATGAATATAAGAACAAATAAAGGTTAGAACCCAATTTTTATTTTAAGTTAGGCATATTATAAATAAAAATTTTTTAAAAATATTTAATTGAAATAAAGTTTAGTGTCAATTTTTTTTTATATAAAATTTGCTTTAAAAACTAGCCTCAGCTTAAATTCTCATATAATATAAATATAAATTTTTTTTAATTGAAATACTAAGTGTGTATAAAATATTGACTAGAAAATTTTTAAAGAACAAATTTTTATAACTTATTAAATACAATATTATATAAAAAATTTATTAAATACTAGAATTATAATGCGATTTTTAATTTTCGTGGGAATTTTTCCAATTCATTAAGAATTTTCTTTGTCGTTGGAATTAAATCCCTGTGGATATTTAACAGAGCTAACCCATTTAGCCGAGAAGTAGTATTTTGTAAATAAGTTTTCAACTTTCTCAATTTGAAAAAGGTCCTTTCATTCGTATATGTTGTAATAAGCAAACAAGCAAGAATATTAAATACCTTAAAAATATTTGGAAATTAAGCCTCCTTATACCGATTGAGCGCATCAATAGCATGCTCAGGTAAAATAATAAAAGTAGTAAATATTTATACCACAATTCGAATTCACTGATTAAATTGATTCAGTATCAATATCATAGGAATAAAATTTTGCTAAATATTTAATTATACCAATAATGGCATCAGAAAACGAAGAAGGGTCTTTAGGTAATAAAATTTGAAGATTACCAAAGACTTGTTTTTTATCTAAAAACCGTACTTTAATTTGCGATAAAAAAGTATCTAAGAATGGAATGAAATTGGATATTTTATAAGATTTGGTTTGATTCAATGTCTATATCAATATTATGAAATATTCAACTACATTCATTCTTCCTGTACAGTTTCCTCCAAATCAATAACTTGAACCAAATCGAAATTTGGTTTTTGTAAATTTCTACATAGTAGTGAGCTATAGGAAAATAATTTATTAATGCAACTAGCAGTAAGGATAAACTCTGCTTGATATTGAAAAATTTTGATGGGGCAGGGGGGGGGGGAGGTCGAGGGAATTTTTTTTATTACCTTAAAATAATATTTAGAAAAACAGTCAAATTTGCTATGGGAAATGAAATTTCCCCCTTTCCCCATCCCCCCCCCCCCATTGGTTACGCGCCTGGGCGAAATTATGTTTTGATATGCTGCTTAGATTTAATGCCATTTGATGCTATAAACAATAAAGAAATGACAGATTTTCTAAAGGTTTAAAATTTATATAAAATGATTATTAAAAAATAAATTGCCTATAGTAATATAAGATAATTGATTCCTCGCCAGAGTTGCCAAATATGACAACCATTAGTCGGGGTATCGTCTAGAGACGATTTTTATTTATCTATAAAGGCCCATGTTTTAAATCTGATTGATTCTGGACCAAAATTTTGTTCTACTTTTGATTTATGGACCGATCATTTCAAGCGTTGAAATTATATCACATTTAGTCTTCATCATTTAGATGAAAATTTTGATTTAAAATATTTTACCCTAGCAACTAGAAAGTGACTCAAAAGCATACTGGGGAAACAATATTATCAGAGATTGATAGTATTGAAGAGGAGTTTCATAGCCAAAATAATACAAAAGGTAACTGATGCTGGGGCCAATGTCAAAAGAAGCGTCAGATTAGGGGATTATTAGCATCATTTATGCTTAGGGCATGGACTTCATGATTTGGTTACAGTTGATGGCATAAAAAAAGTTACCAAAATTGATATTCTCATTAAAAAAATTAGATATTTCAGCCCTTAGATATCGAGTAGCTGATTTGGAATGTGAAATTGAGGCTGAACATAGTAAATGTCAGCAGTCAATTTATGAGACAGGTAATATCTTGGATATTGATTATTCTGATCCATACCTTGATGAGCATTTTGATATGTCTGATGAATCGGATAATAGAAATGGCATTGCACCAACCAATCTAATTAATGCAAAAACTTTAAAATTAAATTGCCCTACCCGTTGGCATAGCATATTAATTATGCTAGAAAGTGTTCACAGTGTAAACAAAATTCCTATAAATAATGTTCTAAATCAAATAGGAAAACAATCTTTAAAACTCTTTAATAATGAATGGGATATGATTGATGAGCTTTACGAGTATTAAATCCATTCCGAGAGTCGGTGGAATTTCTTTCCTCCCAAAAAGGATTGACAATAAACTTAGGGTTATTATTTCGCAATGAAAAGCTCATATACAAATCAATAGATCTGATTGCTCAGATATTATATGCTTAAAAGAAAATATGAAAAAAAAAGCTTGATCCTAGGTTTCCCATTACTGAACTTCAAGTTATTTTATATTTTTATTAATAAAATTAGATTTTAAATATTATATATTAGCAACTCTACTTGATCCCAGATTTCAAAATCTTAAAGTTGTTTCAGAATATTTAAATTCGAATTTTACGACAACATTGCAATTTTTAATTCGACATTTAAAACAGAGCATGATAGAAATGCACAGAGTGAAATTCAAGTTGAGGATAATGGTCAAACATCAAGCTCTTATATATCTAAATTAGCTCGTAAATATTCCCTTCCAAGTAACGATTATAACAATAAGTAATCTAGAACAAGAATGCCATATTTTGCTCGGCCAAAATAATATCCCAGATATCCCAGAAGAGGATGCATTAATTATTTGGAAGAAAAAGCGACTGGAACTTCCTATGCTTGCTAATTTAGCTAGGAAGGTTCTTTGTATACCTGCAACCAGTACACCCAGCGAAAGAATTTTTTCCGTTGCTGGATTAATACTCAATGCTAAAAGGACTTCTTTATGCCCCATAAATCTTGATAAAATACGGTTTATTCATGACAATTATAATTTTGCTAAATCTGAATTCTGACTTATTATATTTCATACTTTATATTTTGCTTGCATTCCAAATTTATTTTAATTATGATAAAAATCAATAGAATATTTCTTATATGTGTTGTTGATGTGACTCTGATCTGAGTAAAAATGCAATTCCTTAGTCTATTTCTGAGAATGAGAAAATACATAAATTTAAATTGGAGTGAGACAGGAAATAATTTAAGATCAATTAAACTATGTTAACAATTTGTTAGAAAAGATCGCCCAAATAAATTATAAAAAATTTAATACATTACAAATTAAATTCATTAAAAAAAATTTAAAATAAATATTGAGCCGCCGCCGCCCACAATTTAGTAGACGGCGGCGAAATCGGCGCACAGGTCTAAGTATAATACAGCAATCCCCTCATCTGCCCTTGTAGAACGCTTTTTTAGTATAGCTAATGCCGTATTAACTGCCAAATGTTCCTGTCTATCAGATGAAAATGGAAAAACAATTGTTATTAAAATTTAATAAGAATTTTTTTTTATAAATATTAATATCTTTTTATTCGATATATTATATTGTATTTATAATTATATTATCAAAATAAAACTGTATTATTTTTTAACATGGCTAATATATTGCGTTAAAACATATAAGACATTTATTTATATTAAATTAAATTTAAAAAAAAAATTATCATAAAATTTTGAACGAACGTGAATAATGCGTTCCTTTTTTTTGAAAGTGAACGTGTTCAATTTTAGTCAATGAACATTAAACGTGTTCGATTTTTCAGAAATGTTTACAAGCACTATATAATACACATAAAAAAAATTTTTATCGTTGTTTTAATAATCAATGGCTAACTAAGCAGGATTTATATACTCCTCTAATTTAATAGTTAATTTTTAAAAAATATTTATCAATAAAAGATGTTCCTTCCAAGCTCCAACTAATTATGCGTATACGTTACATGTTTAATTAATATTTTTTATATCAAAAGACCAATTTCCTTTTAGTTTTTTTAAGATGATACAATAATGGTCTTTTAGAAAATAAAATTACTCATTCAAACCTGCTTCATTAAAAGAATTTGATTCTATATAACTTTCCAAATCTTATAAGGCAAAATAGTTCTTGTAAAAATTAAGGATATCCTAATTTCTTTTTTATAAAAAGTCATAGCTTTCTTTTTATTCAAAATAAGTTTACATATATTCTTTTTTGTTCAAAAATAAATTTACATATATTCCTCTTTATTAAAAAATATAACTTATTTTGATCATTTTATAAAATATTTTTATGAGATAAAATTTGTTATGATATACAATATAACTTATATTTTTTTTATTATATGCCAAATTACTTATTGAATTATGAAGATTGGTTATGCACAGACAGTATAGATAAATAATTTTGTTATGCAAATGAGATAAAAAAGCGAAATAATTGTAAATATATACTTTAACATTTTCTTAATTATTCACATTTTATTTTTCTTATAATTTTTTTTATTTTTTACTATAGTATTTTTATAATGTTAATTCAATATGTATTACTTTATAATTTTATAATTAATGGAGATGAATAAAGGAAAGCATAAATTATGTTATTCAATTTATTATCTTTTTTTATTTAGATTCAACTATGTTTTTTATCTTCTACAATATGCTCAAACCTTCATTTTTATAAAATTGATGCACAAAATTATTTTATGCAAATAAATTTTTTATAGATATTCCGATGACTTTTAATAAAAAACTTATAAGTTTAATTAAAAAATTATTCTTTTAAAAATAATTGCTCGTGAGAATTTGGTCAAAAGAAGTAAGAAATAGGGGTAATTACATGTTCGAATTGAATGAGAACAAAAATGATGTTTACATAACATAATGCGTATATACTACTAGATTGATGATTCATTAATAAAGTTTACATACACAGAAGTCAGCTGTAGCACTATTTTGCAGTATGCACATCGACTAATTGTCTTATCGCTAACTAAATTATCGATAGGAAACCATAAAATGGTACTACATCTGACTCATATGCATCTACAATTTTAAAGGCATAATTCGCGAATCTAATGGTGTATTTAAAATCATTGAGTAACTATTTATTGGAATATATATTTAAACTGATCAGCAGACTATAAAAAAAATGATCTATCAAATAATAAGCTTATTGTTTAAAAATTTCCTTAATTTGCAATCTTATTTTATATCATTGATATTCATGACACAGAGCATGACTGGGCATCAGCATTTTCATAGGATAAAAAAAAATTGTGGGCAAGATGCATCACCAAATATATTTCCTTCCCTATCCCCGTGAAAGATATATGAAGGTTAATAGTATCTACACCTCTCCCTCCTAAGACATGTTTACTTGACATTGACATTATAATGTGTTACTTTTTCGCATGTACTTTGATTATGTTTGTATATTGGAAGTACATAAAACGGTATGCAATCTATTAAATTGTCTCATTTCTAAAACATACTGATGATATCCTTGAATACAATTTATTATAACTAATTTCGTGATTATTTTATCCTAAAAAATATTTATATACTAAATTATATCATAAATTGAATTATTTTTACAAAAAAAAAATAAAATACATTCAAAAATAATCTAAATTAAAAAATGGAGACAATTTTACGTTTTAAGCTTGCTGGCGGTATAATGAAACATCATCGTAATATAAAAAATACATAAATAAGTCAATAAAAGCTTCAAAAGTATACTTTAGAATTTTATCCATCATATAATCGCTATGTATATTTTCTCTTTAAATCATAATAATTAATAAAATTAAATTTAGAAGTCATGATTGGTTTGATTATGTAAAATATATATATATATAAATGCCGACAAAAGCATAATACTATTAACAAGATGTTCATTAATACAATTAGATAGTAATTTGGTTTTAAACTTTTACAGAATAAATAGTATTCCCAAAATTAAATTGAGTAAAACAATGCAAAATGAGATTTTTTCAATAAATGACTGTTAAAAAAATGAGATTCTAAAGATTCTTTTGATAAACTTTTAAGCAGATATGAGAATTTTTTAAAAAAATTACGTGACAAATAACTAAAAAGATCTATAATTTTTACATATGAGATCTTAAATAGCGATTAATTTTTAAAATAAATAATACATAAAATAATATTTTAAAAAATTTTTAAAAGAAACAAACATACACATTTACATAGAATCGTCCCACTCTAACCCAGTATCCAATGACAAGTTATTTTTTTTGTTAGTTAAATATTCCTTGTTTTCCCCGTTCTCGGGTGAATAATTGATTATATCGGTGTTGGGAGAATAGGAAAAGTTTTTGAAATTACGAACAGTATTTTTATTAGTTAACGAATCAAATAGTGTTTCGCCATTGGGACAAGATTGATGCATGTTGGAAGAGCTCAATTTTGTAAGATTAACATTGGTTTTATGGTTAACGTTGTTAGGATCCGTATCTAGCATTCTTTTGACTCTTTGAGTTAAAAAATGTTTAAATTTTTGACCATTTAACTGCAATTTTTTGGTATCACCGTTCAGCTTATGCGTGGATAAGGGGAAAGAATTCTGATTAAGGTTATCATGATTCGATTTGTCACCATCATCAATGTCGACGTTTTGGTTTGAAAGTGGATAACATTTAGATTCTTATTGGGATATAAAAAAGGATATGATATTTAAACTTATACTATAACTATAGTTATGATTAGGACTGTGCCGTTATTAAATATCGAATCGGGCCGATACCTGTAAAAATAGCGATCAGATCCGATCTTTTTACTTTTTACTTTTTCTTTTTTTGTTATTTTATGTTATGTATATTTATACATTATTATAATATTTTCTAAATAATTTTTTATTAAACAATGCAATGCAAATGAACAACACCCTCTAAATTTTATTTCTTTTTTTAAATAGATTTATAATATTTTAAAAGAAGGGAACACCCAAAGTTTTATTTATTTTAAATCTTTTTATAACGCCAATTTTATTATTTATACTTTAAATAAAAGAATATTTTTAAATATGGCATCTGAATTATGGAAATATTTTACAAAAGACAAAGATAATTTTGCAAAATGCTTTATCTCCGGAATCATCTGAGTCTGCCTTCAGTACGGCAAGAGATATAGATAGTCCATATCGTAGAAGCTTATTGCAGAAAATCTAGAGGCTCTCATATTTATTTAAAAAATCTAATATATTATAATTCATACCAACATAAAATGGATATATTATTAAATATATATTTTTTTAATTAGTCTTAATTGTAGAAATAAAAAATTAAATGCATAATTCGATTTTATTTTTTGCATAAAAAATATTGATTTCTTAATTACATTTGGTTCAATAGGGGATGGTGAAAAATCAGTATAAATATCGGATCGGTTTTGAAGCAATATCGGAAAATATCGGATCGGATCAGTGAAAAATATGTGGATCGGCACAGCCCTACTTATGATATAAGCTAATAAAATACAAGAATTCTTTATAAACACTAGGACTGTGCCGATATTAAATATAGGATAGGACAAATATAGATGGTAGATAAAATGAATTTAAATATTGACATCGGTTATTGGATGGGTTTTATAGTAATATATTGAAAATATCGGATCGGTGAAAATTTTGTAGGCATGCCCTAATATAAAACCAAGATATAATAATAGGAAGGAATTTAATAACGACTAAAATTTAAAAAATGGATATTAAAAAATAAAACATTTTTTTTAAAACCTTTCCTATCGGGTTCACATTCATCGCAAGAATCATGAGAACAACATGATTTCGAGATTACAGAGGGAGACGAACAATCGCTTTCAATATCGAAATCATCAAAATCATTTTCACATTCATCGGTGATGACTTTCTTATTATTGGAATTACTAGAATTTAATTTTGAGGATAAGTCACTGGCTGGTGAGAGGGTGGTATAGGAATCAAATTTGGTTTCACTCCTCGGTGTATTTTGATTGTCTTTTAAATAATTTATAGTAAGAAAAAAAATAACTATTTAGCCGCCATTTGCTAAAATTGTTTTAAAAACGTTCTAGGAGTTTTATTTAGCAATTTCATTTATCTTATAAAAATTACCATTTCCTAAGGGCACACTTTCGAAAGAACTATCGTTACAAAGTGGGTTGACAGTGACCTGCAGGCGAGGGAATGAGGAATCATCCCAATCCAATTCCTCGGCAGTTTTAGAAGCGCGTTTACCCAGGGTTATCAATTTTGTAAATCCAGCTAAAAAAAATTCCTTTCGAGTTGTTCGGTGGGATGGGTCAGCGGTAATGATAGAACTCTTAGGATACTTGAATAATGGGAGGTTTGGAAATATAATAAAATATTAAGATGACTAAGATTAAATTAAATCACTCTTGCCTTAACAATTTTACAAATTTGGAAGCAGAAAATTAGTCCTAAAATTTCAATTTTATTAACGATGTTTTTGTGTAATCAAGTCACTCTGTCCTATTTTCTTTATTACCTATGTATTTATATTTACCATTCCCGCCAGTATAATGATAGTTTTGTGGCATGCAAATGCTTGAAAAAAGATAATTCAGTAATTTAAATCAGATAATTAAAATTTTAAATTTGTAACATTATTTTATAGGGTTTAATTACACCGTCTTATGTCTGTAAATATCTATGACTCTTTTGTAAGACTTTTTAAATTTTATTATAATATTTCTAATATCTATTCCATTTCTTAGTCAACAAAAATTTATTGTTAACACACAAATCATTATAAATAAATTCCTCCAACTCACCGGTAAACTATTGAGCGGTTGATAATTCTTAGTAGAACTATCCCCAATCATGTGATTCCTTTCTCGCGCACCATCTTTATCAAGGCCACTATAGTAACTCGCATTACTGTTCTTGAAAGCTCTTTTGATGAAGGAAACTGGCGCAGCTCTCAATAGTTTCGATAGATTCGATGTGTCCCCTTTTTCGACATCGTATTTATTTAAATGCCCGTACTCGCTCCTATCTCCAAAGTCACTAAAATTTTTCTCGCACTTCCCTTTAAAAGTGTTACCATGGAGGCCTTCATTCTCGTCGAAATTTCTAACATTAAGGTATGAACCGGAACGACGATGCTTAAGCGCCACGTGAGTCAAAAGGGCCAATAAAACAACAGCGACACAAAACCCGGAACCAATCGTTATAAGGTTTATTTGAGGGTTCCTTATAATGTTGTCATCATTTTCCGATAATGGTTGGGACATCAGGCTATAAGCTCTGGGAAGCGAAAGGTCGCCACCCACGATTTGAATGGACCTAGACAACTTTGAGGGAATTATTCTTTTGATGGAAGAACTTTTGTTGGAGATTTCCTCATTATGCTCCTTATTTGTTAAGTTTTTTCTCGTTTTACCTATATGGACAAGGCGAGAAAGATCGGGTTTGATAAAAAGCTGAATGGATAATTCATTAGTGGCTAACTGAGGATCTACTTTTATATTTGATTTATTATCATTTTTCGCCATGTTGTAAAAACATTTCAAGGTCAAATCTAAACGGCTAGATTGAAACATCGACACATTGTGATCGATTATGGGTGGAAGAAAATATCGCAGTTCTTTGATAACTTTGGCATAAGCTTTGATGGTGTTGTCGTTCCTAATCAAGACCGTTTTGACTCGATCTTTTCCATCTTTCACTAATTTTCTGTTGAGTCTTTGGTATACATTGGGGTTATTCCCTGTTATTTTTTCAAACTCGAGCCCGAATGAGGATATTAGATCAGCTGGCAGCATAAAAAAGCCTTGTTCAAATGGAGAGTAGGCTTTAAGCAAAGTTGAAATTTGGCATTTAGCGACTTTAAAAGTATTTTCGATGGACACGGGTTTTCGATAATATATATTTACGTTTTCCTTTATGGAGGGAATGGGGGCCAGAGTCACGTGGCTAAATAATTTAACACCGTTGTTGGTTACATCAGACATGTAACTAACGGTTTCGATTGCATCTGTATTTATATTCGCATCAACTTTCCCATCCTTTTGGTGTATGTCTTCTTTCGATCCTATATACTTATCATTATGGCCATCTTCTATACGATTAATATTAACAGTTTCATCGTCCGCAATCTTCATGCCCGTTGAATCATCGCCTTCTCGTTGTAATATAAGTTTAACGTCATTGTGTGATATTTTAATTTCATTGTTATTATAAAGATTTTCGACGTTTTCAGAACTATCCAACCACAAATTAACGCTAGGCTTTATATCGTTGATCTGGACAACCAAATCATTTCGCTTATTTTTCTGAAGGCTAACTAGATCTCCTTGATTATCAGTGATTACTTTAGCCGATATTTCATGAAGCTTGGCAAAGTCGGCTACGTCGATTTCCACATCGAAAGGGGTGAATTCCGTGAGCGAAGTTTCTAGATCAAATTTTGGGTCCGTGCCATTTTTGCGACACACGGTGATAGTTTTGAAAGTGACGCGCCGGATTCCAGGTACAGGTCTAAAATAGAGAAAACTAAATTATATCTAAACATGTCAGACAAATAATTTTTAATTATATAAGCCATATAGATGGGAGCAGAGATGACCGACATCATTTTTTTAGCTGATACCGATACTTATAATAGTATTTATGTTTTAATGAAAACATAAACATAAGAAAGATTAATTTAAATGTAATATGCTTTGCATGGTATATTTTCCGATTTAGACTCGCCTTAAACTGATCACTGAGTTAGTCTGTCAACATAAATTAATTTCTACGAAATAGTCAATAAATTTCACCTATCGAGTTTAAAAAATTTAATTTTATCATTTTTCATATTCAAGGTTATTTTTTAATCATATATTAGGTTATCGTGTTTTAAATGATATTTTGCAAGACACCAGTTTGTGTTGCTAGGCGAAATCAAAAAAGTTTGCACTAGCATTAATTTGCGACTACATGCGAAATCAAATATTCAACACTGTCTTGATTAGTTTGAGGCCGGTTTTAGGCCTAGGTTCGAATCCCGTTTACAATATATTATTCTTTTCAAATAATAATTTGATGGCCTAAAATTTAAACCAAAGCAAATTTTTCATTAATATTTTCTAGTTTCATGGGTTCGGAAATGTGCAAGCCAAGCGGATAATTAAAATAAAATTCCCAATTATGATATGATATATGAGAAGAGAAAGTTAAAGAATTAATAAGATAAATATTTAAATAATCGGTTTTTTTAGTTAATATTAGTATCCATTGGGCAGTATTGTATAGATAAAAAGTATCGATCGATACTGAGTAACGGTTGCGGTGCATCCCTGGGTGAGAACATTGATGAAATTTCCCATCTTTGAAATGGAAGGTAATAATGATAATAATGACTATAAAAGATAAAATTTTGATTAGTATTTTACATGAAAGGAAGGTTGACCATACTCGAGTATAAAATTAATTTAAAATTGGATGCGCTTTATACAATTTTAATTATGATACCTCATGATATAAGCATCGTTGGATATTAAATCATTCCAGAAGGGCTTGTAAGAGTAGCCAAATCTGACGGCCCTCACTTTCTTCTCCATTTCGTATTTATCCCATGCCCTAATCGTTAAAGTTTCCGATATTTTGTCTTTATTTTCGCCATTCCATTCATAATCAGGGTTATTAGTAGTAGTTCGATCATAATTCTCGCGATCGATATGCTCTACCCCATTCATTCGTGGTTCCTCGTAATTTTTCATTGATAAGCCCTCATTACAATCGAGTAAGCAATCCGCTACCGTTTCTCTGTCGATTGTGGAACCCTTGATTAAGACCAACTCCGATAAAAAACCTTTATAGTGCTTATCCATTCTCCCTCTTTTGCCTTCCCAACAAGCGCCCACTACTGTTCTAACTTTAACATTTTTTCCCTCGATTTTTCTCAAATCATCGAAAAAACGGTGCGATTCACTGTGAAGTGGCCAATCGTCGACTATCTGGGGGTTCTCTATTTCTCGGGCGGTTTTGATTACGTTATTATTGTTATGAGAGTCAAAGTCTACGTTGATTCGATTGCTATAAAAGGGGTTTTTATTGGGTTTGAACATTTTACCGTCTAGGATTAATTCGAAATCGTTGGGAAATTTAACATTTATAACATAATGATGCCACCGAGAATCGCAAACTTCGGGAAGTTTCCACCTAACCTCGGAGGGACTGAAAAGTTTTTTGCGGTCTTGATAATAGAGGGTAATATAATTATTTTTATTATAGAATATTAAATAACTAAATGAATAAACAACGAATAATAAATGAATAAAAATGTCCAAGACTTATCAATGTTCTAAAAACTAAAATCCTTATAGATTCATTTCTTCCTTAATCGTATGAATACCTAAAAGTTTTTTTACATATTAAAAAATAAGCAATATTATATTACAAAATTTTATAAGATTATTCACACCTAATCCTTCCAAATATTCGTGATGAAGTGCCAGATATTCTTCCTGTCTAATCAGCAAAACGAGCTTGCAATTTTTGACGAAAACGGCTAAATGGTGCCTGTTTAAGGAATGATCGTCGGATCGGCAAAAAATGTGTTCTTTTTTGGATTCCATATTAGAGTCGTGTTTCATCCAAAATAGAAAACTAAAATTGATACCAAAGCCCATAATGGGCTCAATATTCGTATTCAATCCGTTAGAATGATGTGCCGGTTTATCGATTAACAGTTCAGAATCAGAATTCGTAACGTACTCAATTGTGCCCGAACTGTTGACGTCTAAATAGTGAGTTAGCCCGTCAAAGGATTGGATCGACAGACCTATTTCCATTAAATCGGTTATGTAATTCGAACGAAAAACCTGGGTAAAAGAACCGTTAGCCCGGGTCGCACAATACAATATTTTTCGCCGTAATATATTGCCATGGACTATATCGATATTTTCACCTCGATCGCAACCTTTAGCAGCGTTTTCATCGGCGAGAGAATCCAAACTCACAGTGGTTATGTGTTCTGAAATCTGATTTTTATTATTTTAAACAATTCGATATAATAACAATTATACTAATCATTCAAAGAATTAAGATTTAATTAAAATGCAGATTCTTTATTTTTTTATAAAAAAAAGTATTCGATTTTAGGTAAAATTAAAATCCTCGAGGTGAAATATAAGGTTTCCTTTTTTGTGAATGCCTATAGTTTATTTTCTGCCCGTCCCTATTGAAATTTTTAGAATTTTAATAGCGTGCGAACATGGAAAGATTTGATGCTCTTTTACTGAATCTACCAACCTTAGAGCTGAGCCGAATAGAAAAATCAATAATGCATAACTAATTAATCATATGCAACGTAATACAAAAATATGCCCGCTTCTTATCAAAAATCTTAAAATTACAAAATGCTTCGCGTTTACAACATTTTTTTAATATTAAAAATCCGGCACTAAGATTACAGGCATGTTATATTGCAAAATTATAACATAAAAGTAGCCCTTTTACCATTTTATTTAATTATAGTTATACAATATTAAAGAAAAAAAATAAGAATTTTCCTAGTCCTCATTATAAAATTCTGTTTAATTTATAAATTTTTATGTAAAAATTAAGTATTAGTTCCTCCTTGTTGAAAATAAAAATTTGTTAAATTTTTTGCCTAATGAGCTCTTCCTTTAAAATACCATTGTAAAACATATAAAATAAAAGCATTTTTATTAGTGTAATTATACCTCCAAAAAATGTTGGGTAAAATAACTTTAAAGCACGTATTAAATATATACCGATTTATTAATTAAATAAATCCCAAATATATATTAAAAGACATAAATATTATTTATAAAAACAATATAAAATTTAAAAACAACATTTTAAAAAATTTGAGCTGCAAATTTCTAAGCCAATATTCTAAGGCAGATATAAGTATTTTTTAGGAGTGACAGATAGCATCGAAAGATTTTTCCTATAGATTAGATTATAAAAAGGTGAGGTCATGCCCAAAATTGCTAGGTGTCGTAGTAATCATGGAAAAGAAGTGGACTTTATTTGGGAGTGAGTATTTATTTCTTTTGCTTTTTTAAAAAAAACGCGCTTGAGCATTAGCGTAGCGCCTAAAAAATGGAAGGGGGTGGGAAATTCTTTATAGTAAATTTAAATATATCATTTGAATTTTTTTTAAAAAAAATCCTTCTTTTCAAAGAATGAATACTAATTAATTTAAAAGAATATTCCGTGTTACTGTAGGGTTAGGATTAGTAAAATTGTACACAGAATAATTTTAAGCATAGAATAACCCGCCCCTCCATACCCAAGGTTTCATGAATGTTATTGCACATTTGTAGTCTAGAAGTTTTAAAATGAAATATATTAAATCGAAAGTTTATTTTAATTCTTTAATAACAAATTATATCGTATTTCAAATTATTTTTTAAATATTTGAACATTTTTATAAAAAGTTTTTTATTAATATTATTTAAATATACAATTTAGCACATCTTACGTATACAAAGGATTCACGTTTCAATGTCATGGAGTATGAAAAAAATAATTATTGTTTGGTATAAATAAAAGGCCCCCCAAAAAATTTCCGAATTCATAATAAAACAAAGACAAATGGATGGATGATTTTTATATATATTTATAAAATCAGAACTTTTCCCCTTTTATCTCCCCTTGCCTTATATTTATATGGCAAGCCATTCTTTCTTACTTTTTATTTCCACTCTTCCTTGGGTTAATGAGATAATAATACTTACTTAAACTGATAATTTAATTCATTAAAATGCATCTTTGAAGCATTGATTACTAGGGACACGCCATTTTGTTTCCAGTATAAGAATTTTTATAAATAAATGAAACTATGGGGAAATTTTTTTTAAAGTTTTCATAAAAATTTTAATATAAACGGGAAATAAAATGACCAGCTGATATATTATAATATATTTAAATGAATGAATCGTTAGTAGGTTAATTTTATATCGAATTGTCATATCTTATTCGTAGCAAACATTTTATATTTCAAAATATTCCGCTAAGCTTTTGTTTCTAGTTACCTTAAGTCATTTCTTTGCATAAGTTGTATCTTTCCATTCTACCTTCTGCGCATTTTTTCTTAGATTCGAAAATAATTATAAACCTTCTCTTTTTCCTTCAAATTTTTGAATCTAAATATCTTTTTAGCCATTTTTTTCTTTAGTGTAATATCTTAATTGAGCTTATAATTTATTTTGAAAAAAATAATGTATAATATCTAAGCCAATTTATTTCCTATTATAAAATATTGATCACAAAAATTTATCAAAATAATACGACGCAATAATGATTTATCTGATATAAACTATTTTTGTTTTGTGTCAATATTTTATTATATACATGAAATGAAATACATTGTAAAATGCAATGCACACTATTATATTTAATATCCACGATCATTTCCAATTTTCGCAACAATACAAAAATCAATACTAGGAGTGGAATAAATTTAATAATGTAACAATGATTTGTGATTTTAAAAGAAAATTATACAGGAAAAATATTAGTGCCATGTCATTGATGTAAAATAAAATAGCGTTTCGAAAAAATTAATACCAAAATCTCAATAAAAAAAATAGTAAGTGAAAAAACTTTATTAAAAATTTTTCCCACATTAAAAAATTTTTTTGATCTGATAACCATGGCTAATGACAATGATGATATTGTCAGTGGCGTAACTAAGGGGTGTGAATATACCTCCCTAATCCAACAATGGTTACACGAGGCATATTTAATACAAAAATTTTGAAATATATGGGCTAATTTATTCAAAATATATTTAATTTCCCATGTAAATAGTTTTACGGGTGTGCTCGTCATATACCGTTATCTTCAAGCGATAATTCGAAATACAATTCATGCTTTAAACGAGACTAAAAAAAATTAGGGTGTGTTTCGTCTTATTTTATTAAAAGGCCCAAACAGATTTTGAACTAGGACACCCCATTTTGGTTGCTTTATATTTATATATTAAATAAATGATATTTGTTATTTATATTAGAGATCTACAAATCATGGCCCCGGGCCGGGTCTGTTTTTTAAAAATAATTTCGGTTCGGAATGGCTCGAACTCGAACTTAATATTTTTTAAATATTTCGGGCCGGGCTTAAATTATTAAATATGATATCCTTACATTTTGTTAAATATATTGATATATTTTAAAATTCTTGCAAGAAACAAGGCCTAATATTTTTTTATAATCAAAAAAAATATTAAATTTTTCTATTTTTAAATAAATTCGGGCAGGACCGGGCGGACAAATAATTTTTTATTTAAGGAAGGGATTTTCGGGACAAATAAAAAAAATTACGTTCGGGATCGGGCCGGACAGGCAAATTTTTTAAAAATAATTTAGAGCTTGAAAAATTAGGCCCCATGCAGATCACTAATTTTATTTTTTTTCCGAAGAATCTTTACCCTTTAAGTAAATCTAAATAGACTCTTTTTCTTTCTAGGCTGTAGACGGCTTAACGGACGACTCTTTTGTAAATAAGAATAATCAGGACACGGCTTTAGAATTTTTTGTTAACGACCGACCATACTATTATAAATATTTTAACATTTTATTCTTCCAAAAATTTGGCTAATAAATTCTAGGTTACTATTAAAATGAATTTCTAAAGCGTTTCCTTAACGCAAGAATAATATTTAAAAAAAAAAAAATTAGCCAAATATTTTGAGCAAAAATTGGATTTTTTCCTCAGGATCAAAAAATAAAAATTTTAATTTTCCTCAGTGACAATTTAATCGTGATTTCCTTTCAAAAAATTTTTTACAATGAAATCACCATTATTGTTTTTACATTATATATACAATTTAATAGAGATTAGGCAAATTACTAGTTATTAGATAAGAAATAATATTCATGGTTAAATTAAATAAGGAATCATAAAAATACAAATTAAAAAGATTTTTCTCTAAGATTCATGCACATATGGTTTATGGTTAATTTTTTAAAATCTAATTTATAAAAACCGGAACGGACCGAAAAGAACAGTTATAAATTCGAAATCGAATCAAACCGATATGAATTTTTTCAAAAAAAATCGAAATGGAACAAAACCTTTAAAATTTTTTAACTAAAAACCGAACCGCTATATTTAAAAGTTCGAAGCCATGATTTTAGGCATGAAAGATTTTTAATACATAAAAATCACAAAATATTTTTTACAATTTTTTTTTAAAGTTTAAGGTAAAATTGATTAAAATCCTAAGAAAAATTTAGAACATTTGAAACTCTGATTTCATATACATTAATATACTATAAAATTTGTGGTTCATACTGTATTTTAATGTGATATTACCAGTTATTTTAATAATTAGTAGGGATTAGCTTCGTTTTATGTTTTAGATATTGTAGATGGTTATTATTAAAACCCATTTTAGAACAATATTCTTATAAGCCCTCAAATAGTTTTCAGAATCCTATTGAGGCGTTGAAAAAAATTTAACTGGCCTTAGTAAATGTATCCAAAATCTCCCTTGCCAACTATGAAAAGATATTATAAGAAATGGTAGAAAGCTTAGTGAGAGTTAAACTGAAAATAAATTATATTTGTAATTTTTTTTACCCAATCAGCAGAGATTTAAACCGAACCTGAATCGTTATTATTTACCGAACCCTAAACATACCGTTAAAATATTTGGTGCCCGAACTATTTTTAATGAAACGAACCTGAAATTGTTATTTATATCTGAACCCAAACCGATATTCGTTATGGTCTTGGTCCCTGCCAGACAAGTTTACATTGTATTGTAATTATTTCTTCGATTTTCAAATTCAATACCTTTTTTATACAATTCATATATTTTTCAACCTGTGAAATTTATAATTTATGCGATATTTAAATTTCTTTTTTTATTATATGATTTAATTTCTTAGACATAAAATCACAATATTAACGGGCGCAATATAATTATCTAAAAAAAAATTCATTATTGTAATTTCTGTTTGTTTGCATTTTAATTAAATAAATATCTGACATTAATTATTTCGAAAAAAATTATGAAATACAAAAGAAATTTTTTTTACATTGGACACCTACTCAAAATTTTCTGTTACGCTAAGGTATCGTATTGACAAGAAAATTGGTTAATTATCTAAAGTTAATTATAATTTTTTAAATATAATTTACTTGAAAATATCCTGATAAAATAAAATAAAAAATGATATAACACAGCAGATACTAGTAATTGCAAGTCTTTCTTAAATATTTTTTAAAAAAAACAGAATTCTTTAAAACACTTTATACAAAGTTTGGGGAAAGGGACAAAAAAATATGATGTTAAATCTCTTAAGGTTAATTTAAGATATTTTTTTACAAGATTCCCAAAATGTTATAAGAATTATTAGTTTGGCAATTATGCCAGTGCATCTTATTATTATAAAGATAGATTTTGTTTTCATGTTTCGTTCCATTCCACTTTCCGTAGTCCAATAGCGAAATTAAGATATAATAATCCAAATACAACTAATATTTTGATAATGAACATAAATTTTTATCATTTAAAAAAAAATCGATAGGGTAGAAGATTTTAAATATGCAAAAAAATGGTTTATGTATGCTTGGTTGATTTTCACTTAGTATTTATTATATGGTATTTTTATTTCATCGTTCGAAAAGAAAAATATCATGATTAAAAAAAATAATAAATATTTGTATGCTAAATAAGCTACTAGTTTATATTTTTATAAAATAAAGGCGGCGGAGTGGATTTTAAGTATATACATATATATTGTAAAAATTAGCAATAATATAATAATTATGAGATTACTTAAGTTGGTAGATAAAAATTGGCTATATTCGTTAAATCAGATTAACGCGCCGAAAAATCCAAAAAGAGGGGTGAGTTAACTTATTTTTGCTTTATCCTAGGTAAAAATACCCGATGCTGAGGTAATAGTTTTCAACTAAAAAAATAAAAATTACCCAATTGTATGCGTGACAGAAAGTGAAGGTATGACAGACTTCTACTGAACCCAGATCTGTGGACATGGTTTCTCGTGAATCAGTTATCTGTCACATTTAACGATATTATATGTGGTATAAAAATTTTATTTTTACGAGCACAAAAATAACTGCTATTTAGATTTTTTAAAATTAGGAATGACAATAATTTGATTGACTTCCTAAGGAAATTAGATCATTTCTGAACTCTGAAACCAGGCTAAAACCGGGTTGGGAAGGAAAAAAAGGCGGTGCTTTAGACTGGATAAGCTTAAAATTATAATTTTAAAAATAAAATTAGAATTTCGGTTTCCCATTGATTGACGTGATTTTAGAAGATATTTCTCGATTTCAATTAAATTAAAATCTCCTTTAAAATAAGTTTATCGATTTAATTATTCTCTTTTTTTCATAAGTTGAATTAATAATTAATGGCCGAAATCAAATTGATCTACTATATATTATATCATATTCATATGTTCCCCATATTTTGGCAAAGATGCTTTTTAAAAATTTTAAATCGATTAATTAGGAAAAATAATAATAAATAATTGTAGTCTATTATTAAACTATTAATTGCTCTTTAAATAAAGGGTTTATATCTATTTTCATGTTTAGTAAGGATGTCTAAATGATCCTAGATTCAAAAATATTATATTGATAATTGGCCTAATAATGTCAGAGATCAAAATGTTATTTTTTTTTAAAAAAATTTAAGCTCCATCACGATTTTTTTATAAATAATTTTAACTCAGCTTGGCTTGCCCATAAATATTTTTAAAATTCCCTGTTTTAAATAATTTAGTTTGATATTTTATTTCAAATGTAAATTCCGGGTTTTGTAAAAAAAATACGACCCGCTTCGAGCAGGGTTCGGGCACCGTTTTAATGGTAAGACTGTGATGATAATAATACAGTAAACATACTTAGATCTGTATTCTTAAAGTGAGATTGACTAATTAAAATAATTAAAGAACGAGATATATAAGTATTTGTAAATTTTGTTTTGTCAAATTACGAATTTATCAATTTTTATTTAAATATTATGTATATATTTACAAAGTCAAAAGTATAAAAAAATTAAATACAAACTCTCCATATTTATTAGAAGAATCTATTTTATTTAAAAGTTTCTTATATTTGAAAATAAATTTCGCGAACCCTTCACAATTCGTGGCAAAATTCTGATTTGCCATATATTCGGCTTCTAATAAATCGATTGGGAGCGAAGAACGATTTTTTAGCCTAGAAATTCATTAAACTATGAGGCCGCATTTGAATGGGAAATTATATATAATTAATTAAATATTTTTCCCAAATTTATTACTAGAATAGAGTTTAAAAATTTCATTTATTTTTGTTTTAATGAGATAAATTCTCAGTTTTGCCGAATTTGGAGAGTATAATAAATTCTGCATAACATTGATATTTACAATTTTAAGTATAAATCTCCCGCATCGGTTCATTTTTAGTGCTCAGCGTGGTAGGTTGCTCATTTTAAAAAAATGTTTTAAATTTGAAATCGAAGTTCTAGAAAAGAGTTAGGTCGAAAAAATAACAGCCTCGGATGGATATCTGGGCGGATCTGTCAGATGTGAGCTCTACTATACAACCCGAAATATATTAATAAAATAAAACACTTTTATTAAATATCATCATTTTTCTTTAAATAATAATATGTTAATTAAAAAAATGTATAGATGGGTTATTTTTAAATATATTAATAAATTATCAAGATATCACAAAGGAAACCTAATTTATATTCGTTTCTTGTAATTTTTTTTCCAAAATGTATAAGTATGAAATAGAATAAAATAAAATAAGAAAGTAACAAAATTTCGAGTATATTATGGCTACAAATATGATGCCTTTAGGGGGCATATCTTAAAAAAAATTTCCATTCTTTGATTATCCATAACATTTTATATTATATATATATAGAGAGAGATATACTAAATTAAATCCAATTAATTGAAGTGACTGAGCTACCTTTTTTTAACTTTAAATTTGTAACGCTATCATATTTTAAAACGCAATTTGGATGCCTGCAACGGGCGGGAGTGGGTGGGATAAAAAAATCTAAACAATGGAAGTGCAAAATTTTTTATAAATGGGTGTGGGATAGACAAAGCGGGCATAAAATATTCTTTTATAATTTTAATTTTAAAAAAATAAATAAACACAAAACCAAATTTTACAGGGATGAATGGTAACAACACTTTGAAACAGTGGCCCCTACAACTGGGTAGGGGGGGGGTCCGAAGCAACTGCTTTAGTAAATTTGAGTGGGGCTTTATTATTTAATTCTTTTACTGTTTTGTTACATCCATCATGATCAAGTGATTTCTGGTTTATAAATGTAATAATAAGGACCCCCTCCCAACTTAATATTTAATTTAATATATATTGACGGAAATTTTGGTCGATGTTTAGTAAATTAGGTTGTTATCCGAGATTTCTTGTCATAAATTATTTTTCCAATTTTAAAATATGCCTAAAAATATTAACCAAAGAAAATACAAATGCCTAATTAAAAATTGCAAATCGCATAATATAGAGATGATAAATGGATAGATTAGAAAAAGACATGGTGGGCTTAATTTTATCG
This sequence comes from Gordionus sp. m RMFG-2023, assembly GCF_954871325.1. NCBI lineage: Eukaryota > Metazoa > Nematomorpha > Gordioida > Chordodea > Parachordodidae > Gordionus > Gordionus sp. m RMFG-2023. The sequence goes on from NC_088776.1 coordinate 46,345,884, forward strand.
ATATAAAGAAAAGCTTTGAAATAGTAGCTTTTAAGAATGTTATTCAAAATTGGACAAATAGAAAAGTAATTTTTTTTACTAAATATTTAATTATTTATACTTATCTTATTATAAAGGGTATTAAATCGCAATTTAAGAAAAAGAAGTAAAAATTGGAAATTCAATGCTTTGGTATAATAAATATTTTTAATTAATATAATTATCTTTTAAAAGTGTCCTAATAATAAAGAAAATGTGTTAGAAGAAAATATAGTATCTGATGATTCTGATAATGATCATGAAATTAGTAAACCTGAGGTCATTTAATTACTCTTATTTTTTATCTCTGCTATATTTTTTTATAAGCAGACACAGAGCAGAGATTTGATAAAGTAGAACAAGAAATTCCTATTATCTCTATTCTAGTAATAAATATTAATTTAGCTTTATTAAATTTTAATGAATACAACATATGCAGTTTAACGAAAGATTTAATGATGATTCGATGAAATTTTTACATCAAACATCATTTTTTACGCCAAAGGGAATGGCAGAAAAATCAATTATTAAAGAAGATATCGAGGATATCTGTGAATTTTACAATTTATATTCAAGTCAAATTTTCGAAGAAATGTTGAAGTTTAGAAATATTTATAAGATGGCCAAAATTGGGAATGTAATTATTACTCATGACCTAGAGGTTCAAGAATCTAAAGATTTGTCAGATTCTGAGAATTGTAAATTTATTTAATTAAAATATTTTTACCAATACTTTATTTAGTTTCTTCTGATGATGATGATAATTCAGAGACTTACGATTCAGATTGGAAAAACTATTCATTTATTTTACCTTATCGTCTACTTTTAAATTTTTCCGCTTTCCCTAATTTAATAATTTTATATAAATATTTATTAACCATTCCTACAACCTCATGTACTGCCGAAAGAGTCATGAGTAAAATTAAATTAATTAAAACGACTTCGTAGTACCATGAAGGATTCATTTCTCAATAATTTAACCATATTTATTATCAATGGAAAAAAATTTATTTAAACAATTCAATATTGATGAAATTATAAATTCTTTAGATTTCTCTTCCCCTAATTTATCTAAAATTATTAATTTAAAAATAATATTTATAAAGTATATATTTTTTGCATTTTATTTATATTATGATGCAATAAAAATTATTTTGAAATTTATGGGTGTCATAAAATAATTATCATTTTTTCGAGGGGAGGGGGGGGGGTACTTTTTAGGGGGGGGGGTATTCTGCTTCATTTGCTCAGAAAGTGTAGGGGCCACTGCTTTGAAAGGATCTTTTTATAATTTGTTTTGCATAACGTCGTAAATTATCCTAATGCAATAGCATTTTATATCATAGAGTATCATTTAAAAGTTAAAACATAGAATGTATCATTTTATTTACAACATGCAAAGTATCATTTCAAACGAAACGACTATTTAAATAGGTATGAGTTTAAAATTGATATTTGAAGCGTTAAAGATTTGAATTAAAATAATACACTTTAAGTCAGAAATGATACACTGTTAAGTCGAAAATGAACTATAAGAAGTAAATGCTATATATTTATATAATCATTATTTTAGAGTGACAGATGCGGTTAAAAGGTTGGAAGACCTTAGCAGAAACGCAACAAATTATTAGAGTTAACCAGCTCGAGGAGAGTTATAGTTAGAGAAGTTAGGGCTAATACGTTAAAATGAGCGTTATCTGTTTGCATTTTAATTTAATAAAATTTGGGCATTATCTAGTAAATAGCTTATATGCTATAGGACGCTATATATTATAATACCCTTTTAAACTAATGGGTGAAGGATATTATATTTTTCAAAATTTTTTATACTAAATAGTAAGTGGGTAAAACCCTACCCATTGCAATCCTTTAATCCAACTGCCTAAGTTAATTTTTTCAAAAAGTGTATTTGTACTTTTAAAAAGTATTATTCAGGGTTCTAAACCAAACTCAAACTTCCGAACCGAGCCCAACCCGAACTCGAATTTCCGGACCTAGCCCATGCCGAACTCGGACCGAAAATATTTAGATTCACAAACCCGACCCCGATATTTGATTGATATCTTCAAAATAAGTGAGACTGTGTTAGGTCTTTCTGGATCCACCTGAACCAAACCCGTACTGAATCCAGAGAAAATTTTGCTAGATTTAGAATTCCCAATTTTATATTTTATTAAAAGTCGAATTATCAATTATAAAAAAAATATTCCCAAAAATGTCACTAATTAAAAATCATGTGACACATAAAAAATGTTTATAATTATAGCGTGAAGATTTAGAGAGAAAAGAAACGGGGAAGAAATTTCAAAAAAAAATTTCTAATAGTATTTATTATTTGTAATTTTGTTTTAAAAGTGAATTTATTCCTAATTTCAATTTTTTTTACTTTTAAGAGAATATGAAAATTTCGATTTTTCAAACATTTTTCACTGTTTTGAATTAGATAAAATTTATAATAAACTAAATGGGTCTTAATTTGAGCCGATTTTTAAAAAGGCTCATTAAGTATTTTATCCAAATAATTATTACGCCAGACTGAAGATTTTGCTCATAGATGGCACAAAGGTTTGAACATTTAGCGAAATCTCGAGGCTTATGCAATATTTTTCTGCCTAAAGTGAGTTTACCGTTTTTAAAAATCGGCTTAAATGGAGCGATTTTGCATCACTAAATATCAGAGTTGTTAAAAGATACTTTTTAAAAAATAATATCTAGATACAGATATTTTAATCAAAAATCTATCTAGATACAGATACCACATTTTTATATCTGATCTAGATACAAGTATCTAGATCCTTTAACAACTCTGCTAAATATATATATTTTAGATTTAAAAAACTTTTTTTTATTGTCTCTCAAGAGGACGAGAAGCAAAAAAAAATGTGACTCAAAAATTTATAGATCCCATGAAAGGAAAACCTGACAGATTGATTTCATTGTATATAATTTGGAGATTAGGAATAGAATTTTTTTTTTACCCTATAGCTAATATATCAAATTTGGTTTTAAAAATAAAATATGTAAAAAGTAGCATTAAGAAAATGATGTATCATAAATCGTAATATTTTTAATAATTTTCATTTTTTTAATTGTATCAGAATTAATCGTTTGATTTATTGGTCTCTTTCTGCCTACTCAAGTTTAAACTGAATTAGTTCTAGTGTTAAAATTTCTAATAATATATAAAATAATATTGTATGGCGGTTATTCTAGTTTATTTTGATTTTTAGAAGTAATTTATTAATATTTAAATAGGATTTTGTAAGGATATTAATACAATTGGTGACTGTAAATAGCCCTCCCCCCAAATAAAAAGTTAATGAATCATTATTAATAATGGATAACGCATTACCTACAGACCCGTAGATATAATAAAGCTAATAGAAAATGGGCAAATGTATAGCTCAAGCTAGTCGTGCACGAGTCCGCGCCAAACCTGCTAAATTTACACCTTGGTTCCAAAACAAGCCTTTATTGAATAGATTAATAATGAGAATAATTCTAGATGCAATATACATTCATGGAAAAGTAAGGCATTTACTTGACTAATTATTAAAATGGCGCATCGTAATATATTAATCTAATGCTAAAATTATCTTATATAATCAAGACTTTGTATTTAACTTAGCTCTAATTTTATGATTTAATTATTGCAAATAAATTAATCAAAACATTTTTATATCCATTAATTTTTAGATGTTATTGTGATAAGAAAATGGCCATGACAGGTGATAAAGCTTAATGGCTACTAAGATGTGAAATTATGTCATATGCAGAGGAAATGACAAAAAAAATTTTTTAAAAAAGGGTACAATAAAAACTTGACAAAGAAAATTGTTTTATTTTTTTAATGTAACTTCTATGACATATTTTGTTAAAAGTTAATTATAATTTTCTTTGTTATTTTTGTTTAAAAAAAATAATCCATACTTTTTATTATTATTATTAAAAAATTGTTATAAAATACTTACTTATCTTCTCTCCTAAAATTTATAAAATTTTGATTATTTCTATTCTATCCGCTGAAATTGGTTGGGGTGGTAATGTAAATTCAAATTTTAAATGTCAATTTACAGTTAGCTCATTGAAAATAAATAGATTCAGATAATAGTAATCTTTTTTTCAAAAAATTAGCGAATTCGAGTAATTCTCAAAATTTTATAAAAGTAATGAGTAGCATTCAAAAATCTAAAAGTAACTAGTAGAGTTACATTTTCTCTAAAAAGTAGCTAATCATCTAGTTACGAAGTTATCTCTTACTATTTGATTTATTATAAAATAATTACAAGTTAAAATTAGAGCTCTCATATAACTATAGTTACATTAATAACACAAAGGGAAAAGGTCGCATCTTACCTTGCCCCAATAGCGTCCCGTATAAGCCCTAAATTCTTGTCAAATATAAACCATAGATAAGCTAAATTAAATGGAAGAGAATTTATTTTGATATCAAATGGCGATTTAGATTAAAAAGATTTTTATTCCCCCAAATTATATGGAATATTAATATAAACTTGTAAAGAAAAGATCAAATTAACAAGGAATGAAATTAAAGGGAATTCATTCTTTTAAAAACTTCGATATTCAAAAAAAAAATTGTAAAGGTTTGATTGCCATGCTTTTTTCACATAGTGTCCTATCTGAATCAAATTAATATTGAAAAAAACGAAATTGCAAAAGCCACTAGTTTAAAAAAGGATATTTTTTAAAAAAAAAGCTATACAACGAATTAGTGTCAGTTATTGGAATTCCCAAAATTTTCTCACCCATATATGCTATGGAATTCGTTTTACACGTGTTATCTAAAATAAATTTCCATGAGGAACGGATAATGAAGCATTGTTGTCAGATGAGAGATGATATTGTGTTTTTTTAATGAGAATATAATAATTCATATTCACATCACCCATTAAAATTTTGTATTTTATAAATTATAAGTAATCCCCCCCCCCCTCCTCCTTCTCTTCATCCATTAATTTTTCTAATGGAAATCGATATTTCAAAAAAATTAAAATAATATATGAAAATGCCACTCCACTTTTTAAAGTTTTTTTTGTAATAATTATACACTTTTGGCACTTTTAAATGAAACATAATATAAAATATTATACAAATTCTTCACTCTATATAATAAGTTTGTATTTTAAAATCTTATGAATTATTAAATTTTATGAAGAAATATAAAATATAATCATAATCTTTAAAATGTATAGATTTTATTATAAATAATTGTATAAAGATGTTCAACGAACTCTGAAAAATAAATATGGGAGGAGATGGAGAGTGATAAGTATGTGCAAACAAAACGAACAAAAACTTAATCTTCTTTGGATTAAAATAAAAAAAATATATTACAAATAATTGTTACTCACAATTATTATTATAACTTGGATAATTGAGTATGATAATAAAATTTATATTATAAATTTGTATGTAAATAATAGATTTGTCGGATTTAAAATATAAAAATGTACCTAATATATTTTTTTTAAACAATTTCTCAAACTCGTAGAAATAGAATTTGTAAGCCCGGCCTGAATTTCAATATATTTTTCTTCCAACAGTCAATATTTTTTTCTAAGTGAAATTCCCTATAAACTGTTAAATATAATTTTTTAAATATATTTTTTTCTACTAAAAAAAATAATGGTGGGCTTTTTTTTAAATTTATTTTCAATTTTACCAATTGCCATTTCCCAATTGAGTGTTCCAATACATTATCCCAATTTTAGGTGCCAAAGATAATATTTTTTCATTTCATAACTCTTTCTATTAGAGGCTAGTTTTTAAATATCATGAAAGAATATGTTTTAATTAACCAATAAAAAAGAGGGTATTTTTTATTATTATTGAATTTTAAGAGTAAATCAATTGTTTATAAGAACAAAATAGTCTACATATAAACTAAGCAAAGGTAATCATTATTTTGAAAATATTATATATGGATATTGATTTAACAAAATTAAAATATATCTAAATTAGTTTATTTATTCTATGGTCGTTTGTAACCCAGTATCCTTAAAGTATATCGACATTATTATTATTATAATACATGTACTGCTTTATTCTAAACCCCAACCATATTTTAATTTAATGAAACAATGCAAATTTCTATACACTAACACCAATCTCTTAACTATTTTTATAAAATTCCAAGCTAGATCTGAACCATACAATAACATTATTTCAGATGAAATAATCAGAAAGAGCTTTCATATTTACATTGTATTAAGAAGCATTGACTTTATAAATTTCAATAAAAAAAATTTAAACAGAGGTGATTTAAATCTGGATAATCGAATCGCTTTATATTAGTCAACCCTATAATATTCTCCATACTTTTAAAAAATAAATAAGAAAGACGATAAGTGATACCCCATGTCATCTCTTTCGAGGTCACCTTTCAAATATTCGAATTATTGTTAATTATAATGCGAGAAAATGCTCTATAATATTATTATCAAATTTTTCATTTTATTTTTTTAAACCTTTTTAAAGTGACAGAATACTTATTTTTTTACAAATATTAAGTCATAACAAACTGTCACAATTTTTTTTCATCTTCAAAATTTATCACTTTAACGCGACAAATTTTTTGTTAAAAGGTGTGGGGGGGGGGGTAAAGAGTGACATTTATTCGTTTTCTTTAATACATCTAAAAAGCACGCTAGATTGCAAAATTATATTTATTTACCTATTCTTTATACTATTAAATAAATAGTATATGTAGATATATTATTTTTGTTGGAGTTTGTTTAATATATAAATTTTATAGCCATCTGATAATGGTAACTTAGTGGCTTTCATGTTTTTTTATAAATATAGAAAATAGATAACAATGATAAAAAGGTTATTGTTATTATCTGAGTGAATTTATTATAAAATATATAATTATAATAATATACATCAGTGTATATACTTAAAAAAAATTTTATTAAGAAGTTTAAGGTAGTATTATTTATATCTAAAAAAATATATACAATGCCCGCCTTTCTAGATAATTATTGCCAGAGGAACCTTTATTCTATATAAAAATAAATAACAAAAAAATATTATAAGGTAGAAAATGTTTGGTTTTTTTATTCAAAGACCTGCAGGCCGGCCTGGGTACACGGGCCGGGCTTTATAAATTTTTTTAAATATACCAGGGCCGGGCCTGAAAATTTTTTTAAAAAAATATCCGGGCCAGATCGGATATTTTAAAACCAAATATTTGAAATCGCCATTATTAGCTATAAAAATCAAAAATAAATAAAATATATTTTAAAAAAATCCGGGCCGGGTGAAAATTTTTTTTAGAAAAAAACCCGGGCCGAGCCGAAAATAATTTTTTTTTAAAAATCAAGGCCGGACTTTATAAATGGTACCTCTGCAAGTCTCTGATAAATATAATTAGAGAAATAGAGTAAAATTAAATATTTTATGAAATTCGTATTGAAGGGCTGAATAATTTATATCAGATAGCAATAATGATGCAATTTTTTTTTCCTTTTCCTATGTCTATTCTTATTTTCATGACTGCTCTCCGGGGCTCCTGACAGAAACAATTTTATTTTAAGTTATATAAAATTAAGTATATATAGAGGCTCATAACTGGCCAGCTAAAGTGGCATATTCTTAAGAGAAAAAGTTATTATAGCCCTCTAAATTGCATTTTGCGAATTCGGTTTAGTTGATGATAATAATGCATCTTTTCAGTTACAAATAATTTTAAAAATTTTATAGACGAAAGAAATATTTAGCTTTCAAAACAAAGCTTTTTTGTACATTTTTACGAAATGTCCAGTATATTTTTAAAATTTTTTATCAATATTTAAATTATTATAGAGTATTCTTTGAGCAGTAAAAAAAAATTTGTACAGTAAATATAGTTTGTTCAGAAAAACGCCTTTATCTTTCAGGCTTAAATTTTTTACTGAAATCAACTTCGTCGAGTATGTAACTTAAGAATGAAATTTGTCTAAGAGTTATGGTTATTTCAGGTCATAAATATCTTTCGGCTGACCTATTTCAATTTCAAATTTTAGCTCATTAGCAATTATTTTACCTGAGATAATGGGAATTAAAGGTACAACGATTCTTTTACCTTTTACTCAAGTTAAATATTAGTTTTAAATTAAATTTTCCGAATATTGAATTTAATATTATAATAATGGGAGAAACATCAAAATTAAATTTTTTTAAAAAAATATTGGTCATCTTATGTCGATTTGAAGCTTGAAAATTAATATTTCAACTAAATTATAAGCTCCAATTTTTCAAATTTATATTTTCTATTATTATTCTTGCTAGTGCTGTTATTTAATATCGGACCAGATCAGCAGATATTTAGCGTTTTCAAAAAATATCGGATCGGGGTGATCTTTATTATTTTTTTGGTTATTTTATAATTGTATATATAATCATATAATTTTTTTTACTTTATAAATAATTTCATAATAATAAATTAATGATAGGAAATGAATATACATTTTTCTGTTGTAATGTATAAAAAAATAGTTTATCTATTTTTTGTTATATTACCTGAAAAGAGGAAAGGATTTTAAAACATCTAACGAGTCACATTCCGTTAGTGTTGCTAAACCGCTCGATTTAGCCAATTTTAAAAACGAATAACTCAAAATTTTAGCCAACATGCTTATTGATTTTCACCACAGAAATCAGAAAGGTTTGGACTTCTATTGGCGAAATTTCGAGGCATAGGCAATAATATTTTGATTTGCCCCTTTTTAAAAATCAACTAGAGCTGTTTAACAACACTACATTCACCCATAAACTTTGCAAATATTTTAAATGAGAAGATTAACTTATAAAAAATAAAATACACTTAACATTCGTGAAAGTTAGTTGGTTTTTTTTAAAGTAAAAAATATTGATATATTTATGACATTGATACAAAAGATGGTAAATAAAAATCAATATAAATATCGGTTCGGTGAAAAATTTATGATCGGCAGAGCCCTATATCTCACTATTTTTCTAATAATTTTTTCAATAATTAGCGCGGCGGGGTAATTATTTAAATAAATATCGCAAATAATGTATCAAAAAACATAGATGTCACTATATGTGAACGTTTAAATGCAATAAAAGACCTTTTTTATCGTTTAAAATTATTTTAAGTTTTTTTTCAATATGCATAATATATTAATCATAAATCAATTATAATGCCTTAAAATGATTTTAAACGATAAAAACGGCTTTTTATTGCAATGAAATGTTCATATATAGCGACATCTATACGCTTTTTATACATCAATAATAATATTTAAAATAATTACCCCACCACGCTAATTATTGAAATTATTAGAAAAATAGTAAATAATAATTTTAAAAATTGGACTTCATTCATAATATATTCGAAATATTTATTTTAAATTTTCAAATGGACATAAAATGACCAATATTTAAAAAATATTTAATTTTGATGTTTCCCTCATAATTATCATAAATTGACTTAGTTATTAATAATAGATTCAATATTCGAACTTTCTCTTCTCTGGTAATGTTACCAGTTTTCCAAAAATAAACTAACGAATTATTTTTAATTTAAAATCAACCAATTATTTAACATCAGTAAAAAAAGCTGATTTTTGTACCTTTTATCCCTAATATATCAGGTAATATAATTGCTAATGAGCTAAAAATTTCGTTTTTGATATAACTAGAACATATAAACGTGCCTACAAATTTTTATTGAAATTGAAGGTCGGCCGAAAAATTCAACTTTCTTGCTCATTTGATGATTTAGTTATGTTAGTTTGTTCTTTAGAATTTATAAATATATCAATTCATTAAAATTGAGTATAATATTTTAAAATTTAAGCCCATCTCGGTTCTATTTTTTTTAAAAAAATTCGAACCGAGCTAGGATTTAGAGATTTCTAATTCGATTTGATTCCTATTCTCGCTAATTTTCTCAAATATGTCTAGAATCTTAGTTTTATTTATTTTCCTGCAGCACCATCCAATGTGGAGAGTTATTAGCAGTGTAATACCCAAATGCATACAAAACTATTTTTCAATCAAAAATGAGGCAAGGAGCTGTGCAATTAGGTCCAAAATCGAGCTTGGGCCATATGTCAGGCTCGATCATAAAAGGTTTTTTGATTCTCTTATTAAAATAAAGAGATAATTCAACTAAAATTTGAATGGAGCACAATTAAGTGATATTCATTTAATTTAACTTTATATAAATATGTATTTAATATTTTAATTTTAGGCTAGGACAGATTGTGCCTATAACTAAATAAATTTTTGGGTCACAAATTTTCAGGGCCTCTGGATGTCTCAGGTGAGAGTAGTGAATTTATTTTACTTGCAAATTAATTAAACCGTGCACACATATTTTACCATGTGTATATAATTAAAATAATAGAAAGACAAATATTTACTGACATAGTATAGTTACAATATATTGGAAAAAATATATATTTATTGAAAAGTTTATACAGAACAACTAAAATACTGATATCTAATCATTTATACTGGTATAATTTTTTTTAAATATCAACAACCTTTGTTGTTATACTGATAAAGTATTTTTAAATAATACTGAATTTACAAAATACTGGAAAAATAAATAACAGCCATTATTAAAGGTGCGGTTTATTTCTAAACTTTAATTTAAAAGTTAAAACAATTATAATATTTAAAAATTATAAATGAAAAGAAAAATGTGGATAGATTCTTAGTAAAGGTAACCTAGGACTGGTATACAAATACACCACTTTAAAATCTAAAAAAACTCAAAAAAGTAATCAGCTGTATTGAGAACTATTCTAGAATCCCACCCAAGGGATCTTGGTTGATAAAATAATAAAATCCCATTTTGTTTCTATAATCAATCTTAATGTGGTTGGCTCTAGAGATGGTTAAATTGGTACTTGTTGACCTTCATTAGATTTAGTATAAATATACATCCAATCTCAATAATTTACAATAGGGGCCTATGTCTATTTACAGTTTATTTAAATTGGATTGGGCTACTAAAAAACCCTGATCCATTCCATTACTATCATATAATTATAATATTTTCAATCTTATACACAATTTCTTAATAATAAAAAATAAATAAAATGAACAAAAATTCAATATTCAATTTATATGTAATTGTCATGTTTAAAAAAATTCGAATTATTATTTTTTAAAAAATTTCTAAAAAACAAGATAAACAAGAAAATGATTTTAAAATATTTTGAGTTATAATCAGCCATATGAATATAGACCCATTCAGTAGTGATCTGCATTGGGCCTAATTTTTCAAGCCTGGCCTGGCCCGAACTGAAATTTTTTTTAAAAAAATTTACTGACTCAGCCCGGTTCAAATTTATTTAAATATAGAAATTAATCCTTATAATTACTCAAAATAAAAGACATATGTTATGTTGTTTTGTTTCAATAAATAAAATTAAATATTTTATTTTACATATAAAATTCAATATAAAATTGATAAATTTAAGATATATTTTAAAAAAAATTCAAGGTCTGACTCAACCCGACCCAAATTTTTTTTTAAATATTAGGCCCGGCCTGAACTTGATTATTTTTAATAGAATTAAGCCTGAGCCCAGCCCAAAGCCCGTTCAGGCTGAACTGGACTCTGGGTACGAGCCAGGCCTAACTTTGAAAATCTCTACCATTCAGCTCATTTAGCTAGAAAAAAATATTCATTTACAACCAGACCCATACATTATTTTAAAAATATCCACATTATATATTTCTAGGCTGAATTTGAGTGGGGATTTTTTTTTGGGGGGGGGGGCTTGGTTATATTAAATGATATAATAGTTAAATTAATATAAATAGAGATAGTTTTTACAATAATTTAAGTTAAAAGATAAGACTATCATTGTTTTTCTCTAATATATAAAATTAAAGATTTGCCCCAAAATTTTGAGCAAAAATTGAAGATTTATTTTTAAAGAAGATCAAGATCCTTTTTAAATAAATTTATCATTTCATCATGAAAATTTTTTATAAAATTTTGAGCAAAAATTGAAGATTTATTTTTAAAGAAGATCAAGATCCTTTTTAAATAAATTTATCATTTCATCATGAAAATTTTTATTAATAAAAATCACTAAATGTTTTTTACAAAAAAAAATTGCAATTTTAGGTGAAATTTTTAAAATTTTATTTAAGCACCCTGAAAAAAATCTTTATTTTAAAAAATCTTCATTTTTAGAGATCAGAAATCTTTGAAGATTTTTTGTTTATTCTCAAACTCTAAAAAAATGTATTATCAAAATTCAAAACCTCACAATCTTGTATTTGGCAAATATGCAATCTAGCATCAGGTACAATTTCCATGATTTCATTTAGAGGTGTATAAAACTTTTTATTTGATAAATAGGTCCAAGAGTTAGAACATGTATTATTTGGTAATATTTTGACAATTAATAGAACAGGTTTTGACTTTCTTCCACCACAATCCTCTGCTATAATTTTTAGTATGATGCTTTTACCTATATCATAAATCACTGGTTTAATATTCCTTACCACACCATCACTATTTATTTCAAATATGTTGTGCACACTATTGTTATCATGTTTTTCAAATGTCTGATCTCTTATGAATGTGTAAGAACATATTGAGCTATAATCATATGAACAATCCTTGTCAATAGCTTTCAGCTGTATAATTTTTTTATAAAATTTACCTACTTCCATTTCAACATTATATGATTGCTGTTCAAAATATGGATCATAATTATTAACATCTAAAACTTGAATGTGAACTGGAACAGTTTGAGAATACATTTTTGGTTGACTTCCTTCACATTTAACTGCAGTAATATTAAAATCATATTGTTGATGAAGTTGGCAATTAAGTTTTTCAGTAGCTACAATAGATGCAAGTCCTGTTATTTTATTTTTAATGTGTATTTGGAATGGAAGTGATATGTTCTTAAAAACTGCAATTTCATAATAGCATATTTTAACTCCTGGTTTTGTAATAACTCGAATGGATGGAGTTATTTGAACTAAATATTCATCTTCTCTAATGATTCCAAAAAAACCATTATTTAATTGCCTTTCCGTAATATCAAATTCGATTTCTTTTTTACAAAAGAATGGGCTAAAATATATACTTATAATAATCACATTAATTACAAAATTTTTGATTCGCATAATATAAAAGTTGAGTTTTTACCTTATTACATGATTTTGTTATATTAAAATATCAAATTTAATTAAAATCATAAGATTGATTAACTGTCATGTTAATAAAACGTGACATGTTATGCTGTTATATGAAATTAAGAATTAATGGTTAATTTAAAAATTATAACTATTAACTTTAAAGCTTTATTTTTGGGATATTTAAAAATTAAATATTCATTTTTTTTACTAAATATAACAAGGGGGGGGCAGAGTGAAACCCCCCCTCTTCGGAAATTTATCTTGTGAATATCATTTTAAGCTAATAAAAAATATCCACCTTAGTCCTCTCCCCACCCCCTGTCCCCCGAAAATGAAAAGAATGTAATAGATAATATTTTTTTAACTGAAACTATTTATTATAATTCAAAATTTTTTGGGAAAAGCATTTATGTATAAAAAAAGTGAAACCAAAAATGAAATATAAGCCAAAGATAAGTCTTAAGACAAAAGTGGAATGTATTATATATTAATAGATACATAAAATTACTAAATAAAATAATATAACAATTATATTTTTTTATAGAATAATATATCAATTATATTTTTTTATAGAGTTAGTAAAATTTATTTATCATAATAAAAGTAAATTATAATTATAAAATTATTGATAAAATTAAATTAAATAAATCAAAAAAATTAATGCACAATACAAACAGTGGAATATTTTGTGTCGTAGTACAGTATATTTTATCTATTATCGTATGACAATCAAATAATTTTTACCAATATAAAATTATATATTTTACAGAAGACTATAAAATATTGATATGGACATCATAAAATACTTTTAAAGAATGTAAATGAAAAAAAATAATTCAATATTTCAGTAGCGTCAATATCTAATAAGGTACATCCATGTGGGATGAATAATATTTAATATCATTTTTTATATAAATAAATAGATGGCTTTAAAGAATTGAATGCAAATAGCTGCTTATATTTATTATCAAAAACATTGATTAGTAAAGTTTATTAAAATGTCTCTAAAAGTGGCATTTTACCTAATATTTTGTAACCAATTCTATATAATAGACATATAGAAACAACTATATGTCTACTTATATTTTATAAAGAAATTTCTTATACTTATTTGGAATAAATTATTACCACGTTTTTGTATTAATGTTTATATATGTTATTATATCTTATATAAACTAATAAAAATATATTTCCATTTGTTCCAAGTTTATTTTTTGATATAATCTCTTGAAAAGATACGAAAATAATATTAGTTTTTCTAAAGTAATTCATCTCCCTTTTATTACTTTTTTAATCTTGCATTTAAATATTTTTATAAAACTAAAATTAGAATATAAAATAAAAAGTTTAAGTTATAAAACGAAAAGCAAATCTAAAATAAAAGTATAATTTGAATAATTAAATATATGGTTAATGATGCTTTACCAAGTGAATGTATGGAAATATTCTAAATACCAACCTAATTTGCTAAATACCGTCCAAAATTTATTAAAATGTAATAAGACCCTTATTATTTAATATATTATAACGGAGACACGTGGTCGGGTCCGGCCTCCTATATATCATCCCCCCAAGGATGGAACCACCAAGTAAGATAAAAAAAACTTGACAATTTCCGGGATTCGAACCCGTGACCATGGGATCAGTAAACTTAACTCTTGACTACTAGGCCATAGAGGCTTTCCAAAAATCAGATTTTTCAAATATATATTATAAATATATTTGGTAGTGCCTATCCAAATGAAAAATAAACAAAATTCAAATTTGATAGGTAGTACCTTAAGGTAGTAAGCTATCTTATCCAAATCATTTGTTGTGTTTGTACGTCGGTTTGTTCAAATCGTAAGCTTGATTTCCTTCTCGTAAGTTGTCCTCATAAATCGTGAATTTGTCATGTAGCTTGCTTGCATACCTAAAACGAATTATTTGTTATTCGATATTCGATACGATTTGATTCGATTTGATTCGATTCGATTCGTATTTTACGAATATGAATAACACAATTATTCGATTCGAAAATTCGAATCGAATTCGAATAAGGAAAATATATTATTCGTTGAATAATTTTTTATCTATTATTCGAGATTATTCGATTTAAATAATTTATATTAATAAATATCGAAAAATAATCATATATTATTAATAGGAATTATTTGCAATTATTCCTATTTAATAAAATTTTCTAGTGGAATAATGAAGAAACATTTTATATTTCTAAATGTTGTTAACGGCTGTTTTTATTCGAATAATAATACAAAATTAACTTCCTAAAATTGTTTTATGATGGACGAAGAAAGTTTATATTCTTATATGTAATTTCTAATAACTAGTAGTTATCCCGTCAAGAATGACGGGCGAATCAGATATTTCTCCTTTGTTTGATGATGGAGAAATCATAAATTTGACTTTTTGCAAAAACTTTATGTTTAAAAAATTTGTTGTTGGTATATTTGTCTTGTACATGATATGAATATTATATTGATTTTTCTACATTTTATATAAATATACTCTATATGTATGCTTCTATATTATCTTACTAATAAAATTTGTTTGTCTTTTATCCATAGTTAAATTTTACAAAATAAATTTAATATGCTATCTTTTTTAATTTACGGTTAAATAAAATTTTCGAATTGAATCGAATAATCATTTTATTATTCATAATTCGTATTTTTATAGGTCTACTTGCTTGTAGTACTCAGTCGTTATTATTAACAATTTTCAAAATTGTTATCATCATCAGTAAGTCATGAATAATTAGAAAATTGATCAAGTTGGATATAAGAATAAGTGAAGAATGATAAATCAATAAGATTGTTATATAATATTTTTAGCGTTTTCATTTATTACGTTATAGTGTTTAATTTATTTTTCGCGTTTTAGTGTCGAATTTATTTTTATTTATATATTAATATTTTCACTGAGGTTAAAATATGCAAATAAAATATTATGCACATTTCCCTCTCTTTAAAAAAAAAGTTCAAATTTCACACCCTTTTAATTTAAAGTGTTTTAAAATAATAATTTTCTTCATTGGATCATCATTGCTTTTAGTAAAAAATAATTTCTTCACATTATTTTTCTAAAATTAAGACATTTAGTTTTTACATACTTTTATTTGTCTTCAAAGTTTTAAGATTCAAAAAAAAAATTTTTTTATCACATTTAGTATTACTTATAAGAGTTTTTTTTATTTTATAATTTTCTTTAATATTTGTATCGTTAACTTCTTTTATCACAAATATTTATTTAAATTCAATCTTATGATTTATATCTTTTAATTTATATGTTTCAATTACATTTTGATTTAGACTTGAAATTATAGTTTTGTTTTCTTTTTTAGGATTTTTAATGGTTTATCTTTGTAATATTTTTTAATTATACCTAAGAATTCATCTTTAGGTAATTCAGTTAATTTCCGCAATTGGTCATAATAAAAAAAAATCAAAAATACGAAAAATATCAATAGGCATTTTACTAAGAAATTCAACTGTTAATTCATTATTATGTAAATATTTTTTAAGGCTTTTTATGTATTCAAATATGTCCATTATGATTGATTTACGTTTAAGTTATTTTATTAAATTATTTATACCATAAGTTATGACTCTTCTTGGAATGAAATTTTAATTTATAATAACCTTTCTTCTTACGTGGATTTAGAATATTTTGTAAATCATCATAGGTTTCATTATATAGAATTCATAGCCTATTGTCCAACTTCCATATTGGTTCTTGGACATCACATAGTTATATATTGGTCATTACATTGGGTTACATATTGGTCATCACATTGGGTTACCTATTGGTTATCACATTGAATTAGTTATTGGTCATTTGTCATTACATTAAGTTAGATATTGGTCATCACATTAAGTTAGATATTAATCATTGGTCATCACATAAAGTTGCATATCTAAAGTGTGTTTCATAAATGGAGTAGAATTATTTTTAAAATCATATCAACATTATCTATCTTGGCCATATGTTTTATTAGTTTATCTGAAGAAATTTTTTATCCAAACATGGTTTTCCAGTCTACCCGGAGCCGGGGCTCCTTGAAAAGATAGGAATATAATTAATAATGGTTTTTCTAAATATAATTCATCTCCCTTTATTACTTTTTTAATCTAGTATTTATATATTTTTATAAAACTAAAATTAGAATATAAAATCAAAAAGTTAAGTTATAAAACGCAGAGCAAAACTAAAAATAAAAGTATAATTTGAATAATTTGAACAGGTTAAATATATCATAATTAATTTTATGAATGCGCGTTATATAAAATTTAAACATATTACTATTTAACAACCAAAATATATAATATTTTAATTTATTAATTCCTATTATATAACATCTCTTAACCAATTTCTTATATTTTAAATAAAGATAATATTTTTTTTAATTAAAAGACTAAGAAAACCCGGCCCGAAGGCCGGGATGCTTCTACTAATTGGTATAATTGCATAGAAAATACCGTAAAAGTACAAAATGCTTTCACTATATTTCTTGGAGGGTTATCTACAAAAATGAATCTTTCATGCCATTTAAATTTTGAAATTAATTGGCCTTCAGATACATTTATGTTATATGAGCAATTAATTTTTCAATATCAAGATTTGATATATCCTCAGATCAGAAAGAATTATAAGACTATAAATTCTGATTAATCACAAATCGTTGATTGATTTGAGTCAAAATTGAATCCAAAAGTGAAATTGGTTATTTATTGTAATCCTCAATTGAGTCAACGTTTATATTTTAACGATTTGTTTGTCGGTGAAGGTCGAAGCATGTGAATCTCAACTTATAATTTCGCTCTCAACAATCACATAAATCTCGAGAAATTCCTATTTGATATTATCCTTAGGTTTCTACAGTGGCCCCTACACTTTCTGAGCTGCAGCAGAATACCCCCCTGAAAAGTACCCCCTTGAAAAGTATCCCTCCCACCCCTCGAAAAAATGATAATTATTTTATGACACCCATAAATTTCAAAAATAATTTTTATTGCATCAATTTTTAATATATAATATAAATAAAATGCAAAAAATATATACTTTATAAATATTATTTTTAAATTAATAATTTAGATAAATTAAGGGAAGAGAAAGCGAAACAATTTATAATTTCATCAATATTTAATTGTTTATTTAAATAAACTTTTTTCCATTGATAATATGGTTAAATTATTGAGAAATGAATCTCTCATGGTACTACGAAGTCTTGTTTTAATTAATTTAATTTTACTCATGACTCTTTCGGCAGTACATGAGGTTGTAGGAATGGTTAATAAATATTTATGTAAAATTCTTAAATTAGGGAAAGCAGAAAAATTTTAAAGTAGACTATAAGGTAAGATAAATGAATAATTTTTCCAATCTGAATCGTAAGTCCCTGAATTATCTTCATCAGAAGAAGCTAAATAATGTATTGGTAAAAATATTTTAATTAAATAAATTTACAATTCTCAGAATCTGACAAATCTTTAGATTCTTGAACCTCTAGGTCATGAGTAATAATTACATTCCCCATTTTGGCCATCTTATAAAAATTTCTAAACTTCAACATTTCTTCGAAAATTTGACTTGAATTTAAATTGTAAAATTCACAGATATCCTCGATATCTTTTTAATAATTGATTTTTCTGCCATTCTCTTTGGCGTAAAAAATGATGTTTGATGTAAATATTTCATCGAATCATCATTAAATCTTTCGTTAAACTGCATAATAATTAAATCGAGTGCAGCATTAAACACATCTATTTTAAAGCTAAAAAAATTTCTATATTTAATGATGAAAGTATATACCTCTCCTTTTTGGATTGTATTGTTTGAAGTCTAGAACTATCAAAATCAAAAGGTAGATTTCTCTCCTTCATAAAATCTTGTGCCTTTGAAAAAACATCCAAAAATTCAGTGTTATTATCTATTAGATTAAAAAATTATTAAGACTATAATTTATATTATACTTCTCAAACAAGCAATCTTTTGCCAATTGAATTTGATTTATTGCAAACCCTATATCCTCGAAATGGTTTGCAATTTTGTACAAGCCAAACTTGTTATCAACAATATTTTATCCAAAACACAAAGTGATAAGATAAAATCAAATTATTCTATTCTAAAGACTATAGCACTAGCCATAGTGGAAGTGACAGGATCTTCAGAATCCTTTAGATTTGTTAAAGCTGCCCTCAAGGCATCATAAAGTAGAAAAATATTTACAATAGCTTTATATGACGATAGCCAGCTTCTAAATGAAAAAACATTTTAAATCTAAATAAATAAGGTACTATTACCGAGTGGTATTCTTGATGCGTAGAAATCGTTGCGATTTTTTCAGATTATTACACTGACATTTTTTGAGTATCATATCTTTTTACACCATTAAAATAGATATAAATTTCATCTAGTATTCCTAGAACATTTCGAAGTTCTTTAATTGATTGGCATAATTGAACAATAATTAAATTTAATCGATGACAATAACACCAAATAAAAGCTGCCTTTGGCGCCTCTGCTCTAATCAAGGCCTGCATACCATTGATTCTTCCACTCATGTTTAAGGCGCCATCATAACTTTGCCCAACTAGAAATTCAAGGGGTAAATTCATCGAGCCGAGTTTGGATATTATATTATGCTTAATATCGAGACCTGTGGTATTTACCGTACAATATATGTCAATCAGTCTTTCAGGGCTTCGGCGTTTCACTATTTTCAACATATCTTACTATCAAAGCTATTGCTTCTGATTTCGAAACATCATATGCATCAACTATGATTGAAAAGCACCTGTTAAATGTAATATCATTTTGAATTTTTTTATAACCATATTTTTCATGGTTTCAATGAGAATATGTTATTATATGATAATAGATTGAATATAATTTCGTTTTTAATCCCTTATTTTTTTTATCCCTTTTTCTTTCTTCATTTTGTTGTATATACATTTTTAGTACAGGTTCAGAATCTGCAATAAGCTTAATAAGGGCCATCATATTGTCTTCTTGTTGCCTGTTCCCCCAGAAGGCTTGGTTGCGAGATATTAAATAATTTAAACATCTTACACGGTTATTATCTACACATTCTTTCTGGGGTGTTATAAATTTTAATATCGAATTTTAATTGTGAGAAAGCCTTCCATAGGTACTCATATGTGCCTGTGAAGATTCTTGCAGAATAATATCATGATTAATATTCTGCCATTTATCTAGACCTTCACACAGTGGCGTAGCTACGGGGGTGGTTTTCGGGTTTGGACCCCTCCCAGAGCAAAATATTTTTTTAGATTATACGTTCAAAAGACTTAAAAGTGATTTTATATCAATTATATTTTTCTGGTTTTGATGTTTGTGGAAGGATATTATATTACTATTGAAATTATTCTGGATAGTATTATTATAAAGTCATTGAGAATAATCTATTAAATTATAATAACATATTATTGATGCATTTAAAAAATTTATTTATTATATATTATCGAAGATATATGATTTGTAAGATAAACCCGTCCGAAGGCCGGGCAAAAGGGCCGAAGGCCCGTTAAAGGGGGTCTGGGGAGGGAAGCCCCCCTTAGCTTTTATATGTATGGACCCCCTCTAAGGAAAATTCCTAGCTACGCCACTGCCTTCACATGTCCATTTTGAATTTGTGTGTGGATCTCCAAATAAGAGACATGTTAAGTAAAAAACTTTATTCATTTTAATACTATAAGTAACCCAATTTCTAGCAATTTTGCTATTGTCAATATTAGTTTTTCCATAAAAGCTTTCATTAAAGGATCTGTTTATTATTATTATCTTTGGGGAATAAATAATGTGTAGGTTGAAGAGCTCCTACTAGATATTTATTAATTATAAATTTGTCAATTCTTTTTCCAACAATATTGGTGGGATCATTTGATTTTTAAGAAAAGGGAGGGAGGGAAGATAAGATATTTATAAATACTACTATCTATTCATATTATGCTTAAAAAAATAAGTAGAAAAATTTTCGTCAATATATATTAAATTAAATATTAAGTTGGGGGGGGGGCGTCTTATTATTATATTTATTAACCAAAATTAATCATGATGGATATAACAAAACAATAAAAGAATTAAATAATAAAGAAAATTTAAAAAAAAAAGAAGTAACCCCACTCAAATTTACTGAAGCAGTTGCTTCGGTCCCCTCCCCCCGTTTTAGAGACCACTGGGTTTCTAGGTTGTAATCACGTAACTTCAGCTTCCATTTTTTTATGAAATATTGCATAAAATTGTTGTGTAATAAACAATTTATTAATACATATTTATGGAAAATCAACAGTTTTATTAAATCCAGGGTTGGCAAGTCGGTCAATTGACCAGTCAAATTCAGTCAATTGACCGTTCAATTGAACTGAGAAGTATTTGACCTGTCAAATACCGTCAAATACTCAAAAAAATTTAAAGGAAAAATAAATTAAAAATATGTTTAAAAAAGATATAAATACATGTGAACACAATGTTTGCTTATTTTTTGTGTCCACATTATCAAGAGGAGAACTCACTAGTAGTGAAATTAATGAAGTATATGATATAATTCAAGAATTAGCTATTTTACAAGGTAGTGATGACCAAAATATTTTAAGTGATAGAATTAATTTCAGAAGCAAAAATAGCATGTTTAATATAGCAAATTATGTGGAAAGTAGTAATTTCCAGAAACCAATTCCGACCTCTAGTTAATAGATTAAACTTTGTCCACCCTGCTCATTAAGAGACTAACAATTCCTAGTTCTACTTCTTTAGAAAGAAATAGGTCGATTTGTTTTAATATTCTTATGAAAATAGAAATCGATTGAAGATCTAAGACATCAGGAAAATTGATTAAAAAATATTAAAGAAAATGATAATATTGAATATGAATCAGAACAAAACACTGCTACAGATAGCTACACGTTAGTTATTGAATGACAATGAATTTAAAAAATTAATATTATAGATTCATTTTACTTTATATTCAAAATAAAGTTAATATTAACTTAAAAAAACATATATTTGAATTTGACCACATTTGACCGTATTTTACCATATTTGACCGGTAAAATATCGGTCAATTGACAGAAACGTATTTGACCGGTTAAATGCACAACCCTGCAATCTAATAATTTATCAGTTTTATATTAAATATTGGTTTTATAAAAATTAATTTTTTACAACAATTATTAAGACAACAGATTTTAACAGTTTTCAGAAAATATAAATTTTAGCAGTGACATATTTCACTATTATTAATAATTTAATGATTTTAACTGATTTAATATATTTTGTACTTCACTTTAATATCTTTTACAAATCAATCTACATACCTAAATTAATTATCATACACAATTAACAATATATTTGAATACAATTAATCATATTATTAATTGCCTTTGTGGTTAATTGATTCTATTACAAGCAAAAGCACTCAATCCTTTCCTAAAATTAAAAAGGGGGCTCAAAATAATTTAAAAAAAAATAAAAAATTGCAAGGGAGCCTAATAAACCTAATAAAATATTTTTAAAAATACACATCACAAAATTTTTTTTGCTTTTAATGTAAACATATCATTTGCTAAAATTTTATGACATTCGCGATGATTAATCTCGACCCCTGTTCAATCAAGTTTTGGATCTTATAAAGTGTTACCAAATTTTTTAGTTGGGTTCCCAAAAATTCATAGTTTCATTTAAACATATCAATTTGCATCTTTTGCCGGATTAAATTTATTGATTTTTGAGCTTAAAGATTTTAAAAATTTATATGTTAAGGGAGAAATGGTCCGTATGTTGATAATACGAATAGAGTTGTTGTGATATTCAAATGAGTTAAAGAAATATGAATAAAAAAGATTTATTCCGATTAGATAAAATAAAAATTAGAACGTAAGAAAATTATGTAAATAAAAGTAGGAAAAATACTAAGAGAAGTATTCTAAAAAGAAGAAAATTTATCTTTTAAAATAAACATTAAAAAAGAGATTTAGATTTATTTTTAAAGATGTAGGTTGAAAAAGAAAAATTATTTTACGATAGCAATTTTGGTAAATATGGATAAGATTACAAAATTATGTAGGAATATAATATCTAAAATTAAAAACAGAGAATTATAAAGGTAACATTCATAGTAGATTAGTAAAAGTTTGATGGAAGGCAACAAATAAGTTTTAAATATTTTATCACATAATACTTTATTACTAAATTTTATATTTTTCTAACATGTATTTATATCAATTCACAATCAATTAACCTAAAAATGTTAATGCTAAAAATGGTTAATTTAATAATAATAACAAATTAATGTATGAATGTATATAAAAAACAAATTTAATGATTCTAAATATTGTCCATCTCTAACATTCCACCCTCCAAAGAAATCCAGCCTAGGTCTCTTTGAGTGCCGAAAAATCGTCCCGATGTTCTTGATTTTTTACTATTATTATCGTTTCATATGTCACTTTGCTTTTATCTTTTAGCGTTGTCTTGCTTTTGTCACGTTTTATCGTTGGCTTGTTTTCACCTCGTTGGTTTGTTATTAACGTTTCGTCTCTTTGCTTATTTGTTTTTGTTCACCTTCCATAGTCATTATTATCATTTTTTTTTTATTATTTTTTAAATTATTATCATTATTATTAGTTAATCAAGATTAGGAATCATAAGAATAGATCCAATTGAATATAAGAATCGGTCCAATTGAATATAATCATCATTTAGAAAATAATATTGAATTTGTAAGAATGTATAAAGAATCGCGTTTTAATGTTTTTTTTTTATTTGTGTCGCGTTTTATACAATTTTTTATATTATTTATTTTGCGTTTTATATCGTTTTTTTTTTATTTATAATGTTTTATATCATTTTTTTTATATTTATATATTTTTTGTTTATTTTTATTTTACATTGAGTTTTATATAGTTTTTTTTATATTTATTTATTTTGTTTATTTTTATATGTCAAAAAATAATTTTCCATTGATAAAGTCAAAATTAAAGATTTAAATGAGATATATTATTAATCATATCTTTTTTTATAACTTCTCCCTCCTTAAAACTTTAAGAGATTTTTAAATTTAAATCCTTTCATCTTAAGTATAATTAAGATTTCACAGTTCCTACAATTACTTTTTTTACTATAAATCGTGGATTCTATTTTATTTAAAGTTTTCCATATAGAGATTTCATCTATTTCATTTGTGTTACTTGTTATATTTGTATCATCAGATTTTTCTTTATTTAAAATTTCATAGTTAATAAAGTCATTATACTGAAAATTTTCATTAGTTGACATTTCATTGTCTTTATAATCATCACAATAATTATTTTCACATTTTGAATTTATTATAAGAGTTTCCTTAATATTAATGTTTTCTCTAATATTAGTATCATCGACTTTTATAGACATTTCATTGTCTTTATAATCATCACAATAATTATTTTCACATTTTGAATTTATTATAAGAGTTTCTTTAATTTTAATGTTTTCTCTAATATTAGTATCATCAACTTTTATAGACATTTCATTGTCTTTATAATCATCACAATAATTATTTTCACATTTTGAATTTATTATAAGAGTTTCTTTAATTTTAATGTTTTCTCTAATATTAGTATCATCGACTTTTATATTTGCTCTTACTTTATAGTTACATAATAATTTCAATATTGTAATAGCTTCCTCAAAAGTTGAATCTCTGTCTCTTGGTTCAAATGCCTTCATCTTTACATATAGATGATCAGGCAGTTTATAAATTAAATATCTGCTGCTATTTCTAACTTCATTAATTAAAAAAAAATTTTCTACTTCGTCAATATAATTCCTTATATTGTCTTTTCTCCAAATAGGATAATTCATATCAATTAAATTTTACTTTATTTCAAAAAAAATTTAAGTTCATCAAATATGTACTTTATTTTATAATTATTTTTATTTGTGCTTATAATTATATCATTTTTTTATTTTATTTCGAATGGTTTCATTGCTAATTTGTAATTTCTTACATGATATCCAATAGAATTTATAATCTTTCAGAATTATGATATTTAACTTGATATTTATTTCATTTAGAGTAATCCAATGTCCATTTCCACCATTCCAGTGTCCATTGATACTTTTTCCACTGCCACCATAAAAGTTTGATGGAAGGCAACAAATAAGTTTTAAATATTTTATCACATAATACTTTATTACTAAATTTTATATTTTTCTAACATGTATTTATATCAATTCACAATCAATTAACCTAAAAATGTTAATGCTAAAAATGGTTAATTTAATAATAATAACAAATTAATGTATGAATGTATATAAAAAACAAATTTAATGATTCTAAATATTGTCCATCTCTAACTATTAGATATAAAGAAGTTTGTGTTTTAGTTATTTAAAGGTGATAATTAGAAATTTTATATTTAGAAGTTACTGGTAAACTAAAAACCAATTGAATTTTGAAACTAATTGAGACAGATATTTTAGATTTTAGAATTATTATAAATTGATCACTAGAAATAACTATGACAAAGAAAAAGAAACATAAATTGCGAAGATTAAAATTAAACTAATAGTTTGCTAAGATATAATAATTTAAAAGATTCGGTGAATAAGATTAGAATATAAATTTATCGTTAGAAAATAGTTGATATTGTAATTAATTTTTATTGAAGATTTACGTTTGACTTTTATTTTAAGGGTAAAACAGCCTCAGATTTAATATATGAATCTAGTATAATATTAGGTTGTAGATTAACCAAAAATCTTCATAAAGAGAAACGGCTTTCGTCATTAGAAAATTTATGCCGCAATCGAGCTCAATTAGAGATCGGATTTTTATTTTTTTTTGAATCATTAATAAGATTTTAAGTCAATTAGGCAACGTTATTCTAATAATAATAAAAACAGAGACAAGAGGAGGATAGGGAAATACTAAAAAAGAAATGATAAAATTTATTTTAAATTGTTTTAATCGGTTTTTAGATATAAGAAAATATCGTGCTGAATGAAGAAATAATTTTTTTTTAATAATGATATGGATACGAAATACTTCGGAAGAGAAAAAGATTTTTTAAAATTAAAATAAGACTAGTTACAAGAGTGTAAAATGTAAAAAAAAAAAGTAGGAGAATTCAAGATGTTTTTAGTTTTGAATCCTTTATTAAATACTAATACCAAAAATTAATTATAAATTATATAAATTAATATAAAGGGAAAACATAACCAAAAAAAATAAAAAATAAAAAAGTAAAAGTATAAAATACTAAAAATTATATGAGAAAAATTAAGTGAAAGAAAAAAAAATTAAAAAAAGTCAAAAAAATTTAAAAGTGTTTTAAATGATAAAAATTGTGTCTTTTATATAAAATTAACATCATCCGATTATAACATAATAAATTTCGTCGGATAATAATCAACTTTAAATCATTATTCAAAAATTTGTATAAACCCAATATCTTTTCTTTTTTCATAACAAACAAGCATTTGCATAGTGTTTAAACAACAAACTTAAATAATTTTGAACTTTATCAAATCTGAATAAATCCTTTTTTTTCTTTTTTCTTTAACTCATTTGAATACCACAACAAGAGTGAACATGTATTTTCATAATTATATATAATTTATTTTCCTTGTTTTAAGGATTCAAATTTTGGTGTGAATGGGTTGCATTTTAAGAATCCACCGTAGTTTTCTTTGTCTACATTAGTATATTCAAAACATGCGATATTTCATAATATCAAGTAATTATAAATTTTTTATATCCATAAATTATGCCTTATATTAAGATGCAAAATTTGGAAAAAGATGCGCTTACTTAATATGATGATTAAAATAAAAAAATTTATTAATAATAGTGCCATTTTTGATATCCCATCGAAGTGCTAAACATGATTTTGTATTCATCTTTTTACAATAGAACATAATTATTGAGGATGCAGAGGGCTTTATTTGGAATACTTATCTAATCATCCAAAATGTGTTTATATTTTACTAATATGCAGTTATTTAAAAAATTAAAAATAACATTTTCTATATCATCTCAATAAGGTAAACAAGATTCTAGATTAATATTTTAAAAATTGAGCCCTTTTAAAAGGTATAACGTAAGGGTGGATAGTTTAGTCAAAAAAAATCTTGATAATTAAATATTTTTAAAATCAACGTTAGCATTTTCTGAATCCTCTCGGAGAGCATTATTTCAAATTAAAGCCTTTTTAATAGGGGTAGCGTAGGGAGGGGTAGTTTCCGGTGTAGCGTATTTTAGTCTTCCTAAATGAATTATATTAAACATATTTTTATGCAACATGATGAATTAGAATTAAATAGCAATTATTCATTATGTTAATTATGTATATATTTTTTAAGTTTTAAAAACGGCATACAATTCAAGCAGTCTTTGTTTTTTGTCTATAGAATGAAACAAAATCTTTTTCTTCTTGAGGACTTGGAATATTTGTTATTATGTATATTAAGTTCTTTCTTGAATGAAAAATAATTCCCTTCCCAAAACCTAATAGAATGTCCTTAATATAGATGTAATAATAATAAGTTTAAAAACAGCAAGAATACCATATAAATAGCTTAAACTTTTAAAAAATGATAAGAATATTTTTTATAAACTTACGTGTAATAAATCGTCATGTATAGATCTTAATATAAGGTATAATATATGCACATAAAAAAATTATAAAAAATTACTTACATATAAAATATTGGATGTTTATAATGCACGAATGCAGGCTTAAAAATCTACCACTATCTAGAAAATTACCACAATTTTTTCTAAATTATAGATCTACCAAAATCAACTCAACTTCCGCAATTCTATCACATTCTTTTTTTAAAAATGCACCATAAAAACTCCCGCGAATTTTCCACATTAATTTTTTTTTTCAAAAATTTAAGTTTTTAAAGAAAATTTTTATAAATATATTAAATATTATGTCCAAAGAGGAAATGTAAAAATCAAGAAATTCCATTCCCTCTAAAATATTTATCATTAAAACTCTTTTCACGAAAAAATCCCCATTATATTTTTATAAATATTTGAAATAAATCAGCGATAGGTTTCCTTTAAAACCCACTCGAAATCCTAGGGGATCCCCAAAATTATTTTATTAAAAATCTACTACAATTGAATAATAATTAAAGTTGGACAACCCTGGACGTTGAAGAGAAAACAAGTGAAATTCGAAATAGATAATATATTTCTAAACTAGATTTTTTTTATAGAAACGCTTTGTAATATCGTTATGTCACTATATTTCATTTAATAAATCAAATGTAAGCAGTAAAAAATAGATAATGGATTAAGTATTACCAACACCACGGCAATAAGAACTTCTTGTCGTTACAACAGCTGGAAGATTTAAAATCGTCTATTAATCACTTCACTTATCAGGTTTGACAAGTTTGATTCAAAAGCAATCTAACTTCTAACCCATATTTCTCAAAATTTTAAATAATACTAAGCCATATACATATTACTCTAATCTTTAACTCTACTTACTACCGCATATACTCGTTTGATTATATTTCATCTAATCAAAAATTTCCTTCGTTGTTGTGATCATCGATCCAAGCGCAAATATTTAAAATTTTAAATAATGTTAATAAATAGCCTACATGATATATTTAATGAAGTTCAAGATAAAGTTTCTAATCATGACAAACTCTTAAAAAACATTTTTATTCTTTATAATAAAGTTTGTATTAGAATATTTATTAATGATTATTATTTGATTTATTAAAGACTCAAGACAAGGAACGCTTTTGGAATCTGCTAATAGATATTGTAAAACGATTTTTGATATGTGAATATCGTGATTCAACAATCCAAAATGGAATAATATTTATTAGCAAATTTTGTTCCTTAAATATAGAACAAATATTTGATGAGGAATCAAGTTCAGCAAATACTTCAAACAATGAATTAATTATGATAAAAATGGATACAAATCAATTTTTCAACTTCTTATTAAATCACTTAAATGCCACCCTGCCTATTGTTTATTCAAATAATTGATTTAATAAATATTAATTATTATAGATTCGATTTAGGATATGTCAAATATTCTTTTATTTATTTAAAAATATGGGCAAAGATGTTGAGATTGAAGGAGATATTTATAATAAAATATATGATAATATATTCAAATGTGTAAATGATAAATCGTCATTAGTTAGATCAATTGCATTATCAGCTATTGCATTTTTTCAAAATCCACAAGATCCTAACTGCCCTGTTATAAAAGGTTATCATATATCAAATTATTTTTAAATTATGAAGAAAATTTAAAATGATTATATTATATTTAGGGCTGTGATATATTAAATCAGATTGGTAAATATATTTATTATTCAAAAGAAAATTTATCTTGCTGATTTATGTTATTTAAAAAAAAATAATGCTGTTAAAGAATATGTTCATAAAATTCACTTTTAAAAAATACAATAATAATATTACTCAAATTATAAAACTACATGTTTATCCCATAATAACAGCTTATAGATTTCTTAATAGATTTGATTATTAAAGTTAACCTATCATATATAACAATATTGTATGAAGTAGGGTTAGCTGATTTAAATTACCCTTATTTTTTTTTAAAAAATCAATAATTTAAATCAAAATTTAAAATAGTGAAAAATAAGGACTAGCAAAATCTAAATTAAATAACCAAATTGCATTAGCAATCTTCACTTGTTAGACAAAAAATTAATTTTTTATTTCCATTTTTGACATAGAAAAATAATTGCTGATCCAGATATAGTGAAAAATTTATGTGATCTAAATATAAAATGAAACAAATATCAAAAATCTACACATATTAAAAAATTTTTTATATTTATAATAAAAAAAATCAATTAGTTTGTAAAATTAAGAAAAACATATATTAATCACAAGTAATATCCATATTATATTGGTGTTAAATTTTTGTTCATAACTGATTCATAAGCTTTGAGTGAACAACTCCAAATGAGAATACTCTTTCGACTGAAGTGGAGGATAAAGATGCAGTAATTAGTTGTTTTATTAATTTTAGAATATTTACATCCTCCATCAAATTTCCTCACTTACCCTTAAATTGGGTTTACTTTATTTACCATATTATTCAAAAACATAATTTTAGTAAATTACTCTGATCTTGAACCAAGATAGACAAAATGTCAGTGTTTGGATACAGAAACCTCCTGCATTCCATTGCCATTTCCATTTCATAGGTTGTTAAATTTGAATGATATTTTGGATTTAAAAGGTAGGATAAAAAGTACGCAGGAGTTATAGCTTGATTGAATTGTTTATCAAAGGATAAAAGTTGATTACTATTTATTTTTTTAATAGCATGCAAGGTGGTGAAAAGCTTTTGCAAATTCTTCCAACAATATACAATGTCTGAATATTTGATTTATTTCTTTCTAAAATTTTAAAACATTTTGTAATTGGTTTTAGAATTTCAAATATTTTCAGCAGCTCTTTTGAGTGTAATATTTTTAATTGATATTTTGATTGCTTTCTAATAATTTTAATAATTTTTCCCTATACATCTAAACTATCTACAACTGATTTCCAATGAATATCTTGTGGAATGACAAGAGATCACCATCCCTTTTGTTTCAGTTTGTAACTTGCAAACTGATTATCTCTAACTATTGCTTCTGGATGCTTTTATTTTACAAATCTTTTGATAAAAGATTTAAAAAATGAGCATTACACCTATAAATTATTATATAATTTTCATTATTTCTTTTCAAATTATCCCTCATTTTTGTCATATTAGCTGCATTGATCAGCTCCTTATTTAGAAAAAATATCAAATTACAATATATATATCCTATTTAATTTTCAACAATTTCCTGACATATTCCCTTGAGGATTAGTACTTATTTGCAAGATAATATTAAATTGAAATTTAAAATCTTTAATTAAAATTTGAATTATTTTTTGACTTAAATCACAATTTAAATTTAAAAAAAATTGATTTTTGCTAATTCTAGCATGAAGATCACCATATTATTTTGATACATGTAGTATTTCAATGGATAAAATAATTGGAAATAAACTAGTATCATGTCTACAGAAACTAGTAGAAACCAAGAAATGTTGAATCTTTACAACAGATAATCTATTCTAAGATCTCTTCTTTTTATGAAGAATTATTGGAAAATTCAGACAAATATTGTCTATCAAAAAATTTTGAAACGATATAACATCAAATATTTTCAGAAATAGACCTATATTTGTCAAATATTGCATTGCAAAACCATCTTCAATTTCCAATTCAGATTTAAATATAAAAACTTTTAGGGAAATTTTTAAATCAACTGTTAATAGAAAAAATTTTTAAATCACAAATATTATATTTATATCTTATTTTTATTGGTTTATATTTTTACACAATATTAATTATAAAATAAAAATAAGGGTTATTGGCAGGGATCCAAATCGAACCTGAACCGAACCATTAAACCGCTAAATATGGTATTTTTTATCAAACCTAAACTGCTAAAAAATTTCTAGCCGAACCTGAACCGAACCGCTAAAATGCCTTTGAACCGGTTCGATTCTCATAATTATATGCTTATAAAATAATGTGTAAGTTATTACTAGTATATTGCAAAAATTTTAATTATATTCGAATTAAGATTACATTTGATTGATAAGTGTCAGTCATAATTTTTATTAACTTATGTATATTGCCATTTTACAATATTTTTTTAATATTTTAAGCCTATAAATTATAGGCCTAGAGAAAAATTAATTCCAATATATAAATTATTTACATATAGTATTATAAATGACACATCAAATCTGATATCATACTGGCAGTGCCGGCTACCCAAGTTAGTGAGGAAAGATGTTTTTCAACAATTAAATTTATATTTTCTCCTTATAGATGTAATTTGAGTGAGACGAATTTTGGAAATATATTAATTGTGTGACTTAATAAAAAAATTTTAAGTAATTGTTCATATTAAAATTAATCATTGATATTTATTTGTTATATTTATAAATTAAATATTATTTTATAATGTGCAATTAATAAAAAAGAAGGTTTTATGTATGTGTTTTTATTTTAATAATGAAATATAAATTTTTTTCCCCTATACATAATTCGAATGTAAGTTTGAATATAAAAGCGTTCAAGCCGGTTTTTAGAGGTTCGAACCGAACCAATGTTTTTATTTTTTGTGAACTGAACCGGAACCTTGAACCTTTATTTTTATCCGAACCTATATTCGTTTCGGTTTGGATCCCTGGTTATTGTGTACAACCCAAAATAAAAAATAGCCAGTTTTACATATGTCTCTTTTACCAATCTTTGCACACACAATTTTATATGTAGTTATATTTTGACCAAAATGAATTTAATTTAGTAAATTAAGGTTAGTTTTAAGATTCCAATGATGAAATAATTTATTTTGGATAACTAATTTAGAAGTTATAGAAAATTATATGAAAATAAAATAAGGCCATTTTTTAATGCCATGTTTTCATTATTTTAAATTATATCTACAACATAGTTAAAATTTACTTTTCACAATTATTTTTGAATTTTAATCTCAAATGTCCTGTGGAATTCCTTGTCTAGGAGAATATTATTGATTTACTAGAATAAGGAATGAATAATTCAGCCATAGCAATTTAACTCCACCAAAGCAGAGAAAGAACCAGTGACAATATTAATAAATCGATTGATCCTGTCAAATCTGTTCACATTGGCCACAAATGGCTTTAAAATGTGACAACATCCAGAGATAAACCCTTTATAACAAATTAGAATGGAAAATTGCAGATCAAATCTTGTTCATTTCACTCAAAAATTAAGAAATAAGACAAAAAGTATATCTACCTGCAACAAAATTAATCATTCCCTAGGACATAAACTTTATGATTAAAATTTTTATACTATAACTGTACTTTTTAGTTTAATGATAGGCCAAATCTCTATAGACAGTTAACCATAAAAAGGAACAATACTATTTCATAAAGAAATTTAGACTTTCACGGAATAGTCACCAGATGCATTTGGTGATGGATCTAATAATGTGGTACACAAGGCAAATTAAGCCTTGATAAATAAAAATTTGAAAAATAAAGTATTTAAGCACTGTCTAAGTCTAGTTCATTAGAGCTAAAAGACGTTTTCAAATTTTGACTCATTGCATTGCCCATGGGCTGGATCGAGTAATGTCTGAAAAAAATTTATTGGGCGGTGTTATTGATGAATTCAGATATTTAATAGAAGTGATAATCCATAAAGTGTGTGTTTATAATTTAACCAATCCCCAATATAATAAATAGTTATTTATTTTTTCAATAGATATATTTCGGGTTAGACCTTGTATTTAAAAAACGAGGCCAGTCAGCCTTAGCAAAAAATTAAAAACAGACTGGGTTGACCTTGGACGGGCAAAGGCTGCACTCCAACTAGGCCGGGCCTAAAAATTTTGCCATTTGCAGATCTCTTTAATACATATGCATTTATTAAAAATTTCATATATTTCGGGTTAGGCCTTGTATTTGGAAACACTGGAGCATGCAATCTTAGTATAAAAAATAAGAAATAGGCCGGGCTGGGTACCAATTTAGCTTGTAGGGCAAAAGCTATATTCCAACTTGAAGAGTCCTGAAAATTTGCCATTTGAAGACCTCTAATGTATATAATATGATGCTAAATATATAATGTATTTTTTAAAAAAAATTTATATCCTTGGATATTTTAAAAAAAGTCATATTTTTGGATATGCTAAAAAGTTTTATTTTTGGATATGAACTAAAGCACTCACGAATTTGAACGCGGTTTTTTTGCAAATGAATTTTGAACGTGAATTTATTTAATTTTTTTGCCATTGAACGAAGAGTACTAATGAAATAGCTTTTTGAAAAATGTTTAAATCACTAAAAAACTGATCCGACTCGATATTATCGGTTATTTTATGATTGTCACAATATATTTTTTTTATATTTCATACAATATTTCATAATAATAAATGCATAAAAGGAACTAAAATTTAATTTATTCTTATTGTTCAAAAAAAATCAAATCAAATTATTTTAAATAAAGAGTTAAAAATGTGTTATTATTTTCTTTGTTAAGTATCAATCATGAAAGGAAAAAGTCCTATCAAAAAAGGAAAAGGTCCGATCATAAAAGAAAAAGATCCGATCAAAAAAGGAAAAGGTTAAATCAAAAATGAAAAAGTATCAAAAACTTAGGAAAGGTCCGATCAAAGAAGGGAAAGAGCCAGGTCAATCAAAAAGAGGAATAGTACCAAAAATTTAGGAAAAGGCCCGATCAAAAAATATCCAATTCAAAATGGAAAAGTACTAAAGACTTAGGAAAAGATCTTATCTAATATAGGAAAAGTACCCAAAACTAAGAATAGTCATTCAAAAAAGGAAAAGTGCAACAAGAAAAGTACAAAGTTCAATCAAAAAAGGAAAATTCCAATTCAAAAAAGGAATATCGTTATTTATTTTTTAAAAAATATTTTTCTAAAAAAAATATTTTTGTTGTCAGGTAATCCTGAAATATCATTCTACATAAAATTTTGGTTATTTTAAATTTTCTTCTAATTTTATTTTCTTACTTATTGCGATTTCTTTAAGTCATTTTTACTATTTTTATCTTTCCATTTTTTATTATTTTTTTTTTGTTTTTACAAAAATAATATCTTTATTTTTCTTAAATTGTCTATTTGTCATTTTTAATTATTTTTCCCAATTTTTTTATCTTATAACTTTTTATCATTTTTTTATCCTTATATTTTTATTTTATCAATTTCACTTATTTTTTTTGCTTCTTTGGCTCTTAAATCTTTTCTTATACCCCAACCGGACCCTTATAAATTTTTGTAAAATAATCGCGGGCTGGGCCAGATTCTACGGGACGGGGTTTTTAGGTCTCTGACAAATATTTATAAAATAAGATTTTATTGCAAAGATAAGTAATATTTAAAAAATAAAAATATAAAGAAACAAAAAAGGGAAAATTATATAAAATAACAAAAAATAGTGAATTGAGAAAAATATAGATATTATTTTTAAAAATATAAAAATGGAATAATGAAATGAGAAGAAGAAAAAATTGAGAAAAGATGAAAAAAATAGATTAAAATATCTTTAAAAGTTCGCCAAAAGTAAGGAATAAAATAAGAAGAAGGAAAATTAGATATAACCAAAAAGTTAAGAAAAATGATATTTCAGGATTATTAAAGTGACAACAAAAAATTTATATAATATTTTTCTTCTTTGATTGAACTTCTTCCTTTTATGATTGACACTTCTTTTTTTTGATCGGACCTGTGCCTAAGTCTCTTTGGCACTTTTCCTTTTTTTGGGGTAGGAAACCTTGTACTTGCAACAAGAAAAGGATTTAAAAAATTTAACGAGTCAGATTCAGCTATAAACATATACATATATTTTAAATGAGATGATTAACTTTATGATTTTACACCAAATTGCATTTGCGATGAGAAACGAAAAATATCGTAATGCTTATTATGTTGCCCATAGTAGTACCTTTTTTGTGATATTAGTTCAAAGATAGATGGTAAATAAAAAAATCGAACTAACTATTTGTGTTAGTTATCTGATCGGTTTTGTATGAATATCGGATTGGGTCAGTGAAAAATTTGTTGATCAACACAGATCTAAATTATATTTAGAATTTACATTTATATATATTTTTTTTCAAAAAAATAATTTCAGAATACATATTCTTTATGTTAAATGACCCCCTTCATACAATAAGACTCAAAGCACTTATGAATGTATTGCCTTGTAAATATACTCTCCCACACTTAGTGGAAATGTGTAGAGATAAAAATAATATTGTCAGAAAAAATGCTATCTTGATTGTCATTGAAAAAGTTCCAATTAAATATATGACAATAGAGCAACGTTTGAGCCTTTTATCAACAGTCATCAATGATCAATATGGTTTCTCATTATTTTATATTTTAAAAATACATCAGAAATTATAAAATTTATAAATATTAAACTTTTTATTTTGCTTTAAATTATTAGATAAATGTTACCTAGTATTTGCAATTGTGTAAAAACTTGTGGCCTTCCCACAAATTTTTTTTGAGTTTCCTACTAATGGCGTCACTGCTTTTCCAGCTTAAGGCAGATCATCTTTTGATAATTTTCAAAGCTAGCATTTAAAAAGTATTTCTATCTAAAATGAGCAAAAAAATGGTATTTCTAAACCAGAATTTAGAAAACAAATGCAAAAATTTTTAAGTTGCTCTCAAAGTTTTTATTCCCAGGCCCACACACAAAATTGGTGATGTTAATATTTTAATATTACTAATGAGAAAATAGATTGTTAAAGAATATGTCAGAGACCTGAATTTCTTTTTATTTCATTTAAAAATAAAAAAAAGAAACCCAGGCCTAAAATAATATATTTTTATTTACAGTACCCGGGCTGAGCTAATCAGTTGGAAAATCATTTAATGGAGAGTTTAATATACATGTACTGCTCTTTGTATTCCCCATTGAAACAATCTTATAAAATATAGCCAGAATCGAAATACTAAATTTTAATAAAAATTCCAGACTGAGCCCTAAAAAAAATGCTAAAATAATCTGGGATTGGCTTGAAAGTAAAAATAGAGAAATTTTGGCATGCATAAAAATCAAAATATTTTTTTTGGAATTTTGGGTAAAATTTGATCAAAATCCTGTTGGAGCATTCTCAAAATAATCTTTTATAAATATCTTGAGGATCAAAGTCTTTGAAGATTTTTTATTTTTGAACAAATGTTAGGTTCTGCATTAAATACACAATAAAAAGTTATATTGGCGATTGGCCGATATCTCTGATCGGATTGATTTCAAAAAGCGATGTTGGTATTGTCCAAATAAGCTCAGGTTTTATTGTACAATAAAAAGAAATGGAAGGCCATTTTTGACCTTATATTAATTTTTGTATGAACTTGATTAAGCAACATATGTAATACTTATTAGTTGTTGAACAGCTCATTTTTCAAAATTAGCTAATTTAACGGAATAATAAGCAAATTTTTTAAATATATTGATTTGGGAAAGTCTATAATTCCTTGTTTAGTTTTAATCCTTCAATTATGCTCTTCGATTTCGATACACAGGGAGGCGTGTAAGGAGTTTGCCTCATGTTTTAAATTCCTTTATCTTTCCCCTAAATTAAAAGATCTTAAGTTATTAAAGTCGCTTTATTTTAGTTGAATTACTTTTCCTTTTATACCATTAGTACATTAAGGAAAAAGGTTTGCCGGGGAAATTTTTTATATATAATAAATAAAACTGTTATTTCATAGGAAAGGGACAAAATGTTTCTCATAGTGTTGTTAAACGGCTTGATTTGAACCGATTTTTAAAAATGATTAACTCAATATTTTATGAAGAAAAATATACCGCAAGTCTGAAGATTTTGCTCATACATAGTACAAAGGTTTGGACATCTATAGCGAAATCTCGAGATTTAGGCAATATTTTTCTGGCTAAAATAATGAGTTAGCTTTTTCTAAAAATTGGCTCAAATCGAGCCCTTTAACTAAACTACTACTCAGAATTCCTAAATTTAATTAAGAGTAGACCTAAAATTATTTTATATTGAATTAAACGCTATTAAATATGATAGAAAATGAATAAATTTTTAGAACCTATTAGGAAAGATTGCAGCGCTAAGCTAATTAACATTTGGCTCGGTTACACGGGCGAGAATATAGTTCGATTGTTGTCAATGTTAGACATAGAAAATTGCGAAACCTTGGCTGCCGCGCTGCTTAATACTTACTTTAAACATCGGTTATCACCAGTTATCTCATCTCAAAATGGCAAGCTACTCCAGCTCAACTTTACTAGCTCTAAAAATATCGAATCATTAATATCTCAATTAGATCTAGATAAAAAAACGTATATATATATATATTGTTTTCTGTTCAATCCATTATTAATCCTTTTGATTGGTCCAATCAGATTCTACAAAAATACAATTCATAGATTTGCACTATTCATATTAGATTATTATTTTTGAATCGAATAATAAAAACATTATTCGATTTCATTCACCTAATATTCGATTCAATTCGAAAATTAAATTCTTTAAAAATATTTTTTAAAAAGAAAAAATGGATTATGAATGTGGAAAAAGTAAAAAAATAAATAAAAACTTCCGCGAGTATGAATAATTACGAATATTTACAAATTATTTTGTATAATTTGTTCACATAATATATAACAAATTATTCGACTGATAATCTATTTTCTTTATTCATATTCGATTCGTTTGTTCGCATTTTGAATAAAATCGAATAATTTTTTTGGGTATAGATTGAAATAAATATATATTTTTTAATAATTATCACCCCCATTAAATGTAGGGTTGGCAAAAATCCTGATATAATTTTTTTTAAAAATTTATATCGTGATTTATATTCATGATAACTAAATATTAGATATCTCTAAAAAAATAGTTATAGATTTTTAAAAAAATATCCTTTTAGAGTATGATATAAGTTAAGCTTGCAATATAAAGTGTTTAAGAAAATATTTGTTCAATATTTAGAATAATCATGCACAGATCAATCCGATCTGAACAATTCGGAGAGGCATTTTCTCATATTTCCGTTCTAAATTGCTAAAAATGGTTTGGGAATATGGATGATATTTCTTCGATTTTTAGCGATTTTTTAAAAAAATAAAACATAATTCAAATTCAATGTTTACTTCCCTTGCATCAATTAATATTAATTTCAAATTTACCTTAAGAATTTTATAGGAGATATAAGCGATATTTCCCATTTTTAGCGATTTAGAATCTATCTCTTTTCTCAACTAGGTTAGATTCTGACTTTGATTTTAACATTTATTTTAAGACTTATATAGAAATTTCAATTTTTGTAGCGATCTTCTAAATTATGTTAATTTAATCATTAACTTTCCCTATTCCAGATTGTTTTTATTTATTAAACCTCTACAAGGTGACCTCTTAAGTGTGACTATTATATTAGGACCAATTTAAAGCGGTTAATTTTTTTAAAAAAGCTTAAGTGACATTGTAGGTTTTTTTATTTTTATGTTAATATTAACGCGTTAATTTTTTTTCACACATGTAAAAAAAATAGTCACTTATTAAACACGCTGGAATGCTCTCACTCAATTCACTATTACTCTTCTACCAACCCTAAACTACAAAATATAACCGACGAAACTATTAAATTTGAAAAATCCGACCCCAATCAAACTCTTCCATCGAATGACAAATGTCTATTATCAGAAGCGTTTTTCTATTGGAATTACTTGATAAATAAGCTAGCCAGATACCTAACTGGTCAAAGTGACGTGTTAATATCACGGTACATGGAGAGTATCATGCCTATTAATATTTCTGTTTTGGTGGATTTTTTCGAGAGGTATGTATTTATTTGCATAAATAATAATATATTACATTTGTTTTTAAATACTAATATCGTTCTCTAAATCTCCATCTTTATTCGGAAATTTCAACTTTTCTGTTATACCGCCTTTCCCATTTCAGATCCCATGAATTCGTGTTAAATCTGATTCGTGGTTTTAATGTTTTAAAATTTATTAGGATTTTTCGTTTATAATATAATAAATAAGGGTTACTTAATTTATGGCAATGTTTTTTAAAAAAAAATCAACTGTCTTGTAAAATGATTTTAGAAAAAATATAGACAAAACTTTCGCAGCATTCACAATTATTAAATGTATTTGATCATTATATTTTGTTCGTATATAACCTATCAATCAAATATTATTATGTATTTTTGAACCAAAAAAATAATGACAGCAATAATAATATATTCTTTTTATTTTGAAAAAAGAACATGCGAGATTATATTATTTTCTAAAAAGGGGTGTACCGATAGCACTTTTTGGAGCCGATCCGATATTTTCGATATTAAATTGATATCGGCTGATTACCTATCCGATATCATATCTAATTTTGTATTCTGTAAAGATACCAAAAGTTTTAATTTTTAGTATACTTTTTATTAGTTTAACATCTATAATTTAACTATACCATAACTTTTGTAATATATAAAATATTTTTATTGTTAAATCATTTTTATATAATAAGTAATAACATTAATCTATATACATAATAAGTAATAAACAAATATATTTTGAAATTTGAAATAAATATTTGAAATAATATATAATATTAATATATCGAAGATTTCTTTTTAGAAATACTTTCCAATTTATCAGAGATCAACCTGCGGCGATGGTAACTGTCAATATCACCAGCTTCACTAAAAACAGATTCTGAAGAGATTCTTGCACAGTTTTATAAACAGAATGCGCAAAAAATAACAATATAGCAGAATGTTAATTAATTATTATTTTTTTTTAAAAAATAAACATAAAAATGGATTTCGATTTTATTTATAAAAATAAATGATTTTAGGTATAACTTTTTTAAAATATTTATAACATTTTATTTTTGTTAAACATTTATATCGGATCTGAAATTTTTATAAAATTGGTCGATAACCGATAATTTAAAATGGGTGGAATATCGACCCGATCCGATAAAAAATGTATATCCCTATTTTAAACATTTAATAAAAATGTATAGTTATTTTGTCTATTAAAATATATTTGATACTTGAAATAAATAATATGATAGATACTGAGAAAAATGAACTGCGAAATTTTGAGACTAAGAAGTCCTCATAGACGCCAACATCATGAGGGCAGCGGTATCAAATTCTTTTTATAAATTTACAGCTCCCTTATACCCCCTCTATAAAACCCTTATGAAATATTCAAATTTACATAAGGATTCCCATTAAAATATTAGTACAAATTGGAATATTAAAATCGACCCTTTTGTGACTTAAAACACTTTGTAATTATAAATAGACTTGGAAAATAATATTAAATTTTATTTTGTAAGATAAGATTTTTATGCAAATTATGATAATTTAATGATTGATTAACATTAAATTCATAATTAACAACAAAAGAACATTTTTCTCTAAAATTGCTTTGTTCTTTGCTTGTGGTCCTAAGGCTCGGGCCAGCCTCAGTATACTAGTATTAAATTTTAACATCATTTTGAGTTTACTTAGTTGTTGGAGAAGATTTCTTCTAAATTCTAATATAAGAGATTGAATTTAGTTTAATAAAAAAATGGTATATATCAATATCACATTTGGCAAATGTCCCACGTGAATCACGGACAAAAACGACATTAACAAAAATACTCCTAATTTTCGAAAAATTTAAATGATTATTTTAAAAAGGGGGTAATTTTTTAAAATACCCCCCCCCCCCCACTTTTAACGTTTAAATTTTTTTCTTTCAAAATTGGGTTTTTTAGGAATATTTTTGTCGTGATTCGTCCTGTGAAATAGTTAGTCAAACCTCGGATTCCGGTATAGTTTTAATATGTATCATCGCAGAGTATAAAAATATATTTATAGTATTTTAGTTAATAGATCAATCACACCATAAAAGGCAAATAAAGGATTATTTTAAAGTATATTTTAACATTTTATTGGTGATATGGGAGAATACAGTATTGAGGTATTGAAGGATTAATTTATCGAAACAAAGTGGACATAGAACACTAATACTCAAACGACATATACAAAGTAGTTTTTGTGCAGGGTCAGAACAGGGCCGGCCATTTCTTTTTATATTCGAAATTTTACTTTAATAATTTAACTAAAAATTCATATTTATATTGCAGTTACGTGGAATGCTCTTTTATTTCTCCCATTAAAAATAACAATCCATTATCGTCATCGAATGAAGATTCCCTCATTCTAAATAACGCAAAAATAAATTTCGTAGTTAAACAATGTTTGATAACTTTCCACTTGATGGATAAAACCGAAGAAGCCGGAAGGTAGCTTATATAATTTTTTTTATAACTAACGCTTTTACAATTTTTTTTAACATAATTTGTATTAATTTTTTTTAAAAGGAAACGACTTTTAAAATCACTCAAAACGCTAATTCCCAAATTGTGTTCCTACTGTTATGATTACACGAACACCTATCTGTCCGATGAAACCTGTGCCAATCTCATCCGAACATTCGTTACCTTCAGTCATAGTAACGATAGTTGCGAAAATCAGGCCAACAGTTCTAAAAATCGACCCTCCTTATCCGCAAAAGAAAGCTTTAGTAATGGAGTAATAGATGCTGCCATGAGTGAAGGCGATATTGAATCTTTACTTGATGAAAGTAGTATTTGGGTGAGTATTTTATTTGATAAACCTCAAAAAGACAAATAATCATTTTTATTTAATTGTTATATTTTAAAAAGTAAACCCGTTAAAAAAATTTGTAAGCTAAAATGAAAATTAAGTATAAACGAATTAAATTTATATTTGAAAAAAATATATCTCGATTATATGTGAATATAATTTTAAAAACATTTTCTTTCCCGACACTAATTAAATTGAGTGTAGATAAATTTTATTATTAGAAAGTCACCATGCCGCTGAAACTTAGATGAATCTATGATATATTAATAAATAATTATTTAACAACAAATAACTCCACTTGAAAACTAGTCAATATTAATGCTTTAAATGTTATTTCAAAAAGGAAACGCGTTACTTCTTACATTTGAAAAATAACGCGTTACTCGTTACTTTGTGGAAATAGGAAAGCGTTTCTCGTTATTCAAAAAATGTCACACGTTACTCGTTATAAAAAATGACTAAATATTACATACAAATTTTCTTTTTATTTATTATTCTTCCTCATAGACAATAAAATAAAATTATGGAAAAATAATGTATGATAAGATAAGTTCTTTTGTAATAATCTTTTATTTATTTTTGACAACAATTGGTTTTCAAAATTTTGATCAGATAAGCTCAGCACTAATTTCGCTGTGTTAAACATAGAGAATTATTA
Source organism: Gordionus sp. m RMFG-2023 (assembly GCF_954871325.1). Lineage (NCBI taxonomy): Eukaryota > Metazoa > Nematomorpha > Gordioida > Chordodea > Parachordodidae > Gordionus > Gordionus sp. m RMFG-2023. Next base: position 46,388,944 of record NC_088776.1, read on the forward strand.
TTGAGGATTTTTATCTTATTTTCAAAAATACTTATTAGAAGTAATAGATGGGAATCAGTATAATTTTGAAGTAAAACAATGACTTTATTTTAAATAGTGGTTCTTTTATAGCCAAAACTTAATATGTTAATTTCTTATACAAAGTCGTAAAAGAGTATATTTAAATTATAAAATAAAAACTTAAACAAAGATAATATTTAAAATATATGATAAAAAAAAACTATTCATATAAAGCGTAATAAATTATAAGGCGTATGTACATTAATAAACCTTAGAACGTTATAAATATCCGCAGTTATTCTAGCACCATTATTAAAACGGGAGCCTTTAGGGCCCTTTTCAAAATTAAAACAAGGGTTTAAAGATAACTTAGTAAATGAGGAATTAATTAAAAACGTTTTAAGATAAAGTTACGGTATGTATAAAGAATTTCAGAGACCAAATAAAATCAACCCAATTGGTTACCCGCAAAGAGATCGAGCTAGTCCTACGACATATATTGTACGATCGCCTGGATAGAGAAAATACATATAAATCACTTACGAAATAGATTTATCACGAATAAGGAGATTACGGCTAACCAAGAAAATATAAGGGAAAAGTATGCTGATCTCTCAACCAGAATCAATTACCTACAACGGAATTACAGATGACGAATGAACATCATGCTAAAATAAAAGAAAAGTTTTCACGTTACCCGACAAGAAACCGAAAACCACCGGAAAGATTTTTGCCAAACGAAGAATAATGTTATATTTGGAAACTTTTCGTTATTTGAATATGATATTTATTGTATTATATTAACGTTCTAAGTTTTATTATTGTACATACACCTTATATGAATAGTTTTCTTAAATATTATCTTAACATTGTTAAAGTTTTTATCTGATAATTTTATACTTTTTTATAACATTTTTTTATAACATTGTATAAGAAATTAACATATTAAATGTTGTTCAAAAAAGAACCAGCATTTAAAATAAAGTCATTGTTTTACTTCAAAACTGATTCAAATTCCATTACCTCCCAGTCTTAACAAACAAATCTTCTTCAATTTTTATCTTTATCGGAAATTAATCTGAATTCATATTTTTACCTTTAGATGTCTTTTTAGATTTGAGTTGATGGTTATCAAGGTTGAAATATTTGAATTAGGGCACAATCTGTTATAGCCGTAGCCAGGAGGGCGAGGGGTAAATCCCTACCCTGGAATGCCTATCCTCTTAAATATCTTAAGATAATAAAAATTTACCCCCCCCCCCCCCCCTACGCCCCTCCTAACAAATCACTATTTACAAGAATTTGAATAACTTAAAATACCACTTTAATTAAAAAAATTTTAAAAAAAGGAAACAGTTATATTTATAGAAATCTAAATTAGCCAAAGGCCTACAATAAGTGAAACTAAAGACCTCCAATGAAAATATGTAGGAAATCCCCACATAATATTCCCCTCCCCCTTTTGCAAAATTCTGGCCACACCTATGCAATCTACAGTTACTAAGTGTAGACTTCGTGCCTTTAATTTTCTTGTGTAAAAAATGTTTCGTGCTGGGGCCAGGTCAGAGTTAAATCATCTTCATCTGATTCTTTATAAAAGAAATTATAATAGAAAATATAAATTAAGATATTTGCTGTATAAAATTTAACAACAAAAATGTAATTAATAAAATTAAAATGAAGAACTTTTGTGATTGATCTGAATTAAAACTCAGCTTAAATTACTTATAAAATTTAAGAAATATATAATGAAATAAAAAATATTTTTTAGGAAAAAATTTAAAGTAACATTTTGCGTTACCGTCAGTTACTCAAAAAAAACCGAAACTCATTCATTTAGTAACGATGTTACTTTACAGTACTAATCAATACTTTACATATTTATCTAAATTATAAACATGGCCTGAAGTTTGGCCCACGCAAAAAGATTTTTAAGGTCTGGACAACGTATGCCTAATATTTTTGCGAGCCAGTTTGGCACATTTTTTTTTAAAATAAGAAATTAGGCAAATTATGTCTTTTTCTTTTAGAAAAAAATTATCACGGGATGGGGCTGGCAGTTGGTACAAAATTGTTTAATGGGTAGACAAAAAAAATTGAGGGCCAGGCTGAGAAACCTTTTCAAAAATTTTTTCAGTTTGTGTAAAGAAAAATAAAAGTAGAATAATCAATTTCTGAAAAGGACAAGTAAATTCGTTAGGAAGGTCATTAAGATACTGCACAGCGTCAAAATACAAATGGCATGTGAAGCTTTTTTATTTCTCCTTAACACCAAATACTAATTGATACGTATAATTAATTAGTTAAGACCCTAGGTTTTGATCCGTGGCAATTATTTTTGCTAATAATCTTCTAAATAGCCCATTGTAATGGGTACCACCACAATGTTAGTGAGATAATCAAGTTTGTTAATAATTGATTCTGCATAGATCAACTTATAGTTATTAATGTTATAATAAAAAAATTTTTTTTTTAAATATAGAAATATAGTGACAAAAACTCTACTGATAAAAAATCGAGCTCATTACTTCTCACGGATTTATTAGAGATCATATCCGAAATTATACAACCCCTAGAAAATGATGACCATTTAAACATGGGTGCAAGTCCTTCTCAAAATGATAACCCGAGTAATAAATATGATAAGCTAGCTGACAATGCACACACAAAGAACCCGAATATTTTGAGAAAAGCTCTGATCATTTTAAAAGAAACCCTTGAAATATATGTAGAGTCTCAAGGAATCAACACCATGAATAACCATTTACGACTGCATAATGAAAGAAATGAAATCGAATTCGAAAGGGATAAATTTGGTCATCTTAAACAAAATAGATTTGAATTACAGCTTCTAAAACCACTTTACCAGGAGTTGATTGTGCCAGGAATCAGTTGGAATAGTGGAGGTACCCTTTTTCTCTCTAAATTTTGTAATTTATTTAAATTAGATATATAAATTAAATATCAAAAGCAAAACTTTACGAAATTTATTTTTCTTATTTACTCACACATAACCAAGGAGCTATCAATTTTTTAAGTCAAATAAATAAAAGATTCTTGATTCATCAGGCAGTACTTACAAATTTAAGACTAATTTTCTAATGTATTTATATTTTATTTAAGAGTAAGATTTGTCTAGGAACTAACTAGAATAATGATTTAGCGGAATTAAGGCTCTTTAATTCTAAATCAAAATTCTTATAAATGCATCATATATATTTTAAATGCTCAAAAAATTCATACAAATTGTAAAATGAACCAAACTTCTATTTAGTTTTGAAATAAAATATATGATTATAAAATATTATTGTTAACAACATTCTCAAATTTTTTTATCATCTAATTAACTCTTTTTTATTGCTACACTAAAAAAAATCTTTCAATTGGTAAGCTGGAAGATAAAGTAGTGTTATACTTTATGAATAATACATATTAGAATTATCCTTAGATATGGTAAAATCGCACTCACTTTTTTAAGCAATCTTTGATGGATGTTAATATTTATATCAATACTTTTGAAGGGAATTGAAAACATATAATATTAAATCTTTCGATTTTTTTCTTGCTTCCCTTTAGTAATATTTGTAAACTTTGAAAGTTCGTCGGCTAATCGTTATGTCAACTCTTTTTTCTTTCTTTAAATTTTGTGACATTTGAAGCCAATTTTATTCAAGTTTGAAAAAAAAAATTCCTGATGCATCACTCATATTAATTGTAACCATATTTCCATCATTGGAATATAGGCTCGGACAGATATTTAATAAATATATTACAAAAAAATAGGATTAAAATTGAATATTTTCAATATATATAGCTTAAACTTAATTAGATAGTAGAGGTTAGTATCACTGTAGGGCACGCCGCTATTGTTAATAAATTATGAACATTGATTGAGTTGACAGACCTTTTTTTAAAAAAAAATCACTGGGGGCGTTTAGAAGTTTAGCTTGAATCACAGTAAATTTTAAAAAGTAATATCTTTATAAACTTAACCTCTAACACATTTTACCCAAGAATTCAAAAATTTTCACAAATTTATCAAAAAATTGAATATACTATTATTTTTTCAAAATTTCGAACATTTTATTATTTATAAAAATAATCCATGATTTTTTTGGGAGTGATAAAAATTTTGCCTTTCGAAGTTATCGGGCTAGAAAATAATTAAATGTCAAATGATAGTTGAGCTTGAATTTTTTTATAGCGTAAGCTGGGTGGGTCGGTAATTAAACATTAGCCCGCGCCCACCTCTACTATATGTTATATGCAGCATTTTTATATTTAACTATATATTCAAATTTTTTTATCAATTCATTTATTTTCTGGCGACAAGAATCCAACAAGCGGGTATCATATAGAGATTCATTTTCTCCCAATTTGAGAGGAATAGCTTTTGAATGTCTTGGTCTTTTCTGCATATCGGACCTTGATTTAGCTTTTCAAAATTATCGGCTTTTTATCGAGGTTAATAAAATTTAATTCAATAATTTTTGTGAAGAATTAATGTGGAAATTTTTTAAGTATAAAAAATAAGAAAAAGAATGCCTGACATACTATATAATAATTTACTTAAACTGAGCGCTTATAAAAATGTCATTGACTGCACGCATCGCAACTAGCCAATTACGACTAACTCAAATATATTACGCAAGCCTGAAGATTTTGCTCATAGTTGGCACAAAGGTTTGGACATCTATTAACGAAATCTCGAGGCTTATGAAATATTATTTTCTGGTTAATATATTGCTCAAATTGAGTGTCATTTAATAACACCAATTGCATCGATTTTATGTAAATCGGTAATTTAATGTCAAACTCACGATGTATCGATATTTTTTTCGGATCCGATCAGGCCGATATTTTTAGGTTTTTAAAATATCGGTTATCGGCCGATATTATAAAATTTTCCTATCCGAAAAAATGGCATCTTAATTTTTAAAATTTGTAGATAGTTTTATACTATAAAAATATGATGTTATAAAAAAAAATTTAAAAGTTTTATTTTTTTATATCAGACTGCGTCCAAAATCTTAAAAATATAAAAAAATAACATAAGCTATTTTTAATGTAAAAATAAAATGGTGTTCAATTTCATTATTCGGTATTTATTCCAATTTTTTTTTTAAAAAATAAAAATTTATTCGAAATTTTTATAGAAAATTAGTAAGTACAATTTTTAAAGCTGTTAATTTTTATAAATTTACTAACCCAAACGATTATAGCCTTTTATATTAAAATATTTTTTAGTGTCAAAATATAATTTTATGGAAAGCATAAGAGTGCACAAGAACTGGTGCAAAAATGACTTAAAATTCAGAGATTCTATAGAAAATAGGAAAATTTGAGAGGAAATTGGAAAAACATATAACATGAATTATGATCACTATGTTCAGTCATAATCTTCAAATATTATATAATAAATAACTAATAATTGAATCATATCAAGCATTTTAGTTATTTTAATTTTTATTTTTTTAAAACTTAAATGTGTCCAAAGTGTTTTGTTATCAATTTGCGAAAATTTTATAATTTTAAGGATTTTTTAAAAACATTTTGGACGCAGTCTAAATTAAATCGAAATCCATTTTTATGTTTATTTTTTTTATTAATGGGTAATAAATAATTAATACTATATTGTTTTTTTTGCGTATTCTCTTTATGAAAGTGTGCCATAATTTTAACATTATCTTTTGTTTTATTTTTATAACATTACATAAAATTTTCGTGTTTTAAATAAATAAAATATTTTTTAATGGCTTACTGTACGCTATAATAGATTTTTTAAAATTGGATTTAGCCAATGGCGCTAATATCAAATATATATCATTTTTTAAGGGTAATTAAATTATAAATAGTTTTAGGCAAAGATCAACACGACCTTAAAACTTGGACTGGGCAACTTGCGCAAAATATTTTTTCAGGCTGGGCAATTTGTTTGTGCAAAATTTATCATCAAGTTGGCACTGATTATTTTAAAAACCTTAAATAATGCAAATTTTTCATAAAAAAATATTTATGGGAGGGGCTGAAAAATCTAATGGTCTGGGCTTTGCTAATTTTTAGTTTTCGGGCTACTATGCAAGTGGCTGTTTATGAAATGTAATGTTGTCTAAAAAATGATTTAAGAAAAATTAGTATGGATAATTTTTATTATATTATTATACAGTAAATATATTTATATTATTCATGATACATGGTTTCTCATTCAAAAAAAGAAATAGTCCAAGCAAATTTTTTTGATTTGGATTTTTACCTCACTTGAATGGAAAACCTTGTAACACACATTAAGTTATACGATTACCAAATAATTTTTAAATAAGGCGTTAAAAATGGATGACGACACCAACGTGAAGATAATTGCTGCCACGTATATTTTTGACATAGCTGTCCTCTATCCTGGTCTAGTAAGATCGCATAAATTATCGACACCTGCTCTAGCCTTGGAGAATAATTTTAACCCTATAGGTTTGGTAATCGATAATATAAAACATAATGGTTTCCCAACTTTTCTTTTTATTGTTCTTAAAAAAAATAAGAAATCCACTACGAGGAATTCTATTTTTATTATGAAACAAACTTTATATTACCACAAATAAAATTTATTAATTAGCATAGAAAATATCCCGGGCCCGACCTGGATCTTATTTATTTGGATCCGGGCAATAATAGTCAGTTATACCATTTTTAAAAATATATATAAGTATAACGTATTTATTTAAAAAAAATGAGTTAAATATATTTATATCAAATAAAATTTACTTGTAGCATTGCATTTATTTTAAGCGCGATTCGCTCAAGCGATGCTAAATTTTTCCCTATATTTTTCCCTATTAGACATTCATAAGACAGATGGCAAATGCAACTCAATTCTGGGAGCCCCTCTAGACTTTTATCTAGATATATTAGAGGTAAATATTATGGAAAATGATCCATATATTTATTATTTTTTTAAAAAATAAGTAAATATTAGAATCGTTATTGAAAAATATGTGAAAATAAATTTAAAAATAACAGAATTCCACTGAATCAGATGATTGTAACTAGAGGTCTGCAATGGGCGGGTTTTTAGCCAAAAAGTTCGCTCACTCGTTGTTTGGGATTTTTTTAACGCTCGCCCACTCACTTATAATTTTTGCCCGCCCATTTTTCTATAAATTTTGTTTAACCCGCACGTTTTATGTTTAAAAATTAGTTTAAGTGTTTGAAGTGGTCCGGTCCAGTTCGATCTCATCTGACTATTGGGTGTGACGGGGCAGTCCGGTCTGACAACACTGTTTTATATATCAGTCTTACCGAAGACCGATTAAAAAGATAATAGTTTACTATAAATTGCTTTTTAAATAATGTACATAAACATGAACACATAAAACATGATTATTTAATGCCTAACACTTTATAATATCTCATTCATCGTTTATTCTTCCGTTTCATTCATTCGTCAAATAATTTAATTTGTATTATATTTTTAGAAATTGAAATCATAGAAGATGATAATATTATTGAATCACCCTTTCTTCTGTGAGTGAAAGAATAACATTTAGAAAATAGTATTAATAGTGGAAATGAAAATAATTCGATCAAATTCAAATTTGAAAGATGTTAAATTATATAAATTTTTTAGAAAAGATAATTCTGGGAAAACATGTAAAATATATCTCCAGATATTTCCCAATTCTTCAAGCACAAGTAAATTATGTATATATATATCAAATTGAAAGCTCAAAAAAATATATGAATAAAAATTTCATCAAATAAACCTACTTATAGTTATCTGGGAACCAATATTAAAAACCCAAGATTAACGAAATATTGTATTGATATTGGGTCTAAAATAGTGGTATTGGTTTAAATAATAATTTCTTATATTGGTATTTGTTTAAGTTCAAATTATTAATTAAAAGAATAGAAATAGTAATTTAAAAAACACGGTTTTAAATAATCATTATCATAAAAACAAGACTGAACCAACTCTCTAAATTTTACTGAATCAATTCTAGCCAAAATAGTAATGAACAATCTCCCACAGCAGGCTGCATCAGTAGCATATGAACTGATCTTTTCTAAAGCTAGTGATAAAATAACAAAAAAGCGAAGTAGAATGAATCCAAAGATGGTTCAATATCTAATGACACTTGAAACATGGATAAAAAATGGAATAATTTTTGATTTTTTAGAAGATAATTAGAATATTTATATATATAAATCCGTTGATAACCAAATATCTATTACATTATATATATCAAAAGCAAAAATTAATTAAATATTCAAATCTAATTCAATAAATTTGTAATATTAGGCATTTGTGTTGTATAATATAATAAAAATGATTTGATGATATAATTAAAATTAACACATTTCATTTTAATAAATTTAATGTATAATAAAGCCGTTATAGCTTAAGAAAAGCATTTTTTAGAAGGGACCGGACTGGATCGACGATCCCACGGTCTCGTCTCACTTGAATTAACGGTCCATCAGCTCAGTCTCATTTTTGAAAAAGAGGATCGAACCGGGTGGAGCCGGACCGTTGTAAACGCTAGTTTAAAGCTGGTTTGGCTCATGTTGAAAATATTTTCGAATACCTGACTACGCCCGTCCAAAATATTAACGGGCCTATGTGGGCGGACTAAAAATCCGCCCAATGCAGACCTGTAACCACTTTTATCTTGTTTTGATTAACTAATCATTTTTTGTTGTTCGGACAATTTTTAAATTAAAATTTTATTTATGTAATAATGCTTTCAACGACTATTTAAAAATATAATGTTTAGGACACCACGGGGGACAATTTGCATCAAATTTTAAGCTATCAAATCATCAAAGGTTTTTGCAAACTTTTCCTGTTTAAGAGAACTGCCGATTTCTCCTTATTAAAAATTTTGATCTTACTTAGTTCTAATACCATTGATAATGAAGACACAACACGCAAGACAGTTAAGAACCAGAGCCTTTTGATACAAAAATTTTTAGAGATATTTTCTTATAATACCAAGTATATTCTTTATATTTCTTGAAATATTTTCTTATAATACCAAGTATATTCTTTATATTTCTTGAAATATTTTCTTATAATACCAAGTATATTCTTTATATTTTTTGAAATATATAACCCATTGTATATTTTTTAAAAAAATTAAGTTTGGGATTTTGAAATTAATATGCTACTTAGAAGCCTTTTTTAAAAAAAGGAGGTTTTGCTCAGATACAACATTTAAGCACGCTAAAATTAAAAGTGTTTAGTCCTTCCCTGTGACACTACCAAAGCTTTTAATACATTTCACTATCACCGTATCGAAGTGAATCGTCTTTGGATGGTCGCATTATTCTGATATATTCTGATAAAATATATGATATATTTGGCAGGTTAAATCAACTTTTTGTGACGGCGGTATGTTGCGATATTTTAAAGGACCTTGTATTCCTTGACATACCAACTCAAATATCCAAGACTCCGAATGTAATGGGTAATAATGATGAAGATGGAAATCTTAATGATCCCGAGAATAATATGGAGGTGAATATCCTTTCAAAATATTGTAATGAAAAGGAATTAGACAAAATTAGTGTATACTCTATTCAAATTTTGCGCTTGGTGAATATCGAAAATTTACTGAAGTTTATATCCGATATATGCAATCCTGATAAATTAAAGCCCGAAACAGAATCTGTACACCATTCTTCTCCCGTCATAATAAACACTCAAGTTTTATATATTATAAACAAACTTAAATTATAGTTTTTTTGGTGTAAAAATGTAACACTGGCTAATAAATATTTTAATATATATTACGTTTAATTATCATTACGGAATTAAAATGGAAATATATTTATAAAGGATTTGATTATTTTCTAAAATGAATGATAGCAGTATTTAGACAAAGAAATTATGTTTCAGGTAACAAAAAGAATAATTTCTTCTATTTTTCTTAATAATCAAAGCTTTCTCCCCACGGGTATTTAGCAGAAACCCTGAGCCAACATATGATTCACCTGAACCAGCTTATATTGGATACCGATTACCCCGAGGTGATGGGTGCCAATGCTATAGATGAATATGTTGAGAAATTATCTACGAATCATATCGATAATGATGAATCCCTAAATAATGTAGATTCAACTTTAACCGAGTCTAAAACACACAATGCCACTTTAACCGATGCACTAAGTACCACTTTAACTGAAATCCGAAGTGCCAAAAAGTCTAAAAACGTGCTCGAAGATTACCTTGATAAAATTACTCTAAGATCCCTCGCTAAATTTTTGAGTAACTTAAACTTGAGCCGGGATGCATTTAATTGCCTCATCAAAATTAAAGATGCTTGGGAAAACTTAGATATAGTAATAAATGAAATGTTATTTGTAAAAATAATTTGTCTGTTTTATTAGGAACATTTTAACGACAAACAAGCAAAGAAATGGATTTTAAAGTTTGTGACCAGTTTTAATTAAAGTCTAATCAATAAATAAATCAAACCTTATTCCCCCCCCCACCCCCCACACACACATGAACGAAACATTTATTATTAGAGAGGAAAAAAACTATTTATTAAATTATTTGTAAACATTGTTAATATTTAGTAATTACTTAATACATATACAAATTAGAAATCTAATATGATATTATTCGCTGAATATAAATAATGTATTATTTGATATTTAGAAGAAATAATAAAACGAGAATACAAAAGACGTTATTATATTACTCCGACTTTTTATCTCACTCAAAGTTTCGCTTAATATTTAAAAAATCCAACTTTAAATCTAGTATCTTTTATTATGATTTTTTCAGTAATCAAAAAAAAATAATGCTTCGCATAAGGAAAATACAACAAATTTTATCCAATAGTTTTAAGAATTTAATAATGATGAAAAAATCTACATCTTTTTTAAAAAATATATTTTCCCATATCATATAATCTATTTATTATTATTATCTAATTCCCATATTGTTGGTTGACGGTTGCCTTATAATTATCTATTAAAAATTATGCAAGGCTACGACAGTTATGAGTTTCAATTTAAATTTAATGTTTGTTAGTGTCTATTTATTATAGAACAATTTTATTTCTATTTTGTAACAGTTTATATATTTTTATTAGGGTTGTGGATCCGAATTCGGCTTCAGAAATTTAAAATTGTTTGGTTGGGCATTTTGATACCACAGACCAAACATAGACCGATTTATGGGCAATTCATTGAGCCCGTGGTAATATGGACCCGAGTGGGTTCACACTTCTTTTAGAAAATCTATTTTTGATTATGTTCCTGTTATCAAAATTTCCGCATGGAGTTTAAAATTCTTGAACCCGAATTCGGGTCTACGATCTTGATTTTTTATACATTGTATTACCACTCATGCGATTTGTTCTGCGTTTTTCGACTTTGTGGTTAACCTCTTTCATTTCTTTATGCACATTGTATTTATGAGGTCGTATATTATATTTTATAACATCTTTTGTCATTTTTTTCAAACATGATTGAGTATCTCTGTGGTAAACCAATCTTACCCAACCTTTTCTTCTTTTTAAATATGTGCGGGGAAAGTGTATATATTTTTTTTCAACTTTAAATCGTTTATTGAGCAAGTTAATTAAATTGGATTTTTTTTAATAACCGGAAATGTATTCCAGCATGTTTCGAATACCATCCGATGATTTCAGCCATTTTGCCTCGAGGAATCTGTAGGAGGGCTTTTATTCGTCGAATTTAATTTGAATTCGACGATTAACAATAAAACAAAGGCGATAATGTTTCTAAACTCATGTTATCTCTTATCTTTATACCGTTTCGAAACAAAATATTTTTCAAAGCGTTTTCCAAGGCTCGTTTTTGCAAAATTTTTTACATGCAAACAACAAACGATTTTTATTATACAGCTAATTTTTTATATTACAAAATTTCTCTATAGCTAATATTATTTACTTGAGATATACAAATATAAAGTACTTACAGTACCAAATTATTTTCAAACTATACAAGCAGAATAAGAAACTGAATATTTAGAGAGATAAGTTATCTAAGTGAAAGATGAGACATAATTCCTAAATAGATTACTTTTATTTAAATAATATACACCAGATAACTTTAATGTAATATAATGACATAAAAAATGTTGACAATGAATATCTTAAATTTATAACATATTTTACAGTATTTAATTAAGAGATGCACTTAAGAAAAAAATAAGGGATAAATATACTCTATTGATATTTTTATAATTGTTAAAGAATTAAAATTATATTAAATGGCATTCCACATAACTAATAAATCATTTGGAAGGTCTTATTTATAATTATGTAATTGTTTATAATATTTCATTAAATATTTGTATAAAATTTCTATTATTATAATGGCTAAAATTTATTTCATAATATAATATTTAAAAAAACAACTTGTTCACTTCACTATAAAACGCCATTTAATCGTTAAAAAATATCAAATTAAGTGATATTTTACAAAAATGCAAAATCGTTTCCATTAAAACAACGATGTATGGAAATGGTTTTACTATATGTTTTGTCAGGCTTGGCTTTGCCATGATTGGTTTTATCAGGATTGGTCTTGTTAGGCTTACAAAATTACTGCTAGACAACGGGACAAAACGAAGCATAACCGAATGAAAGCAAAATAAAACCCCCCGAAATAAGAAGTCAAACATAACGCTGCGAAACAAAACGAAGCGAAAGAAAACGCAAAACAAAACGAATGTAACAGAGCAGAGTAACATAAACACTGCGAAACAAAATAAATCTAAACAAAACGAAGCAAAACAAAAATAATAGATGCGAGACAACAAATTTAATTAAATACTATAACTATAAAGCTACAAATGAAAACAAAAATTGTAATGTATCAAAAATATTTAAATTTAAAATATATAAATATTGTTACCTTAAAAAAGTAAAGCAAATAATTCTTTTCCGTCTCATCGATTATTACGCCTCAGAGTCTGTTACTTTCACATTACTAGTATCCGCATACACCTAAAAATTTATGTTTCACAAAATTCTTTTCAATTCTTTATAAGAAGTAAATTATGTAAGCCAATTCATGTTTAAAATTGATAATTTATTGTTAAAAAATTCCTATATTTTTCAACAATCAGACATCTAGAAGACAATGTAATTTATAGAAACAATGTTTATCAGATTATAATACAATAAAATCTTTTTATACCTAATCATAGAGTTTCAAGCATATAAAAATTTCATTATATTAAGTTCAGGTTTAAATACGGATTAAATCCTGTACTCTCTTAGATTTAAGGTGGGTTTTATTAAAACTAGTTTGTTGGGTTTAGAAATTTCAATTATATTATTATATGTTAAAAAATCTTACCATTTTACATTCAACAAATAGTTTACAATTTATTTCAAAGTGATCTATATTTCTTAAGAGATGTTATAAGTCAGGTGAATAAAAAATTTCTTTGATATCGAAACACAATTTCATGTTTTAAAAATCCGATATAACAAAAATGGAAATTTCTTACCATTTTTAATTCTAGATATTTTACATTTTAATAGGTTATTTTTATAAGACAATCCTGAAATTCGGTTATTATAGTATTTGTGCTAGCCGATTATGGTTAAGGTTTAAAGTATAGCAAAAGGAATATTATATTTTAATTTAATTTTTAGGAACAGGATAGATTATTATTTATCATAGTTGGATAGTGATTATCACTTATATAGATAGGTCAATTTTAGATGAGTATGCTACTCTGGAAAGCTTTTACTCTGAGTTTATACTGGAATTATTATTGTCATCCATAATCTTTCATTTATGTAATTACTAGTGATGTTAAGGTAACTAGTTACCTGTAACTAGTTATAATTTTTGAAATATAACTGCCAAAAGTAACTAGTTACTTTTAAAGATATATTCAAATAATTAATTATGTTGTGATAAATTAATTTTAAATTAAATTTATTTTTTAAATTAAATTTAAAATTTTGTGAAAATGTCTGATTGTTATAATTTCCCGTTCAAATTTACCTTAATACCTCAAAGTGAATCCCAGACGAATGAATCATGCTCAAAGCCAACATCACTTGATGTAGTTGGATTTTTTGACCTAGCGCCAATTTATTCTGGATAATGAACTTATAGAAAACTTTATCAAATCTAATAACAACACTTTTTCTTTATATAACGATTTTTCAAAGTTAAAATTACTCTTTATTAAATATAACGTTGTTCTAACATCAAGTGCTCCCGTAGAGCGCTTGTTCAGTCTAGGTAAGCTCATTTTTAGAGATAAACGAGCACGTCTCCTAGATAATAACTTTGAAATTAATTTGTTGTTAAAAGCAAATAAACATTTATTAGATTCTAATTTTTATGAAAAATAAATGTTTTTTTTTTCAATGCAAATATATATTTTTATATTCGATGTAAATATTCAATTTTGCGATATTTTTTTATATAAATAAATTGTATATTATTTTAAAACTGATTATACTTTGTTTATCCTAATTTTTTTTATATTAAATATATGCATTCAATAAATAAATAATGCGCATATGAATGATGTATAAAGTAAGTAACTAATTACTTTTGAAAATAACTGTAACTAATAACTCGTTACTTTTGTAAAAATGTAACTAGTAACTGTAACTAGTTATGTTTTTGCCAATGTAACTAGTAACTGTAACTAGTTATGTTTCAAAAGTAACTTTTAACATCACTAGTAATTAAATTACACTATAAAAAAATGTTGGATATTTCGCAATTTATTGCCAATTATTGTCGTATATAGCTTTAGGTTAGTAAACAAACATAAATTACTCCATTAATTTTTTTGAGAACATTTCAGAAATAATAAATTCGACGAAACTTGTAATTTGATGAAAGACAGGAATTCCTTAAGATGATTATAATCAAGCCATCTTAGTCTAATAAATTTTCGTCGGTAAAGTGGTATCTTTAAAGTTAGAATAAAGGATAAGAGGAGAACAAATGTTCTTCGAATAATATATATTTTTAAAACGGCTCTTACTTCAGATACTAAGGGTGGAACATTTTAAAATAATAACCAATAATTAAAAATGTAAATTTTATTTATTATAATAAAAATTGTATGAAAAAGAAACATTTATAATTTAATTCAAAAATTTTAGCAATTCACAAAGTTTGCCATTTTATTAAAGGTTAAAAATAGTTTTTTGGCTGTACATGGTTAGCATAGAGAGGTGTTTCTGCCATTAAAGTTATTTTTCCTCCTACATCAAATTTGATGAAGAGAATTTTGAAAATATATTGTACGTAAGGACCAATAGTATTCTTTTAGGAAAATGTTTAAATATAAATATCTTCATTATAATATTTAATTAATCGTCGTCTGAGAATTAGATTATCCCATCTCCACTGAGTTTTACAGGAGAGCAATTTTAAAAATTAAGTTTCTATTGTTTCTAATAGGATGTTGGCTATAATTTGATTTATTTTATAAATATTTTTTGATGTAGATAATAATATAACTATAAAAAATTGATTTATGTTTAATAAAAAAAAATTATCTTGGAAAAGTGGATATGGAATAACCTAATTCTCATGGGACGAAATACTGTTATTTGATGTAATTCATAAATTAGATATATTTGTATTTTTTAAAAAATTTACTTCTCAATAAAGTCTTGTAAGTGAGCCCGAAGTAGTTCGAATTTAAACATTTCGGTTGGGCACTGCCCTACAAATTTATTATAAACCAGGTAAAGCTCGGGCCTGAAAAATATTTAAAAACATTGAAAATTATGTTGTCTTGTTTTATAAAAATTAAATAATAATTATAATTTATCTGTGACAAGGATAAAGCAATTAATGATTTTTACAAAAAGTTCGGGCCGAGCTCGCAGGAAAACAATTTGAATTTGCATAACTATATAATAATTCAATGGAAGGCGCAACTAAAACAATTAATTTTTTATTATATTTTATTAACACTTTTAACACTAAAATATTTAACATTTTGTGCTCTATTTATATACATTTTGTGCTCTATTTATATACATTTTAAATTTACATTTTTACATATTAAAATATTAAGTTTTTTAAAAAGTTATATAAAAAAAAGAATTTCGACAAATTCTTCCTTATATTTTATAAAAAGTATAAGAAAGAATTCGAAAAGGTCATTTAATTTAAAAAGAAAAATATAAAAGTTTTAATATTCAAAATTTATATATTAACATTTCCTTCTTTTTTTAACTATCTTCTTTCCTCAGTTTCTTATCTTCCTTCCAGTCATTTGATCGTATATCTTGAGATCGTTTGTTGAATCGTTTATTGAACATCTTTTTTGAAACATTGTTGGTTGCACATCATTGTTGAAACGTCGTTGGTTGAACATTGCTTGTTGATTTGCTGTTTATATTGATCATCCCATTTCTCTTTCAAAAATTTATATATATATTTTTTACAAAATTTTTATTTATTTATAACAATCATTTTCTATGTCGTAAGTTATATTCTCGCTTTTGAACTTGACTTTTAATTTTCGAATTTTGACCTTGAACCTGAACTTGTTCTCTTCTTCCCCCTCTAAAAATTTTTTCAGTATTATCTTTTGTTACATTCGTTGCTCTTTTCTTTATTTAATTCAAATGTCTCCTAACAATATGATGTCCATTGTCGATTTTGTACGTTAAGTTTCCTTATTTTTGTATCACTGTTCCTTTGTCCCAAATATTTTCTTTAAACGTTTTGTACCAAATTTTTTCTCCTACGTCATCCGATATTTTCCTCTTTAATATATTTTCGTTTTCTTCCATTGGTTTCATTAAATCCCATTTAGTCCTCATTGTTCTTGAAAACATCAACTTGCTAGGTATCATATTTGTTGTATTATTAGGCGTATTTCTATAATTGAACAAAAAAATTTCCAACGCCATGTCCACATCTATTTTCTTGTTGTTTTCAATATTTCTTTTCGCTCATTTTCATCGTTCTTATCATGCGTTCACATTGCCCATTCGATTGTTGATGATGCGGTGCTGTGAGTATGTGATTGATTCCATGATCTACACAAAACTTTTTAAATAAATAGCTAGTAAAATTAGTACCATTATCCGTCATTACTTTGAATGGTATTCCAAATAAACTAACGATTCTCATCAATTCTTTTATTGTAGATTCAGTCGTTATGTTCTTCATCCGTGTTATTATGAAATTTGCTATATGCGTCAACTAATACCATAAAATTGTTATTATCAAATTGTGCAAAATCTATGTGTACTCGTTCAAAAATCCTAGTTGATTTCTCCTATGGATTTTGTATGTTGTGTGGGTTATCTGTGTATTTATTGCATGAATCACAATATTTTACCTCTTGATCTATTTCTGTATTAACACTATACTTCTTTTTTATGTAAAATTAGAATAAATTTTATGAAACGGTTTATAAAGGTGCAAACCGAACTGATATTATTATTTTTAAGAACAAACCTTATAATTTGACTTAACAATATTCTCTACGATTCAAATCCTTGGCTTAATTAAAGTTGACATAAATAAAATAATGTAGGTTTAAGGGTAATTCGGGAAAAGAGCATATTAAAAGAGAGGAGAGACATATATTTAAAACACAGGATAAATATGGTTTAAGTGATACCATTGAATAAAAATGTGGAAGATATTTGTGAATCAGCAAAGCCAAAAGAGAAGATGGATGTTCAGTCTTTTATGGGAATGGTGAATTACTACTCCGTTTATAGAGGGTTTGCCAACATATCAACACTATTGTATCTTGCTGAAGAAGGAAGTCCCGATTGAGTGGTATCAGGAATAACAAATTATATTTGACCTATTAAAAGGTAAGATTGGGCAGCCGCCCATTGTGGTATAGTTTAGTTTAATAACAGCTTGGAAGTGATCTTACCAGTAGATGATGTATCGAGGAAAGGGGGGGGCTTAATGAATTACATAGAGGGTTTGGAAAGACCGGTTATGCTCATTTCAAGAAGATTAAGAGGCTGAAGCTAAGATTCCATGAAGCACTAACAGTGATCTTTGGCTAATAAAATGTAGAAAATACTTGATAGGGAGAAAGTTCATTGTTTATATGGACCACAAAGCTTTAATTTTTTGTTTCGAAAAGATAATCGAGAGCTGATGTTATCTATATCATTAGCGTTGGTTATTGTTAGTAGTGAGTTTTGATCTGGAATGTAAGGAAAATTGTTTACCTGGTATTTGCCGAGGTTGAGAGTAAAAACGGAGGAGAAAGATGATAAAGAGAGCTAGGAAAATAAAGAGATTAAAGGGGAAGAGTTGGCGTTTAGAACAGTGATGGGAATATTAAAAGAAGGATTATGTGGAAGTAAAAGAGGACACTCGTAAAGATCAAGAGTTTACGAAGATAAAGACATATTTAACAGGAAGAAAACCTTGGAGACGAGCATAAATAATTCAAAAACTGGAAAAGGAGGTTGAGGTGGTTGATGAGGTAGGATGTGATAATTCCTCAGAAATTAAGGAGATTTTGAACTTGTTACATGCTGGAAATCAGAGAGTGGAAAAAATAAAACAGTGGAGTCAGGAATATGTATGGTGGCCTGGGAATAGAATGATAAAAGGTTTAGATTGAAATTGAGCCATGCAACATGTGGGCCAGAATGTCGCCAAGGGATCAGAATAATAGATGGCTAGAAGATACAGAGCTTGATAAAGGGTCCATGTCGATTTTTTTATATGGGATAAGAAAACTTACATTTTATTAGTGGATGCATTGCATACTTAAAATGGATTGATTATGAGGAAATGCATTGATTAACAAAGAGGTTGTAATGAAGAAATTGGTAGTGTTATGGGGAGAATATGGGATTGCGAAAAAGTTAGTTTCGAATGGAAGACCAACGTTTGCCAGTGAACATTTCAGGAAATTCTGTAGAGAAGAAACGACCAACTTATAACAGGAGTTTGAATGAACATAGAAAAGATGATGAGTTTACTCAACACATGGTTGAGCAATATTATAATAAGGCGAAGAATAAAGATGGGCAGGCAACTCTCAAAAACCCAACGCATATAATTTTTTATTTTGGATTGGGGCAGAAATTTTTTTGTCAGGTTGGTGAAAAAATATATTTTTTTTATAATTTTGAATTAATCCATTATATCAATAAATCATTGTTTGATTATATATTATTTTACAATTTCGTTCATTTTTAATTTCTAATAACTTACTAAAAAATTGAGGACAAATTTTTTATTTATTTTGATTTTCAGGTTGGAATTGTTGCAGGTCAGGAAAATGTTTTTATTCCTAAGGATTGGGCAAAAAAATTTTCTCCTGCAGATTTCTAATAAGTATGCCTTATTGAATGATAAAATAGAACTCCTTGATAATTTTTGGAAATTAATTGTTGTTTTAATTACATTTTTATAAATATCTTTCAAATGGTATTGAAATTAAAGTAATTTGTGTTGAGGGGTAAAATGGGGTGCTAAAGCACCCGACATTTATTAAAATCTATATGAGATTTTCTGTAATAACTCAAATATAAATCATCATAAAATTTTTTATAACATATTTAATTAATTAAAAAAATATTAAATAATAGTAGACTTCATTATTAGAGATCTGTAGGCCAACACCAGGCGGATACACAGGCCGGGGGTATTTTCTTTTTAAAATAAACCCAGGCCTGGCCTAATTTTTTTTTTTAAAATAGACTCGATTTTCAAAATGTAATATACTTTTTAAGGGAAAAATTTATTTTAGATAATTATCATTTTATCTCTCTTTTTCTTCCCAAATTCAGGCAATTATGCATGTAGTCCAGGGAGAGAGCTTAAAATGACTGATATTTATATAAGACTATATTAAATTACACGGGAAACAGGAAATAAGGGAATGACCATTTACCCATCAATAGTGAAGGTTACGGTCGGGTCTTTGGTGCAGACCAGACCGATGCACTTATACCGAAATAGGCCAGGGTCTATTAAAAAGATCAATCTAGATAGTGGTCCTAAAAAAAGACCGGTCTTTTTATTTTTTTGATATTTTAAAAATTTTTTTATTTTTACCTTATTTAATTCTTGTTTATTGGGACTCTAAGTTAAATGTTTCTTTGAAAAACTAAAGGTTTTCATATTTTAAAATAAAATGAACTAAAAATTCACAAAAACTAAAATAACTCCTCTAGAAAAATGACATAAAATATATAAAAAAATTAGGTAATAAATAATAGAAATTGAATAAGCAAACTGAAATATAATAAAAGACTAGTCCAAACTGTGGTCTTCAAAAAAGATTAGTCTGGCCATCAGTTCAGTCTGGCCTAAAACTAATAGGACTGGTCCATTAACTTTCATTGCCCGTCAAGTAGAAAGTGTGGTGATTCAAACTCACTCCTTTTCTGACAATAGAGGAGATAAGATAATTTGAAGTTGTTATATATGGATTTCAATGATCCATAAAATGCCAAATAGGTATATTTTAATTAAAATCAAGACTGTATAAAAGATTTATACGCCCTGTCCATAAATTTTTATTAAAGAAATATGGGTGATAATTTTTTTATTCAAAATTTGGGTCGGGCCTGAAAATATAAAACCAGGACAAAATTTTTTTTTTCAAATCCAGAGTGGGCCATGCACATGATACCTCTGGATTGTATTGAATGTAACAAAAAGGTATATCTATATTAGTTCATTTTTCCAAAAATAAATTATAAAATTTTTGTTATCATAGAACAATAATAAATTAGAATTATGGGTGCAAAATCCATTAAAGGGCAATGGCAAAATTTTCAAGCCCAGCCTGGTTGAAATTTGATTTTTATCTGACCCAGCTAAATTCATATCCAGCCCAGTTTTTTTTAAAATATTGACCTGCTTTTTATAACCAGAAGAATTATGAAAAATGACTAATATTGATAATGAGTTAGGTTTATTTCTTATAATAAAAATATAGGAAAAAGAGATTGTATTTATGAATGATCATAGCAGCAGGTCATTTAATCATTAAAATTATAAGTAAAATAAAATATAATAATTTTAAAAAATTAGAATATTCTCTATTAAACATGGTAGGAATCTCTACTTCTTGCATGCTCAGCTTATTAATTTTTTTGCCTAGTCTAGCCCAAATAAAAAAAAAATCAGGCACTACCCAGCCCACAGGCCAGGCACTGGGAATTGTAGATCTCTATTCCCTTACCTCTCAGGAGTTCAGCTTTTTTTATAAAAAAAATCAGCATTATGCCAAATAAATATTTTTTTAAAAAAACTAATTACATTTGATAAATATCAGACCTACAAGTGTAGTTTGTGATAAAATATTAAGTATCCAAGGCAGGTTTAAGTTGGGTAGATTTAATTTTTTAAAATTACAACAATTAATCAGTTGGAAAATCATATAATGGGGCATCTATTATTTGTTCATTAATCACCTTTTTAATTTCTGTTTGAAACAATTCCAATCTAGGCCACAAAATGATAAAAAAAATTAAAATCTGGAATTTGACCCCCCCCCCCTCCCAAATCTCTGATTATATTTAATAACTATGCATTAAAAAAAATTTTCTAAATATAAAATTGCAGGCTACATCTTCTTTATCTAGATTTTGTAGATTAAAATAGATTTGTGCAGATAATTACTATAGAATAATATATTTTTACTAATTTACATTCTATTATCATAATTTCAATTTATTTATTTGATAAAAATATTTTCATATAAATATATTTAAAAAAAAATATTCCACGTGTTTCATTAAATTGACAATTTGATATAAAATAAATAACTTTTTAAAAGACATAGCTTATAAATACTTTATCATCTAAAAAATATCAGTCACTTAAAATGAGATCCAAATTATATAATTATTAGGACTATTATTATTCATTTAGTTCTTTGGCCCTTTTACGTCTGAATAGTAGCACATGTGGTTCTAAACATTAAGTTCTATAAATAATCATAAAATTAAAATTTTACCTGGTTTATGTATCATATAATGTATCCACCCAACACTTTGTTGAACACCAATACCTCTCCACTCTTTTTCACTCATTAAGTGATCTTGTGGTATTAGCTCAACCAACTCTTTCGGCAAAAATACATGCCTAAATTTTCTTAATAATTATTATATGAATATTAATAATACCTATATTCATATATATCGTCGTAATACTTATCAGAATATAAAATATTCGAAGACATATTCAAATGTTGCGCCAAGCCTGATAAACATCCACAAGAAAATAGAATTTAAAATTGACAGGTTTAATTATAGAATATTATTATAAATATTCTATAAAATCAATATGTAATAAATCAATAAGGTAATAAATATTTTTTATCAGATTTTATAAATAACACAAAATTATACATAATTGATGTAATTTAAGGATATTTTGGTTTGTTGTGGCTTTAGCCTTTACAATTTTATGAGTTAGTTTATGTAATCCCTAAGATTTGACAGAAAATTCAAAATTTTCTGCCACCAATTAGCAATCCAGCTCAAATCTAACCGTTTAACAACACTACTCGCAGGGCTCAAATATTATTTTTTAATAACATTTTTTTTAGATTTTCGAGCTACCATTTTAAAAATGACATTTTTAAAAATAAAAATTTGCAATTTTTTTTGGCTTGGGGGTGGGGGGGAGGCTTTTAAATTTTTTAGGCCCCATCCCCCTAACCAGTGTTTGGTTGTGTTGTTCTACATAAATCTAATTTGCATGCGAAACTCAAAATAATACTTTATTTTATAAATAACATAAACTTTATATATCATTTATATAATTTATTGTTATTGTTGTTCTTCATATCTATTAGTATGCTGAACTTAAAATAACACTAAATTATTCAAAGTAGTTAAAGAAAAAAGGTCAAAGAATCCTTTATTTGTTCCTAATTTTGAGAAATTTTACTAATCGACAATTCATCTTAAACGGATAGGAATAAAGATCTGTTGACATATTCAGTTAAATTTGTTTCAAAGCAGATTACGCAAAGAATATGAATGGCTTATTCCTATTTTGGTATTAATTTTAAAGATAGACTTTAATTCAACAGACGATAAATGAATATTTAAAAAAGGATATTTGGTTTATTATAAAAACTAGTAGAAAGCCCGTCAAAAATGACAGGGAATGAGATTTTTATTCATTTTTTACGGTAGATGTCATACCAGGTTTAAGCTCACAATATTAGGAAGCATCCAAGATCTTATAATATTAAAAAAGTTTATCAAGCCCAGCTCAACCCTTGATAATTAGTAATAGATATTCCCAAGTCAGGTGCAAGCTAATATTAATTGTTCCAAGCCCAGTCGTACCCATTATAATTTTTGAAAATTTTTTCCCGCCTCGGAGATAGTTAAATTTTTAATATTATCATATGAACGGGAAATATCTGATTTACCAATTAGTCTAATATAAAAAACATGTAAATTCCTTATTAAGGGAAACTGGGAAGGCCCGGGCAACCACTTATTAGAGAATCATGACAAATAAAATAAAAATAACCGACTTTTATACTTTTTTGTAATATGATCAATTAAAATTATATCTAAAAAATATGTTGTTTATTATATAGTTATTGTTGTTTTTCAGATAAATTTAATGTATGTCTTGCATTTCTAAAATTATTTGTCAAAGAATTTGATAAGGGATATATATTTTTTGTTGTAAAAAAAATGCTGTCTATTTAAATTACAAAAATGCCATTAAATACTAATGAAACTTATACGCAAATTATTTATATATTTTTTAAGATATTTTTTTTTATTGACATAAATTTAGGATAATTTTTTTTAAAAATAATGAGGATTATTTATTATGTATTTGATAAAATTAAGAGCAAATGCTTGTTGACATTTTAATTTTTGATGGAAAAAGCGACAAAATAAATCTAGGCGGTCATCTGAAGAGGAAATATTAATATATAATTTTATATCATTTAGGGTTGTAGATGAAAAAAGATGACGGATTAACAAAGCAGTGTTCAAAACACATTACGTCCTGATAAGGATGATATGCCTATGCCTTGGGATACTGGTAAAAGAAGAACGCAAAACGATATTTCGTCAATGTCAGCATTGCTATCCCCCTCTAAAATAGAATCATGAACGACAATGTTAACTCAACCATAAAACGGTCATAAAGGCCACGACAGAACTACTGCATATTTCCATTAATAAAGTTGATGAAATTGGCCGTACTGTACATTCAAGTTTGAACACGCAAAACGATATTTTTGTCAATGTCAGCATTGGTATCCCCTTCTAAAATAGAATCATGAACGACAATGTTAACTCAACCATAAAACGGTCGTATGTATTGTTTTAAAGGCCACGACAGAACTACTGCATATTTTTCCATTAATAAAGTTGATGAAATTGGCCATACTGTACATTCAAGTTTGAGCATTCCTCTAAATATTCATGAAAGTTTCTCAGAGAATCGGATAAAGTAATATTTATATTAACTCCTAGTGAAGTGAATGATAGTACAGAATTAAATGTTTATATTTGTTAAAAAATAGGCGGAGGCATAGGGATTGTGGTAGTGGTAGTAGTATAATTTGGAGAACTGGGTGAAAATAAAATAAACATAGATATAAAACATAAGATAAAAAAAAACAAAATAAACCTTCAGATGAGTTCATTTTAAGCTTAGTTCTTTATTATTTTGTCTACCATTAACTCTAGAACGCGTAAGGCGTTTGTTTAATCGCCATTATTTTCTTTGCTTATCTTTAATAATAGATTCATGATGTTTTGTAGCAATGTGAGGGATTAGGGTTAGCCTAGACAAATAAAGAAATCAGGCAAAAATATAAATAAACTATTGTTGAAATTAAACAAACATTAAAATAATGTAAAACCGGTAGATGGGATTAGATGCATATTTCTAGTAGGGAGGGCTATCATCAAAAAAATTTTTGGTGGACTTCTCAAGCCTATTATGATATTCTAAATAAAAAATAACATGATGAATGTAATGTTATTGTTAATTGTGTTGTTTATTAAAATTTGTGAAATAAATTATTGACTACTAATTTAAATGTTTTGTTACATATTGTGTTGTTTATTCAAATTTGTGAAATAATTTATTGAGTATTAATTTAAATGTTTTGTTACATATACCAGTTGATTGAAATGTTTTAATATATATACCAGTTGATTATTATACATATTATTATTATTTTATTTTTTTAAAGTAGAAATAAAATTTATTTAAAACAAAACACAACTTAGTTATTTTTGTTTCTTTTATGGTGAGGGGAATGTTAATTGTGTTGTTTATTAAAATTTGTGAAATAAATTATTGAGTACTAATTTAAATGTTTTGTTACATATTGTGTTGTTTATTCAAATTTGTGAAATAATTTATTGAGTATTAATTTAAATGTTTTGTTACATATACCAGTTGATTGAAATGTTTTAGTATATATACCAGTTGATTATTATACATATTATCATTATTATTATTTTATTTTTTTAAAGTAGAAATAAAATTTATTTAATCCAAAACATAAAATCTAACTTATAATTTTCTTGTTTCTTTCATGGCGCCCCGGTACGTTTTTGTAAAAAAAAGAAGAAAATATATAAAATTTGCCTAAAATTAAAAAAAAAAGTAAAAATTAAATTAAATTCGAAGGACATGACTTGTTTTTTTAAAAAAAATATATAGTCAAATATTATTCACTACTTATCTATTGATATGACAACCTATTGTGATGACTACCTATTGTGATGACTGCTTAATCTATGGAGATGACTGCTTAACCTATGGAGATGACTACCTATGGAGATGACTACCTATGGAGATGACTACCTATGGAGATGACTACCTATGGAGATGACTACCTATGGAGATGACTACCTATGGAGATGACTACCATTGAGATGACTACCTTATCTATTGTGACTGCCTAATCTATTGATATGACCAATGCCTAATCTACTGAGATGACTATCTAATCTATGGAGATGACCAAGAATCAAACCTTAGCACATTATTTCATGCAAAAAGCTTCTTTCTTCATGGTGTCCTGGCTCTGGATGTTGGACTGGAATATGATAACCAGCACCTAACCTAATGTGACAACCTAGAAAGAACCAATATGGAAGTTGGACGTTAGGTTATGAATTCTATATTGTGAGACCAATGATGATTACTTATTATTCTAATCCACTTAAGAAGAAAAGTTATTATAAATTAAAATTTTATGCCGAGATAAAGGCATGTTGTAAATTACTTATTAAAATAACTTAAATGTAAATCAATAATGGACGAATACATAAAAAGCCTTTAAAAAATTATTTACTTAATTTCTTAGTGA
The DNA here is from genome assembly GCF_954871325.1 of Gordionus sp. m RMFG-2023. Lineage (NCBI taxonomy): Eukaryota > Metazoa > Nematomorpha > Gordioida > Chordodea > Parachordodidae > Gordionus > Gordionus sp. m RMFG-2023. The sequence continues at coordinate 46,415,246 of NC_088776.1, forward strand.
AATATTGATATTTTTTTGATTTCTTGTATGATGACCAATTGTTGTAAATTAACTAAACCTAAAGATGAATTCTTAGGTATAATTAAAAATAAACCATTAAAAATCCTAAACAAGAAGATAAAACTTTAATTTTAAATATGTTAAAATGTAATTAAAACATATGAATTAAAAGGTTTAAATCACATGATTGATTTAAATAACTCTTATAAATAATACTTAATGTGATAAAAATGTTTTTGAAATAAAGCTTTTGAAGACAAGTGGTTATGTTACATCTTCATTTTAGATAAATATTTAAATGATGTGATGAGATCTTTTTCTAAAAATTATCTTGAATTTTTATTAAAAATAACACTTTGAATTAAATAGGGTGTGAAATTTAAATTTTTTTTTAAAAGAGGGAAATGTGAATAATATTCTATTTGCATATCTTAACCTCAGGATTGAAAATATTAATTTATAAATATAAATGAATTTAATACTAAAACGCGAAAAAATAAATTAGAGACTAAAACGCGAAAAAATTAATTAAACATTAAAACGCGAAAAAATAAAAGTCATTAAAACGCGAAAAATTAAAACGCTAAAAATATAACAATCTTATTGATTTATCATTCTTCACTTATTTTTATATCCAATTTGATGAACTATTATTTCTTATTATTCGCAACTTATTGATGATAATAACAATTTTGAAAAATAATAATAACAACAACTGAGTACTACCAAATAAGCTATGATTAATGGAATACTACCAAGCAAGCTATGATTAATGGAGACAACTTACGATAAGGATATCAAGCTTGCGATTGGAACAAACCAACCTACAAAATCGATTTAAACAAACCAACGATTAATGACTTATGCAACATTGACAACCATAACGATAAACCACTTGAACAACAAACTCTCTATGACTTCTTAGATGAAACTATGGGAAGGCTTGTAGAAGAGGGAGAATGTTACATTATAGGAATTAATAAATTAAAATATTGGTTATTGAATAGTAATATATTTTAATTTATATAGCATACATTCATTATATTTTTATTTTGTTAGAAATTCAAATTCAACTTGTATTACTTTTTATGAATTCAAATTTATCTTTTCAGTTCAACTTTTTATTTTTGTAATTCAACTTATATTACTTATTATTTTTCGTAACCTTACTTTTTGTTTTTATATATATTCTAATTTATATTTTAGAAAATGTATATATACCTTAAGAAAAGAGAAAGAAGTTAGTTAATAAAATAGATTTTTACTGACTCGCACCTCGCGCAATATCGTTAGTGTTCTTATTTCATTAAAAGAAACAAGAAATAACTAAGTTGTGTTTTGTTTTAAATAAATTTTATTTCTACTTTAAAATAATAATGATAATATGTATAATAATCAACTGGTATATATACTAAAACATTTCAATCAACTGGTATATGTAACAAAACATTTAAATTAATACTCAATAAATTATTTCACAAATTTGAATAAACAACACAATATGTAACAAAACATTTAAATTAGTACTCAATAATTTATTTCACAAATTTTAATAAACAACACAATTAACATTCCCCTCCTCGACAAAGCATCAAGTTGCTGCTCAGTGGGCGCATAGGTCTGTCTGATGGCGTGAGTCCATACGTTTTCGTAGGTTTGAAAAGTTGCTGTACGTTATCATTATTATAAGGATCAAGTTTGAATATATGGAATATGGAATAAAATTTTAAATTTGGAATAAAAGAATTTGGAATAAAATTTTTGGAATAGGGAATGATGTAGAATAAAAATTTTGTAATATGGAATGATGAATATATAGAATTCCATAAGAATGATAAATCAAAAAAGATTATTATATAATATTCGCGTATTATGAAATTTTGCGTTTTATATTTTATTAAAAATTTAAGTTACAAAATCTTTTAAATAAAAAGGTTTTTGTTTAATTCTCAACGGTCTGGAAGGTATCTTGTTATTTTCACTTACTTCTACACTACCCTCCTTATAAGAATTCTTAGGGTAACTTTCAAAATATTTAAATCTATTAAAACATTCTCTTTTACGCAACTGGTCTAAATGTCTCCTCACTACACCTTTATCCGTATTCACCTGGAACATGATGTCACTCTCCTTGTGCGTGATGTTGCCTTTGCACCACGTGTCATGGCTCTGTTTCTTGTACTTAACGAAGTCTCCTATATTAAAGGTTCGATTTCTCGGTAGCGATATGTTAACTTTGTTAATTTTATCCTCCAATGGTTTCAATAAGTCCCACTTTATTCTAATATCGCGGTTAAACACTCTTTTGGATGGTGTGACACCTGTAGTATCATTCGGTGTATTTCTGTAGTTAAACAAGAATCTGTCCAGTGCAGTTTAAGTCAATCTTTATGTTTCTTTTCATGTGAACTTTAAATGTTCTCACCATACGTTCAGCTTGTCCATTAGATTGCTGATGGTAGGCGGATGTTAGTACATGTTTTATTCCATAGTTACTACAAAATATCTCAAAGTCTTTGCTTGTAAAGTTGGTACCGTTATCTGTAACAATGGTTTCAGGTATGCCAAATAGTGAAATAGTTCTAAAAATTTCTTTCAACGTGAATTCAGTCGTGATGTTTTTTTCAGGAACTATAATTGGGAATTTACTATAGGCATCGACGATTATTAACCAATTTTTTGTAAAAAATGGACCCGCATAATCTACGTGAATCCTTTCAAAAGGTTTAGTCGCCAATACCCATGGATTTTGTATTTTCTTTGGATTGTCGTGAAAAATATTACAATCGTCGCAACTTCTAACTTCCAAATCAATGTCGTTGACCATACCAGACCACCACATGCGATCTTTGGCTAAGGATTTAATTTTACCTGCTCCCATGTGACCTTCATGTAGTGCCTTTAATATGTTCTTTCTCAGACTTGTTGGAATTATTCTTTTGTTGCTTGTACAGACAATTTTTAATAATACTAAGTTCATATTCAATATTTTGATAAGTTTTGTTTTTAATAGGCACATTATTTCTTATATCGTTAATAACTTGAGATAATTCAAAATCTTTGGACGTTTCATCATGTATTCGGTCAAACAAGATACCTTTCAGACCGTTGAGAATTAAACAAAAACCTTTTTATTTAAAAGATTTGTAACTTAAATTTTTAATAAAATATAAAACGCAAAATTTCATAATACGCGAATATTATATAATAATATTTGTTTATTTATCATTCTTATGGAATTCAATATATTCATCATTCCATATTACAAAATTTTTATTCTACATCATTCCCTATTCCAAAAATTTTATTCCAAATTCTTTTATTCCATATTTAAAATTTTATTCCATATTCCATATATTCAAACTTGATCCTTATAATAATGATAACGTACAGCAACTTTTCAAACCTACGAAAACGTATGGACTCACGCCATCAGACAGACTTATGCGCCCACTGAGCAGCAACTTGCTGCTTTGTCGAGGAGGGGAATGTTAATTGTGTTGTTTATTAAAATTTGTGAAATAAATTATTGAGTACTAATTTAAATGTTTTGTTACATATTGTGTTGTTTATTCAAATTTGTGAAATAATTTATTGAGTATTAATTTAAATGTTTTGTTACATATACCAGTTGATTGAAATGTTTTAGTATATATACCAGTTGATTATTATACATATTATCATTATTATTATTTTATTTTTTTTAAAGTAGAAATAAAATTTATTTAAAACAAAACACAACTTAGTTATTTCTTGTTTCTTTTAGTTATTAAGATTAAGGTTAATTAATTGTAAGGTAATTAAAAAATAAGATTAAAAAGGGGGGTTATTATATTATAAAAACAAGTTGAGTATCTTGTAGAGATTTCATTAATGTGTAATTGATATGAGATGAAAATTGATAAGGTAATCTAAAAAATAAAGAAAGGATTAAGTAAAATAAAAAGTTTCATTCATATTCACAAAGTTGAGGGAATATTGTTTTTATCAATTCAAAGACGATTTCTCAAATCTCTCAATCCATGTTAGATATGTGTACACCATCAATTCTCGAAATTCCATTCATCTGTTTGTAAAAATAAATAAATAAAATCAACAAATAAAAAAAAAAAAATACGTACCGATGACATGACGTAGCTATGACATGACGTAGCGATGACATGACGTCACGACAACGTATTGAGGACATCGGAAAGTTATAATATAGATAATTTGGGTTTATATAAATTTTTGAATAATATTATCAGACAAAATTAATTATGTTATAATCGGTTGATGTTAATTTTATATAAAGGAAACAATTTTTATAATTTAAGGTAGAGATCTGCAAAGTTAGGCCCGGCCCGTACCTGGCCCAAACGGGCTTCGGGCCGGTCTCGGGCCTAATTCTATTAAAATAATTGGGTTCAGACCGGGCCTAATATTTAAAAAAAAAATTTGGGCTGTGTCGGGTCGGACCTTGGAAATTTTTTTAAATATATCTAAATTTATCAATTTTTTATTGAATTTTTATGTAAAATAAAAATATTTTATTTTATTTATTGAAACTAAACGACATATAACATATGTCTTTTATTTTCAGTAATTATAAAGATTAATTTTTATATTTAAATATTCGGGCCGGGCTGGGTCGGTAAATTTTTTTAAAAAATTTCGGGTTCGGGCCGGGCCGGCAAAACTTTTTAAAAAAATTTCGGGTTCGGGCCGACCCGGCAAAACTTTTCTAAAAAAAATATCCGGCCTGGCCTGGCTTGAAACATTAGGCCCGATGCAGATCACTAATATAAGGGACTTTATTTTTTTTACTTTTACTTAATTTTTTTCGCATATAATTTTTAATTTTTACTTTAACTTTTTCTTAAATTAATTTTATTTTTTTCTTCTTTATATTAATTTATATAACTTATAATTAATTATTAGTATTTAACAGAGTTGTTAAAGTATCTAGATACAAGTATCTAGATATAAAAATGTAGTATCTGTATCTAGATAGATTTTTTAGAAAGGTATCTGTATCTAGATATTTTTTTAGAGGTATCTGTATATGTTTTTAGATACTTTTTAAGATACATTTAATATACCCCTTTTTTTATTATAAATAAAAATATTTGATTGTAAAATTTATTTTATATCATATGACCTTATGAAATAAATAAATATATATATATTATATATTAATATTTATTAATACTATAATAAAGAATTATATATACATAAAATATTAAAACTTATTATAAAAAATATATATAAATATTCATTAATTTAAATTTTATGTCCGAGTATATCAATAAACCATACAAATTTTAATATTACAATATGGAAATGGTAAATTTTATTTTATAACTAAATTTTTAAGTTTATATATTTATTTAGATCTATATCGATGAAGAAGAGGAAGCAACAACAAGTTCTATTGCTTTACCATGGCCAATTTATAGAGCATATTTTAAAATAATATCTCAAAACAAAGAAAACAATTCTCTGATGGTAAAATGTTTGCCGTGTCTACCTAAAAATACAAAAATACAGTATGACTTCAACGTGCAATATCGTGAAGCACATAAGGGTATAGATATTATATATTTAAAATTCTAATTTAAATTTTAAGAGAAAACATCCAACCTTGTTAACAAAAATAAAAAAGGGGAAGGAAAATAAAACTACCAAAGAAAATATTGGACAAGGCTCATCCTCCAATAATATTTTTGCTAAAAGACCTTTGACTTTAACTCAAGGCACTTTAGATGATTTAATTATTGCTTTTATTATAGATGGCATGCAGCCATTTTCAATTGTTGAAAATCCTTCTTTTAAAAAAATGATCAACACTTTGCCTCCACACAAAAATATAATTTGCCGACAGACAGTTGTTGGTAGAATTTCCCAAAGATGGGAAAATGAAAAGAAAGAAATAATTAAAAGTCTTATAGAACCATCATTAATATGTACAACAGCAGATTGTTGGAGTGCCTATCACCGGTATAGCTAACATTTAAATTTGTATAATAATTAATTAAGAATAATATTTCAGCAATTTTAAGAAATTTTAGTTTTTAGTTCATACATAGGAGTAACCGCTCACTATATAAATCCAATAAGTTTGGAAAGAAAAAATATAGCGTTGGCTTGTAAAAGAATGACTGGTAGTCATAATACATATGATAAAATAGCAAAAATTTACAAGATATAGCTAAGGATTATTGCATTCAAAATAAAATTTCAAAGACCATTACAGATAATGCCAAAAATTTTATAAAATGTTTTAGGTTTATTTTATTATAAATAAATATAAACATAATATATGATTGATTACTTATTTATTAAAGAGTTTTCAAGCCAATTGAAAATAATACAAGTGAATCAATTGATGATCTGGAAGATGAAGCAGTTGTGCCAATTTCTATATCAAATCTTTATAATACTGCACAGGATTCTGAATTATCAGAATCATTTAGTTTACCTCATCACCAATGTTGTGCCAGTCGCACATTGAATCTTATAGCCACTGTGGATGCCAATAGAGCCATGCAGTGTAAGCAATATCAGAGGGTAAAACTAATTTTAATTAAATAAGTAATATTTTCTTCATTAGATATATAGCACAACACTACACAAATGCCAAAATATATGGAATATGCAAAATAAGTCTCCTATTTCATTTGAGATTATTAAGGAATATATTGGTCGTTATTTTATATGTCCTAATATAACTAGATGGAACTCCACCAATGCCTTACAATTAATGTCAGAAATTATAAAAGCTAATCTGATAAAGTGGACAAGATATGTGATGGAATAAAACTACCTAGGTATTTACCTAATGAATATGATTTTATTCATGAATATTGTTTAGTAAGTTATAAATAATATTTATATATATAGGATTATTTTAAATTAGCTAATGAAGCCAATAGCTAATTCCCTTGATATTTTGCAGGGAGATAAGTATATGTACACAGCTTATTACTGTGCAACTATTTCACAACTTATTATCAAATTAAAGAAATGAACCTGAGATTCTGTTTACCACTTTTAGATGCCTTACTAAAGGGATTGAGGATAGGTAAATTAATATAATAAATTAAAAATATTTAATAATTCTAGGTTTATTGTGACCTTATTTGAAGATGAGAATATTATAGCAACCATGCTCCACCCTTTTTTTAAACTTGATTGGACATGGTTGCAAATGGAAGAAAATCTTAATAAAAGAAAACAATTGATGCAAAGATTAGCTGGTGAATTATCAAAGTCATCAACTGACTGCAAGCAAATAACCTGCCAAAAAAACAAATAATTTAATTTCAGATTTTTTTCAGTACCCTACAGCAGATATAATTTCTAATAATGATTTAAATTTTGATAATCAACAAATTTTAAATAATTTTTTTAAAAATGAATATAGAGATTTTAGCATTTTTAAAGAATACTCTGATATAAAATTGTTATTTATTATATATAACACTACAATTCCTTCAAGCGCCCCTGTGGAAAGACTATTTAGTGTTGCTAAAAATGTCTTTACAGATAAACGAGAATGCCTAAATGATCAAAATTTTGAAAATATTTTATTACTGAAATCTAATAATTATTTATAATTATTTAATCATATATTTTCATATATTATATTAAAATCATTATTTTAGTTATATTCTGATAAATGTTATATCGCGTCAATAAATTTTTTAGCACATTTCATGAATTTTCACAATATAATATTAATTTAGGTTTATGCAAACCTATAAGAGCATAATAAAAAATGTATTTGTATCTTGATAACTTTTGAAACGAAGTATCTGTATTTGTATCTAGATCCATTTAAAAAGTATCTTTTAACAACTCTGGTATTTAATACAGGATTCAAAACTATAATTTTAGTATATATTTTTATTTCTATTTTATATTTATATTCCTAATCTCCCAATCCAAATTCACTCAACTATGACAAGATCTTTATGAAACTTCGATCCTTTACAAATTTATATTTTACATTTATAATATTAATGAAATAAAATTTTTTTATGTAATTGATTGCTATTCATGATCAGGGTTGCCAGGTCAAAATTTTCAAATTGCGGGAGAAATTTGATATGCGGGAGAAATATAAAAATCGCGGTAGAAATATAAAAATTGCTAAAAAAAATTTTTTGCGGGCCTTCGGTCGGGATTTTGAATTGACTTCTTTATCCGCCTATTATTTTTTATTTAGTTTATATAAATACAAAGTCGGTAACTATTTTTCAAAATAAAATAACATCTTGATTTATTAAAATAAAATCGCCGGGGTGGCCTAATGGGTTAGATGTATGCTTGGAAACAGAAGGACGAAGAAGGACGCAGGTTCAATCCTTGTAAGGAGCATAAAAACTTTCAACTTTTTTTCGATGACTGATGTGTAAAGACATATGGTAACCCCGAACACCGACAGGCCTGGACAGCCGGGTGCTAAGATACCTGTCCAATAAACAAAATGAAGGAAACAAATAGAAATATGAATATGAAAGCTAGGGCGTTCCCTCCAAGCGACGCGCAGGGTGTAGACCTCCATCCTGTGAAAAGTAAAGTAAAGGTCAAAGCAAAGAAGACAAGATTAGCAAGTTTGAATATTGAGACGCTTAAAGGTACGACGAGAGAATAGGCATCAATGTTGAACAAGAGAAAAGTTGATCTAGCGTGCATACAAGAGACAAAGGTCAAAAGACTTTAATGATTGGAGATGGGTAAAAATTGTACTATAATAAAATTGTTAGCAATAAGAATGGTGTCGGCATCAGTCATTTACTCGAAAAATTTTTTCAATATTTTAGGACAGCTTTTAAAATCTTTATTTAAGAAGTATTTTTTAAGGGTTTGTAAAATTTTAAAAACTCTTTCAATTTATTAACTTTTTTAGTTGATGACTAAATTCGTTAAATTTCATCACAATTATTTCGACATTCACAGATAGTACATTTATTGCCTTCTTGCAAGAATTATGTAGTATATGACATATACAGCCATTTGGTATTAATATATTATTATGCTGCCTCAATTCGGTAACTTTGTTTTTACCAAAATTTACAGAGGCATTATCAGCGCAGAAAGCTGACATGCAAATCATTGATAACCCTAAATCAGCTATATTTACCATTATGTGGCTAGCTACATCGTTGAATTTTTCACTATCCGATGAAAAAATTTTAACAGTTTTATTGAATGTCTTATTCTTATTGAAATAGCGAAGGATCAAGGGAAATGTTTTAATATTTCCCTTATTAATTGCATCTGTTAGAATTGCATATGGATGCCTATCTTTCAAATTGTCTAGAATTGACCTCTAGGTTTGCGTGGCTAAATATCGTGAGAAAAAGATTCAACCCACATTGTGATGATATAGCTCTGTGAATGTTGAACTACATGATAGATGCATACGATTTCCGCAAATGTAGTTGCATCTGTATTATTTATTATTTGAGAATATTTTTGTATTGCAATCGATGTTGATATACTCCCCTGTACTGACTTATATGAATGAGATGATGTTGATTCATTATTGGATAAAAATAAAACAGGATAGAAAGAAATTTACAAACTAGACATGTTTAAAAATATAAAAATAATCAATTAATGTCTCTCAAAATTATTATTTATATATTAAAAATGTTATAAAATACTAAAAAAAAAATTGCGGGAGAAATTAAAAAATTGCGTTAGATTTTTAAATTTACAAACTAGACATGTTTTTCGAATAAATTTAAAATTATTTTAAAAATATAAAAATAATCAATTAATGTCTCTCAAAATTAATATTTATATATTAAAAATGTTAAAATACTATTAAAAAAAATTTCGGGAGAAATTAAAAAATTGCGGTATATTTATGCGGGAGATTTTTCATTGCGGTAGTTTTGCGGGAGAAAATGTCTGCATGTAAACTAAAAAATTGCGGGAGTCTCCCGCTGATGGGGGGAGACATGGCAACCCTAATGATTCCATATAGTAATGCTAGTAACCCGATCTCTTATTTGTTTTTTTTAAATTAATTTTTATTCAGTGGTTTGTTTTTTAAATTTATATATATATCATCTACATTTTATAATCGTTAATTGTTTTTTTTTAAATTAATTTTTATTCAGTCGTTTGTTTTTAAAATTTTTATATATAGGCTCTGCATTTTACAATCGTTAATTATTTTTTATATGACTTTTATTTTAAATTCGTTTTTAATAAAAACTCAATTAATAAAAAAAAAATTACAATTATATTTAAAATAGGAAAAATTTTCCTCATAATTTATTTATATTTTATATTAATTAATTAATACTATTTAATCCTTTTCCAAATATTTTTAAGATATAAGCATTTCCTGACCGATCGGGCCGGGGTCTGTGAAGCATCACTAAAGTGAATTCGTACGTTTTTTAAAACCTTAGTTAAGATAGAGAATTTTTTTAAATTTCTATTATATTATGATAAATATATTATAATTAAGAAATGTCTTGGTTTTAATACCCAAAAAATATTTTTGTGCATTATATTTAGCTAAAATCTTTTAACCTTACTATAAAACTTTGATACAAGTTATAATTATCCTCAAAATTTTATATCTAATCATAATAAATTAAAATAAGTAAATATTTTATAAAGTTTATGGTTAGTTATATTTCATGTCAAATTATAGATTAAAATAATCAAAAGAACTGGAGACATATTCTTTTAAAATTGGAGTTTATTATAAACTACTCAAGAATTCACGTTGTTTTTCATCAGTATTGTATTATTAATTAATTTTACATTCTCATTTTTTTATCAGGCATTGAGAAAGATGTATAATACAATAAATTTACCTCAAGAGTCTATAGGCGGGGTATAACATGTAGAATATCGGAAATGATAACGTTATTATTCGACCGTTTAATATGTTAAAAATGACTTATATTTTAATAATATTTGGTTGCTGTGTTTAGCAAATATTTAGCCACGCCCTTATGCAAATTGTCTGACGGTATTTATCACTATTATTAAATTATCTAAAAGGGATTAAATAAATAAAATATACTAATTAAGCATTGGTTGATATATGTTTCAGAACGTTTGTTATCAAATGATTGACTCACCTCACGCTTATAACATGACATCATAAATTTCCCCATTGTTTATAACTCGGCATATTGATTGTGGTTGGCAAAACAATATAAGCATTAAATTAATACTTACCAGGCAATAAATATTAACGTAAATACTTTTTATTCTAACATGATGTTAATTTTCTCTTATTTCGCGAATAACCTTTTTTCTTTAAACTATATAGATCTACCAGCGTTTGCATGAGCTTGGGGGGGGGGGGTTATGTGCAGTTTAGTTAAATTTTTAAGGGAGTGGGTGGGGTAGGGTAAACTTATGGGGGGATATCAATTATTTTTAGATAAAATGGGGCAAAATTTATTGATGTAAAAATTTATTTAATACTTTTATTATATACCTTTGGGATATCAATTAAATTTTTAAATGGGGAAAAATATATTGATGTAAAAATTTATTTAATCTTTTATTATATACATATTTTAATATATATATATATATATATTGCTAAATATTGCATACAATCATAGTCATTATTTTCAAATAAAATTTATCTCTGGATAATTTTCTGCTATTATTTAAAAGTGTTAGACATTTTTATAATTATACTGGCTAATTTTTTGGTTAGATCACTCATAGGTAGGGGTGGGACCAATACCAATATAATATTGGTTTACAATACCAATACCAATATAAACCAATATATATTTAAATATTGGTATTGCTTTTACAACCAATACCAATACCAATTACATAAATATATTTGTTTTGATATATTGTTTAAATACAATAAAAACCAATATTAAAAATAACATATTTATTTGGGTTTATCGTGGATAATTATATCGTGGTATTTTTTTTAACTTTCATTGCAAAAACTGATTATGGAAGTAAATTTTTTACATGATATCTATAATTTTATCTATTTATTTAGGATATTATAATAAATGAAGACCAAATAGAGTTAATAAATATAGATGCTGTTGGTACTAATAATAATAGCGATAAGGAACAAGAAGAATTATCAATATCTAATAAAAGACGAAATTCAGCAAAAATCTGGGAATTTTATACTACTTGTGATAATAAAAAAAAGGCAATTTGTAATAAATTTAAAAAAAAAATATCACTTCCCAATTTTGGAACTTCAGGATTATGGACACATCTTAAATCCATCCACCCAACATTATATAAGAAATGTGAGCAAATAAATATTGGCAGTAAAAAAATTAAGACAATAAAATCATTTTTACTTAATAATATAAATAATAAAGCTAATTTAAATAATTTAATTATAAACTTTTTCATTCAAAATAATTTAGCCTTTTCAATAGTTGAGGATATCGTTTTTAAAAATTTAATAGCATATTGTAACTCTTCACTAACATTAGTTTCTAGAAAAACACTAAAAATAGAAATTATGAAACATTATCATAGTTCTTTTATCAATTTAAAATTTGTACTTTCTAACATTACATCTAAATTTTCCTTAACAATGGACATTTGGTCCTCTCCAAATAAAATACCCTTTATGGGCATAACAATTCATTATATTGATAATGATTTTAAATTAAATAATCATTTATTAGATTTTATTCCTTTTAAATCAGCACATAATTCTATTAATATTTTTAATTCTGTATTAAAAGTAAAATTTGAAATTGATTTTTTTTGCATTACATTAGACAATGCAAGTAATAATTTAGCATTTCTAAAAATTTTAAAACAAAAAGATAATTTTGATAATGTGTGCAAATGCTTTTGCCATATTATACATTTGTCTGTCATGGCTGCATTGGAACCCTTAAATACAACTTTAAAAAAAATAAGAAATTTTTAAAAAATTTTTAAACTTTCTATATCTAAATTTAATAAACTCGAAAAAATATATCTTGATAAAAATCCACACTTAAAATTTCCTCACCCGATTTTGGATATACCAACACGTTGGAATTCAACATACCAAATGCTTGAAAGAGCAATATTGCTCAAACCCTATTTGACAACATATACCAATCATTTACAAAATACCAATCAAGAGAAAATTATATTAGTGCCTTAGCCTGAAATAATATAGAAATATACCGAGAATTTCTGGAACCATTTAATTTTGCTACAGAGATGGCCTCATATGCTAATACTCCAACAATTTCAACAATTATTCCTTTATATTCCAGTATTTGAGCATGTGGAGAGTTATAATAATAATCCTAATGCTATTTTAAAGACAGCTTCTTTAGCTGCCTTAACAAAACTTAATAAATACTATAATTATAATAAACACCTCTTTATTATTTCAACAATGATTGACCCAAGATTTAAACTATCAAGTCATTTATTAAAGCATAATAATATGGAAACTCTTATTGAATATCTTACTAATGAATACAATATTTATAAAATAAATAATAACAATTCAGCGGAACTTACAAATGAAGCACAAAATAACAAAAAATTGTCCTTTTATGACAAAATTTATCAGGTGAAACCTCATAATAATAACAACTTAGAAATAAGTAAATACGTAGATGAAGCCACAATTTCCAATGATACAAATCTATTAGATTGGTGGAAATTAAATAAAAATAGATATCCAGTATTATCAAAAATTGCCAGAGATTATCTAGCAATTCCGGCCACCTCATCTAGTTCTGAAAGGGCTTTTTCAGAAGGACGGTATGTTATAACAGACTAACGCTGTTCACTAGATGAGCATACTATACAAGCTTGCCTGTGTCTAAAAAGTTGGATGCGCATGCAAGATTCTTCTTAAATACATAATTATTTCCTCTTCTTATATTAAAATTATATCATTCTTTTGCATTATATTTTGTATAAATAGACAGTTATGTTACATTTTTAGTTTACTTATTTTGCTATGTTCTTTGTGATAAATAAAATGGTTCAAAATCAATACGTTTATTATTGTTGATACAAAAAATACATGATTAAATCAAAATTTTTTATATTCACATCACCTAATAAATTCCTAGTTTAAAAAAAGAATTTGAATTTAGTAAAATTTTTAGAGTTGGTTCTTAGCCCTGATTTTATGGTATCATGATTTTTTTTTCCTATGTTTATTTAAAATTAGAAATTAAGGGTTATATAATCACTATTTCTATTCTTTTAATTAGTAATTTGAATTTAAACCAATACCAATATAAACCAATAGTTACCAATATAAACCAATACCAAAAGCAATACCAATACAAGAAATAGAAAATATTGTTTAAACCAATACCAATATTTTAAACCAAATACCAATACAATATTTTGTTAATATTGGGTTTTTATTATTGGTTCCCAGCCCTACTCATAGGCACTAATAAAGTACTAAATATTAGAATATATTTTAAAATTGGTATTTCCAGTTGTTTTGGTAACGCGGAGATGAAGCTATATATTATATATTTAAAAAAGAAAAAAGAAAAAAAAGAAAAAAAAAAATATTTTTTATAAAAATTTGTAATTAGCCACAGAAGGAACCCGGACGAATGGGTAAAATGTGAGTTTGGAATAAAACACCTTCAAAAACTGTTTCATATTTCTAATTAAGCCAATAAATGATAAACAAGGAAACAAACCAAGATTCTATATGTTTGTTATCCTTTGAAAATATTATTTTAAATTTCTTAATATATAAGGAATATATTAAAAATCTGAGTTTTCAGTTTTTCCCCCATTAATCATCAATCATTGTAGTTAATGAGAATAGGTGTGAAATGGATGAGTTATAGCCCCTTTTGACTAAGCCATAACTTAGAATATATCAAAATATTTTATATATAATTAAAATAAATACAACTAGATATTAGTGTTGTTAAACGGCTCGTTTTGAGCCGATTTTTAAAAACGGCTAACTCAATATTTCATCCAGAAAAATATTACGCAAGCCTGAAGATTTTGCTTATAGAAGGAACAAAGGTTTAGACATATCGAAATTTCAAGATTTAGGCAATATTTTTCTGGCTAAAATATTGAGTTAGCCACTTTGAAAAATGGGCTTAAAACGAGCCGTTTAACAACATTACTAGATATACGACTCACTGATTATAAACTAAAAAATATTAAACAGAGTTATTTACATAATTTTGAATTGACTGTGGCTATTATTACTTGCCTTGACGACTATTAGTCATATTTGAAAGTTTGAACATTGGATGTCTTCAAAAATTAGCCTATTCTCTCCCTATAGTTATAAGTATCAAAATTAATGTACAAATTGGTTTGTTTTTTTAATTAATAACAAAATAATATACGCAAGAAGTCAATATAATGGAAGATATATAAAAACTAACAAGTTCAAATTTCGTTTCGGTTCTACTAGTGATGTAAGCATAGGGTAAATATTATGAATTTGCCCAGGAAAAAATTTAAAGGCGTTTGTACAAATTAAACACTCTTTATATTAGCTGCAAAACTATTCTCAATACCCCCATTTAGTGCAGATTCGGAAAGAATATGGTTAATGAACATCTTAATGATAAAATTATCCCAAAATCCAATAAAATGTAAACAATTAATGAAGATATACGTGTATCTTCTAATGAATGTATTTCTTAGTCTGGGGATGATTTTTAACATTTTATCTTATCTATTTTAATAATATAAATTCATTTCTATTTGTTCTTATATTGTTTATTTTAATTTGTTATATATATATATTTAAAATATATTCTGAATGTTTAACTTTTATTTTCCCATTTTCCCGCCAATTTTCCCACTTCCTCGCTATTTTCCCTGAGAATTTCATCAAGATTTAAATTCCCCAAAATTTTACACCACTAGTTCTAAATATAAAATTTTTTTTTTCATGCCAATATTTTTATCAGATTTGAAAGATGTGGGCCAAGAGGTATGTGATTTGTGCTATAAAAAAATCTGGGACATTACCTTTATAAGAAAAAAAGTGATCCTGGATCACAACTCTTTAAAAAAGATCTATTAAAAAGTTTGAGCATTAGGTAGTCATTATAAAAAAATCAAATATATTGAAAAAAATTATAGAATATATTATATAAAACATAAATTACTTTAAAATTTGGAAAAAAAAACATTCCATAAATTTTTTAGCAGAGATATCTAAATTTTTGAAAAGGATATTTCGTTACGGTATATTTTTTGGCTTGCTATCTTTTAAAATTATTCTCTCGAATGCTCAAGAGCTAGAACACTCTGGAATGATAGTCTTAAGTTATGTGTCTTGAAGGGTGAGGATTGTTTATGAAAAATTTTTATAACAAGAAAATACGACGAATGAAATGAAATCTAATTAAAATATCTAATCTAAATGAGCAAATTGCAAGTCTAGGTCAGGGAGGGGGCAGGATAGCCTTTTAAAAACTTCTTTTCATTAAATATTCTTGCATTGCAATCTTAATGTTCGCCTGACCTGGGCCTTAGAAAGTCAGGATTGTTTGTTTTAAGCTTCTTATCAAAAAATCGATGCGGATACCTAAAGGCTGTCGTATCAATTATACAAGGTTATCTATATAAATCTTGTTTTTGGAAGAAGGAGAAGGAGGGGGGGGGTCGGAATTTTTTGTAAAATTTATAAATGGACATAGGCAGCGTCTACATGACAGAAAATTTGTTAGGGACAGTACCCCCTCCAAAATCTAATCTTTTTCCTAATTTTTTTTTGAAATTTAGAACTCTTTCAGATATCATAATTTAAGCTAGGAATAATAAATAATAAACATTAATTAGTGATAATTAATAAGTTGTTAGTAATCGTAGTTTAAAATTAGCAGGAGCGTGTATAAATTTTAACTGTACTAAAATGTTATATGTAAATGAAAGATTCACATTTTAATTAACCACATTAAGATCGAAATAAATATCTAAAAATAAATTGGAATCCGTTATCCAGTTATTTTTGTCTTTGATTAACAAATAGTGTTTGTTTTTATTTTATTCAACTCCCATGATCTACCTTTCTTTGGTTGTCTATCACTCAAACATTCCTTCTTGTAGACACTAGACATGGTTCCCAAATGAAAACGGATAAAATCTTTGTTTGCAACCTTTCTCATCACATTAAGTAGGAGGGAGGATTAGGATTATCCTCTATCCAAAAAATTAGATTCGATCACGAAAGCTAATTAAAATAACTTTTTTGTTTACAATCGTAATAATTATTTTAAGTTGTAGTTCTATATGTTAAGGGATCTGGTTTGTTTTTTGAAATTTTATAATATTTTTTGTGTTTTAAATTATTTAATCAAATTAAAATATCCATGCGAATACAATCGTAATCTAACTAGATGGGGGGGGGGGGGTAATATTGTTTTTATCAACATTTCATAACAAATAAAATCGGCATGATAATCTAATTAAAATACCTTTCGACTGCAATAGTGATAATAGATAATCATGTGATGTGAATATTCCGGACTGGGAAGATGGTGTTCCAAAAATTTTTTTGGGAAAAGATGAGCTAGACCTGGGGTAAAATGAGCTTTCTGAAAAGGGCGTTTTTGAGCTGCAAAATATTAATTAATTTTAGATATAGAAATGATATAGATTTTAAATTATACTTTATTGATAAAAATAAGCCAGAATGGAAATTAATTATAAAAAATTAGTGAAATTTATTGAAATCAAATAAAGAATGGATTAAAATTGCAATGGGTTTATGGAATACTCTAGAAGAAAATCTCAAGGCAACCTTGGCTTCATAAGATCCCCAGTCTCACCTAATGATAGCCATTCTATAAGGACAAGTCTCTAGACGGAAGGGCGACCACATTTCGAACCATCTTGAGCCTACAAATTTATCTCAAGTAGATGGCAAGACCTGATGGTATGAAAACCATACCTTTGGCCCTCGGAAAATTACTAATATGAAACTACATATGCGTCCCTTCATTCCCCTCTAACATAAATATTAATCCACTAACACAAGCAGAAATAAAAAATATTAACTACGAAAATTTTAACAACTTCCTATTTATTCCAATAGTGACTTCCACAAACGGCCATTTTTCGCCACTAACCTAGTTTATAAAAATTAAGGCCCAAAAATCGGACTTTTTACAAACAAAGCTAAATATTTTTAATATATACATCAAGAAATTCAGATAGAAATTTTTAGATATATCCTTTTTGGGAGCACAATTTTTAAACTGTAATTTTAATTTAATAACATTTTAATTCTATAGTGTTTTAAATATTATGATAGAAATTTTTAGTAAATTATATATTTAAATAACAAAACAAAAACAAAAATATATTAATAGCATATAAATTTCCTAAATGTGAAACCATGTCTAAATATGCTTCCGCCTATTCATTTCATTCTTTCAAAATATTTGGGCAACTTTTATAATTTCCATTTAAAAAATTTTTCTTTAGAGGTTCATGATATTTTAAAATCCTATCAATGGCAATTAACAGTGATAATCATCTGATAGGGACACTCACACCATCCATATCATACGTGGTGCCTGTGCTTGAAATTTGTTGAAATAGGAATTAATTAATGATTGTTTCTTCACAATTCGAAAATATTGAGGAGTCTTTAAATAACTGGTTAAAATGATAATGAATTGCTCTTGCTCAAAGTGAACTATAATAAAATAATTATATTATAGAAATAAGTCATATATAATTATATTATGTATTTAAATGAATATAATGATGTTTAATTAAGAGGAAGAGATTCGACCTCAAGGAAATATAAGTCCAGATAAAATGTTCCTATCCTGATTCCTAAAATTAACATAAACACATAGTTATTATAATTCTGTGTTATTATTGGATAAACCAGGGTTGGCAAGTCGGTCAATTGACCGGAGAAGTATTTGACTGGTCAAATACGGTCATATACTATAAAAAAAATCTGAAGAAAAAAAATTAAAAATAATGTGATCACAATGCTGCTTATTTATTTGGTCCCTAAAATCAAGGGAGCATATTAATAATAGTAAATTTAATGAAGTAAATATATAATACAAGAATTAGGCATTTTACAATGGTGATGATCAAAATATTTCAAGTGTATTATAAATTTCAGAAGTGAAGGAGGCATGTTTAATTGCAAATTATGTGGAAAACAGTAACTTCAATAAGAAACAATCAGATTTCGGCCTCAAATTATTGGAATTGGTTTTCACCATGCCCATTAAGAGAAGTGGCATTACTAACAATTCATAGCTCTACTTCATCTTCAGAAAGAAATATGTCTATTTGGGTTAATATTCTTACTAAAACAGAAATCGATTGAAGATCTCCTCAACAGGTAAATTAATTAAAAAATATTAAAGAAAATGATAATATTGAATCTGACTTAGAAGTTCCTACAATTGGAATGGCAACAACATTCATAGAACCTTAAATAGGCATGTCACTCATCACCAAATTGAGGCTATTAAAAAGGCCTCGAATAAGATGCTTGATGAATGCGTTATTTAAATAAGTGATCTGCATCGGGCCTAATTTTTAAAGTCCAGCCAAGTCCAAATTTTTTTTAAAAAAAAGTTTCGCCGGCCCGAACCTAAATTTTTTTTAAAAAGTTTTACCGGCCTAGCCCGATTTGATTTAAATATAAAAATTAATTTTTATAATTACTCTAACTAGTTTTATAAATAAAATCAAATATTATTATTGTAAAAAAAATTCAATAAAATTGATAAATACCGGGTCTACTTTTGCAGATCTCTAATTTATATGTCGCATGTGACAAAAATGCTGGTTAATATATTGAATGAGTTAACTTTATTCTATTTTTAAAAAATTTATATTAAACTTTTATGTTATTTTATATGATCATTGTAAGGATAATATTTTAACCTGACAATTGTCATATTCGTTATTTTTTAAGATTATTGAAATTTCTTGACACAAAAGAACAAAAATATAATTTATATGGTAAAGATGTTAAATTATAAATTCAATGAAAATGTTCCTTGGAAAAGTGACGATTATCATAATTGGTATTTTTAAAAATATTTTCTTTTTTTGACGCTAATAGGCATAAATATGCATTTTTAACGTATATAAATAAAACTTCAGTGAAGAAGTACCATATAAAAATGACAATAATCATAATCGTTATTTTAAAAATTTTTTGACGACCTCTTTTACGTCCAAAAATTTAAAAAACTTTAAAAATAACGATTAAAACAATTGCCACTTATCTATGGTACATTTTCACTAAAATTTTAATATAACATATTTACAATCTATATTTTTACCTACTTGCGTCAAAAAATTTCAAAAATCTTTAAAAATAACGATTATGACAATTGTCACTTATCTAGAGTACATCTTCACTGAAATTTTATTTAAACATGTTAGCAATATTTGTTTTATCCCATTTACGTCAAAAAAACTTTAAAAACAACGATTATGACAATTGTCACTTATCTAGGGTACATCTTCACTGAAATTTTATTTAAACATGTTAGCAGTACTTATTTTAGCTTATTTACAAAAAATTTAAAAAACTTTAAAAACAACGATTATGACAATTATCACTTATCTAGGGTACATCTTCACTGAAATTTTATTTAAACATGAGCATACTTATTTTAGCCCATTTACGTCAAAAAAATTTAAAAAACTTTAAAAACAACGATTATGACAATTGTAACTTATCGATGTTACATCTTCACTAAAATTTGAATATAACATATTTACATATATTTTTACATTTTCATATTATAAAAATTAGGTATATAATCCCTGAAGCCGAATTCAGGTCCTGAGCCATTTTTAGTTCGACATGAATATTCTTATTATAATTTTGTTCACATTAATCAGTAACCCAAAATTTAGCAATTTACTAGATTTTATAAAAAAAAACAAAAAAATTGCGCAGACCCAGCGAGTCGACTTACACGAGCCGACTACACGAACCGACTAAGCTAGCCGACTACAAGAGCCGACCAATGCGGCTCATTTAGTCCACTCGAGTCAACCGTTTACCAACACTACTCAGAACAAGACTCTGCCACGGAGAGCGAAACATTAGTTAATGAGTGACAATGAATTAAAAAAATATTATAAAATTAATATTATAGATTCATTTTACTATTATATACAAAATAAAGTTGTATTAAAAAAACATATATTTGAATTTGACTATATTTGTCTGGTTAAATATCGGCCAATTGACAGAATCCTATTTGACCTGTCAAACACACAACCCTGGATAAAACACATTAGGAATAATGAAATTGACAAACTAAACCTGTTTTTCGAAAAACCTAAAAATTTATTTAAAATATATAAAAATAATTATATACTATATCTCAAAATTATAAAATCGTTAAAATGCTAAAAATTTTAATGAGGGAGAAATTTTAAAATGACGGGAGATTTTACAAGAGATTTTTAATAGCGGGTTTGCGAGTAAACTAAAAATTGCAGGAGTCTCCCACTGATGGGGGGGGGGAGATCTGGTAACTCTGGGTTATGTATAATTCTAATTACGCTGCAAGCATATGAACCATGATTAAATAATATAATTGGTTAAATCTAACATTGTAAAAAAATATTTCTTAACTGGATTAAAACCCGAATAAAATTTCTTCGACCCCATCCTATCTATCCTGAAAATAAGAAATTAAAATTTTCTCTACCCTTTCAAGTTTAGTAGGGTTTTACATAACTTTTTTTATTAGCCTTTTATTTAAAAATTTCATATATTTGAAAATGCGTATGGTATTTATTTGGTATATTTTATGGAAAATTAGGTTAATTACAAGATTATCTAAATGTTATATTTCAAATGTAATTAATTTGGTACAATTTTTTTTTATTACAAATATTTTAAAAATTTGTATCATTAAAATATCACACATGTGTTTGGCACATTAAATTTCGCGAATATTTAAACTTTATTGAGTAAAATTATGTGTTTAATAATGTGTATTTTTTGTATAATACATAGTTACATTTACATTGTAAATCTTTTTTAACCTCTATTTCTTATTATAAGTATATTTTACATATAACTTACTGAAATTGCGACATATTATTTTTTGTGGCCCCTTAGGTGGTAATGTAAGTTAAGTAACACTATAATAAAATGTGAAGCTTGTCCAAATAGTTATTTTTATAAAAAAAATTAACAACCACATACGACCTCTTTCGAGAGGGGAGCACTTGGATATTGAATTTTAGATAATAAAGTAGGCTTATAAAAGTATAACCATATTTTTATAAAAAATATTTTTTTTGTAGTATTTAATTTTTTCACCTCATAACTTAAGTTTTTGCCAATTATCTGCAAAAAGAAGTAAAATTATATAAACTTGTAGGTGTAAAAAAACCAAAATGTTTTAAATTTTTATTAGATAAAAATATTAAGACACCATTCTGCCCGGAAATAAGGGGAAAATTTTTGCCTTTTTAATTTGCAATAAAATTTTTTTATCATGAATTTTATTCATTTGATCAACAAATCATTTTTGCAAATACTATATTCATTTTACCAGTAGCGACAATGGGGGGGGGGTGCACAGAAAATTTGAAGAGCCCCCTGAGAATAAAAAATATCTAAAAAAGAATAGTTAGAAAATTTTAGCTTAAAAAAAACGTCATTTTTAATAGCAAAAAAGAAAATTCAAATATTTTTTAAAAAAATTTTGGAGTATACCACCACGACCACGAGATATTAAAGTAAATAACGCTATTGCGTTTGAAAATATTTAATATTATGTGACTTTTTAAATCTCATAGATATAATTACTTTCCGGTCACACTCATCCACAATTATCTTTATGAAATGACAATCAATTTTAATGCTGCAATCATCCTTTTCTGGTCACCTAATAACACTTAAAAAAAGCTCCTGAAAATAGGTAATTTCCATAAATACACAAGCCTATATAGAATTAATTATAATTGCTCCA
The DNA here is from genome assembly GCF_954871325.1 of Gordionus sp. m RMFG-2023. Taxonomy (NCBI): domain Eukaryota; kingdom Metazoa; phylum Nematomorpha; class Gordioida; order Chordodea; family Parachordodidae; genus Gordionus; species Gordionus sp. m RMFG-2023. Next base: position 46,438,171 of record NC_088776.1, read on the forward strand.
TATCGGGGAAAGGCCACCCAGCAGAACACATAATTTTTTTTTTCTAAAAAAAGATTTAATATAAATGGTAAAACATATTTTTATAATTTTTAAATTTTATGTATATTAAATTTTACCTTATTTTAAAAATAACATAGTTTGTTTTAACGCTAAAAGGTTAAAAGCAAAAATTAGGAAATATTTAATTTTTATCCAACCTGAAGGGAAAATATAAATTACTTTGAGTTCACAATTGTTTGATGCAATAACAGAATACCCATTATAGTGTCTAAAAAAGAGCAAAGAAGTATTTTTATATTGTTTTATTCATAAAATACAATAATAATATCATATCTAATCACCTCCAGGTTATGTATTATAGTTTATAATTATTAAATACTATGCAAAAAATTATTTATATTATTATGTTAATATCAGTCACATTATCACAATATACTTATATCGTGTAAAACAGAAATCAAGATATTTTATGTAAATAACGAATTTCCTTATTTACATTGATGGATATACTATATAAAAAATCGTATTATATTTAATAAAACAGTTAATGCCCTCATTGGCGTCGACGGTAGTGTTTTATCATTCAATAGGCGTGCTAATTACGCGAAATCAAAGTAAGTTCATAATTGAAGAAATATTATTTTGTTTCTACCCATTTTATTTGAGAATTACTAGAAAATAACTCAACAGATAAAGGCATAATTTGATAAAATATACAATTTAAAAAAAAAAGGAGAATTAATTATTTATTACGAAAATCAATTTATTTTTTTCCATTTCAAGAAGATGAGAGATGTATATAGTTTAGTTATTATTACCAATAGAGTGATAGACAAAAGATATTAATTTTTATTTTATGATTCTTATAATTCGCACGGTTTGATGCTTTTTTTTAAAAAAAAATAAGTAATATAACTTAAAATTTGATAAATTGTTTTTTTTCTTCTTTCGATATTTGATTTATATAGAGGTTAGATAGATAACATTATAACATTACTAAAATACAATAATAGTTATTATTTATAAAAACTATTTTTTATTTATTACAATTGTTTATTAAAAAATAAAGATATTTTTTTAAAAAAATGAAAAATATACCTACCATGCCCCTTACCTATTTGACCAAAACCTTATTATTTGGTTGTGTCTATCATGACAATAAACTTTATTTAATTTTTTTTTAAAAATTCATAACAGATATGCCAAAAAAATCCAACTTTTAAAATTTAAAATTTATCAAAATTAGATATCGATAAAATTATTATAATTTCTAATAAATTAATTTTAAAATATTTTTCTTTATTTTAAATTTAAAAAAAAATTAGAATGAAAAATATTTTGTCAAAATTTAAGAAAAAGCAGAACTTATCTTTAAATGAATCTAATGTTCATTTTACGGGTCGATATATCGGAAATTGTCCGTGTATGGTAGTTAAACGTGACGGATGCGCCGATAAATCTATAAGTACCATTTGGTGTAAATATATTCAAAATATTAGCCACATGGAAAAAAAACATAGTACTTCCAACGAGGATAGCAAAAAATACGAACGCCACATCAAAATAATTAACTCTTCGAATAATCGTTCTCAATTTATGGAAAAGGATATGTACGAGTTCAAAGGAAGTAACGAGAAAACTAAATTATCAAACTCCAGTAGAAACAATGTCTTAAAATATCTTAAACCAGAGTTAAACGCATGGGGATCAGACGCTTATCCCAAAGTTCTTTTAAGTCCCACGAATGATGGATTATTCCTAGAAACACAATCAGAAAGTAGAGTAAATTACAATGAAAAATCGGTTGCTGACCAAAAACATTTTCAATATAAACTCAGAAGGATATTGTACGCCACTGCCTCTTGCAAGTATCCAGGGGTTTACGCATGGATATATCGCCATAACGACGGCAAACGGAATAAACCGGAATGTAGATGCCACGCTGTCCTATTATTTCCAACGCTAAATCTACAAAAAATACAAAGATTAAGGATACCAGTTATGGAAAAAATTATAATCCTTAAGCAATTTCTAACTGGTTTAATTGAGAAAACTGAAGATGATGAAGTTCGCAGAAATTTAAAGTGTAGTAAGTGTCATAATCGTCTCGAGAAGAGGGAAAAGAGTTCAGTTGAATTACTGTCATGGACAACCAAGTACCAAGACACCTCTAGGATTACAAAATATTCTAAAAATTCTCTCATGACCAATTTAATTCAATATAAAAAAGAAAATAATTGTAGGACACTTGAAGCCTTATTGTTTAAAAATTCAGAAACATTGTGGCAAAATGTTAAACAATTACTGCAACAGTCATTAAGGGAATATAGGAAAGAAAGGCTGCTGAGGCAACGCAATAGACAATATTTTCTAACATTATATCAGCGTTCAGCTGAAAGGTTACCTCAGTCAAAAATTTCCCAAAATGATTCAACTTTCACGTCAAATCATTCTGAAATATCATTCCCTAAACGCAGAAATATTTTGATGGGTAACAAGTATTTTAAAGAAATAAATTATCATAACTACACGGGCTTCAGAGATTATCGATCATCAATGATGCACAATATTTATAAAAATAAGAGACATAGAAATAGACATAATAGAAGCATTCGTTTATCATCCGAGTCATTTTCAAATAAGGGTAACGTCAATAAATTTCATAAGAGTAGTATTCAAAAAGATTTAAATGACAATGAAATTATAGAGGAAAAAGAAGATATATGTATTGCTGAATTTAAAAGCATTGAATTAAATATTGGGTCAGAAAATAAAGTAAAAGTATTTACGGAATGCATAGATACTGATAATTCTTTTGAACTATATAATGAAGGGTTAAAAGATATTTACGAATTGCCAATAGCTTCTAAGGTAGATTACAAAAAGACCATCGGCGTGGAGGATTATATTTATAACAGTATGTATTCAGTTCAAGAACAATCAATAGATATTGAGGATGACCAAAATTATCAATTTGGCGTGCCCACAAAAAAGTATAATAATACTTGGTTAGAACCCTATCACAAAGCGGTTGATGATTCGAATAGATTTTTGTGTGTATCCGCTGCTAAGTATGCAACATTAAAAAGTGTAAATATATTCACAGACAAACCTTCAATCGAATACAATTCGATGCATAACGGATTCATGAAAATGAGACTTGATAAAAGGAAGTGTTCAAGTACAGGTGATGTCAGCAATAGTTATTGTTATCCATTCGATTTATGTCAACCTAACAATAAAAGTATGATAGATTTTCTCAGGGCGGAAGATGCATACAGTGACGACGATATTTATAACACTAAGAATGAATCTATGTTAGTCAGTTCAAGATTAGATACATTTTCGAAACCAAATCTTTTAACCATCAATGACCGACAGGTAAAATATCCATTAGACTTTAAATCGAATGAAGAAACTGTATTGTTACAATTTACAACTTCCGAATTGGAAAGTGTTCTTTCGGATGAATCTGGATTTCAAGAAGATATGACAATGTCTGGGTCCTCGAGTGCCAACACAAGCCCAGAACCATATCGTTTTCGATCTTACACATTATTTACTAACAAAACTCATTTATATAAAAAATCAACGGAACCAGAGCAGGTTCTAATTCGAAGAAATGGTATTATTAAAAACTCAAATTTATATGATACCGATAATTCGAAAATAAAATATCAACATAGGAATACACCCGCTAAAGATTTAATATCACCATTATCGTCGTCCATATCTTTTCATATTAATACATTAAATTATTCATACAATCAACCAAAAATGTGTATCACTAAATTATAAATTATTAATCTATATTTAATAAAATTAATTCGAAATTCAATTTGAGTTTATTTCATTCAAAAAATTTTATTATAGTTACCTATTTTGGGTTAAAACGTGTCAGTAATGTTTTATTAATAATTTATTACTCATTAAAATGATTATAATATATATGTCTTTAAACAGTGATGTAGCCAGCATTTATTTTTATATAAGGGATTAGCATTTTTCTATTAAAGGACTTTGCATTCTCCCAAACCTTTCTTTTTGTTCCTAGCTAGGTTCCACTGATAGAAAATTATAATTAGGCGCTTTTATTTATTATTTTTTATTTAAAAAAATGCATATCATCTAAGCATCATAAGGTCCGTGAAGTTAGCAGAAAGATTGGGCAATAATCCCAAAACATCTGCCCAATATTAAATTACAGATTAAGTTTGATGCAAATATAAATCGTTTGGCAATTAAATTATACGAATCGAAAGTTTTTATTTAGAAAAAGATTATATTTTTATTGGTAAGATGGTAAAACTATTTATAAAGCTATAAAATATATTTAAAATAATTTAATTTAAAATATAAACTATTTACGTTCCCAAAAAGGAGCCGTAATTATGGCTGAATTTCAAGTAAATTTTGTCAGATTAAAAGGAATTCCCTAGCCCTCATTGGTTAAATATCTTTAAGGCTGTTATATTTGAGTAAAGAGAAATAATTTTAAGTACGTGTTTTAATTCAATTACTATAATGAATAATTTCAGTTTAAAGTCATTTGCTTCAAAGTAATTACTAATTCATTTTAAATCTTAATAATATAATAGAAGCTTAGGGTTTTCAAAAATTTAGAAGTTTTATGATAAAAGTGACTGTTTCTGGATGACTATTGGAGTAAATATAAAATTTGTATTTTAAAATCCTTTTTGTTTCGGCTACCTACAAAAATACGAATCGAATATTTGCATTATTCGTACTAGATTTGTATTTTCTAATCGATTCAAATATTTATATTTTTGAATCGAATTAAATATTTGCTTGTAGATTCGTATTTCAAATCGAATAATTTCTTATTCGTATTCTTACGAATAATAAAAACATTATTCGACTTAAAAATTAAATTCTTTAAAAATATTTTCAAGAATGAAATAATGAATTATTAGAATTTTAAAAAAGTAATAATAAATAGTTCCACAAGTAGCATGTACTTGCCAAAAAATTTCAAATATTCATTAACAATTTTCAATATTTACTAACAATTTTAAATATTTATAAATAATTTTTAAATTTAGGAATAATTTTTAATTATAATATTTTCAAATTATATATTATTTAGGATAATTCGATCATTGGCTAAAAAAACATTCAAAGAATTATATATTTTCCTTATTCGTATTCGATTCGAATTTTCAAATTGAATAAAATATTTGTAAACAAATTGAATAACGAATTACCTCTAATAAGTTTTATAATCTAAAATATTTTTTGAAATAAGGATCCCCAGCCCTTTAATTTACATTATACTTATATTAACCAGTATATATAAATTTCTGGTACATTTATTGTTATTTTGATTTTAATGCTAAATTTAAATAGCTTTCAATTAACCACAAATGAAATATATGCCAATATAATTTTTAGTAGTTAAAAGTAACTTGTTATATAAAAAGTTATCTTGTTAAAACGTAACTAGATACTTTCATAAAGATGTCTCAGCGGCGTATCCAGGATTTTCCTATAGGAGAGGAAATTTTTTGTTCGCCTCCAAAACCCCCCTTAGCTTGCCTTCTGCCAGCTTTTCCTCGGCTTTCAGCCGGGTCATATATTTAAGCTATTATTAAATTATTCATAATTCAATAAAATTTATGCTTTTATTTACTAATTCGTGCATGGATAATTAAAGAAAAAATAAAGGTTACAATTTTTTACTATTTTATTTTAGGTATATTATATATAATAAATTTTTTTAAAATGTAATGAAATAAAGTTTAGCGTTATTTTTTTAAAAATAAAATTTGTTTTATAAACTAGCCTCAACTTAATTCTCATACAATATAAGTAGAATAAAATTTGTTTTATTGAAAATACTAATTGTAGTGTGTATAAAATATTGACTAGAAGATAATTTAAAAAACAAGTTTTTATAACTTCTTATCAAATACAATATTATATAAAAATTCATTAAATATTATAATTATAATGTGATTTTTAATTGTCGTGGGAAATTTGCCAATTCATCAAGAATTGCGTTTGTCGTTGGAAACAAATCTCTGTGAATATTTAACAGAGCTAACTCATTTAGCCGAGATTCGGAAGTAGTATTTCGTAAATAAGTTTTCAACCTTCTCAAGTTGGAAAAGGTTCTTTGTACATGTTGTAATAAGCAAACATGAAAAATATAAAACAACTTCAAAATATTTGGAAATTGAGCTAAGGTTTCCTTACACCGATTGAGCGCATCAATAGCATGCTCAGGTAAAATCACCAAACATAGTAATCACATTCTAAATCACTGATTAAATTAATTTAAGTATCAATTTACCAATAATGGCATCTGAAAACGAAGAAGAATCTTTAGGTAATAAAATTACCAATTACTAAAGATTTGTTTTTTTAAATCTAAAACCGTACTTTTATTTGCAATAAAAAAGTATCTAAGAATGGGATAAAAATGGATATTTTTAATATTTTTCAGTTGAGTTAACATTTATATTACATCTCAATAATTGCCTAGGTGCTAGTCGAGGTTGAATTAGTGTTATATCATAAGATTTACCTTTCGATTCAACGTCTAGATAAATATTATGAAACTATTCATATACATACATTCTTATTGTATCTACCTTTCCGCCAAATCAATAACCTGAACCAAATCTAAATTTGTTTATTGTAAATTTCTACAAAGTAGTGAGCTATATGAAAATAATTTATTAATGCAACTTGCATCAAAGATAAACTCTGATTGATATTGCAAAATTTAAACGGGAGGGGAAGGGGGTGGTGGGTAAAATTTTTGTTAGCTTAAAATGATATATATGAAAACAGTCAAATTTGTGATGGGGTTCATCGCTGCTAATGGCGATACACTTAATCTAAAATTTAAATTATTTCAAGAATCTCTTTTTTATGTTAAGACAAAGTTAAATCGTGAATAATATAATATAGAATACAATTTACCATGTATAAATTTTCCATAAAAAAAACTTCTCTATTTTTTTTTCAATCAAATAATTAATTAAATATAAACAAAATACAATTCCCTCACTGCTAAACTCGAGTGTTAGGGGTGATTGATAATATATGACCAATAATATACGAAATATAAATATACGACGTTTTTCGCTTACTCCAAACTATATGTTTATACATTCAACTCATCCTGGTTGCCCATAACGACTTTAAGCTAAGAATTAAGAATTTCGGTTTTTTGACCATAGGAGGAGGCCGTGAAAATCGTCTTTGTTACGAACTTCCCATAAGAAATGTGGCTTTTTTGTCCATAGGAGGATGCCGTTTGATTTGTCTCACAAATAAGAATAAATAATATTATATAATTTCCTCTGGCTATGATTTCCTTTTAATACCGCAAATTTTAATTTACTTAATTAGAATAAAGAATAGAATATATTTTTTTTAATATTTCATCATAATTTTGTAAAAGCGTGAATTAAATATTTCTCAATTAGAATCAAATATAGAATTTTAATTTTAATATTTCCTCATAATTTCTTCCGGCTATTACAATTTCCATGTAATACCGCGAATCTTATATTTCTCCGATTAGAATACAGAATATAATATAAAAAATTTATACAAAAATTTGCATATCTCCCCTATTATTATCGATAAATAATTTATTATGATTTACTAAATTTGATCTCCTAGAAATTATTTGGATATCCTGGAATAATTCCCTCTAAAAATAAAATTTCCACCAAAGAATATCAGCCATCAAAGAGTACTAATATATTCTTGAATAATTTTATACAAGGATTTAAATTTTTTCCAGCGATACCAGTAATGCATAACATATATAATATCTTAGTTATGGAAAAATGATTTTGATAGAAATCTAATTTATTCTCAATTATATCTTTGGATATCGGCCTCTTCTCCACCATTTTGACCGTAAAGGGAAGTATACAATTTGGCAGCAGTGATAATATAGTGGTTATAATATTGCGATATTTTCACATCCTCCCAAAAATTTGATCCGTCATTTGCGGTAACAATTTGAAAAAAGTGTTCTAGTCTTAATTAAAATAATATATATAAGTGCATCGCCGCTAATGGCTATACACTTAATTTAAAATTTATATTATCTTAAGTATAATTTTTAATATATTAATTCAAATAAAATTAATATTAAAAATTTAGTATATATTCTTTGTAAAGAAAATAAAATTTTTTTTAAGTATTTAAAATTTGATATATATATATTTAAATTATATTTTTAAAAAAATATTAAATATATAGATTAATTCACAAGAATATTCTTTTACAAAGTATTCATGAAGAAAAATGGTGTATTAAAAAATGGGAAAAATATAAATTATGATGCAAATAAATTTATAATGATAATTTTAATCTTCTCTGTGATTGAACTAATTTTTCAATGATTTATCAGTGCGTGGTGTCAACTCTCTACCTTAGAAGGGCTAAAATAAAACCCATTCAAGCTATTTTAAGAAGCAGAACTTCTCAGTAGTGTTGTTAAAGGCTGAATTTGAGCCAATTTTTAAAATGACTAACTCAATATTATATTCAGAAAAATATGTCTAATCCTCGAGATTTTGCAAATATCCAAACCTTTGTGCTATTTATGATAAAAATTTTATAGTTTACGGAATATTTTTATGGGTAAAATATCGAGTTGAACCTATTTAAAAACCAAATCGAGCCATTTAATAACACTACATTTCATGACATGTTCTTATTCTTGTTGGAGAAGAAAATGTTCTTTCATTGGTAGAAGTAGCAATGGGTAGAGTTGCTAAAATATCTAACGAATTTAATATAATAGGAAAAGAGTTTAAAGGTGTTTGAAATTATGCGAAGCTTCTATAGCATTTTTTGAAACCTTGTCAACCATATTTAACTTTCATATCACAATTTGCATTCAGCTAATAATGCCTCATGGGAGACTTTAATCTCCTTACAATTAGTGTTTTTGAAAAGCCCGATTTGGGTGGATTTTTGAAAACGGCCCAATTAAGATTTTAGCCTTAATAATATTGTGTAAGTCTAAAAATTTGGCAAATAGAAGCCCAAACCTTTCTGCCATCTATGAGAAAAATCACCAGACTTACACAATATTATTTTGGCTATAATCATAATCGTTTTTTTAAATCGACCCGAACAGAGCTTTTTAACAACACTACCCACAATAAAAATCTGTCAAATTTTTTATTTATCAGGATATGAAATGATTCAGAAGAATTCTGCCGTAATAATATTTGCAGATTTGTAGGTTCTGCCTGATTAATCAAAAACCTTTCATTCAGTTGAGTCATAAATATCCAAGAGGGAGATAAAAAGATTTATTTATAGTATTATTCTACTGACCTTATATTAATGTTGGAATGATGCGCTTGACTTGCTGAGAGTCGAGGTGGACAAATATTAAATTCATAAAGCTCTGCTTTTGACTCAACAATTTCTATAATTTCCATATGTTTCAATATAATACTTTCAGCTATTCTCATAGTCTCTACCTAAACGGTGTCATTTTTTTGATAAATTTTACTTTAATTTTATAGTGAGAAAGTTTTAAATGATCTGGTGGAAAATTATTTGTGATAAATATAACGCTAAGGAAAACTTGAAATAGATATTAGATAGATAAATGTAAATAGTAAAATAGTAGGAATCAGTTATTTTTAAAAATATTTTAGCCCGCCTGAATTTTTTTGGCTTTGAGAGGAGAGAGTTGCCCCCCCCCCCCACAACATCATACTCGCATTCATTAAAGTTGTCATAGTTATATTTGTAAACAATTGTTATTCAAATTAAGCTAGCTTTAATTATTTACATTTTATATTTATAGTAAATAATTATATGCATTAATTTGAGTGATGTTTTTATTTATAAATTTTATTAATGGAGAATTATAAGATACATTTTTAGTTTGCAGGAAATTCAAAATGGAGTTATATTTTATTCGCTATATATTGTTTGTTATATAAAACTATTAAATTGGAGAATTATTGTTATCTATATATTTTCAAAATTTAATACTTATGAAATGGAATAGATGGAAACTACTCCAAAGTAGGGTCCTCCAACGTCTCGTCTAAGACTAAAGTTTTTGGGAAGTGTTCTATCCTTCAAAATGGACAGAAATGACGAAATAATATTTTTGCCATTTAATTACCATATCAAATGTTTTAAAAAGTGAAATTCTTTGCTAATTTTATAAAGAAATACATAAATATAAATAAAGTATATATTTTGATTTTTAAATATTCTATTTTCTATTGAAAAAAACGGACATTTGATATACATAAATGCATTAACCAAAAGCAGTCTTAAGAAAAACGAATCCTATTGTATATTGTTTATATTTATATTATAAGAAAATCAAATCATAATAATATCATATAAAAAAATTTTTCAGCATTAGCGTAATCAAAGGAGAGCGAAGAATCTCCCCACCCATCAAAGTCGGATCCGGGATTCTGATAAGTTTAAAGATGGATGCCGAGGGCAAGTACAAAATGTCATAACCCTTAGAAACAGTAGCATCACTGGAGGGAGAAGGGTTGGAGGTGAACTTAAAAATTCTAAAAATTTCAAGAGCTCCCTGAAAATTAAAAAACAATTTTTATGCCTATCTTAAATATAAAAAAATAAATTTATTAATTTTTAAGAAAAAAACATACGCTATTTTTAATGTTAAAAATAAAATAGTGTTCTAAATTATTTTTCGATTTTTTATATTTAGTACACAGCCTAAAAAAAGGTCAATTTGAAAATATTAGCTAACAAAAAGGTCATTTTGAAAATCTAAAAAACAAAGATAATTTGTAATGCTATTGCTGAGAAACCAGTGGATAGGGAAGGAGTAGAATTTACGAGTTTAATCAGTTTTGTAAAATACTATTATAAGTTAATAAATGGTGTGGCTAATTGACCAATCCTGAATTTTTATTTAAAAAGTTTGGGCCAATGAAATGTGAAAAAATCATATTCCTTTTTTTCTGTTGGATTCCTGGTTTTCCGGCAACCAATATAATCAGTCATTCCATATTTTAATATCTTTTTATACAAATATATATTATTATACAGAGACTACACGCAGCCCTGTCTAGAATATCTGAGTAGGCATGTGTTAACATAGACTTCTCTAGGATTTTAAGTTCCAGGACAAGGTAGAGTCAATAACATATTATATAGACTGACAATTTATTCATTTAAATACGTATCAGTCAAAATCCGATGGTGACATACCATTTTGGTTTCCCATATAAATATTTTATAAATTTTAAGAAAACTTTTTATAAAAATCTTTGTACGAGAAACAAATGGTATATTAACAGCTTATTTTTATTCAATGAAGGTTCCAAAATGCACCTTAAACGATCACACTATTTTGTTTAGTTACAGTTATTTAAAAACTACCAGAATATATAACTTTTATTTCTTTTAATTTTTAATATCAACCAATATTTACGTTAGATACAAAAAAAACTTTCATGAAATTTATGTATCGCGTATTCATACCATTTTCTATAACAATATAATTATTTATACATTAAATGATTATAAATTTAATATACATATTAAAATAATAAGATAATATTACTAAATTGTTTAAAAAAAATGCACATAGGCGTAGCCAGGATTTTCTTAAGGGGGGGGGGGGATTAAAAAATTGTTGGGGGCTTCGCCCCCAGACCCGATTTTGGACGGGCCTTTGGACCGTTTTTGCCCGGCCTTCGGCTGGGTTACCTAAGTCTATATATAGTCATAAAATATTTTTACAAGATAGGAGGTTTATTTTAATAAGCCTGGAACAAATATGAAATATATTTTTATTAGTTTATATAAAATATAATAAATTATTTGTATATACATTAATATAAGAGCATGGTAATAATTTATTCCAAACATAAGAAATTTATTTATAAAAAGTAAGTAGAAATATAGTTGATATTCCTCTATTATATAGAATTAGTTATAAAATACTAGGTAAAATTCCAATTTTACAGACATATTTGACAGTTAGAGATAATATTCAATGCTCTTGATAATAAATATAGCAACTATTTGCATTCTATTATTTAACGCCATCTATTTATTTTAAATAAAAAATGATATTAAAAATTATTCTTTATATTATTTATCCCACAATGTCTTTAAAAGATATTTTCTGATGTCCTTATCAATATTTTATAGTTTTCTGTAATATATAATTCGTTATATTGGTCAAAACTACTTGATTGTCATGATAATTGATAAAATTAGATATGCTGTAAATCTACGACATATAATATTCCACTGTTTGTTTTGTGCTTTAATTTTTTTTTATTTAATTTATGATTTAATTTACGATTTAATTTTTTCAATAGTTTTATAATTATATTATATTATATTCTATTTTATAATTATATTTTACTTTTATTAAGATAAATAAATTATAATTACTCACTTTAAAAAAATTATATTTGATATATTATATTATTTAGTAATTTTATAGATCTATTATTATTAATAATTCATTTCACTTTTGTCTTAAGACTTATCTTTGGCTTATATTCCATTTCTTAAAAAACATTTTTGGTTCACTTTTTTTTATATATAAATGCTTTTTCCAAAAATGTATAAATTATGATGAATAGTTTTATAAAAAAATATCAACTTTTACTTTCTTTTTTTCAAATTATTGTTTAAGATATTTGCATACATTTTTGGGGGTCAGGGAGTAGGAGGAGGACTAAGGGGGATATTTTTTATTAGCTTAAAATGATATTTACAAAAAGTGATAAATTTCTAAAGGAGGAGGGGGGGGGGTAATTTCCCCTTGCCCACCCCCTGGCTACGCCTATGAAAATACATATTTATATTTATCCGATTAAAAAATAATTCGTACCACAAAAATTATCTATTGGTGACATACTTTTCAAATATAAATAATTAATGTTTATTTATAAACAATGAAAATAATCTTATCTATAATTTTATAGATGATCTTATGTGTCTCATGTAGTTCCATTATTAACCCGTAATTATCCCGCTTAAATTAAATATTTTAGAAAGTATTATTTTTAAAAATTAACAAAAAAAAATTAAATTGATAAGTAAATTGGTTTTCCATAGAAGGAAAATAAATAAAAATTGATGATAATAAAAATAGCTAATTTCAAAAATTAGGATGACTGAATAAGATTTCACGTCACTCTAAACGATTTGTCACAAGCCAAATTAAGATCAACTCGCAAATCAAGCTCAATAAAATAAAGACATTGTTACGTTTGAATTCTCAAGTGGAAGAAATGTAAATTTGTGTTAAAGATCAAATTCAAAATTAAAATTATAATCCTCTTAATTTTAAACAATTATTAACGAATTAACATTTCTACAAGTATTTATTCAAAATTGTATTTTTGGAATTATCAATTAATCTCTTATACTTTGTAACTCGATTTAAATATTTTGTTATTATTTCTTATTCAAATTAATATCATAAAATAATATTATAAAAAACTAAAATTTATATAAAAAACTTCATAATGTAAAAAAATATTATAATAGGATCCTGATGGGGATAAATGATTATAATGTAAAAAATGATCTTAACGCAAGCTTATTATTTATTTAAAATAAAATAACAATTGAACAGAAAAAAGATTTAATGTATAAAATATACTAATATTGTAAAATAAAATATAGTATTATAGAACATAGTCATAATTTAAATCAAATTAATTAATATAAGTCAGATGGCTTCACGTCATTACTTCACATTAGCTATATTTTCTTTAACAAATTCTCATCACATCAGCTGGTGCCTAATATATTCATTCATTCATAATATTTTGGCTAAACTTTGGAAATGTATCCAGGTCAATTTAATAATTCAAATAACCAAAAGCCGCCTTATCCTGGTTTTAATACCATGCCATCTCCTTTTTCAGATTCAAATCCATCTAATATGAATGCATCAAGCAACCCTCCATATCCTACATCATCTAATTATCCATCAGTGAACAACCCTACTGATAATCAATATCCAACTAATAACCAATATCCAACAACTAATCAATATCAAGCTAATCAATCAACAAAAAATCCATATCCAGCAAATAACTCATACCCATCAAATAATCCATATCCAACAAATAATCCATATCCAACAAATAATTCATATCCAACAAATAATCCATATCAGAATCAAAGAGCTCAGAATATTTCAGGAGATTCTTTATATATGAATAATCCTAGTTTGCAACAATATGCTAATCAAAATAAATCAAGTTATAATCCACCTCTCCTTCCTCAACACAATGATCCATATCAAAATATAAATTCAAGATATGGTCAAAATGAATCTAATCTAACTTCTTATGATCAATCCATCTATAATCAAAAGCCATCAAGTTTTGGGAGTAGTAATCCAAGTCAAATAAATGTATTTTAGTTTCTTATCTTAAATTTTGTTATAATTAAAATTTCTTAAAAAAATTTGTTATTTCTTATATTTAAAAATTGATTAGCTGAGATAATTACAATCATTTTATATAAGCAAGGTTGAAAGTTTGTGGTAACAGAATTAATAAAATATTACAACTTATTGATTACATAAAATTTTTATTAAAATTTAAAAACTAATCTCCAATACAAAATAGTAATCCAAATTATTCATGCTGAATTTGTTGGGGCGGGGGGATTTACCACAAGTCTTGACCCATTAATGGTCAAGGTTAAAACATACTAAAATTTAATTTTTTCATGAATATTATATATTTTTGTATAAATAATATAACAAAAAATGTTAAATTGGCTTTTTTGAGATAATTCTTAAAACTTATTTAAAAAAACTTTTTCAATTTTTATTTAAAAAAGAATTATATCTTCTAATTAGATTTAAGTAATAGAAAAATGATAAAAATATAAAATTTTAAGCATTGGGGGAAGGGGGGCTTGCAAATTTGTAATTATTTTACATATAACTTTTTATTTTGCTATATTTTATAAAAAAAAATCAGTCCATTCTTTTCTATCAAATTATCACATAGTAGCACTTGGGATATTTATTTCCTTAATTTTATTATAGCTAATTCCTAATTATCTATTATTTCTGCTAGATTTGGAAATGGAGAGTGGGGCAGGGTAATAATTTTGTTAACCAAATTTCTTGCATTTTTTTCGAAACGTAAGCTCAAGAATTTTTTAGATAGTTAAAGTTCCATCCATATTTAAATTTTTAAAATTAAAGTTAATCCATAAAATAAAATTTATACAAAAATATCCTTATCTGGGTTTGTTTGGTTTTCACATCATCTCATAAGATATCATATATTGTAAAATATATGTATATTTTTTATAATTTATTTAAAAAAAATAATAGTTATTTTAAGAATACAATATATTATTGGACATATATAACAAAAAATATGAAAATTAAGTTTTTATAAACGCCATAAATACACCAAACACCAATAATAGGCTATGGTCAACAAAATTATGAAATAAATACTAATATATCTGATATTTAATTTATTGACAATTTTTAATAGTTATCATCAATGTGGCCTATAAAACCAATGCAAATACAAATAATGAGCATCCTTAGTATTTATGAAATTTAAACACTTAAGTCACTTAGATCTCTGAATTAAAACCACAGCCAAAAATGTAAAAAGTAACCCTTTTATGATTTAATTAAAAATGAAATGCAAAACCATTGCTCATGGGGTAGTAGGGGGGGGGGGTAAAAATTATTTTCTTTTTATGTTTTGTTTTACTCTATTTTTAATTATGATGAACATTTAAAAAGTTCAGACAGGCAAAATTTCTTAAAATATAAATAATAAAGGAAGATAAAATAAACAATTAATCAGTTTCAATATAATTTTATAGTGTTTGCATTAAGTTATATAAATTTTTTAATAATTATTATATAAAAAACTAGGTGTTGTATTTGACTGATAGTAAATTGAATAATATTTAATTATTCAAGTTCAAGGATTTCTTTTTGTGACTATATTAACTCTATTTGGGTTAATGAAAAAATATTTTATTAATAAATGAAATATAATTATTAGATTCTTTGATATTTTGATAGATTTATTCTAGAAATAATGTTTTACCTTTGGCCAAGTTTTTTGGATTCAAATGAGTTATTATTTACTTTTATATATTTATATTTTATCATAAGTTATAACTAACCATATTCATTTTTAAATTGATTCTGGTTATTTTTATAAATATTATCAATAACCAAAAATGGATAAGTTCTTTTTGTAAAGAAATTTAAATTACAAGGATTACTATGACATTTGCAAAGTGTGCAAAGTCCCTTCAACCAGCTTGATGCCAACATCTGATTAAGGTTAAAAAATTATACCACATTCCACATATTCCTTTACATTGAAGAGTATATATCAAATGGTTTAAATATAAGCACTCTGCAGAAATCCTAGTTATATATTACAAACTTCATCAAGTCATTATTTATAAGAAAATGGCCTTAATTAATACTTGAGATAAATAGGTAGCATTGTTGGCAGTTATATTGAGATTTTTTTTTAAAACTTACTTTAAACACTTTAATCTTTTCTTCTGGTCAAGAAGATATTGAATCATAGTACAATTAAATAGTATGCTGTTATAAAGATGGCTCTTATTCATGAGAATCAAAGTACAGTTATCTTCTATTCATAACAATGACACCATTGATATATATTTAAAATTTTTTATCCAAAATTGTTCAATGTCTAAGATATTATCACCTATTTACAGTATTTTATACTAGACTATTTTTTTTTGATTCCAGATTAGCCAGAGTTGGTTATGATGGAATAAAAATTGAGTTGTCGGATGTAAGTAAGTATACTTAGAAAAAAATTATCTCTTAGGTTAAGTCGATGGTTGTCATTTTGATTCTGTTTTGGTCAGCTTTGAAATACTATAAATATCAGTATCTTTTTGGGATTAGTGGTCAGATTCTTTTAAGGTCTATTTAATAAAACAGGCACACAGTACTTATATTATATTTCATTCTATCAAAGAGCTTTATGATAATTATGTGATACATAATCACAACCTCAAAATTAGAACCAAAAAATAAAATATATCCCTTTCCACACATAAATGGTAAAAAAGTTTGGCCTTCTTTTGAACAAATAACGAGGTTGATATTTTTTTAACCAAAATTTTGAATTTAATTTTTCGTCAATACTATACACAAAAGTATTTAAGAGCATTTGGCCATATTTCTCAGGTCAAATATACTTTCAATCAATTGTCCCACTTACCAACCCTGTATATATGTAAGACTGTAGGCTGGCCCGAGAAAATGCCCACACTGGGCCTAAAAATTTTTAAAAATATATCTTGGTCGAATATTTAAAATCGCCATTATCTATAAAAATTGAAAATAAATATAAATTCGACCCGAAATGAAATAAAACCCGGGCTGAAAAATTAAAAAAAGCGGGCCTGGTCAAAATGTTTTTTAAAAAATCCGGGCGAGGGCATGCATATGGTACATCTCCAGGTCTCTGATAATATATGTAATATTTAATAAAAAAAATGTTTTTACTTTTTAATGATATATTTTTTTTGCTTTGCTTTATTATTTTTACAATTTTTTTTTAAAAAATCATTTTATATATTTACTCATTTTGTTATTTACATTCTATTCCATTATTTATATTTAAATTAAAATAATAATAAAAAAATATTTACAATAGATAATTATAAATTTTATGAATCATTTTATTTATTATTTTTAAATTTTTATTCCTTTCAAATTAAGATTTTAATTAGAACTAATTTATCCGTCAACTATACCTAGTATTATATTAGATAATTCTACTTTATCATCCCATGAGTGTAAGTATAATAAAGTTTCGGCAATAATATAATTTAAATTTATCCATTTTTTTTAATATTCTAATAATTATTAATATCTGTTATTATTTAATTATCTTGCCTTAAGGATTTCATTCATAATTTTTATTAATCTTTGATTTAATTTACTAATTTTAATATATAACTGTATGTCTCATAATTTTTATTAAAAATTTTATTTTCTGGTTTTGGTTCGTTTGTTATACAAATTAGAGACTCGCGAACCGTAGCTCGGTCCGAAACCGGCGGTAAAATATCAAATTTAAAAATTCCGGCGGGGCTAGAAATAATTTCTAAAAATCCGGACCGGGCTTGAAAATGAAATTTTTTGACAGATGTTCTGAATTCTAAAAAGACGAACTATGACGCAGCCTTACCAAAAGATAATATGTAAAATGGTTTTTAGTAAATTTTTTACACATTTAGATTCTAACCTAAAACGCTTTAAAATTTTTAATTTTTTTAAAATATCAGTTTTGGACAGGAAAAAAATTTATGGGTAATAGAACAACACTATTGCAAACCATTTTTTGAGAATAGTTTGAAATCGATGCTCAATCTTCTTTACTCTCCAACGGGAAAAAGCAAAATTTTTAAACAACTTGGTCTTATACTAGACAAAATTTTTGGATAGTAGAACCATTGGGGGCAGTTTAAATTTGTTGTCAATTTTTTTTACTCCGCAAGAAAAAATTAATTTTTTAAGCAACTTGGGTTTAATATAAAGTTTTGGGTAGTAGATGATTATTACATAACCATTATTTGAAATGAATTGTTAAGCAATTTTCCTTGCTCCACGAGGGAAGAAAATTTAATTTTTTTACAATCTAAACACTTCGCTAATTAAAAATTTGGATTTTTTCTTCAATTGATACAAAAAAAAAGTAAAGCAAAATTTAAAACTGTTTATTAATTATTTTCAAAACATTGTTTGAAAAAATTGTAATAAAATGCGCGCAAGGTCTTAATTGCTCTCACTTATAAGTGTAAACAAATTGTTATTATTAAAAAAATATTCGTTTTCATAAATTATTAAAATTGGGGAAAAGCTCACCTTTTCATATATAAAATATTGATTTTTAAAATCAATTTATTTTAATTAAACATTTCCTTTCCTCATTTTCTTAATTAATTGTAATGAAACAATTTATACAAGGTATTCCATTCAAAAAAAAGAAAAGTGCCAATCATAAAAGGAAAAGGTCCGATCAAAAAAAGGAAAAGGTTCAATCAAAAAGTGAAAAATGTCAATAAAAATACGAAAAAAGAAAAAGTTTCAATAAAAAGCTCACCCTTTTCATGTTTCAATTCAATAATATATATAAAAAAATAGAAAATATACAATTTATAAATTTGTTACTCTGAATCAATGTATTGTACATGTAGCCTTTTGGCCTTTTCATAACATTATATGCAAATAATAAATAACGAATCTAATAAATAAATAAATAAAAAATTCATCATTAAAACAATTTTATCTCTTTGGATAGAAGGTTTGGGATTGAGAATTCTATAAATGAAAATTCAAAATTTTATATCATAAATATTATTCTTACCATGTTTTTAATAATGAAAAATTACTTAGGATTTTGCACCAACAATCCATGATTATCCTAATTTCGACCCAAGATCAGATGCCGAAGCACTTAGGAAGGCAATGAAAGGATTGGGTATGATTATCTTTTCAATTATTATCACCTTTAACTATTTTAAAATTAATCAATATATGTTACGAACATAGATTATTTATATGATAAAAGTTTCTCAAGGAAGGTAAATCGCTCTGAAGTCCCACCTTCCAATCAGAGAGAAATACACATATAAATGCAATCAGGGTTGACACTTTTTATTCAGCTTATAGAGATCATCAATATATAAAACGATTTTGATAAGATTATAATTTATAATCTTTTTAAATTGCATCGGCTGGAATCGAGCCGGTAAGTGGTAATGATAAGCTTATGGCCACTTTTCGAGTTCGCCATAGTTCATTTACTTTAAATAAAAATATAAAATTATTTTAATCACGAAAATTTTTATTTTACGGCTAATTATTTCTTTTTTAAAGAAAATAATTTATATTGTTAATTTATTTTAACTTTATAATCATGTTTTGCTAAATGATAATTTACCAATTAAATTGGTATTACAAACAAATTATATATATGTATATAAAAGGCGCTACATAATTTAATAATGTAATAGTTATCCTTTTAAAGTATTATTTTTTGAATCTCACGAGAAGTTATTTTTTGAATCTCACAATAAATTATATTAAAAGAATACACCAACCAAAGTATATAAAAACAATATATTTCTACAATAAATTATTGTTAGTTAGCCTAATTATGATAGAGGAGAATGCTTCTTATAAAATAGTTATGCTTGATGAAGTTGACAAAATTTCTTCACAAAAAAGAGCTATTGGGATCAATATGAAATCAATTAAACGGTGAAAATGTTTGCAATCATTGTAAAAACATTATAAAATGTAAAGGCAAAACAGCATCCCTTATTATTAATATAACACTAGGTTCAATTCACACCTCATTAAAAAGTGTAATAAAATTGACATTTTTTTAAAGTCTACAATACCATTTTCTTTACCTAAAAAAAATAATTTTAAAGATAACTTGCTAAAGTTATTTATAAATAATAATATACCTTGTAAAACTGTTAATACAAAAGATTTTATAAGTGATCTTGATTGTTCTGTAAAATCAATATTCTCCAATACTCCCAAATTGCATATGTCAGATTAATTTTTCATTTGAGATTTGGACTAGACATCACAGACTCTTTTTTTAGAGCTAACAACCCATTTTATTGATAATAATTTTAAAGTAAATAACATAATTTAAGATGTTGCTTCAATAAATGAAGCATATTCAGGTGAAAATATTTAAAGCCTTTGTTAAATAATTAAGAATTTTAATTTGTATTCATATTAAGTTTAATGGAATCGTTTTAAATGTTTTTGGACATTGGATATTAAATAAGTTATTCATTATTCCTGCCCGTGAAATTGTTTTGCAGATAGCGCATTTAGCAAAATTATCTTTATCTTTTGTAAAACATTGTTCCAAAAGTAAATAATAAATCATCCATAATTTCTTAAAACATCTCCTGACCATCCTTATTTTGTATTACGTTAAGATATACCTATTCAAAAACGAATTCGAATCGAATAGTGCATTATTCGTATTCGTACGAATAATAAAATCTACTATTTATATTCGAAATTATTCGAATAATTGTAATGAATACAAATTTTTTAATGCAAATTATCTCTTTGTCTCCGTCTTAGTTATCTTTATGTATCACCCCCGTAAAAGAGGATTGGAATGATAGAAGAGTTGAAAATTCTTAGCCTAGTGAACACCGATAACTCCCTAGTTCTCCATAGCTTAAAATATTTGTAGAAAGCAGCTCTAGCATTCTGAATTCTGAATCTCAGTTCATCTTTACAACTGCCTTTATTGTCGATGTTCACTCCAAGATATTTATAGGAAGACACTACTTTAACAACTTTTCCTATAACTAACCAATCTCCCAGAGGGGGAGCATGAGACGATGGCATGATTACAGTCTTATCAAAGTTAATATCTAATCCAACCTTAAGACTTAAAGTGTTTAGTATCAAGACCAAATTGTTAGCCTCCTCCAAGTTTTTTGCAATCAAGACCAAGTCATCAGCATAACTAATCGCCCTGTTATCCAAAGCCACGGCTGATTGGATCCAAGTTCTAGTAGATTGGCTGCCCCTAATGTATCAGTAATTACTCTATTCATTACTATATTGAACAGTAGTGGAGAGGCGACACAGCCTTGCTTAACTCCTTTTTTTGTCCTGAAAGGAGGTGAAACTTTATTTAAGATTTTAAATGAAGCCATGAGATTACTATAATGCATCCCTAAAATCTTGATAATATTGGCTTCTATATCGCATCTCGCTAGGATAGCCCACAAGGTATCATGAGTGATGCTGTCGAAAGCGCGTTTGAAATCAATGAATATAAAATAAAAAGGTAATTTATATTTTTCACACTTTTGTACAATTATCTTCAGCGCTAAGATTGGTTCGTTTTCTATTTGGGCGATATGCACAAATGTATTTGGATAATAGGTTAGGGGAGGATGCTAGGATTCGGTTTTTTAAAAGGATCATAAAGACTTTTGATACTATGGAGGTAAGGGCAATCTCTCTATAATCTTTGAATTTAGCAGGGCTTTAGTTATTTCTGTCACAGTAAAGTTTGCGTCAGGTGGTTCTATGTGGTGACTAGATGGGAATAAGGATGGCCTCCTGGAATCAAAGATTTTCATATAATGATCCAACCAAAGGGCGATCTGTTCATCTGGGTCTGTAATCAGGAAGTTATTGTCTAGTTTGATAGACGGGAGAGGTTTAAACACTTTAGCGCTACAGAAGTGTTTAAGCTTTTTATAAACATCAAAGGTCCTGTTGTCTTTCATGTCTCTATCGATCTCAAATGCTTTTTTTGGAATGTAGATCCTTCTATCTTTCCTAATAAGCCTATGAATCGTAGTCCAAAGGTTACCATCCCGTCTTTCACTTGACTTTAGTTCCGCTATCATCAGAATGGTGTCTTCGGATAGCCACTCATGTCTCTGGAAGGACCTGTTAATGCTTGGGAGATCGTTGCAAGCTCCAAATAAAATATTTTTAAAGGGCAACCAACATTTTTCCGTGGATTCTGAATCCGTTGAACCATGATTTAACCCCATCCTAGCTCTTAAGTTTTGGACTATGAACACTTTAGATTCCTTGCTTTTATTATCCAGGGGGGATGACTAGTTTGATTTGAGATGGCTAGTCGTCTAGAGTTACCCCATAAATTTCTTATGGTGATACTTCCTCTGACTAGCTTATGATCAGAAATATTAATGTTTAGCAAGGCCCTAACATCGGTAAACCAGCCATGAATGTTGGAAATAAAAAAATCGATTTGAGAGGTGATATTATATCTCCTATAGATTAATGTGTTTCTTTCACTATGGAGAAAAACCCTACTAAATTCAAAGATTATAGAGCGATTGCCCTTACCTCCATAGTATCAAAAGTTTTTATGATCCTTTTAAAAAACCGAATCCTAGCATCCTCCCCTAACCTATTATCCAAATACATTTGTGCATATCGCCCAAACAGAAATATAAACGAACCAATCTTGGCGCTGAAGATAATTGTACAAAAGTGTGAAAAATATAAATTACCTTTTTATTTTATATTCATTGATTCCAAACGCCCTTTCGACAGCATCACTCATGATACCTTGTGGGCTATCCTAGCGAGATGCGATATATAAGCCAATATTATCAAGATTTTAGGGATGCATTATAGTTATCTCATGGCTTCATTTAAAATCTTAAATAAGTTTCACCTCCTTTCAGGACAAAAAAAGGAGTTAAGCAAGGCTGTGTCGCATCTCCACTACTGTTCAATATAGTAATGAATAGAGTAATTACTGATACATTAGGGGCAGCCAATCTTCTAGAACTTGGATCCAAGCAGCCGTGGTTTTTGGATAACAGGGCGATTAGTTATACTGATGACTTGGTCTTGATTGCAAAAAACTTGGAGGAAGCGAACAATTTGGTCTTGATACTAAACACTTTTAGTCTTAAGGTTGGATTAGATATTAACTTTGATAAGACTGTAATCATGCCATAGTCTCATGCTCCCCCTCTGGGAGATTGGTTAGTCGGAGGAAAAGTTGTCAAAGTAGTGTCTTCCTATAAATATCTTGGAATGAACATCGACAATAAAGGCAGTTGTAAAGATGAACTGAGATTCCGAATTCAGCATGCTAGAGCTGCTTTCTACAAATATTTTAAGCTATGGAGAAATAGGGAGATATCGGTGTTCACTATGCTAAGAATATTGAACTCTTCTATCATTCCAATCCTCCTTTACGGGGGTGATACATGGGAGATAACTAATACGGAGACAAAGAGATTGCAAACGTTTGTTAATAAATGCTTAAGAATAATCAATGGCGTCTTTTACCCCAACATCATTTCGAACGACAACCTTGGAGAAGGTCTAAACATACTCCGGTACATGTAACTCTAAAGAAAAAGCGTATAACCTTCTTCGCGCATATTCTGAGGAATCATACCAATAACAGCCTAGTCCTTGATGCCATAAATTGGCTATACTCCTTCAACGGCAAATCCTATGGAAAGTTTAAAAGATTATGGTACTATAGGGCAATGAAAGACATCATGGATATGAACTTAAACACTAAACAGTTTCTAAGGCTAAATAAGAATAAGAGATCAATAAAGAAACTGCTTAAATCAAATCAAATTTATTAAATCTCCCATAAACCTCTCCTAAAAACAGGTTATTTTACTATATCTTTTTATCTCCTCTTCTCCTTGTCTACTTTTCTTTTTCTTCTCAATCTTACTTCTTCTTTTCATAACCTACTCTACATTTCTCACCATGCTTTTATGATTAATTTAGGTCCTTCCTCTGCCTTTAAAGTAAATAAATTTATAAGCATTTTACTGGGTGTGGGCTGTGCTTATTTTTGGTCCATTCCTCTGCAGCCCACAGACGTTTAAGTAATAGTCTTAGAACTATTACGCGTACAAGTACGTGCCGCTTGCCCACAAACGTGTGAAGGGCTCCTCATTAATAATCCCCTGCTCTCATTTTTGTCTAGTTAGCAGTGTTGTTAAACGCTACTTTTAAAAGTAGCGCGCTATCGCTACCGCTATCGTTTTCAAATGAGTAGCCCGCTAAAGCTACTTTTTACGCTACTTTGATTTTTTTTTAAAATATTTTTTTTTACGTAACTTTATTTCCACAAATAAAATATTGATATAAAAACATGACAATAATTTAATTACTATATATTAATATTATAGATTGTGTTTTAAATTAAGCCAATTTAAATTATGGCTAATCAAGCAATAAATCATTCATTTTATATAATTGAATAATAGTAAATAAAAATAAAGTTTTGACCTTTTCTCAATGCCTTTTAGCACAGACTCTACCAGTGAGTGGTTGGCAAAATTTTAGATTATTGATTCTTTTGAGCTTGGTAATTAATATACTCAGTGTGGGCACATAATATCCCATGCTCATATTATCTTGCCCTTCTAAGATTTTAAGTGAGGCAGCAACATATTGCATAACCTAAAAAATTAAAATGGTTAAATATAATATAATATTATTTATCATTATCCGTTATCATCTTACAAACCTTGTTTTGAATTTTGTAAGACCTATGGATTTCTGCAATAATATTGGCTAGAATGTCATAAGTCTGACAGCCAATTATTCTCTTTAGAGCTAACGCTACAGATTTTTGTTTAAGATTTTTAGGATCAATCTAATGTGCAGTTACTCCTAAATAAGCTCTAAAAATATGACATATTATAAATAAGAAAATAAACATTTTTACCTTCTATTGTGAGTCCAGCAATCTGCCGTTGTACAGACGTAGGAGACATCTGATAGATTTAATATAAAATATTCTTTCATTTCCTTAAAGCTCTCCAAAATTCTTGCCATCAATGTCTGCCGGCAAAATATCTTGGTCCGTGGAGAAAAAGTGTTTATCATCTTTATAAAATAATCATTATCCACCAAGGATAATGGTTGAACTGTATTTATTATAAAGTTCATAATGACTTTGTCAGCCAATTTTTGGGATACACCAGGTGTTGATGAATCCAAATTGGTTAATTTTGTTTGTATTAAATTTGATTTGGAAGTGGGTTTATCTTCTTCCATTACCCCAAAACTTTTGAGATATTTTTCAATCTCTTTATAATTTGAAGTGTGCACAGTCTAAAATTATAAAATACTTGGAATAAAAATTATGTAGGAGATAAGTACATAAAAATGATTGAAATAACTATTTTAAAATGTTTTAAATAATTTAGATAAAATTTATGAATATATAAAAAAAAATGATTGGTTTTTGATTTTAATTTATTTTAAAAACTAAAGATTAGCCTACACATTGATATTAAATTTGTTTAATATATTACCTTTAAATGTTTTTTCAAATTAAAGCTGCTCGTATGATTTGAAGAGATAATTTTGCGGCACATCTTGCACCGAAACCGATATCCAGTATTAATTTTTTCTTCAAGGTTAAAGTATTTCTTGAATTTTGGGAAAGGATCATCTATATTTTGCTCATTTTCCAAAGAAATTACAATATCTTCAACAATCTCACACATAACAAGATTTATAATGCTTAATATAAAATGTAAAATGAAATATAAAATAAGATAAAAGCAAGGACATACCAATAACGGAATTTCAGAAATATATAATTTAATGAATACGCGAAATATAAATTAAATACAGATTGCTATTTAACAACTGTTTATATCTAATATATAACAATAATATATATTTTTAAATATAAATATAATTTCAAAATTAAATTAAATAAAAGGATTATAATTTTAGATTTTATAAAAAATATATTTTAATAATATTTAGATGTATTTATTATGTAAAATTGAAAGTAGCGAAGTAGCGTAGCGAGCTACCGCTATCGCTATTTTTTTAAAAAAGTAGCGCGCTATTTTAACAACACTGCTAGTTAGATAATATGTAATCAAGTTATAAACAAAATTAAAAAATATTTTTTTAATTATTAATTATAAGCCAATTTTTAAGTCTATACCTCAAACAGTCCCGTGGAATATGATATTTGCAGATGATATTGTGATACTTGGCGAATCCAAGAATGAAATGAAAGAAAGATTAGTGAGTTGGATAAATATCCTAGAAAAGCACAGACTAAAAGTAAATAGAGAAAACACGGAGTATATGGTGATAGGAGGAGATGAAACAGAGAGTATTGATATAAATGAATGGCAGATATCGGCAATTTAAAGCTGCAAATATTTGGGCTCCACTATACAAACAAATGGCACAATAGAAAAAGAGATAAAGAGTAAAATTAATCAAGGGTGGTTAAAGCGGAGATCTTTATCCGGAGTGCTTTTTGACAAAAGAATCCCACACAAATTAAAGGGAAAAATTTACAGTTTCATAGTACAACAAACTATGGAGATGAGAATGCTGAGGATGATTGCTGGGGTAACAAGAAAGGATAAAATGCGCAGTACAAGAATACTAAGTAGTTTAAAGGTAGTGCCCATTAAGACTAAGTTAATGGTAAACAGACTTATATGGTATGGGCACATAATGAGAAGGCCTATGAACTACATAGGAAATAAGGTTGAGAGTTTGGAAGTGATGGGCAAACGTAAAAGAGGAAGGCCAAAACTTCAATGGGGCCATAAAGTTAGAGCCAATATAAAGAAGTATAAATTAGATAAAAGAGATTGTATGAATAACATAAAGTGGAGAGAGATGTTGAAGGAGCTTACCACCAGAAAAGGTGAAAGCTAAAAGGAAAAAAAAGAAGAAGTTTCTTATATTTTCTGCCTTATACGACATCCGATTTTTTGACATATTAGTAAAAGCCTTTCACAAGCAGTTGATGTTCCTTGTATAGATACTCCATTTTCGAGAGTATAGGGATCCGTGCCTTCCGCCACATTAACGGGTCAGTATCACTCTTTGCTCTTGGCTTACTCAGATAAAAATCTATTTCACACAGTTGAATATTATTTTGTTTAAAAACAATGTGTTTAACAGTTATAATTATCAGCTTATAAAAATCATTTATTTAAATGGGGTTAAATTAAATACCTGTATAGCTGTTATAAATCTCTTTAAATTGTCCTTTAACTTAGATAATATTATAATCAGCAGATATTGATTGATTTAAAATATTCTACTTTAAGTCTGGGATCTAGTGGTTATTGCATCATCAGTAGTTTTATTATATTAGCCCAACAATTTATCATATGCTGCTTAAACCACTGTTAAAGGATTTATGGAAATCAGGTTTTCCATTTTTAGGGTTAAAAAAACCAAATTATAAGTAGGATAAATCTCCCCACATGCCATATTTTAGTCTCATATAAAGGAAATAGGATAGCTTTAATTTTTAAAAGATCCCATCGTTACTCCTATAAAAATTATGATCAATAAAATGGGCTCTTAGCTCTAAAAAAGCAGCTTGTGTTGGCTAGTCCAAATTTTAGGTGAATAGGATATAATTTCTTTTACTAACTGTTCTTTTGCAAATGCATTATACAAATGCAATTTAAGAGTATTGGAGCATATTGATTTTACAGAACAATCAAGATCATTTTTTTGTATTAACAGTTTAAAAGGTATATTATAATTTATAAATAATTTTAGCAAGTTATCTTTAAATTAATTTTTTTTAGAAAAAGAAATTGGTGATTTAGGTTTTAAAAATGTCAATTTTATTACACTTTATACTGAGGTGTGATTGGAATTTATTATGATTAGTATGAGGGGATGTTGTTTTGCCTTTATATTTTATAATGCTCTGCAATGATTGCAAGTAGCCTTTTTACCCTCTTTATTGATTTGATATTGATAACGTATAATCTCTGTTTTTGTGAGGAAATTTTGTCAACTTCAACATCAAGCATAACTATTTTATCAGAAGCATTCTCCTCTTTCATAGGGATCGACGGAGTTCGAAGGTTCGGGATTGTCGGAGAATGGGACTGGCGGACCATACTTAGCGAGCATTTTTGTCATCGTACAAATAGGATTTTATGCAGAAAAATCGAGAATTTATTGAAACTAAAATTGTAACCATATTCCAAAAACGATTATGATACATACAATTTGACAAAGAGAAATAAAACAAAATACAAAAATAAATTCATAAATTTTTAATATCCCCCGTATAATTTTTTTGGGGTTCTTATATACTAAAAATTTCTAAACAAAACAAAAAAATCCATCAACGTATTTTATAAGATTTTTTTCATGTATTGGCCATCCTTGAAATTGGCGGCTAGAACCAGTTTTAAGTGAATAAAATATAAAAGCAAGCTTTATCTATAAATTACGATTAGGGTAAAACAAAATAAAGAATAATACTGTTTTGAGTGGAAAAAAGGAAAACATATAATAACACTCTTTCATTTCAGTACCAAAGGTATAAAATAAAAATAAGATTATGTGACAAACAATATAGGGAGACTTTAGTGGGAGATTGTATTAATAGTGAAAAACATGTCCCAACGAGATTAGGTATTAAATACAACAATTTATCTTTGAGTGTGTAATTTTTTAATATAATTTATTGTGAGAATCAAAAAATACGGCAAATAAAAATTTAAATATTGCTTCCATTTTTACTTCAGAGATATTTAAATATTGCTTCCATTTTTACTTCAGAGATATTTAAATATTGCTTCCATTTTTACTTCAGAGATATTTAAAGTTGTGTTAGTCTTTTTATAATAACATACCTGTCAGATTGGCAAGTTATCAAATAGAAATGACAGATGTTTGATTTTTTTAAAATTCTATTCGAATAAAACAAATCGTAATTATTTGATTCGAATCGAATATTTTTTTTGAATAGGCCTAGTCAACAATATACCATTCTTAATTAAATTAATATTTGGAAAAATTATGATCCTAAATCCATTATTATTTCTAAATTTATAGGAGAATGATAGCATATGACCGCCAGCAGATTCCTATCATGGAGTATGACGGCTTTTAAATCATTTATGTCTAATATAATGGAAATTATTTTTCGCATGGAGTTATTCCTGATATATATATGAGATTATCCGAATAGATTCTTAAAGAAATTTTAGTTGAGGATTTCTTATTTTCCATTTATCATAGATATATGGACTATTATTTTTTGTTATATTATCACCAAAAAATAAATATATCTATTACATTCAGCTGATATTGTTAAAGGTTCGACTAACTCAATATTTAGGCAAAAAAATATTGCCACCTCGAGATTTCACTAATAGATGTTCACATCTTTGTGCCATCTATGAGAAAATCTCTAGGCTTGCGTTTTAAACACTAATTTCAATTTTGACAAAATAGTAAAAATTATTAGACATAGATTCCACTTAAGTAATATTATATACCTTTGAAAACTAAATAAATTTTATTTTTAATAGGCACAGATGAGAAGACCATAGTGAATGTTTTGGGGAAAAGATCGAATAAACAACGCCAACAAATCATCGTGCAATACAAAATGCTATATGGAAAAGTTTTGATTTTCTTTAAATAAATAATAAAATGATAATAATTACTTTATATATTAATTGGCAAACTTTATTCACAATAATTTTAAATTAAATAACATAAAATTTTAAGATGAGATAAAAGTTTTCTTGATTTAATTAGGTTAAATTAATTTAAACTAATAGGTATAATGTTACATTATATTAAAAAATGAATGAATTTCATAATAATACAATATAATGACGGCATTGAGAATATAAATATGGTAGAAAATTTAATTTAGGAAAAGAAAAATATAAAATTTGTGAGAAAATAAATATGAAATTTAAGGGAGAAAAATGGTTGATAAGAGACAGGAAGAATGTAGAGGAGACAATATGATAATGATGTTGGTTAGGAATGGGATAATTATTCGATGGAAAAGATAAAGCTAAGAGAATTAGGGCAAATAATTGCGGTAACAAGCTCTTACCTTAGAAAGGGATTCTTTTGGTTGTTCGGTCTTTTTACGGATCCTTCCATAATCGATTAGAAAAGGTTTGATTTTGCTATCGATTGGAGTTTAGAGTAGAAAAAGCAAATGAATGAGCATAGAAGGATCGTTGGAACTGAATTTCATGCTCGATTTGGGGCTTTATAGTATATCGCTGAAAATCGAACACGATAGAAATATTAATCTTTGTATGAACATGCAAATATAAACAAAAGGATCTGATAAACGATTTGAAGGGCGAACTTTCTGGGAAATTCGAAGCCGTAATCATAGCTCTACTTGTGCCTACATATGAATATGACGCTCGTTTACTTAGAGGATCGATTAGAGTTATCACATTTTTATACCAAATATAATTTTTTATTATTAAGATTCTTTTTCTAAGCTTTTTTTAAAATTAAATTTGTTTTTGTAAAAACAATAAGTAGATGTAAGTCATATTTTTTTATAGCCTAACCTTATCATATAGACTAACCTTCATCAGGTCCTTAGTCCATAGGGGGGACCTGGGGTAAAGCTATTAACGGAATTACTTTATTAAAGCCTATAACTTTTAACTATTGAGCATAAAAACCCTAAATTTGGTATGAAGATATATTTTTATATGTAATTTCTTAACCATGTTCGATCTTCTTGGTTTAGCATATTTTGCCAAAAGGCCGTTTTTTACTCCAAAATAATAAAAATCATCCTCTAATATAATTGAGTTTTAGTAAAATATATTTATCATCATAATTTGATATTGTATACATGTTCCTTAAGGTCTTAACAAGATAAGAAAATTTATCTAAAGTTTATAATTTAACTAGAAGTCACGCAATGACTATTTCTATAATATATCCCCTTGGGGTAAACCTATTGATAAAAAACGGTCAAATGGTTCCGTCTGATTAAAGTTGCAAAAAGGAAATTTTGAATAATTAACGTCTAAAACATATTAATATTTTTGAGCAAAAGGATTTAATCAATAATTTATGTGTTATATGGAATACAATTTTTAAAAATAGTCTTAATACTAACCTAAAAACCTAAAATGGGCACACTCAAAATGCGCTATTTTTGATAATTTATACATTCCCTTATTATATTGATTAGTTTTTACTTAACGTAATAGATCAAAATTTCTAATATTTTGTCAAAACAATTAAGCTATGTTCAAATTTATTTTAACCACATTACGTAAAATGGCACATTTCACATAGTTAATAATCATAGCTCTTAAAGTATTATAGATAGAGAGCTACACTTTTTTTTGTAGGTGAGGGAATGGGCTACAAAAAATTTTACAATTTGTTCTGTTCTACTGCTTAAAATTATGGTAAAAATACAAATTAATTAATTGTTTTACCCCTGTCTCCCCTATTTATTTTTGATAAAATATTGCTCAAATTGGACAAGTATATGAAATTTAATTTGTAATAGTAAAAAGGCTCATACAATCACTTATCGATTTTTATTTATTGTTGTTAAACGGCTAGATTTAACCAATTTTAAATTAATATTTAAGCCAAAACAGTATTACGCAAGCCTCGAGATATTCTTAATAGACGTCCAAACTTTTCTGCCATCTACGAGCGAAATCTCTAGGCTTACGTAATATTTGTTCTAAAATATTGGATATCGTTTTTTAAAAATCAAGTTGTTTAACAGCACTACCTTTATTATTCCCGAGTATAAGTAGGGTAGTTTATCGACACGATCTACGGGCGCAAGTTAAAAATTTTTGCCATGTTATCCAAAGTTGTTCTTCAAAAAAAAACAATTCACAAGACTGATGCGATAGTTTTGGCTGAAAACTAGGTTTATCTATATTTTTAGTCGGATAAAACTGGAACGATTTTACCTGTCTGTCTATATTCCATCCGCGTCACTATTTTATGATTAAATTTTGATATTTATTTTTTAAAAATCTGTTGTTTGCATAGGGGTGGCACAACTAATTAGTTATATTTACCTATAATATAGTATAATAAATAATAGAAATAGATTATAAAATTGAATTTCAAAATATTCACTAATTATTATTTAACAGAGTTGTA
Organism: Gordionus sp. m RMFG-2023; assembly: GCF_954871325.1. Classification (NCBI taxonomy): domain Eukaryota; kingdom Metazoa; phylum Nematomorpha; class Gordioida; order Chordodea; family Parachordodidae; genus Gordionus; species Gordionus sp. m RMFG-2023. The sequence continues at coordinate 46,470,671 of NC_088776.1, forward strand.
AAGCCTCTTGTTTATTAGGAGCCAGCTCTCTGCTTTTTTTAAATTTTATTTTAATTCTAATGGTTACTTAACACTTTTATTTAAACATATCCAGGGCTTAGGAACCGATGAAGATCTATTAATCGAGATTTTAAGCAGTAGAAGTCCATCCGATATCCGACAAATCAAACAAGTCTATCAACAATGTAAAAACCCAAAAAACAAATTAAATAATTCGTGGAATTCTTTAAAAATCTTTTTTTAAATTATAGTATTTAAAAAGGATCTGGAAAAGGATATTATAAATGACACGTCTGGCCATTTTCAACGTTTATTAGTATCTCTCTCTACGGTAAATATTTAATATCTTTTTTAAACCCTATTTAGAAACATAGTAACAGTTAAATTGCCAAAAATGACTACTTCATTCTCATTCTCATTATATTATTTTATTTATTCTCTTTTTTTTATTATTAGGATAAATAAGAATACCTTTAATTATGTTACAAATTAAATAGATTGCATTTTTAATGTGACAATATTAATACAAATGATTTTAGGGGATGAGAGACGAAGGCAATAACATAGATCCAAGTTTAGCCAAAAGAGACGCCGAGGTATAACATTTTGTTACAATACAAAATTTAATTTAGCAAATGAATATATATTTATGATAGAATAATTTTTTTAGACTATAAATATTTTTTTAAGAAATTTATTTAACTTCATTAGTCGATATATTAATTTAAAGGAAATGTCAAAACCCAAACATTAAATTCAATTAAGCAAATTTTTATATCAAAATAATTTATTGAGTGTTTATTTTTTTCAATCCATTAATTAATTCCCTTAGGCCTTATTAAAGGCCGGAGTCAAAAAATGGGGCACAGATGAAAGCGCATTCAACGCAATTTTAGCCTCGAGAAATTTTAACCAACTAAGGGCTACTATGGACGAATACCGTAAAATATCTGGTCATACCCTAGAGCAGGCTATAAGGTCCGAAATGTCGGGAGACTTGGCTAATGCTATGACAGCTGTCGGTAAAAAAATAAATTTTAAATATCATGTAACCTTTTTCATTCGGTTATTGACTTTCCCTATAATTCTCTATCTATGATTAATGATGCATAGCGTTATATACATTATTAAGTTATGTTTTCTAAAATATTTGATTTCGCAAATTATTCTTATATAAGAAAAGTATCACTTTTTAAAGGCAGCTCTGGCTCAGAAAGTTATAGATCTGAGTTGACGCCAAGAAGCTACGGCTCGATCCCAGCCATGGGACAATTTTTTTTCTGAAATATACCTCTTTGAAATAGGTACCATAAATGAGGGGTATATGTATTTCAATAAAATTTGGGCTTTGTTTAATAAATTATTAATTTGTTGACCGACTTTATGTATCATTTATCCCTCTTTCTCCACGATCCTTTGATCAAGTTCATTCTTTTTATTTGTTACTACCAATGTCAATCTTAATTATGAAATTAACGGGAATCAGCTGTTCGCCATGTTTATGCCTGATAATCCTTAGTAAGTAAATATTGAATTTTGCAATTATTTTAATCTTTTTTGTTGATTTAGAATGATTAGAATTAATTTTTTTTTCATTTGGGTTCGTATAGATTTTTTTAAACATGTGATACAAAGATTATTTGGACAATGTACTTTGTATTCCTTCTCGTAATTTTAGATTTGATATAATTTAAAAATATTTCGAGACCACAAAATATCTAAGCTCATATTCATTATTTTCCACCAAAGTCTCTTGGAATTAATTATAAATAAGCTTCTATTTAATCTGAAAATATAGCTCTTGAGTAATCCTTCCAAGTTAAGATTATAAACGAAGCTTGAGTAAAGAGCAGCTGGAAGTGTGGATAAATAATGATGCACTCAGTTTGGAGAGGGAGCATTTCTTTTTGGGTAATAGATCTTGACTTTTCTTTACTGGATTTTTGGTATGATATATTTTCGCTGAGCACACGAAGAAGGCATATGAAACTCGGGATTTGACAGCGCTTGAGTTTACATTTCCTCACATTAACTATCTTTTTTGAAGTTGATGCTTTTGGTACTTCCGGTGTGAGGGAGTATTTCCTAAATGGAAATTCGTTAATATGATATATACGATGTATAAGCGACATGGAGCCGTGAAATGATATGAAATACCCTTATGTAGTCATATTCATAAAATTAATCACTTCAGAATTCACAGATGTTCAGAGTCAAACAATATCAAATTCGTTCCATTGTCATATCAACTCTTGGAAAGCACTTACCTTTCTCAAGGAGATGGGAAGAAAAATTACCCATCTCAGCGGCGATTCTATACAATATTAATATATTCGCCAGAACATTGGTTTGAAAATTTGGCGTTAAAATTTCTTACCAATTTTCACCTCATAGCCAATTATCCATCGTTTATAATATCCCAATGAGATCTTGTGTAGGAAGTACTCTCTCACACCAAAAGTACCAGAGGTATCAACTGTAGAAAAGCCAGCTAACTCAGGAATCCCAGGTTACACATGCCTTCTATTGCGCCAAAAAAACCAATACAGATAAGTTATGATTAATTCATCTTTTTGAGGATACTCCATAAGTTTTATATTGAAAAAAAACAAGAATATATAAATAACAATAATCTTTTAAGGAATTGGAGAATAAATTATTTGTTAAATATATTTTTTTAATTTTTTTTAGCGAAATGTGCTCAATATAGACCCGCATATTTTGCCGAGCGACTTTACAATTCCATGAAAGTAAACGATAAAAAAACATTGGGATTTAATTTAAGATTTTTCACCTTTCGCGCTAACTATGAATGCAGGGTTAAACCTAAAATCAAAACGCCAAATGCTGAGCGGAATATTATCCAAAAAAAAGGATAATTGAAAATATATCATTGCAATTAAATGTCAAAAAATTGATATTATTTTTTAAATTGTTGAATAATTTATTATACCAATTTTTGAAGTTCAACAAAAATTAAAAAATTTTATAGGTTATTTATGATCGGAACTAGGGATATCTCAAAAAAAATAAAAAACCAAAGAATTTTATTGACTAGAGATACTAGAAGTATAACTATAGTTATACCTAAAATAATTTTTATAATTAAAAGTTTAAACATTTCAGATTCTAAGGATATAATGAAAATGATAACTACGATAGAAATGCTAATAAATATTAAAGTAAATAAAATATTTAACGAGTCCAAATTTATGATCGTGTTAGACCATAAATTTATATTTGATAGGGACTGTCATTATTGTTAAAATAGGTAGATGCGACAAAAACCCGATAAATGGGGTTATTAAGAGAAGGGATACTATCATTTATAGTGTCTTCATCTTTCTTGTAGTTCAATGATATTAATATCGATTTATTTATATACTGCTTTAAAAATTTATCTTTTTTTGGAAACTTGTTAATGTTTAAAAATGCTGTTAAAATTACGAATTATAAATGCGATTTTTACATAAATAAAATTCTCTTTTATTAATATGCTTTAAAAAAAAGGGCTAACTAAAACACTCACATCTATAATATATTGTTCACATATTTTACGAAATTAAATTAGTAAAAATTATAATGAATTTTCAAGGATAGTTATGTACAATTGTTTAATTAAGTTGATAGAAAGTTTCCATTTCTGCCCTGCAATATCCATAAAAATTATCATTATTTATTTCTTTAAAAATAGAATAAAACTCCCGTTTCAAGTCTTAACTTGTATATTTTATTTAACCCTCTTCATTTTTAAGTAAATTAATATTCGTGGAATCCAACAATAAATATAACCAAATTTTTAAGAATATTTTTAAAAAATTAATTTTATTAAATATTTGTCAAAAATGACGGGATGAAAATGTTCTTCATAATTTTATGATAGATGTTACCTTTTATTTGAAAACCATATCCAATTTTTATAGCTTTTACTTGATAATTCTGTGTTAAAATATTACTTATAACCTATGGTCCTAAATCAGGTCCAAGCACATAATAATTTTGGAAAATTTTCCCAAAGTAGACCTATAATAATTTTGGTAGTTGAGAATTGGAATACAATTTAATACAATCAGTATCAGATATTCATGACTTTGGTTTTTTGATAAGGTCCAGCCTAGGACCGAACAAAAAAAAATTTAGGCCCAGGCCTGACGCATATTTAATATTAAAAAAAAATCGAAAGCCAGGTTCTAGCCTAGCCCATAATAATTTTTCCCAAGCCCGGCCCAACTGATAATAATTTTGAAAAATTTTTTCTAAACCCGGGTCATAATAATTTTTTAAAATTTTGTCTAAGCTCATACTAATTTAAAAAATTTTTCCTAAGCCTAGCCCAAAATAATTTTGAAAAATTTTTCCCAAGCCCAGTCCATAATAATTTGGAAATATTTTTCCCAAACCCAGCCCATAATAATTTTGAATATTTTTTCCAAACCCAGCCCAAAATAATGGGGAAAATTATTTTAGAAAAATTTCTAATTATTAACAAATGAAGGGTGCTCTCTGAGTAACCTATCATTCTACAGGGTAGTTTGTAGTATGGACATAAAAAAACATGATAAGATGTATTAACCTAAAGAACTACACATATAAAAATAAGAGAAATTATAATTGCCCGACATAATTATTTATTCATATTGAGACTATATAAAAGTTTTCTTTAAATAATGAAAAATTTAGGAGCTTGTCTCATCAAAATAAAAATAAATTTAGTCAGTCATACCTCATAAAATAGGCAAATGTCTAATTCATTTATCATCAAATGAAGAGGAAATACCTGATTTCATCATATTGACAAATAATATAATTTAGAATAGAAGTTCTATATAAAAATAAGAGATATCATTGATTCTTATTCAATAGACAAATATATTGATGTAATATTTTAAATAAACATTAAATTTAGTGATTTCAATACAAAATATAATTTTATAATTTCTATTATATATCAGATATAAATATTTCTTCATTAATAACATACTTCTTTTTTTTAATCTATAAGTTTTATATTTGAATCTAAACTTTAAAATGGTATGACTAATGTAAGGTAATTACATCTTCTCTTTGGAATTTGTTGCTAAGAAAAATAAGTATAATAATTTAATCTTTATATGTGTACTTTTGTTTTCTTTCTTCAATAAAATCTTTAAAATTAGATTTAATATCCAGGCATATAGATGATTGCAAATTTTCTCTTAGTTTAATCATGAGTTAATTACTTTATTGCGCAGCTAACATATATGTAAAATTTAACTACACCAACTCTTATTTTATTAGCTCATTGCGCAAACTCATAAATAAGCATATTTAACCAAAAAAGTAATTTATATATAAGAAATATTTTACGACAATATTATAAGATGATTGGGGCTAAATAGTCTGAACGTTTGCCTTCGGGGTGGGAAGGTGCGGATTCGTAAAAAATATTTTATTTTCTGGGGGAAAATTTCCCATCCGATTTTGAACTCGAATCGGTTAAACTGGGTCGGCCAGGCTGATAGGTCGAAATTTTAAGCCAAGGGATATATAAAAATTTGATATAAATACACATACACCATTTCGCCCCAAAATAAATCTCGCAGACAAAAAAGCCCATTTTTGCATTTTTTAATTCCATGCGAAGATATTTTATACCTCTCGCGATTTGGCGAATAGAGGTCCAAACCTTTCTGCCATATGTGAGCAAAATCTATAGGCTTACATAATATTATTTTGGCTAAACTCTTACAACTTTCATCATAAATTAATGAAAGTTTTTGAAATAAAAATTTTATAAACTTTTTTTATTACTATCAATACATATTTCTAGGGAATCGGTACTAATGATGACATGCTAATAAGAATAGTTGTTACGAGATGCGAGGTTGATATGCAAAATATCAAATCAGAATTTCAAAGGCTCTACGGAAAATCTCTGGAATCTTTTATTTCCGTAAATCTTTATATTATTATATAATTTTTTTCTTCTTTTCTTAATTATAAAAAACAATATTGAAGCGATATGCAATAACAGCATAATTATTCCCATTTATGTACGATAAAGTTGAACAAAATAATCCAACACTTTAATAAATTATAGAGCCTAAAACCTTTTTTTAAAGGTTTTCTGCTATTATATTTTAGAATTAATAGCATAATTCTTATAAATAGATAAGATATTATTTTTGTTGTTATCAGTGATTAAAATGTAAGTTAAGGTTATTACTTCATAAAAACTAATTACTTTCTCTTCCTTTTCGTCACAATTGAAGATTAATTATTTTGATTATTTTGTATCGATTATTTTTTTAAATACATTGAAGGGAGACTGCTCTGGTGATTACAAAAGAGTTTTAATTGCGTTGGTTCAGGGAAATTTTTAAAAAGTAGATATGTACTAATAATAATATTTTATTTGACAATTTATTCTTTTAAACGACTTATTTTTCTTTTTTATTATATAATATATAAATAGTACTTATCAAATTATGACATTCTATTTCTAACATTTTAGGGAAAAAATATATACTATATTATACAAAATATGTTTTTATAATATCTAATATTTACTCGACAGAAATTTAATATTTTAAAAAAATCGGTTAAAATTTATATTTTTAGCATATTGTATATTAACTCTAAATTATATATTATTTTAAAGGTATATTTGTTTTTAAAAATTAAATCTAGATTATTTATAAATATAAATTTCATCAACGAATTAATTAACTGATTATATAATTCAATCTGTAAATCTAATAGATTTATTTATAGATATTTATTGCCCATATTCTATTTTATTTATTACAATTTGTGATATTCATTATAAAAATATTTGTAAAATTCAAAATGTGTGACTAATATTTCCCAGAATAATATAGTGTACTAAATATTGTCGAAAGGGTTGACAGAATTAAATATCAAAGTTTATTTTCTAACGCCATTAATAACCACCACTCTCGCACACACAAACATTATTTTAAAATCTTTTATTAATATAAAATATCGATTATACTATTTTTATAAATAATAATTAATAATGGAAATAATATATGATCTATAGATATCTCTTTATTCAAAATTATACTCGATTGGCTAAAAAAAGAATAAAGTTCGACCTATTTTTATCTTTATTTTCAACCTACTCTTTCTTTATAAGTGCATGCAAATTGAAGCATTATTGTTTTGCTTTTTAATTCAAATAATGTATTTTGATAACTTGGAAACATTTGTTTGGCATTAAAAAAAACAAAATAGTTCCTAGTTTCAGGTTAGGGTTTAGTAAAATTTGTTCGGTTCGGGTTCAGAAAATCGATCAAATTTTTTAAAATATCATTAAAAAATTTTTAAATTTTTAAACATTTTAAAAATCTAAATTAAAAAAAAACAAGTTCCCTCATGAAACTAGTATGATGTAACACATTAAAATTATTCAATACATATAAAGTACAATATAAAATATTTTTTAAGAATTTAAAATCGGACACTTAATTATATTAATGCCACCTTATGGAAACTAGATTTTAATCTTACATAAACATAATTGCACGATATGCAATACCAGAATATATCATCCTTTGCATGTATATTACTCATGAAGCATGTCTGAGTAATAATTGAAACATTTTTTTATGTAACTCTAGCTTAGAGCTTCAATAACAGGACTTTGAACCAGAACCCTGATATTTTACTGAACCAGAATATCTAACCACGAACATTTTTTTTTAAATTTAGGTAATTTTTAAAAAAAATTTACTTTATTTTTTTTGATGATTCGTTTAACAAGATTTTAAAAATAAAAATATAATATTTTTTTAAATTTTATTGTATTATTATAATGTCTTGAACGCGTTCCTGGACGAAGTTCATTTTTTGAAAAAAATAATGAAAGATGTTCTTTTCGACAAACTTTGAAGGCGAACGCGTTCCTTTTTTTTGGCGAGCACGTTCGTTTTTTACTTTCGTTCAATTTTAGAAAATCTACCTATTTTTATTCATTTGAAAATATAAAATATTAATTTTTTACATTAAAAGTTAATAAGAAATTTTTTTTTTATTGACTCAAAACTTTTAATTTTAAACATGTAATATATAGTAGTTTTTATATTAAATTAAATATTAAATAAAATTAAAAAAAAAATAAATTATTCGTAAAATTTGGAACGAACGTGAACGCGTTCCTTTTTTTGAAGTTGAACGTGAACGCGTTCGATTTTTTAAAAATGTTTACAGTACTTTATTATTATAATTATAATGATAAATATTTTTATGGTGAATTTGAAATATAAAATTAATTTAAATAATGTTTCTATTATTTTAATTAAATTTTATTAGTATTTATTTATCTGGACATCAACCCCGAAGCCATTTTTAAAGAAGGATGGTTCACAGCCCTGCCCAAAAATCTTTGAAATTCGCTCTTTTTAGTCCACATAGCACATGAGTTAAATATCGCTTAATTTTGCTAAGAGTTATAGGCCGATATTTATTTATTTTGTTCGGTGTATATATTGTGGTAAAATCAGTAAAAGAATGTTATAGATATTCGATTGGATACAATGAATTCGTTTTAAATTCATATTCAAATTTAGATTCACTGGATAAGGATCAGGCGAAGATTCTTAAGATGGCATATCAACATATTCATTAATATTTTTAAAAAAATCTAAAAAAATTTGGCTAAATAAAAATAAAATAGCAATTTATAAATGTAAAAATAAAAATTCTGGATATTGAAGAATGGCTGTGGTTCATATAATATACTATATTAAAATGGAAAATAAAATTATGAATTTGAATGAAAATATATGTCAGAATGATTATTATATATTTAAGCATATATATTTATTAGAGGATTTAAAAAAAATTATAATGAAAAAAGAAAGTATTTTAATATATTTTCTTGATGGCTACATTTAATATGATCAACTTCTTTAAAAGATATATAGGTCGAAGGGTGGTTTTATTTTTGCACTGCTGAGACTAAAAGGTTCAACACTGGGAAGGAGATATGAATCAGTTTCTTCACTGGATTCTAAGGGGGAGATAGGAGGTAGTTTGATTTCAAAATGGGTTAAATTATTTTTAAAATATTTCCTTCTGTTAGCTAAACATAATATATATAGGACATGGAACAGAACAGGAAGTTACTTGAAATAAATTATGAAACGGGAAGTGATCCTAGTAAAAATTTCTGAAACGTTCCTGAAAATAAAATTTTTAATTTTATTTTACTAAATTGTATATGTCGTATTGCGACATGGAATTCATGGTGATACGGAATCTCTCCGTTTTGAATCATTTACTAAGGTTGATTTTAAAAATCTGATTTGACAGACATTTCAGCATGTATAGAGTATACAAACTGAATTTGAAACAATTTCGCCATTAACTTTGGAATTACCTAAATTTATATGGATTTTCATATAAATTTTAAAAAATGCTAAAAGGTTTATGCGATAATTGTCTGAAATTCATAGAGTAAATACACTCTACATATCTGGAATACATTTCAGGTTAAATCGAATTTTATAATTTAAAAATCGACCTCGGTAAATGATTTAAAATCGAAAGTTTTCGAATCCCTAGGGATTCCATATCCCAATACTATATCTAGGCTCACGGCATTATATCCGTTTTTTATTTCCTTATTCCAGTTTGGTTCTCATTACAATATTATTAACTCATATTTTAGTATTATTATTTGATTTTAAGAAAAGAATTAAAATTATAAAAAAAAATTTTTGAATTTCATATTTGATATAATTTTAACTGAAGTCAATGTTAAGAGGTGTTTTCAATACTCACATTCAGATCTATATTAACACAGTTGCATGAATATTAATAATATTTTTTTTAGAAAATGTCTAAAAATTGGGATAATTTATAATAATGTAGTAATAAAATTAAAAAATTTTCAGGTATGTCCGGAATGTTCCGAAACATGGAACGGAACATATTTTTTGGTAGGAACGTGAACGCAAAAATGCCTCTGTTTTGGGTCTCGTATTTATATCCATACGACCCTTCCCCATCCTCATTTCTAATACTAATAAATACTAAAATGTTATATTCCTGTTTATTTTATTTATGCCCTGCAATACGAAGAATTTTCAGTTTTTAATTATTTATCTTTTTTGTTGAATATTTTTTTAAAAATTATTTTTTGTTCTGTCTGAATCCTAAAAAAATGGAAAAGGTAAAAACAAATAATACATAAATATTAAAATAAAAAAATTAAGCGGGTAAACTATAATAACCACAAAGTCTATACAGATATCGCTGTATAAAGAAAATATATAAACCTAACCTTGTAAAATATAATTTTTTATATTTTATTTATATTGCTTATAAATATAAATTGGAAGATGTAAAATTTTTTAAAGAGATATAATAAAAAAATAATTAACTATTGTTTAAAAATTTATATATACATGAATGTAAAAAATTAATTATATATATTTATTAAACAATTTTTATGATAATTATATATAGTATGAGAATAAAGTAACAAGAAAATTTCCGCAAGATGGAGCATTTTAAAAAATTTAATTTGTATATTTATTATATAAAAATAATAACGGTTTAATTTACAACAGAATATGAATATATAAATATAAAATGATATAAATATAAAATTCATTAAAAATTTTTTTTGGAAGAATGGATAAATTACAAAAAAATTATATATAATCCCATATAATTCATGGAAACATAAAAGTTTATAAAAAACATGAGGATATGTTTTATATAATGGAGAAAAAATTATTGGCCTAAATATATTATATTTTTATTTATAATTTCTAAATTTTAGCTTTCCTTTCTCTCAAAATGATGAAATAAGATGTTTTTATATCTACGAACTATAAATTTAATTAATTTGGAAATGACTAAGGGATCCTAATTCCTGATCTAGCATATGCTGTTTAAAAAATCCCTTTTAACTGCATGGGTTCAACTTACTTTTTATTATTACTTCGAAACCTAGATAACCTTAAAAAATTGTTAATCATCATCCTATTCTATATATTAATAAAGTGATCAGAAATATAAAAAAAAGTATTTATGTTAAAAAAAAAGATTAATTAAAATTATATTTTTACTCATGATTATAACATAAAAATCATCCAGATCTTTTTATTAATGCTTCAATTCATTCAAATTAATAATTAAAGAAAATTTATATATATGTTAGCGGCAATGTATTTTTTCCGTCAATGTGTTATTTTTTCAACTTAATATAATTTTTAGAGCGTGTTTTTTTTTGAATTTGTATATCTGATTTTACCGGAATGTGTTGCATAGTGTTTGGAATACCTACACTACGAATTCCAGATAGTTTTGCCATGAACTTTTGAACTACTTTATAATCGTCTTTCCATAGATATTTTATATAGAATATAAATGAATCAAAGGTTAACAGCAAAATTGTCCGGAATTCATAAGATAGGTATTAAAAGCATGCTGGTATATATTTCCAGTAAAATCAGATTTTTTAAATTTAAAAAACAGGTTCAAAAAATGATTTAAAGTTAAAAAAAAAACATTGCCAGAAAAAACATATTAACGCGAACCAGGGATTCGAACCTAGCCCGAATCCGTAGAAGAAAACCTGGGCTTTTGAAAAATAAATCTGAACCAGAATCAAACCTGAACTATGTTTATAAAATTTTCAAAACCCCGAACTGAACCCGGGAATATAATTTGAACCCGGGTTCAATCGGATTCAGTGTTTTGTTTGAAATCATACATCAAGATATTTGTATAAATGAAAATATTAATAATTTAATTGAGATTTCATTTTAAATTCCCAATAAAGTCAAGTGTTAATAAATTTAAATAATTCATTTAGGCCATTTTATAATTTATTTTCATAGATTCCTATTGGAGTGTTAATAAATTTTAAACAATTAAATTCATTTACGCCATTTATTTTTAATTTTTAACTTATTCTCAAAGATTATTAATTAGAGGATGAAAGTGAACAAGTCAAAGTAAAAATTATTATATTGGTTATTGTTAATTTAAAGAATTCTCAAAATCTAACTTAAAAATTATTAAACGATGATGCACGGCAGTTTTTGTAAACTTTTGTATTTTTAACGATATTTTGCATATAAATAAAATAAAAAATTTATTTTTTATACCAAATTTATGTCTAGTTTTTTATATGATTTAAATATAGGATTTTTTTTATCAATTCAAAAGTTCTTAAATCCGAGCTGAACCCGGAATTAAACCCGGGTTTAAAAAATATTTCCCTGAGCTGAATCCACCTATTTTGTTACCTTAAGCCGAACTCGGAAAAAAATTTTGCCGGGTTCGCATCCCTGCCCCTAACATTTTTAATTTTCTATATTATTTATTAAGGAATTTTTAAAAAATGATTAATTATTTTTATATTATATCTTTTTGAAAAATTCTTGCAATTTATATTTATATGCGATTTAAATAAAAAATTTCATAAATACATGGTTAAAATCATTATAAACGTAGACTTATTAAAATGAAGGTTGTATCTTTGCAAATGGCTGCCAAATATAACATTATAAAATTGGTTGAGCAGTCTATGGTCAAAACATAAGTATTTTTTCATCACTTTGAGACCCCCTATATATAGGAGATATTCTAGAGAAACACCCATCGGAAGAAAGGGAAAATCTTCCCCAATCTATTCGTACTATTTGCAAGTTTTGCCTATCAAAATTGAGGTATGTGACAACAATATGTGGTCAATGCAAAAAAACATCTTAGGATACAGCAAGCATCATGCTGCCATGAATGTGATTTTTATAATTAAATTTTAACATTTTATGAATATTTTACAATAGAAATTTTTCCTAAAGCTCAAATGGTTCTAAAGTTATTTAAAATCTTATATCGTAATTTTTAAGATAGAGTAGTATTAAAGGACTCGCTCATAAAATTAGTAGTGCAGGGTTAAAATATACCTTGTAACATTAGTCAAAATGTTATTATTTAAGGGTATACCAATGGCAAAAAAAATTTACTTATCAAATATTATCCAAAATCAAAAGATATAATAAATAATTCGATTTTATTTATTAAAATAATAAATTATAAAGTATATTAAATATTAAAGTTCATTTTTTCAATATTGGATATGTCATAAGTTGTTTTATACTCTTTAACCCTCTTTTTGTTTATTTTTTTCTTGTCCTTATCTTTGATACATATGCTTATGATGTGCCCACGCAGTATTTAACAACATTATAGGACATGCTTATCACGTAAAATTTAAAAATAAATATTGAAAATATATGTAGACATAAAAGATATAGTGAAAAATATATTCTTACCATCCATTTTGATTTTAGAAAATATATTTACTATCCATTCACAAAATTTATAAAAAAATATGAAAAAGAAAATGAGGAAAATATTTTTTAAATAATAATAATAATAATTTAATTTAAAATAATAAACATGAATGTAATTTAGTTACTAATTAATTATTATTCGCCTATCTCTTTCACATTTCAATACATTCGCATCTTGGATATATTTCCTCAGTTTTAATAATTAGTGCTTCATTTAATTTTTCCTTCTTCGTTTGCGCTATACATTGATATCCAAACTTAACCTGAACCGAACCGTTAAACCGTTTTTTATTGAACCTGAGCCTGTGTAAAATGCCTGTGAACCTGTTTGAGCCTCATTGTCTATAAAATAATGTGAAAGTTATTACTAATATAATGATAAAATTCTAACTTATATCGATATTGTTTTGAAGATTATTTGGTAACAAACAAAATCTATTACAAAAATCGGAAAATGTTAAAAATATTTTAATTAATTTTTCTAAAGAACCTAGGTTTAATAAGGATATGAATATTTTAAACTACTGGAGAAATCAGAGCAATTGATACTTGAATTATGTAAATTTTCTTATAGCAAGTGTGGAAAGATGTTCCTTAACAAATAAATTAATACTATCTCCTTATAGATGTAATTTGAGTGAGATGTATCTTAAAAATTTAATAATGCTGCTGAATAAAAAAAATTTGAGAAATAAATATTGTTATATATTAAAATTAATATATATTTATAAAATAAATATTATTTTATAATTTGTAGTTAATAAAAATCCGCGTCTCATAATTGTATTTTTTATTTTAATAATGAAATAAACCCTATACATAATTTGAATGTAGGTTTGTATACAAAAGTATTCAAACTAGTTTTTAGAGGTTCGAACCGAACTGTTATTTTTATTTTTTATGAAACGAACCTGAACCTTGAACCGTTATTTTTATTCGAACCTAAACTAGAACCGAATATTGAATTTGGATCCCTGCATCATAAGCATTATACAGATGGGTCCATTTTTAGTTGAAATACCACATTTCACGCCATTAATCCGCGTCATGAGTTGTTAATTTGGCCAAAATCTGATAAGTAAAAGGTTAAAATGTTATAAAATAAAAACAGAAATACATATGAATACGGTTGTTTTAGTTATAATAGCAAAAATAAAGATATAATATGATGATGGAAGAAATAGTTTCAAAGATAAATGACATAAAGACAAAAATTTGAATTTGAGCAACCCGGGCTTATCCTATATCTTATTTTTACGGTTTGGCTTGAAGTTTACGTCTTTTCTTCTTCTATGAAACAACCATGATTTAAAAAAATTAGCTTTTACACCCAGGTTTTATTATATCACCTGCCATATAACTCTTCTAGTGATCTGCATCGGGCCTAATTTTTCATGCCCGGCCCGGCCCGAAATTTTTTTAAAAAGATTTGCTGGCCCAGCTCGAATCCGAAATTTTTTTTAAAAAAATTTAGCAGCCGGCCAGGCCCGAATTTATTTAAATATAGAAATTAATTTTTATAATTACTCAAAATAAAAGACATATGTTATATGGCGTTTAGTTTCAATAAATAAAATCAAAAATTTTTATTTTACATAAAAAATTCAATATAAAATTGATAAATTTAGATATATTTTAAAAAATTTCCAAGGTCCAACCAGACCCGGGCCGAATTTTTTTAATATTAGGCCCGGCCCGGCCCGAAGCTAATTATTTTAAATAAAATTAGGCCAGAGCCCGAACTCGGGCCGGGCCTAACTTTGCAGATCTCTAACTCTTACTGCCTTAGAACAATTAAATGGATCTAATTATTTTATGCCGGACAAGTTTGATCTTTAGAACAGATTAGTTATTACTTTTGTAAAATTAAAAAAAAACATTTTCTGAACGCTAACAATATTATTAAAATTATTAAAAAAGGATTTTTTTTTAAATATATCTTTTGAACAGATATGAGAAATTCTTATCAAAATGACTTCGCGCGGATAAATACAAAGTCTCGCAAATAGACTCATTATAGGTTCCATGTAGAGCTCCACTTTTAAAAATTATTCCGTAAAAAAAATAAGCAAACTTTTTCACACATATACGAGATACATTACAATTTATATATTATTATAATCAAAAATTAAAAGTTATTAATTTTAACAATCATTTATAATCTATTTGCAAGTGTTTTTTAAGAATAATTAGAATAAGCTGATAAACATTTAATATATAATATCTAATAAAAACTTGATTGAAGGGGGAAATGAGATGAAATTGGTATATATGATCATGAATTGAACTCTGTGAGTGTTTTAGAAAATTTTAATTAAAGATGTGTTTCTATTTCTAAACATTTAAAATCTATCTATATCTAGTTTTCTATTTAATGCATACACGATTGCCTATTATCATTTGGTACCTTCTAAATGGTTTAAAACATCCTAATTCACTAAATTTAGCTACGAAATGCTGCAAAATTAACTCCACAATAACCAATTGCATATGCAAATTTGGCTACGAGGAATACAACCTCATGGATTATTTCGAATGCAAAATTACAAAAACTTTGACGTTCCCTAAAACTGCGAAAAATTTAAATAAGTATCCAAATATTTATGTTTTAGCAATTGTCAATACTACAAATTTAGGCTCTTTGAATAATAAAATATTAATTTCGGCTGGCGAAAATGTTTTGGAACTCTATTTGAATCATACGGGAATAACTTTTTTGGAAGAAGCGGCATTTATAAATTATAAAAATATTACTACATTGGATTTGAGTCACAACAATATGTCCACCCTATCCGAGAAGGCATTTAAAGGTCTATCCACTTTGTACTACTTAAATCTCAAAAATATCAATATGAAAAGCATTGAGCATCTAGTACGCTTGGTATCCTACCTCAATTTTCAAGCGGATAGAACCATCAAAGTTTATACGAATTTAAATCCATTTGAGTGCGATTGTTTGGGGTTGCAAGCGATATGCATGTATACGGAAACTATGAAGACTATCAAACGGTATCGTAACTTATCTGAAGATATGATCAATGACTTTTACACAAGTCTGATATCGTCTAATTGCATTATGCCTAAAAATACTCTTTGTATGTCTCTGTATCACTGGTTGAAAGGGGAAAAAATTAATGATGGGCCATGTTCTAATAATATGAAAAATTTTACCATGAATTTGACTCAATGTATTATAATGGTAGACACTGCAACGATTAAATTAACCGATTCTAGAGGAATATTGTTGGCCGATTGCGTGCAGGAGAAGAAATTGAATATTAAAGATAATTTATCTCTTATACAAATAACAGATACTTTTGAAAAAAATTCTTTATTTATGAGTTTGATGAGCTTGCAGAATAATATGTGCGAAAATGAGGATATCCTAAAAGCAAAGAATATTTTTACTAAGGCAGACTATTTATCAATAATCGAAAACCTTACCAGTCCCATTTACCTTAAGATGAAAACCATCTCACATACTGCCAGAATGACATCAATAAAATACAATCCAACTGAAGATTACACAAAAGCTACTATATCTTCACCATTGAGCTCATTTATCAATAGATTAAAGGTCACAAATATGTATGATTCAAATATTTCGAAAACTAATCGCAGTGTAACGTTTGATAGTGAAACAGAAAAAATGGCTCGTAGTCAAAAAGTGGAGGAATATAGGCTTTTGGGGCCTAAGGGAATAATAATTCCCTTATCATCTTTTATCCTTGGATTAATTTTACCGTTATCGTGCTTTTATCTATACGTTTGGGTACATGATTATAATAAGGTTAGGCGTCCATCTCACTCCCAGTCCCACTATTAATTCCTACCATAGAAAATAAAAAATATATTATTTTTTATTAATTAGGCGATATTAAATTTTGTTGCGAATATTTTAATGTTTTAATCATGATTGACTAATATTCTTGGTCATTTCTGAAAATAATATATTTAAAGGATTCATATAAAACATAATAAAAATTTTGGGACACTCATCTCAATTTTAAAAAAACATTATTACTTAAAATCCCTCGATATTTTTGTCTGGATCTTTAAATAACTTATTAAATTATTATGTAAAAATATATGTATATAAAATCATTTTTGGTTTCACTCAATAGTCAGTGAGTCAACTGTTATTTGGTGCTTGGGATTACCACAGACCCCACCTAAACATCCATATGACTATTTTTAAAAAATCTTTTGTTTTATATCATTTTATCACTAAAAATTATTATATTGCAAGAATATTTAAACTTTACATTCTTATATAATCAATTTCATTTATAAATGTTGTTTTATATTTATGGTATATGATATTATCATTTTTTATGATACCTCATTTTTTTATGTTTATCTCATTTTAAAATAATATTTTCATTTTTTTTATATCCTCATTTTCTTAGAATTTAATTAAGTAATTTTTTTTAAAATTAAGAGCAAAAAATGGTAAAATTTAAAAAAATAATTCAGATTCCAACTATTTTTAAAAATAGATTAGATGGATTTTCATTGTGTTGTAACTATAGCCCGGCACTTGCTTTTTTTAAAAAAAATTTTCCTAATTAGATATTTAGGTTATCAAATAAATCTAATTATAAAAAGTCTTTTATTAACACTCAACAAAATCAGATGAAATATAGATTTCTGTTTTTTGGCTTAGGGGAGTGGGTTAGAGAGCATGAGGCTCTCATATTCAAAATATACTAAAGCAAAATAAATTTTAATATAATGTACCTAACAACTATCAATTATCTTCATAATAATAATAATAATAGTATACATAATTCAATCATTTTTATTTAATTTTATTTTTTGGTTTTATATTTTATTGTGTTTATAAATGACTGGGCTCGAGAAAGATAGAATATTGAAGAAAGAATATTTCGAAACGTATTGACAGAGAATTATGGAAAATTAGGACGATTAGACCTTTATTAATTAAATACAAAACTGCAATCCCACCCTCAGCTCTGGTGTAACATGTTTTTAGTGTAGCACGGTGTGAGTTACAAATTTACTTTTATTTTGATGAGAGGTGAATCCAAAATCTTTCATTATTTTTATAAATAATATTAATTAAGCATATATTTAATACCTTAATATAAACAAATAATTGAAACATATTTATAAATATTATTTTTAATGATTTTATAATATCTTATAAAAATAATATATTTACAAATGTGTTTGAATTATTTGTTTATATTATAGGTACTAAATATATATTTCATTAACATATTTTATAAATTTTTCATAATATCCAAAAAAATGTTTTATTTATATGCACAACCTGATATGAAAAAATCCAATATTTCAATTTATTTTCCATCGTATGTGTAACTTATACTTTAAGAGTTCTAAATAACATATAAGTTTTCAACACACATTTGTAGCCAGAAAAGGAAAATAAGATAATTAAATTTTATATAAGAAATCATATTAAAACCCAAATAGCTGTATACTTAAATTTATTTTGAATTCATAAAAATATATAGAACCTTTATAAAAGAATATTAGTGGATATTTTTATGGTATTTCATTTCCTATATTATATATTTACATCATTCTTGCTTTATACGGGCTTTTAATTTTCACAAAATATGCCAAATTTGACAAAAAAAATATTGCAAGACTTTTTTTTATACGGGAGATATTTTTACATACTATATTTAATTACAAAATAAAAATATTATATTCAACGGCTAAGCTGGGTTGTTTGTATTGTGCCTTTATTTATATCAGAGAACTGAGACCCGGCCCTAAGCCTGGCCTCATATTTTAATTTTTTAAAATATACCCGACCGGGCCGGGCCTAAAAATTTTTTTTAGAAAAATACCCGGGTCGGATCCTATATTTTAAAACAAAATATTTTAGATCGTCATTATTATCTATATAAATTAAAAATAAATATTTTTAAAAAAATCCGGGTCGGGCAATGCAAATGGTACCTCTACAAATCTCTGATTTATATTATATTAAATTAAATATTAAATCCATTTTTAAAAGTATTTTTTTAGATATGAATAAACGCGAAAACGTTAATTAATCTGAACGTGTTACTTTTTTTGCAAATAAATTTTGAATGCTGACGTATTCAATTTTCGTCAATGAACCACGAACGCATATTAAATTGTTTTTGGTAACAGATTAAATCATGGGGAAATTTTCATAAATTATTTTTTTTTATTTATTTATTTTTTATTTATTTATTTTTTATTTATTTTTTTATAAATTTTTTATTTATTTTTTTTAGATTGTCTGGATTAGTGATGTTAAAAGTTACTTTTAAAACATAACTAGTTACAGTTACTAGTTACATTGTCAAAAACATAACTAGTTACAGTTACTAGTTACATTTTTACAAAAGTAACTAGTTATTAGTTACAGTTATTTTCAAAAGTAATTAGTTACTTACTTTATACATCATTCATATGCGCATTATTTATTTATTGAATGCATTTATTTAATATAAAAAAAAATTAGGATAAACAAAGTATAATCAGTTATTTAAAATAATATACAATTTATTTATATAAAAAAATATCGCAAAATTGAATATTTAATATATAAATATATATTTGCATTGAAAAAAAAACATTTATTTTTCATAAAAATTAGAATCTAATAAATGTTTATTTGCTTTTAACAACAAATTAATTTCAAAGTTATTATCTAGGAGACGTGCTAGTTTATCTCCAAAAATGAGCTTACCTAGACTGAACAAGCGCTCTACGGGAGTACTTGATGTTAGAACAACATTATATTTAATAAAGAGTAATTTTAACTTTGGAAAATCGTTATATAAAGAAAAAGTGTTGTTATTAGATTTGATAAAGTTTTCTATAAGTTCATTATCCAGAATATTTTGGCGCTTTAGGTCAAAAAATCCAACTACATCAAGTGATGTTGGTTTTAAGCATGATTCATTTGTCTGGGATTCACTTTATGGTATTAAGGTAAATTTGAACGGGAAATTATAACAATCAGACATTTTCACAAAATTTTAAATTAATAAATTTAATTTAAAAAATAAATTTAATTTAAAATTAATTTATTACAACATTATAAAAATAAAATTAATTATTTGAATATATCTTTAAAAGTAACTAGTTACTTTTGGCAGTTACATTTCAAAAATTATAACTAGTTACAGTTATTTTTTAGCCAAAATGTAACTAGTTACAGGTTACAAGTAACTAGTTACCTTAACATCACTAGTCTGGATTTTGGTAGAAATTTTTGAATGTTACCTTTTTCTTTCAATTGGCGTATTTTTAGATTTTTTTTGATAAATAAATATCGTGTGGATTTTGAAGGAAATTTTTTGATACAATATCAAAGTTTTAAATTTAACACTTTACCTCTTTATGGATAACATAGAACTATTTTTGTTTTTCCTTAAAAATATATATATCTATATTATCATTGTATATATGTTATTTTTATTCAAATAAATTGATTAATTATTTAGTATACCTATTTTTATTAAATTCTTAAATATACTTTTTTTCTAAATTCTTAAATATACTCTTTTTTTCTAAATTCTTAAATATACTCTTTTTTTCTAAATTCTTAAATATACTCTTTTTTTCTAAATTCTTAAATATACTCTTTTTTCTAAATTCTTAAATATACTCTTTTTTTCTAAATTTTTAAATATACTCTTTTTTTCTAAATTCTTAAATATACTCTTTTTTTCTAAATTCTTAAATATACTTAAGATTTTTTTTAAATTTAAAAAAAATAATAAAAAAATATTTTAAAAAAATAAATAAAAAAAAAATATTAAAAAAATAAAAGAAAAATAATATATGAAAATATCCCTATGAAAATTTCCCCTATGAAAATTTCCCCTATGAAAATTTCCCCTATGAAAATTTCCCTATAAAAATTTCCCTATGAAAATTTCCCCATGATTTAATCTGTTACCTAATAGCATATAAGAGAGAGAGATTATATTACAAAATTTAATATAGAAGGTAGCTGAGTGCAAGATCTTTTACCTTTAAAACGTTAAGTCATAGGTTAGAATCCCGTGATGTATAAAAAATTTTCTTAAAATTTAACATTAGAGATATATAGTCCCCATCGATTTATTTAACATTAAGTGGATAGGAAAGTTGATAGAAAAAAAAATTAATATTAAGATTATACGAAAACGTTCATTTCTTGATTACGGTGATTATATATAGATTATTTCAAATAGTCTATATTTTGATGATTCAGAATATGTTTTATTTCTCCAGATTAGTTTAATATTATTAAATTTATTTAAGTTTAAACAAAATATGGATCAACCTGCCCCGGCTTCTACTATCTGTTTCTATTTTAATTCTACTTTAATAACTTTGGTGACCAGTGACAGACAAGATAGTTTGAGGTTAATATCCCCCCTCTCCATAACCCCTGAATTTTATTATTTTTCATTAAAAAAACAATTAATTATAAATTTAATAAAAAGTAGATATTAATAAATTTAATAATATAATTTATATTGTTAAAAAAATTAGATATTAATAAATTTAATAATATAATTTATATTGTTAAATATCTATTAAATAAACTGAAAAAAACAAGCAACATCATAAAGATAGAATCATATTCAAAAATATTTCGAATCATGGAAAAACTTTAATGTATTTAGAGGTAATTGATTTTTGAAAGACGTGATATCATAGTTTGTATTTAGGAATAAAAGTATTAATTAGGCACTAAATATTAGCGTACGCTAGATACCTAGTTTTTTTTATATTTCCCATTTTAGCATAATGCCAATTTTCTATCTTTCTACCGTCTATTAAACGCATTAAATTAATTTACGATTGAGCACTAAAAATTGGTAAAATTTTAGAATAATGCTTTCACCTATAATCGTAGGATTGGCCAAAATTTTATTATTAATAATTTTTTCATTTAAGCTGGCTATACTGGTTAAAGTCAGACACAATAAGGCACAAAATATCGGTATATTTAGAATTGGTACTTCCAATTGTTCATCCAACATTAACGGAAATTATATAAGATAACCACGAAAAAAAAATATATAATAATTTTACAGGAGGGACATGCTGGAAAGCCTGTCAAAACGGGAAAAAATTCAAGACCCCCCCCCCCCCCCTCCCATGAATAGATGCTGGCTACGGCAGTGTTGACGACAAATCATTCAAGGCCAATATTTATTTTTTTTGTCTTTTTATTCTTTTAACATTTCAGTAACTTATTTTTATAGTGCGATGTCAGTGGCATAGGCATAGGAGGGAGTTTAGGGGTTCAACCCTCCCCCCCCCCTCCCCATTGAAAACTATGGTATTTTTTAATTTTTTTAATTTAATTATCTAAATTGATAATATATATGCTTAAAATTTAAAAAATAACACTATTTATGTTTTTAATTTATAAATAATAATTTTGATCTACAGTATTTGATTATTTATAAATTTTTAATAAATTTTAGATTATATTACAACTAGTTTGTCATATTCCTTTATCTACTTTGTCAATTTCATGATAAAGAAACAACCAATAATTTATTCCTATTCCAACAAATGTTAAGCACAGATATGCCAGAAGTCCATTAGACTACCTTTTTATGCCGCTATTATATAAAAGTATCAAAGCTACAACCATATCAAGTCTAATTTTAAAAGAGAATAGGATTTTAATGACAATAATAGTAAATTTGATTAATTTTTTTAAAATTGCTTTTGTGCTTCTAGAATCTTTGTTCTGTTTTATTTAATGAGATTTGAATTACTTCCATTTTTTTTATTAAACAAAGGAAAAGAATAAATAACATCTACAAAGATCATAGTATCATAAGATTCAAAAATATCTTGAATCTGGGGAAAATAAACCTTAATGTATTCAGACCAAATTGATTTTTGATAATTTCTCTTATAACTGATTTTTATTTATTGGCTGAAAAAAACGATCTGAACTAGTTAAGTACCAATTATGCATTACATATGTTCTTTGTTTCTATAATTTTCCTTCTAGGATGACGCCAATTTTGGCGATTATTTTTATTTTGCCAAAAATGTATTTCTTTAAACTATCTACCAAGGTTGAAGCAATAAATTAATATAAAATACCCACTAATTATTGACATAAATTTCCGAGATAATGTTTCCAGATGTTTGGCAAACTTTACGATTATAATATCAGGTTTTTGGTTCATAATTCGGTTATTTTTTAATTACTGGCTAATTTATTAAAGAATTAATAAGACAGTAAATATTAACGCAAACCAGATAGTTAGAATTTTTAATCCTGGCCATGATATTTATTTTGACTATTTTTTATTTTTTAGAAATAATTTTTTTCCTCTTTAAACCAACCAGCAAAGAGAATACAATAAAATATATTAATAAAGCCCTATTTATGGTTTAGTATAATCATAATTAGTGTTTCCAAAAGCTTAACTCACTTCACGCTTTGAGCGTGACGTTTTTGTTTATAATCAGTTTTCGTGGTTCTCATATTTGAATGAGGAATTGAAAGTACTAGTCAGACATTAAATATTAGCTATATGTAGTTTTTTATATTTTCTTTTAGCACAATATCTGTTTTGGCATACTGACTATCAAACTGAGTAAATGAATATAAAATTATGATCTAAATATTGATAAATTTAATTTATTGAATATATGCTTTACGTCACTTTTTAATCTTGAGGTTGGCCAAAATCTTGTTACTAATAATTATTTCCTTTATAATGGCTACAATAGGTTACAATAATAAATCACCAAACATTGCCATATATTAGAATTAGGGCGTGTTCAGTCAACTTTAAGGGAGATTATATAAAAACCACCAAAAAATCAATAATATATAAGAATCATTTATAGTAGGGACCCGATCGAAGTCCTGGAAAAGCGGGGTCTGGGGGCGAAGTTCCTAAATTAATTTTAACCCCTCCTTTCCCTCATTGGGAAATTCTGGCTACGCCTAGGGGCAATGCTGTATAATCTCAAGTTACTCTTCCTTGTTTAGTGTAGAGGGGGGGGGGGGGTTATAAAAAATTGTGAATAATACAATTCAGATTAAAATGTATAGGAATGGGAAGATCATTATTATCATCAAAAAACTATATCCCTAGATTGCCTTATATGTGTTCTTATCTATTCTCGAAGTTAGATTTACTCCTAGTCTATATCCAATATCTATAAGTTTATTATCATCCAGAATGCTTTCAATTATAAAATTGAAGTCTATAAAAATCATTGAAATTGGAACGGCTCTGACGATTTTTCATAAATTAGAAATATCGGTAATCTGTAAAAAAAAAAGTTTTGTTTAGTTTATATCTATTGAGAGCGCCCCTCCCCCCTTCCACGTGTAATTGAACACATGGTAGAGAATATGTATAAAAGTATATCTTTTGACCAAATTTAAGACATTTTAGCTCTAAAGAATAAGATAAATATCGGTGTTTCTTTTTTTTAAAAAAACTCGCTTGCAATATAGCGCAGGTCACCCTATCAAAATAGCAACACATTACAGGTCAATAGTCTGGCCAAACAGACTAGGATTTACAGATTTAATGCAGAGATTTACTTTAAAAATTATTTAAAAAACTTAAAAGGCAGTTTCTTTCTGTCTTATGAGATCTATTATATTAATTATAATTAAATAAGATATTAATTTTAACAATCATTATAATAAATTCAAGTGTTTTTTTAGAATAATTAGAATCAGCTGATAAAACCTAAAATACAATTTCCAATAAAAACTTGATTGAAGGAGAGGGATGATAAATTAGCATATGCGATCATAAATATAAAACCAGCCGGGTTTTTAGAAAATTCTATTAAATGAAACGTTTCTATGTGTAATCAATTAAAACCAACCCATCGAATTTTCAATTTAATGTATATACGATTGCCATTTATAATTTGCTGCTTTCTAAATTGCTTGAAACATCCTAATTCACTAAATCTAGCCACGAAATGCTGTAAAATAAACTCCACGATAACCAATTGCATATGCAAATTTGGGTTCGAGGAATACAAGCGCATGCAGTATTTCGAATGTCAAATTACAAACACCCTGACGTTCCCAACAACTGCTACGAATTTAAAAAAATATCCATATATTTATGTTTTGGCCATTGTCAATACTACAAATTTAGGCCTTTTGAGTAATAAAATATTAATTTCTGCTGGCGAAAATGTTTTAGAACTGTATTTAAATCATACAGGAATAACATCTTTGGCTGAAGCGACATTTCAGAATTATGAAAATCTAACAACATTGGATTTGAGTTACAACAATATACCTATTTTATTCGAAAAGGCATTTAAAGGTCTATCCTCTTTAACATTTTTAAATCTCAAGAATGTCAACATAAAAAGCATTGAACATCTAGTGCGTTTGATATCCTACCTTAATTTTCAAATTAATTCAACCATCAAAATTTATTCAGATTCGAATCCATTTGTGTGCAATTGTATGGGATTGCAATCGATATGCATGTATATTGAAACTATGAAGAATATCAAACGGTATCGTAACTCACCTGAAGATATAATCAATGACTTTTACACAAGTCTGATATCATCTAATTGCATTATGCCTGAAAATTCTCTTTGTATGTCTCTGTATCACTGGTTGAAAGGACAAAAAAGTAACAATCTATCATGTTCTAAAAATTTAAAAAATTTTACCATGAATTTGACCCAATGTATTATTACGTTAGACACTTCAAAGATTAAATTAAGCGATTCTAAAGGAATGTTGTTGGCCTATTGCGTGCAAGAGAAGAAATTAAATCTCAAAGATAATTTATCTCTTATACAAATAGCAGACACTTTTGAAAAAAAATCTTTATTCATGAATTCGATTGGTCGAGAGAATAATATGTGCACAAAAGAGAATATCCTAAAAGAAAAAACCATTAATACCAAGCCAGACTATTTATCCATCATCGAAAACTTTACCAGTCCTATTACCAAGATGAAAACCATTTTTACCAAACCAGACTATGTATCCATCATCGAAAACTCTACCACCCCCTTTGTTCGTAAAATGAAAACCATTCTACTTACCGCCAGATTAAACACCACTAACGGTAGCAATGTTTCAATGACGTCAATAAAATATATTCCGATTGAAAATTACACAAATAAGAGATTATCTTCACCACTGAGCTCATTTATCAATAGGTTAAATGTCACAAATAGGTTAAACCTAAAGGTCACAAATAGGTTAAACCTAAAGGTCACAAATAGGTATAATACAAATATTTCGAACACTTATAGCAGTGTAACGTTTGATAACGAAAAGGATACTTCCACACTTGAGGTTGAACATATGGCTGATAACCAAAAAGTAGTGGAAAAAAGACTTTTGGGGCCTAAGGGAATAATAATTCCCTTATCCTCTTTTATCCTGGGTTTAATTTTACCATTATCGTGCTTTTATCTATACGTTTGGGTCAATGATCATAATAAGGTCACGCATCCCACTCGCAATCCCACCCTTAATTCCTTACACAGAAAATCGAAAAAATATTAAATAGGAAAAATAGATTTTATCGCTAATATTTTAATGTTTTAATCGTGATTGACTGCTATATTTTTGAAACATTTCTTGACTAAGTAAATAATACATTTGTCTCAATATGATATAAATGAAATAGAATGGATTCATACGATGTAATTTAACAAAACGTCTAAGATATTTATTACTTGTAAAGGGCACTTGTGGAGACCATGATTTTTGATTAAATTAAACTAATCCCGGAATTATCAAGGTGTTGCGTTTATATATTTTTTAGAAACCTTCAAAAAATTACTGTAGATAGAAATTCGAAAATTTCTCTTTCCCAATCTCACAGGATTTTCTTCATAAGTTTTTTTTTAAGATGTTGTGATTATATTTTTTTTTAGGAATCTTTTTTCTTGCGTTTGAGATTTTTGTAGTTTGTATCGTTTATAATATTATTTTTAGTTTCCATGTCATTCACTGGATACTAGAAGTGAGAGCGGTTCATGAAAATTTCCGCGACACGGTGGGTCACGTGAGTGTAAATGAATTTTCAATTTCGAGCCATAATTGGGCGTGAATAGAAATATTTAGCGAATCAAAAAATGGCAAAAATGATCCAATACGCGTATTTTTGTTCGCACAATTTATTTTCACGTGAAATGCTGTAAACTTTATTTTTCGCTTGTTTTTAATTTAATTTTTTAATATCTAAGCATTTTATTACGCTGTCAAAAACATCTAAAAATTTTATCCTAAAAACAGTAAATAAGCCCCCTTTTTAAATTGAAAAATAAATATGTGGTCAATATAGCTTTAAAGTTTTAAACTTGGGTTTTGACGTAACCTTATGAATAAATATTCTTAAGTATTTTAAACTTTTCTATTATATTCTTTTAACTTGGAACATAATTTTTATCGTGCAAATGCGTTCTCATATATTTTTTGGAATATCCCAACTTACCATCTACATCATATAGAAAATAGAATTAATGTGTATATTTTATTTATAGTAAATATATTTGTATACAGAATTTGTAATCTGAACGAAAAGGGGTTCTGGTTTATAATATTTTTAAAAAAGTCGTTCTGGTTCCGGTTCCTAAAATTTTTAAAGAGTAGGTTCTATTTTCGGTTCCTAAATTTGATGCAATTCCAAGGGTTCCCGTTTCTGGTTCCAAATTCTGATTATATATTGGAATAAAATATATGAATTTTATTGTTAATGATGATGTTATATTGAATAATTTATTATTTAATTCAGTGTTTAGGCCTGCCATACGTCCCGCTAAATGAATTTATATTCCGAGGAAAAAAAACAAAACTAAATATTTCGAGAATGTCCTGCTAAATGTCCTAAAATCCCCCAAAACACTAAAAATCATAAAATTTTATAAGATGCCATTCAGGCAACTAAGTATGTTGCCTGTGAGAGATTACAAGATGACTGATACTATAAAATAATCTATATTAAATTACAAGAGGAACAGGAAATAAGGGAATTATCATAGACGAGTCGAATAGAAAATCTGGTGATTCACCCACACCTTTTACGACAAATGGGAAGATTAGATCATTTGAAAGTTATTATTTATGGATTTCATATTCGCTGAAAATCGATCCATAAAATGCAGAATAGGCAAATATTTTTTTTAAAAAAACCAAAGCTGTAGAAAAAATTGATATACTCTTGCCGAAAATTTTTTTTAAAGAAATTTGGACAAAAAATTCTTTTAAATATAATTCGGGACTGGCACATTTTTTTCGGTGCAAATAATACTTTTGCAGGTCTCTGATCTCCATATTCAATTATGAGATAAAAATTTGTCTAATCTGCAAATAAGGCCCCCCGTTAGCATGCCGGTCAAAGTCCTCCTTCTTCTCTCACTCGGTCGAAGGCTCCCCATTCCCTTCTCATTTCTTGGAATAGGTCATTTCTTCCCCGGCAACAAAAAATCCCCGGCGAAACGTTAGTTTTAAATAATTTCGGACATTACGAAGCAAATGAATGTTAAATAATCCATTTTATTTATTAATATAATTTAAATTTATTTAGTCCTGGTCAGGGTTTTGGATAAAAAACATTAGGCCTCCTGTAGGATTAGTAAAATTTTTAGGTTTTAAAAATAATACTATTTTTCGGTCTGCTGGATTCTTTAATAAAATCTTCAATTTCCTTATCATTGAAAACTAAAATTTTTATTAATAGTATAGTGATACCTAAATTATTAATAGCTTAGTTTATATTCTAAAAAGGTTCGACTTTTAGTATTTCTTTTTACAGTGATCTCTGTTTAGAATTTGAGGTTTCGGTTTTTATAGTTTTCCCCGCTTTTTTTGTTTGTTTTGATATTTATATAATTTGGGGTTGTATCGTTTCCTCTTTTTTAGAATTCAGAAGAAAAATAATAATTCAAAAAAATATAATCATCAAAATAAGTAAAAAAATAATAAAAATCAAAACTAAAAAAATAAAAACTGAAAAGTCACTTTTCTTTTTTTCGCGTCTTCATATTTGTAAAAAAATAAATACGTAACAATAATTAAAATATACTAAATAAATAATCATAAAAATAAAATATTAATCATAACAAATAAAGATTTTGAACAAAAAAATCATCATGATGAATAGACAATTTCCTTACTTTGTTAGCACATAGAATAATAAATATTTTATAAGTTCAGGACATTTTTTTAAAAATATTCTAAAATCGTCTCTTGAATTTACTCATGTGTATAGAATTTAATTTTATTCAGAAACTAATCAGGGCATAGAATATATATATAATTGTATATATATATATACTTAACAATCTGATATTTAATACAGAAATTAATTTAAATATTATATTATAATAATAATTATAAATATTTTGCAGATTAGAAGTTATAAATTTATTCGATAGTAAAAAAGAAATAGTAAAGTCTTCATCTTCAATTTAAGGTATAATTTTTCTGTTTCCCTCCAATAATCCTAATAGTAGACGCTGATATGTCCCGGAAGATTCTTTCTGTTAGAAATAAATTTTTTAAATATATTAAACGAAAAATTGAACCAAAGAAATTTTCCATTCAATAAAAAAGTTAAAAGAAAAATCATTATAAAAGAAATTTATCCCCGAGTTAATGACTTAAAAGTGAGAGATTCTAAATTAATTCCATATTCCAATATGGCATAATGCAATTCCACCAAATTTTTCATCGTTTTATAAAGTATTAACTTTTTTTAAATTTTTTTCCTATTCTGTTTCTTAACTGTTCAAAAAAACCTGCTTCTGGTCGATTTTTAAAAAGGCCTGATTAAAATTTTGACCAAAATAATATTATATAAGCTTCGAAATTTTGCAAATAGAGGTTCAAACCTTTCTACCATAAAAATCTTCAGGCTTACATAAATATTATTTTGGCGAAAATCTTAATCGGGACTTTTTATCGAGTTTTTAACACTAGTTCAACTGTATATTTATCAAAGACGATATAATTATAAACTATTGCCTTGAGTTTAAATCTTATTTAGGTTAAATAATATTTTAACAGACAGGGCCTATAAGACGATGTTTTTTTAAAAAAGTTGATACTTGTTCAAAATATTGTCTTTTTATAGTTAAAAATTTTTATAGAATACTATAATGAAATATAAAATATTTCTTACATTTTTTAATTGACAAACCTTCAGTAAAAGAAATTAATAAACAAACATTATTCAGCAGATTTTGAAAAATTTTCCCTTTTTTAAATATCAACTTGCTATAAATGGAAACTTTATAATAGCGGTTGTTTGGAAACTTCTATCAATAGAGACATTCATTCTTTCCTATGAGTTTTAAAAATATTCTTCAAAATATTTTAGAGCAAAAATCTTTTAAATTTGTTATTTCCTCTTAAAATTTTTTTAATGAATAAAAATTACAAAAGATTTACTTATAAAAGATTTTTTTACAAAAAGTAGTTGAAATTTATATATAAAATTTGATCAAAATCTTACTTCTTTGAAAGAAGTAAGATCTATAAAAAAATGTATTGCTCAAATTTTTTTGATATTTAGATTTTCTTTAGCTACATAATAAATTTTTTAAAAATCATAATAATTTTATTCAAAAAGCAATTTCTTTTATTCAGCTTATTTAGGTGTGAAAAAGCCACGATGTTCTTGAAAAAACACCATGTGACTTAAACTCCTTTTATTGTATTAAATATCCGTATATTTATTAGGGAGAAAAACATTTTCAAATAATACTTTCAATCTCGTTGGTAAATCTTGTGATGTCAGGGTCTTAAATTCATTCTTAATATCTTCCAAATCTATCTCACTTCGAGCGATCAATGTTCTAAACATTTTTTTGTCGCTGGTGCCTCCGCCCTTTTGGTATATATTTGTACATATAGTTATTTATGCTAACATTTAAAATATATAATAATTTTTGAAACATAAATATTATTAAAATAAAATCAGAGATCTACAGAGTTTTACTGCCGGCTCTGATTTTTTTTTTAAAAATTGTCATTTTTACAGAAGGGAGAACCGGGCCCTAAATTGTTAAAATTTCTATTTTGAATAAATTTTGCTGTATTTTTTATTGTTTTAATTCAAATCAAAAGGGAAATTGCAAATATGAGCAGTAAATGGTATTAAACGCGGCATCATATGTAAAAAATTTTGCGTATGCCCCCCCCCCTCCAATTTTTTAAAAAAATTTTTAAGTTAGATTTTTTAGTTATTCTTATTGCAAAATTTTAAAACTGAATAAAATCAGGTACAAATAGATCAACATTTAGTGTTGTTAAAAAGCCCGATTCGGGTCGATTTAAAAAACGGCCCGATCTATATTATAATTAAAAAAATATTATGTAAGTCTGGAGATTTTGCTCATAGATGGCAGAAAGGTTTGGACATCTATTTGCAAAATGACGAGGCTTCCATGATATCATTCTGAAAAAGAAGATTTCCTTTTAAGCTATATAAATAAGAATAGGTTGAATAATTAATTGAAGCGGGTGCAGTTTTTTTTTACCATCCTTGTAATATCTATAACTTAAACAATAGTGAATCAATCTATACCAAAACGGATTTTCCCAACTATTATAATTGCAGAATAGATAAAAGAAGAGGATCTTAAGATTAATAGGTTTTACCAATTTTTTTGTATAAACTAATTAGGAAATTGAAAATAAAACGTAAATCAAGTTAGCCATTTTAATTTTCTAGACATACAAAATTAAAATTTTAATTGGCAACCAATATTAATGAAGAGGGATTCGTAATTGAAATCAAAATTGTTAAAAAATTATATATTAAAAGTTTAAAAAATTATAAATGTGTTACATTATATTTTGTCAACAAAAATGCATTTCCAAATTTTTTCCAATATTCTGTATCAGTTTAAATCATCCATAGAGTTTGAGTTAACTTTTTGACCGTTAAAAAGAATTATTAAATCAGATAAACGTTAGAGTAGTGATATAAGAAATGGTAACTTGGTTTTATTAGGAGATGGGAAAAACATAACCGAAATAATTTTGGAAATGTTTTCTAGGTATTTTAAAAATACATCTCAACCAAAATTATTTTGTTAATAATTTATTTTTGTTAGTTTTACACTGTTTAATAATCATAATATCAAATGTAATATAGTTATAATAAATATTTTCTAAATTACATATTTAATGATTGAATCCCTAACATATATTATACAAGCACAATTAAACTATATCAACATTATTATAAATATTTGTAAAATCATTAAATCAACTTATTTCTTTCTAGCTTTAAGTCAATTCTTATCTTCCATCTAATTTTATAAACATATTTGATCATTTAATATTTTTATATATTGTTTTTCAAATAAAATCTATATTTCAATTTTGTGTAAATAACTTAATTCGTTCTATGGTGTTAAAAAAATTTCTTAACTGCCCCTCTAAAATTTTTTCCTGCCCCCTCCTCAAATGGGTGAAGCTTAAATCGGGCCTGTTCAAACCTTTGATCTATGGGCAAAATTTTTAGGTTTGCTCTGGATAAAATATTAAGTTAGCCGCTTATAAAACTCAAATCGAACCATTTAACAACACTAGATATCATTTATACCAATTCTTCTAAAAATGTACATATCAGATTTTGTCTAAAAATTTTTTTTTTAGATTCGGCCCTGATTTATTTTTCAAAATACTTTTTACTCCAGGTTCGCAGGTCTCTGAATAAATAAGAACCCTTCTGAAAAATATCCAAAAATCATAATTTTTTTTAAAAAAATGACAAACTTTAATAGCGTCGTTAATTTGCTTGGCATAGAATTTTGGAGGAGAATTGTAGCATTCAACTTTTTATTTATTTAAATATTAAAATAAGTGATATAATACCTTATCAGCTAAATAAGAAGAAAAGAAATTAGCTTATCCCTAACCGTATTATGATGTTTATAAGATATCTTATCAATAACCATTTAAAATCAATAGCTATAAAAAAAATTGATTTCTCGAAATTTCTAATTTTATAAGTTACGTAAATTTTTGACAGTCCTAATCGCTTTGCCTTGATTAGTGATAGCGCCGGATAAATCTTGATCTAATATGCTTCTTAATGGATTATTAGTCAGCTTTTGGTATTCAGCGAGTACTTGTTGAATGTGATCCTTGCTTCTGGTTGTCAAAACTCGATAGAGTGCGTTGTTGGGCTTTAAATGCTTAAGATCTGTAGCCATGATTTCCTAATAAAATTATGAAGATTGTTTTTATTTTTGAACCCTGCAGAGGCCAAATATTCGGTTAGGTTCCTCGATTTAAAAAATTCACTCTTATTTAAGCCAAGTCCGGCACAGATTTTTCAAATTAAATTAGGATATTTTTAAATAATTTCGGTTTTGTTAGTGGTTTTAAAGGTAAATACAAGAAGAGGATAAATGTTAAGAAAATGGCTCATCCAGCTATTCTTTAACTGGTTAATTAATATAATATAAATTTTTATAAAAAATTGGGCTAGGCTAGGGAAATGCAACTTTTTGTGAGCCAGTCAGGTTTTGTTAATTATATTTTTTTTAATTAAAGACCAGGTCTGGGAGGAGATTTGAAACTTATCAATTATATTTTTCAAAAAAAATATAAAATCCCTAAAAAAAAATAAAATTACTTTAGCATCTTTTTCAACTTCGCCAGGTTTTATAGCGTTTTCTCTTTCGCTCTAAATAAATTTATTAAATATAGCATAATTATAATTTAAAAAATTATATAATATTTATTACGTTGATTAGTTGTTGGAATAAACTCCAAACGGGCTCAGAAGTATCCCCTTTAATGGCAGTCTCAAGAGATTTCTTGTATTCTAAAAAAAATAATAATTAATTTTCAATGAAAATTACTAAAATAATCTGCCAAAAATTAAAATTAAAAAATATTGGTCCTTTACAAATAAAATTTATCTAAAATAAATAAAATATTCAAAAATATTTTATTACTTCGTTGATAGGCTTCCTTAATTTTCTTGATTTGACCGCTATCTTTAGAACAAAGCACACCAGTCATCGAATCGAGATCAGTTCCAGCACCCTATATTCATTTTAAAATGCCTATTTTAAATGCAAATCAAAAAAGTAGTATTCACTTTCATGGAAGAATATAAAATTTGAGCATCGTAATCTATCGGAGGCACCAACAGGTCTTTCAGCATCTCTAATGCGTGGAAAGAAAATTCCCATTTAAACTTGTAACCCAAATCCTAGAATTTCCAAAAAAAATAATTAATATTGAAAATAATTAACAATTATATAATCTAAAATTACTTTTCCATAAAGGTCCTTGTAAACTTTGGCGATAATTTGTCTATCCGAATTAGATCTAGCGGTCATGACATTAACTACAGTTACTTCATTTGTACCTATATTAATTGATTTAAAATTCAAGAATATAGAGTAAAAAATTTAAACCTATTCCTTTCATAGCCTGTCTTAAACTCACCGCATCTGCAGTGGCATTTAAGCCAGGAACATTCTTGATAGTTCCACCAAAATGGGTAGCAATAGCTGTAGAAGCTGGTCTATAGGGCGTTCTTGAAGCCTTCGATTTAAAAAAACATCATATTTAATATAAAATAATTATATCTTTATTTATCAATTAATACAAGTCAACACAAAATTTATATAAGAAAAAAAATAAAATAATATAAAGGTGAAATATAGTGTAAAATGATAAGAATAAGGAGGAAAAAGGGAATTTAGTGAAGGCCTGTGTAGAGAAGACTGCCATTGAAACTTATTCGTTTTAAAAACAGCTATAGCCATTCTGAGGAAAAGGCATTCTGGCGGATCGCCTGTATGCTTGCTGATGATCCTAAATCCTTGAAGATGGATAATGCAAGCTTATCAAAGAAAGTTAAGGTAGTGGATATTATTGGGATAAAGATGTGATATTCTGATATTTCCTAATATTTGAAAATTTTGTGTTGTTCTTTTTGCTCAAGTAGGTTTGGAGTTTGATTGGATAAAGCTGACGGATCTATATAAGAATAATCCCAAACCAGAAATTGGCCCCGCTTCCATGAGATCAGGGTGATTCCGTCAGGTCGCTTTATATCGGATCTAAAATGTCCTGGTAGTTCAAGTATAGAGAGTATTTGGACAGATTTCAATGCTCGCTGGATCAAGGAATTGCATGAGAGTACCTGAGAATTCGTCCTTTGCACGATCTGCAATGTAAGCTTCCTTTGTAGGGAATTCTGCAGCCAGAGCAGAATGAGGAAAGGTTATTATACAATTTAGGCGGATTCCTATTGCGTGGGATAGCTCATTGTTGGTTAGTTGGAGTTGAAGATTTTTGAGAAAAATAACTTCCAAAAATTCAGGCCTGGATCCATTAATTAAAGAAGTGAAGAGAGACTGGTCTGTTCGTAGGATGCTACAACTGGCTTGTCCCAATCCTTCTGTCAATTGGATTTGATTCGGGAGATGGGGCATCATCAACGTGTGTCCTCTAGAGCAGGATCTAAGGAAAATCATTTTGTTGGGTGTGAGACCTGATTGTGGGTTTCGAAAGTAGACTGCTCGAATTAAAGTGAGAGCAAGATCGGTGAGAGATCTAACCCTTAAACCACCACTTTTGGTGGATAATGAAGCTTTAGGCCATGCTATTTCATTGAATATTTGATTCAAAATATTTTCGAATTCCTTTTTTTATAATGAGAGGAGGACATCTAAAATATAGGCGTTGAGCGCACAGCAAAAAGTGTTAGTGGAATGTTAAAGAAGTTTTGCGAAATTCAAGGAGGTCACCAAGCTTAAGAAGGATATCAAGAGTAAAGTGGAGGAAGGCACTGATTGCTATGAATCCGCCTACTTGGGAACCTAGATGTGTTAGCTCCTCCTTGGAGGTCATCTTGAAATTGTGGGGGTTTTGATTGGAGAAATTTACTTACACAAATTTGAATTTTATGGGGTTGAGAAAAAGACCAACAGCCCATTTTTTTGTACCGCCTTATGGTTTCCAATTGAGTTCCACTAATGATTCCGTCTATATACCAGTCGTGGAGTGAAAGTGAACATTTTTGATTAATGGTTTAAATTATATTATTGATTGCAAGACAAACTATTAGTGGATCATCTTGATGGGTGCCCTCGGCTGAGTATTTTTTTGAGAGTTGAATTGCAAAATTGGAAATTGGTAACAAGAATAGAGAAATTTGGTGTAGCATGAGAATGATGTGCAGGTGCACACTGATTGCAAAATGAGTTACGAAAGAGGGTGTTGTACGCATTAGCAAAATCAATTTTGATAAATGTTTCATTCGTGAGATTGCTCTCCAAATAAAGACGAGTAAGATGTACAGCAGCCTCATATCCATAAATGACTCCTAACCCTAATTGAAATGGAATGGGAAGGTGAGAGACCTCATGTTTTATTCTGGATGTAATTATTTTAGTAACAAGGCGGCGGAACGATGAACCAATGGCTATTGGTCTGATATCTTTGTTAGGCTTCTGTAAGACTATAAGTCTGGCCTCAAAAAATGGCGGAGGCAAAGGGAACATCTACATATAAGATTCGATTGCACAAGTTTGTGATATTATGAAGGATGAAAGTTTGCGAGCTGATCAATGGAGAAGTTGTTTTCTGGAGGAATATGGGTCTGATTCCATCTAGGTCGCAGCAAAGTCTCGGTGGAAATATACTTCCTTACTTTGTCTGAGGTGAAATTGGAAACAAATGAGAATAAGGTTGTTAAGCGATTGGCGCTGAAGTGGAAGAAAGGAGTTTTGAGTTATGTCTCATCTGAGTGGACATTTAGTGAATTATAAGAAGAGACCAATTTGAGAGTATTTTTAATATTTAAACAGTCGATTTTCTTTGAAATAAGTTTGGCTTTAAATGAGGGGCCCTTAAACTCTTGGAGAGGGGGAAAAACGTTGCAGGAGGCTTCATTAATTTGTGAGTTAAAGAAATTCTTGATGGTTTATCAGTTAACCTAAGTTATCATAACCAAAGAATTAGAATTTAAGCCATTCCGCTCACTGTTATAGCTTTGAGAGGACAATCAGATAGAGACTTAGAGACTTGTAACCTAGCACCTTTGGAAATTCTTGATATGATGTTAGGTTTTCTGGTATTGAAGAATAGGTCTGAGTAAGATATATTAGAAGCGTGATTTAAAGGGGGTTTTATGAAAGGGCTGGGAAGCGGGGAAGTATTCTGGATGAGAGTGAAAGTCTTGAAGAGGGCACCTGTTAATGATTGGTCCATGAACATAAAATACACCATATGATGTATATGTTTTAGAAAGACATATTTGAGTTCAAGGATAGCCATTGTTATAATATCATAACGCGGTATGAATAAAGCAAAAGCTAATGCCAAACATTAGAATGTAAAGCAAGTAATTTGAGTGAATGGTGCGACTACTTGTAAGAAAAATGAATTAATGCGATAATGAATGAATTTAAAGATATATCCTGATGCAAAAAAATTGATAAAAAGAAGCGCGAATGAATAACGCGAATACGAAGCGTTTTAAATAAGGGAAATAAAGTCATGTTATGGGTAGGCGATAATAAAGGCCTGAACTGGCAAATAGGTTAAATATATTAAATGAATGAGTCAAGATATATGAAGTGGCGATAATGAATACTGTGAAAAATGATGCGAGATTAAAATATAAAAATTTTAAAAAAAAATAGAAACAATGCGAGCGAATAAAATTGAGATTAGAGAGGCGCGAATCATTAATAAATTTTTAATTTTGCGCCACAAAATCAATAGACCAGATGGATTATATAAGAAAAAATTAAATCGCGCGATAATTAATTTAGCGATAAAAAAATGGTGTTTAATATTAACGGGTTTTATTTTAAAAAAAAATGAACTCTGATACGAAAACGGAATAGCTCCAAAATTAACTAAAATGAAGCGAAATATTGTAAAGTTTTAATATATAAAAGATAAGCTATAAGAGCGCTAGATTAAAACTGAATTGCCAAATATAAAAGAAGGATTATTGGAATTAAGAGAAAAAATAAATACACAATACTTCTTGTGAGAAGTTTGTGAATTGATATGCAAAAATGGCAAATGAAATATCAAGCAAAGCGCGAGAAAGATCAGTATGAGAGGTTTCTAGATATTATTTTTAAAAAATGTGAACCTTGAACTATATCAATGATCTATTTTAATTAATGTAAAAAAAATGATTATTTATTAAATTCGTTTGATAATTTTCAATTAATTTTAATACACTTAACTATACAACGACACATCAAATCAAGATCTAAAATTAAACATTCACAAGTAAAATGAATATACGATAGCACAAGCGGTATAATAAGACATCTAATCAGTAAATAAAAAAAAAATCTTTTCCCTTAAAAATCGTAAAATTAAACAACCAGTCTTGGTGGTTGTTGATATGCTTTACAAAAATGTGTAAACCTTCGCCTAAAAATCAAAAAAAAAATATAGGTTATTCTGGGCTCGTTGTAAAAAATATAATATAAATTAATGTTTCCCGAATTACGATTTAAAAAAAATATTTAAATCTATTTTCGAATTAATAAAATTTGGGTGTTGGTTAGGCTCGCATTTAAAAATAAAATTTGAATGTCCAGACTTGAGCCCGAAAATCTGGAATGGGCGATGGGCCAAAAAATTTGAAGTCATAAAGGTCTAGATCGGACCCAAAGACATTCATTTTTTCATGAATATTTTTTTGACAAAATTATAAATCGATAAAATCTAATTTAAAAAAAATTATATAATATCTTTATTTTCTAACCTCTTGAGCATCGTAGAATTGTAGACAGAGTATATTTGATAAAATAACTGCGATCGTGATTCTCATGCTAAAATGCTTTTTTTAAAATAATTATTCGATTTTTAAATAGATCATAAAAAAATTAATTTAATTAGCTATCATTTCAATATTAAATAGAGGTATTAAGTTACGAAAACTTGTTATATAATTTTAAAACTTACATCTAGCTACCATAATCTATTATGAATAAATTTTATTTTTATTTATCCAAATCCTGCCAAAAATTAAAATTATTTATAACAGATTCAAGGATAATAGTGAAACTAAAAGAAGAGCATAATTATGAAAAAAAATGACAAATGGTTCGAAATAATTATAAAAAAAATTATCTTTATTTTGTTGCAAAAATTATCTTTATTTTGTTGCAATTTTTTTTTAAAAAATGTTATTTTTCAATTGGACTAGATTTCTCGATCAAACCATATTCAGATTCACAAAATCATTCATCGGACATGTTATTTGGTCGATCCAGATCTTAATTTTGATATTTCCAATCTAATAAAGTCAAAATTTCAGGCCCGGCCAGAATTTTATAAAATTTCTTTTCTCCAGACCGGTTCGGCTTGAAAAAAAATATGGGCCAGCCTGATTTAAAAAAAAATTAATCAGTTGGAAAATCAAAAGCATCAGCATTTAATATTTATTTACTGCTCATATTTTCTATTTTATCGTTAAAATAATTGGTAAAATACAGTCAACGAAATTTTAAAAATTTCGGACCGGACTGAATATTGATCATAAATAAAAATTCGGGCCCTGCTAAAACACTTCTCAAAAAAATCTCCGGTTGGGCGTGAAGATAAAAATTTTAATCCTATATTTTTAAAATATATTTTGGGGATGACATATTTCTAAAATAAGAGTACAGTGATGACCCAAATTCTTGGAGAAAAAAAAACAATAGTAGGAAAAATTTTTTTTCTTGAGTTGGACCATAAACATATTTGTGCTGATCGATATCAAATTTACTCCGTTTCGTTGAAACTAAAAATAAATGAAATCCAATGAGTTAATATTCGTAGTCTTGAGTGTACTAAAGAATAAATCTTTTCAGAGTTTGACAAATTTTTTGAGCAAAAATGTATTTTTTAACATTTTTAATTTCACCTTGAAAGAATTTTAATGCATGAAAATTAAAAAAATTTCACTTATAAAAGATTTTTTAGAAAGGCTTCTGGCATTTTTAGGTAAAATTGGATCAAAAATCTCTCTCTAAAAATAAATCAAAATATTTTGAAGATTTTTTTCAAGCTTTGATTCTCTGTTATTAATAAAAAAAATAGATTAAATTTTATTTTAGAAGAGAAAGGGGTTTTTTATTTGTAGATTTGGATATTTTAAATTTAATCTATCATTTTCGTATCACGTCAATACCGCGAATATTTTAACGCGAAATGTATTATCGCGAATGCATTACCGCGAATGTTGATTCCCGCGAAAAGTAATTATAGAGAATTCATTACCGTGAATGACTTTTACGAATGCATCATAGCAAAAATAGTATCACGAATAGCGAATGCATTATAGCGAATGAATTATCGCGAATACATTAAGTATTAAAATTCTTTGCTACCACTTACTTTATAATAAGGAGTTCATCATTAATATGTATATTTTTTAAATATGTTACCTTTTAGAAGTTCCTGGTCGATAATATTTTCCACCGGATCTTTGTTCTATAAAGAAATTCTTTAGACTCTCTAATTATATTGTAATTCATTTAGAAAGTTCAGACCTTTTTAAAAAACCAGAGAACCAGCCTAATTGACGTTTCTATAATTATTTAACGTAGCGTTAGTTGACATAATTTTATTAATTTTAGGTTCTATAGACCAAATTTTATCATCAGACTTTGTATATCGATAAAAAATTTAATTTAACATATAGGGATTTTATTTATTGATACCAATTTGTTTAAATATGGTGTCCATAGACATATGCTTGTATTTCATCATATGATTACAACAAACTTTGTGTCATGATATACACTAATTTCCATCGCATTGTAATGTCTTTCTTTAGAAAATGTCGAAGCCTTTGCAGCAGATTGCTTACAATATTTTATTAACTCTTTTACACTTGGAAGATGTTATCAAACGATTTTACATCATATATTATAACACTCTCCCCTTCTTCCCCCACTCCCTTCATTTCCTTTAGTATATCAAAATTAGAACAAAGGAATAACAAATACATACTACCCTTTTTAATTTCTATGCCAATCTTGAGTTATAACCCCAGTGCCCAATTGTAAAAGGGTCTGTTCGCGAACAACACTGTTTGAATGGTTAAGCCTTGGTAGTCGCTAGTGTGTAAAAAGGCTCGATTTGAGCCGATTTTTAAAAATGGCTAATTAAATATTTTAGCCCGAAAAATATTGTATAGGCCTCAAAATTTCGTTAATAGATGTCCAAATCTTTTTGCCATCTATGAGCAAAATTTTAAGGCCTGCATAATATTTTTAGAGGTAAAATATTGAGTTAACAGTTTTTAAAAATCGGCTTAAATCGAGCCTTTTAACAACAATAGTAGCGGTCTATAAATCTGGTTATAAGCAATTAGAATTAACCTTAATATTTTAATTTCTTCGTATTATTTAGA
This sequence comes from Gordionus sp. m RMFG-2023, assembly GCF_954871325.1. NCBI lineage: Eukaryota > Metazoa > Nematomorpha > Gordioida > Chordodea > Parachordodidae > Gordionus > Gordionus sp. m RMFG-2023. The sequence goes on from NC_088776.1 coordinate 46,512,369, forward strand.
GAAAATATTTATTCGAGCTTTTCCATGGGGGGGGGGGGGGGTGCTTCATAATAAAAACTTTCATGATTAAAGCAATATTCCTATTTTCCAGCATAACATAAGGATTTTCATGACCTACGCTTCCTGAGAAAGATATCTTACTCTGCTAATATATTTTTTTTATAGGACCTTGCCTTCTACCATATAAAATGGAATCATAGATAAGTTCGCTTCAGCTTGTTTAATTAATTTTAATCCGTCTCTGCTGGCTTTTAAAACTTTTGTTTTAAATCTTTCTATAAAACCTCTTTTAATCTGAAAGTATGCATATTTAAAAACGCCTATTTAACAATCAATTAATATAAAAATTTAGTTTCTTTATCTATTATTTCTTAGAATCTTTTAGATTTCCAAAAAAAAATGTTTTTAAAGTCCAACTTTAACTTAATTTCCAGCAACTAAGTCTGTCTACCGATAAATATAAAATTGTAATTTTCATAAAACTGCATTCCCGATATTACAACTGATGTAATTCATTTAAAATAATGCATTCGCGACAATGCATTTCCGATCATACATTTGCGCTAATACATTTTCTATAATGCATTAGCGTTAATGCATTCGCTATAATATATTCTCTTTAAATTTTAGCGATAGTGCATTCGCGATAATACATTCTCTGTAAAACATTTGCTGGAATTCATTCGCTGTAATACATTCGTGATAATTCATTCGCTGTAATGTATTCGCCATAATAGATTTGCTATAACACCTTCGCGGTATTACATTCGCGCTAATACATTCGCTATAGTATCTTCGCTGTATTATATTCGCTATAAAGCATTCGCGATAATGTATTTGTATTATATTCGCGATAATGCATTCGCGGCAATACATTCGCTATAATATTAGTAAAATTCTTATAAATACTATGCGGAAGGAGAATATCGAGCAGGTTATTCATAAGAATCTCTGGGAAAAAGGATAATTTGATCTATTAACGCAATAGCTTTAAGATGGGGGAAGGGGGTATGTAAGTTAAAAAAAAAATTATTATGGATTACTTCCTTCTATAAAATATAAAATAAAATTTATATCCATACTACCAACTTCCCCCTCTTTCCAATCCAAAATTTAATTTAAATATTGGTTAGAATTATAAATCCTATTTTATATTCTTTCTTGTTATTTTATTTATACCGAGCAATACAATACGTCTCAAAAGAAAAATGATTACTAAATTTTCGGGATTATATCTAAGGATATAAGGTTTGGTAAATGGGTTAAACCTATAAAAACAAGGCACCCAAGCCTAAAAATTAATTTATCAAGAGAAAAATTGATGACATCACTACATACATAGTCGAATAATCGCTGGGCAACCCTCCCCCTTCCTCTAAAGCATAAAGCCCTCCCTCCATAAAATTTTAGCTTCTTCCATCAATTATACTTTAGATATAATTAATTATATTAATTTATAAAAAAGGCTCCTATTTAATCGCGCTTAGAATTAACACTGAACGCTCAGAAAAAATAGTTTTCTTAGAATTATTTTTTAACACTCAGATTAAAAACTTGATGACCCGGGAAAATAATATTAATTGCTCTTATATAAAACTGAAACACTAGATTAAAAAATGAATCGCTCAGAAAATCATCATAGATTTTAAAAATATCAATGAAATTTAGTAAAAATTCTGAGCTTGCTTAAAGTAGTCTTTTTTAATTATGAAAAATTGAAGGCAAAAATCTGAGCGTTTCAGTTTTTACTCTGAGCGAAATATGTGATAAAAAAAATTTTGGATATTATTTATAAATATTAATCAAATGAAGCCAATATTTATCGACTTCATTTCAACAAAACTATTACAAGAATAAAATTCAGGATAGCAATTTTGTATGTGATTATCGTTGGTAAATGGTGATAATCGACTGGTTGCTACTATAGTTGGGTAATGGCTAATTCTACAGGCGTTTTCTAAAAAAAATTCGTTAATATAAAGGCTATTTAATTTATATTAGTTTCTTTCAAATTAGAGCTGCTATATTTTTATAAAAAACCCCGAGGACAATGTCATAGTTTTCGGCAAAAAACTCGGTTTAGCCAGCTAAAAATTGGCCTAAGATAAAAATATAATAATTACTCAACTATAATTGTTACCATATTAAAAAATTTGCAATAAATTTATATTTTTTTTATCAAATATAATTATTCCATGCATTTTTTTTTAAATTTAATACATTAAAACCACAAACGCTATTTGGGGTAACGTTATTACAGATCTCAGTTTTTAAAAAATTTTATACTTCTTGTTTTTTTTTACAAAAAAATCTCCATAAGCACTGATTTGTGCATAACTGTTAACAAGTGCCACAAAGCAAAAGTGATAAGTTAAATCTTAACTCACAAATTTGAGTTTTTAAGTTTATAAACATAAATGCTTCAAAATAATTTGTTAGATTAATTAGAATTTTTCAAATTTAAATATATAAGTTCATTGGCGTAAGCAGCCCCTTTCCTCCAGCCAAAAAATTCAGATGTCGGCTAAAGTATTTTTCAAAAATATTACTGTTTTATGATTAATTTATATTTAATAATAATTAATCCTACCTCTTAGCGCATATATATTCCAATATTAACATTTATTTATTCACAGCAGAAAAACACATGTAAATAATTTATTCTATGAATATATCATTTCTTTGGCGTTATATATCTACCATTTAAAATTTCTTACCCCACAAAATTAAAGCAAAATATTTCAAAAATGTGTCATGGATTTGTTTGAGACACGCAGCTGAAAGCATGATATTGGTTCTTAAGGAAATTAGGGCAAATTGAGTAAAAAGCAGAACTCCATTAATTCAATATTTGTTCTGGCAAGCAAGGCAATCCCATCGTTTCAATATTAATAAGTCAGTCGAAGAATACTATAATATAAATTATAACACGTGAATGAATTTTGATTAATCAGGTAGGCCTTACAATCTAATTTTATTACCACAAAACCGTCCGAATCTATTTCAAATCTTGATGAGAAAAAATAAAACATTGGTAGATTTTTATAGGATGTTAAAGTATTCCATGATACATTACTAGCTGAATGCAAACTATGGTATAAAAGATCAATATGGTTGATAATGTTCCGAAAAATGCTATATACTTCGCATAATTTTTAAACATATTAAAATTTTATATTTTAATAACGCTAACCTTTAGTACTTCTACCAATAAACATTTTCTTATAATAATAATAAAAACATATCTGAGAAGTAGTGTAAATGGCTAGATTTGATTCAATTTAAAAAGAGCTAACTGAATATTTTAGCCAGAAAATTGCCTAAGTCGATTTCGCTAATAGATGTCCAAATCATTGTGCCAACTATGAGCAAAATCTTCAAGCTTGCGTAATATTTTTCTGAATAAAATATGGTTAGCCGTTAAAAATCGGCTCCGAATCGTGTAACAACACTACTGAAGAATTGCCTCTGAGATTAAATTGAATAGTTGTTTAGCCGCTTAATATACTTAGGGATTTGGTACCAAGCACCGATGAAATCATTGAAAAATTAGCTCAATCCCAGAAAAGATTGAATTTCACATTATATATCTATAATACTTCTTAATATTATTTTTTTCCCCATTTTTTATCACTAATTTATATTTGAATTTGCGTATTAGAAATTGTCAATATTTTATAGTCACTACTGAAACTTAGAATTCTTCCTAGAATATTTCTAAAAAATTTTAAAAATATTCCTCCCCCATTGCAAATTCCTACGTACGCGCCTGTAAAAGTGGGGAAATGAAATTAAAATGTAAATTATCTTAGTAATAAAAAATAAAATAAGAGAATGGGTCTTGCCAATAGTGATCTGCATCGGGCCTAATTTTTCAAGCCCGGCCCGGCTCAAACCCGAAATTTTTTTAAAAAAGTTTTGCCGGCCCGAACCAGATTTTTTTTAAAAAAATTTACCGACCCGGCCCGAATTTATTTAAATATAGAAATTAATATTTATAATTACTCAAAATAAAAGACATATGTTATATGTCATTTAGTTTCAATAAATAAAATCAAATATTTTTATTTTACATAAAAAATTCAATATAAAATTGATAAATTTGATATATTTAAAAAAATTTCCAAGGTCCGTCACGATCCGGCCCGAATTTTTTTATAAATATTAGGCCCGGCCCGAACCCGATTATTTTATATAGAATTAGGCCCGAGCCCAGCCCGAAGCTCGTTCGGACCGGGCCTAACTTTGATCTCTACTTGCCAATGCTACGTACGCGCCTGTAAAAGTGGGGAAATGAAATTAAAATGTAAATTATCTTAGATATAAAAAATAAAATAAGAGAATGGGTCTTGCCAATGTGGTTATCAAGAAAATGAAGTAAGGAAAGATGATTGGGAGGGACTAAACTGGTTTTGCCTATTAAACAAATGCAGCAATTCAGCTGAAATCTAATATCGTATTTTATTAAAAATAATATATTATTTGTAATTAAATTAGTGTATCCATTGTCTTCGTAGTTATATTATGTACAAATAATGAAATAATGTCTTCATTTCTTTCTCGGCTTTAATTCCTCAAAAGCGGGATGCATATATATGGCAGGTTTCTTGTCGGGTCGATTAAATTCGTGTCCCTAAATTAATTAAATAATTATATGGAATAATCAAATTTTTAAAAACATCTCAAATAATATAATTTAAAAAAATAATACCAACCCGAGCCAGGCCAAATTTTTAAAAATTTTAAATTATATCAAATAATTAGTTGAGCAATCACATGATGGGTCATTTAATATTTGTTCGTTTCTCATTTTTTAAACCCATTTACAAGCCAAGATGATTTTGGCGAAAATATGAGGTTTTCAACAACACTAGTCATCATCAGGGTGTCGGATCGATAAGTTATACGGTTCAATTTAATTATGGTTCTAGTTTAAAATATTATAACGTTTTGGTTACACTTCGATTAAAATTTGATACTTCTTTTTTTTAACCAAAAAGAAATTAAAGGAGATCAGTTGAATTTATTTATTTTATCATAAAAACATAGCCACATAAAAATTTGAAAATTTGTCTATTTAATGCAATAATTTATAATAAATTAATATAATTTCAAAAATAATTATAAATCGGTTCGAAAGCACGCACAATTCGGTTCGAATTTTAGTTCGGTTTGACACCCTGGTAATGAATGTCGGATCTCGACTTCTGCAGATCTTTGATATATCTATTTTATTATCTTGGCAGATAACATATTGTTGTCGAGATAATAATATTATTATATAACAAGTAAATTAAAAATAACGAATGAATAAAAGCAACTTATAATTAATTTAATATTTTAATAAAAATTGTAAAAAATATTTAAAGAAAGATGTGAGAAATTGGGATTTTCACAACCTTAGACCAATCATAACCGGTAGAATACGCGAATATATGTCCGGAAGGGTTGAAAGCGCAACAGGTAATAGGCATTACCTCACTAGGCGTTGAGGCTATTTCTGATGATTTAAGCTTAGTTCTGGAATCCTTGTCCCAAAAATTGTATCGGCCATCTGAACCAACAGTTGCTAACGTGTTGTGGATGGGATGGAAGGATATATCATTTACCTTTAAGTATCGGTATTTATAAGTTTGTTATGTAATATAAATAAATCTAAAGTGAATTGTAAGATAACATATATTTATCAACAAGATAAAATATTGTTATAAAGCCATAGATAGAAATGCCTAACAGTATAAACGATTTACAAATATAATGTTTTCTTTATGCCAATCTACAAATTTTTTCGGATTGGTTTTGAGTGATATCGAGAAAACTGGATCAGACAGACTTAGATTTCTTTAATTAATAATTATTCGAAAATAATTTCAGGCAATTTCTCATCTTAACCCTTTAATTAATAAACGCTTTATTATGAATCTTTATACAAACGATGAATTTAAGCAAAGAACTGTAAAATACCGGATATATCTCTTGCACCCCATTAACGGTTTCTGTAGACCTGTGGCACTTGAAGGTAAAGTTATCTTTGGGTAAGTTTGTATTTAGAACGTTTATACTAACCCTTCCTTCTATACTGCCTATAGCGAATCCCGCTGGAGGATTAAGTGAAGACGTTTTATCGTAAAAGATGCTAACAGTTCTCAGCTAAAAATATACCAGCAGTTTTAAAAATAAATATATAAAGTATAAAATTAAATTATATAAGGAAAAAAATTAATATGATCTATTCTTAAAATAAAACAATAATTAAGGATATTCTCTTAGAATTAGAATGAAGCAGGTGGCAATTTTTATTTTATTTAAACTTTATTAAAATATGATTAGTTTTAATTTCTTCCCATAAAAATTTAGGGCAGTCGGGAAAATATATTGAATTTGCAAAAACTCATAGTAATACCAAAATTTATAAAAAAATCAAATGATAATAACATTAAATTTGTAGAAATTTTTTTTAATCAACTTGATATTTCAATGTGCACTCGACTTTCCGTACTTCTCTTGGAGTTCCCTCCAAAGAAAACAATACTATATTACGGTTAGCGGTTCCGACAACGGCTACGGGATAAACCTTTTTTATTTAAAAGGATAATAATCTCTGTAAAGATTAGATATTAAAACATCTCAAGTAATGTTAAAGTTATAGAAATGCTAGTTTGTCTTATAATTTCAATTAAGAATAATAATTTTAAAAAAGGTTACGAAAATATATAAGTTAAAACTTATCTAAAATCGTTATAATGTACTATTTTCCAAAATTTGAACACTAATAAATACATAAAAGTGAATATTTAACTTTAAAAAATTGATATATTAAAAATAATCGAAATATTTTTTTTATCTGTAATACAGCATCTGCGCAATAGCATCTTTCAGGTAACTGCAGAGTTAACATTGGATTAGGAGATCTCATGTCCCATAACTGATGAAATAAAATGTATATTAAAAGGAATGAATGTCACATTTTAAGTACATGATATAAGCATAGCTTCTAATGTTGCGAGTACAACAGAGCACCGCTATGTATATCTATTTACAGGCGCGTATGCAGGATTTTTTTTTTGGGGGGGGGGGGTAATTAAATTTTTTTTAAAGATAATATATTGTTATTTAAAAATTCTTCAAGTTTCATATAGAGGACTAATGACTATTTCTAATATATAATTTTAAATTATTGTGAATTATAAAAATAAAACATATTAAATTGGCATATAAAAAACTATAAAATAAATGCTCTAAAATAAAAATATGAAATTTTTTGAGCCTTTAAAATTTATATATTAAATAACTTAAAAAATTTTAATATTGAAAACATAAATTAATACACAAAAAGTTTCTTAAGAATAATTGTAATAAAGTATTCATGAAAAAATATATAACGCATTAAAAAATAAAATTGCACGGAAATTATGAATAAGGAAAATTTTATAAATTTATAAATATAAAATCCAATCCTCGTTGGGATTGAGCTGATTTTTCATTATCTCATTTGTGCTTGGCGTCAAATGTCTATGCATATTCAAAAGAGCCAAACCATTTAATCTACTTTCAGAAGTTGAACTTCTTAGGTATTTTTATTCTCCTTAAAGAAGATAATGTTCTCTCATCAGTTACAGAATTAATGGGATGAGTTGCTAATATAAATACTAATTTTAATATATTGGGAAAATAGTTAAGCAGACGTTTAGATGCAAAGCATCCATAGCATTTTTTGGGACTGTATCAACCATAGTTGGCATTCGGCTAATAAGGCGTCATGGGTAAAATCCTCGTAATTCTTTTTTTCTATCAAGATCTGAAAAAGATTCGGAAGGCTTTGTGGGGTAGTAATATCTGCAGATTAGTAAGTACAACTTGATGAATTAAGAACCTTTCATTCATTTGAGTTATAAATGTATCTAAGAAAGGGATAAACATATTTATTTTATATTACTCTTCTACTGACCCTATATTAATGTATTAATGTTTTGGACGATAATCTTGCCTTGTAGCAACTCTATGGAGACAAGTATTAAACACGTAAAGCTCTGCTTTTGACTTAACAATAATATATAAAATATGAAATTTACATTAACCCTAATTTCCTTGATTTATAATAAAATGCTCTCCACTATTCTCATTGTCTCAATCAAATCAATGTCCTGTTTTTGATAAATATTACATAACTGCATGATTAAATAATTGGTTGTGGCTTGCATATTCCATCCGAGATAATTAATGGAGCATATTGCATGGTATGTCTTGTTTGGCCCAAGATATCTTAACAGTCTTGTTAATACTCCATTTAACAAGTGCAAAGAGCCGGAGGACAATTATCAAAAACTGTGAACTCATAATTCATTCAAAAGAATTAATTCAAAGTGGGAATATAATTCCCTTTTCGTTTATTGATAAAAATAGGATTAAAATAGCCATGAAAATATATGTAAAATTAAAAAATTAACTAAGGCCATTCTGTATTGTGAATTGCAGGGTTTAGAATTTCGTGGCCATAGGAAGCTTGAATTTCGATGATAATAATAATGATTGTATAATTTAAAACATTAAAGAATTCTGCATTAATGGAGAGCCTTAATAGCAGCAATAAAAATGCTACATATCTTTGCCCCAGGTTCAAAATAAAATAATTGATATTAACAATAATATCATTCTAGAAAAATTGATTAATGAAATCAATTCTACCTCTCAATTTTGGGAGATGACACCACAGATATTGCTGGCATTGAGCAGATGTCATTGTGTGCACGATACATTGATACATAAAATAATATTATTAAGGAAATGTTTTTTTAATTTATTCCTGTTTCAAGCATGACTGGGTCTGCCGGATGTAATATTTGAGAATCTTAAAATATTCAAATAATAATTAATCTCATTATCAAATTATTTTTTTGAAAAATATAGTTGAATATAAATTTGATACGTGGGCAAGGGCATGATGGAGCTCGTGTAATGAGTGGGCAACTCAATGTACTCATGCATTTATAAAATGAAAATATCCAACAGCTATATATCTCTACTGTGCTGCTCATTCCCTCAACTTGACAATTTCTAATTCATGTTCTCTACTATTAATATCTAAATTTTTTTATTTATACCAGGCAAAATATCTAGCTTCTATGAGAGCTTAGATTCCCCAAGCTACAAAATACTTTAACAGAATTATTTTTGAAACTCCTTGTCCAACAGGAGAAAGAAATTGAAAAAGCCTGTCCAACAAGATGGAGGTTTCGCTATCAAGGAGTAACAGCTTTTATGGATTAGAAGAGCCTATTATTAATGCTCTTACTGAAATATCACAATGGCCTAAACGAGGTATGATATTTCCTCAGCAAGCAAATTATTGGATTCAATACTTATACCAAATTTTTTCCATTAGAATGTATTAATAAATTATTTAATCATGCAGTTATGTAATATTTTTCAAAAATATAGATTCTAGTCTCTTTAATGGACTATAATATATAAGTATATTATAGGGAAATTTATAAATATAACAAAAAAACTAAAGCAAATATTGCTATTAAATCTGAAAATTAAATAAATAAAATAAAGTATAATGGAATTATGATTTGAGATAATCTGATTTAATTCTTAGTAGTTTTTTAATTGATTTTTTATTTTATAAAAAATTTTTCTTATATATTAAAAATTTTCTATAAGTGCTAGAACCATATGGTCTTCGAATTGTTAGGGAATCGTCAATTAGGTTGTAATCTGAATTCCTGATTATATGGACGAGATGCACCGAGTAATAGGGATTGGAGTATGTTTTGAGGAAATAATTCTAGAATAGACGAAGCCATTTCTATGGCATCTATGACCGTTCGTAGTTATCTGTTTATTTCCCATACGCCTCCTCCGTATAGAAAAATCGTTATAACAGTAAAATAAAATATACGTGGTCTCGCCTAAACGAAAATCTCCTTAGTATCCCATGTTTAGAATATTTATAGTGCTCATATACGAATAAGCAAATCCTATCTAGAGTTACCTATATGTCCAAAGATAAATTTAAAAGTATGGGAATTGATGATGAAGTTATTTAATACTGGTACATGCATTGATGACAATATAACTATTTTTTTCAAAGTAATAATCAGACTAACTTTCGAAATAGATTGTAAGTATCCTCAAACCTTTGCTCCTATAACCAGGTTTAAATTTTCAAAAAAATATATTGTTTAAAAAAAATGTATTTAAAATATAAATACTTTGAAGAATATTATTTGCAGTTATCACTATTAATTTTTTACGATTCTCTTGAGTCTAGAAATCCGACACTTTTACCTCCGGAGAACCGAGATAAGATTTTTCTATCTACATTTAGCCTTTCAGTAGAAGATGCTGCTATTATAAAATTGAGAAAACATAAGAAATAACTAGAAAGCATTTCAAAGCGGCACCTATAACTATCTATCTCATTTCTTCCAATTATAACAAAATATGGCTAACCAAGGTAACTCCAATATTTGAATGATTCATTGTTTTGTAATTTCCCGAAAACTACAAATTTTAACGATCATAGATCTGTAGCTCTTACCTTTATTAGATCAAAAATTTGATTTCTATTGGAAAAATATTCCTGTTCACTCCTCACCTCTTCTCAAAATATATTCGCGCTTATGAGAGAGATATAATGGGACCTATCTTAGCATTAAAAATAATTATTTCGAAATTCTAGATATAAGCTATCTTTGTTTTTTACCTTTATTTACTTCAAGAGAGCTTTCGGAAATATTAGGCATGCGTCTTTGTGGTAAATGTCGGAGTATGGTATTGTCATGAATATCATATGAATCCTTAACAATAATTACATTGATACTGACAATGGAATTGGAAATATATACTGTCATAAAAAGGGATATCTTTCTGGCTTGCCATAACTTTGATATCCAATGTTAACCCCATATATTTTATTTTGGGTATGACCTTTACTACTTGGGAATCAAAAGTAAAAGGTATTATTGTTGGAGCATGTGTAGGTGCAAGAATAACTGTTTCCTCAAAATGCTCAATCCAACTTTATAACTTTATTTTCTCAGTGTTCCTCTTTATTATCACTATGTGATTTGGATGAGAGATAATCATTTGAGCGTTTATTATTAGATTCAAAATCTAATAGATTTTAAGCCCCTAATATATCTTTGAGACTATTTTTTACCATCTGGGGAAAGGGCATAGCTCTGCTTACCTCCTTTTCTAGACCTTAAAGAGGGAATTTATTGTTTATTTCCATACTCATATAATCATGATTTCAGATCATAAACTGGCTCACAATTTGCTGACTGGGCTGCTGGTAAAATTAAGGGAAAGACCTATTATAAGACAATTTGGCTCTATAAAGCAACTAAAATGTGATGAATCTGAATATTAAAATAAAAATTTATAAAATTAAATAATAACCAATTGATAAAATAACTACTAGTTATATCAGATAATCTCAGATATTAATTTCGTCACTTTTTTGATTTTAATTTATCAAAATTATAAGCAATATTTTACACATATATATTATAGTGAGTCTTGTGGATACTAGAATCTTGATATCTTTTTAAGATTAGCTATTTTATTATTACTTAGATACACTTGTTATTTTTTGTAACTTACATTATAACCTTAAATAAAATTTCACTGTATCCTACCCTCATAACCATTTGAGATATTTTATTAATTTACATAACATATATTTTACTTTTAATGTTTTATCCCAGCTGCCAGTAAGAAGAGAAGTGTAATTAGGAGCTTTTATGTAGTGTATTGTCTTTATCGGTGCATCATGCTTTTTTTTAAAAATACAAAGTATTACAAGAATAATTTATGGAAAACATTAAATATATATTATTTCAGAGTTGTTCCAACTTTTATTGCCAATACCAATATGGTATTAATCAGATAACATATATCAAATAAATTAAATTATATGTAAAGTTTATTGTACAAAAAAGCACATAATTCATTAATAGTATCATTTTTAATTTATTTGTAATTAATATATATAGAATTTGTGAGAGTAAAATAATTAGAAGGAAAAATACTAATACACTTTCTTTCCTTTTATATCAGTTTGGAAATGTGTGTATCAATTTTTTTCAAATTAATTCATGGCTAAATATAGGGTAAAGAAAAAAAATTTAATTTATGAGTGTTAATTATCATTTTGTATATCCACTAAAATAGTATATCTTGGTATTTAATATTTATAGTTCAACTTAAATAATAAAATGAATTTAAAGTTATAATGATATTAATATTATTGCCATTTTTTATTAAAAATATGAGTTTTAATCCAAATACTTGAGCCACTTGAATCATTTGATTTGAAGTAAGATCCCACATTCTTGATGTTTTATCACATCCAGCAGTAAAAATTTTTGTTCCATCCTTAATTTTTTTTAAGATACATATTTTACTTACAATATAAATTATAGTACAAAAATTATTATTGAATATATTTCATTTTTTTTTTAAATATAACACTGTCTTTAAATTAATTTTCTAAAAAAATAATATAGAATATCTTTTGTGGTTTACATCACTCCAACAAGCTGAGAGAACAGGGGCATCTAATTTTTGCATAGCTTTAGGTACACAATTTCCTGTTGATTGTAATTCCCATATCCTGACCTTTCAAAAATAATAGTCAATAATGATATGCTATTTAAATTACCGTTTGATCCCAACTAGATGCAAGCATATAATTAAGTTGACTGCCCATACCTCCAGGGCTAATAAATCTTAGGGCAGTCACTGTATCATCAGGAGGCTGAGGAATCTCCAAATCCTTATTAGGATTAGAGGTAACAGTTGGTAATGGAGTTGGTTGAGGCGAAGCGAAGGTGCCTGTGCTACCAAAACCAATATTTGATTGAAAAGAAGGAACTTGTGCTCCAAACATAATATTTTCAATAAAAATTTTAAATTTTAAATACAGGAACGAACGAATAAAGAGTTAAGCCTTTTAAAATTAATAATAAAAAAAATTTGAAATAATAATAATAAATCAAATTTGCTTATATGAACAACTAATGTTGAGCAATATAGCAGATGTTGATATCTTAAATTTTCAGAGATTTTATATATTGTTTCAAAGATAATTATTTAAAATTACCTGTAAATTAACGAACTTTGCATTCAAAAGATACCGATATTTAGAAAAAAATTATATTAGTTAATTTAAATAGTATTTAATTTTAATATACTATTTTATTTTGTTTAATATTTTAAGATAAAATAGGATTGTTAAAAAGCACGATTCGGGCCCATTTTTAAAAACGAACCGATTACCAATTTTCGCCAAAATAATAATATATAACCCTTAAGACCTAGTAATAGAATTCCAAACACCATCTTAGACCTAAATCTCTCGGCTTACATAATGCTGTTTTGGCCAAAATTTTAATTATTTAGTTGTTCTGACTAGTCTTTATGACTTGACTCTAGGACGTGATATAGTTCACCTTTGTTCTTTATTACCTATCTATTTGCCAACCAATGACTTGTTGCGTTATATACTTTTTGTTTTTGAATTCTTTTTGTTTTTGAATTTTTTATAATCTAATTTTTTGTTATTTGTTATAATCTAATTTTATTTTATAAACGGCGTAACCTTACTTTTTTAATATTATTTTACTTTTTTGTATTTCGTTTATATTCTAATTTGGACGTATAAAAAATGTATATAATAGAAGTGTGAAATGGAAAAAATAGTATTAATAGTATTAATAAAGTTAAATATAAATAAACACCTTTTTACCTTTGTGCACATATTCATGTTACTCTACATGGTGCTCCAGTTTTGGCAAAAGAAACTCGCCTCATGGAAATTTTTTTTTAAAAATAAAATTTTTTTCCCTTTGTAAATATGGTTAATAAAAAAAATTATAAAATGGTACAAACAATTCTATATAAGATGGATAAAAAAGGGTAAGTCATTTCAAAATTATTTTCATCAATTATGTTCGCCTTCAAAGTACTAAATGTACCCCATCAAATTTCCATCTACGATATTTTATTTGATTTAACTTATAATTGCGATGTCAACTTTTCTAGGATAAACGGTACGGAGGATGTGCTGTTTGAATTTATGAATTTAAGAGACATGATAAATTGCTTTGAATTATTAAACGGGAAACACTATATTTACAGCGATAGTGATTTCATTGAATTAATTTGTATATTCGTTAAAACATAAATAGTTATACCAAAACTTGAATTAATAAAATAATAAATGTTATAATTGCTTATTTATGTGTCTTATTAATTAAATATGGAAATTAAACAAGAATTTACACATAAGATCCCTAAGTTAGTGGGTCCTCTTACTGAAATTTATTTAGACAGAATATTAAATTACTTTTCGACCAGTACATTATCGGACTCTATTAAAATTAATACTTTGCTTAATAATTTATCAGACGAAGTTTTTGACGACATTAAGGCAATTTGTTCTGATACCGATATTTTAGATCTTAAAATTGTGATTAAAAAGTTAACCTATCTTTTACCAGCGCTAAATTTAAATACTTTAATTAATAAATTTAATCTTCTTCAACAAAACTCATCAGAGAGTTTTATGCTGTGGTACATTAGAGTATCGAAACTTCATAAGAAATGTAATTTTTTGGACGATAGTAGATTAAAAGAGAAATTACGGACATCTACCTTAAACGATAAGATTAAATACAAATTCTCCAAAAATTTTGACCTTACATTGAATCAGATGGTGGAATTAGGGGTGAAATTGGATTCTAGTAATATTAAGTCGGAGGATAATGATATAAGTTATATAAATAAGGATAAAAAGTCCGATAAAGATAAAAATTTTTGCAGTAGAAGTGATAATAATTTTAGAAATAATTTTAGAAATAATTATGATAATAGATATAGAAATGTGAATTACAATAATAATTTTAGATACAATTATGGTAATAATAATTCGCGATACCACGATAATTATAACAATTATAACTATAACAATTATCGCTATAATAATAATAATCAATCGAATTATGGTAGAAATAATACATGGTATGATAATAATCAAAGAAAACAAATCCAATACGGTGACGGAAATCGTAACAATTACCAATCTTATTACAACAATTCAAATAATTATAGAGGTAATGATAATAATCAGAGAAAGCAAATACAATATAACAACAACTCAAATAATTATAGAAGTGGCGACGAAAATAATAGAAAGCAAATACAATACAATAATGATTACAACATGAATATTGAAGAAATTATTGAAGAAAAAGGCGACTCTACAAAGAACAAAGATGATAATGATTTTAATGTCAACAATTTATCTGGCGATATGATTAATGACAAAGATAACGCTTTTATGACTACTTTAAAAGTGAACGACATTGTTACTTGTATGCAAGTGGACACTGGATCCAAATACACTATTATACCTCATGGTCTGGCTAAAAAACTTGGTATTAGAGATCTTAAGAAATCCGAGCTACAACTCACTGCTTATGATGGGAAATTAATCAAAATCATAGGAACTACTCAAGTTAAAGTGACTTATGATGGTATTTCCAAATATTTACAAGTGGTAGTGGTTGAATCAAGTAAAAATGCCTTGTTGGGACGTATGTGGATCAATGCTTTCAAAAATATTTTAAATAAATTTATAGCAAATATTGACACTAATTATGAAGATGAAATAAAAAAATTGATTAAAGAGTGTGAATCGAAATTAACTAATGGGCCAATCAACAAAGCAAGTGTCAAGTTACATTTAAGAAGTGATGCCCAACCTAAAATTATACCGCCTAGACGTATCCCTTATTCAAAAATTGATCTTGTTAGTAATGAACTCAAAAAATGGATACATGATAAAATAATTGAGCCGGTGAATGATGTCCGATGGGCAAGTCCTGTTACCGCTGTCTACAAAGAAGATGGGAGCATTAGGCTTTGCGCTGATTTTAAGGATACTGTAAACCCAGCTCTAGAAGACTTTAGATACCCTCTACCACGAATTAATGATCTAATTGCTAAACTTTCGGAAGGAAAGAAATTTACGAAGATTGACTTTAAAAATGCTTTCTTACAGATTCCAATTGATAAAAGTTGCAGAAATATTTTAACCATATCTACGCATAAGGGATATTACCAATTTACTAGACTTCCTTTTGGGCTTAAGACCTCATCTGCAATTTTTCAACAGATTATGGATCAAATCTTCGGTGACATGGATGACGTTATATTTTATATTGATGATTTACTTATAACTGGAAAAAACGATGAAGCCCACCTAAACAACATAAAAAAAGTATTTGATAGGATATCATCGTATGGGCTAATACCTAACTTTAATAAAAGTGCGTTCTTTAAAAACAAAGTGAGGTTCCTGGGTCATAATATTGACGCTAAGGGGATTCATGCTAATCACGACAAAATTGAAGCAATAATTAATATGCCAGAACCAAAATCAGCTGCTGAATTATCAACATTTCTGGGAATGGCTGGCTACTATAGAAAATTTTTGAACAATTTTGCGGAAATTGCCGATCCTCTTTATAAGATTGTCAATAAAGAAAAATGGGCTTGGAACCTAGAACACTCTAAAAGTTTTAATGATCTAAAGAAGTTAATTAGTCTTCCACCTGCTTTGACATATTTTAACCCTGAATTACCTATAGGGATAGCCACTGACGCATCAAAATGTGGTTTAGGAGCTGTACTATTTTATATTGAAAAAGATGGTAAAGAAAAACCTATAGCTTTCGCGTTGAGAACTTTATTAAAGTCTGAAATGAACTATACCAATATTGAGCGTGAGGCTCTCGCTATAATGTTCGCTATAAAGAGATTTCAGGAATATTTAATTGGCACAAAATTTACAATTATTACTGACCATAAGCCTCTAGTTCACATCTTCACCAAGGGTCTTAAGGATAATAGCACCATGTCGTTAAGACTCCAGAAGTGGAATATTACATTAGGAGGATATGATTTTAATATAAAGTATAAAGCCGGTAAATATAATGTTGTTCCTGATTGCCTTTCAAGATTACCACAAGAATGTCGTGATGAAACTATTGAAGATGTAACCATAATAAATGAATATGAGGATTTACCTATTAACTTTGATCAAATTCGTGATGAAACTTTGAAAGATACGGAATTAAAACAAGTCATAAATGATATTAATAACAACAGACCTATAATGAATAATATTTATAAAAACATTGAATTGGAATTAAGTATAATTAAGGATTGTCTTTACAAAAGCAATAAAATCATAATTCCGTCTTCTATGAGAAAAACTATATTACAGTCATTACATGAAGGTCACTTGGGAGCAGGAAAAATCAAATCCTTAGCCAAAGATTACATGTGGTGGCCTGGTATAAATAATGATATCGTTATGGAAGTGAAAAGTTGTGACGATTGTAATATATATCACGATAATCCTATAAAGATACAAAAACCATGGGTTTCGGCAACCAAACCGTTTGAAAGGATACATATAGATTATGCGGGTCCGTTTTTCACAAAAAATTGGTTGATAATAGTCGATGCCTACAGCAAATTTCCTATTATTATTCCTGTTAAAAATATTACGACTGATGTTACTTTAAAAGAAATCTTTAAAACTATTTCGCTATACGGAATACCTGAAACTATAGTTACTGATAACGGCACTAACTTTACGAGTAACGATTTTGAAAAATTTTGCAACAATTTTGGTATTAAACATGTGCTTACATCTGCTTATCACCAGCAATCCAATGGCCAGGTTAAACGCATGGTTAGAACGTTCAAAACACATATGAAAAGGAATATTAAAATAGACCCAGATATCGCACTTAGCAAATTTTTACTTAATTACAGAAATACGAGTAATGATACTACAGGAGTTACACCATCACAGAGAATGTTTAATCGAGATATTAGAATTAAATGGGACTTATTAAAACCGATGGAGGAGAAGGAGAATAAAATAAACGTTACTTTACCACGAAATAGAACATTTAATGTAGGAGATTTTGTTTGGTATAAAATACAAGGTGATGATAAATGGTGCAAAGGTATGATCACACATAAAGAAAATGATATGATGTTCCAAATTAAGACTGAGAAAGGTATTTTGAGGAGACATTTAGATCAAATAAGAATTAGAAACTGTTTTAACACAATTATTAACTATGACTCTAAGGATTCTTTTAAGGAGGGAAGTATGGACAAAAATATAAAAATTACTGATAATAACGATATAACACCTATCTTTAAACCTGTGCGAATTTAAAAAAAACCTGCTTATTTAAAAGACTATGTAACTTAAAATATAAAATAAATGTTAAATTGCATAAACTAAATTAAATATTAAAACGCTTATATTAAAACGCAAAAAATTAAAACGCAAAAAATTAAAACGCTAAAAATATAACAATCTTATTGATTTATCATTCTTCATTTATTCTTATGATGAACTATTATTTCTTATTCGCAACTTATTTATGTTAATAACAATTTCGGAAAATGATAATAACAATTGAGTACTATCAAACGAGCTATGATTAATGGAGACAATTTACGATATGGATATCAAGCTTGTGATCAAACAAACCGACGTGCAAAATCGAATTGATCAAACCAACGATTGGGACAAGCCAACGTTATGATGATTTGTGATATAACTTGATTACCAAAATGATAAACCACTTAGACAACAAACTCTCTATGACTTCTCCGATGAAATTATCAGAAGAGGGAGAATGTTGCGTTATGTACTTTTTGTTTTTGAATTCTTTTTGTTTTTGAATTTTTTATAATCTAATTTTTTGTTATTTGTTATAATCTAATTTTATTTTATAAACGGCGTAACCTTACTTTTTTAATATTATTTTACTTTTTTGTATTTCGTTTATATTCTAATTTGGACGTATAAAAAATGTATATAATAGAAGTGTGAAATGGAAAAAATAGTATTAATATTATTAATAAAGTTAAATATAAATAAACACCTTTTTACCTTTGTGCACATATTCATGTTACTCTACATCACTAAAAATATCTTCAATGCAATCCAATAGAATTCATTAAATAATATTAATTATCCCTGAGTAAAGGCTACACAAAAAGCTTAGAGAAATTGCAATAAATATATTTAAAAAAGAATATCTCACTAGTTTATATATTAGAATTAGCAACCAGGTTATAATAGAAATATATTTGAATATGCGTTAATTTTTTCAGAGGTTGTGAGTTATTATTTGAAACATAATGTATATATAATGGCTTTATTTTCTATTATATAGTTACACCTCAAAATCAACTCAATCTAGTACCTCTTTAAATATAATGTGACTTTGAAGAAAGCGATAATTAATTAACTCTTGCTTCGGTGCTTAACGGATTATCACACCTCTCTAGAAATTAGCCGATGATCACCAATACCCATCTAGAAGAGACTTATCAATTTTATGATAAAGTTATTCATATTTTGCAGTAGAGAGGGTAACATATAACATTTGTGATGTAAAATTCCAGAGAAATTAAGTCTTAGAGAAATTCCCTAGATAAATAGTAGGGAAGCGGGAAATAAGGAAAAATAAGAGGTTAAACTCAAAATATTTTATTTTTTTATAATACAATTAATAAACAATACATTAGCATCATTAGAGGGAGATAGGGGCTAGAACCCCCTGAATAATTTAAAAAGCCCCCGTAATTTTTGAAGCTTTTTTAATGTTAGCTAAATTTGAAAATGTTAGCTAAAAAGAGCTCTTTTAAAGATGTTAGCTTTAAAAAAGAGGTCATTTTGATAATAATTAACAAAAAAATTTTTTGAGTTCTATGAAATTGTAAAGGCTAATGACGCCCCTGAAACAATATAAGTTAAAATATATAGAATTTTAAATTATTTAAAATTTTTTCACAGAATCAGAAATATACATCCACTGGAAGATATATTTATTATTGATTGTAACCATTTTATTGGATATTGTGAGAATTATATAACATAGATGTTGATTCTAACGGATTGAAACTTAAACCAATTTTCTTACTCTTTATGGTGTATATGTTGTCATTGGGTGTATATTTCTTACTTTTGATTATGTTTTTCTAAAATTGACTATATTCTTTTAGAGACTGCACTGGATTGGGAGATTAAGAATAATTTTACAGCTAATCCACAAAGTGTTTTGTTTGTACAAACCATTTACAATAAGATTAATGTTGAAATATTTGCAATACCTTATTGGCATTACGTTTTCAATAACCTTCTTTTCACAATATATAGCTAGATTTATCATTGCCGTGTCTAAATTTAGATTTAAACGATTGATTAACCTAAGGGTGGTAAAGGTAAATCAAAATTTATAAGTAGACAAGGTTTTTCTAAGATAACGTCCAGATTCCATGCAAAATAGAAATCTAGAGAACAATTTATTTTGTTTAATATAATTGTGTTTGAATAAAATTGTAAAATATGTTTTATTTCTGTAAATATTTCTGGCATCAGATAAATATGATTTTCCTGATGCTCCTATTATAGGAAGATGATTATAATATAATTTAATAAATATATAATCTACTAAATATATATCTTAAAATTAAGGATGAAAGTGACTCATTCCAAATTTGTAATGGCTAAATAATTTTCATCTCATATTTTTATTATGGGCAGCTTATAGGGAAGAAATGGCAAAAAATATAATATCCTACAGTATAGCGAACTTACAAGTTATATATAGAGAAAATAATGTATAATAGCAATAAGTTAATAAGTATAATAAGTTGATGTAATGATAATGAGAGATAATGCTAAACCAGATATACTAGGAAAAAGTTTTTAAAAATTTAATTAAAGTTTTATATATATCTATAATATATATAAAAGCCGTGTCACTAAGCAAATCAAATTTAGCCAATAGTACTATTTTAAAAAATATTCTTCCAATAAAAATCATCAAGCAAATATTAAGCCAATTGCAATTTCTCTCATGTGATTATATATTTTATTTTTAATATATAATATCTAAGATACCTCACGACGTTAAAGATATTGGTAATTTATGTTATATATGATTTTATTTTAATAAATATTTCACATTGTATACTCAAGGTCAATATAGATGTCTCAGATTTAGATATTTTATCAATAAGTGAAATCTAATAAATAAAAAAATATAGCATAGCCATTTCATCAGAGGGTTAATATTTAGATTCCTTACAATAAATATCTTATTGAAGAATGGATCTATGTCATTAGAAGATGAAAACTTACAAAACTCTGGAGAACAATTTACCAAGGGGTGCTTTGCCTTCCATTATTAAAAACCCTTAAGGGGATCCAATCCCTTAACTATTAAATATTTGAATTTTATAAATTATATATCTTTTAATTAGATAATTCTTATGCATAAGTAAATATTTGCAATTATATGATTACTAGCTGATAGATCACCAAGTTTGACTAAGAATTAGAATTTTCCCCTTAATTTGATGATGAATGAATTAAATTAAATTAAACCATGCTTTATGAATTATCACTTTTATAAAATATCATAGGTTTGTAAATTTGTAACTTGGGAAATCAATGGAATTGTTATCATAGAAGCAGATTTTAGTTTTGTTATTTAACACAACTCAATTGCCGGTAGCATAGCTGATTTTTTTAAAATTTCACTATGATTGAAGTTAACACTATTATTTGTTAATTTAGAATGTCATATTATTATTTCTATTGTAAATATTAACAATGTCTTAAATTTCATTTATATTTTGTACCTAAGTAATAGATCATTTGTTATTTGGAGGGCTAGTGATTTGTCTAAAATTTAAATTAGGATAAACATATTTACACTTATTTTTATAAAACATGATACTTTAATATGTATTCATGAATTTTATATAAATACCAAGAGATAACTAGTAGAATGATGGGTAAATCAGATATTCTCCTTCATTTGTTGATAAATTATATTAAAAATTTTTTCCAATAATATAAAATGGCAAAAAAAATGTACATATTAGACAGATTTATTTCTTATAAACCCCTTATATTGGACCTATTTTTCTGGATCCAAGGAAAAAATAAATTATTTGGGTTTTGCTGGGCTTAGGAAATACTTATCATTTAATATGGCTTGGACCTGGTTTGGGAAAAATTTTTCAAAATTATTATGTTCTTAGATGCTTGAAATTTTAATTTTAAATATTAACTAGACATTGGCCTGGAATTTTTTTTTGAAGACATGGCTAGGCCTGATCAAAAAACCAAGGCCCATACAACTTTTATATTCTGATTGTATTTTTAAATGCATTGTGACTTTTTATATATTTTATTTCAATTCTCAACTATCAAAATTATTATGGTCCTTGACGGAGTTGGGAAAATTTTCTCAAGAGCTGGCTTGGAAATTCTTTTTAATATTAGATATTAGGAATATGTGTAATATTTAACACAAAATATTTATATGTCTCTCAGGTAAAAGCTTATTTCAATATATTTTTACTTAAATAAATAGTATTGACTCTTAGTCTTAATGGGTTAGCCTTGGTCTGAAGCAGGGGTGAACGGGGTTAAAAAGAATAAAAGATAAATATGGTTTTTAGGATTTACCTATCTCCAGGCTTGGGAAAAATTTTCAAAATTACTATGGGTTGGCCAGGCTTGATAAATTTTTTTTATAAGATTATTATGGGCTGGGCTTGGAAATTTTTTTTATAAATTATATTGAGCTGGGTCTGGGGAAATTTTTCAAAATTAATATGAGCTTGGACGCTTGAGAATTTTTTTATTATTAACTATGGGTCAGACGTTGCCCTAAAAAAAAATTTAGCAGGTCTGGACTCGGCCTGATCAAAAAACCAAGGCCCATGAAAATCTGATTTTGATTGTATTTTTAAATTCATTATGATTATTTAAATGTTTTATTTCAGTTCTCAACTACCAAAATATTATGATCTTTCATTGGGCTTGGAAGAATTTTTTCAAAATTATTATGTCTTTGTACTTTGCTTGGAAATTTTTTTTAATATTAAATATTAGGCATAAGTGATCAGTAATATTTATCAAATAATATTGATATGATCAAGTAAAAGCTTTAAATATGTTTTGACTCAAACCATAGTCTAATAGATTGAACCTAGCCTGAAAGGAGGAGAGGGTAAAAAAAATAAAAATTGGATATTATTTATAAATAAAGGTAATAACTCCCATAAAAGTAATTAAAAAATTCCCATTCCTCGTCATTTTTGACAGGCTATCTACTAGTGATAACAGAACGGCATAATGTGAATGAGAGATAATGCTAAACCAGATATTATCCCACTAGGAAAAGTTAGTTAAAATTTGGCTAAAGATATAAATGATAACAGATAAAACAACGGTAGAAAAAATAAATTATCATATATTTATAAAACTAAATGGAAACAGGGAAGATCATTTTCTCGGCAAATTCCGGGTATATACTTTATGCTTACAACACTAGTAATGTTATAGGGTTAATTTAATCAAATGTTCTTAAAACAAAAGGTATTTAATGTCCAAATTATGGTTAATTGGTCTGGGAGGGTCGACACATTGATAATAATATATTGTGACCCGACCGAAATAATCATTAATATATTTTCTATTTTTCATACCATGATTGAATTAAACAATTAAAAATATAAATTTAAAAAAAGAGGGAATTTTAATATAAAACGCAACAAGAATAAATGGAGCTGAATGGTGAAACAATTTTAAAGACATGTTAAGTTGTTTTCTTTTCTAAAATATATATTTCATAATTCTAATTTTATAAAATCAGGCCCGAACTTTACATTTGGGCTCGGGCCGAAAAAAAAATTTCTTGCTAATTTAAACTTAATGTTAATATTCTTCTTTTACATCAAATTTTTATTACTTTTTTCTGAATTCATGGTACAATAATGGCAATGTTTAATTATATTTATAAAACTGTATACTTTTCTTTCTAGAAATAATAATATCTTCTGTAAAATTTGTTTTTAAACACATGTAGGAATTTGTAGTTCTAAATTTTATAAATTAGCTCTTTAATTTCCAGAAATTAGATTTATTTAAAATTTAGTTATTTCATTTTCTGTCGTCACTACTCTATGAACACTATTAAAAATATGCCACCGAATTATAGCGAATCAAAAACTATACTACCGGATGTTAATTACTTGAGGACCTCTAGATTAAAAAAATTGTATGATGACATAATCCAGAATATCCCTAAGGATTTAAATTTCAATCAAAAATCATCACTAGTAATTTTTTCTATTTTAGGTTTAAGCTATTTAACTGCTAACCATTAAAATTTATATGTGAATATTATTCAATTTAGCTATCATCGGAATATCTTTTTCATTTTTCATAATTGGATATGGAGCAATGGTACTATGTGGATTCTTCGGACTTATATACCCACTATATATCACGTAAGAGAGACATCGTTTATAGCAACCTTGATGTCGCTTAAAAAATGCATCATTCGTAGCTAAACGACAGAATAGTTATATAATTTAACATACATTTTGTAAGAGACTTGATGCCTGGCTATTTTCACAGTTACTATAAACGGGATCTAAATGTTATAATAGCATTCTTGTCCTGTGTATTTTAAAAAAAATAGGTTTACATAATACTGATCATAAATCAAATAATCTTATGGTAATTTTATTGCCTGGCAAATACGAGTGTTCAATTTGGGCTTTAAATGAGTTTCTAAGTTAAGTTTCAAGTCTCTTATTTCAATAAAAACAATTAGGCCAAAAAAATATTAACGGACTCTAAAACTGGATAAACCCAATATAAAAGGACAATTTTAGAATTGGCCGTTTTGAATATTTAAAAAAAAATATTTAAATTTTCAAAAAATTCTTTAATTTTGGCGATTTTATAATATAAATTTTGTTTTTGTTTTATATTTCTTTCTATTGTTTTTGAATATTCAAGAACTTTTGTTTTTGAATTGAACCCTAGGGATACTCTTATTTTTTTTTATAACCTTGGCAATATAAATGGTTAAATTTTAGTTTTACCAATAAAAAAAATCTTAAATTTTGAATCTAATAAAAAAAAATTTAATTAACGAAAATATAAAAAATAATTTAATTACTGTTCAATTTGATAATTAAAATGTCAATTTTTTAAAATCTTTTATGTCTCCATTTTTTTAATGTCAAAAATAAATAATAAATATCAAAAAAATTAATTAATAATTCTACAATTAGAAATTCAAATACAAATTAAATAACAGACCATTAGGTTTATAGTTTGGAGTGAAACTAAACTGTTTTTAGAAGAGAGGAATAATTAAAAAAAATTAAAAAATGTGACTATTAAACATTTTAATTATAATCTTTATAATAATACTTTGATGAAAAGCAATAAATTAATTTTCTTGATTATAAATTTATATAATATATTCGGATGGCTCAAAAAAACACATTCTTTTTGAAATCTTTATAACCTTTGTTTTTTTATCATATTTTATTAAAGAGTATATGGAACTTAATGTCCTCAAAATTTTAATTTAATTAGGTTTTTTTTAAAAAAAATTGAGATAAAATATACTTAAATTTGATTAAAAATAATAAGTCAAGACCCTCAATTACTCTCTTTTTCAAAAATGGGCTTCCCATTATGTTGGACTTATAGCCAGACGCTCTCCTTTTTTCAAAATTTTTTCCTAATATAGATTGTAAAAACACATGCATACTTTGAGATCTTTATTTAAATAGAATTATAAGAATTATCCAAATACATATAAATATTATAAACGAAATATATGTTAAATAAGTTCTCCTTTTTCTTGTATAACACTAACACCTAACAATCTCATCTTCAACTGATCGATGGCTAGCAACTTGTTTACTTACCAAATTAAGGGGCAGCTTTACGAATTTTCTTCCCCAGTATATGTATAAAGACCAAAAAGGTTGTAGACAATTTTTTATAAACTCAAGTTTATAATTAGTATCACTTAATATAATGGATTTAGATCAGGGGCCTTATTTTCGGAATATGAATCCCGTATTTTCAAAGCTATCTTAAGGTTCTTAACTGCACCAATATTACATTCCACTTTTTCCTAAAAAAATCAGAAATCAAACTTGGTTTGGTATATCCAATTTTAATCTTCATGGCATAATTTTATTATTATATAAGATCT
Source organism: Gordionus sp. m RMFG-2023 (assembly GCF_954871325.1). Classification (NCBI taxonomy): domain Eukaryota; kingdom Metazoa; phylum Nematomorpha; class Gordioida; order Chordodea; family Parachordodidae; genus Gordionus; species Gordionus sp. m RMFG-2023. Next base: position 46,538,531 of record NC_088776.1, read on the forward strand.
AACATTTTTAATTTACATAATTCTCGTTTAATTTTTTTAGGTGATAATAGGAATTTAATAATCAAATTTGTTTGATAACATAAATATTTCGCGTTATAATTTATGATCAGGGGAAATTTTTGAAAAGAGCATCTGGCTAAACCAACATAATTGGAAGCAATCTAGCCTACTTTTGAAAATAAAATTGAGGGTCTTGAGAATTTTAGTCAAATTTTAGAACTTTAATCTTGTTCTAAAAATCATGAAATAAAGAACTTAGTCATATTAAAAATGGGATGGGATTCGTGAATAAACAGCTTGAAATAATAAATAGGTAACATTTTTACTGCTATAAATATTTCCCAAAAACTCGTTCTCGTTTTGAAGAGAGCTTCGTAGTCGCTACGGAATTCGCTATGCTAAGAACGTGTTTATTCCAGGAAATTTAATTAAAAATTTAATTTCTATCTTCTCGTTTGAAATTTTTTAAATAAACAATTCTTTTCTAAATTATCCTAGTCGAAAAATTATAGAGTGTTGAAAAATATCTATAAGAAACAAGTGACAAATTAGTTCAAATTAAAATCAAAGATAATATTTTTTTAAATAGAAATTTTAACTTTTTAAATTGAATGTAAAAAACTAACCCGTTTGTCTTCGTTTTTCACCATCATGTCTTCAAAAAAACGAATTTTATTCACGAACCTATTCAAACGCATTCTCTTACATCTCTAATTATTTAAGGGCAAAGACCTACAACACGTGGACCTAAAGACCTCCAATAAAATTTATGTAAAAAAACCCCTACAAATAGTGCCTTTTTAGCATCCTCTATGGTCTTCTCATTCGTACGGGCCTGTATACCATGTAGGGTTGCTAAAAAGCCCGATTCGGGTGTATTTTTAAAAAGGACCCGATTAAGATTTTAGCCAAAATAATATCATATAAGCCTCGAGGTTTGGCAAATAGATGTCCAACCCTTTCTGCCATCTGCGTAAATCTCATGGCTTACTATTATTTTGGCTTATATTTTAGTCGGCTCATTTTTAAAATCGACCCGAATTGAGCTTTTTAGCAATCCGAACTTTATTTATATTTAAATCTTTTTTAACCTTTATCGAAAACTAAAAGTTCAGTTTATTATTTTAACTGTTATAAGCTATAAATGCTATAATATGTAATCTTTACTATTTCCTAATTGTATTAAAATTAATAACTAATGTAATATTCATATTTATTGGTCAGTGTAACTTAATTGTTCACATTTTTATTTATTTTAAATTAAAATGAAAACTACATTCAACATGGGAAATTCCTAAAAGTATGCTACTTATTCTTGAAACAAAACTATATTACAATATATAAAATATTATTGATCATTAGAGTTTTGACAGGTTTTTCGGCCAGCAACGATTTTCTATGCTAAGTGTCAATCCTTTTAGGTATAATAACATAAATTCGAACAACTTACAAAATAAATTTAAACTTGTTGCCCAGATTAGCTTTATTGAAACCACCAAAATATTAACATTAAATATAATTTTAATCATTCTAATTTACTACACAAACACAAGTTATACATTATTTATTTTTGAAACAGGAATTAAATCAATATATGATATTTAATAATTTTAAAATGACCAATTTTAAAAATAAATAATATAAAATTTTATGTTTTTAAAGCTATAAAATTATCAATTTAGATAATTAACACCGATTAAATAAAATAGAGATATACAAATACAATCAATAAAACGTTCCCCATTATTTAATCTATTTTTTAAATTGCAACGTGTACTTATATGCTGGGAGAAGGTGGCATTCATATGATACCACTCAAATTACTATAAGAAAAAGAATAAATAATCCGCAACGCACTTGAAAAGGGGGAATAGCATGTGATATAGATTTTTTTTGTAAATATTTTTAATTAAAAACGGTTTCAATTTATAAATAAAATGCAAAATAACGATATCGAAATAAAATATATTTAAAAAAAACAAATAAGAATAAATTAAAAATTATATTAAAAAAAATATATATAAATTTTATATAAAAAACATTAAAAGAACTTAGAAATCAAGTGGTACATGTCACCCTAGATAGGAGTAAATGCTTAGGAAATTGGATCGGCAGATTTCTCTCGAAATCTGCTGATAAAAATAGAAGAATTAGTTGGGGTCGCCACTCCTTTTTTGTCTATGGTTTGATAAAATTAAAGGCCTCATTTCCGAACATGCCTAAGGTGTTGATAACTATTGATAATGAAGCCTGTATTTGTTTTATTTCATTTTTGCAAATTTTTTAATAATATAGTTATTATGTCATATTTAATTGGCACACAATATGCGAGTTAATCACAAAGATTTGGCTTCCAAAGTATGGCTATTTCAGGGTGGCAACGACATTGTCACTACAACCCCTGATCTTTCCACAGAATTTGCTAAAATTCCTAACATTGAGTCTGGATTCACTTATTGTTACTAATCTATGGCCAATTTAATCATATCGTTTCTATATCTGGCTGTATAAATTTAATAACTAAAAATAAAACGGTGTTAAATATATATAACTAAATTATTTCTCTGACCCCATTTAATAATAGAATTTAACCTAGCTTGGACTTACTTGTTTCTGATAATATCAATGATGACTTGCCTGTTTTATAAGCAGAGTGTCCAACAGAACAAAACCCCGAAATCCGTTATAAGAATTTTTGAAAGTAAAGAACCGAAACGTTATAAATAATTTTCGAATCGATTTAAATCGATTCATAACAGCCTTTGAAATTATGTTTATTTACATAAAATGATTGGCATTATTTAAAAAATTTTTTAAAAAAAAAATAGTCCCAAATTATATGTTGTTTTTTTATGTTACATTTGATTTGCTATTTCTTATGCATGTTTTAGGATAAATAAATAAAATTCAACTTATTTTATTTTTTAAAATATTTTTAGATTATTCAGAAAAATAATTTGTAGGATGATTTATTTTAATAATCCAAAACTTATAAAAACCAGATCGAACAGAAAAGAATTCGTATGTATTTGTAAACCGAAACGAACCTATACAAATTCCTTTTAAAATAACCAGTGTGAATAACCATTTTAAAATTTCAAAATAACTGGAATGAAAATAATAGTTATATATACCTATCTATTGGTTCTACATCTTTTTATCCCTTTATATCCAGCAATTATTTTTACCTTACCCGCTCATTAAATCCTAAAAATTTGTACACAACCACCATTACCATAAGTCAAAGCCAAATTATCCGTTTCTTTTATATATTTTTTAAATTTTTAGTATAAAAAGTTGTAATTTACTACTGGAAAATCATTACATTATTTATATTTATTTCCCTAAAAAAAAAGTCTTATTTTTTCAAATCGTATACTAAAATTTTATGTAAATCTATAAAACCAGGCACCTCTACCATGGGTGAAGGGGAGGGGGGTATAACGCAAGATTATTATTAAAATGAGGTCCAAGGGGATAAAGGTAGGATATTTAATCATTTAAATTTGTGTTTCTTTCATTTCTTTTCTTTTTCTGTAATTTTGATTTTAGAATGGTTAAAAAAATGAGAAAAAACAAATAACTGGGGGGGGGGGATGGTGGTTTTTAAATAAAAAAAAGCAGGAATAAAAATATCTAAATAAATCAAACAAGAAAACATGTTTAAAAATATTTTAACGAATTTTGAAACATTCAAAAATTATTTATAAGATCAATTTTCTTATATAAATAATAAAAAAGTTAATTTTTTTTTCAATAAACTCAGTTTAACAAAATCAAACACTTATAAAATAATTATAATAATAAAACATTTCTAATAAAATATTGGTAGATAACATTTAAGAATGTTGTGATAAATTGATTGCATAAAAAATTTGTTAAAAAAAGATAAAAAACACAAGGTGGTTTTTTTTTCGTTTGTTTTTTTTCCCCTAAATAAACGGTTTTTTTAACGAACATTGTTAAAAAATCAGACCAATACGATATTTTATCATAGTAAGATTTTTTTGGCTTATCTTGCATTGGTCAATTATCACACAGATTAAACATCATAACATAATTAGATTAGGGTATAATGTGAGATATTTATAAAAAATGGTTAAATTCTTATGTTTATATAAAAGTTTAAATTGTTATTACACTACAAAACCCTTCAAAGCAATATTTTTAATTTTCTCTATAAATTTGAAGTTTTAATGCTCTGGAAGAAAACAAAAGCGAAGAATTTAAGCCTTTACTAATATATTGGGCTGTGTTTGGGGTTATCAAATGTATAGAATGGATTCCAGATGCAACTTTAGGCATTTTTTTTTGGTATTGGATTGCAAAAGTAATTATTATTATGAATTATTCGGATTTAAAAAAAGATTAAAATATACTACCAGACTCTTAAAAAAATAATACATTAATCTATGAACCTTCATGGAAAAAAGATCCGCTATATTCCTAATTTATAAGCATACGCGAGGTAAATAAACAAAAGATATTAGTAGGTAGAAATAAATCTAAGGAAAGTTAAGAGAAGAAATTTTTTTAAATATAGATAGTACAATAGTATAAGTAAAAATAAGCATATTAACTTTCCCCGTGGTACTGGTATCGATGAATATATAGTATATACAACGTCATTTGCTAACAGGGAAGACGGCAATAAGAATAACTTTTTTTTGTCAGAAAATAAAATTTCAAATAATTCGCAGAATGAAGTATTTTTTATAAATCGCTCTTCTTTAAAATTTATCTTCGTGGTTGGTATTAGATAAAAATTGATTATTAATATTATATTTTTGCAGTTTATAGCAAATATTAAAGAAATTCCTTAAAAAAGTTCTCATCATAAATTTTATTTCAGTTGGACATATAACATGCTATATTAAAAAATTAAATTTATTTAATGTCAGCATATATTGTCAATCTGGGCCACCTCTATATATTACACTTCTAAAGGATAGGAAACCATTTATTCATATGAATTTAGTTTGACTTATACTTATTTGTTATAATATAAGCATAATATAGAATTTATATTTTTTATAGCTTATAGTATATTTCTTGGCTATTTAGTAGTGAAGCAAAATCGCTACTTATGAGCCCATTTAATATCGACTAAGTTTTTTAGGCAGAATGGAAAAAAACTGGCCCAACCTGAAGCTAGAATTCCGATTTTTTAAATTATCCGACCCTTGAGGCTCAAATCGTTTTAAAGTTGGCTCATGTTAGACAATTGGAAGAAAAATACTAGGGGAAATAATTAATGCATCACAGTAGATGACTGCAAAATATTCAAGGGACGTGGATGGGCAGGCTAAAACTAGCCAATTGCAGATCTCTATATCTGAGGTATAGGTTAAAAAATATTTCTATTTTAGTATATAAAATAAATGCTAAGGCTTTCCTCTGTTTTCTATTGTCTAGCTCGAAATAAATCTAAGACCGCGTAAGCCTCGGAGCTAAATTGAAAAATTGGCTTAAAGGTGCCTTCACATCTATGATAAACTTATTTTCCATGCCTCATTTTTATAGTCTCCCCCTCGAGACTAAGCTTGAGATTTTTTTCCAATTTTGCAAGACTACTATGAATATCCTTTTATTTTGAAATTTACTTGGATAGGGTAATTTTTAATTAAAAAATAAAATTTTATTTTAGTCATGTCTATGGCTTTGGTGCGTGGGATACGAAAGAAAATTCCCTGGAGCTAATTGTATATATCGCGAAGGCTTAATGCCGCTCTATACTAAAAATTATGAATATGTTAAAGATATAGAAGCCACATGGGACAATGTTGTCTCTAAAGTAATGCTAAATATATTCTATCGAAAAATGAATAATCTATTACATAAATTATTCATTTTTCGATAGATGGCAAAGTGAAAATTATAGTTATTTTAAAAAAAATTTAATGATATTATATGTGATTTATCTTTTGAGCAATTACATCCAATCGATTCTTATTTAGATTAATAATCAATTTACTTTTAATTGAAGTTATAGAAAAAAAATAATAAATCAATTTACTTTTAATTGAAGTTAGGGAAAAAATATAATAACTAAAATAACATTTTTAATCAATTTTTTTATTAAATATAGATGATATAAAAATAATGACCATTGGCTTACCAAGGATTAATCTAGGGGGAGGGGGTGATAAATTGTTTTATGAAAAATTCTAATTAAATATATTTTTATTTTTCCGTAGTTATTTTATTATTTTGCTTTTTGAAATATATCCGTTATAGTTACCTGAACAATTGGTAACACTAATTCAGGCCAATTTTTTGTGGCTTTAACCAGTTTAGTAGAGTAGCCAATATAAAGGGAAAAATTATTAGGAACAAAATTTTGACAAACCTAAAAATTAAAAAGAGACCGAAAGCATTTATTCTAAAGATCGATGTTTATTGCGTAACCCTGAATTCTTAGTTAGCTCGAATTCAGTGTAGAAAAATACAACATATTTTATATACTTAGCAGCGAATTCGCATTAACTATGAATTCAGTTTTTTATGCTTGACAAGTACTTATTATTTTCTCAATCAGCCACAAAAAAGAAACTTAGTAGAATCAAACCATAAATGAGTGCTTAACTAGCAACATTTTTTTGTTTTGATCTGTTTGATAAATGATTTAAAGGGGAAAAACGATAATTGGCAAAATAAATAAAAAAAATTACAAAATTAACATCATGCCAGATCGGATAATATAAAAGTTTTAAATATCCTGTTCATGTTAATATTTAAGTCCTTATATCTTTCAATTTTTCAATTTTGCTAACTACAAAAAGATAACCAATAAAGCCAGCCAAATAAAAGCAAATATCAAGTCTTAAGCGTGGAGTCAGCCAAACTTCTATAAGTATTAACTCGGAAACTTAAATCAATAATTTGTAGACATTTAGTATATTTTATTGCTTTAACCTGTTTGGTAAATAGTTTTAAAAAAATACTTTATTGGCAGGCTAATAAAAATTGTCAAATTGGCAGGATCCTTCTAGAACGAAAAAGATGATAGCACTAAATGTCTGGGTGCTATAAGTAATGGCTGGTACCAGTAAACAGAAACTAATTATAAATGAAATAAAAAACCATGACGGTTGCCTTAGACTAAATCTTAAATATTGAACTTTAAATTGCGATTCAATAATCAAATAGGTTTAAATGTATATTAAAGTTTCTCTTTCCCCGATTCAAAATATTTTTGAATTTTATAATTAAACGATCTTTATAGATATTATTAAATCGACAAAATAATATCGATGAAAGTGATTGCGTTACCATTTTTGAGGGAGAGGAACACCATTTGTTTTATATATAAGTAAATGAGTAACGCGTTTCTTTTTCTTGAACTTTAAAATTTTTTTAAAAAAATATTTTTTATTTTATTATATATATTATTTATAAAATTTTATAAATAATTAAGACTAGATTTTCATTCAGATCAACCATCAAAGTTCTTCATTTATATTAAATTTATTACATTTTTGATTGAATTTTATACATTCAAGATGCTAATCTATATTGAAATAATCAGCTAATATTCATTATTATAATTTATTTAATCGGTACTTATATCATCAGATGAAGATGATCTAACTCTATCCTGCTCCAGTATGAATAATTTTTAACATAAATAAAAAAAATTAAGGGCTTTAAGTCTACACTTTGTAAGTGTAGATTGTACTTAAATTCAAATATTTCAACTTCGATGTCCAATAGCTCAAATCTAAAAAAATATATGAAAGTAAAAATATGAATTCAGATTATATTCTTAAGATGAAAAAATTTTTTAATGAGGATCTGAATGAAGATTCTTGTGAAGATGATTTAGTAAATTTTTTGATAATAAAGATTATTCTTTAAATACTTTTAATAAATTTCCCCAATTGAAATTATTTATTAAATATAATACAACCCTCCAATCCTCTGCTCTAGTTGAACTTATTTAGAACAGCGAAAGCTGTGTTGAGCAATTAGCGCTCTTATTTAGATCAAAATTTTGAAAATCAATTGTTAAAAATAAATAAAAATTATTACAAAAGGAACTTTACTTATAATATATTATTTTTGTAGAAAATAATAAATAAAAAGAAAATTCATATTTAATATTTTGTATATTTTTAGTAACGAGTAACGTGTTACTTTTTTTGAATAGCGAGTAACGCGTTCCGTTTTACAAACGTAACGAGTTTCTTTTTTGAAGTAACGTTTACAGTACTAGATATTATTCGTTCTTTTCGGTTTACTTAATAGATAAACAGATATGAATCTAAATCTCATATTAATAATTGCCAATCTTTTTAAAGCGGTATTTTAAAGCTTAGGCCAATATATAATTTTTAACTAGTATACATTTTGGTTTAAGGATTCATTCCATTTTGTCAGCAGTATAAATAATAAAGTTTTTGCAAAATAAGAAAATTTATAAAAATAGTTCAAGATTCAATTTATATCGAAAAAATATAAAAGCATTATTATAATAATTATAATAAAAATAACTATATAATATAAAAAATGTACTATCATCATTAATATAAAAAAAATCAGTATTTTATCGTATTTTAAAAATACTAGACTCGATGTCTCTAGCCGTAGCTTTGATACTTTTAAGATTGGCGATAGCATAAAAATTATCCAATAGACTTGTGAAACATTTGGTAAATATGAAATAAGATGGATTAGTTAAGTTAAAATTGAAAACGATTTCAATAGATAATTTTTCTTACCCTTGAGCGCTCAAGCTGGGCAATTTTTTAGTAAAAATTTGCTTTTAACTTGGAAATAGAAAATGTCGAACATATCATACGAATTATAACGTCTCTTGTAAACATTCCGTTTATCAATTTTTTATAATAAAATTTTTCCATGCTACATCATAAAATTTAATGTATCTATAATATTGTTTATTCCTAGATTTTTAGTATTTCTTCACTCACTTTTTTAAATAGAAGAAATTTCGGAAATAATCTTATAGAAATAGAAAACTATAACAATTTAAAAACAAATTTGCCTAGATATCAACATAAATGTATTAAAAAAACATATAATTTAACCTTAGCCGCCTAGGATGTTATCTTCTATTATAAAACAATTAAATTTTTCTGACATTTTAGCAGGGACCCAAACCGTTATTTATAACGGTTCAGTTTGGTTACGGCTCAGTATGTAAAAAATTATAATGGTTACGTTTTGGTTACGGTTCTTAAGAAAAAATCTATAAAGGTTCAGTTCAGTTCAGCTAATTGTAAAGGTTTATAATGGTTCATTACGGTTTAAAAAAAATTTTTTATTGAAGCAACACCATCGACTAATTTATTTTTATTATAAGCATCTATGAATTATATATAAAAAAAATATATAAGATTCAAAATAACATATCTTTAATTATTATTTGAACGCACAAGTAATATATTTTCTAATATAAATAGATTTATATTTGTTTGATGAGAGGATAACACAAATTTTAGCCCCGAAAAGGCCCTTTCTACAAAAACTTGTGTTGCGGGAACGCCAGTACTATAAGAGCAAATATTCAAATTATTTCCATTTCTAAAATAATACCGGTTTAACCTTTTTTTATAAAGGTTTTTTTTTACTCCTTCAAAAAATAATTATATCGGTTAGGTTATGGTTCAGATATTTATAACGGTTTATAATGGTTTAACGGTTCGTTACGGTTCACTCCAGGTTCCTGCTTTTTAGCATGCCATTTACAAGAATTAACCTGTTTATATTTTAAATATAATAAGTCGAAACAAGACAGCCTAAATACTTTTTTTTCTTATATATTAAAAAAAAAGAATAATAATCATAATATAATCTTAATGATCAGGGAGATTCATCAAGGCAAGATTTATTGAATATTATATTAATTTTTTTCTGTGACAGATAATTTATAATCTTTTAAAAGATAATTCTTAGATTTATGCTAACTTCATATCTATCTTCTAATATGGAAATTTCTTTTAAAACTTATTTAGATGTAAATAAGATCGATTAAGAAAAAAAGACTATTATATCAATCATAGTATATAAATTATATAAAAGAGGAAATACATTTTAAAGAAAAAAATTCCAAATCTTAATAATTTATTCTAAAAATTATTCTCTTGCAAAAAAATTGATAAAAATAACAAAATACAAAAAAGCTTAAAATATCATTAGTCGATCTCGATAAAATATAAGATATTAATTTTTAAAATTATAACATAACAAAACAATATCTAAAGCTACGTACAAGAATAAACCAATGTACACCAAATTTTGTGAAAATATATATAATTTTAGTTAAAAAATTTTGACTTATATTTTTTTTCAAAAAACTGACATGTACTACAAAAGGGATTAATTTATTTAACATCTTTGATATATATTTTTTATCAAAAATTATACAACTATTTAAGTATCATTATATTCATTATACATAAAAAGAGTCGTATATGTTATACATTATATTTGTTATTGTTCAGCGTCGGCTCAATTTTACACGTTATATATATATTATAAACACGTAGCGCTAATTTCTTATGAAAATTTTTAAAAAAATTAATAATTATTTAAAATATGGCTAATCTAATCACTTTTTTTAATTTTTAAATTTTTTTTATTTATTTTAGGGTTTTGCCACAAATAAAATATTCAAATTGAATAATTCAATTTAAATGAATAAGTTTTAAAAAATCAGAAGATGGAACCAAATGACAATTAATATAAGCGTATTTGCTATATCAGTTTATTCAGCAAGTAGTGAGCGGAATTTTTTTTTTCTAATATCATGAGAGAAGAACTATCTAAATATAAATATACTCACTTGATTCTCTATTATTTTTTATCAACATAATTGAAAATTGGGTTAAATCAATATTTAATTTTTCATATTCATTTTGTCATAGAACAAAATGGGTATTTAAAATTATCAGAAATTCTGAATATTTTAAAATTTAACGCAGGACATTATAACTGGAAGGAAATTTGCAGAATAAAGAAAGTATTTTGAGTACCATATCAGATATATTTTTTTTTTCTTTCATAATTAAGTCACGATTAATTTTATAGGCTAAAAATGAATATCTTCATATGACGAAAATTTAGTTAAACTCTAAATTTTTGTAGGTTGATATAATACTTATAAAAAGTACCACAAATAATTAGCACAAACCACCTCTACAAAGTGGTCAGAAACTAACCCTCACCCCTTGAGGTTTTATTTTAATTTCAAAAAGTTTTCGCGTTTACATTATTTTTCTCACGTAGTATTACTAATGTAAATAGTGCTTAATCTGAACCAATAAAATAAATATATTATGCTTCATTTATATATATATTTTTTTTAGTTATTTCTATTCAGCAAAGAAAAAATAAAGATTAAATGAGGGGGGAGAATACGATGAAAAAAACGAAAAATCTACAATATTAAAGGCTCCTAATACATTTTATTATACAACATTTTTCTTAACAGATTTAATATAATTATTTGAATTTTATTTTCATACTAAGGACAATGATATGATTATTATACCGATATAATGCTAAATAAAACATAATGTAAAATTTCTTTTATTCGTAAATCGTAATAAGATAAGGATGATGGGATTTTTTTTTATTGTAAAATTTTATTTATGAAGAAAATAAAAAAAACACATTAATAATAATAAGTGATTAATTTATGAGATGATGTTCAAATTCATCTTTTTATATCCGTTATTTATCCGATTCTAAATATATTAACTTAATCTATAACATTAAATAAGCGCTATTAATTTATAGCGAATTATTTTACTCACAAATCCTTTCTAAGCTGCCGCAGTGTTACTGCAGAAATTAATAAATCAGTTTTTTCGAATACTTTACAAATTGGTCACACCTATTGTTGGGCAAAGGATAAAAGTTTACTAGTTTGCTTTATAGGTGTGCCGACGAAAATTCTCTTATAATTTAGAGAGTTAATTTTTCAAAGGTGAGATATATTTTTAAAAAAACTTCTGAAATGATAGTTTTCGAATAAAAACTAAAATCATTTTAGCCGGCTATACTCAGCTATAGTCACGACTTAAGACCGATTTTGATTTTAAGACGTCTCTTAGTTATCATGATTCATGTCATAAAATGGCGTGAGAAAAATAATTAATAAAAGGCCAAAATGATAATATGCCTAGTATTGAACTATATATAAGAGTTTTAAATAATTATTGTAATATGACTAAGCTATAAAGCATATTAATTTATTCTATGACCAACCAAACCTTAATTTATAAAATGTATTCTCATATTTAAAATTTCTAAAGGATTAAAGCATGATTTCGCAATATGTATATATACAATAATGAATAATTAGGAATAATTTAAGTTAAGATAATGCACAAATAAAATTCCATATAATTTAAAGATGTTAAATTTATTGTGCAAATTAACATTAACTATAAATATTCATATTCACCACTATTTATTTAATTTAAAAAAAAAGGATAGAATAAATATTATAAAAGATGCTCTAGCTAAAATATTACTATATTACTTAAAACATTAGGTGCTCTAGTGTTGTTAATTGGTTGGTTGTATAAAACCAAGACCCGGGGTTTTGGTCTAAAAATCGACTAAACCAGCTCTGAGCACGAACCCCGAGCACAGACCCTTGGCTCAGACCCGTGGTCGGACCCTTGGTTTAGACTCTTGGTTCAGACCCTTGGTTCAGACCCGGAGTCCAGACCCAAGGTCTATTTACATTCATTTAAAAACATAAGATATGATATAAAAATGAATAATAATATCAAAAATATAAATAAGAGGGGCGGGGAAGGAAACATGGAGCCGACTCCCAAGCTGATTTTATATAAAAATTTTATATATTTGTATATAAAAGAAATCAAATTCATACAGAATTATACAAATTATTATTTTATCACCAGTTTTAAAAAATTAATCTGTTAGGGGGGCTCATTATTCTTTTTTATTTTATTTTTTTTGTTATTTTTTGTTATTTTTTAATGATTGGTTATTTTTTTATTTTATTTTTAAATTAATATATCTTATTTTATTTAAGATTTTTTGAAATATTAAATAATTTTTTAGCGTTTATATATGCGATTGCTTACAAATTTTTAAGAGGATGGAAGTTAACTTTAGGGGGGGGGGGTGTTAATTATATAAATGAAAAGCAGTTTTATTTCATTAAATCAAAATGTAGTATTAAATAACGCAATTTCATTAATTTAATCGAAATTATATTAATAAATTTTCTAAACTCTTTGTTTTTTCCATATCGCCAGTGGCCCCTACACTTTTTGAGCGAATGAAGCAGAATACCCCCATGAAAAGTATCCCCCTCCCTCGTAAAAATCATAATTATTACACCCATAAATTTCAAAAATAATTTTTATTACATCAATTTTTAATATATAATATAAATAAAATGCAAAAAATATATACTTTATAAATATTATTTTTAAATTAATAATTTAGGTAAATTAGGGGAAGAGAAAGCGAAAGAATTTATAATTTCATCAGTATTTAATTGTTTATTTTTTTCATGATAATATGGTTAAATTATTGACAAAAGAATCTTTCATGGTACTGCGAAGTCTTGTTTTAATTAATTTAATTTTACTCATGACTCTTTCGACAGTACATGAGGTTGAGGGAATGGTTAATAAATATTTATATAAAATTCTTAAATTAGGGAAAGCAGAAAAATTTAAAAGTAAACGAAAAGGTAAAATAAATGAATAGTTTTTCCAATCTGAATCGTAAGTCCCTGAATTATCATCATCATCAGAAAAAGCTAAATAATGTATTGGTAAAAATATTTTAATTAAATAAATTTACAATTCTCAGAATCTGACAAATCTTTAGATTCATGAACCTCTAGGTCATGAGTAATAATTACATTCCCCATTTTGGCCATCTTATAAATATTGTTAAACTTCAAAATTTCTTCGAAAATTTGACTTGAATTTAAATTGTAAAATTCACAGATATCCTCGATATCTTCTTTAATAATTGATTTTTCTGCCATTCCCTTTGGCGTAAAAAATGATGTTTGATGTAAAAATTTCATGGAATCATCATTAAATCTTTCGTTTAACTGCATAATAATTAAATCGAGTGCAGCATAAAACACACCTATTTTAAAGCTAAAAAAATTCCTATATTTAATGATGAAAGTATATAAACCTTTCCTTTTTGGATTATAATGTTTGAAGTCTAGAACTTTCAAAATCAAGAGGTAGATTTCTCTCCTTCATAAAGCTATTTGTCCAATTTTGAGTAACATTCTTAAAAGCTACTATTTCAAAGCTTTTCTTTATATCGTTAATATTAAGCCCACCATGCCTTTTTCTAATGTTATCTATCCATTTATCATCTCTTATATTATGCCATTTGCAATTTTTTATTAGGCATTTATATTTTTTTTGGTTAATATTTTTAGGCATATATTAAAATTGGAAAAATAATTTATGACAAGAAATCTCGGATAACAAATTTACTAAACATCGACCAAAATTTCCGTCAATATATATTAAATTAAATATTAAGTTGGGGGGGGGGGTCCTTATTATTACATTTATAAACCAGAAATCACTTGATCATGGTGGATCTAACAAAACAGTAAAAGAATTAAAGAAAATTTTTAAAAAAAAGTACCCTCACTCAAATTTACTGAAGCAGTTGGTTCGGAACCCCCTCCCCCCGCCCTACACCGTGGTAGGGGCCACTGTTTCAAAGTGTTGTTACCATTCATCCCTGTAAAATTTGGTTTTGATTTATTTTTTTACTATATTTTTTTAAAATTAAAATTATAAAATAATATTTTATATTTAAATTAAGAATTAATTTACAATATTGTATAAGCCCGCTTTGTCTATCCCACACCCATTTATAAAAAATTTTGCACTTCCATTGTTTAGATTTTTTTATCCCACCCACTCCCGCCCGTTGCAGGCATCCAAATTGCGTTTTAAAATATGATAGTGTTACAAATTTAAAGTTAAAAAAAGGTAGCTCAGTCACTTCGATTAATTGGATTTAATTTAGTATATCTATATATATATGTATATATATAATATAAAATGTTATGGATAATCAAAGAATGGAAATTTTTTTTAAGATATGCCCCCTAAGGCATCATATTTGTAGCCATCGAAATTTTATTATTTTCTTATTTTATTTTATTTTATTCTATTTCATACTTATACATTTTGGAAATGAAACTTTTTTAAGAGTGGTTTAAAATTTTTATTGGCAAGTGTATCGATTTGGCAATCTATATAGCGGCTTGGGCCTAATGAGTTATAAATTTGTTTGCAGGAATGAAGAACGGATTATCACCTTAATTATTCGGACCTATTTTCAACGTATACATCTAGCATATAGAGGGATTTCCAACTAAACGACCCCCACTCACCTTTCAACCTTAATTGTTTTATGGAAGTAAAAATTTCTAAGTTTGTTTAAGCTACCTTCTTAATTTTTCATATTTTTCAAAAATATAAAAATTATTATGATAAATAAAATAATTAATAAATTAGTTGTTAAGGGATCTTTTGATAAAAGCTTTGACATAATTTATTAAATAATTGGACAAAATTAAAATTATTATAGTATTATATAAATAGCCATTAATTATTTTTTTATACCTGTTATATCAAAAAAATAAATTTTAATAATAATTTTTTATGATTGAATTAATAATTCTGCCAAGAGTCAAAACTATTTATATATACTTTGGATTCATTGATTCAACTTTATCTCAAGAGGGTCTAAAATTCAAATAAAATTTATACAATACGTTAATTCCTTATGAGAAATTGGCCTGCAAAACATAAAATATTTACTGCAGAGGAATGGAGAGGGGGAGGGGCGATTTTTATAGTCCGTTTTATAAGACTAAGATAATAGTTAATATTCTTTTCAATCTCCATAATAATTCAATGATATGCATTATTTTAAAATATTCACGGTGCCTAAAAATGAATTAGTTAAAAAAATAATAAAAACTTCTTTTAAGTTATTCTAAAACTATATAACATATTTTATTTATGATAAATTATTGGTGCATTGTTCGCACGAAACAAATTTTAAAATTAAAGATGAATCTTACTTAGTTCAGAAAATAGGGTTAAATTTTTTTAAAAAATATATCTATTCATCTCGAATGAATCTACCATCGACTTTGATTTCAAATGCCGCCCCATTATATGGTAGAGGGGATGTCGATGTGGCATTTTCTTTGGAATTAGAGCTACGTTTAAGGGACGAAAAGTTTATTTGCTTGTGTCGTGACATATAATCTGAAGGCAAGGCTCCTATTATTTTATTAATAAAATTTCCATTTTTATGAGGGGTTCTATTAAACAAAGTTTTGTGTCTCCTATTTTTCTTGGTAGCATGACCAGGTGAGTTGAACATATTATTAGTATCATTAGCATTGTAAGTATTATTGCATTCGTTGCAATTCGTTTGTTTATAGGGATATTGACGACTGCTGAAACGTTGATTATATTTGAAATAGGTAATGTTATTAGAAACAAGTTGTGATTTTTTTGAACGGAATAAATGTATTCCACCGCGGAATGAACTCAAAATGTCTGCCAAGCTCTGCCTAAATTTTGGATTCATAAAGCAATATGTTATAGGGTTGCAGCATACTGAAATGTGAGATATAAAATGGAAAATGATGGAGGTTCGCGATGGATTTAAAAGTCGTTTTAAAGACTCTGGGTGATGCATTAACCAAGTATTTATTACGTAGAGGGGTGTCCAACACAAGAAAAATTCAATTACTATGACACAAAGCATCTTTATAATTTTTTTTTTGGTTTTCAAACTTTTTGAAAATCCATCTTCAGTCTTGTATCGCCTAACTACTGCATTAGATGTCGAGGGGATGCGGGCCATATGTTTTTTTATCTTTTTAAACGATGGTAACACCTCGTGTTTCAAATTATAATCATAAGTAAAGGATGCTTTAGTGTTAATAATTTTATTGCTATGAGTAACTTTGAGGAATATATTGTGTAAGGGAGTCAAGTCGGAATGGGTATAATTTTTCAAATTTGAATCAATAATTGCCTTATCGTGAGGTAGGGATCTTCTGGTTGTCAAAATAATTTTTGGCTTATAATAATTTTGAGGATTGGAAAGGGATTTGCTCCAAAGGCGAGTTTGTTTTAAATGATAATCGAATACTTCCGTGGTACTTGTTAAAATCTTAGTCTTAGAACTGTTGGAGGGTTTTTTTGAGGAGTTTTCATGATACAAATTGTTCGTTTTGTATTTGTAATTCTTTTTACCTTTCTTAGTTATAAAAACCTTTATGGGATTTGTATGAAGGCTTAACCTATTATTGGGCACGTGATGTTTTTCCACATCGTAACTTCGTTTTGCCAACGTTTTATCCAATTTCTCCTCAATTTTATTGCCATATCTCTTACTGCAATTTAATTTGACAAGGGGAGTGTGATTCCAATAATCCTTCTCATCATGTTTTGCTAATATAAATATTAAAAGTATATAATTAATAGACCAATATTTTCCTACTAAATGATAAAATAAAAATGATCTAAAATACTAATTCTCTTATATACTAAGATTGATTTTAAATATGGGTGCTTAATGATGTGTTTCATTGTTAACTTAAAATATTTAATAATTTACATTTAATAATATTTGATATTAAACTAAAACATATCAGTAACTTAAAAGGAGAGGGGATTTTTAATATCCGTTTTATTCACCAAGTTTTATAATAAATTTCTGGAAATTACTTATAGTTTCATGAAATTTTTTTTCGTATTTTGCAGCTTTCCATAATCCCATACATATTTTTGAATAAGCATAAACCATTATTATTAAAGGAAAAATTAATAAGGAGAAATTAAGGAACCAATTGAAGAAGCCTTCTACTTTTGAATTGGGCCATATCTCACGGCAAGCGAAAGTTTTATGTTTAATGTTTTGATATTGGTAATTCGGGTGATAAGATAAATTCACATTTTCCGAGAAGTTTGAGCTTTTGCTGAAACTATAAATCGGCATTTTTACAATTTCGACATTAAGCAACTTTAAGCCACTGACTAACAATATAGGGAGAGCGTTTACGATGGACCAAATCCAGACCAAGAGAATGATCTTTAAGGAATGAGTTATAGTTTGCCACCTTCTAGAAAATAATGGCTTACAGATAGCAAAATAGCGCTCTAAAGATATGGTTACTAATGTCCAAACGCTAGAGGATATAGATAAAGCTTAAAATAGAATTATTATAGTGTACAATTATAGTATATATTTGACAATTTAGTTAGGTAAAAATACAATGATCTTTCATTGGAGCCACTTTCTATGATATTGCCGACTTTCAAATGGCTAACATAATCTTAAAGACTTTGTATAAGATTGTAAAATATACCTAAATTTTTAAAACCGAAAATAATCCTACTTCTCTAATTTTATATTAATAGTTTAAGTAAATGTAAGAGATGCTCACCTTGTAAAAACAGGATAATTTTGCACGTTGTTATATCGAAGATAAATTTTTTCAACAAATATGCCATCAAAGTGATGGGCATGCACATAACGGCAAGAATCAGATCGCTAATGGCCAAATTGATCAAATAAATATTCGTTATAGTATGCACTCTTTTGTGCTTTAATAAAGTTACAATAACTATCGCATTTCCGAGAACAGCCAATATAAAAAGTAATCCATAAGGGATAATGATCAGGAAAGAATTCAAACCAATAATTTTATTTAACATGATATTTTTTTTTATAAAAAATTGTTAATAAAATAAAAAAAATTTTATCAAGACAAAATATTGATCCTATTCACGGAAAACATTTGTTCTTTATTATTTTTTATTTGTATATCATAAAAATCTCATATATTTACATATCACCACAATCACATTAAATTTATTTATTATTTGTTGGTCCTCGTTGATATGTATTGGCATTTTGATCCTGCCTATTAAACTGAGCGTCAAAGCTAGTATGACTGGTAGGTAAAAAGTTAGGTAAAGCTGCGTTGCCCTGATGGCTAGCCAATATCCCTCTGTTTAATAGGAATTGGATAAGATTTGGATTGTTAGGGTCATATGCGTTCGAATCGGACAATCCTTGACTTGGTAAATTGGGGCCATCAAATGATCTGGAATTTTGGATAGTGGGAGGAATGTTTGCCCTATTATAAGATGTTTGAAAAGATTGTGGAGCAGTATCGTGAGCAAACGGCAAATGGGGTCCATTATTTTGGTCAAATTGGTCGTGAGATACTCCGGGATAATTATGCGTCAAATGGTCTTGTTGCATGCCTAAATTGTTAGCTGAATTTAAATAGTCAGGAGGAGGTTGAGCATAAGCTAACGATTTTATTCGCTCATTTAAATTATTAGCATATTCATACAGTCTAGGGTCAATAGTAATAGGGCGAATAATAGGGCCACTTCGCGTGGCTTCCCCTGTGTGGGTATAAGTAGCCAATGAGGGGGCAATGATGGGTTTATAAGTTTTTACGATGTAATCTTTGGCAAATAATTTAAGACCCACTTGTTGTTGCTCAGTGGGTATATAATCCAGACTTTTAACCGAATATTGACGTGGTTCATATCTATAACTATTGACAGGATACTGAAAGTAGTTATACCTAACCCCGGTGCCAGTATACATCTTTGGTACAACTTGATAACCAGGCACCAACTCTTGAGCAACGTTCAGCTTTGTTCCAGACATTATTTGTTCTTTAGGCACGTAGTTCAAGCCATATTGGGTGATTAGATGGGGGTTATATACGACAGATTTTACTGATTTCGT
The DNA here is from genome assembly GCF_954871325.1 of Gordionus sp. m RMFG-2023. Taxonomy (NCBI): domain Eukaryota; kingdom Metazoa; phylum Nematomorpha; class Gordioida; order Chordodea; family Parachordodidae; genus Gordionus; species Gordionus sp. m RMFG-2023. The sequence goes on from NC_088776.1 coordinate 46,558,331, forward strand.
ATCAGGAACGTATTCCAATTGAGTGGCAGTGTGAATAGTTGGACGGTAGGCTAAACTTTGTATAGTCTTTTCTGTAGGGACAACTTTATAACTTTGAACTTGGACCGGTTTTGGAATGTAATCTACAGATTTCACCTCCTGCACTTGAGGTACTCTGAGTACTCCTTGCATATTAATTGCGTGAGGAACTAGGTCTAGTCTGCGAACATTAGTTACCGTCGGTTGCAGCTTGTAAGATTTGTAAAAATATTCAACTGGCTTTTCAACATAACCGTGTATATGGGCTACTGATTGACTATAATCTGAATTATCATAAGGCAAAATTGGAGAAACAGGCAGTATAGGACCATTAGAGGGTAGGTTAGCTAAGGACGGAAATCCTCCGTAATTATCACATGTTGCTTCTTTAAATAATAAAACTAGACTTACCCAAGAGTATAGATATCTGATGTAGGATTTCATAATCTGATTAAACTAAGTAATTAAATTCGTCTTATGGAAAATAATATATCATTTAAATTTCCAGGATTAATAATAGTAAATAAGCAAATAAAACCATCTATATATACATTAGCCTGTTAAAAATTAAAACAAAAATAATAATATTATAATTTAATTACAATTCAAATTAATCCTAAAAAAAGAATAAATATTCAAATTTAAAGCTCATAAATTATTAACCTTTTATATGTAAATGATCATTTGCATGTTAATTTGTCTAACCATTTTTTTATATTTAATGATGATTTATTTTAACCAATCCATTGGTATCACTCATTTAGCACCCAAAAACATTATAAGAACCATTACCACTGTGAAGGATCATAGTCTTCATTTAGCACCCAAAAACATTATAAGAACCATATCTAGCCAACTTTGGCTATTCTATGATAAGGTTCCATCCTTCCCTTCTATATATATTAAATTCTTATGGCATAATCGGGCAAAATCGAGGACCGGAAAAGTAAAACGTTAAAAGCAGGGTAAAACATTAAAAACCGAAAATTATTCTCGTTAAAAATTTTAAACTTAATTTGATAAAAAATATTTTAAATCTAAAAAATTGAAAATAAAAATTTTTTATCTAAAAAAGGGAACTCTTTTATTATCACAAATGACTATATATATAAAAAAATGTCAAACTTATTTTAATATAAAAAAAACCTATAATACAAATTAACAAGTTACTACATTAGTTTTTTTTTAAAAACCACAAAACTTTTTTTATATCTATTTGGATATAATACTTTTTATTAAATTTTCAAAAAATTTCAAAAAATTTTTAGAAAAAAAAAATGTGAATAAAATTGTTAAAAATTATATTTATCCTTCATTAAACTTAAACAAATTTTTTAGAAAGAATAATTTTTTTTATAATAAATAATTTTAAATAGAGGTGTATATTATATATATAATACTTTACTAATTACTAAATAATACATAGTAATTTTAGTATAAAAGTAAGCATCGAAACGTCTGGAATTCTGTTTTTGACAAGTGGGAGATTAGAATTGCTTTATAACAAATAATAAAATAATGATGTCGATTTTTTCAATTTTTAGTACATCCTAGTCGGATTCGTTGAAAAGTCGATTAAAACAAAATTTTAATAGATATGACTAGTGAAAGTCAACGGTGATCCGGTCCGTAGACCGGGATCAAGCCAATTGATGGACCGATCTTTTTGAGGACCATAGTTGGGATCAGTCTTTTTATTTTTTAAGCCAGACCGGTCATTTATTAATGTTTAAGTTTGTTTTACTATTCAATTGATATAATTTTTTACATATTTTTTTGTCTATTTTATATTGTTATTTTTCTAGAGGAATTATTTTAGTTTTTGTAAATATTTAGTTAATTTTTATTTTGCAATACATTTTATTAGTCCCAATAAACAAGTAATAAATTAGGTAAAAACAAAAATATTTAAAAAAAAGACCTATTTTGGACGGCTTTATTTAGAAAAACGGTCTGGATCAATTTTTTTAATGACAGTGGTCCGGTCTAGAGTGCATCAGTTCGAACCAAAGACCGAACAGTAATCCTCACTAGATATAACCAGCATTTGAGAAGTTATTTAGATGTACTGGATAAAATATATAATAAAATACAAGTATGTATATTTGTTGAGAATTTGATTTAGAAGTGATACCTCCAACTACCACTTAATAATCGTGTTGCCCAATCACCTAACTATGGCCAACTTCAATACGGATTAGCTTTGCCTAAAAAAGGATTTGGACCTTAAGCTTAAGAACTTATAAATTGAAACAATATTTTTAGAATAAAAAACATCTAGCTTTTATAATTGGTGAAAAATAGGTTGTTTAAAACAAAAATGACAACATTCTTCTTGATCTTTGGGTCAGTTTCCTTTTTAAAATCGTATTTAAATATAATCAAATTATATTTATTTATTAATTTTTATTAAAAATTAAATTTTATAGAATTTAAAGCCCCTTTTTGAATTTTCGAAAAAAAACTTGATTTTGCCGTAATCGTATTCTAGCTTGGATACATCTACCACCTACTCTTTAGATTTCAGACACTTTCGCCATTAAAATTTTAGTATTTTTTAATAATATAACCTTAATTTTTTGAATAAATAAATCATATTTAAATTATAAGGGCTTATGGTTATATAATATTTATCTATTAGAAGCATTAATCTCTGTTTATATATAATATATTATATACCTGTTGTCTATATAATTTATTTATTCTGGTAATTTTTTAAAAAAAAGTTTTATCATAAGAAACACTAGAAATATTTATTTTTTTTATGTTTAAAATTATTACTAAACCGAAAGTATTTGAGAGCTATTGCCATTTTCGCTCTAAAAAGGATCTTTTTAGATGAATGCGCTGTTATTAATAAAGTCATTTACAAAAATTGATTTGTAGCAGGTCATTGAAATATTGTCATTTGGCAATTCAAAAAAAATAATACAGCAAAACTTTAATTTGGGCTAATAATCCAGGCAACTCCCTAATTTGACCAAATTTTAATTCCCAATCAAATTCTTATAAACTACCATATATCAGATAATGGTTCTAATTAGGCTTACTAAGTTTGGCCAAAAATCTTGTCTCATAAATTAGATAGGTTTGCATTCAATTATTACATATATTGCAACTACTACGTTAATATGGAAATTATTCTATATTACATTCAGTTTTCATTATAGTTAATAACGAAGTTAAGGTTGTACAGTCTATTTTTATTGTTTCAAAAAAAATGGTCCTCTTGAATTGAAAGCCACATTTCTGTAATATTTTTTAAATTGATCAACTTAGAATTATAATTATGAATAAAATATAATATTATTTTTTTCTGTTGTGTATTATGTCATTAGAATTAAAGACAAATATTTGGCTTGATTTAATGATTTAAACGCCACATTAAAAAAATTGTAATATATAAACCATAATTTTATCCGAAAATAATATCACTTTCTCCCTTATATGGAGGGCCTGTGCATGTATGCATGATATATTTATCTTATCTATTATTGGTACTGATACTATTTTGGTTACTTTTTATATTTATTTGAATTTCTAACAGATATTATATACACAAAAAGTGGTATTTTTTATTTATTTTTTAAGTTAATAAACAAATTTTTTTCTTATATTTGTTTAAATATTATTTTGAGAGATTAAAATAATCCTAGATAATACCTCTCAAGGGTCATATTAAAAAAAATATAGTATTCGTACTTTTTTTCTTATTTGATAATAAAATTTGAATAAGCCTTTTCAAAATATAGAATCTCGAAAACTTTTGCATTTTAAGAAAAAGCGAAGGATTAAAAATTTAAAATAAAATAAATTGTGGTAATCTTCTAAAAAAGTAATCTTCCAAAATAATTTTCAGGAGGCTTGTCCATTTTTAAAAAATTTATAAAAGGGTTTAAATATTTTTCAAATTCGTATAATATCCAATCATTTAATTATTTTTTATTGAAATGTAATCTTGCTCGTATAATCTAATTAAATCTCATTTATATTATAGAGATTTGCCCAATATTATTACAATACTAGGATAAATTAAAATGCAAAAGTGTGTATTGATAATACTAACCTTATTATCAATAAAATGGTGTATTTATAAATCATATCTGTACCTCCAAACTAAGATAATAGGTTCTAGCAAAATATCGCCGCCGGTTAACAAATATGTATTGCATATTTAACGATCAAAATTATAAAATTCTTGTAAACATGTGATATATCAAATTAAATCTTTAGTATCTACTTTATACACATTCTACTAATAATATTAATGTTCTAATAATGCACTAAACACAAAACTTAGTTGGTAAATAAAGTAATTATAAAATACATTGGCGTATTCAGGGGTATATTGCGAGGGGGGGGGGCTACTGACACTAATCTTCCCCGCTAATTTATTTTATATTTTTGGCCCATTTTCCAAATTTTGAGAGGGGCTGAACCCTCCCAGTTTTTTGTATTAAATTTGGATTTCTTTTTGCTTTATTCTTGTTATAATAATTAAAATTCTTATAGTCAAAATATTTTTCTTAAAATGGAGAAGCAAAAGGTTTTATTTTTAATTTTATGTCGCCGTCGCTTCTTGAGTATTGGTGATAAGTAGCTCCATTTTAGCATGTTTTGAGCCAACTCTAAAAAGGCTAAACTAAATTTTTAAGCGAAAACTATCATATTAGCCTTTCTCGAAGTTTATATCTAAAGGATAACACAATCTTAAAAAAAAATATACTCTTGTCTCAAGGCAAGAAATAGTCCAAATTTAACAAAATTTTTATTAAATAGAAGTTTAAAATTTTCAAATAGATATGTTATCGGTTGTTAAAATTAATAAATTTACTTTGAAGGAAATAATAAATTGGGATATTTAGTGTCCTTTTGTTCATGAAACATTTTTGACTGACTAATAATTAAAAAATAAATTATTAGGAACATGTGGACAATAATAAAATAACATGTAGTCAGCTTCTACATGACAGAAAATAATTGGAAACAAAATTCTTCTAAAATCAAATTTGCTATCTCACCCATTATTCTATAACAACTCTAGAAATTTAAAATCTTATATTGAGCCATCATTAATAACTTTCAAATAATTCTATTTAAACTCTTTCAGGCCTTATGATTATTTAGGCAAGGAATAACAAATAACATTAGTTTGTGATAATCAAATAGTTGTTGCTAATCGTGTTCCAAACAATAGCCACTAGAATGAACAACTTCCCCCTGTACTAAAATGTTTTCTATGAATGAATCAAATATAAATATCTAAAATAAATTAATTTTTTTATCAGTTGTTTTTATCTTTAAGCTACAAATAGTGTCTATTTTCACTATCTAACCTTTGATGCCTACCCCCCTTCGAAAATATTATAGTAAATCGCTCTTGTCCCTTTTCATATAGACACTGCATATAGAAATATTTACAGATGTCGCTCGATTCAAAAATTACACTTTTATTCAAAAATATATCATTAATAAATCCAAAACTAGATAAAAAAAATAGACCAAATTATAATTCATCTATAATACGTACAGTCCCTTTTAATGGATAGCATATGAATCAAATAATTTTTTATTTAATAACTTCAAATAAAATTGGCTTAAGAATCTAGATGCGCGAGTTGGCTAGAGGAAAATATAGAATATACCAAGGATTCAAAGTAAATAAATATGAAACGATTACTGAGCTTCAACAAAATATCGATGGAGATATAACTAATGATAAATTTAAAAACTTCTTAACTCTTGTTGATACTTTATCCTACAATACTGCCGAGTGTAAAAAGAGTTTTCTTATGATTATGATCATGGGAGATAATCGAGGGAAAGAGTAAATAATTTGTCAAATTTAATTTTCGTAAATCTTAATGGATCTTCGATATCAGAATTGATTCCATACATTTATAATATGGAAAATGAATAATCGCGGGAGAATGAAATCTTTTCAGAGAAAAATACAGCTTAAAGAAAACAAAAATTCCTATTTTATATATCATAAATTTTAAAAATATATAAAATAAAAATCGCAATCCTCTCCCCTCCACCATTTTTTTAAACAACGCATGCACCCATGAGCGTAATAAACCAAAATTAACACGGACAAGCAACTTTTATCTTTTTATTAATAGAAAAAAAAATTCATATTTTGCAATAAATTATATATTTTTTTATAATGAAAAATAGTAAACAGATATAAATCCAATATCAAAATATTTATTAAAATATGTAATTATCCTATATTTCTTCCTAAAATTCTTCTACATGAGAAAATCTTTCCTCCGACTTTAAAATTTTTCATAAGAAGGAATCTTCCCTATCATCGCCGAGTGACGACACTAGACTTTTCTGTTTGTCGGGGCTTAATGTGTGGTCATTTCGCTATAATTTGACATAATAAATATTTTTTTTTAATTTTAACTTCTAATCTTTTTATAACGAGTAAAATCATTTAAGCTAATTTAAAAATTTTGTTCGAAACTTTAAAATAAATAATTTATTTTAAGATAAAATAAAGGAATGATATTATCAATATCTTTATTTATTAGGTAAAATAGCTCATCATTACGTCTACAAGACCTACGAGCATTTTCAAATTCTTATAAATATTATTTTAAACTCAATGCTAGTGATAAGTCATACAGTTGCTTCAGGCCAATCTTTAAACAAGGAAAATAATATTTTGCATACAAATAAATTAATTGGTATAGTCACCGCAAATTATCATTCAACTTTTGAATATTAATAAAAATATCTTTTCTAATAATATTCTTATGAATAATTAGATGTAGAATACTTTTAGCACTCCTAATTCCAGTTTCCAGTCCAAATAGAGTTTTGGAACTGGAGCCAATGCCTGGAACTATATCAAATTTATAAACCACACTGGAACCCACTTTTCAAAATTTTAACCAATACTACAATATTCAGAACCTAATTTAAGCTCAGTAAGTTTTCGTAACACATCCCTCTATGTTTAATTTGGGCACTATTGTATATTTTTTTATTCTTTAAAAATTAATTACTTTATATTTAAGTTTTCCTTTTATTTCATTATTCAAACTAATTATTTTAACGAACAAAACAACTTATAAACATTTCACCTTCATACCAAATTTATTTTATCTTTAAAAAATGTTAACAAACTTATATTTTTTATTAACATTTTATTTGACCTTATTGTTAACTAATAACTTACTATATATATCAAAAAGTTATTTTTATTTTTTAATTGTTAAAAATTATTATTTAAAATAATATTATAAAATAAAAGATAAATAAAATACCTTCTACCTACCCACTTCAATTACTTACTACAGGCGTCTATGTTTACCTCCAACTTATAGTCTAGCTATTTTGTTTTCAATATATCCTCTCCTTATAATTGACCGAATAAAGATAACTAATTTATCTCCTTCAAGGTCTTAAAAGGGGATTTGGAAAATCTTATAAAATTTATTGTAAAAACCTCAAATGTCTCACCCTCCTCTTTTATAAAAATTTTAAATACGACAATGTTCAGTTATTTTCATAAGCGTACCCAGAAATTGGCTAAGGGGAGAGCACTATTAGGTAAACTTTTCCCCATGAATTTTTTGAGATCTTTAGATCTACTCATTGTTAGCTTTTATCTACATAATCTTGGGTTTTGACTTTTTTTTATATATATATTTTATTTTCTAAAAATTTTGAATTTTAGTATTTATTTTAAAAAGTTATTAATTTTTAATATTTTATCTTTCAAAATCTTCTTTAGCAATATATTATTTACATTGGGAGGGGGGGGGGGGTGAAGGGTTAAAACCTTTCATTTAAAATCACATTTAAACGAACAAGCAAATTTTGGGAGGGGGATTTCTCCTTGCCACCTTCCCCAACTAGGACGTACCTATAAGTTATTAATTTTTTTTATATATCTCAAAAGGTTGTTTTTAATTAAAATTTAGGATAATATTTTTATATATTGGTCAGTACTCAATCTACCTATTATAATTGTTTACATTTCCACTTGCATGAGAAATTTTTTTTTATCCCATGCATTCATAGATTTCAATATGGGTGATCATTGTCACCATCAGGGTTGTCAGCATGAAAATATAAAGGATGATCTATCTAAAGGGGAAAATAGCCTTTATTCTAAATTGGATCACCCCAAAATACAATGTCTTAATGAATTAATAGAAAATTCTGGAAAGGAAATTTTCAAACCTTTTGAAAATCGTTTAGATAAAACACAGGTAAAATACAATTAAGTAATTAATATTTTGAATTATTAGTTCGTCGAAAGTGACGTTGATGAAGAATTGCTCGTTAATATTCCGTATATTAAATTTTATAATTGAATAATAAAATTAACTTTATTATAATTACTGTTTATTATGATTATATTAATTTTTTGAAATTATTACTTAATATAGATAGTTTAATTTTAGTTTTTTAGGAAATGTGAAATTGAAGAGCATTGTTGTATTAGGTGGTGAAGGTACATCCCATCCTTCTGAAATTAGATTGTAAGTTAATTACTCATTTAATTTTAACCAAGATTATTCTATAAGATTTAAAAACAGACCAACTATGTCATTTGATGATACTCAAGTGGAAGCTGATCAAACTTTTAAATTACATCCAGACCCTAATGGCAAATTAGATTATACACTGAAGTATGGACATATATTATCTATTCTATAATACAGTCCATTAGAATGATTTTATGATATATCTGTTTGTGATCTGCATCAGGCCTAATTTTTCAAGCTGGGCCCGGGCCTGAAATATTTTTTAAAAAGTTTTGCCAGCCCGAACCCGAAATTTTTTTTAAAAAATTTACCAGCCTGCCCTGGCCTGAATTTATTTAAATTTAGAAATTAATTTTTATAATTACTCAAAATAAATGATATATGTTATATGGCATCTTTTCTATAAATAAAATCAAATATTTTTATTTTACTAAAAATTCAACATAAAATTGATAAATTTTGATATTAAAAAAAATTCCAAAACACAACCTGGCCCAAATTTTTTAAAATATATTAGGCCCGGCCCAGCCGGAACCTGATTTTTTTTAAAAAATAGGCTCAAACCCAACTTTTGCAGATCTCTATTTATTACATCACAACATCTTATAAATAAAATATTTTAAGTTGTAATTTGGGAATACCAACTTGGTCAATCAATGATGTCAATTTTTTTGGATTAATTTTATAGTCTTCCACCAAAATATTAATTAATATAAACTTATGATCAAATTTTATTGTCTGTTTAACATAAATCTATATCAAAATAAATTCTTTTATTAATAACCTTTTTATAACAATCAATTTAATATATTATATCTAATTCTATTTTAGAATGTTTCTTTTTGATTTTGTTACATGTTTATTTTTCATAATAAAGCTAAATCTGCATCCAGGGATGTGAACCCTTTAACATAAAAGAGGATTTAGTTTAGGGATAAAATTTTAGAAAAGGGGTTGGGTCCAGGTTAGGAGATCATAAGGAAATATTGACTTAAAATTCTACTATTTATTTTTTTATACTCCTTAGAATAATTTACAGTTAAAAAATTTATTTATTTTTTAAATGTTTTATTTAATCACATAGCACTTAACATTGTTTATAATAAAATATAATTACCTACACTCAAAACCAGAGTTGTTAAATGCTATTTTTAAAATTAGCGCGCTACCGCTATAGCTATTTGTCAAAAAAAGTAGCGCGCTATTAGCTACTTTTTATAAAAAAAATTTTAGAAACAAATTTTTTTTATTTCTATTTTGCTTATAATGTAAATGTATAATAAATAATATATAAAAATCAACATTTATAAATATAAAAATATAGTTAATTTAGATTATAAAAAAATAAGCAATATAAATAAATATTTATTTTAATTTGTTGCATTTTAATAATAATATCATTTCAATATTATCATCCCTAAGTCTAGAGCGACGATCAGAAAGTATAAGCTTTGCTTTACTAAATAATCTCTCGAAACTAGCACTTGAGGGCAAGGAAGCTCTAAAAATATTTAATCAGATCAATTTATAAATATAAATAAGTTTTTACCTTCTGTTATGTGTCCAACTATCTGCCGGTGTACATATATAAGATATATCTGATAACTCTACTATTAGAGCATCTTTCATCACTTTGAAGTTGTCGGCTATTTTATTCATAAGTGTCTGGCGACATAAAACTGTTGTGCCAGGGGATAAAGTTTTAATCATCATAGTAAATGATGGATTATCAACCAAGGACAATGGCTGAACTGTGTCAATAATAAAATCAACTATTACTTTATCAGCCAATTTTTGTGAAATATTGGCATGTTTATTATCAGTTAATTTGGATAGTATTTGTCTTTTTGAATGAAGATTCTCTTATACCAAAATTTTTTTATGTTTCTCTATTTACTTATAGCAATTGGCGTGAACAGTCTAATAAAATAAATAATATTATAATGTAAAAATAACAATTTACCTTTAGGTCTTTCTTCAGGTTATAGCTACTCGATTGATTTGATGATATATTTTTTTTACATTTTAAGCACAGGACTTTGAATCCAGATTTTGTTTTAATATTTATTTTAAAATTTTTTCAAATCTAAGGAATGGGAAATCGTTATTAGAGCTATTAAGTACATTTACTTCCATTGAATCTTCCATGTCTGAATCATCACTTTCAAGGATTTGGATATCCATGGGCGATGCCATTTTAGATTATTAACACAGATTGAAGATATAAATTAAAAATTGAAAATATATTTAAATTTCAAAATTAAATTATAAAAATTATAATTAATTATGATATTATATTTAAATTTTCATGTTTATACTTACATTCATTATATTTTTTAAAATTTTAAAAAAAGTAGCGTGCTAAAAAATTAAATAATTTAAAAAAAGTAGCGGCTATTAGCTATAGCTATCAAAAAAGATAGCGCGCTACTTTAACAACTCTGCTCAAAACATAAGTAACAACCGGGATTGGGTATTATTAGGTTGCCCCCCCCCCTTCCCCAACATAAATTTTATTTGAGATCTTTAGGTCCACTATTGTAGGCCTTTGACTATATTAGATTCTTATAAAAATAATGGGTTTTAATTTTTTTAAATATGTCTTTTTCCAAAAATTTTGAATTATAATCTATATTTAAAAAGTTATTAACTTTTACTAATTTATCTTTCAAATAGTAATATATTGTTTACATTTTTAGGAGTGAGGCCTTTGTGGGGGGAAAATTTTTGCTACCTTAAAATGATATTTATGAGAGCAGGCATATTTGCGATGGGGGAAGGAAGTTTGGTTTGTTGCCTTCTATAAAATTCTCAATATTTTACTTTCTAAAATTGATATAAAACAAGATAAGCAACTTATTCCCAATTATATAGCTTATTATAAAATTATCATTTATAAAAATATTATAACCTACACTACAAAATTTACACATCACCTTCTAAAATTAATATAAATGAAAACAAATAATTCCCATGGAAGTATAAAAACCAGAAAATTTTGAAAAATGAGAAGAGATAAAAAAAATGACTTTTTGAAAAAAAAATTGAATTTAAAAGGTCCCAGGTTCACATCTCTATCTGCAACAACATTTTTAAAGTTAAAAGAAATATATAAAAATCAACTATGCTTTCTTTCTTATCTGTTTAGAAATTTGTACATAATTTTTTCCTTACCAATTCATAGTTTAACGTAATCTCATTTTTTTTAAATTAAGATAGTTAATTATTATTTAGGGTATTGGCCTATAGTATCAGTTAAAATTGAAAGTATCTGCTAATAGCAACCGAAAATATAACCATCTATTTTTTGATTTTATTAAACAAAGGGCAACTATATTTTCATCCATATATCATCTTACAATATACATACCCAAAAATTATGGCTCTACAAGGACAAAAGTTTATTATATTGGTCTGTTTGGAGATTTTCTAAGGGTAATTTTTTTTAGTAGATATATATTTTATTTAATAAGAAAGGGTCATAAATAAAAAGGTTTCAACTAAAAACCAGTTTTTATGAAACTTCATATCTAATACAGTATATTTACCAGACTTACAGAGGTCAAAATTTTAAGCCCAACTTAGGATTTTTTTATAATTTTATAGTTCAGTTTAGAATTTTAAAATGTTGTTATTTTGAATAATTGCAAATTGTTTCAAAAGAAATTTAAAATAAGAGAGCTCAGCTTTAAATTACTCATTTTTTAAAAAATTTTTTTAGGTATTTTCTAAAAATTAAAATTTTTCGCGTGGGCTCCCCTCCCCCCAGGCTATCGAATAATATTGAAGACTCCTTAACATGGTTTTCCAACGGATTAATTAATATTATTTAAACAAATTTTTTAAATAAGCCCAACTCAGATTTTTAAAATTATACTATTTTTTGGGCTTAAACTTCTGATATTTACTAATTGTCTTATAGTTTTGCATGTAATTTTATTTTAAATAATCTTAGCCATTCCGACAAGAAATAATTTTATGTAATTATGAAGCATCAGCCAACCCATGTGATCATAAAGTTAAAGAAGATGTTAGTAATCAAATGCAAATCCGTTAGTAGTAGATAGAAATGATATTAATTTACTGCTCATATTATTTTTTATAATTAATAAAGATCGGTTTAAAGCAACAGATATTGTGTCAATTTATTTATAAAATATATATATCTAAACTGAACAGCGATTATTATTTAATAATAAAAACTAATTCATATACATGCCTCCATAAAATGTTTTCCATGCATCACCTTTAGGTTTAAGTATGAGCTTATCTTTTAAATTTACAACCCAACCTGGATTTATTCCCTCAAATATTTGAGTCGGATTTTTTAGGGTAAAAAGCTTAGAAGGAAAGGGTGGATATTTAGTATGTGAATTAGAATTTGTAGGTTGCTTCCAAAAATCGTTTATATTTTCTAAGGTTATTTTAACTGGCAAATCTAAAAATAGAATAAAAATAAATATATAATAAGCAACATCTAATATGAAAAATATTAGACCTTTAAATTTACCTATTTTCAGGATCAATCTTAGTTTTATAAATTTTATCATTTTTAAAGTCTGGTCAAGATTTTTAAAATAATATTTATGAGAAATTCTTAAATGATCCTTAGTCAGTTAAAAAATTAGACAGGCTTGTGTATTAAGTCTTTAAAATCATAATATTTTATTAGCATGAGCCTGCAGTAGAGATAATCCTAAACTGGCCCATAAATTTTTGAAAATGATTTTCAGTAAAATAATTTTGTGCAAATTGTCTAGCCCAGAAAACTTTGCTACAGACCATCTAGACCTGTACTATACAAGCATCTGCAAAATATATAAAATTGAACCTCCTGTTTGTTCACCACCAGCATGAAAATATATATCATATCCAAATTTTTGGGCAGTCTCAAGCTTTTTAGCCCATAGAGCAATTGAGGCACTGTTGAATCCATTTATATCTACTTGAAACTCTGAATTTGAATTACTTATAAAGGGAACCAAATAGCCTCGGTTTGCTGGATTCGAATAATAATCCACTAATTCTTTAGGGGGGAAAAGTCTTCTGGGGATGGCTTCACCTTTAGCAAAAAAGTTGAGGGGATTTTTGAGAATCGAAAGGCTAAGAGGATCGTAATAAGAAGTTATTATATTTCCACCGGCTTTTTCAACAGCTGCTATAACCAATTCAGAAGCCCATTGCACTTCTATATTTACCTTGGCACAAAAAAGATCCATTCCCTAATTCAATGGTTTTATTTATGAAATTATAAACGTTAGCTAAAATCAAAACAAATTATTTAAATGAAAGCAATAAAGTTATTAAAAAATATTCACTTAACCAGGGACCTGGAACACTTATAGAATGGAACGACAATTCTGACATTCATGGTACAATTCCACAATGTTACGAAAAACAACAAGGAAATTTTAATTTATTATACCATTGTATTGTAAATATTTATAATGGCTAGGTCTGTGCCGATCCACAAATCTTTAACCGATCCTATTTATATTGATTTTTATTTACCATCTATCTTTGTATCAATGTCATTAATATATCAATATTTTCTACTTTAAAAAAAACGAACTAACTATCACGAATGATTAAGTGTATTTTATTTTTCATGTTTTTTCAATTATAATATTTGCAATGTGGTGTTAAACCTCCATTTAGACGATTTTTAAAAAGGGCCAAATCAAAATATTATTGCTTATACCTCGAAATTTCGTCAATAGAAGTCCAAACCTTTCTGATATTTGGGGGGAAATCAATAAGCATGGGTAATTTACTATTGGCTAAAATGTTAAGTTAATCGTTTTTAAAATTGGCTAAATCGAGTCGTTTAGCAACACTAACTGAATGTGACTCGTTAGATGTTTTAAAATCCTTTTCTTTTTGCAGATAATATAACAAAAAATAGTGTAAAAAAACAATTTTTTTAAACATTACACCAAATAAATTGTAAATTAGTTCCTTTCATTGAAATTATAAAATAAAAAAATTTATATGATTATACAATTATAAAATAACCAAAAAAAATAAAAAAGATCGGCCCGATCCTATATTTTTGAAAACGCTAAATATCGATGCCTATCCGATATTAATTATCAGCACAGACCTAATAATAGCTTATAAATATCGTTGTTTAGGCTTTTTTTAATTACATTTTATTTTACATAACAATATTATTGCCAATTGAATGGTCAAATTTACTGATGTGATATAAAATTAATCAGAGACCTACAAATGTACTATTTGCACGGCTCGAGCCTCATTTTTTAAATAAATTTCGGGCCTGCTCAGGTTTCATATTTTCAAACCTGGCTCGATTTTTTTAAAAAAAAAGTTTTTCGGTCAGATTTCAGATTTTTTTTAAAAAATTTTTTCGCCAGAATTCTTTATCTAGGATGTATAAATTTTTTTTTTACAGCCTTTGTTTTAAAAAAATATATATATGCCTATTCGACTTTTCAAGGATCGTTTTTCAGCGAATATGAAATCCATATATAAACTTAATCTCCCCAATTGTCGAAAAAGTAGTGAGCTTGAATCACCACATTTGCTATTCGACTGGTCGATAGTAATACCCTTATTTCCTGTTCCTCTTGTAATTAATATATAGTATCAGTTATGAGCTCTCTCACTGGCAACATAGGTAATTGCTTGAATTTGGGACTAGTGTTGCGTAATCGGCTAAAAACTACGCCTAAGCCTATTAGCCTAAGCCTAAAAATCGGCTAAGCCTAATTAGGTAAGCCTAAAAATCGGCTAAAACTAAAAATCGGCTAAGCCTAATTAGGTTAAGCCTAAAAATCGGCTAAGCCTATATAAATCTGCTAAAAATTAGTCAAATCGATGCTTAGTATTAATTATTATTTATTTATTTTAGTAAAATAATTTATTTTATTTATATTTAATGTAAATATTTTATTATTATCAACAAATAAACATGATATGATTTAATATTTTTTATTTATATTATTATATTTTCAAATGAAAATAAATTTATTTATTTGATGTTATTTTAATAAAAAAAATAATATGCTGCTATATTGTAAAATTGTAATATTCTTTTTAATATAATTTATTAATGATTTTCACAATCTTCTTTATAAATACATCTTTTATTGAGGAATTATATTGTAAATTTTATTAGATAAATAAACAATCTTTTAGGTGAAATCTTTTATAATTTTTTTATCATTTTTTTTAAATTATCTTTTTTATTAAATGAGGTGGATTTTATGAAACTTTTTTGATGATTTTATATGATCTTTTTAAGGATAATATTTTAATGTGACAATTGTCATAATCGTTATTTTATAAGTTTTTTGAATTTTTTTGAAGAAAATAGGTTAAAATAAGTATTAATAACATGTGTAAATATAAATTTAGTGAAGATGTACCAATGAAAAATGACATTTGTCATAATCGTTATTTTTAAAGTTTTTTTGACGACAATATGTTAAAATAAGTATTAATAACATGTTTAAATAAAAATTTAGTGAAGATGTACCATAGAAAATTGACAATTGTCATAATCGTTATTTTTAAAGTTTTTTGAAGAAAATATGTTAAAATAAGTATTAAAAACATGTTTAAATAAAAATTTAGTGAAGATGTACCATAGAAAAGTGACAATTGTCATAATGGTTATTTTATACGTTTTTGAATTTTTTGAAGAAAATAGGTTAAAATAAGTATTAATAACATGTGTAAATATAAATTTAGTGAAGATGTACCAATGAAAAGTGACATTTGTCATAATCGTTATTTTATAAGTTTTTTGAATTTTTTTGAAGAAAATAGGTTAAAATAAGTATTAATAACATGTGTAAATATAAATTTAGTGAAGATGTACCAATGAAAAGTGACATTTGTCATAATCGTTATTTTTAAAGTTTTTTGAATTTTTTTGAAGAAAATATGTTAAAATAAGTAGTAAGAACATGTTTAAATAAAAACTTAGTGAACATGTACAATAGAAAAGTGACAATTATCATAATCGTTATTTTATAAGTTTTTGGAATTTTTTTGAAGAAAATATGTTAAAATAAGTATTAAAAACATGTTTAAATAAAAATTTAGTGAAGATGTACCATAGAAAAGTGACAATTGTCATAATCGTTATTTTATAAGTTTTTTGAATTTTTTTGAAGAAAATATGTTAAAATAAGTGTTGATAACATGTTTAAATAAAATTTAGTGAAGATGTACCATAGAAAATTGACATTGTCATAATGGTTATTTTTAAAGTTTTTTGAATTTTTTTGACGAAAATATGTTAAAATAAGTATTAATAACATGTGTAAATATAAATTTAGTGAATGAAAAGTGACAATTGTCATATTCGTTATTTTTTAAATTTTTTTGACGAAAATATGTTAAAATAAGTATTAATAACATGTGTAAATATAAATTTAGTGAAGATGTACCAATGAAAAGTGACAATTGTCATAATCGTTATTCTTAAAGTTTTTTGAATTTTTTTGACGTATTTTAAAATATGTATATATAACATGTTTAAATAAAAATTTAATGAAGATGTACTCTAGATAAGCGACAATTGTCATAATCATTATTTTTCAAGTTTTTTGATTTTTGTTGACGAAAATATGTTAAAATGAGTAATAATAACATGTTTAAATAAAAATTTAGTGAAGATGTACTATAGAAAAGTGACAATTGTCATAATCGTTATTTTTAAAATTTCTTTGATGTAAATGGGTAAAAATATAGATTGTAAAATTAAAATTGCCTGAGTATATGCCATAGAAAAACATATGGTAATAATAGATTCTTCCCCAAAAACAGGAGCAAATTGGCATTTTATTACATTTGTTCATCGGGTCAGAAATTAATATGCAAAATTTATATCATAATATCTAATCCTAAGTTAGAAATTATTATTTTTTTACCAATTATCATCAGACAATCTTGTTTAAAATTTGGGTAAACTTTTTTTTCTATTTTAAAATCAATATCGATGCAAGTTAACTATTTTCGTCAAAAAAAATCAAAAAACTTTAAAAATAACGATTATGACAATTGTCGCTTATCTAGAGTACATCTTCACTAAATTTTTATTTAAACATGTTATCAATACTTTTTTTAAAATATCTTTGTCAATAAAATTCAAAAAACTTTAAAATAACGATTATGACAATTGTCACTTTTCATTGGTACATCTTCACTAAATTTATATTTACACATGTTATTAATACTTATTTTAACATATTTTCGTCAAAAAAATTAGAAATAACGATTATGACAATTGTCACTTTTCTATGGCACATCTTCACTAAATTTTAATTTAAACATGTTTTTAATTTATTTTAACATATTTTCTTCAAAAAATTCAAAAACTTTAAAAATAACAATTATGACAAATGTCACTTTTCATTGGTACTTCTTCACTAAATTTATATTTACACATGTTATTAATACTTATTTTAACATATTTTCGTCAAAAAAATTCAAAAAACTTTAAAAATAGCGATTATGACAATTGTCAGTTTTCTATGGTACATTTTCACTAAATTTATATTTACACATGTTATTAATACTTATTTTAACATATTTTCGTCAAAAAAATTCAAAAAACTTTAAAAATAACGATTATGACAATTGTCACTTTTCTATGGTACATCTTCACTAAATTTATATTTACACATGTTATTAATACTTATTTTAACATATTTTCGTCAAAAAAATTCAATAAACTTTAAAAATAGCGATTATGACAATTGTCACTTTTCATTGGTACATCTTCACTAAATTTATATTTACACATGTTATTAATACTTATTTTAACATATTTTCGTCAAAAAAATTCAAAAAACTTTAAAAATAACGATTATGACAATTGTCACTTTTCTATGGTACATCTTCACTAAATTTATATTTACACATGTTATTAATTCTTATTTTAACATATTTTCGTCAAAAAAATTCGAAAAACTTTAAAAATAACGATTATGACAATTGTCACTTTTCATTGGTACATCTTCACTAAATTTGTATTTACACATGTTATTAATACTTATTTTAACATACTTCCTTCAAAAAAATTCAAAAAACTTATAAAAGAACGATTATGACAATTGTCACATTAAAATATTATCTTTAAAAAGATCATATAAAATAACATCAAAAAAGTTTCATAAAATCCACCTCATTTAATAATAAATAGATAATTTTAGAAAAAAAGATAAAATATTTCACCTAAAAGATTGTTTATTTATCTAATAAAATTTACAATATAATTCCTCAATAAAAGATGTATTTACAAAGAAGATTGTGAAAATCACTAATAAATTATATTATAAAGAATATTACATTTTTACAATATAGCAGCATATTATTTTTTTTATTAAAAAAACATCAAATAAATAAATTTATTTTCATTTCAAAATATAATAATATAAATAAAAAATATAATCATATCATGTTTATTTGTTGATAATAATAAAATATTTATATTAAATATAAATAAAATAAATTATTTTACTAAAATAAATAAATAATAATTAATGCTAAGCATCGATGCAGAATTTTGACTAATTTATTTTAGCCAATTTTTAGGCTTAGCCCATTTTTAGGCTTAGCCAATTTTTAGGCTTAGCCGATTTTTAGGCTTAGCCGATTTTTAGGCTTAGCCTGATTTTTAGGCTTAGCCGATTTTTAGGCTATACCTAATTAGGCTTAGCCGATTTTTCCACCTAAAATCTCGGCTAAGCCGTTTTTAGTCGGCTAAAATAAGCCGATTACGCAACACTATTTGGGACAGGGAAAAGAGTTAAAATGATACTAATCTAAAATAACATTTTCTCTTAAAAAATATACGATATTTTGAATATTGGGTGTATCATTGTTACTTTTAATTTGATTGAATACCATCTAAAATAACGAGTTGAATAATATTTTATGAGAAATATTATCTAAGAATCAAAAAAATGTAAATAGGATAAGTGAATGAATGTGATATATGTCCAAAGAAACACCATTTTTATATTTAATTTTTATAGACAATAATGGGGATTTAAAAATATTCAGCCCGGCTTGTGTACGCAAGCCTGCATATTTCTGATACTTATATAATAAAATAAGTTTTACCAATTGGCGTTGAAATGTGTTTTTCGAAGAAGAAATTTACAATAGCACCTTCATAAAAATATAAATGATATTTGTTTATAGAATATAAATAATTTTTTTTTATGATAAAAATATGAAGATAATTTGTATATTGATAGTTAGATATTTTTCAGTAACACGGTCTGACCTAAACTTGGAACATATTTTTTGTCCAGAAGGAGAGTATATAAAGTATCTTTGTTCCAGGTCCCTATTTTAAACCCTTGCAATCTGGATTTAGAGAGGGGAGAGGGTAATCACAAACTTTTTAACTGTAAAAATGAGGTTATATTATAATTTAAAAAAATTTAATTATCAGTCTTAAATTAAATTAACATTTTATCGACTTAATTATGCCCATCTAGAAATTCTATTGTAATTAAATTTACATACTTTATCGATCAAATTTATGCCATAATAATTATCCCGATCAAATTTTATAATTTTGGTATTGAGAATTTTCAATAAATCTATCGGTTGAGTAGGATCAATCCGTCCTGTGTCGATCATTAATTGTAACTGGTATAATGATAAAGATGGATATTCTCTTCTAACACTAAAAAAGATTAATTAAAATGAAGTAGGTTGCCGTTTTTGGAAAAGTTTGACTAAATTATGCATTTATACAATTCAATATTGAAATAAGAAGGGGGTTTGTCAAGTAAATCTGACCTGCAAAATGATAAAAGTTTAAAATTACACATGTAAATGTTAAAAAATTGGAAAAGAAAATACAAGTTCATAGAAAATTTCTTTTAATATTTCCATGTATTATGGCCCTCATATAAGCACTTCTAACATGCGTGAGATAGGGGGAGTGGTATGGCTGAAAATCTTCATTAGAGTTTAACACTGCCGATATTAAAATGACCTGTTTATAAAGTGTATTTCTTAGAATTGGCAGCTAATATTTTATGCATAAACATCTTGGAGTATCGATATAACATTAAACCTTGTTATAAAACAAAATTATTATAAGGAGGCGTCAGAATAGCGGATCTAGAACTTGTTCTGAATCGGATCGGCAAAAAAGTGTTAAAAACCGATCCATAACATAGGCTCATTTCATTTGTCGATGCTGACTTTTCTTTAAAATATTTTTGTTTGATAACTTATTTTAAAGTTTTATAAGTATTCTAAGATGGTTATGCATTAAAAATTTACTACTTATTTTATAGCAATCCGAGATAGGCACATTTATAATTTGATTTTAATATCGGCACAGCCCTATTAAAATTTGAGGACTAGGGGGTGGGGTATTTTGCTAATTTTAATTTCGTTTTTTTTATTTAGGGAAATAGAATATAAATTTTTCTAGGAGGGATAATATTATCACTGGCTTAGATGGGGGGGGGGGGGATAGTCATATTATTAAATGAGTTAATTGGCAAGAGTTTAAAGTTTGTATTAGATTAACATTTAAATGTTGATTTCTAAATAAGTCATTAAAATTGTGAAATGAATAAGGATATACTAGACATATCCAAAAACGAATCAAATATTCGTTTCGAAAGGAATCGGATAGTAACGAATAAAATTAATAGATTATTCGTTTAGTTTGAATACAAATAAGCAATTCAAACAAAATAGATTAACTAGGCATATCCAAATACGAATCGAATATTCGTTTCGAAAGGAATCGGATAGTAACGAATAAAATTAATAGATTATTCGTTTAGTTTGAATACAAATAAGCAATTCAAATAAAATGGATTATTTGAACAACACTACATGAATAAAACAAAGTAAAATATAATACTTTTTTTAAAAAAATTTGTTTTATTTGAATCAAATAATATTCGATAAATTAGATTTTTCAGCATGATCTAATAGAAGTGCCTCCACCTTTAGTTCAGCGGAACTTTTTAAATAAATAGGGGATTTATCTAATTTGTCATTAATGGTAGAGAATAACTCTCCCCGGAAAAAAAATCACCACTATTTTTTTTTCCTAAGGAAGAAAGGTTTCCTAAAATTTAGATAAAAAATTAACCAAAATAAGTGGCGATCATAACAAAGCCTTCTATTTAAAGTAATGGTGTAGCCAGGAATTATGAAAGGGGTGGGGGGGGGGGGTTATAAAAAAATCCAAACCCCCTTGGATGTTTATAATCAAATTTTCGCATAAAAAACTTTTATAGAAAACTTCCTTGATAGATTATGTACTATATAAAATCCTTAAGTATAAATAATATTACTTTATTTATACATAATAGCATTACGATTCATAATAATGTACAATAAATAATTTTAATTATTTACAAATTATAAGAAAAATTTGATTGTAAATAACGATTTTTTTATAATATATATTTTATTTACTGATTATAAAAGGATAAATTTGATTAATAATTTTTTACACAATAGTCATTCATCAAAGTAATTTCATTCCTCTAACTGTTTTTTTAAATTTTCTTTATATTTAATATATCATATTTTTTAAAAAAAATTTTATAATCTTAATTCGAATAATTTATTATTTGCAGGGCTGTGCCGATCCATAAATTTTTCAACGAACCCAATCCAATGTTTATATTGATTTTTATTCACCTTCTACCTTTGTATCAATGTCATTAAAATATCATTATTTTCTATTTTAAAAAAAGAACCAACTAACTTTCACGAATGATTAAGTGTATTTTATTTTATTCCCCAAAAGATAATCTCATTTAAATATTTACAATTTTTATGAGTGAATGTAGTGTTGTTCCATTTAGCCGATTTTTAAAAAGAGCTAAATCAAAATTTTAACCAAATTAATATTACATAAACTTCGAAATTTCGCAAATAGAAGTCCAAACATTTCTGTCATCTGTGGGCAAAATCAATAAGCTTAAATAATTTTTGACCAAAATCTTGAGTTAAGTTTTTAAAATTGGCTATATCGGCACAGCCCTAAATATTTGTATAAATATAAATAAATGAAATACCAATAATACACTCTTTGTGGTATTAATTTTTAAAATAACCGATTAGTAATAGATAGTGAAAGGGCTGTTTTAATCATTGCAGGAATAACAAAACCTTATTTTCAATTATTTATAGATAACGATAAACTAAAACTAATAAATAATATATATAATCAAAATATATTATTAAAAACCTCATAAGTATAAATTAAAATATAAAGTAATATGTATTTAGAAAAATATATATTCTAAAAAAAATTATAAAAAAATAATTAATAAGAATCTTTCGGTGCGATTTCCATTAAAACTAAGGAAATTGCCTTTTAGAGAATTGCTATGATGAGCCTTTGTAGGAGGAAAAAAACTTTCGCGTTCTTCAGTTGTGTTTACAGATTTCTGAAGAATGATAGGGCGAGAGTTTACCAAAAGTGATAAAGTGTTTCCGATCCGATATTTTTATTGTTTTTGGTTATATGATGATTATATATATAATAATATAATTTTTTTTATTTTATGAATAAATTTATTATAATAAATTAACGAAAGGAACTAAAATACTATTTATTTGTTGTAATGAAAAAATAGTTGAAAATTTTAAACTATTTTTTGTATTATTATCAGGATTTTAAAATATCTAACGAGTCATTCATCTAATGTTGCTAAACGTCTCGGTTTAGACAATTTATAAAAATGTTTGACTCAAGATTTTGGCCAAAAGTAAATTACTCAAGCTTATTGATTTTGCCCACAGATGGCAGAAAGGTTTAGACTTCTAGTGGCAAAATTTAGAGGCTTATGTAACAAATTTTTCCCAAAAATCTTAATTCAGCCATTTTTAAAAATAGGCTAAATGGAGCTGTTTAACAACCCCACATTTACCCATAACCATTGAAAATATTTTAAATGAGATTTAACAAAAATAAAATGTGCTTAATCATTCGTAAAGTTAATTGGTTTTTTTTTTAAAAATAGAAAATATTGATATTTTTATGACATTGATACAAAGATAGATGGTAAATAAAAATCAATATAAATATCGGATTGGTTTTTTGGTAATATCGGATTAGATCTGTGAAAAATTTGTGAATTTGAGGGTTATGTTGGAGAGGGATCAATACAAGTTTTGTCCCTTTTTCATGGTCATTGAATAATCGAATCAGGGCATTTACCATCAGATCTAAAAAGACCAGGAATATTGAATGTATTTGAGCTGATTTCAGGGCTAAGATTGTTAAATTGATTATGTTTAATAAATCAACCATTGCATGATTTGGGCTATGTTTTCCATTTGTGTCAACTGGTGAGTTCCAGCCTGAGCAAGTCTGAATATTCATAAAGGTGCAATTAAGCCAATCTGGCATGGGTAAGTTTATTGTTGTAGTTGCAGTTTGATAGAGGGAATGGCTTCAAAAAAGTCATGTTCAGTGTCATTGATCGAAGGATTGGGGATGTTATGAAATTACAAACTGGTTAAGAGTTTTAATGTAGCAAGCTACTATAGGTGTATTCTAATCCTTCTATCTGTGAGTTGTTGAGAATCTGATATCCTCAATAAAGGAAATTTTCTTTAGATATGTGGGTATTGTTTATTTGTATAAAAGACTGCTGGATGGATGTTATAGCTTGGTCAAAGGAAGACCTGATGCCCAAGATAATAATTTTGATTGGTAGGATGCTATTTCATTGAATCTGAGATTAACAATTTTTTAGTTCCATTTTTATACTTTAAGAAAAAGCAGGGCATATAAAAATTGGAGTGGATTGGATTAAAGGACTGAAATGGGCTGGCTTTAACACAAAAGCCTTTTCTCTTAATATTTTTAATTTTTTTTAGCCCATTTGCATGCCTTCCAATAGTTTTTCTAAATTACTCACTCATTTGTTCATTCATATAAAAAAATTTGTTTATCCACCCATCCAATTTTTAAAAATTATTTGATTATTTGATTTGGCTCTTTGTTGTTATTTTAATATATTTTTACTTAAACTTACAAAATATGCAATATTATGAAATACATTTTTAATAAATGCTTATCCTATCCATTTTGTACAAGAAAATTTTTTTTTAACTTGCTTAACATATTGGTAGTATATGTGGGTGGGCTAAAACCTCATCCATTGGAGACCTCTAATATGTGTATATATATAAACTATAAATTAAAGGGATTCAATAAATATTCCAAAATTTAGCAAATGCATATTTCCAGAAAAAAATAGTTTATTAAAAAATTAAAAGCCAGATAAATTGTTTATCTAATACCTTCAGGTTCCCTTAGAGGCAAGAACATATTTTAGATCAAATTTGAACTAAATGACTAGTGCAATAAAAATATTTTGGTTCAAATTATTTTAAAATATTTAATAAAAAAAGAATTATTTGATTTGTTTAAACAGTACCATTCAACACGTATTTAAATAGGCTTATAATATATAAAATCTTATATAGTATTAGTATATAAATTAAAATGTACAAAATTATTTGAATTTGTAAGAATAATTTTTAAAATATTTTCATTACTGATGTCCAAAATTGTAAGAATTTTCTATAGGAATTCTTTTATAAAAAGGAGTATTACCACCTTCATACCCTAAGAATTTATAAGCAAGTTGTTGCATAGCACCTCTTGGCGAATGGCCATGGTGTCCTCTTTTCCCTACATGTGGCCTTTTCCTTTTTTCTCCAGGATTTAATTTTACATTTGTAGGATTAATTTTGGGAAGATTTTTGTATAAATTTAAAGCATATTCACTAATGTTAACGCCTTTAGTGGCTGACATCAAATACTGTATCTTATTTATCAATAACTACTATAATTTTGCTAAAATCGTAAGTTAGCGTTTAGTAGGTGTTAAATAAAGTAATATGATATGAATCTGACACATGTCACAAAAATTTTAAGAGATATGTTATGTCAAGAATTGACATTATAACCATCATATTATTTATTGTATTTTCATTATAATTCTCCCTTTCATTATGACAACACCCATAATTCAAGCCACTAAAGATAAAGGAGATATAAAGTATGAAGAATGGATGGAATCAATAGTTAAAGATTATAAAGTATTACAAAAAGACATGAATAAACTTGTTATGGATTATTTTATTAAAGGTAATTTATTTATTTAAATATAAAAATAAAAAATATGAAGAGGGTTTTAAAGATGTTGCCGAAAAATTTGAAATAGAATCTGAAACTCAAGCTAATATTAATCTAAATAAATTGGATGAACGGGTAAAGATTCGGAAAAGTATTGAAAATGGAGATATTGATTCATCTATAACATTAATAAATGACAAATACCCAGAACTATTAGATGATAATCGATATTTATTTTTTCAACTACAAGTATATTTATATTCCAAACATAATATTCAAAATATACTTTTTTATAATAGCAACAACAATTAATTGAATTAATACGTCAAAAAAGGATTGAAGATGCACTTATATTTGCTCAGAATAATTTGGCAGAATATGGAGAAGATAATTCTGAAGTATTAGATCAACTTGAAAAAACATTAGCATTGCTTGCATTTGATGAACCTGAAAAAAGTCCTTTTGGTGACTTATTATCTCATAATCATAAACAAAAGGTTAAAATTTTGTTGTTAGTAAATTATATAATACAAATTAAAATATTGCAGTTATTCTTAAAATAATTTTTTAGATTTTGTAATAACGATTAGCCTAAATATAAAAGATAAATCTATTGGTATTGTGTAATTAGATTTAAATTTATATCTTATTTGAAAATTAAGTAGGAAGTTTTTATATATTTTTTTTTCAAAAATTTGTTACTTATCAAAATTTAATAGTCATAGAAAGAATAGATTTTTTTCCAAAATTTTTTATATAATTACAGAGTGAATTACATGAAATATATTAATTAGTGATGATCTGTTTCGGGCCCAATTTCAAGTCTGGCTTGGTCCAAAATTTTAAAAAAAGTTTTGCTGGCCAGGCTCAAATTTATTTAAATATATAAAATTTTTTGAAATTATATTTAAATTTTTTTTAAATTATCATTTCCAAAATAAAAAATAGATGTCATATGGCATCTAGTTTCTACAATAAACTATAACATTTTTATCAGGGTTGGGCAGTATCGCGGATATTTTTTTAAATTTTGGAAAGTATCTTGTATCCAGTATCTAAGATACATATTATTTAAAAGTATTTGTATCTTAACCAACTTTGTATTCAAAAAGATACAGATACTTTAAAAAATATATATATTAGTTAATTTAAATAGTATTAAAATTTAAAATGATATTGTTTTAAAATTTAAATGGAAAATTTAATCAGAATTTAGATATTTTAAGATAATTTATGATATATGACGTTGGTCGTCATATAGCAATTTGCTAACAATTAGAACTACCATATTTTATTTGAATCGTTTTATATCCGTCTATTTTAAAATAATGGAATAAGAATAGAATAATATGTTTATATTCATCTTCAGATAATTCTCCAACCGAAAAATATAACTATAAATTTAAATTAAGTATTTTAAATGGGATATTTTTTCAAGTACTTCAACATGATCATAATAAAATTACTGCAGAAATTAAAGAATGCCACAAATCTATAAGTGATTCTGCAGACTCGTCATCAAATTTTGTCAAGCATCTAAAAGTATAATAAATAATTATATAATAAATCACATTTATAATCATATTCATTATCATTTCATATTCCCACATTCGTTGTGCCATACGATAAGTCTTATTGCCACAACAGATGTTGAGAAAGCTATTAAAGATTCTTTTAACATTATTTCTAACATTCATCATCCCGCAATAGCCAAATGTACTAAGCTATGGAAGGCTAGTAATAGGCCTAAAACTGCAGAACTTATAAAGCAGTTTTAGGAAAACAATTAGTTACACCTTGCTGCACAAGATGGAATAATATGTTTGATAGTCTTAGTAGTTTATTAAAATTTAAAGGCGAACTTCCTAAATTATGTCAAAAATTAGAATTTCCAAAATCAAGAGATATTGAAATTCAATATTTAGAAGATATTGCAATATAATGTCCCTATTGGCTATAGCGATTGACAAAATAAGTGAAATCAACTGCTATTATGGAGAATTAGCTCCTATTAAATGTCGTTAAAAAAAATTACAAATTTAATTCAAACTGATCTACATTTTTGCAAACCATTAGCTATTGTCGTAGAAAATTCTTTAAATAAAAGATTTAAAAATATATATGATTTTGGCGCATTTTTGGCAACTATTTCTCATCCCTATTTTAAAAATCGTTGGATTGATAGTGAAAAAGAAAAAATACCTTCCGGATTTGTTAATACATGAAGCTTTAATTATTTTTTAAAATAATATTGAAATTAATACATCAACAAAATCTTCAATTGATGAAGATGATGAATACTTGTTTATAAAAGTACCACATCCAATTCTAATAATTCAATAAATGATATTGAATTAGAGGTCCTAAATTAATGAAAGATGGCAGGCACAGTATAAATATGTTAAATAGTTATAAATATATAAAAGAAATATTTATTAAAATATAACAATTACCCTCCTCTGCCCCTGTTGAACGATTATTTAGCTTTGCTAATATGGTTAATAGACCAAATCGTCAAAGATTGAAAGATAAATTATTTGAAAAATTAATAATATTAAAAAATAATGCTGATTTATTATTATTTACTAATTATACAATTATTAAAAAAAATATCGCATTATCTTATATAATAAATTTGTTATTTTCTACATCTTATTTTAAAATTATTTTATAAATTTATATTATAGATAAGAAAATAAAGCTTTATACATTTTGATTTTGACTATTAAAAGTTTTTTTAAGTATCTTGTATCTTAGATACTTTTTTTTAAAAATGATACAAGTATCTTGTATCTTATATCTTATTGAAATTTTTCTAAAGTATCTTGTATCTTAAATACAAAATTTTATAAAATATCTGTATCCAAATACAATTTTTTGAAAATTTGCCCAACTCTGAATTTTATATAACATAAAAAATATTGGCCTTTTTTTAAATCAACATGAAATTTTTCCAAAGCCCAACCCAGCCTGAACTTAAATTTTTTTGGGAAAAATAGGCCCAGCCCAAAGCTCATTTGGGCTGGATACATGCTGGGCCTACTTTTGCAGATCTCTAATATTAATATCATTTTTTAAATGAATAAAACTTGCAATGATTATATCGTGTAATTACTGTGAAACTTATTACATGAAAATATTGATTACTACTGCCGTGAATGCAATTTCATGAGTAATTTAGTTACTTATTTTTTATTTTCTGAAGAATTTAATTTTTCCATAATTTCTTTTAGATAAGGGTTATGAATTTTTTTAAACAGTTTTTATGTATAGAAAGTAATTAGGCTGATACTTTATTATTGGGCCTCATAATCATTTTTATTATTTTTCGAAAATGCCTTAATAATTTTCTTTTTTAATTTGCACTTTTTTACTCAATATTAGTAATTATAAACTTCAAAAAATAGTTTCGCTTGTCTAAATTTTTTTTAATGCTAAATTTCTTCAAAGCAAATATGGTTGTTCATTTTGCATCTGATTATTTGAACAAGCATTGAAAATGCAAGAAAACCTTTATAAAAGAAGCCAGAGCAACCTAAGGAAAATATTACAAATAATTAATATTTGGCCGGAATTGAAACAATATTAATTATTAAGAGGTTAATATTTCTGACAGGTAGAAAAATAATCAAAGATAAAATTCTGGGCCAGGCCCATAAAATTTCTAAAAAAATCTTGGGCTAGGCTTGAAGATGAATTTTTATGGACAGACCTGGCAAAAAAATAAACAAGCCAGGACAGGCAAAATTTTAATATATATTGATGAATTTTAATATTTTATATAAGTGATAATTTAAGTATAGTTTTCAATTTATCCACTCATCAAGATTATAAATAGGTTTTATATTAGTATTCAGCAACATATATTTTGATTTAGGCCTTGTATCAAAAACTGGGTTGGGCAACCTTAATAAAAAATTGAAACTGGGCCAGGCCAGGCATGAAATAAATTTTCACTATGTTGGGTCTGATAATTTTGCCATTTGCAGACCTCTGATACATATAGCTTACTAATTATTGGGGATACTCTTCATTAAAGAATATTAAAGGAAGAAATAAACTAATAGGATAAGAAAAATTATAGTAAACTTAAAGGATTATTAAAAACTAGGTGCAACTAATAGTTGATAATGATAATCTGGCTTGGAATATTAGTGTAAATAACTAATTATTCAAATAATGAGTTATGGTATTTTAATACATGCCATAATAATGTTGAATTGCAGAAAATCACTGAAAATTTGGAGGTTATTTTTGAGGTTAAAATATTACAGCATCGATGAAGAAGAATATTATGATGGCTTATTATGGAATCAACAACATTACATAAATCAAAATTATGTGTTTCCAAGTAACTCTGAGTTTTTAAAATTTGTACTCATCGGGTTTAGATTTATGAGATTTGCTTTTTTTAGTTATGTTAAAACTTACTTTTGAAACGTAACTAATTGCAGTTACCAGTTACATTCTTAAAAAGGTACTGATTACAGTTACTCATCACAATTTTTTAAATGTAACTTGTTGAGTTATATTTCAAAAATAACTAGTTACCTTATCAATTATTTTCTTACGCATCATTTATTTTATTTTATATAAAAAAATATACAATAAAAATATTTACACTGAAAAAAATACAAGAGAATAGAATGTATTTACATCATAACTTAATGAAATATTATATATTTGAACTGATTATTTTTTATAAAATTTGGGTTTGATAAATTTTTTTACACACTCGTTTCCCCTCATAAATAAACTTCCCTAGACTGAACAAACATTCTACTTAGCTCTTGATATAAGGACAACATTATATTTAATAAAAGATTTTAAATCTGAAAAATTATCATATAGGATATTGTTTTATTATTGGATTGTATAAAATTTTCTACATATTTTCATTATCAACAACAAAATTTTACCCCATCTTGTTATACATGATATGGTATTTCATTATCTTCATTTATGGTATAGTTGAGAACTTATAAAATTTAAAAAATAATTATAATGCATTTAAAAATACAATCAGAATAACGATATTTAACACTTAGCGTTATTTCTAGAATGGAAAATAATAGACAATAAATATATCATTCATAAGAACTCATGAGTATTGAGGTAAGGAGCTGCGACAAATGTTCAGATATTGTATTTAGTTGCGAGTTCATTTCCAACTCATGATATTTCATTTATTCACAAAATGTCACATTTTTCACAAATTGTGACTGTGACACGCTTTTATTATATAAAGGATACACGATAAGAAAACCTTGGCGACACTATCTGCTTTTCTGTGAATTTTTACCAAAAAGTTTTTTTTACATAAAACAAATGATGTTATTCGAAACTATGCATAAGGTTAAAATTTTGTTGCCAACTTACCAATAATAGGATATTTTCTCTTAATTTATACTAAAATATTTCTAATTTCTATTAAATGTACCAATTCAACTGAAAAGCAGTGGGGCCAAATGCCCTTAAACATTTTAATAATTTATCGTTTCGAATAATAAATATCTGTCGTATAATTTTTTTTATTATGCGTTTTAATCAATGTATAGAAATATAGATAGATAATCAAATTCGCTCTATAATTTAAAATATATTTGAAAAGAAACTAGTTAGAGATATAAAAAATTATATATTTAAGCAAATAAATTAAGAAATCGAATATTGTTTCATCGTTATGTTAAGTATATGTTCGCCCTATAGCAGTTGAAGGACTGACCACATTTAGAATTTGTGATTTATATATCCACAATTTGTCAATCGGATGATGTAAAACCTCTTTTTCGTTTTTATTCTAAACAATAGGCCATTCACCTTTGATTGTCAAAGATATATTTTTATTTATTTTTTCATATATTAAATTCACATTAATATTCGAGTGTAATTTTATATTTAATATTTACTATTTTGTTGAATATGAATAAAAGTTAGCTTCAATTTTATCTTGAATATGATAAAAATATTAAATCTTTGCGTTCCTGGCATTGTAGGCGCTGTATTGAATCTCTCTTCTAGGATTATTTTCTCTTATTCGTCTAGGAGAAATCTATTCCTTAATAAAAAAAATTGCATAATATAATATTAATAAATTATAATAAATTAAAAATTTTATATCTTTAATATTTTTCTTAAAATTGGCAAAAAAACTCTATCGGGCAAGTTATTTATTCTGAAACCGGTCTTTGTTAATTAGCACTGGCCACTAAAGGCTGGACTGTACCTTCGACTCTATCACAAGCCGATTTGCCATGAGACGTGGCTCAGAAATGATACTCATTTTTTATTTCGAAATAATCTTCATGGTGGCAAAAATTTGATTCCTATATTATGATGTTTCTTCATCTGAAAATTAAAGAATTTTTTTGGGCAGTTTTTAAATTTCTGTTTAGTGCGGACTAAATATTTTGGCATAAATGAACTACAATTGTTTTATGAATGAGAGATTTCCGATTTTATTATGTAACTTAAATGTAAATTATTAAGTGTCTTGTAATAAATCACAAGGATGAATGGTAACTTGAACTTGATTCTAGTGAAATCTTTACATCTAAATAATTTCAGCAATTTTAAAAGGGGTTGGCTGAAAATGGGCCTTTTTTGATCGATTTGACATGACCCAGTAATTCGAAATAGTATAAAAAGTAAAAATATCTTGTTATTTATAAACTAGTGACGAAAATTTATCCATAGTCAATATTTTCTTATAGCGCCATCTATTTTAAGCAAATATAAATTTCAATTCTTGGTAAAAATGCCTTTTTGGAAGAGCCGTTAGCGTCTCCAAGATTTTTACATCGTATATATATTTATAAACCATGTCTAAATAGAAGGCAAAGAAATTTTTCGAAAATCCCTAAAAATTAAGCCGAAGGTTAAAGACTCAATTTGGCCTCAAATTTTTATTCTCTTGATAACCCCGATTTTTTTTACCATAGTTTTTGAGATATAAGCATTTTAAAAATTTTACATATTCGAAAATATTTTTCTCATCCTTGAGGCGCTGTACAGGTTGGCCGTAATAGTTCCTTTTTTGATCAATTTGACATGGAATGGTTCGTCCATTTGATTATTATATTTCATTTTCTTTTTTAAATCATTCATAAAATGCCGTCAAAATGATTTACAATGACAAAATTTTAAAAATTTACGCTAGCATGATGCTTTTACTTGCATCTCATAATATATAATAGTTTTTTATTATATGAATGTCTATTCTTATCAAAAAATAATTATAAAAGTGCTTTCTATAATACCTTTTTTTACTGAAAAATTTTGTCTCAATTTTTTTTAAAATATGGTAATAAACTTTTCTAGTAAGCTTCATTCTCCCAAACGATTAGCTTGAAAATATGTTGAAATTTTTCTTTATAATTATGATTTGTTTGCACTAAATTTACTACATATAAATGGTCATGCAAGTTTGATATTTTTAAATATTCGAATAATTTTTTACTATTGGCACAATTTTAATTATTTATTTATGACACATTTTTAAAATGTATTTAAATTGTTATTAGATATCAAGTGATATTATAGCGGCTATTTCAAATTATGAAAACTTATCCTCATCGCCAGAATGTAATTTGAGCAATGTCTTAAAACTACTCCTTTGGTGTCAATCGGATTTGACTGGGAAGAAAATTTCGTTTCCTAAAATGACCGACATTTCTCAAGGAATAATACCAATACCAACAACTCCCCAAGAACCTAAAAAATAAATATGAACCTTCCAGTTTGAAAAGCGGTTTCCATAAAATAAATTATTGTTACAAGCGTTGAGTATTAAATGATTAATAATTATGTAATTTATTATATTATACGCCATAATTATAATAATATTCCCCAAATATGTATATATATTATTTAAAAAATTTTATTGAATAAAATTATTTATATATTTAATTTTTATATTATCTAATCTATGTTGCAGAATACAATATATTATTTTTGCCTTTACAAATAAATTAATATTTTTAAAACAAATATTTTCTGATTTTTTCTCAAAGAAAGGGCATGGTGTCGACAAAGAAAGACTTTAGAATTGTTTTTTTAAACCCATTTTTTTAAAATAGTTGTTATAAAAGTTTAAATCCTTTTTTTAATAATATAAAGCTGGTTTACCCTACAAAAATGACAGAAATGTATCGATATTATATCTTAGATAACGTTGAATTACGAATGATCTTGAGACTCAAATAACGATAAGAAACGGCGAATCAAAAATTCTAATTTATAAATTAGTAGATTTGTTTATAATGATAACCCAAAAATAAACCTGTTTTCTAACAAACTTAACTAAGAGCAAGATAATATAAATGAATAGGTATCCGAGTACACAGTTGGTAAGATTGGGGATCTCAAATTACATGAAAGACATGATAATAACCTTTGGAAAATACACGGACTCCTTAGGGACAGAAAGATCTTCATTGCAAATAAGGCCTAGGAGTTGAAAAAAAAGACATTAGAGAAAATAGAATATTTGACTTTTACAAAAGGCTTAACCTAAATGTTCAAAGAACTTCCTTATATAAAGCTAGAAAATAATACAATTATTACTGGTGGTGATGTGGTTAGGCCATTATTTGGGTATTTTTTGAATCAAGTAGACCACCTTTACATCCACTAGACGAAACACCGTAGAATGTTCTGCAAACTTTTTATCTGTATAAATAGTTACTGCTATAAACAAACTCCAGAACATCAAATCTCCGTAGCTAGCTAACATTATTTGGGAACATCTGAAAGCTGCCCCCACAACACTATTACAGTTTTTAGTAGTAATTTTTAATGAAATATGGCTCACAGGGATATACTTTACGACTGGAACATTTCAATCTTCTACAATTTTCTTAAAATTTCTAATCTAACTAAATTCAAAGATTACAGAGCCATCGCTCTTACATTAATCGTATCAAAGGTTTACATTCCTATAAATAACCGTAGTCTTTCTTCAAAACCAAACCTCTTCTAATTTATCTGCGCTTCGTTCAGGGAAAAATATTAAGAACCGATTTTAGCTCTGAAGATAACTGCAAAAATTTAACAAATATAAGCTGCATTTCATTTTAATTTTATAGTATAAATGTGCTTTGACAACGTTAGCCTTGACTCCCTTTGGGATATTTTAACAGAATGCGGCTTTTTTAACAATATAATAAAAACCCTCAAAACTCTTACTGCTGATCCTCCTTGCCGGGTGTACGCCTAAAAGGAATTATTTGTTATTCGATTTGATTCGATTCGTATTTTACGAATACGAATATCACAATTATTCGAATCGAATATGAATATTTAGAAAAAGTATTCGTCGAATATTAAATTTTTATTATTCGATTCGTGTTATTCGAAATTATTCGTATTATTCAAAATTATTTATAAATATTCGTTAATATTTATAATTTTTCGTAAATATTTTATTTTTTCGTTAATATTCGTAAATCGTAAGTAAATAATAAATTAAATTTTCCTAGTGGATTTCATTTCATTTTACTTTATTTTTTTCCTCTTATAAATCATGTTATATTTTGTTTGATGCCCCAACAAAGTAAATTATTTAAATTAATTTTATTTATATATTTGTTAAAAAGAAATATAATTTTCTAAGATCTAAAATTTTAAGTTATGATTTTTTGAGTAGAAAATTTCAAAATGGACAACTACAAAATTAATATAAAATTGTCAAAATAAGAAAAGATTGATTTAACCTTTCACTATACAGGTGGAAAAAACTCCAATAGTTTCTATTTTACCCCAAATTTTAAATAGCTATATCTCAGATAATAATAAAATTTAAGACCTAAAATTTTACCTATTAGAGATAATAAATACAAAATTTCTATATTTCGATTTATTTCTAAATAAAGTTATGATATTTTTACTATTGCTCAAAAAAAAATCCTTAGTGAAGGGTAGAACATAATAACATGCTTATACTTTGTGTAAGGTACTAATGTCATATTATCTTGAAAGGCAAATAAGCTTGAATAAATATCTTTCTTTTTAAAATTAAATGATGTTGGAATCTGCTTTTTATTTTTTCTTAAGGTTCCTACTATAGTTAATGAATGAGAATTTAACAATAACAAATGTTTAGCAAGTTCATAGCTGGTAAACTAGTTATCTGTGATGACATATATATTAGTCTTAGAAATTGGTTGAATTAGTATTTCGCATATCAAAAGTTTATTGCTCAATTTATAATTGCCAGCATATAATTCTATTTTTAAAGAGTAAAAAATTCTTTAATCGACTAGGGCATAAATTATTTTGAAGGCTTATTTGGCATGTATTGCTTGAAGGGATTTTCCCTTTAAAATCTGGAAGCATTTATTCAATTGCAACATATTGTCCGCTATAAGAGTTATTACAGTTTTCATTAAAATTATCAAACATATCTCTGTGATTCCCCATCACTGAATTGTGATTTCTATCTAATAAAAAATAATCATCACTTGATTCAAAATCTATTACCTATATAATTGTTATAGAATTACTTTCATTAGAATAATTTAAATTATAAATCATATGTTCAATTTAAGTCATATATATCAATCAAAATATACAAATAAATAAATAAAAATCAATTATATATATTAACCTGTCATATATAATCATAATTAGTAACAAAAAAAATTATGTAATTACACAGGTGGGGAATATTTTATCCCAAGTTCGACAAATTACATATATCTCAAAAACTGTCAAATCAATAATCATGAAATTTGGAAGTTGTATTCCTTGTTACAAATATTAAACTACTGTAAAAACCAGGTCAGAATATCTACTAGGTTTTGTATTACAAAGATTATGTTGTATTTACCCAACTGTGTAGTGAAGGGTTAAAAAAATTATTATTGTTCTGAAAGTTTAATTGATTTATGTTTCTTAAGTTGTTTTTTTTTCTTTCAGCTGCTAATGTATCATTGATCTGGAATTTTAGGAAGGATGGTAAACTTAGATTTTATATAATTTTAAATATATTCAAAGATCAATTTTAAAATATTGATGGAGGAGGTGGTGATGGACAAAGCCAATCCTCAACTAGTTCTAGATCTACATCTATCCAATCAATATCTAATCAAGCTGAACCCGTTAATGCAAGGCGGAAAAATTCCTTAATATAGAATCATTATCTTTATGATTCTAAAGCAGAAACTGTCAAATGTAAAATCTGCAAGGTAAATAATGTGTAAGAAAAAAACCACCTCTCCACTAATTAATCATAATAAAAGATTTCATCAAAAGATTAAAAATAATAATACAATAGAAAACTATTTAAATGATTTAACCAAAACAAATATTGATGACATTAAACCAATGATATTGCATTAAACATTATTTATTAAAATTTTTGTTCAAGTCGAATATACCATTTAAAATTCTTGCCACAAATGAATTTAAATCATTTGTTAGAGCTTTAAATCCTAACGTAAAAATTTGTTCAATATCCACAATTAAACTATATATGAGTGAAATTTATAAAGAAGAATTCAATAAAGTTAAAATAATTATAAATAATTTAAAGTGCCAAATCACTTTACCACCGACGTATGGTCAAGCCCTACTAATGTACCATTTTTAGGGTTGACCTGCCACATTATAGATGAAAAATGGGATATGAAGTCATTGTTATTATATATAGTACCATTTACTGATTCACATTCTGGTGAAAATATATATGGAGAATTTTCTCAAATTATAAAAAATTATAATATCGATATTAGTAACATGGCAATTACTTGTGATAATGCAAGCTCGAATTCAATCTTTATAAAAATTCTTCGTATAAAACACACAACTTGTAAAATTTTACATGTACGATGTTTTGCACATGTACCTAATTTGGTAGTACTATAAATACTTAAGAAAGTAGACAGTCAATTAACAAAATTAAAAACACTCATTAAAGCTATACGTAATTCTTTTATAAAGACAAATATTATGAAAAATGTATGCGCTTCCTTATTTCCCCCGGTGAAATATCTTAAATTAAAATTAGACACATCCATCAGATGGAATAGCTCCTATATAATGGTCGAAAGAGCTATCAAAATGAGAAGAGCCATGAAGTGGTGACTCAGATATATGATGATATATCTGATATAGAAGAAAGACAACTGAGTGAAGTATTTTAATTGGTTTATTTACTAATTTTTATTTTTTACCAGGATGATTGGATGTCTTTGATAAATATAGAAGAAAAATTAAAGACTTTTTTTGATTTTACTGAAGATATCTGTGGCTGGTGACATATCCCACCTTAAATCTTGTGATCCCATTTTATTTTCGTTAATCGAGAATTTAAACTCATTTAACCACACTTTTATAAACACCCTCAATGCGATTGAGAAAATAAAAAAATATTACAACTTAACAAATATTGAAATATTAGATCCAAGACTAAAATAGAATTTTTTCAACAATTACCAACATCATATAAAATAGATACAATAAATCTATTACAAAAATAGGATGTATACAATGAATACAAAGTGAAATAATATAAATACAACATCAGATAACTCAATAATACAGTCAAATATGGATAGAATCTTTAAACA
This sequence comes from Gordionus sp. m RMFG-2023, assembly GCF_954871325.1. Taxonomy (NCBI): domain Eukaryota; kingdom Metazoa; phylum Nematomorpha; class Gordioida; order Chordodea; family Parachordodidae; genus Gordionus; species Gordionus sp. m RMFG-2023. The sequence goes on from NC_088776.1 coordinate 46,596,556, forward strand.
AAATATCATCTTACCAATATGCGAGGTTAAAACTTATCTTAATGAATTAAGAATTACTTCTAAGAAGAGCCCCCTAGAATGGTGGAGATTGCATGGGGATCGTTTTCCCGTGTTGTCGAAAATGGCAATTGATATATTGTCCATACAAGGATCTTCAGTGAGCGGTTATTTTCATTATATGTTAACGAAAAATAGAATGTCTTTGAAGTAAGAAACCATAAGAAAGACCTTATGCTTAAAAAACTGGTTATTATCAAATTCAGATCTAGCATAATTGTATTTTTTATGTATTATATTTTGATGTTTATAAAAGAAAATTTTAATAAAATTTGGAAATTAGATTGAAGAAATAATGTATAGCAAAGAATTTAGATATTTTTATAAGCAATTCTAATTCTAAAAATCATTTGGCCAACTTGTTTGGATAACGTTTATAAAATTATTGGGTTTTATTTCGCTTATTTTCTGTAAATTTTGATATACTAATGACAATTAGTTTAGTTTTTTTTAGTTAAAGTGTCATTTCAAGACATTCACATCTGTTTATAATTATTTTTTGAAAAATATAATCTATTTTTTATAAGCTTTAGAATAATTTTCTAATCGAATCGAATAATGATTATATTATTCGCACAATAACTAATAGCACATTCGATTCGATTCGTTTTTTTGTAGGCCTATTGGGTGGCAGCATAAAATATTGAGAGTGGCGTTCTTGGTCTTCGCAAGAAGAGCGATTGGATCCTGGAGGTCTGCCTCCTTGCAAATAGCTTCGATGTTGTTAAATTCATCATCTGGTAGACTTCGGAAAAACAACGCGGCCTTTTAATAGTGTAGAAAAAAATTTGCAATTTCCCTATATAAGAACTGTCATCGCTACTAAATTTAAGGAAATCCAGCTTGATGAATTCGGTCATGTTTGAATTATTCGATGCATCTATCGTAAATGAATTATAATCGATAAAAACGTCATGGAGAATTAATGTATAGTACAAAATCAAGATCGAATTTTGAGATAATAGTTACGCGAAGGAGTGGACATAGCTTGGCCTCCATGAAGAATTATCGGGAATAGATTGTGGGTAGAAATATCATCATTGAAATCATACTTTATAAACAAATTACATTAAATAAATGAATTACATTTTATCTCATTTTAACAAAAAAATGTACTTTTTATATATTTTTTAAAAATAAACAAATCACAAAAAATAATCAATTATAAAAAATAAAAATATTTGTTTAAATTTGAATCTAACAAGTTATAAAATAATAAAAAAATATAAATTGTCAATTTTAAAGTTAAGTAACAAACATAATTTGCAATGATAAAATAAAACGTTAATATAAACTAAAAATAAATTCTCGCCGAAAGATATTAAATTTTGAATCGACGTATTTAACAAGAGGAGATCAGATTCCATAAACAAAACGCCAGGTCAATATAAGTATTTCAGTGGAAGTCAAGAGATCTATCAGGTATAAGACTCCGGATTTTCAACTATCATTATTGCAATCTTTTACGAAGGGGACATCTGTGAAATAACCAAGAGAGATGAAAAAAATGCAAACGTTTATTAACAAATGTCTAAGAATAATAAATGACATTAATACTCAAATATAATTTCAAACGAAAAACATTTGAAGAGAACAAATCACTCAAGTACATGCGGCGGTCTTATGTTTTATGCTCATATTTTGAAGAACCACAAAAATAATATCCTGGTCAGGGATTCAAACCCGGCAAAATTTTTGCTCGGGTTCGGTTTAAGTATAAAAAAATAGGTGGGTTTGGTTCGGGTTTGTAGAAATATATTTGAACCCGGGTTTAGCTCGGGTTTAAGAATTTTTGAATTGATAAAAAAAATTATTTTATATTTAAATAATAATTAAAAAACTAGACATGAATTTGATATAAAAAATAAATTTTTTGTTTTATTTATAGGCAAAAATATAGTTTAAAATACAAAGCATAGTCATGTATAGATTTTAAATTTATTTAGACGTATTTGAAAATATTATAAAATGTCAAGTAAATTATTAATATTGTATTTACAATTAAACAAATATCTTATATTAATTTAAACAATACAATGAACCCGAGTTCAAATAAAATTCTCAGGTTTGGTTCAGGGTTTTGAAAATTTTATAAACGGGGTTCAGGTTAGGTTCGGGTTCAGATTTTTTTCCCAAAAGGATTTTCTTCTTCGAATTCGATTCGAACCCCTGATCCTGGTTATTGATGCTATCAGCTGTTATACTCTTTATTGGAAAAACATTCAGCAAGTATAAGATTATTTCTTTCTTTCCAGTTTTACAGAGCATTGCAAACAACATGAAACAGTTCCTAAAATTAAATAATAATAAAAGGAGACAAACATCTAGATGGATGGTATCTCCCCTTCACTTTGATTCAGTTTTAATTTTCTTTATACATACTACTAACATTATTAAAAACATTAATTATATTTATTATTTAACATAGACATCTAAGATTAAAACTTCAGCCTAAATATATGTGCAATTCTCAGGTATATATTACTCTTCTCTACTTATATCTCAACCTATAGACGTTTAAATAAGAGTTTCGGACTGTTGTGGTGCCTGCGGTTTACCTACAAACATATAAAGGGCTTTTCATATTAATTTTTTACCTTTTAATACGGAGGAAAACCTAGCTGTTGTATCCACAGCTGTAGGGCGAAAATCACATAGTACACTACACCCTTGGTTATGGGCCGCTAATACTACTATTAAAAAATGTTAAAAAAGCTAATAAGCTAAAATGGCTGTCAAAATGGCCCCTATAAGTTTGAAGTGAGAGATTTATAATAAATATTGCAATCTATCCATTCCACAATTACATAAGTTTCATAAATAGCTGGGTTTATGTAGATCTAGGAGTCTCTATTAATTTTATTCATTATAAAAAATCTTATATCAGTAAGTTGAGTAATTTTTATTTAAGATGTTTTTTATTTTGAGAAGTATGTGAAACTAATGTTGATAAATAGGTATCTAATAATCTCATATTTTAGCTTTAAGTTTCAGTCATATACCTCTTATATATTAATATTACAAATTCTACTCCATTTTCATAACATTAAATTATTTATTAAAATTAAAACAAATTCTTATAATGACTTTTGCAAATATATTAAATCTTATAATATATTATAATTATATATCAAATAATGAATTAATGTGAAGTCATATTTTCATAGTAAAAAATAATATATAATAACAAACATTGATACTCAGTATACACATATAATTTCATTAAATAATCACAATGAAGAAAATATAATCTTTAATATCAATATTAAATGTAAATAATATTTTATAATAATAAATACAAAACAATTCTATAAATATTAAATGCAAAACAATTTTATAAATATTAATTGCAAAACAATTTTATAAATATCAGATGTAAAACAATTTCATCATTCATAAAAGGTAGGGTGAGCCTGATTAACCAAATAATACACATGATAAACTAGACAAAATCATTTAGACACTAATTGTAATAGTTTGTTACTTCTTTAAAGAACATTATAAAATAATAATTCATATTTTACTTTATATCTTTTTTTATCCTAAGAGAGTAAAGCTTCTTTTTTATACTGTGCCAATTGAGATAAATAAACTTTAAGCTTTGAGCATATAAACTTTAAGCTTTGAGCATATAAACTTTAAGCTTATTATTTGAGCATACAAATTATAAGGTTAAACGAAATTTAGCGAAAAGTTTGCCGACAAAATACCTAATTATAACTAAAAAATAGTAAAGGCGGTACGATACCTACACCCTTCCTGGTAAATGAAAAAACAGCTGTTGAATATTCTTGATTTTGTGGGTGAATTCTTGCTCTAATTTTTTATGACATCTCAGGTATATATTTATAATAAACATATTGGTAATTTATAAAAAAAGGTATATAAATATAATGTAGAAATGACTTGTGAAGGTTGTGCTTCAGCTATCAGGAATGTATTAAATAAACTGCCTGGTAATATAATTTCTTAAATATAAATTAATTTTGCAAAAGACATTGAAAACATTGAAACAGATGTCCAAAATAATGAAGTAACAGTTAGAACTTCCTCAACATCTAGAGAAGATATATTAAATCAAATTAAGAAAACCGGGAAAAGTGTTTATTCAAAGAACTAATAAGCTTTGCATCCAAATATATGGATCATAATCTTAAAATCACCATTCCTTTTTATAAATCTCATAACAAGCAGGATCACATATATTTATAAGATTATTTATACTATATGAATCTATTTTTTTTTTATTATAATTTAGTAAAATTTTAATTCATTGGATAATAAAATTATCTTAAGATCTTCTTTAATTCAAAAAATAAACCAGGAAATTCAATGATTAATTTGATTCAAAATTATATTATCACTAAATATTTTACCTTAGCATCAATGGTTTGCTATTAGCTTAATTTCCCAAATTTCTTAAATAGAGACAAATCTACTGACATTTCATTGTAAAGTTGAATTTGAAACATCAATCTTAACTCTATTAAAATTTTATTCATTGATTTTTTTGTTTGAATAATGATTTGATTTAATGTGCTACATAAGATCATTTGATAATCACTATTGAAGGCCTTTGGAATTGTTTGCAAAATATAAAATTGCTGAGGTTTTTATATTTGTTGATTTCTTAGTATCTGTTAGAGTAAGCAGCTTGCTATATATATTATCAGGGAAGGATTGAAACATGTACAATCCCAAGGAAATTTCCCAAAGCCCAGGGGATAATGGTCACGTCTTAGGCTATCATCTGCTGAAAGATTGCTAGATTCTAGATGTTAGTTATGTGAGCCTTTTTTAAAAGGAGTCTTATTAATTTATTAATAAAAGAGTAACATTAATGCCAGCCTTGACTTTTAATGTAATAAAGGTGATGTCTTACCTTCATTTACTAGGCTGCAGTGATTCAATGATGAGTCCAAACTAGGTCACATCTGAATCTATATCCCAAGGTCATTCTTAATTGCTTATTGGTTACGAGATTCCACAGGTTTTACTCATCAAGCATTCGTGGCCCCTGATTTCATCCCAAAAGAGTTGAATTTATTGTTGTTAATTTGTTTGGTCATAAAATTTACTTCCCAATTTGTGAACAGGCTTGCTCTGTGCACAAACTCGGGGTTCAGACCCATGATCCAGATAAATATATAATTTTTACTTTACACTAGCAAATCGAGTCGCAAACTCAAGTTGTGATTGAGAACCCAATTTAAAAAATAGAGGAGGAGTAATTCAATATTAATTAGAAATTAACATCGGATTCGAAATGATTATCTTTTAGGAATTTATCTTTTCGATATTTGTAATTTATATATCATCAAAAAAGGCTGGTAATATATGTTCTTGTTTAATTAATAATTTTTGAGGTCTGGCCTAAAGTCTTAAAAATTATCTATGTCTCAAGCTGACTAGATGAGTTGTTAATCAGTTCAAAAGTTGACTATAATCTTCACAATAGTTAGCTCAATTTAACTTTGAGCTGAAATGTATATATTTGCTATTTTAACCTAATTCCCTAATAGATATTACGACGATCATTAATTGCTTAATAAATAGCAAAAATTGCCTTCCAATCAAAATATTTACCAATATTGGCTTCTCTAAAAATTACAATAAACTTAATTATACACCATCTAGTGAGTAGTTCTAACTGCTCTTTGCTTGTAAGTAACGGGAGAGAGATCCTTCAGAACCCCATTACGAACTTGATTGGTCAAGTGTACTTTAGATGATATTTTAATCATCAAACTTAATAAAAATTTATTAAACAAGGTTATCTTTTGAGTTTTGATTATTTCATATTTTTATGTGGTGATCATTATTTTTTTAGGATAATTTAGTTTATATAAAGGCAATAATTTAAAATAAAATTACTTCTAAATTTATTGTATTGTCATAAATATTTGAGTGAAGGGTTAAGAAAAATAAACATAAAATAATTATCCTCTCGCCCCCCCCCCTCCCAACGTATATAACAAAAAACTTTTCTTAACTTATTGAAATAAATATAATATAATAATTTTATTTAATTATTACGTTCTATATATATGGCGCCATTCATATAAAACAAACAACATAAATAAATTAAATTCAGTATTTTTGTTCATTTTTATATTTAAAATTTTTTTTAAAAAAATAAAATATATTAAAAATATATGTTAAAGGTATAGGTTCTAGAACGCTAAAAATTTGGAATCTTGTTCTAAGAGTTGTTCAAAATATCTTCCGAGAATATTTTTATTTAACTATTTGGAATAACATTATTCACTCGAACCTCGGGTATGTGCTTGGGGTTCGTGTGCAGAGCTGGTTTAGTCGATTTTTAGACCCAAACCCCAGGTCTGGGTTTTATACAAATTAACAACACTAGTTGAATTCAAATGATGAAGGGAAATATAAATTAGTAAAGAATTTTATATTAAGTGCGAAAATATTTATGTGTGTCACTATTGTGGGAATAGCTGTATCAGGAGAGACGTTGTCTTGCCAAAATCTATATCCATTTCTATTGTCCATTAAGGCTATTATATCTTTCCTCTGTGGATATCATGATCTATATCAACGGTTTTATAAATCAATTGTGTTTGATATCTTATTGCGTATTTATAATTGAATCATAACATAAAAAATTGTATAGTTTTTTGTGAATTAACTATATTATTCACATATATAGTGTTTAAAGTAAACAGCTCTTAAAATACAAAGAAAATATATAAGTATATCAAAATTTATCTTTTATAAATTAAATCAAAATAGCTTGAAATTCAAAAAAATATATTAAAATTTTAATGTCCAGGCTAGTCTATTAAAATTTTACGAAAAATCAAATATTATCGAGACCTTATATGATATTTTATATTTAAATTGTCCAGCCTGGTCTCAAATTATTTATGCGTGAATTGCCCCCTGCCCATAATAGTTTTTAATAAAAATTTCTAGCCCGTGTTAACTTTCAGACTTCTCAGACTGTATCTCCGCTAATGGTGATATGACTTATTTAATTTAGATGTTTACAAAGAAAAATATGATAATTTTGTTAAGATTCATACACTGTTCAATATTCCATTAACACCATGTTTTACCTTAAAATGGAAGCGTAAATTGATCAAGATTAACATCACATTCTATTTAATTATAATATTAACCTAAAGAAATATCTTCATAAAAATGAGTGAAAATATTTTTTGTCGAATAATCGAAAGAGGATATTTTTTTGGTTTTTCGAATAATTCCAAGAATAAGTTGATTACATGGGCTTTTTTAGCAAATCTTTAGCTGATTTAACAGATATGGCGAACCAATTATTTATAGTTATTATATAATGCTGTTAAATGACTTGTTTTCGCCCATTTTAACTAACAAAATATTACCAAGCCTCGATATTTCCTTAATAGATGTCCAAACCTTTCTGCCATTTAAACAATCTCAAGGCTTGCTTAATATTATTTGGCTAAAATATTGGGCTAATTAATAATTTTTAAAAATCGCACTTTTAATTTTAAATAATATTCAGCATGATAATTAACATAAAAGTATATTTAAACATTACACCATAATCTTTAATTTAAAATTGTATATTTTCTTTATTAATAAGAATTTCCAACAAAAATTGTATTTCACAATTATAAATTAAGAACAAAGGAAAATTATTGTTATATCTCTCTTATTCGAAATTCATTGAAGAACGTCAAATGTCAATTATATATCAACAGATACAACAATAATATACATCATTATTAGTATGTTTTCACAAACGAAGAAGATAAATTAATAATTTCAAAATCAGAAACTTATTTTGTTACCTATCTTTAGTTGCTTAGATTATACAATTTTTTAGAAATAAAAAAATATAATATATATCCAAAAAAGTTAAACGATTAAAAACAATGAAAAAATTTAGAAGAACTTCAAAAAACTATAAATGAAAAAAGGTATATATTAAAACCAAAATTGTTCTTTGCCAAAAAGGATGAAATTTTAGTGTATTTGGGTTAGAGGACTGTAATAGGCGTTAACCAATAAGTCTGCCCACTCGTTGTTTAGAATAAATTTTTTAACCTACTCGCACACTTGTAACTTTTTTAAAAAAATATGCCCGCCTCTATTTATTTACAAATTTTAGCTCGCTCGCCTAATGTTTAAAAATTATTTTAATGGCTGGTTTAACTCTTTATTTATTTATTTTATTGTATATTTAATTAAACTTATATAATAAGCAATATTATAAAATAAAACTATTATTTTTAATAAAATGAAGGCTTTTCTGCTCATTTCGCCTGAAAAATATTTAAAACTTACCCGCCCGCGCCTACCCATTACTTTAAGATCTTTTTAACCAGCCCACCACCTACCCAATGTTGAAAATTTTTTGGAAAACTCGACCATGCCCGCTCGAAATATGGGTTGGTGGGCTAAAAATCCACCCATTGCGCACCTTTAATTTGGTTTGCCGGCCCGGCCTGAACTTATTTAAATATAGAAATTAATTTTTATAATTACTCAAAATAAAAGACATATGTTATATGGCGTCTAGTTCTATAAATAAAATCAAATATTTTTATTTTACATAAAAAATTCAATATAAAATTGAAATTTAAATATATTTTAAAAAATTTTCAAAGCTCGACCCGGCCCAAATTTTATTTTGGGACTACTTTTGCAGATCTCTAGTATCAATATCTACAGATATCCCACCGGAGTATTCCTCACACCTAAGTATCAAATCGACAGATACACCGGAGCATTCATATCGATTCCATTTCTCCCACCGGAATATCAATCCGGATATATCTCCCACCGGAGTATCGTTATCAAGGTCCATTGTAGCTTGGTAGACATTGAGCTTGAACGGCCCCCGAAGTCACCGTTATCCTAGTACTGGCCAAGAAATTGTTATCATCCTTTAATGACCCACGAGTTCAGTTGACCGTCTTATTTGGTTTTATTGGACAAGTATCCTAGCACCTGGGTATCCAAGCCTACCGGTGACCGGGGTGGCATTTCTCAGCTCAGAAATTTATTATATCATATGTCTATACACATCCGTCATAGAAGAAAACCCCGAAAATTTTTACTTCGTTACCAGGATTGAACCTGGGACCTTCGGTTTTCAAGCATACATCATACACCACTGGGCCACTCCGGTGACTTAAGATAAAATTAATTAAGGTGAAAAATAGAATTAGGAGAAAGTATAAGGGATTTAAAAAAGAGGATGTCTAAAGAAAATAGTAAATAAAAACTAGGAAGGAGAAGGGAAGAAAGAAACTATAATGAGTCATGGAAGATTACACTTAAATTTTTTTAAAAATTCATTCATTATCACGTCAGAAAAATTATTTCATTACCTCCGGAAGAAGTTGAAGTGTAAATCAAGTTTTCATGCATATATAGATCCTATACATCATACCTACCCATTTTATTATAGAAGATCAGAGCCTCAAACCGAACCGCTAAACCGAATTTTCTGAAACTTAACCGAAACTTTATAATAAATAAATAAAATATATAAAAAGAACTAACCGAACTGTTATAAATATTCTTGAACTGGTTTAAACGAGGCTTTTAAAAATAATGAATTTTAAATTATAAACCTAAATTTGAAATTTTAATTTTCCTTTGGGGCTATTTAAATTCTTGATTTCTTTACAAATTAAAAAATTTTTACGCTTAAATCGCCATTATCTTCATATCAAATAATACCTAGTTTACTGTTTTTACTTTATTATACTCAATTTAATAGAGATTAGGAAAATTACTAGTTAATAAGAAATAATCTTCATGGTTAAATCAAATAAGGAATTATAAAAATATAAATTAAGAAGATTTTTCTCTAAGATTAATATATATATGGTTTATGATTAATTTTTTAAAAAATCAAATTTATAAAAACGGGAACGAACCGAAAAGAACCGTTATAAATTATAAACCGAACCGATATGAATTTCTTCAAAAAAAACCCAAATGGAACAAAACATTTCTAAAATTTTTAACTAAAACAAACCGAAACGCTATACCTAATAGTTAGACCTGTAGAAGATAGTATCCTTATGCATCCCCAACCTTCGCGTAAAATAAAATCCGCAGATTGGCTTGATTTAATAGTTTCTGTTTGATTTCACGTAAGGGGGGGGGGGGGGTTGCGTCTAATATTAAATTCGTGTCAAGCAAAAAATTATCTTTTTGTTGCCCAAGCTTGGGCTCGAACTGGATATTGCCACGCTTAATTTGAGCTACTCAGCTATACTATAAACCATATGGATCTATTATATATACACGCAAAATTTCAAGCAATATACAAAATATTTTACCTATTTGTTCACAGTTTTATTAATGTTATCATTCAGTAAAAGTTAACCAGGATTTTATTCTTCATAATATATAAAAATAAGTCGTTTAGAATTCAAAATTTTAAAAAATGTCAAGAAAAAATAAAATACGAATCTTTGTTAGGTTGTAGTTAGTTTTTTAGAAAGAGGGTTGCGCCTAGATCTGCTCTGCTATATTCTATAAGTCAGTTTGTGAGATTGTTTTGAAAATTATATTGGTAAGCGGGACTACGCCGAACAAACGTATACAACGCGTTTGTGCCAAAAAATTTCTTTAATTAAATTTCTTATCATAAATTACAAATTTATCAATCTTCATTTCAATAGTAATCACATTTTTACAAGTTAAAATTAAAAAAAAATTAAGTTAATATTTTTTTTATATTTATTCGATAATCTATATGATTTAACAGTTACATTTTTTTGGAACTTCGAAAAAATTGAATGATAGGAACAATTTTATTTTTTCTGATGTATTCATTAAGCTAAAAATGAATTTTGGCTATAAAATTGCATAGTTTTTCTAATTTAAGATCAATGATATGTATATATTACTAGATTGGCTATTCATTAATTAAAAGCGTTCATAGACAGTAGTTAGTTGCCGTGCTGGTGATTTGCACTTGAACTAATTGTCTTTTTTATTATTATATATATGCACATTGATGTCATTTAATCAACGTGCAAACCACAAAATCCTATACATGGATGTGTACATGTATCCTTATATAACGAGTTCTATAAAAGATAACTTAAGAAAAGAAGATGGATAGTTTGGAATGCTCTTCAAAATAAAAAAAATGTATATTTTTTTTGAGAATTCTCAACCAAGATTTGTGATCAAATTTTACTTAAATTCCCAATTTTTTTGTTAGTGTTACTAAACGGCTGATTTGAGCCGGATTTTTAAAAAAAGGCTAACTCTATTTTTTACCCAGAAAAATATTACGCAAGCATAAAAATTGTGCTCATAGATAGCACAAATGTATGAAAATTTATTTTCTAAATCTCTTAGGCAATATTTTGGATTTTTTTTCAAACTCTTGAAATGGATATATTTTTTAAGATTTTTTTAATTTAAATACAATTATTCCTTGAATAAATACTAATTACAATTTTTAATAGTGTTTTTAATTATCAAATAAAACATTTTTCAAATAAAATTTTAAGTGACTGACTATAAGAAATCAAATATTCGTTTTTTTAAAAAAAAGTTTATAACTTTCGGTATCAATAAATTATACTAAAAAGTTTAAAGAGATAATAAATCTATGGTATGAAAATGATCAAAATAACTAAAAAAAAAAATTGAATATTCAGTATGAACAACTTTTAATTTTCTTTCGTAAACTATTCCAAGTTTTAAAGATTTTTTTGAATCATTATCTTAAAAAAATTATATATTTTAATTTTCAAAATGTTTCTGTTTAAATATAAATAATAATTCCAAAACGGTCATAGAATTTGAATATTTTATGATATAAAAGATTAATTATTATAGAAACAAATCATGTGTAAAAGTTATTTTAAAAAAAATTTCCGTCCGACATGAATTTCCATAAAATTATTCATATTATACAACATTTTATATTAATATCAGGTTTCGATTTAAACTAAAATAGCAATAGGCTAAATAAAACCAAATATAAGGGGTTATAATTTCTTCTATTGACGAGAATCTTTTCATCGTGTGTTATGTTCTATAATAGGTTTATTGTTAATATGTTATCTTGTCAGCAAGGTTAGTCTAGTCCGTCATTTCGGAACCTAGAATGACTTGCGAGATTATAAGATGAAAATAAACTTTTATTATATTTCTGTATTATAGTAGGGATAGTGTAACAACCAGACTAAAGCCTTTTAGGGGTCCGTCATAAAACATTAACGATCCGTGAACTAAAAAAGTATATTAACCATCCTAGATGTTATTGATATTTGAACAAAAGCAAATTTCTTTAACTATACTTCTAGGGATGGGCATGATTAATTACTTGCAAATTTTTTTTATTTAATTATAATTACTAATTTTTCTTCTAAAAACGGTAATTAATAAATAATTAAATGTAATCGTGATTTCTAGAAATATCTTTTACAATAAAATTAAAAAATTAAAGTAGGATTTGATTAAAAATCATAGAAAATAATGAGAAACTTTAATAAATAGCATATGATATAATTATTAAAATATTTTATTATTTAACACAATTTTTTATATTTGAAAAGTATAAAGGTTTTACTCGTTCAATATAAAGTATAATATAATAAGACATCTGCATATAAATTATTATATACATTTTACATTTTGATGTTAAAAAATACAATCAAATTCTGTGCTACAAAATGTAATGTTGAAAAACCTCGAAATTTGGCAAATAGAGGCCCAAACTTTTCTTATGAGCTAAATCGCCAGGTTTACATCATTATTTTGGCAAAAATTTTAATATGATCGGTTTTTAAATTTGACCCATGCAATATTATTTATGATGTCTAAATATAATTGCAGCGCTAAATAGTCTTTCCATAGGTGATGATGAGATAACAATGCTTTAGAATTTTATAACAAAATTTGCACTTAAATCATTAGCCACTTGATGACTTATTTCGGATGACGTTGAAAAACATTATCATAAAGTTAGTTGAATATTTGATCTTGATGATTCAGTAAAAAAAATTACTTTCAATGATTAGGAAATTACTAGTGGTTTGATTGTGGCCCTTCACGATTTGATCACAGAGCGCACAAGCAGTGCTTGTGGTCATATCATTTCTTCGGTTATTGAATTTATTGACAATTTCGATTTCTTCTACTGAATGTAAGATTGTTTTTTGAAGAGCAATTACCAAAGTTATCGTCGGAGTTAAAAGTAAAGATTCAGAATCTCATTATATTTCAGTCAAAAATATGAATGAAATATTGCAATTATTAAGTTTTAAATATAAAATATATGAATGAAATATTGCAATTATTAGGTAATGATATAGGACGTTAGTTCGCATTTAGCCATTTGCTAAACAATGGCCGAAATTTATTCAATTGCAATAAAAGACCCATTTATTTTTAATATATTAACGGAATCACGTGGTCGAGTCCGACTCTATATATCACTCCAAGGATAGAATAACAGTTGGTTTTAGAAAAAAAACACGGTTCTTGCTGGATTCGAAACCATTGTCGGATTGTGATACACACACTGAACAGACTAGGTCACAGAGGCTACTTAAAAACTTCAAGTTTTTTTGTATTTAAGGATAAAATTTTAACGCTATCTATTAATTAAAAAATCAATAACGTTTAATGCTATACATCATTACCCGCAATTATTAAGGTTTCATATATATGCGATTATTAAGTGTTTTTTATAAAAATTGATCAAATAAGAAAAGGAATTATAAATATGAATTATATCTACTAATTCCTAATTACATGCCTGAAAAATGTAATTATTTAAAATTACTCTTTTTTTCCAATGAAATCAATTACAATTACAAAAAGGAATTGTAATTATGGAATTAATTGCATATGAAATTTATTTATGCTCAACCTTGATTTCTTCAATTTTGCAAGAACTATGATTAATTCTTCACCTATACACAGTCGGAGGCACCACTTTGCCAGTTGCGAAGCCAACCTTATCTAGGGTTTTTATAATGATTTCACCTTGGCCAAGGAATAATGTTGATAGGCCACTACAGTGATTTTATATAGATTTCATTTGGCTTATTATTATGCATGAATGAGCAATAACTGTTTTTAGCTAGTAATTTCAGGTACGTATGAAGTAAGAAAGAGTTCTTTTTAAGTATAAAATTTACTCACGTATTTCTTATAAGATCTAAAAGTCTTTTAAAAAATAATGGTAATTTATTTTTCAAAAGAACAATTTTATAACATTATAATTTACAAAAATAAAATATTAAAAAAAACTAAATGATTCGATATTAAAGTATAAGGTTAATACTTATAAGGACCGCTAATTATATCGAATTATAGTTATAAAATTCTACAATATATTATAGTTTCCAAATCAATTTAAGAGAAATACACTTTTGACACCTTCCTACATTAATCCAACCTTTAATAGCAGCAAGTTATTATTATATTATATCCTTTTTTCAAATATAATATAAATAAAATTTCAATTGAAATATTTACATATATATTAAGAAATATATGTTTTGTTTGCTTCTACCTATAAAATTTTTCCAATTAATATATTAAATATATATGAGATTATCATTTGAAGAAAATATATAATTTTATGTCATTTTTTTCTTCTTTTTACTTTATATAGTTTTTATAATAATATAATAAATATTTATTAGTGGCTTTGTTTAATAAATAGAATTCGTATTTTAATTGGCAAATTAAGTTTTTTGTTATTTAATTAGAATACAACCTTAACCAGTTATATAATATTAACGTTTCTAGGATGTTTCGGAATGAAGTATGGTTTAAAGCGAAAAAAGAACTAATTAATTTTATAAAAATTTTTTAGAAGCGGCAAATATATACCCTCCAAATGCTTGAGTTTTATAATTTCTTAACCCTATAACAAGCGTTAAAAATGTGATAGTTACTTTCTTTATATTATATACTTCCCTACTGCATTTTGAAGCCTTACAAGGTTAAGTTTCTCTGAGTAAAGTGTTAAGAAATTTTTGTTTATATGTGCTTTCAAACAATCTTATTTAATACTTATTTTTTTAGAAATATACTTTATAATAACATATTGTACCCATTTTTAGGGGTGAGGGAAGGTGAGATGAGTGTAAGGAGAAATTATTTATTAACTCAAAATATTTATGAAAATTATCAAATATACTAAAAGGTAGCCTATACCCCCTCCCCTCCTTTCCCCTGTTAAGCCAATGTTTAACTATTTTATATATCATTATAACTACATTTTTTTATCGAATAGTTCTATCTCTATTACCTAGCTTCGGTGAAACTAAGTATAAAATATATATTATCAAATATTAACTCCAGAGATCTCATATGATACACTAATTTAACTTACTTCAGACCTTAACAGGGTTCTGTAAAATTTAATCAGCTATAATTATGGCTGTGCTTCTCAGCAATAGTTTAGTTTGAAAATATCGACGGGTATGTAAGTAACTCAAGCACTTCCAAACCCCTATACGCCAGTGAGGATATTACTCCTCCCATCCC
Source organism: Gordionus sp. m RMFG-2023 (assembly GCF_954871325.1). NCBI lineage: Eukaryota > Metazoa > Nematomorpha > Gordioida > Chordodea > Parachordodidae > Gordionus > Gordionus sp. m RMFG-2023. Next base: position 46,612,114 of record NC_088776.1, read on the forward strand.
TCATTCTATCTACTCCCTCCTATACCCTCCACCCCTCATATCCCCCCCCCATGAAATAAATAAATATATAACTTAATTCAAATCAAGATTAGAAAAAACAAAATTAACAATAAATGAAAAAGAAATTAAAATTATAAATTCTTTCCAAGATTCTGAACCCAAATTAAGAAAATATTACGCTCTTTTTATAAGATATGATAATGGAAACTTAATAAGGACCGATTTTCTGAAAAGGGTTTGAAATCGCCTCGATCCGACAATATGATTCTATGGGTTACTCAATAAATCAGTCCAATCTAGGTCTGTGTTCTCAAATTGACGAAACATTTAAAACTTTTGAAATTTAATCCCCCCCCCCCTCCTAGGTATAAAGTGTTTTGGAATCTCATATATATTAGGTCTAGCAAAATATATGGAATAAAATGTTATCTACATTAACGAAATTCACTCTGGGTATTTCATTTCATACAAATTAACCCGAACTCGTGCCTAATTTTTTCAGAACTTATTATGGTACCCCAGGTATCAGTTTTATTTTCTCACCTCATTTATAACGTTTGTTCCGGATTGTTCCTAAGAATATTTTTTCCCCGTGATTTTTTATTGAACTTTTTTTTCCTTTAATTTGCCTTCGGATTTTTTCCCTAAGGGTTTTCTTCCAATTATTTGTAATCCATCTAAAATTATCTAATACTGCATTGTAACAAAAATATATATTAATTTTTATAACGACTACATTTATATTTCTTATTTTAATCACTCTAAAGTATATTGATTAATTAATTTAATAGATATAAGCAGACTTCATTTACCATTTGGCAACGAATAATATATATTAATCTATAACTCCTAAATTCGAATATTTAAAATGATTTTGTCATAAATGCTTTATCACTTAATCCTATAACATAAGTGTTTAGTTTGTTCGTTAATTATAATGATTTATCAATAAAATAAAATTTAATTTTAATGGGTTATACTTTTTTTTTCATTTACTGCTTACACATTTTTTAGAGGATCTTGTTATTAGTAGTGAATTACTCAATCAGTAAAATGATTTATATATGCTTATTAACTGTCCCATTAGCAAATCAAGTTGATACAATAGTCATGCAAAATTACGATATAAGTATCTATATGATTTTATTGATCTTGTTATAGTCAAATGTTCCATATGGGCTAAAAATAAAGAATTAACAAGTTGATATATAAATTTTCATCTAGTAAGAAAAAAAAATAAGTTATAATTTAAAAAAAAATATGTGCAAAAAATAAACAACGAACGAAACAAATCATTTTTAAAAAAATAGCCAATCAAATCAAACATATTAAAAAGCTTACATTTTTATTTGACATTCATTTTTGTTGGTAATTCAAGTACTATTCTTATGCAAAATTTTATATAGTTTGTCATCAGGGCCTACTTTAAACCGAAGTCACGAATATCCAGTTCCAACATTTCATATGTTTAAGACCATTTATAAATAAATTTTAATAATATAATGAAATTACATATTATATCACTCTTCTTTAATCAAATCAATGTTTTGCGTTAGTTATGATGTATATATAACTTTAAAACTCTGCACGGAAATATCTGGTCTATCCAGAGTAGCGTTGGGTGGACTTGGACAATTTCTTTTAAAATCTGGCGAATGGATGAACTCGGACTTAATTTTTTTTTAATTGATTGCACTCACGCCTGATTATTTTTTTTCTCATTTATTGTGTTCAAACTTAAATTTCAAATCTAAAGCATTTAAAAATTATTTTTTATTAAGATATGCTACAATCTGAGCGGACAAGTTCAAGTTCAGGCCAACTCAACCTCGAATCTACTTTAAAAAGAAAATAAATGAAACAAAAGAAAATTCTAATATACGTTACTCATTGTGATGGTACATCATTTATGTTTGCAATAACTCAAGTGAAATCACAAACATTTTCAAACAGGTATAGGTGTATCGTGGGGGTGGGGTTAAGCAGACAATTGAAATTGTGAAATTCAGAAAAAAATTGTAACTGTTTTTTTATCAATTTTGACCGATGTGCTTTAAGAAATTAATATTATAGAGGAGCCAGGACTAGTCGGCGCAAGGGGATTGTCGGTTCAGCGGATTTTATTAAAAAATTAGACACGTTTAGAAATTCAAATTTAATTATGTAATAGCATTGTATAATATGTAAATGTATATTTGAGACAAAAAAATGCTATTTAAATTTTTTTATGATAAAATGTGATTTTAGGTAAAAATCAAAATATTTTTACACCACTATATTAGGTGGCATTAAATATGAAGAGTTTAAAAATAATAAATTTGACATTATATGAAATTTAAAACCCTCTTTTCGCATTTCAGAAAGTTTCATAATCACCTACCATGTTTAAATCTATTTTAAATGTTATTAATTATATTAGTAACTAGGGGCTAAGAATCAGGGCTAGTTCTAGTTGGATCCATCCAATTATGCTTACAAATATGATATATTATAATATAATAATATAAAATAAGAATTTATTGGCCACTATTATACATTTAAATCAATTCTATATGATAATACAATAGAATTAGGACAAAATAAAAATAAAATATCATAAATTTTACAATTCAAATATGTCATATTTTGTCATTTTTTTATGAATTATTATGTAAATGGTATATTTATATCAATAAAACATTGTTCATGAAAATAATGGATTATTAATATTAATTATCCTATGGGAGACTTATGAATCTACAAGCCTCAGGTTTGGTACTTGTTGGCACAAAAAAATCACTTTTACTAGAATCAATCTTGAGAAAAAAAGTATAAAATAATATTAAAATTTATCTATATATAAGGTTAAGCAGATGTTTGGGCTATCTTATGGTATTATGTATCACAACAATTATTTTTGGACCTATGATGATTTTGATAAAGATAGTGCCGACTAGCCCTGATCTCCCTTACACTATTTTTGATTTTTTTCTTATTGAAAATTATATATTGTAAATTTAAATATTACCCATCATGGCTGTTGTTTAAATATGAATTTCATCATAATTAATTTCTAGATAATTTTTTTGAATATTCTAAAATAGTCGATACACATAGTTTTATTGGTCATCTTTCTGAATCTGGGTTTGTGAATATAAGGATTTATTCTTTTTTTTTCTATAAAGTTATTTACGCAAATTTCTTCTCCCAAATGAAAATTGGAAGAGTAACTTTTTTTTTAATTTGGAAATCTCTTCGGTCTTTTTAATAAGATATATGTGCCCTTATGACTCACTCTATTATTAAATAGAACGTGCCCAGGAGGGGCATAAAAGTATCCATTTCAATAAAACAGGCCGGTTGAGGTTGGCGGCTTTCTCTATAATTTGGCATTTTAATAGCGCTTCAAAAAGTGACAGGTGAATTACAATTTTATCAAATTTAAATACAATTCTGATTTGCCCATTTATCTTGGACGGGCAATTTTGCTAGTTACATTTATAAAAAAAATCTCTAAATATTTAGCATAATGTAATACTAATAGCACTACATCATTTAAAATATTATGAGATTAGAATATTAAAATGATATCATTTCATAAATAAATTTGATGTATAAAAAAATTATCAAAAATGTAATTTTGCTATTAATATTCAATTGAATTGGAAGAATCAAATTTTGTATAAAATTTAATATAAAAACATAATTATAATATATTAAAATTAATCCTTATATAGAAGTGGTTTGATTTAATTTTAATAAAATCACAAATAAAATGCTTGCTATGTCCAAAATATCAAAAAATAAAATTTGCAAACTTTCAAAACTATTTCGAAAAATAAACTTTTTTAAATACAAAAATAAAAACATGTCCTGTTTTTAATGTTGTGAAGAGAAATCTAATTCTCTCTTTTCTCCAGACTATTTTGGACCTATTTCTTCAAGCTTGGTCAGAAATTTATATTTTAGACTTTCTGCTAAATTTGAAAAAAAGCGACATTTTATTCAGACACTTTAAAATTGAACAATCCAAACTATGTTTTAGTTCTATACTTTTTGAATTTATCAGCTTTAAACTATATTATGGAACCGTTTTCCCTTCTTTTTAGTTGATGAAATCTTTGCGATAGTATAATTATTAGGCTACAGCTGGTCTAATCGAAACGGGTGAAAAGCTGACAAAAGACTCGGAGAATTTTTGCTAATTGTTTCGATGCGATTTTATAATTAATTGATCATCAATATTTTCAGTAGTTATAACGATAAGATAATGTAATAAATTTATATCAAATCTTAAATGTTTATATTATTTGGAAATACACCTTTGATCTTGATCTATCCTGGTTATATAAATAAATCCATTTTTTAAAAAATGTTATAAACGATTGTTTTTAAAATATTTTTGGAAATTAAAATAACATATATTTTTATAAAATCGTTCGGTATATTTCTTTAAACCAGTATAAAGCCAATTTGTTATATATTTCATCACAATGACGACTTATATACTAATTATAATAGTAAATATTACCCTTTAAAAATTATCGATAAAATTTTAAAAAAAATAATAATTTCTGTATAAATTATTGTTTTAAAATATTGTATATAAAAAAATTTATTCGTGGAAAAAATAGTTTTATAAATTTTTTTATATTATAACCAAACAAAATCCTCTTTAACTTAAAAACACTGGTGTATTATTCCGTAATGACACAAAGAAACAATTATTTAGTATTCTATTTAATCATCTCATCATTTTGTTTTACGATGTTAATTTGCTTCGAGTTCCCGCAGACAGATGCCGATGACCATAGCTCTTTAGTTAGAAAGTTACTCAAGTCTAAAAAATTTCGATATGATCAAAGTGATCAAAATGGCGAAGATTTAGCAGATTTGACTGAAGATATGGTAGGAAACGGGTATCTTCCAAATGGAAATAACTGTCACGAACCTTGCAATATTGGTAAATTGTTGAAAATTGTGAAATTATACTTATATTAGTTTGTAAAATATTTTGATTCTCCAAGCATTATTTAAAAACTTTAAAATTTATCAAATTTTCTACCTCTTAAATATGGCTCGTTTTACAGAATTATATAATAGACTATTGAAATTTATTTTGAATTACTGTATTTTGATAATTAACGAATAAATTTAACCAATCCAATCTGATTATAATTTTATTATATTTAAATTAATTGTTTTAAAAAAATGTGTGTTAAAATATATGATCTTAATTTCTGCATTAATAAACACTTAATAAATTAATATTTTTTCCTTTTCGCTTTTACTATTGAAAAATAATTTTGACGCCCTGGTGTGATATCTATTATACCTACTTATCTAACATGGGATTTAGGTTTTGGAAACAAGACAATATTTTTGTTGTTCTCTGCCCTAATTCCTTAAAAAATTAAAAATTTCTTGTGGGCTATTGGTACTAGAGATCTTCAAAAGTAGACCTGTTATTTTTCAAAAAGAAATCAAGGGCTGGGTCAGGCCTAATATTTATTAAAAAATATTCGGGCCTGGTCGGGTCGGGCTTTGGAATTTTTTTTAATATATCTAAATTTATCAATTTTATGTTGAATTTTTATGATTTTATTTTTAGAAACTAGACGCCATATAACATATATCTTTTATTTTGAGTAATATTAAAAATTAATTTCTATATTTAAATATTCGGGCCGGGCCTGCAAAACTTTTTAAAAAAATTTCGGGCTTGGTTGGGCTTAAAGAATTAGGCCCAATGCATATCACTAATTAGTCTCTTCCGTTCTTAGATTAATAGATATTATCGTTAAATTCAATTTTTATATTTCAAAATATTTATAGAATTTAGAATTTTTTATGAGAGCCTAGAAAATTCAGAAACCTCCGGAACCTATAACAGAGAATTTTTAGGATAACATTTCCGTTCTTTCTATTGTTTTTCTTGAATATGACATTTTTTGTTTTCTTGAACGTTTTAAATCCATAACTTATTTTCGCTTTTTAAAATTTCATATAGCAGTGATAGTGAGATCTTTCTATTAAAAAAGAATGGCAATGAATAGATTTTCATTTAAATTTTGTTTAAATTTTCATTTAAAATCGATCCCCTTAATATTTCATTATTTCATGAATATTTATATTTTTTTCTGTCATATTATTTACTTTCCATAATTAGAATTTGAATATTAAAAAAATATTCTATTTTATAATATTAAATATATATATTTTAAAAATTAAGATATAACGAACATTGTGCCTGATAGTATATATATATGTTGTATTCCATATCAAATCAAAGTTTCAACCCCACCCTCTTCGATAAAATTTGTATGATGGTAGTATATACATACACTAACTAAAAAATATAAAATTTTAAATGGCATTCATAAGATATGACCATCTTTAGGTTAATGTTATTCAGTGTCCAGAAAATAAAAACGCGAATTCTAAAGTACACTATATTTAACTTTAAATACCTCAAAAGTTAATTAAGCTAGAAATATATTTTAAATTTTATTAAATATCTCTCAAATAGCCCTTTAATATGATATAAAATTTATTTTATTAAAAATAAGTCTATTTACCAAAAGCCGGAAATAGCTATAAAAAGAAAATTCTTCTTTTTTCTTTCATATTTTTTTTTATAGATAGACATTACACTTCTTTATACATGTGTAAAATTCTAGACTGGAGATTTCACACCTTAAATATTAACAATATGGCTAAAATCGTAAAATAAATATAATTTATATAAAATTGTAATTTTTAAAATTTTTAAAATAAATAGAAACTTAAAATTTAGACATGTAAAAAAAATAGATGGGTTGACATTGGAGATCTCTGGGTTGAGCCGAATATTTAAAAAAATATCGTATCAGGTCTTAAATTTTGAAATGAAATTAATATATTTTAAAATTTTTGCAAGAAACAAGTAGCCATTATTTTTAATTTGTTTGTAGAATGATGATAAACTCGATTTTGTTCCGGGTAATGCAAATTTTTTTATAATTTCTACATATATATAAATTCGAGCCGGGGACAAATAATTCTTATTTCGGGTCGGTCTTTTATGTTTGTGATAGGGCCATCTTTTTTTATAAAAATTTCAGGCTTGGCTTGAAAATATAGGTCCAGTGAAGATCATTAGTGGACATTATATCGTATTTAGAATAAGTTTAGCTATTTTATTTTCGAAAAAAAATAATTATAAAAACATTATATTTAGCTAGTTATTTATAATACATGAAAATCAATGGCATATAGTAAACATATAAATTAAATAATTATTTTGAAAGTTTTATATACATATCTATTTCTTTTTTATGATGTTAGTTTATTTTAGTTCAGTTCTTTCCTAATTGGCCTAATTTTCGTTTCAGTCTAGGATTTTGTACAAGTATTAGGGAGTATAAGTCTATCTGAAAATTTTGAAAGAAAAAGAAGCAGTTTTCTTTTTATAGCTATTTCCTGTTTTCTATTTCTGAATTTTGGTAATAGACCTTTTTCAATAAATTACATTTTATATCATATTAAAGGGCTATTTTAGAACAATTTAATAAAATTTAAATCATGTTTTTAGCTAATTATTTCTTGAGATATTAAATTAATTGAAGTGTATTTTCACATTTTGGGGTTTTTAAAGATAGGCATATGTCAAAAAGTAAGCCGATTTGAAAAGTAAAATTTTACATTTTTATTAGTGTTTCTGTTTATACTACCAACCATGAATTTTGAAAAAAAATAGAAGGGAGGTCAGGTTGAAAATCTACTCTTTTTAGTTGATTTAATATGGAATACAACATATATATATATGCATATATTATATCCCTGTAAAACCTTTTAAAATAAGCTATTTAAAACTTTACTTAAAACAAGACTAATTATTATTAGGGATAATTATGATTTCATCGATATTAAACATGTAGAATATTATACTGAAAAAATTTAAAATTATTATAACAAAATATTTGAAAATAGTTGATGTTATCCAGATGCAAATTAATTTCCCTAAATGGGGAGTATATTTTTATAAGATTTAGAAGGAGTGATATTTATAAAAAGATAAATGAAAAATTTTATAAAGTCATATCTTACCTATTGTCAAAATTAGAACCCACTATTTTCTCATTTCTAGTGAATATCATTTATTCGTTTGTGTTTCTACAAACCAATTTTTCAATGTAGTTAGTTTTCTCATCATATGTCAATTCAATACTCGTATTATCACTGTTTGTTTATCAACGTCAGTGCTCTATTGAGACTCTTCTATAAGTGGGGGGGGGGGAGTGTGAGCATAAAAAATTGATATATTAGGGAATTTTGTTATTATCTAATCGGCATCATCTAAGGACGGGAGCGGAGGAAGGGTAAAGTTTAAAACCTGAAATATATTTAAATACTTTCATATATAATGTTCCAATATTCGATGTGAGCTAATAATTGTATAAAATTATCGCAATAAAAATGCATTTCCCAGATAGATTACAAATCTTAAACTGATTAAAATCCCATTCTCATTTACATGATCTGGTTATAAAATGAGTTAATAAATTATCATTTATATCCACTTTAATATATTGATATGTAAGATTCTGCAAGGGTAAATTAATTCTGGATAATGAGCAAAATAATTTCTATATGAGTCGCATACATTGAATTAATTGGTTTATTCCAAATTATGTAATTCTATAAAACAGTTAAAAATTGTTTTGATCATCCTATGCTATTTATTCGTTAAAGTTGGACTTTATTTTTAAAAATATCTGGATAATTGACTGTATAATTTAACATAGTATGAGTATATTACTTTTAAAATCAAAAATCCATTCATCACATCAATCCATACCCAGAATTGTAATATGATAATTAACAATAGTAGTATGTTGTTTGATGCACCGATTTATAGAGATTTAAAGGTAAATATAAACATAAAATCCTCACTGGTTATTAAGTTACGCTTGTTCCAAATAAATGTTGGCTACAAATCGTGTCTGTAGTTCTAATTAAATTAAGAATTCATGGTGTTATATTTTTAATGCGTAATGCATTAGTTATTTGTGATTCAGATTGATTATGGAAGTTGAAAACATGTATAATTTAAAAAATTAAAAATTTCTAAAAATAATTTTTTTTTTGTAAAATTAAAAACAACGAAAAATTATGTGAATAAAATGCTATTTTAATTTAAAATTAATTATCACATGAAATTATTTATTTTATATAACTTGTTCTTTAGAATCAGGAATTCTTTTTGTCATATATAAGTCGCAGGCTCGTACGCAGTAATTTAATCATGGGGGATGGGGGGGGGGGGGGGGTAAACAAATTTTTTAAGAAATATCATTGAGCATAAATTTATTAGGACTAATAACTTTTTTAATACACAATTTTAAATTAATGATTATAAAAAAATTATATATATAAATCGGCATATAAAAAACTATAAAAAATGTGAATTAAAAAATATTAAACGGATACTGGCGGCATTGAAAAACTATAAAATAAATGTGAATTATAAAATATAAAGTGAATATAACCACCATATGAATCACTTAAATGACCCAAAATAGAAATTTGAATTTTTTGAGCCTTTAAAATTTATATATAAAGTATAAAAAATTTAAACGTTGGAATTATAAATTAATACACAAATTTCTTAGGAATAATTGAATTTTGCATGTTTTGAGCTAATTTTTTAATTATCTCATCCTTGCTTGGCGTTAAATGCCTATGAATATTCAAAAGATCCAAACCATTTAATCTACTTTCAGAAGTTTTACTTCATAGGTATGTTTTTCAGAGACTTGCAGGCCCGGCCTCCTGTATTTTAATTTATTTAAATATACCCGGGCCGGGCCCGAAATATTTTTTAAAAAGCCTGAAAATGTATATAAAAAAAATATCCGGGCAGAGCTATATATTTTAAAACCAAATATTTGAAATCGCCATTATTAGCTATAAAAATCAAAAATAAATATAATTTATTTTAGAAAAATTCGGGCCAGGCCTGAATTCAAAAAACCCGGGCCGGGCTTAAAAAATTTTGAAAAAAAAATCTGGGCCGTGACCTGCAAATGGTACCTCTACAGGGCTCTGTTGTTTTTCTTAAAAAAAAGAGAATGTTCTCTCATTAGTTCACTAATGGGAAGAGTTGCTAATATATATATAACCATTTTAATATATTGAGAATATAATCTAAAATGTGTTTGAAATAATGCAAAGCATCCATAGCATTTTTGGGGACTATATCAACCATATTTAATCTTTTAATCATAGTTATTCGGCTAATAAGGCATCATACGATACTTTAACATCTTCATGAAAAAAATTTAATAAATAAAACCATTCATTTATTTGGGTTATAAATGTATCTAAGAAAAGGGGATGGGACTTTAAGTAGTTGCCTAAATCTTGGGGAAATGCCATATTCGAGAACAAACGTTCCTCCGCTCGGAGCCATTTTTAGCTATGCTTATTTTTTCACATGAAGGTTATATTTTCTTTCTTAGAGCATATTTAATGAATTAAAATATAAAGTTAGTATATATAATCATTAATAAACAAAAACAGTCAACTGTTTACCGTCTATATAGATACCTCTAAACAAAAAAGAAAGAGGATATTTAAATTTAGGCTTTTGGTAATGATAATTTGTCTTATCTGTACCGAAAAAATATATAAATAACAAATAATATTTATTTTATTTAATGTACAAACTTAAAACAAACCAAAATAGTGTGTCCTATTTCATTTGTTTATCCTAGCCTAAACAGAAATATGTTTTAAAAATAAGAACCCGGAATATTTGAAATTGGTTTCAGACCGAGCTAATAAATAATTTTTATTTCAGGTCGGGATTTTCGGGACAAATTTAAAGAAAAATTTGGGATCGGGTGGATAAATTCTTTTATAAAAATTCGGGCCAGGCTTGAAAAATTAGGCTCGAAGTAGATCACTAAGAGCCAATTTTATATGATGATTAGTTCTAATAAATTTTATATCATGATTAGTTCTAATAAATTTTTATTTCTCCAAAAAAAATCATTTCAATATAAAAAATTATCCCTCTCCCTAGAAAATTTCTGGCTACGCACCTGAGCCCGAAGAATACATTCAGTTAAATGTTATATGCGCATATCATATAAATCATTAGATATAACTCCCGTTTACTGTTTATTACAAAATTAATACTCCATCAATTTACGAATAAGTTTTTCAAATCTTACTGGATAAAGCAGATATTTTTCAAAATTTGTCCATTCAATATAATAGAATGCTGTATTTTTTGTGAGCTCTTTTTTATTTTATTTGTTAATCTATTAAATATATTTATAAAAATCTGTTATATATATTTGTAACACTTCATAGTATTGATTCCATATCAAATGGCAAAATATTTTACCCTTTACAGCTAAATTATGCAGTATGTGGCAAAAATACACTAAGAATTGATATATAAATTTGATAAAATTTTGTCATTATTCTTTGATTCTATCAAAATTTAACACTAGCATTATCTGCATAATGGGCAGGCAACATTGCGGAAAAGGAAAATTCCGAATTGATAATAAGTCACAAAAAGTTTTGAAGTTTCATAATAAGAGTCAATTATTTTTAATTATAAAATAGCTTAAACTAAAAATTAAAATATAAATGAAATTTAAATAAATTTAAAATTTCTTAGAAATAATTAACAATTTATAAATTTTGATAGTTTTTCGGGTATTTAACGATATTTTAGAATTCTGAAGGACATTCTCGGGACATATAGTCACGTTTTTGGGACATAAATTTATTTAGCGAGAGGGCGCAATCTAAGGCGAGACAATAACAGATCCAATCAATACTGCTTTCCTACAATATATGATGAGTGCTACTCTATAAAAAAGTTGAGGGCGAGGGATGTAGAACCAGATTTAAATTGGCAAAAATCGAGTTGCCCAACTTGCAATGAAATTTTAATTTTGATAATATTATATGCAATTTTATTTAAAAATATATTGCAATTATTGCGGTAAATGTAATCTTTGCTCAGAAAAAATAACGAGAATAAATTAAAAGCCTATTTATTTTTTAAAAAAATTATTATAATATTAAAGTGTATCATATAGTTTTATTTAAGTAACAAATTTTCACAAATTTTTCATTTACGAATTATAATATAAAAATATTTATATAAAAAACTAATAATATATAAAAAATGAATTAAAAAATATGTATGTATAAAAGAGAAATGAGATAAAAAAATTAAAAAATGTTTAAAAAAGGGGGTACAAATCACCCTAGAGAAGAGTGAAGGTTTAAAAAATTGGAACGGCAGATTTCCAGGGAAATCTGCTGACGAAGGTAAAATTCTTCATTGGGGTCCCCTGAGATCTGCCTCATTTTTTTCCTATAGTTTTGATGAAATTGAGAGCATCACTTCCGAACATGCCTAGGGTATTGGTAACGATTGGGATAAACACGGTATTAGTGAGGCAAGCAGATTTATTTTTTAGGCGGCCTTTTCGATGGCAGAAAATGAGAGGTTGGACTTTGCGGCAAAATCGACACAGGTATAGTCCCAAGCTAGGGGAAGACCATTAGTCCAGGGAATGAGAGATATGCCATCGGGGCGTATGGCGTTTTCATTTGAGAGGCCCATTGGTTCGAGGGTGGATGGGATATTAACTTTTTTAGAGCAACTAGGAGGATGTTATTAATAGATTTATGGCGCGGTTGTCGTCCATGGGAGAACTTGCAGTGCAAGGGATGGTAAGCTTACGATTCGATGGGATGGCCACAGTCGATGCAAATGGAGGGCACCACGGCATTACAGCCAAGGCGAAGGGCTATAATTTATACAGATTTGCAAAAATATTGTATAAAATGAAATATTATCAAAATAGTTTATAATATGGCTCATAGTGATCTACATCGGGCCTAATTATCCAAACCTGGCCCGAAATTTTTTAAAAAAAAAATTTATTCGACCCAATTCCAAATTTTTAAACTTGTCCCAAAAATCCCGACCCTAAATAAAAATTATTTGTTCGCTCGGTCTGACCCAAATTTATTTAAAATATTCCGGGTTCTTATTTTTAAAACATATTTCTGTTTATCCTAGGCTCAACAAATTTTAAAAGAGGACACCCTATTTTGGTTTGTTTTAAGTTTGTACATTAAATAAAATAAATTTTATTTGTCATTTATATATTTTTTCGGTACAAATAAGATAAATTATCATTTCCAACTGCGTAAATTTAAATATCCTCCCTCTTTTTAGACTGTTTAGAGTAAGCTATATAGACGGCTCAGGCGCGTAACCAATGGGGGGAAAGGGGGAAATTCCCCCCCCATCGCAAATTTGACTATTTTCATAAATATCATTTTAAGCTAATAAAAATTTTGCCCCTACCCCCAGACCCCCCCCCACCCCACCAATCAAAATTTTAGAAATATTTGAATATCAATTTTCCAATATATTGTTCAAAAATATTAATAAAATGGAAAAATATTTAGTCAAAGAGATTGAAATCAAACGATAATTTATAAATAAGGTTGAGCATGAAAAAAAAGTAATGTGTCGTTAGCAGCGATATCATTATTGAATTCAATTGATCAATCAGAGTTTATCATTGCTGCTAGTTGCATCAATAAATTATTTTCCTATAGCTCACTACTTTGTAGAAATTTACAAAAACCAAATTTAGATTTGGTTCAGGTTATTGATTTGGCGGAAAATATACATGAACAGGTAGATACAATAAGAATGAATGTAGACATTGAATCGAAGGCTAAATTTTATGATATAATACTAATTAAACCTCGTCTAGCACCTAGGCCATTATTGAGATGAAAATAAATATTGGCTCAACTGAAGAATATTATAAAATATCCATTTTCATCCCATTCTTAGATACTTTTTTATCGCAAATAAAAGTACGGGTTTTAGATAAAAAACAAGTCTTTAGCTATCTTCAAGTTTTATTACCCAAAGATCCTTCTTCATTTTCTAATGCCACTATTGGTAAAATTAAATATTTAGAAAAATTTTATTCCTATGAGATTGATACTGAAATAAATTTAATCAGTGAATTCGAATTGTGGTATAAATATTTATACGTTTAGCTATTTTACCTGAGCATGCTATTGATGCGCTCAATCGGTGTAAAGAAACCTTGGCTCAATTTCCTAATATTTCGAAGTTGTTTTATATTCTTGCATGTTTGCCTATTACAACATGTACGAATGAAAGGACTTTTTCCAACTTGAGAGGGTTGAAAACATATTTACGAAGTACTGAATCTCGGCTAAATGGGTTAGCTCTGTTAAATATACACAGAGATTTGGTTCCAACGACAAACGAAATAATTAAAAATCTTGTATTTGATAAGAAGTTAAAAAAACTTGTTAATTTAATTATTTTCTAGTCAATATTTTAAACTACTATTAAAATTTTCAATAAAAAAATTATATTCTACTTATATTGTATGAGAATTTAAGCTGAGGCTAGTTTTTAAAGCAAATTTTATAAAAAAAATGACATTACACTTTATTTCAACTTTACATTTAAAAAAACTTTATTAAATATAATATACCTATCTTGAAATAATAAAAAAGAGGCTTGTAATATCCTATCCATAGGCACGAATTAGTAAATAATAGTTAAAAATAGAATATAATTAAATTATGAATAATTTAATAGAATAGCTAAATAAGACCCGGCCGAAGGCCGGAGGAAAGCTGGCCGAAGGCCAGGTAAAAGGGGTTTGGGGGCGAAGCCCCCAAAAATTTTTTCCCCCCCTATAAGAAAATCCTGGATACGCCTCTGAGACGGCTAAACAGTCGACTGTTTTGTTTATATATTGACTTTATGCTTTAATTCATTTAATATGTTCTAATAAAGAAAATATAATCTTTATGTGAAAAAATAAGCATAATTAAAAATAGCCCCGAGCGTAAGTTTATTTGTTACCGACCCTTTCTCAAAAAAATATTCCAGAAAAAAATAATAATTTAATTTTTAGAAAGTTATTAGATATATTTTTGAAATTACTAAAGTTTGATTTTTAGGGTTCGACAAGACCCCGGTCTCTCCTACTTTCATTTCTAGATATTTCAATTAGCTTTCATTCGATATCCATGTTCATTTTTATGTCATAAAAAATTCAAAATATTTCAAACCCCCCCCCCCCCCACGATACCAAGACCAGCCCACTTAGAGTGATAATTATTATTACAATCAAAAGATATTTTATTTAACTTTTATTTAATGCCCATATCGAATTTTTATTTTTTAACTCTCTCCCCTTCCCCAAACCAAATTAAAATTATTAAGACCAAATGTGTATACTTTTATTTCTGTCAAATGATATTTCAATTAATCTGCAAAAGTAAAATCGACCCGTACTTGACACAAACCCCACTAAAACCTTAGTCGAGCCTATTTTTGAAAATAAAATTGTTTCGGGCTAAGTCAGGCCTAATATTTTTTAAAAAAATGGAGCCGGGTAGGGCCTAAATTTGAAATAAAATTATAAATTTTAAAATTTTTACACGAACAAGGTGCTCATATTTTTATTTGTTTGAGGATGATAAAAAAACGCGATTATGTTCAGTGTAAAAATTTAAGACTATATTGAAAATAAATAAATTCTTATATTAAAATAAATTCGGGCGGGTTAAACGGACAAATAATTTTTATTTAAGCTGAGATTTTCGAGAAAAATAAAAAAATATTCTGTCAAAATCGGACATAGCCGGACAAATTTTTCAAAGGACTGTCGGACTTGAAATATTAGCCCCGATACAAATCACTAATTTCAATTAGCTTTTATTTTATACATATTAATATTTTAAGTTAATAAAAATTTCCTTAACCCCCCCTCCCTTCTAACAAGGCCTAGATTAGCTCATTAAGAGTGAAAGGTTGACATCTAATGTAATCATATCATATTTAAAAATATGAGCCTGACTCGGCCAGGCTCAAATTTCTTTAAAATATTAGGCCTGACCCAGCCCAAACAGAAAATATTTTTGTAACAATAGCGGGCCGGATATGGGCCGGGCCTCGAGCAGGGTACGAGTTGGGCTGTGATTTGCAAATCTCTAATATAAATAATATTTAAAAATACAAATTTAGGATACATCTTATTTGGTAAAAATTAAATCGAATATTATCGTACATCATATAAAATCGTCTTTTAAAAATGGCCTGCGAAAATATATACTTTGACAATGATAATCATCTCATAAGGTTTACAGATTTTTTTATATATACCTCAAAATTATAATTATTCATTCGTTAAACATTCTAAAAAAATATTAAGGAACTGGAACTGATCAAAGATTATATTACAATTCTATTGGGGAAGAACGACTTTTGGGCAAGAAGAGAATAAGAAACAATTTTGTAGGCCCTTTGGAAGGTTGCTATAATCAAATGGACTGTACAAGGAAATTGCACGAATTTATATCTACTGCTTTGAAAATGGAACAAAATGGCAAAAAGAGATAAGATAGAGGAAAATTTATTGTGTATAATTTAAATTTTTTTTCGACATTTAAATTTTTATATATACTATTACACAGGCTATAATCGTAATTATGTCATTTAATTATTTGCCATCATTTATTCATCTTTTCGAGTCATGATCAAAATCATTATCATGCTATTGTCTATAAAACAATTATATCATATAAATATTCTGATATTAACATCAAATAAAATAAATTATTTAACATTTTTGAAATATTAAATTCATTATGAATTTAAAAATGACATGTCACATCGTTATGATATTCTATACGTGATTGTGATGTGATTGGTTAATTGAAATATGGTGTATAATATGAATTTGGATAATAATTTAATTGTTGAAATATCTAGATACAAAATGCAGTACCTAAATCTTGATACATATATTCTTTGAGCCCTTTGTAGGTAATCGTCCTTTAGCTATCAATCCACATCCTTTGTCAAACATGTCTATCTACCGTTGAATCTATATCTGAAATTCTCTTGAATATCTGGAATCTAAAAAAATCTTAATTCTAAATTTTTATTCAAAAAAATTCTTCTTGTGGTACACGCCTGTTCTATAAAGAAAAATAAAATATCTATTTCTTTTCTTCTTTATGTGGTCCACGCCCATTGTTCAAAAGCAACTGGAATAAATATCTTTTTTATTCTTTTTCACCAACTGACTTATCTTCTCGCAAGTCTCGTTGTTTCTCAACACACCAAAATCATGATTCTCATAACTCTCGCAGACTTGTTAAAAAACAAATCAATTATGTCTATCATCAATTTCATTCTATCTGAAAATATGATTCTCAAATTATGTCTCATCAATTTCATTCTATCTGAAAATATAATTTTCATAATTGTGTATATCATCAATTTCATTCCATCAGAACTTATGATTCTCTTTCTAGCTCAACTTGTTTTAAAAAAAGTTACTTTTTATTTCACAATTATATATCAGTATATTTATACTAAAATTCTTCTTTTAAAAACATCTTGAATTCTACTTTTTTTTTAATCAAAAAAAAGTCTCTTTTTTTCCGAAGTATTTCATATCCATATCATTATTAAAATTATTTCTTCATTCTGCACGATATTTTCTTCTATCTAAAACCGATTAAAACAATTTAGAATAAATCTTATCATTTCTTTTTTAATATTCCTCTATCTTTTTACAATTATTATAATAACGTTGCCTAATTGCCTTAAAATCTTATTTGATTCAAAAAATAAAAATCCGATCTCTAATTGAGCTCAATTGCAGCATAAATTTTCTAATGACGAAAGCCGTTTCTTTTTATGAAGATTTTTAGTTAATCTACAACCTAATATTATACTACATTCACATATCAAATCCTCGAGGCTGTTATCTCTCGCAGCCCTTAAAATAAAAGTTAAAAACGTAAATCTTCAATAAGAATTTAATTACAACATCAACTATTTTCTAACAATAAATTTATATTCTTATCTTATTCGCCGAATTTTTAAATTATTATACCTTAGCAAACTATTAGTTTAATTTTAATCTTCGCAATTTATGTTTCTTTTTCTTTGTCATAGTTATTTCTAATGATCAATTTATAATAATTCTAAAATCTAAAATATCATAGTCTCTATTAGTTTCAAAATTCAAATGGTTTTAGTTTACCAGTAACTTCTAAATATAAAATTCCTAATTATCACCTTTAAATAACTAAACACAAACTTCTTTATATCTTATCTACTATGAATGCTACCTTTATAATTCTTTGTTTTTAATTTTAGATTTTCTATTCCTACTTAAACATAATCTTATCAAAATAATTTTTCTTTTTCAACCTACATCTTTAAAAATAAATCTAAATCTCTTTTTTATCCAATTTTTATTTTAAAATATAAATTTTCTTCTTTTTAGAATACTTCTTTAAATATTTTTCCTACTTTTATTTACATATTTTTCTTACGTTCTTCTGGAATTTTTTTTTGAATTAGAATACAGTTTGACACGTCTCCTTATCCCACCGTATATATTAATTTGCATTAGACTGAAAAGTTGCAATTGCCCTGGCACCTCCACTCTCCAACATCATTGTCACAATTGGGGGTTTTTGGATTGTGAACTTAAGAACCTAAATATAAAATAAAAATATATACTAAAATATGATTCGAAACCTTTATTAAATAAATAACTATAATCAAATACAAAGTGAAAAACATAATCAAAATAATAGAAAAATAAAATTAATATAAAAATAAAAGTAAAAATTAAAAATTATATGTAAAAGTAAATAAAAAAAAGTCTTCCAAGCGAAAAAATAAAAAGTTTATCATCCTACTTGTTAAAACTCTTAAAGTATAAAAAAATCTACAATTATCACACGTTTTTTTCTCATTTACATAGATGGGGATCTAAATAATAACTTAATAATTTTAATAAAACATTATTTTTGTTTACAATTTGAATAATGCATTTTTTTGTAACGCAAAAATGCAACAGTTATATTAATGACTAAATAAAATAATTACTTAAAAGAAAAACTATAAAAATCTAAATTTATATATAGATGAGGAGGAGTGCTAAAGAAAATTAACCCGCCATCTCGTAGTTTTCACTAATATCACAAGTTTACCTTTCCTATATAAAATTCAAATAATGGTTGAGATATAATTTTAATATATTCAGATACCTGAAAAATATTTTATTATTTGAGAATATAGTATTCAATCAAAAAATGTAGATAAGAATTTATTTGATCAAATAAAATGAGGGTTGAGGAATAAGATAATGAATTATATAATTGGTATTCATGACTCAATTTGAAAGTCTAAGGTAAAAAATAGAAAATAACTAATTTGAAATATTCGTCTCTAGTCTACTCAAGTTTACGACTCAAGTTCATAGTTCGTCTTCTAGTCGACTCAATTATATAATTCTTATTCACGACTCTAGTTATAAGTCTAAAGTAAAAAAATGTAAAAAACAGAATAAATTATTTAATAAAAATAAATCTGAAATATTCGTCCTCTAGTCGACTAAAGTAAATAATATTTATTCACGAGCTCAAGTTAAAAGTCTATAGTAAAAAAATGTAAAAAAAAAACAAATATATTAACTATAATAACTAATTTGAAATATTCGTCCTCTAGTCGACTCAATTTCATAAAACTATTCGTCCTTTAGTCGAATCGTTCATAGAAATATTCGTCCTCTAGTCGACTAGAGGACGAATATATTATAAACTTGAGTTGAACTAGAGGACGAATATTTTATGAACTTGAGTTCACGACTTGAGTCGACTTGAATTAGTCGACTAATTCGACTAACGACTCAAGACTCTGAGTCGGATTCGGATGAACTCGACTTTTTAACAACACTAAGCCTCACTAATATTTAATAAATTATTTCGAAATGAATAAAGATAAAATAGTTAATAAATTAAAAAGTAATCATTAATTGAAATTTTGTAATTTATCATGAATATTTTTTGACTATTGATTTGATAAATAAATTCAAATCAACACTTATTTATCCTTCATTATACAAGAAATTTATATACTTATTTTTTATTATTTATATAAATTTTCAAACTAATTAGCAAAATATTATTTTTAGTTTTTTTTTAAATAGTGGAGATGTGTGAGAAAGGGGATTTTTTTTTCAAAAACCATTTCAGGCGGACTGATAATGTTTTTTCAAAACCATGGGTGGCAGACAAAAAATTAAAAGCAATGCACGGTTTTGGGAGGGGGTAATTACTAGTGGATTAAAAGCCACCCATAGACACCTCAAAACTAGATATAAATATATAATTAATAATTAAAAATCATAATTAGATAAAAATAGAAATTATATTACATAAGTCTATTTTAACAAATGAAAATTAGAAACATTATTTTACTTTCTCTAAATTTCGTGAATTTTTCTTAGTGATAATATCTTTTCCATTTGTTTTTAATGATAAGGTAATATAATCACCTAGAAATAAAAACACATAAGGTGAGAGTAAAGAACTGCAAAATCAATTTATCCTTATACTTGTCCTGACTGAGTTATTGATTTCAGCCTCTATATCGGGGGGGGGGGGGGGTAGGAAGCGTTAGCATCCAATTTATTGAGGGGTTAGAAGGTAGGCGCCTTTAAGGGAGTCAGGAGAAATTTATTGGAGGATCTTTTAAATTTTTAGATGAAATAGGGCAAAATATATTGCTATAAAAATTATAACTTTTATTATAGACCTATTATAATACAATGATATTGCTAATCATTGACCAATTCTATATATTGCATACAATCATAGACATAATTTTCCAAATAAAACTTTCAATTTAAAAGAATTAGACTTTCTCAGCAAATTCATATTCATGCTAAACAGTATACTATAATGCATCCATTATTCATTGTATACTATAATAATGCATTCATTATTCATTGTAAATGAGGGGGTTTTTAATTGATTTCATATTCTATAAAAATAACTATTTTATATTTACAATATTTTGATAGTTTGAGAGCTAAAATAATTTTAGTTATTCTTTTTAAAATTTATGAATAGAGTACCATCATAACTAAAAAAGTGTAATTAATAATGTAAAAATATCGTCGCCGAAGGTTACTGTAATTATTTTTAGATATGTAGACATAGGTATTTAAGGGGGGGGGGGGTTTGTATCCAATAAAAATTCTGTCATGTAGACGTTGGGTCATATTCCTCTCACTATACTTTATAACCTTGCTAGACACAAGAGCCATATTATACGAAATTATAACAGCATCGTAATCGTATTAATATTAAAATGAAAAATGTATAGAATTTAAAAGAATAAAAAAGGTTTGACACTATTTTTGTTGCTTGCCTTCAAACATATAAAAGTAGTAGAATAAAGGCGAAAGATAGATATTGTTTAAAACGTCCTGTTACATTCTAGCTGTACCCGAAATTACTCATATTACTATAAGTATATGATTTCTTTAAAATGTAATAATTTGTGTTTTATAGAATAATTTTCTGCATCTTATAGATAGCGCCTAGAGTATTAAAGGAAGGTGGCGTGGTTGGTTTTATTCTATAGTCGTAATGATGAGGGAAACTCTCCTTTATACAACCTAAATCCCCAAAATAAACATTTTATCGCAAAAGATCAAAATACATACCTTAGAATCCCAGTCTCGCATAAACTTATATAAAATAAGTAATTTCCCTAAGGGGAATGGAAAGAGCTCTGAACTCGATATTCACAAGGTATATTTAAAATTAGATTGACTATAATACTTTTACAAGATATTAGGTAAATCAAAAAATTTAAAAGGCGCGTTCTAAAGGTAATTGTTTAATAATTTTTCAAAATAATTATATATTTTCATTCATTCATTCATTACCATGCCAGAAAAGTGATAATGATGTGAAGGATGATGAAATGAAACCACTTAAAAAAATAACATTATTCTTTTATTGTTTGTGAGATGATAAAAGATTTTTTAACATATAATGATAATATAATTTAATTTAAACACAACTCGTTTTTAAAACCCATATTAAATCAATTGAGAATTTAATCCTTTGTTAAATTTGAAATTAATACAATTAAATTTTTATATGCTCGAAAACTCTCAAAGACTAGGTTTTAAATCCGATAACATTGGTTAAATTACACTGTCTAGATGTCTGATTGTTAAAAAATCTACGAAATTATTACAACAATAAATTATCAGAACTGGTTATTAACAAAACTAATAAAAATATATGTTAAAAACTAAGTCAAAAAAAAATTTATCTTTAAATATTTTAAACATGATTGGTTTACATAATCTACTTCTTATGAAGAATTTAAAAGGATCTTCTGAAAAAGATTCTAGTAAGCTATAAAAATGTTAATAACATATTTATTTTTAGATTATGCGAATACTGAAAATGTTAAAGTCACAGAATCTGGATCGTGAAAATCGATGAGACGGTAAACTAATCAATTTACTTTACCTTAATAAGGTAACAATATATATATGTATATATATATAATATATTAAATTTAAATTTAAATATTTTTTATTGCTCCTTATCATTACTATTTTTGAAAATTTTCATTTATAGTTTTATAGTTAGAGCATTTGTTAAAATTGTTTTGTCTCATATCTTTTATTGTTTTGTTTCGCTTTATTTTGTTTTTCAGTTTGTTTTGTTTCGCAAAGTTTTATTTCGTTTCATTTTGTTATGATTTATTTTGTTTCGCAGTGTTTCCTTACTTTGTTTTGTTATACTTCATTTTATTTTGCATAATTTTGATTCGTTTAGGTTTTTTTCGCAACGTTTTGTTTCGCAGCTCTTTGTTTGACTTCTTCTTATTTCGCGACGTTTTGTTTCGCTTTGTTATGTTACGCTTCGTTTTGTTTATCATTGTTTTGTTTCATTTCGTTCTGTTATGCTTCGTCGTGTCTATCATTTGTCTTGCAGCGTTTTGTTTCTTTTTTTAAGCCTAACAAAACCAATTCTAATAAATAACAAATCAAAGCCTGACAAAGGCAATCATGACAAAGCAAAGCCTTGCCTGGTAAAACCAATCATGGCAAATCGTGAAAAAAGCCAAACCTGACAAAGAGAATCATAAAGCCACGCCTGACAAAATCAATCGTGACAAAGTTAAGCCTGATCATAGGCGTAGCCAAGAAAGGGGGGCAAGGGGAATTTCCCCTTTCAGAAATTTATCACTTTTTGTGAATATCATTTTAAGCTAATAAAAAATATCCCCCTTATCCCTCCCCCACTCCCTGACCCCAAAAAATGTATGCATATATCTTAAACAATAATTTGAAAGAAAGAATGTAAAAGTTGATATTTTTTTTATAAAACTATTCATCATAATTTATACATTTTTGGGAAAAAGCATTTATATATAAAAAGTGAACCAAAAATGTTTTTTAAGAAATGGAATATAAGCCAAAGATAAATCTTAAGACAAAAGTGAAATGTATTATAATTATTAATAATAGATCCATAAAATTATTAAATAATATAATATATCAAATATAATTTTTTATAAAGTGAATAATTTTAATTTATTTATTTTAATAAAAGTAAAATATAATTATAAAACTATTGATAAAATTAAATCATAAATTAAATAAAAAAATTAAAGCACAATACAAACAGTGGAATATTATATGTCGTAGATTTACAGTATATCTAATTTTATCAATTATCAGCTCATAATCAAATAATTTTTACCAATATAGCGAATAATATATTTTATAGAAAACTATAAAATATTGATATGATAAGGACATCAGAAAATATCTTTTAAAGACATTGTGGGGTGAATAATATCAAGATTATTTTTTAATATTATTTTTTATTTAAAATAAATAGATGGCGTTAAATAATTGAATGCAGATTGTTGCTATATTTATTATCAAGAGCATTGATTAGTAAATTTGTTAAAATATTAACTGTAATATATTCTTTAACTGTCAAATATGTCTGTAAAAGTGGAATTTTACCTAATATTTTGTAACCAATTCAATATAATAGAGGAATATTAACTATACGTCTACTTACTTTTTATAAATAAATTTCTTATACTTGTTTGGAATAAATTATTACCATGATATTAAGGTATATACAAGTAATTTATTATATTTTATATGAACTAATAAAAATACATTTTATATGAACTTATAAAAATATATTTCATATAAACTAATAAAAATATATTTCATATTTATTCCAGTTTTTTTTATTAAAAATAACCTCTCTTGTAAAAATATTTTATGACTATATATAGACTAAGGTAACCCGGCTGAAGGCCGGGCAAAAGGGGGCCTAAGGCCCGCCCAAAATGGGGCCTGGGGGGGAGGCCCTCATAAATTTTTTAATCCCCCCCCCCTCATTAAGAAAATCCTGGCTAGTCTCCAATCCTGGCTAGTCTCCAATCCTGGCTAGTCTCCAATCCTGACACAACCACGACTGACACAGCCACGCCTGACAAAACCATTTGCGACAAAGCCATGCCTGGTAAAACTAAGCCCGCCATAGACAATCCTGAAGTCAGTCTGACAAAGTCAACTTGACAAAGCCAACCCTGACACAACCACGCCTGATAAAGCCAGGCATGACAAAGCTAAAACTGACAAAATCAAGCCTGACAAAGCCAATCGTGACAAAGTCAAGCTATACAAAGCCAGGCCTGGTAATACTATTCCTGACAAAGTCAAACTTGACAAAGCTAAACCTGATAAAGCTTTATCAAGCTAAGATAGGCTATCAAAAAAAGCCAAAACAAGTTCATTCACCTTTTAACCGATCCGACATTTAATACATAGTCATTCAAACCAAGCCAACAATTAAAACAAAGAGGATGACAACTTCAGATATTAAGTAATGTAATAGAAATAAAGAAGTTCGTTTATAAATCTTTCTAGGAATTAAGAAATGCGGCAATAAATTTTGACTCAAGAAATAGGTTACTGTCTATTTTTACATCCTATTTTATGAAGTAGATATAGGGATATTGTAAATTTTCTAAATTTTAAATTTCTGACCCAAATATGGAAATGCCTTTCGTAGTATGATTTTGTAAAGTAATTAAACAAGTTAGAGCTCTGCGATTAGGGCTCACTCTAATGGCCATCTAGTTTTTTCAATTCGATGAAAAAACGAAAGGAGCAGAAGGATAGCTTTTTTAGAAAGTGAAAGCCTCGCATACCCCTTATTAGTTTTATTATCGGGGTACACTCCTATTCTGGCGCGGAGCATTGTGTCAGTGATTTAAGCTAGCAACGAGTTACCTGAATTTTTAAGCGGTGACGAAGTTTAGGAGATAGGTTTTTTTTTACCCCTTCTCAAAAATAAAAAAAAAGTGAACCATAAATAACAATTCATTAAATTAATTTGATTTGATTTATAAAAATAAATTTATGATGTGGAAATTCAGCATAATTGTGTTTTCTTTAACTTTAAATTCGAGCACTAATTTTACAGATGTCAAACTTGTTTTTTTAAAATAAATTATACCATATAATATAATCATTATCCCGGTATTTATGTTATCACTTGGATAAAATTGTAAAAAACACAACCATTACAAATCTGTGTATGATTACCTCAATCTTTTGGAAACCTCCCACCTAGATTGTTATTCTATTTACCAGTCTACTGTTACAGAGTAGGGTCACAATCAGTATAATCTGATCTTAAGGTAAAAGTCAAGATGTTGGTTAATATTTTTACATAAATATCTTAATCAATATACTTTAAAAAAATTTAAATATAGAAAAATAAATAATTAGAAAATCAAACAAATGCACAAATAATTCCTATATCTTAGCCAACGAGATGCAAAATATATTGTTTGGGAGATCATGTTTTAGTAAATCCATTGCTCATATTGATTGGTCAAAAATTATCATTGATGGTTATAATATCATTATCTCCTGCGGGTCCAAGTGCACAACATCAATTATACACGTATTAACATAATTTCTTATGCCATTAACTAGGGCATTTAGGATACCGCCGTTACAAATTTACTTACCTTCTAAATCACATATAACAACTTTAGATTACATTACATAGTGCATGCAGAGATGTCAATAAAGATTTTATATTTCAATAAAGATGGGTAGAAATTCAATGATTATAATTGACCTTATATATAATGTCTTTTATTTTTTAAACATATTATGTAAATTTGTTTTATATTTTAACTATATATAAGTTTGTAAAACTGAAATATATATTTTCATAAAAAAGTTCCATTTTCGTACAATAAAAATATCGAATAATTAATCTACAAATAAGGAACTACATAAGAGTTTGATGAAATTTTATCAACCTCAAACATCTATATTAATAGAGGGGGGGGGATATCCACCGTAAAAAATGAATGGTTATAAAAAAATAGAGCAGACAAATTTGAGAGAAAAATACAATATATTAACTTAACATTACTTTTTAAAATTTTCATGACCAATTTATTTTACAAAACATTTTGAGCACAATTCCATTTTAATTAATTATATTTTTGTCTAAAAATCTCAAGATATAATTAGTTTTAAAATTATTTGATAAGAAAATATTTACTCCTATATAACATTATCTTCGATCTCCTCTATCTCAAATATTTTTAAACATAATAGTTTCACCTTTTTATAAAAAAAATTTGTTTTATTTTTTGCTTTAATACACAAAAATTAGCATTATAAATATTTAAATATAGTTGGTCATTGATTATAAAAAATTTTATGTAAAGACTAATATTAATGTAATAAATATAACTATTTATGTTAATATTTATTATTTTATTTATTTTGATGCATTTTAATTTTAAATCATTTTTATACTATCATCCCTAAGTCTAGATCGACGATCAGATAGTATAAGTTTCGTTTTACTAAATAATCTCTCACTAGCCCTGAGGGCAATGCAGTATTTAATTTTATATAGATATTTTTAATATAAAAAAATTAGCAAAAATAATTATTTATTTTTAGATTTAAAAGAGCGTCTCGGGGATTTTTATTATATTAGTTGTCATATTTGTCATATTATTATTATTTATTTTTAAAAATTATTTTGTTTAATATTATCAAATTTATAAATAGTCGCCTGATTTTATACACGTGTAAAACTCGTGATCTCCAGAAAGTATAAAAGGGACTAGATTTTATTATTATGATGACTTTTAGTTTTTTTTAAGGATATATAATCAATAAAATTTGAAGACGAAAATTTATTAATTTTAGTGTTAGAGTTGTGTTGGGTAAATTGAGTGTGTTATAAAATGGCGTTGTACTACTGGTAGAGTTTTTTATATAGCATATACACAATAACGGTTAGAGTTTTTTTTATAGTGTATAATTATCATATTAGTATCCTTTATTTCAAAAATGTTATCAGTGGAAGTCGTTTATGTGATTCTAACTAGGGCATCTTTGTTTGATATTATACTCTTAAGCCTTACCATAAGTATCACGTTGATCTTTAGCATCATCGATTAGAGCATCTTTCATCACTTTAAAGTTATTTAATATCTTAATCATTAATGGCTAGCCACAAAAAATTGTTGTACCAGGGGATAGAGTTTTAATCATCATTGTAAATGATGGATTATCAACCAATTACATGGCTGTATCAATTATAAAATCGACAATGACTTTATCAGCCATTTTCTGAGAAATATTAACGTGTGCAATATTAATCAATTTAGTTTAAATTGAATTGAATTGGTCTTTTTGGGTGTAGTTTTCCTTATACCAAAATATTTAAGATGCTTTTATATCTCTTTAAAACTGTTGGCGTGAACATTCTTACAAAGTAAAATACTATTAAAACTTAAAAATGACAATTACCATTAGGTGTTTTTTTGAGGATACTAGATTTATTTGTGGATTAATTTTTTCTACATTTTAAGCAAATAGTTTGTAGTCACCTTTTGTTTTTACATTGATTTGAAAATATTTTTGAAATCTTGGAAATAAAAAATTTATATTATTGTTATCAAGAACATTTAGGGTACCTTCCACTTCATAAATATTATCATTGTCTGACCAATTACATTGATTTCGATATATATTTGCGATGACATTTTGAATAATTTATACCAGATGATTTAGGTTTATAATACAAAAATGGAAATATAAATTACAAATTGAAAATACAAATTTCAAATTAAATAATAAATTATATAAATTAAATAATAAATCATAAAAATTATAATTAATTATGATATTATATTTAAATTTTCATATTTATAGTTACATTCATTTTGAAAATAGCTAAGTAGCTTTATTTTATTTTATAGAAAAGGGAAAGAACGCAAACTATAAAAAAATAAACATATAAATAAATTTTTTTAATAAAAGCCGTTAAAAATTATTATTTATTTTAATAATTGATGGATGACTAGAGAAAATTTGAGGATATTTAAATTTATATTGAGATTACTTTCAAAAAAAGTAGCGCGCTAAAAAATAAATAATTGGGAAAAAAAGTAGCACACTATTAGCTATCGCTACTAAATAAGATATCGCGTTATAGTATCACGTTACTTGAACAACTCTGGCATCTACAAATCATAAACCATAATATCTTCACTTCCTTAACCCAGCCAGCGTCTACATGAGCGGGAGGGGTAGGAACAGTTTAATCCTATTTTTTTGAGGGGGTAGGGGTAGGCGGCTTTAATGGGGGTAGGATTAATTTTTGGGGGGTTTATCTATTGAATTTTGAGAAGAAATAGGACTAAATTTATTCCTGTAAAAATTAATACTTTTATTATAGAACTTTTATAATACAAATCATCGATTAAATCTATATATTGCAAACAATTATACATATTGTTTTCCAAATAAAACTTTCTGCAATTTAGTTATTTCAGCAAGCTCATAAATTTATAATAATAAATTCATTGTAAATAATGGAGGATTTAAATGAATTTATTATCTAAAAAAAAATCCTTTAGAAAATTTTTTTTGGGGGTAGGCAAAGGTTTTTGAAGGGGGTTTGCATCCAGTGAAAATCCTGTCATGTAGACGCTGAACCCAGCTTTCAAAACGCTTTCAATGTTAAAAGATAGGAATTAAAATTCTCACTTTTAACATTTATAGTGATTTAATGACAGCTTTAAAAAAGTGAATCTGACCTAATACTACTTATTTTAAAATATTTATGAAAGAAATATATTCTTTTATATTTTAATTGTCCTATAAATTTTATTCAATTCAGTTGCAGTGGGACTCGAAATTAATTTTATTTAATGTTTATCTTCTTTCTAATTAAGACAATTTTTAAAAAAGGTAAGACCATAGTCTGCGTCTTAACCCTTTCCGGTGCGAAGATTATTTTATCTGTAATAGTGTTGTGCAGATTTAATGGAAAACATTTCTATATTTTTTAATTTGTTTGTAAATAAAATTATTTAACTTAAAAATGGATAAGAATATATAAATGTATTATTTTAACAATTTTTTGTAAGTCAAATTTTCAAATAAACTAAAAAATAATAAAATGTTCGCTATAAAATCTCAGCACTTTAGTTAGTAGTTTTATTTTTATCTAAATAAATAAAATAAACATTAAATCTTTCAAAAATATTTCATTAAAATAAGTGTTATCACTTCCTCCGGCCATATTTTACATTTATCTATTACTTTTTTTTATAATATATGGCAATCAAATGAAATCATTTGCTTGTTGAAAAATAATTTTTTCTTTGACGATCATTGATAGCGATTAATTTTTACTAGAGATTAAATATAAAAAATAAATGATTTTACAATATTAAAATTTTTCATCTTAATTAAAGAATTTCTTTATTACCATAAGCGGATATTTACCGATACAGTATCCTCCAATTTTTTTTAGGTCTACTCACTTAAAAATTTGCCCATTATCTACTTAAAAGATATATTGAGGCAAATTGCGCTCACAAATTTTCGAAAAAATTACTAATTATTTTTTTTTAATTTCTTTATTTCTAAAAATAACAACTTTCCTAAACTTTTAAAAACATATTATACTTCATAGCATATTTTAGATTCACATACGCGTTTTAATCTTCGATAATTATTATTGCGGCTAAATATTATTAATCTTTATAGTAACCTAGTTTATTTAACAAGCTTAGAGTTTCCATTTGAAATATATTGTAAAAAGTAGACGATGTATTTAGAAAGGTGTAAAAGAAAAGATATAAAACTGAACCAAACATAATTTCGGAAGAAATGTAAGGTTTACTTTTAATCTTTATTAGTAACCTAGTTTATTTAACAAACTTAGAGTTTCCATTTGAAATATATTGTAAGAAGTAGACGATGTATTTGGAAAGGTGTAAAGATATAAAACTGAACCATACATAATTCTTGAAGAAAGGTAAGGTTTAGGGTAAAAAGTCTAACACCAGTCACTTATGGTTTTTATAGCTGAAAGTATTTTGTCAAAAGATGTATATATAATACATACTATATACCATATATTTATACAGAAG
The DNA here is from genome assembly GCF_954871325.1 of Gordionus sp. m RMFG-2023. Lineage (NCBI taxonomy): Eukaryota > Metazoa > Nematomorpha > Gordioida > Chordodea > Parachordodidae > Gordionus > Gordionus sp. m RMFG-2023. Next base: position 46,642,547 of record NC_088776.1, read on the forward strand.
TAGAGGTTCATGTTCAAAAAATATTGATCAAAAACTATTCTTGGTAACATTTTCACCACAAGACTTTTTGGGTATTTTCTGATTTCAGATAAAAGTATTATTTCAAATTTTATTAAAATTACTGTTTCCCTCGTGATTAAGCTTAATTCGGAGTTTTAGCACATGTATAGGAATCTCTGGTAAAATGTATGTTTACTTGCTAACTCCAAGCTATATACGACAATAATTGGTAACTAAAAGAGAATTAAATTGCAAAATATCCAACATTTTATTTTTCTATACATTAATTAAATAAATGAAAGATTATTGATGAGAACAATTCCAGTATAAACATAGGGCGACAGCTGGCCAGAATAGCATATTACTCATCAAAAAATGGCCTATATAGATAATTAATTACATCGTAATAATATAATGTATAATTATAATAATCTATCCTTTTCATAGAAATTAAATTCAAAACTCGATAGGAATCTGACCAAACATTTTCATGTTGGCAAATAGGTAGATGAATTATTTTTGATGATATATAGGTCAGTGACAGCAATGTCTAGCCATTTCAATTTCAGATCTTCAATAAGTAATTTTTAAAAACTAGCAAATAAATAATACACGTTAAAAAAATTAAAGCACGAAAATGAAAAAATTAATAATCAATTATTTGATAAATAACAATATTTAATCAACTGGGGAACTGCTATAATTATTAACTCATATAACAGAGGATATTAGGGCTAGAAGAGCTAGAAATAGCAAGTTTTAGCAAATCTGGATTTGCATCAAAATAGGTAGATCTAATGATAACTACTTAATTTTAAAATAAGATTTTATAAAAAATACTTCTTATAAATTGAAAATATTATCTAAATGAATTTCTGTACATGTAATGGAACAGATACAAAACGTATCAACGAAGATTACATTAAATGGGTTATTTCTTCATAGATAAAAAATGTCATTCGAAATAATATTATAAACAAATTAGTTCAAATTGATGGTGTTCTTATTATTTAAGATAAATTTTGAACGGGAATATATTTATTTTTTGACAAATGCTTTATTTTTACGTTCATTCAAATAAATTATCTTAATATATTTTATTAATAAAAAGAGGCAGCATATGCATGCCGAAGAATGCTTTGCTTATGATATTAATTGAAATGAAGTTCATATGTGGATTAATGTCGGAAAGGCACTGGTAAGTCAATATCATACGATATCCCCTAAGTAGATGAGAATACAATTAAAGTAAAAAGATTTGTCTGATATATGTTTGCTATTATTGCGAACTTTACGTCTAGTATCAGGGCAAAAAATGACATGTTTTTCCAGGATTTAAATATCTCTCTCGTTTAAGTATATTAACATCTTGACCAGTAAAATATTTTGTCCAACAAAATTTGTTATGTTGACTATATTAAATAATAGTGTTGTTTACTAAATAATATTTTTTAAAAATTTATTTAAAACCGGGTAATGTTTAGCCAATATGACATATGTTCATCACTACATCCATTTATTTTGCCCCGCTAAATTTTTAAATTATGGCACTCGATGAACAATCGTTACGAATTTCACAGAGAATATATTCAGATTTCTTAGATGATGAGGTACTAATATTTTTTATTCATTTTTATAAAAGATTTATAGCAAAGAGATTCCACATATAATGATAAAATCAATTCAATGATTAAAGCTGAAGGAGTTAGATTAATTGTGAATATAAATGATCTTAGATCTTGGAATGCAGAAAGAGCTCTTAAGTTAACCATATTAATTTTGATTATAAATTGTTTTAGCCTCATTCAGAAAGCTAGTTTGGAATTAATTGCCTTCCAGAGAGCTTTAAAGGACATTGTAATGGAAAAGGATCCCAAATATGCAAAATCTTATGAAGAATTTTATATAGGATTAGAAGGAAGGTTTAAATTTTTTTTATATTTAACTTTTTTTTTACAATAATATTCGAATAAGTAGAATATAAATTATCTAAAATACTATTTATATATATTTTTTAGTTTTGGTAAAAGCCATGTAACACCTAGAACATTAACCTCAGAATTTTTGGGTCAAATTATATGTATTGAAGGCATTGTCACAAGATGTAATATATATTGAAATAACTTATATTTTTACTTTTTTATTTAAGGCTCCCTGATAAAACCAAAAGTTGTTAGAAGTGTTCATTATTGCCCTGTTACTGGAAAAACAATTGACAGGAAATATTATGATTTATCATCCCTAGATTCTCAACCTTCAGTTGGTGTTTACCCAACCAAAGTTTTTAAATATTAAATTATTGATAATCAAGTTGAAGTTTAATTTTATATATTTACATTATTTAAAGTGAGAGAAAATTAAATAAATAAGATAAAGTAAAAGACATAAAATTTACTTCTTTATATTTCTTAAAAATTATGTGGAAATTTAATATTTATATTTCTAGCAACAATTTAATTATATATATGTTTGAAAATATAAATTATTAGTTAATATTTTTTAAAATTAGTGATTATATATTATTTTAATATCATAATTTCTAATTTAAAATCCTTTTTTTTTAAATTCAAAATATCTTTTAGTTGATAAAAATATTAAAATTATTTTGATGATATTTTGGCCTTGTTTATAATAAGCATAAATATAGCAATGCAATGATGCTCAAACAATGTGTAAATTTATTGTAGTATTTTGTGCTTATTATAAATGAGGCCTTATATATTTTTTCCAAGATTTTTCTTGATAATATTTTTTATCAATAACAATATTTTATTTCATTAGATATTTTGACAACATTACCTTTATGTATGAACCTCCCCTTTTGGGTTTGACCACCTTTTTAGTAATTCATCACAAATTTAAGCTTAATTTTTTTTGTCTTAACTTGCAATAAGGAAATCTTTTAAATTAACAAAATCAGAAACATTTGGTTTGCCTAAATTTTATAAACTTACTATTTACAAGGATGAGGATGGTAATTTATTAGAGACTGAATTTGGACTTTCAACTTACAAAGACCACCAATCAATAACACTACAAGAGTTACCTGAAAAAGCTCCACCAGGACAATTACCTAGATCACTGGATATCAGCTGTGATGATGACTTGATTGATATTTGTAAGGTACTACAAAATTATGAGATATAAAGGCCTCATAAATATATGAGTGAGCTATGTACATCAACCTAGTAATTACTTTTTAACTTGGCTTTTTCAATTTTAAAAATTATGTACATTGAGTAAATCTAAAGTTTCCTCTGAATACCAATAATTCCTATGATATTTGTCAAAATCTTATTCAAAATATGGGATTTTTTAAATTGAAATAAACTCAAACACAATTACTAAAAATAAAACTTGGTGTCGTTTTATGGTCCTATCCCTTTAAGAAAAATTGATATTTTTTTTCATCAACACTGAAATTTATATGTCTCATTATATTGTAAATAAAAATTGCATTTGTTTTTAAATAATTTCCCTCAATATTTCATAAAATGACTTTTGGTTGTAGAGTTAGGAAATGAATGTAGATTTTATTTTCATCATTATATATCTCAATTTTAAAAAATCACTCATTTAGAAAAATAGTAAATTTGGCATTTGATCTTATATCTCATGGCCTATTGGTAACAATAAAATTTTGTAATTAATGTTTTTAATTTATCATTATTCAAAATTTTATTAAAATTGAAAGGACTAGATTGAGAAGTGATATATGTGTTTGAAATTTTTACATATCCTGTCCAATGGTTTGAAAAATGTTCCAATTAAACCATTTCTCTTTTTGTCAAGGCTTAATTTAGTAATCATAAATAAATAATTGTTGAAATTGATACTTAAATTAGACAACTTGTAATAAATAATTAACATTTACAATAATAAGCAGGGTTGTGCATTTGACGGGTCAAATACATTTTGGTCAATTGACCGATATTTGACAAATTCAAATAAATGTTTATTTGAGTCAATATTAACTTTATTTTTAATATAATAGTAAAATGAATCTATTATTATTTTTAAATTCATTGTCATTCAATAACTAATCTTTAGTTCTCCATAGCAGAGTCTTGTTCTGATTCATATTCACTATTATCATTTTCTTTTTGTAAGAATATCCCAAATGACCTATTTCTTTCTAAAGAAAAAGTAGAACTAGGAATTGTTAGTCTCTTAATGCGCATGGTTAACAAATTTTATTCGACTAACTTTAGGTTGGAATAAATTGTTTTTTATGGAAATTACTGTTTTCCACATAATTAACTATTGAACATGCCGTTTATACTTTTGAAATTAATTATTTCACCTTAAATTTTCTTGTATTATATCACATACTTCATTAAGTTCACTGCTAGTGAAATGCTCCTCTTGATATTAGGGACCCAAAAAATTAGCAACATTGTGATCACATATATTTATATCGTTTTTCTCTTTTTAAACATATTTTTAATTTTATCTGGTCAATTGATCAACTTGCCAACCCAGATAATAACTGCAGATAAAAAATTTTCCTTCTTTCTTAGAATTTCACTTGCGATACTCTTCTATATGTTTATACAATTTTATGGGAAATATATATAATATAGTATAAATTTACTCAATTTTTTATAATTTAAAAAAAATGTAAACATACTAAGCCTGGGGACCGGGTTCAAATAGTCGGTCTTTACAAATGCTTACCTGCCAAAAAGGAAGGCTATACAACGGCTACCTTCAGAACTATTCTACTTTCCAATAACATCTTGGAACTCAGCAAAGAGATTTCCCCTACGGTATCTGGTACCGATGTATCCTCTATAAAACGTTTCAGTGAACAAAGATCGGTTTGAATTTTTATCCCATAATAATAACTATTTATTATGTAGAAGGCGTTAAAAAAATTATTCATTTTTTTACATAATTATTCTGTATTAGAAACCAAAAAATTTACACTTTTCTTTCTGCATTTGAATTCTGTTTTTAGAAAAATAACCTTATTTTGTTTGTTTTTTTCGATCAGAAATGACATTTTTTTTTTGATTTTGCTTAACCAAAATTTTCCTTTTTTACTTGTGATTTTAAATAATAAATAAATTTTGCGAAATATAATATTTTAAAAGAGTTATAGAAATAAAAAAGAATGAAATTAAAATTAAAACATACTTTTTTAAATATTTATTTATTTTTATAATTATATAGATCATTTTTATCACAATCAAATCTCAACTGTAAATGCATTTTTTTATAGAGAGATGTTTTCGAAATATTAGCTCGTTCATTAGCTCCATCTATACACGGTTTAGAATATGTTAAAAAAGCCGTACTTTGCATGTTATTGGGAGGCGTAGAAAAAATTCTGCAAAATGGTACCAGGCTTAGAGGCGATATTAACATTTTATTGATAGGGGATCCGTCTGTAGCAAAATCACAGATATTAAGGTTCTTCTTCAATGTTTATATATCATTTATAAAGGTTATATTTAATTATTTATAATTCCACCTTATTCATAAAGTTCACTTTTAAATAATCATATTGTTAAACCATATTGTAATATTAAGAGTGGATTTCCTGCATTAAAAACGCCTTTAATATTGATCTTAATACAATTGCGAAGTTATAAATTTAAAAATTAAGATTTGTCAAACTATATTTTATATAAAGATTAGACATAATAAATTAAACATCTTTAATTTTTTTGAAAAATACTGACACAAGGTATGTCTGGAAAACGGCTCCTCGTGCTATATCAACTACTGGTCGCGGTTCTTCTGGAGTAGGTCTTACAGCTTCTGTCGTGGTTGGCGGAGATGGTGGTGGGGAGGATTCGCGTCGTTTAGAAGCTGGTGCGTGCGTTTTGGCGGACAGAGGGATCGTCTGCGTCGACGAATTTGACAAGATGGCGGACTCAGATAGGGCTGCTTTTCACGAAGTTATGGAGCAAGGCAAGGTCACTGTGGCTAAAGCTGGAATACGTGCCACGCTTAATGCTAGGTGTTCTGTACTGGCTGCTGCCAACCCAGTCTATTCTAGGGTTTATTTTTTGAGAAACAATTTTTTTGTCATCTTAAAATATTTTATAGGTTAAAAGTGAAAAGATCATCTAATTCCCAATTTTACTCCATTTCCCTTTCTATGCATAAGATATTTTTAATTTTTTCCTCCGAAAAATATAATAACCATTTCCATAATTTATAAAGATACTGATAATATTTCACTTTCATTTTTTATTGAAAAGAAAATATCTGTTTTTCCTAATTGGGTTTTTATTAACTCTTGACAAATTTTAAACACGACTTATTTTTTGAAAAAAATCTTTTTTGAAAAGGGTATAAAATAAATTATAACAGTAACCGATGCACAAATACACCATTAATGACAAATTCATAACCTCAAAAGATGACCATTTACCTTATACTTGTCTCTTCTCACTACTCTATGTTGACTAAAACTTTAACCCCTTGAGTGGTCATCTTTGGAAGTTTCACTTTATATTGGCGTTTGTTTTTAAATGGCGCCAAATATTTATGAAAAAACATTTTGTTTAGCTTTAGTTTTATGTTTTATTTTCCTATAAATTTTTAGTATAATTTAAGATTTTATTATTACTATTTAATTTACTAATAAACAATGCCAAATTGTAATATTAAAGTATGATCAATACAAAACTCCTATGGAAAATATCGGTATGCAGGACTCCTTGTTATCCCGTTTTGACTTGGTGTTTATATTGTTAGATCAGGTAACAATTTAATTTTGTAAGATATCTTAAATTTCCCTATTTATTAATCAAAGTGGGTTTTAGGATTTTATAATTAATATTTTTTTTAGATGGGAATATAAAGCTTAAACAACTTTAAATGATAAAACAAGAAGATATTTTTAATATATGCCTCATTCAGAATTTTTAAATAATCTAGATAAACTATATGTATAATTATCTAGATCCCTTATAAAAAGTCTGGGTGAATTTATTTTTGAAAAAAATATATTTTGCTTTTTATAAAATTACATTAAAATTTTTTATTAAAATGATGTCCGAGTTTTTTTTCTTTACAATTTAAACAAACAAGATTGGCGTTGTTAATTGGTTGGTTGTGTAAAACCGACCCGGGGTTTGGGTCTAAAAATCGACTAAACCAGCTCTGAGCACGAACCACGAGCACAGATCCTGTGTCCAGACCCGTGGTTTAGAGCTGGGGTTTAGATAAACAAAAACTAAAAAAAAATCTTAAATCTTATTATACACTAATTATAAATTAAAGCTTTTTTAAAATTTTATTCTACATCAATCTCATTTTCTAACCATTTAAATATTGTTTAAATTGGGGTGCTTTTGATTGGAGTCAATTTGACCTAGCCATTTTTTCTCTTCCAGACTATGAATAGTTAACCCTCTTCAAAAATTTTATGGGATTTATAGGACATCTACTAAAACTTTACAAAATTACTTAATTATAATATCGACAATTATCTCTTAACATATTATTTTTTAAACTTTACCATAATTATTCTCAACAATAATCATGCGTTTTTTAATATATTTTTGAAGTTGTTTACTAATTATTATTTTAGTTAATTATATAGAAAATTTTTTATTAAAAAAATATTTTTTTATTAAATTTAACTTTCATTATAATTTTAAAAAAGAATTATTAAAAATAAAATTTCCGTTTTTTTTATATTTTTGAAGTTAGGTTTATTAATTATTATTTTTCAGTGTTGTGATGATTTAATGAAACATGTTGACGATTAAATTAAAAATAAAACCCATTCAGATAATATATTTTGTTTACAAAAATAATTAAAATAATACATTTACTTTTAAAAATTTGAAAAAAAATGTTGAGAAAAACATTATTATTTTTAAAAAAATTTACCTTAAATTAAAACTTATAATAATTATTTTTTTATTTTACGACGATTTTAATTTTAAACTTCTTCAAACCAAGTATATTTTTAATCGGCTAAAAAATCGGCTATATCAAGCTTTTTAGCTGAAAAATATCGCTCTGACCTTGCAAGGTTATTCTTAAAAAGATAGAGGTTAAATTAATAGGCAGAACAAAAAGACGCTTGTTTATAACCCCTTCCCCCCCCCCCCCCAGGTAAAAACGATTCAAAAGCATTCTAAATATCCCATTCAAGCTCAATCTTGTTGAATTTAGGAACTATTGTTATCAAATGTACTTGTCTAAAATACATTTCTAAAATTAGAAAAAAAATCAAAACGTGTTTAAAAATAGCGATGAAATTAAGCAAATCCGGCCAGAAAGTTCGTATCTAATTCGGAACTAGGATGGTATAGCTGGAAATAATCGTTTGGCTAACCAACATAATAAGTTTAATCCTATTTTTTTGCTATTTCTAAGCATAGGTGGTTTAACTCTAAGCTGAGTTGCTTGCAGGACTTTACTGTCTTACCCCAGAAAATGCCATTGCATTTTGCTGTTTGTATACTTTTGGTAAATAATTTTTATTTAATTTGGAATAACATTATACCCCGAGTCTAAACCACGGGTCTGTGCTCCAGGTTCGTGCTCAGAGCAAGCCTGAGCACCAAATTGGGTCGTAAATTTTACGACCTAGCAAATTAACAACACTAAAAAGAGATAAATTTTGGATGACCAAAAAATTCCAAAAAAAAATTAGATTTTTATTCGATTTTACAATTGGTATATTTGCCTTTTTTTTATTGTTGGTCCAGGCTGCCCATTAATTCCTTATTGTTGGTCCAGGCTGCCCATTAATTCCCATTTTCTAATGGTCCTAAGTTTTGTTGTTGTGTTTGCCTTAGTCATCAATAGAGTGATTGCTTGATTCACCATGAATATATGACATGACTGAACAACATTGCTAACTGTCATATCGAAATATTGCATTTTTTTCTTTAATTTTTGAAATCGAACTCAAACAAAATGTCTGTAAAAATCTATTAATAATCTCAACACCTTAAAAAGTTATTTTAATTATCAATTATAAGAGACCTTTTAAAGATATATATGGCACTATACCTTGTTTTAATAATTTTTTGAAAAGGGGCAAGTAAACTTTAACTTAAAACCTTCTTTTTTAAATTGGAAGGCGGACTCTGAACAAGATCAGCGAATATCAGATCACATAGTTAGGATCCATCAATACCGAAAGCCAGGTGAAAGGGATGGATATGCTTTACCTTTGAATCTCAACTCTATGGACAGTAGGCAATTCCTGTCCACATTTTCCCTGGATGAACCTGAAGAATATAATCCTAATGGTATGGATGCCAATGATGATGGTGTAGGAGGGAATAAGAGGCATTCAGGTTCTAATGCGATTTACGAAAAATATGACAAATTGCTTCATGGGCCAGATTATAGGTATTATTTCTTCATAGATTTGTAAGTTACTTTAGTAGTCTACTTGATTTGAAAAAGTCAATAGTTAAATAATAGTTACCTTAATTTTTGCAAAAATATAGTTTTTTTTATAAGAAAGAACTTAACAGCAGCTTTCAAAAAAAAGTATGCACATTGTATGTTAATTTAATTTTTAAAAAATTAAGAAAAATCTGGCCTGACTCGGTGTTGGTAATTTTTTTATTTTCAGACCAGGTCTTGATTTCAAAATCATATCATTTTATGGCCTGAAATACTTTATACAAGCAGACACATCTTTGATAATTTAAAAGTGTAAAAAAAGGTAATATCATTTATAAATAATGATTACAGCACAAATTATATGTAATTTATGTTTTTTTTAGCTGGATTTATATTGAACCAATCTTCATTTAGATCATTTTCATATTTTATTTTCAATTTTTTATTTACTTTCAAAAGAATATAAATTTATTTTAAACGGGATAATATTTTCATTTTCAAAATAATTTTTTTTTTGATTCAGATACCTCTAAAAAATATTTTAATTATATTAAATTAATAAGGAAACACCGTATTCTTAAGTCCCATTTCTTGAAAAAGTACATTCATCTTGCCAAAAACTTGAAACCCCAACTGACGCAAGAAGCAACGATTTACATTTCCGAAGAATACGTTAAATTACGGTCTCAGAGTTCTGTTATGATCGATAATATTGCAAAGGTATTTAATGTTTTCCAGATTTGTTAATGCTTTCGATATAAAGAATCCTAATGAGATTTTAATATTCATATATTTTTTTGAAAAAATTTATTAATAAGCAGTTTAGTTATGGACAAAATAGAAATTGAACCTTATTTTAAAGTACTTTGAGAGGGAGGGGGAAAAAGTTGCTGACACTGCTGTTCAAAATTCCTTTAAACTGTTTTTATTTATGATTTTAAATGTTTACTTTGATTTATATACCAAATAATTGCAAACAAACTATTCTTTAAATTATGCTTGTACATGATCGGGGTTGAAAAGTACTATAAATACTTTGCTACTCCTTTAAAATTTTTTAAAATTATATCTGTTATCTAAGACACATTTTTTTAATCATAAAAAGTTGCCCAAATTTTAATAAAGGTATTATAATAATATATTTAATTTTTATTAATTTCTTAGTTTTATTCGTTTTTAAATTTTATCTTCATTTTACTAAAAATATATATCAAATCTAAATTACTTTTTTATAAAAAAAATCAAGGGTACAAAAAATAGGAAATTTACTATGAATTTTAAACTATAATAAATATTGATTCTTCGAATTAAAAATAAAGACCCAACCTATAACAGTTAGAACCTTGGAAACTTTAATTCGTTTATCTACTGCTCACGCAAAGGCGAGACTTAGTAAGAACGTTGAATTGATTGACGCTCAAGCTGCTATGGATATGGTTCAATATGCCTATTTTAAAAAGGTTTTTTTCTTTCCTTTAATTTTATAAAATGGATTGCTAGATTCGTTCATTTTCTATCATACATTTTATTAAAACCATTGAATGCTGATATTATTAGTACTAATAATTGATAAATTTTTCTGCTTTTGCTGACCCAAATTCAATTTATTATCATTAAATGTTGTAAATTTAAATTTTAAGGATATGTAGGTTAAGAAATTTTGCTATTTTTTTGTAAATATTTAATAAATAATAGGTTTACATAATAATATTAGATTATTAATTTATTTGTGAAAATCAATTGATATAAGGATGAAAAAAATATTAGAGCATAAATTTATGAAAATTATTTTGTTACGAAAAATGTATAAGCTGTAAATTTTTTTTACAATACTATTTAGTCTACATTAATTATAAATATAATTTTTTTTGACCTTAAATTTATCACAATAATTGACACGCTTTTAGAAATAAAGAAAAGAAATGAGAGAATAAATTTTTATAACATTATAATTTTGTAATTTGCTTCATTATTATCTCATTTTATTTATTTGATAATGTTTTTGTGAAATTAACCCGATTTCAATAATGACCTAAATATTTTAAACTCTTACCTATTTTTGCTAATCTTTTTAAGGTCGTAAATAAACCCAAAAAGCATAAAAGTTCTAACAAAAACGCAACCGTAGATAATGGTCAGGCATCTTCCGATGACGAATATTTGAGTGACACCGACTACGATCGTATGGAAGTCACTAGACCCACTACTGATCTATCGATAGGAGGTATTGCATCATATTTTTACTACCAATATCCTAAATTTAATTAAGATTTTTCCAAATTATCTAGCGTAAACTAATCAATTAAATAGGTCATTTGGCATTATATTTGGGGAGGGCGTAATAACTAGAGAGACTGAGCTCCCAGATTCCAACCCATGGTTGCAATTTTTAGTTCATTATTTTCTATAATATTTTAAGTATTTCGACCACTATTTATATTTTAAAAAATTCGTTTGACATAATAATTCAAATGTAGGATATATTTTTTTAAATTTACATTAAAAAGTTTTTAGTTTTGTAAATAATAAATATCTACATTGTGGGATGAAGGGTGGTTTGCTAATAACTAAGAAACTTGTAAGGGTTGCGATGTTCATTTACATTGATGCATATGCTTCACCCTGTTAACCTTGTAGTCATTAGTGTTTTTAAACCGCTCGATTTGAGTCGATTTTTAAAAAAAGGAGAACAAGCATATTATGCAAGCCTGAAAATTTTGTTCATGGATGGAAAAAAAGTTTGGACATCTTTTAGCAAAATCTTGAGGTTTAGGCACTATTTTTCTGGCTAAAATATGAGTTAGCCGTTTTTAAAAATCGGTTCAAATTAAGCCGTTTTGCAACACTAGTCTTTTCTGACAACAGCTCAGTGAGCAACTTAGATCGGGAACTGAAAATACGTACCTTTGCAGTTCATATATAATGTTTTTGTATGCTAACCATATATTTAATGTTGATTTTTGAGTAGGATTTAAAGGATATGAAGACCATTTAAATTTTTAAATGCTCTGAGTGAAACATTTTTGTTTTTTTAATATGTACATTTAAAAAAAAATTATATGTTGAATAAGAAGAGGAAAGTGGAGGATTAACATTAAAACATCAAAATATAGTTTATAATAATCCAGATAATTTATATGGTATCGGAAAAAATACTTTGATTGATGGCAGAATAACTTAGCTCTCAAAGGTTGTGGGACAGAAAGAAAGAAAATTGAATTTAGATTGAAAGGAATAGGGCATGAATATAATTAAAAAATGATGGAGAGGCTAGTGTTGTTAAATAGTTGAGTTTTATCGACTCTGAACTCGAGCCATAGTCGTATAATACGGCTCAGACTAGAGCGGCTCAATAAGCCATTAGAGCCGACTCCCGAGCCGATTTTATATTAAAAATTATATTATTTATAAAAGATATCAAATTTATAAAGAATTATACAAACTATTATTTTATATATATAATAGAGTTGTTAAAAGTTATTTTTTAAATGGATCTAGGTGCAGATACAAATACATCGTCTAAAAATGGATCTAGATGCAGAAATATACAATTTTAAAGATACATCTAGATACAGATACAAATTTTTGCATACTAATATACGGGGTTCGCCGTTGTTCTCGAACAGATACAGCAGATATAATCTTGATCTGTAAATATATTTGGGTTTATTTAGGGGATATTATGCCACAAGCTAAGAATCCGTTTAATATATTATTTGGTGTTACTGTAATTATATATTTTAACCGACCCATAACAGCTTTATTACCCCAAGGTGACATATATTATAAACATCGTTATTGCGTGGTGACTTCTCTATAGATTTCAGATAAATTTTATTTTATAACAAATACATTAAGGAACATATGTGCCAAATTTGAATCCTGAGGATATGTATATTTTAGTAAAAGCAAAATATACTAGAGAATGATTTTTATATTTTTTGGGTAAAAAACAATTTTTTGACAAAATAGAAAAACCAGGTAAGTTTTTTAAAAGATGAACATAGGTATGAATTATTAGATATAAAAATACATCTTCACACCAAATTTAAAATCTTTGTGCTCAAGGGTTAAAAAATTATTCGCGTTAACATTGTTACTCCGTCAATTGCTTTACCCAGGTCTCCCCTACATAGAGAAATTTTTTTAAGAGATATATAATATAATATAACATGATATTGCATCAAACTTTAAAATTTATTTAAAATTTTTTACATTATTATTTATCTCATAAGAATTCAAGTAAAATTTCTTTTACCTGAGATTATACCTATATAAATCCTGCATAATAATTTAATTGTATGATAAATCAATTGAAATTGACGCAATAATTTGTTTTTTATTAATATATTTTCGAATATTATAATTTTATATATGTATAAATAATGTAAAAAATATTATATAAACAATATTATATAAACAATTTAAATAGTATAATACATAAATTATTTATTCCCAAATATTATCGGTAATAGTAAAAAGATTCACATCCCACGAATTTAACGATAGCGTCTGTTTAAGAACGGATGAAGACATCCTATTTCTCTTCTTAGTCATTGTATCGACAGCTAGAGAAAGTTCTTTCACTTGATGCGGATGTAGTTTGTTGTGCCATAAAATCTTTAGCTATTTTGGACAACCTTGGAAAACGATGAGTATACCGAGACCACCATCCCAAAACATTCTCGGTGGTCTGTGCAACTGGGTCTGATAAATAATCCTCTATTTCCCCCATAGCAGGATTCACGGCTTCTTGGGCACAGCTAAAAATGAATATATAATTTATATATAAGTTAATAAATACTTACGTACGTTCGCAATTCATTAAGTATATTCACTGACATTAAATGAGATTCATTTTCTTCATTAGTAAAATTATATCTATCCAAATTATTATTATCATCATTATATTGAATAAATAAATCTTTGAATCTTTCATAATATTCAGATGTATTCAAAATCGGCTGCAAATATTTTTTCTTAATCCTTGGATCAAGTATACCGCAAACGTAATTAGGAAATGATTCCATAATTACAATGTAACTTTTACATTTTTCCAGCATTTTTGTAGCCCCACTTTTAATACAATTTTTGTACTAAATCTACATACAGACTCCAAATTAGTCTGTATTTTATCCATGTATAACATGGCCATACCGATATTACTGTGGCTCTCCTCTATTTCGCAGGTTATTTTATAAAATGGAAACAAAAATTGTTCCAAAAGCACCAAAAATTTAGATTCCTCGGTGTTTAAGCTAAAGTCTTTATCACCACTGTAATCTTTAGCTAGCTGGATAACGGCCTCGAGATTCTATTAAAAATTAAAATATGTTAAATGTTATAATTAAAAATACCTTATTAATGGCTGTAATCATGATGTACTTGCTGTTCCACCTTGTGGCAACATCCATCGGTATTCTAATACCCCCACTTATCTTCATGAATCCTTGCATTAATTTGGGGCTTCTGTGAATACTTTTTACGAAGCCCTCAATTTTTTCTAATGATGGGAAAATATAATCCAGCCCGGATTTCACGATAAGATTTATAGTATGGGCTAAGCATCGGTGATTATACATTTTTTTTTATAATTTTTTTCTATATATTCTATCAATAAATTAACTCCATGGATAACATTAGCCCCATTATCATTCGTTATGCTTATTACTTTGCTAATAATTTCATATTCCTCTAAAGTTGTTTTTATTATTTCAAAAATATCCTGACCACCATGGGGGTGTGGGAATTCAAGAATATCTAATAAATTCGTTATCATCCATGTTTTATCTATATAGTGGATTGTTAATGAACAAAACGTCATTTTATTTAATCCGGTCCAAATATCGGTTGTTAAGGAGACTTCACTACGAAGCTCGTGAAGATTGGTAATAATGTTTTTTTTGCAGAGATGTATATATTATTGAGGTATTTAGTTACAGTTTGCCTGCACCAAATACAATTTTTATTTAGATATTTGAAAATATCTTTAAAATATAAGCTATCTAAAGAATTAAACGATATATTTTGTTTAATTAGATATCGCAATATTAATTTATTAATATGCGTATTTTCATTAGCCGTTAATTTTCTTGTTCCAAATAACGTTTCAGGTATATCATCTTGAAATTATTATTAATCGTTTCCGGGTGCACAGTCTGCATGTGCTTCTTCAAATTCGCTAAAAAAAATAAATTTATAAATTAACTCAATATATACTTGTAGCTGTACTAGCCTGATAATGTTTATCACACAAATTACATTTACGTCTTGTTTTTTTTGGTGTAGTCTGGAAACTATTTTTAAAATTATAATTCTCCAATCGAATGGATCTAGATAAATTATCAAGGTCAGAACCGAATACTGAAATATTAAGCATTTCCTAAATAAAATATAATTAGGAGGATATTTTATAAATTATTATCAGAATAATAGAATCATCCATAAATTAAAAAAATTAAAATTTTTACAAAATAAATTTATGAAAATTATAATAAACACCGGAGTATTGAAAGGTTAAAATTATTAAAGTCTACCTCTCCAATGGAAATAATAGAATCATCCATAAAATAAAAAAATTAATATTTTTATTGAAAATTTTGTATATAAGAAAATATTTAAAAAAATTAATATTTTTATTGTATATAAGAAAATATTTAAAAAAATATAAAATTATAAATATGAAAATTTTTTAACAAAAATAAATATTTTTATTTAAAATAATCTAATTTTTTGGGAAATAAAAAAGGAAAGGGAGGGGAGGGAATAGAATTGGATTGGAAGTTTAAAAAAAACAAAAAATAAGTAAAAAACGGAAGTTATTAATATAAAAAAAATAAAACTTAAATTTTAACATGCCAGCCATCCGGCAAAAGGATTCAAAAGAAGAATAGAAATAATTGTTATTTTTTTCAGAGAAAAATTTTTTTTTTAAAAAAATATTAAATCAAGGAAGGAGGGGGAGGGGTATTTTTAGAACAAAATTATAATACATACTTTTAATAATTTTATATATTTTTATATTATATTTTATTCTAGGAATTTAATAAATTAATCTTAAAGTTTGATATATCATGTTATATATCTCTTAAAAAAATTTCTCTATGTAGGGGAGACCGGGGTAAAGCGATTAACGGGGTAACAATGTTAACACGAATAACTTTTAAACCCTTGAGCACAAAGATTATAAATTTGGTGTGAAGATGAATTTTTATATTTAATAATTTCTTACCTATGTTCATCTTTTAAAAAACTTACCTGGTTTTATCTATTTTGTCAAAATACATATCCTCAGGATTCAAAATTTGGCACACATGTTCCTTAATGTAATGTATTAGTTATAAAATAAAATTTATCCGACATCTATAGCTATACTAGAAGCCACGCAATAACGATGTTTATAATATATGTCACCTTGTTGGGGTAAAGCTGTTATGGGTCGGTTAAAATATATAATTCAGTAACACCAAATAATAAAAAAAAGTATATTTTAACAACTTTGTATTATTCTTTATAAATTTGATATCTTTCTTTTATATATAAAATATTTTTAAATATAAAATCGGCTCAGGATTCGGCTCAAACGGCTGATTGAGCCGCTCAATGCTGAGCCGTTTATTACGACTAAAAACTCGACTCGAGTGGCGGCTTAGCCGCATCGGCTTAGCCGTTTGACAACAATAGGAGGGGCTTGATTATTAATTATAAATATATTTATTTATAATAATTTAGGGCCTAAATATTATAATTTCTTAAGTTACAATTTAAAAAATCATGTTTGTTTTAGTTTTACATAGTACTCTTGTTTATTCCACGTCAACCGAGCGTGAGATATGCAAGTATAAGAAAAAAACAACATAAAATTAATAATGCGTAAAGAAGTCTTAGAACCCTTGGCTTTAGACAATGGATTGTGCCCAAGGGAAATTCCAAGCTTATGGATAGAGTTGTTAAACGGCTCGATTTCTAAACTGCTAACCCAATATTTTAGCCCAAAAAATATTGCAAAAACCTGGAAATTTTGTTTATAGTTTGCAGAAAAGCTTGGAAATCTATTAGCAAAATCTCGAGGCTTATGATATATTATGTTGGCTAAAATCTTAATTTAATATTGGCTGAATCGAGGCCGCATAGCAACACTACTGGTACAAGATTTTGAGCTGAATTTTGGCCACAATTAAAATTTTTCATAAAATAAAGTAATACCTGAGGGATCTGTACCCATCGTAAAAACATCGACTCTATTTTATAGGCATGAAGATATATTTTCTGTATGCTTTGCCAGCAATGATAGGACTCTAATTTTGGCAAAGATTGATCCTCTTTTTTGAGATCTGTTTTTCGGGTACTATTTAGAGATATAATATCTTGGGTGATTCTAAACATTTCCCTGTCATTTAACCTTGATTGCCACCAAAGAAATCATTTTTTACACGTTTAATTTTAAGCCGATTTTTAAAATAATTAGTATCGTTTTTATCTTACTATCAAAGCCCTATATCACGCTCGGTTGATATAAAATGATTACTTACTATTTCAATTTATGCTATTCCAAAAATTGACAAAATCAGAATTTCTAAAACAATAGAATATGTGTTTAACATTGGATGTAATAAGACATTTTTATTTGATACCATTTTAGGAGCCTTTAAAGATATGATAGAAAACATAATAATCGATTTTCGCATGATAAAATAGCTTAGATTTCAGTAGGTTTCAATTTCTGAATGCAGTCAATCACTTTTTAAAAACTGTTTTCTGACTGTGTAACGATTCTAAACCAGTTCCAGGTTTACCTTTAACTACTTAGAATATTAGAGCTAGTTTTCTTATTGTAATATATATAATCTATTGAGTAAAGATTCACGATTCTAGCTGCCAATACCAATTCCGATATTTTACCTAAATATTTTTTAAATGTCGATAACATCCGATTTCGATATGGGCCAATATTTGTAGAACTCTTATATTTAAATTTATATTATAGGTTTTTATTATTTAAGCGAGCATTCATATTTTTTAAATAAAAATTTTAAGGAATAAGATAATTTTAAAGGAAATTGGTAATAAAGCATTCTCTTATCATAGCATCTAAGAAAAATAATAAAAAAATCAAATTTATTATAAAATGGATTATATAATTTTTTCCTCAAACGTATCACGTCAATACCGCGAAACTTTTACCGCGAAATGTATTATCGCGAATGCATTATCGCGAATGTCGATTACCGCGAAAAGATATTATAGCGAATGCATTACCGCGAATGCATTATAGCGAATGTATCATAGCGAATTATTAGCGCGAATGCATTACCGCGAAAATATTATAGCGAATGTAATACCGCGAATGCATCATAGCGAATATATTAGCGCGAATGCATTACCGCGAAAACATTATAGCTAATGCATTACAGCGAATGTATTATCGCGAATGTATCATAGCGAATGTATTAGAGCGAATACGTTACAGCGAATGCATTATGGCGAATGCAATATCGCGAATGCATTACAACTAACATTATCACAATGCAATAGTGATTTATATTTGACAAAATTATATTTAACCCATTTATTAAGTTCCAAAAAACCAGAGAATCAGCTTAATTGTCTATATTTATTTAAAGTAGCGTTTTAAAATTATTTACCTCTAAAACACGTCACTTGTTATTTATGAAATTCGTATTTTATTAAAAAATATGTGGAATTTGGTATACTCAATTTTTTTAACGATTAGATTAAGTCGTTTTTTACAAAAGACCCTATTAATAAATATTTTATATTTTAAGATTGATTCTAGTAAAAGTTAATTTTTGCCCCAACAAGCCCCAAACCCCAGGCTTGTAGATTATATTGGTTTATTAAGTCTCCTATAGGATAATTGTTATTATCAATAATACACCATTTGTATATAAATAATTCATAAAAAATTTCAAAATGTGATATTTTATTTTAAAAAATGTTTAAGTTTTAATGAATTTTTTAATTTTTTTCTAATTCTTTTGATTATCAACCACCAGAAAAGGTGAAAATTAAAGGGAAAAAAATAGAATTTAAAGCTATAATAGCCAATGAATACTTATTATATCATATTTTTAAGCATAATATAATTAATTCGGCCTAATTCTACTAGCCCCTAGTTACTGATATGATTAACCCTTTCCAGCGCTAAAAAAATATGTTGATAATTTTTAAATTTTTTAAGATTAGATGAAGGGGAACATTGGACTAAAGCTAAAAAATTTCTGATGCCCATAATTAGGGGAGACCGGAGTTATAATGAACCCAGGGTTATAGTGAGAGTGGCTTTATTTTCTAGAGTATTAAACTCTAAGAGATAATTTTTTACCAAAACTATATACTTATATATTGCATATGCGGCTATAATTTTTATTTCTATCGGACCGCTTGAAGAATTTTTATAATGCTTTATATCATTCGTACCTTCAAAAGTAACTTTTTATACTTTTACTATTTTCCAAAAATAAAGATTAATATACAATTTTACCACACAAAAATCATCTTATATAAAAGAAAAAATCCTATTTTATAGAATAACAATTTACCCGAAGAAAATTGATAATATAAATACTTCAAAATATGATCTTAATCAAAGTGGTGCTACTGGGGCTATTTTTATGGGGTTAGGTCGAACCTTTTTTTTTGCTATTTTTTAAAAATTTGACATGCAAAAAAGCCAAGGAGAGACCAACTAAAAGAAAAAAAATCGAAAAATGTTATTATATGATAAATAAATGTTTGGTATATAAATAAATTATATCAAGCATAACAATCAAGACTGCTTTCAATGTCAGTTATTAGTTATATGGCTTTGCAATTTTATTGTTTTTTTATTTGCAAAGATTGTGAATGTTTTAAATGATTTTATATAACACTTTTATGTTTTAAATCATTAAATATATCCTAATAAAAAAATATATAACTTTTATATATGGAAAATTAAACAGTTTATAATAGCCTCGACCAAGGGCTTGTTCGTCCCCGGGTAGGGTTCACTCGGTTACCAAAAAAAATTCCAGGAAAAATGATATTTTGAAAAAATTATTAGAGATGTATTTTTGAAATTTAAACATATCATAAAACTAATAGAGCTGAACAAAATGAGATATTTTTTATTAAAAATGATAAAGTACTTATAATTTTCTTAAGGTTTGCCTTTAGGGTTCGCCCAATGACATATAATAATACCTAGACTGACGATTCATTCATTAAAAGTGTACATCAATACAAATCAGCTAGAGACGCCATCTTGGTTACTGTAATAAATATTAAAATTTTAAACGAGAGCCTAATTTTATATTATATCTGATGCAAACTTTATTAAAGAATTGCCTGATCATCGAGATAATAAGAAAGTAAGTTATCAATTTAATATTAGTTTTTAACATGAAAATAATTATTATAAAGGTTACCAAAATGGCGGGTCCAGCTGATTTGCTTTTAACGACGCTTAAAAATGCATTTTAATGAATGAATCGTCAGTCTAGGTATTATTATATGTCATTGGGTTCGCCATAACCCTGTTCTCCCCTACAAGTTTTCAATAAATTAAAAAGAAAAAACTTGATGTTTAATATTTAAAATGATTAGATGAAAAAGAGAAATCTATTTTATTACTTAGAATCTTTTTTATATATTTTGAGTCAAAAAAAAAGAAAAGCCTTAGCCTTAATTTCAATAAAACAATGTTTTTAGAGCCAATCCCCATTTTAACTTAATTTTCAGATTCAACTAAGTCAGTCGATAAATATAAAATTGTAACTTTCTTGAAACTCCATTCGCGATATGATAATGCACTCTATAATGCATTCGCGATAATTCATTCGCTATAATGCATTCGCTATAATTCATTCACTATAATGCATTCGCTATAATGGATTCGCTATAATATATTCGCGATAATTCATTTGCCATAATACATTCGCTATAATGCATCGGTAATATATTCGCGATAATTCATTCGCTTTGATGTATTTGCTATAATACATTCGCGATAACATTTTCGCGGTATTACATTCGCGCTAATACATTCGCTATAATATTTTCGCTGTATTATATTCGCCATAATGCATTCGCTATAATATCTTTTCGCGGTAATCGACATTCGCGATAATACTCAAAATGTTAAGATAAATATATATATAAATTATTGAGATTTTCTTTAAAAATTTAGGGTTTACTTTTTCATTTTACCTTTCTTAAATTTTATCTTTCTAATTTTAGTTATATTATTTGTTTTTTTTATATGTACGGGATCGGTATTTTCAGAGTATCTGCTGATTTTTAAAATGCTGAGAATCAGCGTTGATCTTATTCCAAGTATTTTTATTGCTGAGAATATTTTTTTTATTATTTCACACAATTAATTTATTTCACAATTCTACTTAATTTAAAAATTAATATCTCCATTTTTATATAGATAATACTTTGCCCGAAGAAGTGTCCATCTCACAAGATATGGATTTGGATGTGAATACTGAAAAATTACCTCAAATAATAGCCGATGATAGGTAAAATATATCATTTATTTATCTCCTAAAATTGACAAAAGCATCACACATGCTTATATTATTTTTTAAAAACCTTTTATTTCAATAGAAAAATCTAGATAATGAAACCTCAAAAAATATATTTTATAGGTGACAATTATAATTATTACCTAGGAAAATTTTAACTGGTTGATTTATGACCTTTTGAATATTTTATGATTGCATTCTTATTTTGCGATTTCGTGTCCCAGCAGTTTTATGAATATTTTGCCCTATCGTTTAAAATATCTTGCCTCTTAAAAACTTTTTAAACGGTTTTTGCTGTATTTTTAAGACAATTCTTTTGTTTAACCATTATTTATTTTTTTTATCTCTAAAGATTAAAACAATTCAAGAAACTGTTGCTAAAAATATTCGATTCTTTCAACTCGGAATTTGTAGAATTGAAATACGTGCACGAAAATATCAATATAGATATAACACCAGATATTAATGAATTCACTTTAAATGAGATAGATGCAGCATTGGCTACGATGTCCAATGCGAATCAAATAATGTTGGATAAAGGAAAGATATTTCGAATTTAATTATAATTATGTTATGTAACCATTATACACTATTATAGAAATGTGATATATAAATTATAGATTTAATTAAATAAAAAAATATTGTCTATCAGATAATATATAGGAAATCATATATTTAGAATCATTAAATATATATTCAAGATACAGTAGAAATATAAATTAAATAAATATCAAAACCTCGTAGAATCTACCTTTATACTAGGGTTGGCAAATAAAAATCAATTTGATTTAAATCACCCCGAATTTTTTTAAAAGACGGTGATTTGACAATATTCTTAATAAAATTTTATTTACTAAATTTGATCAAAATACTTAATATAAGAAAGTCAAAGACAGATTATTTTAGAATTAAATAATTTTTATATGAAAATATTAAATTGTACTAGTAATCACTATTTATCATTGTTTTAATTTTTGATATTATTAATTGAATAATATTCTAAAAAAAATAATTAGTTTGCTAAATTCAAGGCTATGAACCCTACTTCTAAAAAAGGGGTTCTTAAAATAGAAAATATTCTACTGAAGCTATTTTACTATGAATTAGATTCATCAAATTATTTCATCGGAATACATAATTTTATTAAACGGGTTGTGGCGTGTAATTTTACCATGATTTATAGATAAGATATTAGCTGAAAATAGCCACTACAGTTTCATTGTTTGTTAAATTTGTAATATATTGTGGGTTAGATGATATAAGAAATGTCGGTGAAAGTATTATAATAATGTTGATTTTCAAGATGGTGGGTTATAAAAGCTTCCATATAATAATTGAATAATAAACTAATCTAATTTAGACATAATCTTTTTTTTAAATTTTGTCAAATAACTAAACATTTTAAAAATAATTAAATTGCTTATGATTTGTGTAATATTTTGTTATAAATAATTGATTTATCTTCAGGAAAAAGGTTAATTAAATCATATTTAACAGATTATAACTGAAGAACTAGTTTCTAACAGAAAAGAAAGGAGAGGGAGAGTTTTAAATTTTTTAGGACATACTAAACAATTGCCACAAAATTAAATCAAAATTATTTCAAATTAACGAATATATTTTAATTAAATCATATTTAACATAATATAACTGAAGAACTAGTTTCTAACAGAAAAGAAAGGAGAGGAAGAGTTTTAAAATTTTTAGGACATACTAAACAATTGCCACAAAATTAAATCAAAATTATTTCAAATTAACGAATATATTAAATTTGACCAATGTATCAGTACACCCAATTGTGAAATAACAGAGCCAAAATTGAAAATAATTAAACCACCATTATTTTATTAGTCTATAAAATAAAATTTAACAGTTTTATTTAAGGATATTCAGATTAGTATTCGTTAAAGAAAATGAATGTCTTTCAGACTAACTGATATCGAATAGTTAAAATTTTTTAAACAGTTTGCATATATCGAATTTTTGATTGAAAATCGGATTTTCATTTGGCGACTTATCATTATTTTTTCAATTACTAGATCTCCTGAAGCATTAAATTTTTACAGGTAAAAAATTATGATGTATGATATTTTTCTTCTAAGTCTACTTCTTTAATTAAAATATTAATATTTGGTTTATATTTTTTATTTTTTCAAATCGATGATTTTGTCAACCCTACTTTATACACGATATTTATCATTATAAATTCATTAACATAATATAATGGATGATGATATGATTGTAATTTATTTACTATGATTTTGTTTTTTCTTCAAAAATTACAATTTTAACTTAAAAACCTTAACATAGAAATGCAATATTTAACCGAAAACCCTATTTATCAAAAGAAACAGCAAAGATTATTATAAAACCTATATCTTAACCCCTTTCATTATTATTAATTGGTGGGAAAATATTATTCGGGATTAAGGTTCGGCTCGAGTATATGGGCTAAGCTGTACATTGGTATCGGATGAAGCCTAAAAAAACAAACTCGTCGAATTTTATAAAAAGCTTCCACATTGAAATATTAATTTGCTTCTCGTATTTTGGATTCCCATTTTTGAACCATAAAATACAGTGATAACCAAATTGTAAAAATCAGCGCAGGGTAAACTTTTAAATAACTAGGATATGCCGAAAAAAATCGAAGCGCCTTGAAATGGGATCGTAATTTTGCATCTCAAAAAAAAGAGTACATTTTGAATTTACAATATATCTTTTTTTATGAATATTCGTTTTCATTCTTGGTTAATAGTGTTTCAAAATTTGGCGTATTAGTTTTGTATTGCGTTTCAAACAAATAAAATCTTAGCGTTTCCAAATTGAGATCGAATTTTAGAATTCTTTAAAAAAAATCTATTTGCGTTTTTTAACCAAATGCTTAAATTTCATCAATTTGCAGGATACCATTTAAAATGCTTTGCGTTTCGACGCAGCAACTTTTTTTTCCTTATATTTATAAATTTTTTTAAAAAATGACTGATTATTTAATTGAATTATATTTTATAATTAAAATTAATCGTAAATATTTTAAAATAGCACACTATGATCCAATAATTTGTAAGCGAAATTGAATTACTGGTTTTCATGAATATGCCCATTATTTATGCCAAAAATTTTTTACGTGATAAGAAAAAAAAATGGTTGTGTCCCCAACAAGTTTATGAATATTTTGCAATAAAATAAAATCCTATTCTATAATGTTGCGTTTCCAAATGCGATAATATCGATTTCATGGTGTCAAAAATAATATTTAATACTTAAATTAGGCCGATAATTTAAATTAATTTGTTTCTTTTTATTTTTTAAAAAAGTGAGATGATGTTCAATCCAAAATCAATAATTTTTCGGGGTTGGAAAATAGATCATTCGAGGATTTATTATTTTTTCTGATCAGCTGAAGTTTTATTAATTGGCCTTCTCCCGAATCTGAAGAATTAATAGAGCGCGTTTTCTTAAGATCGTTCTCAACTTTTAAATGAATTGAACTGCCCTTTTCCACTAGATTTTGTTCGTAAGCGGCGGCGAGTTGATTGACGACCCTTCTTTCCACCTATTTATATGATATTATCATTTTATAGTAAATTTAATTAAATAATTCAAATCGGCTACATAATTTTTTCTAAAGAAAAAAGAAATTTAGAAACCGAAACTGGTTCTTAGAAAAATGATATATAAATCCTAGTCAAATCTTTAAAAAAATGGAACCCTTTTTAGTTCAGGTTCCAAACTCTAAAAAGATATTAAGGGTAGAGATATCAAAAAAGGAACATATTATCTTTCTCTCTCTGTGCATCGTCCTATTTTAGTAATATTTTAAAATATATTAATCAATAAATTCTACGTTATTATTATAAAATAATGGAATAATCAATATTTGGAATTGGATATCCATCATAATTTCATTTTTAATCCATTAAAAAAATATTCGCAAAGTTATGTCGAGGCTTGGCTCTTTTGTTGTTGATATTTCTGTAACCCATTCAGAAAAGCGAATAGGAAACACATTTTTTGGTTTGTTATTAGTTAGTCCTAGATCATATTTTCTCTCTCAAAAATCAGGCTTAATAGCCATCAAATATCCTCCCCTTTTAAATATATTCAGTCTGAATAAAGTATTCAATTTTGAAAAATAAATGAGATGTAAAGTAAAGGAAATATCCTTTTTTTAAGAATCATCAAGTTTCAAGCGCTGATATTCATAATCTACCTTTTATGTGAGATCAAAATTTTTTTATAGTAACATATATAGGACAGGAGTGTTGCTTTGCACCCTTTGGAATGCACGAATGTTAGGCAATGTCTATCTTAAAGTCAGGCTTTTGTTCATAACACTTAGAAATTGTCAATAATATTGAAATGTAAGATTAAATCAACCTCATATTTGATAGATCTAGCACCGTATCGAACATTGTAACCATCGGCTAACACGTCTAAAACTTCTCGGTCCCAAGATAATTCAATATCGTTGCGTTTTTTGGCCTATAATTTTTTATAATTTTATCGAGACAATGTGTATACAAAAAGTGGTAACGAAATAAAAATATAGTATAGAAGGTCCAAGGAGCACGTCCCAAAAATGCTATTGGGAGGGAATGCTGGACTTTCTCTAGACAACTAAAATATGAAATAAGCATTTTTTTATAAAAAAAAATCAAAATTATTATGTAACCTTTACAGCCCAAAATTTTAGTTCCTTGAGGACTAGTTTGGTTATCTCGGGTGGAGAGAATGGCAAAAAATAAACAATTTCATTGATCCTTCCTAAAAATTCGTCCCTTCTAAAATGTCTCTTTTATAAGTTTGATATAATTATATAAAAATTATAAATTGCCTGACAAAATGATGTTTACATTGTTTAATATTCAAAATCTAAACACATAAATGTTTACTAACTTTTAGTATAGGTTCGACAACTTGTTCCTTGAATTTCTTGGATAACGTTATCTCTTCAATATCTTCTAGATTTTCTAAATCTTTAAAGAAAAAAATATACATGAATAGGCATTGAAATTAATTATTATGGATTATATGGCAATCATTAATAATTTAATGAATAAAACATCCAAAGATGCCATCTCCTAATCTAGTCCTTTAAGCTGATCCCTGTCAAACTCCTTAAACAAAACATATAGAAATTTTCTATATATTGACTAAATCTGATTTCATTGAATCTAGGATTAGACTAGGGACTAATGAATGTTAGAGTTAGATTGATATTTAATAAAAAAATTAGGAAGGAGATCCTGAAAATTTTTAAGGGAATCATTTGTATCAAAATCTATTAAAGTGCTTTAAGTGATATTTTATTTTATTTTAATACATTTTTTTAAATTTATAAAATGCAATATTGTAAAATAAAAAATTATTTTTAATAAATATAAGCCTGTTATACTCATTTTGCCCGAAATTTTTTTACGATGGTCACAATGTTTTGAAAATATTTCTAACCCGCGCACTACTATATAGTGCACATTGAATATCCACGAATTTTGTAAGAGGAGAAATTTGGGTGGATTTTTTCAAGCATGAATTATTTTGAATATTTTTAGATCTCCTCTTTAAATAACTTTGGCCGTAAAATTTTTTTTTTCTATGGAGTACCTCCACTTAGCATTAGTACGCTTTATATTGATTTTTCTATTAAACCCAGAAATGAGCAGCTTTTAGATAATTATACCTTTCCTTCTTTATTTTATTCTATTTTAGAAGTAGATTACAGCATATCAAAAAAAATTACTTTTTTTCTGTTTAGCCATTTCAGCAGCTTCCTTTCTCAATTGTAAGGCGTGATTGGCGATAACTTCACTGGCCAGATTCGAAGTCATAACAAATATGGCGTCTTTGCATTCGATAGTTTTACCCTTTCCGTCGGTAAGTCGTCCCTAAAGGGAAGGATAAAGATGGAAAAATAAACATTTTATAAATCGTTTTATTAAATGTTATTTTTTCGGAATAAAATATATCATCTTTTGGGTAACTTTAATATAATGTTTGTTTCTGCAAATTTAAAAATTATTTATAAGAATTTGTCGTTTCAGAAATGGGATAAGCTATTGCATTTTAAAATATTCGGAAACTTTATACTACATTGAAAAATACTAAAATAGATTTGTTTTAAATATAGTTTTCTGCCCTTTTCTCGCCTTATTTTTCTTTCTTTCTTAAAAAGGATAATTTAAAATCAATAAGAAACTTAAAAAATAATAAAATAATGCAAAACATTTTTATTTTAAGACCTATTTGTTAATATGCGTTATTTATTTTAGCTCATGATACACTTCATCTCTAATGATAGAATGATGAAATTCGCAAATGTTATACTTCATCAAACAATTGCAACATAATGGTTAAAACGTCAGGATGGGCTTTATCAACTTCGTCGAAGAGCACTACGGCATCCGGACACTCCTTGAGTTTGGTGGTAAGTTGACCACCTTCTTCGTGACCAACGTAGCCAGGAGGAGAACCTATGAATTTGGCCACCTCATGCTTCTCTTGGTATTCGGACATATCGAGACGAATGAAGCCTAAAAAAGTTTTAAAAAATCTTTTCAAATACAAAGATTCCGATATGATATTAAAAAAGTTCGCTCGATAATTACTGCAATAGATGGGTAATTACGAAATTTTTAGCAGAGACCTGTAAAGGTACCATTTTTTTTAATATTTATTTTTAATTTTTATAGCTAATAATGGCAATTTAAAATATTTGGTTTTAAAATATATGACCCAGGTATATTTTTAAAAAATTTTTTAGGCCCGGCCCGGTTATTTTTAGCCATTTAAGACAATATTTAGCACGATAAGCGGGCTAGAGAAAATTTTGTAAACAATATAGTTTTCAGAGATTACAAAATTATTATGGGTTGGCCAGGTTTGAGAAAAAAAATTTCAGGCCAATGTCTACCCCATATTTAAAATTAAAAAATTTCCAAGCATCTCAATTTTAAATTTAATTCAATATATCACAAATCTAAAATAATTAAATTTAAGACATTTTTATTAAATTACAATAAAAATAAGTGGCAAAATTTTATGAAGTTGCATGTGACTTGGTTTTTTGATCAGGCCTGGCGATGTCTGCAAAAAATTTTCAGGCCAATGTCTAGCCCATATTTAAAATTCAAAAATTTTGAAGCATCTCTATTTTTAATTTTACCCAATATGATTCCTATCACAAATTTAAATTTTGATATTTCTAATACCCTTAATGCCCATGCCCACGGGTTACATTGCAACAATTTTACATCTTTTTCTCCTAAATTTTAATATAAAGCATATTTAGTACTATATATACAAACTAACTAATTACCCCTCAACCCCGTCATTCTTGACGAGTTATTAGCTAGCATTTTTATAAATAGGTAATTTTTAAATTAAAGTTTAATATAAATCTTGTTTGTAATTCATTCTCACAAATCCTATTAAAAATTAAAATTTTGCACATTTATAAACAGTGTTGCAATTTAATGTAGATAATTAAAAAATATTTTTATTTAAGTCATTATTCAAACTTCTTATATTATTAGTAAATTTATTAATAATGTAATAGACAAATTAAATCTGACAAAATGATAGTATAAAAATAAAATCATGTCCAAAACATAATTCTAGAAAATTCAAGAAATTTAACAAACAACGACTTCATAATACAAAGTATAATAATAGATATAATGGAAATATAATTAATACAAATGATTATATGAGGAAGAAGGGGGGGGGAATAAAATCTCCTTGACAAAATTTTTATAACTAGATAAAAAAATAAAACTTAGCACTTATAAAATTTGCACGTTGTTTAATAAACTATTATAGACCGACATCATAAAATCAAAACCCTAAAAATATAATTAATAAAAAATTATATAGATGGCGTTAAATATTTTTATGTCAATTATTATCACTAACTTTTGTTTAGAGCATTTATTGGTGAAATGTGATAAAATATTAATATTATTTTGTTGAAGAATCTTTAATATGTTTTTAATAATAGAATTTTATCTAATATTTTATCATATTTTATTACAATAAACAATAGAAACCCTAAACGTGAGATAATTTTCTGGATATATCAAATAGTTGATCGAAACCTTACATATCCTGGGTTCGAATCCTTGCCATCACAAATGGTAGGCAAGGGAATTTTTGATAAAGAATATTATTTCTATTTATTTATTTATAAAAGAAATTTTATAAATATTTTAAAAAAGCAAGATAATTAGATTATAACAACCTCGCTGAACCCTTCAACATAAAAACGAAATATTGACTCGACGATATAATTATTCTCGATTTTTTTCTTGTTAACAGGCTTGTTTTGAGCCGATTTTTAAAAACGGCTAACTCAATATTTCATCCAGAAAAATATTAGGCAAGCCTGAAGATTTTGTTCATAGAAAGAACAAAGGTCATAACATATATTATTGAAATCTCGAAGCTTATACATAATTTACAAGGAAATTTTAAATGTTTTATTTAAAATCGTAATCTTAATATCATTTTATAATATAATATTACCTACACTGGAGATCTTTCGGGCCGGGGATATATTTTAAAATTACAAGAAACAACCGAATATTTTTTTATAAGCAAAATTATATAAAATTAAAACAACGTTCGCGAATTACTAAGAAGTTTGCTGTTTCCTCTAGTAGAGTATAAAATTTAATCATACATATTAAATATATATGAATTCAAAGAAATAAATTATATAATAATATTCGATATTAAAATGTTATAAAAGCTATAGATATATTTAAATAATATAGCTTTATTATATCAGCGCAAAGTGTGGAATTATAAAATAATATTTTCAAAATAATTATTATATAACTTTTCGATATTATAATTATTTTAAATTTCACCATTTTGCTTTTGCTTAGAGCTAACGGAAGGAAATTATAATAAGATGACCTTATGCAACAAGGGAAATAATGTTTTATCTAAAAAAGCTCTAGAATTTAGCAAGAAAGCTATTTTAAACAAAATATTAATGCTTTTATTTAAATGGGTGTTAATTATTAAAAAAAATGTATAACCCATTTATTAAAATTAGTGGTAATTTTGAAAAAATTTTCCCTGGAAAGTAGTATATATCATTTATAAGATAGTTAAGTTCATTTTTATTTCATCTGGCCAATCTTGTGCCAAGATAAATAACGTTAGTTTATAACTAAAGAGCCATTTTTGCCAGATAGCTTTAAAATTAAAAATTAATCATTGGTAATTGTTCACTTTGAAACTAGTAGAACTTCAATATCAAATAAAAAAAAATTCTTCGAATTTTTCAAATTAAAATAAAATCTTCAGGCAATATCATAGCTAAGATGTCACCCATGACAATATGGAATTGGTGTTTAGGAGTTCTTAGTTTTTAAAATTATTAAATAAGTCTAGGTTTTGTTATGTATATAAAGGGATAAAGCATAAAAATTCCCAGTTGATATTATAAATTTACTATAATCAATCCTTCCATTATTCGATATTGAAAATAATGGTGAGTAATTATAAATTATGAAAAAAAAATCATTTGGAGGGATTTTAAAAATATATTAAATTAATTTGATTTAAAATTATTAAAAACTTAATAAAGTATATAAAGAACAAAATTTTTAATTTTTTGATATTCGAAGCCCTAATATTAGGTGACAGAATAAGTTACACAAATATTTTTTGACAATATTTATGATTTCTCCTCTGAAAAGGTATTTATTTTCGTACAAATATTTATTTATCATCAAATATCATTACGTTTATCATAAAAATTTAAAACTATGGAAATAATGTATAAACATTATTCGAGAAAAAATAAACAAACCAATATTATAGTATCCATCTGATTAACAAGAGTTTAACTATAATTTTATAAAAAAAATCGTATAAAAAATTCATCATACACTTTATTTGAAGTCCATCATTCAATATTCTAGTTGGAAGTGGGGATATAAATTGATGGTTTATAGTCAATTAAGCTCTGAGACATTGGTCTATAAAAATTATTTGCTTAAATCCATATTATTTCTTTTTAAAGATTATCATATAATAAACAAAAATAATAAGTTTTATTTATCACCTTTAACTGTTGCAGAATTGCTTTTAGATTTTGGATTGTGTAGATATTTTGCTATTTGTTTGGCCGTTTCAGTTTTACCTATAGATTCAAATATAATAATATAGTAAATTTCGAATTTCTCATGAATGTTATTAAGCGTAAGTGTCCAAGTTTCATAACTATAATTAGTAACTAATTTTCGTGAACCAAATTTTGGAATCGTATGTTATTCGCAAATTTTAAATGAGCACATATGAGTTATGTAAATTTAGTTTTAAATGTTTGGGACATACGAATAAATTAGTAACTAATTTAGTCGATCTGAATAATTTATCAAATCTATTATGATCCTATATTCAAAAAAAATCTATTCTATAAAAATAACTTAACAATGGAGCTTAAAATTTTAAATTACTGGAATTTTTTTTTAAAAAGGTTTTCATTTGCAAAATATCTTTTAAATATGGGGAAGGGGGGGGGGATTAATATGTGGAGTATTACCAGTAGAAACTTATATTACATGATGCATTCTATCTTTCATAAAATTAATTTTTATTAAAAATAAACCTATTCCAGAAGATCCCAAAAATAGGAAGACCAATGGGTGTTCATCGTCAAACCAGCCGTTCTCTTTGCGTCTTATAGCCCCGGCCACAATAGAAATAGCCATCTCTTGTCCTATTATGTTTTGTTTAATGCGTTGTTCCAAGGGAAATTTGCGCCTTTCTTCGGCTTCGCGCTCTGCTTTCAGGATTTCAAACTATAAAAATGATAGGATCGGTTTAAAAAATAATTTTTTTTGGAAAATATATATAAAAAAAAAATAATATTGCATTTTTGAACTTTATAAAAATATTCTAGTTAAAAAAAGCTAAAAAAAAATTGAGAATAAGTTTTATATAAAGAGAATTCCTCTCAAGTTTCAAAAGTAAATTAAGAGCATTTTCCCATTAAAAGCTTCTTAGTTATTAAAAGATAAAAATGAAAAATATTGGTTAAAATTGTGGGTCACAAATGAGCAGCGATGTACCGCTAATCATGGCATCGGTTCATATTCAATTTTAACCTTGTGGGCGGTATTCAAAAATGATAATTAGCCTCCCTAAATCAAAAATATATGCGTATAAATTTTAGGGCTGTGCCGATATTAAATATCCAGTCGGATCGGCGCCGATATTTAGCGTTTACCAAAAATATCGGATAGGACCGATACCTGTAAAAACCGATCTGATCTTTTTACTTTTTTTTTGTTATTTTATGTGTAATTATTTTACATATTAATATTTTCTAAATAATTTTTTTTTAAATAATGCAAATTCACACCACCCCTTAAATTTTATTTATTTTTTTTAATAGATTTATAGTATTTTAAATTTTTTTTATAAAAATAAAAATAGAAAGGACCCAGTGGAACTATTTGTAGGTTTGGGTTCTGAAAATCTAAACTTATGTAAACAGCACAAATTGAGGGTTGGCGTTTTGCGGTACTCTATTAATTTAAAAAAAACGTAACGCAACCTTAGTTTAAATTGAGGTGGGATTTTTAATACTAAAAAAAATTCAGTATGTTAGATTGAAACAAAAAAATGTGCTAAAAGGTATTTTAAAAAAAACCAGTTAACGCCTATAAAAATGATTTTTAGCGCCAAACGATAATTTGCATACCATTCGAAATGCCTAATTTGCGCTGGCAAGGCAGAGCTTGAAACCTCACTCAATTTGTGATTGAATGAGTATTTGATATGGATAAGTTATTTTTATGGTTTGGTATCAGTACTGGTTTAAAAGAATGCACCCGTGCATCTGGACTAGTGTTGTTAAACGGCTCTATTTAATCCGATTTTTAAAGGCTAACTCATTAATTATTCAGAAAAATATTAAGTAAGCCTGAAGATTTTGTTATGGCATAAAGCATCTGTTAGCGAAATTTCGATGCTTACACAAATGTTTTCTAGCTTAAATATTGATTTAATCGCAAAATCGGCTCAAATCGAGCCGTTTGACAAGATCTTAGGAAATGAAAATAGAATTCAACGATTGTTTTAAGGTCTAATATTTAAAAAAAGAAAGAAATGAAGAAACTTAAAGATTAAAAAAGAATTCTTAAAGACATTTTATGTTTTAGAAAATTGAACTTTTCCTAAATTGTGTATATGTTTTTTTTGTATACATTTATATGATAAACAGTTTATATTTCAGGGGAAACTCAATTTAAAAACAGATAATTAGTGTTGTTAAAAATTTATTCATAAATTTGCAATGTTACTTTATTCATATAATCTTTTAAAAGTTTTTCCATTTTTTCCCCTTTAATGTAATCAATAGGTTTATGTCCATTTTTGTTTTCCACCAATGGATTTGCCCCTAATTGCATAATTTTTGAAATAATTAAGTATAATTTATATGATTATGATAAATAAAACTTCAATTGTAAATATTTAATATCTGCATAATAATCATATTTTAATATGTGAAAAAATATAACTCCCTTAAAATCGAATACAAATTATATTTAAAAAAAGTATAAATGAAATTATTTAAGAATATTAGAAGAGGAATCAATACCTCAGCTGATGGCGTAAAAATATAAAAGAAAATCATTTCCGAATAATACTAGAGATGCATCAATATCTCAGTTCATACAAAAATTATACAATTAATTCCTTCGAAACAGAATGGTGTAAGTAATGAAGATAGTATATCCCATGTGTTTTTTCTGGACATCGAATGACACAAAAAAAATACTTTATTTATATAAGAAATATATAATTTATCAATAATATACATAATTTTATATAAAAATATTTTTCTTTGTTGCATAATTAAAACTTTTGAAGTAATATTTCAAGCTGAACTTGGAGTTGAATCAAAAACTGAGAAAATAAAGCATAAAAAGTGCTACAAGTAAAAAGTTAAAGATACCTGTATTGAAGCTGTTGAATAAAACTACAAAAGTAAATCTTTCAGTTATGGTGCAAAATCAAACCTTAAAAATATTTTCAAATAGATACTATTTTTAATAATTTTAATAATAAACGATTCTATATAAAATAAAACACTCATAGATCAGCACTATTTAGTTTTCAGCCAGTGGCGTAGCCAGGACTTATCCAAGGAGTTCTTCAATCAAAGCCAGACATAAAAAAAGTAATTGAATTACAGGCGAAATATAAATTATACATCGTGCCTAGCGTAAGTCATCAAAACTCCTGGAAGCATTAACTCTGATATGTCAAAAATTAATGCGTACTTAGTATATTTTAGTGCTTCAACTCGTTTGATAGATAGTTTAAAGAAAACCGCATTATTGGCAGGTAAGGATAGAAGGAAAATTATAGAAACACTAAATCTGGGTGAGCCAATATAGACATCCCTTAAATTGAGTCGTAATCTGATTTTAAATTGCAAAATTAATTACATTTACAAATACATTAAGGTTTACTTTTCCCGATTTAAAATATTTATGAATCTTATGATTCTCTAATCTTTATAGCTATTCTCTGTTCTTATCGGTATATTTAATAGATATAGAAGTAAAATAGTTTAAATTTTAAATGGAATTATATGTTCAAGAATTTGATAATGAATGCTCATTAATATGCAGTCCTAAGCACGAAGTTTGCTAAACTTTAGAAAGTATTAATCAATATGTAATTTAATAGTATATTTTTAGCTTAATTTCGATCCGATTGATAAACAGTATAAATAAAAAATTAATTAGCAAAAGGGACAAATTATATGCAGTTTTTTAAATATGATTTTACAGTTAAATTATATCAGTTTTATAATTTTATTTAGTTTTTAAATTAAATTCGTAATTTTACTAATTTTAATAGCCATTAGACTCACTATATTCGGTAAAATCTAACATATACTTAAGACTGCTAAGCAGCGCGAAGAAACCAATAAGATTCTCTTAGATTTTTTAGCGAACTTGCGGTTCAAGCTAAGGCCTAATACCAAGCTCGTGGACCACGTTCGCGGTACGCTTAGAGTTATGCAACAAAGATAACGGCTAGTGTTTATATTAAATGGGTAAAAAATTTTATTAGACACTAAAACCCACTACATTCAGTAAAATCCAATAAATGAAAAATAATTTTATTAGAAACCGGGAAAACATGAATTAAAAACTGTTTAATTAATTATTATAATCTGAAAATAACAACTTAAAACTGTGAGATAAAAATAATCACAAAGCTTAAATTCTCAAAATATGTTTTACCTTTAAATTTGTAAAAAGGTTTGCATAAGATAAATCATGTCTTATTTTATTAAGTTATAGCCCCTAAAGAATAATTATAAATATAGTTTCATATTTTTTCCTAATGATGATCAGAATACTCATTTATCAATTTTAGATTAAATTTTCTGTATAACAAACTATGTCTCTTTATTGAACAAATTAAATATCAATTAATAAAATAATGTAATTATTAATTTCAATTATAATATTGGATTTTCTTTATAAAGATAAGAGCCTAAAGTTTATGTGATAATAAGCTTTGCCTATGAGGGCTATCTATATCACCAGCTGTGATGAAGACTGATTCTGATGGAACACTTGTTGCAAGAGATTCCAAATATTTACATGCAAGGTTTTCCAAAGTTAGAAACTTTTGAGCATAAAACTATATAGTAATATAGAGGATCAATATTGGCATGTTTGTTATTTAATAAAATTTAATCTCACGTGATTTTTATTTACTATAAACAATAGAATAAACAATAAAAAAAATAAGAATTGACAAAAACTTTGAGAAATTTTCTTTTAAATTTTGGAAAAAAACATTAAACATTTCTATTTTAAAAGATACTTTTATTTATTACAAGAAAGGGAAATTAAATTTAGCTAAATTTCATTCAGAGGATATAAATATATCCGAAGGCCTATTAATTTCAGACTTTAAATCTTGGTATAAAAGATTAATCTTAGTAGATAATCTTCAAATAAACACAATGGAAGCTTTGCTTACTTTAAATATATTTTGGAATTTTTTTCCAAATATATTAAAATTACTGTATATTTTGGGAACATAACCAATAAGTACAAGCCCAAATGAGAATCTTTCCTTCATTATAGAAAATAAAAATATCTCAAATATATAACATCTTAAAATCGATTAAATGGATAACTTATAACATATCGAGATTTAATATAAAAATTGGTGCAATCGCAAATGAATGATATTTTGATTAACTTTTTAATCATCATATAATGATTAATTTTATATTTTACTATGACTTACATATTGGCTATAGCTATAATATTTTTTAACAATATTTTATTATTTGCTGTTGAAATTGTCATTTTTTGGTTATAATAAATTTTATATTTATTAATTCTACTATATTTATATTGTTCTAAAAAAAATTTCAATATTTAAAAAATTACCCCCCACCCCCTCCTTTAGAAAACTCTTGGTTAAGCACCTGACCTTGAAGTTTGGCCTCAAATCAGTTTCGGGCATAAAACATCTTTTAAAAGGGCTGGATTAGGGCTTTCTATTTTTTGACTCAAAATATATTAAGCAAATTTTGATATGTTTTAAATAAATGATTTAAAAAAAATTGATATAAGTAGGGATACACCGATATTTTTATCGGATCGGATCGATATTTCACCCATTTTAAAATATAGGTTATATAATAACATTTTCCGATCCGATATAAAATGGCGTCTTTAAAAATAAAATGTTATAAAATTTTTATAAAAAATTGTATCTAAAATATTTATTTTTATAAATAAAATCGAAATCCATTTTTATGTTTAATATAATAATTAGGGGTGTACCGATCAGAGTTGTTAAAGTAGCGCGCTACTTAGCGCGCTATCTTTTTTGGTAGCTATAGCTAATAGCCGCTACTTTTTTAAAATTATTTAATTTTTTAGCGCGCTACTTTTAAAAAATATAATGAATTGTAAGTATAAACATGAAAATTTATATATAATATCATAATTAATTATAATTTTTATAATTTATTATTTAATTTTGAAATTTAAATATATTTTCAATTTTTAATTTATATTTTCAATCTGTGTTAATAATCTAAAATGGCATCGCCCATGGATATCCAAATCCTTGAAAGTGATTCAGACATGGAAGATTCAATGGAAGAAAATGTACTTAATAGCTCTAATAACGATTTCCCATTCCCTAGATTTGAAAAATTTTTTAAAATAAATATTAAAACAAAATCTGGATTCAATTTCCTGTGCTTAAAATGTAAAAAAAATATAGCATCAAATTAATCGAGTAGATATAACCTGAAGAAACACCTAAAGGTAAATTGTTATTTTTACATTATAATATTATTTATTTTATTAGACTGTTCACGCCTATTGCTATAAGTAAATAGAGAAACATATAAAAAATTTTGGTATAAGAGAATCTTCATTCAAAAAGACAAATACTATCCAAATTAACTGATAATAAACATGCCAATATTTCACAAAAATTGGCTGATAAAGTTATTGTTGATTTTATAATTTATACAGTTCAGCCAATGTCCTTGGTTGATAATCTATCATTTACCATGATGATTAAAACTCTATCCCCTGGTACAACAATTTTACGCCAGACACTAATGAATAAAATAGCAGATAACTTTAAAATGATGAAAGATGCTCTAATAGTAGAGTTATCAGATATATCTTATATATGTACACCGGCAGATAGTTGGACACATAACAGAAGGTAAAAACTTATTTATATTTATAAATTGATCTGATTAAATATTTTTAGAGATTCCTTGCCCTCAAGTGCTAGTGTCGAGAGATTATTTAGTAAAGAAAAGCTTATACTTTCTGATCGTCGCTCTAGACTTGGGGATGATAATATTGAAATGATATTATTATTAAAATGCAACAAATTAAAATAAATAATTATTTATATTGCTTATTTTTTTATAATCTAAACTAACTATATTTTTATATTTATAAATGTTGATTTTTATATATTATTTATTATACATTTACATTATAAGCAAAAAATAAATAAAAAAAATTTGTTTCATTTGTTTCTAAAATTTTTTTTATAAAAAGTAGCTAATAGCGCGCTATTTTTTTGACAAATAGCTATAGCGGTAGCACGCTACTTTTAAAAATAGCGTTTAAAAACTCTGATAAAGATACCACTTTTTGGAGGCCATCCGATATTAATCACATATCGGCCGATTACCTATCGGATATCATATCTAATTTTGTATTCTGCAAAGGTACCAATGGTTTTAATTTTTAATATACTTTTTATTATATAACATCTATAATTTAACTATACCATAACTTATGTCATTTATGTATATTATAATGATCAATTATAGTGTATATTCAATTCAATTGCAATTCTAAAAGTATATAAAATATTTTTATTGTTAAATCACTTTTATATAATAAGTAATAACATTAATCTATATACATAATAAGTGATAAACAAATATATTATGAAAATTGAAATAAATATTTAAAATAATATTTAACATTAATATATCAAAGATTTCTTTTTAGAAATACCAAAATTTCCAATTTATCAGAGGTCAGCCTGCAACAAAGGTAACTGTCAATATCACCAGCTTCACTAAAAACAGATCCTGAAGAGATTATTGCCCAGCCCACTTTTATAAACAGAATGCACATAAAAAATAACAATATGGCAAAATTTTTATTAATTAATTATTCTTATTAAAAAAATAAACATAAAAATGGATTTCGATTTTATTTATAAAAATAAATGATTTTTTAAAAATAACATTTTATTTTTGTTAAAAACGCCATTTTATATCGGATCGGAAAATTTAATAATATTGGTCGATAACCGATATTTTAAAATGAGTGAAATATTGGCCCGATCAAATCAGATAAAAAAATATCGGTACATCCCTAATAATAATATTTAATAAACATTCTGCCATATTGTTATTTCTTTTGTGCATTCTCTTTATAAAGGTGTGTGATAATCTCTTCAGAATCTTTAATGTTATTACTTATTATATAAAAGTAATTTAATAATAAAAATATTTTATATACCTTTAAAATTGCAATTAAATTGAATATAAACTATAACTGATCATTATAATATATTAATGACCTAAGTTATGGTATAGTTAAATTTTAGATATTATGCTAATAAAAAGTATATTAAAAATTAAAACCATTGATATCTTTACAGAATACAAAATTAGATATGATATTCAATCAGTAATCGGTAATATCAGTTTAATATCGGAAATATTGGATCAGATCGGCCTCCAAAAAGTGGAAATCAGTCAGTACACCCCTAGATATAAGTATTGATGAATTTCTATGAGATAAATACCTGAATTTAATAAAAATTTTGCCATTTCTATATTATCAACTAGCACTGAATAATGAAGGGCAGTACACCCTTTAAAAGATGCTCTAATGTTAAGTATATCACTGAATTCTTGTTCTCTTTTCAACAATACATCCATAGTATTCATATTAAATTCTTTGGCAGCATTATATATATTGGAAAAATTATCCTCCATATCAATATCTGCACCTGCATCAATTAATAATTTAACTACACTATAAAAAATATTTACAATCTTCAATATATATATATATAATTTAACTCTATATTTCCATTAATTGAAGCAACCATAAGAGGGGTCCATCCAAGATAATGACGCTGATTTACATCAGTTTCTAATTTTAGAATTCTTATAAGTACAATGTTAAAAATTATAATTTAAATATACAAACTTTTCTACTTCTTTAATATCATTAATTTTACAAGCTTTCAGCAAATTTTCAGCTAAAAACAAAATATGAATTTATATTGATTTTAGGATATACTGTTAGAATCATTGTATTTTAGGCAATATGCAGTAGATTTATTTTGAAGGACTAAGGTTAAAATTAATCCTGTTCCTATAGGTATGGCAGTTTTTGTAAGCTTGAAAGGTAATTGGTAAACTTGATATAGTTTTGGAAAGAAATATGAAAGTTTCCTGTGATTATTTTGAAGATGTTTTATATAGCGCAAAATCTTATATTTACTATGAAATTTTAAAATAGTAAATAAAATCATTATTTAAAAAATATTTGAAAATCAGAGTGTCCTTTTAAATTAAAATAATGAATAGACACCTGTCTAAAATTATGCAATTCCAATGACATATTATATGTTATAATGTAATTCAAAGAAATTATATACATTATCCTATAATGATATACAGGAAAGCTTAGGATTACTATTTAGATATGTAAAATTTGGATAATAATTTATTTTTCAATTTTATATGAGATACTCATTACGACCTAACGTAATATTCATAATTAATTTGTATCTAAATGATCATATTCTATACTTTATTTTAATATAGCTTATTGAATAAAAAATCTGAACCTCAAAATTAATATATCAAATAAATATTGTATACTTGAAAAAAGAAACCATAAAATTTGAATCTTTCAAAATAAATACTTAGGGAACAAATATTTTACTAAATAGATTATTATAGTGCTGAAAGAAGAAACGCGTTACTGTTACTCGTTACCTTTTTAAAAAAGTAACGCACGTTACTGACTATTCAAAAAAACGAGACAAATTAAATATTATAAAATAATTAAAAATTATACAAATAATTAAATATTATACAATACAAATAATTAAATTTTATACAATACAAATAATTAAATATTATACAATACAAATAATCAAATATTATACAAAATAATATTTATTTTTTCCTACAATATATAATATAAATAATACTGTACAAAAAGAATTAATAATAAGATAAAATCTATTTATAAAAAACATTTTCATTTATATTGTTAAAATTGTGTTCATATCCACATTATTATTTGAGAATCATTTTATATAGGTTATAATTTTATTTTATTTTCTTATAATAATTTAAATTTTCATTATAATAGATTACATTTTTATTTTCTCAAAAAAAAGATGAATTACATTTTTTTTGTGCTCCCTTTTTTTAACAAAAACAATCTTTATATATATCTTTCTTTAAACAATACAAATTGATATATCAAAAAAAAACATGTTAAGTGAATAAACAAATGTCACATTAAAATGATATATATTAAAAAAAGAAGTTAATATAAAATTTTGACCCGAAAGGTATAATCTCTATTATTTAACAATGATGTTAAAATTTCAACCGAAAAGTATAATCACTATTATTTTACATTCCACCCTCCAAAGAAATTCGGCTTGAAAGGTATAATCTCTATTATATAACAATGATTTTAATATAAAATTTTAACCGAAAGGTATAATCAATATTATTTTACATATATAATAATAATATAAATAAAATTATACAAAAATAATATATTACATATATGATAACATCTTTTTGTAACAATTTTTTATTTATTTTTAGCAACAATTGATTTTCAAAATTTTGACCAGACAAACAAGAGCGCTAAGTACTCAACCAGCGTCTACGTGACAGGATTTTCACTGGATGCAAACCCCCTTTAAAAATCTTTACCTACCCCCCTAAAAATTCGCGCCACCTTCGGCTGCGGTGTCTTTCTATTATTATTTTCACCTTTTTAATTTATTGAAACTCTTTTCAGATAATTTATAAAGGATAACTTATATTAATCTATCTCTACTACCAACTATCGATATTTTGTCAATATAAAAAATTTATTTTTTAGATAGCATTATGAGCTTAAGAATAGCAGAAAGTTTTATTTGGAAAACAATGTGCAAGATTGTTTGCAATATATAGATTTGGTCGATGAATTGTATTATAATAATTCTATAATAAAGTATTAATTTTTACACCAATATATTTTGTCCTATTTCATCACAAAATTTAATAGATAACCCCCCAAAAAATTTATCCTACCCCCATTAGAGCAGCCTACCATCTACCCACCTTAAAAATAGGATGCAAACTGTTCCTACCC
The DNA here is from genome assembly GCF_954871325.1 of Gordionus sp. m RMFG-2023. NCBI lineage: Eukaryota > Metazoa > Nematomorpha > Gordioida > Chordodea > Parachordodidae > Gordionus > Gordionus sp. m RMFG-2023. The sequence goes on from NC_088776.1 coordinate 46,685,382, forward strand.
CTCCCGCTCATGTAGACGCTGTACTCAACACAGCTTTCGCCATGCATAACACATCTTCAATTGGCGCAGAGGATGGAAGAGTTGTATCATATTTAATAAATTATATTTTTGATTCAGAGAATTTATTTTAAATATTTAAAGAATTATTATCTTGAAAAAAGCTTAATAGATCATCTTCAAAAGAATCTCGATTCATTTCTGATAAAACACAGAAGGCAGAGAATATTAATGATAAAATTTATTATGAAAAAATAATATTTGAAAGACTTTATTTTTCTAAAATAATTTTTATATCTATATCTTCTTTACAATTTTATATATATATATATTATTTTTTTTATAAATATTAACATATATACAAAAGAAGGATTTTATAAAATTAAGATTTATTTTAAGGTCAATTTAAGAAAAGAACAATTTAAAAGGCTTGATTTAAAGTTTTTACATATAGAAAAATAAAAGTAAGGTTACATTATTTACATATTTAACATTTCCCTCTTTTTTAAGTGACTTCATTCCTCAGTTTCTCATCTTCACCACTAGTCATTTGTTTCTCTATTGCTCCATTACTCATTTTTTAGTACGACTTCAGTTTGTTTGATCATTGAATTATCGTTACGGTTTGAGTTTGTTTGTACATTGAATCATCGTTTGTTAATTTTCTGTTTGTATTTGCTCATCCCATTTCCATTTCGCTTTTAAATTTTTATATTTTTTATCAAAAATTTTATTTACTTATAACAATAATTTTTTTTTCTAGGTCGTAAGCCATAATTCCGTTTTTGAACTTGTGAACTTTGACCTTGGGATTCTTGAACTTGTTCTTCACTTTAATAACTATCACTCCTTTCCCCTCAACTAAAAATCTTTGTACTTTGTTGTAGAATTTTCATTTGATATTATGTTCATTGTTTAGCCTCAGTCATATCTTTTTCATTGGTTTGTTCATATCACTAGCATGTTATCCTGATCGTCTAATCATTCGCTTGATCATCATTATCCCATTAGCTTGTTCATCTCGTTATTTATTATCACTTATATTTAGTATTTATCTCAAATAAAATAATTTTGGAATAATTGAAATGATAATGGAATAAATAATTTATCAGAATCATTCATAGAAAAAGAATAATAATCATATTAATAAAGAATCATAGAATATTTGAATTGTAGCGTTTTATACAGAGTTGTACATTTGCTCAAAATAGATCGTAAAATTTGAAGATCTTTTATTTTTTAAAAATTTTGTGTAACGATCTTCAAAGATCTTCATGATATTTATTTTTTTACCCCTTTATTAAAAGCCCAGATGTTTTTCAATTTTATTAATATAATATTTCTTTTATGTTTTATACCTCTCCTCCTGCCTTGAAAATTGAAAAACATCTGGGCTTTTAATAAAGGGGTAAAAAAATAAATATCATGAAGATCTTTGAAGATCGTTACACAAAATTTTTAAAAAATAAAAGATCTTCAAATTTTACGATCTTCAAAGATCTTGCTCAAATTTTTGAGCTAGATCTCGCTCAAAAATCTTCAAAGAAGAACTTTTGTACAACTCTGGTTTTATATAATAATTTCTTATTTATTATAAATTTCAATTATTTTTATTTTTAAATTTAACTCCCTTATTTTTCAATTTAAACAATTTCTTCATATCATAATTTATCTTCAAATTGTCCTTTATAAAAAAAAAATTTTTTCGCCTTCCATTTTTAACAAATGATCTCCATATCACATTTTTAAAAACTTTTTTAACATTTAGTTATTTAACTTTTACCTTGCCTATCTTTATAATATTTATAATACGTTTCTTTATTTTCAAAGTTTTTTTAAATTTTTTATTAATTATAAAATTTTTTATTTTATTATTTTCTTTAATGTTTATTTCATTATTATCTTTAATCACAATTATTTCTTTAAAAATTATCATATAATTCATCTCTTTTAATTTATAAGAATCTATTTCGTTTTTAACATTTGGTATTAATTTACATGATTTAATTTAATTCAAGTTTTTATTATTATGAGATTTATAATTATAATGTTCATGCCTTTTTTTGTAATGTGTTTCTTTATAATATTTATTATCTAATTTTCTATTTTCATAATAATTTTTGTTATTAAATTTATTATATTGATTAGTGTTATAATTTGTCTTTGCATCATATTAATTATTATTATGATTATTTTTATAATTTTGAATTTATAATTTTTATTAGAGGTATGATAATAAAATTTAAACAGGTGATTAATCATATTGAACTCTGCTAATTAAAAAATTAAATTTTTTAGTTTTCAATTAATTAATGATTATATTTATTTAATTAGGGTTATAAAATAATTAAATAATAATAGTCAATTAAGCTTCAACTGTTAATGATGCTAAATTAATATTTAGTGAGTGATATTGATATTTTATTTTTAACACAAAATTTGATTGCAAGCTGACATTGTGAAAATATAATTTATATGTATTAATTATAATATTTAATAGTATTCATTTAATAAATATTTAGATAGTCTTATTAATTTTTAAATAATAAAATTAAATCTATATTTTACTTAATAGAATTATAAAAGAAATCTTTCAGGGGGCAATCAAAAAATTTATTTTTAATTCAAGGGCTTAAGATTCCATTAAAAAATTTTTTTTTTGCTTCAAGTGGATATTCAAATTTCCCAGGGGACTCGAGCCCCTGCGCCCCCCCTAGCGAAGCCACTACTGATAGTATATATTCAACTGTATATATGTGTTTGAATCAATGATATATATATATATCATTGGGTTGATATGAATTAAAAAACTGGGCTTAAATTATTTATATTAAAAAATTAATAAAAGTAATTTTATAGTTCAATAAAATATGTTCTTCTATTTAATATTTTTTAAGAAAAAATTTAAAGTAACGAGTAACGTTTTGAGTTACCGTTACTCAAATAAAAGAAACTCGTTACCGTTACTCGTTATCTCTAGAAGAAGGTAACAAATAGTGTTACTTTTGACGTTACTTTACAGCACTAGATAATTATAATTTATATATTATTATTTGTCTTTGGGGGCCATATCAACAGCCTTTTTATATAATTTGCCCTTTAATGAAAATAAGTGGCTGACTTAAACCCTGAAGCAGAATCCTACAGCAATCCTAAAATCATATGTAATGAAAATTTTTCAAAAACTCACGCTATCAATTTTATTGTCAAGTAATATTGAATTTTTAATTAATACACATGCTCATTTAGGTATTTTATCCATCGTAATTTTTCTAAAAGGCTTTATACAAATTAAACAATCATCCTATTATAAAAACATAGCTCATAAAAGTGATATAGAAAACAAAATATTAGATAACTCTTCATTTAATAAATGTATAATAATCATTATTGACGCCTTACGCTATGATTTTTTTCACAATCAAAATAGAAGTCAAGATTATTTTCATAATAAATTTTTATATATGAATAAATTATATAATGATGAAACAAAATTAAAACAAAATCTTTTCTTTAAACTGATTGCTGATCCACCAACAACAACTGGGCAAAGATTAAAAGCTTTAACGATTGGTTCAATACCTACATTTTTTGAGATAAAGGACTCATTTGATAGCAAAGTTATAAGCGAAGATAATATTATATATCAACTTGCTAAACAAGGCAAAAAAGTTATTTTTTTAGGAGATGACACTTGGATATCACTGTACTCTTCAGATATATTTTATAAAATTTATCCATTTCCATCATTTATTGTCAAAGATCTACACACTGTTGATAATGGGATTTTAGATAATATATTTACAATTATAAAATCAAATGATTGGGATATAATTATTGGACATTTTTTAGGTGTAGACCATTGTGGTCATTGGTTAGGAGTTAATCATATAAAAATGGCTGAAAAGCTTATACAAATGGATGAATTTATAAGGTTTTTCTTAACTTTATTAAAAATAAATGATTAATTAAAAATTTTTCAGCTTTATTGAATAATCTTCAAATGTAATATATACAAAAAAAATACTTATACTAGCTTTTTTGAATATTTTTAAATATGATAGATAAGCCAATATGTAGATATTTAATAATTCATTGTGAGGGTTAAAAAACATTATGGAATTTAATTCATGATATTTAAAAATTTCATTATTTGCTAAGGGATTTAATTCAACTTATGGATAACCAAACATTAATTATAGTCCTAGGAGATCATGGAAGCACAAATAATGGTGACCATGGTGGCGAAAGCAAACTGGAAATAGAATCATTTCTTTTTGCTCATTCCAAACAACCAAATTTTGCAGAACAATCGAGACAGGTAATTATGACTGTTTAAAATATGATGTAAAATAAATAATATTAATTAATATGATTATAGCCTTTAAATTATATTGCGACATTTTTGATAAATTTATCATAATTAATAGATATACTTAATCAATTTCAGATTAAATTTGCATAATTATTTGTATTTTTTAGAATATCAGTTATCAATATTGTTAAATTGACCAATCCAACATCAAAATGTTAAAAAAAATTATTTATGAATACCTATATTGAATTGTAGATATTTTTGCTCGCTATTATCAATAATTAGATAATATTAAACTTGATATTAGCAAAATTAGATTGACCTCAAAAATGGCATTGGCACAGATTAGAGGTCTTCATTGGATGGGGTTTTGGCCCGTTCGCCCATCTAAGTGGGAGGGCAGGTGGACGGGCAAAAAATTTATTAAGAACGGGCTGGCAGGCGGGTTAAATAATTTTAAACTATGGGTGGGTGGGTTGAAAAATTTAAACAATGGGTATGGGTTAAAAATTTAAATCATTTAAGTAAATATATAAAAAATTGTTCCTATGAACTTTTTGGGATATTAAAAATTAAAATGTCCTATTTTGGTATAAAAACTTTTTTGTATATTTAAAACTACTTTGGTGGAAACGAGAAGAAAGAGACAAGAAAAATATTTGTAATTCCTGCAACTAGTGCTTCTTCTGAACGAAGATTTAGCATTTCTGGATTTTTAGAGCAAAGTAGAACGTGTTTGAATCCAGAAAATGTCGATTCATTATTACTTTTTATTATTTTTATATTTATATTATTTTCATTAATATTTTATTTGATAAAATAAATTATTCATAATTTTAATTGAATATTTTTTTATGCTATAAATATAGTAATTGCCTAAAAACATTTTGTAGAGTTGTAATGCTGAAATTTTTTATTAGATGCTTAAAAAATTGAAAGAATGGCCATAATTAAATTTTATTACAGAATTGGATTAAAATTTTTTTATAAATAATGGGTGGGCGGATAAAAATTTTTTAGACTAATGAGCGGGCGGGTAAGCAATTTTAAACTAATAGTCGGGCGGGTATATTTTTTTGAAAATTATGGGCGGGCGGGTTAATTTTTTTATAATAATGGGTTAGCGGGCTTATGGTCCAAAAACCCGCCCAATGCCGACATCTACCACAGATCTCTAATATTAAGTTGCATCTCATATTAAATTATACTGGGTTAAAGCAATTATTGAATTCAATTTATTTTCCTGATAAAAATTTGTTTAATTATTCATTAGGCTTCCAATCCAGACGTAATGTTCCAAATCGATTTAGTTCCTACATTGGCTCATTTACTTCGTTTTCCTATCCCATATTCCAGCTTTGGCAAGACTATAACTCAATTTTTCGGAAATTTTCCCGATAAATTTACGCGTAATATGCGATTAGCAGCTATGTTTGAAACCAATATCAAACAGGTTATTACACTCTTATACAATAATTACATTACCTTTAAATTGATAAAGCGTGAAGCATAAACGAAAAACCGGAAATCAAAAATAGTTATAATGATGGTGAAACATTTTGTTTTATTTTTTTTGAAAGTTCGTAAACGATTCATTTTGATGAATTTATTTTCATTTTTTTGGAACAGCTAACGAGAAAATTTTTTTTTTTCAATGAAAACTTATTTAACACAGGTTCAAAATATTTGGGATTTTCATCAATTAGAATCGCGACTTATACCATCGGAGAGAATTGCCATTAAAAAAACTTATTCTTATTTATTACACCTTATGGAAGAAATTCGAAACATCACATCTACATCTAATTTTAGTAATCATGATATAGTAGGTAGTATATAATATTATCATTTAAAGTTTTCTGTGATATTTTTTTAATTTTTCATAACATGAAAATAATTTACTTCCCTTCATTATGGCTCAATTTGAATTGAAAGCAAAGTATAAATTTTTTTTTAAAAAACGTTTTTATTTAAAAGCTCCCCAAATTTCATATATGCTTCGCACAACGGACGCTTATATAAAGGAATCTCAAAATTATTTGAATCTTCTTCAACGATTTGCTCGTAAATATTGGGTAGCTTTTGATTATGTTCACATATACTTAGGTCTTGCTTTTTTTGTTATCAATTTATTGGCATTTCTCATTATAATCAAAACCATTATAGACAACTATCTAAACGACGATAGAGATAAAAATTTTGAAAAGAAGGATGATAATTTTAAATATAATCGCAGTTTGAAACAAGATAATACAAAAATGATTTCACATGAAAATAAAGAGGACAAAAATGAAAAATTCATTGATAATCCTATATTGTATAGGGTGAAATGGTTTTTTTCCGCCATAACTGTTATTTTAATGCTTTACTTAACTTTATATTATCTATCCCATCATACCCTAAAGTTACTCGTTATCAAGTTTTTACATTGCACTGTCAGTTACGCATTGATTACTGTGAACATTTGTTTGTTAGTTCTCTCTGCTTACTATTATAAAATATCCTATAACTCGTCAAAAAAAACTTACAATATTGATTCTAAAAAATACGAACATTATAATTTAGGCCATTCTGTAATGTATGACCTAAAAACCGAGAAATATTTCGCCGAGATGAATAAACAGGTGGAAATTACTAATAAAATAAATATTAAGGTATCCCAAAATAATTATATGGATTGTAAAGGCACATCTTACAATCGCAATTTTTTGATATCCGATTGGTTATGGATTACATTTTACATAATACCATCTATTAGTCTCTTCTCCAATAGTTATGTCATTCGAGAATTTCTAGTTAACAGATTTGCCCTTCAAACCTCGCTCATTACTTTAGGCATTATCAAGATAACCTCGGTCTTGTATTATAAAGCACGGCCTATAATTTTTACTAAATTAATCGTTAAAACATTTTTTCCTGTCTTTATCATATGTTTCCTCGTAAGAGTCAGTTTAACCGATCACATATACGATAGCGCTGAACAGACTTACCATTTATTTGATAGTAAATGCAGATCTGAAACAGTTGAAGCCGGTATATGCCAAGAAGGTAATTTATTGCGACATGCTATTTTTGGCGTTTCAGAATTCGGGAATCAATCTTTGACAATACCAATCAACGAAAAGGCGTTCTATAGTTATATTATAACATTACCATTCTTATCGTTTATTTGGGGTCTTATTTTGAGTACTATGATACCTTACACGTGTTTTAAGGCAATAAAACATTTCCGCGATTACTTAAACAAAAATGGGAAATTGGAACCTAAAAATATAACCAGTAATTTGTCCCTATTAGTATTTTTCAGCTTATTTATATATTGGTTCTCGGAATGCCTGAAAGATATAACGACTCATAATTTAAGTATTACTTTATCGTTGGCCTTTATACAATACTTGACTTCCAGAATAATCATAGGAGTTTCTTTTTATGCTTGTATACTAACTCCAACCATAATTATACAGGAAGATGATAACATACATTTATCTAAAGTTGTATATGACGAACAGATTTTAAGATTTAATAAAAGGATCGAGATGATAAGCTTTATTCTACCTGTTATATTATTAATTAATACGAGAGAAAGCATATATCAATGTTGCTTTCTTCTCATTCTGTCCTGCCTAATTATATGCTTACGAATGTCTTTCACAAAAAGTTCAACTTGTGCGATGACACCCAAACTGCGACTACATAGTTTATTATTATATATAAAATATAGTGTATATTGTATGATAAATTATTTACAAACCAAATACCGATAAAATAATATCTAAAAATCGTTAATATGCAGGTGTTCTTTTGTACGCATTTATATGGTTCTCGTTGTCGAACTTCGCATTTTTCCTGACACATCATCAAAACGAAATTTCGGCTATCAAATGGCACTCTGCTTTTGAAGGAATGGCATCTGAAAGCATGACAAAATTTGATTCTACCATGTTTAGTTTTTTATATCGCTTTAAAAGCATAATTTCCAGCGAGCCCAATAGATTTATATCTGCTTACCTGATAATCCTGAATACATTTAGTAGTCAAGTTCATAATTTTTTATTAATATGTACGATTTAAATAGTTTCTTTTAAAATTATGACCAGCACTGCGCCGATGCCCATTATCGGCCTTATTTTTTGCTAGCCAATTTAAAATTGAATGTATTATGTCTCATAACACTAAAATAATTTTAAATGGCATTCTTTCACTGAATAAAATTTATCCGAAACATACCTGCACTAGATTTCGAACCGAAAACAAAAATTTTTTCAATATTCAAAAATTAAATTATAACTAAAACATATAAACTATTACTCAATATTAGATCAAATAGGGGCCGATATTTACCGTTTTTATAAAATCAAATCGGGTCGATATCCAATATTATTGTTGTTTTTTGGTAATTTTAATTTTATAACCCTCGATTTGAAATGGAATAAATTGTTTCCTCATCCGTTTTAGATAACGACCTTCTACGCACTGGGAGAACTTTCGGTTACTCAAGTAGATTTTGAGGAGCGATTTAAGCCTATTTGGTTATTACGGTTTCTGACATGACTTCAGATATTAAAATTTGGGTAGGAATAATTACATCGCTATAAGTCTATAGATGGTATGGTTTTCAGTTTCTTTTGATACTCTTTGTCCTGGGTATTTTAACTTAGAAAAGTTGAATCTGTATTTAAAATGATTATATGTTTTCTCCATAAACCTTAATTAGTTCCAGCTAAAAATATCATCGGTCCTGTTCTTTTAATGAAAATACCCTAGGTACCCAGTTATCGTTTTTAAAATCTTTTGCGTATATTCTCATATACATTTTTTGAAATAAGGTATTGAGGTGTGTATAGGGATTAATTTGTTTTAGTAATTGTAGTGGACCTATTAATTCAAATTTAAGAAAAATGTAACGTCGATTTTTGTTATTTATGGAGTATTTAGATATCTAAAAAGGAAATCTCTTCTTACTCATGTTTTTTATATACTTTTAAGTTTGTACTAAGACCGCCTCTCGATTTGATCGTTGATGGTAATTGATAATTGTTTGCATAATATACTGAATTATTGACTTTGTAATGGGGATCCATTTGCTGTAAATAATATTGGAGTATTCAAAGTAAAAAAGTCTTCAAATTATAGTTTTCTTACTCGCTTAAAATTATTTTCAGGGTTTTTGCATTTCTGACCACTTACTGAAACTCTCTATTATATTATAACTAATCTCCGTCAATGGGTCCGGCAAAATCTAAATGAATATCACACATATATGGTTTATTTGTCTTGAGGTTGGATTTATGCTCAAAAAATTGTATAGTATCTTTGGTCTAAATATAAATATAATACATATCTATGTTATCGATATCTATCGGCAAAAAAATTAGGTGCTGGTGCAGCTTTTTTTTTCTACCTCTAAAATTTATAACATATTTATCAGAATATTAACTGTTTATAATTTATAGTAACGATTAAAGGAAGGTTAACTGGCTCCATTATTTAAGTTTTACATTGCATTTATAATAAGCACGACTCGCTCGAGCATTATGAAATTAATTGCTAGCGAAATTACACCTGAATCGTCTATCCTCGTGTCGCAACATATGTTTTTTACATGATTTCATCATTTCGCCTAGTATTTATAAATTGTACATATTATTGGCTTGATTGTCTAAAGCTATATAGTGAAAAATTTTGTTGAGCAAATCGTGTTTACTATAAATAAATGCAGCATTAAGTCCAAACCTCTTAGTGACCACGGTCCAGTCCGGATTTCATTTTCTTCAGGATTAAACACTGGCTAGTGACTTTCTTCGTACAATAAAAAAAATTCATTATTTTATCAAGATTTTATTGACATTGATGTTTCCTATATTTACAAATTCTCCTATAATATTGTCGAGGATTTACCAAACAAATATTGACGCTCTAGAAAGCACGTATAGTACAATCTTTATCACCCTTTCGTTTATCAAGGTTATAATAATTTGTTGAAATATTATGATTTAATTTAACAACTATTTTGTTCTTGTAGTTAACAAATTTATTTTTAAAAAGAATTCGTTTTTTTAAACTTTATATATTTTTTTAGATTTTTTGTTGCACCGTTTGCATTTTTATTCATAGAAGACATTTAATGCTATGGGCCATTTTCTTCCCAAGATTCATTTACGCGCTTGTTGAATATCTGCTAGTCGTATTAATCTCCATTTTTTCAATTACAAGCTAATTGTTAATTTATATAAAAAAAAATGACTGAGCTCAGAATTTTTCATGTTTTTTAATATAAATAATGAAAGATAGATTTGAAAAATATAAATTTAGTACAATACAACATGTTTGTCAATTTATTTTAATTAAATAAAATACTATAATTTATATAGCGAAAATGAAACAATGGTTATAATTGAGTAGAATATTTTATATAGTATTTCAATAACACTTATGCGTCTAATTAAATATTTAATTGGGAATAAAATAAATATTATTCCATTTATGACGAAGTCATCAACAAAGTAGTATTATCCATATTGCTCCTTTTAGCGACAAACATATTTCTATTAACTGAGGTAGTAATGATTTGTGTGCTAGTTTGAGGAATATTATTGTAATTAGGTGATACCCATTTCATTTTAGACTTTATTAAAGCTTGAGGATGGGCGAAAATACAATCAGCTCTGGTGCAATAGTTCCCAAATTTGCAGTCCTTAAAAATAGTAATTATTAAACATATAAATGGAATCTATTTAAAAAAATTTCCATATTACAAGAAATTGGATAGGCTTGCCGGCTAGAATTAGGCAGTAATTGATTCGTAATTAGCAAAATGAGTACAAAAATAAGATTGAATAATTTATTTTAAATAAAAGAGTAATTATGAACAAAAGGGCTAATTTTAACTTATTCGCATCTATTTGAAGGGCATAATGGTTTTAACAAAAGGTTTGCTGAAAAATTCAATGACAATGTAAACTACTCATTTCAGGCACTATTTTGCTTCCTTACTTTCAATTTAAATGGTTTGAATTTTAGGATGGAATAAATTGTTAATTATGAAATTATAGACCAACTCTTTGCTAGATTTAAATACTATTCATTTATTTGCCATTAGGGACGTACCGATATTTTTTATCAGATCGGGCCGATATTTCACCCATTTTAAAATATCGATTGTCGACCAATATTATAAACTTTTTCGATCCGATAAAAAATGGCGTTTTTAACAATTAAAAAATGTTATAAATTTTTAAAAAAAAGTTATATCTAAACCATTTATTTTTATAAATAAAATTGAAATCCATTTTTATGCTTATTTTTTAAGAATAATTAATTAATAAACATTCTGCCATATTGTTATTTTTGCGCATTCTGTTTATAAAAGTGTGCGATAATCTCTTCAGAATCTGTTTTTAGTAAAGCTGGTGATATTGACAGTCCCCATCGCCGCAGGCTAACTTGATAAATTGAATTTTATAGTATTTCTAAAAAGAAATCTTCTATATATTAATATCAAATTTCATAATATATTTGTTTATTATTTATTATGTAAATAGATTAAATTTATTATTAATTATATAAATAAGTGATTTATCAATAAAAATATTTTATATATTTTTAGAATTGCAATTGATATGATCATTATAATATATTTAAATGACATGTTTTGGTATAGTTAAATTATAGATGTTATACTAATAAAAAGCATATTAAAAATTAAAACCATTGGTATCTTTACAAATACAAAATTAGATTGTCTGAATCGAATCGGCTTCCAAAAATTGGTATCAGTACACCCCTATTTGCAAAAGAAACCGAACTTGAAATTCTAGCCTATTTAAAAAGTGAGTGAAAGCGGTACTTTATTAACATCGATATCAATAATATATATATCAGAGACCTGCAGGCTCGGCCCTAAGCCCCCGGCCTGGACCGTATTTAAATTTTTTTAAATATACCCGGGTCGGGCCTAAAAAAATTTTTTTTAAACATATCCGGGCTAGGCCATGCCTAAAAAATTTTTTTTTAAATATATCCGGGCCGGGCCTAAGATTGTTAAACCCGGGCTGGGCCGGGCCTTAATATTTTTCATAAAAATTTTTACATTATGAGTTAATGGTTATAAGATTATATTATATTATAGTTATGATTAATATAATATTGGGTGATGGTTAACACTACCTAACACCCACAGATCGATCTTATTAATTTCTTGCAAATTTATTCAAAGTATTAATATATTTTTCTATAATTCATATATAAATTTTTACAAATATTTTACCAAAACAATCAAATAAAGGAATATCTTAAATAAGCCCCAATATTCAAGTATTATTAATATACTTTTTTATAATTCATATCTAAATTTTTAGAATATATCTTACCAAAACAATCAAATAAAGGAATATCACTTCTTGAAGTTTGTAATACCTTTCAAAGCGAAAAAGGAGAAATAAAATTGATTTTACTTAATATAAAGCATTTTTTAATTGAAAAATTTGTTTTACACATGTATCATTTTATTTCTCTTTTCTCTGCCCAAATTCAAGCAATTACGTATGTTGTCAGGGACAGATCGCAAGATGACGGAAAACTATATAAAAGATTATATTAAATTACAAGAGGCTCAGGAAGTAAATGAAATACCATCGACCAGTCAAATTACGACTGTTGTTAAACAAACTGAATCGTTATATGACAAATGGGGCGATGGTAATTCTGGTAATATGTCAATACCCGATGATGAATATTATAATTACATAAATAAAAAAATAGATGAAACATTTAAGGTGGATAATTTGTTAGAGTGGTGGGCGGCTCATCAAAGCGAATTTCCAATTTTGGCAAAACGGGTATTGGCAATTCCTGCTTCAAGTGCAAGCTGTGAGCGGAATTTTTCCACTACTGGGAGAATTCTTAAAGAAAGAAGAAGTAATCTTCAACCTGAAAAGGTAGATATGCTTCTCTATCTTCATGATAATTTGTAAATTTTTAATATCCTTCTTGAGTATAGGGTTTCGTCAATCTTGCTGGTTTTTTACTTTGCAAACTGTCAAATATTTATTATATTTTACCTTGAGTTATGAAAGTTTTTAATCCAACCTTTTTCATTATTTTTTTTTACAATATTATATAATACAATTATCTTCTTTTGTTAAAAATTTATATTATAAAATAAATTATATAAATATTGTGCAATTAGATTATATTTTCAAAATACTATTTATTATACATGCATTTTTTTAAATAGCGATTTATTTTTATTTTATAAATTAAATAGTAAATTAAATACAATATATCATATTCTCAAAATATTTTCCATTTTTATAAATTATATATTAGTTTTATTATTTTTAAATGCAATATAAAATATAGTATATGCTCAAAATATTATTACCATTTTTGTGAATATTAGTTTTATTTTTATAAATGCAATATAAAATATAGTATATGCTCAAAATATCCATTTTTATAAATAACAGTTTTATAATTTTATAAATTCAATATAATATTCTCAAAATATTAGCTTTTTACATGTATTTTTTAAATAATAACCAATAATACTCACTGAAAAATCTGGTAAAATACCTCATAGGTGAATTTTTGTATATACCAGGTCGAATATAATTTTAAAAAATTCCGAGCTGAGCCTGAAATTTTTTTTTAAAAAAATATCCGGGCCGGGCCTTAAATTTTTAAATCCGGGCTGGGCCGTAAAAAATTTTTTTAAAAAGTATCCGGGCCGGGCCTAAAAAATTTAAAGCCGGGCCGTGTAAATGGTACCTCTGCAGGTCTCTGATATATATTCTATTTTATATAAAACTTTGCATATTTATTATGATTGTCATCAAACGATGCCTATATGCTAAGATTAATTTAAGTTATATTAAGAGATATATAAAAGTAACAAAAAAATCCTATTTTGGTAATCCAATTTTAGAAAAGTAATTGTAATTAGTAAATAATTTCTTTTAATAGTAGGTATCTATGGAATTAAGTAACTCATTATGCTCACCAATTTCGATAATGAATGAGTATATAACCAGTGAAAAATTATGATTTATATACATTAGGCATTAATATTTTTTAAAAAAATTTATTTTAGATATTTAATAAAGATTAGTTAAGATTACCGGTGGGTGCATGAAGAGACATTGAGAATTAAAACATCCTACTCCAAATTTACATGGTATGGTAGAAATGGCTAAAAAAATAAATACTTATTTTAAGAAGGATAAAATTAAATTGGGAAATCATTTTTAATATTAAAATATAATATAGTCAATTTTTATTATAATAATTGTTTATTACGTCTTAAGACAGGAGGAGAAGCGGAGTTAGGAACCGGAACTTTATTAGTGGAAAGAGGCAGCCCAGTAAGCGACTTACTATACACTGTTGGGTACTGAGATTTGTTGTTCGGATGAAACAATTCTTTCCTAATACTAGCGTGGGTGTAAGGACAGTCCTTTTTAGTGCAATGGGCATCGAACTTACAGTTAGGATGTATGTATAAACATTTGTCACCAAATGTACAATCAGGGAAATTTCTTTTTTAATAAAAAAAAAGTTGAGTGAATAATTCATTAGTAAGCATTTATATAATTACTATAATGATTATTCGGTAAGTGGAGACTTTGTGAGCCATGATGTTATTTTTCAATTTTAAATCATTTTTTGAGCACTTTTTAAAAAAAATCTGATTTTACCAAATGATGATTCTAACGTGAATACCTACCTAGAGGTCTGCAATAGGCGGGTTTTTAGCCTAAAACCCGCCCACTCGTTTTAAATTTTATTTAACCTGCCCAACCACACACTTATAATTTTTTTAAAAAATTTACCCACCCGCCTTATTATTTATCTATTTAAAATGACTATGGAAAAATGTGTGAAATTCATAGAGTAGATATTCTAAGCATTAAAATACATTTCCGGTAATATCAGATCTTTAAATTTTTAAAAGGGTGCTCTAAAAAATGATACAAAGTTGAGAAAATAACACAATGTTCCCACTTACCGATTATTCTTAATATAATAATAAAATATCTCTTCCAGTCAACTAAAATATTTTTTAGAAAAAATACACTCGAGTGTTAAAATACAATTTAAAAATTATTTTAAATCAGTAGTCAAGTAGCATGTAATAAGATAGATTCGCCATTAATAAAATTATTAACATTTTAATGAATGAATTATTTTAAGCAATTTCATATATTAATATCAAAATTTTTTAACTTGCAAGGTAGGGTAGGGTGTTTATAACTGCATTGCTCTCCATTTTTGCAAAGAGGCCAAAATTTGCAACGTTCATTTAATAATCCTTCCTCAGTGTCATCTTCCATTTTAGTATTATCTTGGCTTGGTTCTATCGAATGTAGATATTCAATTTCTACATCATAATGTAAGATAAATTAAATTTAGTCAGAATTTTAAAAAATAAAAGTGGGCATATTATACTAATTTTAATAAATAAAATACTTGAAATGCCAAGATTAGATAAAATAATAAATTATTCATATTCGATTCTTTTGAATAAATCGAATAATTTGCTATTCGTAAATAAGAATAGTATAGCAATAAAAGAAAGTTAATTTTAAAAAACCAATCATGTATGCTAAATAAATATAAAATAACGCTACTTCATATGTGGAATAATTTTATAATCAAAACAAAACATTTTAATAAAGTATATTTTGAAAATTAATCTCCACTAAAAGAAACTATAATCATTATAGAATAGTTTAAACCATTTACCTTCAATTGTTCCCAATCGACCAAAAACGTTCCCCTTTTCTTTGGCGTCTAATAGTATGCTATCATTTCCTAATCTGTTTCCAGACAAAACTGTTCGATCAATTATGTTTAATGCATTGTCAATTATCTCTCCAGGATCCTTTTACATTAATATTTATATAATATTATCGACAACATCCACATACAAAAGTGTCTAAAATTTATATCGAGCTATGAACTTTTGAATTATTTTTAATTAATATACTTATATTGGAAATTCACGGATTTACATTAGGATATTAATCAAGCAATACGCAACTTGCCTAATTATGGAGGCTGCTGATAACATATCGCTGTCTTAATATTATATGGTTCTATGTTTACTAAGATCAATTTTTCAAGAGAGCGATACTATATACCATACTCTCTGGCGAAAACTATAAGATATTTAAACAATTTTTTTTTAATTTTAGATATATTTAAATTATGATAAATCCATTTTTTAGAATTTTATTATATACTATAACTTTTTAGTCAAATGCAAAAAAGTGAGTAATTAAGGATATAGAAACCTTCAGTAAATTTAAGTGAAACTAGAGTGCGAACAAGATGTTTTAAGTTTCATTTCCATGAGTAAAACTATAAATCAGAGTTGAAAATCTTCATTGATTTTTAAGCCCAAATTTTTTTTGAAGATAATAAAATTGAAGATTAATTTTAAGATTAAAAAAAATTTGTGATTTTAAATATTTTTTTTGGAATTTAGAAAATTTAATGAAAAATCCTTTTTGAACATTCTCAAGCATTATAAATTCTGCTATAAATAGTTAAAAATAATATTAAAGCTGACTCCCTTCGATTTTTAATTTGGTAAGCAAAAAAAGGTTAATATAACTAAGAGATAACCAAAATTTTAGTCTCCTAACATTTATATTTCTGGAAATGTCAGGATTCAGAGGGATAAAAATCATATTTTTACCATTATCTGCCTTCATTCAGGTAAGCATATCTCCATTTTATTAAATTATATTATTTGCTCTGAGTAAGGATTTTGTAAACTTCCTCTAGCGGCTAATCTTTTAACAGTACCACCAATCCCATCATAAGCACTTTCCCGTGTATTATTGAAGAAAAATGCCGTTCCGCCTGTATCCCGAAATCCATTTCATGATGGTAAATATTAATAAAAATTTTACGATTTATATACTGTACTGCGGTTCCATCAGGATAATAAAAAAACTTATTTGGCATACAAAATCTTTTAATTAAAAAAATTAACAATGTTTTTGGAAATAATGCACTGCTATTGTGTTATGTTGCAAAGATTCGGATATCATTACATAATTTAGGAAACAAATATTGGCTAAATTATCTTTATAATAAATAACGAAAGGGTGAAGAGTAGATTGAGTCCTATTCCAGTGATAACTTTGTATCAGGATTAAATTTATAACTTCTATAAAGCTAAAGTTTTCTGAAAAATAAGATAAAATTAAATATGGGCTTTCATCAGTTCAATTTTAGATGGTTTTGATATAACGATTGTTGCGTTGAAATAAAAGAATGGAGTAATTTAGCGCCATATATGAAATACACAAGAATTCATATATTCAAGAACTCAAAAATTGGTTGAACATATTTTATTAATATTCATTAAATATATGTTATATGGGCAAATAATTTTATAATAAATTATAAATAATGTAATAAATTGAATTTCTTATATCGTATCGATAGACAATTTCATAATTGATTGAAACCCTCATTTATTGTTATTTTCCCTTACAAGATGAATAAATAGTTATATCAAATAGTTCAAGAAAAACCCTTAATAAGACGTCCCCTTTCTGGAAAATATTTATGCACTTATACTATATATCAGAGACCTGCAGGCCCGGCCCTAAGCCCGGGCCGTATTTAAAATTTTATAAATATACTCGGGCCGGGCCTAAAAAATTTTTTTTTAAACATATCCGGGCCGGGCATAAAATTTTTTTTAAAAATATATCCGGGCCGGGCCTAATTGTTAAACCCGGGCGGGGCCTTAATATTTTTTATAAAAATTTTTTACATTATGAGTTAATAGTTATAAGATTATATTATATTATAGTTATGATTAATATAATATTGGGTGATGGTTAACACTACCTAACACCCACAGATCGATCTAATTATTAATTTCCTGCAAATCTATTCAAAGTATTAATATATTTTTTTATAATTCATATCTAAATTTTTACAACATATTTTACCAAAACAATCAAATAAAGGAATATCTTAAATAAGCCCCAATATTCAAGTATTATTAATATATTTTTTTTATAATTCATATCTAAATTTTTAGAATATTTACCAAAACAATCAAATAAAGGAATATCATGGCACAAAATACTAATGATATAATTAATAAAATTAAAAATAATATTTATTCTTTTAGAAATACAAATAATAATTTAAAATCTGAAAAATGGGCTAAGTTTAACATCATCATAGATGAAAATAAAAAAAATATTGGCTACGTACAATGTAAGAATTGTTCAAGTATATTATCTTATAATTATAAACATGGTACATCACATTTAAAAAGACATAAATGTGATGGTAAATCCATGAAAATTAATAAATTTTTTTTACAACTGAAAAACCAATATAAAATATTCAAAAGAAAAATTTATATACATTCCTTAACACTTTGCGCAAAAGATATTAGACCTTTCGAAATGATAGCTGGGAATTGGTTTCTTGAATTCAGCCAGGCTCTAGTCGATGTTGGGGCAAAGTATGGTAAAATAGATATCAACTCATTGATTTCACATCCCACCACTCTATCACGCCACCTTAAAGAAATATGTAATAAAATAAGAAACATTTTGGTTGATACTATTGCCCCAGTAATCAAGAATCGATTTATGGCTGCTTCCACTGATATATGGTGCGATGACCATAAAAAGAACTCGTTTATAACAGTTAACATGCACTATATATCAGATGACTGGAAGTTAGTGAAGAGTAACCTATTTACCGCTATATTTAAAGAAGTGTCAAAGACTAGCAAAGTAGTTAAGGATGAACTATTAAAAAATTTTCATAATTTTAATTTTAACACTAACGATTTTATTAATATAATATTTGTTACAGGCCAAGAAAAATATTATAAAAGCATTGGAGTTAAATGAACGATTAAATTGTTCTTGTCATATATTAAATACAATTTTAAGAAATTCATTTAACTTCAAATATTTGGAAAGTAATGCCCCATTAATAAAATCAACAATAGATAATACTAAAATATTAGTGGGGCATTTAAAACAAAGTAATAAATGCCAGCATTTGAAAGCCCTTTATCAAGATATAGAAGTCCGCTGGAACTCTAAATACAATATGCTCAATTCTGTTTATTCTCAAAATGAAGAAATTATAAAAGTTCTTCAAGAACATGGGGGATCGGAGAAGTATTATATTATAGACTTTTTGATCCTTCAGGATCTAGTCAAAATTCTTGAGAATTTTAACAGAGCTATTGTTGAGTTACAATCGGACTCTTGTACTCTTTTTAAAGTGGTAATTTGGTATTATGAACTTCTTGAAGTTTGTAATACCTTTCAAAGCGAAAAAGGAGAAATAAAAATTTGTTTTACACAAGTATCATTTTATTTCTCTTTTTCTCTGCCCAAATTCAAGCAATTACGTATGTTGTCAGGGACAGATCGCAAGATGACGGAAAACTATATAAGATTATATTAAATTACAAGAGGCTCAGGAAGTAAATGAAATACCATCGACCAGTCAAATTACGACTGTTGTTAAACAAACTGAATCGTTATATGACAAATGGGGCGATGGTAATTCTGGTAATATGTCAATACCCGATGATGAATATTATAATTACATAAATAAAAAAATAGATGAAACATTTAAGGTGGATAATTTGTTAGAGTGGTGGGCGGCTCATCAAAGCGAATTTCCAATTTTAGCAAAATTGGCAAAACGGGTATTGGCAATTCCTGCTTCAAGTGCAAGCTGTGAGCGGAATTTTTCCACTATTGGGAGAATTCTTAAAGAAAGAAGAAGTAATCTTCAACCTGAAAAGGTAGATATGCTTCTCTATCTTCATGATAATTTGTAAATTTTTAATATCCTTCTTGAGTATAGGGTTTCGTCAATCATGCTGGTTTTTAACTTTGCAAACTGTCAAATATTTATTATATTTTACCTTGAGTTATGAAAGTTTTTAATCCAACCTTTTTCATTATTTTTTTTTACAATATTATATAATACAATTATCTTCTTTTGTTAAAAATTTATATTATAAAATAAATTATATAAATATTGTGCAATTAGATTATATTTTCAAAATACTATTTATTATACATGCATTTTTTTAAATAGCGATTTATTTTTATTTTATAAATTAAATAGTAAATTAAATACAATATATTATATTCTCAAAATATTTTCCATTTTTATAAATTAAATATTAGTTTTATTTTTTTTAAATGCAATATAAAATATAGTATATGCTCAAAATATTATTACCATTTTTATGAATTTTAGTTTTATTTTTATAAATGCAATATAAAATATAGTATATGCTCAAAGTATCCATTTTTATAAATAACAGTTTTATAATTTTTATAAATTCAATATAATATTCTCAAAATATTAGCTTTTTACATGTATTTTTTAAATAATAAGCGATAATACTCGCTGAAAAATATGGTAAAATACCTCATAGGTGAATTTTTGTATATACGAGGTCGAATATAATTTTAAAAAATTCCGAGCCGGGCCTGAGCCGGGCCGTAAAAATTTTTTTTTAAAAATATCCGGGCCAGGCCGGGCCTTAAATTTTTAAATCAGGGCCGGGCCGTAAAAATTTTTTTTAAAAAATATCCGGGCCGGGCCTAAAAAAATTAAAACCGGGCCGGGCCGTGCAAATGGTGCCTCTGCAGGTCTCTGCTATATATATTTTCAAATATTAATTTTAAAAGAAAAAAAGATGTAAAAAATAGAACAAATTAGTACTAACTAAATATATAAAAATCTAAATTTATTAAACTATTGGAGCTTATTTTTAAAAAATAAACAAAAAATTACCTAATAGATATTTTGCCTGTTTATAATACAACAGTGACCTTTATAAATAATTTAAATAGTCAAAAAAAGGATGTTTTAACCTTAATCTATTATGAATATAAACACGGAATTTTTCAAAAAAATATTTTACAAGTAAACATCTATCAAACTAGGGATGTGAACCCTTCGACAAAAAAAAAGGGTCCGGGTTCGGTAATAAATTTAAAAAGGACCCGGGTCCAGGGTTCGGGTTCAGAGGAAACATAAAAATAATGACATTCGAAATGAGATAATTTATATTTTAAATATTTTATTCAATCGCACAATCATGATATCTTCTAAAATATTATCCTTCAGATTTCCACGTAAATTAGACAAAATATATTTCAACGATGAAAATCCACGTTCTACGCTTACCTAAAATAGATAGTCATTTTTATAATACATAAATTATTGTACTTGTGTCGCCGGTACAGCCATGACGATTCTAGACAAGGTATATAATTCTGGATATATTGAAGAATTTTCCTCCCAGAATTTTAAAATGTTTGCATCTCTATTTATTCTCATAACTTCCGAGAACTTTTCTATTAAAGATACAATAGATATTTTTTGTTCCTTTCTATCAGATGATAATTTAATTTTTTTTTCTCTATCTAATAGTAAAATTTCCAGATCATCAATATCGTTATCATTATCATTGTTATCGCTACAACCAGTAGATATTGTTGTAACCTCCAATATATTGTAAATAATAGAGTTTTGGGTATGCCATAAATCTTCAAGATGGACTATAGCCATTTGTTTTTGCTCACTACTTAATAAAACCTGATATCGCGGGTCTAAATATATCAAAGCATAACAACACTATTTTGTAAATATTGTTGCTCTCTTATTTTCGTATTTTCTAATATTTCATTTGAAAAAGAACTTGTTAATCTCCCTAACTCTAATAGACATCTTAACCGTATGCCATAAAAATCCGATAAACATAATTGTTCTGCTTGCACTCTTAATGTTGTTATTTTTAAAGGAACCAGCACACTAGTAAGCTCTTTTACTTGATTCCAATCATCTTCTGACAAAATGATTTAACATCTCCTATAATTAAATCATTACAGAAATCTTTCAAACTTAATAATCGCTCTAGCATCATACATATAGAGGACCAACGTGTTGTGCAATCTAAAATTGCCATTTGCCTTTTCATGGATTTTAATATTCTAACAATTGTGGGAGTTCTTAAATATTTTACAACATCCCTTGCTTTATCAATTATAGTTTTAAAGTGACTATTTTTTAGGGAGATTCCACGAAAAAAATTAATAAAATTATAAAAATTTTATATTATTTTTTTAAAAATTAATTTAACACCCTGAACCCTTCACTTTTTAAAAGGGTCCGGGTTCAGCCAAAATACGAGGGTCCAGGAGGGTTCAGGGTCCGGGTTCACATCCCTGTATCAAACATTTATTTTAACTTGATTTTTTTAAATGAATAGTTATGGCAAAGTGCCAACATCTTCTTATTTAATCAGAAGAACTAATAAAATAATCAGATTCATATAATGCATCTGTTTTATCTTTTTATAACTATCTAATTTGTTATTGTAAAGATAAAGCTGTAAGGGGGAGTGGGGAGATATTTTATTTATTTAACATATAAACATCTATCCGGAATATAAATTTTATATAGTGATTAAAATTTTCTATAAATCTACTTTTTAGTTATTGATATGCCTGCCAATCTCTACAAACAGTTATCCAATCCATAAAAAGTTTTAAATGTGTAATAAAAAAACTTAATTAAATAGTATTTTAAGGTTCTTTAAGCAGGGACCTTACTGTTCAATATGTAAGAAATTATAATGGTTATGTTTTGTTTACGGTTTAAGAAAAAATGTATAAAGGTTCGGTTCAGCAAATTTTAAAATAATTAATTAAGGTTAGAAATTTTTTTTATTTTAATTATAAAAATTTATTAAAATTTTTGCCATCACTAATTTATTTTTATTATAAGTATATATGAAATCTATATAAAAAAAATATATAAGATTCAAAATAACTTATTTTTAAATATATTATTTGATGAATTTAGATATTTCATAGTGGTATATTCAATATAGTGTTTTTCATTAATAGATTAAAGATATAACTGATAAAAAATAATTAAATTTTTACATTAAAGTTTAAAATGACCTCTTTATATGCTAATAGCACAAAATTGACAGAGCTAATAATTTTGGCAAATTTGATATTTTTTTAATCTAGTTTTTATTTTAATATATATGGGAATAAATAAGTTATTATCCACTTCTAACTTAAAAATTTTGAAAATGTAGAGTGGAGCACTTCAATTCCAGACCGAAAAAAAATATATTTTGAAATTTAAGCCTACCATATAAAACACTAATAGAGCTGAATAAAATGGGATATTTTTTTGTTAAAAGTGATCTTTAAATTATATTAAGCTTTGCCTAACCCCGGTCTCATCTAATGTTGAAAAAAAACAATATTTTAGAGTTAAAAATGTGATATTTTTTTTGTTATGTAATATTTATTACTAGGAAATCTTGTTTTAATTAATTTAATTTTACTCATGGCCCTTTTCGGTAAATTTCTTTCAAGATATTCAAGGATATAAATTTTGATTATATTAATTAGTTAATTTAAATTGATGTATCAAATGAAGCACACAAAATATTATTAATATTATCAACTTTAAATATATAGTGTATGTTTAGAACATTTAATGTTTAATGTCATGCTAAACTTGTTAACCTTCCTAAACTAATTATAAATTTTTATTGTACAAGGAAAGATCTGGAAGGGGAAGAGGGAGGTATGCTAAATGAAACCTAAAAAAAGCTGGCAATTTGATTTCCCCATTCTCATTTTTAAAACCGATTTTTAATTATTAATATCATAATTTATTTTATCTATATTAAATAATGGTGTTTTATTGGGAGGATGTTGAAAGCATCCTATCATGCCATACTAGCTGAATGCATTGATTAACTTCCCGTAAACTTGAGATTTCGCTAATAGATTTCCTAACCTATGTACCTTGAAGCAAAATTTTCGGGTTTCCGTAATATTTTTTTTGGATAAAATATTTAGTTACCATTTATTAAAAATAGGCACAAATCGAGAACAGTACCATATACAGGCAATAGGTAATTTTTTTGGATATCTTGATCTAGACATTTTAAAAAATTAGCTCCAATATTTTAATAAATTTATATTTTTATATGAAAATATATATTGCATTATTTTTGCATAATTTTTTTAAAATAAAACAAAAAAACATTAAAGCTTTCCTGTATTTACAATAGTGCACCCAAAAAATACAAAGTATTTATATTATATTGAATAAATTAAATTTACAATATATTTTTCAAAGTTGTTAAACGATACCTTGTGGATCTATATACAGATAAAACTTCTAAAAGAATTTATAGATAAAAATGTATCTAGATATAGATTTTTTTATTATACTATATATTTGAAGTATTAGATATGATAAATATGATGAACGTACATATTTAAATTAGAAAACTTAATTATAAGAAATACTTTATAAATATTTGAAGTTAGGCATATTAGAAATCTATTGTGAAAATTCATAAAATAAGCTAAAATATTTATTTATTGACACGATATAACATTTGTCAAAATATAACTTAAAAAATGATTTAAAGACATTTTTTGCTAGACTAAAAAACCTTACTACCGGGGCGCTTGAAGGGATTGTGTTGTTATATTTTATGAATAACTATTTTTTATCAGGATAATCTTTAAAAATACTAAAATCTCATCATTCATTTTTGAAAAAAGTAAGCCGTGTAAGATATTTTCTTTGATAGATTTATTCATCTTCCCCCTTTTTTATTTTTAATAAAAGTGTTTGAAGTTTTCTATTAAAATTTAAAATTTTTTTTGTAATATCATTTATTTAGTATCTGTACACTTAAATGTTTTACAATGCAAATTGAGATAATGCTAACTGAAATTTTCGTATTTTTTGGTAGATATGGCAATACTTTATTTTGAGATATTATTTTAAAATATGCTCTATAAATTGGCCATGGAAAAACAATGTCATAACTTGTTGATGCTTTATTGAATCTAAGTTAGTCATCATTACTTTAATATATAATAAATTCTTAAAATTAGTAAAATAAAATTAAAATTAACCAATTCCATTAAAAATAAAAATAGCAGATTCCTTGAGATGGATTGTAATATCAATATTTGTTTGGTTTATTCCAGAGACCTGCAGAGGTACTATTTGCACAGCCCGGCCTTAAATTTTTTAAACCCGGCCCGGATATTTAAAAAAAAATTTTTTAAGGCCCGGCCCAGATTTTAAAATTTAGGGCCCGGCCCGGATATTTTTTAAAAAAATTTTTTACGGCCCGACCAGGCCCGGATTTAAAAATTTCAGGCCCGGCTCGGAATTTTTTAAAATTATATTCGAGCTCGTATATACAAAAATTCACCTATGAGGTATTTTACCATATTTTTCAGCGTGTATTATCGCTTATTATTTAAAAAATACATGTAAAAAGCTAATATTTTGAGAATATTATAGAATTTATAAAAATTACAAAACTGTTATTTATAAAAATGGATATTTTGAGCATATAATATATTTTATATTGCATTTATAAAAATAAAACTAATATTCATAAAAATGGTAATAATATTTGTCATATACTATATTTTATATTACATTTTAAAAAAATAAAACATTTAATTTATAAAAATGGAAAATATTTTGAGAATATAATATATTGTATTTAATTTACTATTAAATTTATAAAATAAAAATAAATAGCTATTTAAAAAAATGCATGTATAATAAATAGTATTTTGAAAATATAATCTAATTGCACAATATTAATATAATTTATTTTATAATATAAATTTTTAACAAAAGAAGATAATTGTATTATATAATATTGTAAAAAAAAATAATGAAAAATGTTGGATTAAAAACTTTCATGACTCAAGGTAAATATAATAAATGCAATAAATATTTGACAGTTTGCAAAGTAAAAAACCAGCATGATTGACGAAATCCTATACTCAAGAAAGATATTAAAAATTCACAAATTATCATGAAGAAAGAGAAGCATATCTACCTTTTCAGGTTGAAGAATACTTCTTCTTTCTTCAAGAATTCTCCCAGTAGTGGAAAAATTCCGCTCACAGCTTGCACTTAAAGCAGGAATTGCCAATTTTGCTAAAATTGGAAATTCGCTTTGATGAGCCGCCCATCACTCTAACAAATTATCCACCTTAAATGTTTTATCTATTATTTATGTAATTATAATATTCATCATCGGGTATTGACATATTACCAGAATTACCATCGCCCCATTTGTCATAAAACGATTCAGTTTGTTTAACAACAGACGTAATTTGACTGGTCGATGGTATTTCAATTACTTCCTGAGCCTCTTGTAATTTAATATAATCTTTTATATTTCCGTCATTTTGCGATCTGTCCCTGACTACATATGTAATTGCTTGAATTTGGGACAGAGAAAAAGAGAAATAAAATGATAGTTGTGTAAACAAAGTTTTCAATTAAAAAATGCTTTATATTAAGTAAAATCAATATTATTTGTCCTTTTCGCTTTGAAAGGTATTACAAACTTTAAGAAGTGATATTCCTTTATTTGATTGTTTTGGTAAAATATATTCTAAAAATTTAGATATGAATTATAAAAAAATATATTAATAATACTTGAATATTGGGGCTTATTTGATATTCCTTTATTTGATTATTTTGGTAAAATATGTTGTAAAAATTTAGATATGAATTATAAAAAAATATATTAATACTTTGAATAAATTTGCAGGAAATTAATAATTAGATCGATCTGTGGGTCGTTAGGTAGTGTTAACCATCACCCAATATTATATTATTTATTTCTTTCTTTATATTAAGGCCCGGCCCGGCCTGGGTTATCTTAGGCCTGGCCCGGATATATTTAAAAAAAAAATATTAAGGCCTGGCCCGGATATGTTTAAAAAATTTAAAATACGGCCCGGCCCTGCCCGGGTTTAGGGCCGGGCCTGCATGTCTCTGGTTTATTCTAAAACTAGGAAATATTATTTAATGAATATTTATATATATAATCTTTAATATTTTATATACATAATTTTTTTATTATAGTAGTCTATATATTTTATAATATATATACATACAAATACATATATATATATATATATATTTAAATTATATACTCATAAAATAAAATAAATTTTGCTAAAAACAGATATAAATACCTCTAAAATAATATCTAGATACAGATATCACTTTTTTATATCATACTTTAAAAATGAAATTTTTCATAAATATTTGAAATTGATTTACGTTATTTAATAACGGATTATAGGTAGTGTATTAATATACCATTCAAATATATATAAAATTAACAATAGATGTTTTGTATTTGTCAACTTACATAAATATATTTATTTATTTAGAATATACCTGTGCAAGGTATGCCAAGTCAAGATCAAGGCCTCTATGGCATCCATTGGATGCGAAGGATGTAATGAATGGATTCATTCTAAATGCTTGAATTTACAAGTGCATGTTTTTAAATAATGGGGGAATATCGATGCCCCATTTTTTTGATGCGATTGTTATAATATTAATGAATCTTTAAATAGGCTAACTGCCGATAATGAGTTATGACTTGTAGCGCTTTATAAAAAAGTACCGCAGTAATAAGATAGATATCAATAAATGTGTTGTAGATGATGTATCTTCTAGGTTTTTAAAATACTTTAAGAGAAATTCTATATTAATGCTATATACTCCCCTATGGGTAATGAGGGACGGAAATTGCTTTTATAGAGCTATATCGTTAGCATTAAACGGACAATCTGATGAGCATGTATATATAAGACTAATAACAGCTATTGAGATTATTAAGAATCGTGACATTTATGATAAAGATCATTCTAAATATATTTTAAAGGATGATTCTTGATTTTGAACGATCTTTTGATGATATTTTGTATACAGTATTAGATTTAAGCAAGTGGGCCACCATTGCAAAGATTTACGCGAAAGTAACTAATGACCCAACTTATAATAGGGAAATACGGGGTAGAGGTGTTCCACTTTACCGACCCATCGATTGTACCATTCTTTGGACATCATTATAAATTTAATTAATCATTTAGCGGTATTGTATAATAAAGATAAATCGAATAATAATGATTTAGAAAACGCGTGACAAATATCCTACTTTATCACAATATAATCAGGATGACGACAATGATACAGATATTTCATCAGATAAGGATATGAAATAGATAATGGGGTTGTGAAATAATAAACCAAGTTTATTTGATAAAGAAGATGAGATCTATCAGAAAATTTCTGAATATTTAGATAAATCGATCAAAAAAAACTTCATCAACCCTAATAGATGAAAATTATAATAATTAATTTTTTGAAAGTAAAGTAGCTGAGGAGACCCCAAAATAATATTTCACCGTTAACTCAATTTAGGCCAAACATGGACATAGAACCCTATAATAATCAAGCGGCGATATATAATTTAATTTGAGTAAGCCTGTATATAAAAAAAGCAGGGCTGTGAACTAGAACCCTCAATATTTTACTGAACCCAAACCCTTTTTTAAATTTAGGGTTCAGGGTTCAATAATTTTTTTAATATTAAATTTTAATTTTTTAAAAAAAATATATTAAAAATAACGTATATAAAACCATATTAAAATTAAAACATGCAAATTATTTAAAATGTGTAATGTAATTTTTTTTATTTTCAATATAAAAACATTTTTTCGTGAAACTTTTTTTACGTAAATTTTTTTTATAAATACTGTATAATATAACATATATTTTAGGAATATTTATTTTTGTTTGTTGAATTAATAAATTAAAAGTAAGACCACAGAAAAAAACATAATCATAAGGTAAAATAGCTTTATTAAATGCAAGTTGCAATGTCCTGTCAAAGTTAGGTAAAATCTATATTTTAATTTTAACATCTCATTTTTGGAAGATATCGTGATATTTATCTTATCTAATTAAAATGATAAATTATTTTTATGGTAAGGGCTAAATATAGTAAAATAAAATTTATAAAAAACGAATGTTTCTGTTAATTTTATATTTAAATTTTTCTGGACCATGAACCCTGAATCTAGGTCAGAGATAATTCACAGAACCAGCTCAAATCTTTTTAGAAGTGTTCACAACCCTGAAGATGGGAACGCTTTTTTAAAGCCTAACTAGCCATCCCATTGGTTTGGATTGTATATATCAGAGCTTGCAGCCTGGATCTTAAACGGTTTTAGTTCAGGACTGAATATATAATTTTTAAAATAGGTTCTAGTTCCTAAACATCTTAAAAATGGTTCAAGTTTCTTTTACAGTTCCAAACTCTCTTCATAACCAATAAAAGAAATTTCGAAGCAATTTGATGAATATATATATATCGTTTTAGGATATGAAATCTATGGGGAATCGAAATATCTAATTTTTATAAATTTCCAGCTCGGGTCCGGGTTTTATATTTTCAGGAATTTTTTAAAAAAAATTTCAGGCCCAACCCAGATTTTTTAAAAATATATTCTATTTATTTTAAATTTTTATAGCTAATGGCGATTTAAAATATATAGCCCAGCCCGGGTATTTTTTTAAAAAAAATTTCAGGCCTAGCCCAGGTATATTTAAAAAAAATTAATATTACGGCCCAGTCCGTGGGTCTGGTATATATATATTTTAAAAAAAGAAGTAAGAAGAATTTACATTCATTTTGGAAAAAGGTCTTATGAATTTCCTCACCAAACCATTGGTATCTCCTGCCTTTTTTATATTTTTTGTGACTAAAAAGGAGGGAGCTTCATTGAGTGTCACTATGAATTCTGTTCGTTCTTCGGGAATTTTCTGAAAACATTTTAAAAAATGATATGAATTTTTTTTACAATAAAAATTTGACGATCTAAGCAATTAGCTATTAAATGCAGTAATTTTATATTTTTTAAATAATATGTTTTAAAAAATAAAGATAGTTTTAAATTTCGTTAATTATTTTATATCATAGCTCTTTATCACTATCACAATTTAATCTTTAATAATCATATTATTTTTAAAATATAATTAAATACTATAATGGTACGATTGAAGTTAGTTGATGTATTGATTGGCTCATCTTTAGAGGTACGATAAAGATCGTGATGTTTCTTTGGGGAAATAGGTTTAATATTTTCGAGTCTTTTAAACGGAATTTAGAGATCAATTTAATAAATAATAAGGGAATACTTTTCTCTTGAATTGGATCTGACATATCTTCGTTGCTTAACTTCATCTAAGGTCAGTGGAATTTGGCCTATAAAAATAGATTAAATATTATTAAAAAAATTTTTGGAGGGTTCTAAATGTTGTATCTGTCGATATATATAATTGACATTTATGGACGTTTTTCAAAATATTTTCGAGAAGATATATTACAATTATTAATCTTTGTTTTAAGATTTGCACGTTAGATTATATATAATTGTGAATTATATGGAAATAAAATTATCATGAAATAGTGATTTGGAGTTGTATGTTAAAAAATAAATATCGTCGGTCTAGAATTGGAGTGTGCTCCACTAGACATTTTCAAAATTTTTGAGTTAGAAGTGGATAGTAACTTATTTATTCCCAATATATATAAAAAATAAATAAAAACTAGATTAAAAAATATTAATTTTTGCCAAAGTTATAGCACTGTCAATTTTGAGCTATTTGCATATAACGATGTAATTTTTGCTGCATATGCATAGCCTATCCTAATTTAATCACGTATTGTATTTCCCTCCCTTTTTAATTTTTTGTTTTTCCATATTGAATTGTAAAATATTTTTATTCCATATCTATCCTAAATTATTTTAATGTCAAGGTAAATTTTTTATAATTGTTTTTAAAATTATTATTCATTATTTTGATATTTATTCTTCAATATAAAACAAGATTTACACTAATACATTCTAACATAAAAAATTCAAGAATAATTTCTTTCCCCAAATTTTAAAAATATATTTCGTTTTCTCATCTTTACTATTTTGAATTTTTCCCAATATATTGCATATAGATTCCTTCAAAAGTCAGGACAATCTGATAATTTTTGTTGTACTTCTAAATATGGCTTTATAAGTTTTATTAATAATTTTATATATGAAATTACTTCTTGAAGTGGATATTTTTGTGTTTGTTATATTATGTGAATTATTTGATATTATGTTAGAAGTGTGTAAGCCCCTCTTAAAATTGTATCATTTTTTGTCATTCAATATACCATATCTAACCTACCTTAGTCAAATTATAAAATGTTATCATTTCAGGCTTGCTTGAATCATTTTTATCAACATTTTTATTTTGGTGAAAAGTGAAAGCACATCTTTTTTTTCTTTGATATGATAATAATGTTATTTTTTCATATTCAGCTCAAATATAGATATTACATTATAATTAATTTTATTATATTTACTTTCAATATTTTGAACGATGTCTCGATTATAAAATACTTTATGATTTATATACTAAAAAATGTGATGAATTATCAAGAATACCTGTTAAAGCTCATTATTACACAAAAATATTTAAAAATAATTTTAATATTGGATTTGATAAACCATTTAAAGATAGATGTGATAAATGTGAACATTTAATTAATAAAGAATATATGAATGAATAAGATATTTGAAATTACAATAAACACCATGAAGATTATGTTGAAACTAGCAGGCGCGTACGCAGCGGGGGGGGACAGAGGGACAAATCCCCCCCCAAAACCAAAAAATGCAGATGCCGGATTATATTTTTCAAAAATATTATTGTTAATATTAATTTATATTTGTTAATATTTATTCTTATCTCATATAAACATATATATATATATATATATTATTTATCACATTCATCTACTAAGTTATTTTATCAATCAATTTCGATTTCAAGTTTTCCTTGGCGTAATTTACCTATTATTTTCAAATTTTAGTGGCGTAATATTTATCTAAATTTCTAATAAAATAATAATTATCTCTGAAACTCCTTGTCCAACAGGGAGAAAAAAATTGCAAGCTTGTCCAACGAGATCGAGTCTCCGCCACAGTAACAGCTATTTTGGAGTTAGAAGAGCTGATTATTAATGCTATTACTGAAATATCACAATGGCTTGAAAGAAATATTTCCTCAGAAGCAAGAAAATTATTGGATTCAATACTTATTCCAAATTTTTTTTCTCATTAGAATGTATTATTTAATTATACAACTATTTTATGTAATACTTTTAAAAACATAACATTGACTTGATTAAGAAGATGAGAATAGCGGAGAGCATTTTATTAGAACTCAAGGAAATAGAGCTAGTGTTGTTGAAGAATTTCATATTTTATATGTTATTGTTGAGTCAAAAGCAGAGCTATACGTGTTAAATATTTGTCCCCCTCGACTTGCAGCAAGCAAGCTCATCATCAAAACATTAATATAGGATCAGTAGAAGAGTATTATAAAACAAATGTCCCCTCTCCCAACCTTTTTCATATGGTGATAGAAAAAAAATATAAATATTTGTTATATTTTTATCATGAAGATGTTAAAATATCTTATGATGCCTTATTAGCTGAATAATATGATTAAAAGATTAACTATGGTTGATACAGTCCCAAAAAATGCTATGGATGCTTTTTATTTCAAACACATTTTAGATTATACTCCCAATTATTAAAATGGTTATATATATATTAGCAGCTCTTTAGTAAACTAATGAGAGAACATTCACTTTTTTAAGAAGAATAACAGAGCCTTGCAGAGGTACCATTTGCAGGACCAGGCCCAGATTTTATTTTAAAATTTTTTCCGGCCCAGGTTTTTTTTAAAAAAATTTTCAGGCCCGGCCCGGCTGGTTTAGCCCGAATTTTTTAAAATAAATTATATTTATTTTTGATATTTATAGCGAATAATGGCGATTTCAAATATTTGGTTTTAAAATATACAACTCGGCTCGGATACTTTTTCTTAAAAAATTTTCAGGCCCAGCCTGGGTGTTTTTAAAAAAAAAATTACGAGCCCGGCCAGGGTATATTTAAAAAAATTAAAATACGGTCCGGCTCAGGGGCCGGGCCTGCAAGTCTGTGAAAAACATACCTATGAAATACAACATCTGAAAGTAGATTGAATGATTTGGATCTTTTGAATATTCATAGACATTTAACGCCAAGCAAGGATTGATAATTGAAAAATTAGCTCAAAACATACAAAATACAATTATTCCTAAGAAACTTTTTGTGTATTAATTTATATTTACAACATTTAAATTTTTTATACTTTATATATTTTAAAAGCTCAAAAAATTCAAATTTCAATTTTGGGTCATTTAGGTGATTCATATCGTGGGTTATATTCACTTTATATTTTATGATTCACATTTAAATGCCGGTTTATATATATAATTTTTTTAATTCACATTAGTTTAAAATTGTGTATTAGAAAAGTTATTAATCCTAATAAATTTATGCTTAGTATTTTTAATTAAAAATATTATTTCTTAAAAAAATTTATTATCCCCCCCCAGACCAAATTCCTGCGTTCGCGCCTGAAAACTAGTATTGAAAGAGGTATGGATAGAATAATAGCTTAGTCAAAAATTTTTTTAGTCATATCATTTGACCTTCAAAATGTTATAACATTACCAAGATCTGAGGTTTGGTCTTCATATAAAAATAATTTGAAAAATGAGATAAAGATTTCATAATTGATCACATAAACACCATTCCAAAAGTCTATTCACATTACAGGCAAAAATATTCTTAGGAGTACTTGAGAGAAGTCTCCATTATAAAATACCTCGATTTATATTCTAAAAAATGTGATGAATCATCATGAATTTCTGTTAAAGATAATTATTACATGAATAAATTAGAAATAATCAAGATATAGTGTTCATTCCAATGATATGAAGTTATTATTTATATATATTATTAAATTCTAATAAAAAAATATAAATGAAGTATTTTGAACATCAAAAATAAATCATAAAGTGTTATAATTGCTTCACTTGCATTTTGATTTTATCAAATAAATTTTATATTAAAAAATTTTTTTTTAGGTAATAATTAATTAACAATGATAAATTATCTCTGAAAATTTTAATTAAATTGATCAATAAGTTTTTCCTATATTTGATTTTAATGTTTTTTCTCATTTTAAACATTTGCGCAAGTGGCACACTCCAATTCTTGACCGATGATATATAATATTGGTGCCGTTCTCTTCTAGAAAAAGAAAAAAGAAAACTAACGATCATGGATCATTAAAAAAAGGTAAAAAAAAATAAATATATTTGTATGTAATGTATAAAATTAAAAATAAGAAAGTAGAGAAAAATTGGAATAGATGGAAGGGGAAAAAAGAGAAATTTAAATGCAATATGTTTTGAAAAGATAAATAATGTATGAATTTAAATAAAAAAAATATTAATAGATAGCTAGCAGAATTTCTGCACAAGTATCTAATATACTTCTTCCATTACAATTTGGGATTGGTACGAGCTCAGGCTGTAAAGCAGCTGCACATATAACGCGCATTTATGCTCAAAATACCACAGCTGTCCAACATCTTGTAAAGATCGATTTTATGCTTACAAAAGTATTCATAGACAAGCAATAATCTAACAATTTATAAAACATTTCTCACTTTTCACAAACTATATCCTCTCATCTTATAAGAAACCATCACATTTGGTATTTGGCCATCATATCATAACCTCTTCCGAAGGTATTCAGCAAGGTGATCCCCTAGGCTTCATATTATTTTGCCTTGGTATCCATGATTTGATTACTAAAATAAACAATAACTGCACGCTACCCTTACACTTATGGTATATTGATGATGGGGTCATATCTGGCGAATCTGCAGAGGTAATAAAGGTTATCAATATTATTAAGACTTCTACTGACAGCCTGGGACTCGAAATTAATCAAATCAAAACTGAGCACTGCGATGTTAATACAATTCCGTAAAACGTTTTTGGTTTTGAGCATGTCCCCTTGAAAAATCTATCACATTTGGGCTCCGCCATTGGTGAGGAGTCAATGAATTCTTTTTTTTTAGCTATATGGACGATATCTTTGAAAATTTAAAAAGCATTCTTCCTTGTCTTTCGGCTCACAAGGCCTTTTTTTTAATTTGGAATTTCTTTAACATCCCTATAATCCTTTATGCCCTACGATCGAGCCCATTATTTTTAGAGAGGGAGCATTCAGTGAGATTCGAAACCAGAATAAATGTCATCCTTAGCGACTGCTTAAATATCAAATTTACAAGCATAGCTTGGCATCAAGCCACATTTCCTTCGAAACATGGCGGCCTTGGTATAAGATCCCCATTGTCGATCTCAATATGTGCCTTCATTGCCAGCCACCTTCAGGCACGTATTAATTGACTAACATCTATCGGTTCACGATCCTTTTTTGAATACAGCTAAGATAGAATGGGCAAAATCCGTCACAACCTCAACCCTATTTCCGATCTCTGTGAAGCAGAAGGATTGGGATTTACCACTTGTGAAAAACTCCGTTGATTACCTTATTTCGAGTCTCTCACCGTGATCCACATTGAACTTATTAAAGATCGGGGATATGAATTTTTAGATGTTATTCCATCTACCAATCTCAAACTCGAATTAGACAACCATGAGCTCAGTTATGCTTTATGTATAAGGCTCAACATTCCCTTTTCATTACCATATAAATGCAGCAAATATCATACTGTTGATGAAAATATAGCGCTTCATCCTCTACATTGCAATCGTAATCCCGGCCGGCAAACTTGACATTTTGCAATCAAATTATATCTCTTGCACTTAGGTCAGCTGGTTTTCCTACCTATTTTCCGATAGTAGGCGTCCTGATTGGATCACACGTATTCCATGGTCTCAAGGAAAGTTTTTAATATGGGATTTCTCTTGTCTGGACACTAACTCCCCCTCTAATTTTAACAAGGACGCTCTGAACAGAGCTCAAAATTTTAAGATCAGCAAATACAGCGCTGATTCCTCAAATTACATATTCATACCCATCATTTGCTCCACCTTAACTACATATGGTGATTTGGCTAAAAACTTTTTTAAAGACGTTGGCCGCCTAATTAGAAAAAATTATGGGGAGCCTCGCGAAGGTTTTTACTTAATGCAGAGGATCGCAATAGTCATTCTTAAGGCTAATTATGATTGTTTTATTAATTAGATCTCTCTTGATGATTAGATGAAGGAGGTTTTGAATAATTTCTGCTGCTTTCGCTTTTATTTGTTTATTTAGTATTATGCCTCAATATTGTCCTTTTGTTATTATGATTTTTTTTTTCGCAATTGTTTACTAATTATATATTTTTCATATATAAATATAAATACTATATTAACAAAAAAAAAATTAGATGAATTAAAAATTATAAATTTATAAATTAATTGATTTTATTTTAGAAATTGGAAATTATATGAATTTAAAAATGATATAAAATGAAAGGAGTTTATATTAATTAAGCTATAAAAATAAAATGTTAAGAAAATATTTATATACATGAAGTTTAGATTAAGCATAAATATAAGATTGAGGTTAAGCATTTAATATATAAAGTATGATTGAAAGTTGAAGAAGTTGTGGGTTAAGATGTTTTGATATTTAGTTAAAATTTTAGATATATAAATGAGTAATAGTATAATATTTTATATATATATTAATAGTTTATATAGTTGAAAGAATTAAATTTTAAATGTATAATATAAAAGTAAAGTTAATGAGAATTGTAAAAAATTATAAAGAAAATTTGGTTCCAATTAAAAAGGAAGAGAGGGGAGTAATAGTATAATATTTTATATATTTTAATATAGTTTAATATTTTATATATATTAATAGTTTATATTGTTGAAAGAATTAAATTTTAAATGTATAATATAAAAGTAAAGTTAATGAGAATTGTAAAAAATTATAAAGAAAATTTGGTTCCAATTAAAAAGGAAGAGAGGGGTGAAATTCAATAAAGTGTTTATTTTAAAAAATGAATTTTTATAAGTTATTTGAAAATTTATATTTGAAAATTGAGCAAATAAAAGATAAGAGAGAAAATAAAGTATGGGTTTAATAGGTTTTCAATTATCTTAATTGAGCAAATTAAAATAGATGATAAAAAGGTTAAGCATGGGTTTAAAAGAGTTTCTTTTTTAGGTTTATTTTAGAGGTTGGTGGTATATAAATGGAACAACCATTATATATTACTGTGATATAGGTTTAGTTTTAAAAGTTAATATAAATGGAGGAACCATTATATATTGCTGTGATAAAAGTTTACGTTTAAATTTTTTTTGGGGGAACCATTGGATATGGTATAAATTACTATGATAAAAGTGTACATTTGGGAAAAATTTTTGGAACCATTGGCTAAGATAGGGGTAATAATAATTTTTGTGTAATATGTTTTGATTTTAATTTTTAAACATAGTGTTTTGATAGTAATTTTTTGTATTATTTTGTAAACCTTAAGACTCATAATGGTGGTATAGGTTTTCCGTCATAGGAAATGGAGACCTAACGTTATGCAGGACAGAAAAGATTGCTTAATATTTAATTTTGGGATTATTATTAATATAAAAATAAATTTGAAATATAGTGTAAAAAAAGAATATAGTGACAATATTGATATTTTTTTTAAAAAAATGATGAAATGAAAATTATGAAACATTTTGCTAATGTATTTTAAAAAAATGAAATGAAAATTATAGATATGAAATGTTTTAATATTGTTGTATATAAAAAAAGAGTGATAAATAATAAAAAGAAAAAAAATATATGTGCTGAAATAAAATGTATGCAAATTCCAGATATGAAAGTTAGATTTAATAAACTTATACTAAGATGAATTGAAAGTCAAGAATGGGTCATAAATAGTTTAAGTTTTTAAAAGAAGTATAATATTAAAGGTTTATATATATATATACATGCATAATATTGTGTGTATATGAAGGTAAATTAATAAAAATATTTTTGATTTTATATGTATAAATGTGGATTCATATATATATGTAAAGGATAATAATGGAGGAAGCCATTAGATAATAGAATATTTTTATGTTTAAAGAGGAAGCCATTAGATGATATTAGAATATTTTTATGTTTAAAATTTTGAAAGTTATATAAATGAAGGAAATTTGTTATTTAATATTATTTTGGAACCAAGGAAAAGGGAGGAAAGGAATCCATTATATAATAAAGTCTCATGTGAATATTGGGATCAGAAATTTTGCTAATATCTGACAGGGAAAATGTTAAAAGAAAAAAATAAAGTATACATTTTGGATATAGTTAAAAATAATAATATTTGACTGACTTATTCTTTGTAATATTTTGCCCAATCAACTACAATGATGCTGGATTAATGATACCAAGCTTAAGATAGAATGAACATGACTGACCAATGATGCAATGGATCAATCAAGCTATGACTCATTAACCATTAAGACTTAATGACAATCAACAGTACAATATCAATCAAGCTATGACCCGAATGCCGTTAATTATAATCAACAACTCAATGACAATTATATATGAAAAATATAGAAATTCCTGGAACAGAAAAAAGAAAATTAATAATAATAATAATTTTTATATTTCTTTTTGATCATATATTAGAATTTATGTAGGTATTTACTTACACTATATTTATATATACGTAAGTTGTATTCTTTACCCCCCCCCCTATTTGTATCTGTCGAAATATAATTATGGACGTTTTCAATTGATTTCGAAAAAGAGATATATACATTTTTTTATCTTTGTTTTTAGATTTGTATTATGTGATAATATTATTATTGGTAATATATTTATGAAATAAAAGAAATTGTGGAATTATTTTTGGGAACCATTATAAAACTAAAGATTTAATGTTTTATCATACAGTCGACGGAATAAAAGGTAAGGTTCAATTTATATAAAAATTTTAAAAGTATACTTTTATTTTTTAATAATAAAAATAAATCAAATTCCCCTTTACATTTCATAATACATACTTAGTACAATCCACTATCTCTATAGTTTTTAGAAGTTTGATCTTAGAGAGTGGGTTGCGTTGTTACTAGTGTTTATTATCCATTTATTTATATCAAAAATACTTCAATTAATATATAAATTTTAGAAACAAATAAAACAAATCTATAGAAAATGAGAGTAAATAAAATATATTCAAATTGTTATACATTATAAATTGATTCTACCTCGGTGAGTATTTTGATTTCCTTCATAGTCTTTCCTTAATTTGCAACGCAAATCAGTGCCTTGTAAAGCTTTCAAAAATAATTCTTGTGATGGCCGATTTTGCCTATTAATATGACAATATATTAAACTTGTATAGTCATAAATGTAAAAAATTTAAAGTTACTGTCACAATTATATATGATTGGAGCTTGATCTATAAAAATTAGGGCTGTGCCGATATTAAATATCGGATCGATACCGATATTTAACGTTTTCCAAAAATATCGGATCGGATTGATACCTGTAAAAAACAGATCCGATCTTTATACTTTTCTTTTTTGTTATTTTATATATATTAATTTACATTATTAATATTTTTTAAATAAATTTTTTAAAACAATGCAAATGCACAACACCCCTTAAATTTTATTTATTTTTTAAATAGATATATAGTATTTTAATTATTTTTTAAATAGATATATAGTATTTTAAAAGTTTTTTATAAAAATAGAAAGGAACATCCAAAGTTTTATTTATTTTAAATCTTTTTAAATAATAACGCCAATTTTATTATTTATACTTTAAATAAAAGAATATTATTAAATATGGTATCTGAATTATGGGAATATTTTACAAAAGGCAAAGATAATTTAGCAAAATGCGTTATTTGCAGAATTCTAATTTCACGGGAGGAATAATGAAAAATTCATTTAATACTACCAATATCCGTAAACTTATTTTAATTATTGTAGAAATAAAAAAATTAAATTAAATGCATAATTCGATTTTTTGCATAAAAAATATTGATTTCATAATTACATTTGGTTTAATTGGGGGTGGTGAAAAATCAATATAAATATCGGATCGAATCGGTGAAAAATATGTGGATCGGCACAGCCCTAATAAAAATGTAAATCAAATAACATCTTCGTATTAAAATTTTAGAATCAAATGCGATTAGTTTTTGTATGAATAGTGAGCTATTATTCAATTGAATTGGAAAATTACATTTATTTAAATGTTGAAAATGATAAAATGAAATATTCCTTTAAAAAAATGATAAAAAGTGTGGAGACAAAGTTAAAAAATAATAATAAAAAGTTCCATAATGAATATGTTATATACGTACAATTTAATCCAATAACGAAAATAATTCGATGATTAATTTTTTTCACTATTCATAATAGAGTAAATTATTATATGTAATGTTTTAGTCACGTGTTTTATCTGAATTAAGTATGTGTTATTCTTAAGGCTGAATCGATAATTTTGCCGATATTAATTAATATAGAAATGTATCTCAAGAGTAAGCATAAGATTGGACGCTTAAATTATTGTAAAAAGGTATTAGAATCGGCCGACTAAAAATCTGTTGTTAAAAACCAATTCAAAATATAAGCTGACTTCATTTGGTGATCCTGACTCTCCTTAAAATATTTATGTTTTATAACTTATTTAAAGTATCATTAACATTCCAAGATGGTTATACATCAAAAATATTACTGCTTCCTATCTTATGTTAATTATACATATTTATAAACAGGCCATTTTAATTTAAAAAAAATATAAGTACGTTTCTAGTTATATCTTGTATTCAAGAGTTAATATATGAATTTCCAAATATTCATGCATATTTCAAATTCTGCAATAGTATAATGTGTATGCCACTCAATCCGTTCAAGGTGGCTCTGCTTAGTAATTTTTTGAAATATAATTGTGATAAATTTATTAATTTTGAATAAAATTTATTCCTAATTTAAAACTTTTTTAAATTGTAGTTAAAAATTTGTAACAGTTTTTTTGAATAGTTAGCAAAATTATTATTTTAAAAGCGTTACATTTTATTGTATGGTTTAAGTCCAAGGATATTTCAGAAATTTAAAATGGGTAGTTGTTTTAATTTATTTATACTAAATTAGATTGAAATTTTTTCCCAATACTCAAATTTATACTAAACCCATTGAAGAAATATAAATAATCCTTTAGAGAATATAATATGTAGACCTGTGCTTTTTTGGGTATGCCGAAAACGCCACCGTTTATTAAAGTCACGCTGGCGGTGGGTCATGGTTTACACAGGTTACATTAGATGGTATTAAAAAGGTAACTGTTGTTGAAAATCTTATTAAAAGAATTAGAGAAATTATTAATGCTATAAGATATAAAGCTGCAGAGATGAAGATATAAAGCTGCAGAGATGAAGATATAAAACAGCAGAGATTGAATTTGAGGCAGATCAAAGAAAAAACTTAGGTACAAAAGATCTAACATCAAACATGTTAGACCTTGATAGCACTGATCCATACTACCCATTTTTAAATATTTTTCACGCATATGAAAACCTTAAAATTAAATGTCCCAACACGTTGGTATAGTATATTAATTATGCTAGAAAGCATCTGGATTAAATAAGAATTTAATTAAAAATGTTTTGAAAAGAATTGTGAAATACTTTATCAAATTATCAAACTATGAATCTGATCTGGTATAAAAACTATTAGCATTTCATTTAAAGAAACTGTTGAATTTCTATCAGTAAAAAAAGGGCCTATGTTAAACTTAGTGTTACTTTTTAGAGGTGAAATTGAAACACATTTAATAGTAAATGATAGT
Source organism: Gordionus sp. m RMFG-2023 (assembly GCF_954871325.1). Taxonomy (NCBI): domain Eukaryota; kingdom Metazoa; phylum Nematomorpha; class Gordioida; order Chordodea; family Parachordodidae; genus Gordionus; species Gordionus sp. m RMFG-2023. The sequence goes on from NC_088776.1 coordinate 46,727,385, forward strand.
GTTAGTTCTAAAATCAAAGGAAAATATGCTAAAAAAATTTAAGTTACGATTTCCAGTTTGTAATCTGCAAATAATATAAAAGTATATTCATTTATTTAATCTATTTTTTATTTAAAAAATTATCTAGGTATTGATTTCTCTTTTAAATCCAAGATTTCAAAAATTGGCAATTAATAGAACAAAATCACTCAGCTTCAGAATTTATAATAAAACATTTTAAACTTATAGAGAATGATGATATTCAGGAGAGAATGATGATATTCAGGTAGTAAATATAGATATTGAGGATCTAATGGAATTATTAAATTCAATTATTTGACAAAATAATAAATAAACATTCAACAAATACAAATTATGATTTCACTTTAGATGACAGAACAAGAATGTCACATTCTTCTTGGAAAATGACATTCACAAGATATGGATGTTCTAGATTTATGGAGAGAAAAGAAGAGTGAACTTCCCAATCTTTCCAAGCTCCCCAAAAAAACACATTGAGTGAAAGAGTTTTTTCTACCACTGAATTGACGTTGAATTCAAAGAGATCATCTCATCATTTTGCCTCAAAAATTTTAATAAAATAATTTTTATACATGATAATATAAAATTACAAAATCAGTTTTGGATTTATGAGTTTTCTCATAAATAAAGATTAAAAAATATGCCAAAATATCTGTAGTGTAGTATATATATTTTATTTTTTGAAAAAAAATTATTAAGCAATTAAAAAATATATTATAAGAATTTATAACTGCACCAATTTATACCATTTTTGTTGATGGCGGCTAAAAATCGGCATGCCACCAGCCATTGATTAGATTTTTAAAATCGTGCTGGCCACCGATAGTTTTGTCAGCACACAGGTAATAATAGATTATTGATTTATATTATATGAATAAAATTTGTTGAAAATGGAATGAAAGGGGAATGTGAAATTCTCTTGTTATGGGTCTACAATTATATAGTATTCAAAATGGGGAAAAATAATGTATTTCTAAATTCTAAACTGCTTAATTAAATTTAAATTTATATATTTTTTATTATTGTTGAAAGAGTTTAAAAATTATATTATATCACCTTTTAGTAGCATTATCAATTTTAACAACAGCAGATTGTATAAGATTTGGAGAAGAGAATTCAGTATAGTCACTAAGGGACATATTTTGGTCATTGCTATTATCTGTTTTGTCTACCATATTACTTGATTTCTGATTTATGACAGTGCTACCTTTATCATAATTATGTTTAAATGTTTCTACAGTCTGCATATTTTCATTGCTTTTAACATTTATAGTAATGGAATTATTAGAGGGTAAAGGATTTTTATCATGATTGTTCTTCAAACTATTTAATGAGGAATAAGGATTGTTATCAATTGGAGTTTCATTTGCCCTAATTTCAATAGAATCCGAAACTATGGAATATATAACTTCACCTGAAACTGGTTTAACATAGTCAACTATTTCATCTTTTAAAGGCAATGTTGAATTTATTCTTTGTCTTTTGCTAAGATCCAAATCATAATTTTTATTATCTGATGCCTTAATTGCCAATTCAGGGGATATGTGAGATCTCTTTTTATATGAGTATGAAGACTCATTTGAATTATGTTTCTGTCCAATAATAAATTTTTAGAAATATATATATTATATTAATTTTTAAAAATTACATTCTCTAGAAATGGTTCCTGATGATTATAATTATTTTTCATTCTGTCATAACTACTATCCACATCCGATTTTCTCTTATGAGCAGTAGAATGTTGTGTTTTTCGTGAATGCATTACTATAGTAATATTATATATTAAATAATGTTATAATTTTATAATATACTTGTTTCATTTTTTTTTAATTTTTCATTATCTTCTCTTTTTTCTTTATATTTTTGTGATCTTGATTCTTTATGTTTTTCATGTTTCTTCTCATCTTATATAAAAATATTATAACTATACAATCCAATTATATACCATGATTTAATGATTGAAGGTTTTCACAAGTTTTAAATAACCTAAATAAATTTAAAAATAAGCATTTAAAAAATTATATTTACCATTTAACAAATGTTTCAGAATGCTCATTTAAAAATAAATTTAAATCCTCAATCATTTGCTTTGCATTTTTTTTGTTTATCAATAACACAGTTATATAATCTATTAGTTCTTCATCTGGAGGAAAATAAAATAATTTTGAATATATGAATATAAATTATTACCAACATAGACATCTAAATCAGTTAATTTTGATTTTATCAGTTTCTATAAAATAATTATAACAATAAAATAATACATATTGAAATTTTTACTCTTATTTTTGGCAGAAAATTGTCTTTTTCCATTTTAAGATTGTTACAAACAATATTCTCAAAAAAAATCAAACCAAATAAAAAGAAAACAGAAATTATGATTGACGCAGTTAATCTTGGGAAGTGACAGTGATGTCAATCTGTTTAAAATAATAGGCAATGACATATATAATACCTAGACTGACGATTCTTTTATTAAAATGCATTTTTAAGCGTCGTTAAATAGTAAATCCAGCTGGACCCGCCATTTTGGTGACACATATAGTAATGTATTCTCATGTTAAAGAACTACTATCAAATTGATAACTTGCTTCCTTATTACCTCGATGATCCCGGTAATTCTTTAATAAAGTTTGCATCAAATATATAAATATATAAATAAATTAGGCTCTCGTTTAAAATTTTAATAATGTTTAGTGTAACCAAGATGGCATATCCAACTGATTTGCATTGATGTACACTTTTAATGAATGAATCGTCAGTCTAGGTATTATATATGTCATTGAAAATAGGCAAGTAATATTGCTCATAAATATGTTTTGACATCTTTTAATAGGTCGAGGCTTACATATTATTAATTTGGCTAAAATCTTCATCTAAAATCAGCGAAATCGAGCCATTTAGTAATAATACCGTGACTAGAGAATCAGGTTAGATTTGTGTCTATTTTTAATAACGGCTCGATTAAGATTTTAGTTAAAAAAATATTAAAAAACGCTTGAATATTTTGCTTCTAGATGTCAGACAGGTTTGAACCTCTATTTTTTTAATCTCGAGGCTATAATATTTTTTTGGCTAGATTCTTAAACGAGACGTTTTTAAAAATATACTCAATCGAGTTTTGAACGACACTAATTCTGATAACCATAAGTCTACTTGACTTTTTTGCTATGGCTACTAAATTCTTAAGGTGTCAAAGCTAATAGCCAGGGACATCAATTCTTATGCATATATTTTAAAATGCGATAGAAAGTGAATTTTATATAATATAAAAGTATTCTTTTATTTTATATATCTTCTTATTATAATTAATTTATTACCTTTGTATTTTTTGTTCTATCATCTTATTACCAATTTTAGAAATTTTCTTATTTTGTGAATAACCTTTTGATTTTTAACTGTTTACAAAACGAAATGAATCATATCAAATAAACACTATTTAAACATAACATATTGGCCCACGCTTTCAAATTAATGTGTTTAAAAGTTGGCAAGCATGATGCTAAGGATGTGTTTTAATACAAGATTTAGATTCAAACAATCTTTGAAAATATACGCTGATTTAATATAACGATGTTTTAACTATTTTTCTTATTATCCATTCCGAAAAGAACAAATAATATTTAAGAATATAACATCAAAATTATTTCTGTAATAACTAAAAACAGGGTTTACATGACAGATTTTTTTAACTTTTATTATCCCTGAACCTCAGATTCGAAATATCTTCATGATCGGAACTAGTGATATCTCTAATTTAGTTAAAATTAAGTATTGATTTTAAAAGATGAAATTATTTTTAGAAGTTATTTTTTAAAAAAAAATAAATGGTAAAAATTAGTGCTGTAGAAATTTTTAAAAAAATCGAACGCGTTCACGTTCAAATTCAAAAAAAGGAACGCGTTCAAGTTCATGAACGCGTTCATACGTTCAAAATTTTATGATAAATTTTTTTTAAAATTTAATTTAATATAAATAAATGCCTTATATTTTTCAACACAATATATTAGCCATGATAAAAAATAATAGTTTTATTTTGATAATATAATTATAAATACAATATAATAGAGCGATAAAAAAATAAATTTATAAAAAAATTTTCTTATTAATTTTTAATAATAATTGCTTTTCAAAATTTTCATCTGATAGGCATGAACGCTTGTCAGTTAATACAGCGTTAGCTATACTAAAAACTCGCTCAACAGGGGCAGATGAAGGAATTGCGGTGTTATACTTGATAAACAATTCTTTTAAAAGGGGGAATTTATTAAAAACATTTAATGTTTTATCCATTGTTTCAAAAAATTGAGCTATGTTATCATCCTCCAATCTGCCCTCTTCTTCCTCGTCAAAAAAAAAGGATATCTCGGAATTGATTTTAAAACAGTGAAATATTTTTGATATTTGGGCTATGGTAATTCTAATTCATCTAATATTGAATTTTGATTTTCAGAATCTGATGATGAAATATTTATATCCATGCAAATGCTAATCTATTAAATTAAAATATAAAATATTCAAATTAATAAACTTTAATCTTATCTTCTCTAGCAGTAGCACTATGGTACGTTAATTGCAATATGAAAAAGGAAAAAGTAAAAACAGCTGATTAAAAAATATAAGACTTTTTTGTTAAAAAATTGGATTAAATATTAATTTTTCAAATAAATAAAAATATAAGACTTTTTTGTTAAAAAATGCGGATTAATATTAATTTTTCAAATAAATAAAAATAAAAAGTGTTTTTAAAATTGAACGAACGTAAAATTGAACGCGTTCATCAAAGAAAAGGAACGCGTTCACGTTCAAAGTTCGTCAAAAAAAAAAGGAACGCCGTTCATCACCTTTTTTCGAAAAAACGAACTTCGTTCACGAACGCGTTCATTTTGAACGAGTTCGTTTACAACACTAGTAAAAATAAATAAAATATAGAAAATAAATTCTTTTATATATTAAAAAAAATATAAACATTATTTGTTTCTCGCTAATCGCTATTTACTTTTTAAACTTAAAATTACACAACACATTCATTTGATTTCTTTTTTATTGAAAAAAATAAGAAATTTTATATTTGGTTCCCCGTATTTATTCTCTTTTAACATATTGAAAAAATTACACGAAAGAATACCGTATGAGCATGATTTTTTTCTTGTATTTCTTTTAAAAAAATATTCAATTTTAAATGTGAATCCTGCTTGTATTATTTTTAACAATTAACATATTGAAAAAATTACACGAAAGAATACCGTATGAGCATGATTTTTTTCTTGTATTTATTTTAAAAAATATGCAATTTTAAATGTGAATCCTGCATGTATTATTTTTAACAATTAACATAGTAAAATTTTAATTTTTTAATGTAGTAATAATATTAATTTTTCTAAGGTAGTAATATAATAACGTAGTAAAAATTTATTTTTAACGTAGCAAGATTATTATTAATTTTTTTAACCTAATTATATTAATTTTATTTAAGAATTTTTTAAAAAATATTACAAGGGAAGTACGTTTCGCCGCTGATATATTGGTTTACTTGTTATTTAGTGCTCCTATTTAATTTTAACATAATACCAATCATGGCAATTTTTTCATATTTTGCCATCAATTTTTTTTTAAACTATCTCCTTAACGGGTGGTTAATACTCAAGAAGTTTTAATTACTTACCTCTTAAAAGGTCATATCATAGTTTTTATTTAGCTTATAATGCTTTTATTTATTTACGGTAGTCAAAATTGATTTAAGAATTAATAAGTAAAGCACGAATAATGCAAATATGTTTAGAATTTCTATATTCTCCGATCTGGCATGATGCCAATTCTTTTTTTCCTATTTTACCAATATATTTTTTTTATTAATATAATACTGGCCCATCAGGTAGCCTGAAAAATATTACTTTTCTACTTCTCATTTTTCATTTTTCCTTAAATGATGATAATTACAATACATGGATTCAAAAAAAACAAGACAGTTATTTTTAAATCAGAAAGCGAAATCAAATGGCAAGAATTAGCCAAAATTATTAGCTATATCGGATTAAAATCAAACAATGAGAAAAGGTTTTCAAATACCGGCAGAATTTTAGGAGAAAGGGGAATAAGCGTCAAAATATTAATATTATTATCATTTTTTTTGGAAATTGATTTAATTTATGAAATGTTACATTTTCGAATTTGTAAATTGGCAATAAATATAATGAAATTAATAAAAATTATCTGAGCAATTGCTTTTAATGCACATTTTAATTATTAAGAATGATATTTGATCGTCAGGCTGCACTGACAGATTCTCTAATTTAATTAACTCCGGGATAGTACTGTTATGGAGCCAAAAAATTTATTTTGACGGACTCAAGGAGAAATGCATTTTTTAAATTTGTTATTCAAGTATTTTTGTATAAACTAATCAGATGAGTATAACGGTATTTTTGTTACGAGGAAGATGTATAAGTTTTAATTGATTAATGAAGTATTTTGCCAAGCTAGAGTGGACAAAATATTTTATCTACCTCGTTTTTAAAGGAACTTGTGTTGAAATTCTCTTTTTATGATCATCAGGTGTTACATTTATTTATATATTCTATTTGGTTGATAGATGATGTCTTGCATACGTATGGGTCCAAGTCGAGGACGCCTGAAGTCGAATAAGATTAGGCTCTTTTAGACCAGATTTAATTTTAAAATCATGATATTTTAGCTTCCTCTTTCCTTGTTGTATTGGATTCAATTCCATGAAATTCTATTTTTTTAATTCTTTTTCTATAATTATTAAAATGGAAGCTCCATTTTTATAACTAAAATCTCTTCTATCTAGCAATTTATCTATATGTATAAAAGTTTGGGAATTTATTTATGCTAAATTTCTAATGGTTTAGAGAGTATAATTCATAATAAATAAAAATTTTAGCACTTTCACATTTTTCATATGAATTGTCAAGTTTTTTTTTATTTAAAAATAATATTCTTTATATATCTGGAATATTATTTATTTAAAAAATATAATCTTTACTGATACCAAAAAAAAACAGATATAAATGATTATTAAATATTAGCGATCTTTTAAATGACTACCATGTCATATGATATCCGACTTTGACAAATATATATATATTATATAGCTAATTATATATAAAATTGTTATTAATAAGAATTATTTATTTGTTAAAATTTGTTTCAAAGGATATATAGTTCTAGGAGTTTGTATTGATAGTTAGAATTACTTATTATCGATAAATTTATCCACTTTTTTTCTGTACCGCTTTGCGTTTATTTTTTGTTTGGTTGTCGTCTTAACATTATTTTAAAATAAATAATAAATAGAAGATAAATAAATAAATTATTTATATAAACCCCTTTTATTATTATTATATAAGATTGTAATATCTGATATTAATTAAGATCATAAATATCCTAAATATGAGTTTATTTATTAATGTTTTAAACAATCACGTTTAATCTGAAAGCGTTCGTGAATATAAGTCGTTTGAATTTTAGAAAATTTTTGAACTCAAAATTGTTCATTTCTTAACTAACGCATATTTTTATTATTCATTCAATTAAAAAGGTATAAATATGTGTTTCCTTCAAATATTTTTAGGCGCGCGTTCCTTTCTGACTAGTGTCTCTTTAAATATAATATGGTTTATATTTTATTGTATATAAGTTAATAAATTTGTTTATAGATAAAATAGTTTCTACTCAGATGATATATCTTTGCAATGACCTAATTATTTCAATTTAAAACAAAATATTAAAATATAGTTAATAATATAATATTGTAGTAGATCATGGATTCTAGACACCACATGTAAATCTAAGCATAATATAATAAAGAACAGTCTATTATTTCCTCCATAATTATATCCGGTATTTAAACTCCAATAGTCTTAGATTAGGGACTAAATTTATAGGAATATGATTATAATTGTAGCAATACCTACTTCCTAGTCAAGTAAAAATAAAGAAAAACAATTTTTATTAAAAATTATTAGAAAAAATAATTTAATTTACAAATGTTATATTTTATATATTTTTTTAATATTTATACACAAAATCAAAATATTAAATCCAAAGGCTACATGTTGCTAATAATTATTAAATTAATTTTAATAAATTATATTTTTAGATATGAATATACGTGAAAACGTTTACTAATTTGAACGCATATCTTTTTTTCATAGGAATTTTGAACGCGCACATATTCGTTTTTTTTATCAGAGAACGACGAACGCTAACGAATTCGTTTTTTGTAAAAATGTTTGCAGTACTCATATTTATAATACTATAAGAAATTCATCTTAAAATATTTCACTGAAAGAAGCTGGAATACGATTATAATCTATCGTGGATGTTGAGGATATGGGTATGGTAGGCTCTGTGGTCTCATCTTCTTCATTTTCCTCTTCTTCCCTAGTCTTTTTATCGTTATTATCAGTGTCTTCGGTTGAGGTTAAGTCTTCGGGCGAGTTAGTAGAATAAGAAGCGACTTCTGACTTTGTATTATCATTGTCCTCATGATCACCAGATTTTGTAGTAGTTACCTCACTTGAGTCAGATGATTCAGTATTTTCTTCCGAGCTAGATTCTTGGGTTGTAGATGACTCTGAGCTACTCTCTTCTTGAGTCTCTGGAGTTGTCGAAGCTTCTTCGTCATCGAATTTCCTATCAAATGTGTGAAGAGGGGCTGACTTGGATTCCTTTAATTTATAATAAATCTGACGTATGTATTTGGTATAGGTATTCACATTGTTATAATTAAAAGTATCTTAAAATTACCTTATTTTCTCTTTCGTACAAATCCCTGTAATCCTCCGTAATCTCTTCTTTATCGTTGATCGGAATAAAAGGTAGGAAATCAATATCATCACTATTGTCGCTAGTTATTTGCGGATCCATAAAATCTTTGATTGTAGCTTGAACATGTTCCACCTAATAAATGTGTTAAAAATTTTTTATACAATATAATTTGTACAATTGACTAAAGCGATGTAACTTATGAGCCTTTCATTCATGATAAGTTAAATATAACCTACTTTTTGGGTACCCTTTTTGTATGATGATACATAACCCACCATAAAATTATTTTTTCAAGTAAGCTTTAAATAAGAATTTTGATATAAAATAAACAATTGGTTAATGTATTCCATTTTTATAAAAAAGATGCAAAAATATGTCATAACAAGTGAATATGACCCCTTTTTTCTATGTATTTAAATTTAAAATATAATAACCTTTACAAATATGTTCTTTAAAAAAAAATAGCCCATCACAATATTATAAATTGTTGATAAGCAAATTACTGAACTCTAAGAATGAAATAGAAAGATGGTATATAACTTAAATTTATTATCATCTATCGATTTTGATATCAGCTGAATATTAATATAAAATTACCAACATGATTATATAGAATATTTGTTTATTGCGGGAAAAATTTTTTATAAAATTTTAATAACTTTTCCATAGTCATTAAGAGATTTGCTATTGTCATTATCTTCTTTATTGAAAGTGTAGTATATGCCAGGATTCATTTTCTTCTTGGAAATGAAATGAGGATTTTTTAATGTATGAACCTTTTTTCCGATATCTTTCATGTAGGGGTGATCATAATATTTGCTCCTTAAAATCTCGCTATAATGAAAATATAGCATTATAATTGTAGAGCAAAGAAAAACATATAATATAAAGTATTGTCAAAACTCAAAAGGCAACCTAAGAAGTTATTTAATTTACACATATATTTAAATATATTCTGCAAGTTAATAACTTTAATTTAAGTTTGGGTAAATAATTTTTATATCGTTATTTTTAAAATTTGATAATAGTATCAGGATATATTATACACACTCACATCTTTGGAGTGTAGGGAGGGGGGGGGGGAAGTATGCCCTGAATTGTAAAACTGAACGTGCCTAAAATATTTTTAAATATAAAATTGTATTGAACACACGTCTACATAAATTTTTCATTTTTGATATATCAATTTATATTGTTTATAAAATTTTGGTTTTTTCCTTTGGATTTTACTTTACTAAAGATTGAAAAGGGAAAAGATCAAATTCAAAATACATATATTAATCTCTCATGTTCAACTATCGATATGGGACTAGATTGCATTTTACTTTAACCGCCTCATATATTGCCAAAGAAGAAATTGACATAGAAATGGAGATTGAATACCTAACTTTGCTTCAAAAATATACTAAATGTAATAAATGTAGGGGATGAAGGCTTAAATTTCACCATAAAATTTAAATAAGCTAGAGAGAGGAACATTGAAAAATATAGTAGCTGCTATGACAAAGGTATTGTATCTTCTATAATTGATAAGATTATACTTATATGACTAGAATAAATTACCCGTTGAAACTATTACTAAAATTATTGTAATAAATCTTTGAGAATTATTAATAAATTTTCATTAAAAAAATCCATTACTACTGCAAATTTCAAAAATTTATCTCTCCATATATATGGTTTACTAAGTAAATAAACTGGATATTCCTTATTAAATAAATAAAAGCAATTCTTAGCAATTTTATTTTCTTCAGTAAAGGTTGGAAATTATAGCTTTTAGCACCTTACTTATTTTAAAAAATAATATAAGCTGACTAATTTCAAAGGAAGAGTTTTATAACATTGCTAAATATAAATATATATTTTAAAAATATTAACCCTATATCAGGTATTTCGTCATGTGAATATACTTCGCCATCATATCGATCTTTTTCTTAATATAATTATATAATGAAAGAATTATAATAATTAATTTCAATAGTTCATAGTAATATTTTTGGAGTACTAAATACAAGAGATTGTAATATTATACAAGATATTATTATTATACACAAACCAGTACTGTAATGAAACGTCATTAATAAAGTTTTTATTTGGGTAGAAATGGAATGTCATATTATTATTATTATTTTGAGTATACTTTAAAGAAAAATTATCAAAATAAATTTAATTATATAACTTTATTTTATATATTTCTAAATTTTATTATAATTATCCAACTATTAATTTCAGCCGAGTTTTCAAGATAAAATATTTTTCTAACAAAGTTTTATGCTCTTTCCTTTGTGATTATATTTTCGAACTGACCACATTTCATTTTTCAAATTTTATGCAAAATCAAGGTTATTAAATTAATTATATAGTATATTATTTTGGGGTAATGAGTTAGATCTTGTCCTGACAACCTATTTTTGAAACTTATTTCTGTTAGACCAGTCTATTCATAGAATTAGGATGTCCTATTTTGTTTGGTTTTATGGGGCACTAAATCGAAATTATTTTTATACTAGGAAGCTGTATAGACGGCTAAACAAATTTTTGCTCAGATATAAGATGAGTCGTGACATGGCTTAAGGTTATATTTTAAAAAAAATACCTAGAAATAGTAAGGCGTTTTTTTACAGACAAAGAAACGAAAAAGTAACATTTACAGTACTGGTAAATATATATGCTCCCGACAATGTACGTAATCAATTATTAATGTTTCTTTCAATCCGCGAAGTTTTAGTATATATATTAAAAATTACTCAAAAATTCATGACAAAATTGTCTGAAATTTATATAATAGGTATTCATACTAGAAAAAATCGTCGGCAATAATCAGATTTTCAAATATTAATCAAATTAGCGCAACAAATTTTGATATTCAATCTTTAAATAATTTATTATGATGCATTTTAAAATTTTAAAGACAGATTTTATCGGAAATATATTTTAGTATATCTGTTATTATCTATCCGCTCGCCCATCCGCCCATGATATTTATATAAAAAATCACTGGTGCTCCCCTTTTAGACTAATACCCAGTGTCATTTTCAGATCTCTATCACACATATTGCATGAATACGCACATTGCCGGTAACAATATGTGCTTACATTATTCATACCAGTATTAGATGAAGAGGGCAAATATTGTTCCTTTTCGAAGTCTGAGTCAAGTTCGCTAACACCTTTATTTTTCTAGAAAATATATTAATGCATGTTGAGCTTATAAAAAGAGATATTATATAAATTAAAAATTAAGGATAGACAATGACTTTTCCAAGGAAGCAAAAATGCTCAGAACGTTGAAATTTATTCAGTTAAACAGATATTTACCACAATACCTCTTATATTATGCTTCTAGAGAGTAGGGAGTACATATATATGTCGCAACTGGAAACGGAATCCATGAGGACTGAGAATCTCGCATTTTTAAATCATTTATTGAGGGTGTTTATTTTAAAAAAATTTGATTTGACCAGAAATGCTTTATGTGGAATTTCGAGCAATGTTACCATTAACTTTTGACCTACTCTTAATTTATATTACTTATTTAATCAATTTTTTATATAAATTTTAAAAAAATATAGGGAAAGTTTTATAACAAAATTGTCTAAAATTTACAGTGAGGGTACTATATACACGTTGGAACGCATTTCCATTCATCAGATTTTTTAAATTTATAAATTTTCCTTAATTAAAGATTCAAGATTGATATTCCGTGTCATGGATCCCCTATCCCGTTAAGTTATATATTATCGAGAAGCGAAACTAAATCCAGGCGTATTATCTCTAAATTATTTTTTCTTATGTAAATTTTACGCGCTTAACATATTTTCTACTTTGTATATTCATTTATTCTTTTTAGCATGCTTAAATAGAGGGATCCAAATCGTAATGAATATCGGTTCGGTTCAGGTAAAATAACGATTCATAGTTCAGGTTCAGTTAGTAAAGAATAATAATATAAGCTCGGTTTAATCCTTTAAATCGGTGTATTCGATTTATGTAAAAAAATAGGAATATTTTTTTAAAATTTATTACTATTCTCTAAAATGAATAATTGAGCCCTAGATAATTAAAATATATTCAAGATTTTCTTTGTCAAATTATATCTATAAAAAGGAAGAATAAACTTCAGGGCAGAGAACACTTCTATATGCTAACTTGGGTAGCGGGAACCGTCAATTAGTGAAATAGAAAAATTTCTAAAAATAATTATTGATACTTTTTAGTCGAGACTCATTATTATTCATCTTTATAAGAATTAAAATATCAAAAGGTTCAACCCGGTTCACAGGCATTTTTAGCTATTGGGTTTCGCTTTAGTTAATTATAGTGGTTATTACCGGTTTAACTGTTCGGTTCAGGGTTGGTTTGAATCCCTGCTTAATGACAAATAGAAAACCTGAAACTGAAAATGACTTTAAAATTCGGATTGGGACCTTATTTAGAGTAATTAGTTAAAAAAAATTCCTCTTATCGTAATCAATAGTTTTAAAAAAAATAGGCTATGTTCTTAATTTAAAGGCCTTTAATATCAAAAATATTTTTTCATTGATTTCCGATGCAAAAATTTAATAACATCAGTATCCTGATTTTCCGCCTTATTTGTTTTGCTATTAGCACCTTCGCGTAGGTAGGTTGGAACAATAAATAATTCATCATCGATTCCCGTATTATTTGTACCCGAAGTTTTGTTAATGAAAGTAGAATCATCAATTGGAATCGAGTTTGTTAGGAGGGCCAATAGAAATAAAGCGGCCAAAATTGATAATAACTTCTATTATTGGTTATAAGATAAAAAAAATTGCTTTATAGTTAATTAAATATTTAAATATATTAAATGACTTCTTATTTAAGATTTTAAAAAAAGAATTTTTATTGATTTTATTTTGAGATTAAATCAAACTAAACGTTACTATATTGATAGATGGATAGACTTTAATATAAAAAAAGAAAATTATGTAAATATCTATATTATAATTTATTGAACCTTATTAGATCAAATTACTTAGACAAAAAATTTCATTGCAAAATATTTCTTAAAAAAAAGAGTTTCAAAGATGTACCCGAGAAAGCGCTGGGAAATTCGTCATCTTATTTATTGAGCTGGAAAGGCTATAAATGTGTATTATGTGTAAATAAATACCATTTATTAATTTTATAGACTATAGAAAAATATAAAAAGTTGGCGAGCCTATTTAAAACCAAATGTTATGTTTTTACTATTATCATCAATATCTTCGATATTTAGTTTACCTTCTTTGATAAAATAATACGGTAATTTCCTTAATAACAAATTCGTATAAATGGGTATCTTTTTCACCTTATTTTATTTGAAATAATAATGAATAAATTCACACGATTAGAGATAAAATATAAAAATTAATTTTATAATGTATTTTGTCATCTTTAAAACCAAATATTATTCAATTTTATAAATTTTAATATAAATATTATTTTATCACAAACAAAAGTTCAAACTTTACATATTTGATATTCAGAAATGTAAGCTTTTAAATAAAAGAAATTGAGCCGTTCAAACGTTTACAGTAACGTCACTAGAATTTTGCCTCAAGTAGGAGGAGGAGGGGGAGTTTTATATAATATATAAAGATCTGCCACCCCACCACCGAATAGGAGCTATTTTTCATTTTCTAAATAACTTGGCCCATAAAGGTATTTGGTTAAATTTTTAACTTTATGAAAGAGCTAATGCCCACTTGTCTCCTCTCCTCATTTTATGATATTGATATCTTGTCAATATTAAGTTAAAAGACGACTACTAAAATTGTGGAAAGTTAAATTTTATATCTAATATTTTTATTTAATCTAACTAACATAGATTTTTCATCAATTTTATAATAAATAATACGGTATCCCTATCCACGTACTTCTATCATGGGGGCAGGGAGAGGATATGATGCATAATCGTCATTCAAATAAAAGGGAGTAAGGGAGTTGCAAAGAGGCTATCGTCAGAATCAAATTGGGAAAGGGGGGGGGGAGGTATAGCCGTAAAGGGAGGGATATGCTAATTTTGATGTGAATTTTCTTGTTTTGCTGCTAATTTTTATTTCACTGTTTTGTTAACTTTTTGATTAGATGGGTTGAGGAAAGGTGATGGGTAGAAAGAGATAGAAGAAAAGGTAGGGGGTAGAGGGAAATGCCGTAATTATCTAGGGGAAGGGGTGTCTAGAAGTGTCTGTCCATATCTCATTTGTATATTTTTTGAGTATGCCTAGATTGCAATTTTTTAAACAGGTTTAAGTGATGAGAGTGAGAGCTATCCAGGTGATGCCACTGATTACAAATAAAGAAATTATGTTTGTTTGTTTAAGATTTTTACCAAAAACAGCGAACAATTTTAGATTTAGAGATAGATAAATATATAAATCTAGATGTTGAAGATTTTGTATTTGCTAAAGAAAGTTAAACTCAGAGGTTAATGCATTCCTATGCCAAACTAAAAGTGGCAATCAATAGAATCACTATAAATAGAACTAATTAATGAATGGGTTTCAATCATGATTCCAGTTATTTCGACATATTTAGTAAAAGTCTGTAGTCATCAAGTAAAATACCATTATCTAATTTAAGCAAACAATTAGTAAATGTAATTTGGTTTACAGCTATGATGCATAAAAAGTTGAAAAACATATGAAATAAATTATATTATATAATGCCATATAAAAAGGGAATATAATGTATAATATAATTGTAAGGCTATTAAAGATGGCAGGGACCTGCAGAGATACCATTTTACGGTAGGGCCCGATTTTTAAAAAAAAAAATTTTCAGGCCATACCCGGATTTTTTTTAAAAAATGGTTTGAAATATACTGCCCGGCCCGGCCCTACTCGGGTATTTTTTTAAAAATATTTTTTAGGCCCGGTCCGGCTGGGTATATTTAGCCGGGCCTGCAGGTCTCAGATATATAGAGATAGTTACTGAAATTTAAAATAATTTATGTAACGTTAACATCTAAAATATATCCTTATCTACATTTTCTTAACACCATTTCTATATCAGTAGCTCTCTTTATTGGGCGATATATAATTAATTATTTATTGTAGAAAAACATGTTTAATAATGATTG
Organism: Gordionus sp. m RMFG-2023; assembly: GCF_954871325.1. NCBI lineage: Eukaryota > Metazoa > Nematomorpha > Gordioida > Chordodea > Parachordodidae > Gordionus > Gordionus sp. m RMFG-2023. The sequence goes on from NC_088776.1 coordinate 46,743,283, forward strand.
TAACATATACCCTGCATTCCTTTATGTCATTGATTCATAACTATAACTGCTATTATGTCATTGATTCATAACTATAACTGCTATTTTTTAACTTAGATTTTATAAACAGTAGTTTATTAAGGTAAATTTAAAAAACCGATTATAAAAATTTATAATTATATAATATCTAAAAAGTAATCGTTACTTTTAAGAAGTAACAAATAGATTATTTCTCGTTACTTTTTGCAAAAAAAATAAGAAGTTTCAATAATTTTTCTATAAATAATATATTTTAATCATGATTTCTTAATAAATCTTTAAAAAATAAATGATATTGTAGATGTTCAAAAATAAAATTACATAGGTAAGAATATAAAAAATGTTGTTAGTTTGATCTAAAATCTCGACTACAATTAATCTAATTATTATACATAATTTAAAATATATTATAAAATAAATTAATTTCTCCTCATATATTATTTTTTAAGGTAATGAAACGTTAAAAGTTACTAGTTAGTCGTTATTCGTTGAAATAATAACTACTCTTGTTTCTTTTCAAAATAAAGTAACTAATAACACCTCCTCCCCCTCCAAAGAACGCCGTTACTAATTACGTTATGTTACGTTGCTCAGCAATTCTTTTACTATTCTGGAAAGTTTTATATCTGGTTATATGAAATTATTAGAAATATTATTTAAATTTTTTTTTAAAAAATCATTACATTCTTAGCGGTATATTTTAGTATGCATATTTCAAGAGATATTCAAAATTTTGCATATAGACAGACACCGTTTAAGCCAAAAATTATGTGAAATTTTTTTTTAAAAAAAAGCATGACATAATATTAATTGAAATTTAGCCAACGTTTAAAAAAATTAATTGGATTATTCTTGTATCATGTTTACCTTAAGGCTGAATATAATTTTAAAAAGAAGCCAATTTCGAATTTGACTTTATACGTTGTGATTTATAATTATAAAAAATGAAGAAGCCATTTTAAAACAAACAATCTAGGATAACAAGATTTTATATTACAAATATTGATACAGTTTTTTTCTCCATAAGCTATATGAATGTATTAGATCTTCAAGTCTGGTTCAAAAAAACTAAAAAAGAAAATTAATAATTCGGACCAGGCCAATTTTAGATAATTAATAATCGTATAATGGAGAGTTTAATATTCATTTACTGCTCATATTTTCAACCTTTTTCAAACAATTCTTAAAATACAGTTCAAAATTATTTAACAAATTTTAATTTCCCAAAAATATCCCCAGCGCTTTAATATATTTTTTCTTCTTCTCAAGCTGGGCCAGGTGCCAAATTTTTATTTTTATCTCTCCAGGTCTCTGAATGTAAATAATAGGTTAAAAAATTAAGAAGATAAAATTATTTTAAATATAAAATTAAGCATTAGACCTGCTCTGAGAAAACAGTTATGTTTACAAATTGGAAATTTATATTTAAAAATCGTGATAAACTTGGATTTTATTTCTCAACAAGATAGATTAATTTAAAGATCTATCTTGTCCTGTCTCTATTAAGTTTCAAGCCGAGAGAATTTGTTCTACCCGCTCTAAAAAAATTAGCCAATTCGCAGGTCAGCATTTCTAAAAAAACTAATGATACTAACAATCCCATGAAGTTTTTTATTTCTTTTAACCATTAGCTTATTTTGACTCAAAATAAATTTTAAATGTTTTTCATAATATAATATGGAATATTAAAAATTAGGAGTATGAATTATTAGGATAAAAAATTTGAAATTACCTTGAATGCTTTAAGTCAAACTATAAAGTATAGTCAAGAAAGGATATTATTTAAAATATTAATAAAGTTAATTTAAATCAAAAGTTTTGCGACGTGTTTTATTTTTTAAAAATCTCAAATTTATACGAAATATTTCAAAAATGTAATAATTATTTTTATTTTTTTTTTCAAAAATGATCATTTTTGTTTATTATGATGATTTTTTTATTATCAACTCTGATTTATAAAATTCAAACATTTTTTTGTTTGAAACATATTAAAATAATAATAATGTTTTTAAAAAATTATATATTATATTTCATAGCTTTAAACTATATTTTTATTACTAAAAAAAAGATAAAGATAATTCCTCATAAACATATATATTTGGGAATAATAAAAGTAGCAGTACTCAATTTAATTTTCATCATATATTTCATTAATAAATAATGATATAATGATATAATAATCTACTAATTGATATATTATTTTATTATACATCATATAACTAACTAATGCCCTTTTAGAGCAAGGTGTTATTTTTTTTTGAATTCCTCGTAATTCAAAAAAAAAATGACATTGCTCTTATCTTCCCTAAAGATACTAATACATTCCTGCCATTTATGATGATGTATTAAGAAATGTAAAGATCACGTGAGAAATAAAATTAAAACTAGGGAAACTACATATAATGCCTATAAAGCAAAGAAGAACCATCTTCGACAGCTTAGGCATATATTACAAGGATGAGTGGAAAACTAGATGTTTAAGGATAAAAGGAGAGATTTTCTAAAATGAGATATGGAGCATGTGATAAACAAAGATAATTGACATGAATAACGCGCAAAAAAGGAGAGGCATTCATATTTGAAAAAAGATAACCTTTTAAAGTTGGCTTTTAGATATAAATTAAAAAGATGAAATTATAAGGTTATTGAATATTATGATATACATAAAAATTCACGTGATTATTTAATATTACCACAAGTTTACAGGTTAGGTTATGAAATATTTATTTTGGCAATATCTATTTTTATAATATATATTTTTTTATAATGTATTTACCTATATGGTCCAATTTAATTTTCAATTTTTGAATTAAATCTTCTTTTTTTAAATAATCAAAAAATTATTAATAAAAGATAATGATGAACGCCAACGCTTCTTTCCTAAATTTTAATTATTGAGTTTTAAAAACTATTGGCCAGGACAGAAAAACAGATAGAAATGTATAAAATAATTAACTAGTCAGGCTTAATTAATTTTTATTATGAGAGATTGGAACTGAAACCGGAAATTTATATTTTTAGACAGAAACTTTAAAAAAAAATTATGGCAATAAATTTTTAATTTAATAAATAAATTTTATAATTTTATTTCTATTTTTTTAATTGCAAATTAAATTTCGTTTTTTTTCTTCCTCTTTCCATCTTTAATATCTAATTCGTATAATTAAATTTATATGTTACTCTTCTGAAAAAAATCAGATATATTTTTTTTTCTGGAAGTTAAAACCTTTAAACGCTATAAAAATTTAGTTATTTATAATATCTTAGAAATTAAAAATTATTTTGATATTTATTTATTTCATTAAATTTAAAAATTTGGACAGTTACTGAAGCCTAACCCCTCTCCCTTCCCCTCCTAAATAGGAATAAAGAAGTTCATCCAAATTATAGTAAATTAGCAAAAATAAAGTATGAAGATATAAATTAGCATAACTCTCAAACCACCTTTACATTGATTTATCACCTCTCTTCATTTTATAGGCGATTGACGATCAGGCTTATATCAATTCTGGTATATTAAATAAGAATCTAAAATGATCTTTAAAATTAAAAAATTTAATCTCAAATTCTTTTTGAGGATCATGCATAGGCGTGTCATCTTCTTCATAAGAAAATTGTTTTTGGACTTTTCTTCTACGAATTAATGTTATCGAAGGAAAGCACTGTTCTTCTAAACTTATTTCCAATTCCTGCTCAAGCTCCTTCTCGGAGTCAAGGGAATTCTGAAGGTCGTTTTCCTTAAAGCGCTCTAAAATATCTTGCATGCTTTCTATAAGTGTAATGGCTTTTTCCAATTTAATATTGTCATTTTGCATCACTTTACTTACTAAATTCACCTGAGTTAATATATCAAATCAGATAAGAGTTACTAAAAGTGGAAATTGTTATAATCCTATAGCCAATGAAATGACTCGTGTGCAGCATTTGGGGTCATTAGTTCTTACCTCTATTAATGCATTGTAAATATCACCAACCTAGTTTCCAATGGCTTATACACTCTCCACCTTACACCTATTGCGTTTCAGGTAACGAGTTTAACGTAAAATTATTCATATAATCTAAATTTGTCGTCGCAGTCGAAACAAAAAAATAGAATAAATATTCATTGAAGAACGCTGAAAAATAATTCTGCGACTAATGATGAACGTGCTAATATAAAACGCTCTCTCATTTATTTGTAATATTTTAATAATTAATGGGCCACCCGGCTAAGCAAGGATTTATATATTTCTTTACATGATAAAAATACTTTCACAATCTTGAACTTATATCTATAGATTTAAATGGGAAAAAAATAATATTTAATGAATATTTTTATATATTTTTTATATATAATTTAACATTTTACCTATATTTTTTATTATATTAGTATTAATATTCCTTAATATATATTTATTTAAATTATATGCTCGTATATGAGATAAAATGAATTTTGCATTCAAATATTTTTATTTTAAGACAATAAAACGTTAAATAAAAGTATATCAAAATATATCTAAAAATTATCTAAACAGATACCTCTAAAATAGTATCTAAATATAGATACAGATTATCGGTATCTATATCTTGATACTATTTTAGATACTTTAACAACTCTGCAAGCAAGGGATTATTCTTTTTTTATAGACATGAATTAATTTTGAAAAATGGTTTGGCATTTATAGCCATCATATATATAAAACAAAAAGTTTGATTTATATTTTAATAAAAAAAACTTCATTTATTTTTAAGTTAAGAAATTTGATTTTTTTTTATCGTTGATATATTACTATTCTACCATATTTGTCGACAGAATATGAAGTTCATAATCGTTACCTTGGAAATCGTATTCAAAATAGAATTATTAACTTGATAGGAGATAAAATCGTAGAAAAAAAAATTGTTGATTAAAAACTCAATATATTTTTACGTATTAGACTGAACAGACATTAGCTACGAGAAACAATTAACCGAGTTATACGATACGTAGAATTTAACCACAACTCCGTTGAAATAAATGAGCAATTTTTTGGCTTTCTAAAAATTTATTCAAGTACTGGCCGGGCCTTGCTTGAAGCATTTTTATCATTATCTAAAAAATCAAATATGAAAGGATGTTATAAATGAGTTCAAGCCAATACCATTGATGCACAAAATTATTTTAAGCAAATAAATTTATTTAGATATAAATATTCCGCTAACATTTAATGGATAGGGGAGACTGGGGTTAGTCGAACCTATTTTTACAAAATTGCCTACAGCTCCTGGTTTTTTTATATAATATAAAAAATAGTATATGATTAGATACCTAAAACTATACTCTATAAAGATGCCTTATAAAAAAATTTAAGAATATGATCATTTTTTTTTAATTTTATTTTTTTGTAAAAGTGAAAATTTTGTCCAACATTCCCCAATAGCCGGGTGAGGCAACCACTTCAAGGGGCTTCCTAAACCATTAATTTTTTAAGGCCATAAGAAATGCATTTATAATTAATTAATTTTATTGTTCAAAATATCATAATATATATAAATTAAAGCTATTAATTTTGGTTAATTTAATAAACATTTTGGACATTAAGAAATAAAAATCTTAAGGAGAGATTATGATTTCTTAGCATAAATCCTAAATACCAATCATAAAACAGCCATGAAATTTCCTTTTTAAGATTTTGAAATTTTTTTCATTATTAATTGCCATAATTGACGTGTATGGTTTAGCAAGTCCCGCTAGCTCTAAATTGAATAATTGAAATAATATCTAGATATAATAAATACTCAAAATATTTCCCAAATTATAGAAGAGTGTTTAAACTTTGCTATATAATTTAATTTACATATAAATGATTATATATTTTAATAAAAATTAAAATTCTGTCATGTAAAAATCTTTTGAAAATAATTAAATATTTCAAAAGATTTTTTGTCTATAGATGTAAACTAATAAAAATATATTGGGTTAAAATTTTAACCTTCTGGTGTATTTAATTTTAAAATGAGATTAATTGGTTTGCCAAGCCTCGGGGTTTATAACCCCAGTCTCCCCTAAATTATAAGTTTAATGTAAAAAAAATGTTTATAATAAATGCTCGTTTTAAATGAGAATTTGTTCGAAAGAACGATAAAAATAGGGACATTTACATTTTTTTATATGGTGTTTGAATTGAATGGGTGTTCACGTATTTTGTGCTCTCATAATAAGCGTTTCTGTTCGAAAACAATTGTATCTGTATTTAGATACATTTTCGAACGATGTATTTATATCTAAAGTATCGTTTAACAACTCTACTAGCTTGTATGTTAAATATATGCTAGCGGCAATGTGTTTATTTTTCAAATTTTTGAAACGCGTTTTTTTAAATTTAACTTTGATTTTACCAGCAATGTGTTCCATCATGTTGGGAATACCTACCCTATAAAGTCAATTTTGCCAAAAAACTTACAACTAATTTAATAACCCCACTTTCCCAACTGTCTGTACGGCCCTGCCTATCAGATTTGACAAGTTTATTAATAGAAATGATTAAATATTATTAATTATATATGTATACCCTAACCCATATCTCTCAAACCTTTAAATACCTCTAGCCCATATCTCTTTAATCCTCTTAATTGCTTAACTTTAAATATATTTCATACAATTAAAAAATTTCTTTTAGTTGCAGATTCCTTGAGTTGGGTTATAATCCAAAAAAAAACAACTAAACTAATCAATTCGTTTCGAGACTCGATCGTTTGCTTTTTGAATAAGTCTTCCCCTCCTACTAGTTACACATTTATATAACCAATGGATCAACTTAATATGATTCATTTATAAAAGTATATATCGTATTTAAATGCTTAAGTAATGGGAGGTCAAGGCTTCAAGGTTATTCTTATCTTTATATTATTTTGAATTATTTCGAAATTTGAAATACTTTACTTTTTTCAAATAAAATTAATTACTTTTTTTTATAAAATAGTAAGTATTATTTACCCATGTCATGCTCTTAAAGGATCACCCGTATCCCTAGGGGACTAATATAATTGTTTCAAAACGAATAAATATTTTTTTTAAAGAAGATTTATATTTGTAAAATTTAAGAAATATGAATTTTTATAATATATTTTCACTTATAATTTTGAAAGAAAAAAAAATTAAATTCAATATCTATCGTATCATCATTGCATTATCATTATCAATCTTAGCAAATAATTTTTTTAAATTTCTGCCTTTACCTGTGGCTTTTTTATAATTAAATTATTTTTAAAAAAAATTTGGGAAGGGGGGAAAAATTTATGGAAGGAAAACTCCCGTTTTTACCTCCTTTTAAGAAAGTCTTACTCTTAGCTACTAAGCCTACACCCTTCCCACTTATGTAATCCTGCCCAATATAATGGCACTTTAAATATAATTAAATTTCAAAAATAAAACATGATAAAATTACTTGCTTTGTGCAATAAGGGAAAAGGGGGGCTTCATTTTTGTAGATAGTAATCTATTTAGACATCATTGTTAGCATAAAGTTCTTAAATTTTTCTCATATCTATATGAATTTATTTATTCCTAATTCTGTAAATAGGTTTACAATAAAATATCTACAATTACTTTTTTGTACTCAAGGTTACGTAATTAATATCTAATCTATTTATTAGCAAAACAAATTAATATATAGCATTTTTTTAGTCACATAAAGTTTTGAAAAAAATCACTATTTGAAAATGGGCATTATATGTTTATGCTATTCATAAACAAACAAAAACAGCTATATTAAATAAATTACGAATGCAAACAAAATATAAGGTAAGAAATATAAATAAATTCGAAATCAAATTTAGTAAATAAATTATCGTTTAATAAAATATTAAATTGCCGAAATTGGTGTATCATAAAGAGATTCTTTTAGCATTCAGAGAGATTATTGCAAGATATACTGACACACATTTTTTCCAAAAAAATTCCAAGCTAAATTATAAGGGTTTTGTTTTTTTCTAAAAAAATAAATGCCTCCTCTTCTGATATAAGTAAAATATAGCATTTTTTTAAAGATGGATATCATTATAATTCTTTCTTTTGCAGTAAATGTTATGTGTTATTTTAGCTATCATATGAATTTGACGGATCATTCTTAATTTAAATGTTCCTTTTTGCCAGTATCCTCTAGAAACCCCACATGGGTACTGACTATATGTATGTTAACTAAGAGAATACCCCCTTGTGAATTTAATAACGATATTGATTCGTGCCCCTTATTGTGTTAGAGGACTCTGCTTTCTGCATCTATTATGATAAATGAGTTTTCATCTTAAATTCCTAATTAAAATTATTAAAATGGTGTAAAATAATCAGAATTAGCACCAAAATATTTTAAATAAATTTTTATATTTATTGCTAACGAAAATATTAAATATCAAATTATTATAATATTAATTATATAATAAGAGTATTACTTGGAGTTCTGTGATTGGAAATGCGACCAATGAACAGCTTTGTTGTTTTACATGTTTTCTTAAGGCAAATAATATCTGAGCTATCATATGCATTTATCCTTATAAATCTGTTTCGATTTCACTAAGAATAAAAATTTTGCTGTAGATCCCTTTTACCTGAAAGGTGATTGTACAGACTCGTGGTGTGTGTGCTATAATACGAGTTAACCAGATTCTACTCCTTATTTAAAGGTTTTAAATATTGCTTTTCTATTTTACACATTATTTAGAATAAAGGGCTTTTGTTGACATCAATTATACTCTGATAATGGGTGGGGGCAATTTTATTAACTCGATAGATTTATGATCGACATAATAAAAAATCGAATAATGAACCTAGCAGCGTCGGTCAATGTAATCGGCATTTTTCTTAGCAGATAAAATTGTTAGCGGCCGAGCCATGATCCGGAGGTGTCTTGCTACGAGAATTTTATGATGGCCGATTTTTTTTATTGAATTTGATAAGTCAAATAAATTCATGCAAATAAATTAATATTATATGTTTTTGCCTCATATTTTCACGGCAAAATTTAAAAAAAGGGGTCTCATAAGATTTTATTCCCCTACAAGGAAAATCCTAAGCTATCCTGGTTAAAAAAATGTAAACAATATGGAGTATAAATTAAACATTATGTTATGAAATAAGGATTGTCAGTAAAACCACTATAATTAATTTATGATATATATTAATTGATCCACATCAAGGTCGAACCCCCAGTCCAGTCCGCAGTAAGGTCATTGATAAAATAGATGTCCAGATAGTGGCCCGAAAAATATTAATTTTAATGAATCTAAAAATAAATAGAGTTTAAAAAAAAAGTATGTGAGAATTTTTACCAGGGATGTGAACCCGAACCCGGACCCTTTTTAAAAGTGGAGGGCCCAAGTGTTATAAAAATTTTTAAAAATAAATTTTTTTAATATAATTTTTTTAAATTTTATTAACTATTTTGTGGAATCTTTTATTTTATCTTCCCGTGTTTCTTTCAATTTTCTTCCTGAACTTCCATTTTTATTTAGAGATTGATATCATAAATTATTTTTCAGTGTAATAATATTTTATTATGTTAATTAGAAATACGTTGATTATTTTGAAAGTAAATTATTTTGTAGTACTAGAAATAATATTTTAATTTAAATGATAATGCACAACACTTTGGTCCTCAATTTGTATGATGCTAAAACGATTATTAAGTTTGAAAGATTTCTGTAAAGATTTCATTATAGGAGCATGTGAAGTCATTTTGTCGGAAGATGATTGGTGCCAATTAAAGGACCTTAATAATGTATTAGTTCCTTTAAAAATAACAATATTAAGATTACAATCAGAACAATTATGTTTATTAGATGCTGATTAGATTTGGAAAAATTTATAGTCCTTTTATATGAAATATTAGAAAACATAAAAATTCGAGAGCAACAATATTTGCAAAATAGTGTTGTATATGCTTCTATATATTTAGATCCTCGATATCAAGTTTTATTGAGTATTGAGCAAAAACAAATGGCTAAATATCATCTTATGCATTTAGGCATAAGCAAAACTCCATTATTTACAATATATTGTAGGCTACGACAATACCTATTGGTTGTAGTGATAATAATGATAGCAACATTGATGATCTTAAAATTTTACTTTTAGATAGAGAAAAAAAAATCAAATTATCATCAGATAAAAAGGAGGATCAAAAATGCCTATTGAATCTTTAATAGTAAAGTTCTCAGAAGTTAAGAGAATAAATAAGGATATAAATATTTTAAAATTCTGGAAAGAAAATTCTTCAATATATCCAGAATTATATATCTTATCTAGAATCTTCATGGCTGTATCGGCGACACAAGTACAATAATTTTGTAAAGATAACTATCTATTTTAGGTAAGGGTAGAACGTGAATTTTTATCATTGAAATATACATTGTCTACTGTACGTGGAAATCTCAAGGATGATATTTTAGAAGATATTATGTGTGCAAGAATAAAACTAAAATATAAATTATTTCATTTTTAAATTTTTCATTTGTAAATTATGAATATAATAATAAATGAATAAAAAATAATCTTATTTTGAGTCATTATTTTTAATTTCCCTGAACCTGGACCCGAACCCGGAAATGGACCCTTTTTTTTGTCGAAAGGTTCACATCCCTGATTATTACCATTCATTTTAACATCATCCTTTAATAAATAGAATAAAATATTATATTTATCAAGGTTATTGCTGAATATATAAATTTAATACATAACATTAAAATAGAGAATTTAATCAATATTTTGCTTATGAGATTTCTGCCTTATAAGCTTTCTAAAAAATTTGGACTGCGAGATGTAACGCACAAGGGTTGGCTTAAATCTATATTTGATAGAGGTGATAATCCATAAAGTGTAGTGTTTTTAATTTGACTACTGCTTCATATTATAAATAGTTGTTTATTTTGATGTTCAACTACATATATTTTGAGTTACTTTATATCTAAAAAAATGGAAGCGGGTCGGACCTACAAATTTAGCTGGGCTTGGAAAAATCTAAATTCAAACAGAACCAGGCCTAAAAAATTATGCCACTTGTAGACCTCCAGAAGGGATTCCGGTCCAGCCCCTATATCTGAGGTTTGGTCTGGACTTGCGGATTAATATGAACGTAAACTACAATAATTTTCAAATAGTTCAACTAACGATGAATGTAATACCCATTGGTATACTTTACATAATATCTGAAGAGGCAAATTGAATTATAAAAATAAATCAATAAATAGATATCAACCGATTATATCTCAAAGTAGTGTATTACAAGATCGACCTTTTTTACGATCCACGGGACCGATGGTAAGATCGTGAATAAAGTATAGAATTTACCAGTGGTCCGAAAAAAAATCCTTCATATTCTTTTTTTGCCTAATTTGGACAATCACAAAAATTTATAAAATGCATTTAAATAAATAAGAAAAAATAAGAAGATGGGAAATTTTTACTATTTAATATTTTGTAAATAATAGATTAAGATAGCTAACATCATAAAACAGGCCGAAAAACTTCTATTTTTCAGGTGTCTAATTCAAACAAGGAAAAAACTAGGAAACTCTAATTAAGATATCGTGTTTAGTGTTTTACAAACTAGTTATAACCAAGAAAATCAGATAATTCATTGTATTTTTGCAGTAATTAATATTTTTGATAAAACATATGTCTTATTAAATATATTGATTTAATTTTTGATTTTTTTTTAAATTTCAACACAATATTATATATTTTATTCATTGCCATATAAATGATAAATATAATTAATTATATATATATATATATAATATATAATTATTTTTCTCTTTTTAAAAAAAAAAATTAAAAGCCCGGCCAGAGATTTTTTTGTCCCAGCCTAGATATTTAATCTTTTATGGCCCACTCGGATTTTTTAAATCATATTATTTGGTTCTTCCAGGTCTGCAGGTATCTGAAAAAGAGTTTTAAAATGCTGAAATGGCGTCTTTGGTTACTTTGATTGAACTCAAAAATGATCTTATATCACATTAATCTCTAAAGTTCTGATGATTTTCCAAACGAACTTGACATATCTACATAATAGAGAACACGAAATTATATTTTAAAAGGTAACAACATGATTAAAATATCATTTGTAAAATCCAGGTCTACCCGATTTTCTGTTCAATAATTTAATTCTTAAGCTTCCTTTTCTTTTAATTTTTCGAATACCATTAATCGAATATATAAACTATATACAATTCAATCAAATGGTGTTAAATAAATGTTAATTAATTTCTTGAGTCATTAATAGGTAATAAACTTGTTTTAGAATCTATCTAATAAAATAAGGGCTGCTTAATAGGTCTTATTAAGAAAAATATGAGCAAATAATAATATAATGAACAAACTATATTCTGCCGATATTATAAAAATTTCAATTTTTTATTAACTTAAACAAGTATCATGCTAACTCTGTGAATTATAAAAATAAGTCAATTATTTTATATAAAGAGTCCATTGGACTAGTGTTGTTAAAAAGTCGAGTTTTTACCACTCAGAACTCAAGTTGGAATGGTAAAACGAAATTTAATTGAGCGGCTCAATGAGCTACATGAGTTGGCTCGATGATTTAGCTTCAGAGTGAGCTCGATAAGTCTGCTAAAATTTATTATTTCGACCTGCTATTATTTATTCCACGAGAAAAATATTAAAAAATTTCAACCACTTTGGCTTTGCCCGAATTAAATATTTTTAAATTAGAAATTCTAAGACTTATGTATGTTCTTGTGAGAAGTTAACCGTGCTATTATTATCTGACCATTCTATTATTATCTGACCCATGCTGTTATCTACTCCCCAGCTGTAGCGTCAATGACGAATATGGGGTGCACAGGGACTTGAGCCCCCCGTAAGTTTTTATATCTAAAGACCATTTTAAAATAGCTAAAATAAATAAGGTCATTTTAAAAATGTTAGGTTAAAAAGGATCATTTTCAAAATGTTAGCTTAAAAAAGACTATATTAAAAATGCTATCTATAAAAAATTTCATTATCAAAACAATTTTGAGCCCCCTGAGTTTGTAAAGTAGTGATACCCCTGATCACCAAGGACTCATTGAGTCGACTTATTTAAATTCATGCAGCTCATTGAGCTGCTTTTTTCAAATTAGTTTTACTATTCAGAACTTGAATAGAATTTAGGCTAAATTGACCGCGTAGCCGTTTAACAATACTACTTTGGATGCGATTGGTGAGTAATGTTTTGTTTTTTATTTGATAAATTATAGAATATAAGCAAACAATATTACAAAATTTTATTTGTAGGAAGGGGGAGGGGTTGCCAGGCGATCAATAGATCTTAGCTATTAAATCCCATACCTCCCTAGTATATTTCCAAATAATGATTAGATAAAATGAACATGTTGTTATAGCAAATATAAAGCTTAAATATTTGAGTATGTTCCTTAAATATTAATTTAAATCATTTATTTTAAATTTTGCTAGGGAGTTACTAAGGCGTATACATATATCCATACACAATATCAAAGTCCTGTCAGAAAAGTAAAATAACGCATCTACTTAATTATAAAAAACCTGGATATAGGTTGGAGCTAGATTTATATTATAAATTACCTGGATATAGGTTGGAGCTAGATTTATATTATAAATTGATGTATTCCATACCATTGATCTTTCATTTTTTTTAAAAAAATTTTCTTTTAATATGACTATAGGTCGAATAGGTAATGTTTAAAACTAGTAAAACGATATCACTGTTATTGAATTTGATTTTTTGCACGCATTCATGCTATCTGAACAAGAAGCGAAAGCTGAAAATAGGCGTCAAAAGATATTGCAAAACGCCGAGAATAGATTAAGAAAAATTCAGGGATTGCCAAATAGTTACAATTTATTTGAAGCTTAATAGTTATATTTTTTTAGTTGAGAAAGAAAATGATATCCCGTCTAAAATAGAGGATGGATCTAACTTAAAGGATGGTTCTATTATAGAAGATAATGATAATATAAGAACTTATTTATCATCAAACACCGATATATTAGATGATATAAGAAATAGATTAAAATATATGAAATCTGAAAAATCAATTAATGATCATAAAAATATAATCAGAAAAGATTCATTAAATTATCATGATGATCCTCATCATGACTATACTCCTGTAAACAATCAAAATCTGCCAACAGAGCTGTATACAAATCGACATGTATCAAATTATTTATTTTGGTGTTCAAATCATAGGTATACATTCTATTTTATATTGGCTTTCATCACACGATTGATGTTAATAACTCGCTTCTTATCAGTTTTTATCCTCAATGTAATTATTATTTATGTTATATATAATCATCATTTTTAGTCAGCAATTTTACCATTCTTCATATCGTATACTATTTTATTTTTCTCAACAAAATTCTTACAAGTAATAATATATAATGCTAAAATTTATTTAATTATGTTTCAAAACTAAGACTGCTCCAAATAATCAAGTGAATAATATGAAAACATCATCTTATATTACCTACATCTTAAGAGGTATCTTAATATTATGTAAGTTAGATACACAATCTATTGATTTATTGGTTACGACTATGATGTTTACACAAACATTAAGCAAAGATTTTAGTATATATTTTATATCCTTTATATTATTTCATCAGTTATTATTCTGATAATACGGGGATAAAATTATTTATAAATATGTAATTAGTTTATGTAAATTATTCTGTATGAATAAAATATTCTACCCTTTATAAATTTTGACATAAAATTATATAGCTTATTTTCAAAAATTTATTCATTATATTATAAATAAATACTTTTGATAAAATGAAAAAAAAATAAGATATATAATATTGTAAATGCATTAATGATAGATTCTTGATTTCCATTAAATTTGATTATAACTTTTAAGGATTTGGTTTGTTATTCAATAAATCATAACATTGTAAACACACTCTCACAGGTTTTGATGAAAAGGGCATATTAATCTTGTATTTTGAGCATTCTTGACAAAATATAGTCCCACAATTTCTGCAGTGATGCTTTAAATAAAATTCAATATGTTAATATTGTAGAAAATTAAATTTAGATAATATGTTACTCAATACATCTTTATATTATATTTATTATAAAAAACAAAACTACTTATTGTCATTTAGTGCTTCTTATAAAAAATATATATTCAAATCATTGTAGTATTTGCTATATTAATAAAACTATAAAGTATCCTATAATTTTGATATTATAAAGTGTATATAAATATTAGAGCTGTACATAGTATTGTTAAAAAGCCATCTTGGATCTATTTTTAAAAAATAAAGATTTTAGCCAAAATATTATTATGTAAGCCTGGAGATTTTTATCATAGATAGCAGAAAGGTATATTATTTTGGCTAAAATCTAAATTGGGTAATTTTTTAAAATTTACCCAAATCTGGCTTTTTAGAAGATATGCCTGTATTAAATATCGGATCAGACCTATGTTTACCATTAAAAATTATCCAATATTTCCAGGTTAGATAAAAATGACAGTTCAGGTTTGGTTCACAAAAAATATTGGTTTGTGTTGTACCTCTAAAAATAGTTTTTAAAGTTTTAGTATACTATTACACTTTAATTTGTCATTTATTATACTATAATTTATATATTGGATTCAATTTATCTCTAAAACTAAAAAATATTATAAAATGGCAATATACAAAAGTTTATAAAAATTATGACACTTATCAATCAAAATTGATTGATAATAATCTTTTAGATATTAATTAATACTGTAAAGTAACGACGTTACCTTTTTCTAGAGGTAACGATAACGCGTTTCTTTTTTTGGTAATGATAAGGCAAAACGATTTTTAAAAATATGGAAAAAACATATTTTATTAAATTATTTTTTAAATCTTATAAATAATTTATGCCTAGTTTAGTCAGATTACTCACCAAATTCTTTCATTTTTATTTTAAATTTTCAGTCAAGATTGTTAATCTAATTAATATCAAATGAATCATGATATATTAATTTATACTTTTTTTAATTTATTTTATAAAGAATATTATGTCAATTGTACATTTCAAATAAAGATGATTTAACCTGCCCTGGCCCCAATATGAAGCATTTTTTACACAAATAAAAAAATTAAGAGTACAAAGTCACTTTAAAAATTGTTTCCCAGCTTAAATATTTCCTCAATTGTGGAATAAATATGGGCAGTTTCAAAACTGCAACCATTTTTAAGGAAAAAATAGAAAGATATCTGATTAAACAGGTTATAATTATATGGAACTCTTTTTATAACTCCGTGAAATTGATAGTCTTATTATGGAACCTGCTGTTTTAGAACTTAAATTAAATTATCCCTGGATAAAATCATAGGTCTACGAAGGTAGAAATCTTGAATTTGTTTCCAGTTTGAGTAAATATCTTGACAAAGAAAAGGCAGACTTTGATTCCTTTAAAAAACAACACTACCAGATTATTTTTTGATAAAGAAAAAATAATTTGATGAGGATCTGAATGAAGATGATCTATTAAGCTTTTTCAAAATATGGATTTTTTTTAAAAAATTCCCCCAATTAAAAATTTTATTTATTAAATATAATACAACCCTCCCATTCTCTGCGTCAGTTGAACGTTTGTTTAGCACTCTTATTTATCTGATCAACATTTTGAAAATCAATTGTTAAAAATAAATAAAAAATTATAATATCTTATCTTTTAATATGTTATTTTTATATAATTTTATTTATATTATATATAGCAAATTTTCGTGTATAATATTTAATTTTTCAAGCAATGAGTAACGCGTTAATTTCTGAATAAACAGTAACGCTAGTTACTTTTTTCAAAAAGTAACCGTAACGCGATCCTTTTTTGGTATAATGGCATTTCGTTTAAAGCACTAATATTAATAAAAATTTTAGCAATACTAGTAATAACTTTCACATTATTTTATAAGCACAAAATCATGAGGCTTGAACTGGTTCAGAGGCATTTTAACGCGGGTTGGGTAGAAAATTATTTAACAGTTTTGGTTTGATAAAAAAATACCGGTTTAAAAGTTTGGATCCCTGAGTATTTCTAGATATTATTTTTGGTTATATTATGAATATAATATTTTTATTTTATACATGATTTCCTAATAAAAAATGAATAAAAGGAAGCAAAATTATATGTAATGTTTTAAAAGAATTGAATTATTTTAGACAAAAGAGTAAAAATGTGATATATTTTAGTTATATTAGTTGCAACAATAAAAGTGTATAAAAATATAACGAGTCACATTCAGCTATAAACATTGCCCATATTTTAAATGAAAAGATTAAACCTCTGGGGAATAAAAAAAAACACTTAATTCTTCATGATAATGTAACAAATATCGCCTTAATCATTAAAAATGGAAAATTTCAAAATGCTACTTGTTTTACTCATAGTTTACAGCTATTGTTTTTTTGCACAGAAAATACTGATTTTTTGTGACATTGGCTCAAAGATAGAAAATAAAAATAAATCTAAATATTGGATCAGATTGGGTTTGTAAGAATATCAGATCGGATTTGTAACGTGAATAGATACAGCCCTATAAAATATTAATATTATGACTAACTTGGATTTCTCAAATCCGCAAGAACATGTTAAATATAGAAATTGTCGATTATATGGAAGGATAGGATGCATTTTAAAAACCCCAACTAGCTTTGGGATTAGCATTATAAAAAATGAAGATTATGCTTACCAATATGGGCGGGTAAAATAATGTGAGGGCGGATGAATTTGAATTATTTTTTTCGGGTGGAATGAATAGAACGGGGTTATATTTATTTTTAAAAAATAATTGTATTTCACACTATTACAAATATTTTATAAGTAAAAATATATTAAAATAAATAAAAAGCCAAACAAACCAATAAAATGATTTTATAACATTGGGCGAGCAGGTTAAATAAATTTTTAGATAAATGAGTTTTATAAAAAACCATAAACGAGTGGGTTAAATATTTTTTGGAAAAGGGGCAGAGGATTTTTGTTTTAAGAA
The DNA here is from genome assembly GCF_954871325.1 of Gordionus sp. m RMFG-2023. Lineage (NCBI taxonomy): Eukaryota > Metazoa > Nematomorpha > Gordioida > Chordodea > Parachordodidae > Gordionus > Gordionus sp. m RMFG-2023. The sequence continues at coordinate 46,761,278 of NC_088776.1, forward strand.
CTCACCCTTTGCTGGCCTCTAGTTTGTTATACCCTGTTGATATTATTTTAAAGAAATTTTCTTGCCAAAAAGGATTAGAGTAATAAATGTAGAGAGGTATCCGAAAGGCTAAATTAAAGAGGGGTCCCAGTACTATTAGCAATGGTAAGCTATGATTGGACCAAGAGTTAAATTTAGTTTGATATTGTAAAGTAGGGAAAAAAGTATCACCCAAAGTAGTCGTTTAAGGTGAGTATGTGAATTCATGGGGAGATAATAGATTATAGCGAAGAGATGAAATTTTACAAATCACGGCTATATAGATATATCAGGTTTTTATCTCGAATAAAATGAAAAATTGTCTGAGATTAAAATAAAATGCTAATGATGTTTTATTAGACCAGCAATTTCATTGACTAAATTGTGGCCAGGAAATCAAACATTAATATTGTGTCAGTTGATTGGGCGTTAAGAATTTGCGAGACAGAATAAACCCGATATTTTATTTTTTTTATCAGTTATTTCTATATCAGGTTGTGAAAATAAAAATAGGATTTTATTATTAAACTATTTAAAAGGAAAACTAATTTTCCAGCTTTTGCTAGTCTAGGCCTGTTTCTTAAATTTCCTAATGATTAATAAGATATGATATCTAAAATAATGTGTGGGTGGAGTGCTCACCAGAGGTGTGTTATTTTTAGCGACATATTGTTTACAAAATCAAAAGGAGAAAGTTTAGCGTCTACTCGATTTATAATTTTTTTTAAATTAAAATAATGCCAAAATTAAAGTTCATTTAAGTAGTAACTTCGCTAGCTCTCTGTTTAAGCGTCTTGGCTCAAAAAAAAAAATTTCATAATCTTGTTCAAATTCGACCTTTTTTTACTTAGGTCAAAAAAAGGATATTGCGGTAACCACACAACTGATTTATTTTAATTTCTATAATCATATATGGTGTTGATAAATCGCTCTATTTTAGACGAAAATTTCAGCCTCAAGTTTTAGGAGAAAACACGTTAGTGATGTATAACAATTTTGAATTAATACAATTATTCGAATTCTTTATTTTTTGTTTTTATTATTTTCTAAAGTGAAGAATTGTGTATGTAAACAATTCTGATAATTTCGTAAGATAAAAAATTAGTTATATACTTTTCTAATCAACGTTGAAAAGGCGATATGGCAGGTTGGGCATTCATTAACCTCGTCATTTTTTTGCCATTTAGAATTAATTATATATGGCATCATTGTATCCTTTAAATCATCTGTTTGTAGTGTTGTCCTATAATATATATATTTTTTGAAAATAAATTAGTTATTTTATTAAATTGGTCAGAAATCATACAGAATAAATGTCATTTATCATCAAAAAGGGATTAATATTGATATTTTTAGTTTTGGAGAAAGAAAAAAATAGTTTTTAAAATTACATTTTTTTACTCAAGATGCAAATTTATTTTATCTCGTAAATTAGTAGTAATAAATTAATCATCCGCCTTGAACTAAATCTAATAAGCGAGGAGTAAATTAATAAGAATCATTTAAGAATTTAAAAATTAATTTACATCAATTATCAAGAGTTTATAAATTCGAAAGTGTTTACTTCCTTCCCCCTTTCCTAAACAACTCCACCCGAAAAATATTCATAAAGTATATTATATATTTATAAAAAAAAAATATTATACTCTTTAATTTTGACCCCTAATTCAGATAGTGTTTGTTCTTGCTCGGAACATTTTTTTTTCAAATCTTCGTTGCGTTTATGCAAATATTCATTGTTCTAATTTAAAGAAATAAATTTTAAAAAAATTACTAATCAGATTAGAATATAAGGTGAGGTTTTTATTTTTTTTATCTTCTCATTTTCACCAATTTATTTAGAAATTTTTTTTAAAAAAAGAGAGAAAAAGGAATGCATTTCTATTAAGTTAAATTATATTGAATATTTAAATTTTTTTATCACATGTTAGACCTGTGTGCATTTTTTTAAATTTATTGAGATAATTTCTCATGCCTTGGGGAAGATGAAAAAATAAAATAACAAGTAAAATTATATTCGAGGAAATTATATTACCACTAAGAAAATTTTTTATTTTAAATTATGTTTGCAAAAGAAAATATTTTTGTTTATTTACACGGGTGTTGGGAATTCGTAAATGTAAAAAGGAAATGCCCAATCTTCAAAAGTCGAACTTTTAAAAATAATAATACTTAAAGGTCTAAATATAAATATATAATTTAGACCCTTTAAGTTCTTCCGCATCTTTATACAATTATCAATTTAGTCTGTGAATATTAGCCATAATATTTATTGAAATAAAAATCAAATATTTCTTATTTTTTTACAGTCCCATAATTAAATTAAATTGATTTAAATTAATGAAATTTTAAAAAGAAAATTTACAATCCATTCCCTTTTTTTTGTCTTTAATCCGTTAGTTTTTCTTTCAAAAAAACATTTTATTATAATTTGTTTCCATATAAATTTTAATTAATTTCTAAATTTTATTATTATTAAACTATTATTTGATATGATAACTCAAAAAAAAATCATTTTAATTTTGTTTCCATTAAGAAATAAAGTTAAACTATATTTTTTTTTAATCTGCCCATGTTTAATAATTATATAATGCATTCATATAATAAAGCATAATAACCTTATTTATGACCTAGCAAGGCATATATTTTTTTTATTATAAAAATTTGAATCTTAACCAAAAATCGATTTATTTTATTATAAAAAATTTAGCGTGATGATCATTCTCATAAAGGGGAATTATCTTATTATTACCTAAATTAATTTCAAATCACGAATATTTCAGTCAATTTTACGTATTGCGAATCACAAAAATTCATTTTAAGAAAATAACCAATCATGGGAAATTAAAAATAAAAATTCAAGAGTGTCCTTGGTCTTGAAATTTTTACAACCCGATAACTTTCTTTGTTTATTGGACTCATTTTTTTTTTCATTTTAAAGTATGTTGAAGTTAGATCAAATCAAACCTTAAAACACTGGGCTGATTTCATGTTGATTTGATGAAAAAAGAAATGATTAACTTTATCTTGTAATACCTTTAATATATCTTCCGCTTTACTAATCTCCTTGAGTCTCCTGGCAAATTCTAACTTATCCTTTTGAATTTGATGTTGTAAAGATACTTTCATTTCTCTTTCCAGTTTTAAATCATTCTCCAACTGTATTCTGGATTTGATAAAAAAAATTACAGAATTTAATCAATTTTTTAAAATATTCTTATAATAATAGGGAATGTTGTCCTTAAATCAAAATTTACAAAAAATAATATAAAAGTATTAGAAAATTCGGATTAATTGGATAAATTTATAAAGGTAACATATACAATGTTGTTTAAAAACTATTCAAAGTAGCGCGCCATTTTTCGAGTAACGATGATACTCTATTTTAAAAAAAGAAGGTAATTAATAGTGCCGCATTTTTTTGGAGTAACTCCAGCTAAACATTAACAACTTTTAAAAAAAATTTAATTAATACTTTAAAATGATAAATTTATCTAATTTTTTATTATTTTATTTATAATTTAAATAAATAAAAAATATAAATTTTAAAAAATTAAATTTATTCGAACAATCCTTTCAATACTTTCAGAGGATGACATCTTTTTCGTAATCATAAATATAATATGTTTTAATTTAGATATTTTTAGGAAAAGGCAAAACAAAGAGGGGGAGATAAAAATTGTAGAACAAGCCCAGGAAATATTTAAATTTGATTTAACTTATATCCTGATTATTTTACGATTAAAGGTAAAGGAAATCTAGATACTAAAGCGCTGTCAGTTACATACAAATTCTATATATGATAACAATTTTATAGGTTATGAAACATTTTGCCAATGCTCTCGATATTCTCCAAGTGGAAATCTATATGTACCAAGGTTTTAAGACCCAATATCTCGGCTATCCTGAAAACTTGAAAGAATGTGTCGTTTAGAATATTGCTCTTAAGGTTTTTTAAATATTTTTTCTCTATTTTTTTAATTTAGATATTAAGATATTTATAATAATGCAAATATAATTGTCGCTATGATCTTGCCATTTTTTAAAGAAAATTGGGCAAGGTTGAAATTAGAGATAAATTTATCTGTAGATTTAGATTAGCTCATGAAATATATATCATCATCTTCTTCAAACTCAATTTTAAAAAAAAACACATAATAAAACCAGAGAATCTCGTGATCTTAAATTTTTTTGTTGATATTTCCGATGTAATAAAAATAATGATATTAAACAAATTTTTTGAGATCATCCAAATAAAGTCTTTTGAAACTACTTTTCATAAAATTTAATGCTCTATCCCATCCCGTTCTCCTGAGAAATTATTTAATCTGGCAAAGGATGCTATTGATGGAAAAAGATGTTCTTTGCTGTGAAAACTTTGAGACATCTTCTCTTAAAAGCTAATACAATACATAATAATTAAATTATATATAACTAATTGTTTATTATGTGATATAGTTATATTTCAAATTTGAATAAAAATTTAATTTAAGATTATAAATAAATATATAATTGAAGTGGGGCAATATTTTATTTATTAGCCCATACTTAAGGAAAAAATTTTAAGATATAATTTTAAGAGCAGCTACTAAAATAGCTACGCTAAATTTAAAATTTAATAGCTATGGCGCGTTATATTTTGAGAAAGTGTATCAAATGGCAAGACAATACGTAAATTATTTTTTGCAGTAAACCCCCCATCTTTGTTCGAGAAAATTGCAAGATTTTAATTGCTCCCCGTAGCCTTAGGAATGTCAAAGGGCGATTTTTAATTTAGCTTTCCGTAGCTACGCGACGGTTAATAAAATTTTAAAACCATTTCAAGGGTAAGATTATTTTTGATATTTATTTATTTAACCTTAGATTATTTATTCAACCTTTCAGATATGACATCCTATTCTGGTTTGTTTTAAGTTTGTAGATTAAATAAATATTACTAGTTATTTATATAGCTTTTTCGGTAAAAATAAAAAGGACGTGGTAAATCAAAATAATCTCTTTCTTTTTAGGCTGTTGAAAGGATATATAGATGGCTAAGAGCATTGGCGGCCTAATGCCTATAAAAGTATTATTTATAATATATATACAAACTTAATTTGATCTTTTTTGCTAAGCTCTCTTTCCATTTTACCAAAAATGTCCTCGGTAGATGACTGGTAATTCTGCAATTTTTCGTACCTAATTAGAAGAAAAAAAAAATTTTTTTTAATATAAGATCCTAAAATTTTATAAAATAATCGATATTTAATATTAGGGAAGCAATCATTTATTTTTTTAAAGGGCCGATCAAATGAATCAAAATGGTGTATAAGTATATTTATGATATATCTAATATTGGATCATGGATATACAATGAAAAAAAATTATAAAAATAATTTTTTAAAAAAATAATTGTATTACTATAAAAAAAGATATTAAAGCAACATTGAAGCTTCTTATTATTTATGACTCTTAAAAAGATAACGCAATATAATCCATCATTTATAATATAATTTTGTTATTGTTAAATGTATACAAAATATAATCAAAGGTTAAATGAAGATAACAATTAATAAAAAAAATTGCACTGAAAAAATCTCATAATATAATATATATTTGCATCTAAAAAATATGTAAATAAAATAACACAATATTATATTTATTTTTCATAAAAATATGAACTTAATAAATTGTGCTGGTTTTTCTATAAAAAAAATAATTTCCTAAACTAAACAAAACGTTTTATGTAATTGCGACATTATATTTAATAAACCATGATTTAAATTTTGGAAACCATCAAGGATAATGAATGAGATAGCTCAGCATAATTTAAAAAGTATTCCAAAAAATGTAATTAGTTACAGTTATTTTTTCGTAAAAATATAACCAGCAACTTGTCACTTTAAGAACAATAATTATTATATAATAGTAAAAAAAATAGATAAAGTAGAAAACAAAATGCAAATCAAAATAAAGTATATTGACTATTTTATATTATCATATTTTTTACATTTTTATAGTTATTATACAACATCATATTATAATATCATCTTGTAATATTTCCCTGAGAAACTGATATAACATATATAAGATGATATTCTAACAAGGGTAATAATATATGATGTTCTTCCACTTGCTAAATTTATTAAAATACAATAAGGCCCATTTATTTTTTAATATATATTAACGGAAACAGGTAGTCAAGCCGGATCCCTCCAAATACAGAATCTTGGTGTTGTAAACTGAGCTGCGACTATGTTGTTAAACGGCTCATTTTGAGCCGATTTTTTAAAACGGCTAACTCAATATTTTAGCCAAAAAAATATTACCTAAGTCTCGAGATTTCGATAATATATGCCTAGACCTTTGTTCCTTCTATGAGCAAAATCTTGAGGCTTGCGTAATATTTTTCTGGACGAAATATTGAGTTAGCCGTTTTTAAAAATCGGATCAAAACGAGCTGTTTAACAACACTAGCCGGGACAGTAGGCTGATTGAACGAAAGGAGAGAGATCGACTGAGTTCGATGGTCCCAGATTTCGGGGGTGAGGACTGGGGAACCCGATTTGGCGGGAATTTTGGTCATAGTCTATAATAAATCTACAAATGGAAAAGGGAATACGGAGGGGGGGGGGTTTAGTTGCAAAACGCGGCCTGAACCACGTCACGGAGCAACCCGTGGTTTTTTATTAAATTAAACATTATTCAAGAAAATTAAAAGGGGATAATTCAAAGGGTATTCGGGTGGTTATTTGCAAAGCGCGACCTGAGCTACACCACGGAGCAACCCGTGGCTTTTCATTAAATTAAAAGAGAATAAGCATATACGATAATTAATTAGAGCGAAAATTATTAATCTTTATTTAATAGTTTTCTTTATATTTAATCAATTTCGTCTTTATTAATTTACATCATTAAAAATTGAAAAGGGAATACAAAAATAAAAGTTTGTGTATATACATTTTTTTGCCGTTTTTGTTCACTATATTACGAATCTGGTTTTAACAAATTTATAAATGCTCTTTTGTAGTAAGGAAAAAATAATATGATGCGCTATAAAACAGTTTACATTAATTGTTTTGAGAAAAAGTGTATAAAAAAAACATGTAAACAATATTTTTTTAAGAAAGGCGATAAACCTTGCAACACAATAGTTGGCTTAAAAAAATGCCCTTGCTGGATTCGAACTCAGAACTAACGGATTGTGATACACATACTGTACCGATTAGGCCACAAACCAATCCCATCTCTTTACACATCCCCCATCCCCCAAAATGTATATATATTGTATTTATAAAGAAGAATTGAAAATTAGTAAAAGTTAATGACTTTAAAAAATAAAGTCTATATATAATTCAAGTATTTCAGAAAAATAAGTGAAAACCCAAAATTATTTTTATAAAAAATATTATATAGCCAAAGGCCTACAATAAGTAGACCTAAAGACCTATGTCCGAAAAGCCAGCCTATTTGTGTCCTAGCCCCTATAAAAAAATCCTGGATATGCCTATGCCACAGACGCTACTCTAAAACATCCAATTTTTGTGTATTATAAGGATAAAATTACATCGCTATCTAATATTTCATTAAACACATAAAAAAAATCAATAACGATTAACTCTATACATCATTACGCATTTAACAAAGCGTAACGAAAGAAAATATTAGAAATAAATATCGGTATCAGTTGTCAATATACCGGATCGAATAAACCTCTTGTTTAAAAAAATGTATCATACTTTTCCTCGATTTCTTTCAAAGCAGAAGTGACGCTACGATTTTTTTGCTCGAGTCTTATTACGAGTTCATTTTTATGCTTGAGAGAAGCTTCGTAATTCTGAAAGTTTTTTATATATCATTTTATAATGAGTTCCAAATAATTCAATAAATTGTAAAAGAAAGTTAATATGTTAACTTTATGTAGTTTTCTAAATTTAGTCTCATAATTTTTTTAAAATATATCTTAGAAACCGCATTATTTTAATTTTTAAATATACCCGAACCGGGCATATAAATTTTTTAAAGAAAAATCGAGACCGGGCAAAAATTTTTTTAAAACCGAACTGTGCAAACTTCTGCACATCAAAAAAAATTTCAGTTTTTTCCACTTTATTTTATTTCCACCTGTTTTTTAAAAAAAATTGAATTGATCGGCAAAGATAAAAAAAAATATAAATCACCGATATAATATCTATCCAACAGCTGTTTACTGCGAAATCTAATAATATTTAAATCAATTAAAACGACAATAACATCATGAATCTTTCAATATAAAAACATGCAATGAAATAATGATATAGAAATCATATTGAATACTGTCTATGGTTTATTATGAAGTCAACCTCTTGAAAGAACCTATAAACAAATGTAATAAAAAACGATGCTGCCAAGAAAATAGTTATAAACTACAACAATAGTATCTTATAATTTAACATTATCACAATTTCATACTTGGATCATTATAAAGGCAATTCAGATAACCCAACTACATCACAAAACTAGAACATGAGCAATAGGAGAACTTGCTCATATTCTTTAGAATTATTGACATAAAAAATAACAATTTAATAACCATCCATGAAACACTCACTTCAAGATGCCCAGGTAGTAATAAACCTCCAGCCTCCCTGCTTGAACCTTCATCACTTAGCATCTCACCTGACATTCCACCACCACCTTTAATTTCAACCCCAAATGAGTATCAATTGTTTAATCCACCAAATGAAAATCCAACACAGGAAAAGACCTTTATAAAAAATTATCTAATTCCTGATTTGGAATACCCAAAATTTTTAACAAACTATTTTAGCCCTACCATATCACGAATCCCAAAAGCAGCCCTTAAATTAATTTATCCTTTTTATATCAAAATCATTAATAATATTTTACAAAATCCACCTAAATTGGAGAAAATTGATTTCCCAACATTAATATTATCAAATCCACCAAAAGATAATCCAACCCCACTATGACAAACCATCAAAGAAAGAATTGAAAACTTTGATCCTAATTTTGAAAAATTAACATTAAATATCAACGATCCTGCTAAAAAGACTTTAAGAACTAATATATAATAAGATAAATAATTTCAATTTAAAAGGAGCTTTCCGAGCTCTTACTAACGCAAACACTTTGGCACCCGATAATATCACCACAAGAAATCAACTTTTATAAAAATATCCGAGCCCCAAATACACTTCTCAAATACTGCCTATAATAAATTCAAAGATAAATATCACTCCCGGAGAAGCCTTAACCGCTATTAAATCTTTTCCAAAAGATTCTGCTCCAGGACTGGCCTTCGACCCTCATTTATTATTGACCTCTTGGGTTTAGACAGTTCCGAATTCCTACTTAATACTTTAACGAAAATTTTTAATCTTATTATCAACGGGAAATTACCACATAAACTAGCACCAATAATTTTTGGTGCTCGACTAATTACACTTGAAAAAGCTGAAAATCAAGTGCGCCCAATAGCTATATCGACGAACCATTTCAAGAATTATTTGTAATCGACTCAAATCTACAATAACCTTAAGCTTAGCTCCTTACCAATTGGGATTTGGAGTAAAAAGAGGCTGTGAAGCCGCAATCAATTGCAGTCGGCTAGGTTTATCCACCTCAAACCTGAAGATTATATAAAATTAGACATATCCAATGCCTTTAATTCAATTAATAGGAATAAAATGATCGATACTTTCTTGGAAACATTCCCTGACTACCACAATTACATCTACCTTAGCTAAGGCATTTCTTCCTTACTCAAATGATTATATTATTAATTCTACAGAAGGCCTCGGGTGACCCATTAGGACCACTACTTTTTTGCTATACCCTTAAACACCTAATAAGTGATATTGCTCTTTCATGCAAACTCAATCTACATGTTTGGTACCTTGACGATTGTAGGCTTCAAGCAACTCTCCCTTATAAATCCGGAGGACTATGCCCAAGATCGGCATTAAGTACAGCCCTTGTTTCCTTCATCTCATCAACCTTATCAGTAAAAAATATTACCTCGCAAATTATTAACATCGATAAAGATAATTTATTAGATGAAGCCTTACGTTGTTGGAATATTAATGGCTTACCAAACACAGCCCCACCAGATTCAACGAAACAAAAAGATTGGGATCAAGGATTGGTATCTCATTCCTTAGCTTACCTCAACTTGAGCGATGATCACCAACATAAATCCCTCCTAAGATCTCTTAATTTCAACAACTCTGGCCATGAATGGTTAGAATCATATCCCAGTATTTGAAATAACCAGCTAATAGATAACGACGATTTTCGTTATGCAATCAATTAATGATTGGGCGTACATTTCCTAAACCATTATATTTGCATTAAATGCAATCAATCGGCAGACGCGTATGGGAGATACGATCTCCACTGTAAATTTATATCAAAAATCAGCCGACATGATAAAATAAATGCAATAATAGCTTTTTTTAAATAAAGCCAATTTTCCCTGTATTTTAGAACCTACATTCTTTTTAGATAAAAAAACGCCCTGACGGAAAAACCGTCGTACCTTTTTTCATGGGGAAGCCTTTAATGTGGGATTTTACCTGCATTGATCCCATGGCTCCATCTAATAATTCTCATGATCCCCTTAATAGAGCTGAATCTCTGAAAAATATAAAATACTCAAACCTAATGTGTGATAACCACTTTGTTCCTATAGCAGCTACATCAACCTGCTCTTTTGGACAAGCGGCTTTAGATCTATTCAAAACAATATCCAAATCAATAAAAAAAATCATACCTTTATCCATTTTACAAACTCAAGCAAGAAATCGCCGTATCTATAATTAGATCTAATTATCAAATATTTAAAACATCATGGCCCGACCTCGCCATTTGATATTTTTTTTTTAACTTAAACTGATATATGACATATTTTATTATATTCTCTATATTATAAAGTTAATTTTTAAATAATAATATTTTATCATATTTGTATATGAATTTTAATAAAAAAATTGAATTTTAAAAAATAAAATGAAAATTGATGAAATTTGTACAATTGAATATTCAATAATAGGAAATTTTTATCCAAAAAGTATCTTAACTGGAAATAGTTCAAATTAGAAAGAAATGCGAAGTAATTTTAAAACAAACCCAGATAATGCTTATAAGTGATAACATGGAGGAAAGCTGTACTCTTTGGGGAAGTAGGAAATATGATACTCCCAATTCCAGATGTTGGTGGTGAAAGATTACATATAAATGTGATGGAAAAAATTGACTGAATGAAATGGATGATTATTGTTCTGGGGATGGAGTTTTAAAAAAAATCTGTTTTATAAAAACAAATTTGACGTGAGTAATTAAAGCTGTTAGTTTCGATACCGAATCTCTAACAAGAGATAAAGTTATGAATGGCAAGTTAGTTGTATACCATAAGTATAAAATAAAGTCATAAAATACTCGAAATTCGGAAGATTCATAAACCTAGAATTAACTAGCATGCAAACTAGTTAATTTAGCACATTAGTGGTAACTATAGTTGGATAATTGCTCTATTTTTAATTATTTGAAGGCGGCAAACATAAAAAAAAACTTTTTTTAAACCGGTTCAAAAAAAGTGTATTAATCTCGTTTCTTATATAGGTTTACGGTTCCTGAAGCTATGAATTTTAGGTTTACATTTAGGTTTGGGTCCCCTCAAGATAAATTTTAAATACGATCCCACTGATAATTATATTTATCACAGTCACGAAACCAAAAAAAAATATTTTCAAATATTAGTATAATTATAAACTGATAGCCTTTTTTACCAGAATGGTTCCAAAAAAGTTTCAGTTTCATATTTATATCACTTTAAAATATTATATATAGTTATAACTAATAATTTTCAATCATTTCTCGTATAAAAGTACCATTTAGAAAAAGTGACGTGCTTTTTATACGACTTAATAAAAAAGATAGTCATGATAGATAATTAATTTTTTTTAAAAAAATTATATTTAAAAAAACAACCGATTTTATAAAATTGTCTATATACACATTTTACGAACCTCAATTTTGGTGTACATCTCAGAATTAATAGCCTTTAAATCGTCGAGCTGCCGTTTCAAATCGACTACCAATTCTTGTTTGTGTTTATCGCTTTTTTCCAAATGTTTGACTAATATTTCAAGTTCTTCCTTTCTACGAGCAACGGTTTGATATTGATGTTCGAACTTCTAAATTATTATAATAAATCTAAAGTCAGTTGTCCATAAGACAATTTAAAACGACACTCTATATAAACGTAAAATAAAATAATTTTGGTAAATAATAAATTCAAAAATTGCCACTTTTAAATATAAAAATAAATAATAGTAATTCGTGATAAAATATTAATATATTTTCAAAACCAATTTATTCGCCTTTTCCTCGAGCAAGGATTGTTTGAGTTCGTTGATTGTTTTTTTGTACAGGAATTCAGCCTCGCTGTTTAAATTTGGAAGGGTGTTAGCATCAGTTCGAATTATCGATTTATTGTCAGAACCTGAGGTGGTGGAGTTATTCCTATTATGAGTCTTAAATAAAATTGAAATAAGATTGTTATGTAAACGCATTTTATCTACATTTATATTTATGGTATATTGAAAGTGAAGGTTGAGGGGATGGAGGGTGACAATATCATTAAGTAAACCACTTATATGAAAAGTATTTCTTAATTAAACATTTGCGTAATAAAAATATACAAAATCCTAAAACTAAAATATATAAAATTCAATATACTTCAAAAAAAAAGAAAACCTGCTGAAATATTCCGGTCTGAGAAATAACGCCATCTTCATATGCCAAACCAGCAATTTCGTTTGAAAGAGTTAAACTTTTTATGCTACCATCTAGCGCAATACCGATATCTCCAGAACTTAAAAAACCAGAAGGCTCGACCATGTCATCGCCGCCATTGGCACCGTTATTTTTGTAGTCATCTTTATTGTTATTTTTATTATGGTAATACTTTGGTTTTTCGAAATTCGCGATCAATAAACTATTCGCCGTTTCGAGTTCGATGTTTCTGTCGGAGATGAGCGATATTTCTCGCTTCAAAACGTCGACTTCATTTTTGAAGGAGTGGTATTTGTCTTTGAGTTCGTTTATCACGCAACTTTGTAATATGATCATAATTTTTATTATTCCTATATCAGAAAAATGGTCACCTAAAGAATCAGATAAGAAAAGCCTATAAAAGCAGGAAATGAAAATGTAAATTGTTTGGTTGGGCATTTTGAGATTACAGACCCAACAGAGAGAGGTATATGGGTAACTTAAATCCGGGGTAATATGGTCAAGGGCGGTTCGAACCTCATTTAGAAAATCGGTCTTCAATTAAGTTTATATTATCAAAATTTCCTCTAAATAGTTATAAATTCCTGAATCCATGGCAAAAGAAAAATAAATGGCTGCACCGATATTAGATATCGGATCGGAGCCGATATTGGACTTTTAAAACAAATGTGGGATCGGTCGATATTTTAAAAAAATTTAACCGATACCGATTTTATACATATTTTAATTTTTATTCATTTTTGAACTAATTTTTTTTTTCGATCGTAATAGATCTTCATAACTCACAAAAAAAGGTGTGAAGGAAGGCGTCATTTATAAAATAAAAATTGTTTTTTTTACATTTTTTTAATGAAAGAAGATAATGTAAATATTAATAAACTAATATAAAAGAAAATTACATAAAAATTTTGTGTATTTTTATTTGTCTATTGTTTAATCCATTGTTTTTTACAGAGTTGTTAAACGCTATTTTTAAAAGTATACCGCTATAGCTATTTGTCAAAAAAAGTAGCACGCTACCGCTTTCGCTATTTGTCAAAAAAGTAGCGCGCTATTAGCTACTTTTGCTTTAACTACTTTTAAGCTACTTTTTATAAAAAAAATTTTAGAAACAAATGAAACAAATTTTTTTTATTTTTTTTTTTGCTTATAATGTAAATGTATAATAAATAATATATAAAAATCAACATTTATAAATATAAAAATATAGTTAGTTTAGATTATAAAAAAATAAGCAATATAAATAAATATTTATTTTAATTTGTTGCATTTTAATAATAATATCATTTCAATATTATCATCCCCAAGTCTAGAGCGACGATCAGAAAGTATAAGCTTTGCTTTGCTAAATAATCTCTCGACACTAGCACTTGAGGGCAAGGAAGCTCTAAAAATATTTAATTAGATCAATTTATAAATATAAATAAGTTTTTACCTTCTGTTATGTGTCCAACTATCTGCCGGTGTACATACATAAGATATATCTGATAACTCTACTATTAGAGCATCTTTATTCACTTTGAAGTTGTCGGCTATTTTATTCATAAGTGTCTGGCGACATAAAACTGTTGTGCCAGGGGATAAAGTTTTAATCATCATAGTAAATGATGGATTATCAACCAAGGACAATGGCTGAACTGTGTCAATAATAAAATCAACAATTACTTTGTTTATTATCAGTTAATTTGGTTTGGATAGTATTTGTCTTTTTGAATGAAGATTCTCTTATACCAAATTTTTTTATATGTTTTTCTATTTCCTTATAACAATTGGCGTGAACAGTCTAATAAAATAAATAATATTATAATGTAAAAAATAACAATTTACCTTTAGGTGTTTCTTCAGGTTATAGCTACTCGATTGATTTGATGATATATTTTTTTTACATTTTAAGCACAGGAATTTGAATCCAGATTTTGTTTTAATATTTATTTTAAAAATTTTTCAAATCTAGGGAATGGGAAATCGTTATTAGAGCTATTAAGTACATCTTCAATTGAATCTTCCATGTCTGAATCACTTTCAAGGATTTGGATATCCATGGGCGATGCCATTTTAGATTATTAACACAGATTGAAAATATAAATTAAAAATTGAAAATATATTTAAATTTCAAAATTAAATAATAAATTATAAAAATTATAATTAATTAAGATATTATATTTAAATTTTCATGTTTATACTTACATTCATTATATTTTTTAAAAGTAGCGAAGTAGCGCGCTACTTAGCTACTTTTAAAAAAAGTAGCGCGCTAAAAAATTAAATAATTTTAAAAAAAGTAGCGGCTATTAGCTATAGCTACCAAAAAAGATAGACTCTGGTTTTTTATTAAGAGAACTTATAGTAAATAAAAATTATGAATTTAAATTTCGTTAATTAATAAAGATATCAACATTTTATCTCCGATTGATCATCTTGATTATGGGAGGGTCAATGCAAAGGCTTCCAACTTTGGCAAACCTTGACCGAAAACAAGTGTTACCTCAGAATACGTCTTCCACACAACGGATGCTATAGACCTCATATCAAGAAGCTTATTATCACATAAACTTGAGGCTCTTATCTTTATATAAATAAATATTCAATATTGTAATTTTAATTATTATATATTTCATTATTATATTATTTTATTAAAAGATATTGATATTTAATTTATTTTTACTTATTATTCAAATAAAGATACATAGTTTGTTATATAGAAAATTTAATACCTATATCTATATATATATCGTGTGCTAGCATATATCATATATAGTGGCGTAGCTACGGGGGTGGTTTTCGGGTTTGGACCCCTCCCAGAGCAAAAATTTTTTTTAGATTATACGTTCAAAAGGCTTAAAAGTGACTTTAAATCAAATAAATACCATTAATATATATTTTTTTTTGGTTTTGATGTTTGTGAAAGGATATTATATTACTATTGAAATTATTCTGGGTATATTATAAAGTCATTGAGAATAATCTACTAATTTATAATAACATATTATTGATGCATTTAAAAAATATATTTATTATATATTATCGAATATATGGTGCCGGGTAAAACGGTCGAAGGCCCGTTAAAGGGGGTCTGGGGGCGAAGCCTCCAAGCTTTTATATGTATGGACCCCCTCTAAGGAAAATTCCTAGCTACGCCACTGATCATATAAATTTATACATATTTGTATTAATAAAATAAGTGAAAATTTTGATCATTAAAAAACAAATATGTAACTATATGTATATTTATAATAAAATAAGACATTTATCTCAAAATACAGATCTTGATAAGACATGTTTTTAAAATTTTAAAGCTTTGACACTTTTTGATTTTTAAGAGCCGGAATAAGTGGATATTCTAATTAAAACGCCTTTAAAAAATATTTATATTCAGATTTTTATTATTCCCTTATCATATATTATATATAATAATGACGAAAAAAACAATGTAAATATCGGTATCGGTGCCGTTTGAAATAAATAATAAATTTTGCGGTGAAAAAATTATGAATTGGTGCAACCCTAACAAGTACTAAATATAGTGCCGGTAAAAAATAAATATTGGTAAATTGAAGAAGGTTTGGGCATACAACGAGGAGGCCCCTGAAAATAACACGAGAAACAAGTTCAAAAATGAATAAACATGATAAACAGAGAATGCAATTCTCGAATATTTGAACTAAACTAATCACATAAGATAGAAGCAAAAAAGAAAAGTGTAAGATGGAAAAAATCATCTTTTGAATTATAGATTATTATTCTAGCATCGCAAGCTATCGGAAGTATTCGTTCTATTTAAATCTATGGAGTATTAAATATATTTTTTTAAAGGGGAAATTTATCATATAATCATTTAACTTATTGTGTCGATTTATTTCCTCCAAATAGTTCTTTTGATCTAAAATATCGGTCATTCTACCCGATCTATAAAATATACAAATATAATTGATAAAACAAAAAATTATATAATTGATAAAACAAAAAATTATATAATTGATAAAACAAAAAAATACTAAATAATTTATAAATCATATAGATAAATTCGATGTTTAAAAGTGGAGTACTGCAATGAAGAGCCAAACTCTCATACAATTTCTTTATCCAATAAGGCGTGGACTGTGTGGGCGTCAGGGCTATATCATTGGAAAAAACTTTTTTTACAAAAATAAATGATAAGAGCTGGTGGCGTCATTGTCAGACACAATTTTATTTTGTCCCCAGGAAATGTGTTAAAAATAGATTTTTTTAAAAATTTGATATTCCTTAAACATGTATAAGCAATGTATTTATCGCCATGATTTTCCTTTTAAATAACCTACAATAATATTTCATTATTTTCGCCTGTTACAAAACTTTTACCATTTAGGCGGCATTCATGCTGAAAGAGATGATATGCGTGATATCGCTCTCCATAGCGATGCGCTTGAATGATTTTGAAATCTCATTGCTATAATTTCGCGTTTTCTGCTTATCAGTTTTATGCTCAATGTTTAAATTTGAAATTTGGCTTATAAAGAAAATAGAATTATTTATTATAGGCTTGGTAATTCATATACAAAGATAATGTTAGAGAAATTTTGTGAGTAATATTAGGGGAAGGGGGAGTATTGTTACACGGCTCAATTTTGAGCCGATAAAATGGCTAATTCAATATTCTCACCAAAAAAATATTGTCTAAACCTCGAAATTTCACTAATATATAAGTCCAAACCTTAAATTTGAGGAAAATTGGCTCAGATCGAGCACACTAAATGGGAGAGGGAGAAAAGATCAGAATTTGATGTATCTTTATGTCTATATAAAGAATGTTTATAACGAAATACATAGTATTTATTCATTCTCATTTTAAAGAGTGGAGTATATTACAAATTTATTCTCTATTTTCAAATAGAGTATATCTATATTAAATGTGCTATTTTTTCAAATTTTAGATAATTTATTAGGCATTTTATTTCTTACTTTGAAAAAAAAATCATCTAATTTTGTTTCAGGACATATTATCTGAAATTTTATATGGTAAAGACAATTGCTGGAATAAATTTCCAGCAAAATAAAAATCCAATCTAAAAAAATAAATAAATGTTTTAAGGATGAAAAAAAAATTAAATAACACATTGATACTAAGGACATTAAAAGAATATTTTTCTGAAAATTATAAACACACTTCAAATTTTCTTTAAAAAAACTTAAATTACTCTTTGGAGGAATCAATGCTAATGGTATCGTGGTCAAAACTATTGTTGGCACTTAGATTGCTATTGAGTCCGTTTAAAAAGTTATTAGGGAAGGTGTCCAAGGAAGCGATTTTCATATATCTACCGACATCAATACTAATTTTCTAAGGTTAAATAATTTATCGAATAAAAATATTAAAATATCTAACTTAAAAACAATTTTGCATGAGTGTTAAACTAGTTAATTTTAATTAAATTTAAAAAAAAACCCTAAAGATGTACTGATCGGGAGACCAGTAAAAGTTTTTTTTGCGGCTCATCTGGGTTTATAAAATTTGATGATCCTAATAGTTTCAAAGGGTGCTAAATATTTCATCGCGTAATATTTTCAATATATAATTTAAATTAGTTTTTTTATTCCGTTTTGTAATTATGTAATATATATTTTTTTGGACTGTCAGGATTATTTTTTCAAATTTTACCAAGGACCCATCCCTGTTAGCACATCTATGATAATGATAACATTGGTACCAGCTGGCATTAACTGATATTTTTAAATATGATACCATTGGCGTAGGGTGGTTAAAAGGCTTGATTCGGGGCGATTTTTAAAAACGATATGATTAAGATAGCTAAATAAATTATTATATCTTGGAGATTTTGCTCAGAGATGGCAGAAAGATTAGGACCTCTATATGCGAAATTTCAAGGCTTATATAATATTATTTTGGTTAAAACCTTAATCGGGTCGTTTAAAAAAAATTTCCTCAGACTTGGCTTGGGCTGTAAGAAGTGTCCGACCCGAAAATATCCTTAATAATACAAAAAAAAATTATTTCACAAAAATATCAATCAGAATAACTGATACTGATATGTCTTTTTAATATGTTTATTATTATATTTTTTGAAATTTTATCTCTATATAAACAATTATATCATCTATTTTCGACATCCATCATGCAAATTATTTTTAGATAGTCACAATAACTTTTAAATTCGATTGTATTTTAACTTTACTTTTTATATTTAAACTGAATAAAATTTATAAGTATACAAATTAAATAAAATGCTACTTCATATAAATATTGATTAGGTTATCGGAGTTAAATATACTTTTATTTAAGGTGGCAATATGTGAATAAATACATATAATTTTTAATTGTATCTAAAATATTAAAATATTTGAACTCAAATTATAAAATTATTTTAGTAGGGCTCGTATCGGGTTGGATCTAAAGATGTGTGCTCGGGATCGGGTATGCTCGAACAAAAAATTTTTAAATTCGAGCTCGGGTAGGGCTCGGGCCGCGAAAAAATAACTTTGCAGACCTGTAATGTCGGATATCATAACTATTTATTATATAAAAATGATTATATTTACTATATGGTCTGTATATAAAAAAAACAAAACCCAAAATTATATTAAATTATTTTTGATTGCTATTTAAATCTATTTTATTGATTAACATATCATTTAAATCTAAAATCAGAGGACCTGCCGCCCGTCCTAGAATTGATCAAAAAAGGTATGATTTTAAAAATCTGGTCTAGGCTTAAAAAATTAGGACTGGGCGGAGAAAATATAAATTTAAATTATATCAATTACACTGCATTTATAGTAAACGCAATTTACTCAATGTAAAATTAATCGCTGCGACGAAAGCAAGCTAATAATTGATAAAAATTAATAAAGGAGCTGGGCGCATTCATAGTGGGATCTGATCCGACACGATTTAACAGCTGATCGAATTTTTAAATCTGTTTATGAGAATTGTTTTAAATATTAATATTGTTCTTAATTTTATTTATAATAATAATAATCTAAGAAATATTTTTTTAATAATGATAAACTGGTCTCATAAACTGATTTTAAAAATAGATAAGCTGTTAAATCTTGTCGGAATTTATATAAATCTGAATTACTGAGATTTTCAGATAATGACAAATCGTTCATAGATATACTGTATGATTGGTGTTAATTAAAAAATATATAATTTTATATGTTATGGAACCTAAGAACATTTGGGATATCTCACCCCCACTATAACTATTGCAATATTAAAACTTAAAAAAATTGCTTTAAATAATTCAAGTTTTGTAAGCCCCTTATTAATGCAATTCTGCAAGACATAAATAAAAGGTATACAGTGAAATATTGTTTACAATTTATATTTTGATCATATTTATTATCAATAGATTCGCATCTATAAATATGGATATATATAATCAGAAAAAATTGACATTCAAATTGGATAGGCGCTGCATAAAATTATAGGTCAACGAAGATAGAAAGTTTGAACTTATTTCCAATTTAAAAAAATATCTTGACAAAGAAATAGCAGAATTTGATTCTAGAAAATAACCCACATAATTTCCTGATAAAGATAAAAAAAAATTGATGAGGATCTGAATGAATATACTTTTGAAAATGATCTATTAAGCTTTATTCAATTTCATTAAATTTAATACAACCCTCCCATCCTCTGCCCCAGTTGAACGTGTTTAGCACAGCGATAAATGTGCTGATTGTATGATCGAAATTTTGAAAATTAATTGTTGATAAAAATATATAAAAAATTACTTTACATTATAATATATCATTCTTGTATAATCTTCTTATTATATAAGAAAAAAAAATTATTCTAAAAAGATCTCATCTTATAATATATTATTTTTGTATATTTTCTATACAGGAAATTTTGTATATAATATTTAAGTAATTTTTTTTTGATGTAACGAGTAACGCGTTTCTTTTTTAAAGTAGCTTTTACAGCACTTATCGGATCCCATTATGAATGCGGCCTAAATAATGAAATCGTGACAGCTGTTTATGTATATTTCAAAAAATATCCGTCGCTGGTAATTAATTTCACACAAATCACGCTTACTATAAAAAGGCGTTAATAAATGCACTCCATCCCCCCCCCCCCCTTAAAAAACAAAATCATTTTAAATAACGAAATTTTAAAAAATGTTCAAGCTGGGTTGTAAAATGATTTTAAAAATCTAGGCCAGGCCAAAAAATTTTTAAAAAGATTCCAGGCCAAGCTTGCAAAAAAATGGACCTAAAACTGGGTCTATGCAAGTAATTAATCAAATTTAAAATAGTGGGGAAGAGGTTAATTCAAGGGAGAGGGGAGTGGTTTGCAATGGGCGGGTTGGTTAAAACAAATTTACCTTTTGGACAGGCAGGTTTATTTTAAAAACAATGGGCGAGCTGGTGGGTGAATTTAAATTAATTTTAGGGCAAATGAACAGAATGAGTATTTAAAGAAGATTATTTTTTCTACTTCCTAATATATTTTTTTTATATATAATAAAATAAATAATGAGCCATCTATGTTATAACAGATAAAGAGTTAATTGCATCTAAATAAAATATATTATAATATAATAAATGATAAAAGATTTTACTATATCATCCAAGTTTTGTTCTTTCAAGCAAAATATGAAATCAGTGAAGTTTAAACTTAAAAGAAGTCCAGATATTATTTGAGCCTCTTCATTGAGAATAAATCCATAATTTTCGTAATATTGGCTTTAATTATTTAATATATTTTAAAAAAATAAATATTAATATATATTTTATATTATGAATCAGGGAAGAGTTGTTAAAATATCTAGATGCCTGTCTTATAAAAGACCTTGCTCAAATAGAAAATATTTTGGTTGTGCTCTAATTAAATGTCGGCATGTTTATGCTGAATAGAGGTCAACTAAGGCTGGCCACAATTTGGCCAGTGAAATTTTTTAAATAATGGTATCAGCCCAACCTGAATTATTTTTTGCCAGCTTGAATTATTTTTTCTCCAGCCTGACTTGTTTTTTCCTAGCCTGGTCATAAAATAATTCTGTATAAGTTGTCCTACTATCATATAAAAAAATTTTAAAAAGGAAAAGGATAAAAATTAGCATAATTCTAAGCCTTTTCCTTTTTAAAATATTGGTTTAGCCTAGTCCGTAAAAACAATATTGAGCAAGTTTACAGGGCCAGTCCAAAAACCATTTGCAGAAAGCTTAGTAAATTAATGTAACACATACTCCTATTTTGAAATCATATGAATTATAAAAATTTATAATAAAAATAAACTATCATGTATAAATAACAAAGATATTTGTAAATATCATAATCTGATATAGAATATACGTCAAATTACTTTAATAAGTATTGATTTTCAATAAGTTGTGTAAAAAATTCGGCAAAATTTTTTTGCATTAAAGTTAGTCTAATCCAAGCTCTAAGGCGTCCTAAATTTGTTCTGATTAAATTTTAATTTAACATTAAAAATATTTATAATATACTTAATATGAGGTAAATTTGTAATGTTTTCAATTGATTCTTTAAGTAAAACATTAATTTTAGAAAATTCAGTTAAAACTTTCCAACACTGACGGTTTGATCCTAATATAAAATTCAATACATATAGTTCGTTAAAAATATTATAACTTTTTATTCCATGTAAGAATATATTATCAATTATGGCTAAAAATTGATTAACTTGAAAGCACTCATTTTCCATAAGATTAGACTCATTAAGAGAAACGTTAATTGTTTCTTTAATGGCATACTCAGCGATTTTTAGTAAATTAGACCTTTCTATAGATGCATTATCTTTGATGGCACTCATTTCTTTACTTTTTCTTATCTTATCTAGCACTTTTTTTATGAAAATCGAAAATTCATAATCATATGATAATTGGATGGATATTTAAAAAGATTTTTAAATCTTATTTCTATTAATGCCATTATCGTATCACATCACACATCTGATCTATCTTCTTTTCTCCAGTTTTATATAGTCGTACACCTAATCTATTTAAATTATCATAATATTCCTGAACTTACCCCTTTTACACTTTAGATGGTTATTCGACACGATATTTTCAGGTAAGCCTCTTTAAATATTTATTTCAATAAATTACTTTTATTTTACGTATCAAACAGTTATTTTGATAATTTATTACTTAACACTAAATCTTGGTCAAGTTTTGCCTAATTTTCGCAGCTCGTTTCCTAAGCCTGTATATATTCCAATGATATCATTGATTACCCATCCTCTTTTTATCTTAACCTCTATTAATATTATATTAGGTGTAGTTTTAGTATAGCACTTATATAACTATGGTTTATCTTTTTACAACTTACCTATACCCAATACTTCGGATCTAGTCCTTTTACATATTAGGTTGTTATTAGACATGGCAAATCAAATATTTCATGTGCTATATCATTATAGAACATATCCTATATGTTATTTAATTTATATATCAAATTTAATTTCAACAAGCATCTACGTAAGCCAAAGGGGGGGGGAGGGGTTGGAACATGTTTGCATTCACTTTTTGAAGGGAAGAAGGTAGAGGGTAAACATTTAAAAGGGGTAGGCTAGGGTATGGATAAATATATTGAGCTATCTATTAAATTATAAGATAAAACCAAAATGTATTGTTGCAAAAATTAATACTTTTATTTTAGACCCATTATAATAATAATAATAGTAAACATCGACCAACTCGATATATTGCACCAATGACATTAATACTATAGACTGCCGATTATACGGAATACGGAATAAAGCGCATGCGCCCTCTCAATGTTGTAGGTACAACAGAGCTACGCTAGGTTTTCCTCATTTCCATCTAATTGGAGAAATTAAGTTAAGGTATAAAGTAAAATATGAGGAGCCCTTCACACGTTTGTGGGCAAGCCGCACATACTTGTACGCATAATAGTTTATAAGCTATTATTTAAACGTCTGTGGGCTGATTAAGAGGGGGAAGCCTAAAAGACAGCCCACACCCATACCTATAAACCTAATTGTATCTAAATCAAAAATTGGAAAATGGGGGGCTATTTAAGTTAATATTTGACGAGTCATATATATAATGTAATAATTAAAAGAGAGAAGAAACCTGTACTATAAAAGTAATCGAGTAGAAAAAGAGGGGGAAGAAGAGGTTTGGTAACGGCTAAGGAATTTCATCGGTATCTAGACTTGATCTTCAGAAGCTTTTTAATAGAATTTTTATTATTATTCAGTCTAATGAACTGTTTCCAATTAATGTTTAGATCAGTAACGTCTTTCAGGACACGGTGAAACCATAGCGTTTTATATCTACTATATGATTTACCTCTGCAAGTAAAGAGCCACGTTAAGGCGTCATGGACTAAGTTATTGTTGGGGTGTCTAAGGATATGAGCTAGAAATTGTATACGCTTCTTCTTGAGTATTTTGTTGTTTATAAATGTCTGGCATCTTTTGTTTTCTGCTTTCGTGATTTCCCAAGTTTCACAACCGTATAATAAAATAGGAATCACCGTAGAATAGTGAGGGTGAGAATTTCTCTCGTGTTCCAGAGCTTGAAATATTTATAGAAGGCTACCCTGGTCTTTTGTAATCTCAGCCTAAGTTCCTCTTTACACCCTCCTCTGTAATTTAAAGTAATACCTAGGTATTTGATTTGAGTAACCACTTTAATAGTCTCCAATCCGATAACAATATTTCCCACAGGAGGCGTATGCCTTGCTGGGAGGATCATAGTTTTCTTAAAATTAATTTCTAGTCCAGCTTTCAAACTCACAAGTTTCAGTAGTTGGATTAGATTCACAGTTTCCTCAAGGTCCCTTGTGATAATTACCACATCGTCGGCGTAGGAGATGATTCTATTTTCTAGGTGAAACGTGTTGTTCAATGAAGCGTTGAGTTCCATCAAGTTTGCCGCACCTAGTGTATCTCTAAGAATTTTATTCATTATGATATTGAAAAGGATAGGAGAAAGGACACAGCCTTGTTTTACTCCTTTCCTTATCCTAAACGGAGGGGAAACATTGTTATTTATTCTGCATGTGGTTTACAAGTTATTATAATGATGCCTTAATATTCTAATTATATTGGGGTCGATTCCAACCTCTGATAATGTTGCCCAGAGTGTTTCATGGTTGACATTGTCGAAAGCCTGTTTGAAATCAATAAAGGTGAAGAAGAAAGGTAATTTATATCTATCGCATTTTTGAATTATGATTTTAAGAGCAAGGAAAGGCTCTAAGATATTTTTACCAGGACGATAAGCGCAAATGTATTTCGCGAAGAGATTATGAGATGTTTGTAAAATACGCGTCTTAAGTAGAACCATAAAGACTTTAGACGCAGTAGATGTGAGGGCTATAGCTCTATAATCCCGAAAGTTAATGGGATTAGGAGTCTTTGGAAAATTACATAACGTTGATAAGTTCCAATCTTTGGGAGTTGTCCCGGAGGCCCATACCTTATTAAAAATAATAAGCAAAAAACGTGGTACCGCGTCAAGTGCAGCTTTCAATTGTTCCAGGAGCTTTATGGTTTTTCAATTTCTTTAAGGCATTAGATATCTCAGCCAATGTAAAATTGGAGGCAGATAGAGTGGTAAAATCTTGTTCTCGAGAAACCATCATGGGTTTTCTGGATTCGAAGATAGTCATATAGTAGTCGGTCCAGAGGGAAACTTGATCATCCTGATCAAATATAATCTTATCATTTCCTAACCGTATATAAGGTAAATCCCTAAGAAATTTAGATTTACAGAAATATTTGAGTTTATTGTATGCATCATGTAATCTTCCACCACTCATGTCATCAACCTCAAAGGCTTTGCTGGCTACGAAAATTCTTCTGTCACTCCTTAAAGATTAATGTATTTGAAGTGGCAAAAATTGAATTCACCTGTCGTCAACAAATTAAGGTCAGCTGAGAGGGCCTCTTATCAAAATTTGTTGTTTGTTTCAATCATTCGTGTTCGATATTAACATATTAAATATTTGACTGGAACGAAATAAAATTTGTTATCCTCAATCACAATATAGAATACCAAGATTCAATACTATATTAGAAGTTATTATTATAATGTATATTTATTTTTTTAGATCAAACTATAGTATCGGTGGCGGGTATGTCATGTAAACACTAATTGAAGTCCTATTAAGAATATTCAAAGTTATGGAATTATTTTCAAGAAGCTTTACATTTATCAGAAGATCCTCAAGATAAGATATTTTGTTAATTATGTACTTCCAGTTTATACAATTTATAATTATAACATGAATTTTCCTATCTTATATACATTTGAATCCTGGTCAGTACATAGATAGTTACATCTAAAGAAAGGTTTTGGTACTTGTGGAAACCTAATTATGGACATATAAAGAATTGTAATGATCTTGCATTTGTGAATCCCTTAGTTACACCTAAAGAAAGGTTTTGGTACCTGTGGAACCCTAATTATGGACATGTTTTTAGAACTGTAATGATATTGCATCTATAAATCCCTTTTAAGGAAGTAGCATTTATTAACTATAATGTAGATAAATACATCTTTTTTTACACATATACCTTTAAACTGGAATAGTTACATTTGATCTATTATAACTTTGTTGTGTATATCAGATAGATCTAAAAGACCACACAATTTGGTTATTGAACATTTCATTCCACTCTTGATTATACATAGAATATTTTTATTCTTTATAAGGATTAAGAGACATGCAATTTTATATTGAAAATTTTTTATTCCACTCAGTAAGTAAAAAATAACCATACAATTAGATTTATTATGATATTCTACACTTCCTTTTGCAATTATAAATTACTTACACACAGAGACCTGCAGGCCCGGCCCTAAACCCGGCCCGGGCCATATTTTAAATTTTTTAAATATACCCTGCCCGGGCCTAAAAAATTTTTTTTTTAACATATCCGGGCCGGGCCGGGCCGGGCCGGGCCTAAGATTGTTAAACCCGGGCCGGGCCGGGCCTTAATATTTTTTATAAAAATTTTTATATTATGAGTTAATGGTTATAAGATTATATTATATTACAGTTATGATTAATATAATATTGAGGGATGGTTAACACTACCTAATACCCACAGATCAATCTAATTATTAATTTCCTGCAAATTTATTCAAAGTATTAATATATTTTTTTATAATTCATATCTAAATTTTTACAACATATTTTACCAAAACAATCAAATAAAGGAATATCTTAAATAAGCCCCAATATTCAAGTATTATTAATATATTTTTTTATAATTCATATCTAAATTTTTAGAGTATATTTTACCAAAACAATCAAATAAAGGAATATCACTTCTTGAAGTTTTTCAATACCTTTCAAAGCGAAAAAGGAGAAATAAAATTGATTTTACTTAATATAAAGCATTTTTTTAATTAAAAAATTTGTTTTACACAAGTATCATTTTATTTCTCTTTTTCTCTGTCCCAAATTCAAGCAATTACGTATGTTGTCAGGGACAGATCGCAAGATGACGCAAAACTATATAAAAGATTATATTAAATTGCAAGAGGCTCAGGAAGTAAATGAAATACCATCTACCAGTCAAATTACAACTGTTGTTAAACAAACTGAATCGTTTTATGACAAATGGGGCGATGATAATTCCGGTAATATGTCAATACCCGATGATGAATATTATAATTACATAATTAAGAAAATAGATGAAACATTTAAGGTGGATAATTTGTTAGAGTGGTGGGCGGCTCATCATAGCGAATTTCCAATTTTAGCAAAATTGGCAAAACGGGTATTGGCAATTCCTGCTTCAAGTGCAAGCTGTGAGCGGAATTTTTCTACTACTGGGAGAATTCTTGAAGAAAGAAGAAGTAATCTTCAACCTGAAAAGGTAGATATGCTTCTCTTTCTTCATGATAATTTGTGAATTTTTAATATCTTTCTTGAGTATAGGGTTTCGTCAATCATGCTGGTTTTTTTGCAAACTGTCAAATATTTATTGCATTTATTATATTTACCTTGAGTCATAAAAGTTTTTAATCCAACATTTTTCATTATTTTTTTTTACAATAATATAAAATACAATTATCTTCTTTTGTTAAAAATTTATATTATAAAATAAATTATATTAATATTGTGCAATTAGATTATATTTTCAACATGCATTTTTTTAAATAGCGATTTATTTTTATTTTATAATTAAAATACAATATATTATATTCTCAAAATATTTTCCATTTTTATAAAATAAATATCAGTTTTATTTTTTTAAATGCAATATAATATAGTATATGCTCAAAATATTATTACCATTTTTATGAATATTAGTTTTATTTTTATAAATGCAATATAAAATATAGTATATGCTCAAAATATCCATTTTTATAAATAACAGTTATAATATTAGCTTTTTACATGTATTTTTTAAATAATAAGCGATAATACTCGCTGAAAAATATGGTAAAATACCTCATAGGTGAATTTTTTTATATACCAGGTCGAATATAATTTTAAAAATTCCGATAAATTTTTAAATCCATGCCGGGCCGTAAAAAATTTTTTTTTAAATATCCGGGCTGGGCCTAAAAAATTTAAAACCGGGCCGGGTCGTGCAAATGGTACCTCTGCAAGTCTCTGCTTACACATATACATTCTAAACTGGAATGGTTACATTTGATCTAATTTAAATTGTTGAGTATATCAGATCCAAAGTTAAGTGAAGGGTCACACAATTAGATATATTGAATTCCTTATTCTTGTAAATATAAGAACCAAAAGATCCCACAATTAGGTTATTGAACATTTCATTCCACTCTTGATTGTATATATCTACATCCTTTTGCAATTTATAAGAGCAAAGGATCATCCAATTTTATACTAAATATTTTTATCCCACTCAATTCCCCTTGAAGCTGAAATGGTTACATTAAATTGAACATAGACTATGATTACTGTATTGTATGGGTTGAATCATAAATAAAAAAAAATAACACTATATCTACTGTTCAGGCAAATTTTTATATTTTATTCATATTTATTTACAGATTCTATGAACATTAAATCTCAATAGTGATAGTAATCATCAAAACTTACATTAAAGAATTTAAACTTAAAATCAGCCATCACCCACCTTTAAAGTAATTAAATTATACTGTAGTTCTCGGGTATAGGCTCTTTTTTACCCCACTCCTTTTTACTAAGCCTATAGAGGTTTAAGCAACTTTTTTCAAAATGTTGTGCCTACAAGTACGTGCAGCTTGCCCACAAACGTGTGAAGGACTCCTCATTTTTCTTCCCCTAATTAACTATCCAGTTTGATGGATTTTGAGGAAAACCTAGCGTAGCTCTGTTGTGCCCACAACCAAAGGGTAAAAACACTTTTATCACGTATCACGAATTGAGTAGCGGCCATTTTGTGTTTGGATCTTTTATGTAAGAAAAATATGATAATTTCATAAATTTCAGGTTTATTTTTATTATATATTATATTTAAAATCTTATTTTTTTACTAGATGAATAAAAAACATTTTATAAACATTTGCAGTTTATTACTTAATGAATATCTATAATATTTTATATAGACTAATCAATATAAAATAAAATCTGTATAGTAATAAGAATATAGTTTAAAATTTTGTCATTTCTAGATAAGTAAGGATTTATTGTTTTCTTTAATACCTCATGAATATCTTTAAGATTTTTCAAATATATATCTTATCAAGTTAGAATGAATATTTTTTATAAGAATTAATTTAATATTTTATGTTTATATATTCAATAACAAAAATCAAAGTGAGGAAAGATATATTATGATTTGAAATTTATTATAAAATTTAATGTATTTTTTATATTTTAAGAAAATGATAATATATTGTAGTGCATATGGCTGTAACCAAAAATATTGTTCAGGAAGCAAAATTTCCTTTCATAAATATGATATCTCAAATTAAATATTCAGAATTAAATCTAAAGATGCAGCCTATATTAATAACCTATTTTTTCTTGTAAAAATTATTATGTCAGATTTGCTATGAAAATATTTAACATGTGATTTGGAATTTTAGAAATTACTCCAAAAACAAAATTTATTTTTATTGACCCTTTACACGCGTGTCCAAAATATAATCTTCATATTAGGGGTACCCTTTATGTATGATAGTACAAAATTACCTACCTTTAAAATCTTTTTTTAAAAATTTATATATGCTTAAAATTAAAATTTATAAGATAAATAAATGGCTATTGTATTGCATCTTTAAAAATTTTTTTGTAAAAATAGATCATATTATTATGCCAGAGATTTGCAGGACCGGTACTTCGGCCCAGCCACCCAGGGCACACGGGATAGTATTTTAATTTTTAATAAAATCAGGTAGGGCCGGATAAATTTTTTTTAAATATCCGGGTCGGGCTGAGTTGCATATTTTAAAACCAAATACTTTAAATCGCCATCATTAATGAAAATTAAAGAAATATATCATATATTTTAAAAAAATCTAGCCGGGCCTGAAATTTTTTTTTAAAAAAAAACAGAATTATTTATAAATAAGATATTTTTTTCATAAATATTATATTTTAATATAATATTACATTCCATCTTAAAAAATGTATCCCGTAACAGATATTTTGTTTATAAAAATACAAGTATTGATATTTTATCTTATATTTATTTTAAATTTTTCCTAAGTATATTGTATATAAATACATGATTTTGGAAATCATCTGTATCATATCTGTAAATCGGATACAATTTTCTGAAAATTTGTCGAACCCTGCTATAAAAAAATCATAGTCATGAGTAATTTTACTGAAAAAAAAACAATTCCTGGATATTTTTTGCTATATTTTTAAATGAATTTAAAAGGGGGTAGGTATTCCAACAGTAAACTTAAACTTATGTCAAACAATGCTGTAATAATGCATTCATCGTAATGAAATAGAAGGCTTTTATTTAATTCATATTCTAAAAAATAACTCTAACATTCATAAAATTTTCATAGTTTATAGTTGAGTATCAATAATCAACTTATTATTTGTAAAATTGACTACCATTATAATTAGAAATACTATAGAGTGGAAAATTTTTTAAGGGGGTGAGTATAGGTTTTTTAAGAGGGTTTGCATCTAATATATTTTCTATCATAAAGACGCTGTTCAGCTCTTCAAAGACCACTCTACACCCTTTTCCCATAAAATAAATACAATAATTATATTTATTAAGCTTTTTTAAAGTAAGCATAAGTTGATATCAATTTGAATATACACTATGGTATATAATTTTTACAATATGGAGGTATTCTTCGTTTAGAAAAATGAAAATGATATTTTTAAAATGTAATCTGGGTAGTCTAAAGAAATCCAATGCCCCCTCCCCGCCTCCCAATAATAATGGCTAACGCCTAATTAATTTTTAATTCTGGAATTATCTAGAATATCTTACTAACTAGAGCAGGTGTGCTAATCTTCCCTATTTTCGGTCAGCGCATTATTCCTCTGCATATAGTATGCCATGCCATATCAGCAATAGGAAGTTGACTTTATGTATCCTCTATTTCATCATTCCATTTTAATCGATTTTTGAACCCCCCCCCCACCCATAATATATCTAAGATTTACCCTTCGACACAAAAAGCCACCTTAAAAACATTCCCTTCCTTTTTCAACTTCCTTGAAACGGTTGTAAATTAGTTGACGTTATTCCTTCGACAAAAATATTTTTATCTATATAATCATATATCAAAATTAAGGATGTAAATATAATCTTGATATCATTAAAATTAAAAATACCTATGAATTTCATTTAACATATTGTTTCATCTCGAATTCCTATAAAAAATAAATTCCTTTCTTAATATTATTATATAATCTTGGGAAATTATATCTATCCTTCTCGAAAATATAATATGAGTAAATTTCAAGGTTGTCCAATAATATTTGAAAAATAAAGTTTTTTCTGTTTTTAATATTTGTCTTTCATATTAATATATGTATAGATATCTTAGATGTCTAGTCAGTTTGGTTATATTTATATTGAAATTAGCGCGCTTTACATACATAATATCAGGATCCTAATTTATAAATTTTATCATAAATAGGAGTCAGATTATCTTAATTCAAAATTACTGCTAATAAATTTATTTGAATAAAGAAATCATATTTTATTTCTACAAAACTTTAATTAAAAAATAAAAATCTATTTAGTTAAGGTATAATATATAAATTACGCATATTATATTATAATTTATTATAATAAAATAAATTATTAAAAAGTTATGATAAAATATATTATATGAGTTGGCGCCTCTTTAGGATAGGGTATTAGCCAGGAACTGTGTATAATTTGCTGGTTCTTTTTCCTATCTGTGTGCAAGTGCATTCCACGGAGCATATAAATTCATATGCTTATGAATGTCTAAACTGGCCATCGTTAGCGTTAATCTGGATATACAACCACAAGAAATAAGATATTTTGCAGTAGCCATTTGAAATATAATAATGATTATTTTCAAATAATTTATATTAATCAATGATTTAAATATTTACGAATAAGTCGTATTTAAATTTAAAATATTGACTATTTTTATGGGCTATTATTTCTTTAAATTTACAGTTAATAAATAATTGAAAAGTAAAGATAATAAAATATATTATGTTAATAATGAGCACTTCTCTTTTTTCTCCCTAGTTCAAAGCAAGGCAGGGTTTTACACTTCCCTTTCCCTTATGCAGAGCAAGGCAGAGCCCTTTACTTTTTCCTTTCCCGTTCCCTTCCCCTCACCTTAAGACAATACTTCCCCTTTTCATTCATTCCCAGTAAGGCATGGCAAGTCAAGACAGGAAAAGAGAAGAACAACAAGACAAGACATGATAAGATATGACAAAGAAAGACAAAATATTTCAAGGCAAGTCACAATAGGTTACGCCAGCAAATCAAGACAAGACATGGCAAGATTACATTGCAAGACCTAGGGAAGTTCCCTTGTCTGCCTTGCCCCCCCCCCTTTGCCTTGCTTGCCTCTGTCGAGACCTCCCTCCCCTTGCCTTTTTGTGCACTGCCTCCTCCCCCTGTCCAGCCTTACCTTCCCGTGCCCTAAATTGCTTGCCCTGCATTGACCTTTTCCCTCTATACCTGCCTTACCTTTGCTTTCCCAGCCCACCCATGTCCTACCAAGTCTGCCCTACCCTAGCTAGCTCCAGATTTCCTTACTTAGCTCTATCTAACGTTGCCTTGCTTTATAAAGCCCCGCATTGCTCTTTTTAACCCTGCTTAGCTCTACCTTGCTATACCTTGCCTTTATCCTGCCTAGCCCTGCATTTACCCTGCTTAGTCGCCCCTTGTATTATATAGCCCTGTGCCTTGCCTTACCCTACCTAGTACTGACTTGCCTATTTGCCATATCTAGCCCTGCCTTGCCAACCCTATCAATAAAATTTATCTGTTACATATTGTAAAATTAACTAGTTAGGTATAAGAACTAGCTAAAGTTTAAAAATGTAATAATATTAAAATTTATATAAAGTCCTGTCGGGCCCGCTTCGGCTGGTTACGCATAAGTTGTCCATTTCGGCCCAAATTTTTTTGTCAGGCCCAGCCTATTATTGTTTTTTAAAAATTTGATCAGCCCGGCCTATAAAAAACTTTACGAAAAATCAAGCTACCCGGCGGGTTAAATTTTTTTTACAAATTCTCCTGCTATCACAGTTTTAATATCTATCTATATCTAATTTTTTCCCAATGTCAATTAAGGGATTTATATCTCTCAACTTTTCTAAACAACTGTTTTACAAATCAATTATTTGATATCTGTATTATGAATTTGTAATTAGATCTTTCATAAATAATTTGTGTATTTTTATAAAAAAATTTAGAAATAAATTTGTTTTATTTTTTGCTTATAATGTAATTGTATAGTATATAATATATAAAAATCAACATTTATAAATATTTAAATATAATTAGTTTTGATTATAAAAAAATTTAAGTAAAAAGACTAATTTATGTAATAAAAATCTCTATTTATGGTAATATTCATTTTTTATCATTAAATCATGGGGAATTTACAATATTATTTATAGATTTAGTATTTTAAAGAAATAAGCATGTTGGTATTTATTTTCAAATAGTATTCATCAAAATATTACCTTATATTCAATAAAATATATCAGTTTTAATTCCCGAACTGGCCTATTAAATTTTTATGAAATATTAGAGATTCGCAATGCCCTGTATTTTATGTATAAATAATTTGACCCAACCCGATAATGCTTTGTATCATATATAATATAAATTATGGGGATTATATACATATAGCAAAGAATTTAAAGAATAAACGACTTAAATTTTTCCAAAGGTCTTAATTATAAAATTGTATAAATTCATAATAAATAAAACAAGCATTAAGAATAAAATATGTTGCATAAGAATGGCTTTAAGATATTTTAGTTTACTTCAAGTGTTTAAAACCTTTTTTTTAACTTATGCCTGAGCTATTTTATTTTACCTAACCTCAAGGTTGGAACATTTTATTTTAATAACCTCCAGGTTGAAGCCAATATATTTTTGGCCAATCATCGAGAATGACGTATATTTTTTAAAAACTAATTTGGTTAAGCCCATCTTATTTTTAGTGTTTAATTTCGAGTTGCCAATTTATTTTAACTTAACCTCGGGATTGAAACCTTTTTTATGAACTTAGCCAAGAGGTTGAAGCCATTTTTTTAAAAATAAGCTTAATTATGAATGCAGCTACGTGATTGGAATCTATTTATTTTTTGGCTAAACCCCGAATTTTGATGCCCATTTTTTCAAAACTTAACCTAAGATATTTTATTTTTTACCCTCAAAGTTAAAATAATTTTTTTGAATTAATTTCCAGTTTGAAGCGAATATATTTTTTGGTTTTCATCGAGATTGAAGTTAATTTATATCTATTAAAATTTATATCCCAACTTCATACGATGCGAAGAGAACAGAATAATGCTGAACGGAAGCTCTGGTTGCTCAGATAAAATGAGTAATGTGATTTATATTTGATTAAACAGTAAGAAGAAAAGAATACTCAACATTTAATATATTTTTTAAATACAAAATTATTGATGTCAGAAGGACGGCTAACCTATATAAAATAACATTAAAGATCGGGCTAATAAATTAGAAACATTTGAATGATAAAAAAAATTATCCAATTATATATATTCTTTTAAGACACTTATAAATATCCCGATAAAAGTCTATATGATTATAAGTGGTTATATTCATACTAAAGGTGGGCGCGGGCCGTGAAATTAGGCGTGACCCATCGTGTCACGGGGGTCACGGCGTGATTGTGAATAAATTTTAAATTCCAAGCGTGACGGGCCTTCCCAAAATTTTCCGCGGGCGTGAACATAAATTTCCCCTGAATCACGGAAATTTTAATTTTTATAATTGTTTTTTATAAATATAAATTTGCAATTTTATAATTATAAATTGCAATTTTATAATAATTTTATATATTTTCTAATTTAATTTAGTTCTTTTTTACAAAAGAATAATTTATGAAAACTAAAAATGTTCCGCATTTTATAAATAACATCCGGGACCATTTTGTTAGTTCTATTTTCTTTTTATGTTTAGGTGTTTTTTATCGCGAGACTTTATGCTAAATTTTGCTTAAACTTTTTACAGAAAAGTCAGTTATATTTTATTTGTAAAGATCTTCAATCTTTAAATACAACAGAAAGTGAAGGATTTTACAAGTTAGATCAAGAGATAAATGTTGGTGTTACATATAGATAACAAAATATAAAAGTTGTGGACCGGAAAACTCTTATGAATACTATAGGTTCAAAAATATACCATAAAATAAAATTTAAGACTAAAAGCATGATCATTGTCCATAATCACTGATATTTGGACGGATGACTATAAAAATCTAAGTTTTTTAACCATTATTGGACATATTATCATTAAGGATTTTAATTAAAAATATTTGTTTTGGCCACAAGGGCAATGGATGAAAAAAGCGTCAAAATTAAAAGTATAGTCAATTCAATTTTAGGAGAATATACAGAAGTAGAAAATAACTTAAATAAATGTATAGTTGTGTGATAACGGAACAAATCTTATAAATACATTCAAAGATGACGAAACGCTAGCATGTATATGCCATATACTAAATAATATTATGTATTATATTTTTGACAATTGTTTAACTGAAATAGCCTTAAATATAAATGCTGAAAAAAAAATAGTACAATATTTCAAACACAGCTAATAGCAAACTAAGCCACACCTTTAAACAATATGTAATAGCGAGAATAACGAGAACACTGTATATATCATGATACAGAGTTTCTTAAAATCATATTCTGAAATAGAGATGTACTTGTTTAGCAAGCAAGAATTAAACAGATTAGCCATAAGTGTTATCAGCATCATACGCGAGTTAGATAAATTTTTATCAATATTTAAAGAATGTTCGGATAATCTGAGAGCAGCTCCCACAATAAATAAAGTTTGTCTATGGAAACAAAAATTAATTAAATTTTGTTAACCTTCTGAACGTGATACAATAATAATCAAAACCTTAAAATACAGAACTAGATTTCATTTAAAAGATTATTATGCAGCCACTATAGTAGGCTTAATTCTAGACCCGAATTTCAAAAGACTTAAGTATTTAATAAAAGAAGAAAATGATATATATAAAACAATCTTAAAAATGCTAAATGATATAAAATTAGATGATATGCATAAGCCGATGCCAACTACCATTTATAACTTTCCTAACTTATCCTAAACTCATAAAAAACCGTATATTCTAAATGATCAATACCAACTATCACTTTCCTAATTTATCCTACACTTATAAAAGACAATATATTTCTAGATAATTCTGATGAAGATTCTGATGAAGCATCAACATCACCGATGAAAGCTGTGAGGATGAACTTAAAAGATTCATATAAGATAAATAACAAGACAATATTTTGAAGTTTTGGAAGCAGGAATATTCATTTCCTTTTTTGAGAAAATTATCGAGTAAAATTTTGTCAGCTGCAAGTTCGGCTTCAAGTGAAAGGTTATTTTCTGTAGCCAATCTCTTACTAGAGGGTACACAATTGAAATAAAAAAAGATGGACATTCTTCTTTTCCCAAATAAATTTTAATTTATAGCTTGTATTTATTTTTTGTTATTAATATGGATTATGAAATTAGAGAAATAAATAGAATGAATTCAAAAAAGTATAAAATTATAGCAATAGTTTTGAAAAATTTAAAAACACCGTGAATTTTCGGGCATGACGGGGTTAAGCGTGAATGGGCGTGATATTTTTTATTACCACCGTGTGCGGGCAGGCCGTGAATGAAAAATTAGGCCCGCGCCAACCTCTAATTAGTATCAGATTATAGTAAAATTAATTTACCATCGCAATTTCCTCATAGGAAAACTATATCCAAAGTAAACGGCCGAAAATTAATGAAGATAATTGCATATATATTCAAATATTTAATACTTAGATTTTGGCAACGTGATTTAAATCAAGATGGATTCACGAATACAGATGTGTAAGAAATTGCGAAATCTTATAATGTAGGAATTATTAAATTAGTATATTACCTATGGAAAAATTCTATTGTGGGAAAAAGTAAGTCATAAAGATTATTTAAAAAAAAGAATTTTAGATGTAAATTAACCATATGCGAAGAATGAAAGCGAATATAAAACCCTGATAATTTTTAATGCAAAATTAAAATTAATTTTGGCCAATATTTCATTTCCATGTTTTTGATATATTCTATATTTTGATTTTGACAATATAGTTTCGATCTAATTTAAATGATTCAATATTCATAATAATATTTCTATCATCATTAAAGAGAATATTGCCATAAAATTTTGACAGGCTTTAAAATGGATGAAAATTTTAAACCGGAACGGGCCTTAATAGGTAAAACAATAGATTTTGGACAAAATAATATAGGACAATAAAAACCAAGGGAAATAAAAATATTATAAGATGTTTAAAGTCATAATTATCAATAAATAATTTATAGCCTATATAATAAGTGAAAAGGTTAAATTTTTGGCGAAACAATTGTAAAGTTTATGAGGGCAGTTAAATGTTCCCTATATATGAAAAGGCCTACTCTCCGTGATCCCCTGATAAGAAATTTGAACTTTACTCTGGTATGAGTAGAGGTAAGTGTGGGCCCTTTTTTTTATTCAAGGCCTGCCCATTAATGGTGGCAAAAAAATCATGCTTGCTACTAAAAAAATTTTAACCCCACCCGCCAACTCACGTAAGAGTAAGAGAATATTTTGCCAAACCCGAGAATTTCATGGTTTTTAATTTTTTTTCTAAATTTCTCAAATCTTACTACTTTTACGCTTTTTTGAATTTATTCTATCATAGTTTTTTTTTCTTTTTAAAATAATTACCATTTATAAAACAAAATAGTCCATATATTTAGATTTTGATTGTGTTGGTCTTTCTTCTAAGTGATTGGCTATAGAAAAAATAATCTTTCCCTGGAAGCCGAACTTGCCAGTTAATAGAATTTTACTAGCAAATTTTCTCAAAAACGGAAATGAATCTTCCAGCTTCTAAAACTTCATATTTTAATTGTTACTTGTTTTATGAACGACAAATCTCTTTAATCAAAACTTTCATTGGTAGAGTTGTTGCCTCGTCGGAATACCTAGAAATTATTTTAATGTTTTATTTAGAATCGATTTTTTACAAGCAGGGTGAATTAGAAAGGTTAAAATGATAGTTGGCATTGACTTATCTGTTAAAAACTTTTGAAATTTGGATTTTAAGTCTACCTTATGTAGTGGCTGCATAATAAATCTTTTCTTTAAAATAAATATTGTACTGTTTTTTAAGGTTTTGATTATTACTGTACCACCTTCTGAATATTGATATAATTTTATTAATTTTTATTTCAATAAATATACTACATGTATAGTGGGATGAGAAACTGTAGATTATCTGAGCATTCTTATATATTATGATTAAAATTGCAAAGTATTCACAAAAAATAATTTTAAAAATTAAAATTTTATCAATTCATGGAAATCTATGTTCACACTCTTTCATGTTTTGCAAACATGTTGGAAAAGCCTGCCACACCCATTAATTTAAAATTTATGTTAACAAGACTATAAAATTATTTTTTAAAATAAGAGTTATAGAATAATCATTTAAACTCTGCATAATTCTAAAACATAAATTAGATAGTGGTCTCCAAATCTAGCCATTACTGAAGAATTTGGCTTAATCCAGAATAGACCAACAAGAATAAGAAAAAATTTAGGCTTTTATAAATCTTATATAAAATCACCACTTTTACAAGATTCTCATTACTTCGAAATCAAATGAATATATCTTCATTTACAAAATCAGTATGTAACATTCATTTTGTTAAATTTCAACTGGGTACAAGGTTGTTGGTATCCTTGAGAAAAAAATCAGCATATTTATATGAAGGGTAGGCTAGATAAGATATATATAAATGTTTGATTTTACAGGTTTATTTGTAGATGTACATAATCAATATCTATTAGAAAAAGATAAAAATATCAACTCAATTATAATAATTAAACTTCCACTTGATAGTAGAGAAAGAAAAGTATGTACAGATAATAATTGAACAAATAATTGCTGAAAAAAAATATTTTAAATTATTTTTTTAGATTTAGAAAATTAAATATCTTGTCCATTATCATAGGTTCTGTTAGTTACCACTTGTAACAGAGATTTAACCTTAAATAATGATAGAGGCTTTATAATCTTTATATCCACTTTAAACCATATAATAATAAATCTAATTGGTTAGACAAATCAAATAACATATAAATAAAAATTTGATATTCAAAAATCAAATTAAATAATTATCTATGTACAAAGCTATATAACACATATAATGCATTGGAAAGGATACAAACTAATAAAGCAACATATATTCCAAAGGCTATATAATCTCTAGTTCCAGCCCAAAAATAAATGGGCACCCCTTTGGCTGCTTGTTCCTTTGAAAAATAAATAACTCATTAAATATAAAATAGAATACTGCAAATTTAGCCTGAACTTCTTTAACTCTGGGATTATAATAAGCACCCTCTTTGTTTTTAATTAGCTTATAAGCAAAAACCTTTATTTCTGATGGACCATTATAAACGATATTTCTAACTACTCCATTCTGAACAGGAAGTTCCGTCTGTATTTCATTATATCTTAAACTTTTTTGCGATGTTGTTGATGATTTATGAAGGTTATTGTATATATATCCAGAAGAGTCTTTAATTTGAGTATTTTCAGATAATTTAAATTCTTTTAAGCCCTTAAAATTAGCGAATGTAATATTATGGCGAATTTATATAACCTGTTTAATATAAGAAGATAACACTGATGATTTAACCAATTTTCCCCAAATGGAATTAAATCGATATGCCATTTTATCAAATGAGCTTAGTATAATGAAAAACGTATCATATGTCAGTATGATTGATTTTTATAGGCATTTCTTAGATGTCGAATTCGATTGACGGTATATCAATATTTAATTTTAGATATCAATTTCTTGTCAAATTAATTCAATTATCTCGCGTATACTTAAATTTTACTGATAATTATAATTAAACCTTCATTAAATATATACAAATTTGTTTTCCAAATTGTATTTTTATTAAAGATATATTTTCAGTTATTTATTTTTAAATTTATTTTATCTTCAATTTTTTTGACCGAATTTTTTTTTTGCAATTATTTTTTATCATTATTATTTTATTTTTCTTCTACATTTTATTACATATAATTTTATAATAATAATAAAAGATTTTTTTTATTATTTATTAATAGTAAAAATATAAAATAAAATAATTTTTCTAAGAATATTAACGAATATATATTTTTTTTTATAATCGGGCTATATAGGCAACTTACCTAAAATGATGGGCACCATTATTATTTATATCAAGGGTTTTAATTTGTATGGAGACCTTTGAAGTTGTTAGACTTGTGCTCCTCTCCTACTTGAGATTGAACTGATGTATAAACTTTTGAAATTTCTCTCTATAGTCTCGAGATTACGATATATTTAATGTTCTACAATCTAATCAAAGCGATTAATTTGTAGAATATATATTTTATAAATTTTTAAATAAACTCTTAATTATTATTTAAATTTATAATAAAATAAACTAATAAAATCATAATAACAATATTTTATCTATTATTGGCATCATATGTTTTAAATTAAGATAAAAATATAAAATTTAAAAATTTGCATAGATATTTTTTGGCCGAAAGAGCTGAAATGTAAAAATAATTTTATTTCAGTTTTTTTGTTATAACCATTCAGTCTGTAAATAAGGTATCCAAAAATATATTAAAATATATTTGTATATTAATTTTACAGATCCTTCTATTTATAAGACATAAATTCCATCGGTAAATAATAATATTAAAAATATAAAAATATAAATAAGAAATTTAAAATAATAAAAAGATTTTAAAATTAAAAAAATTGAAAGTCAAGTCAAAATTTAAATAAAAGTACAAATTATATTCCAAAAAATAAAAAGTAAATAACTCAAAAAGTTAATATCAATTATCTCGCATATACATTAAATTTACTGATAATTATAATTAAACTTAATTCTTGACCTTTATTAAGTTTTATTAATTTTTTCTATTCATTAAATATATACAAATTTGTTTTTCAAATTGTATTTCTATCAAAGATATATTTTCTGCAGTTATTTATTTTTAAATTTATTTTATCTTCAATTTTTTGGGCCGAATTTTTTTTTTGCAATGATAGAATAAAAAATATAAAACATTTAACTTACTTTACTTATTCCTAAAATTTTACATATCTTCTGCAAATGAGCAAAATTTTTAGACCGGCTAGATGAGAATTTAGTCTTTGCCCGGTCCGGCTTCAATTTTTACTAAGGTTAATAAGGTCTGTGAACCTGTTGATTTATTTAAAAAGTAAGTATTAGTCATTATTTTTAAATATTTTTGTATATTAAGAAGTATACTTAATTTTTTTAAATTCTTTATCTTGATAGATATAATTTGACAGCAGAGAATCTCGAGAATATTAAAAATGCATGTCTCAATTGTTTTTTGGGAAAATAAATAAGATAATTATTTATATTATAAATAATTTATTGTTTAGTTGTTATCTATCTATATTATATTTTTCCGATTTTATGATGTCATAATAAATATTTTTTTATAATATTCTTTATTTTTATACTTGAATCAATACTTGTACTTAATGTATTGTTGAATTCATAGGCGTAGTCAGGGGGTGGGTTCAGAAATTTATCATTTTTTGTAAATATCATTTTTAGCTAATAAAAAATATCCCCCTTAGTCCCCACTCCCTGACCCTCAAAAATGTATGCATATATCTTAAACAATAATTTGAAAGAAAAAATGTAAAAGTTGATATTTTTTTATAAAACTATTCATCATAATTTATACATTTTTGGGAAATATAATATAAATATATAATATGAACCAAAAATGTTTTTTAATAAATGGAATATAAGCCAAAGATAAGTCTTAAGACAAATGTGAAATGTATTATAATTATTAATAATAGATCCATAAAATTACTAATATAATATATCCAGTGGCGTAGCTACGGGGGTGGTTTTCGGGTTTGGACCCCTTCCAGAGCAAAATTATTTTTTTAGATTATACGTTCAAAAGACTTAAAAGTGACTTTATATCAAATAAATACCATTAATATTTATATTTTTGGTTTTGATGTTTGTGAAAGGATAATATATTACTATTGAAATTATTTTGGGTAGTATTATTATAAAGTCATTGAGAATAATCTACTAAATTATAATAACATATTATTGTTGCATTTAAAAATTTATTATTAATTATCGAAGATATGGTTATGATTTTTAAGATAAACCCCGCCGAAGGCTGGGCAAAAGGGCCGAAGGCCCCTTAAAGGGGGCCTGGGGGGCGAAGCCCCCAGGCTTATATGTATGGACCCCCTCTAAGGAAAATTTCTAGCTACGCCACTGAATATATCAAATATAATTTTTTATAAAGTGAGTAATTTTAATTTAGATAAAATTAAATCATAAATTAAATAAAAATATTAAAGCACAATACAAACAGTGGAATATTATATGTCGTAGATTTACAGTATATCTAATTTTATCAATTATCATATGATAATCAAGTAATTTTTATCAATATAGCGAATTAAATATTTTACAGAAAACTATAAAATATTGATAAGGACATCAGAAAATATCTTTTAAAGACATTGTGGGATGAATAATATGAAGATTTAATTTTTATATCTTTTTTTATTTAATAATAAATAGATGGCGTTAAATAATTGAATGCAAATTGTTGCTATATTTATATCACTAAAATTTGTTAAATTATTAATTGTAATATATTCTCTAACTGTCAAATATGTCTGTAAAAGTGAAATTTTACCTAGTATTGTAACTAATTCTTTATAATAGAGGAATATCAACTATATCATTTACTTTTTATAAATAAATTTTTTATAATTGTTTGGAATAAATTATTACCATGCTTTTATATTAATGTATATACAAGTAATTTATTATATTTTATATAAACTAATAAAAATATAAATCATATTTGTTCCAGGCTTATTTTTTTTAATAAAATTTGCAAAAAAAATTTTAATTCCCCCCCCCCCCCCTTCCCCCTTAGAAAAATCCTGGCTACGCCTATGGTTAAATATCATACAACAAAATTCTTATGTATTAAAATCTCATATTTTTTTTAATTATATTTATAAACATTGCAAAATTATTAAATATTCATATGGGTGTTTCAATATCTTATTCAACGTAAGTTATCTATTAAACAATTTCGATTTGTTCACCAATTCAAAATACTTATGGTATTTAAAAAAAAATATTATATCACTAATATATATCCATAATTTAAAATCACCATTAACATACACCCTATACACCCAAAGCAGACTTACATGATAGTTATATCTAAATTCATAAAATTTTTAACAATTCTGTTATAAATGTTTAAAAAAAATAATATTTTAATATTATTTAAAATAAGATAATATGATTAAAATAATATTTTAATATTATTTAAAATAAAATAATAATTATAATATAATAAATTATAATTTCATTATAAAAATATAGTATAAAATTAATTTAAATAATTTATAATTTAAAATAAATTATAATATTAATTAAAATAATTTACAATAGTCGTATGACCTTTTATAAAATATATCGCGATCTACTTCTGACTATAATACATATCGCGATTTTTACTAAATTATTTCATTTCATATTCAAATTTATATTCTAAAATAATATTATATAAAGGGGAAATTTTTTAGATATAATATCATATTGTAATTCTTCATTTTAATTTAATAAAATAATTTCCTTAATCTTAGCCAGCCATCATCATGTGTTTCTATCACCAATTATATAATACCACAACAATTCATAATAATTCGTGCTTATATCAATGACTCTATCAATATTATAAAATTCATATTATTTATTCATTTAAACCTAATTCAATTGATATGC
The DNA here is from genome assembly GCF_954871325.1 of Gordionus sp. m RMFG-2023. NCBI lineage: Eukaryota > Metazoa > Nematomorpha > Gordioida > Chordodea > Parachordodidae > Gordionus > Gordionus sp. m RMFG-2023. Next base: position 46,805,599 of record NC_088776.1, read on the forward strand.
ACTTTATAAATCACATATAAATCAAATATTCATATTATAATCAACACAACAATCTCCATCTCGAATAATCCTCCCCGCCGATATGAATATAAATTTTTTATTAAAAACTCAAATTACAAGTTATTATAGAAATGAAAATAATCTTATTTTAAAATAACAAAAATGCAACCTTCTATAAAATTAAAAAATAAAATCATGTAATTTAATCTAAAAAGCTCTCATTTTTATTGCCTATTTAGTTCACTCTATTTTAATTTTCTGAACCATTTATTATTATCTGCATATATTTTATTCACATATTTGTGGTTATTTATATATAAAATTTATTAAGATGCAAACTTGTAAAAAAAAATTTAAAATTGATATAGAATGCTATATTACTCATACTCAGTAACGTTTGGTCAAATTTTAGTGATTGTTTTCTTGGTTATTTTTGTAAAATAATGATACCGAGTTTCTCGGGTTTTAATTTTGATATTACAGTGGGCTTGATAAAATTGCCATGAGATTATATCAAATATGATTTTTAATATGCTGGTACTACATATATTGTACAGCTGATTATCTAGGACGAACAAAAATCATGCGATTTGTTCTTAATTTAGTACAGCATTAATTTCCTTACAACATGGATTTGTATTATTAAAATGAAAACCCGAGAAACTCGTTATCATTATTTTACAAAAATAACCCAGAAACCAATCCTTAAAATTTGACCAAACGTCACTGAGTATGAGTAATATAGCATTCTATAACCATTAAAAAAAATCTTTTATAGATTAGCATCTTTATAATAAATTTTTATATTTAAATAACCATACAATGAAATATGCAAATAAAATACTATTCGAAATTATATAATATTTTTATGATATAGAATAATATAGAACTGATTAGTGTTGTTAATTGATTGGATGTGTAAACCCCTGACCCGGCGTTTGGGACTAAAAATCGACTAAACAAGCGCTGAGCCCTAATCCCGAGCACAGATTTTTAAATTTAAAAGTGATTTCTAGTGTATTTGAAGCTATGAATTTATAAGATATTTACAAATATAAATGGGCGCTATAAGGATCATATGGCAAATACAAAGCATAGAAGTTGTGATATTATAAGCTGTGTTAAAAAAAAATTTGTATATAGTGTATTTATAATTAACAAAGTTTTATAATAACATATAGATATTTACTTACGCAATCTGACCAATGAAAAAAATATTCCGGTAACTGATTCTTATGGAATTATGATTAAATGGCATTTAATTTTAATGGATATTTTTTAAATATGAGTACAATTACAAAATGACAAAACAAATTATAATTAATAAAATTTTGTTTGCAAAGTATAATGTTGCATCTATGAAGTCTTTAGAAGATTCAATGGAAATTATAAATAGGCCAACGAGCTGATCCCGGATCCTGCACCATGTAAAATTATCTCTAATAGGCTTCTTGATTAATTTATAGTTTCCAAAATTCATAATGGGCTGCACAAGCCACGGTGATCGGAACTGTAGATAAAATTCTTAGGGCAATTGATATATTTGAAAGGGCTTCTGATAGCTCATAGGGTGGATAAATAGTAAAATTTCGAAGGAGGCGTTTTGATTGGACAGCACATTAATCAAGTTGTAGTTCGGCTAGATTTGATCTATTAATGCTATCCACATTAAATTTTGTTTCATAAACAAACATATAATTTATAGCAATGAAACAATAAATCAGTTTCGGACATCGTATCATTTTCACCCCCCCCCCCTACTTATTTCATAACATCTACTCGCTGGGGTGTTTTGATATTGAGTCCCAATATAATTTACAAAATTTACCTCTGGTATAATATTTCATGCCTTTTGAATTGTATTTCCTTAAAATTTTTTATAAACAGCTTAAAAAAGTTGAATTCTGTTTGCAATTTATTTTTTTGTGTTTCCCTTCTTAGATTAATTACAATATTCTTATCATTTAATTGCACTCTGTTAATGTTAAAATGATTAAACATAAAATTTTACATTCCACATTAAAATATTCCCTATAAAATTAAATCTTACTAAATCAAGAATAAGTAAACCCTAACTTACCTACAAAGTGGCGTAACTATAGACCCAACACAACGACGAGGAGTGAGAAAAGCAAACCTTTTTATTAAAAATGGTCTTAAACAAATGACTATTTTTTTATTACTAAAATTAATATATAGTATATCAAAAGAAAATTTAAAGATGACACTTTTTATTTGTTAATGTATGGAATTTTATATAGTATATTAAATGAAATATTATTTATAAAAAAAAGCAATAAATATATAAAAATAGTCGAAATGTATATATTTAATAATGTAAAATGGTATAGGAAGTTAATTTATAGAAAATAAGGTACCTTTTGACACATCAGCATTTTCTTGTATATGGAGTAGATATTTTGAACAGGGGGCTTCTCATGACCTTCTTAGTAGTTATGCCACTAATACAACTATTAACATTATCCTCAATTTGCAAAATTTGCAAACTTATCAAGATTACTTCAAAACTCTTATATAATTATAAATTTAAGTAAATTAATAGAAAATTTATGGTAAATGAAACCAAACTTTTAAAATTAGAAAAATCCTAACATGATCCTTGTTGTTGAGTTATAGATAGTGCCTTGAAGTTGAGGAGGGGGGGGGGAGGCAATCCTTCAAATCGGATTCAAGAAATGAAAATCATGGGAAAATTGCCAATTTTTCCTCACAAATGTCTGGTTTGCATAACTAATAAACAGATAAAATCACATCAACAAATATTCCGAGAATGCAAATTTTTCACAAAAATTAACGACAAGGAATTAAGAATATGGTAGAAATGAATGTTGTTGAGGATAATTTTAACAAAGAAATAAAGAATATATTGAATAGGTATAAGGAAATCTTTAAAGAAGAATTAGGTACTCTAAAAGATTTTGAAGTGGATATACGATTAGAAGAAAATTATCGACCTAAATTTTGCGGAATAAATAGATTACCGTTTTCGTGGATAGAAGAGATAGATAAAGAATTGGACAAATGGCTAAAAGAAGGAATAATAAGACCAATGGTGCATAGTGTATGGGCAACACCTTAAGTTCTCATAAGAAAACTGGATAACAGTTTAAGACTATGCATAGACTATCGGTTAACTCGTGGTTAATAGATGAAAAATATCCACTACAGATTATTGGCTAATTTAAAAGGAGCAACAATTTTTACGAAAATAGATTTTTCTAATGCTTACTTGCAAATTATGTGTGAGAAGACACGTAAGATATTAACGATTACAACGCATAGAGGTTTGTTTGCATTCTGCCGATTGCCTTTTGGATTGAAGGTATCAGCACAAATATTTCAAAGAACAATGGCTGCTATGTTCCAAGGATTAAGTGGTATTATGTATTATTTGGATGATGTTTTAATAGCAGGTAAAACAGAACAAGAATATAATAGTAGATTAATTAAAGTGCCAGATATTATTTTAGAAAATGGTCTGAAAGCTAATATGAAAAAGAGTATTTTTGGAGTAAAAGTAGTAAAGTACTTAGGACATGTAATGGGAGATGAAATTTATCCATTTCGAAGAATACAGATATAATTATAAATATGAGAGCACCAAGTAATAAGATGCAATTACAAGCGTTTTGGGGAGCTACAAATTATTATCATCGATTTATACCAAATTTCGCAGAGCTGTTAAAGAAAAATATAAATCGAATGGCAAAAGGAACAAGAACAAGTTTTGAGATACTTAAAATGAGAATGGTAGAGAAACCGATTTTGAATTGTTTTAGAGAATTTAGATATTATATTAGCAGTAGATGCATCTATGAAGGTATAGGAGGAACTTTATTACAAATGACAGATAAGGTTGAGAAACCTTTTTATTCTTATCGAGACGGTTTAGTTGCGCTGAAAAAAAGTATTCAACCATTGAGAAGTAGGCTCTTGCCGTTAAATTCGGACTACCAAAATGCAAAAGAATATCTGATTGGAGTTTTGTATTATATGCGGACCATAAACCGTTAGTTTATTTATTTAAGAAAAAAATAAGGAGTTAATGCTATCGCCCAAGCTACAAAAATGGTTGTTATTGGTAGATAATTCCGATTTTGAAATAAGATACAGAGAAGGTAAATTAGATTGTTTACCAGATATTTTATCAAGATTGTTCATAAAAGAAACAGAAGAGGAAGAAAGAGAATCCAAAATTAATAGTTTAGAAAGATTTTTCGTAGAAGAGTAAGTAAATAATATTATTATAAGATCTTTGAAAGTATACTAGAGAGAAACCGATAACTTTAGAACTAGTAGATAACGTATCTAAACAAGATGAAGAATTAATGAGAATTAAAGAATGTTTGAAAGGAGACATAGATTGGACAAAGCATTCAAAAAGGGTAAGAATGAATTAAACATGGAAGACAATTATCTCATGAGAGGATATCGTTTAGTGATTCCATTGGTATTAAGAAAGGATATTTTAGCAGCAATACATGCAGGACACCAAGGTATAGAAAAAATGAAAAATAAGGCACGAGAATATATTTGGTGGCCCAAGATAAATAGTGAAATAGAAAAATTAGCTAGAAGTTGTGAACTTTTAACATGTGGGCTAATGTACCAGCAAAAAATAAAGCAGATAAATGGCCAGAAATGGACATTCCAGGTAAAAGAATACATGTAGGTTTTTAGAATATGAAAAAAGAAAATATTTTATCATGGTAAATGCTGGTTCGAAATGGATAGATTGTCAACAGGTTTCAAGTTTAACGACAAAAGTAGCTTTGAAGAAAATAAAAGATTTTGCAGGAAATATGGATTAATGGAAACTTTGATATCGGATGGAGGCCCAGCGTTTAAAGATAGAGGTGACAAATTTTGTGATAGGTGGAATATTAAACATTTATTGTCACCACCACATTACCCGAGAAGTAATGGGCAAGCCGAGAGAATGGTAGCTATTGTTAAAAGCTGGATAAAGAAAGAGAAATATGGAGAAGGAAATTGGTGGTTATTGTTATTAGCTTACAACAACTCTAGGACAGCCAAAGGTAGGTCACCTGCTGAGATATTTTTAGGTAGGAAAATAAGAACTGAATTAGAATAAAGGAAAAATTAGAGAAGCAAAAAAGCCCATATAATAATAAATTTAAAATTGGAAGCTTAGTGTGGATACTTATGTTTAATGGTCCAATAAAATGGGGGAAGGGTATAGTAAAGAAAAATTTAATAAGAAATGGCGGAGGAACGCACAAGCTGAAATATTGTCACACGGATATTGTAACATCTGATAATAATGCAATTTTATCAGTGCGAGAAGAGGGGGAACCGTCTAAAAACGGAAAGTTAATTTTTATGGGGGGGGGGGGGGTGATGTTATATTTGCTTGTTTTTATTTTAATTTTTTATATTTAAATAATTACTTTGTAATTTGAATATTTGAACAGGAATAATGTTGTTAAATAATTATTTTCGTTTTGAATATTGTGTTAATAGAGTTTTTGACTAATATAATTTAATATTTAGAAATATTTGAATATTTAAGTTGTTTGAATATATTATTATATCATGAACTTTGATTTACTTTTAATTTTTAAAATTTATATAAATACGCAACGATTATATAATATAACAGTTTTTGTTTGGATAGTTTTTGGTGTAAATTTCGGAAATCCATTTGAATAAAGTCGTAAGAATTGTTGTTGAATTAATTAATTGTAATAGTTTTTTTTCATAATTTATACAAATTAATAAGTTTCATTTTTATTTTAGATTTAATAATCTCTGTAATTTGCCTTGGAACTTTTATCTAGTCTCCCTTAAAACACTCAATAAATATCAGAGACCTGCAGGCCCGGCCCAAAGCCCGGGCAGTATTTTATATATTTAAAATATACCCGGCCAGGCCTAAAAAATTTTTTTTAAAAACCGGGCCGAGGCGTATTTTTTAAAAAAATTTATACAACATGAATTATTATATTCGTCAATTAGATATGGTTATAATGATTATATAGTTATGATTAATATAATGTTTGGTGAAAGTTAACACTAGCTAACACTCATAGTATCTATCATAATATAATTAAAGTTTTTTTGCCTGAAATAAATAAGCAAAAGATTAAATACATTATTATATAATATGTTATATTTTTTTTATAAATACAATTAATAAAGTGTATTCTCAAAATATTATTTACACAAATTTTTTATAGTATCAATTTGTTATATATACTAAGTATCTGTTTAGAATAAAAATAAATAAAATATATTAGTGTTGTTAAACGGCTCGTTTTGAGCCGATTTTTAAAAACGGCTAACTCAGTTTTTTATCCAGAAAAATATTATGCAAGCCTGAAAATTTTGCTCATAGAAGGAGCAAAGTTCTAGACATATAGTATCGAAATTTCGAGGCTTAGTCAATATTTCTTTGGCGAAAATATTGAGTTGACTGTTTTTAAAAATAGGCTCAAAACGAGCCGTTTAAGCTAATATGCTTGCTTATTAAATGATAATACTCGCCGAAAAATATGATAAAATACCAAATAGATGAATTTTTTTGTATATATCAGGTCGAATATAATTTTAAAAAATTCCGAACCGGGCTTAAAAATTTTTTTTTAAAGTCCAGGTCAGGCCCCCAAAAAATATTTTTTAAAATATACGGGCCGAGCCTAAAATTTTTAAACCTGGACCGGGCATAAAATTTTTTAATCCAGGCCGGGCCGTGCAAATGGTACCTCTGCAGGTCTCTGATAAATATATTACGATTACTAAGATCGTAACAGTTTGGATCACATTTTTTAAAAATAAAAATAATACGTCTGTTTTAGGTTTAGCATTAAGCATAAAATTAAAATTAGCCGTTAAGATATCTTTTAGTGAATTATCTTAGTTTCACTTCACTATTAGACTAGTTTACATTACAATATTATGTCATAACAATTTGGAAAATATTTGTTATAAAATCAAATGTTTCTCTCTTTTTAATACTCAAATATTCATTCAATATAAAGTATTTTTGCAGATTTTTAAATTTTACCTTTTTTATATAACAATTTCATAGAAATGATTAAATAAAGTCTAAAAACTGTTTCGTATTTTTTTCCAAGAATAGGAAGCTTCAATGACACTTTATCTGAGAAGGGATGATCTCCAAAAACGAAATATACGTTTTTGAATTGCAGATTTACATATTTTTCATGCGATAATAATACTTAATTCGTCATTTTTATAGGGATTGGTGAATAAGATAATAAATTAAGGATATGTGTATTGTACTATATTAAAATATAATTGATTTATTATTAATAAATCACTGTATAGGGTAACTTATAAACATAATTTATAAAATATTTATTAATTTTAATTAAATTACTAGCTAATAACCCGACAAGAATCGGGGTTGAGGGGTAATAGTGTTTGTATATGGTACTAAATATACTTTATTAATATATTTTATAAAAATATTAAAATTTAGGAGAAAAAGAGGTAAATTTGTGAATCACAATTATCACTTATATTCTTAATAAAAATTTTAAACATATATAAGTAGAAAAGTCTTGGTATTTTATTATAAAATTTGTTTATTAATACAATTATCTAATTCATTTCCATACATAATAATCTTATTTTTTCAAATATAAAAGCGGAATATGAGGTGCTCGAACATATTTCGATTTAAATTCACTTATATTCTTAATAAAAATTTTAAACTTATATATAAGTAGAAAAGTCTTGGTATTTTATTATAAAATTTGTTTATTAATATTACAATTAGCTAATTCATTTACATACATTCGTAAAATTACAACATTTTGTATAAATTTGACCGTCAAAACTTTAACTAAAAAAAGATTTTGATTGCACGATCGATCTTATTTTATCGCGATTTGTGAAGGCGCAATATGCGGAAGAAAGGCCAAACCCGAAAAGACTGCCGACTAAAACTTTGCGAGGTCCGGCTAAAAATATAAATTCATTTATTATTTTTCATTAAAATATAATCTTTGATTTTATCAAAAAATTATTCCATTCGATCGAAATATTAAAAGGTTCCGTTGTTCAAATTGAGGTGATATTTGTTTTAAAAAGGAGAAAACACAAACAATTTTGCGTTTTTTTAAAGCAAAAAACACGTTTATGTACACATTACCATTTAATAAGAAATAAAATGCGAAACAAAATCGCTTGAATTTGTAGGAAGTAATAGTAGCAATAATAAATTAATATTATGAATTATTCCCAAATATTAATATTAAAAAGTTTTTAAATGATAAATTAGGAAGGCCACATTGTCAATTTTTTCCCTGGCAGTTATTAATCTATTTTGATAGTGACTGAATTAAAATTTTATTTCCCTTACAACATTCAAACAAAAATATTTCATTTGTTTAAATTTTTTGCAAGCCTAATCAATAAATAAAATCTAAAGGTGGTGTTATAATATAATAACGGCAAAAAGTAGGGACATACATTGGGTCTTTCTATTTTAGGCCCAGCCTGATTTGACTATTTTTTTAAAAACTCTTAAAATATATATTTGAAATAGGCTCGGACCTATAAATTTAAAAATAGTTTGGGCCAGGCTTGAAAAATTCTAAAAAAAATTTCTCAAAATATAATGATAAGTAAAACTTATATATTTATAAAACCCTATTAACGATTTTTGCTTTATTTATCTCATAAAAATGCTTTAAATTTATATTTTTTAATTAAAAATGTCGGATCGAGATCGGGCCTAGCAATAATTTAGGGACTGGCCAAAAAAAGCAAACTTGCAGGGCTCTGGGTTTAAGTATATTCTGATTTTTCAATTATAAATTCAGGAGGAAAAATTTGGTTTTTTTAAATAGAATACCTTTAAATGTATTAGTAAAACAAGTTAATCAAAAAAAATTTAAAGGTCCAAGTTTGGTCATAACAAAACTTCTTCAAGACAAAAAATCTTATACGTCAAGAAACTTCATTTTTTGTTTTTACTATTAATGCAATAAGTTACAACTGTTCTAAGTCTATTAGAGTTCTTTATATTGATAACCATTAACGTTTCTAGATGTAATATTAAAAATATTTGTCACCTTATATTTTTATAAAATAAACTTAGATTAATAGTTTGGATCAAATCTGAGTTCGATCTGTTTGGACCGGACTAAAATGAACAGCATTTCTTAATTTTAAACATGAGCCTGTACCGAACCTGGTGTAATTTTAATAAGGCTCAACCAAACCAAGTCTAGAAATGTGTGCTCATATCAGAACCAACCTCAGTTTGATTGGTTGGATAGGTCAATTCAGAACTATAGTATATTGTCGGGCTCACTGCAATAGAAATTTTAATAATACACAAAAATTATTTTAAAATTAATGATAAATTAAAATTTAATAAGCTATTTATGTAATAAAATTATCCTTTATAACATGAATAAACATCGATTAACCCATTACTTACTAATGTTTAAATATTCCTGTGTCGTTAAATACTACTTTTGAAAGTAGCGCGCTACCGCCAACGCTATATGGCAAAATAATATTAACGGGATATTGCTAGAAAGTCCTTCCTTCCAAAGAAAGATTTCTATCATTCACTTTCAAAAATTCAAAAAAGTAGTACGTTAGCTACTCTTTTTTTATATAAAATAGCGAAATTAATAAATTTTTTATAAATCTAATATAGGTCCATAAAATTAATATTTCAAATTCAAACACGCAAAAATATTGATATAAAAATATGTAAAATATATGCATTATTTATTTTATTGCATATTAATATTTAAATCATCTATGTTATCATCTCCAAGTCTAAATCGAGGATCAGGAGGTATACGTTTTACCTTATTAAATAAGTTCCTGCAATTGAGGGCAATGTGATATTCAATTTTCTAAATTTTTACATAAGAAAAATTATCAAAAATGTTCATTTGAGTATTTTAGCGTCTAGGCGATTCTTAGCTAATGTATCTTCGTTGGGTATTAAATTAATCAACGTTATCAATAGCCTATTTGCTACTCTTTCCAATTAAGTTAATAAAAGACCAGAACATATATACTTTATTTTACCTTCATGGGTCCCAACAATTTGCTGTGTGCAAATGTAAGAGGCGTTTGATAGATCTAATATTGAGGACTCTTTTTAATTATAATTCTTGCCATTACTTATGCGAACAGGATATCTTAGTACCAAAAAAAATGAATTCAGATTTATAAAAAAGTGATTATGAATGAAACAAGGAAATTGGCTATACTGTATAAATTATAAAATTATTATCAGCTAATTTTTGAACATCTGGTTCTGTTAGTAACACCAATATTATCGATCTCTGAAATTTTAAGTAAAGATATTCTAAATTTAAAACAGTAGATAATAATTTTCAGTTGTTAAAGCATCTAGATACAAAAATGTGGTATCAGCAACTTGACACACTATAAAAGGTATCTGTATCAATTTTTAGCTACATTTTTGTAGTATTTGGACCGATGGATCCCCCAGTCTGAATGGGAAAAATACAGTCCGTGATTGGGGGTCCGGGATATTCGATGACGGGATCAAGGGGGCCGAGTTTTATCGATTTAGTCATGGAATCACTTGGACAACGTAGTTAAAATAATATTTTCAAAGTTTATTCAACAAAGTAAAATTACAAAAAAAATATCAATTTTTTTTAAAACGAACGAAAATAATTAATGATCTAAAAAGTGTTTTGTTTTCAACCTTTATAATTTTTAAAACAAAGATAAAAAAAAAGTTGTTATTTAATCGTGATACAATCATTCATGAAACTGGTAAGAACCAGTTTCAAATGCAATATAAAAATAAGGTATAATATATCAATTTCATAACAAAATAAAGGAAGATGGGAAAACAAAAGAAACAAGTGGAGAAAAAAAAGAAATAAGTTGTACGGGACAAGGGGGGGGGGAGGTCAAACATAACAATTTTGATATAATTTTATTTTACGTTTTTTTATATTAAAAATAATAATATTTAAATTATAATTTAATAATATGTCCGAGTTTATTTCATTATAAAAACAAACCAGACAAATTTTATTTTATGCAATGGACGACAAATTACAATTTATTTTATTTATATTGATTTAAAAAAAAAATATCATAATTTTTAGATCAATATTTTAAGCCATTTCTGAAAAAAATCAAAATTAGATTTTGAAATAAGTTTTGACACTCATCAAATTTTGAAATTACTTTTAAAAATGAGTGTCAGGGTTTTAATATATTTAATGATTATCTCAATATAAAGTTGTTATTCATTAAATATAGAAAGAGTCGCGTGTGGCTAAAAATGTCTTTACAGATAAAAAAACGGGTGCCTAATATAAAAATATTGAGAATTGTGTTGTTTATTCAAATTTGTGAAATAATTTATTTTGATGTTAATTGAGTATTAATTTAAATATCTATTGAAATGTTTTAGTATATATACCAGTTGATTATTATACATATGATTATTATTATTTGATTTTTAAAAGTAGAAATAAAATTTAATCCAAAACACAAAATATAACTTGTATTTTTCTTGTTTTCTTCATGGCGCCCCGGTACGTTTTTGTAAAAAAAAAGAAGAAAATATATAAAATTTGCCTAAAATTAAAAAAAAAAATTAAATTCGAAGGACATGACTTGTTTTTAAAAAAAAAATATATATAGTCAAATATTATTCTGATATATACATATACAAAAGTGAGCTACCTATTGAGATGACTACCTTATCTATTGATATGACTACCTAGATGACTACCTATTGTAATGATTGCTTAATCTATTGATATGACTACCTATTGAGATGACTACCTTATCTATTGATATGACTACCTATTGTGATGACTGCTTAACCTATTGAGATGACTGCTTAACCTATTGAGATGACTGCTTAACCTATTGAGATGACTACCTTATCTATTGATATGACCAAGAATCATACCTTAGCACGTTTTTTCAGGCAAAAAGCTTCTTTCTTTATGGTGTCCTGGCTCTGGATGTTGGACTGGAATATGATAACCAGCACCTAACTTAATGTGACAATCTGGACGTTAGGTTATGAATTCTATATTGTGAGACCAATGATGATTACTTATTATTCTAATCCACGTAAGAAGAAAAGTTATTATAAATTAAAATTTTATGCCGAGATAAAGGCATGTTATAAATATACTTATTAAAATAACTTAAATGTAAATCAATAATGAACATATTTGAACACATAAAAAGCCTTAAAAAAATTATTTACTTAATTTCTTAGTGAAATATTGATATTTTTTTGATTTCTTGTATGATGACCAATTGTTGTAAATTAACTAAACCTAAAGATGAATTTTTAGATATAATTAAAAATAAACCATTAAAAATCCTAAACAAGAAGATAAAACTTTAATTTCAAATATATTAAAATGTAATTAAAACATGAATTAAAAGGTTTAAATAACATGATTGATTTAAATAACCCTTATAAGTAATACTTAATATGATAAAAATGTTTTTGAAATAAAGCTTTTGAAGACAAGTTATGTAACATCTTCATTTTAGATAAGTATTTAAATGATGTGACGAGATCATTTTCTAAAAATTATCTTATGAAGAATTTTTATTAAAAATAACACTTTTTTAATTAAAACTAGGGTGTGAAATTAAAATTTTTTATTTAAAGAGAGGGAAATGTGAATAATATTTTATTTGCATATTTAAACCTCGGAGATTGAAAATAAATAAAAATAAATTAAATATTAAAACGCAACTTAAATTATTAAAATAAAATATTAAAACGCTACAAATTATTAAAATAAAATATATAAAACGCAAAATTTAAAAAAAACGCGAAATTTTATATAATCTTTTTTGATTTATCATTCTTACGGAATTCTACATATTTATTCCAAATTTAAAATTTTATTCCGTATTCCATATATTCAAATTTGATCAATTATTCCTTATGATAATGATAACGTACAACAATTTTAACAAACCTACGAAAGCGTATGGACTCACGCGACTCAGACAGACTTATGCGCCCACCGAGCAGCAACTTGATGCTTTGTCGAGGAGGGGAATGTTAATTGTGTTGTTTATTCAAATTTGTGAAATAATTTATTTTGATGTTAATTGAGTATTAATTTAAATATCTATTGAAATGTTTTAGTATATATACCATTTGATTATTATACATATGATTATTATTATTTGATTTTTAAAAGTAGAAATAAAATTTAATCCAAAACACAAAATATAACTTGTATTTTTCTTGTTTTCTTCAAGAATATTTTATTATTAAATTCTAACAAAAATTTTATTAAATTTATTAGCTCACTCTCAAATTTGAATATTAACAGTAGAATCTTAAATTAAACTTTATGCACACCTTACATAAGTATAATAAAAATATCTAGATACGTTTCTAGAAGAGATATATGCGTCGAAATCCATTTTTAGACGATGTATCTGTCGCTAGATACATTTGATAGTATTTTTAACAACTCTGATAATTCTATAATTAATATTATATTTCCATATTTTTTTAAATCAAGCTGCTTGATTTATTAAGAGATATCGTCCTTCGTTATTTATGCATCTAATATTAATTTTTTTTATTGAGTTTAAACTTTTACAAATTTGAGGAAAGGTAATTCCATAATATTATTTTTTAGTGAAATTTTGTGATCATCATCTAAGTCACAATCTTTCATATCTATCTCCATTGGCGGCCCACTATTTTAAATAACTTAAAATTAGATTTATAAAGCATTTTTCGAACTATAAATTTCACTTAAAGATTATAATATAAACTTGATTATTATTAAATTATAAATAAATTTTTGTATTTGTTTATAGTATATATTAAAAAGAGCGCATTACCGCTATAGATATTTTTTAAATAGAGTACTATTAACTATGCTACTAAAAAGTGGCGCATAGATCTGGAATTTAAACATTAAATTTGACTTAAAATTATTCATTTATTTTATGATTTATAATTTTGATAAAAGAATGTAGATTGTCTAGGCATATCTTTCCTTTTTCTGGAAATAATGATTTTAAAAAATTGAACTCATTTTGTTATATTTATAACCTCCTAAAAAAATTAATTAAAATAAATTTTAATTTCAAATATTATTAATTTGAAAACTCATACTAAACTATAATATTAGTTTCAGAAGTATTAATTATTTGAAGATATATAGCAAAATAATTACATGTTCAAATTTTCAAACATTGGTAAATAATGTTATCTAAAATAAGAATCCATTTAACAAAAAATTCTCTAATTTGGAAACTAATGTAGATATATTTTTAGAAAATTCATTTGTTGATAAACTTGAAATTGTTATAATTAGGTAATTCCATGACAAATCGATCAGTGATTTGGACGTCCATCTTAAAAATAAAGGACTTGGATGTTAGCCATTTATGTTGTAAATTTTAATAAAATAAAAAATATATTGCACTAGCTCAACCATATCTAAAGATATACGCCTTCAAAGTAGAAAATCGAGCAATGTGTGATTTAATTAAATCTTGTTTTTTTTAAAAATACTTAAGATAGAATTATAAATTATATATCATTTTCTAGCCCTTAAAATTTTACGTAGGAAAATATTGTAAAAAAATTAAAATTTTTCAAGTGTTTTCATATTATCAGAATAAAATGAGACTTTCTTAATATCCTCTAGCGTTTCAAGTGTAATCAACAATTCAGACTCAACTTTTTGGGGGTGTTGATATTTTTCTAAAAATGTTTATTATTTTTATTAATAAAAAAATAATCTAGGTGGCCTTATATTCAAAAATCTTATAACATAATATATTTAATAAAAACATCAATAGTATTGGTATTAAAATGAAAAGTTATATTGAGTATAGCCAATATGATCTCGGCGATATGTAAGCAGACAGCCCATACAGATGATTACATTTGGATGCTATATTGTAAAATTAACATATTTAAAAATTTTATATATAAACTATTATAAAAAATATATTGATTATCATTATCGTATTCTATTTTGTGCTTATTAATGGAATTTCCCGAGGCCATATTTGTTGGTTTGTCCTGTCGCTGTTGGGATCTACTATCGTTATTATTTGATGTCATTTGTGGGGTAAAAGAAGGATGTTAGTCCATGGGGTTGTAAAAATATATATCTCCACAGCAATTTTATTCCTTTTAGTACTGTAGCTAACCACTAAAAATCGGCAGACAGGTCCAGACCATGGTCTTAAATAAAAGACCGTATATTTATGAAGATTTTTGGTGGTTAGCCAAAGTAACAAAAAAAAATGAAATGACTGATAGATATATATTTCTTTTTTACATTCCCTAGGACCATCACCATCTTTCTTTTACCCCACGAATGAGGAAAAGATATGGGTGCCCATTAATCAAATACAGTGTTGTGTAGATTTCATGGAAAACATTTCCATATATTTTAATTTATTTGTAAATAAAATTATTAAACTTGTAAAAATTTATAAGAATATATAAATATGTTATTGTAAGAATTCGGTTAATGATGCTTACTACCTTAAGGTACTACCTATCAAATTTGAATTTTGTTTATTTTTCATTTGGATAGGCACTACCAAATATATTTATAATATATATTTGAAAAATCGTGATTTTTGGAAAACCCCTATGGCCTAGTAGGCAAGAGCTTCGCTTACTAAGGTTCGAATCCCGGGAATGGTCATGTTTTTTTTCTTAATCTAACTTGGTGGTTCCATCCTTGGGGGGATGATATATAGGAGGCCGGACTCGACCACGTGATTCCGTATTAATATATTAAATAATAATGATCTTATTACATTTTAATAAATTTTGGTCGGTATTTAGCAAATTAGGTTGGTATTTAGAATATTTCCATACATTCACTTGGTAGTAAGTATCATTAACCTAATAATTCTTTGCAACAAATAATTTTAATTGTAAATAAATTAAAAAATATGAAAATGTTTTTCATCAAATCTGCACAAGACTATAATAACGATTAAATCTCATAACAGCGACAGGACGTACTTACAAATTATCGCACAGGAAATTCTATTAATAAGCGTAAAAATAAATACGCTAAAAACAAGAGGTTTTTTTAAATAATAGTTTGTCTATAAAATTTTAAAATATGTATATTTTACAATATAGCGTCGCTTGCTTACATATTGCCCCGGGACATCATATTGGTTATATTCAATATTATTTATTTTAATACTAATACAATTCATATTTTTATCAAATATATTATGTTATAATGATTTTCGAATATAACGCCATCTATATATCTATAAAATTAGAAAAAAATGACTATCGAGTCTTTTTATAAAATAGTATAATATAAAGGTAATAAACATTTTTAAAGAATAACATCACATAAAAAAATCCCTTCCTAACAATGTTTTATTTTCACCGGAATTAAGAAATTTTTTAATTTTTTTCAATGTAAAATTTTAAAGGGCTATAAAATGATATATAATTTGAGAGCTTTAAAATTTTGATTTTACTAAATATACAACATAGATTATCATGTCAATTTTGTCCATTTTAGAGAAGGTCGTCAGAAAATCTCGTTTTTTGGTCGATCTGACGTGGAATGACCCAATTTACCACCAAATTATATAAGAGATGCCACTCAGAATAAAAATATGGACAAAAAAATTTCTGAAAATATTTTTTACTTTGAACCATCATTTTTTTAAAATTTTTTTACAGAAATGGAAATTTTGTGTTATTGAAATTACAGCCAACCCTGTGACCTTAGTCACTCATTACTCAAGAATAATTCCACTTTTTAGATGCTAGAGCTCCCAACATAAAATATCCATCAATATTAGCCAACTAAATATGAGTGATTATCTCCTATGTTCAATTTATAAGAGGAGTCGATTTATGAAAAAAATAATTGTGAATTAACCATATTTAATCTTTTTTGCCAAATTATTAAAGAATAGAATGGAAGTTTTAAATAATAATGAAGTAAAGCATTAATTCGAAATTTAGTTTATGTATTATTGTTGTAAAAAGGTTTGACGTAACCCATTTTAAATTAAGATTTTAGCCAAAATAATATTATGCAAGTCTCGAGAATTCGTGTCCGAATCTTTCTACCATCTATGAGCATAATATCCACTTACATAATATTTTTTGGTGAAAATATTGGGTTAACTGTTTTTAAAAATCAAGCCATTTAACAAGTGCCATTAAATATTGGATCAGGGTCAATATTTAGTGATTTAAAGTTCTTTTGAATTTGGCCGTTTATTGTTTTTGTTATTTTATGATTGTATGTATATATAATTATATATTTTTATTTCCACATAATTTCATAATAAACAATAGGAACCAAAATTTTTTTAAAAAAATTGAATAATTTAAAAAGAGAGAGTAGTTAAATTGATATTATTTTATACCTGCAAGAAGAAAAACATCTAAAAATAACTAATGAGTCACTGTTGAAATGCTAGATTTGACTAATTTTAAAAAGTAGTTCAAAATATTTTAGCTTAACGTAAATAACCCAAGCTAGGATGTTTTGATATAACAGAAAAGTTTGGACATTTATTGGCAAAATTTTGTTATAATTATTTTTGCAAAAGTCTGGATTTCGCCATATTAAAAATCGGCTAATTCTGCCATTTAACAACCTAAATTCAGCCATAAACATTTCACATATTTAGAATGAGATTTTTTAACCTTGGAGATTAAAAACCCATAATATACAAAATCATTTGTGAAAGTTAGTTGGCTTCTTTGAAAAGAAAATATTAATTTTTTAATGACATTAGTTCAAAGTTAGATGGTAAATAAAAATAAATTTAAATATATGATTGGTATCAGTCATCTAATTAGTTTTATAGTATATTGAAAAATATTGGATAGAATGGTGAAAAGTTTTTTGATCAGCACAGCCCTAGCTTATATACAGTATATTAAAAAACATATTAATAAACCAAAAAAATTTACTACATCATTGCAGTGAGACTAACATATAATATTTGATTATTGTTTTCAGTTAAAATAGCTTTTAAAAAAGTCTCAAACAACTCCTACATTTATTAGATTCTAATTTTATTTAAAAATATGAAAACCTCTTCTAGTTATTAGAGTTGTTAAATGGCTCAATTTTTAAAAACAGCTAACCAAATATTTTAGCTCAAAAATATTTCGCAAGCCTCGAGATTTTTCTCATAGAAGGCAGAAATATTTGGACATCTATTAACAAAATCTCAAGGCATGCACAATATTTTTTGGCTAAAACATTGGATTGGATTAAAAATCGAGTCGTTTAACAACACTACTATTTATATTTAAAGAGAAATAGTCTCCTTGTGAGTATTTTTAAATAAATAAGAAAAACATACTTGTTGATTTAAATAAGGCCCCCGTTAAGGTTGCTGAAGTTATCGTATTTATTTCATCATCTTTGCCCCTTGCCCAAGATAACAACACACCAAAACTACTATACATTAAAGCTTTTGTATGATAAATCATATTTAATATATTCTAAAGTGTGTCAAATCAATTTATTAATTAAAATAACAATTTGATTAAAAATTAAATATCTTTTAAACAAATTTTATATTACTATACCCATGATTCCTAATATGTTTGCTGTGCCAGCTCCTTGTCTAGTCATAAAATTTAGAAGTCTAAATTATATAAGTTAGATATAGAAAATAAATAAATTACTGAGTTCTTTTGACTGTGCCTTTTAGATCAGCCACATGTGTTTCTTTCAATCCATTGTATAGCCCATTTATTCCTCCAATTGCTGAGCCTTCATAAATAATTTGCATTTTACAAAAATAATAATAAATTTTCAAAAACCTGCAATTACTGACGATCCTATTTGAGAAAAAGCAAGTTCAAAACGTCCTCGTTGCTTATTTGCCCCTTCAGGAAGTATGAATTCTGGTTCATTCTTAAAAATAAAGATGATAATATTTGTCAAAACTATAAACCTTATATAATAGTGAAGGGTCAAAGTTTAAATAAGGGGACATCATCGTCGATGCATACGCTAAACAAAGATTAAAAGAAAATTAAAATAATAATAAAATACTTTGATGTTTAGTCTTAAAATTATCCTCATTCATTGCTAAAGTGATAGCTGCTATAGTAAAAATATTGGGTAACTATTCATTGACTTATTATATGTATTATATAGCTTTTTTTAACCACAGGTTACAGCGCTATGTGTCTTTAAATTTAAATAGATAGAATGGTTGAGTTAAACATTGCTTTATGAACTAGCTCAATACTTATAAGGTCCATCTTTAATCCCAAAGATAATTAAATGGAAACACGAAAACGTGATTTATAAGTATTTATTAGAAAGATTATAATTAGAGATGTAGATATCTCTGTGTCTAATATCTAATTCCTTGGAAATAATTTTGCCACAATTATTGACCAATATCGCTGAGTCTTTCTTAACAACTTCAACACAAGAATTTTGAATTAATTATTTAGTATATTTTTAATATTTTATTGTTTGGCATAGATTTTAAAATTATAATTATATTGAGTTCTTTTAATTTGAGCTCTATCTATGGCCAATTAAGACCAGTTATGATTTAGCATTAAATTGGGTCTCTATAAAGTCATATGTTTGTTTTATCAAATCATTCAATCATAATTTTTATAAAAAAAAACCATGACGCTTTCGCAATCAGAAGTTAATTCATTATCAAAGTAATCGCTTATTCAATAATATTTAAATTTTTTCAAGCTTGTTAGCAGAAGATTATGTTGAAAATCATTCGTTTGAAAGCTTATCTACTTCGTTTCACCATTATTTTCAAAAAGTGGATTATTTTAAAATAGGATCCATGCTGGTACAGACATGCTTTATTAAATTTATAATTTTTTAAATTTAAGGTTCTATTATTGCAGCAACATGATTTAATTCCCCTGTCTACTCAACGCTTAGTATGTATTTACCTATTATATGAAATGTATAAAAATGATCCATTGGATATAAATCCATTTACAACTGTTTTTTATTTATTATTGGTAAATTTACATTAAAATATTAGTATGTCAAAATTTTATAGACTTCGTCTGAAGATATTAAAAATAAAAGTCAACGCATGGATTTTAATGGAACTCTAGCAGCTATTAATGCTTCTGAAAAATACTTTTTAGCAGCACTTTTATCCAACAATGCAAATGAGGTAAAAGAAAAAATATTTTTTTCAAAAGCAGAAATTTTGAACAGAACATTATGCATGGATTGCACACACAAAAACCTGGCCTAAAATTTTAGCCAAGGTTAGTCAACATTTGCAACACATTTTTCTGTGTTAGGCAATTTGTCCAGAATATTTTATCTAGCAGGTTTGGCCTAACATTTAAAAAAATGCAAATTTATGATTTTTCCTTTACAAAAAATAATTACTGGTAGGGACAAAAATCTTTAGAATGGGTAACCTGTTTGAAATTTTTTTTGGGAGTAGGCTAATAAAAACTTTCTAATTCTATGGACACGATAATGCTGATCTCTAAACATCCCTGTAAACCTGGGGGTGGCTTAATTTTTTTAGCCCCCAAGTTTGACCTACAAATTTGTTTCTACTTATAAAAATGCCACCATCAACTGAAGCTTCCTATCTATGAGCCTCTCTAATATTGATTATCTTTACCTGGCCAAATTTTTTGACTCAATCTAGATTTTTATTTTTAAGTATTTTATGGCCTATAATTTATAAAATTTCGTTATTTTGAATAATTTTAGGTGTATTTTGTAAATTGTCTTAAAGATGAGTAAAGATCATGATTCTCCTGACCTCTTTAGATGGGTATAATTTTATATGTAATAAACTTACACCTACAAAAGCAGTGTTCAAATTTTAATATTCTAGCATATATTTTTGAAGATATCTAAGGGTCAAAGTATAAAAATGATATCATTTTATGCTTATCTTATCGATTTTCCTCCAATTTAAAATTTGCTAAAGACTATAAATAATGATTTTATTTAGTGTTGCTAAATGGCCCGATTTTTAAAAACGGCGTACACAATATTTTAGCCAAAAAATATTAAGCAAACTATGAGATTTTGCCCATAATTGACAAGAAGGATTGGACATCTATTAACCTCGAGGCTTGCATATTTTTTGGCTAAGATGATGGGTCAGCCGTTTCTAAAAATCGAGTCGTTTAACAACACTAATTCTATCATTTACATTTTATTTTTTTTATATTTATTTTTTTTAATGTGGCGGTTCATTTAACCTCTTTTAAAGTTTAAAATCCTTAAAAAATAATCAGTTTATTTTTTATAAAATTTTATGCAAATGCCACTAAGACAAATCTATATCCGTATAAAAAAAATTGGAGTTCTTAATTTTCACTTTCATGAGGAAAATAGATAAAAACTAAGAAAAACTGATCAATATTAAAATTATTATATAAAATGTATTTATTATGATATTTTATAATCAACACATATTTATTTTAAATTTTTTAAAAAAATTCTGAGGTTGTATTTATTTGAAATATGAAATATTGATATAATTTATGTAATTTACTGGTTATAAATATTTTTTAACAATAAAATTATAATATTGCATAATTGTTATTTTATAGATTCTTTATTTTAATAAAAATACATATGAAAATTTTAAACAATGTTAAAACAATTAATGACATATTGGCTGTGTCCTAAATATCAAAATATAATCAGGCTTGTTAATCGATCTTTTTAAAAAGATCGAATCCCGATCACGATCCTTCAAAAAAAGAGGTCGAAATCCAGGATCGACCTTTTTTTTAAAAAGGATCACGATCCTTTTCTTATTTTAATTTCTGAAGGAAATTTCTGATCGTTGCAAAATTAACTAATAAAAATATTTAGAATATATTTATTTAATATTAAAATTAGTCTTTAATAATAAAATCTTTTCTAAGTTATTATCATTTAAACATCCACGTATTTCACTAAGCACATGTTTAGCTTTACTAAACAAGCGCTCCACCGGAAATATTTTTTTAAAATTAACATAAGTATTAAAAATATTTATTGAATCATTTGAATAAAAAAAATATTAATGGAACAAGCATTTTATGAAGAAATTTTCCCAAATCTATTTCATCGTTACATTCATTTGAAGCATCTGCATGTGGTTGATCCTGCATTTATTCCAAATGGGCAATTAAACTTTTTTTTACCAACAGATTTTGTGGCAGATTAATATAAGGCCAATTTAACTTAAATTTTGGGTGAATTATTACTGCCAATATGACTGTATCATACAATGAAGGAAATAATTAATTTATTATTAAATAAGTGTTCGTTCATATACAGGTATAAACTTAGCCCTTATTAACCCATCAATAGATATTTTATTAATTATTGTAAATAATTCTTATTATATGCATATTGTTATGCTCTTCAGAAATAAATAATAAAAACTGTATTTTTAAAAGAATTAATTACTTCTAAATACCTTTTGAGGTTTGAACTACTAATCTATGAAGATATTTTGTTCTTACATAAAGAGAATAACACTGATCATTGTGTAGTTACTTCCACCCATTTCATAAAGTAAAATACTTGCGTAAATTATGAAATGGTAAAAGATTCTCATTCTCACTTATATTTTATGTCACACCAATAATAGATGTATTATCTTTTAAATCTTTAATGGAGGAAATTATTAAGACCTAGAATTTATTTATATTTTATATAATATAATTAAATAAATAAAACTTGTAGGCTCTAAATCTCGTTCTAGATAAAATTGGTGGAATGGAAGTTGATAAAATATAATGTAGATAGATTTTTTTTAAAAATAATATTTTAATTTAATTTTCAAAATTTTTATTTTATTAAGTAAAAAATTAATTTTAAAAGGATCGGGATCGAAAATTAAGAAAAAATAATCTCGATCAAGATCCTCAATTTAAGTCAGGATCATAAATCCGGAAAAATTGACAAATTTAGGATCAAATCCAGG
This sequence comes from Gordionus sp. m RMFG-2023, assembly GCF_954871325.1. Taxonomy (NCBI): domain Eukaryota; kingdom Metazoa; phylum Nematomorpha; class Gordioida; order Chordodea; family Parachordodidae; genus Gordionus; species Gordionus sp. m RMFG-2023. The sequence continues at coordinate 46,828,564 of NC_088776.1, forward strand.
ATCGGCGATCTTTTAATTCGATCCTTTAACAACTCGAATATATTAATCGAAACTTTAACGTGAAAAAAGAAATAAACTGGACACAGCCTTATGCAAAATTAGTTTTTATTTGTATTTTAGTATTTTTATCGATTTTTACCACAAAGGGTTAAACTAAGAAAATCATTAATATTATAAATCAGTTGGTTCAGATAAACAATCCACATAACTTAAATACATGTTCAAGCCTTAATTTTTTTAATTTTTTTATAACATATTTTAATAAAGCTTATAATAATCTATCTAAATATATTGTTTAAATTTTTTAAAATAAAAGCGTAAATGGTTAAAATATTTAGTTCAAAATCAATGTACCATGAATTGTGCTCCGTTATTGGGTTAATAAAATATAAAAATAAAATTAGAAATTTATCAGTAACATGTTCTGGAATATTCTAAAATTTGCAACGGAACTTATTTCTTTAGTCAGAACAGGAACACAAAAATGTTTTTTTCTAGGCCTCTGCCTGACACAGATATTATTATAAAGGAGAGAGTATTCTTGAGTCAATGGAGAGGGTGCGATTTAAGTTGTATTGTTAAATCACCTTGATTTGGACTATTTAAAAACAAACATTAAAAAAAATTTCCTTTTCTTTTGAGGGTTTTTTAAAATACAATTGTTTCAAATGTGTATACCTAAAACCTGTGCGCCGATGTACGCGGCGGCGGAGCATTTTTATATCGATGGTGATCGGCACGCCGACAACAAAATTCATGATAAACTGTAAATTTGTTTGTATATTATTGCCAACAAAATTAAGCATTAAAATTAAAATGGAAATACATCTTTAATACACACCAAACAAAATATGATAAATTTATGTTTATAAAATATCTTTAACATAAGATAAAGATTGAATCATCAACTTAAGCAATGAATAACAACATGTTGCACATTATTTATATAAAGGGAAATATAAAAATGCATTTTATACAATATAAATTTAAATTATATTAGATGATATATCTTTGTAGTTATCATGTAAATATAATTTGGTCAAAGTTTTCTGGAGATAATGAAGATCTTTTTGAATTTCAATATCAAGCCAGCAAATATGTTCACTCAGGGGGCTTGTCTGCTAAATTGAGCAATTTTATGCGTTTCCAAAATATTAGCACATCAAACTTAGGTTCGCTTTTCTAATATGTCATATTATAGTTAAGATTGTAAGAAATATAGATTATATTTATTAGTTATAACTTTTAATTTATTTTAAATATTTTTGTATAAGTTTTTGTGCTATTTAAAGAGATTTATAAAATAGCGCCACGCCGCCACTGATCAAAACATTGGCGGCGCGACACATAGGTCTATCTGGACCCCCTTACAATTTAACGGGAAATTTATTTTGTACCCAACCCCCACCTCGTTATAGGAGCCCTGTGGTTAAAAGTATATTAATAACACGAACCATATTAGAATTTTATTGATAATTTTTATATATTTTTATTGTAGCTTTTAAAAAAGACACCAAATCAAATAATATCCAACAATGCACCTGTACTTCAAGTATATTAATTATTTGGTGTTGTCAGAATAAATAATCTTAAAAAATATTAGTTACCTGATTTGACAAATCTTCTTGATACTCTCTCTTACAAGCACAATCAACTTCCTATAACTGCTAAAGCAGGATTATCTTGTTTAATTGCTGATCCCGATTTTAGATCAAGGTATTAATTAATATAAAAATTTATTATGCCAATCATAAACTATAATTTTACTAAAAATTAAATGCAACTCTAGTTGTGACTGAGCCAGGACGTACGCTTCAGAGACTTTGATTTATCCTTATTGTTCTCAAAAAGAACCAAACCATGGCTTACTAACCTAAAGCCTCGCGCATAATATTTTTAAACCTAACCCAACCCTAATTTTTATTTATTGATTATTGAGCCTTGTCCCGTTTTAAATATAAAAATATAAATTAAAGGGATTTTTCCCCCACAACAAAAATCTTGATTTAGGATTTTGCTAAAGAATCAGTAAATCCCAACGTAAAAATATAAGGAGGGGGGGGGTGTATAAACTAAATATGCTCAGGTTCGAAACTTTTATGTCATTCCTATCTATTATCAATTTTTAACTATTTTTGTAGCAAACTAGTTTCAATATTGCCAATTCTTTTAATTTATATTTTAATTGTTATATTCAACCAGGCAGAAAAAAATAAGAAAAAAAAGGAAATCCGGAATGAACACTTCTGAGGAAGAAAGATCAGCATTATTTTTTTTAATACTCTTTTTGATTATTATACAGGAATCGAGTTGGTAAAAGTTAAATCCGCCATTTCTTAAAACACTGTTAATCTAATCGGCCCCGATCTGATTTTTAATCATGAATCTATTAATCTAAAATTTTCAAGCCAGATATATGATTTTGTAAAGCTGGGCTGAGCGTAAATAGGTCTATGCAAGGCTCTCATGTAAAGCATATCAAAACTATTTTATAAAACCTCTATTTCTCCCATTTATTTTAAAATAATATAATACATAAAAAGCATATGTTTAGACTCAGCTCTCATGTCCTCTCCTTCAGGCCCTTCTTCTATGCTTTTATCGAATGCTGCCTCAAATAATTCTAATATACCCAACAATCAATCCTCAAATTTGTCACCTCTTCTTTCGCCTTTACTTATGCCCGTGGCTTCCCTTCCTTCACCTCTGACCTTCAATTCCTCATCTAATTGCCACAGTTGCGTAAATTGCGGGGCTAATCGTTCAAATATTGTTTCCGGAATCTCTGATGGCACGATGATGACTTGTCAAAATTGCGGCAGTAGCTTAATGAATAATAACGGTCTATCCGCCATGAGTAACGATTGCCCGCCTCAAACCAACGTTTGCACAACGAGCAATTTAACGTCGAGTCACAAGATGATTAAAAACACCATAGAAAAGTTATTGGCTGGTCCTTTAACCCTCACCGACCATTGTCTCGTTCCCGAGTTTCTCAGATTAGCGCCTCCCCTTCACTCTCAACAAACTTTTCTCCTTTACTTAGAGAATAACGACAATGCAATAATCACCACCGATCTTACAACCAACGATAAAAGTCATGTAAAAAAGTCATCGAACATCGATCAGGACGACAAAGAAAATGCAACATTTTCCATTGATAAAGAAATTCTAGGAGAAAGTTTAGAGCCCTTGTTATCTATAGGAGCCAGCGAATTGGTTTGGCTCGTTCCTTCCCCCATACTCAACCCTCTTCACTCCTCCTTTCCATATTATAGCCACGAATCAATTTCTTTCCCTTCTCCCGCTCCCTTTTCGGCCCTTTCTCATACTTCTGTCAATAACTCCACGGTAGACGATTATTACTTCAACGTGGACGTTGATGTATCAGGAGATACTCTATTAGAATTGTCCCGTCACGCAGCATCTAACGTTAATAACGAATTTTACGGGCAAAAAATGAGCAGTTCCGATAGCAATAATAATGTCGCTAGTTTAAACAATACATCTCAACCTTGTAGATTTCCTAGCTTTTTTAAAATAGAGTGGGATCGTTCTATGCTTATGGGCGATAGCTACGAGCAAGGAATCACGGATAACATATCGACGACTCTTACATCTACATCAGGGTTATTAGTAAAAAAGCAACCCACAAAAATCAATTATGAAGAGGGGTCAACTTTTTCGGATGTTCAAAATGTGGGATCGATTGGTACAACTAACATTGATTCTTGTTTAACTGAGGCTAAAAGCGTGGTTGGAAAGGCATCAAAATCACCACTTTCGCCGCCTCAACAGCAAAGGTTGTTGGCGCAATTCGAAGCTGACCCCAAAATAGTATTTCAATTGGGAATAAGCCCATCCAAGGTTTATATGATTTTATAACTTTAATTAATTTATGCTAATTTATATAATGGTGCTATTGTTAAATCCGTTATTTTATTAATTAAATATTAACGTGACATTTTTTTAGCTTTATTATACAAGAAGCATTTAAGGTAAACATCGTAACATAAACTTTTATGAGCATATTTGTCGAATATAAAAACTTATATAAATACAAAGTTACCAGATTTAGTTGAAAACAATCCATTAATTGCTATCGAAATTTTGCTAAAGATGGCAGCATCTAACCAAATTACCGAGTACAATTTTATTATCATTTAACTATTTTTTTAAATTTATTAATTTAATACCTTTCCCTTATCTTACATTTTAATTATATAGATACCTCTCAGTATTAGTCAATATGGAAATGTCCCTTCACTCAATGGAGGTTGTCAATAGATTAACTACGGTTAGTTAACGAAAATATTTTTTAAATTCATTCAAATGTTATTATTTATATATCTAAATATTTTAAAATTTGTAATCCAACCTAGGCTATAGAATTTCCTGTGGATTTTATACATCTTTATATATCCAATTGCATATCCACTTGTGAAAATATCAAAGATAAATACATGCAAAATAGATTGGTGCGCCTGGTTTGTGTATTTTTGCAGTCCTTAATCCGAAATAAAATCATTAATGTTCAAGTATGTTTCATTGACTTTTTTTAATATTAACATTCATTAATTTCATTATTAAATTTAACCAATTATGTATATAAACTAGTGCTGTAAACATTTCTAAAAAAATCGAACGCGTTCAAGTTCTTGTTCAAAAAAAAGGAACACGTTCACGAACGCGTTCACGTTCATAAAGCCGTTCAAAATTTTAGGATAAATTTTTTTTAAATTTAATTTAATATAAATAAACTTATATTTTTTAATACAATATATTTTAGTCATGTCAAAAAATAATATATTTTTATTTTGATAATATAATATAGCGAATAATAAGATATTTTTATTTATAAAAAAAATTTCTTATTAAATTTTAATAACAATGGTTTTCAAAATATTTATCTGATAGACAGGAACACTGGCAGTTAATACGGCATTAGCTAAACTAAAAACGCACTACAGGGGCAGATGAGGGGATTGCGGTATTATACTTAATAAACAGCTCTTTTAACGTGGAGAATTAATTAAAAACATATTATTTTGTTATTTGCAAAAAATTGAGATAAGATATCCTCCTCCAATCCATTCTCTACTCTCGACAAAAAAAAAGGATATCTCGAAATTAACAGTTCTCTAGGGTTTTCAAAGCATTTTTTTCAATAACGCTAAAGTTTATTTTTAATAGGTTCGTTCTGTGGAAGTTTTATCCATGGTCATTGAAGTTTGAATGCTGGATGTATAATTGCAGAAAGAACATATTGATCCTTATATATATGTTCAAATCTTTAAAAAAATAAAAATATGTAATTAATTGAGAGTGATAGGTTTAATACCTTTTATTAATCCCATTTAATACGGCGTCTATCAATGGTTGACCATATTTGAGGCCACTAATTTTTTTTAATTTTAAAATAACTATCGTTATTGTTAGGGTCAAATATCCCAAATGCATTATTTCTTCAAATTTAATGATTTAATTTAGTTATATCATATAAAAAAAATAATTAATATTAAAATCAAATGTCGTTTTAAATTGGAACTGAAGATTTTGATAATATGATACTTTTTGGCCACATTTTACACTTGGTAAGCATTGGATTAGTTCCTTCAATATAGAATGTTAATGTAAAACATTTATCATATTTTGCCATAGTAATGTTAATTCATCTGATTTTGGATTTTCAGAATCAGATGATGAGGATTAAATAATAATATCCATGCTTATGCTAATCTATTAAATTAAAATATAAACGATAATATTCAAATTAATAAACTATGTGTTAAAAAAATTGAAATGTGAAAAAGAAATACACAGCCGATTAAAAAAATATAAATAATACATTTTTTAAAAAAATTCGGAAATATATAATTTTTCAAGTAAATAAAAATATTTTTAAAATTGAACGAACGTTAAATTCGAACGCGTTCACGTTCAAAGTTCGTCAAAAATAAAAGGAACGCCATTCATCATTTTTTTCAAAAAAACGAACTTCGTACGCGTTCATTTTGAACGCGTTCGTTTACAACACTAATATAAACTACTAGATTAGCGATTCATATTAAAGGTGTCCATGTATAAGAGTGAGTTGTAGCGCTATTTTGTGGTTTTTACTTAGGCTAATCTTTATTTATGATTATATATGAAGGCATATTAAGTTATTTAATCAATATTGATATAATTTTTTTTTAAAAATGATAAAACACTAAAATATTAAATCAACTATATAAAAATAAAAATATATATTAATAGTATCAAAGGCTCTAAAAAGAACTTAATTTAATAATGAAAATTAAAAAAAAGGGATTCGCGATTTTCGTTTGTTATGCTAAAAAATTTTCATGATAAAGTTTTTAAATAAATATATGTAGACTGTGAAAAATTGCCGTTAGTTGAAATGACTATTGGCTGAAATATAGTTATTTAATTTTAAATATTTCTTAATTTTTTTGTTTTCCCCACTAGTAAGAGGGTTTGTATTAATTGTTGAAGGAAAGGATGATACGCAGGTTGCATCCCAAATAAGGGATTTCCCATTGGACCAGGGGGTGCAGGTTAAGCCATCTGGCGTGCAAACCACAAAATGGCGTTACAGCTGACTCCTATTTATGGGCATTTTAAAATTCATATAATGAATGAATCGCCAATCTAGTAGTATATCATCATTGGATTTAAATAAATGACAAGTCTATAAATTACTTTATTTTTCTTTTATATTCATTTTATTAGAAGCTGATTTCATACAATTTAATTCAAAATTTTTCAATGATTAATTGATTATAAAAAAATTAGGATTTATTTATCGAGGTCCAAGCATTTTGCATAGAATTTAGTAGAATACGAGAAGCGGCAGGTTTATTCCGACTTTTACGGAATTTAGAAAATAACGTCCAAGGAATGGGTGGAGGAAATAATAGCGAAAAACAACAAAATGATATATTAAATGATACAAATCAATTTTCACTTTGATATTTTTTTATGAAATTATAACAGCACATTTATAATGTGATGTATAGGTTTTTTTCGAGCTTATTTATATTTTTTACGAAATAAATTTAGATTGAATGTTGTATGTTATATTTTTTTACTTTAATATAAAAGCGATTCAAACATGGTATTGTAAAAGTTTTTTTTTATAAAATTTAATAATTAACATGGTGGGCATGTTAAGTTTAGGTACTTTTAAGGGTCATTATATATAATCAGTAAATCATGGCTAGTTTTAAGTTTCAACAATAAATTAAGGGTAAACAGGAGGATGTGATAATAATATTATCTTACAAGGTAATGGTATCACGCCAGGCCTGTTAATTGATCCTTTTAAAGGAACGAATCACGATTTAAAAAAAAAATGGATCTAAAGTTGGAATTTTTTTTTAAAATATGAATCGATTCACGATCCTTTTATAGAAAAAGAATACTGATTTTTTTTACTGAACAATTGAAAAAATAATTAAAAATAAACAGAAAGTAATTTTGATTCAATAAATAAAATTCCAAAACATAAAAACTTGCGGATCAATTTCATCTGTAAATGCTATCTGATTAAAATTTATATGAAAACTAAGCGGGAAAATAATATAAATATAATGATAGATGCTAAAATACGATGGAGATAGACCATCATCCATTAATATACTCGCCAATATTATCCATTGATTATATTCTTGTCGGTAAATTAGTATGTATAATATTGGCTCATTCATTGATTATTTTTTAAATTCAAAAATAAATAAAATGCCCATTATACTTTAGATCTTTTTAGATAAATATATATAATATAACTTATTTTTTGACTTTATCGCCTATGCAAAATAAGCAAGACATGAATTAAATTTAAGTAGTCGATTTTAGTCAATATTGGTGAAAACTGTGAGCCCTATTACTTTTTTTATACAAGCTTGGCAAAATTGTTTCATATCATAATTTATATAATGCATTTAAGAGCCCTATTACCTTTTTTATACAAACTTGGCAAAATTGTTTCATATCATAATTTATATACTGCATTTAAGAGTTATGCAATTTATATACACAATAGAATGATATAAAAAATATTATTTACTCTAGTGCAAAAATGAAAACTAAAGTACGTTAAATATAATTCTCGTGACAAAGTATAAAAAAATGGCGCTATTTAATGAATTTGATTAATATTAAATTATACATATATATAATATATCAAAAAAATGGATTATTGCTATATTATAAACTATTTAATTTTATAATAGTAATAAGAATAGGTATATAATATATCTAAATTTTATATATTCATAATTGAACTAATTTTTTAAATTAAAATGAAGTTGAATATAAAAAATTTTACTTAAAAAAATATGAAAAAAGCTATCTTTAATTCAATAAGCAAAAGAAATAATACTGAATGAATTTTTATATCTATTTATTATATAGTATAATGGAAATATTCGGATGTATAGGTTGTAGCTTCTATCCATTTAGGGTAACCGATAATAAAATCGTCAATTTGTTTTGATTTTATTTTTGGGTCAGACATATGATGTAATGAAAGAGCTATATCCAAAACTAAACTAATGTTATAAGAGTTAGATGCCTTCACCAAATCATTGTTCTTTATAATTTTATATGTTTTAATATATTTCTATTTGGTTTAAATTAAAAGTTAAATATCTTTATTGGTCATAAAAAGCAATAAGGTATTACATTACATAGTATATCGTTTTCAAAATCGAAACCCAATTGCTTAGTATCCAATCTTAAGTGATTGCAATTGAATTTGGCTCATTTATTCAATGTTTCGGCCATGGATCTTGGCACAATTGTATAAATTTAGTTGAAATTATTCAAGTTTTAGCTCAAATATGCAAGAAAAAATATGTCCCCTCAAAATCCAGATCAAGTGATATCTTGATTTAGGTAAATTTCAAACAATATTTATGTTAGTAGCAGGTTATTATATCTACCTTTAAAATATGTCAAAAATAATTTTAAAAATTTTTTAATGTCATATTTTTTCTTTGATAAGTCCATGGTTTAGAACTAGGGATGTACTGATATTTTATATCGGATCGGGCCGATATTTCGCCCATTTTAAAATATCGGTTATCAGCAAATATTATAAAATGATCTGATCCGATATAAAATGGCGCTTTTAACAAAATTTAAAAAAAGTTATATCTAAAAAACCATTTATTTTTATAAATAAAATCGAAATATATTTTTATGTTTAATTTTTTAAATAGTAATAATTAGTTAATAAACATTCTGCAATATAGTTATTTTTTTTCGCATTCTGTTTAAAAAAGTATTCATTAATCTCTTCAGAATCTGTTTTTAGTGATGCTAGTGATATTAACAGTCCCCATCACCGCAGACCGATCTCTGATAAATTGGAAATTTTGGTATTTCTAAAAAGAAATCTTCGGTATATTAATTTTAAATATTAATTTCAAATTTCAAAATATATTTGTTTATTACTAATTATGTAAATAGATTAATGTTATTACTTATTATATAAATAATAGCAATTGAATTGAATAAACTATAACTGATCATTATAATATATTTAAATGACATATGTTATGGTATAGTAAATTATAGATGTTGTACTAATAAAAAGTATATTAAAAATTAAAACCGGTATCTTTACAGAATACAAAATTAGATATGATATCGGATCGGCCGATATCAATTTAATATCTGGAATATCGGATCGGCCTCCAAAAAGTGGTATCGGTACACCCCTATTTAGAACAATAAAACTTACCAGATATGTTTATTGCTAATATACTTTTATTAATTATATTTTATAATCAGCACTATTTTTCCTTCATATTCCATTTTGTGGGTTATCAATTAATGTAGAACACAAAATCTTTGATGGGTAACAATATCTTAATAGAAAGAGATGGTGGCAGGGAATAATTTATGTATTTTGCTCAATTTAATTCTAAGAATCTTCTCCTTGTACCTCTAAAAATACCCCCTGTTCTTTCTTTTTTTCCTTTTAAGGAAAAGTTATACTCAATTCAAATAAACGGTATTATAAGTTATCATTTTGGTAATCCCATTGATATGCTCAAAATGGAATATTAATATTTTTTTATAATCGTAATGGGGGATGGATGATACTAGCATTGAAGTGATGTACTTAGATTTTTATTAAAAATGAACTAAAGTAAAATATAAATTTTTAAGATTTTCAGGGAAAAAGCCCCTGGAAATAAAGCACCCAATAATGAAATATTTTTATTTAATAAAATGCTCGGTATCATCGAAGGCGAAATATGTAAAAAGATTGTTTCTATCTATTATCGCAAACAGCATTTTTCTTAAAGAGCAATTTGAGAAAGGTTACAGATTTATCTTGAACTTATAATTCCTAATATTTTTCGTGTAATTTTAGGATTTAATTGAACAAAGATGGCGCACAAACCAGGCCTCTATAAATCTAAACCAATTTGAGCTAGAGTTTTAAAATTTTAAAAGTGACAAAATATATCAAGTTTCATTCCTTATAAAAATTGATCGACGAAAATTGCATTTTAGATCAATTTGTCACGGAAATGACCCAATTAGTTTGGCATATTACCTTCAAAGAATTTTTTTTCTCAGAGACCTGTAATTATTTTTAATTTACCGGCTCCGGTTTTAAAATTGATTTAAGACTAGGTTTGCAAATGAAATTTCAGGTCTGCCATTTTTTTTCTTCCAATATTCCAATATTTTACCTTCGTAAAATCAAGATAAAAACGAAGTCCGGCTTTAGATTTAAAATGGTTTCCATTGTTGTGAACGAGGAAAAAGACAGGCCTGTTTTTAAAGCGAGATTTTAGTGAAATCGGAGCAGAAGTGAAGGACCAATTTTTTAAATTCCAGTTTTGATCGTAAGGACTAATCGCCAAGGTTAGCTGATGAAAATCTATTTAATGTAAAGTAAAAAAATTTACCGGGTAATTTTTTATACTCATTTAAATTTTATTTTTTAAATCAAGTTATATGATTGCATCTTTGTAAGCCATAAGTAATTTAAAGATTTTCTTAACAATGAAAAAATTTAGTATCTCTATTTATAGCATATTTTTGTCGGATTTTATTAAACATTTTTGTATTTTAAATAAATTAAAATATAATGGCAGATAGCTATAAAAAACTTATTTAAAATAATAAAATATATTTTGAGATACCTGAAATTTCAATAGAAATCCGCTTGACTTTAATATCCATATCTATTTGTGATATATGAATTACTGTTTTATCAAAGTTCAATGGTTGAGTTGGAATGTAGAGGGATTTTCTTAAAAAAATATATACAAATGGAATATAAAATAAGTTTATTTTCTTAAATTTAACATATTTTTGGCAACATATATATTCTATCTACCTCAAGACACATTTTAGTGAAATAATAAGTAATTTCAGCATTTGAAGTAATGTTTTCCAGCAAGCTACGTAAGAATAATGATTTGATGACAAATTCATTACGTTCATTGGGAAACGATCTTTTCAAAATTTAGAAAACAGGGGGGGGGAGTATTATTAATCGTTTTCAATTGAGAAAAGATGTTACTACAATCGCTCTAGTGTTTTATAGATTAAGTCGATGTGAAAGGTTTATATCGGACGATGTACAATATCCGCCGATTCATAAATGTAATCCGGATTGCACTAGTATATAATGGAATTCTATTTAACATAATATTTTATTCATGCTTTATAGTTTTTAAATATTTATATAGTTAGAAAATAAGATTAATTTCACTAAAATGTGCATAAATTTTCTAAAAATTTTAAAAAAAGTTTGAATATTTTTTTTAAAAAATATCAAATTGCGTAAAGAGGATGTTATGAAAGTGAATAAAGATAAAATAGATATTAAAATAAATTAGTTTAAAATTTTTATTTTTAACTAATTATGCATTTTTATTGATATTTAAAACAACTAAATTATTCGTATTTTTTGTTGATATTATCGTGTTAAAATAAATATCCTATGCATGATACTTAAAAAAAATGGGTATATCCTAGTATGTACCTAAAATTTTTGTGAACCGGCAACCGAAAAGGCATACCGCATTGGACGTGATCATCACAATCGACCAAGAAACTTTTTAAGATATTAGCATCGTATTTTTGATTCAAGTAATCTTTGGTCAAAAATTCGTAACCGTAGTTATCCAAGGGCAAAATCCATATTCCTGAATCTTGAGAGTAAGGCTTTACATTATCTGTAAAATTTCCTTGAATTCGATAAAAGTCTCGGTTAAGATGCTATCAAGATTAATATTGAAAAAAATTATAATATAGAAAGAACACTACTTAAAGGAATTATATAACGCTTCCTATATATTTTGTATTTAAAAAGTAATATTATAAAAAAATTACATTAATAATGAGTTTGTAATAATAAATATTATAAATCATACAATTTTTTTTTACACATACAAACAACTTTAATTAATTAATTTTAAGTAACGTTCAAGAAATCTTTAAAATTAAACTGCAAGAATTTTTTCTTCAGCGAAATCATTTTTATAGTCAAAACAATAGATTCTTTATTATAAAATTGTTTCCTATATAGTCTTTTATAATTATGTCATTTAACTTCAACTAATATGTAATTACATTGACCTTTATAAGATAATATTAAATTTAAGAAAGTTATAATAATATATAATTCAAATAGCGTAACCTTTTAAAATATATATAAACATTCAAATATAACATATCTTCTTTCCCACCAAGTTAAGATCGTCTATCAATCTTTTTATTACCAAGTTCAAGTTCATCTATTAATCTTTTTGTTGGCTTTCGTTCTCTTGTTGAATAACGCGGTTGCCTTCCTTTTTGACTTGGTTCAATTGGTATTATTGATTTGGTTAAGTCTGGTTCTTCCCTTATTCGTAGTTGATCTGCGTGTTTTCGTACTATTTTATCTTTTTCTTCTACGTTATACGAGAATTTTGCTTGTTGATTTATTATTTTTCCTTCATGCCATCCTTTTTCAAGTGGATTTTTTATCCAAACTAATTCGTTTTTTCTCCAAAATCTCTATGCATGCCTTTGTTTAACTGGTCGTGTTTTACTACAGAGGTTTCTAATTTTTCAGTAATTGTTTACCCAGTCTAATAAAGTATTTAGTCTTCTCCCCATAAATAGTTTGGCAGGTATTCGGCCCGTTGAGAAATGTTCGGAATTTCTATATGTAACTAATACTTCATTAAGGCATTTTTCCCCATCATTTGTTTGTTCTCTATTAGCAAAATACCGATTTTTTATACTTTGTATGCATCTTTCAACTAATCCGTTACTTCTCGGATGGTATGGTGTAGTTTTTATGTGTTGTATATTCTTATTTTTGCACCATTTGTAAAATTCATTTGAAATGAATTGTGGACCATTGTCTGTGACAATTTGACGTGGAACACAATATCGTGTAAGCCATTTTCTAATCTATTTATTAAATTTTTACTTGTGGTATCTTTGATTCTATCGATCTCTATCCATTTTGAATATGCATCGATTCCCACCAGCCAATAAAATCCGTCTAGTGGTCCGGCAAAATCTAAATTACCCTTTCCCAGGGTTGTGCTGGCGGATTCCATGGGTATACGGCAACTTCTGGTATATCTCTGCGATGTTTTTGACACCCAATACAGCGGTTGACTAATTTTTCGACATCTTTATCTAATTTTTCCCACCATATATAATGTCTCGTAATGGATTTCATTGATGTAATACCGGGATGACCTGTATGTAATATCTGTAAAACTCGTTTTTGTAGTGAATATGGAATTATTAAACGACCATTCCAAAATAGGATACCGTCATTATTTTCTATTTCATCTATTCTTGTTCTAAAAGCTTGTAATTCTGAAGCTTGATTTTGTATATTTGTACCATTTAATAATATTTATCTCTTCTTAAAATTGGATCTTTAGCAGTTTCATCTCTAAGTTCTTTTATTGATAGAGTTAATGTGTCATAAGTAAGATTTCGTATATATTTTACAGTTTTATTTTCACTTGTTATTTTATTATCATTTTTCTCTATTGGGTTTCGTGATAAAGCATGTGCAATTATATTACTTGCGCCATTCTTATACATTATTTCATAATCATATGCAGATAATTTATAAGCCAAACGTAACAATCTTTGGTCTGTTAAGGCGTTTAAATCTCTGTTATCCCCATATATTTTTATTAAAGGTTTATGGTCCGTTCGTGTTTTAAATTTTCGTCCATACAAATAGTTATGAAATTTTTCTACGCCGTTTACTATGGCTTTGGCTTCTTTGTCGATTGTCGAATAATTCTTTTCAGCATCTTGTAAAGTTCTCGAGATGTAAGCTATAAGGTATTCGTTACTATTATCATATTTTTGCAAGAGTGCTCCAAATCCTTGGTTTGATGCATCTGTTTCTAGTATTAACTCAAGATCCGATTTATAAAATTGTATAGTATTGTGTTCTGTTACTATTCCTTTTGCTTTTTTAAATAATGCATCATCTTTTTTAGTCCAATTCCATTTAACATTTTTACTAGTTTTATTATGTAATTCGGCTATGATTCCATGTAAGTTTGGTATGAACCGTGTATAATAGTTTAATATACCTAAAAATGATTTTATGTCATGTCTATCTTTTGGCGTTGGATATTTTTGTATTGCTATTATTTTATTTTTATCAGGGTGTATTCCATTTTGATCTATTATGTATCCTAAATATGATACTTTTTCTTTCATAAAATTTATTTTGCTTGTTTTGACTTTTAATCCCGCATTTTGTAATTTTTTAAGGACTTGTTTTATATTCTCGATATGTTCAGTATCATTTTTTCCTGTGATTATAACATCATCTAAATAAACTGTTGTATCTTTACAATCAGCCAGTAAATCGTCCATATATCGTTGAAATATTATTGGTGCTGTACCTATACCAAAAGGTAATCGTAAATAGCGGTAGTATCCATTTGGTATTACCAATGTTAATAATTCTTGCGATTCATCGTCAATGCTCATTTGTAGGTATGCATCTTTGAGATCTAATGTTGTATATTTATTCCCAATCGCTATTTTTGCTATTAATTCTTCAAACGTTGGTAGAATGTTATAGTCTTTTAGTAGAAATTTATTTAATGCTACTTTGAAATCTCCACATAATCGTAGTTCAACTGAAGTTTTACGTACCACTACCATTGGAGTACTTGTTGTTGATGGATCTATTTTCTTGATTATATTATTTTCTTCTAAACGTTTCAGTTCATCTTCAATTTCTACTTTTAAAGGCAACGGTACTCTTCTAGCTGGCATGCAATTGGTTTTGTATTTTCTTCCAATTGTAGATTTACCGGTTCGACATTTTTTATTAATCCTAATTTATTATCAAACACCGTAGCAAATTCTTTATAGTTTGTCAATATTTACGTTATCATTATCATTGTATTTATATCTATTATTGATCATATTGATTTTTACATTTTTTGGTAACGATAAGTCAAATTCGATAATCCATGGAAACCAAATAGAGCTGCATCATTTGTTTGTGTGACTAATAATGGAAGCCATTTTATGTTATTATTTAATTGTACTTTTACATCAGCTTCACCCATAATTTTTATTCTATTATTTCCATATGTAGTTGGTGCTTTAGCTCTTCTAAGTTTTGGCCTTCCGATTTTATTCCAGGTTACTGCCGAGCCAGTATCATATTCCATTTTAATTTTTTGGTTGTTTATTAATACCTTTGTTGGATGTTGCCCATATTTGTATATTTTTCTTATTGAGACATCCGAATCGACTTCTTTATTATTGTAATTTGTTCCATAAATCTTTTCTTTAGCTTTACAACATACGGCGAAGTGGTTTGGTTTCCTACATTTGCTGCACAATTTTCCGTAGGCGGGACAATTTCTAATAGCATGAAACCGATTACAGAAATAGCATGGTTTTCTCCAATTACTATTATTATTTGTATGGTAGTTATTATACCCGGGCACTAGTTCTCTTTTTATATATGCTTTATTATCATTTTTGATAGTGCCGTTTATCATATTATTATTATAATGCCGATTATTTTTATCATGTTGATTTATCCGATTATTATTATCATGTTTATTCGGCTCTTTTATATACCATTATTCCTAGGATAGAGTAATTTTTGATATCAGTTATAATGTTTATTCCTCCATAAGCTATAAATAATTTTTTTAAAGTGGCGTCAGTTTGAGGAATATTTTTCACATTTAGTATATATTTGATATAATCAACGTAGTCCTCGATGGAAAAATCTTCGTTTTTAAAGTCCTGGAGAATAATTTTATCCATAATTTCTAAATATATGTAATTTTTTTTTTGTATAAACAGAATTTTTTTTTTATAATTCTATATATTATAAAACTTGACCGAAAACCGCGCGACTTAGATTTTTTTTTTATTTTGTCGCCATTTTTTATAGTCAAAACAATAGATTCTTTATTATAAAATTGTTTCCTATATAGAGTCTTTTATAATTATGTCATTTAACTTCTACTAATATGCAATTACATTGACCTCCATAAGATAATATTAAATGTAAGAAAGTTATAATAATATATAAATCAAATAGCGTAACCTTTTAAAATATATATAAACATTCAAATATAACAATCATAAATGTGAATGAAAAAAAAAATTACGATAATAAATTGTCTATTCAACACCGGTTTTTGTGGATCCGCACTGAAAGGAAATCCTAAAGGAGTAAAGCATGCTAGAATTAGGTTTATTCCAAAAAAAGCGCTAAGCAAAAAGAGTAGGGAATTGATTTCTCGTTTTGGCAGAGTGTATATGCGCGTGACCTGTGAATGATAGAATTATAGTAGTGTGTATTAAAAGAAAAGAAGTAAATAAGATAGTTAGTAAGGTTATCTAGGACCAGATTAAGCACTCCCACAAAACCGATTTTTTTTTCAAAAAATTGGTTGGCCGCGTTTAGATTTAATTTAGAACCTAAATGGAATCTTGTTTTATTTATCTCCCAAAATTGGATAAAATATGTGTATTTTTTTTTGCTCAAAATAATTCATTTTTATATGCATTACAATTTATTCCATATATTCTTAACAACCACAGAAACGAATGTATTGACATAATATCCCTTTTCATATCATTGCCGCTCATCTGGGCAGAGCCCTTTAACAAGGGGGAGTCGGTATGAGAAACTTCTTCATTGAAATTTCAGGGGGGGTAAGAGGTAACTAGAGGTCAGCACAGTTCAGCACGTGGAAATTTTCTATCAGATTTTTCGGCCTGGCCAGTATAAGTTGTCTGTCCTAGCCCGTAATAAATTTTTATGAAGGAAAACGTTATAAATTGGCTTATCAGTTTTAGAAACATTTTCAAAACTTTGGCCCGGCTAATAAAAAATTTTGAACAATTTGCCCGACCCGGCCAAAAAATCTTTATTTTTGGCCAAAGCCTTTTGGTCCGGGCTGACCTCTATGCGTAGTGAGATTTTATGATACAATATTCTAAGATTATTTGATTTTATAAATATTAACATAATATTTATACCCATCTCCCCTCCTCCCTCGCAGTTAAAAATTTATTTTAAATTTATATAGTTATTGATTAAAAATAGAATAATAAATGCTAAAATGTTATATTCCTTGTTGGTATTTTATTCATGCCAAGCAGTATGAAGCAAAAGAAATATGACTATCAAATTGGCGGGTGAATATCCATAAACATAAACAGAAAAAACATGGCATACAAGCCTAAATATTGATATTATTAAAGTAAATTCATCATTGTTGGCGAACAAAATCGATTAAAGAGGATAACTTTCATATTTTTTTAAATTTAATTATCATCACCATCTAAACCAGAAAATCCACTAGAAAAAAAACCCTCCTCCAAATCCCTTCTCCCCAATAATTCTGCATTTTTGGCCAGATATTCGCCATGATACTATAGCTAATTGATCATATTAATAATAAATATATCTTAGAATATTATTCAAATTAACTGAGCTACTATTTAATCTTTATTCAACAAAATCATAATTATTTCAAGTATCATAATATAAAACAGGTAAAACGTATAAACATTAGTTGGTGATAATCCACTGATTGTCTTTACCGTAATATAAAAATTAGTTCAGAGCTTATAACATTTTTACTCCTTAATAGCATTTTTGCTTCTTACTAGTATTTTTGCTTCTTACTAGTATTTTTGCTTCTTTATTTTAATTTTTGATTAAAAAATTTGCAATAAACATATTTTGAAATAATATATAAAATTATAAATTTCTTATGAAATATATTATTTTTACAATAAATCACGCCGTTGTATTTTATATTTTTTATAAAACAAAATAATTTTGTGTATGGTATATAATTGAGAATTTATAAAAATAATAATAATTAGGAAAGGGGTGGGGGGGGGGGTAATTTTCCACTGAGGCTAGAGGGGTGGGGTAGCCTCCAGGGAGGGTTCTCTACATTGGGTTTAGAAGGTCTCACGTCTATGGGGCTAATTTAATAAAAAAAATTGGTTTGAACAAGCTTTGTGAGCTAAAATGCACGCGTTTATCATACTTAACCTTTTTATTTCGAAATGGCATTTTATATTTGTAATAAGAAAAGGTTAATATTTGATAATCCAGGGTGCCAAACCAAACCGCGTACCTGAAACTAATTCGATAATCTTCCGAACTTTAGCCAGAGTATTATAATTATTAAAAATAACTGGTTTAACGTTTCAAAAAGAGGTTTAAAAATTTTATTTATTTATAATAATTTCAACATAATTTAGATATTTTATTGAGAGCATAGGTGATTTGGCCTGGGTCAGCATATATTATAAGTTAAACTCTTAGTTTATCTCAAACATAATAGGTAAGCAGATTGGTCCCTCGTGATATCCATTTGTTTTCATCGTAAGAAATAAATCGATAATAATTTTGTCGATTCCAAAATTCATGAATAGAGTCAAATAAAAAGCTGGAATAATTTAATTTTGGATAGGATTTTAATGGTGGACAGTTATGTGCATTGCTATTAAATTTAATGTAAGGCTCCAATCCGAACCTAAACCGATAACCAGGAATTAACCGTTACTATTTACAGAGATTAAATAGAACCTTTAATAATTTTTGATATTTATCATTGTAAGATATATTTAAAGGTCACCTTATATTTGTATAATATATTATTCCAATATGTAATATTATATTATCGAGGTTAATCAAATTGCATATTATTAGAAGTTAAATTGAATAATTATATAAATGTATATATACCAAAAGAATTACAAATAAAAGTATTATCGTTTTTTTAAAAAAACTTTAATCGATATAATATTTGGCGACGAGGAAAAAGGTCGCGCGGTTTTTGGTCTTCGGTCAAGTTAAATATTATATAGAATTATAATTTTTTTTTTGTTAAAGAAAATAAATAAATAAATTGATTTAGCAATCATGGATAAAAGATGAATGAGATAAATGGGCTACTGACGACTATCCTCAAAATTTTCTATTGATAGAGGAGAAATTGATTTCATTAGATTAAGTCGCGGCCCTACTGAATCCGTAATAAATAATTAAGAATTCGCGATCAATTAATCGCCGGAAAACTATGTTTACGATACCCAGATACTAAAGACGAAGACCAACCGTGAAACTTAAACAAAATTATAGAATTTATACGATAAAGGCATGATGCAGCCTATTTAGATTTCCATGAATTAGAGAATTTATGATAATGATAAAGGGCACTATCAAAATGATTGATGCAGCCTATTTAGATTTCCATGGATTATAGAATTTATGATAATGATAAAGGGCACTATCAAAATGATTGATGCAGCCTATTTAGATTTCCATGGATTATAGAATTTATGATAATGATAAAGGGCACTATCAAAATGATTGATGCAGCCTGTTTAGATTTCCATGGATTATAGAATTTATGATAATGATAAACCTATTTAGATTTCCATGGATTATAGAATTTATAATAATGATAAAGGGCACTATCAAAATGATTGATGCAGCCTATTTAGATTTCCATGGATTATAGAAATGAGAGCACTATCAAAATGATTGATACATCCTCGTTGGATTTCCGTGGATTATAAAATTTGACACAGCCTATTTGGATTTCCGTGGATTATAAAATTTGACACAGCCTATTTGGATTTCTAGGGATTATAGAATTTGACTTATCGTTACCAACATATGTAGAAATTACATGATCAACAATATAATGATAATGGTAACGTGAATATTGACAAACTAGAGTAACCTGGAGTACTCCAATGGTAGTGGTAAGCTTCAGGTGAACTACGATTGAGAATAATTCTACCAACGAATCGCTATAGATCTCAAATAAATGATGATAAAATAACAAGCGAAAATAAAACAGTGATGGTGGGAACAATTGGTCGAAAAACTAGAATCGCCATCACAATCCTGGAAAAGGGAAGAAGAAAAAGGGGAAAAAAATAAACGTACAAAACCGTATTAAAACATCCCGACCAACTACGCGAAATCAAATCAATAATAACAATGAACCAAGTCAAAAAGGAAGGCAAACGGGTTATCCAACAAGGGAACTAAAGCCAACAAAAAGATTAATAGATGAACTTGAACTTGGTAAATAAAAAGATTGGTAGACGATCTTAAATTGGAAGATATGTTACATTTGAATATTTATTATTGTAAGATATATTTAAAGGTCACCTTATATTTGTATATTATATTATTCCGACATGTAATATTATATTATCGAGGTTAATCAAATTGCATATTATTAGAAGTTAAATTGGATAATTATATAAATGTATATATACCAGAAGAATTATAAATAAAAGTATTATCGTTTTTTTAAAAAAAAACTTTAATCGATATAATAATTTTGTCGAGATATATTTTAATAGAAGAGAATTTTAACTATTTTAATAGTAAAAGTTTCAATATTATTATTTTGGAATAGCGATAAATTTTTTTAATAGGTTCTCTTATTCTAAAAAGTTAAGATTCGAACCGGGTTTTAAAGGTTCAACCTACACCTAAACTAAACCGGCATTCCTTATGATTCGGATCCCTGATTATACATCCATAAACATCACATATGTCGAAAAATTATTCATATATAATTACACTATAAAAAAAATATTTCGTACGAAAAAATGCAGCAGAATATTAATCACAAAGCCACTAAAAATGGCAACGATATAATCGGGTGAAATTTTGTGTCCCGTAAACCCAAATATAGGTAAGGCAAATCTAGGGCATACCACTCCGGTATACAAGGTCAGTGTAAGAGGGAAGCAGAGGATTATGAAGTGCACCCAGCAAGATGATTCTTAAATGTAAAAAATAAATGTGGGAAAAATAAAATAAAATATAATTTAGTAATAGCAATGATCATTAATTTAGGGTTGTGTTTTTGAGCGGTCAAATACAATCGGCCATTTTATTTTATGTTTTTATGACATTGTTAATTTATTTAGTATAATATAAATAGTATAATATACAAAATAGGTTCATATATGTATACATATAATTTTATATTTTGGTTGATTCGTTCTAGAAAGAATGTTTCGGTTGCTATTGCAGTCTTTTTTCGAATTTAACTGGATTATAATCATTTTCTTTTATATTTTTAGAAAATCGTTGGTATTATCTAATTTTTCCCTTAGTCAAAGTTTTAAATCGATTTCGGTTCTTGGTATAAATAATATTCCGAGATAATTTATTTTTGAAGCAGAAATTGAACTTTGAAGGGCAATTATGACATTTTCCACTTCCTTCAAAGCGCAAGGTGGGTAAAATCCATTTTATCGGTTTGATGTCGAGATCTGAATAATATTTACAGATTCAATACCTAGTCCGATGTAAAATTACTTGCAAAGGCGAATTATTTCATTTTAATTTTTTTGTTAGCGTTATTTCATTTATAAGACATTTTATACTAGATTATTTTCTTTCTAATTTTAGATTCACCAGTTTGTTAAGATGGAATAAAAATTAAATTGTGATTTCTACTTGGTAAAATATTGTCCTCTAATTCGAGTGGAAGATTGTCATTTTGATAATGCTCTTTGTCAGATTTGAGCTATTATAATATCATTATTTTGGATTAGGAGTCAAATTCATTAAGGTGTCTATTATATGTGATAAATTCAATCAAGAAAATAAAATTTTAGAGGATTTGACTATAATTTACCATATTTGACGGATCAAATATTTTTTCGGTCAATTGACCGTATTTGACCGACTTTTCAACCCTGCTCTAAGCACAGGAAACGATTAAACATTCATTCAATATTCTTTAAAAACAATTTTCAACTATGTTAAAAAATTAAAGCTTCTGCTATAAACCGTTTAAGAGGTCTTTCAGACTGGACGTTTTTCAATATGGTAAAAAATAAACTAAACTTAATAGTTTAAGTCTAGAAGAGTTGTGTTTATTTTATTTTTAACCGTTTTGAAAAAACGTGTTTGGAAATAATCTACATAGTAAACTAATTCTTAATACAAATTAAATATACTTTCATTATTTATCCATTTTCCTTCAAAAGTATAGGATCCTAGAAGGGCCGCTATCAGCCAAATCCAATAATAATTGACCAAATCCACATTGAGGATGATTAGGGTGAGACAAAAGAAGGAGGTGATTAAAAGAGATGCGTGATAATTCAATAAGTACGCGTTCTTAATCTTATAAAATAATTTGATAAATTGTTTTTTTCTAAAAAACATTATATTATTTATTAAATACAGTAGTTCAAATCAAAATAATAGGAAAGATTTAAAATTACAAATCTTTATTATAAAGAGTAGCTGGATAGTGCTAAATTTTGCCAGGTCAACATAAAAGCCAAATTAAAAATATGACTGAAACTTGATAGAACTCTGTGACTAATATCAAATTTGTTTTTGGCAAAAAAAAAATTGATCTGATTCGATTAAATAAATTATTTTTTTGAGTATAGATATATAGCGACCGGTTTAGGTTTTATTAGTAAAGAAAATTATATATATTATGAACAAAAAGTATAATAACGTAGGCTGCATTGCAAACCGTCATATTTTCAAAATTAATTATTTTCTTGCATCAATATAAAATAGAAGGGTGTTTTTTGTTTATTAATTAAGGGCTGTGCCGATATTTACAGCTTTAAAAAAATAGGATCGGGCCGATATTTTCAAAAAACCGATCCGATGTTATTAACATTGTTTTTGATTTTATATTGTATATATATATATATATACATCAGTGGATTAATAGGTGCCATCTGATGAAAGTAAAAGGGATCAAGACCCAGAGGGCGACTAGATACAAGCTGGAAGAAAGAAATAAATAATGACATGAAAATGCTAGATTTGGTTAGTGGCGATGACCAGGTTACCAGTAAATGGAGAAATGGGGTTAGATGGAAAACTAGTTCTTCACCCGGGAAAGGGTTCAACAAATGTAGAAGAACACAGTTTCCCAATAATGATAAATGAATAAAAAGAACCAAAATGTAATTGTGTAATTCAAAAAGAAAATGATTTAAAAATATTTAAAGTGTCATACTCAGATGCAGCCATAAACATTGCTCATATTTTTTAAATAAGATGACTAACTTTTGGGAAATATAAAAAAACAAAATACACTTCGTGATAATGCACCAAATATTGCTTTTCTCGTAAGAAACGGAAAATTTCAAAGCGTTTTTTATTTTTGCTTTATAGTTTAGAGCTTAGCTTTTTAATGGCTAATGGTTCAAAAATGTTAAATAAAAATCATTCTAAATATCGAATCTGTATTGGTTTCGTATCGGTTATATATAAACATCGGATTGATGAAGAATTTGCGAATCAGCAAAGTTCTAATGATTGATAACTATTATAATAAATAGCAATTAAATTATTATTTGTTTCTCCGAAAATTTGCAACAAAATGTCAGATACGCAGGTCGATATGTAAATATAGAATAAAAAATACATTGAAATAAAATTAAAACAACTTTACTTTTGTCAAAGGATTGAAGTCAGAAGAATGAACCAAAAATAACCCTATCAAGGTGGGCGTGAAATAGAGGCCGACGATCAGAAAATTTCTATTGTACCAAGACATTTGTCGGTTTATAATATTGACGAAAAGGGCTACAGTTAGACTTATAATTAAGCTAACCACCCAGCCGAGGATTATAATTGATATGGCTAGAATAGGCCCCTATAAAATAAATAACGATTGGGTTAAGTAAAATATTATTATTAGTTAAAGAAACAAAATAATGATAATTGAATTCGATCTTCCTTATAAGGTTAATTTATCTACCTTATGAGGCTAATTTATCTTCCTTATAAGTTTTGATTGGTTTCGACGAAAGCCTAAAACCGACCAATAATATTAATAAATAAAGTGAAGGATTAAGAAAATATTTTTAAGCTATTTATAATATATAAAATTGGTTCTACTATTATTACCATACATTCGCAGTTAGCGCAAATTCACGGCGAAGTATACAAAAATTAATGTATAATTATTATTATTATTATATTATATTGTATTTTTTATACTTCGCCGTGAATTCAAGCTAACTGAGAATTCAGGGTTACGCAGTAAGCTCTTTTTAAAAATAAATTTGGCAATCAAAATGGTTTCTACTATAAATATATACTCAGAGTTGGGCAGTACTGCGAATACTTGAAATATAAGATACAAGATCCTTTTGTATCTTGTACTCTGTATATTTTTATTTTCTTGTCAAAAGATACAAATACTTTTTTCCCCGTGATTCTTGTATTAATTTTTTTATTTTGTTTTAAACTTTGTTTCCTATCTCTATATTTTAAATTAATATTTATTATTATTTAAAATTTAACTATCAACTTTACTGTGTTCTGTGCAAATTAGAAAATACAGTTTTATAATTTCATATCCATATTTAAATTGATCAATGTATTAAAATAATAATCATCATCTTATTTTATAGGGGAATTATTGTCCAATAAAAATAGTATTATTTGGGTTATTTCGATTTCTTAATTGTATTTGTTTAAATTGATTTAATAAGGATGTTACCATTAGGTATTTAACAGGTTTGTCCCATTCCAGCTAATAGTTTAAAATTGTAAAAAGATTAGTTCTATTTCGGTTATTTCTTAACAACTTAACGGTTAATTCTTGTTTATATATGTTATGGCTTTTATATTACCTTATCTATTATTTTGTTGACACCTAATAAATAATATTTTAAAAAATCAAAAACCAAAAAATTAAAATAAATAGGTTGAATTTCTACATTTTATTATAAAATATGAAAAAATATTATTAGTTAAGCCAATATATTTAAAATAAATAAATACAATTTCAAAAACTGTTACGGTTCTATGTATTGCGCTTTTATTTAATCTCCTTTCAAAATTTTCTTATAACGCTTTGGTTGATTATTTCGGTTTTGGGATTTGGTTAGATACCATGATAATTGTATTTTTGAGGCTATTATTCACCAATGTTTGATTAAATTTATACATCTCTTTATTTTCACTTTTATTGCTGGGTCATACACAATTTCTTTATAGCAGTTGAGTGAGAAAGTATGAAAACCACGGGATTTCACTTCTTCAAAAAAGTATCTTGTACCTAAGATACTCTCATTTGACAAAAGGTAAAGTATCTTATACCTTTACCCTTTTTGATATCATACGATACATTTAAGGTATCTGTATCTAGATTCTTTTTTTTAAGAGGCCACCCAACTCTATCTTAACTTTAATATCAAATCATTAAGATAAAATTATAAATACTCTCACCTTTAAGCAGACACAACATGTCTGACGTGTTTTTTTTTCGTTATCATCCTGATTATATTTATTTACTATGCTATCAAAAAATCGATTATCTCTTAAATCGGGACATTTTCCGTCATGCGCATGGCAAAGAAATGTAGTTCTAGATATACGGAACCTGGTGTAGTACTTGGAGATCAAATATAACCAAGTAAGAGCGCAGATAAATAGGCATATTAATCTGTCCCATCGCTTGGGATAAACTATGAATTTCAAGCCTATAATCTCTAAGGTGACCATGGGCGATAATTTTGATTCGCTATTATTTTTGTCGCTTCCAATGGCTTCAAGATAATCGGAGTATGATAAAGATTCCACACTGCGAATCAGGGATAGTAAATCTTCACCTTTTAAAAGCAAAGCATGTTTATTTTTTTTATTAATAACAACTTAATATTAGTATACTTATAGAATTAGGCTCAACATTATAAGTGGAATAAGCAACCTGATATATAGGAACCATAATTTGATTGTCAAATATAAAAAATTGGCGAAAATAAAAGTTCGACGATATAGGCACCCATTAAATTTCCACACCCAGTTTTACCAGCATTTGGGATTTAAATCAAATTGATTTTAATTTTCACACCCTGTTTACCAGCAGCTTGGACAGTCCCCGATTTGATAAACCTTGTAGTATCATGACGCGTGTGGTAGACGTAATTATTATCAACGAAAGCCAAATCGATCGAAGATTGTATATCGAATAATTTGTGAAATACGTAAAAATCTGTTTGCATGGGTATCATCCCGCTTCTAAATATAGCGAAATATAAACTGCCACCGAATGGGTTTTTAAAAGAGCGAGAATAAGCCTTGAGTAACAAATTGTTATCGCCTAAGAAGGGGAAATGTGGGAAAATAAATCAATGAATACAAAAATTAAAACAACTTGAAATAAGCATATCCTACTTATCTCATTATATGGTTTTGCAAAAAATATCGAAATTCACAAACTTTAATGAAAATTAAATAATTTTAATTATAAAAATAAAAACATGTCCAAAATATAATTCTAAAAAATATTATAAATTTCTAAAATTTAACGCGATTTTATTAAAATTTTAAAATTTGCGAAAGTGTTAGGTTTAACCTGCCTGGTCCCATCAAAATAAAATGTTAGTTTCGATCAATAGATGGAGTATTTAAAACAATAATACAAGTTTATCATATAATATCAATTTATGGAGTTCTTATTCATATCATAAAAGCGTTTATAAAATTTTAGCATAAAAATACCGGTTTGAAAAAGGAGCAAACGACCTGGCGTACCACAAGCGTCCAAATTTATAACGCTGGATACTTGAGAGGCCCATTTGTGGTTGGACATAAATCCATGACTACCCTAAATTAAAATTCTGTTATATTCATATTATAAAGCAACATTAGACCCCTGGAAGGTCTGATTGTGAATATTTTAATAAGGCAAGTTGGTTCAGGTTTCTAAAACATATAAAAAGAATGCCTAAATTTGACTAGTCTCTAAACTTAGTTATAAGCAATTCAATGAATAACACAAAATTTTAAACAATACAATACAATATAAATTTTGTATAAATACTGATTCAGAGCATACATTTAGTCTAATAAAAAAATTCTGGAAAGAAGGTAGCAATCAATTATCTATGTCAACTTTAGAAGCGAAAATATCAAATATAATTTTAAATATACTTGTAAAGATTTAAGGAAATATGTAACAAAAGGTAAATATTTAATTAATAACATAAAATCTTCTAAAATATGGATGAGAATAAAAATATGTGCTATTTTTTTCAATATTTTAGGTGTATGTTTCATATAAAAAAATTAATAATTTTTTCAAATTATGGCTAAGTATTTCTTGTTTTTGTTGGCAACCAAGATTATAGGTAGTAAGAAATATAAATGATTTTAATATTAGAATAAATTTAAAATTTTATATTTTTATACAAGTTTTGTTTTCTATTTAAAGATATTTATAAATAAGTGACACATCACTGGTATTTAAAAAAAATTGGCAGGAGACAGCAGCATGCAGCTTAAAATTAGTGGGGCCATGAAATATCTAGAAATGGTGTGGTGCAAAGGTCTATCATATTAGTTTTAATCTTATGGCCAGTTAAATTAGATAGATAAAAAATATAATTTTATTAAAACCCATTTTTAATATATTAACCTTAACCTCATATCTTCCATGCATTTAATTAAACTGAGCCAATCTCATTTTTTTATACTACCCCTTGTTACAGCTACCTGTTTTTATTAAATATATTTTATCTGATTATAACACTTTCAGATGAACGTTCCTTGGTTGAGCTATAAACAAAGAAGATTTGTGGGTATAATAACAAAAAAAACTTGTAAAATCATTTCCTCTGCACCATTGAATAAAAAAATGATTGGAATTTCAATTGGAGTTGCTGATGATATTAATAAACTCATAATTTCAATCATTATAAAGCAATTGACAGCATCATCATTGGCCCCTTTAATTATTTCAATTATATATATAACTATATAATTTTTCAATAATATTTAACTATTCACACCTAATCTGATGATCAGTTAATATTTAGAAGACATATTTAAATATTGATCATAAGATATATGATAAGATATATTGTATCAAACATACCTGGTGAGTTTAAAACACTATCATAATGGCAATTTAACAAAATGGCTTTCTTTTTATTTGATCCTAGTTTAACAATAATATTTGTAATATTAGCATATGAATTTGTAAAAGATTCTAGGAAATGTAAAGAGAATGTGCCAGAAGTTGTCTGAATATCTATAGATACTTCATGTTTTGAATTAGCAATTTTTTCATTAAGTATATTGTATAGTAATGAAGTTGCAAGGTCTATATTTGTAGTTCCAGATAGACGAACATTTGTGTTGGTTATAAATTTATCTAAATCAGTCAAAGCATTTTTTTCTAAAAATCCATTATTGGCATAGGTTTGGTTTGATCTAGGGTGTTTTATTATCCATCCTATTATATAAGTTATAGCTATCAATATTAATAAAAATAATAGGAAAAAATGATTAGACGGCTTATTGCCTGGAATATGAAATGTAGAATAATCTTTCTGCATAAGATAATTATTCATTTGACTATTTTTTCTAAGCATTTTTTAAAATTTAAATATTAAATATATTTTTTGACTCCACTAACTATGTATTTATTTAAATCAGGGTTTTGGATCCAATCCTTAGCCACTTCGAACCCTCAATATTTTATTGAACCAGAACCCTTTTTTAAATTTAGTAAATGTTAAAATATATTAAAAATAAGTATATAAACTATATTAAAATTAAATATAAAAAAATATGCAATTTCTATAAAACATACAACATAATTTTTTTTTTAATATAAAAACATATTTTGATAAAAATTATTTTGTAAAGATCTAAACTTTTTTTATTTGTAGGATTATTAAATTTAAATAAGACCAAAGAAAAGATATAATCACAAGATAAAAATAGCTTATTTAATTGCAAGTTGCAAAGCACTGTCAAAATTAGGCATAAAAAATCGATATTTTAATTTTAGCATTTCCATTTTGAAAGATATCATGGTAATTGGCTTATATTTTATTTATAATGATAAATTAATTTTATGGTAGGGCTTAATAAATAAAGTTGATGAAAAACTGATGCTCCTGTTATTTTTACTAAATTTTATATAAGTATTTATTTTACTAGACCACGAACCCTGACCACCTGAATCCTGCCTGGTTAATCATATTTTATATTTAGTATATATGAATGATGGTTAAGTCTAACTAACACATTATTTTAATAATAAATAATTTATAATCAGTTAAATGATTATAAGGATTCTGAATTTAAAAAACATATATTATTAAATAAAAAATTATACTGAACATTAAAATATTGATGACTATTTTATATATTGTCATTTAAATTCTATGATCCAAGTTTTTTTTTAAATATAAAAAATAATATTTTATAATATTAAAATAAAAATGAATGTAAAATTATTTCTATTAAGATTATTATTTATTCTATTTATATTTATGTGTTCATGAAAATTGGACAAATATTAGGAGAAATTATAAATTTTTAAAATCTGTTTATGATGTCATTTTTTCTTTATTAAAATTAATATCATTCTCATGAATAGAATTGAGGATAAATTTAATATTATTAAAGAAATTGATCTCGTAAACAGATTTTAAAAATTGATCAACTGTTAAATCATGTCGCATCGGATGCCAATTGAATACGACCTAAGACGTTCTCTATTCCGTTACATGGCCCTGTTTTTAACATTTCATAAGTAACCTTTAATATTTTAACACATCTTCACAAGAGTTATTTTGACTTGACATTAATATTGCATTTTTTAAAAAAAATGACACACATCTTATATTTTTTTTAAAAAAAATCCTAAATTGCTGATCATTTCTTTAAGCACCCATTAGTTTTTAACACTATAGTTGTAACACAACATAGCCCTAAGACAAGATCTTAGTTTTATAACATACATAATAGATGATATTTATAAAGAATTAAACAATCGTTAATGTTATATATATTCTATAAACATAAGATTTAAAAAATATTTAAGCATATCTTGGCAAAAATATAAAATACTTTTGCTTGTTAAATTTGACTATGACTAACGAAGGCCTGTTAAGATTTTAGTAATTAAACAGGTTTACCAAATATATTCTGATGTTTTGACATTTATCCTATCATATGTACAATTTTTTTTATTTTTTCAAAGTACACAAGAAAATTTATATAATTCGTGCTCTAACCTATAATAATAATGAAATAAGGAGACTCAAATATCAAAGCATATATAGGGGAACAAGGGAATTAGGCTTAATATTAAAGAATTTTTCAAAAGCAAAACTAGATTCATATACAGAAAATCAGTTAAGATCATATGATAAATTGATAAATGACACAAATGAAGTTGATTTGTATAACTGGATAACTAAGGAATCTCAAGTTCCTCCTGAATTTGATTCTGAAGTTTTGCAAAATATTAAAAGCTTTATCAAAAATGATCTCTCCCACATAATAAAAAGAAATTATGATTAACATGGTATATACTTTAAAAAATTTTTATAACTATCTTTATTAAAAATTTGTTTATTTTATTTTATATATTCTACTATAATTGTCATAAAATCAAAAGTCCTAAACAGCCATATACATATTTAAATGATTATTGAGATGGAAGTATTTAATAACTAAATATTCTTTGACTAATTAATTTAATACATAAAATAATATTTAGATTATCATCTGGTTTAATAATATTTGTAAACAAAATATAATTTATTATAGAAAAATTATTTTTATAAAATTCATGATTTAAAATATATCATCAAAAGTTATATAATATAATTACGATGCAAATATACAATTGTAATATGTGTAAAATGTCATTCATGAAAAAATTGTAATAATTTTAAAAAGCAACTATTATAAAATATCACAATTGTATTTAAAATTTTTATAAAAAAAATTATTTTATAAATAATAAATTTATTTAGTAATATCAATTTATTTTTTTGTCTAAATAATATAATTACTAATGTATCCAAAATCAATTAAATATCATTAGCTACTAAGATTTCAGATTTCCTCTATGTTCATAAATTTTTTGGACCATATTTTCTAGATGAAGTTTCTAAGTATAAAATAAAATATTTTTATGGCATATAAACAAAAAATGATCATGTAAAATTTTTAAAAAAATTATAGTTGGGATAAAAATTCCCATATTCTGATTTTTTTATGTAATTGTAGTTTTTAATGAAAAACCTCAGTTTTAATAAAAAATGTTAAAATTTTTATGGATAATTAAATTTTTCAAGCAAATTTTCATGGGGTGGGTCTAAACATTTTTAGAAAGATACCATGTGCAGGGTGTGAATAATTTTTTAGCCAACTAAAATCCAATAGTTACTTTATATCAAATAGTTGAGATGTCACAAGAATCATTATTGTCATTAGCTTGATGACTTCACTTTAATAATTACAAAATGTGACCAAAATTATTCTGAATAACTAAATTCTAAAAATCAGATAGCTGCAAAAAAAATCTGGTCAAGTTAAAAAATTTATAAAATCGGAGCCAGGATTTACTATAGGTGTGCCTCTCTCTAAAGGCTTTTGATAAAAAATATAATCAAGTTTTAGAAAAATTAGCAATTTTAATATAAAACTTTAACCATCATCAAGAGTAGTTTTGTATAACAGCTCGATTTGAGTCGGAGTTTACCATTTTTAAAAATTGGCTCAAATTGAGCCATTTAACAACACTACGCAAGAGGCTGAGTGGGATAGCGGCACCACACCTCATATATTTTAAAATCTTTATTATAAAAAAGCGTAGATAACCTGATTTTAACAGTAGCCTATTTTATCCTAATTTCTGAAAAGTTTCATATATTTTTATTAAATAGTTACGGTGACCACAATTTTATATGTACAAATCGAATATTTGTTTTATGAGTATACTTATAACTAATTTTTCGCATATTTTATATAAAACTCAACAAAAATGAAAAATTTCATACATTTTATTGCCATAATTATGATAGAAATTAATTTATTTAAAAAGCCATTCTTCCATAGATAAAGTTTTTCTAATTGTTTCTGCTATTAGAATCATGCGATTATTGGTAATATTTGCAACTACAAATATAGACGATTATAAGATGTAGAAGAGCTCTATTATTTCCTCTCCTGACTGATCTTACTATTTATAAATAATTATTTTAATTTGGTTTTAGGAAATATTAAACAAGAATTCACTGTCACAAATTAAAAAAATTAATAACTAATGCATATTTAAATTATAATTTTAAAATTAACTAATATTAATATTTAATAAAATCCATAATTTTCAAAAATTTACCAGTGGTTTATTCGTCAAAGAATTTTTACATGTTTTAAATGGATTTATTTCGACATGATTTAGAATTTTGTTTATCTTGCATTAAATCATAAATTTTTATATTTATTAATCAATTTAAGATTAACCTAAATAAGTTTTAAAATATCAAAGCTATAAAAATTTAATGAGATCTTTTAAAGGGGTAAGCGAAATCCCACTTAATCTTGTGCCATCACCTAATCTCTCGAGGTCAATTTAAAAAGAGAAATATTAATTTCTTTACTATTAAAAAAAAACTGGGCAATTAGATTATACTTAGCATATTTAAATAACTAACCAAATTAAATGTATATGCTTTACCTTTCGTTCAAGATCGATTAAATTGTGAACTTTAGGTTTGAGTAGATCGGATAAAAATGTCGAAAAGAGATCGGAAGACATCAAATTTTGAATAATTTTATCGTTATATTCAGACATATTTTCATCCTGAGAAAGATGACGAAAAAATGAGTCATCCTGATTATATATAATATACAGTTAAAAAAAAATTAAAACACAGGGTCTGTGGAGCTCGCAATGAAAATTATAAACGCAGGAAAATATTATATAGTAATAAGAATCAGTAATCTGGATGGGGGTTTTCGATGATAATTAAGTTTTGTTTATTATTTATTTCTCCAGTATTTTATACTAAATGGTCAGTATTTTAAAAAAAATTCACAGTATTTTTATCATAAATAATAAAACCTTTTACCTATAACAGTGTTTAGAAATAAAAAATGTTGGTAAATATATAGTAAAAAAAATTAGCATAATTTATATTACTAGTAAAAAAACTTCATTATTTTAATTAATTTGGCAATATACTAAACAATCACCTTATATCTAATTTTGGCGAATCAAGCAAGAAAAAACTAGTTATCTTATCTTGACTAACCGTAGACCACATCTAGCTTTGGCCCATATACTTAGTGTAAAATAAAGGAAAAATAACCCAAAAGAAAAACACCCGGAAAAGCTTAAATGATTATTAATATAAGACTTGCTCTCTCTTACTAAACTAAAATTATACTACAGGCAACTGGTATCGGCAAATAGATAATAGTTCAACCCAAAGAATGTTCAATTTAAGGAAATCTTTTAATTGGATGAGATATATAAAATTAAACAAGTATCTGAAAGGAGTAGAATTAAAGGTTAGAGATATGGGTTATTAGTGTTAATAAAAGATTTGAGAGACATGGGTTAGGGATTAAGATGTATTAAAAATGGTTTAAAATAAATCAGCGGTTGTAACAGCAATTTCCTTGAGTTGGATCATAATCCGGTAAATAGCCCATACTAATAAATTAATTTTAGCGACATTCATAATACCCCCCCCCCCCTTCCCCCCATTAAAATAATATATAAACCTAGCCCATACCCAAATGAGTTTTTGCATTAAAACCAGATATGATGATTTTTTTTTCAAAATGAATTCTAAAAATAGAGCATTATACCTTTGAAACAAACCATACCCGATATAAGTTTTTCACCTATACCTAATATATAGTATTCATATTACCACCATTCTTCAGAGTCCCAAATGTGTAATCCTTTTATTCAAGCTAAATATAATCAAATTTTTAGTATTGGCCTATTTATTTAATGACACCACTTGTATGTGACATGATTTTACATATAAACTACCAATATCATGCCTTCCCTAATCTCTCGATAAATAAAAGAAATATATAATACCTAGCTTCTAATCTAATCTTTATACTCTATCGAAGTAATAACAATGAATTAATTCATATTTATAATAAAATAATATTTTTTATTGGGGCTTCTAATCTTTATTAAATATTTCGGATTGTTACGGATTTATTTTATATCATGTAAGATTACTAGTTTTGACAATGAGAGGAGTCAGTTTAAATTTAAACTCCTTTCCATTATTCAGGTGAATTATAAGAATTAATTAAATTTGGCATATTTTTTTAAAATATATTCTTCCGATGGTAACAAAAAAAATCATTATTCAAAAACAAAAAATTTATCGATTACAGCTAAAAACAGGGATGCGAACCCGGCAAAATTTTTGCCCGGGTTCGATTCGGTTTAAGGTTAAAAAAAAAGGTGGGTTCGATAATCTTTGAGAATAAGTTAAAAATTAAAAATAAATGGCGTGTGATTAACAATCCAATAAGAATCTTTGAAAATAAATTTAAAAAAGGAGTAAATGAATTAAGTTGTTTAAAATTGATTAACACTTCATTGAAAATTTGAATATATTATAAAATGTCAAGTAAATTATTAATATTTGTATTTATAATTATATAAATATCTTATATTAATTTAAACAATACACTGGGTTTGGTTTGAGATTTGAAAATTTTATGTTCAGGTTCGGTTCGGGTTGAAATTTTTTACCCAAAACCCGGGTTCGGTTCGAATCTCTGGCTAGAAAACTTATTTTTTTTTTTACTGATAACTTGTTTTATAAAATAATACCGTTTCATTAACATCATAAATTTATCTGATATAAATAAATATAATTAAAAAAATACTGAGCATATAGTATAAGTACTGGTGGCTTAAATATTGGCATTAGTTTTAGTTAAAGAAAATTCAAGATGAAAAAATAATACAATTAAATCCTATATTTGGATAGGGATACCTTTAGCAAAAAAAAACATATAATTTATTTCCAGACATATTAGTTAATAATATTATTTTTAAAAAAAGTTATTTCTTGAAAAATCATTATTTTTTTTATGACTGACCTGATCTGATCCTCCACTAGGAAATAGTTTTTTGGAATTTTTATCGTTATTTTTGTGAGATTTTTCGTTGACATTTTTCTTGTCCGCCATAATTTGACTCTTAATACTGTTTGGCAAGTTGTCAGCATCTAACGATAGAAATTTTAAGCAAGGGTCCATTTTAGTGTAAGCCTTTGGGATTTCGTGGGGGAAAAATATGCGTTTGGGATTTAATTTGTTAGGGAAAGTATGGAAGCAGTACGATTTCTGTAACGATGTATATCTTCATATATCATATTAATATTTTTTGATTTAAATTGCAATTTATATAGGTTTAGGTTTTGATTTGAGCAATAATATTTGAACATTATGTTCTAACACTATTGGCCTATTATGAAACCCTAGTTACGAACAGAGTTAAATTTTGTGTAGAAAATATATCTTTATAGATTGATTACTGAAAACCTTTTTAATCCTAGAGTTTGGTAAAGTAAAAAATAAATAAAGTATTCATAAACATTATAATGCCTGATCTATATTCTTTTAGGTATTATAGCTAAAATACTCTTTAAAGTTAACCATAAATTAATTATATAAATTTTGAAAATCGAATGATAAATAAATGAAAGAGTTAATGCAAAAAGTCAAAAATAAAATAGCCATAATTATTACATAGCATATTTTTACTATGAAAATCAATATTAAAAACATGGAAGAACAGAACAAATAGAATCAATTGCTTCCAGCCTCTAAAAAACTTTCTTAAGAACTGCTCGTTAAAAATGCAC
The DNA here is from genome assembly GCF_954871325.1 of Gordionus sp. m RMFG-2023. Classification (NCBI taxonomy): domain Eukaryota; kingdom Metazoa; phylum Nematomorpha; class Gordioida; order Chordodea; family Parachordodidae; genus Gordionus; species Gordionus sp. m RMFG-2023. Next base: position 46,864,774 of record NC_088776.1, read on the forward strand.
GAAAATTTACATATATATAGTTCAGAATAAAATAGTAGTAACTAAAAACCATATAAAAATATATATACGCTAATCTGTAATAACAATTTTCAAAACTCAAAAGGTTATATTGAAGTTCAGGGGCGAACTGGGAGACTAAAGGGTTTATGGGACATTTCTAAAAGAGGTCCCATTATGATTTAATTTGAAACCTACTCCAATATATTAAAATTTAAAAGAATTCTTTTCTTTTTAATATTTATGTATGATCCATTTAAAATGATAGCTCGTTTTTTAAGTTTAAATACATTATTCTTCAAGTTAATTAATAAAATTTTGTGTTCATAATTATTTTACATATTATTTCATTCACTTAATGGCGGTCAAGCCAATCCGCCTTTAATAAATAAATTATTTAAAATAATCTTCCCATATATATATATATATTAGGATTAATTTTATAATATAATATATCATATATTTAATATTAAAATAAATGTTTTTACGGGGCTTGATTTTGTTTGTGTTATTATTATTTTTATTTTGGTCTATTCCCATTAAATATTTATATACATAATAATAATATTCTATTTTCTATATATAGACTATAATATTCTTGGCTATTTATTTTAAGAAAATAATAAGAATAAAATGTGTTCCCTATTTAATTCTATTGAATTCACATTTTAAATGATAATAGGGAAATGTTTTATATTTCGACTATTAAGGGCTACACATTTAAATCTATTTGCTTTTTTTTATAACGCTTATATTCCACCAGAAAATAAAATCAAAAATTTATAATATTGAAAAATTATTTTATGTTTTTTACCGATTTAAAAAAGTATCTTTTCTCTTTCCTAAGGCCCAAAATTCTTTCCTAAAGGCTCCCAAATTTTTAAAATTTCAAGGCCCCGTGGGACATTTTTCCACTAGACTTACTTGCCAGTCCGCCCCTGTTGAAATTGATATTAAAAAACTTACCACTCAAGAGTTAATCCATCAAATATTTTTGATAATTCATTAAATTTATTTATAAAAAACTACAGAGTATTTAAAATAAAATTATGACCATATTAAGTCGTGTAGAAAGGTAATTCCTTTTACATTTAGTAGTCTTTTTCATAAAATTTTTCAAGATATATAGAATGAATATAAAATTTAAAAAAGCTAAATTAAAAAAGTATAATTATTTGTAAATTTTGTCTGCCAGAAATGAAGCATAATTGTAATCCAAAATTTCAATTTGAATTTGTTGTCTAAATATAAAAAATCCTTGGCTTCATTTATGAAGTAACGAATTTTGATTGAGGGAAATAAAGAGATAAGCCTCATATAGGAACGCAATATTTATTTAAATTAAATGTAGTATATTGTTTTCTACTACTATTAATCATAGCTTAAAGGGTATAAAACAAAATTCAAGAAAAAAGAACCAAATAATAGTATGAATTTAGTAAAAAATATTATAATTTTACATTTATTTTATGGGGTATATAATATATATATCTTTTGATGGTGATGCCATTAATATTAATGAAGAAAAGTAATGAGGATCAAGTTAATTAAATTTCGATTTCGAAGAAAAAAAAGTTTTTTTAAGTAATTTAAAAAATTTTTCATACAAATTTTATAAATATAGCTGCTACTTTTTGGATATAATAATGCACGCCAATCGTGCACTGTTTTTTCATGATTTTAATAAATTACCATACACGTAAGATGTTTAATTATATATATATATATATAATGAAAAAAAATCATATTTTTGTATATCTTCTGTAGCCTAGTCGGTGAGTGCGTTGATCACAAATCTGAAGGACCAGGGCTCGAATCCATAAAAGGCCATGTTTCTTTCTGAAGTCAACTTGGCAGTTCTATACTTGGGGGATTATATATAGTAGATCAAACTCGACCACGTGATTCCGATTAGTGGTCTGCAATGGGCGAGTTTTTAACCCACAAGCCGGCTAGTCCAATGTTATTAAAAAATTTTAACCCATCCACCCAACCCACCTATAGTTTTAAAAATATACTCGCTTCCCTTTATAAAATTTTTTACCCGCCGCCCATTATTTACAAAAAAATTTTAACCCACGCCGCTTATATAAAATTTAAATAAGCTAATTCTTTCAATTTTTTTAAGCATCTAATAAAAAAAAAGAATTCGTTTCAGCGCTACATCGCCCAAAAAAGTTTTATAATTTCATAAAAAATATTTAATTTAAATTACGGGTAAGGAATTGATCTAATAAAATATTTATGTAATAATATAAAATTAATATTTATTGATATTGATATTAAAACCCTTCCAGCAATGCTAATTCCTTGTTCAAAAAAAGCATTGGTTTCTGGAATTGCCAATATTTTACCAATGCTTTTTCAGCTTAACTCGATAGCTTTGATAAAACTTTTTATTGTCGTTTCCATCAAAATAGGATATTTGTTAAAGTATATTTTCTACTCAAGTGAGCTATTTAAATAAAAAGTGAACCCATTAATAATAAATAAATAAAGTAATTTAAACTAAACTAAGTAGCTTAAAATCTTGCCAAATAACAAAATCTCTTTACATAAAGATTTAAATTAGGGATGTATCGATATTTTTTATCGGATCGGGCCGATATCACCCATTTTAAAATATCGGTTATCGGCAAATATTATAAAATTTTCCGATCCGATCCGATATAAAATGGCGTCTTTAATAAAAATAAAATGTTATAAAATTTTTAAAAGAAGTTATATCTAAAATCATTTATTTTTATAAATAAAATCGAAATCCATTTTTATATATATTTTTTAATAATAATAATTAATTAATAAACATTCTGCCATATTGTTATTTTTTTTGTGCATTCTGTTTATAAAAGTGTGCGATAATTTCTTCAGAATCAGTTTTTAGTGAAGCTGGTGATATTGACAGTTACCATCGCTGCAGGCTGACCTTTGACAAATTGAAAATTTTGATATTTCTAAAAAGAAATCTTCGATATATTAATGTTAAATATTATTTTAAATATTTATTTCAAATTTCATAAATATTTGTTTATTACTTATTATGTATATAATTAATGTATTATTTATTATATAAAAGTGATTTAACAATAAAAATATTTTATTGAATTGAATATATAAACTATAACTGATCATTATAATATATTTAAATGACATAAGTTATTATGGTATAGTTAAATTAATGTTATACTAATAAAAAGTATATTAAAATTAAAACCATTGGTATCTTTACAGAATACAAAATTAGATATGATATCAGATCGGTAATCGGCCGATATCAATTTAATATTGGGAATATCAATTCGGATGGGGTCGGCCTCCAAATGGTATCGGTATACCCCTAATTTAAATAATATTTGGTTATGTCATTAGGTAATGCATTCCTCTGTAGCAGCTACATATTCCAATCTGTTGTTGTTTAATTTTGACGTGGATGCTATCTTTTTCAAACATTGCAATTATAATTTAATAATCTTTAATTGAAATCTTATTGCTATTGGGGAAACGGGTAAAATCAGATTTTCATCCACGTCGATGTTATATTCATCCATCAAAATCTAACATGTTTTTGATATATTTTTTACCTAATTAATTCCTTCCGACGATAATACCCTCAATTATCGGTACTTTGGTATTAAAAATGTTGAAATTTCATAGAGCATATTTTTTTAATGTTCACTCAAATGATTTTAAATAACATAAAAGTTGTAAATTTTTTAACCAGCCTGCCCGCTTATCCATAGTTTAAATTTTCTTAACCCGCTCACCCGTCTGCCCGTTATTTAGAAATTTTATTCCACTCGCCCGCCTAGTTGGGCGGGCTATAATTCCGATTAGAAAATAAATGAGACTTATTTAATTTTGACAAAATTTAGTCGTTGTTTAGCAAATGATTTAGCGTGCATTATCACTAGTCCTTATATTTAGGGGAGTATTTTGCTTCATAGGCTTAGGTTGGTATAAGAGCCACTACATCAACTATAGGCCTATTTTATCCTCCAAAACATTAAAATTTAAAATGATATTTGTAACTTCCTAAATTAAGCCAAGGAACCTTTATATATTATACACAAAATCAAATTGAATGTCAATTAATAATTTAAAATTATATCTATAACCCTTTTATTTTTTTTAATTAGCTGATATAATATTTCAAAATTTATAAAGCAGGTGTGTTAAATCGTAAGCTTACTACTTACATTATGCGATGTGATTTTTTTAGATAATATTATTTATAGAATTTCATGGAGTTTATTTGAGAAATCAAATATCAAGATTCCAGAGTTCTGTAAAAGTACCCATTTTCAAAAAAAGAGAAGTTTTTTAAGCCCAGCCAATTTAAAATAAATATCGAACCAAGGCGACATATTGGTATGGGCCTGCAAGTTTCAACTATATTAACATGTTATTTTTAAACAAAAATTACCTGAATTTAGTGAGTCTATCGAAACGGAAGGCTTTTTTGTCAACTTTAAACTGACAAACATAAACATCTTTTTCATCGGGAAGTATTAATTGATTCAAATTAGTATATCCTAAATTTAAAAAAAATTTTATTTATTTTTTAAAGGTTTAAAAAATGAGGAAATGCAGTCAGGCGCCTCATTTATATTATTATCGCTGTGAAGAATCAGCTGTGATTTCCGTAGCGGTAAATACCCGCACCGCTCGAACAAAATGGGAAAATCCCCCCTGCCGCTTCATTTTATAGTGAAGGCGTTTTGTTCAAACGGTTCGGTATTTAACGCGGCGTTATTTACAAAATCAAACCAATCAGTAAATAGTTATAATTTATGAATATGGAGCGAAACGATGAAAACACTATAAAAATTCGAATAACATATGTTGCGACGGTTAATATGGTTCTAGCATAAATAGATGGTTGGAATGAGGGGGGGGGGGGGGTTGGATTTTTTTTTAAAAAAGGAAAAAATGGGCATATTAGGAAGTGTGAAAATAAAAATTCTGATAAGAGGTATTAGCAAAAATCATCACATACAAAATGGAGTGGCCCGGCTACTTATCAACAGCGTGACAATTTTATCTTCGGTATATTAAGGCAAAGAATGTAAATATTTTTAAATAGATCTTAAGCTAAAAAAAAATAGACATGAACAACAAATAATTTAATAGTTAAAGATAGAGATTCAAAATAAATGGGAAAATATGAAAAATAATTTATAAGGCAATAAAGATTTTCTTTAAAAAAAATATGATACAAAACAACATTTTGTTATATTAGATTTGATTTAACCTCTATTTTCTGCATTAATATCCCACCTTTTCTCGATTAAAGGCCTGCCTTTACAATAAGTAGACAGGTCCAGTACCCAACAAGCCGAATGTATGCTACTAACTGGAACTGTTTCGTAAACGTAAACTAATAGTAATTCGTTGGTGAAGAATTTTCTGGAAGGTTCATGGAAAGTTTCCGCGGGCCTAAAAAAATGATGCCCTTGAGCATATCTATTATTGAAACTATCGGTGAATAGGTAAAGGATTCGAAATATGTCCATTTCATCGTGTTTCGGTAGAGTTTGATTAGAATTAGGAATATTGGCTAAAATTGATAAAAAAATAATTATATATAATCAATTGTTCTGCAAGTAAAAAATATTAAATCAGCAGTGAAATTGTCACCCAAAATTAAATTTTTTATAGACATATGAAGAATTGAATAATTAAATTATTATTATTTTAAATTAAATTTATAGGTAATTAATTTACCAAACAAATCAATTTTTATTCATTACTTTAAAAAAATAATAAATTCTTTCTTACTACATTTAGAACTATGAACCCGAATGAAGTTTCAGGAATTTTAAACTCTATTTAGCTCAAATTTTGATAAAAGGAACTTAATCGGATCCAATTTTCTGAAAGGGGTCTGAACCCACCCCGAATCAATATTATTCCGGGTTCGATGGACTGACCATAAACAATTTTAAATGTATGAACCATAATGATTTTCCCTCTACATAAATTTAAAAAAAAGTGTCGTGTATTTCAAACTGCTATTTTAACCCCGTATAACATAGTAGCATTCCCCGCTTTTGATTCGAAAAGTTGAATCGTTACTGGCCATTGTACGAAAGTAGGTTAATTCATGACTATTTTTGTGGTCATTTTCGGAGCTAGGTGATAAATCTTTGGAGTCATAATCTTTAACGACGGCCGTACATAATTTTATATCCTGGATAATAATATTTTTGCGAAAAAGATAATAAATTTTTTTATATTGACAGTGCGATTTTAAATATAAAGACGTTTTTTAAAATAATATCTTCTCACCGAAACAAATAAAGAAATAAATTTAATTTTTGGTTTATAACTAAATATCTTTTTAAATGTCAAATTTTTAATTTTTTTAAGATAAACTAAATAATTCACGAGGAAACAAAAAAAATTAAAAATAATCCAAACCATCGATGCGTTTTGTCCCGAACAAAATGGGCAAATATAGCAATTTTCTTCCGATTCGTTAGTTTTTGTATAACCGACACATTCGCAATGTTGCCAAGTTAAACATTTATCGCATTGAATCATGGTCCCCTCCTCTCTAAATATCCGACAAGGACAGTTGACAATATCCTGGGGATCGATATCATCATTATTATTGGTCGTCGATTCTGAATGAGAGCTTATCAATAAAAAACAAAATTACTAGTATTGAAGTGATAGACTTGCAAATATAGCATAACTAAAGGGTCAGAGTCTAAAGATCCATTTAAAAATTTTTTTATTGGCGTATATAATCCTGTGCGCCGCCGCATGTAATTTTTGACCATGCGGCTAAAAAAGTGTCAGCGCAAATCACGCCGCTGCCGAAGATAAATATTTTTTATTATTAAGTATAATATTAATACATATTTTAAATTATTAAAAAATGCGATTTTATTTTTTGCTATAACTTTTGATATGTAGAAGGAAAAATAAAGACGGCAAAATTATATTACCTTTACATTACATGAAAAAGATAATAATTTTAATATCGCAATTTGGCTATGCATCATGTCACTCAAAAACATCCCGCCGAAGCTATTCTTTCCGAGATAGATAAAGTCGAAAATGAATTAAATTTAGGCTCTAAGAAATTTTAAATGGTTAAGGAAACACGACCCAATGTAAAGAAAAGTATTTGTCTATAAGAATATGGCCATCATGTTTAAGGCATGTATTACATAATCTAGTAGTAGTAGATGGAATAAAAAAAATTAATAAAATATAAAATCTCATTAAAAAAGTGAGAGAATTTATAGTTGTCTAAGATTTAAAGCGGATTTTGATCAATATCGAAAATAGGAAATGATTTTAATCGATATTATATACATCGAATATTTTAGATTTGGATGATAATGATCCTTTTTACGAAGATCGTTTTGGTTTTGATGATGATAGTGAAAATCAAAAATCATGAGAAAAAACAAAACTTTAAAATTAAATGCGCCTACACGCTGGCATAGTATTTTAATAATGCTAGAAAGTGAGACGTGAAATAATAAAAATCCTTTAATATATTAAAGAGAACGAAAAAACTGGATATCTAATTATTTAATTCCGATTGGAACTTGGTGCATGAACTTTTAAATTTTCTTAAAACCATAAACTGTTGAATTTTTATCCGCCCAAAAAAGGATTACTTAAATTTATTCTTTTTATTTCGTCCTCCCATAGCATCCCTTAAACAAAATATGCTTAATAAATTTGATCATAGACTTCAAATAACCGATCTTCAGGTAATATTTTAAAATACATAAATTAGTTTTTATTTATTAATTTGTTTATTTTTTTTACTTAAGTGATTAGAGCACTTTTGGATTTTCTTTTCTAATCTGTTAACATAGTAAATGAATATTTAAAGGAAAAAATATTACCGGTGCAATTTTTATCTCAACATAGTACCTCTCTGGTGCCTTACACAGATGAATTAACCGAATGTGAAACCGCAGAAGTTGCTTCAAGACTCGATTATCTTAAGATATTAGCAACCAAATGTTCATCACAAGAATCTGGAATTATAAAACTATTTAACTAGCCTAGAAAAAGAATGTTATTCATTATTTTCGCCTTATAATAAAGATAAGAGATGTTTTAGATTTTGGATAGATAAGAACATTGGATCTTCCTAAACTTTCTATATTATCTAGAAAAGTCCTGAGTGTTCCAGTTCCATAGCTGGGCTCACTCTGAACTCTAAAAGATCATCATTATGTCCTATAAGTCTAAATAAAATAATATTAATACATGATAATTAAAACTTAATAAAACCGTTAAATTATAGTTATAATTTAATTCGTAATTTGCATAATAAGGCATATTATTTTAAAAGTGTCCAATATATTTATAATTTTAATTAGAAAGATATTTGCAGATGCCGCCGATTTTTGTGGGGGCGCCTAAATCGATTTGCCGCGGCCAGCCGATCTTTTTAATGAACTGACGCCGCCGATATGGTGGTTGGTGCATAGGTCTTTGTATATATAGTTGTTAAACAGCTCGATTTAGTCTATTTTAAATTAAAAATTTAGACAAAATAATATTACAAGATTTTGTCTAAATAGATGTCCAAATCCTTTCTGCTATCTTTGAGCAAAATCTGGTTTGGGCATTTTTTTTGGCTAAAACATTGGGTTAATCATTTTTAAATATCAAGCCGTTTCTAAACACTACCTAGGTGACGCCGAATTTTCTACTAAAAATCCAGGCCGAGCTATAAAAATGGCTCGTAAGAACCGGACCGATATGTGTAATACACAAAAGTTATGAGGGAAATTGTATTAAATTAATAGGGCACGTACCCTATATACGCTGGAATATGTTTCCAGTTAGATCTTAAAAATTAATGGATTCCATATCCTAATACGACATATATTGTATTAGAATGTCTGTTCTTTTTTGTTTCGAGTAGAAACTCGCAATTATTAAAAAATTCAAGCATACGAAATGTTTTCAACATCATATACAAGAGAATTGTTAAAAATTAATATTATGGTTAGGTAAATTATTAATGTACTCCACGAGGGGAAATCTTTGATGACGAAATTATCGATAAATTCCTTAATTTAAATTGTTCATTTTTTTGTAATTATTTTTTATAAAGTGCATGTTAAATTGTTTTTCGTAAAATTTGTTTCATCCAAAAATAATTATCCTAAAATGAATAAATTTCTTTAAAGCGTCGAGCATGTCCTAGCGAACCTTTTAGGAAAGGAAAAAAAATTCCAAAAAATATAAGGTAAATATTTGGGAGGAAACACATATAACAATTGATTTTATTCAAAAAAATTAATTAATAAGTAATCCTTCTCCTAAATTTTTTATATATAAATCTTTTTAAAGTTTTAATAAAACGGGAGAAATGGTATTGATATTATATTTTTATCTATGATGTTCAAATCGAAATTGTACAAAACATAAATTGTTATTTCCATATCACAAATGTAACTTTATGCTCAAAACAACGGACAACCATATATTACGGAGATTCGCAAAGCCTACTCCGTTAAGATTTTTTGATAAAGTTCTAACCCGTTATTTAAATGTATTTCTGGCCCTGCCCGTAAATATTTTACAAAATAGAGGTCTGGGCAGTTTAATTTTGTTAGACGAATTTTCTGGCTAACACACTTTTAATGTCTATATCTAATTTTCAATTTAGTTGTTTTTTGATATCTGTATCATGTTGTAATTGGATCAAATCTTAAATAACTTTTCTAATTTATTTTCATATAGTATTAAATAAAATCAACATATTAGCTAGAAATTCAAAAAAAAATATATTAAAATTTTAATGCACGGGTTGGCTCATTAAAATTTCACGAAAAATTAGAGATGTGCAAGACCTGTCACTATTTTTTATATATGAATTGTCCGTAAATTTTTTTCCCGGCTCTATTATTTAAAAAAAATGCCCTCTCAAGCCCGCGTGCCGGGATCTGGGGATCTCTAGTATATACTATCATTAAATATAATGGTTTACTCATTATTGTTGAGCTGAACATTGGTGCTAGAATTGTCAAAGGATTGTGATTCAGTGTCCAACGTTTCCATGGAGTCATTCTTTGATTCTTAAAATATAAAAATAATACGAATATGATGCAATGTTTGAGGTCAGGACTTTAGTATAGAATTTCCTGATTAAAGAAATTATTATCAAATTTTCGACAAAGTTTCATTAAAAATGTGCTTAGCAAATAACATTAGTCACCTGTTATCTTGTATAAGATTCAATTATAAATAATTGTTAAAAAAATGATTGACTAATCCCGTAAAAGTAAACATGATTTGTGGCATTCATTGTATTTTCTTTCGCCTAGTTGTCGTATATCTAAAACAAACAAAAAATATTTCACTTGTAAGGTTATCATCATCACATTCGTTATTTTTAATCAAATCATGATATCGGCAAAAAGGTTCTTTGATTATATCCAATGATTTGATATCGATACATTCATCTTTAAAATAACGTCGCAGGTCGTGAATCCTTACGTTTACGAGAATGACGTAAATTTGTTCCAAATATTTAAGGGCCTGGCTCATTTTTCGACATTTTTTCCCCAATCTACACATGTCCATTTTGTCGAGATTGTTAGGTTGAGAGAGATTTTCTGTCGCTTTTAAGACAAGCTCATGATTTTTGATATTAGGTAAGAACGGATTGTTGCAATATGTGGATTTAAAATTAGAGAGCATGGCGGAAAAATCGCGATCAAAATGGGAGAAAGATTTATATGAGTTGAGGTTGAGCTTTTTTTCTAAATCTTTAAAGCAAGTAACGGTACCGGGTAAATTCTTGTGGCTGATAAATAAAGATACAATAAAATTTTTATAGATCGAATATGGATTAGCTCCTGTTCGTATGAGAATAAACGCATAAAAACATTCATTTAATATTGTTATTTATATTCAATAATTTTTTAAATTTTTTTTAAAATACCCGATATTCAAAATAAATTTTAGAACGCGTCTCTGATTATTATCGGAAAGAAGTTTTCACTTTATACACCAGGTGTTTGTGGTTATAGCCGCCCAGACCCCTGAAAATAAATGAACTCGACACACGGCCAAATAAATTTAAAAATTTGGCTCAGACCTTGCACAGAGTCAAGAGCAGAGTTTAAGCATAAAAATGTACTATTCCGGCACAGCCCGCATAAAGGTCAACTAAAAGCATCTATATCATACCAATTTGTATTATTTCATTCTTGAAGGTATTCTTTTGAAGTCATTATATTCTTAACTCTTCTCCTTTTTTCCTATTTTATCCAAGCAAACAAATTTGTAGATGGCTTTAATTGTTACCAAATAAAAAAACTACTTTTTAAATGTAGCGCGCTAGTAGCTAATTATTTTTTTTAAACTTTATTAAATATATGGTCGGCTAAGGATCATAGTGTTTTATACCAATTTTTCCATTACCAGTATATATATATACCACTAGATTGGCGATTTATTCATTAAATGCATTTAAGTGTCCATACATATGAGTCTAAAGCAACATTTCGTGGTTTGCTCGTCGATTATATGACATGAATATGCATTCATATAATGATAAATAAAACAAGTAGTCGACGTGCCAGGCACGTAGCTAACACCCCCCCCCTCCTGTAGCAATATATCAATTGTATCCCGCGAAAATTTAAAGTTTATTTTCTTACATTTTTTAAACCTTACACAATGATGGATATAAGAAAATTTTATCAACCAAAAATTATATTTAATTTATCTTTACTAATAACTATGATTAGAACATTTCTAGAGTGTATGAAATGTATATCCAAATATAGAGAATTTGCTGAATAAGAAACTGTAAAAAGCCTGCACGACAAGATAAAGCCTTCAACATCAAGCTGTTACAGCATTTTTTGAACTTGAAGAATTTTGTAAGCCCTTAAAGAAATATCAGAATGAACTGAACAGATATTTTATATTAAGCTGATACATTATTAGATTTAATATGACAATAAAATGTATTAACAAATTATTTGTTACACAACAATTTTATGCAATATCTTTCAGAAAAATGATATGGTTTTAGCTGAAGTTATGAGAATCGCGAATATTATTTTCATTATATTACAACTTAGAAATCGGAGAGACAATATCTACTAGGAATTTCTTGAGATGTGATTGTTGAGATGAAAGCGAAATTATATGATTTTGAGATTCACAAGCCTCGACTTTCACCGACAAACAAATCGTTCCAGTATTAACGTGGACTGAATTGAGGATGCTATAAAATAATCGTTTTTATTCCACTTTTGGATATATTTTTGACTCAAAGGAATGAAAGATTAGTGATTTATGAAATGTCCAATTTAGAAATACTGTATATTTATAATTTTCGAAATCTGATATTGAAAATGAAGGAGATGCAAATAATTTTGAGGCTGATATAAAAATACAGTTAATAATTAAATTTAAATATTTTTCAAAATCATTAAATGATTTATATAAAGATTTCCTTCTTTCATATTTTAAAAAAAAGCATAAAAAATAATTTATACCATCTTTATTTGATTTCGATAAAATATACTCAACAAATTTAAAGCATATTCCTTATATAATAATCTTCGTAAAAAATTATAGCAATGTAGCCTAATCGGAAAAATTGTTATTAGCAAGAAAAATGATAACCCCTCTTCATTTTTATAATCCTCCAGCCAATACAGGCCTCTGTTACTGGTCCCAACTCCATTTTCAATTATTTTTAATAAACGTTTGACCTTAATTTTTTTTGATCAAAAGTGGAGTTATAACAATAATTATGATCAAGGATAACCACTTGAATATTTATTATGACATAAATTTAAATATAATTATAGAACACGAGCGTATCAAGTAATTTTTATCAAAAGCAAAACACCGTATTTCGAATTAATATGGGCAATCATTTTTTTAAATTTTAAACTTTAAATCCGTATTGGTATCGTGTGTTTTCGATGATTTAGTGTTAGGTAAAAATCCGTTAATGATTGGGTTTAAGAATGGACTCGACAAATATTTCCATTCTTTGATCCGTTTGTCCTGATGAAATTTGACCAAATAGAAAATCTTTTTTAGCAAAGTTATTCCATTTTCAGTTGCTTCGTTCATATTTTCTGTATTTATTTATATACATATTTATCGTATAATTAATATGTTTGTAAACATAACGTAAGCGTATAAATTGGTCATTACACTCATTAATGTAAAACTCAGAGACCTGGAGGTACCTAATGTATGGGTTCGCGAATATTTTCATTTTTAAACCCAGTTCGGTCTAAAATTGATCTTTAGGTTTCTGATAATTCTCTAAATATAATATATATAGTAAATATATTATATATTATATAACACACCTTTTTCATCAGTTCCAGCATCATCACCACCAGAGCTTTTATTCGTATCATAGGTGATTTGATTGATCATCATTCGTTTAAGCGTTAGATTCCTATTCAAAATAGCGCTATAAGATCTCAAATATTCCTTGAAATTTCGAGAGAGGAAAATGTGTTTGATGTTATGATTCAAGTTTTTATTGCCGATTTCAGTTTGGGCAGCAGTTAGGAGACGTTTCAAAAGGCATACGGGAGTAGTTTTAAAATGTGCGTAAAAATTGAAGAGTTGATACTTTTCGAGGGGTTGAGAAGGTAGACTCTTTTATGTTAAGGGAGATTAATTCAATATTAAATAGTTAGTAAAAAATTATAATATCTAGAAGTTGAAATAAAATCTTAAATTTGATTCAATTATACAAGAGAAATTTAGAGGTTATTTTATACTTTTATAAGTAAGATTTTATCTGCCTTCCTAAACTTTTTAGTACATATAGCACCGTCACATGTATGCTTGGCTGGTAGTAATTTGTGCGCACCCATTTTAATACTGTTCAGTAATTTAATTTTTTCGTTTGCAATTTGAATACTTTTAGCCTAATTTTAATTTTTTGGTGTGTATAATATAAAAAAACTTTATTTTACCAAATATAATTGCGATTATACCAAATAAATTATAATTTTGCAGAGACTTGTGGGGTTACTCATTTACCGGTCTGGTCCGGCTTTGTAAAATCAAATTTCAAACTTGGTCTAATTTCTAATAAATTATTTTAAGGTCCGGGTTGTACCCAGGCTTGGAGAAATTTACTTTATATTTTATATTATATATAAATGACTAATCATATTTATTTAAATAATGTGATGTTTTAGAGATAAAAGTTCTACAAAAATTAATTATACTTTATGAGATCTTTTCTTGAGATAACCCGCAGTAGGAAGCCCCGTTTTGCCTTGTACAGACAATATTTTTTTCTCAACATATTTGGTTTTTACCGAGTTCTTCGTAGCACCGGTCATCACCTGATATCTTTGACGGAAAGTTGATTGCCGCAATTTTCTAACTAGACCATTTTTGACGAGGCCTTTCTTAGGTTGGATGTCAATGAGTGGTCGCTTAGATCCGTGTTTTTCTTTTCCTTTTATGTTGATACTTTTAGGTTGGCCATTAATTGCACCATCGATTTTGACTAATGAATTTTGTTTATCATCTAGGATTGAGGAGGTGTTATCTAATAGGCCAAATTTCCTAGACTTTATTATATCTTTGTTATTAGGTAATGGTTTCGATTTTTTGTTAATGTTATATAATTTGTCACCGCTGGTTGTTTTTTGGGTTGTTTCGAGATTCCTTAAGCATTTTTTGTAACCCTTTAAAAATTTCGGGCGCTTGGATAGTTTTTTAGATTTATCAGATTTTAGATCATTAATCACCATTTTTTTATATCTATTGATGTCGTGGCGTTTGACCTTTTTATTTGAGTTTAAAATATCCTTAATAGAAGCATCCCCATTATACAAGGTGACCCCCAAAACTATGTCGTTGGTATAGCGCTTTATTTTATCAACGTTCGTTTTGCGTTTAGTTTCTATTAATTTAAGCTTATCGCCATTATTACCTTTACCTTTGTCAGCGTGATTTTTCTTTTTATATTTCATTCCAAATCGCGATTTCCGGCATTTGACTTGCTCGATTACATTAAGAGATTTATTGGTTTTATGTGTCATCTTATTAGTCGATTTGGTCGGTTGGCCTTCTTCTTTCTTAATGTAATTCGATCTCCTAGTCTTAGCGCGATTAACATCATTACCGTGAGTATTTTTTGTATTATTTGGCGTATAAATTTGAGCGTTGTTGTTACTACAGATGCCATTATTGTTGCCATTTTGCGTGCTTATGAAACCTCTACAAGTGCCGGGACCACTACCGCACAAACATGTTTGAGCGGCTCCGCCCTCGAAACAAGTGAAATTATAATCGTATGTCAGTTCAGTGCCAGGAGGAATTACATCTAAGTGATAATATTATAAATAATTTCCTATTTTGTAAAAACAGAAGAGGTCTACAACGGGCGCGTTTAATCTACAAGTCGGTCCTTCCAAATTAATACGTCCGCCCGCCTATATTTTGTGAAAATAATTCGTCCAATAGTTTTAAATAGGGATGCAAAAAACCGCTTTGAATTACTATTATTACTACTATCATTATGGAGAATATATTCAACCAACATTTTATTGCAAATTTTTGATTATCGCAATTATTTTATAATTTTCTCATTTTGCTAAATCGAGTTATAAAAAGCTTATTTTTTAAAAAAATTTTAAAATGTTTAAAATTTCGACAGATATCTAGGTATATTTTTGTTTTTTTCTCGCTATTTCCCGTATTTTATGCTTGAAAAAAAAATAATTGTTTTTTAGATCCCTAGTTTGAAAATGTTGTATTCACCCACCAGTCCATATTTTAAAATAATTTGAATTGGTTTCATTTTTTATTTTAGTAAATGTTTATAAAATATTCAAAATATAACAAATATTATAAGCCCTAATTTCCTATCTCATCCGTAAAATAAAATTGATCGACTGTCCGTTTACTTGTTTAATTATTTTAAAAAAAATTATACCCGTTGTAGACTCCTAATTTAGATCAATTTTATTAGCGATGACTCACAATAAATGTTATTTGGAAGTGAAACAGATCTAAAAAAAAGAGTTAAACAAATAAATTTTTCATAGGTTTATAGGTGAAACCCAGGAGCAACGAAATATTATATCTAAATTATTTTGGTAAATCACTAATGATTTAGAGAGATCAGAATAAATTATGAGTTTGATATAGATAAAAAATATTATTTAAAAAAAAATACAGCAATTCCCGACCTAGTGAAGTTGGCTCTTTAGGCTAGGGTTTGGCTTCTGAAGTAAGAAAAACAATTAGTATATTTTGAAAAATGGCTAAAATGTAGAAACGTACGACTTATTATTTTATAGATCTGATGCGACACAGGCATAAATGGCATTTAATATTTATAAAACGTACTTCGATTACCGGCGGGTTTGGAAAAAAGGGCCATTCTAACGAATCCGTTGACGCTCCACTTTTTGACCACACAGTTGGGGGCGCAGGAATGGTTGACAAACCGGGCAGGGGAACCTCGTCTTGAAGCGTCTATTACGCATTTCGAGTCCACGTACAGGCAGTAATGATGTAGTGAAGCCGTGTAAGCAGGGGTGTGGGACCGGCGAGCAAATTCTTTGGCGCTGACCACCTCTCCCGTATATTCTAGGATAAATTCGCCTATTTTTTGGAGGGAAGTAGGGGTGAAAATTGTTATTAGTATAAAAAAATGGAATATTGTGTAATATGACTAAATAGGGGGAGGGTCGAATAAGATTTTTTTAAAATGTGTTCACTTTTAGGAAAAATAAAGGAGTTTTTGGATATTAGAGAGATTTTAAAATAACAAAATCGGATAAAATGAACGCATGGGCTATGTAAATAAAGTTAACAATAACCGACAAATGATTTTGCTTTGTCGTTCTTGCGTACGTGAATATGCTTCTTATTTTACAAATATTTTTATTAGCAAAATAGTTTTAAAAATCATTTCTTTCTTTTTCCTATTTCTTGTGAAAATAAATAAATAAAAAACTAATTTGAAAGACACTTTTTATCTATATAAAAAAATCTAATATATTTTTACAATTATATAAAATACTACTCAGACTGCCAATTCATTCATTTAAATATGTATCAATACAAATCAGCTGGTAATCGCCATTTTAATAAATAATTAAAATCTTGAAAATGTAAAATTTTATATGGGAAACCAATATAACGTGTCACCAGCTGACTTTTATCATAGACACTTCAAAGTGCATTTCAATGAATAAATTTGTGAGTATAGGTAAATATACATAATATGGCATTCATTCTTTTTTATAAAAGATATTTTAAAAAAGACGAAATATTTATTTATTAATAAACCAGATTTTAATGGTTTGGTCGTTCTAATTCCGTAACCCCGATCAGGTGTCATAAATAGTTCGATGCCGGTAAACCACTGATATTTTTGAATCTTTTGGTTGGAACATTTTTCTTCGCAAGGGCACGAAGAGGGATTGCACTCTACATACATCATTCTTTTTAAAAAGTTAACATACGTTTTTTATTTATTTTTTGTTTTAAAAATCAAATTATCGATCTATTTTTTTTTGAAAAAAAATATTATACTTTATAATAAAGATTGAATGAGAAAAAATGGATCAAATAAGTAAAAATTTGGCCAAACTTTCGTTATACTACGACTATCGTTATAGGACACTGGGCCGAAAAATAGCCATTAAAAAATTAAAAGAGGTGATATATGAATTTTATTTCTAAACGGGTATAAGTATCTGTTTGACTTGACTGGGAAAGACCCCGCATATTCCAAAAAAATAAATTTGACCTGGCAAAAAAATGCGCTAACCGGGGGCGGGAACCCAGGTTTCGGATATTTGACATAGAACCCTTTATTTAATAAAAATTCGATTTAATTCGCACATTATGTTAATTTTCAGACCGGGTAATTACCAGTATCCGATACTGAATCAACGCCAAATCTCAAGGATTAAGATACAAGTTTTATGAAAATGGCTGGTTTTTAACAGGGGTTCTTAAATTTAGATAAATATCTCTAATATGAAAAGAGAAAAATATTTCCGTTTGTTTTTTTTGTTTAAAATGAAGAAATAACAATACCGATCATGGTTCAATTCAAGGAAATTGCCGTTACGACAGCTGATTTATTTAATTTCTATTTGTTTAATAACATGACTTGTCAGATTTGACAGGTTTTAATATAAATATGATATAATTTTATTAAAAAACAATTTTTAATATAATCTTAATCCTAACTCATATCTCTTAAAACTTTAATTAATCCTAGCCCATATCTCTTCTACTTAATTATCAATTAAAATATCTCCTTCAGTTGAACATTTCTTGAGTTGAGCTATTATCCATACTGCCAACTCTCCCCAAATATTAGAGATTTGCAGAGGTCGTTTCAGGCCTGTCACCAAATTTTTTAAAAAATTTATAGGCTCTATTTTTATGACCTGGCCCAGTCCCAATATTTGGTATTTTATAGGGATATTGAAAATTAAGAAAATTAGATTTGGACAATCTATTAGGAAATCTCGAGGCTTATGACATAATTATTTTGGCTAAAAAATTGAGTCGCCACTTTAAAAATTAGCTCAAATTAAGTAGTTTAACAACATTACTTAAACAAATCAAAAATAAAAATCCAGACTGGGGTTGAAAAATATTCAAATCCATCCAGGCCAGGCTTTATAATTCTATTTTTAAAAATTGGTCAAGAGAACATATATAGTTATTTAATGTTTATTTTACCAGTGTTGCCAACTTTAAATGAAGGGGGAGGGGAAGAGGTTTAAAATTAACAAAAAATTCAATAGTTTAATAAAAGACCTCCAAATCTAAATGAGCAAAAAAATATATAGAAAAACTAACATAAATTTTCTAAAAAGACATTTTCTGTATCAAAAGAGCAAATGAATATTGATTTCAAAAAAGTATTATATTGATGAAAAATAAGATTAAAAATAATTTAATAAAGTTGCATTAATATGGTTTTAACACATGAGTGATAATGAGTGACTGAGTGATGAATATAGCTCCTAGTCAAATTTGTATATTAAGCTTTGATATTTTTAACATCTATTAATTTAACTTTTAGATTGATTATTAAAATTTTGAAGATTGAATATTAATTTAAAATTTAATGAGAATTTTTTGTGCCAATAAAACAAAATTTCCTTAATTTTTATTATAAAAATATATTTAAAAGCAATAATTAAAATTTCTGTTTAAATATAAATGTAAACCAGTATACCCTTAAAAGTTAAAAGACAAATGATTAGAATTATAACAAATTTATAGTTTTTCCCAAATAAAATATAAAGATTTTCAAAAGGGTATTAATAAAATATCAACCTGTTTAAACAGTTGTCTTGACATCCCATAAGAAATGGCAGATTGGGTTTTTTACAGGAACAAGCTTGGTTTTCATAGCCCGTTAGGGGTTTAATGTCAATAAAAATATCTTAAAATAAAATTTTAAAAGTCTACCAATTTATCTAATATACTTGATTTTATTTTCTTATAAGATAATTTTGATATGTCAACATCTACTGATATACCTTTATCCTATAAATATATAAGATCATTTAATTCATCTCAACATCAAACCTTTTCGAGTTTAGTATTTGATGGCTTCATAATGTCTAAATAATTGTGCTTTTTATTTTTATACGGATGATCCAATTTCTTATTTTTATTTAATGTGGCATTTTCAAATATTTTTTTATTAAAATCTTCCATTTGGATCTTTTTATCTAAGGGCTCTTGATCTATTATTTTATAAGTATCATTATTATTGCGTTTTAGCTTCACTAATATTGATGAATCTCTCTTTTTTTCTCCATCAAATACTTTTATATTTGCATTGATTATAGGCTTATTTTTAAAATTTATATCATTTTTAATATATTTAAATCTTTTATTTTTTTTAGAAAAATCATTAATTTCTGCAAATCTTTTTTTTAAAGGCAAACTTGTACCTTTTGATATAGTCTTAAATTTTAGCTTTGTTTGGGAATCAAGAATTGACGGTGAAGGACATAATTTATTTAATTTTAAAATATTTTTGTTTACAGACTTAATAATTTTTTTAAGATCATCATCCTCTGAATATGAATGATTTTCTTGTTTAACAGAATTGTTCTGAGATTTAACTATAGATAACCTATCAAATTGGCATATTAAATTGTCGAGATCAAATTGATAATGTAGTTTCTTGTTTATATTTTTATCCTTCTTCTTTGGTTTATTCGGTTTAATATAAATTAATTGCTTACAATTATAGATATTTATTTCATTTGGATGTTTTCTCTCTAGCATGCTTTCAGCTGTTTTTGAATTCATTGCATTTAATAAATATGAATATTTGTTATCAAAACTGAAGTTTAATGAAACAGCTGACAACTTCATTAATGACATGACAGAATGTTATACAACTCAACTCAAATATAAATATATAAATTAAGATAATATTATTTAGAATTGCACACTGGCAGAATATATTTTCTAAAAGATGCAAAAATAAGCTAAGCGATTAATTTGATGCATTTTTGTGAATAAAATGTGAAATTTATTCTTGGGGATTAAGCATCTAATTATTTTTTATTTTATATTCTTTTCTCTACCTAAATTTTGTTAAATAAGTTAAGAAAACATAAATAAAGAAAATATAGCATTTTTTTCTGTATGCGTCACTTTTATAAATGGCAATTATTCATGCGCAGGAAGTCACTTTAGATCTAGAATTAGATAAAAATTACAAATACAATAGATGAAGGAAGATGACAGAAATGCGAGAAATTCATAGCAAAAATTTAAGATACTATTCATTGCTTTAGCACATAGTATTATGTATTTTGGAACATATAATTCATCATTTGTCATTTTTTAAGCACAATAATTTTTATGTTGTAAAATAAGAAAACTAGACCTTTACTCATGTCAATCTTACTAGTTTTAGAGTTTAAATTTAAATGAGAAGTGCTATTTTAGTTGGTTTGGATATATATTTAGGGTGATATTGTTGTTTAATTCATAGATAATACGATAATCTGATTAATTGAGTTGATTAAAAAAAGTATCATCTTCACAATATGTTTATTTATATCAAGCTTTTACAATTAAAAGTCTATTATTCAATTCAATTTAGATTACAAAAATAAGTAAACTTTTTATTACGCTGATATAGATAAAAAAAGAAAAATAATAATAAAATAAGCGTTTCACCTAATAGTGTTGTTATATGGCTCGTTTGGATCGATTTTTAAAAATGGTCCGATTAAGATTTTAGCCAAAATAATATTATATAAGACAGGAGATTCGCATAAATGTCAGAAAGGTTTGGGCCTCCAAATCTTGAGGGTTAAATAATGTAATTTTAGCTAAAATTTTAATCTGGCCATTTAAAAAATCTAGGTAAATTGAATTACACCGAAAGATAAAAATACGAAATAAAAATGTTAATCTAAAGCAAATAAAAAATACATAATCAACAAGTATTCAGCAATTTTTAACCAGGAGCAATTACCTACCTCACAAGGAAACTGACTCAATAAATGCTTGTGGGCAATTAGAAGATGGAGAAAATGTCCATACCCGATAAGAGAGATTTGGCTAGGTAAATTGTATTTTAGTATAATGTAAAAAAATAGATTATTCGGAAAAAATTTATTAAGAATCTCGAAATGCGACATCAGCTTTAATAAATTTAGTTATATAATATCTTTTGGAATTAATCAAGGAACTGCTCAAGTGAATTATATATTATTTATGTTTAAATAAATATTTAACTTTTTATTTTTCATTTATCTATACCACTTCGTCTTGTCATTTTCATATTATATAAAATCATATAAAATGAATTTTATTCCTGGAACATATTGTTAAAACATCACAAATATTAAAGTAAACCCTGAATGTATATTATAAATCACAAGAAATATATGATTAAGATAAATTTCTATCTTACAACTAGATTTAGGATCCAAAACATCATAACTCGAAAATAATAATAATACAACACATATATATATATTAACTTATAATGTATCATAAAGAGGTGTGAACCTAATTTTTAGGGCCGTAGCCAGGAATATCCTGCTGGGGGGGGGCAACTTTTAGGGTGGTCAATATTTTTTAAAAATAAAACAAATAGTTAGGCACTCATAAAATATTTTTACTATTTTTATTAAAAATTTATAATCCACGATTTTTGTAACAATAAATGAATTTAAAGCTAAATTCTTTAATATTTTTTTTCTTAAGCCATTAATACTAAATTTTGTTTATATCGATCTTTCATCGATTTTCTAGTGATAGATAGAATTCTCTTTAATATAAAGAATGAGGCTTCAAAAAACGGCGTTGATACATGATGATGGCTGCTGAAGTAGCATTTATAAATTCTTTAAATGCAAGATGATAATTATTGTATACATAATATTTACGAAATTTTCAAAATTATGTTTCTTTAACTTTTGCAGCTAATAGCCCTTTTGCTATTTTTATTTCATGATGTAACATTTCATATTTAATGATAATGTTTCTAATGGGCTCATTTTATCTGATATAAAATAATGAGGGTCAAGGAGGGAAACATGATAGAAGAATATCAACATCTTGTGTAAATCTATCTAAAAAATATCTTAAAAGTAATCAATTTTATCATTCTTTTTTAAAGATCTCCAATTGAAGTCCATTTAACAATTAAATTGCATATATCGACTAAAAAATCTTGAAGATGTATAGGCGTTTTACGTACATAAGATGATATTTAGGGATGATATAAAATTTTGATATAGGTTTCTCAGCTTTAATTCTTATCAAATCAAAAGAATATCAATTTTTTTATTTTTTAATAAATTAATTGTAGAATTAATATAATTTTTAACATCTACTATAGTAGTACTTACTGACTATAGATATTTATTTATTGAATCTATTGTTATTATTACCTCTTAAAAAGACCAATAAATGTAATTTATATTATAATTTTCCGATGTCCTCACTACGTCATCGTGACGTCATGTCATCGCTACGTAATGTCATCGGTATGTATTTATTTTTATTTGTTGATTTTATTTATTTATTTTATACAAACAGATGAAGGGAATTTAGAGAATTGATGGTGTACACATATTTAACATGGATTGAGAGATTTGAAAATATATAAACAATATTCCCTCAACTTTCTAAATATGAATGAAATAAATGATGTGAATAAAAAGATTCAGGCTAATATTTCACTTAATCCTTTCTTTATTTTTTAGATTACCTTATCAATTTTCATCTCATAATATCAATTACACATTAATGAAATCTCTACAAGATACTCAACTTGTATATTTATTTTGAACATACTCACAATTTTTGTCAGTGCTTACATTACAATTTTTTGTACTCATATTTTTCTTTCATAACCAATAATTAAGAAGATAATCAAGTATATTCAAATATTTAAATATTCTTTTCCTAACTTATTTATATTCTCCAATTCTTATAAATAACTCTTTCTTTATTTTTTTCCCCTCCCTTAATGAATTTATTTATCACTAAATTTTATTATCTCATTCTTTTCTTTCTATCTCTATTATCTATTAACCCCTATTTCTCGAAACCTTATCAATTCCTTTAATATAATTTTTATTATTTTTATATTATAATAAATTATATCTTCTTTTTCCCCCCTTTTTTAATCTTATTTTTTAATTACCTTACAATTAATTAACCTTAATCTTAATAACATTACATTCATCATGTTATTTTTTAACTTTTAGAATAGCATAATAGGCTTGATAAGTCCCCCAAAAATTTTTTTTGATGATAGCTCTTCAACTAGTAGAAATATGCATCTAATATTGACCCATCTACCGGTTTTACATTATTTTAATGTTTGTTTAAATTCAACAATAGTTTATTTATATATTTGCCTGATTTCTTTATTTGTATAGGCTAACCCTAATCCCTCACATTGCTACAAAATATGATGAATCTATTATAAAAGATAAGCAAAGAAAATAATGACGATTAAACAAACGCCTTACCCGTTCTAGAGTTACTGGTAGACAAAATAATAAAGAACTACGCTTGAAATGAACTCATATGGATTTTGTTTTTTTTATCTTATGTTTTATATATATGTTTATTTTATTTTCACCCAGTTCTCCAAATTATACTATCACCACTACCACAATCCCTATGCCTCCGCCTATTTTTTAACAAATATAAACATTTAATTCTGTACTATCATTCACTTCACTAGGAGTTAATATAAATATTACTTTATCCGATTCTTTGAGAAACTTTCATGAATATTTAGAGGAATGTTCAAACTTGAATGTACAGTATGGCCAATTTCATCAACTTTATTAATGGAAAAATATGCAGTAGTTCTGTCGTGCCCTTTAAAACAATAACGACCGTTTTATGGTTGAGTTAACATTGTCGTTCATGATTCTATTTTAGAAGGGGATACCAATGCTGACATTGACAAAAATATCGTTTTGCGTGTTCAAACTTGAATGTACAGTACGGCCAATTTCATCAACTTTATTAATGGAAATATGCAGTAGTTCTGTCGTGGCCTTTATGACCGTTTTATGGTTGAGTTAACATTGTCGTTCATGATTCTATTTTAGAGGGGGATACCAATGATGACATTGACAGAAATATCGTTTTGCGTTCATCTTTTACCAGCATCCCAAGGCATAGGCATATCATCTTTATCAGGACGCAATGTGTTTTGTACACTGCTTTGTTAATCCGTCATTACTTTCATCTACAACCCTAAATGATATAAAATTATACATTAATTATTTCCTCTCCATACGACCGCCCAGATTTATTTTGTCACTTTTTCCATCAAAAATTAAAATGTCAACAAGGATTTGCTCTTAATTTTATCAAATACATAATAAATAATCCTCATTATTTTTTAAAAAAATTATCCTAAATTTATATGTCAATAAAACAAAATATCTTAAAAAATATATAAATAATTTGCATATAAGTTTCAATAGTGTTTAATGGCATTTTTGTAATTTAAATAGACAGCAATTTTTTTTTACTTTACATAAAAAAATATATATCCCTTATCAAATTCTCTGACAAATAATTTCAGAAATGCAAGACATACATTAAATTTATCTGAAAAACAACAATAACCTTATATAATAAACAACATATTTTTTAGATATAATTTTAATTGATCATATTACAAAAAAGTATAAGAGTCGGTTATTTTTATTTTATTTGTCATGATTCTCTAATAAGTGGTTGCCCAGGCCTTCCCAGTTTTTCTTAATACGGAATTTACATGTTTTTTTTCCATATTAGACTAATTGGTAAATCAGATATTTCCCGTTCATGTGATAATATTAAAAATTTAACTATGTCCAAGGCGGGAAAAAATTTTCAAAATAAAAGAAATAAAAGAAGGGACTTATATCAACTATTACTATTTAAATTTAAATCAAATTTATTACTATATATTTTTTATCTAAAAACATATATATATATATATAAAAAGTTAATTGAACATATTAAACAATCAACTTAAATAGTTAATATATAAAATAAACAATATTCAAATTTAAATCAATCAACATTCCCCCTCTTCTACAAAGAACTAATCTTCTTCTCAGCAGTCATCGAGAGCTTGTTGTCCCAGAAGTTTTTTCCCGTTTTGATTGTACTCGGTTTCATCTTGGTTAGCACATAAGTCTCAAATGTTCTCGTAGGCTTGATTCTATCACGTAGGTTTGATAAATCGTTTATTAGAGTTGCGTGAGTTTGTACGTTTTTTGTAGGCTTGAATCAATCGCGTAGGTTTGATAAAATCGTTGAACGTTATCGTTGGTTTGATATCCTTATCGTATGTTGTTCACATTTCTCAAAATTGTTATTATCATGTTTCATAATTAATCCAGTCGAATATTGGAATTTGGAATAAGTCGGAATATGTAATTTGGAATAGTTGATCAAATCAAATATATGAATAATATGCACGAATAAAATTTTGAATTTCGGAACAATAAAATATGTAATAAGGAATGATAAGGAATAAGGAATAAAATCCAAAATAAGGAATGATAAATAATTATTATATTATTTTTTAGGTGTTAAGTTAATCATAGCGTTTTATACTTTTAGCGTTTTATGCGTTTTATATTTTTAGCGTTTTATATTTTTTTGCGTTTTACATTTTTTAGCGTTTCCATATTTAATTAGTAGCGTTTTAATACTTAATTTATTTTTATTTATTTTCAATCTCCGAGGTTAAAATATGCAAATATTATGCACATTTCCCTCTCTTAAAAAAAATTTAAATTTCACACAATATTTTTCTAAAATAATGATGTTTAATTTTTACATAACCTTTTGTCTTCAAAAGCTTTATTTCAAAAACATTTTTATCATATTAAGTATTACTTATAAGGGTTATTTAAATCAATCCCTTTTAATTCATATGTTTTAATTTCACTTTAATATCATTGGTCTCACAAAATAGAATTCATAACCTATCGTTCAACTTCCATATCAGTTCTTCCTAGGTTGTCACATTAGGTTAGGTGCTGGTTATCATATTCCAGTCCAACATCCAGAGCCGGGACGAAGAAAGAAGCTTTTTGCATGAAAGAACGTGCTAACATCTCCATAGATTAGGCATTGGATATCAATAGATTAGGCAGTCACAATAAATAAGGTAGTCATAATAGATAGTCATCTCCATAGGTTACGCAGTCTCCATAGGTTAGATAGTCATCACAATAGATTAGGGAGTCACAATAGATTAGGTAGTCATAATAGGTAGTCATCTCCATAGGTTAAGCAGTCTCCATAGGTTAGATAGTCATCACAATAGATAGTAAATAGGTAGTCATATAAATAGAGTCATCTCAATGGATTAAATAATCGTCACAATAGGTAGTCATATAAATAGAGTCATCTCAATGGATTACACAATCGTCACAATAGGTAGTCAAATCAATAAATAAGGTAGTCATCAATTTCAAATTTAATTTAATTTATATCTTTTAGTTTTAGGCAAATTTTCTATATTTTATTCTTTTTTTTTTTACAAAAACATAACAGGGCGCCATAAAAGAAACAAGAAGTTAACAAGTTATATTTATTCTAAATAAAATTTTTTTACCTTTTATAATTTTGTAAATTTGGATAAAATTTTGACTATCGAAAAGAAAAGTCAAAAAAATTTTATTTGTCCTTATATCATCTCCAATATCGAACGACGAATTTGATAAGTAATTCGTTTACTTTTTATTTTTACTAAAGAATTCAAGGTAAGGATATTTTTAAAATTTTTTTTTAAAACTTTTATCATTTAACTTTAATTTAAAACGAAAAACGTACCACCGTAACCGGGGCACCATAAAAGAAAGTATTTTGTTTTAAGAAACTATTTAAATTAATTCTTTTTAAAATCAAATTTTATTATTCTTTTTGTATATCTAAAAACATAGTATATATATATAAAAAGTTAATTGAACATATTAAACAATCAACTTAAATAGTTAATATATAAAATAAACAATATTCAAATTTAAATCAATCAACACAAAATTATAATGGGTAGGACTGGGCTTGGAATTTCAAAATTAATATTAGCATGCACCTGACTTGGGAATATCTTTTACAAATTATTAAGGGTTGATCTGGGTTTGATAAACAATTTTATAATTATAAGATCTTGGATGCTTCCTAATATTGTGAGCTTGAACCTGGCATGTCATCTATCGTAAAAAATGAATAAAAATCCTATTCCCAGTCATTTTTAATGGGCTTTCTACTAGTTTATATTAATGAATTGAAATAAAAGACCAGAAGCTTCGACTGAATCATGAGTGGAAATCTCTGAGTTAAGAATTCTAATAGAAGTGTATAATAATACCTTACCAATAGCCTCAAAATTCTTATAAATGATACGAGATGTTTTAAAATAACCAGTCCACTTCGGATCTAGATGTTTCTTAAGAGTATGACCTGTATATTTACAGGATATGTTAAAATGTCTAAAAAATATATATTTAAGCATTAGATAAAATTAAAAAAATAACAAATTATTTATACCAATTTTGAATCGATGCAACTTGTGGTTGTAGCAATAGGTTTTTTTTATTAATTTTTTTTGAAGCAGAGTTAGTAATCTTCCATTTCGACCAGACATGACGTTTGATCGTATGCCTGGTTTATTATATACAATGAAATAATATTTAATTCATTAGGTTGCTTTGAAATACAATTAGTAATGTTCAGCAAATGATTCCTATTATATTTCCAATTATTCTCTGGTCATCACAACTTGTAAAAACATGTTTTTAATGGTATTAAGATAAGGACTGTAAGGTGGTAAACATTTTATTGTATACTTTCTTTCTATCGACTTCCTAATTGTATGGTTATGATGAAATGGTTCATTATCTATCACAAAAATCATATTCATCATGTTATCTTTTTCAAAATGATTAAAATATATATTTTTTTAAAAAATAACGATTATTCTTTTTTGAATGAGAATTTTCATTTTTTGATTGACACTTTCCTATTTTGTTTGATACTTTTCCTTTTTTGATCAGACTTTTTCCTAGGTCTTTGGGTCTTTTCCTTTTTTGATTGAACTTTTTCCTTTTATGATTGACTCTTTTCCTTATTTGATATGATCTTTTCCTTTTATGATTGACACTTTTCTTTTTTTGAATGGGAAACTCTGTATATTACTAAATATCGACAAAATCTATATATTGCATATCAGAGTCATTATTTTTCAAATAAAACTCATTTCAGGATAATTTTTTTAAATATTTTTAAATGTAAATTAAAACTATTAGACATTCTATCAAAAAACTCATATTCTTACCATACAACATACTATAATAATGCATTTATTGTGAATGAGGGAAAGATTTTTAATTTAATTCATATTCTAAAACTAACACTTTTACATTCACAATTATAATTTGAGGTAGAGTAGTGATAATTTAAGTTATTCCTTTTAAAATATATTAAGGGATTGCCATAATTAATAACTTGAAATTAATAACGTGGGAATATGACCGCCAAAGGTTGCGAAATTTATTTTAGGGTGGGGGGTTAGGTATAGGTTTTTAAAGGGGTGTTGCCTTCAATAAATATTCTGCCATATAGACGATAAATATATCATATGAATATGCATAAACAACATATAAATATTGTAGTATATAACACTTATAAATTATAATATACAAGGAAAAAATATAATTTTTTTACACATATTGTATAACATTAAAAAATATATATTGGTACAATAGAAGAGAAAGAGACAATAAAAATTTATGATCGGGAAATAGTATTAAAAGATATCATGAAATAAAAAAAAAAAATTTATTTTTAATGTTGAAAACCAATAATTTTTTTAAATTTATGTTAATCAATAAATAAAAAAAATAATATTATACATTATATTCTACAGATTTTTATTATTTATAATTATCATTGTTTTATCACAAGGGACAAAACAACTATTATATGTAACATTTTATATGATATAACAGGAAAATTGGAATTAATTATCTCTTTATATTTATATATTTTTTTATTTTAGTTTATTATGAAAAATTTTGTGTGGTGTGTTCAAAGATTTTTTTTTTAGAAAAATCATCTTTCCATACTACAAAAATTAAATAGGTTATAACGTCTTTTAAGCTAACAGAAATTTGAAAACGAAAAGTGAAAATATAAAAACCAAGAAAAATGGTATATTTAAAATAATCAATTTTAACTACAATACTTACCACCATTAAAACCCAGACTTCTACCATGGAATAGGACGGTATGGAGCAAGATCATCATTGAAATAAAATTTTAATTTGTCTTTTCTTGCAATCTTTGATTTGGTATAGAGAGTAGGAGAGTAAATCGTCTAGCTGAATGCTGAAGTTCAAAAAAATAATTATTGATACAAGATAAATACTAAATAGTATAATATCCATCTCATTAACTGTTTTTAAATTATATATAACTGTATGAAATTAAAATAAGTTGCAAAATAAAAGAAATATAATGAATAAAACAAAACACTATAAGTGCCTAGAGATTAATTTTATATCAAGGATAAATTTAATCGTAATGAACATTTATATAACAAAATTAATAAACATATTGCAAAACGATTATATTATAAATTAACTAGCATCATATTGTAACATTTAGCAAATAATTGAGATTACCAAGAAATTAACTCCCTGTAAATTTTACAAAATGAATAATCGTGCGTTTTACCCAGTACCTCTGAGAACTTCACTGATATTACTAACCTTATCCCCGCCGTGATAAAAGCCGCTGCAGCGGAGACGGTGGTTTGTATGGATTAGAATGTTGGGCTATCAAGATGAGTTAGGAAAAAGAGGTGGGTATAATAGAAATAAAATTTATAAAGTAGATTTTAGGAAAATCTAAAAAAAATCATCGTAGGAATAAATACATCATATAAAAGGGAGACTAGACAAAGTAGTTTTGGATAGACACAAAGAAGAAGAGAATATATCAAGGAAAGGGTGGAACCGTTAGAGATAGGAAAAAACGGACAATAGAGGTATCAGTTAAAAATGAACTTCAAAGGATTTTGACGATGTTAAGAATAGACAGCGTCTACATGACAGGATTTTCACTGGATGCAAACTCCCCTAAAAAACCTATACCTACCCCCCTAAAAAATTACTGCCACCTTCGGCGGCGATGTTTTTAATTTCACTTTTTTAATTATAATGATAGTCTTTAATTTTAAAAGAATTATTTAAATAATTTTATCTATACTATCAACTATCGACATTATGTGAATATAGAGGAGTTATTTTTTAGATAATAAATTCAATTAAAACTCCCTTCATTTACAATGAATTTATTATTATAGCATTATGAGCTTGCTGAAAATATCGAAGCATTTAAATTACATTTGAAAGGATAGCAGAAAGTTTTATTTGGAAAATAATGTCTATGATTGTTTGCAATATATAGATTTGGTTGAATTGTATTATAATAATAAAAGTATTAATTTTTACAGCAATAAATTTTGTCCTATTTGATCTCAAAATTTAATAGACCCCCAAAAAATTTATTTTACCCCCATTAAAGCTGCCTTACACGTAACCCCCTCAAAAAAATAGGATGCAAGATGTTCCTACCCCCCCCCCCCCTCTCCGTTTATGTAGACTCTGAGAATAGAGCTAGAGAGATCGAAGTGATACGAAAATTAAAATTCACATGTTCAAAGAGAATTAATGACCACTATGCTTAAATGAATGACCAAAGAGTTATAGATAACGAAAAGCGAGAAAAATTATAGACAGGATTGTTGTAAATGGGTAATATACTGTATTAGGTTTGATTATTACTACTTTTCTAAAAAAAATTATTTAAAAAAAATATATATTTATAAATTGGGTAAAGTTAAACTATCGATCAATTTAGTATAAAATCACTTATTTTATTATATTAGAGATATCAAAAAATCAACTCATTTGTAGTCATTCATATCTTCTTTTCTTAATTATTTTAACATGGGAAGATGAGGTGATACGTATTCCTTAGTTGTAGCAATATTTTTAAAATGAAAAAAAAAACAAGTGGAAACTTTTCGGATATAAATTGATATTAAATTAGATTATATTAAAAGATCAAATAAAAAAAATTAAATTTCATTTTTTTTAGTTTAATTTTTTTTTGTTTTACCCCTTAATATGATATCATAATGTATTTTATATTAAATTTATCCTTTCAGGGTATTTAATTTAATTATG
This sequence comes from Gordionus sp. m RMFG-2023, assembly GCF_954871325.1. Lineage (NCBI taxonomy): Eukaryota > Metazoa > Nematomorpha > Gordioida > Chordodea > Parachordodidae > Gordionus > Gordionus sp. m RMFG-2023. The sequence goes on from NC_088776.1 coordinate 46,896,525, forward strand.
ATTAATATCTTTTAAAAAAGCGTGTTAATAAGGGTCACATTGATCATTTAATTTTTTTTTGACTTATTCTGGGTATTATCTCTAAAAATGAGATTGAATATCAATATGATTATGAATAATACGCAGAGCTCTCTATTAAGTCAATGATGAGGCCTCTTTGACGACTAAAATTAAAATATTTCAATTTTTATATGAATACCAAGTGGGTATCTCTCTGAACCCACCCCCTCTCCGAGATTTAAATGACTTAATTGATTCATACTATCTCCGTGTCAGAGGGCTCAATAATACAAATATATAATTCCAAGGTCATTTTTCTGAAACTCATTTAAACATGATCTTATGTGAATACTTTAAAAAAATAGATTATACATTAACCAGCAAAAATACTTTGAAATGCCTTAGATGCTCTTTAATAATCTATTAATCATCAATTTAAATATTAATATAATTAAATATATTTAGCAATGTTTTTTAAATGTAGCACCTTATTCGAATGCCCTATTATTGAAAAAAATCATACCCAGGCACTTTGCACCCACTTAGGTTAGTGATGATATTTTCCTCTTCCCCAATTTCCCTACAACTTATTTCCTACTTACCTAGTTTATCCTTCCTTCTATTACCTATTACCTCCTCCGGTCTTACATCATACCTCTTCCCCCATGTTGTAAGTGCCCTAGCTACCATTTTAAATATGATTTTTTATTTAAAAAATGCCATTTTATTGAATATACCAAATACATGTTAATAAAATATAGAATCCCATTAAGAATTCGTACCCTATTTGTTTTTAATTTGAAACAACCAAACTATGTTTGGACTATATCATTCCCATCTATTTGGGTTTAAATTTTTAGGGAATGTCATTAGAAAAGACCACCCACAGTTTTTGGGGAGGCGACAGTTACCTGTACGTGCATTAAGACTAATTTCAGGCTATAAAACTCACACGGGAAATAATTAAATAGATGTAAAAATGCGTGTAACTTTTATCATTAAAAAGGGTTTTCAGGGATGGGTTTGGTTAAGTTAATTTTGATTTTATTTAAGAATATGATGTTGAGTACCTGGAAAATAAATATAAGAAATAAAAATAACAAACCAAAGCAGACATCCAATAAAAAATAGATGTTTTCTATCTAATTATGGATTTTATTTATAGAATTATTTTTCCATATCATAAAGTAGAGTTTTTAATAAAATTTGTGACCATTTGAAAGTTGTAATCTCTTGTTATTTCATCATCGGAATTGCTATTCAAAATGAATAGATTCCCTAGATTATAATAGTGTATTCTACGTTATCATCTCAAAGTAGTAGTTCGGCCATCAATCAGTCTACTTCCTTATTAAACCATATTCTCAACACTATAAGTGGGTTATTAATTTTTTAAATAAAGATAAATTAAATATATGGAAAATGTTTGAAAATATTCCATTTATTATTATATCATCAAATTAAGGGGCCTTTCTTATCGAATCAATTCTTTTTTAAAAACAGCATTGTTTATTTATATCGTAACCAGGCCTATGAAAATATTAATCAAAAATTTACTATGTAAGAAAAAAATTTTAGATTCGAAGAATTTAAGGTTTTCAAAATCGAAAAAATAATTTTTATTTTTTATTAAGTGATATAATATAAATATATGTGATAATATAATATGCCCAATTCAAGTAAAATAATTGAATTAGAGTTCGTATTCAAATGATAAGTTTATTGAATTAAAAATATTTTCTATAAAAGATTACAAAATTTGAAAATTATTGTTAAATTAGTTAAAAGTATTTTTTTTTAAAAACCATATCAACGCTCTTTCACCCTGTTTCAAAAAGCCTACGATTCGTTGGCATCGCCCAATGTGAACAATAAATTGTAGGTTGTTGTCGGGAACAAAAATACCTCACTTCATACCTTAAACAAAAATTAGAATTAGTTTTCCAAATTTATTAAGACGAATAATAAATGTAGGAAAAATTTTTTTTAGGGATTTTAAGAGGATTGAGTTAGACAAGAATTAAATATATTAATTTAAGTAGTAATAAAATAATAATGGTCATCACAATTTATCAGTATATATATATTTATATAAAGGTTGGTTAATTACATATAAAAAAACATTTGAATATAATTTAAACAAGAATAAATTTTATTAAACTAATTTTTATCTATTATTATTTAATAAAAAGAAAGTTAACATAAAAATTTTCCCTTATATTAATTTATAGTCGCAAAACAATAAACAAAAAGATAAATATATAATGTTAAGTTTTTAAGAACATTTTAAAAAAAATTTGGCTTAGGGCACACAATTGAACGCTGATATTAGTAACAAATTTAGCTTGTGGACAGCAAAATTAAATTGCGGTTGCAAATAGTCGCGAAAGATGGTATCACAATTACGCCATTGTAGGAATGCCACACACGTCCCTATTAAAAGGTTTTTATAAAAGTATATTTATTAGTTAAGATGAATTAGTATCACTTCACCTGAACTGTTTTCTTTGACATTAATGCAAATACAAATTTCCTCATATGAACTGATATCACAAGTATCACCACCATTAACTGCGTGTAAACAGGCGTTAATCAGTGAAGTTTTAAAATTAGAAATTATATTCTCATCTTTGATTATCATGTGATTTTATTGATAAATAACGAATATTGCCAGGGACACTTTATTAAAAAGGGTCACTTCTTTTAAACATGATAATATTTCTTAATAATCAATTTTTTTTTAAAGTTTTTAGGTAGGTATATCCGGTAAAATCTAACATTAATCAAATGAAAGAATCATGATTAATTATATTAGTGTAGGAATTATTCAGAAGATTCTGATTTGTAATTGCAATGGGATCTGGAAGCTTATATCATTATTTGCTGATTTAATTTGAAATATTTACAAATTAAAATTAACTCGTTTTAGTTTTTTTTTCCTTGAGGTAGTTTTGAATAATTGGCAGAGAAAACATTTATGTGTTAAATTATTTTCAAACTCACCTAATAGAATTCTTTTTTAAAATTTTATTTTGCAATTAAATTATTAATTGGATAAAAAAGATTCTAAAACCCTTTTTTTAGTTGGGTGGGGGTGGGTGGGTTCTAAAAAATCAGAAAGATTTATATTTTTCATATTTTTGAACGAAGTTCTCTCTATGACCCTTCCCTCCCCTAGTATCGCCATTGGAAAGGGTCGTATAATTTGTAAATTTTTTATAATAGTAAAAAAACGTTTTGCTACATCAAAAAAAAGAAAATATTTTATATATTTACTATAATATTAGTATAATAGGTACCTAAATTTCTAAATAACTACCATAATTTTTAATAGGATAGGAAGGCAAATTAATATCATGGGGTCAATTTAGTTCGTTGATAAATTCACTTTAATTTATATTTAATATTTTAATATTTCTTAAATAACAAAAATATTTCTAAAAAAATTAATCATATCACGAAAATTATTTTATTATTGATAGTATATCTTTTGAAAAAAATATTTTTCCAAAAATAAGCATTTTAATAAATTGAATATGGTCGTTTAATAATTATAACTTATTTTATTTGGTAAGTTTATTTCACGATATAAATTTCTCGGCTCCAATTCCCAAAATAACTACCCTCCCCCCCCCCCCCATTTCCGTTCGTCCCCAACAAAATTTGTGATTTAAAAAAATTATTTAATTTATCTAGATATTTACAAAAAAAGTAATAAATTATTTATCTAATCATCATATTGGTATAATGTTATCATATTATTTATCTAAGGATTATGAGGTGAAGTGAAAAAGTTGATTTTATTTCATTAATAATTTTAACACAAATATTATTCAAAAAAAACAAAATGATAATTTTGATATTATTTTAAAGTAAACTTGAGATATATTTTGCTATGGAACCTAATATATAATATATCGTGGAGATGGATTAAGAGAGATTAGTTTAAATTTATGGAATAAAAAATTAAAAAATTATTTGCTAAATAGAGAAAAGAATAACTAAATCTTTGAATAAAAAAATATAATTAACCAAATTCGGAATCTAAAAATCAATCACGAAATATCATCAGCTATTTTTACCATTTCTCGTAGTTTAAATTATATATTCTCTTTGCATTTATGCCAATTCAACATATAAATGTTTATATTCCTATGGATTACATGCTACCATTTTAGTTTCGATTCTTGCAGCCTTTCCTTTTCTCTGAATTAGGTATTTCCCAACCATTTTTTCAACGTAATCACTTCGTCTTGGACTATTTGTCAATATGTGGGTTCCTAATGGTAGAGTTGCACACGTTACTTAAGAAAGTTAACGGTTAAAGATACTTATAGAATAAAGATAACGGGTAAGTTACCACCGATGTCTCAAAAAAAAATTAATGATCAGGCTATTGATATTTGGAGCATGTAAAAATGCGATAAAAATTTTTATTGTTTGATTTCTCTGCAAAGTCTAAAAAAACAGCATATAAGGCAATTTCCAGACAGAACTAGTGTTGTTAAATTACCTAACTTTGACCATCTCTATTGTGGCTTAGTCAAGCTTTTAACCTAAAAAAATAAATTAAGCTTCTAAGTTGAGTCTCAACTTGAAGATTGATTGGAAGATTTTTGATTCAATACATGGTTTTATAGTTGACAAAAGTTAGGTAGTTTAACTACACTAGACAGAATGTTATTTCAAAGAGATTTTCTAGGCATGTTTCCAGCTAATTTACTTATTTCCAAACAAAGGATAATAATTTGTCAAATTAATCTTGTTGCATAATAAATTTTAAAAAAGTTGATCGAAATTCTCCCAGACACCATTTGATAAAAAAACTAATGATTTTGATTTTTTCTCCTGTTTGAAGGATAGTAAAAGTTGAAGGACGAGTTATAAGGGAAAAAACGTGATTTAAGCAATTTAAACAGGAGTTCACTTTGTTCTAAAATACTCCAAAGAGTACGGAGAATCTTCAGAAATAGCAAGATGCACTATATGTGTGTGAAAACTTCTCCGCCAAAATTGGATTTAAATTATCCTTTGAATCTTTAAATTTTATTGTTTATTTTGAAATGAAAAAAATAAATAATTTTTTAAAAAATTTTTAAATCTATTTAATATATTGAATCAAAACAATCACCTAATAAATGTGTGTAAATAAATTAAGCCATATTATTTTAATGAAAAAAGTAATAATATTAATAAATTTAAATAAAAGAAGAATAGCCGTTTTTATTTTAGGATATGAATCCATCAAATCTCAAAATCCCGAATCTTCAGAAACCCTATGATCTATAATATTGAGTTTATCTTCTTTCATGATATTGTCGTCTTCTTCTGTATGGTTACCATAATTTAAGAAAATAGTAAACAAAATCATTAAATCCTGGAATCCATGTTTCCCGTCAACCATTATAATCAGGCATTTTTATGTTAAAATATTATTTTTATTTTTAAAAAATTGTAAAAATGCTTAAAAAAGTAACGAAAAATAAACCTTACGTTACACAATTATAGCTGTTGTAGATGCTTCATTGTATTATTAAAATGGGAAAATTAATTACATAATGCTACATGTAACTTTACCCATCTATGCCTAATGAAATACAAGATTTTGAATACTCTAGCATCATAAACAAAATCCTCATTGTAGCTCACACTATCCACTTTATAATTGTCATAGTGAGACTCAAACTTTGTTTCTCTTTATTTCAGAACTCAGGTATTTGAATGTCTCTGATTTATAGAGACTAGTATATAATATTTGTTATTATACAAAACTATCAGTAAACATCTAAATTTTATATTTTAATTTGACTCTAACCATTAATTTTTTTAATAACCTAACCCTTACTTAAAATTAGCTTTAAAAAATTTTTCTTGAGAGATATTCTGTCGAACCATTCAAGTTATTAACGAACTTAAATTTAAAAATATTTATTATATCATATTTTTATATCATTTTAATCTTTTTTATATTAAAAAATTTTTTTATATATATATACTTGTAATTTTTTTATCGTTTTCAATTTAATTACCAATTCATACATATAAATTGATTTTGATAATATAATTAAAAAAAATTTGACAAAAATTATTTTTCCACACTTTATTTAAAAATAATTGCTTAAAAAATAATATTTTTTCAATTTTTTCGTAATAATATTTTCTTATAGCAAAAATATAACCATTCTCATAAAAAAAATTGTGAATGTGTTATATATTCCTGTTAATTCTTATATTATTAAATATTCAATTTTATTCATTCAATATTCCGTACAAGATTCCTATAGGTAACACATTAATAATCCATAAAAATCATTGTGCTGAATATATTCCTTGAATTTAACTTTTGAGAAAATGTTTCATCAAACATTCCTTAATGATATATATATCTTATCAATCTTAAAAAAACAGTCAATTTTGATTATTAAATCCCTATTACTTGCTTTTATAAATTATTTAAATAATGGATATTATAAAATGAACTATCAATACCTTTAAAAATAGACTTATAATATTTCCCAATTTACGATTTCAAAAAGTGTGCACTAGAACAGAAGACTTAAATTATAAAATAACTGTATGAATGAAATAAGAAATTCAGACTTTGTGGTAATATTTACTAAAATATTCAACATTGCATTTATTCATAGCTGCAGACTTATAGGTTTTTGAAAAAAAAACTTCCTGAGATCTAGTGTTAAGAAGTCCGATTCGGGTCGATTTTTAAAAACGACTCGATTAAGATTATTCCAAAATAATGTAGGCCTGGTAATTTTGCTTATAAGTAGCAGAAAGGTTTGGACTTTCTCTGCCAAATCTCGAGGTTTGCATAATATATTATTTTAACTGTAATCTGGTCGTTTTTAAAAATCAACCCGAATCGGGCTTTTTAACAACCCTTAGGGCAAGGTAATAATTCAAGGCAACTATGAGGTTGAACTATGTGGCAACTAAGTCTATTGCTTAGGGTAACTTTTAGTTGTTCATTAGTTAAGAAGTTTCCTAAGATTTTAATAGGCAAATCTTTCAACCAATCATGTCTGCCTATTTTATCATTATTTTGAGAGTTGGATGTCTTTAAGGGGAGAAGATGTGGATAAAATAAAAAGAATTTTGAAATTAAGAGTAAAAAAATATTTTATGATTTATTCTATAGGGAAATTTATCTGTTAAAATATTTTCCAACAATGCAATGGCCTGATCTAGCATGCTATCATTAGGGGAATTAAGCTGGATATTAACGAGTTGTTCAATAGTGGGGAAGAAACAAGATGAGAATGACAGGGTATAAGGAGATATTAGGTCTATTAGGAAGTTGGGCTAATCTTAAAATTAAAAAATTTCCCCAAAAAGACTTTAAAGAAGAACTCCAAACGTTCGATAAATTCTTTAATTAAAAAAAAGAAGATGCACGAAAGATGTAATATTTTAGGAACATGTAAGAATTTATGAATTATATAGATAATCTGATATGATCTAAGCTCAATATATTGTCAGTAATTTTTTTTTTATTTAAATATATTTTTTTTGCGATATCAATTTAAATTTATTTTTCATAAATTTTTTTTTAAAATACATGTTAAAACAAAAAAACGTAATTATATTTTATAGAGATTCTTCGAATAGAGAAATGTTAGATAAAGATGAGCCCAACAGTTTAGATTATTAAGTTCGACGATTTTGCTGCCAGATAAAGCCTTTTTATTATTATCTAGAAAACATATTTCTGTCATATATTGATTATGTGATAACTAACATTAACCGGCTTAAGATTCATATAGGAATTTAAAGCAATTTGCCAATTGAAAACAAAGCCTGATAGCTACATTCATAAATTATGCTAATTTTATAAAAAATTATTTCAATATTTTTTTTAAAGATTTCGCTCTTTAAAATTCATACGGTATACAACTATATAATACCAAACCAATACTCTTCTAATTCGGCAAACCTTCAAAAAACTTTCATATAATTAAATTATATTTTATTATATATTTTGTATATTATATTCCTAATCTTTTGATAATAGAGATAATAATTTTTAAATAACACTTATGATTATTAGAGAAGGAGGGGGGAGGTGGGTATTATCATTTTTTAGTACTATCATCAGATATCCAGATTATTTATATTATAATAGCAAGTTTTTTTAAAATGATAATATTAATAAAGCTAGGCTGTTGATGCCTCAAAAATCCTTAATCCTTCTTAACATTTTTTTTTCATTCTATAAAATTTCTAGAATTTTTTTTGTATTTTATCTATTATCTACTTTTGAGATAAGTTTTAAAACACATTTAATATTTTGACTTTTTTATCTAATAATTTCGTTAAAACAAAATAGCATGAAGAACAAACAATACATTAGATGTTTTAAAGCCGTATCAAAAATATTTGGTGTTATTTTTTTAATAATAAATAAAATATTATATTAACGATTATTCTTCTATAATCATATTAATGTCAACTAACAAAATAATGTTTTTTTTACATTTTAGCCAAAACAGGATTTATTGCTTTCCCCTATTATACTGATCAAATACGAATTTTGGGATAAATTATTATGTTTAGGTAGCTTTGTAGTTTTAGATTTAATTTGCTAAAAACATTATAAAATAAGTTATACTCATGGAGTCAAATTTGAATTAATGTTATTGAATTAATGTTATTGAATTAATGTTATTGAATCAATGCACGAAAAGTACCTACGATTTACGAAAGGAGCACACTATTACGCTATCCACCAAAAGAGGGAAAAATTTGGGACTAATAATATATATCACCTGAATCTTAAATTATCTCAAAAAAAAATAGGAATATTAATTTGGGCAAAAAATAGTTGAAAAACAATTTATTTAATTAAAATGGATCTCTACAATAAAAGATTAAATAAAGATATGAAATATTTGTCAAAGCTATTTTTCCTCACATATTTTGTAATAACTATTTTTTTAAAAATTTGTTGATGTTATCAGTTCTACGATAGGGAAGAATTCCACTGAATGAGAAGAGGTATCATTGTTAGACTTGAAATATATTTTAAAATATGTATTTCATATCAGTCATGATACGATTTTATTTAGATAAAGCTGTCCTTACTAAAATAAATTGTGGAAGTCTGCCTAGATATTTATTGTTAATCAATATGTTCCCATCTGTCATCTCACTTTATGAGAGATTGATATTGAGATTTAACCTGAAACAAAATCCTTTAATTTTTCCTAAATAAAGAATATGATAAAATAATAAAATAAATTAACAACCTATTAATCTTATCTTTCAATATATAAATACAAATCTTTGTCCCCCTAGCTTCCGGTGAAAGTTTTTTCAATATGGGCCAGATCGGACAACTTATGCAAAAACTCCTAAAGGGCCTAGGCTCGCCGAACTGGACTTTGCAAACTTCTAGTCTAGAATGCAGAATACGCCCTATATTAAAACCGTTGAACTCTTGAAATTGTTAAGAGACTCAATGTTTACAAATAGACAATTAAATTTTACAAGATAATGAGCAGTAGTAAAATAAATTTGTTTTTTATAAAAGGTTGGAGGATTAGATATTTATATATATATATAAATAAATTACCCCTTAAACATATTTTATAAATAATGAATAAAAGCATTATCATCAAATCAAATCTTTTAAAAATATCATTATCCTTTATTAAACTTTCGTTAATTCAAATCCAAAGGGTGTAAAGAAGATATGGCTTTTAGCAATATTTACATACAAGCGAATTTAATTAAAATCCGAAATATCTATGATGTATTAAATAATAAACTTATGTTTCTTTCTATAACAAAAAAAATATCAGAGCACAGGTTTCATTATAAAATGTGTGAAAAAAAAGCTTTTTTAGAGAAGTCACTTCAAAGAATATTTTATTGGCGTAATTTTGATAAATTATTAAATTTAATTTTCTATTCTTGTTCCATATAACACTAATGAATAGTGCTGTAAACGTATCTAAAAAATCGAAGGCGTTCACGTTCAAGTTCATCTTCAAAAAAAGGAATTATGTAATTTTTTTTTTAAATAAATTTAATTTGATATTTAATTTAGTATAAATAAATACCATTAATATATAAAAACTTTAATATATTATATAAAATTTAATTATTTATAAAATATATAAATTCATAATGTTTAAATCAGGGTTGGCAAATCGGTATTGATCGGGTCAAATACTCTAAGAAGAAAAAAATGAAAATATATTTGAAAAAGGAAAAAACGATATAAACACAAATGATCAAAATGCTTCTTATTTATTGGGTCCTTAATATCAAGGGTAAACATCTTACTAGTCATGAATTCAATTAAGTATGTGATATAATACAAGAATTAGGCATCTTACAAGGTGTTGTCAAAATATTTTAAGTGATATCATAAATTTCAGAACTAAAAGGGGAATGTTTAATAGCAAATTATGTGGAATGCATTAACTGCCATAAGAAATAATCAGATTCAGGCCTCAAGTTAATGGAATTGGAATGGGCTTGCCCACCTTGCTCTTTAAGAGAAATGACATTTTGCTAACAATTTCTAGTTTTAATTGTCGATTTGGGGTAATATTTTTACTTAAACAGAAATCGATTGAAGATCTCGAAATAGGAAAATTGATTAAAAATGATTAAAGAAAACGATATCGTATTTGAGCAGAAAAATACATATCTCTGCTATAAATTGTGTTCTATTAAAATATGAAACCCTTGATAAAAACTTTAAAATAATAGAGAAATTTCAAATAATTACACTAAATATAAATAAATTCTAATTCTTCCACTGAAAGAATTAAATTAATTTTTTTAACGAAATTAAGGTTAAATTTTATAAATTTTTATTTCAAGTTCGTCTAAGATCCAAGAGATAGACTATTATAAATTAAAGTCATTAATTTTCCCACACATGACAATCTAGGCACGGATTTTTTTAAATCGTGGGTAATTGGCAGACAAAATTTTTTATATGGATAAAGCCCTATAGCGTTGTCATGTATTAGGAGTATCTGTAATTGGCCAATAAGGGCAAATTAAGTGATTGATATAAACAACAGAATTTATTCCTTTGCGAATTAAAGAAAACATAATTTATCAGTATAAGATCTTCTTTTGATAACATTTTAATTAATAAAATTACTGTTTGATTTTGTTAGGTTTTAATTAAAAGATTTATGATCAGATTTGTTTAATAACCAAAATATTTTGTGTTATAATTTATTTAAGGTAAAATGTTGAAAACACGTCTAGACTGTTTTTTAAGAAAAATATTTAGGTCTCTTTTTAATTTTTGTCACATTTAGGATTTTTTATCTCAATTTTATAAAACACCACTTAAATTCACAAAAAAAATTGAGTATTTTAAAAGTTTCATATATTTTATAATATACCAAATTTTATTTTTAAAAAAAACTAGTGACGTTTTTAGTGTTATAAAGATTTCAAAACCCGACTTTTTGAGTTACCCGGAATAATGACAGATATATCTTGTATCATAAATTTAAACTAAAAATTATGGCTGATCTTGGGGCATCTTAATGAATTGATAAAAAAAAATATATATCATCGAAGGATTTCATTTGGATATGGAAATATGAGGTAAATCCATATATTCGGAAGGAACAAATTAGAAACCTTCATGGGCCGGACCAGCCCGCGGCTCATTTTATATTTCAGGCATGGGTTTATTTTAATGGGCTGGTTACCTAAATTTTTTTTATTTAAATTTAGTTTATTTAAAACAGTAGTTGTTAACTTAAAAATATATTGCAATTATTTTCTTCTTCTAATTTATGAATTTCAGCTTTGCAAAAATAGGATTGTTAAATGCACTGAAATGTTGTTTATTTTCATTGTATTTTCGGATATTGGCTTGGGCAAATCTTTTGGAATTTATTCTGGGCCGATCTTGGGGAATCTGTTTAAAAAATTCAATATAGGCCGGGCAGAGCCTTATTTACTGCAAGCCTGGCCCGGGCTTGATCAAAAACTCTACACATTATGATCTCTGGCCTTTTTCAGAGACATAGTGTTTTTGATAAAACCTACAATTCTTTTTCAAATATACGAGTAGAAGTGTCTTTAAAAGATTGGGAACCACAAGTCTAGGTACTTCCCATTCTTAAAGTATGTTTTTCCTTACTCCCCACTGAAAAATAATTAGGGTATGTGGCTTTAATCATGTAGACACTGGCTAGAAAATACAAAATTTTTACTATGCTCAAATTTGAAGGCTGATATAGTTTGGGATTATTTTACATCGGATGAAATTTTCAAATTTTAACCCTGTAACATATATAGGGTTGTATTAGAAATAGGCCAAAAAGATATTTATATAAATCAGGTGATTATAACGGCTTTTTCTAGTTTTGAATTTACAATATGGGGAAAATAATTATGTACTACCTATCAATTCAGAATCTCCTATAAAAATATGAGTGCCTGAACCCCATACTTAAAATCTTATTTATAATCTGCATATTTAACTAATCTAATATTTAATATAATATGGTCTAAAAGTATAGATACAAATAATATAATATATTTTATTTTACATAATATTAGTTTGCTTTATTATTTTTTTATTGTTCTCTCATAAAAACTATAAAAAATTAAGCCCTAACTTAAAATTCATTAAAAAACATATTTTATTTTATAGATTTCATTAAATAGTGTCCGTAAAGAATTAATTTTATCAATATATATGTTAATGCAATCACACACAAAAGAAAGGAAATCTTATCATAAAAGATTAACTATAAAACTATCATGATAAACATCATCTTTTAATTTAATATACATGTGGAATTATTTAGAGTTGGGGGTTTATCAACACAAATATCATGTGATCAAATATAAACATGTTTTTTAAGACAATATTAACTTTTTGATATTATAGATAGAGGTAATAATCATATTTATAATATTTGAAAAATCGTTTCTCTTTACATATTGTTGTGAATAGAGTTAGGAAATATCCTTTTCCTTGAATTTTTTTTATTAATATAATGTTATAGAAAACCGATATCCATTTTCATGCTGTTGAGATTTTCAATAGATTTTTAATTGTTCAACCACTATTTTAAAATGAGAATGGGTAAAACTTATTCATCAATTGCTGCCCGAATTTGATTAACCTTTATGAAATTAATACCGCGTATTTGTTAAATATATTCCCCTTACTTTGAATTTTATTCTATTAATTAAAATATAGTGTTGTGATGATTTAATGAAACATATTGACGATTAAATTAAAACCCATCCATATAAAATTATTTTCTTAGAAAAATAATTAAAATAATGACAAAGCATTATTGAAAATTCTTTTATTACTCCTTTTGTTATTTTAATTTTTTTGGCAAAGAGAATATATATGGATGAGTTTTAATTTAATCGTCAATATGTTTCATTAAATCATCACAACACTGTATAAGTTCCATTATCTTTTCTATACATTTAAAAAATTCTTATTTCTATAATATTATGTTTTAGATATCTTGTTATTCATAATTATTATTTATTATACTAAATATATATATTTTAATTCGTGTGCAAATTTTTTTTTATAAATAGCAATTATTTAAAATATATTATGTAATAAATAATTGGATTAAATGAAGAGTTATATTTATAATATATTATTGAGTAACTGTAAAGGTAATTAAATGCTCCTCAAACGGGTTGCAAGGAAGAAGAGAAAGATGACTTTAGAGCTATCCTTGATGAAGCTGTAATGGAAATACCTAAGGATGACCTAGTCATAATTGGTGGTGACTTAAATGCGCATGTGGGAAAAGCAAGAGATAGCTACAAAAGGCATCATGGTGGTTTTGGATATGGAGAAAGAAATGATGAAGGAGAGCACGTACTTCGACCTTGCCTTGACCAACCTACTATAGGAAAAAACACAGTCATTTAATAACATACGAAAGTGGTACAAGGAAAACACAGATAGATTGCATGCTAATCTCTCGCAGAAAATTAAAAGATGTAATAGACTGCAAAGTCATCCCAGGAGAAGATATTGCCGCGCAACACAAGCTACTAGTCATGGATTTACACATCTCAAATAAATCCACTCAAAATAAGATAAAACTTGAACCATGCATCAAATGGGGTAAATTAAAAACAATGACAGAGGCCTTTGCAATCAATACAAACATTGATACAATAGATTCCTCACAAGTCAGTGGAAAAATGTGGACAGACCTTTCATCCAGATTAATAGACACTGCCAAATCGACACTAGGCTTGACAAGGAGAGGCAACAAATCATAGAAAGAACTATGGTGGTGGAATGAAGAGGTACAAACCACTATAAAGGAGAAAAAAATTCCTATATAAAATATGGTACAAGTCCAAAAACCCAGATGACAAGACAAATTACAAAAAATTCAAGAGAATAGCTACAAAAGCGGTGGCTAGGGCCAAAGCTATGGCATACGATGACATGTATAAAGAACTACATACAAAAGAAGGGCAAAATAACATATACAGATTAGCCAAACAGCGAGAAAAGAATTCTAGATATAAACGGAGCTCCGAAAGTAATCAAAAATAAAGATGGGAAATTAATAATAAAGGAAAAAGAAATAATGAATAGATGTAAAGAATATTTTCAGCTTCTCAACTTTAATCCCCACATACTACATCTAGACGAACACTCCCCATGTCAAAACTTAATACAACCAATAACAGAACAAGAAAAAATCACATGCCTCAAGCATATGAAAAACAACAAAACTAGGGGTCCCGATGATATTTCAATAGAGAGCCTTAAAGCACTAGGAGATTATGGAATACATCTCACAAATCTGTACAATAAAATACTGGGAAATGAAGAGATCCCTCAAAAATGGAGGCAGAGCTATCTAGTCCCTATCTTCAAAACAACTGTCAAAATTACAGGGGCATAAAACTAATGTCACACTGTCTTAAACTCTACGAAAAAATAATAGAAATAAGGTTAAGAGACATAATCGAAATAGAAGAGACTCAGTTTGGCTTTATGCCTGGAAGATCAACAACTGATGCTATCCACGCAATTAGGCAAATGAGTAAAAAATACAGGAAAAAGAACAGAAAGCTACACATGGTCTTTCTCGATCTAGAAAAGGCCTTCGATAGAATCCCAAGAAAACTTATCTGGTGGGCGCTACGCCACAAAAAGGTTCCCGAAAAATATATAAGAATAATACAGGATATGCATATGGGCCATACAACAATACTTCAACAGGTTTCACAATAGCCAAGGGAGTTCATCAAGGGTCAACTCTCAGCCCACTTCTCTTCATAACAGTAATAGATGTATTAGCACAGTCTATACCACAAACAGTCCCGTAGAATATGATATTTACAGATGATATTGTGATACTTGCCGAATCCAAGGTTGAAATAAAAGAAAGATTAGTAAGCTGGATAAATATCCTAGAAAAGTACGGACTAAAAGTAAATAGAGAAAAGACGGAATATATGGTGATAGGAGGAGATGAAACAGAGAGCATTGATATGAATGGCAGATATCGGCAATGGAAAGCTGCAAATATTTGGGCTCCACTATACAAACAAACGGCACAATAGAGAAAGAGATAAAGAGTAAAATTAATCAAGGATGGTTAAAGTGGAAATCTTTATCTGGAGTGCTCTTTGACAAAAGAATCCCACACAAATTGAAGGGAAAAATTTACAGTTCCATAGTACAACCAACTATTCTATATAGTTCGGAAACATGGCCAACCAAAGAATCAGACAAAAGAAGTCTACAAACTATGGAGATGAGAATGCTGAGGATGATTGCTGGGGTAACAAGAAAGGATAAGGTGCGAAGTACAAGAATACTAGAAAGTTTAAAGGTAGTGCCCATTAAGACCAAGATAATGGTAAACAGACTTAGGTGGTATGGGCATACAATGAGAAGGCCTATGAACTACATAAAAAATAAGGTTGAGAGTTTGGAAGTGATGAGTAAACGTAAAAGAGGAAGGCCAAAACTTCAATGGGGCCATAAAGTTAGAGCCAATATGAAGAAGTATATATTAGATAAACGAGATAGTATGAATAACATAAAGTGGAGAGAGATATTGAAGGAGCTTACCACCAGAAAAGGTGAAAGCTAAAGAGAAAAAAAAATGGAATACTTTCTTTTTAATATGAATTCTTTAAAGGGTTATTAAAATATTCATAAATCACCTTCTATTTTTACTAGAGAATTTTGCTCTAGGTTAAAGCATGGTTTTAAACTTAGTCTTTACTCAAAATATTACTTATTTTAGTACTATTCCAATTCTCTAGAACAATTATAACATATACTCTTAAATAAGACTTTTCAAAAACGAATCAAATAGTATGTTATTTATATTCAACACGAATTGCATAATTTAATATTTGTATTCGTAAGAAAAATAAAAAGGATTATTTATAATCGATATATTCTAAAAATTGGATTTTTATAAATTTAAAAAAAATAAATATTATATTAATTAAATTATGGTTGAAAAATGTAAAATATAACAATGTTTTTTTTTATGATAATATAACGATATTCATAATAATTGACTATACACCAATCATTAAATATAATATATTTAAAATAAGCTTATTATATAATATCGGAATTGGGACTACAAGTTCCCAAAAAATAGGAATAATTAAAGAATATTAAAAAAATATATAGAATATAACTTAGACTAAAATAGTTTCTAGTTCTGGTAAATAAATATATTATTCCATTTATATTTATTTCTTGAATAGGCACTCTGTTAATAAGCTATAAAAATGTTTTCTGAAAATTTTAAACAATAAACCTTCATAGATGAATCACACAACATTTAACCATGGCATATAAATTAGTTACATTTTTGTTAGAATCAAGTCATTTCCAGAAAATATATTTAAAAAAAAAAATTATATAAAATATTTCAAATGCAGGAGCTATTTTGGATCAAGAGACCTACAGAAATGATGTGAACGCTTTGAAACATGGTTTGACCATACACAATATGAAAAAGATCCCTTATAAATTTGTGGCTAAAATACGCATCATAAACTCTCATGATCCCTATAATTTGACTGTATCAAGTTATCAAAGATAAATAATTATATATTTGAATTTAAACTTTAGAATAAAATTCTCATAATTAAAACCTTGGTTTAAATGAGCAAGACTGCAGATGAGGTAAGTGTATTTGATCAAAATCTCTTTCAAGGAAAGCAGGACTTTTACACCATCTCCCCCATGCCAAAGATATTAACCTCCCCCCCCCCCCTCCCTTCCCCCAAAATATAAAAAAATTCTAATCAAAATTAGCAAAAAGGGAAATTCAAACTCATATTATCCAAAAAGGGAAATCCATCAAAGTAGAAATTCCTAGATGAAGGTATTTGTTTTCGTCAGATGGATACCTATTATTAGTTATGAGATAAGAAAATATCTTCTTTCATATTTTATGCGAATAAAAGAAGATATAATATAATTTTTTTTTTTAAATAAATTTTATTTTAAGTAATCTTAAGTAAGAGAAGGAAAAAAATTAATCTTTGTTACAATTTTTTCACCAGATATTTTATGACAAAATAATACTTATTCAAAATAAATTAAAGTAAAAAATTCCCATTTATAAGCCGATTCTTGGATATAGTGCAGATTAGAGGTCTGCAATGGGCTGCTAAGATATTTTTTATTTTATTATTTCTTTAAATCTTAAGACACTTAAGATTACATTAAAAATTTAATTAAATATCTATACTAGAGGTTTGAACTGGACGGATTTTTAGCAACCCTTCCATTTTTAAAAATTTTTTTAAACATCGGGAGGATGGCGGGCAGGTTAAAAGATATTTTTAAAACAATGGGCGGGAGATAGACGGACGCATTTTGAATATTTTTCGGGCAAAATGAGTAGAACAGGCTCTTTTTTTTTATTTCATAATATATTGCATATTTTATATGATAGTTATAAATATACATTAAAATAAATAAAGAGCCAAACTAACCAATAAAATAATTTTTAACATTGGGTGGGCAGACGGGTTAAGCAAAATTATTAGATAAATGGGCGGGCGGGCAAATTTAAAAAAACTGGGTGGGGGAAGGTGGGTAAAAAAACTTAAAATTAAACGTTTTGAAATCAATACCTTAAAATGTAATATGATCATTTTACAAAAAAGTATGCCAATTACTCAAAGATGGAGTATTCAGTGTGCATATAGGTCTCCTGAAATCTCAAAACGCGCTCCAGATATTAAGATCGTTTCATTCTCATCTTCACATACCATCATTTGAATCCAAACTTGAAATTAGTGGGAGCGAAGACGATATTGTAGACAAAGAGGAAAAAACTACCATCGACAATACAAATAATTTTACCTTTTATTTGCACCCATTTTTGTTACCCGCGATAGCAGACTTGATTAGATATTACAGATGGGAGCGCTTCATATATTTTTATGATGATGATGAAGGTAAATATCTTAATAAAATTTTATATTAGTATAAGTATATTTCCTAATCTCATACATTATCTAAATCTTTGTAATTTAAGATCATATAAGACCATAAATGGTAAAATACATTTATAGTATGTTTATGAATTATGAATTTAGAGGCTGGTTAGTAAGTTGGACTAATGATATTCTTGACTGTCAACATTTTAAAATGTCGAGCACCATACTAGGTGATAAAGAGAGAAAAAAAAATCTGCGATATTATTAAATTATTCTTCTAATACTTTAACCTAAAATATTGTTGTTTAAAATAATATAACACCTTTTAACATTTTCAAAATGACCTTTTTAAAGGTATTTTTAAAATAATTCAAAATGTTCAGGGCGCTTTTAAAATTTTTTATGGGGCTAGAGCCCTTGTGCTTCCACCCACTAACGCTACCGGTCTATATTAGATTATAATTCAGATCAATTTTACCATAGATATGATTAATAAGATATTTTAATTTTTTCTAAATATACTTCGTTTATTATTTAACTAGCTAATATCCCATCAAGAATGACGGGTTTGAGGGTTAATTAGTTTGCTTGTGTATATGGTACTAAATAAACTTTATTAATATATTTTATAAAAATATTAAAATTTAAGAGAAAAAGAGGCATATTTGTTAATCAAACCTCATAAGATCGTCTTAATTTTTTATTCATATATCACAGAGAGAAAAATATGATGATCGATGGGCAAAAAAGGGAATTATTTATATTTTTAAGCGTCGTTATTAAAGGAATTTTAGAAGTAAAAGTGTGTTTAAACTTTTGACGAAAACGGTTGGTGCATGCACGAATCATACCAGTATTATTTGATAAATCAGTGGGAAAGGATTGATTTAAATTAGCATTTTGAGGTGTAGACAGGCGCGTACGCAGCGGAATGGGGGGGGGAGGTGTGGCGAAGGGACAAATTCCCCCCCCCCCAAGCCAAAAATGCAGATGCCTGATATATTTTTCAAAAATATTATTGTTTATATTAATTTATATGTGTTAATATTTATTCCTACCTCATATTAAATATATATTTAATTATACATTTATTTATCACATTCATTTATTAAGTTATTTTATCAATTAATTTTGATTTCAAGTTTTCCTTGGAGTAATATTTACCTATCATTTTCAAATTTCTAGTGGCGTAATATTTATCCTCCATTTTCAAATTTCTAGCAAATAATAATTATTTCTGATCTCCTTGTCCAACAGAGAGAAAGAAATCGCAAGCTTGTTCAACGAGATGGAGTCTCCACCATCAAGCAGTAACAGCTTCTATGGAGTTAGATGAGTCGATTATTAATGCTATTACTGAAATATCACAATGGCCTGAAAGAAATATTTTCTCAGAAGCAAGAAAATTATTGTCATACTTATTCTAAATTTTTTTTCTCATTAGAATGTATTATTTAATTATACAACTATTTTATGTAATACTTTTCAAAAACATGACATTGACTTGATTAGGAATGTGAGAATAGCGGAGAGCATTAGAATTCAAGGAAATTAGAGCTAATGTTGATGAAGAATTTCATATTTTATATGTTATTGTTGAGTCAAAAGCAGAGCTATACTTGTTTAATATTTGTCTCCCTCGACTTGCAGCAAAAGCTCATCGTCAAAACATTAATTTAGGATCAGCAGAAGAGTATTATAAAATAAATTTCCCCTCTCTTAGATACATTTATAACCCAAATAGATGAATGGTTTTTAATTCATCATGCCTTACCAATCTGCAGATATTACTTCCACAAAAGCCTTCCCAACCTTTTTTCCAGATGGTGATAGGAAAAAAAATATTTGATAGATTTTTATCATGAAAATGTTAAAGTATCTTATGATGCCTTATTAGCTGAATAACTATGTTTAAAAGATTAACTATAGTTGATATAGTCCCAAAAAATGCTATGGATGCTTTGCATTATTTCAAGCACATTTAGATTATATTCCCAGTGTATTAAAATGGTTATATACATATTAGCAACTCTTCCCATTAGTAAACTATTGAGAGAACTTTCTCTTTTTAAAAAAGAATAACAGCGCTCTGCAGAGGTACAATTTGCAGGGCACGGCCCGGATTTTTTTTAAATAAAATTTTCAGGCCCGGCCAGAACTTAAAATAAATTATATTTATTTTTGATTTTTATAGCAATAATGACAACTTCAAATATTTGTTTTAATATATAGCCCGGCCCGAATATTTTTTTTAAAATAAACCCGGCCCGGGTGTTTTTTAAAAAATTTAGGCCCGGCCAGGGTGTTTTTTAAAAAAATTTCGGGCCAGGCCCGGATATATTTAAAAATATTAAATACGGTTTGGCCAGGGGGCCGGGCATGCAGGTCTTTGAAAAACATACCAAAGAAGTACAACTTCTGAAAGTAGATTGAATGGTTTGGATCTTTTGAATATTCATAGGCATTTCCAAGCAAGGATGAGATAATTGGAAAATTGGCTCAATCCCAACGAAGATTGGATTTTACATTGTAAATATATAACAAATTTTATTTCCCCCCCCCCTCCCCCTTCCAGACTAAATTCCTTCGTACACGCCTTGGTATAGATAATGAAACTAATAGAAGTTTGATATTTTGGGATTTTACATGACTATGCAATTTACGAACATTTTCATTTTTATAAAACTTAATAAATAAATAAACTTTTGTTTGTTTGGAATTATATATTTCTATCTTTCGTGATAACGATTTAATATATAATTGGCATACAACCAAAATCGTATCGGTCAATTCAGCGAAACCTTTATCGCGAAACACTTTTTCGCGGACTTTTATTGCGAATGTCGTTTATCGCGAAAAGTTTTTATAGCGAAGATAAAATCGCGAAACCAATTCTTCGAATTTTTCTCCGCGAACCCTTAATCGCGAATTATTAGAGCGAATACATTTTAGCCAAACACTTTACAACGAATATTTTACCACGAATATGATTGCGCGAAGTCATTATCGCGAGCTCATTACCGCGAAACAATAAATATATTGCGAATGCATTTATTTAAAGTAAAACAAACATATTATTTATTATTTGATGTTTTTTTAATAAAAAATGATATGCTACTATTAATATTATTTTTGTTACAATTTATTAATGATTTTTACGCCCAAGATTTTAAGTAAAAAATATTTCTTGAAGTTCAAAAAGGATTTTGAACAAATTTTGATAAATAATTTATATCTTCTTTGTAAATATATCTTTTTTGAGGAATTCTTTTGTGAATTTTATTATAAATAAACAATCTTTTAGGTGAAATCTTTATAGTTTCTTTTATCATTTTTGAAAAATTATCTATTTTTTAAGTATATTAAAATAGGTGGGTTTTCTAAATAATTTTTTTTTTAAATATTTATATTTAAGTTATTTTATATGATCTTTTTAAGGAAAATAATTTAATCTGACAATTTTTATATTCTTTATTGAAAATATTCCTTGGAAAAATGACAATTATCATAATCGGTATTTTCAAACATATTAGATTTTTTTTACGGTAAAATATGTATTTTAACTTAAATTAAAATTCCAATTAAGATGCACCATAAAAGTGACATTAATAATAATCGTTATTTTTAAAGTTTTTTGACGTAAATGGGCTAAAATAAGTATTGTTAACATGTATTAATAGAACTTCAAGTGAAGATGTACCCTAGATAAGTGACAATTGTCATAATCTGTCATAATCTTTATTTTTAAAGTTATTTGAATTTTTTTGACGCAAATGGGGAAAAAATAGATTGTAAACATCTTAAATTAAAATTTCATGAAGATGTACCATTGAAAAGTGACAGTGACAATTGTCATAATCGTTATTTCTAAAGTTTTTTGAATTTTTACGCAAATGGGTAAAAATATAAATTGTAAACATGTTAAATTAAAATTTCATGAGGATGTACCATAGAAAAGTGACAATTGTTATAATCGTTATTTTTAAAGCATTTAAATTTTTTTGACGCAAACGGGCAAAAATATAAATTAAATTTCAGTGAAGATGCACTATAGATAAGTTACAATTGTCATAATCGTTGTTTATAAAGTTTTTTGTATTTTTTTGTTGTAAATGGGTACAATTATAGATTGTTAACATGCTAAATTAAAATGTCATGAAGATGTACCATTGAAAAGTGACAATTGTTATAATCGTTATTTTTAAAATTTTTTGAATTTTTTTGTGTAAATGAATTAAAATGTAGATTGTAATCTATTTTAACCATATATTTATAATAATAAACTCTTAACATTAAATTTATAGGATGTTGATTGTATCATATTACTAAATAATATTCATATGGTTTTAAAGTAATTTTTATAAAAATCCTACAATGAATTCACACTCAGCACTATTTTACCACGTGTATACAAATATTTTTGCTAACTGTGAATGCAGGATTCAGCGTCTACATGACAGGATTTTCACTGGATGCAAACCCCCTTCAAAAACCTTTGCCTACCCCCCTAAAAAATAGTCGCCTTCGGCGGCGGTGTCACTTTATCATTATTTTTACCTATTTATTTATTGATACTTTTTTCAAAGAATTTATAAAGGATAACCTAAATTAATCTATATCTACTACCAACTATCTATACTTTGTGATTATAAATAATTTATTTTTTAGATAATAAATTCAATTAAAACCTCCATTATTTACAATTAGTTATCATGGCATTATGAGCTTGCTAAAATATCTAAACCTTTTAAATTACATTAAAAATCATAGTTTATTGGAAAACAATGTGTATGATTGTTTGCAATATATAGATTTGGTCGATGAATTGTATTATAATAATACTATAATAAAAGTATAATTTTTACAGCAATAAATTTTGTCTTATTTCATCTCAAAATTTAATAGATAACCCTTAAAAAAATTTTATCCTATTCCCAATAAAGCAGCTTACCTCCTACCCTCTCAAAAAAATAGGATGCAAACTGTTCCTACCCCTCCCGCTCCTGTAGACGCTGGCAGGATTATACATTTTTATAATCTAGAGTTAAAACTTATTAATTTGTGAATCCATAACTTAAAAGTTTAGCACTCTGCAAATTTTTATCAAATTTTAAGCAGGATAAAAGGAACAACGACTATGAGCATGAAAATATCGGTTATTTTGTTACAATTGGAATTTTATTTTAACATGTTAGCAATTTATATTTTTGTCAAGTCAAAAATAATTCCAAAAACTTTAAAAATAACGATTATGACTATTATCACTTATCTAGGGTACATCTTCACTGAAATTTTATTTTAAAATGTTAGCAATTTATATTTTTACCTATTTGCGTCATAAAAATACAAAAAACTTTAAAAATAACGATTATGACAATTGTCACTTACCTAGGGTACATCTTCACTGAAATTTTATTTTAACATGTTAGCAATTTATATTTTTGCCCATTTGCGCATAAAAATACAAAAACTTTAAAAATAACGATTATGACAATTGTCACTTATCTATAGTACATCTTCACTGATATTTTATTTTAACATGTTTGCAATTTATATTTTTGCCCATTTGCGTCATAAAAATACAATAAACTTTAAAAATAACGATGATGACAATTGTCACTTATCTAGTGTACTTCTTCACTTAAGTTTTATTTAAACATGTTATCAATACTTATTTTGGCCCATTTACATCAAAAATAAATAATGATTATGATAATTGTCACTTATCTGAGGTACATCTTCACTGAAATTTTATTTAAACATGCTAGCAATACTTATTTTAACCCATTTTGGTCATAATTATTCATAAAACTTTAAAAATAACGATTATGACAATTGTCACTTATCTATGGTACATCTTCACCGATATATTATTTTAATATGTTGGCAATTTATATTTTTGCCCATTTGCGTCAAAAAAATTCAAAAAGCTTTAAAAATAAAGATTATGACAATTGTCACTTTTCTATGGTATATCTTCATGAAATTATTTAACAAGTTTTCAATTACCCATTTGCGTCAAAAAAATTTAAAAAACTTTAAAAATAAGGATTATGACAATTGTCATTTATCTTGGGTACATCTTCACTGAAGTTTTATTTAAACATGTTATCATTACTTATTTTGGCCCATTTACGTCAATAAAAGTTTAAAAATAACGATTATGACATTTGTCACTTTTCTATGGTATATCTTCATGAAATTATTTAACAAGTTTATAATCTATATTTTTACCCATTTGCGTCAAAAAAATTCAAAAAACTTTAAAAATAAAGATTATGACAATTGTCACTCTTGGGTACATCTTCACTGAAGTTTTATTAATACATATTAACAATACTTATTTTAGCCTATTTACGTCAAAAAACTTTAAAAATAACGATTATTATTAATGTCACTTTTATTGTGCATCTTAATTGGAATTTTAATTTAACATGTTAAAATACATGTTTTACCGTAAAAAAATCTAAAATGTTTAAAAATACCGATTATGATAATTGTCATTTTTCCAAGGAACATCTTCAATAAAGATGTCAGATTAAATTATTTTCCTTAAAAAGATCATATAAAATAACTTAAATAAGTTAAATATTTAAAAAAATTATTTAGAAAATCCACCTATTTTAATATACTTAAAAAATAGATAATTTTTCAAAAATGATAAAGGAAACTATAGAGATTTCACCTAAAAGATTGTTTATTTATAATAAAATTCACAAAATAATTCCTCAAAAAATGATTTATTTTTAAAAAAGATTTAAAATTTTTATCAAAATATGTTCAAAAATCTTTTTAAACTTCATAAAATATATTTTGTTTAAAATTTTGGTGGTGAAAATCACTAATAAATTGTAACAAAAATAATACTACAATATTTCTTTTATTTAAAAAAATCAAATAAAAGAAATCCATTTTCATATTATAATAATCATATTTCATTTCATTATAATATAAATGAAAAATATAAATAATATCATATGTTTATTTGTTGATAAATAAAATATTAACATTAACATTAAATATAAATAAAATAAATTATTTTAATAAAAATAAATATATAATAATAGGGCGCGATTTATTTCGCGAAATAGTTTTCGCTAATTGTTTTCGCGATTTAAGCTTCGCAATAATGACTTCGCTATAAAATTTTCGCGATTATTGATTGGCGATAAAAATTTCGCTCTAATGCATTAGCTTTAAATGTTTCGCTTTAAAGGTTTCACGATATGAGTTTCGCTATAAAAAATTCGCGATATTTGTTATACTATATTGTCTTCGCGGAAAAGTATTCGCTAATGTGGATTCGCGATGAAAGTTTCGCTATAAAATTTATTCGCGATTAACGACATTCGCGATAAAAGTTTCGCTGAATTGACATGGAACCGGCAAGTGGATAGAAGAAATTATAACATCAAGATGATAGGAAAGCTGATAGAAAAAATAAAATTTAACATTAAGATTATACGAAAACGTTCATTTCTTGATTACGGAGATTATATATATAGATTGTTAGTGTGGGATAAAATCACGCGTTAAAGAACGTCTTCTTTTTAATGTTTTATTCTAAAACAGCCTACTTACAACATTTGTTACAGAGAAAGACAAATCTTTGTATTTCTATTTATAAGATTATCTGAAATTAAAACGGAAAATTGGGGAAAACATTATTTGTATATATTATGAATAAGATTTTAATTTTCTAATAAAACAACTTCGAAAATATTATTTTAGTAATTTTTATCCAATTTTAATATTTTATCAATGTAATTATTTATAGGATTTGATCGTTTTCAAATTCTTACTGAACATTACCTGCCAAGCAAATATTTGGATCTATTTCCCGATCGAATTTTGGCCTTTAACAAATCAAATTTTATTCTCAAACGGTTATCGCCAAGCAATCAACAACAGATTAAGTTGATTTTAAGAGATATTATTATGGAAAGTTCAACTAAACAGTTTATAATTTTGGATTACCCGTACCATTCGTTAAAGATTATTCTGCACAAATTTATGCAAATGGGCATGACCAAAGGAAGATATCATTATATCCTGATGAACATGGTCTATATAATATATTTCACATTTATATAATAATTAATATTTTTTATAGTTGATGTATTTTTGGGGTTATTTCATATGATTTTGATATAAACACGATATAAGAATTGATAATTATTTCAGCCCTAACACCGAACTTATTAGATCACCAACATTTTATTTTGTTACAATAAGTATATATAACTTTCATAAATTTTAAGAAATAATTATTTATTAAACCCTTTTATAATTTTACAAATTGAAACCATAGGAGAAAAAAAACATGAATTAAGGAAAGAACAAGTTAAGTTTAATTAATTTTTAATTAAATAATTATTTCTATTTATCTTATAATAATTTTTTATAAAATTGTCCAAAGGAATTATAAAAAAACAAATATTATGAACCTATCCTTTCTCAATACTTGTTTGCAAATTAAGAAACTTTTCTACATCTAAATGGTAGATTAATGAATAATTAACAATAATTCCTATAGCTATTTTAAAAAGATTCCAATATAAATGAAAACAAGGACATCGAAGTGTTAGATTTGTCCGAATTTATAGGAGCGGGAGCAAACATTTCTGGCTTTACGTATTATGTTGACAATAAAAACGTAAAAAAAGACGATATCTCAACAAGTGCCGAAGTATTTAAAATATTGGACAAAAGGAAACCCAAAAATTATACGATGACCGTAAAAAATAATTTTTATAGATAAAAGCTTTACACTTTAATATAGGCATACTATTCCTCTCTAAATTTATTGATATAAAATAAAAAAAATTTATATATATTAATTTGTAAAAATATCAGGGACAAGCTGCTGCATTAATCGATGGGGTGTTCACATTATCGGGGGGTATCAAACGATTACTCCATAAGAGTCCCAATATTTTTGGAGATGTCTTTAAAAGAGGACAAATTTTCAACAATGGTTCAAGAGGGGTAGTATGTTTGGATGTCAATGACTGGAGCAATAGCCACATTCATAATATCATAAATCCTTGGTTGTACGGCTCAATGATATCCGAGGAAATCAAGAAAGTTTTTCTCTTAAATATGGCGGATTAAAAAAAATATGTATAATTTCATGCTTCCAGCCATTCATAACCACTAGTCAAGTCAGCATTTTGTAATAGTTCAGGGGTTAGATGAGAATATTTCAAAATTTTTTAATTAAAGGTTCGAAAATTGATTGATGGGTTAAAATTGTGGGTAAAACATCTTCAGGTAGAGCTAAAGATATCAATGTCAAGGCCGAATTTAAAGGTTATTCTTAGGAGTGATAAAAGAAGCTATCATAGCATTGTTCGTCAAACGCGATGCTAAAAATGAAGAAAGTGATATAAGATTTAATAGAAATAAGAAACCACCCATTTTCGAGGGTAATTGTGAGAAACCCCAGAGAATACTATGAGTTTGAAAAGAGTTAAAATTTGTGATTAAAGATATAATTCTAACTTTATTCAATATTCCCCTTCCTTTTACTTCTTAAAAAATATTTAATAAAAACGAACTGAACCACACTCTAAAGTAAAAAAGAATGAAATTAATCACTTTTTGAAAGTTTAATATTTGAACTGTACCAGTTTCCTGACTATTTATCCGTGTAAATGGAAACTTTTTAACCCTAATTAATATTTGATTATATTAACAAACAAGCTAAATATTCATGGTATCTCAGGAAATATATCTTTGGATCAAAACGGAAGAAGAAATAAATATCAACTGAGTCTTATCGAAATGACAATCAACAGAGGTCTAACAAAAGTTAAAATAGTCAATATTTTATTTACTCATATTATTTCAACATATTATATCTATAAAATAAAATATCATTATATAAGTATCTTAACCTAGTAAAAAGTATCATTTCAAACATAAGTCAATAATTAAAACCCTGTAAAGTATTGTATCATTTAAAACTTTAAACTTATTCTGTAAAACACATAAAGTTTAACTTGAAAACTTATAGATTAGTATTTTTAAAAAATATAAAAATTATAATTAGATATTACAAAATTAATGTTTTTTTTATTAAATAAAAGGTTGGAACTTGGAATGCCATAGATGGAATAAAATTTCAATATCCTAAATTTAATCGATACACTGGTAACGTCACATATAACAATCGCACTAGGATTATCACCTCTATATTTGTAAATAAAAATTATTCAGTGGAAGTTTATTTTTAACATTTGGTTTTATGTAGATTTATGCGCCGAAGTCTAAATTTTCGGTGGCTTATTTTTATTTTTTATTGGCCTTCATCAGCACGTCAAGGTAGCGGCGACGGCCTCAATAGCGCTACATATTTTTAAATGTTATTTTTTTAATAATTTACTTAGTTCCACCATTGTTAATAGTTTAATTCTTTAATTATTTCCCATCCCTACATAAATTTATTCTCATTTTCCAAAATTGACTAAAAAAATTTATTTTCCTGTTGCACAATTACATGAGTAATATCCTATCGATTTTTATTAAACCAATATATAAAAATTTGGAAATACAAACAAAATATAAAGAAATATAAATATTTTGTCAGGATTGTTGGAACATAAAGTTATGGAAATCTTGCCCCATGCTTAAATAATGCTCATAATCCCCAATCTGATGCTCTTTTGTCATTTTTCCCACCATTCGTTACCATCCATATTATTTTGTTTTTTAAATGAAATTTCTCTTCTATTCGATCGTTCTCAGATAATATCGTCTCACTAGTATGCTCTTGCGCCACGTTTCTAGTTTAAAGGGTAGAATGTTTTAAATCAAATTTTTCATCTAGTGAATGAAGACTAAATGTGATACAATTTCGTGGTTTTCAATGATCTGTCCATAAATCAAAAGTGATAGAACATAATTTTGATTTAAAATATATAGCCTCTATAGATGAATATCATCCAGCATCCCGATTAATATTTGTCCTATCTAGTAATTATGACGATTAATCAATTATGTGATATTTATATTTTTTTAAAATTAATTAATTTTTTCATGTTATTTATATGTTTATATAATCAAATGGCATTAAATTTAAACAGCATATTAAAATATAATTTCGTCCTATTAGATTTTATACTTATTTTATACATTAAAAAACATCAAATAAAATATAAATTATATATAAATATAATAGTTTAAAATTAAATAAATTATTAGGAAAATAAATAATGTTTATCCCAATTTTAAGCAAGGTCTACAATAATAATCATTTCTTATTTTTATTCTTCTAAATTAGATTTTTTAAGTAATTTCAGTCATAACTAGTTTTACTATTATTAGAGAAAGCGGTTATTTCATCCACTAAAAAAAAGATAATAATAAAATGTAATGTGTTTATATAATTGAAATATAAATTATAATAAATGAATGAATGATTTTGTGAATGATATGTATCTATTCAAAACTTCATATTTTAGTATTTAATTAATTTTGTTTTAATATTCAAATTAAAATATAATAATTTAATATATAAAAATGATTTAATTGCATTTTAACAATTTTACCGGGCCGCCGACATAAAAAAATTAACTGTGAGTCTGGCGGGGCGGCTCATCTCAATCTGCAGCTTTTCTGGTATGAAGAAAATTGTAGGCGGCCGCTGCGTGAGACAGCGGCGTTCTGGTCTAGTTTTATGATGGCCATTGTTTAAAAATAGAAATATTATGATCCATAATAATTTGACTAAGATGATTAACAAGATACAACATAGTACATCAAAAACTTTGATCATTTACTTTATTTTTAACTATGATGGATCCAATTGGATAGTTTATATATGCAATCCTAACAGAATAAATTCTTATTCCTTTAATATTTGTCATATTTTTTTAATATAGCCAAACTAGTTAGCTTAGCGGACAACAAAAAATTGAGTTCATTATTGTAACAAATTTTTCTATATCCATTATTTTGAGATTCTTTCCCAATTTGTAGTTAATTTGGACAGGCAGATTCTAATGGTTTTGACAATTTTTATTTAATGGTCAGAAATATATCATATTAAATATTCAAGAGTTACTTTATCTATTTTATAAAAAAATGTTCTGTTTATATAATTTACAAAAATGAAATAAAAAAAAAATTAGAATAAGTATTATATAAAAATAAAAAATGCTAGAGTTGAAAAAGGTAAAATTGAATAATAAATATATTAAGTTAAGTATTCAAATAAGTTAATTTATAAATTTTTTAAAATAATAAAATGTTTCTTCGTTAAGAATTGTTTAATGAAATTATTCATATATCATATCTAACACTATTTCTGCATATATTATTTAACTCTTATTCCAAATTTCTGCGAAATTTATAATTAAGATCGTTTTTTGATAAAAGTGCATTTTTCTATTTTATCCGTAAGTAAGAAATGAACTGGAATTTTAGAAAGAGATTGGATTATTTTTAAGCATGCATGTTGCATAGTATATTTGAGGGTGGGTATCTATTTAACTTTTTCAAACTATCATAATTTTGTCATAGATATAAAATCTTATATTGCATGCATTAAAGACTTATATTCTGTTTATTATATATACAGGAAGATCCATATTTTATGACAAAAGTTCCCAGGAAAGGAGAAATATTGAGAGGTAACGATAAATACGAAGGTTTCTGTTTGGAATTAGCAGATATGATCGCAAAAATGGTGGGCTTTGATTATATTATAAGACCGGTCAAAGACGGAAAATATGGGGCCATCGATGAAAACAATCAATGGAACGGAGTTGTCGGAGAATTAATTAGACAAGTAAATTGTCATAAGTATATCCACCTTTTTTAAATTTATAAATTTAAATTATTAATTTGGTATAAATTATTTAATAACCAGGAAGCCGACTTAGCAGTGGCACCCTTGACAATTACCTCCGCCAGAGAGAGGGTCATAGATTTTTCAAAACCCTTTATGGATTTGGGCATTAGTATAATGGTAAAAAAGCCAACTCAACATGTGACAGGAATATTTTCGTTTTTGAATCCTTTATCCAACTCGATATGGACTTGTATAATACTTGGTTATGTTAGTGTAAGCGTAGTCATGTATTTGGTAAGTCGATTTAATCCCGACGAATGGAAATTGCAAGACAATGTGTTTACAAACGATTTTACATTATCCAACTGTTTTTGGTTCGTGCTAGGTGCTTTCATGCAACAAGGTTGTGATATCAATCCAAGGTATGCACAATTTTATCTATACAGTGTTTAAATATTAACATTTTGACATTCATGCTACAATTTAAAATATTAGGAATTCATTAAAACAAATATTATCATTATTCAGAATATTTAAACCATCGAAAGATGGAAATTATATTTAGTAAATAAAAGAAAAATCAGAAAGAAAAATATTTAGGAGCAGCCTTAACATATAAATTTTTAACAGAATTTTGTTAAAAAAATATTAATCTAAGATCATTATCAGGAAGATCCACGGCCAGCGTGTGGTGGTTTTTTACCTTAATTATGATATCGAGTTACACCGCGAACCTAGCTGCGTTTTTAACAGTAGAAAGGATGAACTCACCCATCAATAACGTCGATGATTTATCTAAACAAACAGAAATAAAATATGGAACTTTGGATGCGGGATCGACTAAAGCTTTTTTCCATGTTTTACAGAATTCTTAAACAACAATAAAAAAATTTAAAACATAAATTTATTTTTATTCCAATATAAATAGTGGCCATCTTAAATTATCATTTTTTTGAAAAAATTAACTTTATACGAATATCAGACTTCTAAAGTTTCGGTATATGAAAAAATGTGGCAATTCATGAGTACCCAAAAACCTTCCGTATTTGTTAAAATTACTCAAGAAGGGATAGATAAAGTGAGAAAGTCCAAAGGTAAATATGCCTATCTATTGGAATCAACTACGAACGATTACACAAACAACAGAAAACCATGTGACACTATAAAAGTCGGAGATAACTTAGACTCCAAAGGTTATGGAGTTGCTACACCTTTGGATTCCGATTTGAGGTTTAATAGCAAAATATGATAAATGGGTAAAATAAGGAGGCATGTGACTATTAATAAAAACGCTTCCTTTCACGTTTAAGCAGCTCTTAATAGTAGTGTATTGCTTAAAAATTGGGCGGGGTGATACATTGAAAATCAATTTTTTTTTTTTTACAATTATGAATAAATATATTTATATTATATCCTATAAAATTTATTACCACCGATATCTATATAAATTAAAAAATATATATATATGAATTACAAATATTTCCATAAATCCTTCAATTTTTCTATTTCTTTGAGCTGTATTATTCTTTGAAAAGATTTCATTCGCCCGCGATGATTCCTTTTCCACATTTTGATACATGGACTGGAATCCGTCCGATATCGAAGGTCCGTTAATATATATGAGCAAATTTGATAAATTATTTACTCTTAAACTCATTCGTTTATCTGTCAGCTACCATGATCAAATTCATAAAATGAAAGTCCCTTTCACAGACGGAAGTATTGTAGTATAAAGTGTCCACACAATTAAGTAATTGTTTATATTTTTTATTTGGAGTATCTTCATCGATATAGAGTCCAACAATCGTTTCATATTCATTTAATCTCACTCTATGATTTAAATAATGCAGAAGCGGCGACTACTTATAAAATTTTCCATAAAAATAATGAATTCTAATTTTTATAATAATAATAAAAGTAAGGGATTCAAATTTAACATTTTAAAAAATATATTAATATTTGGTGCGAGCGGGGGGGGGGGGGCTACCATTCTCAAAATTTGGAAAGGGGGCTAATAATCAAAAAATTAACAAGGGAGTGTTGGAGCTTAGCCTCCCATAGCCCTCTCGCAATACACTCGCGCTCGTAAACATGTATGGTAAGGGGCGCCTAGCGACATTTTATCACACGACACTTTATCATGCGACACTTTATCACGACGACACTTTATCACGACGACACTTTATCACGACGACACTTTATCACGACGACACTTTATCACGACGACACTTTATCACGACGACACTTTATCACGACGACACTTTATCATGACGACACTTTATCACGACGACAATCACGACGACACTTTATCACTCAGTCATTTGATAACGCGACACTTTATCACGCGACATTTTATCATGATATACTTAAAACTTAATTTATTATAATTGAAAAGTTAAATTTTGATAATATCTCGTTTTTTGACTTTCATCATGATATACTTAAAACTTAATTTTATATATTTGAAAAGTTAAATTTTGATAATATCTCATTTTTTGACTTTTCCGTCTAAATTCCAATATTTAGAAAATATAAATTAATTTTTTATGTTAACGCGACACTTTATCATGATATACTTAAAACTTAATTTTTTATAATTGAAAAGTTAAATTTTGATAATATCTTATTTTTTGACTTTTCCGTCTAAATTTCAATATTTAAAAAATTTAAATTAATTTTTTTTTATTTTTTTTATTGAGAAAAACTCATATTTTAATTTACATAAATATAATTTTTTTTAACTTAATTATCATCTTATATAGGGAAACAGGAGATATAAGCAATAATTTTCTATTTATACTTTTTATTAATAAGTAACTATAAATCAATAAAACACCACACTTAAATTAATGTGTTTATCTATTGATATTATTTAAGCTAATCGTTTTTTCACAAAGATTTATAATTTTTACAAATTAAGGTTTTGTATTTACCCATAAATATAATAATTTAATTTTTTTCTATATATACCTCAATTTTCTATATTATTATATATTAAAGAATATTTTTTTTATTAATTATAATGTTTGAATTAGGATTTACATCGAAAAATAAACCTACTCTTTTATATCAAAATTACGAATATACTAAATTTAGGACAAATAAAAATGAATCAATATGCTGGAGATGCGCCAAATATAAATCTCTAAAATGCCATTCTTTTATTACAACAAAATTGAATGATATCTTAAAAGGTCCCCTTGATCATACTCATGAGGGTAACATTTCAAAATCTTATGCCCGAAAAGCAATATCAGAAATGAAATCCAAATTAAGTGAATATTCTAGTCCTTCTTTGGTCCATGCAACAACATTGTTAAATTATGATAATATGACCTTGATGGTTATGCCAAATAAGTCTGCCCTTTATCGATCCTTACAAAGGCATAAAAAATCGATCTCTACCATTATATTGCCTCTTATCCTTAAGGATCTCACTTTCTTATATCCGGAATGTTACAGGGATATGCTCAAATACGATTCTGGGCCAGATGATAATTTAAGATATATAATGTTGAGCACGGACGAACTACTCGAAGGATTATCAAGATCGGATATATGGATATGTGATGGTAACTTTAAAATTGTACCTGAAATATTCTTCCAACTTTATACCATCCACTTTCAAATTGCACCGGGCGCGAATCCTGTTGGTATATATTGCTTATTACCAAATAAAACGGCGCATACATATGCAAGGATGATAAAAGTAATCATATTATATATTTTAAGAGATGTCTATGGAATAAACACAATTGCACGTTAGAAGGTGTCGCCCGAACAACAAATTATGTTGAAGGGTGGCACTATGGAATTCAATCCTTATACCAATGTTCTCATCCAACACTATGGAAATTTTTAGATGGAATACAAAAAGATATGCAGAAACATAAAGCTCTATATCTTCAAGTCGTGATGGGAACAACACCGTACTTATCAAAGAAATATGAAGATATAAAAAGACGAATTCAGATTTGTGTTTCAAATTACGGATTGTCGGATTCTTTAATATTTTTAAAAGCTATTGCCCATATTTCGTGCAATTAAATATATTATAAATAATTTATATTTTTTACTCGTGATATATTGATTTATAGTTACTTATTAATAAAAAGTATAAATAGAAAATTATTGCTTGTCTCCTGTTTCCCTATATAAGATGATAATTAAGTTAAAAAAAATTATATTTATGTAAATTAAAATATGAGTATTTCTCAATAAAAAAAATTAAATTAAATTTTTTAAATATTGGAATTTAGACGGAAAAGTCAAAAAATGAGATATTATCAAAATTTAATTTTTTCAAATATATTAAATTAAGTTTTAAGTATATCATGATAAAGTGTGGCGTTAACAAAAAAAATTAATTTAAATTTTTTAAATATTGAAATTTAGACGGAAAAGTCAAAAAATGAGATATTATCAAAATTTTATTTTTTCAAATATATTCAATTAAGTTTTAAGTATATCATGATAAAATGTCGCGTTAACATAAAAAATTAATTTAAATTTTTTAAATATTGGAATTTAGACGGAAAAGTCAAAAAATGATATATTATCAAAATTTAATTTTTTCAAATATATAAAATTAAGTTTTAAGTATATCATGATGAAAGTCAAAAAATGAGATATTATCAAAATTTAACTTTTCAGTTATATTAAATTAAGTTTTAAGTATATCATGATAAAATGTCGCGTGATAAAGTGTCGCGTTATCAAATGACTAAGTGATAAAGTGTCGTCGTGATAAAGTGTCGTCGTGATAAAGTGTCGTCGTGATAAAGTGTCGTCGTGATAAAGTGTCGTCGTGATAAAGTGACGTCATGATAAAGTATCGTCGTGATAAAGTGTCGTCGTGATAAAGTGTCGTCGTGATATAGTGTCGTCGTGATAAAGTGTCGCATGATAAAGTGTCGCGTGATAAAGTGTCGCGTGATAAAGTGTCGCGTGATAAAGTGTCGCGTGATAAAGTGTCGCGTGATAAAGTGACTCCAAATCGGTAAGGGGCTAGAGATGGAATATGTTAAGTCTATATGAGGGGAAGATTAGGATTATATTATGTCGCCATTTTAATAATGATAGTCACAATTGCCATCTTATTTTACCCACTGACCGGAAATAATATAAGCATCGAAAAGTCAAATTAATCTGAAATTATCATAATAAAATTAGTATTCATTTCATAACATTATGGATTATATATAATGATACTTTGTTTTATTTTTACTGGAGAGGCTAATTTTTACTTATATTACTTTTAAGAGGTATTATAATTTTATATTAACATTGGAAAATAAAATTGTAACCCACACATGAGAGATGTAGTAAAATCTAAAATATTTTCCTAAGACTGTTTTAAAAGTTATTTTATATCTCACACGTGATTTTATAATTCGGCTGCTTAATATCTTATGTCGTTTTCCTTAACGTTGGTACGATGTAATTTATAAAACCGCCTAAATTTCTAACATTTTACCAATAAAGAATTAGAAAATTTATATTTAATTTTTTTGTCAAAAGATTATTTTACTCTTTTCGGTAAATTTGATTATAAAACAACTTAATGACTCTCATATTTATTAGTATTTTACTTTGATTCAAAAATTAACATATAAACATAATTTTTAAAAAATTGCTCTAAAAATAGGAGAATATAAGAATTCCAAATTTTACCTAATATTTAAACAGGGAGGCGATAACATTTGCAGTCCTGAAACTTAGGGAGGATGGTGACCTTCAAAAATTAAAAAATAAATGGTGGTATGACAAAGGAGAGTGCGGACCTAACACAGGAACATCAGTTTAAAAATATCAATTTATAATAATATTATTTATTTTTTAAAGGATATAGCTAAAAATGAATTGACTCTAAGTAATGTGGCAGGAATTTTTTACATATTAATAGGAGGATTATGCATATCTTTGATAATGGCAATTTTGGAATTTGTGTTCCGTTCCAGGTCCCTTATAAAACAAAACGAGGTATTTAATTATTATAATTTATATTATAATGCATGTTAGGCTAAAAGACCGATGATGAAAGATCTGGTGGGAAAAATGGATCCCTCATTTACTTCTACAGAAGCGAGCAGTACAAAAAGTAATAAAAAAAATTGGTTCAAGATCCAAGTTTAAATTGGTCATCCGTTAATAGAAATCTATGATGCAAAATTCAATTCTTTAGTT
Source organism: Gordionus sp. m RMFG-2023 (assembly GCF_954871325.1). Taxonomy (NCBI): domain Eukaryota; kingdom Metazoa; phylum Nematomorpha; class Gordioida; order Chordodea; family Parachordodidae; genus Gordionus; species Gordionus sp. m RMFG-2023. Next base: position 46,933,945 of record NC_088776.1, read on the forward strand.
TTTATTATTATTAATATATTATTTGCAAGTCACTTTTTATATCTAAAAGATTTGACTTTTACTCCTTGTTTTAACTCTTGAGTAAGGATAAATATATCTAACGAGAGTGGTTGAATGAATCATAGCTCGCTCTCATTTTAAAAATATTATATCTCGCTCAAATTTTTATACTGCGCTTTGATATTATAGACATTTTTACTAATGTTAACCTTAAATTAATCATAAGTATAAAAATTTTGAAGATTTAATATTAAATAAAAAAAAATTATGAGAATTTTTGTAAAAAGTGTCGAAAATTTATTTATATTTCATATTTTTAAAATAAAAATCTATTTAAAATATGCAATAATATTTTTTTTTTAATAAATATTATTATTAAACTTGCTTTTATTTCAAATGATAAAGTATTATTTAAAAAAAAAAGAATTAATTTGTCGTTTAGACATCCAAAAAAAAAGTTTATTTCTTAAAAATCAATCCATATAAAAAAATATATGATACTTTGCTTAAAGATAGTTTAGCATAAAATTTAAACTATATTTAGCAGAAATTTTGATAGCAGGAATTTATTCGAAACAGATTTTCTAAAAAAGGTCCGTACCCGCGCTGGGTCTATTTTACCCCGAGTTTGACTTGTCCATAAATCGGTTTCTGTTTAGTCTATGATCTCAAAATGCCCAACCAAACAATTTTAAATTTCTGTACTTCGAGTTCACACTTCACAGTCCTGGTCATAAGATTAGATTTAAATTTATTAATTTATGGATTAAATAAAATGAAATTTAATTTTAAGGATTTTTAGAAATTTTTGTAAAAAAAATTAAAATAATTTATTAAATATTATATAATGTTGTAAATGAAGTTCAAGTTTGTTTTTTTTTAAAATGAATAAAGGCGTTCCTTTTATTTTTGACGAACTTTGGATATAACTCGTTACTTTTTTTGACGAAAGCGCTTTTCAATTTAAAATCTTATATTTTTATTCATTTGTAAATAAAAAATATTAATTTAATATTCCGAATTTTTTAAGAAAAAGGGTTTTTTTTATTACATATGAATTTTTTTTTAACCCGCTACACTTTCTGTCCTATAGTATAGGTTTAATTTGAATATTATTATTCATATTTTATAGATTAGCATAAGCATGGATTGTTATTTTATCATCTCATTCGGAATTTTCAGAATCAGATGAATTAACATTACCATAACACAAATATAATAGATACTTTACAATAACATTCTACCTTCAAAGGACTAATTCTATCCTAATCAAATGTAAAATGTGTCCAAAAAGTTAGCTTATTAATAAAGTATTTTAGATTGTTGCATTTCATAAGTTTATTAAATTATTAATAGATAAAGTAAATCATTAAATATTATATGCATAGATTTAAAATAGTTAATATCTTTTAGAATTTATTTATTTTTAGTGTAAATTCTATAAATTATAATCTAATCTCTATATTTTTAAATTTTTATCAAATTTTTTTTAAATATGCCCGGGCCGGGCCTAAGAAATATTTTTTAAAAATACCAGGGCCGGGCCAAATATTTTGAATTATTTGCTATAAAAATTAAAAATATATTTAAAAATTGTGTATCATAGAACAATATATTACATTCACTCACTTACCATATTTCCTATTTCCATTTTTTGATTCTTGGAAAATATTATAGTATGGTAATTCACTCATTCTTTTTACGATAAATGGGGAGATAAGATAATTTGAAAAGTTATTATATATGGATTTCATATTCGATGAAGTAAAATACCGAATAGGTGTTTTTTAATTTTTTAAGCCATGGAAAAAATTTATACATCCTGATCAGGGAGGAAATTTTTTTTTAAATATCCGAGCAGGGTTTGGAAATATAAAACCGGGCCCGGTCAAGCAAATGGTATATCTGCCGATCTCTGATAAAAATGTTAAGAATGAAAAATATTTTATAATTGTGTCTAGATTTGTTAGATATCTGATCTGCATAATTTTTTGATATTATAATAAAGACTAATGGCATAGATAGCCCTTATTATTTAGACCTGTTCACAGAGCATTTTGCTAATTTTATATTTCTGTTATATTTTTGATATATTTTACATAGTATATATATTATATATATATCCATTAAAATTTAGTGGAGCACAAAACAAAACTAATGATAGATTAATTATACATAATGACTACAATTATAAATAATTGTCATAATTGTTCAACGCACAAAATAAAAGAAACGATGCCTTTTTATCAATAAATTATTATGTTAAAAGTATATGTATTACTACTTATATTTACACACCATGATAATTTTTTGCATTTCGAAATTAAAATTAGATTGAAAACAATTATGTCCTTTTGGTTAAAAATAAAATTCTTTCTTGTTGATCCACATGTTCAAATATATGAGGGGCATCAATAATGATGCCTAAAGTACCCCCCAGAGTCACAATGATAAAGATATATAACAAAATTCGGTCAATAACGATGGCTATATATTTCCAATCTTCTCTTTCCTAAAAATTTTTTAAAATTATAATTGTTAGTGTTATAAAGAAAAAACATTTAATATTAATATGTACCTCTATCTCATTCTCCCCTCTCCCACTCCCCTTGATAAAAAACAATATATATTCGGGTTCTAAATCGAACCCGATATTTTGGTTTATGATCCTGGACCCAATTGTTTTTAAGTTTTAATTCTGATTGATTTCTTCAAAACTAAAGTTCAAAATAATGTTAGGATAGGGTAAACTTGATTTTTTTGTTTTTACTCTTAATACATTAAGAAACAGTTCTATCTTGATTATCGTTTTTCAAATTTTTTTTTTTACTAGTTAAATTTTTATATATAATAAAAATAGCTTTTTTTAAAAAAACTACTATTTTTGCAAATAAGTTTTACATACCTCATTCTATCAATTTCAATCAATAGTTTCGGTTATTTACTAGTAATTTTTATTTAAACTAAACCTGGGTTAGACCTGTCTGAATCGGGCTACCCGAATTCCATTTTTTTAAAATAACTTCGAGCCTGGATCTACGTCGAACCCGGCAATATTTTATGCTTATTTTATTGTATGGAGCTAATCAGATTTAAAAAAAATTATGATCATAAACTTACTATGTTATTTTCGTCTTGAATTTTTAAATGTTTAGCAATGAATATCACATCTTTGGCAGTTCCATTCATTATTCTGGGCGGAAAACTAGCATGCCTATTTGATTGTTTCGACTGGTAAAATTGGCTGAACTTGTTAGAATCTTTAAGTTGTTTTGTAACACTTTTGATATTGTTAGAATGCATATCATGATTTGATAGGCGACTAGTTGTTGGTTGATTTTGAGCTTTATTCGGATTTTTTTGAACATATAATTTTTTATCAGACTTATGAATTGTTGTATCCCCAAATTTACCATAATTGTTGGCATTCAATATTTTGCTGGGAGCGGCATTTTTATGTTTGGATTTGGTTAGGTATGATTGATATTCAGTTGGGGTTAGTTTTAAACGTTGTTGGTTGGATGAAAATGTAACAAATGTGTTATTCATATGAACATTGTTATCTATAGGAAAATGGTCATTTCTGTACCCCCATTCCTTATTTAATTCGTCATTTTTATTTTCTAAATCTTGATTGTTATTATTATTTTTGTTGGCTGAAAAATATATGTGATCGCCTGAACCATCTGAATTATTTTTATATTGATCACCCACGGATATATAACTTATATTAGGAAGAAGAATTTTATCGTTTTTAATTTTGTAATTTTCCTCATCTTCCGTTTCTATATCTATGCTATTCTGTCTTATAATAATACCTTTAGTTAATGATGAGTTACAATATTGTCTTCTTGGTGAAATATGTTTAATAACTTTAGTTCTACTATATGAGGAAGCATGCTTAGATGCTGGTTTCTGAAAACTATCAGACTTTGTAAATACATTGAGGTCAATAGACGAGGAATTCATTTGGTAATTGTGATTATTCGAATCCTTAAAAGTCATATTACTATCATTCTCCTCTTCCTCTATTTTGGCTATTTCTTCTATTTCTTTAAGGTCTCTATCGGTTAAAAAATGTTGCTGATTTTGGATTCTCAAATTTTCATAATTGAGATGTTTGGACACTCCTGTATCTATTTCTTGTTTAATAAGTTGTCCATTGGCTCCGGTTGCAAATCGGTAATTCAACACATTTTTATGGAAATCTGATAGTTCTAACGAAGAATCTCTTGATTTGAGCAAATTAATTTTGGCCATATTATTAAATTTTTTTTTTGAAGTTGGAAAATTTATTGATTTTAACGGATGCTTATGTTTATTAATTGAAGTTAATTTGCTGGACAAAGATTTATCAACATTTTGGGGAGATGATCGACCAGTTTTTTTTACGGTTGTATAGAGATGTTTATGAATATGGTCACATTCACTATTATTGTACATGTCTGCCTTTATCTGCGTTTTATAATAATCGGAAACCTTATATTTTAGATCAGGTGTGTGAACATGATATATAGGAAACTTTTTATCTATTACATTTGATTTAATTTGAAATTGGGATGTATCATCGATCGTATAATATTTATTTTCATGACTTTTCCCTTCTAAATTAGTTGTAACATATATATTAGATATGCTTTTGCAAGTTTGGTATCTTTTCCGTTTATCTTTATTCGAAATGTTTGAATCATTTTTGATTAGGTCACACTTATCGTAATTAGAAGATATATATGATCGATAATTAGAACTTGTGGGACTAAATTTTTCTTTATGTGAAGATATGTCAGAAGAATCGAAAGAGTAAGTGCCCGATTTCGATGGTCTTAAAAGTACTGGTCTTTTCATAAACACAAATTTAGGCAATACATCAACGAAAATAATTCGCAACCAGTTAGGTAGCTGATGAGTTTTAGCAGCTCTGAAATTCCAATTAACTATTATCACAGTCAATAAAACGCATATGAGATTCATAACGAATGTGAATAACAAGTATTTGGCTATCAAAGGGATAGTTAACGAAGTTGGTGGCAATAATCTCGAAACGACAAGTTGAAACAGCACTATAGCCAGTAGGATAGATATGCCTAACGTTATTTTTTCGTTACCGTCGGGTGGCAAATAAAACACTAATACGCTTAGCATAGACATCATAATACATGGCGCTAAGAGATTCATGGTGTAAAATAAGGTTTTCCTACGTATGTACAGATAGAAAGTTATATCGGTTACTGTAGGTTTAGTACGGTTATTAACATTCAAGTAGCCCGGAACGTTGATAACGTCCCAAGTACCGCTGATAGAAAAGTCAGTGAGATCTATGTAATCTTTTGAATCGAAAAATGAGATTCCTACCTCGTCCCCATTAAAGGTCCAAGATCCAAATTTCATTTTGCATTGCTGTTCGTCGAAAGGAAAATATTTGACGTCGATTATACATCCACTTTTGTAAATGGATGGAGGCACCCATAAAACTTCTCCTTCGTTGTTAAGGACTACATTGCATTTAGTGCTGACTTCATATTTGCCATCGGCGCTATTTTAAAAGTGTGAATTTTTAATATAATTACATGCTACATGCTGATATTATACCAAGCGAGAAATGGTAAGTAAGCACCGACCTTTAATATAATAACAATTGTAAATGTTGTTGATGAATAGAATTATTTGATCAAAAAAATACCGTAAGCTTTTAAATATAGACATGTATGTTTTAATTTATAGCTTTGTTGGATAACGCTAGAGATTTGCCAAAGCAATTAAAGGGAAAGGATTAATTAGTATCACATAATTTTTCTAGATTTATTTTTTGAATTTGAATAATTTATTAAAATTGATAAAGTTACATATACTTTAGCAATTTAAAAATGGCAAATTAATATAGTTATCAGAACCGCAAAGTTGTAATTTAGAAAATAATAAACTAATCTGATTATTATTTGAATAAAATTATTGGCTGTGAATCATAAATGACGAAGAATTAGATATTCCCCCCCCCCCTTTATCCATTAAAAAAAATAATTTAAAAAATATATAGTCGGTGTAAATAGGAAAATTAAAGAATTTAATAAAATAACAAATATATCGTTTTCTAGTCATTCAAAATCTTTGTAGCCTTTTTCATAAACAGAGTGCGCCATTTCTGCCTAAAAAAACTTATATTAAAATGAATTAATACATATCCATAATATTCCTTATGGATCCAAAAATATTTATAGGAGTTTGTGGGATGCTTCATTTTCCTAAACCACCTTTAGCGTTTTGCCTTATTTTTGGTCAAATTATGAAACTCGACCTTAGCTTTGCGGATTACCATTTTGTATGATTTAGCAATATGACATAATAAATAAAAGTACTAGAAGAGGGTAAGCAAAAACAGATTTTTTTAAGGTTAAATAAGATACTATGAGTCTTAATAAATTTAGATAGAACTGGAGGGATATTAGTTAAACAAAAAATATTTAGCTTAGAAGAATCTCTTATAAATAAAATAAAATATTGGGAATTCTATACTTTTATTTTAAAATCCTTTGTACTACAAAGTCGTGGAATAAATAGGATTAAAATATAGAAATTAAAAAGTAATTAATTTTAAAAAATTACAAAAATTACATTACCTAAAAAAAATATGTCTACCAAGATATTTTATTATTTGAGATTAAACAATTCAACATTTTCCTTAAATGGACATCTTTAAGTCAAATTGAGATATTTCTCAGCATCTCAAAGGCTAAATATATTTCAAACATAGTCCTTGAGAAAAGTGTAAAACTATAATAGAAAAAAATCAAGGATTTTAATATATATATTTTCTTTTAACAAAGTTAAAATTTTTTAAAATTATAAATACATTTCTTCGCAAAAGTGAAAGGAAAATATATCATTAATTCACTTGTTTAACAAAACGATATCCGGAGTCCATATCATAGAATACGGTATTTGAATATTCTTGATGTTACCATAATCTGTTGTCGACCATGCTAGTTGATAATCTTTCCATTTCTAATATAAGTAATGGGAGAGGATTTTACTTAGCTATAAAAAGAAATTATCAATTTAAAATTCATAAATAATTTTCGTTTAAAATAACTCATCTATTGCTTGAAATTTACTAAATTCGATTATAAAACTTACTTTTTTGCATTATAGTTAATCATAGTAAGCTTATTCAATTTTATATAAGAAAAAAAATAATTTTACAAGCTGAAGCCAAACATTGGTTTTCATAATTTGTTCACGTTCATTCTGAAAAAATAATAGTTTTAAATAATAAATAAAATTTTTAAAAACAACAATATAAAAATATGTAATATATAAGTAAGATCTCTTTATATATATTAGAGGCCTGCAGGCCCAGGCCCGACGTTTTTAATTTTTTAAATATATTATTTTTAAATCTGGGCCGGACCGGGCTGTGCAAATGGTATATTTCTGCAAGTCTCTGATGTATATATATAAGGCTTATCCCAAAATCTTTTTTAGAAAATTTGAAAAGGAAGTTTTAAAATTTTATAATTTTCTAGAATTATATTTTGGATAAGTTTTAATTTTTATATTATTAATAAAAATTATTTCTATTTTGGACAAAGCTAAATATAAAATTGTGTAAAATTCACATGATAACACTCCTTACATCTTTTAATACTGTTCCGGCAAAATTAAGTCTTTAAAAGTTAAAAAAAACACGGGCTATAAATGTTTTAAGTTTTAAAATTTTTTTATAAAACTAAATACTCAGATTTGATAAATCCCTTAGACAAGGCATAGTCTAAAAAAAATTTTTTGAAGATTTTTTTCGTCCAAAATTTTGAGCAAAAAATCTTTGAAGACCACAAAATTGAAATTTTTTTAAAGAAGATCAAGATATTCTTAAAAAAATTTGTGATTCCTGAAGGATTTTATTAGCATAGAAAATGTGTTTTATGAAGGATTTATTTACAACAAATATTTGTAATTTTAAAAATTTGATCAAAAATCCTACTGAGTATTCTTCTTTATATTTTTTTATCTTCAGAGACCAAATATTTTTCAAGATTTTTTTGTAAATTATAAACCATGTATGTACAACGGTTAAAGTCAGAGCGAGAAAAAAAACTTATACAGCCTTAATAAACTTTTTTCTGGAATTAGATCCTAAAAATAAATACTTGATGAATGGTTATTCATATAAAAACTCTGAAACGGCCTTAAAAATTGGAAAAATGGGATCCGAATTATTTAAAAAATCTAAAGGATCATGAGTAGGTTTAGCTTAGTAGACCTTAAAATTTGGATTTTTTTGATAGTTTAATCAAAAATGTCGAATCAATATTCGAGGTCAATCCCATATTTTGACTAAAACCTCGAGGAGTCAAAAAAGTCTTACATTACCTAATCCCTTTTGGAGTCAGCACATTGGTTATTTTTGGCAACATTACTCGAGATTAAGAGTAAAAACCAGATTAATATAGAGGCTAGGCGGCTTTCAAGTTAGTCGATTGAAAACAAAATTTACCGGAAAATAATCGATATTTTGTAAAAATATATTATTTAATTCAAGAAAACTTCTTTATAATGTCACAAAAGTTATTTTATGTTTAAGAATAATTTTTAATTAAAATTTAACGCCAACTAGCGGACATTTCTTTTTTTATTTTAAAAATTGTAAATTAATTTTTGCGACGTATAGTTTAATAAATATATTAACTTTCCTTATACATTAAATAAATAATATATATTTACATGATATTAATTAATTCTCATGATTTTTACTTTCAATTGCCTAACTCGAGCTCACAGGCGCGTACGCAGGAATTTGGTCTGGGGGGGATAATAAATTTTTTAAGAAATAATATTTTTAATTAAAAATACTAAGCATAAATTTATTAGAATTAATAACTTTTCTAATACACAATTTTAAACTAATGTGAATTAAAAAAATTATATATATAAACCGGCATTTAAATGTGAATCATAAAATATAAAGTGAATATAACCCACGATATGAATCACTTAAATGACCCAAAATTGAAATTTGAATTTTTTGAGCTTTTAAAATATATAAAGTATAAAAAATTTAAATGTTGTAAATATAAATTAATATACAAAAAGTTTCTTAGGAATAATTGTATTTTGTATGTTTTGAGCTAATTTTTCAATTATCAATCCTTGCTTGGCGTTAAATGTCTATGAATATTCAAAAGATCCAAATCATTCAATCTACTCAGATGTTGTATTTTTTTCACAGACTTGCAGGCCCGGCCCCCGAATTTTAATTTTTTTAAATATACCCGGGCCGGGCTCGTAATTTTTTTTTAAAAAAACACCCGGGCTGGGCCTGAAAATTTTTTAAGAAAAAATATCCGAGCCGAGTTGTATATTTTAAAACCAAATATTTGAAATCGCCATTATTAGCTATAAATATCAAAAATAAATATGATTTATTTTAAAAAATTCGGGGTGGGCTAGCCGAGCCGGGCCGGAAGAAATTTTTAAAAAAAATCTGGGCCTGGTCCTGCAAATGGTACCCCTGCAAGGCTCTGTTATTCTTCTTAAAAAAGTGAATGTTCTCTCATTAGTTTACTAAAGAGCTGCTAATATATATATAACCATTTTAATAATTGGGAGTATAATCTAAAATGTGTTTGAAATAAAAAGCATCCATAGCATTTTTTGGGACTGTATCAACCATAGTTAATCTTTTAATCATAGTTATTCAGCTAATAAGGCATCATAAGATATTTTAACATCTTCATGATAAAAATATAACAAATATTTATATTTTTTTTCTATCACCATATGAAAAAGGTTGGGAGAGGGGACATTTGTTTTATAATACTCTTCTACTGATCATATATTAATGTTTTGATGATGAGCTTGCTTGCTGCAAGTCGAGGGGGACAAATATTTAACACGTATAGCTCTGCTTTTGACTCAACAATAACATATAAAATATGAAATTCTTCAACAACACTAGCTCTATTTCCTTGAGTTCTAATAAAATGCTCTCCGCTATTCTCATCTTCTTAATCAAGTCAATGTTATGTTTTTGAAAAGTATTACATAAAATAGTTGTATAATTAAATAATACATTCTAATCAGAAAAAAAATTTGGAATAAGTATTGAATCCAATAATTTTCTTGCTTCTAAGGAAATACTTCTTTCAAGCCATTGTGATATTTCAGTAATAGCATTAATAATCAGCTCTTCTAACTCCAAAATAGCTGTTACTGTGGCGGAGACTCGATCTCGTTGGACAAGCTTGCAATTTTTTTCTCCCTGTTGGACAAGGAGTTTCAGAGATAATTATTATTTTATTAGAAATTTAGATAAATATTACGCCACTAAAATTTGAAAATAATAGGTAAATTACGCCAAGGAAAACTTGAAATCGAAATTGATTGATAAAATAACTTAGTAGATGAATGTGATAAATAAATGTAATTAAATATATATATATATATATATGTATATATGAGATAAGAATAAATATTAACAAATATAAATTAATATTAACAATAATATTTTTGAAAAATATAATCCGGCATCTGCATTTTTTGGCTTTGGGGGGGGGGGGGGATTTGTCCCCCTGTCCCCCCCCCACTGCGTACGCGCCTGCGAGCTCACCTCAAATAAGCCTAGACATGATCTTAAGACAATTTATTATAAATTAGTTAAAGGCACTGGATTGTTCACAACTTTATCCTAAATGCAACATTGGGGAAAACAAAAAATTATGACTGAATTCTTAGTGAACACGATTTAACATGATTTAACAGCTGATCGAGTTTATAAAATCTTTAAAAAATTTTCTTTACAAATATTAATTTAAATCTTAGTTTAAGTAATGATTATTTTAAGCTCGATCAGCTGTTAAATCGCAACGCGTTCACGAAGATTTCAAATAAAGCAAAATAAATCGGCCACATCTCGGCCAAGGTTCATTTTAAAAACACGCAACGGAAATTTTTTAAATATAAGATGTTTCTGATTTAATCTTTATTACCATTCCTTGACTTTTCCTTGGCCTTTCCTATCAAAAACAGTCCTATATATAAACTCTTCTAATTTTATAGTCCATGCATAAATTTAAGTTTAAAAATTTTAATTTTATTTCTCAACTTAATTATCAAATTTTTGAAATCTACCTTTACTTATAATGCACCATTACAAATAAATTATATGTTGTGATTGTTTTATTTAATGATTTGTTCCCTATAATGGACAAACGAATTTTGAATAATTCCCCTACTAGTAATATACAACTTTTAGAAACTATTATAATCGTAAACCTTCAAAAATATGTCCACATTGTCTTAAACATTTTACCTTCCGTGAATAGACAGCATTTTGCCTTCCGTGAAAGAATAGATCAATATTTTTCCATGAGTTCAAAAACAGAGGTGATCTGCCCGTCGTGCAATCTACCTAAATTATTAACCAAATATAATGAAATCCCTATCCATCGCCTAGTTAATATTCGATGTCCTTCTTCTGTAAACACAATACTCTCAAACATTAATATACCACCTAACAGTTTTTTTGTATTAAATAATCAAATTCCAACAAAATCAATCATAAATACAATCAAAAACTGATACAACAATCATAAAAACCAATTTTCAAGCAAACTCTAACATCTATCTAACACTAGAATAAGAACCCACCTTATTAAGGATTCCCAGGTTTGCCCGAGCTTCAGTAACTTAATGCATTCAACAAATGATTTAGACAAATGGTCAAATTTGTTCCTATTCAAATCTCATATACATAACTCACCCTCTGATGTTACTCAAACCTAACAAAAAAAAATAAAACAATCTATAGTATCTTTCAATATCATCTACCTAATTCCCATTTGTAAAAAATATACTCTTATCACACTCTCTTTTCTCTTCTCTTCTCTTCTCTTCTCTTCTCTTCTCTTCTCTTCTCTTCTCTTCTCTTCTCTTCTCTTCTCTTCTCTTCTCTTCTCTTCTCTTCTAGACATCATTAACAAAGGTCAAATTAATCACCAATAATAAACACTTGAAATTATAAGTTCAAATGAAGGCAGTTCCAATAAGTCTTAACATTTTAAATTTACTCCAATTATAACATTCCCCAGGTTCATATACAGTATCCCCAAACATGACTCTTCATAATCCATCTGATTCCACACTAATATAGGTATCATATGACATCAATTCATTTAAAAAAGATTCAGGGACTTGGTCTTCGACCAATCTACTTACAAGACCTCTGAAAAGCTAATATCCCATCAAGCAAATGCTTATTAACAAATTTGACCAGCTTTTCAAACAAAATTTTTAGGGCACGACTAATAGCTCTAAATAAAAAAAGATGGTGGCATATGACAAATTGCTGTTGGTTCCGTAATCCGTAGAATAGCAGCAAAAATAATACGCAACCGAATCAATGTCAGTCTCAGTGCATTATTACAACTCCATCAACTATGGGGCAAAGAATGGTTGTGCCATCGCTTGCCACTTCATTCGCATTACACTCGAAAATGCAGATAACAACCTTGAAACTCGATTTTAATAACCCCTTTAACAGTATCCATAAAAATCTATTCATACCAGCTTTCAATCAAGTTTATCCCCAATATACACAATTCATTTTAAACAACTATTCCTTCCTATCAGCTCTCAAATTTGACAAAGATATTATCCAAACACAACAGAGCATTGAACAAGGTAATTCCCTTGTATCTGTTTTATTCTGTTTAGGGTTACAAAAAATAATGGCTGACATAAATACTCAATGTAAACTTGATCTAAATAACTGGTACCTAGATGACAGCACCGTTGCTGGTTCATTATCCGAAATAATGAAGGTGCCCATTATAATAAAAAAAAATAGAACCAATAACAGACTATCACTTATTACCTACAAATGCCAACTTTTCTCTCCATCCATATCATCTCCCCAAAATTTCCTTATATACATATTAACAAATCCCAACTCACAAACTTAGGAGCCCCCATTGGTGGAACTGAAGTAGTTAGCACCTTCTTAAACAATTTATATCAACAATACAAGGCCTAAAGATCTTACTCCTATTCCTCCTATCTCATAATTCATTTTTCCTAGTAAAAAATTTTTTTATATACCTTAAAATTTATATACCTTAAATCCTTCATACATTCAGATGTACGGCATTCTTCAGACATCTTGATCAATTATTCCCTCTTGAAATACACAATCAAGGACTGTTTAGAAGAAGTTTTGAATATCAAATTATCCCCCTTATCATGAATGCAAGCTTCCCTTCCATCCAAAATCGTGTGGAATCCAATCAATTATTTATCACTTGCAGCTTTCATTTTTTTCTCGCCTCTCTTCCAATGAGTTAATAAACAAATTAACATTCTTACTAGTTCAAAATCTCTAAACACAACCATATGGGATAATAATATATTGCCCAACACACTTCGCCAATAAGCGTTCTTCAAAATGAATTTCCTTTGATTGCACGTTCCGTTAATTTTCTCCTTTTGAACCCGCAATCAGAAGAACTTACCAATTTTCATTTAATCAAAATTCACAATGGATACAAATGGCCCGAGGCCATCCCTAGTCAAAACTTAGATGCATACTTCTCTCTAACTCTGGATAATATTAGAACTCCGTCTTAATAGCAATATCATCACACCACACATATGCATCCTCTGCAATACTCAGGTTGACAGTAAAGGTCATCACTCCTTACATTGTAAATTTTCTAAAGTTCCCATCACCATACAATTAACTTAATCCACAAGGCGCTTCTATTAGTCAACATTCCTTCCACCTTAGAACCAGTCGAATAAATATCTTGAACAATAAAAGACTAAACAGCATCACGCTTACGCCTTGAAAGAATAGTCTTTTGTATTGGATTATACCTGTATAGATGCGTTTGCCAAATCGAACGCACAATACTCATTCATTGCGGCCGCCGAATCATCCAAACGTAACAAATATTCGCATTAAAAAATGTACTTTTTCTACCCTTTATTTCTGCCATATTAGAGAACTTCTGCGAAGATGCAATTCTATTTTTAAAAACTTTAGGTAAAATGTTAACAACAATCACTGGAAATCCTAAAGAAAATTTATATCTCCACAAAGAATATCTCTTGAGATATGTAGATCTAATTTTATCTTCATCCTCCCCGACAAAATAATGTTTTAATCCCCTTCCAATGCTTTCTTTGAAATATTTTAGTTTATATAATTTTAAATATATATTTTTTATATGATATCAGAGACCTGCAGGGCCGAGCCAATTTTAATTTTTTTAAAATATACCCGGAACGGGCCATATATTTCAAAACCAAATATTTTAAATAGCCCTTATTAGCTATAAAAATTAAAAATAAAATAAATCGGGACGGGGCCTGAAAATTTTATTTAAAAAAAATCCGGGCCGGCCCTGAAAATATAAAACACGGGTCGGGCCAGACCTAGAAAAATTTGGGCCGGATCGTGAAAATGATATCTCTGCAGGTCTCTGATTAATATTAAGCTGAAGACATAATTAATAATAAAGTTTAATATGATTAGGCGTTAATTATATTTTATATAATCTTAATCTGTATATAATTGAAAAGATAATAGCAAATTTTGATATTTTAAAGCGCCTATTTTTTTGACTAAACATATTTTGTTAAAACTCATAATTTAGTTCTGATTTTCTTATAAAGTTTTTATATATTTCATTTAAAAAATTACCATTTTTGTAAAATGGTTATTATAAAATGCGAATATTTTATTTGGTAAAATTTTCAGACGATTCTATAAATAAGAAGTTAGATGAGGGTGGGCAGGCAACCAATATGGCAACTTATCCCAGGCCTTCCCTACCTTTTTGGTATTATTAAAAGGAACCAACTCCAGAAATTACCATAGAACCCAAAAATATTTATAGAAACAAAATCTTTAGGGAAAAATATTTAGAATAATTAATAAATATTAATTAATGCTTTTTAAGTTTATTATCAAAATAAGTAGGCAAAACTTTATTTTATTCGAATGATCTTGTTGGAGGGCAATTCCTCTTCACTCAACTTACCCCCCAACAATTATATTTTTTATAACAAATCAATTATCAAATAAATTTATTTAAATACTTTAGTTTAAATTTTTGTCACCCCATTTCTGCCACCATCAACTTTCATAAATATGAATAAATATTTATAAAGCGAGCTAACCAGCTCTTAAAATAAATTAATGAATTGGTAATTTTTAGCTAGTTATTTCATAATCATAAAAATATATTACAAGTTTATAGATTATAAAGTCTTAAAAATATAGTTTATAGATTATAAAATCATAATAATATGGGTATATGACCAAAGCTTCAAATCTCCTGGGAACTGCTAAGATATTAATTTATCAATCAAAAAAAAATAAGAAACCTATCTCTTAGTCTTAGTAATATAAATAAAAACAATCGTATGTATACATAATATACTTAATCTTCTATCTAAATATACAATCAGGCACTTGTAATAATTATGCTCACAGATTTTAAATAAATTATAAAATTATTCCCTAGAAACCTGTTAATTATATATTATATATTTTTAAAATATTTGCAAGCCCAATTCTATCCACAAAATTCCATCCTTTGTAATTGGATTTAATGTTTTTTTCTCTTATGACAAATGTATATTAGGCAATAATAAGTTTAATTATATATTTTTTTAAATCTAGCACTGAATGGTTACTGATATTTAGGATTTGAATAAACAACAAAATTCATTAATCTAGGTTCACAAGGGTAATTGTTTCTAAACAGATTTATTTCCTTTTCGTTCACAGGAATAAATTAAAAATAATTTAATCAGAGACATGCGAATCTCAAAATTTTTGGGCTTGGTCCGAATTTGAAAAAAAAGATTTCATGTTCAAACCCGAGTAGGCCTGGATTTAATAAAAACTATTTTCACCCGGCCCGGATTTTTATTTTTGATCATTATTTCGACCAAGAATTTTTTAAATTTCTTTGTTTGTATAATTTTAATTGTATTTAGCAAATTGTTTAAACGGGAAAGTAAAAATATGAGCGGTAAATAAATATTAAGCGCTTTATCATTATAAGATTTTCCAACATTCCTCCATTGGCTAATTGATATTTAAAAAAATTTAAATTATAAATCGGCCTGGATTCTTACTTTTTTAAATTAACCCCAGCCTGGTTTTTTAATCTTTCAATTTGTGTTAGCCCAAAATTTTCAAAGTCATATAACTTTTTGGGTTCAGGTCGGTGTAGATCTCGGATATACACAAAATAAAGATCCTTAAATTTGTTTTAAAATTTTAAATAGTTAAATATTATTATAAACTATTTGCACAATTTTTTGTTTTATCAAATTTTCTATTCGAAATTGATGGTTACATGTCAATACCGCGAAAATGTTATCGCGCATGTATTATAGCGAATACATTACAGCGAATGAATTATCGCGAATGCATTATCGCGAATATATTACCGCGAATGCATTATAGCGAATGAATTATCGCGAATACATATAGCGAATGCATTATAGCGAATGCATTATAGCGAATTCATTATAGCGAATCCATTATAGCGAATGCATTATAGCGAATGAATTATCGCGAATGCATTATAGCGAATGCATTATCATATCGCGAATGGAGTTTCATGAAAGTTACAATTTTATATTTATCGACTTTTCGACTGACTTAGTTGAATCTGAAAATTAAGTTAAAATGGGGATTGGCTCTAAAAACATTTTTTTATTGAAATTAAGGCTAAGGCTTTTCTCTTTTTTGACTCAAAATATATAAAAAAGATTCTAAGTAATAAAATAGATTTCTCTTTTTCATCTAATCATTTTAAATATTAAACATCAAGTTTTTTCTTTTTAATTTATTGAAAACTTGTAGGGGAGAATGGGGTTATGGCGAACCCTAAAGGCAAACCTTAAGAAAATTATAAGTACTTTATCATTTTTAATAAAAAATATCTCATTTTGTTCAGCTCTATTAGTTTTATGATATGTTTAAATTTCAAAAATACATCTCTAATAATTTTTTCAAAATATCATTTTTCCTGGAATTTTTTTTGGTAACCGAGTGGTGAACCCTACCCGGGGACGAACAAGCCCTTGGTCGAGGCTATTATAAACTCTGTTTAATTTTCCATATATAAAAGTTATATATTTTTTTATTAGGATATATTTAATGATTTAAAACATAAAAGTGTTATATAAAATCATTTAAAACATTCACAATCTTTGCAAATAAAAAAACAATAAAATTGCAAAGCCATTTGAAAGCAGTCTTGATTGTTATGCTTGATATAATTTATTTGTATACCAAACAATTATTTATCATATAATAACATTTTTTGATTTTTTTTCTTTTAGTTGGTCTCTCATTGGCTTTTTTTGCATGTCAAATTTTTAAAAAATAGCAAAAAAAAAGGTTCGACCTAACCCCATAAAAATAGCCCCAGTAGCACCACTTTGATTAAGATCATATTTTGAAGTATTTATATTATCAATTTTGTTCGGGTAAATTGTTATTCTATAAAATAGGATTTTTTCTTTTATATAAGATGATTTTTGTGTGGTAAAATTGTATATTAATTTTTATTTTTGAAAAATAGTAAAAGTGTAAAAAGTTACTTTTGAAGGTTCGAATGATATAAAGCATTTGAATTTAAAAATAATAAGATTTTATGTTTTAAAGCTATAAAATTAATAATTTTGACGATTACAAAAGATTTAATAAGGTAGAGATATCAATCCAATGTTCTCCTTCAACTAATCTTATTTAAAAATTTTTAAAAATTATCAACATATTTTTTTAGCGCTGGAAAGGGTTAATCATATCAGTAACTAGGAGCTAGTAGAAATAGGTCGAATTAATTATATTATGCTTAAAAATATGATATAATAAGTATTCATTGGCTATTATAGCTTTAAATTCTATTTTTTTCCCTTTAACTTTCTCCTTTTCTAGTGGTTGATAATCAAAAGAATTAGAAAAAAAATTAAAAAATTCATTAAAACTTAAACATTTTTTAAAATAAAATATCACATTTTGAAATTTTTTATGAATTATTTATATACAAATGGTGTATTATTGATAATAACAATTATCCTCTAGGAGACTTAATAAACCAATATAATCTACAAGCCTGGGCTTTGGGGCTTGTTGGGGCAAAAATTAACTTTTACTAGAATCAATCTTAAAATATAAAATATTAAAATATTTATTAATAGGGTCTTTTGTAAAAAACGACTTAATCTAATCGTTAAAAAAATTGAGTATACCAAATTCCACATATTTTTAATAAAATACGAATTTCATAAGGTAAATAATTTTAAAACGCTACTTTAAATAAATATAGATAATTAAGCTGGTTCTCTGGTTTTTTGGAGCTTAATAAATGGGTTAAATATATTTTTGTCAAATATAAATCACTATTGCATTGTGATAATGTTAGTTGTAATGCATTCGCGATATTGCATTCGCTATGATGCATTCGCGATAATGCATTCGCTGTAATGTATTCGCTCTAATACATTCGCTATGATACATTCGCGATAATACATTCGCTGTAATGCATTCGCTATAATGTTTTCGCGGTAATGTATTCGCTATAATGCATTCGCGCTAATATATTCGCTATTATACATTCGCTATGATGCATTCGCGATAATGCATTCGCGGTATTACATTCGCGGTAATGCATTCGCTATAATGCATTCGCGCTAATATATTCGCTATAATACATTCGCTATGATGCATTCGCGATAATGCATTCGCGATAATGCATTCGCGGTATTACATTCGCTGTAATGCATTCGCTATAATATTTTCGCGGTAATGCATTCACTATAATGCATTCGCGCTAATATATTCGCTATTATACATTCGCTATAATGCATTCGCTATAATATCTTTTCGCGGTAATCGATATTCGCGATAATGCATTCGCGATAATACATTTCGCGGTAAAAGTTTCGCGGTATTGACGTGATACGGTTTTCTTTATATAATTAAAAATTGACAATTTAAAAAAAATAAATAAATAAATAAATTTAAATTATTCATAAATTTTTATAAATATTTGAATTATTAGTTAATTTCGAAATTATATCTGAAAAAATTAGGAAATTAATTTGTGCAATTAATTTTTTTTCCCCTAAATTAAGGCCATCAACAATCAAATACTTTATTGTTTGGCACTTGAGGTTGCAGAGATTATTTTTTGATTGTGATGGTGACTTTTTATCCTAAAATAAAATCAAAACAAATATATATTAGACTAATAAATATAATATTCGATTTGTTTTTATCTAGGGCTATACCGTATGAGTTCCTATTTTCCGTAGGAAGAAAACCAAAAATCACATGTCATTAAATATAAAGGAATAAACAATTAAGATTTTTTTATAGTACGAAGAATACATTATTCGATTAGTACGATTAACTAAATTGCTCGATTTTAAAACTCTGAATCAAATAAGAATATGATTATTCGATTCGATTTCTGCATGCATAGTATTTATTGATCAATGATCATGCTTTAAATATTTTTGTCGGCATAATCTGAATTATTATTAATATTTATTTTCTCTTCACGATAATTGATATTTTCTAGGTATAAAAATAGTACACAAGCATAGCCGAATCTTTTAAATCATAATAAATATAAATACATGGGCCGGGCCGGCCGCGGTACCTAATATTATATTTGCTAGCGAGCCTGGGCCGGGCCTGGATTAAAAAAATTTTTTTTAATGGGCTGGGCTTGGGCCTGAAATTATTAAATTTAAATTATTTAAAACAGTTGCTAATTTAAAGAAATATTGCCTTTTTTCCTTCTAATAATAACAAATTTCAGTAATTTAAAGAAATATTGCCTTTTTTCCTTCTAATATTAATAAATTTTAGTATTGTAAACAAAATGATTGCCTAAATATATTTAAATATTGTTTATTTTCATTAAATATAAAAAAATTAAATTTCTAAATATAGGCTTGGGCCGGGTTTGGGAAATTTTTTTGAAACTTATCATGGGCTTGGGCCGGACTTGGGAATTTTTTTAACATTAGATATGGGCCGGGCCGGGCAGGGCATGGGCCTAAAAAAATTTTTTACTGCGAGTCTGGGCAGGGCTTGGTCAAAAAATTAAGGCCCATGAAGGTCTCTGATAAATACCTCGCTTGTAAATAATTATAAAAGGAATATATGGAGCTTACTTAAAAAAGAAGCGAAAATATTATATTTTACAAATTTTAATATTGCAATATATATTAATATGCAAGGTAGTTTAAAAGCATTCCTAGAGACATGGATGGAAATGGGTGAATCAATCAAGTTGATTCACATGAGTGTAAGAATTTTGCACGGACTATAAAAAAATAAAGATGGGCACATGTATAAAATATTCTTTCGGATCGGGCCTGAAAATTTGTGCTCAATCATTTTCAGGCAAGAATTTTTTTTAAATCTTTGAATAAAGCAATTTTTTTTTTAATTCACAAAAAATAATTAATGAACCGGGCTGAAAACATCTTCAGGGTCGAGCAACCTCTATAAAATAATTTTCGGTCGGGTTAAATAAATATAAATATTATGGGCGGCCAAAAAATCTCTTAAACCCATAAAGGCATCGAGCAGTGGTAATGAGCATAGCATACAAATAATTTGACTTACGACATTGATCAATTGGATTAAGGAAAGTCCAAATTGTACGTTTAGATGTTCAGTTCTATTTCTAACCGGTCTGATTAATTTGTTGTAATTTCTAAACAAGTCTCGTATTAATCGGCCTTCTTCTTCTGACGCGAAAGCTATATTTTTTAAAAATATTTATTTATTTATATATAAGAAAGGTCATTTATCTATATTCGAAAAATGTATTTATTTACTAATAAAAAAAATTGCTTGCTTAATTTTTGTATAAGAATACTGCCAAATGCTAAGTCAAATCTTAGTATTATGTTTTTTTTTAAAAAAAATTATATTTAAATCTCATTAATATATTTTAAAGTTTCGAATAAATGTTTGCTAAAAAATATAACAATAGCTGCTGTTTTAAAAAAAATACTTTTCTATATTAGCAAAATCAAATAATATTTTATTATAATATTTATTTTTTTTAAATATGTGAGAAAACACTTCTTAGTCCTTCCTTCACGTCCTTATTAACAATTTAACATTTCAAGCCCATGAAACGATGAACAAATTGGAGCCCTGGCATAATCTATTTTTGGCCGGCTCGGAATATGTTGGTGTAACTTTGACAAAGCAAAAAGTGCTTCATCACTCCTAAATTTGATTCGAGCAAAATGTTGCATGCCACTTAATAAGAAATACTTAGCAAGTCTAAATGGTAAGAATTATAGCTAGTAAAATTACCGAATGTAGAGATTAATGAATAAGGAATCAATAAATGAAAAGGTAAAACAAAAACTAAATTTATTTTAATAAATAATAAAAACTGCAATAATAAACCGGAATGGTTATGTCGTATCAGGATATGGAAAGAAAACTATGAATTCGGAAACTCAAATTCAAATCATTTAGAGAGGAAAATATATTCAAATATGTATATAGATTATCCACCCCTGCTCTAAACTTCAAACAATTTTGGTGAAGACTTTTGTGTATCTTTGTAATTAGTGTTGTTAAATGGCTCGCTTTGAGTCAATTTTTAAAAACGGTTAACTAAATATTTTAATCAGAAAAATATTACTTAACTCGAGACGCTAATAGATGTCTAGACCTTTATATCGTCTATGAGCAAAATCTTCAGACTTGCGTAATATTTTGTTAACAACACTATTTGCAATTTACATTAAAAAATCTATCTAATTAATTATAAATTAGAGTAGTCCAAAAATTTCATGGCAAATTATCTGAAATTCCCATTATGGATATTCTATACAAGCTAAAGTACATTTCCAGTCAAATCAGATTTTTCGAATTTAAATAAAGTGCTCATCGCGAGATTACAAATTAAAATGGATTCTATATCACCTATAATATAATGTAGTTTTAGTAATTTTAAAAAGAGTAAAAATAGGGGCCCACTTCGACCAATATTTAGTATTTAAAATAAATAGTCCATATTTTTTAGACTATATTAAATTTTGAATTTAAAATATAGACCAAATTGTACCTTATTAATATTCGAGATTGGTTATATTATTTAATCTAAAATTTCAAAATATATATATAATATGAGATAAGAAAGGAATATTTTTTAGTGATTTCTTAACTTTTTCTAAATTATTTTTAATAGAGAATAAATATTATACAAATAGCCTTTTTAATAGTTGAAAAGGATTAGTTTAATACTCACCAAATATATTCTTGAATTATATATTAATATATCAGTAACTTAAACAAACTTAAGGATTAAATTTTCGCAAAAAAATTTTTTATAAGTTTAAAAAAATATTATATAAAATGGGAAAATTATCATTTTTCAATTCGTTTTTTAATGCTAATATGAAATATAGTTATGTTTTTGACTCTTTATTTATTCTGTTCGTTTATTTTTATATTAATATCACACCAGTCAATACTTCTTATTTTCTTTATAATATAACAAGTTGGCCTTGCATAGAGGCAGTACATTTTGTTTTACATTTTATTTATATGTTGGCTTTAGTGTTGTAAAAGTAATTAGTTACAAGTAACTAGTTTTGCGAAAAAATAAACTGTAGCTAGTTACTTATAAAATCTAACTAGCAACTTGTATTTCTTGGAATATAATGGCAAAAATAATTAGTTACTTTTCAAGTTATTTTTTAAAATATGTTAAATATTAATATGTTAAATATTCATATATATATTCATCATTCTTTACCTCTATATATGTTTAAAATGATTGTTTACTGAATAAAATGCCTCTGTTAGTTTAGTTTAGGGAAGCTCATTTTTGTAGAAAACGGGGTACCTTTAGACACCAATTTCACAAATAGTTTGACGCTACAATTCGCATAGAATCGATGTTTGACCTTTTCTATTTCTAGTGCCACTTATTAATTAGTATTACGTAATTAAACAATGGCTCAATCTCAGTGCATGAAGATAAAAAATTATCTATTATAATCTTTTTTTGTTTTACTCTGACCAATCCATCTTAGTTTTATATTACAGTCTAAAGTAGACATAAGTCTATTTGACAATTTTTTATGCGAGCGTAAATAAATTATATAAAAGTATTAAAGCTATAGAGACATTGAATTTCATATTTTAAAGTATAAGTTGATTTTTAATATAATAATATAATTTTATAATTCATTTCAATTAATTATTTTTATTATTGCTTTAATGCTTTAGTGCTTTAGTGCTTGTATCTTGAATCTTGATGCCAATTTTAAAAAAAAATTCTTATAACTTTTTTATTCATATTTATTTAGCAAACGGATTAAGCTTTGGAATTAATGCTTCAAACGCTTAGTAAACTTTATTGTAATTATTAATATATATAAAAATAAATAAATTTATATATATATTTTTATTAACTTTTGAAAAGAAATAAATACAGTAAAAAAAAAGGGTGTTAAAAGATCGCCAAATTATTCTTCTATTTATAAAATATTGAAATATAATCGATTATTCTTCTGCAAGATTTATAAATTATGAAATATATTATATGGAAATAAAATTTATTGGACTGAAAATTTGTAAATCAAAGTGAATTACTAAATAATAAAATAAGGTAAAAAAATTTTATCGAATTGAATAATATAAATAAACTTAGAGTCAATATTTTATTTCGTTAATAATTAGAGTTTTTTTGTAATACATATATATAAATAAGAATTTTTTTAAACTTTATATTTAGGAGGGCTAGATTTGAGCCGATTTTTTTAAAACGGCAACTCAGTATAGCCAGAAAATATCGTATAAACCTAGAGATTTCGCTAATATGTCCAAACCTATGTGCTATCTATGAGCAAAATCTTCAGGCTTGGGTATTCTATTTCAGGATAAAATATTGAGCAGCCGTTTTTAAAAATCGGCTTAAATCAAGCGATTTAACAATACTAATTCATAACAAATGTTTGAAAATATAAATTGATTTGTTTTTATTTCGCTTATAACTGGTTTCAGTTTATTGTCTGAACTGATTGGTGAATTAGTTAATGCTATTCAGACATTACATATTGGCGCCCTCTGATGTTTAATAATTTTCCTTCTTGCATGATGTTAATCTTGACAATCTTTTTTGCTAATAATTCGTTTTTCTTTAAACTATCTACCAAATGGGTCGAACCCCTAAAATGCACTGGTTATTTATATAAACTTCAGAATTAATGTGTTTGGCTGACTTCGTTGCTTAAAGCGTGGTATGTATCATAGTTTTATTTGGCTTATAATTTGGTTATTTTATTCAGCAAAATTGATTGAGGAATTGTACTAATCAGCCACTAAATATTAATGCAAACCAAATATTTATCTCTTCAATATTTTCCATTCTAGCATGATACCAATTAACAGTATTTGTTATTTTGAAAATAATTTTTCCCTTCTTGCTATCTACCAAACGGATTAAAATAATATATAGGCACTAATAAAGCACGAAGTATTGACATAGATTTTAGATTTAGTGCTTCCAATTGTCTATCCAACTTTAACAGAAATGTAAAGATATTACATATTTAAAAAAAGCAATAAATAAATAACTCAGGAAAATCAGAAATACCTAATCAGAATTTTACATAAACGGAACCCTGCCGAAGGCGGAGAAATAACTAAAACAATTCAGAACCATCCCTCCCCCTCCCCCTCTTCCGGGTGCATCCTGGCCATAAGACTGGAAAAATTAGGTTTACTTTACTTTTAAAAGTTATAATTATGAAAATAATGTGTCGATGGAAAAAATAATATAAGTAAATTTTATTGTTTAAAATAAATAAAGGATTAGGTGTTGTTAAATGGCTCGATTTTTAAAAAATAGCTAACCCAATTTTTTAGCCAAAAAATATTATGCAGGCCTCAAGATTTCCTTAATATAGGTTCAAACTTTTCTATCATCTATGAGCAAATTCTCAAGGCTTGCCTAATATTTTTTGGCTAAAATATTGGATCAGCGTTTTTAAAAATCGAATCGTCTAACAACACTATTAGTTTTGTTTTCGACTCACTTAATTTTTTGTACAACTGTTGTTAAATTTTTTTTTAAATTACGTTTTTCTTATTTTTGCATTAAATTGTTGCATATTTCATGTATACTCTAAAAGTAGGGCTCTGAAAATTATTCAAATTTCCGCCCAGCCCAGACCTGACAAATCTTTTATGTTCATGTCCGACCTATTTTTTTTTAAAGCCCAGCGACTAATTTAGTCGTGAGCGGCATCGCTGGGGAGGAGCAAGATCAGCATACTTAAAATAATTCCTGTTTGAGCATCTCCACAGCCATGAGAGGCATTGGGGAGGCTCCCTCGCCTAAACTATTTGACCTCTAAAAGTAGCATTTAGCCCTAGAAATGTATACGATTTTGGAAAAAATGTTATCAATATTATGTATGAAAAAAAAGTATCATATTGCCTTTAAAGAATTATTACTGAATAACGACTTCTTGCCAGGTTTCATTCTCTACACTCAAGAGGGTTTTAAAGAGCACTAGAGAATCAATGAATAATGAGCGAAAACAAAATTTAGTGCTAATGGATTATGAAAAAAGATCGAAGGAATATTGATAGCCTAAAATAAACTCACCCCCCCCCCTTCCCCCAACTGAAAATTTCTCAGGAGTATTTGGGTCAAATGTTTGATTAATTTTAAAACCAATATTTCAACATAAAATAATCTTATGTCTTTTTCAGAATAGATGTTTTAAATTCAAAATTAATGTCGACCAAAATAATAGTTTAGATTTTTTGAATTATATTTGAAATATTTTGATAAATGGGTATTTTATTTTTTTTAATTTCATATTTTTGAGTTTTTTATTTTTGAACTGTACAAATATTATTAAAAATTAAATATTATTATATAAATGAATATTTTTTTTTTTTTCTCACTATATCAACATCCGTCGATTTTTTTAAAATTATGTGGTCGATATAGTCTCTAAAACTTTAAACAACCTTTCTAATGATTATTAATAAAATGTAAAATTTCAAAACAAAAACTCTCCTAAATATCAGCATCGGTTTTCTATCTGGTGGTGCATAAAAGTTAAGTTTTTTTAATTTATGAGGCGCTCATAAAAATAATTTAAATAATGTTGTAAATAGTGACGTCTCTAAAATTCCCGCTCTTAGCATGAATTTCGATCTGTTCAAAAAACACAATAAAGAAAAGGCCTCTCAGGTTTAGACTTATAGCATGTTTCATATCATTCTGTCTAGTCTTCATTTCATATACGGATATAATTAAGATTTGTCTCTACTTGCCACTTTTTATATGGCCCTTAGGCGATACCTGTTTAAGGTAAGCCGCTGGAACAGCCCTGGTTTGAGGAATGCTTAAATATATAAATTTTTAAGGGTGCTAAATTTTATTTTAATTGTTCTGAGTAATAACCCCCCCCCCCTTACTCTCCACTTCATTGACGAAGATCCAAAAAATGAAGTTTCTTAGTGTTGTTAAAGTAACTAATTTACATTTTTGTAAAATATAATTAACTAATAAATTTTGATAATTGATCTATATTTTTTTAAAATATTATAAAAAATAACTCGTTACTTTTAAGTTACTAAAATATTTATTAATATAATGTCTCAATCGTTCTTGTAGAACGTTTTTTTATCCTAGGGAAGCTTATTTTTGAATAAAATATAGCCCAAATTTTGATGAAATTTATTAATGGCCAAATTTTTTTGGAAAAAAAATATTATATTATGTATTTACTACATTTTATTTTCCTGCAAATAAATGTAATATATCTTATTCAGTGCAAATTAATATTATATTCTGGTATATTTTTTTCAGTGCAATTATTTCTTTATTTAAATTTTATTTCATTCAAATTTCGTTGATTTCAATTTTAAAATGTCAAAATTATTTTGCTTTGTATAATAAAAAGATTATATTAAAAATGATGAGTTATATAAATATAAAATAACTTGCAAGTAACTAATTACTTTTGCAATGTAACAGTAACTATTTACTTTTTAAATGTAACTAGTAACCTTTTTAAGGATATAACTTGTAGCTGTAAGTAACTAGTCCATTTTGTAATTAGTTACTATTCAAAAGTAACTTTTAACAATATTATTTATATAAATTTAATTTATATCATATACTCACTGAACTGAAGGCAAAGAAATCCTATGACATAGCAATTCAATATTGGTAATTGTGTATCCAGCATAAACATGATGTTTTTCATAATGGAACATTTTTTTTCTTAAAACATCTTCAGTTCTATTTTTAATTAAGATTTAAATTATTTGTGGTATTTTTTCATAATTATTTTATTTATATTTGGAATCTTATAAATCACGATATTGTTGTATGAAATATAATTTATTGATTATATTATATAATTATTTTAAAAAATATAATAAAAATATCAGGAAAAAGTATTTTATAAAAACACATTATAAAATAACTATGTTGAAAAAAATATATAAATAAATAAGAATATAAAATTGAAATATGGGAAGAAAAGCAAATATTATGTAATTATTTGCCGTATATAAAAAGGAAATGTATAAAATAATCGATAATAAATAATTACTTACTACTGTTTGTTTCGTTTATAAAAAATAACTTGGTAAATTTTACCGGCCGTGGTTACTTTATTAGGCGGCAACACGAAACGTAGTGTAGACTATTTGAATTAATTCCGGCAGGCAATTCTTGCGAATAATAATTTGGATCCAATTTAATAGCTAAAATAATTATCAGAAAAGGGAAGAGAAAAAAAATAACCTTTGATATCTGTTTGATGTCAAACTTAAACTCTGAATTTAAAAATATATAAAGGAAACTGATATTTAGGCGCGGCGCGTACGCGGGAATTTGCTGTGGATAGGAGGAGGGAAATATAGTTTCTTTAATTTATTATACCTACTATAAAATATTGACAATTTCTAATACACAAATATAAATTAATTATAAATATTAAATGTATATAATCGCGAGGCATGAATCATTATAAAAAAGAAAAATATCAATTTTTTTAAGCATTTAAAATTTGACATATAAATTTAAATTAAATTTTTTAAGAAAATTTGGAAATTTAGAAATATTACAAATTCATTTTGAAATGTATAAACAAAAGAATTTTTCTCAATATTAATTTGATTGGATCTCAATAAATAAATATAATAATTTTGCTAAAGCATGGTGTGAGAAAATTACTTATTACCAATTTATATTACATTATGTACAATTATCCAAAAAAGATGGACCTCGTCAAATGTGAGGACGAATACAAATATGCAATAAAGCTCTGTTAGAAAGAAATTTCCAATAAGATAATAAATGAAGAAATATTTTAGCCAAAAAATTTAAAATTTTAAACTATTCTTTAAAATTTAGCTATCTTAACACCAATGGTAATGTATTATTTCCTTCTTTCTTCTTTTTTAGTATATATCTTGCTATGTTTGATTTGGAAATGCCTAAAAAAAAATATATAATAATATAAAATCTTACCTGTAAGCAGGGACGTAGCCACGAGAAAGGGAGGCAGGCCTCCCAAAATTATTAGCCCTCAGAAAAAATCTTTGGCCCCAAAATAATTTTCTGACATTGAAAAAAAAATTTAACTGATTATTTTTATATTTTTAAAAAAAATTTAAATATTTATTCAAAAAACATGTCTAGTTTGTAAACTCTTTCTATCCTGTTTTATTTTTACCCAATAATAAATCATCATTCATTCATATTTTATCATTTTTATGTGTGTTTGTGTATAACATTATATAGGCGCTTAATTATCACGTATCACGATTAAATTGTATTTATTTCAATGATTATTATTTTATTTATTTATTATTTTTTTTTTATGTATTATGTTAGTTTATTAAAAATATCATGTAAACTATTTGTAAATTAAAATCTATATAAAACACTGTATAATAAAAAAAATAATAATTAGTATAGTAAATTGTATGTTGGGTGGGAGGAGGTCAAGAAAGAGGGCCGTGGATGGCAAAGCAGTTAGATCTGCATATATCAATAGATATGCGCTGTCAGAGATAGAAGCCTTCCTGTGGGTCACCAGTGATGGCGCGGATTTTTTTACCAAGGGATTTGAAGAAGGTTAGGGCATGATTGCCAAAAAAACCGGTTGTGTCGGATACGATTGGTATGAGATTGCAATTGGTTAGGGAAGTGTATTTATTAATTTTAGAGTTTTCAGCTCGTATGAATGAGTTGTTATTAAAGGAGGGAGCAAATCGGTCGATGCAAGTATAGTCCCATGCTAATGGAATTCTAATGCTCCATGGTATTAATGTCAGCCCATCTGGCCGTATATTATTCTCTGTTGAGAGGCCACAGGGTTCGAGGGTTGCTGGAATTTGAGCTGAGCGTAGAGCATGGAGAAAATCACAATATTATTATTATTATAATATAACCAGTTATTTAAAACAGCGGTGAATATTTTAGAATTATGTAGAAACAATCATTTAGTTCCTATTTCAAATTCAACAAATGTCAAGCAACTTTACAACCTCTACAAACTACTAGTATTACTACATCAGAAATTTCTGAAATTGATTCTGCTCATAGTTAGTATAAATTTCTATTATGTTTTGTTACCTAGCGAGAAATTATTTGACCTGACTTATATGAGCAAAATCTAATTTCTTTAGGATTGGCATTACCTATATATTGTCAAAAAGGTCTTCTAATAATTCAAGTTCAATTCAAATCCCAGGTGACCTTTGCTAGAATAAACCAAAGCAAATCAAATTAAACAATTACGTGAAAATGGAAGGCTAAGATTATTACAAAAATCATGGTATAGAGATCGAGACTGGTTGGAGTACAGTGTAGAAGCTGATGCTGCTTTTTGTTTTCCATGCAGGAAATATTGTGTAGCCCAAGTGATGAATTTCAACAAAAGATTCAGAGATTGGAAAAATGCGTTAGCTGAAAATAAGGGATGGCTAAAACATGAAAGCTCAAATGCTCTTTTAAATTCAATAACAATTTGGCAGGATAAAAATCTAAATATAAATAAGGATACTGAAATAACAACAATTTTGATAAGCTATCCAATTAACCGTAATCGTTACTATAACGAATGACTGATGCGTTTGAGAGGTAATTATATATTTATTTTTAAGAAAAGATTTCTAATACTCTATTGACTGTTAGTTTTCTAATATGATATCTAATTTTCTAAATAAATGATGACTGCTAAGAGGAAAATATTTTTAAGAAAAAATATCTTATACTCTATTGAATGTTAATTTCTAAATGGAAACTATTTTAAGAAAAGATGTCTAATACTGACTGTTAGTTTCTAAATTAATGTTATCTAGTTTTCCAAATTAACTATATCTTACCGATAAAATTTTGTTGTTTATGATAATGATTTTCATTCGTAGTATAAAATTCACCATGACGAGAACTTTATAGACCCTATTAAAATAGATAAAGGAATATAAATTTGATTATTAGTTAGAAATAAACTATGAGATGGAAATAAAACTTTATAAATAATTTTTTCCGATTACAAAGTGAAATTAAAATACATAAGGATAATCTATTATGCCATTATATGTCTTTTACTGATTACATAATATTTACTAAATGTTTACAAAATACCTACAATGCCTAAACGAAAAATTTAACTAAATAAATAATAGTTATTTTGTATATGGAAGATAGTATTACTTTTTCCTTTCTTACCTTTTTCTCCTTCACACTCATAACTATACCTCACTCATACTACAAATTGGTTAGGGCGTAGTTCCACTCATTTTAATAAATATGCATCTGAGTTACAAGATTTGTTGGTATCAAGAAAAAAAATGGCAAAATTATATGAGTGAGCCTAGTTATAGTTCACGTTAGCTCACTTTAGGCAGGTCTATGAACAACGTGCTAGATAAGATAAGAAGAATATAAGGATTATCGTTAAATTTTACAAATTAGAAATTACAATGTTATGTATATTAGATTATCGTTAAATTATTTATTTTTGTAAATTGTATGATTGATTTTTATTTGTCAAGAGATGCTTTATGTTATTTATTACAAGTTACTTTTACATTAAATTTTCACTTTTATAATTTTAGGAAAATAAAATTTTATTTTACTTTAAAATTGGAATTTTATCGGGCTTAATTACTATACCTCTGTTTAATTACCTACCAAATATTTAATTCTGGTCTAATCCAACCCAAGCCAATGCCTACAAGGGAGAAATATTTTTTACACACTTGCGACCGGGTGAGAAAATGGGGCTTATTCGAATCCCTTTTCTTTATTCATATATACTACTCTATTATATTTTTCAAAATCAGTATCCTTTTATCTTTAAAAAGCTTCCAAATTTAGACGTTTTTTTGCGTTCTTTTTCAAATAATGTGTCAAACTCAAATGGTAAAATATATTTAAAATAGTGTATTTTTTATTGTATTTTTTTAGCGATATTTTTTCACATATTGAGCACTTTTTTTAAAAAGTTACCACTTCAATTTAGATAATGATGATGTATTTGTGTACCCTTTTTTAAAAACAATATAAAACACAAACACTCAATTCTTAACCACTAATTGTTATTTTATTATATTTTTCAGAATTGATAATCTTTATAGTTTTAATTTGCATTTTTTGTAATATTAGTAAATCCATTGATCTGATTATTGTTATCAAAAGAAATTATTTTCGCTAGACCAAATTTTATAAAATAAGAAATTAATTAAGAACATTAAAAGTCAGCTTATAAAATAAGATATTTCCTAAATTTATTTCTTAAACGACACTAAACGTAAGCAATATTGGGGAGATGTCTTCTTATCTTCTATATAAAATGTGCTAATTTTTTTAAAAATTAGTAATTGAATTCTCAAGATCTCTATAAAATAAAATAAAATTTAAATCCAGACAGGGCGTGAAAATAAAATATTTTTTATATCCTGACCGGGCCTAAAATTTAAGCCTCTTCTACGAGATAATAATCATATTTATTATATTGTTAAAAAGCCCGATTCAGATCAATTTTTAAAAAATGACCCGATTTCGATTTTACCAAAATAATATTATGTAGGTCTGGAGACTTTGTTTATAGGTGTTAGAAAAGTTTTGACATCTATTTGTCAAATCTTGAGTCTTTCATATTACTTTGGCTAAAAATAGGGCTGTTTTTTTAAAATCGAGATCCACCCAAATTGGGCTTTTTAAGAACATTAATCAAATTCGTTAAATAGGACAAGAACAAAGTATAAAGTAAATAAAAATTTAGTAAGATTTCAAGTATATAAAAAAAAATTCTTCTCCTTAATCTATAAATGCGTTTTCCTATGTTAATTTAATTTTATCTATCGACTTTCCTATCATCTTAATATTATAAAAAAAATTGAGAGAGACTATAACCTAATGTTAAATTAATTTATCCGCCCGGCTGATTAGGACCCCATCCGGCCCAACCAAATCGAGTTCCAAATCGGTTTTAGATTGAAATTTAACTTCTGAAAAGAATTTTTTAACAACGACAGATTTTCGATTTTTGAGCCTATATGATATCCAGAATATATTTATTTTATTTGCCTCATATATTCAACTTAATTAGATAAAATTCCTTTGTTTCGTGCTTTTTTATCTAAATTTTAATAATATGTTTAAAAATTCCAATTCTGATATGAGTGTGTAGGTTTAGACTAATTGTTTTTGGGATATTATTCAAGCCTCTTATATAGGTAAACATTTCACCATACCCTTAATGACTTCCGTTTCCTAGAAAAAGATTGAGGAAATCTCACATATCAAATAAGTTTGGAAGTTCAAGGCTTCCTATCTTCCAGTTAGATCGGGAAAGTGAAGTAGGTATGAAAATTGTTGCAGGATCATTCTGAATGGAAACGTGCACATGTGAAGCCACTCTTTGTCTTAATATTATAAAAAATCAAAACTCTTTATTATATTTAATATAAGGTAATATCACAAAGTTTACCCCCCCCCCTTAGGATTTAATTTATATTTTTTAAAAAAATAAATATTTTATGTCATATAATGTATATATATTATAGAATCGATGGGGATCCATAATTCTTCAATTTTAATACTAAGGGCCATCTTTAAATTTGATCTGCCGATAAATTTCTAGTACTTGTACTCTACAAGTACTAGGGATGTGTAACGGGTGTGGGGGGTAGGTTAAAACCCTGTCCATTGTATACCTTCATAAAGTACCTACTTTATAAATTTAAGACAATTTTGCCCTAAACTTTTTTGATTATCAATTACCCTTGGGTTAAAACTGCACTTAAAACTTACCATTATTTTTTTTCCAATAACCTTTTATAATTGATAAGAAAAAAAATATAGAATTCTCATTTTTATTTATTTATTAATTTTCATAAATTTGGTGGTCTATGTGTAATTTGGTTGGTATAATTTATTAATATAAAATTATAATATTAATTTTACGTGATTTTAAGATAACCCCCATATAGTAATAGGTTCTTAGAGTCGTGAAAATTTGTTAATAATCTTTTTGATTTATAAAATTTCCTTTTTAAGTATTTATTAGTTTTATTATTAAATATTCCCATTTTAAATTTTTTAAGAAGTTTTATTCTTTGATGTTATTAGTGAGAATGTTTCACAAAATCTTTTAAATAAAAAAAAATATTTTTATTAAATATTATTATAGAAAATAAATTTATGGTAAACATTCATACATACTAATTCTCTTTATATCATTTTATAAGTTGTTGGATGCCGAAACTTTCATATTTAAAACATTAACATTAAGATATACATTTCTAAAATTAATCATTCATAGTGCATTTCTTTAAATCATAAAAGAATTGCATAATATATTTTGCAAGCACCAGTTTTTATACAGTTTTTATTCAAATTATTTAGAATTTTACATTGTTTAAAATGCTTATTTATATACCAACTTTGATAGCACTTATTCATTTAGGAGTGCTAAAAATATTTTTTTTAATTTCTAAACTTGTCAAATATTTTAAATAGTTAATATTTTAGAAAGTCTCAAATTATACGAAGGCGCACTAAGTACGTTTTTACCACTCACCAGCGATGCCACACACTCGTGTAAAACAACTAGATTTTATTTTACCCTAATTTTATTTCTCATATTTCATTTATATATATGCATATATAATATAGGGATACGAACCCGGCAAAATTTTAGCCTGTGTTCGGTTCGGTTTAAAGTAAGAAATAAATAGGTGGGTTCGGTTTGGGTTTGGTTCAGGAAAATATTTTTAAACCCGGGTTTGGTTCCGGATTCAACTCGGGTTTAAGAATTTTTGAATTGATAAACAAAAAAATTTATATTTGAATCATAATTAAAAAACTAGATATAAATTTGGTATAAAATATATTTTTTTTATTTTATTTATTAACAAAATATAGTTAAAAATACAAAAGTTTACAAAAACTGCCCTACATTTTTTGTTAAACAATTTTTAAGTTAATTTGAATTCTTTAAATTAACAATATCTAATATTATAATTTTTACTTTGACTTGTTCACTTTCATTTTCCTCTAATTAATAATCTTTGAGAATAAGTTAAAAATTAAAAATAAATGGCGTAAATGAATTTAATTGTTTAAAATTTATAAACTCCAATAGGTTTGAGATTAAATTTAAAAAATTTTAAAAATGGCATAAATGAATTAAGTTGTTTAAAATTTATTAACACATCACTTTATTGGAAATTTAAAAATATTATAAAATCTCAATTAAATTATTAATATTTACATTTACAATTATACAAATATCTTAATATATGATTTTAAGCAATACATTGAACCCGGTTGAACCCAGGTTCAAATAAAATTCCCGGGTAAGGTTCGGGGTTTTGAAAATTTTATAAAAGGGGTTCAGGTTCGGCGGGTTCAGATTTTTTCAAAAACCCGGGTTTTCTTCTCCGGGTTCGGGTTTGGTTCGAATGTTTATATATCGTCCGCTTAATTCAAAATTGATTTTGCAGGAAAAAGAATTTTGGAAGAAATTTAAAAAACCATGCATTCGTTACACTAATTAGAATTATATTTTATTACATAAAAAACATTAAAATGAACTTTTGAGAGATGAGTTTAATTTATTTTTTTCAATGTAAAGAAGTGGAATGGACATTAATATTGCTTATAAATTGAGCACTAGAGTTTAGTATTGTACTTCTTTTGAAATAAATCTTTTAAATAAAGTGACATTTTCTAAATAAAAAAAATGGTTAACACACAAACTATTTTTTGGTTTTTAAGGACATTTAAAAAACATTATTTGAAATAAAACGGAAGCGAATCAATTTGTAAGCACTATGAAGAAATTTTTTTGATTTAATCATGAGAAAAAATTCCTAATATTATAATAAAGCGTTTTATCTTTTAAAACGTTTTAAGGGACTGGATCCCAGAAATCATATATTTTTTACTACTTATATTATTTCGCACAGAATAAAAACTAAAACACTCAGAATTTTATTTACTAAATTGCTCAGAATTAAAAAAATAAGTAAAGCTAAGGATTTATACTGAATTTCACAGATATTTTTATTAAAATCAAAGACGCTTTTAAAGTTAAAAATTTTTTTAACGAATTTCTCAGAAGAAATAATAAATCGCTTACAAATTTTTGTTATAAAGTATTTTAAGTTAATTAAATGAATGAATTTCTGAGTTTTATTAATCTATGCTTTTGTTATTTTTAGTATAATATAACAACATGGGTATCAAATAAAAGCTAATAAAAAGATTAATTAATTATATTGAAACTCATCTCTTCAGAGTGGGTATGGTAGGCTTTTATTATAAATATCCAAATATAATATATCGAAATGGGTATCTAATGAAAGGTAAAGGAGATCTATTAACATTGATACTCATCCCTCTACGTCTTCAGGGGCTAATGCAGTGGGTTAAAAATCTTACCATAATATATCGAAAAGTATGAATTGATTATATGATTAATTAGAGCTCTATTATTTAATGTGGAGAGAGACGGCCTTAGTTTTTTGATTACCTCCGGCCTAGGCCCACAGTAAAAAAATATTTTAAGCAGAGGAAAAAGTTCCCAAGCCCATGATAAGTTTCAAAAAATTTTCCTAAGTCTGGCCTAGGCCCATATCTAAAAATTTAATTTATTGTATTTAATGGAAATAAACAATATTTAAGTGAATTTAGGGAAACATTTGTTTATAATACTGAAATTTATTATTATAGAAGAGAAAAAAATTTACAATATTTTTTAAAGTTAGCAACTATTTTAAATAAATTTAATTAAAAATTTAACTCCCAAGCTGATTAAAAAAGATTAAAAACTCAGGCCCCAGGCCCGCTAGAAAATATAATATTAGGCCCATGTTCAGCCCATAGGGCACCGACCTTTCCATGAAGGTCTCTGGGTGTGGAGAAAATTTCTAACATAATATTTAAATATTAATATATTATAAAAGTACATATAAAGATCTACTGATAACATTGTAATTTTTATTCATCACTATAAATTTAGAGGCATTCTGACTTTCCTACATTTTGAACATGGGTATATGTGAAACATTTACTGATGTAAACAATAAATATCACTCCGGTTTTAGGGTGAATTAATCTGGGTTATTGGGATTTATAATATATTAACATGGTTCTCAAATTAAAGCGAATAAATTTGTCTTATATATTATTTATCATTCTAAGTCTTGCAGGGTTGCAATTTTTAATTTTTTACATAATTATAATATGAGTTTCAAAAGTATCACAAGCAATAAATTTATTTTAAATGTTCATAAACTTTTTATTATAGACATATATTTTTTTAATAATTTTAATTATATATCAGTAATTTTACAAAATAAAATATATAGTGATATTCGAAATAAGCAAGGCTTTTTAATCTTTTGTTACCTGAGGCAGTTTGCAATATTTTAATCTAATGGTTTCTCCCATTAGATATTATTCCATCTACCAATCTCAAACTCGAATTGGACAACAATGAGCTCAGCTATGCTCTATGTATCAGGCTCAACATTCCCTTTTTATTACCCTATAAATGCAGCAAATGTCATACGGATGATAACAATATGGCGCTGCATCCTTTACATTGCAATCGTAATCCCGGTCGGCAAACTTGACACTTGAAATGCAATCAAATCATATCACTTGCACTTAGGCCAGCTGGTTTTCCTACCTCAATGGAGCCTTCTGGCTTATTTTCCGATAGTAGGCATCCTGATGGGGTCACACGTATCCCATGGTCTCAAGGAAAGTTTCTAACATGGGATTTCTTTTGTCTGGACACTAACTCCCCCTCTAATTTTAACAAGGATGCTCTGAACAGATTTCAAAATTTTAAGATCGGCAAATACAGCGCTGATTTCTCAAATTACATATTCATACCCATCATTTGCTCCACCCTAACTACATATGGTGATTTAGCTAAAAACATTTTTAAAGATGTTGGCCGCCTAATCAGAAAAAATTCTGGGGAGCCTCGCTAAGGTTTTAATTTAGGCAGAGGATCGCAATAGCCATTCTTAAGGCTAATTATGTTTGTTTTATTAATTCGATCTCTCCTGATGATTAGGTGAAGGAGATTTTGAATAATTTTGCTGCTTTCGCTTTTATTTATTTTGTATTTTACATTATTTTATGATTTATGCCTCAATATTGTCCTTTTGTTATTATGATTTTTTTTTTCGTAATCGTTTACTATACATCATAACCATTTATTTATTATCAAAACTAACTATATTTAAATATTTATAAATGATGTTATAAAAAAAATGGAAATTTAATTTTTCATGGATTTAAAGTATTTTAATCACACTGTCTTAAACTCTACGAAAAAATAATAGAAATAAGGTTAAGAGACATAATCGAAATAGGAGAGACACAGTTTGGCTTTATGCCTGGAAGATCAACAACCGATGCTATCCATGCAATTAGGCAAATGAGTGAAAAATACAGGGAAAAGAACAAAAAGCTACACATGGTCTTTTTCGATCTAGAAAAGGCCTTCGATAGAATCCCAAGAATACTTATCTGGTGGGCGCTACGCCACAAAAAAGTTCCCGAAAAATATATAAGAATAATACAGGATATGTATATGGGACATACAACAATGGTCCGTAGCACAACAGGTACTTCAGCAGGCTTCACAATAGTCGAAGGAGTTCATCAAGGGTCGGCTCTCAGCCCACTTCTCTTCATTACAGTAATAGATGTATTAGCACAGTCTATACCTCAAACAGTCCCCTGGAATATGATATTTGCAGATGATATTGTGATACTTGCCGAATCCAAGGATGAAATGAGAGAAAGGTTAGTGAATTGGATAAATATCCTAGAAACGCACGGATTAAAAGTAAATAGAGAAAAGACGGAGTATATGGTGATAGGAGGAGATGAAACAGAGAGCATTGATATGAATGAATGGCAGATATCGGCAATGGAAAGCTGCAAATATTTGGGCTCCACTATACAAACAAACGGCACAATAGAGAAAGAGATAAAGAGTAAAATTAATCAAGGTTGGTTAAAGTGGAGATCTTTATCTGGAGTGCTCTTTGACAAAAGAATCCCACACAAATTGAAGGGAAAAATCTACAGTTCCATAGTACAACCAACTATTCTATATAGTTCGGAAACATGGCCAACCAAAGAATCAGACGAGAGAAGTCTACAAACTATGGAGATGAGAATGCTGAGGATGATTGCTGGGGTAACAAGAAAGGATAAGGTGCGCAGTACAAGAATACTAAATAGTTTAAAGGTAGTGCCCATTAAGACTAAGTTAATGGTAAACAGACTTAGGTGGTATGGGCACACAATGAGAAGGCCTATGAACTACATAGGAAATAAAGTTGAAAGTTTGGAAGTGATGGGCAAACGTAAAAGAGGAAGGCCAAAACTTCAATGGGGCCATAAAGTTAGAGCCAATATAAAGAAGTATAAAATAGATAAAAGAGATTGTATGAATAACATAAAGTGGAGAGAGATGTTGAAGGAGTTTACCACCAGAAAAGGTGAAAGCTAAAGAGAAAAAAAAAAAAAAATACGTTCAATTTTCATATCTTTTAAAAAAGGTTTTAGAAGTTATAAATATAAAATCCTGAATGTTTAATTCACCACATTTTTATTAAGCCAAAACCATCTTTACAATTCAAAAGATTCACTTTTTAAAATAGGCCTGTTTTAACCATTATAATTTTTATATAGACGAACTAGTAACGACTACGACAACGGGGGAGGAAGAGTTAGACGTAATACCGACATTGAAGTTAGATGGTGCACAAATCCATGTGAACAGGAAGGGGCTGATACTTTTTTGAAATTTTTAAATCGTATACAAATTCTTAAAATCTATAGTATACTAAGAAAAAATATTTCTGAACAATTAAGTGACTAGTCCTGAGCTTTTTATATATTTTTCTGAGCGATTCATAATCTGAGCGCTTCAGTTTAATATCTAAGAAATTTATGATTAATATATGTATTTGCCTTTCATAAGGTAGGACAATTTTTAAAATAATATTGAATGTTTTACCTAAAAATGTGTGAGAATTAGTGTTGTTAAACGGCTCGATTTGAGCCAATTTTTAAAAACGGCTCACTCATGATTTTATTCCAAAAAATATTACGCAAAGCATGAAGATTTTGGATATAGATGCCATATAGGTTTAAACATCTTTTCGCGAAATCTCGAGGTTTAAGCAATATTTTTCTGGCTAAAATATAGAGTAAGCCGTTTTTAAAAATGGGATCAAATCAAGCCGTTTAACAACACTTGTGAGCATATATATTCCCATATTGTGGCATAAAACTTAATATAGATCAAGTGTCAAATTAGTGTCAAAAAAATATATGCAGACAAAAAAATTTAATTAGATAAAACTTAAATTTGTAATTGCATTTAATTAAAGGAGAATTAGGTATATATTGGTGTTTATATTCAATTTCCTTTAAAATATAATGAATAAGGATACATGGATATTTGTCACAAGAGGATTTGAAGTGTTTTGCCGAAAACTATCACTTTGACCTCGGAGTTTTTCTTAAAAAGATAACAGCTCAAATTTTGAAAAAAATAATAAAATAAAAACGCCTTAATGTTAACGGATTTTCTCTTGTAAGCGTCTGAAGATTGAGCCAAATTAGCCGACATTTAGCCATTACCCAACTATAGTTGCGATTATACCTACAAAATTATGAATATAATGAAATAATTGAATTATTTATATTTCGAATCGGATAATGATTGGTTTTCGTACGAAATAAATAATTCCCTATATTTGTATTCATCTAATTCAATAATCATTTGCCGAATAATAATAATATAACCATTATTTGATTTAATTATCCGAATATTGATTCTATTCGAAAATCATTTTTTTTTATTTTCAAAAGTGAAAATATGGAAAAAATTGAATTAATAAATTATAAAAAATAATTCATAAATGTGGAAATAAATGAAAAGTTCTACAAGGAATATGTTAAATACTTACAGATTGATTTTCAAATATTTACCAATATTTATAAATAATACAAATAATTTTATCGAATAATTTGATCAAAAATATTTGTATCCGAATAAATTTTTAAAGAGAATAATTTTATTCTATTTCTTAAGAAACTAATCAAATAGCGAATAATTTAATTTATATATTGTTAAGATTATGATTTTACATAAGGATATTATTGATTTTAAACAGAGCTATGAATCCGAACCCTGAATCAGAACCCTACAAACCCTGATATTTTATTTCAGAACTTTTGAACCTTTTTTTACATTCATGGTTCAGGGTTTAAGAATTTTTTTAAAATTTTATTTTTTTTTTCTATATTTTTATTTTATTTTAAATATTTGGGATAAATCTCTAGTTGGCAACTCCGTTGCATTCCTTAAATCGTAGAGCCAACCAGAGGACCATTCTCTACTCTTTTCCATTTCCGAAGGTAGTGGATACGAATTTCTTGAGGCTTTCCCATCCCGAAACCTTGACCAGCTCCTAAGCAATGATGAGCTACATCACGCCATCGTTCTTAGACTGAATTGCGATATGGTAATACCTTATCACTGTATCCTCTGTCAAACTTCAGTCAACTACAAAGGTCGTCACTCTCTACACTGCAAGCGCTATAGAGGCAGATTCATTAGGCATTCAAATTGCAATGATACCATTGCCAGGGCCTTAAAATCCGCCGGCATCCCATCAACCCTCGAACCTACTGGCCTTTACAATTCCGATGGTAAGTGGCCCGATGGTTCGACTATGATCCCTTGGAAGAGGAGGGAATTCCTAACTTGGGATTTCTCATATCGATCCTCTTGCCCCTTCCAATATAAATAGAGATGCCATACTAGATGCAGAGGCGAATAAACTAGCTAAATATTCGCCATCTCTTCCCGCCAATTATACATTTCTACCATTAATCGCCACTACTCTAACGTCGTTCGGCTCTCATGCCCTAGACTTCTTTAAAAAGCTGGGAAAACGGATCTCTTCTAGGACCGAGGATCCCAACGAGGGATTCTACCTACGCCAACGATTAGCCATAAACATAGTAAAATATAATTATCTCAGTTTTATTTTTTCAATATCCGAAACCTCGTAATTGAACATCCTATGCATAGTATAGACTTTGGCCATTTTGTTGCCTATTATAATGTTCGCGCTAAAAGGGAACTTGAATCTCAATCAATAAAAAAATAGCAAGAATAAATGACTTTATATAATTGTGATTTACTAATATTATATTTTTTTACTATTATTATAACATACCTTGATATAAATTGTCGATATAACGAAATTATAATACTTTAATCATCTTGTAATTAAATGTAAAATAGGCCGAATTATTTAATTTAATAAAATGTTAAAAAATATATATTAAATATTTAAAACATAATTGTTTTATTATAGTGATAAATATTTTTATGGTTGAATTCAAAATATAAAAGAATTAATATAATTAGGTTTATCTAAAGATTTTCAAAATTTAAAAATATTCCTTACTTTTCTTTCTTCTTTTCTCTTTTTCTTTCTTTCTTTCTCTCTATCCAACGAATCTAGGAAAGAATATAAATTCACAACTGGTAGTTAACGGCGAAACAATAGTTAAAACTCAGGTGTAGGGAGAAATACAACTTCGATTGGTAGTAACAAAGTTTAACCATGGGTTTTCGCTGCTTTTATGATTGCACTTCCAATAATTATTAGGATAAAATTTGAGGAGAACATGACAAATAAACGGAAATATTTATTGATTAAACATAGCAACGTTTTTAATGGAAAGCGCAGTATGATCATAAATTTCAAAAAGCTTTTAGATAAGAAGAGTAACTTTGCCATTATGAAAACCTATTGAAATGGGGAGTTGAAGAGGTTAGTAAAAATGGGGGCGTTAGTCAAAGTAAACCCTAAAGAACCATTTTAAGTGCCAGTGGCCCCTACACTTTCTGAGTGATGGAAGCAGGATACCTCTCAGAAAGATACCCCCCCCCCTTCGAAAAAATGATTATTTATTTTTTTGTGACACCCATAAATTTCAAAAATAATTTTTATTGCATCAATCTTTAATATATAATATAAATAAAATTTAAAATAATATATACTTTAAAAATATTATTTTTTAATTAATAATTTAGACAAATTAGAGGAATAGAAAGCGAAGAATTTATAATTATCAATATTTAATTGTTTAAATAAATTTTCTTCCATTGATAAAATGGTTAAATTATTAAGAAATGGATCTTTCATGGTACTACGAAGGTCTTGTTTTAATTAATTTAATTTTACTCATGACCCTTTCGGTAATACATGAGGTAGTAGGAATGGTTAATTAATATTTATATATAATTGTTAAATTAGGGAAAGCAGAAAAATTTTAAAGTAGACGATATAGTTTTTCCAATCTGAATTATATATCTCAGAATTATCAACATCAGAAGAAGCTAAATAATGTATTAGTAAAAATATTTTAATTAAATAAATTTACGATTCTCAGAATCTGACAAATCTTTAGATTCTTTACTCTGGTCACGTGTAATAATTACATCCCCCGTTAGCCATCTTATTATAAGATAAGTATAAACAATTAGATATTTAATAAAAAATTACTTTGATATTCGTCTAATTTTAAGAAATATTCTTAAAAGCTAATATTTCAAAGCTTTTCTTTATATCGTTAAAATTGGGTCCATTATGTCTTATTCTAATGTGGTCTGTCATTTTATCCATCTCTTATATTATGCCATGTGCAATTATTAAGCATTTGTATTGGTTAATA
Source organism: Gordionus sp. m RMFG-2023 (assembly GCF_954871325.1). NCBI lineage: Eukaryota > Metazoa > Nematomorpha > Gordioida > Chordodea > Parachordodidae > Gordionus > Gordionus sp. m RMFG-2023. The sequence goes on from NC_088776.1 coordinate 46,977,306, forward strand.
TCTTTTGGCATATTTTAAGATTGGGAAAAAATTTTTATGACAACAAATCTAGGAATACAACCTAATTTGCTAAACATCGACCAAAGTTTATTAAAATGTAATTATAAGACGCCCCACTTATCATTTAATATGTATTAACGGAATCGCGAGGTACTTATCAAATGTAAAATGTGCCCAAAAAGTATTACATCGAGTCCGATATCATAAACCTGAATTTTGTTATGGATGGGTGTAGTAAAACAAATAAAGAATTTTTTTTAAAGTACCCCCGCTCAAATTTTTAGAAGCAGTTGCTTCGGACCCCCACCGTTGTAGGGGCCACTGATAAGTGCATACTCTACTGTTAATGTGTGGAAGACTGGTGCTACCATTTGGATATGCGCTGATTTAAGCCATTAATGCATCACTGGTAAATGACCATCATATAATTCTAACGTTGGATAATTTGTTAGCAAAGATTTGTTGAGGGCAGAATTCAATATTGGATCTTAGGTATTCGAACTTCAAATAGGGATTCAGGAGGAATCACTAAGCCATTTTAATTACACTAGGATGTCTTTTAGATCATCTAGAATACCCACAAATTTTAAATTTGTATAAATAATAAATTATTAAAATTGATGTTAATGACAGGTGTGTATTTGGATGATAACATCATCAGGGGGAAGGACGATAATAATTATCTGCAAACGCAGATAGAGGATAACAAAAGGGGGAGCCATAGTTTAAGTAGACAAGCTAAACATATTGAAGGTTTTGTAAATATTTTATCCTTTAAAATTAAAAAATTGGCAATCTGCTCTTCCAATGAAAAAATAGGCTATCCGAGAAGCTCCTAGACCTCTCCATAAGAGATATCCATATACATTGATTTAGTTAACCAACCAAGATCTTTTCTATATAATTAACACGTAATTATCGCTTCGTTACACAGGATTACAAAATGGTTCATCGCTCCGTTTCACTGAATTACAAAATGGTTCTTAGGTCAACTAAAAGAGAAAATGCGACCTTTGTGGAATTTTAAAAAAAGATAACGTCAGCAAAATGCTTAGTCTCATATCTTTATTATAATTAATTTATGAATGTGATGCCTCGAATGTAATTCTTCCAGTATTACTGCATGAATTAAGAAATGTAACGACAAAACCAATAGCCTTCGCCTTATGCAGATTATTGAACTTGGCAAAGATTGATAAGGAAGCTCTTCTTTTGGAATGGAAGAGTTTCACAGATATTTGTAGGGAAGAAAGTTTATTTTAAAGATCACAAACCCTTGGAGTAGCTATTAGGAAGTAATCTATATCTGATTAAGATTGTTAATAATCGACTCTCAAGATGATCCTGGAAGATGACTAATTATATTTTTAAAATTACATAAAAAGAGAAGTGATAACTTTCCTAACAGATGCACTATCCAGTTTACTTATAAAGATAACCGAAACAAATAATAAGCAAGTCATGTTCCATAAATCTTAACATTGACGATAACTGAAAGATCTGACCCATAAAAATATGATAATAAATAAAGTCAGAAATTACATGAATTGATCTAGGTTGGGATTTGACAGTAATTCGGATTCAGTGCAACTTTTTGCAAGGAGCAAAATGTTAAGATAAGGCATATTAGAATGGAATGATAAACGATTCATCCCAAATTTTTTACAGAAATTGAAATATCTTCATACGGTATGGGTCATTGAAACAATGAAGTTGATATTCTAGTTTTATTGGTGGCAAAATTTCTATCGAGATGTGGAGAATCATGTTAATTAGTATCATATGTCAAACAACACACCCTCGGATTGCAGAAATGGCAATACTCTAAAGATATTCCAGACAATTTGTGAAATCGATTTTGAGGGACTCGTTGTTTTGTTTTATTGATTAGGGGTGGATTAACTAATAGTTTAACTACGTGAAAGCTGAGTTATCGAAATTAAGGCAGCTGAAAATTTAAATTAATTACATTTTTAAGAAGTTTATTTGGAATTTGGAATACATAGAGAGCTGGTTTCCGACAATGGAACACAATTGATCTCGCCGGATTTTCAAAATTTCTATAAACAAGAGTGTACAACTGTTTTAAGTAATGCCATACCATCCTTAATCTAATAAATGGGTTGAACGAACTATTCAAATACAGAAAGGGAAATATTGTTCATCTAAAGAGAGGATGAATGAGCAAAGAATAATGTATGAAATCTTGAGATCCTTAAGAATTAGAGCCCTGCAAACGACCGAGCATAACTTTTTGTTCCAGCCACAGTAGAGCCAACTAAAAATATTTAATAAATTTCACCCAGATTTATTTTTTCTTTAGTCTCAAATTCTTGCTAATCTTTCAGAAATTATTTTTAAATTTGTATCCATTCTATAAATAATTTTATAAATGTATAAATCTGAAGTTGTTTATTATATAGATTTTAGAGAAAACAGAAATTATCGACGGGAATATTTCATAACTAACAGATTAATATTCTAGATTTTATGTTGGCTAAATGTAGAATATACTATATTACCTGATAGATATTAATGTATGTAAATAATAGAGTTTTAAATTCAGATAATTTTAATTTGGGAAATGGAAATATGTACCTGAATAAGTGAAATGTGTTAGAAGAAAAATGACATTCGATGAAATAAAATGGATTATTGAGGATATTTCTAAAATTTAATTTTTGGACCTCTGGTCGGACTGCCTCTTATAGCTTAAGTTGAGCATAAACCTAAGAATATGGTTTTCAATGTCTGATCCTGACTCGAGTCTCAGGTCTGGTCGGGTTTTGGACAGCTCTATGGCCCTATATAGGATAAACGTTCACAGCACTACCGGGAGATCTTCGGGCCAAATTAATGTCAAGAAATTTTAAAACAAAATTCGATTGGCTGAGATCTAATTCCATACAATAGATAGAAGAGAGTAAGAACAAAGGTGAAGAGTAGGACGATAGAAATGCAAAACAAAAATTTCAAAAGGAACAACCCGTTTAGAAAAGAAATGAATTAAACCCAAAATGGAGGTAAGGGTCCATAAGCAGGGTTGCCAGGTCAAAATTATCAAGTTACTAGAGAAATTTAGTATTTGCGGGAGAAATATGAAAATTGCGGTAGAAATATAAAAATTGCTAAAATAAATTTTTTGCGGGCCTGCTGGAAATTATCCGCCTATTATTTTTTATAATTAGTTTATATAAATATAATATCGATAACTATTTTTCAAAATAAAATAACATCTTAATATATTAATTTATAAAAAAAATCAACGATCCTTTTTAAATATAAAAGGATGAAAACAAGATATTTTATAAAAAAACAAACGATTTTAATTTTACAATGGAAAAATATATTTTATGCGAATGTCCCGCAAAACATCCTCAATTGGAAATCTACCTTGTGTGTGTATAACATTATAGGGATAGGCGCTTAATTAACATATCACGTTTAAATACATAATAAGGTAATATTGTACTCATTTCAATGATAATTATTTTATTTATTATTGTTCAATCACATTATTATAATCAGTGCAGGAGAGTGTATCTACATCCATTGCAAAACAAAAATATTCTCCAAAAATAAGAAATAATACATATGCAACTACAGTTGTGACAATTGTAATCACTTATCTTGTAGTACAACATTCACAGAGCTATTTATCATTAATGTGCCTAGAATCTTTCCCCATAATATTCAACGACTCCAAGATAAATGAAAACTTTACTTGTAGAACAAAAATGAGCAAGGATATCATCACTGTTTTAGAACCTAAATTCAGGAGGTCAATTCTTGACAATTTGAAAGATGTGCAGTTCTAACAGATGCATCTAATAAGGGAAATATTAAAATATTTCCCTTGATCCTCCGCTATTTCAACAAAATTAAGAACGTTTCAAGAAAACTATTAAATTTTTTCCCCTTAAATAGTGAAAAATCTAAAGACATAGTTAACCATATAATGGTAAATATAGCAGATTCGGTATTATCAATAAATTGCATGTGAGCTTTCTGATCTGATAATGCCTCAGTGATTTGGAAAAAACCAGAGTGTATTTACAGAATTGAGTCAGCACAATTTTGGTTGCGATAATTACCCGCCATCGATAGAATCTTAAAATGTTATAAACCTTTAAAAATATATTTCTTAAATAAAGATTATAAAAGCTGTCCAAACATTTTGAAAATTTTTTTCAATAATGAATGGCAGAGGTATATATAGGATTGATTTCACATGTAGGAAATCTACTACATGCTGTTAATGTGCAATTGCAATCAGAAGAATCTAAAGTTTCACAAAATTATGCTGCAGATGTGTTTGACAATAAATTTTATGGCGCCGTTGATAAAACTATATTAAAATGTTCAAATATTTTAAAAATACCGATAGAAATTGATGTTTTGTTTGAGGATATTGTAATGCTCTCTAGTTTTGATTTACAATGTAAAAAATATATTTATTTTATGCAAATGTATAAATAAGATTTTATAAAATATAAAAAAAATTTGGAAAATTAAATAGTTATAATGCTAATTATATTTTATTTGAAATAATGGAACTAAACGTTTACCGTCGTTATTGAGATATTTATAAAATTCCTGGCATGACATATAATAAATTTATTTAACCATTAGCTCGGCCTCTAATGTTGTTAAAGCAATCCGATTTCTCTCCTTTTTCCAGGCAGTCCTCATCAGGCTAAAAATGCGTTCGGATGAGGCATTAGAATGAGGTAAGGAAAAGACATACTCGCATATTTTTTCCAAGCATGGGGATTTATTGTTATTACGAAAAAATTCAACCCATTTCTCCTCTACTTTTAGACCATCTAACTTTAAGTATTCTGGCTAATCATAAAAAATAGAGAGAATTACAATCTCCTCAAACAAGACATCAATGTTTTTCAGTATTTTTAATATATTTATTAAATTACAAAAACCATCAATTGAGGGTTTCTGTTCCAAGGTCATAATATTTATCCATTTGTAAATAGAGTTATTAAAATCAAATTTTAATTGTAAATATTCTAAAATTGTCTTAATAAAAATATCTACTTCATTTAAAAATGTATTATTTAGAGTATTATTTGAACATTTTAATATAATATTTTTAGCAATAGCGCCATAAAATTTATTATCAATTTTTAACTGTAGAGATGAACAGAGCTGTAGCATGATTTTATTAATAAAGAATATTCTCAACTGAATATTAACGGCATGAAGTAGATTTTTTACATGTGAAACTAATCCCAAATATACTTATGCCATTTCATAATCCAAAAAATTTGGGTTTGTAAAATTTTAAAATTCTATCGATGGCAGGTATTAATGATAACCACCTGATAGGTGCATGTTGTAATTGTGGTAACATGCAAATTTACGAACTTAATTATAATGTTTAATTTTAATTTTTGATTATTTTAATTTTTTTTAATTTAGTTGATTATATTTTTAACTTATTATTTAATAAAGATTTAGTATCATTTTAGTTCTAACTTTTCTGATTTGACGAATATTATAGAAAAATATATATAATCGAGGATATTAGTCTGATTTAGTATCATTTTAGTTCTAACGAGGATATTAGTCTGATTTAGTATCATTTTATTCTAACCTTTCTTATTTGACCGATGATATTTTGATTATTAATAATTTACAGACGATATTTTGATTATTATTTTGGATTTGATCGAAGTTGAATAAGAGTAAAATTTCATAGATATTCAGTCTCTCCCACTAGCCTCAGCAATATAAATATCAATCCCATATTGGTACAGTGCATATCGCAACAACTCACACCATTCCAAGTCAGACCACTCTACCAACTTTTTTAGTTGATGAACTAAATCGTTAAAACATTTCATCACAATTATTTTGACATCCACAGATAGTACATTAATTGCCTTCTTGCAAGAATCATGTTATATATGGCATATACAGCCAATTGGTATTAATTCAATGCCTCAATTAGGTAAACACACTTTGGTTTTTGCCAAAATTTACAGAGGCATTATCAGCGCAGATCATGCAATTCATTGACAACCCTGAATCAGCTATATTTACATTATGTGGTTAGCTACATCGTTAGATTTTTCACTATCCGAGTAAAATTTTTTTAACAGTTTTATTGAAATGTTCCTGGGAAATGTTTTAATATTTCCCTTATTAGATGCATTGTTAGAATTGCATATGGATGCCCATCTTTCAAATCGTCTATAATTGACCTCTAGGATTCAGGTACTAAAACCAAGTAAGGTTTGCACTTATATTGGAGTCATTAAATTTCATAGGAAAAAGATTCTACCAACATTGTGATGATATAGCTCTGTGAATGTTGAACTACATGATAGGTTTATACGATTTCCGCAGCTGTAGTTGAATCTATATTATTTATTATTTTTGGAGAATATTTTTGTATTGCAATCGATGTTGATATACGATATACGATATACTCTACTCCCCTGTATTGATTTATATGATTGAAATGATGTTGATTTATTATTGGATAAAAATAAAACAGGATAAAAAGAAATTTTCAAATTAGACATGTTTTTCGAAATATTTAAAATTTATTTTAAAAATATAAAAATAAACAATTACTGTCTCTCAAAATTATTATTTATATATTAAAAACGTTAAAATACTTTTTTTTTAAATTGCGGGAGAAATTAAAAAATTGCGGTAGATCTTTGCGAGAGATTTTCAATTACGGTAGTTTTGCAGAAAAGAGATGTCTGCGTGTAAACTAAAAAATTGCGGGAGTCTCCCGCTGATGGCTGATGGGGGGAGACATGGCAACCCTGGTCCACAGTAAAGGGGAATAGATGTGTTCTTACGAGGTAGAGACTGGATTAGGAATCATGAGAGAGCATGCCGAGCAGTTAAGACGTGAAATGGGAATAAATTAAGGGTTCATAAAGAGAAACTAAAATGGTGGCGCTGACATATAATCCTGATATGATAGAGGTAACCTATATAAATGATCATAACTGATTGAACTTAATCTACAATGGCCGAAATTCCATCATAAAGTGGATCAACAACCAGCCTGGACTTGACTAAGCGACCACAGAATTTATACTGAATAAATTTTATCAATGAATTGGTGAAAATGGCCGATGGTTTCCAATTATGTAATTTGTTCAAATGATAAGTGTTAATAATTTTGTAAGTGTGATATTATTGGAACATTGAAAATAATATATATTAAATTTTATTTATTTAGGATAAATCGATCAATGGATACTCAATATGGATAGTAATCATTTAAGATTTACAAAAAGGAATTTAAACTTAGAATTGACCATCCTTTCACCCTTAAAGTAATTAGATTATGCTAAAGTTATCGGGCATAGGCTTTTGATTTTCCCAACTCTTTTTTTCTTAGCCTATGGACGTTTAAATAGCAGATTTTGGACTGTTGTGCATGCAAGTACGTATGGCTTACCCACAAACGTATGAAGGGCTCTTCATTTTTTCCCTTTCCCTTAAATTAAATATCCAGTTTGATGGATATGACGAAAACTTAGCGTAGCTCTGTTGCTTGCCAAAGTTTGATGGCTTAACGCTGAAATCACGTATCACGTAAATTTATATTATGAACAACGAATCTTGCTACTCTCTAAACGCCTACGTCATCCGACCAAACGTTTGATCGAGGAATTATAACTTTAAGATCATTAAAGTGGACCAAAAGACCTCCAATAAAATTTGTGGGTAACCATTTAGTAGTCCATCCACCCCCTTAGCAAAAATGCTATCTATACTTAAGCAAGCTTTAAACTCTGCTCGGGTATCTTTTACCGAACTCTTGGAAATGTTCCCGGATAAGACTTACCGGAGTCACCTGATTACATTGGAAAGATTGCACTACCCCCCCCCCCCCCTCCCTCCCCCAATAACGAAAATTGATAATTAGCCGACTTATATAGTTTTTATTTAATATGACCCTCAATAATGACTTCTTTAATAATTATTTTAAAAAATAGTCATTTTATGCTGTCTATAACCTGATCTTAGTATTAAATTAAACATTCAACCACTAATAATATTAATAAAATTAGGAATTTTTATGTCATTACGCAAACTCTATTTTACAAAAAAATATAGTGCGCTATCGCTACCGCTATTATTTCAAAAAAGTAACATGCTATTAGCTACCTTTAAAAAAAGGTAGCTATCTGTGCAAAATAATGACTAATAATTTCATACAAACTCAATAGGTTACTTTTAATATTTTTTTCTGCTTTTAGAGTTCATATTCATTACAAAATAACCACAAAATACAATAACAAACTAACTAATCCCTCCTATAGAAATCTCTATAAAAAATAAACAGACAATACTTATTATGGTTACTTATTTCTTTATCCTTGTCTATATTGGAACTAATTAATCACAACTTTAATTACTTCTATCTTCTATCCATGTTCAATCTTTAAAGAGGTTCCTTCAACCCTCTATAATTAAATGGACCCTGACAGTAGGGTATTACTTCCAGACAACGTATACTAATTCACTGCACTGGATACGCTTTCCAAAGGGTGATTGTGTATATACTTCATTGTGGGTTTCCGTGAAAGATATATATCTATAGGAGTAATGCAAAGATATGGAAATCGGAGAAGTTCAAACTGTAAAACAAAAGAAATTTATGCCCAACTCGATGTCATTATATCTAATAAGGATATATTCTGAGATAAAATCAATATCTTATGAAAATTTTCAACCTAATCATAATGAAATTGAATTATTCGAAATATATACATATTTATCGTAATTAACTTATTCTCTATTTGAAGATAAATATTTTTCAATTTTATAGTTAAAAACCTAAACAAAATTCGCGCCTGTTCGGTTTGGTCTCATTCACTCTTTAAAAATCGGATCCAAGCAGAGCCGAATAGAGTAGAAATACTACATTTTAATTTATTTTTATGATTTCACTGAGTATTATTTTTTTTACTTTACAGGAGAGAAGAAAATCAAAATTAGAGGCAAGATTAAGTAGAAAGTTGGCATTAAGAACCATAAGAAAATATTTATTTCTCCTTGACCATAAATAAACTTCCAATTATAAGCTAAGCTATGAGAAAACATTGCAATATTGATGTCTATACAAAGAAAACATGATATAAATATAAAGTACAAGTTAATAGATATCATTGGTTTTTAAATTCTATAATTGAGTTACTTGAAGAATTAAAGTTAATAATTTAGACAGCATTAAATAAACTAATCTTGTTAATATTGATGAATTTAAGTTAATAAGCACTCATTTTAATAATGAAAAATTTTATTTTTGGGGTATATAGGTTTTAGCCAATTTCATAAATCGTGTGCAGGTTAGTGCTAAAAATATCATATTTATACATAAAAAAAATATTTATTACGTTAGGAAAGACTTATCGGGTTCCAGATTTGTCATGAAATTTAGAAGATCCGTCGTCCTTTCCAAAAATATAAAACCGAACTTTTCCTGATCACTATTAGAATCAAGGCCAATACTTTTTGTTATAAGGTTCAAGGGAGGGGTTGGCATGGAAGTTTCTAATGATCAATGTCCTTGTATATTAATGGCAAATAATGAAACAATATTAAAGAACATTTTAAAAACCAGAAGCTCAAAGCATCTGAAGAGTTTAGTTGTATACATCGAGCCCAACTTAACTCAAATAATTCATTGTTAGAGTCAGGTAAAGATTAGTTTTTATTAAAAAACCGTTAAAATTAACAATACTAGAGCAAAGAAAGCTGTTAATTATGCAAAATTAGAAGGAAAAAAGATTATGCTCAAATGGATGTGATACTTCATTGAAAGGATATAAATTGTGAGAAAAAATGTAGGGTTAATATCAGATGGTTTAACTTGTTTGACATGGAGAGAATAAGGTCTAGGGGAAGAGTATAATTTGTGGTCAATGAATTAAGGGTCTTCTGAAAAAACGTGGAAAATAAGACTAGTGAGTGTTTTTTAATAAATAAAATACTGGTTAGCAATAACATGATTATTTATTAATAATTATATTATCATTCCTTGGGTAAAAATACAATAAATATATATTTTAAAAAATAATATTATTTACATTTTCCGTTTTTTTTAAAAAAAGATAAACATTTTCACAAAATTTATAGAAGAATACTGGTTACAATTATATTCATTTGATTATTAGTTGTCAAAGTATTGTTCTGTAGCTCTAATTAGTATTGATGAGTTTGACTTTTTCGTTTAACAGCTTCTTTACAAGTTTGTATTTTTCGATAGTCGATGTTTATGCGATGATTGAATTGAAATGTCTTGTTTATAAAGAATTAAATTATATGAGCTAAAACTAACACAAGAAAGCTATGTATGATTAGAATTTTGTTTGATGGAAAAGGATAACTTTGGTCTTATAGATTTACCCTTATTTAATATTAATTTTTGTTCTTGTTTCTCCTTCTTTTTTAGTGCTTCTTCTAATTTAAGTTTATCCTCTAGTATAACCCGTTTCTCTTCAATTATCATAAGCCTTTCTTCAGCCTATAAGAATAAACAAATAAAATAAATATATAAGCCTTATATGTAATATAAACAATAATTTTGTTGATTTCAACTTATGATGTATACCCAGGGTTGCATCTCCCCACATGTGGGAAACTCCAGAAATTTGTAATCAATATATAGAGATCTCCCTACTTAAAATGGAAATCTCCCACAATTTAAAAATTTCTAACACAATAAAATTTTCAGCATTTTAATGTTTTTAATTTATAAATAATAATTCTGAAAAATTGGAAAATAATGATCATTTGTCTTTGTATAAATAAATAAATTTTATATAAATAAAGATGTTATTTAATAAAATTTTGTCTTGTTTATCGATCAAAGTATTTACTTTTATATAATAATTAAAATAACTCTACTCTACCACAAAGAAGTAGAAATTAAAACTTGAAAACGAAGAATAAAATATTATATAACGATGCTGACAAGATGATAAAGTAAAAATTATAAAAATAAATGTGGAGGACAAAATGATATTTTCATTAATTCAGCTGAAGTCTAGCACTTTGCAGGGCAAAAAAAATTCTCTTCCAAATTTCTCCCATAATTTAAAAATTTTGAGCTGGCAACCCTGTGTATACCTCTAATCTTTAAAATTAGTTAGCTAAAGATGTTTTTTACATGCAAAACTACTTATTTAAATCATATTAAAATTCTAAAGAGTGTGAATAATATATTTGATATATAAGTAGAAATTTGTTCTGAGGTTTTTCCCAATGTATAAAGCAGTCATCAGTCAGGTGATCCATATAGCTGTATAAAATATAAAATAAATGAAAGCTTTTAGAATTAATAGAAGATATTGTAGTTATATTATATATTATTTGTATTAAAAGTAAAGTTTTAATTTTAAAGTACAGCACAATTTTGTCATATTATAAATTTAATTTATTTGAACATAATATTTTCCAAGTAAAGGTTTAAGATTAATGAGTATAAAGAATATATATAATTTTGTTAATAAGATATAATATTACAAATAGAATAAAATAAATTTTTTCAGCTTACATTAATGTAAACAAGTGAACATTCTGATAACTAACGTATATTCATTTATATAATCAAGCCCTATCTCTAATCTCATATAGGCCAAGTTAAATGAATATTTATTATGATTTCTTTATAAGTGATATAAAATGAATAAAATGTATAAATTAAATTATTTATAAATGCCAGTAAAACAACATCCCCTTTATACACATATTTACCAAACTTAAAAGCAAAGACATTACAATAAATTTAAATAAAGTAAATAGTTAAAAATTTATATATATTTATAAAATATTTTTGAAATGAAGCAAAAGTTGCCCCAAAATTATTTAGTGTTCAAGGCAAAAATCAATTATCTTTGAAAATTCATAAAAACAACTAAATATTAATATATATATTTCATGGGTTTTTTGAGTCCTAATTTTATACATTTCTAAACTGAGACAAAAAAAAGCAATAAAGGCTTCAAGGATAATGGAATTTTTATATTAATTATAAAAATGTATAAACAAAGAAATGTTTGATCTTAAAATAAAATTTTTAGATTACAAAATAATGTTCTCTAAATTTAATAAAACTAGAAAAATGATTTATACAAAATAATATTTGTCATTATATTTCAAGACAAATAAAATAAGAAATATAAATGATTTACTTGGATCTACATCATCACCATCAATGTTTGCCATAGACTGAACCAGCTGTCATAGCTCCAAGCTGACAAATCATATGGGATCATTTGGATTAGAATTACCAAAATAATCCTTTCCATTATAGATATTTCCCCATATCTATGATGTTAAGGCTACAAAATTTCACAAAACTGCTATTATAGTTTACTAAAATATATATTTTTTAAAAAATACACATAGATCATATATCTAATACGATATTAATGAGCTTAAAATTAAATTACCAATTGCCTATGTAACTCCTCAATTTTTTTCTGATATTCTTTTATAGAAGTTTCCAATTCCTCCCGCTTTTTGTGATTTTCCTCCTAATATAACATAATTTGGAAATTAAAATAACCATTATATAGTTTTAAATTTAGTATTTAAAAAAAATTAACCTCTTTTTTCCTCCATTCCTCTCTTTCAATTCTTTGTTTTGACTCAAATTCTTTGTATATGTCATCTTGCAATCGTTTTTTAATAAATTCAATTCTTTTATTAATTTCAAGCTGTAAGTCAGTTTCTTTTTTTTCTATTTCCATATTAAGTCGTTTTTGCACTTCAGATTCAACCTTTTTATTTGTCTCATCATCCATCAGTCTTGATTCTACATCTTTTTGCCGTCTATTTAATAAAAAAAAATGAAAAGTAATTCAAGCTCAAATAAATTACAATCAAATGTGCATATTTTGGATGATATAACTTAAATAAAAGATTAAAAATTTATCTTAAAGTAAATAAATTTGGTTAAATTTAAAAAAATCATGTTAACATATTGTGTACGAGTTGGGCAGTACCGCGAATACTTGTATCTAAGATACAAGATCCTTTTGTATCTTGTACTCAGTATCTTATTGACATTTTTAATAAGATACTAGTATCTGTATCTAAGATCCTTTATTTTGAAAAGAATCTTGTATCTTTTTCATTTTCTTTAAAATATACAGATACAGATTCTTTTTAATATTCATTTTAAAACATTTACATTTACATATCACACAAGGTAACTTTATTTTCTTTGTGAAATCTTGTATTATTTTCTTTATTTTTTCCTGCTATATTTTAAATATAATGATAACCAAAATTAGTTGGAAATTTTACAGATCACAAAGATAGATAGATTAAAAATAGCAACACCAAAACTAAATAAGTAAAGGTTATATTTTATATTTAATATTTTTTAATTTGTAGACTGTTTAACATTTATAGTAGTGAAGATGAAATTATGGAGATAGGTTCTCCTGAGTCAAATCTTAATCTTGAAATTCTAGATGGAAAATTTTATATAGTAATTCATGTGAAAAAGGACAGGGTGCAAGCCGAATGTCAAAAATACACAAGTAAAAAAGTTATTGAACATACTCCTCACAAACCTTGTTAAACATATTAAAGTATAATATACATTTTTATTTTATAATTATTAACATAATAATACCTATAATACTTAAGTCCTTCTTAGATAATTGTTATTAAAATTTTTTATATAAGATAGTTGATTATCAAATTAAAATCATTTTGGATATATTTTTTTTAGGGGTATACCGATACTAGTTTTTAGAGATTGATCCAATCCGATATTCCGGATATTAAATTGATATTGGCCGATTACCCGATATCATATCTAATTTTGTATTCTGTAAAGATAACAATGGTTTTAAATATTTAAAATAATATTTAACATTAATATAGGGAAGATTTCTTATATTTCCGATTTATCAGAGGTCAGCTTGCGGCGATAGTAACTGTCAATATCACCAGCTTCACTAAAAACAGAATCTGTAGTGATTATCGCACACTTTTATAAACAGAATGCGCAAAAAAATAACAATATGATAGAATGTTTATTAATTAATTATTATTACTAAAAAAATATACATAAAAATGGATTTCGATTTTATTTATAAAAATAAATAATTTTAGATATAACTATTTTTTTTCATTTTATAACATTTTATTTTTGTTAAAGAAGCCATTTTTATATCGGATCAAATTTTATAATATTGACCTATAACCAATATTTTAAAATGGGTGAAATATCGGCCCAATCCGATCCGAGAAAAAATATCGGCACATCCCTAATGTATTTTATATTTAATTATTTTAGCAAGTTCTTATTAAAGGAAATATTTAAGCGACAATTGATATATAATATTAGATAATTTTAAAAGGCTCTTAATAAAATAATTTTAATAAGGTAGAATTTAACTTTATTAGTTACTTTTATTTATTTATGATATAAATAAAATTACATTTCAGTATTTTTTACAAAATTTAATTAATTTAAAATGCATTAAAGAAAATTGCTATGTAATTAACAATTAAATAATATAATGTTGTACATTATTTTCATATTTTTTATATATAATTTAATAATTTTGCAAGAAATATATAAAAAAAATATGAAAAAAAATTTAAATGATATTTATATACTATATATGATATTACAAATGCAAGAATTAATAAGTCATATTAGAAAATAAATAAAAAATACATAAATATCACAAACAAGTAATGATAAATACTTATTAAAGATAATGAATAAAATAAAACTAGTATATATTTTTTAGAGATGCCATTTATCCATATACTCCGAATATAAGCTATATTTAAAACACAGAAAATAACCTGCAAATTCTAATAAATCATTTGATTTAATTTTTTTTCTTATTTGCACTTTTTTAACTCCCATTAAATATACTACTCTCACTTCCCTGTTTAAGCTATAAATGGGCAAAAATTAATATTATTAGTACCTGGTTATTATAATTAATTCAACAATAAATATTTTATTATTGCAAATATTCATTCTTATATGTGTATGCTATGTTCTTCACAAATAAATAATAAAAACTGTATTTTATAAACTATTCTAATTTAATTGGTAATGATAATTTAAAAGTATCTTGTATTTAAGATACTCTAATTTAGTAAAAGATACAAGTATCTTTTATCTTTTTGATATTTTGAAAAAGATACTAGTATCTGTATCTAAGATTCATTTTTTTAAAAAGAATCTGTATCTAGATTCTTTTTCTGGAGGACCTGCCCAACTCTGTGTACATTGTACATTATAGGAAATAACAGTGTAAAGGTGAGTGTATGATTAACTTACAATAATCTAAATTTTTCCATTTCAACCTTTCTTTCTTCCTCATCTATTTTTTTTAATTTTTTCAGTGAGTCATATAAACGTTTGTCAATATGACGACCTGGCGACTTGGACCCACCTGAGCTAGTATGTGAACCATTTCTTTTTCTATACAATACTTCATTTTTAGTATAAAAATAAATAATTAACCTATCTCTATGTTTAGATATCCTGTTTTCAGATTGTGGTGTAGTATATTTAGATGTCCTAACATTGATATCAAGTCTGTTACGTGATTTTGATCTACTTCTATGTCTACTCTTTTTTTTAGAAGATTTATTAGGACTTCCATTTCTGCTTCGAGATCTAGGCATGTTTTTTAGGAAATTTTTAGGTATAACTTTCGATACGAAATTAGTTCGCTGACAAAATAAAGAAAAACAAATGAATATATATTTTATCGATTTTTTTGTTGAGAATATGGCAATTTCATCAATTATTATATTTAATCGTGTATATATTGTGGTGAAATTTATTTTGTAAACTTTTTCAATCAAATCATATTCGTATTTAGTAATTTAATTTTTGATTTATTTGTAGAACTTATTTTAAAATATGTTAAAATATTGAAACAACAATCCAACGAGCAGGTAACGTCAAGGGGGGGGGGGGCAGAGTCCGTGGAGTGGACTGAAATTTCTTCGGCCTTGTGGATAAATTTTTCTAGCAACCTTATTTTAAATTTATCCCTGTACTCCCTCTTGTAGTAATACAACTACTAATTTATAAACAATACGACTACTAATTTATATTTCAATTTATTTCAAACATCAAATTTATATTAATTAATTTTCGAATATTCTATTCTATTTTTATATAAAATATCTATAAATAATATTTTATTAATTTATTACATTTCCTTCAAACATTTTAAAGTTAGATTTCTTCAATAAACCTCTTTGTAGGTTTACGGTTTCTTGATGAACAACGTAATGTGGTATTTGCATTTGTGTTTGTATTTGCTTCATTTACTGGCACAACCATTTCTGTAACTTCCAAAGAACTTTCATGATTTGGGATAACTAAACGATTTCTTAACTGATCTGCATGCTTCCATAATGTTTTCCCGGAAGATTCAACAATATAAGAATAAAGTCCTATTCTTTCTTTAATTACTCCCTCTCTCCAAACATTGGTATTTTCATTATTTGTGAGATTTTAAATTCTCTTTCCTTTGAATGTAAATCATGATGAAGGCTTTGTCTACCTTTACTATTTCGTGTTTGGCATTTGGTCGGATCCAATCCAGACTTGTTTTCAATTGCCTCCCAAACATAATTTTAGCAGGAGATTTTCCTGTGGAACAATGCTCTCCCAATCGGTAGGTTGTTAAAAAAAATTCCCTTCATATACTACAACTCTTTTTCTTTTTTTTACCATTATATTTCATTATGATTATAATTATAACTCAACCTTAAACACAACCTACCAACTCCAACATTCTTTAAGTCCACTACCTTTTATAACTTTTTTTCCTGTTCTATCACATCTCCATTCAACATCAAATACAACAATTATATTGCTCAATATTTCTTATACATCCCTTATTTTTTTCCACACCTGAAAACATACTCAAAAGGTATTTTTTCCCCCCCTTTCATAAACATTCTCAAAAATAATTTTTTTTTCCCCTTTCATATATATTCCTCAGTTTTTTAATTTTTTATTTTCTCTAACCATTACATTTATTAAAACAAATAATCAACCTCTATCAAAAACCAACTAACCCCAACAATCTTTATGCTCATTCCCCTTTTTATATTAATAAACCTTATCTTTACAAGATCATTATTCTCTGTAGATTATTTCTTCTTACTCTCTGTCACATCCCCATTCACTATACAATTATTTTGACACTTCTTCCCTCTTTCATAAGTTTTTTCACTCAATTCACAACCTCTCCTTATCCACATAATGGTACACTGTCCCGTATGCTCTAAAACCATAAAAATTACCAAACCCGGCCTCTTTACCAAACACTAAACTAATGGTATCGTTTGTTCTGAGTCCAAAAAGCGTCCTTCTCTTCCCTTCCTAAATCCCCTTTCCATTTTTTCTACTCACAGCCATTCTTCCACCTCATCCAATAACGCCTACATACCAACCATTAGTGTTGTTAAACGGCTCGTTTTGAGCCGATTTTTTAAAATGGCTAACTCAATACCTCATCCAGAAAAATATTACCCAAGCCTGAAGATTTTTCTCATAGAAGGAACAAATGTCTAGACATATATTTTCGAAATCTTGAGCCTAGGCAATATTTTTCTAGCTAAAATATTGAGTTAGCCGTTTTTAAAAATCGGTTCAAAACGAGCCGTTTAACAACACTACCAACCATATTAGACACATTTATTCTCCTCCAACCTTTCACTCATGGCGACATCATCAACTTCCTAAAATCCGACAAACCTCCCATTATCTCTAGAATTCCTAAAGGTTCGAGAGTACAAGTAGCCAAAGTCCTCTCCACCTGCCTTCAATCATTATTAAATATCTTCTCCTCTCTCGATCATTGGCTCAAACTTATCACATTTTCCTTGACGACTCTCCAACCTCCCAATCCAGAGATTCGGAAATCTTTAATCCAACAAATCAAAGACGCAACTATATATCCCCTCACCCTCACAACCACAATATCTTCTCATGAACCCCAAAAACTTTCCAGCCTACAATTAAAGGCAAAGTTAATTTCCAACAAAATTAACAACCTAAACATATAATCCGCTCTTCGATTATTACTAGCATCTAATGATTCATTTGCTACTAGAAACGAAGAAAGTTTCAACAAACTCAAATTAAAGCACCCCTCCGGAGTTGATTTCATACCTCCCCCTCCTCCCAATATTTTTCCTACTGATTTCACCCCCGCCGAGGTGCGTAAATCTATTCTATCCTTCCATCATGACTCTTCTCCCAGTTACGATTGGCTTCGTCCCATCTTCCTCCAGGATCATACATCCCCCCTCATAGTTAGCCAGGTCCCAATTTTACAAAATTTAACAACATTTTGTAATAAAATAGCACAGGGACTCGTTCCTGAGTCCATCAGACCACTCATATTTGGTGCTAAACTAATCTCACTCGAAAAACCCAATAAGGATATCCGCCCAATAACAATCGGGACCGTACTAATATCTAAGGACAACGCAGTCTTAATTTTAGCACCTGACAAACTAGGTATCGGCATCAAAGGTGGCTGCGAAATAGCCACACATGCTACTCGTATCCATCTCCAAACTAACCCAAGTAACGAAATCCTCGTTAAAATTTTTTCTCCATTCGCCGCTCTCACTTTCTTCCACAAATGTACCACTCATTCCCCACCTTTTCTCAATTATTTCATGCCATCCTATCTTCAATTCAAGAACTATTTACTTTCATCATCAGAAGGGATCCAACAAGGCGATCCTCTGGGTTCAATACATTTCTGCATTGGAATCAACGAAATGGTCAAAAACATTTCTTTCAACTGCAATCTTTTACTGCATACTTGGTACATTGACGACGGAATACTCTGCGGTCCCCCTAGTGAGGTTGCTAAGGCATTCGCCATCATCAAAACACGTTCCCATGCTATCGGACTCTCACTCAACGAACAAAAAACCGAGATCTGCATATTTCATTGCTCCATCCCATTCCCCCACAACTTCCATACAACCGAACTCTTATCCCTCAGTCATCTCAGCTCTCCAGTTGGTGGTCATCCATCAATCACTTCTTCACTAACGCATCTTCCAGCTTACTTCATTTCAAAAACATCTTTAAGTTTCTCCCTCCTCATCAAGCTTTTTTTCTCCTCAAAAACTTTTATTACAATCCTAAAATTCTCTATGCCCTTAAATCCACCTCAATTTTCAAATTCCCCGACTCATTAAAATCTTTTGAAATTTCCGTCAAATCTCTCGCCGAAGAGATACTTAATCTCCGCTTTAACCATAATTCATGGTTACAAGCATCACTTCTATGCAAGCTCGGAGGTATCGGCTTACGCTCACCTCTAACTCTTTCTATCAGTGGTTTAATCGCCTCACGTCACAGAGAGACTGGGATATTCCACTCAACGAAGGCTCCGTGGCTTACCTAAAATCGAGCCTTCACGACGACGATCTCACAGTTTTTCACCAATTGAAGCAAAGATCCCGTTGCGAGTTTCTGGAATACCCTCCAACAACCTTGATTTGTTGCTCTCCGCTGATGAGCTAAGATCTGCTATTGGACTAAGGCTCAATTGCGAAATTGTTCTTCCCTACCAATGCACACATTGCTAAACCAGTGTAGACATCAAGGGTAGACATTGTCTCCATTGTCGCTTTTGTTATGGCCGTTTTTCACGGCACACCAAATGCAACGACATCATACTACGCGCTCTCAAATCAGGAGACATTCCATCCAGATTAGAAAAAACTGGAGTCAGCTCCTGGTTTGGGACTTCACCTGCATTGACCAAAATGCACCATCTAACCATAATGTCGATGCCCTCGCCCTCGCAGAATCTTGAAAAACCATAAAGTACAATTCCTTAGACCCTTCTTTCTTATATATACCCATCGCCTGTTCCATTCTCACCACCTTCGGTAGCAAAGCTCAACGATTTTTCAAAGAATTAGGCAAACGGATTCGCGAAAAAACCGATCAGCATAAGGAATCCCTCTTCTTACGCCAAAGACTTGCTACCATTAAAATTAATAAATTAAATCAAGAAGAAAACTGAGAAGTATATATATAATCTTTTAAAAAATTTAACTACTTAGGTTCGAAGTTTTATGTTCATTTTTACCAAATTAAATTTTTTTACTACAACAAAACTCTGGATTGCATTTAATTATTGCTCTCTTCGCCAAGAGGAATCCACAGTATCTATATAAGTGGAAGAGAAGGGGTAGGCACAGTTTGCATTTAATTTTCTTTGAGGGAGGAAGGGGGTAGGAGCGTTTTTTAGGGCAAATTTATTGTGGGGTTATCTATTATAATTTTAAATGAAATAGAGCAAATTTTATTATTTTGGCTAAAATCGTTATAAGGTCGTTTTTAAAAATCGATCGAATCTGGTTTGGGTGCATGACTTTGTCTTGCTGCTTGTATTTTATAAAATCTATTTTTTTACATATAAGAAATAATCAAGGATCAATCTAAAATAAAATCTGTTTATGATGTACTATCTCATGAGGTTTATTATCCAAGGTAAGGTTAATTCAATTCTCAACATCATTTAAAATTTAATTAAAAATATTATATAAGATTGATTCATACACAGGGTTGCCAGGTCAAAATTTTCAAATTGCGGGAGAAATATAAAAATTGCGGGAGAAATATGAAAATTGTGGTAGAAATAAAAAATTTGCTAAAAAGCCCGCAAAATCCAGGCCGGGCTGGGATTTTGAATTGACTCAACTATCCGCCTATTATTTTTTATAATTAGTTTATATTTATACAAATATGGTAACTATTTTTCAAAATAAAATAACATCTTGATTTATTAAAATATTATAATTTATAAAAAATAACCAACGATCCTTTTTAAATATAAAAATGTAAACAAGATAAAATTTTATAAAAAAACAAACGATTTTAATTTTACAATGTAAAAAATATATTTTATGAGAATGTCCCGCAAAACATCCTCAATTAGAAATCTACCTTGTGTGTGTATAAGTTTATAGGGATAAGCGCTTAATTATCACGTAGCACGTTTAAATACATAAGGTAATATTGTACTCATTTCAATGATAATTATTTTATTTATTATTGTTCAATCACATCATAATAATCAGTGCAGGAGAGTGTATCTACATCCATTGCAAAACAAAAATATTCTCCAAAAATAAGAAATAATACATGATATATTCTGGGAAAGGCAGGTAACGAAAAAGTAAAAAATTTATTTTATTTTATTTAATTTATCATTTTAATTTTATAAAAATTACTACTCTGATATTTACAATATTTACATCTATAGATATATATATTATTATTTTAATACCATTTACATATTAACGTTTACGAAAATTAATATAATTTAAAAGGTCATTAAAAAAAGAAAAGATTTTTACAAAAGGTCAAAGTAAAAAATATTCAAATTATATATTAACATTTCCCCCCTTTTTTTTATATCTTCTTTCCTCAGTTTCTTATCTTCACTTCCAGTCATTTGTTTCTCAATTGCTCCATTAGTCATTTGTTCGTATATCTTTAAATTGTTTGTTTGCCCATCTAATTATCGTTTGTTGAATGAAACATTGTTGGTTGAACATCATTGTTGAAACGTCGTTAGTTGAACATTGCTGTTTGTATTGATTATCACATTTCTCTTTCAAAATTTTATATATATATTTTTTTACAAAAATTTTATTTATTTATAACAATCATTTCTATTTATTTATAACAATCATTTTATATGTCGTAGGTCATATTCTCGCTTTTGAACTTGACTTTGAATTTTCGAATTTTGAACTTGAACTTGTTCACTTCTTCCACCTCTAAAAAAATTTTCTCCACTGTAGAATTTGCATTTGATATTTTGTTGTTGTTTAGCCTCAGTCATATCTTTTCATTAATTTTAGCTTGTTATCCTTATCATCTAATCATTCGCTTGAACATCATCTTCACACTAGCTTGTTCATCGCGTTATTTATAATCATTATTATCAATGTTTGTAAATATATATTATGATCAATAAATCTCAAATAAAATAATTTTGGAATAATGATAATGGAATAAATAATTTATCAGAATCATTCATAAAAATCATGGAATATAGAATAATAGAATATTTGGAATTGTTTCATTTTATATTATAATTTTTTATTTATTATTTATTTATTTTTATTTTTTAATTTTACTCCTTTATTTTTCAATTTAAACACTTTTTTATAATTTCTCTTTAACTTGTTCTCTATAACAAAATTTCTCTTTCTTCTTCCATTTTCAACATACGATCTCCATATCGTACTACTAATCTCTCTTTCAACATCACGATATTTAATCACCTTTGTTTTAATTTTCTTTTCCAAAGTTATTTTAAATTTTTTAATAATTATAAAATTTTTTATTTTATTATTTTCTTCAATTTTTATTTCATTATTGTTTTTAATAACTATTATTTCTTCAATTGTTATCATATGATTTATTTCTTCTAATTTATAAGAATTTATTTCTTTTTTAACATTTGGTATTAATGTACATAATTCATTTTTATTCAAGTTTTTATTATTATGATATTTATAATTATAATTTTCATGCTTTTTATTGTAATATGTACCTTCATAATTTTTACTATCTACTTTTCTATTTTCCTCGATTATATTTACAATTTTATTAAGTATGTTCCCAAAAACTTTTATCCAATTCCTTCCCAGAATTGCAATTTTGTCATTTTGGACTACTAAAGCATCTAAGTTTTGAGTTTTGTCTTCATATCTCACTTTTATTTTAATGATTCCTAGCACCTCTATTCTTCTCCCATCATAGCCAGTCAGTTTCGTATCCGATTTATTTAAGACTTTGATTCCTATCTTTCTAGCAATATTAATCGGCAATATCGAAAATCGTGACCCGGTGTTGATCTGCATGTCTGTTGGTAAATCATTAAGATATATCGTAACTGGGATAGGTTCTAAATCGCTAAAACAAAAATCGTTAAAAATTGGGAACATGGCTTATATCTCCTAGAAAATTTTTAAAGTAAATTTGATATTAATATTAATAGATACTAGGGGACTAAACACTTATATTTAAATTGAAAATTTAAAAAAAATCGCTAAAATGGAAGAAATATCATCCAAAATCCCAGTTTTGGGAATCCCAAAATTGGGAATTTGGATGATATTTCTTCCATTTTATAATTTTTTTTTAAATTTTCAATTTAAATACAAGTGTTTAGTTTCCTAGTATCTATTAATATTAATATCAAATTTACTTTAAAAATTTTCTAGGAGATATAAGCGATGTTTCCAATTTTTAGCGATTTTTGTTTTAGCGATATAGAACGGGAACCTCGTAACTTTGTAATCATCATTTGCCTTGTCATCATCATCCATTCTATTTACGTCAAATCTGTTGTTGTATGACTGATTATTGTTCTGATTATTATTGTATCTAGGTATGTATCTCGATTCGTTCTGATGTCTATAATATTTATAATTATTTTCATTATATTTGTAATTATCATTATTATTATATCTATAGTTATCGTAGTTATAATTATTTTTATTGTTAAATCTTGTAAAATTATTATACGGTCCTGCCTATTATACCCCCTATCATTATCATAAACTCTAGGATTATAATTGTTTCTATATCTTGGTTCATAATTATTTGTATGTCTCGAATCCTTATAATTATCGTATCTCGGTTTCCACTGATATCTATGTACGTGCGACTTCATCCCTTTATCGTGCTCATCGTATTTCATCATCCTTAAATTTTTTTTACTAAATAATCTTCTAATTAATCTATGAATTTTGTTTTATCATTATTGTCTTATTTTAAATATGTCATCATTAAAATTTTATTATATTTTTATTCAATTTTATATTTTAATCATCTCTTACGTGTTTTTAGAATAATATTAAAATCATTTTCCATATTCCTCTTTTATCTAGCTTCACCATGTTTCAGTATAATTAGCGTCTTAATTCTCTACCACCATGATAATTTCACGGAAGGCAGGTAAAGAGAAACCAAAAAAATATACTTTTTAATCTTTATTTAATTTATTTTTAATTTTATAAAAATTACTACTCTGATATTTTCAATTTTTACACCTACATATATATATTATTATTTTAATACCATTTACATATTAACGTTTACGAAAATTAATATAATTTAAAAGGTCATTAAAAAAAGAAAAGGTCAAAGTAAAAAATATTCAAATTGATGAAACTACTGTTGCAGCAATTGTAATCACTTATCTTGTAGTACAACATTCACAGAGCTACTTATAATTACAATGTAGGTAGAATCTTTCCCCATAATATTTAACGACTCCAAGATAAATAACTTTACTTGTAGAACAAAAATATGTTTAATTTTTTCTTATTTTAATGTTATTATGCAAATGTTTTCAATTACTTTAAAACTTTATATACTTGTCTTTTTTTTATATAGATATACACATTTTTATTTTGATTGTAATTTTGTGATTTCAACATTCGAAATAAAGTTTTAATATAAATCGCCACAAATATAGTTTTAACATAAATTGTCACAAATACATAATAAAATTTTAAAATTCTATCGATTGCAGGTATTAATGATAACCACCTGATAGGTACATATCGCAACAACTCACACCATTCCAAGTCAAACCACTCCACCAACTCTTTTAATTCATTAACTCTTTTAGTTGATGAATTAAATTCATTAAAACATTTCATCATAATTATTTCGATATCCACAGATAGTACATTCATTGCCTTCTTGCAAGAATTATGTAGTATATGGCATATACAGTCAATTGGTATTAATTAATTATTGTGCTGCCTCAATTCGGTAAATACACTTTGGTTTTTGAGGTTTTTGCCAAAATTTACAAAGGCATTATCAGGGCAGAAAGCTGACATGCAATTCATTGATAACCCTGAATCAGCTATATTACATTATGTGGTTAGCTACATCGTTGGATTTTTCACTATCCGAGGGAAAAAATTTAACATTTATTGAAATGTTCTTATTCTTGTTGAAATAGCTAAAGATCAAGGGAGATGTTTTAATATTTCACTTATTAAATGCATTTGTCAGATTGCATATGGATGCACATCTTTCAAATCGTCTAGAATTGACCTCTAGGATTCAGGTACTGAAACACTTATGATAGCTTTTCTCATTTTTGTTCTACCACAAGTAAGGTATGCACTTATATTGGAGTCGTTTTAAATCATGGGAAAAGATTCGACCCGCATTGTGATGATATAGCTCTGTGAATGTTGAACTACATGATATATACGATTTCCGCAACTGTAGTTGCATCTGTATTATTTATTATTTTTGGAGAATATTTTTGTATTGCAACCGATGTTGATATACTCCCCTGTACTGACTTATATGAATGAAATGATGTTTTTATTGGATAAAAATAAAACAGGATAGAAATAAATTTACAAACTAGACATGTTTTTCGAATAAATATTTAAAATTTATTTTAAAAATATAAAAATAATCAATTACTGTCTCTCAAAATTATTATTTATATATTAAAAACGTTAAAATACTTCTAAAAAAAGAAATTAAAAAATTGCGATAGATTTTTGCGGAAGATTTCCAATTGCGGTAGTTTTGTGGGAGAGAGATGTCTGCGTGTAAACTAAAAAATTGTGGGAGTCTCCCGCTGATGGGGTTAGACATGGCAACCCTGTTCATACATATTAATTTATTGAATTTAAAATGATTGATTTTATTAGTAGAAAAAAAAACTTTAAATTAACCAATATGAAATGCGACCAGCATATGATGAATTTTATTTAATATAAATTTATAAAAACATAACACAATAAGATGATTATGCTAAATTATAAATAAAATTAATATAAAAATCTAAAAACTCTGAATGAAATAAATATTTTGAATCCAATTTTTTTTTTACAGGATTCTCAAACTTATTTTACTTTTCAAATCATATGTTTTAAATGATACAGGGTTCAAAATTTAAATTTTTAAAATATTTCATCCAATTAAAGGCTTGAGAAGGGTTTGGGCTAAAATACATTAAAATGATTTTAAGCAGATTTAAACATTTTATTTGTTAAAGAATCAAATTCTTATTTTATATTTCATTAAGAATATATTTTCGTTTTTTTTTATCTATCATTTATTCAGAAAAATATTTTAGTCTTTCTTTTTTTCTTTTTTCCTTTCAGTATATGCATACTTAATATAAGTTTTCATAAGAAGATATTCAAAACTATTTTTTCTGTAGGAAGTTCCCTATATTCTTAGGAATCCATTCTTTTTAGTTTAAAATAGTTTAAATAAAATGTCAATATAAGTTTTTTTAAATTTTACATTAAGAAGATTTTCATTTTTATTTTACTAGGTAAGAGAGCCTTTATAAAATAAAATATATTAATTTCATATTAACATACTATATCTATGATCAATATAAAAATATATAATTAAAGGAAGGGAAATTTAAAAAAAAAAATTGATTTAAAGAAAAAAGAAAATTTATATTTAGGTATGGTCGGCGGGGCTTAATGTCCCATGTATGAATATGCAGTTGGAACGACAGGTTTCAATTGATATTCTTCGTCGAAGGGAGAAGCCTTCTTTTGGATCACCTGTGATTAAACGTAACCTTTGCCCTATTGTTTTGAATAATTTTAGGGCTTGGGGTCCAAATGATGTGTCTGATACTACCGGAAGGAACAAAACATTATTAAGGTGACAATATTTATTGGTTTTTGTATTCTCCGCTTTCGTGATGGAGTTGGCAAAAAACATTTTGCAAAACGATCCAAGCATGTATAATTTCAAGCTGGGTAAACCTTGGTTCCAAGGAACTAGCGCCATTTCCGGTCTGATCGGAGTTAAGGCTAGTGGGTTCCAGCTTAGAGGGAATATTTGTAAATTTCAGGGTTATATTGATGATTGAATTGATAGCAGAGTGTCTAGAAAGTCTGCCTTTTGAGAAACGATAGTGTAGGGGGTAGTGTCCAAGACTATCAATGTAAGTTTTACATAGGACACATGATGTAGGCGTTACGATTTTGCAGCCTAAGCGAAGACCAATAGCTATTCTGAGTTCTTCGTTGGTAAGTAGCAAACATAGATTAGAGCTAAGTATAGTTTCTAACCAAATTCAAAATTAAAGTTTTTAATATATTTTTTACCTTCAAAAACAGTTCTGTTATACTTGATATTCTAATTATATTTTTTATTATATCAGAAAACGATTTTATATTGAGATTATTTGTGTGTCTATTGTGAATTTCAAAATACTTCAAGAATAAACATTATTAATAATAACCTATCACATCTCACGGTCATGTGTGTGTAAATAGACGAATGGAAATTTAAATCAGGTGTGTAACGGCAATTTCTATGAATTGACTATAATCGACAATATGAATGTTTAAAATTATTTGTAATTGGAAAAGAACATATTGCTCAAATAAATTTCCTAACAATATTAAAAAGACTATTGTTTCCTTATTTTTTTGCTCATTAGAAAAGGATATAAATATGAGTTTATATCCAACTTTCGTGCATTTTAATCGTTATTATAAAAGCATATTAATTCAGCAAGAAAGATTGAAAAGTCAATATGATGATTCAAGCGATGGTATATTAGATATTTATGATATAACTATTGATTAATTTATTAGAATCTCCTTATGTAAAATTTAATAATCCTAGAAAATGGCTCCTTACAGATTATGGGAACTATTTTGAGAACATTAAACCATTTATGTCACATTGTTCAGAAATAACAATGGCATCATATAATGTATTAGCCCAATACCTTATTGATACGAATATGTATTTATACACTGAATGTCAAGATGAATATTTGAAGTGGGAATATAGGCAAAAAAATTTGTTAGCTGAAATTAAAGAACTGAATTGTGACGTAATTAATTTCAAATATCATTCTTTTTTATAAGCATATTATAGATATTTTGTTTTCAAGAAATACAAGCTGACCATTATATTAACTTTTACTATCCAGAGATGACCAAACTTGGTATGACTTCTAAATAAATATATATTTTTTATTTTATATTTCAATATAATTTTTTAATCCTTAATAATAAATTTGCACACTATATTAATAAATAAAAACTTTATTAATATTTATTTTAAATCATAAAAAATATCTAATAATAAATTTGGGCATTAGAATAAGATATATGAACTAGAACATCCTATTTTAATTTGTTTAAGTTGTTTTTCTGGCTGTTTAATAACAAGTCGACCTAGGAAACTAAATATTTAAATAAATCGACTTATTTACATCAAAATGTAATATTACTGATTGACAACTATAAAGTGGAACCACTGAGCAAATCTTGAACATCATATAAAAAGAAGTCACTCCCTAGAACTCATTAAATTTAACAAAATATCACAACAAATAAAATATATAAATCAAGTGTAGGTTTCTATATAAAAGTGTTCAAACCAGATTTTAGAGGTTCAAACAGAACCTATATTTTTATTTTTTAACCGAACCTGAAACTTGGATAGTTATTTATATACGAAACTGAACCAACATTTGTTTTAGTTCGAATTACTGTCGATATATGTTTTTCTTGTTTAAAGTCTCTGGTATAAATGACCCATTTTATCATAAAAATCTGTGTTATTATTAAGATTTTTTATCATAAGGTAAGTACTATTCCACCTAGTTTTGAGCAAATATCTTTGAAGATCAAAAAAATTATTCATAAAAAATAAATTTTGAGCAGAATAAAAATGTTTTTTATAAAAAAAATTTTTGAGCAAATCATTTGGGATTTTAATATTTTCTTTGTGGATTTAAATTACGTTGTTATTGTTTAAAATAAAAATTTTTTAGGTAAAATCTTTTATATTTTTGAAGTAAAATTTTTTAATTTTTGTTCTTAAAATAATATTTTGTATATAATTTTAAGCTATAAATGTAACAATTGTCATAATACCCATTGTATATTTTTTAATATTTGGAATAAATAATAGTAATTATTTATATGTTTTGTCATAATTTTATAAACAATAAAACAATTGTCATAATATACTTTCAGAACCTTTAAGAATAATTTTTGTTAAAAAATAGGCTAGAATAAAGCATATTTCGAGATGGTTTCAATCATTGTAAACATATAAAAGTGACATTTGTCATAACACTCATCTCAGAACTTTTAAAAATAATAGTAAAATAGGCTAGAATAAATATTTTGAGCATGTTTCATACAATTTCAATGAGTGACAATTGTCATAAAATCAAACACGTCTAAATACATCAAAGTTTTAATTTTTACCATTCAAAATATTTTTTAATCTTATGATTATACAATCTTTATAAATATTAGTTGTTTTTTTCGGTTTAATTAATAGAAATGTAAACATCACCACACTTTCAATTCGATTGATTAATAATAATTCCCTTATTTTCTGTTCCTATTGTAATTTAATATAGTCTTTTAAAGAATCAGTCATTCTCCCTTGAAAATTGGCTCAATTTGGGATAAAGAAAAGAAGAGATAATATGATATACTTTTCTAAAATAAATTTTAGCCATAAAAAGATTATATTTTAAATATTAGTATATTTTTGTTACTTTGAATTTGATTAAATATCACCTAAAATAACGATTATTTGAATAATTAACTTGAATTTTAGAAATATTTACTAAGGATCGATAAAATGGAAATAGGAAATTGATAAGCGAATGAATGTGATTTATTGTTCTATGATAGACAATTTTTAAATATATTCCTTTTATTTTTAAAATTATAGATAATAATAGCGATTTAAAATAGTCTTTATAATATTTGGCCTGGCTGCTTTAAAAAATTTTTTTAAGTCCACCCCGGCCTGGGTATATTTAAAAAAAATATGGGCCGGGCCTGTAGGCCTCTGATATCAGTATTAAAATTAGCAAAGCAATGATAATATCGGATCGACTTTTTTGGAAATATTGGTTCGATTCGATTTTTTTAAACGGGAAGTATTGGTGCACTAAAAAAATTAAGGAAAAACAAGATTTAAATAAAATCAGAGAAAGCCAAAGTGACGTAGATCATCAGCTTGGTATCTATATATTTATGTTAAAATATTGATTAAAATGCCAATTTTATTGGAATTCTAAATAAATAATAAACTAAAATATAAATTATATAACAATTATGATAATAACTTTATTTTTGTTTTACCAATTATATATTTTATTTTGTCATTCTTATGGAAACAACGATGTAGGCCATATTTAAAAAAAAATAGCGTAAGTGGAACAGCCATAAATAATATAAATGAATTTACAATTTATTTTAATATATTTATCAGCAACCTCTATGCCCGGAACTCCACCTGTATTTTAAAAATACAAGCTAGGCTTAAAATATTTTTTTAAAATAAATTTAAATTGTATAAAATAGTTGTAAACAACTTATATAATGGATCATTTAACATTTATTTGCTTCTTATATTCTAAAATATATATTAAATCAAGCAAAGATCGAATTCAAAAATAAAAATGACTTTAAAGCTGAGCTGCGGCTCAAAAATTTAGCTCTCCGGGTTTTTTATATTTTTCATCAATTAATATTATACTTAAGATATGAGAAAGTCAAAAAAATTTTTTTATCTCATACCCAGGTATCCAATAGTCAGTAATGTAATGAGAAAAAATTAAATTAATTTATCGTATTAGTATATAAAAATAATTAGTTCCGATAATTATATTACTGATTGAACTCTCGAGATTAGATATATTTTAAATGGGGAACAAATGGGCCCATTTTTTTATGTATCTTGATTCAATTTAAAATTTGATAATTATTTTTCTCCCTAAAAATCAAGGTTACGAAGGCGTTTTTAAAAAACGCACCCGCTCAAAACGCGATGGTTGTGCCACATTTTACAAATCTGATGTACTAGCTCTCGAATCCGCTCGTGGTGTGGAATTTTACCGACCTCGTCAAGGTTGCTCTTTGTTAGATCGTGACAATGTAGCTTTGATTCTAAATCTACGCCTCAAACATAAAAGTCTCAATACTGTTAGCAATACCAATAACGTAGGTGGAAGACGGATCTGTGTGGCCAACGTGCACCTTCTGTTCAATCCTAAACGAGAGGACGTCAGACTCGCTCAGAGCATAGCCTTGACTGCCGAAATCGAAGCGGCCCGCATTAATCATGAAGTTATTGGGAAACCTAAAGTTGACGATAAAGATGAGAATAGTGACATAAAATTATTATCACCCGTTATAGTATGCGGAGATTTCAACTCGGCACCGTTTAGCAGAGTCTACAGACATCTTATTAGTAAAACTTCTGACTTGGATAAAAAACTTAAAAATAATTATATGGGTCCGTGCTTTGAATCAGAAATATACTCTGTGCTGGAAACAAATTCTCTGGCAAAGGCTCTGAATCTTCGTGACCTGACCCACTCCCTAGATCTATCATCTGTTTATAACTATAACTCTAAGGATTCAGATTTAAAGGAACAAGCAGTGGTAACCACCAAAAATTCTAATACGGGACTTAACGTGGATTACGTATTCTACACAGGTGGTGAAGGGGACGATTTATCACTAGACGATAAGAAGGATGGTAAATTTAAGTTGGAATCGCGGCTCAAGTTACTGGCCAGTTATAATTTGCTAACTGAAATGGAGGTTATGACTAAAATGGGAGGCTATTTGCCCAGCCGATATATTTCATCGGATCACATGTGCCTAGCTGCTAAATTTTTAATTCATGACTGATTAGAATCTTTTAAGTTTAACATTTGTGGATTTTATGCATTGTTTCATATTTGTACTTATCTTTTTAATTTTTTTAAAATTCCGTTTTTAAGGATTGAGTTAATAAATTATAATATATTCGTTAAATCTATATATAAATCAAATATTTATCTGTATTATGTTTTATAGATGATTACTCACATTTTTTTATACAGATAATTTATAATGCTGATATTCAATTTTGTTTATATTATCACACAGTCACCACAATACTTTTAGTGTTGTTAAATGGCTCGATTTGACCCTATTTTAAAAAAAGGCGACCTCGATACTTTATTTATTAAAATATTACGCAAGCTTGAAGAATTTGCTTATAGATGACACTAAGGTTTGGACATATATTAGCGGAAACTCAAGGCTTAGTCAATATTTTTCTGGCTAAAATATTGAGTTAGCCGTTTTTAAAATTGGCTCAAATCGAGCCATTTAATAACACTACGCCCATTCATTTATTAAAAAAAAATCAATTCAATCATTGCCATTTTATAAATTTACCTCCTAAATATTATTTTAAATCTCAAGGTAAAATATTTTTGTTGCACTTTATTTTATCCTGGCTCTATAAAGAATAGAGTCGATATAATATGCCAATTGTTATATACATTTTTAAACTTTATTAGCCCCTCAATAAAATATATGTTTGTTTGGTATAGTCCGTTTTTACAGGATAAGCGAATTTATTTTTTTTTTTAAGAATTATACTTTAAAAAAAATTATATTGACATATTTTATTATTACAAATTAGGCTAGAAAGGAAGAGGATGCTTCTTAATTAAGTTATTATCTAACGCGATAGTTGGTAAAGTTATTCGTACTTCTGTAAAGGGAAATTAGATAATAAGGCTAAAAGATAAAATGTCTATATAGAAATAGATAGCACAAAATAGAGTTTACGATCAAGCTACCATTTGTGTATAACACTTTCTTTATAATTATAGATATGCTTTTTATAGCAACATAAATATTTATTATTATGGGATAGGGATATTTGATTTATTTCGTTTTTTTTGAAAAAGGACTGGAATTTAAGAAATATATAATTCGAGAATTATTCAAAGGAAATGGGCAAGCATCTGGTATAGAGTAGGGGGACCGGGTTAAACAGTGTATTTCGCAATTTTTACTATGAAAATATTTTAAAAAAGTAAATAAAAATAAATTATAGATTAATGCATACCTAATCCTTCATCTACAAAATACAATAAAAAGTATAGCTTTCTATAATATTTTAGGAGCTATAATTATGTAAAATGTGACATTTTCGCAAATTTACCCCTTGCCCAGGGTAAATCAGCTAAGCTACAGGGAAAATTGGTTTATAAAATTGAACGCAATAAAAATAAGAATTGACATTTGTTACTTTTAAATTTATAAGAATTAAAATACGGGGAAACATAAATAATTATTAATAGCATATTTAGAGCGTGCCCATTTTAGGCATATCGGACATTTTAATTATTTTTCATCTTTGCCCCTATTTTCCATATTTTTATTCCATATTACATAAACTAATTGTTTATTTTTGCTAAAAATTTCTTTTTGTATGGAGTAGACTTTCAAAAATTCTTTTTTACAACTTTTTAATCAGACTAAACAACCATTTTACCCATAGCAGCTTAATACCAAAATGATATTTATTATATAAATCGATTTTGCTTGATTTCTAATTAAGCTATTAATGTCCAATAACTTATATTTTATAGCCAAGACTAAGAAAATGAGTTTATGATTTTTAGATTAGTAGATTTTGTTAAAAGCAAAAAAACAGGGTAATTTCTAATGGACAAAAAAAAATGGTTTTTGACAAAACTATGAACATTTTTCAGAAGATGAATCATATTCACATTAAATTTATGGTCTTTATATTCAAGGCTTAAACGTTATTCACGTTAACATTGTGGTCTCGTTAATCTCTTTACCTAGGTTTCCAGGTGTACCGACGTATCACCTAAAAGTGTCAATGAATGTTTAAAATTTGTAAATGAGCAAAAAATACTTGTAAATTAGCAAAATGCCCTTTCGCCTAAAAGGACCAAATGTAGTAGCAAATACTTAAATATATAATAAATGAGCAAATGTAATATTAAATTTGAAAATGATCAAAAGTGTTTTCATAAAACTTCGAAAGGATAAAGTTTGGTAGTAAATACTCAAATTTTATAATAAATGAGGAAATGTAATAGTACATTAGTAAATAACCAAAAATACTAGCAAAATGCCTTTTCTCCTAAAAGTGCCCAAAATAAAATTTATAACTTACATATATAGTAAATAAACAAATATTTTATATTGTAAAAAATGCCATATTTTGGCACATTTTTAAGAGAAAAGGCAATGCATACCCCAACCCGGTCCACCTACAAGTTCAGATCGGATGAGAGGTTTTCGGTAGTATTTATATTTGATGATATAATCAGGGAACAGTTATATTTTTATTCGAATTTTCCACATCGATAAGTAAGATATTTTTTATGGTAGGAACCGAATAAACAATCGTATTTGAACAACAATGCTTTTTGCTCAGAATCAAGTTATTCATTTCAGTGGGGAAATTTCGCATCTCATATAATCGTCTCAGCACACTAAAAAAGAAAGTTTTACCTGGAATCTAGGAAAATTTATCTTTTTTTGATAATTTGTGTAACAACCTTTTCATAGCCGATTCGTATGATAACCCCTAAACTAAGAATTACTTTAATTTATTCAATAGACATGTTTTTACAAATCATAAAAGGATATATATCGAATTTCTAATAATAACTCTGGCAAAAAGTAATCTCAAAATTTTTATAAAAAAACGAAATTGACAACAAATAATTTAATCTAAAAGTACCATTTAGGGTCCTTTGAACTAGTTTTTTTTTGTCTGAGCTTGATGATCAGTGTCTACATGCCAGGGCTGGATGGGAGGAGCAATTTGTGTTCATATATCTTTTATAGGGGTAAATTTTATGTTGCCTTCACAAAACGGAAAAAGCAACCACCAAATTAGAACAGATAAATTCAGTTAAAATTAAAAAAAATATAAAATACTCTAGGTAAAATACTCACAAAATTAAAAAATAAGTAATTTCCACTTGTAAAGCACATTTTAATGTATTTTATTTGCAATAAATTGGTAAAAACAATTATCATTTCAAATATTTGCTATGATTTTTGCTGATTTTATTGTGTGTTTTTCTACCTATTTTTCAGAGTTATGAAATACGCCCTTCAACTTTATCTGTAAATTACTTATATACATTTAATCCAATAAACAGCCAAAATAAATAACATTTATGATTCCATAAGATTGGAATTGAAAATTAATATATGATAAGATAATAATAACTAAAATCATGAATATTTCTATGAGCAATGTTTTAGATATTAATTCACACGGATAAAAAATCGATAAATATACCTTTAAAATTTTATAAAAAAAATTCAATACACTATTATTGTTATCGTTTTTTTAGTATTATTATTATTAATAATAATATGACAAATAAATATTTTTCTTCTCAATTTATATCATCATATTCATATCGATGATTCGTTAATTAATTATGTAAGGTAAAATTCGTAATCTTAATGATGTTTAAATTCAGATGAGAAAAGTAAAGCGATACTATCATACAAATGACATCTAGAAGTACATTGGGAATTTCTTCTTTAGGGTAATATAAAATAATGTCGTAAAAAATATAATTTCTAAAACCATTAATAGATTGACCGAGGATACAGAAAAATTTGTTTGGAATAGGATAAAAAGTATTAGAAGTTCATTAACATTGCGCGGAGAAAAAGTCAAAGAAAAATTAGTCGAAGATATTTCAGTTTCCAATAGCAGCACTACCGATAAATCCAGCTGTAATATTATATAAATATTAATTATTTAAAATTTTTAACGATCAATGACTAGGAAGTATGAGATAATTATAATCAATATACTAATAAAATGAAACAAGTTTATAAGATAATCAATAATATAATGAATCATGATCTATTCGTATATATTGAAATAAAAATTGTTTGTGTATTTCATTAGTTTCTGTATCCGAATTAACTGAGACTGAGGCGGAAGGGGCTTCTCACAAGAGGTTACTTTCTCTTTCACCAGAAAATATATCTCGTCATTCCAGTCAAATATCATACGATTCTGGACAAGGATTTTTTGGAAAAACCAATTATCGCACTAAAGATGTCAAATATTTTGATAAACAAGAATTGAGAGATTATTTTCCAGACCTAAAAAAGTCTAGATATGGCTTTTATAATAGAATTATTCGTTCCATACCTTGCCTACATTTTTGTATCCGGCTTATATTTCCTCCTTTTTACAAAGTCGACGGTTAGACAATAATTGTTTTTTAAAAAATTATTTTCATTTTAAAATTATCATGTATAAAAATTAAATTAATCTAAATTATTTTTTTGATTTACAAAATTTATAATTTATCTTGTAATTTTTTAAAAATGTTTTTTTGTAATAAGAATTTTAATTTTTTTTAAAAAATGTGCAATTATCGATAAAGCTAATATAATGATATATTTAATATTTAAGTAGTTGACATTATGTTTTAATCGCTTTTATTCTGATATTTTGTTAGAGTGTCTTAAATACTAATATTTCATAAAGGATAGCTACACAGAAATTTCCTATAGTAAGTTTGTCAAATTAGTGATATCTTCATACTATATCCATTCTGAATTGAATTTCATAGTTAGAATCGATTCGAGGCAGCCAATGCATTGCTTTATTTTTTATTTTATGATTTGTTTATTTTTGGATCTATACATCTTAACACATATGAAGTAATGTTAAAAATCACGCAATTAATTCCTAAGAACTAAAATTGAAATAAAATAATTCACACAAAAATATATTGACAGAATTCTTTTAGTGCACGTTTAATTTTAAACTGATAATTAATAATCTGACTATAAATTTATAATGCCAAGCAATTTTTAAAGTTGAGTTTTTCTTATTATTTTTTCTTTATAAGACATGCTATTTTTTGTCAGGAAATTAGTTACAACTAAAAAAAGCCTTTCACGTCCAGTTGATGTACTATATTAATCCCATCTTAGTTACTATTCGATTCGTTTTTTGAAAAGGCTTAATTTAAAAATGATTGCTATTCATAAAGCAGATTTTTTGATATGGTTATAAGAATAAAGAAAATTTTGAACATGTTTTATTATTAAAAGCGAATAGAAATATTTTATAACCATTTAATTATACATTTTAACTAAATAAAAATGTTTGATTCACTTCAAAATCTGAGTTTTTACAAAAGATCTTCAATTTTAGTAACTTTGATATGTAAGCTCAGCGTAAATGTTTAAGTTTTTTTCCTACAAATACATACATATATATATTTAGTAAAGGTTACTGTGATTTAAATGAGAATTTTTTAATTCTATTAATAGTTTTGTCATCAAAAATAAAAAAACGTAACAGAGCCCAGATTCGTATTATGGATGGTTTTGGTCAATTTATGTTTTCTTTACAATATGTTCACTATTTTCATCAGGACCTCATTCAGAGAGGTTCAAAGTACACAAAAAAGTCTGTATTATTGGTTTGCCGTGGATTATTTTACCGATTTTATATTTTTTACGGATATTTTAGTACACATGAAACTTCGCTATCTATACAATGGACTATTCATAGTAAAATTATTTAATAATTTTATATTTCATTGTTCGAATTATATAAACTGTATTCTTACAAAGATTGATCGAGTAAAAATGCGACAAAATTATATGAAAACTGGCAAATTCAAAGTTGATTATACTTTATGTTGTATCATATACAATAATATTAATAATTCAAATTGTTTAAATACTACCCCGACTAACTCCTAATTAGGGAGAGATCGTCATTTTTGGATCTTATCTGATCTATTATTGAATTTCTGAGTTTTTTTCTTAATTATATATGTTTTTTTTTTAAATTTGAGCTATATATGTTTCATCAGATAAATTCCGAGCTTGGAATTCACGTTTTCATTAATCATAAAAGTTTTAAATTATTAATTATTTAATTTATTTATATATAATATAACTATAGAAATAATTTTTAAAACATGTAACGTTATCTATATTATTTTTAGGCGGATATTATTGCATTATTACCTACTGATTTATTGTATCTTAAATTAGGAATATGGCCTATATTTCGGATTAATAGAATATTTAAGGTAAATAAAATATGTAAAATAATGTTTATAAAAATAAAATTTTAGTATCCTGTGTTGCCTCAATTATTTGATTTGCTAGAAATTATACTTAGATCCTCATATATCTTGAGGATGTTTAGAATAGTGCTCTATTTACTGTTGCTAATAAATGTAAAAGCAAGCTGCTTTTACTTGATGTCCAAGTACGAAGGATTTGGCATAAATGACTGGGTTTACGATAACAAAGGACACGCGTAAAATTTTATCGTATCTTAAAAATTTTATGAAAGATCTTAATAATATAATGCCCTCTCTTAATGTTTATGGATCGAACCGATTGGTTTAACGATTCAGTTATTAGTTTAAAATGTAACATTTTACAAAAATAGGTGTCCATTCCGGTTGTTTTAAGCAAATTTGTATCGGTTCTTTCCGGTTTATAAATCCTTAACAGTTCTTTTCAAATCTTTCCGATTTTTATAAATATTGGATTTTTAAATTAATTGTCATATAATATAAACTATTAAAAATATTTTAAAAACTATAAAAAAAAAGACCAAAACAAAAATTAAAGGAAATAACTTGAATTTTTTTATTTTATTTATAAACATGCATTAGTACGAGTACGCACAAATTGAGCATTGCGTTTATCCCTAATTTTTTAAAAGTAAAAAAACCTAACGCACCCCTCGTTTAAATTGAAACAGGATTTTCAATTTTATAAAAAAATATGGAGTATATATTTTTTTAGAACAAAAATAATGCTAACCTTAATTTATGAAAAAGGTATTGAAAAAGGCAAATAAGTTTGCGTTTTTTAAGTGGTTTCTAACACCAAGCGGTAATGCCGCTGGTTAGGTTCTATCCTTTCAAAATTTTCTTATAAAATTTTGGTATTTACAAAATTATAACTGTTTATTTCGGTTTTGAGGTTTTGTACCTATATAATATCATATTTGGGCGTTGTCATATGCAGAGTTTGGAATTACTAAAAAAAGGTTCTGCTTTCGGTTTCTAATAGAAATGGGTTCTGCTTCCGATTATCAGATTTGAATGGTTATGAGGGAACCAGGCTATTGTTCCAAACTTTGCTAATAAGCAATTTTTAAAATAAATTGAACAATAAACAACTCTAAAAGAACACACTAAATTTTGAACAATTATATAAAAATCGATTGCATTTTTGTTATAACCAGTTTTAACCGTGGTTTCTCAAAATTTAAATATTTGTTAGGGTTCCTATCCCTTTCCTAGAATTTTAAGAGAGGGAATCCTCTGGCTACCCTTCCGTAATTGCAACAGTTCTAGTCTTTAAATTTAAGTGTACCTTCTGCAATTATGAAAATTGGACAATTGGCAAACAATCCATTATTTATATAATTACATTTATATATTTAAAAAAATTTAAGATATTTGAGATGCTTTTATTTTGGATTAAAAACCTCAACGGGTATCGGCAATAACGAAGGGGCTAATAATAATCTAGAGAGGATATATATGACTATCATTTGGTTAATAGGGACCTTTTCCGTAGCTTTATTTATAGCTCAGGTTTTAATTAATTTACATTTGAGAAATTCTAATGTTAAAAATTGAATGACTTGTCTGTATGTAATGTGAATATTCTGCATAAATGATATATATTGTCCTGTGCATCAGCGACCCTACTTGGGGTGCCTTTTTTATAATAAAGCCATCGGCTGTAGGAGGAGATGATTTTACACCACCATGAAAGATGACGATGCGTTGGCGTTACCAAATATTTTTCTAAGTTTAATCTTAATATGATTTACGAATATATGTCTAAAAAAAGTGCTTTTTTTGCAAGCATAAATTAAAAAAAAAACTATCTGTAAGAACACTGCTTTATTAGTAGTCTCAGTTTCTAATATTGAACCTCTAAAATGCTAGAAAACTTTGTTGCCAAGCTAATGCTATAATGTATTCTGTTACGTATTTTGCATAGCAGAATCCATTATAAATGTTTTAATCCTGCTATTTTTCAATCTATGCTAAAATAACAATAAAAAAGGTAGTTATAATATATTTATAAATATATAATACCTATTTTTTGTAAATTATAATACATAATTTTTTAAAATAAATTAGTTATCTTTTTATAGCAATTAATATTTAATTTAAAAAAAATAATAATCCGGAATAATAATGTTTCATGCCGTTCCGGATTCTTAATTTTTGATGTCAATCAAAAATGACATTACAGCGTTGGGCGCGGTGCACAGGTCAAATGAAAAAATAAATATTATCTTATATAAAATGCACGTAAACATATAAAATATTTTCCTAAAAAAGGGTAATAATAAATTTTACCTAAATTATTATACAGGTGAGAGCTATTTTTGAGGATAGTCGAAGAAACATTACAGAATTTAGGAATGCTCTTGATAAAACTATGAATTTTTTGAAAAATTCTAACATACCCCCTTACCTCACTAATAAAGTTAGATTATGGATAATATACACATGGAAATCACAAAAATGCTTGGGTATAAAAGATTTTCATAAATTGGGCATAATATAGCCGAGATAAGATTCGTTTTGTTTTCATGGGTAAATTAAGGAATAGGTCATTTTTATATTGATTTTAATTTGGCAAAATGGGAAATATTTGCAATCTAATAGTTGATCAGTTAAGAATATGATAAAGTTATTTATCAACCTAGATTGGTAGCGGTAAATGGTCATAAGGATATGAAAACAAGAGGAAATAAATATAACCCACCAGATTTGGCTGATAATTAGGAAAGAATCCAATTAAAGTTAGATAAAATGATATTTAAAATGAACTCTAAAAATAGTTTAAATCAATACTGACATTTTTCGATAAACATAGTTTTGGACTTGTTAAGTGAAGAATCCCATCATCTGGAGTTATCCTCGAAATATTTTAGGGTATTTAAAATATTAGAGAAGCCCAATTTTTTAATTTGTTTTTAACAGTTTGATTGAAGAAATGGCTATGAATTAGTCTAATAAGCTCTACTGCTTAATAAGCTTCCAAAAAGATCACAAAATATCATCCTGGATACCTCACCGGACTTAAGATATACTAATGGGCTTTCATTTATTAATTAATTATTATATTTAGGCAAAATCTTTTAAACTTTTTTTTATTGAAATTTGAAAATAACTAATTTATTGAACATATGAACAGATGAAAACGAGTTCTTAGACTTTCTCTCTCTAAAAATGCAAACGGATATAGCTATCAGTGTGCATTACGAAACCTTGTCAAAAGTCCAATTATTTCAAGTTCATTAACTTTTGCACTTACAAAATTATTATATATATTTGCTTTATGTTCATCATTAGTAAGAAAACAAAATTGACTATAATGAAATCCTCATATATAATAACCAAGAATGCTATGGTAATTTTGTGGAAGTGATAAAAATTGATCAAAATAGTACATAGACATACTACAATAATGGTCAGTTTGTGATCATTAAATGTAAAAAACTATATGATTAGGTGCTACTTTCTAATCCTGACACCAATCATTAATAAATAGAGCAAGCATATTGAATGAGGAGATAAATTCGTATAGTGTTGGTCTGAATAGAGTCCGTGGAAAAAATTCGGGCGGGCGAGCAGGGGAGGGGGAATAACATATTATATAATATATAGGCTAGGCTTATGGTTTAAAACTATATTAATATTATATATCCTTCCTATTCTTCCTTTTTTTGCCTAACTGACTCTCATTATTAAAAAAAAAATTAAAAGAGAAGAAAAGTTTTTTAAAAGAGTAAGATTTGGGGAATGTTCGATATTCATATAAAGTTTGCTACCTATTCTGCAATAAATAGAATAAAATAGAGAAACGTCAATAAATTATCTTTAGATCCCGCCCCGGTGCATTTCTTTATGCTGCTTTTAAAACGCTTGCAACATTAAAAGTTACAAGAGAATTTCCAATTTTAAATAAATATTTTGAGTTTGAAATATATTTCCTAATTTTATCTATAAAAGAGTGATCTACAATTGATTCCATGCAAATCTGGGCTGAGACTAGACTTATATATTTTTTTACCACCGAGCTTAAGGACTCAAGAAATTAATTTAAACATCTCTAGTTTGAACTAATTCTAAATTCTACTAATTGAGGTATAATAATAATATTATTTACTTGGGTTTTGCATTAGGTAGGTCTTCCATCTTAGATTCCCTACCAATCCCTAAGAAGACCATTATTTTTTCTCCCTCCTGATTTCTATTCCGGACTCCAACATATAGTTTACTTAACACATTTCTTAATAATCAAATTAGCCTAAAAATTATTAAAAAAAATACAGTAGGGCAGAGCCCTACTGGCCCGATACGTGGTCCGAAAAAATTGTTTTTGCAGGATTGCTTGTTTAAATCCCACAAAAACTACCCTTTTTCGGAGGATATAAGATACTAATTTTAATAAGAAAAGGTATCTTAGGAGAAAGAAAATAAAGCATATGTTATACAAATAAGGACATTGATTAATTATAATATTTATAAATATATTTTTTTTTTAAAAAAAGGATTGCGAGAGAAATCTGCTAAGGGATTTGGTATTGAAACTTAAACCTGTCGTGTATTTACCAGGAGATTATATCTGTAAAAAGGTAAATACCCGTGTTGACATTCAATATGTTAAGCGCATTAGCTCTTACTGTTTGGAAGTGCTTATAAGGTCATTTTCTTGGTAGATGTTGGTACCTATTAAATTTAAATCCTTTCAGTCAAGTTTTGCTTCTCCTAGCGACAGCACTGAATTTGTTTTAATTAAAAATGCAATATTATATTATTAATAAACATATTCTATTATCATATTTTGTCCTAAACTACAAATAAACGAAATTATAATGATTAATTTAATATAAAATAGGGAGAAATAGGTAAGGAAATGTATATAATCAATAGTGGAATAGTAGAAGTCACTATAGGTAAAGACCCTAACTTGATCGTACTGGCTACTCTAAAAGAAGGCTCTGTATTTGGTGAAATTAGGTAATCATTTTATACATCATAAAATTTAATAAAAGGTCACCTGAAGTTGCTAATCTAACCAATGTAATTTAAGATGATAAAAATTAATTTTAAGTTTCTATATAGTCATAAATAAACTGCCAACGAGACAACTACATTATGAATTTCGTTATAATTATTATTTATCAATGTTATGTTAAAAAATTTGTGAGTATATGAAACCAATTTTTCTTAAAGAACCTTTGAGATATAAGATAATTGCAATTGAATATCTTTCTGGTACAAATGATTAAAACATAGATTACTTTATTTTAAAGCTTATTGTCCATAACGGGTGAAAATAGAAGGACTGCTAACGTAAGAAGCAAAGGGTTTTCCAAGCTTTTTGTATTGAGTAAAGAGAATTTAGAAGACACTCTGATGGAATACCCCGATGCCAAAACTTTATTGGAAAAAAAGGCTAGGTAAAAAAGTTAAATTCATCAAGTTGATTTATTATTATGTTTTAAAATTGTTATTGTCGTTCTATTAGATTTAATTTATTCATCCGGCAGAAAATTTTATGATTTTTTTAAAAAATACTTAATAATATTTTATTATTTAAATTCTGACTTGAATAGTATATATTATAAATTAGCAAGGCCCTGCCTGACCCGTAATATTTTAATTAGGCTGAAGAATATTTTATACAAATTATTCATTTTATTGTCATATGCGCGGACTTACGGATGCAATAGGGCACACCCATTGACAAATTTTTATGGGGGCATAGATGAATTATTATATTTCATACAAAAACAAAGAGAAAGAAAACATTAATTATTGAATTATTTCTATATATTTATGCACTTTTTCCTCCCATCTCTTGCTGCGCCCTTATAAAAAATAGATGAATTATTATTATCATTTTTAACTAATATTTCTCCCCTACACCCCCTCCCCCCTCACCAGAAAATGTATACAATATATCATTATAAGGAAGAATTTGAAAGAAAAATTAACAAAAATTAATAACTTTTAAAAATAACGACTATAATTCAAATTTTTTTAAAAACCAAAATTATTTTTATATAAATCTAATATAGCCAAAGGCCTAAATAAGTGAACCTAAATAAAATTTATGGGAAGAAAATTCTTCTAATAGTGCCCCCCCCCCCACCTTAACAAATTCCTGTATACTCCTATGATATTACATAATATAACTAATAAAATTATTATCATAATTTCGCACGAGTTGCAAAAGAGACTTGTGAAACCTTTCTGTTGCATTCTATATAAATATATCTATAAAAACGCTGCTTTTAATATGTTTACTATGTACAATGAATAATTTGGTTTTAGGAATTTATGAAGTATTAGAAAGAAATTCTAAACATTTATTTATCGTAATCAAAGACATATTTAGGGAAGACGGGGATAAAGCGATTTACGGGGTAACAATGACGAATAACTTCTTAACCCTTGAGCATAAAGTCTTAGAATTTGGTGTGAAGATGTATTTTAACTTATAATCATCTTGAAAAACTTTCCCGGATTGACATATTTTTCCAAAAAACATTTTTTTACCCAAAAATTATAAAAATTACTCTCTAGTTTATTTTGCATTTAGTAAAATATATTATGGCTTTAAAATTTTGCATATGAATAAAATTTATCGGAAGTTTATAGCTAAACCAGAAGTTACG
Organism: Gordionus sp. m RMFG-2023; assembly: GCF_954871325.1. NCBI lineage: Eukaryota > Metazoa > Nematomorpha > Gordioida > Chordodea > Parachordodidae > Gordionus > Gordionus sp. m RMFG-2023. The sequence goes on from NC_088776.1 coordinate 47,021,944, forward strand.
CAATAACGATTTACACAATATATATATGTCGTATCGGGATATGGAATCATGTGGGATTCGGAATTCCAACGTGGGAATTCGAGATCTTGAATCCCCACGTTTTATTCAGAGTCCTTTTTTAAAAAAATTTATTTTTAAAATATTTAAAAAATATTCCGAACCCCCCAGGAAAAAAAAATAAAACATTATAATTACTTTTTCTTCCCTTTTTGCGGCTGTCGCCATATAATTAAAAGGCTAAAATAAGGGATTTTAAACGAGAATTTAAAAAAAGTAAATAGTATAAAATTAAGGCATCTAATGAATGAAAAGGGATAAGGTTAAGAAATTTTTGTTTTTGTAAATTTATAAAAAATATTAAATATTTTCACAAAATCCGAATTAAAAAAAATTATTTATTGCAACAATTATTCAATGCAGTATGGCATTTCGTTGAATATTTAAGGTTGTTCTTGAAACACTATCGTCTTTTATTCATGCAACCCATTTTGCGATTGCATAACGATGTTTCCATAGTTTGTGACATTAGGAAGCTCCTAAATATTTTTAGCACTTTAATTAAAAAATTAATATATTTTATGTACTACATGAATTAATTTGAGGACTATATGTGGTTATTATAAAAATAAATTTTTTTAAAATAAATGTTTAAGGGGATTCGGATTCAGATTTTTTTTTTTAAAACAATTAAATTATATTTTTTTTCTTCCTTTTTTTGCCGCCAGGCTGGCACCAGAAAATTTTATTTTTTTATAGATATTTAATATGTATTTCTTTTATGCTCTATTAAATATGTAAAACTTTTATGCGGAAAACTAAGCAGAGTTTGACTAAAGGTTCGCTCGTTCCCGGCAGTGGCCCCTACACTTTCTGAGCGCTGGAAGCAGAATACCTCCCTGAAAATTACCCCCCCCCCCAATCGAAAAAATAATTATTTTTGACACCCATAAATTTCCAAAATAATTTTTATTGCATCAATCTTTTATAAATATAAATTAATGTAAAAAAATAATTATTATTTTAAATGAATAATTTAGACATATTAGGGGAAGAGAAAGCGAAAAAATTTATAATATCATTATTTAATTGTTTAGATAAAAAAATTTTCCATTGATAAAATGGTTAAATTATTAAGAAATGGATCTTTCATGGTACTAAATAAGAAGTCTTGCCAGTATATGAGGTAGTAAGAATTTATCATCTCTTATATTATCCCTTTGCAATTATTAAATAAGCATTTGTATTTTTTTTAGAAATCTCGGATAACAACCTAATTTGCTAAACATCGACCAAAATTTATTAAAATTTAATAAGACCCCTCATTTATTATTTAATTTAATATGTAATGTATTAACGGAATCACGAGGTCGAGTCCGATATCATAAAATAGAAATCACTTGGTTATGGATGAGTTTAACAATAAAAGAATTAAATAAATTTAAAAAGTACCCACATTCAAATTTTTAGAAGCAGTTGCTTCGGACCCCCACCTTTGCAGGGGCCAGTCCCCGGGTAGGGTTCATATTGCATTGAATAATTGTTGCAATAAATTTTTTTTTTAATTCGGATTTTTTTATAAATATATATTCATGTGAAAGTATTTAATATTTTTTATAAATTTACAAAAACAAAAATGTCTTAACCTTATCTTTTCATTCATTATATAACTTAATTTTATACTATTTACTTTTTTTTAAATTCTCTTTAAAAATCCCCTATTTTAGCCTTTTAATTATATGGTGACAGCCGCAAAAAAGGTAAGATAAAGTAATTATATTATTTTTATTTTTTTTTCATGGGGATTCGGAATATTTTTTAAATATTTTTTTTTTAAAAAAAAAAGATATTATCCCCACGTTGGGATTCCGAATCCAAAATGATTCCATATCCCAATACGACATATATATATACCTTGAGAGTTGCTATGGGTGAAAAGGTAAAATGTTCCGTCTGATTTAAGATCCCTTTTCATTCATTATATGACTTAATTTTATACTATTTACTTTTTTCTAAATTCTCTTTTAAAATCCCTTATTTTAGCCTTTTAATTATATGGTGACAGCCGCAAAAAAGGTAAGAAAAAGTAATTATATTGTTTTATTTTTTTTTCATGGGGATTCGGAATATTTTTTAAATATTTTTTTACAAAAAATTAAAAAAAAAGATTCCGAATAAAACGTGGGGATTCAAGATCTCGAATCCCCACGTTGGGATTCCGAATCCCAAATGAATTTATATCCCAATACGACATATATATATATATATATATATACCTTGAGAGTTGCTATCGGTGAAAAGGTAAAATGTTCCGTCTGATTTAAGCTGTAAGAAGATAATTTTTAAATGATAATATCTAGACCTTATAAAAAGATACTTTTGTACAAAGAGGAACATTAATAAATAGTTTGTGTTATTTGGAATAAAATTTTATGAAAAGTCGCAAAAGAGAAGAATAATTGAAATGTACGATGTGCCTAAAATGGGCACATTCAAAATGTGCTATTTTTGATACAAATTTTTAAATTTCGATATTGTTTTGATTAATATATATTAAAACTGGTGAATAACTGTCAAAATTGCAATATTTTGTTCAATTAATAGTTATGTTCAATTTTATTTTAACCACTTTACCCCGATGCCTAGCCGCGTTACCCTGGGTATGGGGTAAAATGACGAAAATGGCACATCACATAGTTAATCACATTTTCTAAAGTATTAAAGGTAGAGATCTACGCTTTTTTTATTTTGTAGATGAAGGATTTGACTTCTTATAAATATATAATTTGTTCTGTTTTGTTAATGTTTCAAAATATTCTGGTACAGGCACGTACGCAGGAATTCGGTCTGTAGGGGGGGGGGGGGGATAATAAATTTTTTTAAGAAATATTATTGTTTTTTAAAAATATCAAGCATAAATTTATTAGGACTAATAACTATTTCTAATACACAATTTAAATTAATGTGAATTATAAAAAAATTATATGTGAAGAATCACTTTAATGACCCAAAATAGAAATTTGAATTTTTTGAGCCTTTACACAATAGTTTCTTAGGAATAATTGCATTTTGTGTGTTATACATTTACAATTAAAATCCAATCTTCGTTGTGATTGAGATAATTTTTCAATTATCTCATCCTTGCTTGTCGTCAAATGCCTATGAATATTCAAAAGATCCAAATCTTTCAATCTACTTTCAGATGTTGTACTTCTTGGTATGTTTTTCAGAGACCTGCAGGCCCGGCCCCCAGGCCGGACATTATTTTAATTTTTTTTAAATATACCCGAGCCGGGCCCGAAATTTTTTTAAAAAAACACCCAATCCGGGCTGTATTTTTTAAAACAGCCTATATTTGAAATCGTTATTATTAGATATAAAAATCAAAAATAAATATAATATATTTTTTAAAAATCCGGGCCAGGCCTAAAAATTTAAAAAAAAAGCCGAGTCGGGCCTAAATATTTTTTTTTAAAAAGCCGGGCCAGGCCTGAAATTTTTTTAAGAAAAACCTAGGCCAGGCCGTAAAAAATCTTTAAAAATAATCCGGGCCGTGCCCTGCAAATGGTACTTCTCCAGGTCTCTGTTATTCTTCTTAAAAAAGAGAATGTTCTCTCATTAGTTTACTAATGGGAAGAGTTTATAAACCCTTTTAATACATTGAATTTAATCTAAAATGTGTTTGAAATAATGCAGAGCATCCATAACATTTTTTGGGAATATTAATCATATTTAATCTTATAAACATAGTTATTCAGCTAAAGGCATCATAAGATACTTTAAGATATATATAATAAAAATCTAACAAATATTTTTTTTCTATCACCATCTGCAAAAGGTTGGGAAGGCTTTTGTGGAAGTTATTTGCAAATTAGTAAGTGCTGCATGATGAATTAAAAATTCATTTATTTGGGTTATAAATGTATCTGATTTAAGATATAATCTTCTACTGATCCTATATTAATGTTTTAACGATGAGCTTGCCTTGCTACAAGTCGAAGGAGACAAATATTAAACACGTATAGCTCTGCTTTTGACTCAAAAATAAAATATGAAATTCTTCATCAACATTAGCCCTAATTTCCTTGAGTTCTGATAAAATGCTCTCCGCTATTCTCATTTTCTTAATCAAGTCAATGTCATGTTTTTGAAAAGTAATACTTAAAATAGTTGTATAATTAAATAATACATTCTAATGAGAAATAAAATTTGGAATAAGCATTGTATCCAATAATTTTCTTGCTTCTGAGGAAATATTTCTTTCAGGCCATTGTGATATTTCAGTAATAGCAAATAATTGGCTCTTCTAACTCCTTAAGCTGTTACTGCTTGATGGCAGAGACTCTATCTCGTTGGACTTGCAATTTCTTTTTCCCTGTTGGACAAGAAGTTTCAGAAATAATTATTATTTGACTAGAAATTTGAAAATGGTAGATAAATATTACGCCACTAAAAATTTGAAAATAATAAGTAAATATTAAGCCGGAAAACTTAAAATCGAATTTAATTGATAAAATAACTTAGTAGATAAATGTGATAATAAATGTAATTAAATATATATTTAATATGACGAATAAATATTAACATATAAATTAATATAAACAATAATATTTTTGAAAAATATATCCAGCATCTGCATTTTATGGCTTGGGGGGGGGGTTTGTCCCCCTGCCCCCCCCCCATCCCCGCTGCGTACGCCAATGTTCTGGTAAGATGCAAAATACCATCGTTTTACCCCGGTCCCCCTATTTAGATATTCTTTAGACATCAAAAAATGCAGAGGTCATTATTATGATGGAGCCTTAACGTTAGTGGAAATTGTTTACAAACTTCATAATGAAAAATCTAGAGTAATTTATGCTTATTGTGCAGGTCATACATTAAATATTGTGGTACAAGATTTATTTATTTGCGATTTTATGGTATTAATGAAAAAGATTCATCATCTTTTGTTTAAGAATTTCCCAAACGCATGGACATATTTCGTTCCATCCAAGAAGAAAATAATATTTTAGCTTTATTAAAATGCTTACAACAATTCCATAAGTGCTTGTTCTGCAGAATATCGTTTCCAGGATTATCAAGACTTAAATCTTATTTTCGTTTTACGATGAAACAGCAACGACTAATAAAGCATATCGCAATTTTAAATTTTATAAAGAAGAAGAAAAAGAAAAAGACTCAATTTAAATGTAATAATGAATATTTTTTTAAATATAAATGAAATAAGTAGAAACACATTTTACCTTAAAAAATATAAGATTTATATATCATACACAATATAAAAATATATTATTAATTTAATCATTTTATTATAATTAAAAAAATTTAAGGAAATAACAAATAAAATTTCCCATACAAAATTAAAATTACAGCTTTTTTTTGCTATTATTTTTACAATTAATTAAAATCTGTTTAGATTTTTTTTTCAAGTTTTGAACAAATCTTTAAAAAAGATTCAGACACCTGTAGCGCAGCTCTATGAGGTAAATACCCATTATTGGATGAATACTGTATTACAAAGTTTCAAATGTATTATCGGCCATATTGATAAATATTTAAAATATTTATAAAAATCGATCGAAAAATCCTTCTAATATATTGGTCGTCATCCTTTTTTGGGATTGCATGCCAATCACAATTATTTCCACATATTGGTGACCATCTCTATAAATATATTATAATAAAAATACCTATTAGAATAATGAGTAAGTACCCTATAAAATGAATACTGCGATATATTATGCATTAATACCTAGGACGATAATTTTGATAATTTAAAAAATCTCTTCCATCCCCATTGCTTACAAATTAAAAAATAAAACTAAAGGCGAAATATTAATCCGCGATTATTTATAGTATTCACCTCATAATAACTATTCATCTCATGACGTTACGCCATTCTAAAATCTTTGGCCTGGCTAATAATTTTTTATGAAAGAAAAATAAGGAATTTGCATTTCAAGGTAAAAAAACTCCGAAAGATTCAAGACTAAAAAATATTTTGCCTAATTTGCCCGGCTTGAACATTTTTGCCCAGGCAAAAAAATTCTCTAACTTATATATTATATAAAACTTATGCTTAAAATATAAAAATAATAAATCAATCTATTCATTTTAAATTTTTTTGAATTAAATTATAGTAGCCATAAAATAAAAGCCCTTTTTTTTAAATTAGAAAAATTCTAAAGTCACAAAAAAAGAAAACTGGTACCAAAAAAAATAAGGAATCCACGGAATTGCCAAATGTTACTGAAGATGATGTCAAAGTTAAAGCATTATCTGAACCCAAAATGATAGATACAGTATTGAAGGTTAGTTCTTCTACCTTTATCAATAATCATTGATGTTTTTTCTTTATTAGATATTAATTATTTAACATTTCCACTATATATATAATGTTAACGTCAATGTGTTTTCGAATTTTGTTGTTTTTCTTTTTTTTCAAAACGTGAGCAAGTTTAAAATTTTTTAAAATCTAATTTTGTCAGAAATATTCTCAAACATAAGAATTTTTAAAAGAACCTGTAGTAATTTTTAATTTATATTAAAAGATTGGGGAATTTTTTTTATTAATTATAAACAATAAAGTTCATTGTAATATTGCCTGATATTCATAAGGTAGATTTTTTTCACATATTAGAATATATTTACGGCAAAATCAGATTTTCAAAATTTTTAAATAAATGATTTGAAATGCTAAATTACACATGGAAAACATATTGACGCTAAATTGTGCAGCCACATCTAAGGGAGAGAGGCATTTACTAATTTTTTTTGGGCTTTGCTCCTAAAGTTCCATTTATCCTGTTTTCGGACTGGTCATGCCTTTGAAAAAAGAAGATTAAATATTTTTGTTTTCTCGTGGTTATATTTTTATTTTGCTTTTGAAATATATATGATTTCAGTTAAAATTGGGGAAACAATGGAAGCACTAGTTCTAAGATCTTTGTCAGTGTTTTTGCTTTATTACTGGTTCTGAATGCTTTAACCAGTATAGTAGCCAGTATAAAAGAAAAAATTATAAAAAAATTTTGATCAACTTATAAATCAAAAGTGACTGAATGTATTTATTCTTAAATTTTATTAATATTTTGTTTAATTGTATCTTAATTTAATCCGTTAAGTAGAAACTATAAAGAAAAAAGTTATTAACAAAATAAGAAAAAATTTGCATCATGCTAAAATGGAAATATGGAGGAACTAAATTTTTGATTAAAGTTAATATTTTGTGTTTGATTAGTACACATTAATTCATCAATTAGTGTTACCAACTAGTGTTGTTAAACGTCTCGTTTCGAGCAGATTTTAAAAAATGGCTATATCAATATTTCATCCAGAAAAATATTATGCCAGCCTAAAGATTTTGTTCGTAGAGGTAACAAAGGTCTAGACATATAGGGGAGACTGGGGTTAGGTAAACTCCGGGGCTTGCCAAACCACTTAATCTCATTTTAAAATTAAATACACCAGAAGGTTAAAATTTTATCCTAATATAGTTTTCATTAGTATACATCTATGGACAAAATATATTTTTAAATAATTCATTACTAAAAATTTTATTTAAGAAATAAAATTTTGATGAAATTTTCAAAAGATTTTTACATGACAGAATTTTAAAAATATATAATCATTTATATGTTATAAATTTTATTGCAAAGTTTAAACATTCTTCTATAATTTGGGTAAGTTTTATGAGTATTTATCAAATCTAGATATTATTTCAATCATGATTTGTCAATTTAGAGCTAGCGGGGTTTGCTAAACCATACACGTCAATTATGGCAGTTAGTAATGAAAAAAATTTCAAAATCTTGAAAAGGCAATTTCATGGTTGTTTATGATTGGTATTTAGGATTTATGCTAAAAAATCTTAATCTCACCTTAAAATTCATATTTTTTTATGTCAAAAATCTTTATTAAGTTAGCCAAAATTAAGTTTCAATTTTTATATATATTTAGCTTCAATTTATAAGTATTATGATATTTTGAACAATAAAACAATAAAATTATTCTATACATATCATTATTAATAAATAAAAATACATTTCAATTTATTATGGCCTAAAAAAACCAATGGTTTAGGAAGCCCCTTGAAGTGGTTTGCCTCACCCCGCTATTGGGGCTTGTTGAACAAAATTTTCACTTTTACAAAAAATAAAATTAAAAAAAAAAAATCATATTCTTAAATTTTTTTATAAGGCATCTTTATAGAGTATAGTTTTAGGTATCCAATCATATATTATTTTTTATATTATCTATAAAACAACAAGAGCTATAGCTAATTTTGTAAAAATTGGTTCGACTAACCCCAGTCTCCCCTACTATCAAAATCTCGAGGTTTAGGCAATATTTTTCTAGCGAAAATATTGAGTTAGCCGTTTTTAAAAATAGACTCAAAACGAGCCGTTTAGCAACACTAGTTACCAACAATTGGGTTATGATCAAAATGAAAACTATGACGTCAGGCTCTTAGCGCTAGAAACACTATTTCTGACATTTATAATTAAAGAAGCATATCTTAGTATTAATATATAATGCCTGGATTCAGTAGTGTTTTCAGTAGTAAAAAGGAAACCAGTTATAAGCAAAATAAAAACTATTATATATAGAATAAATTGATATTTAAAAATTAATTACGTTTAACTACCTTAATTTCTTTTTCCTTGGTTCAAAATATTTTTGAATCTTATGGATCTACGATGTTTATAGATATTTTTTCTTCTTTTTGGTTTATTTAACAGAAATAGAAGTAAAATAAAAATCTTATTATATTTTATGACCAAAATTGAATAAAATTAAATATCTTAAACTGATTAAATGACAATGGCCCTACTCCATATTTCAAGACATTTTAAAATATAGGTAATGAAAACTGGTAAAAATTAATATATTATAAATGTTACAATCTTATTTCACAGACAATATAACATTGTATTATGATAATTCTCATAATCTTTATTTTTAAGCCTTTAAAAAAAATTGACGCAAATTGTCAATCATAATATATAGTGTAATTGATAATTGTCATAAAATCTATATGACATTTTTTAAAATTAAATTTGACAAAAAGTGGTAAAAATATATGTTTTCAACAAGATTTTTAATAATTATTCAAGTAATGTAGAAATATAACAACTCTCCTAGCAAACTTACAAGTTTTTTAATATAATTTTATTAAGATAATAGGTCGTCACTTTAATTAAAATTCCTTCTCAAAAAAATACACTATTTTTTATTAGATCTTATGAATCTATACATTTAGATATGGGAAAAGAGAATTAACTTGTTTATTAGACCAAGAGCTTACATTAAGCTAAATATATGATAGTCATTATAAAAAATTACTTTCTTGGCGTGGAATATTCAGCCCTTTAAAAAAATATTGCTACATTATTTAAAAATTTATATTAATACCTCTTAATGAAATATATAACAATTTCCAATAAAATTATATGAATAATTGCCTATGAAGAAATCATTTGCTTCTTACTATAATGTACTCAGAAAATATTGGGACTTTATAAAGCCATACTTTATATATTTGACAATATATTAAATTTTTTAAAATATTTAATATAATTTATAACATCATTATCATCAAGAAAACTATTGAAACTCTTTTTTAAAAGCAGGGTTCATAGCCCTGAATTTAACAAAATAAATATTTTTTTTTCTAGGATATTAAATAATTTCCTACTACATTGAGATCCGAATTAAAATTTACAATTAATTATGTTAAAAATGAAATAATAAAATACAAAATAAATCAAGAATTTTTTTTTATCTAATAAGTATTTTTCATTTAAATTATTTAATTTAAAATAAATCTAAGTCTTTGTCTTTCCTTATATTAAGTATTTTGTTCAAATTTAATAAATAATATTTTATTAAAAATATTGTTTTAAATCACTAATTTTTTTTATTAAAATCATGGTGATTTAAATTGTGATACAAATCAAATTGATTTCATTTGTCAACCCTAGTCATAATACACTGTTATATTATCAGTCAAATAAGATCTCAATATCTATGAAATATCTTTTTTACCAATTTTAAATATATTTTAAAAACCTTCAAATGAATATGACCATTGTCACTTAACCAGGAAATATTGCCACTGGAATTACATTGCAATATGTTTAAGATATTTAGCTCTACCAATTTTAATTAAGGTAATTTGATAGTCTCCCAAAAATTTTATATAAAAAATCGTAATAATAATGTCAAAATTATAAATATATATATTTTAAAAAAATTATAGAAAAAAACCACGTTTAAAAATAAAGCATAAATATTATATAAAAAAAATTTAATAAAAAAATAAATATAAAAAATTATATAGAAGGAACCACCATTAAAAAAAACCCATAAAATATTATATAGAAATAATTACCATTAAAAAGCGTAAAATATTATATAAAAAAATTTAATAAAAAATTATATAGAAAAAAGCAGCATTAAAAATAATGCATTTAATATTATATAAGAAATAATTTAATAAAAAATATATATGAAACCACTAAAAATAACGCATATATATATTATATATATAATTTAGAAAAATTTAATAAAAAAATATAAATTAAAAAAAATTATATAGAAAAAATCACCATTAAAAATAATGCATAAAAAATTATATGAAAAAAAAATTAATTAAAAAGTATATTAAAAAATAATTATATAGAAAAAATCACCTTAAAATACCACAAAAAATAAAATATATATATAAAAAAAATATACCTTAAAAAAAATTTATATAGAAAAAATTAACATTAAAAATAACAAATAAAATATTATATAGAAAACCTTAAATAAATGCATATGTAATTCAAAAAAAATTAAAAGAAATATTTACATTAAATTATTTTATCGAAAATAAATAAAGGATAATAAATCTAAAAAAAAAAAATGATCAAAAAATCTTGAAAGATTTAATACCATGAGATTTTTACAAAAAAAAATCATGAAGATTTAAAAAAATTTGAGCAAAAATCTGGGCACATTTTTTTTTGAGGAGCATTTCAAACTCTGGTTTTGGTAAAAAAATAAAAAAATTATTAGATACCTTTATTTAATAGCGGTATCATAAAGAATTAGTCAAAAATACTTGTAGTTGTAGCATCTCTGTAAAAGGGGATACAAAAATAAGATGTATTAGTTATGATGAAATTAAAAACGATTACAATGGCTGATTTCTGTCTTAAAGCGCTAGGATTAAGCTATTGTTTAGTAAAGTAATACTATTAATAAGTGCGCTTTTACATAGAAATGGAAAGATTCAGACGTAAATCCCATACGAACTAATCTTTGGGTTTTAATATTTTTTTTATAACTTATAATAAGTTTTTTTAATGTGAAAATATTATTTGAAAAATTAAATGTGTCTATAATTATTCGGAGATCTTTAGAATTTTTTTAAGTAATATTTTTTAAATAGAAAAAAATTGTGAGGTAATTTTATAGAAATAGAATAATATGTAGCAGGCATTATTAATTTTAAAAGAAATAAAAGCAAATTTTCTTTCTAGATAAGAAGAATATAAAAGTATTATAGACACACAAAATTTCAGCTAATCATATTTTCCATCCCTATCCACAAGCCTCTGACACTAGTTTACATAATATAAATAAGTATAATATTTTAATAAAATTAACAATAATTTATTTTAAATTTGGTTTTAAATTAATAGATTATGGACCCCACCTCCAAAACTGTGCAGATGTTAAAGAAAGGGGAGCATTTTACAGTTGAAAATAATCCGGATTTCGAGAATCAAGTATACACAAATAATTAAATAAAAAATGAAAAGAACAAATTGAACTTATTCCAGGCTTCTAATAATTGTTTTAATTTATATAATTTTTTTTTGAATTATCATTTTACTTAATTAATTCTCTATAATAATTTAAATCTTAAAATGACATTTAGGACTTATCGAATGTAATCAGAGGCTCATCTACGCCAAAATTTATGAGGATGTATCGTAAAATCAATAATTTTGATAAGAAAAATACAAATTACGATGATATCAGGAAAGGATATAGTGATAATGCATATCGCAAAATGGGTGACGACAAGGCTAATAAGAATGCATTTAGAGGGCATTTAAGATCCCAATCTCTTTCCCCTTTCACGATTAAACCAAATAATATAAAACCATCCAGATCTTTCCAAGACAAACACCATAAAAAATGGTACAAATATAATTTAAAGAGGAAATATTGGAGTGTTAGTCCTATCTATCCTCAAGTAAGTTTTTTCTTTTGTTTTTTAAATACTTCTATTTGATGAGATCCCTCTACTAACCAAATTATTCTAAGATAAGTATGCAATTTAAGAAATCAAAATAAAATTAAAGGTTTTTCCTTAAATCAAGAAATATTAAGTTTTTAGCATCCTTAAATTAAGACATTTCTAGCTTCATTAAATAAAACACATCCAAATTTATTCCATTAAATAACACAATTGATAATATAAAAATATTACACTAGATTATCATTTCGTGTGATGACAAAGATACATTTTACGAATCAAGTCCCAGCAGCAGAACAATATATAAAAATAAAAAAGCAGGTCGTTATAACAAAGTTGGTGATCATTCATTGTCTGTTTCTTTGCATTCATTGACAAATTTAAACACCGAAAGCGGAAGCTCGAGTTATGTTTCTCTTCCCCAATCTAAGAGTTGTTCCAATCTAAGTTTCCCAAATATATAAAATGTTAAAACACCAACTTACGCATTATAGGCTTACATTTATTTATTCTCAATATTTAGAACAATCCTTTTAAAACAAATATTTATAATAAAATATTATAATATTTTTTGATTATTTATATATATTTTATACTTATAATTATTTATTTAAATTCTTTATCAATCCCTTTAATTTTATAAACCTAATTGATATTAATTTATCCTATAATATAGATGTTTAATATAACGAGTAGAAAGCCCGTTAAGAATGAAAATCAGAATTTTATCCCTTATTTAATGATGGAAGCATCAGAAATTTCCCTATTATTATGAGCAAATTTGTTATTATTTTTATCAGATATAAATCCGAAATTTTTCATTATTTTTATAAAATATGTAAACGAAGTCTATAATTAGTACCCTCAACATGAGCAAATAATTAAAACATTTATAAATATGCTATTTTCAAATATATCGATTTCATAATATCTGAAAAAATTGCCTTTTGTTGTTTTAATTTAACTTAAAAATTTATTCTTGACGGATGATGGTTTGTTAAGTATATACTTTCATCATAAAAAAAACCGAGTATAACATTTCTCAAAAATAAAATATATTCAAAGATTATGATACCTAGAAATTTTTTAAAAATAAGATCTTTTGAGAATGTTCAAACAGGATTTATGAACAAATTTTACCTATAATTCTAAATTATTTTTGTAAGCAGCCTTTTATAAGTAAATCTTTTATAATTTATATGTATTAAAAATCTTCCATGATGAAAAGCAGCGCAAAATATAATATGATTATCTCTGAAAAATATGTAGTTGAAAATATCAAACAGGATTGTGATCCATTTTATCTATAATTCCAAATCATTTTTGTAAAATATATTTTATAAGTTTAAATCTATAATTTAAATTTTTGTATAAAATATTTTATAAGTACAAATTATTTTTGATTTCTATGTATAAAAAATCTATAATAGTAAAAGAAAAATAATAAACCTCTTTGATCCATCGATATAAAAAAAAATTTGTTGTAAAACAGAAAAATCTATAAAAATAGTCACTCAATGGGAACCCGTGAAAACATAGCAGTAGGTAAGAAACTGAGACAAATTCAGATATCTGTTTAGTCATGGTTCTATAAATGTTTCTCAGAAATATGCTCGTGAAAAGTTTTAATTGCAAATTATTTAAAAAATCTAAAAATGAAGAACCACTCACTATATCATACACAGCGATAGGCTAAAAAGTATTTAGGATGTTTTTTATTTTTCTTAAACATTTTTTTAAATTTATTTAATGAAAAACTAAAAAAAGATTTCCTAAATATTAATTTCTACCGTAAAGATATGTAATGAATAAAACTACTTTAAATATTTGGAAATTTGCTTCATCTATTATATTATATTCCTTAATTTTTTATCAATATAACCCTGGTCTCCTCTACTTTCTTTTTTGCCTTATTGAATATCACAATAATAAAATAATTTAAAAAATTAGAAAAGTTTTTTAAAAATATAATAATTTACTTATAAAAATTAAGAGATTCCCCTTTTTGCTCATAGATTTTGTCTATGCTCACAAAAATTGCTAATATAAAAATTTATCTACAAAAATTAACAGATTCACTGTCTAATATAAAATATAAATGAAAAATCAACTAATAAAATTGCTAATATAAAATGCTAAAAGATAAATGTTGGAATCCTTCCAAAAAAGAACTCGCGGAATCATACGACAGTCTACCAAATATAAATCCGGTAACAAGAAAAGAATGGATGTCCAGGGAAACCTTAGAAAAAATCAATCTACTAAGAACGAAGAACGGTTTTAGCAGCGACCTATGGAAAAATATCCAAAGTTTACTCCGTAATGATAGACGGATTTTTATCGCGAAAAAAGCTTTTGATGTTGATAAAGATATGAAAGAAAACAGGATCTACGATGCATACAAAAAATTAAAATATTTTTGTAAACCTGGTAGTTTTAGAAAGCTGCCCTCGATTGTTTTAAATAATGAGAAAGTAATCATTGACCAAAACGAACAAATCGCCTTGTGGCTTGATTACTATATAACGGTTTTCGACTCGCGGAAAGCAACAACACCAACTCTCTTAAACGCTAATATCGTTTCACCCCAGTCTGTTAATGAAATAATAAGTGTAATAAAAAAATTGCGTAGTAACAAAGCTCCGGGGCTTGATAACATTACAGCCGAGTACTTAAAGATTGCAGCTAGGACGACCTCTTCCTTCCTTCTAGTCCTTTTCTATAAAATCTAGGAGAGTGGTAACACCCCGGCAGAATGGAACATGTCCTTCTTATGTAGCTTCCCTAAAACCGAAAATCCACGAAAATTACTGATTATCGCGCTGTCGTACTTACATCCTGTGTATCCAAAATATTTATGATGCTAGTAAAAAACAAAATTATACAATCGACGCCCCTTCTTTTTCCTAAATACATTTGCGCTTATAGACCTAACAAAAATATTTTGGAACCAATATTATCCTTAAAAATAATAATGCAGAAATGCTATAAATACAAGATATACTCTTTCTACACATTCATTGACTTTAGCAGAGCTTTCGACAACGTCAACCATGAAGCTCTTTGGGAGACGCTAGCAGAATGTGGTATCGAACCTCAAATAATCCTCATCTTAAAAGATCACTACACTAATTTACTTGCTTGCTTTAAAATAAACGATAAAATCTCTCCCTTCTTTAGGATAAAAAAAGGTGTAAAACAAAGTTGCACCCTCTCACCCTTCCTTTTCAATATAATTATCTATAAAATTATAAAAGATGCACTCTAGTTGATATAGGGTCAAATGAGAAGATATTTTTTCTAAATAGAATTATGTCCTACGCGGATGATATTGTGGTAATATCAAAGAGTATTGAAGAAACCAAAAGTCTACTCTATCTAATAGAGACCGTAAGCCATAGAGTAGGACTTGGGATAAACTTCAACAAAACTGTTATCCTCCCCTCCCCAAATGCGCCATCGATCCAAAATCTTACAGTGGGAAAGAACGTAGTAAAAATCGTGGAGAAAATAAAGTACTTGAGAGTAATTTTAGATAATAAAGGAAGTTGCAAAGAAGAGATGCGGATGAGAATACAAAAAGCTAGAGGAGCGATTCATAAATATATGAAAATATGGAAAGCTAGAGAAATCTCGGTATTTACTAGATTGAGGATATTTAATTCGATGATAGTTCCTATCGTATTATATGGAGGCGATATTTGGGAGGCTAATAAAACAGAAATAAGGCGTCTACAATCATTTATTAATAATTGTCTACGTACAATAAACGGCATTTTTTATCCCAGAGTTATATCAAACTCTGATCTTTGGAAAAAGTCAATTCACACGCCAATAAATTTCACTCTAAAAAAACGCCGGATCCAGTTCTTAGCCCACATAATAAGTAACTCCGATAACAATTTAGCTCACGATTCCACAGCATGGCTATACACATATAAAGGAAAACAATATAGAGAATACAAATCCTTATGGTATTATAAAACAATAAGATATAATGGATCTAAATGTTAATATGAAACAATTAAACTAAACAACAGCAAAAGATCCATTAAAAAGCTGTTTCGCATCAAAAAAAGTTACCTCAAATGAAAATGTATCTCAAAATTCCTTGTTCATTATCATTATCTAATGTTTTCTATCTCAATATTTATTCAACTCATCATTATCAAATCTTTTTTATCTCAACAATTATTCAATATCCTCTTGGAAGTATTCTTTTGAATTTCTTTACTAAAACCTGTACTAATATGGAAAAATTTTAAATTAAAAATGTTCCTCCGCCCACCCTAAAGTAATTAAATTTTTACTGTAGTTCTTGGGTATAGGCTTTTTTTTGCCCCACTCCCTTTTAAATAAGCCTATAGAGGTTTAAGTAACATTTTTCGAAAAGCGTAGCTCTGTTGAATTTCAACACTAGAGGGCGCGCTATATATCACGTATCACTTAAAAATTTAATTATAAAAATTTACAAATTCATTTTTTGCTAACAGACTTGGTAGATTTACTTATACAAAATTAAAATATAAAATCGGCTAATAAAATTGCTAATATAAACTGCTAAAAAATTTAACTAAGAAAATTAACAGATTCACTTTTTGCTCATAGATTTTGTATATAAAATGTTAAATAAAAATCAACTAATAGAATTGCTGGAAGAAAATTAAACCAAAATATAATAAAAGGTTTTTATGCCTAATTACAGTATGCAAAAGCGCAACTGCAAAGCATTTCTGAGATGGAGGATCTTGGGTTTGAATCTGGTAGTTGGGAAAAAATAACAATATGTAATATAGCATAGCATCCTTAAATTTAGAAATATTCTATATTGAAAATTTTGGGCATAGGGAAATCAGATATTTCTCACTCAATAAATATCAGAGACCCACAGAGTTCAAAATAAAATTTTTGCCCGAATCGGATTTGAAAAAAATTATTTCCAAGCCCAGACTAGGATTACTTTAAATGAAATTTTTTGTTCCCGGTGAAGGATTGTGAAATCATTATCCATTATAACACGACTAAGTGTTTTTTTTTTCTATTGTAGAATCACTACCATAGTGATTATTAAGAAATGTGATTATTAGAATAATTTTATAATTTTTATATATTTTTACAATGTTCTTTCTATTTCATGTTAGGTTTTAATGATATTCTTAGTAATATATAATAAATTGTTAAATTCCTTTATCTTATTCCTAAAATTTTTAATATTTTTTTAAAAATATTATCCTTTTATTTTATATAAAATATAAGTTTAAATGAAATAACCCATAATATTTAAAATATTATTTTGGTTTTAAAATTTAAAAAAAATATTATTTCATAAATTTAATCGCTTCAAATATATTGACTGCCATTTCAAATTTAAAAAATTTAGTCATTGCTTCAAATATATTTTTTAATTTTATTGTACCAATATCTTAAAACACCAATAAAAATTTGAAGTTTGTAGATATCTGTAATTTAGAAATCTATAATTATGAATTTAAATTTAGTGATTATTATAATCACTACGGTTATTTAGAAAATGATTTACAATCCTACATCAGATTTGTACTTCGCTTTTCAGCCTAGCCAAGCCCGAAATTTTAAAAATTTTATTATTTTGAATATACGGGAAATAGAAAATATGAGTAGTAAATGAATATCAAATTCTCCATTATATGATTTCCCACTGAATTAAATGAGTGGGTCGATTTGGTCCAGGCCTCCTGATCTCTAATAAATGTAAAAAATTTTTAAAATTATATTGAATCGAATCTATAAATTTTACTTAAATTATGTGATAATTAAATTATGAGATATCTAAATTATGTGATAATTAATTTATGAGATATCTAAATTGTGTGATAATTAAATTATAATATTTAACACCCAATTGTTACATAATGTTATTTATTAATAAAATGGTTTGTCTAAAAAGAGACTTATTATATATTTTCTAACAAGCTTTGTATACATAATTTAAAAAAAATAATATCCTTGAACAAAACTTAAATAAGATAAGAAGATAGAAAAAAAATTTTTTTTTTATTACAAAAGACTTTTACATAATTAACAGTTTTCATAGCTCTTGCGAAAATTTAAAATCAACTAGGAAATATGGTAAATGTTTACTTGCTTTGCTAGTCGTAAAAATTATATATTAATATATAACATCAAACTTTTATGCAATATCATCTAATCTAAATAAAACTATTTTAAAAGCAGATTTTCACATTTCCAAGGTCAGAGTGAAGCACTTATTTTATACAAATCTGACTTGAAAATATATTAAGTGGTTTTTTAAAATTTTTGACCCAATAATGAAATTTATTATAATATTTTATTATATAAATGATGAGCACAATGAATTATATCATATAAATATCAATATGTTCCAATAATTAACAATTATTGGAATATTGCAAATCACGGGATATACGTTAAATATTAATATTTTGTAAATTTCTTAAAAGAATCAATAATAATAATTGCACATAAAAAAATATTAATTTCCTTTTTTGACAATCGTCTATTCATGGTCATGATTATAAATTCATCTAAAATAAGGTCTTAATCTCATAGGGAAAAATCGACTCATTGCATTAGCCTTCCTTTCGCCTTTAACCCCATAGGACCCAACTTCACTTATAACTCCATCCGTTTCGTTATCTTCGCCCTCCACGCATTTGACAGATTCCTTATACATGCATTTCAGGGAATGTGGTTGCCGATGAATCCTAACCCTAGAGCAACATAAACCTTGTTCTTGATTGCAATCTTGACTAGTTTGACAATTATCGTCTAAATATTTTAAAAAATATATATAAAATAGTTGATTTAAATTATAAAAGTTTATGCTAGCTAGACTAGAAATAGCAATAAAAGTATGAAATATCAAATACTCTTAAATCAGATGGTCACTGAGAATAGCTAAAGTTATCCGAATAACCAACATTTAATTTTTAATTCTTACATTTCTTTGTGTTTATTATGATTTTATATTAAATTACTATTTTTCTGTTTTATTATTCATCGAATAATTATTGTGATATATTTTAAAAGTTAACTTATGATTATTACTAAATTGTTTTTTCATGATATTTGAGCTTCTAAACGGGTCAATTTGATTGTTTATCACAATTTCAGGCTTTTGACAAAACCTTAAAGTTGGAAAGATGGTTTTCATTTCAATGCACTCATAAGGATAACAATCCGTATCACGTATACATGCAATACCTTCCTTATCCTTTTTTTCTTGAACACAGAGTCCCAATCCTATTTTTTTGGATAAAATATAAATACATCTAATAATTATTTTATTTTTTTTCCTTTAAATATGCGCCAACCAAAACTTATTTTCTATTATTCGATCCAGCTATCCTGACCACTCTTATAACTTTTGGTCCTCAAGCCAAAGACCTAATAAAAATTGGCGGAAGAATTTCGGACAAAACAGAGAATCACAAAAAAGATTTTATCTTCATCAAAGACATTCAATCCATGTCATAAAATCAAATTTCTATTTCCTTATTTACTCATTCCCTTTTTGTTTTTTGTTTCAATTATATTTTACATCTTATTTTATCGTTATTTTTATTTAAAGCTAACAATAATTTAGTATATTGTATGATTATATTTTTTTTTATTATCGCCATAATATATTGAGTGGGTTTTTAAAAGAAATATTAATCACATTTTCAGGTGTTCATTTTAAGAATCATCCCTGTTGATTATTAATTCCTTAACCTGTGTAGGTGTCTTTTTTAGATTATTTTTTTATTTATTTCTAATATTATAAATTAGGGATTGATTGTATCAATAATAAAATTTTTAAAATTTAAGTAGAGCTTTTATCTTATCAACGAGTATCTAAAAAGATTCGTTTGTTACAAGCCATATCTAAATTTCTTATCCTAGTGATGAGAATATTACAAAATCTTGCTAAATATTTTTTTTAAATTATTTATTTTTAACGTTAGTCTTAGGAATCTGATTTCGAGCTTAGTCAAAATATATAATTTCTATTCATGTTTCAAATCAATTGCTAGTCTTTTTTCGGGAAAAATATTTAAAGACTGTTAAATTAATATAGTATTCTTCAACCCTTTTCTTAGTGGAATGATTGGATATATTGAGTAAATATAACTATATAAATATTTTATTTTTAAACATAACTAAAGTGGTGTTTGATTAGGAAACCCCTTAGGCAATAAATTTATCTTAAACACTTGCACCTTTTAAATGAAAATATTTTAATTTTTTTGGAATATTTAAAGAGTAAAATTATAACTTACATTCTCACCTTGCTTAATGAAAAATTGGGTATAAAATACTTTATTTGTTTACAGTTTTCTTGCTATACATAAAAAAAAATGGTAATCAGGAAAAATGGATTTAATATTTCTTTTTTTTTTACTAATCATTTTTAATTAAAAAATATATATTAACAATAACATGTAAACTATTTATAAAATAATAACATTAAAACTATATTAAAATAGAGTAACATATAAAAAGCATAAAATAAGGAAGGCCGTCATTTAGTTGAGTTCGGGAACTAGATAGTTGCCATAGAACACAGCTATTTGTGTTAATTTTATAATATTAAAAGAGGATCCACGATTTTTCCAAAGATTTGAGAAAAGTTTTTACCTAACATTTTTAAAAAATTAGCTTAGGGGACTTAAGCCAATTGGTAATAACTAGAAATGAAATTCTGATAGGTAGTTGTACATTTTTTGTAAAAAATTAATTTGTTTAAAAAAATAAAATCAATAAACTTGTTTAATTTTAAATTTGATAAAGAGGGTAGGATTAATAAAAAGGTTAGAAATATAGGTTGATGTGAAAAAAGATAGAAAGAAAATAGGTTAAAATTTAAAAACTATAAAGTTAATAGGGTTTAAATTAAAAAGTAAGAGAAATAATAGGGTTAAAATAAATAAGCTAGAGAGATAATAGGGTTAAAATTAAAAATCTGGAGACATAATAGGGTTAAAATTAAAAAGCTAGAAATATAATAGGGTCAAAATTAAAAAGTTTTGGTTATAAATTAGGATTTAAATCAAAAAATTAGGGTAGGAAGATGTAAGCTAGGCTAATTTATATTAAAAAATGGTTTAATTACCCTTATTTAGTAAATTGAAATTTGCTAAGGATTAAACTTTTTTACAGTAAAAATATTATTTCTGATTTTAATAACATAAAATTTTGATAAGGATTTTAACACTTTCTTTTTATAAAAAAAATTACAATTTTTTGATAAATAATTAATAATATACTATTCAAAAAAAAATTATAATCGAATCAAGTATATTGAAAATTATACAAAAGCCTTATTATAAAATTATTCAATTTAAACAGAATTTTAAAGGATGTAACAAAAATATAATTTTATACAAATCAGTTGATGATATTTTTAATAATCTATATAAATAAATAATTCATAGTTTCAATATTCAATTTAAACAGAATTTTAAAGGATGTAACAAAAATATAATTTTATACAAATCAGTTGATGATATTTTTAATAATCTATATAAATAAATAATTCATAGTTTCAATTATATGAATTTATTTTAAATATAATTTTTTTTTCCATAATTTTTTCATTCTAAAAATGCATGAGATTGGATGTATCATAAATTTATTTTGCTCCCATTTCCTCCCTTTGCTCTAGCAACTTTTTCTTTAATTAGCTAGACTATATTATATTTTATAAGGACAAAGGAGCAAATTTCAAAGAAGGAAACAGTAAAAATCAAAAACTAATTTATCGAGATTATTGACCCCTTTGTGTTATTGGTATGATAACCAGTAATGACTATCTAGTTGAATATAAAGGGATATATCTAGTAAAAAGGGTTGTTACTTTGGTAATCAAATATTAACATTAAGCAATTAATTTACAATTACCTTCTATAATCAAAATTATGGAATAATTAACTTTTTAGATAGGTTTTTAATTGTATACTAGAACCTATTTATTAAATCATAAATTAAGAGTTTGCTGCATAGATGTAAAAATATCATTTATTCTTTTTAGTAAATATTCGATATTTAAAATTTTTAAATATAATGCCCCTTAAAATCCTAATCAAGCATTTTGGTGAATCAATTTCATTCATGAGATTAAACTCAGTCATATTTCCGGTTTCAGTAAATTGTTGCAACATATCAAAAAAATAAAACACTATGATAACAATATGGTGTTCTTCTTTGCTAAAAATTTTCTAAAAGTTTCTAGAAAAATGTAATCTTACTTATCAATATTTCGTTTTTGAAACATTTGAAATAATCATATTATGCCATTACTAATTAGATTGTGAATTTGTGAGTCTTTATAGTTTATCATATAATATTATTCAATCCGACTTCGACCACTTCTAATTCAAAGGCCCGAATCAGACAAGAGTTATTTTATGAATTAATATATTAAAACTTTTATATTAACAATATTTTCTCCCTATTCAACTGTGAAATAAATTATATTAACCTAAGGCTTTAAAATATCAAAAGTTATTATATTTTTATTAATCATAAAAATTAAAATAAAAAAATTTAACAACCAATTTTTTAAAAAATTCTGCACAACTTAACAATAAAACTTTGGAAGCGAGGCAGATAAAATTTCTATGAGATTAAATGCAATACTAGTCTCTTAATTTACAGTATAGTTATTTTAATGCCTTTAAATGGTATAAAAGTTAAGAATTGATTAATTTAATTTAAAAAAAATATATGGTCTATAAAATATATGGTCTATAAATTTAACGGAATAAAAAATCTAAAAATTATATATTTTTATTGTCTCAGTTATTTACATTATTAAATTGTGTGTTACATCCTAAATTTCAGCAGTAAACTGAAATTTACTCTATTATATGTATATAATTTTCATTCATAATACCTAATAGAATTTCGATTAAAGCTCTTATAATATTTAGTTCAAACATTAAGATGAAATTGATAATCCATTAAAGGATTACCCGGCAAATTCTATTAGGTTTATATTTATTTTGCCCCTCCCCCCACATAATAGTATTTCTACACAAAATAGGTCGGTTGTTACCTAAACTATACTATTTATAACCATTATTTGTTATATAAGAATAATTCGATGTATTTATTTTCACCCTATTATGATAAAATTGTTGGGTAATTTAATTTACAAATAATACAAGAAGTTTGATAACCTTGAAATAAAATGAAAATGTTCCTTTTTAAATATCTAAATTTAATTTTCAAAGCTGCTTATAAAGTTTTAAACAATATAATCACAAAATTTTGATTTTCAAGATAATTGGCGGGAAAAAATTACAAACATATTTATTTTAATTGTCTAAAATAAACACATTTATAAAAATGATCTAACACTTTTTATCTATGATATTATAATATAAAATTTTACTGTAAATAGTTACATATAGCTACATTCCCAAAGATGTAAATAGTTACAGACTAAAGACCTTTTTCAAAATGTAAATAGTTATACATAGCTACATTCCCAAAGATGTAAATAGTTACAGATTAAAGACACTTTTTTCAAAATATAAATATTTTTATTTTCAGTTCCTAAAAAGATTAACTAATTATATTGACAACACTTATATTAAGTATATAGAACAACAATTTTAGCTTTAAATGCCCTATTTCTTTGGTATTTTATATAATATCTCGATTTTTTAAAAGTACTACCCAGAATAGAAAACACATTTTAATGATAATATATCTAAACAATGTGCGAAAAAAACAGAAAAATGATAAAGTATGGCAATTCCCCTTTCCTCATCTTTGCAATCCTCCCTAATAAAAATGATTAGTATAAAAAAATTTTTAACAAGCATTTACTAAATGAATATTTAAAACCTTCCGTAAAAGCATTTCGTATCACTGAACTCATGCAGGTAAATCCTCTGCAGCAATCTTCCGATATTTTACACCTTTTACTGCATTCATCCTTGTAATCTAAGTCACCTAAAAAGCCTTTCTATAATTAAAATAATTTTTTTTAAAAGGGATATAGTATAATAATATGTTAATTTATAAACAATAATAGAAGTTCTAGCATCATTGATCATGCGGCACCTGATTAAGCCTTGATAGGTACTTTATAAGTATTTTAATTGTTTTTATATATAGAGATGCTATTAAAAAAATTTATTTATAAGGTCAAAATTTTTATATATTTAAAGTGTTTAAAACCCCTGGATATTAGATAGAATAAGTAAAAATAACAAATTTCCATTTTGGAGAGCTATTTTTTAAAAAAGAAACTTTCTCATGATCTTAAATGTTATAATTCAATGGCAAATGGTGATCAAATGTCGAGATAAGTTATGCCAAACTTCGATAATATTCCCAAATATATAGTTTTTTTCGATTTAATATTATAAATTTAAATAGTATATCGCGATAGTATTATTAAGCAACCCGATTTGATTCGATTTTTAAAAACGACGATTAAGATTTTAGCCAAGATAATATAATGTAAGCCTGGAGATTTTGGATCATAGATGGCAAAAAGGTTTGGACCTCTATTTACTTTACATATATTGAGGCCTACTTAATATTATTTTAGCTATAATAATTAGATAGTTTTTAAAAATCGACCTAAATAGAAGGTTTAACATATTTGGCATTTGAAAATAGGAATTTTAAAAATTGTTTAAAATATTCAGTTAATTATTATAACTATCAGATTTAAAATTTTAATTTATAGAAAATAATTTTTAAATATTCCTTTATTTAAAAAAATTATTGAATAAATTTATTCCTTAGGTTTTTCAAGTTTCTTACTTTATAGTAATGTTGTTAAAAACCTCAATTTAGCTAATTTAAAATTTTCTAAGCCTATTTACCAAAAGATGGGATAAAGGTTTGGCCCTTTATTTCTTTGGCAAAAACCATGATTTAGCATTTTTAAAAAAATCGGCTATAGAGAGGTTTTTATTTTTAACAATACTATTTTTTAGGCCCCAAACTTTTATTAAAGTTTTATTAGTTTTCCACTCATCTTTATTTTTATGATGATCTACCTTAAGAGGCATAGTTTTAATTTGTTTAGCTATTCTTTAAAGATAATTTATATTCTACAGCCTTGATTGATTTTTTCTATTAATGATTCGGGCATTTTTTAAATGTTTTAATTCACCCAAGAATGGTTAAGATATCATTCTTTGTTAATAATTAGGTTATTTTTTAAGTTTAATTTTGATAAATTTCTTCTTTGATTTAGTGTTTCTTGATATATTATAACCGTTATCAGCTATATTCTTAATCACTAGATTTATAATCTCTCCCAGGGCATCCTAAAGACGAAGGAGTCAGAAAGTCATTCCCCCCCCCCCCAGAAAAATTAAAAATAGAGTTTTTATATGTTAAAATATTATAACTAGGCGAAATTAATATTGGTTGTCCATCAAACAACCAATTTTCTCTAATGTGCTTATTACCAAGATAAAATTTTTGGATCTAGTAAACGTATAAGTTGTAACCTTCAAAAAAATATAATTGATTTTATTAAGGAAAGGAACAAGATCTTCTGAATAATATTTTGAGAAAACATTGTAAATCTTATGATAGCATTTCCAGCAAATTATTCACACATGGAAAACAACTGCTCATAGATAGAAACAAAAATTAAATTTTTATACCTAGCATTAAAGGGGCGAAATAAGTCGAATCCTGTAAATCTAATTTATGCTAAAAATTTATCATCCTATGATAATCTTATTAACTATGGATTAATAATATTTAATAGCCCGACCACGTATTAAAAATGGAACCTTATATCTTTAATAAAACAGAAGCCTAATTGTTTAATTTTTATTATACTATTTTCAGGAAGATACCAACACATCAAATGTAGAAAATTTTACACAAGTCTAGCGGATTGCTATTAGCATATAATATAAAAGTATCCTTTTAACCTATAATTGCTTTTGAGTATTATTATTTTTTAATTTTAACCTTAATTTTTCCCATTTTCGCGGTTTTGGTTATTTGAGATAGAATTTTAATTAGGTAGGGTATAGTTATACTAATAATATGGTAGTCAATTAGTAAGGTTTAATTCAGTTTAAAATTTTATAACGCTGTTTTGCAAATAATTTTTTTCCATTTCAATATAAATTGTTATTTCATTTATTTTCCTCATGGGGTTAATAAAATAGTCGTTATACATTTATATTACTCTCAAAGGTTTCATAATACTGTCTACTACTAAACTATCTAGACATGAGCTATTTTAAATCATATATCATTTTTCGTTCATGTAAGGTATAATGACATAGGCACTATAATTACAAATATAATGTATCTAGTCTAACTTTTCTTTTAACATTGTTGTCTTATCCCAAAAAAATGATTTAAAAAGCATATTGTCCTAATCTATTTAGTTTGTATATAATTTAGCTTACTAGTTTGTAAACAAGCTAAGCCTCTAACCATTTATCAATTAGCTAGCAATTTTTTGGTTAATTAGTTTGTAAACTAACTATATTCATAAACATATTAAGTAAATTTGGCTAAAAGAAGATCAACGCTGACCTTATTCATTCATATAGTATATTTATTCAAAGTAAGTTTCAGTGAACTCGGTTAAATATTATATTTTGGCACAGCGGTAAATAATGATGATTGTTGTTATTCAACATGCCGTATATATGTCGTCCATTTTTTGTATTAAATTTTGAACAAGTAGTCACTTTATTAACTGGTTGGCCGATTTCAAAAGTCTTAATTTTTGAATAGAACTCTTTTAGATGTATACTTTAAAAAAATATATACTTCCTAAAACTTATTTTATATGGATCTATTGCATACACCAAATCTTTCATTATGATATTTTAATATAACGTTGATAATGATAGTCAAAATCTTATGATAAAATTAATTACGTCATAATTGAATGGATATTTGTTGGATATTCCAGATGAACTCTCCCTAAATTTTCCATAGAAATGTGCCTGGACATATCCTGGATAAGAACAAAACATTAGAATTAAAATCATAGGGTTTATGAAAAATATTTCCATTTTAAAGATATTTTAAAATATTCTATATATTTTTATAAAAAAAATCAACGTTATTGAAAGGATTAAATCTAAAAAATCATTAAATAAAATTATAATTTTTTATTCCCGAATATTCCATAATTTTTATTAAATTTTTTTTGGATAAAATTTGGAACTATTATTTATTAATATAATTTTCTCTCCTTATTTATTAATGATTATTAAAAATATTATAATTATATTTAACTATTCCTATTGCATCGATTTAATAGATAAAATTTTGTTTCTATCCTGCTTGATATCGTTATAATTTTACTAATAATAATAAATAATAAATCTCATAATTTTATGGCTTTTTTTATGCTAGAACCTTTTCGGTATAATAATAATGTATAGTTTGTAGTTATTATAAGTTATAACAAAGTTTTTGGATTCGAAACAAAAACAGTTTTTATCATTTTTATTCAATCTTTTTATATTATAGCTATAATTTAATTATTTTTTACGAAGCAATGAAGTAACATGATTATAAACACTACAATATTGTAAATTATTTCGTTGATTATTGGATTGATATGATTAAGTTGTTATTTGGTGGCATACAAAATGATATTAGTTTTAGCGTTCTTTATTCTAAAATAATTTGGTTCTAAATAGAAGAAGTGATATACATTATTTGGGAAAAATAATTTACCATTAGTTACTTCAAAAAAATTTTTATATTTAGAAGTAATTTCCTCAAATAATTGTAAAGTTCTCCTTCCCTTATCAGTTTTATTAGCTCGTTTGAACTAATTTTATTAAATTGCTTTTGCTTTATTAATAAATTACTAGAGTCTGATGAATATAAAATATATAAGAATTGTTTTTCAATTTGAGGGTCTAAGGCAGGTTTCGCCAACTCAATTTTCCAATTATGGGGTTTTAATTTTTAATATATCATTTTTCCTTTGGTTTAATTTTTAATATATCATTTTTCCTTTGGTTTAATTATCATTTTATTTATAATTTTTAATTGAAAATAAATTTTCAATTTTTTTTAATAATAGTTTTTATTTTGTTCATTTTTTTTCTATTTTATGAATATCTTTATAAAAATAATAATTCTATATTTCTAACTTGCCTTCATATTTTTTTTAAACCGATTATTGGCAGAATCAATGGAACCTTAAAATTAGAGGCGTTATGTTGGCAGAATGAAGTTTTAGGCACAAATTTAATATTTTGAAAATAATAGTTTAAGTTTTAGAGATCGTAGTATCAAGTTTTTAAGGCTTGTCGGTGGCAAAACTGTTTTATTTTTAAAACTCAAAAACGGTTGATTTAGCTTATATTCGGGTTAAAGCATAAATAAACACAATTTATGTTGTGATCTATGGCATATGTTTGTGAAACTACACCTTTACCCCTTTCATTTTTCCAATTGTTCCTTATTTTGCTTATAACACAAAAATGGGGGTCCTGGTGGTATAAATTTGTAAGTCGTATAGACATTAATTAAGTACTAAATTTTAGTATGGGTCCTAGCTACCGTTTCATTTCAACATTGAATACTGATCTTATTTACCCAGTCAATAACCTGTAGATTAATAAATATTCCAATTTACATTCAGATTTATATTCCCACATCTCATTTCTAATTCATTAGGATACATTGATCCCAAATTTGAATGTTTTTTAAATTAATAAGTCAAAAATTAAAAGTCCCGTCACATGATCCTAAGCCAACCTTCCTTTATGCTTAAAACAAAAAAGCCAATTGAAAAAATTTTGGTAATTATAAATATTTTCGAAAATATATTTCATTCTAGTTAAATCTATTCAAAATTATCTTATAAACATTCCTCAACAATCTCAAAGTCTAATTTTGATATGGATATATTTATTTTACCCCTATAATTTATATAAAAATCTTAAAATTTTAATATTTTCTTATAAAAATTAATTTTATGTTTGAAAAAAAGAAGTAAAAACTAATCATATTATTTTTTGTATTTTTTTTAATTGACATCCATTAATTTAATTTTTTTTAGAATAAATTTGGTATAATGTTAAAAAATGCAAAAAAAGCTATTTAATTCGGGTATTTCCTATAAAAAAATAATTTTACTACTATATAGCTTAAATTTTTTCGCTTATTATTTTAACTCGTAAAAATTGAAATAAGAGTAGTTTTTGATATATTTTAAATTACATGAAAGAAACTTTAATTTTGATTTGATAATCATAATATATATTTAATCACTGAGTGGTAGGGAAAAAAATTTATTAATTAAATGGGGTAGAGCTCATCCCCATTGTAAAATTGTTTTATCTCGTTCAATTTTCTAACGCTTTGATATTTTAGACAGTTACTAAGTTATCCTTAAATTAGTTATAAATATAAAATTTTGAAGATATTATAAATAAAAAAAATTATGAGAAAAAAAAATTGTCTATAATATTATCTTTTATATTTTTATTGTGAGAATCAATTTAATATATGCAATAACCCAAGAGAATTTTATTTAAAAATTCATGAAACATAATTTAACATAAAATAGTAAGCTACTGAAAAGAAAAAAAAACAGGTAAAATATTGAGGTTTAAATCTTCCAACTTTTTTAACTCACATGACACCATATCCTATTCTTATGAGCTAGATGTCTTTTTGTTGAAAATTGATTTTCGTGGCCATATATCCATATTAACTGGTCATATTATCTTATTCAAGAAAATTTCATTATAAATATGAAATATAACAATATAAAATATATTATAGAGAGCTAAAGTTGTTAAATATTTAAACTCCTAATTATACTCTAATTTAATTACTATTTACATCTCAGTTAATCAGACCCATTATCAATGATAATATTTTATAAATTAAACAAGCTTATATCAATATTTTTAACCAGAATCATCTATTTAATGATAATATTTATTGGCCAATTAATACCTGACCAGACATTATACTCAATTTATTACATGCCTTTATAAAATACATTAAAACTTGTAAAGTTCTAATTTTTTGTGCGAATAATGTTAAGAGCCTCTAATATTTATATCAGAGACCTGCAGAGGTACCATTTGAACGGCCTGGCCCGGTTTTAAATTTTTAAGGCCCGGCCCGCATATTTTTTTAAAAAATTTTTAACGGCCCGGCCCGGATTTAAAAATTTAAGGCCCGGCCCGATATTTTAAAAAAAATTTCAGACCCGGCTCGGAATTTTTAAAAATTATATTCGACCTGGTATATACAAAAATTCACCTATGAGGTATTTTACCATATTTTTCAGCGAGTATTATCGCTTATTATTTAAAAAATACATGTAAAAAGCTAATATTTTGAGAATATTATATTGAATTTATAAAAATTATAAAACTGTTATTTATAAAAATGGATATTTTGAGCATATACTATATTTTATATTGCATTTATAAAAATAAAACTAATATTCATAAAAATGGTAATAATATTTTGAGCATATATATACTATATTTTATATTGCATTTAAAAAAAATAAAACTAATATTTAATTTATAAAAATGGAAAATATTTTGAGAATATAATATATTGTATTTAATTTACTATTTAATTTATAAAATAAAAATAAATCGCTATTTAAAAAAAAGCATGTATAATAAATAGTATTTTGAAAATATAATCTAATTGCACAATATTAATATAATTTATTTTATAATATAAATTTTTAACAAAAGAAGATAATTGTATTATATAATATTGTAAAAAAAATAATGAAAAATGTTGGATTAAAAACTTTCATGACTCAAGGTAAATATAATAAATGCAATAAATATTGGACAATTTGCTAAGTAAAAAACCAGCATGATTGACGAAACCCTATACTCAAGAAAGATATTAAAAATTCACAAATTATCATGAAGAAAGAGAAGCATATCTACCTTTTCAGGTTGAAGATTACTTCTTCTTTCTTCAAGAATTCTCCCAGTAGGGGAAAAATTACGCTCACAGCTTGCACTTGAAGCAGGAATTGCCAATACCCTTGTTTTGGTAAAATATGTTGTAAAAATTTAGATATGAATTATAAAAAAATTTATTAATACTTTGAATTTGCAGGAAATTAATAATCAGATCGATCTGTGCGTGTTAGGTAGTGTTAACCATCACCCAATATTATATTAATCATAACTATAATAAAATATAATCTTATAACCATTAACTCATAATGTAAAAATTTTTATAAAAAATATTAAGGCCCGGCCCGGGCTTAACAATCTTAGGCCTGGCCTGGATATGTATAAAAAAAGAAAAAACTTAAAATACGGCCGGGCTGGGTTTAGGGCCGGGCCTGCAGGTCTCTGATTTCTATAAAATAAAAATATGAATGCCATATTTTTTCAAAATAAATAATATTTTTTGAAATATTCACTTAATTATACCTCTATATCCATAACTATTTTATTTATTTATATTAACTTTTAATGTTGGGAATGTATTGAAATTTAACTTATGAATTTCATTTATATTAGAGCATTACAAAGGAAAAATAATAAATCCCTTTGGGAAAGTGCATTAATTTTTATAAATTAAAATAAATTATCTCTTGCATAATTTAAGAAAAATATAAATATAAATTTTTTAATCGCTTTTCATCTCTTCTTAGAACTTTCTAATTGAGATTTAATGATCCTAATTTAAAATTTTATGAGAATCCCAAATGGTTTTTTAAAAAATTTTTATCTCAAAAGAAACATTATTTAAAAAACCAAATTTTCTAATTAATTTTTCTATCAAATGTATTAATTAGCCGAAATTTATAGAGATAAAAAAAAGAAAATTTACTAATTAGAAACTATCATCTTATTTTCAACACCTTTACCCAAATTTCAATGCTATTTTATTGTCTGAGATATCTGCCCTATAGTTGTTGTTTAGTAAAGATAGAAACTTATCTGTCATTTAAGAAAACTATCAAAAATTATTTTTTAAAGCAAAGGTATAGAGAGTTGGAATTAGAATTAAATAAATCCTAGATTAGATTATATTACAGTTCCCTTCTTATTTGTAATTTAATAGTATATAAATATTTAAACTGTTGTTAAATTATTAACTAAAGAAAAGTCAATGTTTAACAAATTTATCGTAAAACTATATATAAAATAATTTTTAAATAATAAATATTTCTCAAAAAATTTTTTTTGATTACAAATAAAATTATAAAATTAGGGAATTATAGAATTGGAAATTTAAAGATTTATATTTTAACTATGACCTCACTGCTTAAATTAAATTTTTAATTATTGTATTCATATAATAATTTAAAATAACAGGCCCGGCCTGATTTTTCAAGTCTCTAATAGAAATTTATATCCAATTTTTTTACAATTTTTGACTTGTAGAATGATTAATAATTAAATTCACACAAACATGTTAAATACTATAAAACTGATCAATGTTTATCCCATGCGCCCTAATGAAGAACCCAAAATTTTGTCGCAAAGAAAAATCAAAATACTTACCACCTCTCCCCGGTCTCCTTTGAAATTTACAGACAACAGTCTATTAATCCCTATTCTCAAATAAAATAAGATAAATTTTTTATCTTATTTTTTTTTCAAGAAAAAAAAAATTATTTAAAAAAGAATTAAATGAAGGTCATAATAAATTAAAACTTTATGTTCTTTTCTATACCAATTAAAATTAATTGAAAATAATAGTAACAGGTAAAAAATAAAATAGCAATGACTAAGCTAAGTACTTAATTAGCAAATATTATCAACGGGTATATAGTTAAATTTATAATTCAGATAAGATTAGTAGGAGCAGCTCTGTCTGAAAGGAGGGAGGGGGGGGGGTGAATAATTCCTTATTTTAGATAATTTTTTAGATATTGGTTCTAAAATAAATAAGTAAGCAGTTTTTAAAAGTGAATAATTGAAAGATAAAGTTTAAAATCAAGGGTTCCTTAAAATTATTAAAATAATATACAAAATATAAGTCGACAACCTGTAAAAATTAACAAAGTACTTAAGTTGCTAAAAAACACTATGCAATTTATCTAAACACAATTATCTTTCCCTTAAAAAAAAGATTATCAAAATTCTAAATCAGGCCTCATTTTTATGTCATACATCATACACATTATTTAAGAATTAATTAATGTGTCAAGAATATCTCAAGCAATATATATATTAAATTATAAATTCAAAAAAATTACAAGATAATAATGATAATATAAGTAATAGAATATCGCATAGAACATTTTCTATATTATTTGAATTTAATGTGTCTATCACAAAAAAATACCAATATTTTTATTATTTTTATCATTAATTTATTCACTGAAAATTTTATATTAAACAGGTGTATTTAAAAAATTTATATAAATAGATAGATTTTTACCGATCAGGTAAAATTTTATTTAATTACAAATAGAAAAGGGTTTCCTTTGATTTCAATAATCCGCCTAATTACCTTTTGCCGGCTTGTTTTATTGGACAAGGGAAATACTGTAAAAATAATTTTATGTTTACTAATAAACAAGAATGAAAAATATTGGCATAACGTAAGTGTAGATTAAGATAAAATAGTTCTTTATAAATATAAGGATTTGAAAATCATTTACTTTCTTTTCAGTCAAGAGGTATAGCTCGATTGAAAAGAAAAGTCAATTCGAGATATTTATAGTTAAACACGTGTAATATAATGAAATAATTATATTTATAAAATGGTAGAACATAGTGCATAAAGGACACTGTTACATTTGAATGATAATGTACGAAAGGGGAGAGAAGGGGGGGGGGCGCAAAATAAGTGTGAAGTAAAAAAAAGTCCTTATTCACAAACAATCCCGTTTATTTATTGGTTTTTTGATCGATTATGTGTGAAAATATTCTACCCCAATCATAACATCTTGAAAAATCGGAATCGTTATGTGAGCTTTTTTATCGACAAACTCAGTGCTTAGAATTGTGGCAACCCCCTAGCTACACGCAGATATAAATGAGGTAGAAAATATTAATACAAAATAACAACCTTTGTTCGAAAAAATGAAAGTAATTAAATTTGTTTATGACTTTCGATTTTATATATATGGGTAGTTAATTTATGCGATAAGAAAATGGGGAAAGTGTAGGGGGGGGGGCTGGGGTAAAATGTTTGGTATTTTATATTTTTATTAAAAATTTAAAGCAAGAATAAAATATTAACGCGTTAATAAAAAATATTTATTATTATATATTTATTCATCGCTTCAAAAATATTGGCGGCCATTAAAATTGTAAAATATTTATTATTATATTTATTCATCGCTTTAAATATATTGGCTGCCATTAAAATTGTAAAATATTTAATATATATTTTTTCGTCGCTTCAAAAATATTGGTGGCCATTTTCGATTTTTAAAAAATTTATTTAAAATATATTTAATAGTTTAAAATATATTTAAATGATTATAAAGATGATTTTCTATTCTTTTATATAATTTTTTCAGGGAATTTATTTATTTTACAATTCTTAATATTTTATATAATTTTTATTTGTTTACTCATTATTTGTAATAATTTTCTTCTTATGGTTAAAATTATGTTTATTCAACTCCATCCTGCAGAAAGTTTTAAAAGGAACAAATTTAACTGTTTAAATCAATCCCTTATAAAATAAAAAAAAAGTATAAATCTCTAACTAAAATATTTGAGTACTTTACCCCTTACCCAGGATAAAATGGATAAGCGCTAGGGTAGAGTGTTTAAAATAAACTTTAACCAAATTTTATTATTTTTTTATTGAACAAAATATTAGAAATTTTGACATCTATTTATTACTTTTAATTATAAATAATTAATACAATAAGGAAATAGCAAGAAATCAGCAATTTTGAGTATGCCCATTTTAGGCACATAATACATTTCAATCATTAATCACCTTTGCAAATTTTTAATTTATTTTTTATTATATCATAACTATTAATTAATGTTCCTTTTTGCTCAAAAATTTTTTTTTGTGTGGTGTAATGAAGATTGTGATAACCATGTGTACAAAATTTTTAATTATGAGGGAAAATTTATTTTGCTAAAGGCAAAAATTACTAGAAGGTAATTTTTATAATTCAAGTGTTAAAAAGGTTTTTTGGCACCTAGAATTTTGACGAAAAATGAACATATGTAAAAAATTATTTATTAAAATACAACTTTAAACCAAATTTAAGATGTCTATGTTCATGGGCTAATGTGTTATTAACGTTAACATTGTTATTCCGTCAATCGCTTTATCCAGTCTCCCCTAATTTAATTGATAACTAGAATAAAAGAGGAGGGAAAATGACTAATGTTGTTTACAGTTTATACTATAATTTTTAAACTACATTTCTGTCCTTTATATTTAATTTCGGTTTATTATAATAATTCATGCTTTAAATGAATAAATTAATTAAGTAAAATTGCGAGGTTTAAAAATTAATGAATTCATCAATGCGTAGCTGAGGGTAAAGCAAAGCGTGCCCATACGCTGTAGAAATTTTTTGGCCAAATATTTTTCATATTTTGGCGCTCCTAAATTTCATATGTTATGTTTACATTTCCTATTATAAGAATATTTTTTAAAATTAGAAACAAAATATAATATAAACCTCTAATCTGTAAATTCCATTTGTAAATACTTTAAAAGGAATTTAATTAGTCTTTCTTCAAATTCAATTATTAGAAAGCGATAAAAAAGAGCTTTTAGATATGCTCAAAATAAAACCAAGTAAATAATTGATTTTATGAATGCTGTTATTAACTTATAATATAGAAGAAAAAGTAAATTGGGTAAAATATATTAAAGATGTTGCCCACCTCTGTAAATGTCTAAAATTAAGACAAATTATAAGGTATTCTTATCTAGCGAGCAAAAGAATGGATTTCAGAAATATTGAAATACTTAGCTACATAAAATAAATCAATGGATTTGGGATGACCTTATAAAAACATTAATGGATATTACAAAAATGAGAATTCTTTAACTAAATATAATAGAAAGTGTTGAACAAAAGTTATTACCTGAAAAGAGCATAATTAACATAATCATCTAAGTATGCGTGGAAAATTGTCTTTAAAGTATATGATTTAAGTAACACAAGTAAGAATAAAACAATTTTTTTAGAAATCTCAAATTTTTACAGGGAGGGCATGAGTGTTGTTTAAATAAATGCGAGGGCACCTATATATGAGGTTGCGAAGGGCAGGAAGACAATAAATATTTTCCAAGGGTTATAGCAGGGTCTAAAAATATGTACATTGTAATGTTACACAATCAAATTTACTTGTAGTGCTATTAAGCAAGCTTTGAAATCCTCCAATCTCTATTCAATGGATTGTGGTCATACTACATTCATAAAAGTTAAAATTGATATTCTTTAGGGATTAAAAATTTAAAATCCTTAAGCACCACTCGTTGGAGTTTATCAACACTTATTTATAAATTTATATTATCGGGTTTAATTATTTTTTTTTATAATTTTAATTTGAAGTTTAAATGTTTTTCAAGGTAAGTAAATACCTTTCAAAAGCCTTTATTAGATTAGTCATTAGCTTTGATAAACTGGAAGACTTGTCTGAGGTTAATACATATGTTAAACATACCAAATAATTATATACAATGACATAAAAGTATTCTGTATGATATCTAACAAATTTTTCAATTAATTACAAAAACGCCCAAAATAATAAGCCTTTTAATACTAAATTATTCAAGGGCACACATATACTTTTGTCCAAGAGAGGACATATATAATTTTTTAAATAAGGGATAGCAAAAAATATTTGTTTATTGAGGGAAAATATTTATTGTGATGTGCATAGTATATCATATAAGTTAAACGCTTTCGCGGATATATTATTTTTGCTTTGTATTTGCATAAAATTAGATATTATAATTGTTTTTTAATATTATTTATAATATCTTCATTATGTTTCTAATGATAATTTTGCCATATTAATTTTACAAAGTCCTAATA
Organism: Gordionus sp. m RMFG-2023; assembly: GCF_954871325.1. Lineage (NCBI taxonomy): Eukaryota > Metazoa > Nematomorpha > Gordioida > Chordodea > Parachordodidae > Gordionus > Gordionus sp. m RMFG-2023. The sequence goes on from NC_088776.1 coordinate 47,059,161, forward strand.
ACTAAAAATATGCATTAAAAAATGAGCTTCACAGATGAAAGGGAATAATAAAATATGTATATATTATCAATAATTTATGGTGAATAATAATGGGTGTGGATATTGATTATACGAGAAATTGCTTATGTTTTCTTAAATATTTTAAAGGTTGAACCTAAATTTATAATGAAGAAATTTCCTCATAATTTAACCATTAAATACATTTCATAGGCTAACATTTCCAGTCCTATTACCATTTTTTAAATTTTTTACAATTTTAATATTTTACTCATTCAATTTATTCTACCTTACCATTTTCATAACACCAATTTCTCACTTTTATTTTATCACATTAATTTATTTGATCAAATAATTATACACTACTTATACTACTTCAACCATTTTTTAAGTGCTACTTTTGATGGGAATCAATTTTTTTTCAAAATAGACTAAATATAATTACTAAAAAATAAATAGGCGTAAATTTGAAATGATTAAAATTGATTAATAACGCTATAACAATTTTATAAGTAAAAAACTCGTTCAATTTAGCCTCATAATTTCACCTTTCTGCCAATTCCATTCACAAATCTGTGGTGTGTTATTCTATATGTTCTATTAATCCAAATATTTGAGCATGTTATAATCCATGTGTATTGGAGAAAAAAATGAGAAAAGAACAATTTTGAATTTTTAGTTAAAATAAATTGTCTATCAAAGATTTTTACATATTTTATTTTATCATTGTGATAATCTTACGTTAATTTGTTTAACTTTGGAGATATACGTTATTCTATTATTGAATTATATTCTCCCTTTCGAAAAAGTAAACGAAACTCAAAAATGTACCATTGAATTAGCTATAATATATACTAAACCTAAATATAAATCCCTATTTATTTATTCATTTTTTTACTCTTATTTATATTTGATGTGTATAGTAAATTGAATGATGAATCAAACTTGAAAAAAAATTTAAAAACTAGAGTTTTCGTGATATTATAGAAATTTTTTTAATTAAATTATTTTAGATTGTCGCTAAAAATTATTGAAAAGTTATTTTATTATTTATTGTTAAATTATATAAAAAAATTAAGAAAACCTGCAGACTTGAACTAAAAATTGATAAACACAGGCCGGATTAAGCTCAAATATAGATGCACGAAACTGACTGTTTTTTATATTAACCCACTAAAATAGTAATATATTAAACTCTAATTAGAAATCGAATAATGCATTTAATTTATATTTTTTTTTAGCTTTTTGAAATTGAAATCATTTCCAAAATACGACCAAACTTATTTTAAACGACCAAAAGTAAAACAAAACCTGGCTGGATCAAAAATTATATCATTTTATAGGTTCTGGTCAAAAAATTAAAAGCTTAAAAATATGTGGATTGAGAATAATCAATTTTCAAAAATTTAGGTTATCAAACCTGTCCTCTCTACCTTTACAGGTTGCAAAAAAATTGAGATAAATGTATTTATCTTTATTATTTCATAACTTTAAAATATAATTTATTATGAATTATGGAAAATAATAAAAAGTATAATTATTTTGAGTAAAAATTTAGGATCTAAAAAGCTGTTCATTTATTTTTACTTAAACGTGGTTGAAAAAAAAAACAAATTTATCATAAAGCAAAAAAGCGTGTCCCTCTCCGAAGATGCCAAAACCCTTTCCGAAAATGCCACTAAATTTGAATTTGTTGACAATTTTTCGATTCAAAAATTTTGTCGTAATGTTTGGGAAAGTTTGTTTTTAAAATAAAATAATATGTTTATAATAAATTAAAATATAATGAATCAATGAAATATTAAAAATTTATACGGTATTATTGATTCAATATATACTGTTGTATTAAAATTAAATTTGAAATCTCTCAATTTAAGGCATTCACTGGGCGCGATTTTTAAATTTAAAAAAATCTGATAACAATGTATTGTTTTACATAATTGTCTTTAAATCATCTTTTTGTAATTTTTAAATTATAAAAAAAAATATATTGTGAAGAAAAAATGAATATAAACGTATATATTAGGAATAATATAAAAGTTCAAATTGCCTGAAATTCACAGTATAGATTCTCAATATCTATGGAACACATTTCCGGCAAGTCAGAGTTTTCAATTAAATATTTTAAAATCCATACATTTATAATCCCCCATATCCTAATTACGACATGAAATGTTTATGTTAAATTTAAACTTATAGGTAGTGTTGTTAAACGGTTTGATTTGAGCAGATTTTTAAAAACGGCTAACTTAACATTATAGCCAGGAAAATATTGCCTAAGCATTGAGATTTCGCCAATAGATGTTCAATCCTATGTGCCATCTATGAGCAAAATCTTTAGGCTTGCATAATATTTTTCTGGATAAAATATTGAGTGGGCCGTTTTTATAAATCGGCTCAAATTGAGCCGTTTAACAACACTAATTATAGGTTTGAAGTGTAGTAGAGATTTGAGTAAAAAAAAACTTTTTTATATTATTTAAAAAAAAAAATTAATTTTTTTGAATTATATTTTCTACAATAATATTTTGCATATCCAATTAAACATAATATATAACTATATAAAACTTCTCTAAATTGAGCAGTAATTAGATAATAATTTTATTTATGTTTGTTTAAATAAACAATAATACGGGTTAATTACATTTCTAATAAGGTTTTATTTTAGGAGCACGTAAATTTTTAGAGCTACCCAGTTTTTCATAATAAGGTTTTAAATTAAGGTAAATCACATAAAAACCAGTTTAATAAGTAAATTTTTTTTTTCTAAATTCATTTAAAAATATTTATTGCTAATTTATTCTTTTGGGAATAAAATATTATAAACAAATTGAATATAAATTAATTTTTCTATTTATCAAATATTTGTATATAATAAAAGAAAAAGAAAAGTAAAAGTTCATTTCACTTTTTGATTAATCATTTATAGAAAATTTTTTTTAAGCAACTTTGAAATTAGAATTGATAAACTTTTAATTAAAACTATACTGCTAGATAAACTGGCGAGTGACGACCAAATCAATTAATCAGAGCTACATATTATTTCAAATTTATCTTATATATTATATATTATATAATTTCAAATTTTCAATTTTTTTTGTCATTATAAATAGATATAAGTTTTAAAATTGGCTAGTCGCGTTGACATAATAAAAAATATTTTATAATTTCAATTAAAAAGAAACGTTGCCTTTTTTAGGAGGTTATTTAGTCTAGAAAAGAGGCACACGGAACTTCTTAACTCCTCAAAATCATAGTTAGAATGTCATGAACCAATTTATATTTAAGGTGCAGCTCCATTTCAGTTCAAGGTTATTATTTGCATACCAATTAATCTGATCTTCTAGTTTTTACATAAACAAATCGCTTGGTTATTCAATCTTTTTATAACTCAGAAACACTTTAAATATTATAATTTATACATATCCAATAAAGTGATGAATTATAGAAATTTAATAATAGCTAACAAGCCATAAAAAAAACTAAACTCAAAAATTCCTCCCCACTTATAATATATTATTTTAGGTATGTGAATTGATTGATTACCAATAAATACCTAAAAATAATTAATTAGTTTGAATCTACTTCCAAATGAATTTAATTTTTTGTTGTTGGGAAGATTCTGGGGAAAAGAAAACATTAATAGAAATAAATATTACTCTTTACCCTTAATTGATAACTTTAATAAATATTTCTTGCTGGGTTCAAGGTTTGTTGGCATCCTTTTTATTTAAAAAACTGGTATATTTATATGAACAAAGAATTTCGCCATAATTCACGTGATCTCCATGGGGGTTGTAGACTAACGTTTAAAGTAGTGTATAGCATTATTTAACTTTTAATTAATTCTAGTTAAAAAATAAAAATTTTTAAATCCCTAAAGCTTCATCATATAAAATGTTGACGAAAATGAGAGCAACACATAACAATTAGCAACTTACTTCATAAGGTTTAAATTTTATGTAAATAAGATATAACTATTTTTTAAATATAATCTAATTCTACAACGTATCTGAGTTTTTGTGAGATCAGCCTTGTTGTGTCAAAATATTTTTCCAAACATGGAGTCAAACTAGAATCAAAATAATTTGCTATGGTTGTTTGTAACATGTGACTATCAGCCAATAATCATTATATATCTAATATGTGTAACTCTTATTTTTGGAAATTTTATAATTTATTAAACTTTATAAAATATGCAATATTTTAATTTTTTTAAATAAAAATTCATGCATTCCGTTTTTAAAATATTTTAAACCAGCTCTCCCTCCGTTCACTCATTGCTTATAAAATATTTTCCACCCCTTCCGCCCATCCATTGTTTAACATTGTATTCCGCTTATTTATCTCGCATGCAAGCGGGAATGTGCGAATTAAAAATTCTACCCGTTTTAGACATTAAAAGTATGTGCTGCTATTCGCTTAAAAATGGTAAATATAAATTTACTTTTAACAAATATTTAAGATTTTCAATCTATCTGTAGATATTATTGATAATATTTTATAAAATAAATTTGACTCTTTAATAAACATAAATATTAAAAAAGTAAAAAAAAATATTATGAATAATTCATTACTCTAGATCTAAATATTAAAATACATATTTTTTAAAAATGATAATTCATGTTACACTATTATATCTAAATATATGTGTATCATAATTTGTTTTGCATGAATTAACAATTTCCAAACATTGAAATAAAATTGTTTTATAATTCTTGAGATATTAGCATCATAGGAATGAATAGTCATATCTTATAAAAAAAATGACAATAGATTCCACTCAGAATATCAAATTTTTTTTTGAGATTTCTCAGCGAAAACGAAATCGCTTATCATTTTCTTGGCTATTTTAAATGTATCTTTTTATTTGTATTGAGGTAAAAAATGTTTACTATTTTTTAAATTTATTTGCATTATTATTTTATAAACTCGTTTAGGCCTTCCGGTTTCTAGTTCAATAAATGTATCATGTATCAGAAGGTAACAAAAATATTTTATGAATGTGTTAATGATTGCTCAAGATCCGCAGGTTGCATGTAAAAGGAGAGTCCGCTATTTAAAACTTTTCAAACAAGATATCTCGGTATGGGTATCAAATAAAAGCAATGAAAGATCTATTGATGGCCTTGTAGACGGATCTAGGTTGTGAGGGAAGGGGTACAATTTTATAATTTTTTAACAACTTATTGTAAAACGTACTTTTCAAAATCAATATCGATTATGGCCAAATAAGGTATTTAGATATACATTTTCAATAAAATATTTATTTAATAAAAATTATATTCTGTGTGATAAACGCCCCAATATTAGATAATCTTTTAAATTTCAAATAAAGTGAATCATATAAACATTTCTCAAATGAAAATGATTCAACTCCATCTATAACAAAATCAATGATTAAATCGTCTTAACAAGTTTGAGGAAGTTGAGGGAATTTATAGATTAAATTACTGGCAACGAAGATCATGATTATGCATTTTCTTTATTTGATTTAACCTCCTGGTTTTATATTTTTATCAAAATACTCTTGGGATTTCTCTTAAATTTATTTATTTTTAATACATATTTTTAAAACGTATAAACAAATAATAATTTTTTTTAAAGTGTATATTTGTAATTGGATTTATAATTCATATACATTTTTTTGATTTCAATCCAGGATATTTCGTTCGATTGAAATTTACTAACAAAGAATCATTCTGTTAGTACTTGCAATAGAAGTTTTATTTCATTTTTATAAGGTACATTTAATTACCTTAAAGATCTTAATTTAATTTTGCTATTTTTAAGGCAAGAGAAAATTCTTCATGCCATCAAAAGTGAAACTGTCATAAAAGGTTCCTAATGTTCCAACAATTGTTATTTTAAGGGGTTCTTTGACGGGAAAAGTAACATTTCTTTTATGCAGTAATCACTATCAAGATATCTTATCAAAAGAGTTCAATAATTCGGCACTTGGTTTCTGCAAGGGGATTCTATTTTTCAACAAGACAATGCACCATGTCATATATATCAACATCAAAATTGACCAAATAATTTTTATTAGACAATAGTTAAGTTTTAATGATGGCCTGTTTCAGACCTCAATTTAAAGCAAATAGAAAATGTCTGAATTTTTAAAGAAGAAACATTGATCTAACAAAATTTTTTCATAAAAAAAGAATGTAGTACCCTGATTTGAACCATTTAAGAGAATTAAGGTCATTGTTACAGTTAAATATAATGTAACCAAGTATTAGAGAATATTTCGAATATTAATAAGGGGGAAGGGCGCTAATTTCGATTTAAGTAGACTGTTTTTTTAATGTATCACTCACTACATGTCTCCTATGATTTTTGATCAATATTAATAATATACTAACACTTTTTTGTAGTATATTATACCATATAAATAATTAAAATATTTTAAAAAGAGATACACTTTAATTTCAAAAATTATTTGTGAAATTATTTTTTTAATCTGGCATTATACTTATAATTTTGGGTTTTGCATCTTCAGAGTCGTGATGACCTAAATTGCTTTTCATTATTATATTATATTACACCCACATTTGTTACAATAAAACAGCTTATTTATTCTCTATCTCCTATCTCCTCTTTGCCATCAATCTGGTTACACAGAAAATTATGAATCATACTTCTTTAAACAACATAAATAAAAGAGACCAATGATATCGCTATATTTTTTAAAAAAAATGGAAGAGCTCAATTAATTGTAAATAAAAAGAAAATTCCTACATGTCAAATAAAAAAGAAAGTTATAAGATTTTTAAAATTGATAAATTTTGAAAGGTCATACCATATTTTTGATTCTTTAGATGCGGTCAAGTGGGGAATGGTTCTCAACGCCTGCTCCTCTTAACGACGTCTTTAATATAGTTTTTTTTTAAAATAAGCATGAATTGAATACCTTACCATGGAATTTATTTGCATATCTTATAAAAAAAATATATAAATTTTAGGAGGAATATTAAAATCTTATACAAATCTATCTAATTCTACTTTTCAAAAATTTGTCACAATCACAAATGTAATCATTATAAATTAATTTATGAAATATTTTTGCATAATTTATATGATTTTCTTATTCTTTATTAAATAAAATTCTATAAAAACATTTTTATTACAAAATTTGAATTAAATTTATATATTTATTATTATTATGCTTCATTCATGACTCTTATTATATCAAATTTCATGTTAAATAACTCATAATTTGATTAATTTTATTCCTTTTTAAAAAAATAATACTTTAGAGAAAACTTTAAAAAAACTCAAAAATTGTATATTTGAAGCGAAGTTTTATTTTGAATTGTTTAAATTATGATTTTTTTCATTAAATGATGCATAATATTATCATTCGAACAATACAATTATATTCCCAAGATATTACATAAATTAATATCTATTTAAATCATTATAATATAGCCATTTTTATTTCATAAACAGTACGTTTATATATTTTATCTTTAAACAATATGAGCTCTTTATAATTCCAAAGATTGATTTTAAATTAAATACGTTTTAATTTTTATTAGACTCTATACAAATTGTCATATAACCCTATTTATTTGTATGGGAAGGGTTAAAAATTTGTACAATCTTGTGACTACGTTTGAATACAGTGCCTTAACGGTAGGTATAGTTAATTCCATTAGGCTGACTTCACAAATGCTAGACACAGTCACCAAAATCCCCACATCTTCAGTTTTTTAAAGATAGCTCACCTTTGTTTTTTATAACTCGAACTACAGTGCTTAGCAAATTTTCTTTGGAAATTGCCTATAGAGATTACGCAAATTAAGCATTATTATAACTAGCAGATTTCCCTTCAAGATTTATGGATGAAATAAAAATTTCCTCCTTTATAATATGAGGCATTAATAAGAAATTTACTTATATTTTGATGAGAGGGGATTCAGAAATTATCCGTCAATATGATAAAGTATATTAGCAAAGTATATATTTCGTATATTCATCTGTGCAGAAATTATTTGAAAGGTCTTTGTAAATCACACTATTTTTAAGATATAAATTTCATAATGTCTAAAAAAAAATTGTTTACATCCAAATAAATAAATAATACTATTTACTAAATTTTCTTTCAAACATTTGTATTTGAAACATATTATCTAAGGTAAGGGTTTTGTAGAGCAAGTGTTATTTTAAGCCTACACATCAAAACTCGTCAGGCGCGTACGCAGCGGGGGGGGGGGGGGAAGGGGGACAAATCCCCTCTCCCCAAAGCCAAAAAATGCAGATGCCGGATTATATTTTTCAAAAATATTATTGTTAATATTAATTAATATTTGTTAATATATATTCCTATCTGATATATATTTAATTACATTTATTTATCACATTAATCTACTAAGTTATTTTATCAATTAATTTTGATTTCAAGTTTTCCTTGGCATAATTACCAGTGGCGTATTATTTATCTAAATTTCTAGTCAAATAATAATTATCTCTGAAACTCCTTATCCAACAGGGAGAAAGAAATTGCAAGCTTGCCCAACGAGATCGTGTCTCCGCCATCAAGCAGTAACAGCTTTTATGGAGTTAGAAGAGCCGATTATTAATGCTATTATTGAAATATCACAATGGCTTGAAAGAATTTCTTCAGAAGCAAGAAAATTATTGGATTCAATACTTATTCCAAATTTTTTTCTCATTGAATGTATTATTTAATTATACAACTATTTTATGTAATACTTTTCAAAAACATGACATTGACTTGATTAAGAAGATGATAATAGCGGAGAGCATTTTATTAAAACTCAAAGAAATTAGAGCTAATGTTGATGAAGAATTTCATATTTTATTGTTATTGTTGAGTCAAAAGCAGAGCTATACGTGTATAATATTTGCCCCCATCGACTTGCAGCAAGCAAGCTTATCGTCAAAACATTAATATAGGATCAGTAGAAGAGTATTATAAAACAAATGGCTCCTCTCTTAGATATATTTATAACCCAAATAAATGAATGGTTTTTAATTAATCATGCAGCACTTACAAATCCGCAGATATTACTTCCACAAAAGCCTTTCCAACCTTTTTCAAATGGTGATGGAAAAAAAATATATTTGTTAGATTTTTATCACGAAGATGTTAAAATATATTATGATGCCTTATTAGCTGAATAACTATGATTAAAAGATTAACTATGGTTGATACAGTCCCAAAAAATGCTATGGATGCTTCACATTATTTCAAACACATTTTAGATTATATTCCCAATGTATTAAAATAGTTATATATATTAGCAACTCTTCCCAAAACATTCACCTAAAAAATTAATATATAAAAAATCATTTAAAAAATTTATTTTTAAAACAATTATCAATCAAAAATATCAAAAATAATAATATAACAAATTAAAAAAAATTATTCAAATATTTAAAAATCTTTTAATAAAAATATATTCAAAAATATTTACGATCAAAAGATGTACCAGAAAAAAGTACGTAAAAAATTAATATATAAAAATATTTATAAAAATCTCAAAAAAATATATAAAAAACATTGACAATCTTAAAAATATTACTTAAAAATATATATAATAAAATCTTTAAATTATAAAAATAATAAATTTATAAATAATAAATTCCTCTCAAATAAATATTAAATTAATATCAATTAATTAATAAATTAATCTCTCAAATTAATAATAAATTTATTAATTTATAAAATAAAATACATTGCCTAAATAACTAATTCACCCTGCCTACCGCCATAACACATTGCCTAAAAAAATCAGGCAATTAACACATTGACGCTAACATATATATTATTTTGTGTTTCTATTTTCCTATCCTCTAATATTAAACTTGATTATTAAAATTCTCCATGTATAACATGGAAAATCTTATTGCAAGATAATTGAATCTTGATAAATCAAAGCTGTTTTATGGGTTAGAAAAAACTTAAAATCCAAGATATTTTTAAACTCAGTAAAAAAACCTTTAAACTGTTTGCAATTTAATATATACTTCTATATCATTCATGGTCAAATATTTTTAAGGGCTAAAAATGTAAATACCTCATGTATGACCTATTCTTAGAATAGGTATATTAGAAAGGATTACCCTTATTTTTACATATTATAGTTGGGCTTAATTTATTTTGGGAGACTTATAGGAAATGCTATGTCTCTACACCTAGGATAGTTGCAAAAGGTGATAGACAGTGATGTATTGTTTGAAAATTTAGCTAAGGGGGAGGGGGGTGACTACAATTTTTTTTATATATTATCAAATATAATCTATATAAAATCGATTTTATTTATTACGAATATGAATTTTTTTTATATTATATTTTAAAAATAATGTTACAAATTTAATACTACTGATAATCTATACAAATTAAAAAATATATAATTAATTGAAAAATATTCTATAAATCTTTCGTTTTTTCATTTTCTTTGGGCTTTATTTTTCTTAAAAAAGATTTTATTCGCCCCACGATGATTCCTTTTAGATATTTTGATACATGGATGTGGAATTCATTCCGATATCGAAGATCCATTAATATTTAAGAACATATAAGTATTCACACAAGAAATTATTAAAATTTTTTATCAGAATTATCTTCATCGATATATTGTTGAAACCCATCATATTCATTTAATTTGAATCTTTGGCAGATTCTTTTTATTTACTTTTCGCCAAATCAGACATCTAGGTACTTAGGACAATTTTTTTTTAAACAAATATATATTGGAAAGAATTTTACTCGTTTTCAAAGCTATCCATTAGATGGCACTACGTGATGCTTTTTTTAGAGAAATTAAAAATTGCTCCATTTTTACTAGATTGGAATTTTTTAAAGTAGGAATTTTTGAATCAAGCGATTGTATACCTACAAGTGAGGTCTACATGAGAGAGTGAGTAGGAGCGAATTGCCTCCAATTTATTTGAAGAGGTAAGGGAGTAGGCATCTAAAGGGGGGATAGGAAGTAGAGTAAAAATAAAGATAAAAATAAACGATAAATTTTTTAAAAATTACTAATAAATATTTATTTGTAATTCATTCACAGATAACATTTTTGTTGAAGTAATACACGCTCGTGGCTAATGTTTATAATACAGCTAGTAACAACTAGTTGATTATCACAAACTAATGTTTGTTTGTTATTCCTGGTCTAAATAATTGTGAGGCCTGAAATAGTTTAACTATAATTGTTTTGAGCAGGGATTCGAACCGAACCCCAACCCAGAGAAGAAAACCCGGGGTTTTAAGGAAAAAAGTTAGGAAATTTTCAAAACTATGAACCGAACCAGGGAATTTTATTTGAACCCGTGTTCAACAGGGTTGAGTGTATTGTTTAAATTAATATAAGATATTTGTATAATTGTAAATACAAATATTAATAATTTGACATATTATAATATTTTCATCAAATTTACAATTAAGTGAAGTGTTAATAAATTTTAAACAATTTAATTCATTTACGCCATTTATTTTTGTTAATACATTATTTATCATCAATATATATTTTAAGCAACCATGAAACTTTGTAATAAATACAATTTTTAGTTAATTTAACAACTATATATTTAAATTGAATAAGGAATATAAAACATAAATTTTAAAAATTTATCTCGTATGTATGTAGAAATATATGAATTTAATTTTTTCCACGTAGATACAAGAATAGAATTATTCGAAATTCAAACAATAATTTTTATAAATAAACTACCTTTGATTAAATTACATATATATGATGCAATAAAGAAATTTATATTCTTTAATCTTTGTTAATTTTTTTATAATGTCTAGTGGCCAATTAAGAAAACATAAATATTAAAAATCAGGCCAGGCCTGAAAATTTAAGTTTATTAAAATGTTTTGTTTTAATTCACAAGATATTTGATTTATCTTTTTTGCTACTATAAAATTTTGTGATAAGAGATCAAAGACTTGAGGGTTAATAATTATTATTATATTCTCTAGCTTTCTTAGTAAATCCTCTTCCCTTGGATTATCCTGTGCCTATTTAAAAAAAGGTATATCCATAAATAGCTTGATTTTTTTAGATTAAATTATCAGATCTCTAGATTCAGAGCTTTCATTACCTACTACATAATAAAATAATCTTTTTAAAAATTTATGAATTCTAAAATTACAAATGTAAATGTATCAACAGGTCATGCTGATATAAAAGTTTATTAATAGTTTGTTAGCATAATATTTATTTGAACTTTTTTATTATATATGCATCTCAATTGTTATAATATAATGTAAAATTTGATTAAAATATTTTGTGATAAGAGTTTGGCTAGACTCTGGAGTAAATAATTCTTTTTCTACTATATTCTCTAGTTTTCTTAGTGAAAGTATATATATTTTATAATTATATGATCAGGTATCTATAGATTCCCTTAGACATTCTCAGAGCTTTCATAGCCTTCTATAAATAAGATTAATTAAAATTTTTGGTAATTAAACCTTCATTATAATTTTATTTGATTACAAATGCTCTGATCATACAAATTCCATGAGAGCTAGCATCATCATCGTCTTACGCATATTCAACAAATATGGGATTAAATTAATCTTCTTCGTTATTATTTAGTGCTATTTCATCTTCCTATTCCCAATCAAATACCATAAACTTATCAAAATATTTAATGATTAATACTTGTCACCTCACCCCGCACATTTTATAAGATAGAGGCTATCATAAAGTGTAAATCTTTTATAAAAAAAGGTGGTGTCATTTTCTTCCATCAATGTAATCACCTTTCTCATGATGCCCTTTCTATACACTCAACGTTTAATTGCATATCGCCTAAGCGCAAACACTTTTAAATGCGGAAAAACCCTGCAATTTTATGGCATAATGTTAAATTATATTTATAATTGCGAATCAGTTAAAAATATCGGATAAATGCAAAATATTTTAGGTCCCATTTATATGACAATAACTTTAATTTAATCGTAGAAGTGAAAAAATAAAATAATTTTATCGAAAACAATTATTCGTGATATTTTTTAATACAAAAATGGTAAATTTATTATAATTATAATCATGCTAAAATTATTTTTAGAATAAAACATCATTCCAAATGTTAACTCTCAAGCAAAAGGGGGAAATCATTGAATTATTTAAGTACTACTCAATGATATATATATCATTGGTACTACTTCAAAAACACAATTAGCGTTAAGTTATAAATGTCATGTTTCTATAATTTACAGGAAGCTAATAAAGCAAGTATATGCTAACAATTTCTAACAAATAAACCCCCTACAAATAAAAGATTTAGGATAAGTTGTTACCCAAAAACAGAAGCAGTTTTATTGGCTTGATTTACCCAAATGCAAAGTAAAAATTACAGCTAAATGGGACAGTGATGTTAAAAAACTATGTTTTTTAGCCAAACATTCAATGAAGGTAATTATAAGTTTGATGTATAAAATTATGAGCATTCTTATTAGTAGCTGGTTGTAGAGATTTAGGAAAAGTCAGAATATAAATTTTCATAATATTTACAATGAAAAGGGGAGTGCAGATTTTATTAATACAAATGAATATAGCAAAAAAACACTCCCATCTCTCATTAAAGATTATCAAAGGAATAATATTTACAATTGTGATGAAACAGAACATACGATCGAGCATTATCAAAGAGCACAATAAGTCTAATCACTGGGCTTAAAACCAGAAAGAAAAAGGTATCAGTTCTATTTATCACAAATGGGGATGGATCTGATAAAAAGTTTTATGTTGTTGTAGGGAATTAAAAATCGTAGGTGCTTTAAAAATAAAAAGTTACCAGTAAAATACTATTCCCATAAAAGCAGCTGGATGACAACCTCAGCTTTTGAAGATGTCCTAAGAGAAAGGGATTTCTCATATGTCACAAAACAAAATTAACATTTAATAATATTAAATTTATTTTATTACCAGCAAATATAACATCCCTAATTTAACTTTTGGACATCTAAATCTAACCCTAATCCTAACCCTAATCTTAACCTTAACCCGAACCTTAACACTTAACTCTACCCTAACTTTAACCCTAAATTTAACCATAACAACCTAACCCTAATTCTACCCTAATCCATAACCCTAAACCTCACTCTAACCCTACCCTAACCTTTACCTTAACCCTAACCATAACACTAACCATAGGCGTAGCCAGGGGGAGACAAGGGAAAATTCCCCTCCCCCTTCAGAAATTTATCACTTTTTGTGAATATCATTTTAAGCTAATAAAAAATATCCCACTTAGTCCTCCCCCCACTCCCTGACCCTCAAAAATGTGTGCATATATCTTAAACAATAATTTGGAAGAAAGAATGTAAAAGTTGATATTTTTTTATAAAACTATTCATTATAATTTATACTTTTTGGAAAAAAGCATTTATATATATCAGAGACCTGCAGAGGTACCATTTGTACGGCCCGGCCCGGATTAAAAATTTTTTTACGGCCCGTCCCGGGTTTAAAAATTTTAGGATGGCCAATTTTTTAGGCCCGGCTCGAAGTTTTTTAAAATTATATTCGACCTGATATACACAAAAAATTGATTATTGCGTATTTTATAATATTTTTCGGCGAGTATTATCATTTAATAAGCAAGTATATTAGCTAATGTTGTTAAACGGCTCGTTTTGAGCCGATTTTTAAAAACGGCTAACTCAATATTTTCGCAAATATTGACTAAGCCTCGAAATTTCGATACTATATGTCTAGATCTTTACTCCTTCTATGAGCAGAATTTTCAGGCTTGCATAATATTTTTCTGGATAAAAAACTGAGTTAGCTGTTTTTAAAAATCGGCTCAAAACGAGCCGTTTAACAACACTAACATATTTTTTTTAAAATTCTAAACAGTAGTATATTACAAATTGATACTATAAAAAATTTGTGTAAATATATTTTGAGAATATACTATGTATTTATAAAAAAATAAAAATGATAATTCAATTAATAAAAAATATAACATATTTATATATTATTTAATCCTTTGCGTATTTATTCCATGGCAGGAAAACTATAATTTTATTATGTAATAGATACTATGAGTGTTAGCTAGTGTTAACTTTCACCAAACATTATATTAATCATAACTATGTATAATCATTATAACCATATCTAATTGACGAATATTATAATTCATGTTGTATAAATTTTTTAAAAAGGCCCGGCCCGGATATTTTTTAAAAAAAAATTTTCAGGCCCGGCCTGGGTTTTTTTAAAAAAAAAGCCGGGCCTGCAGGTCTCTGATATATATAAAAGTCAAAAATGTTTTTAAGAAAAGAATATAAACGAAAGATAGTCATCCATATAATTACTAAATAATATAATATATCAAAATCAAATATAATTTTTTATAAAGTGAGTAATTTTAATTTATTTATCTTAATAAAAGTAACATATAATTATAAAAATATTGATAAAATTAAATCATAAATTAAATAAAAAAAATTAAAGCACAATACAAACAGTGGAATATTATATGTCGTAGATTTACAGTATATCTAATTTTATCAATTATCATATGACAATCAAGAAATTTTTACCAATATAGCGAATTATATATTTTACAGAAAACTATAAAATATTGATAAGGACATCAGAAAATATTTTTGAAGACATTGTGGGATAAATAATATAAAAATTAATTTTAAATATGAATTATTTTTGAAAATAAATAGATGGCTTTAAATAATTGAATGCAAATTGTTGTAATATTTATTATCAAGAGCTTTGATTAGAAAAATTTGTTAAAATATTAACTGTAATATATTCTCTAACTGTCAAATATGTCTGTAAAAGTATAATTTTACCTAGTATTATTTAACTAATTTTATATAATAGAGGAATATCAACTATATGTCTACTAACTTTTTAAATAAATTACTTATACTTGTTTGGAATAAATTATTACCATGCTTTTATATTAATGTATATACAAGTAATTTATTATATTTTATATAAACTAATAAAAATATATTTCATATTTGTTCCAGGCTTATATTTTAATTAAAATTAACCTCCTATCTTATAAAATTATTTTATGACTATATATAAACTAAAGTAACACGGCCGAAGGCCGGGTAAAAGCGGGCCGAATGCCCTTCCAAAATGTGGTAAGGGGGCGAAGCCCCCAGTAATTTTTTAATCCTCCCATTAGGAAAATCCTGGCTACGCCTATGACCGTTACCATAACCTTAACCCAAACACTAACCCTAACCTCAACCCTAACCCCAAACTAGACCATAACTATACTAACTCTAGCCCTAAGCCCTTATCCTAAGCCCTAACCCTAATTCTAACCATCCTAACCCCAACTCAAACCCTAACTCTAACACTAAGCCTAACACTTACCCTATTCCATGCTCTAACCGTAACCTATACCCTAACCTAACATTCATCCCAACCCTAACCTAACCTTAACCAGAACCCTAACCCTAATCCTAACCTTAGACCTAACCCTAATTCTAACTCTAACCTTAACCCTAACCTAACCCAAACCATAACCCTAATCCTATCCCTAACTAATAATTTAAAAAAATGATAGATGGTGTCCATAAGACAAATGACCCTCCCCTCCACCCATTGGTCATATACATTCTGATGGCTGTGCCGATATTTTATTTGTTGATATTTTTTTCACTTATTTATTTAATAAATAAAGGAAAGTTCCAATACCTTAAAAACTATTTTATTAATAACTTTAATCACACAACTTTGTTTAGAAATATGGAAAACGGTTAGATTTTCTCATTTTAAATTGAGATTTTAGTCAAAATAAAATTGCGCAAACCTCGAGATTTCATTAATAGATGCCCAAACTTTTTTCCCATCCAACAAAATCTCAAGGCTTGCATAATATGTTCATCTAAAATATTGGATTAGCCATTTTTTAATAATGAGCCGTTTAATAACAGAGCATTTAGAGTAAGATAGGGATGTGGTAATTATTTTTTAAATTTCACTCCAATAGGTTAGGTGTAATTTTTAAAATTTTCATACCTCCTAAAAAAATGGAAAATTTTGACTGGCTAAAATTTTATACTAAATGTTTTCCATGTGATGGCAACAATATTGATATTCTAGAAAGTCCTCAATTATTCTATGAAACATTAAAAGTTATTTAATTATAAATAATTAATATGTTGTATATACATTAGGAAAAGATTAAAAGTTCAAATAAACGTATTGTTTGGTCATCTCTTTATTTGGGTACTGGAAAAATGGAAAAAGAATTAGTAACTATTTATTATTTTAACTCAATAAACAAAAATACTCATTACTGAAAAAGCTATAATATAAGATTTATTATAAATAAATTCATATAAGATTTGTAATTTACTTGGGTTATAATATATCTTGACTTTGCAAGCCATTTTAAGATTGGGATTTTATCTTTTTTAGAGAATTAGTTATAGAATTTTTTATATAATATCTGCTACTCAACCTTTCTATTAGAAAATAAGTTCTACTTGTACTAAATTCTTAGTTTTAATTAAAATGTTAATCAAAGAGGAGGTAAATCTACATTGGCTGATAAATTTACAGTCTTTTAAATATAGTTTTAAGTAAATAAAATTGATACCCTTACATTCCTTTAAAGGAATAAGATATGTATTTATAGACAACATTATTTTAAAATAAGTAAAATTAGCTCCCTCCCCCATAAAATGACGGCTACTTGGTAATTTATCATAAAGATTGGTCTAAATCTGTCCATTAAAATTTATAAAAAACAACATTTGACAGAGCTCAGCCTGTAATTTTTTTAGCCTTACCTAAAAGAATAATTTAGATAAGTTCCCTGCTATGTTAAATTTTTTCCCCCTGCCTGGTTTGTCATTTTTTAATTAAGGGAAAATAATAAATTTACATCATTTAAGGTTTAACAAATTTAGGGTAGCCCAGCTTGGAAAAATAATTTTCAACAACTATATTTAAAGTGTCAAACATTTTGATATAGGCTTTGTTCAGGTGCAAGGAAGAGAAAATTATATAGATTCAGTTTAATTAAATTTTATAAATGTTCAGGTTCAAAACTTTTAATGAAGATTTATAAAATTTCAGTAATTATTATTTTTTATACAGAGTACCAATATACAGCTCTATAAATTATTTTAATCTTATTTTATGATAAATATAAAAAATTAAAACACAATTTAAAGTTACCCAATAATTTTATTGTCAATTTTTATCTGCATATAAAATCATGTATATAATTAAAAAATCTTATATATATTTGTCCAATCTTGTCTTTGCTGATAAAATATATTTCATTACTGAATTATTTTTCAACCAAAACCTTTGCAGATGGGACATACATTAGTTTTGCTATTAAATAGAGTTCGGATTGCTCTAATTTTCTTCTTTCCCAATATGCAAGAATATACTTTTTATAAATCTATAATGATATCTAGTAAAAGTAATAGCTTTTATTTTGTATTATGGGATATATTTGACATTTGCTATTTTTTTCATTTGGCTTGTTCCATGTAAATTGAACAAAAAAACACGATTCTCTGTTTACCTCTTTCATTTTTGATAAAAATCCATATATAAACTAAGATTCTTGTAATCAATACTTGGGCAAAATTTTAACCTTCTAGCTTTTATATTTTTGAAAATATGCACTCAAAGCATGAAAAATACCTTTTCTGCAAATGTCCTTTATTTATTAATTGATTAAAAATTACATCCTGATAACGAAAATTGGGTAAAATCGATTTTTATGAAACTTACTATTACCATTCTATATGGATATAGAAAAATTTAGAGTAATACCACTTCCTTTATCAAAATCGATAAAACCAGTAAAAAATGTAAAAATTATTTTTTTATATAGATGGCGTTTAATTTATATGAGCATGTATTTTTACGATTATTTCTATATAATAACTTTTTTACGACATTCCTATTCAACAGGAGAACTATATTTATACTATGGTATACTATATTTTATTATGAATTAACTTATATTTTTATATATCATACTAACATTTATGTTTCCATATAATATAAATATGGGTGTAAATCCGTTTCATAATATAACACATGTTACATTGCCATGCATCTTCCTAAAAAATCTAATATGATTTAGAACACATATATCTAAATAATCATATAATAATTACTTCGGTTGCATGCAAGGTTTCCTGCCAGAAACGTGTGTTTGAATATCTCCTGTCGGCCTTGATTGTGAAACTGTGGTTTAAATTTACGACATAGGTAGGTAAAGAGTGTTTATATTCCTGGAAATTTAAAAGGCTTTTCCATTCTTTTCCATGAGCAAAGTCAACCATCAATCTGAATTATATATGCATGTCACATAGCTTGATCTATTTTCAAATGTAACACCAAATTTTCTAATATAGTGTCTATCACACTCGAATACATTTTTGACATAAAACGTTTCAATGAGGAATCACTGCATGTATTGTTCCTGTGGTCTTTCCTTCAAAATCGATGTTTAAGAATAATTTCCTCTGCATTATACTTTATATCATGAATTCAAACTGCCGTTTATATTATGTTTTATATATTTGTACAGCTCCATTGGTGATGAATATTTGATCAATATACAGCCTCTGTAAACTGGCTCTTGCACTAGCCTTTTCACTGTGCCTCCAACAGCGTCGCATGCACTTTTTTCATGTGCAGTGGCTGAAAAGTGTTATTCTGTTGGAATGCCAAAATCTTTCATGTGATGACATATATTTGAAGTTTTTTTATTTTTGTATTTAGCCGCTGACCTGTCAGAAAAATAAAAATAATTCAGGGTATCGCGTCAAATTTATTTTTAATGATGAAAAAAGTGCAATGCTATATATCATAACAAACGATAGTGTAATATCTTTGTTATAAATAACAAACGGATGAATTATTGCCTATAATTGGCCTGATAATAATTTTGCACTGAACTGAATAACAAAGCTATAATTCTCTTCAAAATCATGTATATTTAAAAATTCGCCGTCTCTTAAACTTGATTTAATAAAATTTTTATAGGCGGACTGCTGACTAGATAGAAAGGAATAATGCCAATATTTTTGTTTTTGCCAATTTTTAATAACAGCGATTGCAAATCTTTTCTTCTTATTAAATTCTCTTTTTTTTAACCATTTATGGTTAGGAATATTGAGTGGATTACAGCATTTAGTCTTGAATAGGAAAGACTAGAGAAATTATAAAATAGAAATAATCCTAAAAATACATTATTAAGAATATTAGACTTATAAAAATATATTTTTTATTTTTTACTGGTTTTTTTATCGGTTTTATTTGTGAAGTCATATCGGTTCCACTCTAATTTTTTTATACTCATTTAAAATGTTAACTAAAGTTTCATAAAAATGGATATTACCCATTTTCGTTATTAGGATTTGAAATTTTATTCTGGGGAATAAGAGGTTTAGAAATTTTAAAAATAACTTCTTATTTTTTTTACTTATATTTCTAAAGATAAAAAGTATACTCTTTATTTTAATGCTAATTGCGATTTTTATTCATAAATTATTGAATATAGACACTCGCAAAAAGGCATTTTTTTATGCTTTGACCTTAAATATCTTCAAAAGTTTAGAAGCTAGGAGGCCAAAATTTTGCCCAAGTATAAAATTACAAGAATCTTAGTTTATATATAAATTTTAATCAAAATTGAAAGAGGTCGGCCAAACCGTAATTCGTATATATTAAATGAATGACCATTTGCAATAAGGATTAACGATTGTCCTTAGTGGGGTAATTATTTGAACAACTAATTGAAGGAAGTGAATTATATATCACATACATCAATTACGTTTTTTTAAGATATATATTCCTTGAATTTATTATAGAAATTAACAATTTGTTAAACGTTGTATTAAGTTTCTTTATTTCAATTGCACATTTTGAGAGAAAAATAGAACTCACCGTATATATTTTTTAAAACAATTGTTGCTATACTTCTTATTTTTATAATTGTAAATTATTAGCAATAAAATATATATTAGAGACCTGCAGAGGTATCATTTGTACGGCCCGGCCCGGATTTTTCCAAAAATTATTTTCGGCCCAGCCCGGGTAGTTTTTTAAAAAAATATTCAGGCCCGGACCAGATTTTTTTAAAATATATTTTATTTATTTTTGATTTTTATAGCTAATCATGGCGATTTCAAATATTTGGTTTTTAAAAATATACGGCCCTGTCCGGATATTTTTTTAAAAAAATTTTTAGGCACGGCCCGGGTATATTTAAAACCAGGGTTAGGGCCGGGCCTGCAGGTCTCTGATATATATAACAGATTACATTATATTAATAGTTTTAAAAAACAAATTACATAATTCATAATATTTTTAAAAGATTTAAATTTTTGCCATATGAACAAAATCTCCAAGCCTACATAATATTAATTTGGCTAAAATCTTGATCGGGCCATTTTTAAAAATACACAAATCGGGCTTTATAACAACACTTCTAGAGATAAATATGCTAAAGAAATAAGATGACAATTAAAAAAATAGTTTATTTCATTTATTTAAATTACATTGCATAATATTTATAAACTTTTATTTTGAGGAAGTTGTACTCAGAATGTTATTATTTAAAATAATTTTGGCTCTATTTTGTTAAATATTTCTCTAACAGAAATTGAAAATATTAGCAGAATAAATTATCCATTTTATGAATCCATAACTAATTAGTTGATATAATTTTAAATTAATTTTAAAATCACCTCCGCTTGGGTTCACAGTAGTTGGGTTTTGGACAAGACCTGAAATTTTTTAATTTTATATGTAATTGATTTCATTTATTCAAATTTTTTTTAAGTTTAAAAAAAAATGTCTTAATTGATTAAAATTATAATGGCATTGATTTAGATGTTCACCAGATATGTTTGTTGAGATTTAATTCATTATCTTTAAAATCCAAAAGTCTTGCCTATTCTCATTTTAAAATAAATGTGATCTTATTATGGATCAATTATTTAATTATATAATCTATATTGCAGAGTTGTTAAAGTAGCGGGCTATCTTTTTTGGTAGCGATAGCTAATAGCGCGCTACTTTTTTTCCAATTATTTATTTTTTTTAAAGTATCTAATTAGCGCGTTTTAAAAAATAATAGTGAATGTAACTATAAACATGAAAATTTATATATAATATCATAATTAATTATTATTTTTAT
This sequence comes from Gordionus sp. m RMFG-2023, assembly GCF_954871325.1. NCBI lineage: Eukaryota > Metazoa > Nematomorpha > Gordioida > Chordodea > Parachordodidae > Gordionus > Gordionus sp. m RMFG-2023. The sequence goes on from NC_088776.1 coordinate 47,081,313, forward strand.
AATTTATTATTTTTTTAAAATTTATATTTTCAATTTGTATTATAAACCTAAATCTGGTATAAATTATTTAAAATGTCATAGCAAATAAATATCAAAAATTGGAAGTTACCCTGGAAGTAAATGTTCTTGATAACAATAATACAAATTTTTCATTTCAAAAATTTGAAAAATATTTTCAAATTAATTTAAAAACAAAAGGTGGCTAAATTTATTTGTTCAAATGTAAAAAAATATATCCTTAAATAAATCTAGTAGCTATAACCTCAAAAACACCTAATTCTAATAGTATTTTTATTTGGTAAGAATGTTCATGCCAACAGTTTTAAAGAGATAGAAAAACATCTTAATAATTTTTAGGGGAGACTAAAAAATCAAACTAAATTGATTGTTAATATTGCTAATACCAATATTTCTCTGATTTTATAATTAATATAGTTTAGAAAATTTCATTAGTTGATAATCCATCATTTATCATGCTGATTAAAACTATCCCCTGGTTAATTTTTTGTCGTCAGACACTTATGATTTTTATAACAGACAAAGATGCCCTAGTTAGAACCATGAAAACGGCTTCCACTGATAATTTTTTGAAATAAAGGATGCTAATATAATAGAAAATCCCCTTGACGCGTTTTTTAAATCTAAAAATACAAATGAGTATTTTTGATAATTTTTTTTATATTAAAAAAATATATAAAATTAAATACTGCCTTGCCCTAGTGCTAGTGTTGAGAGATTATTTAGTAATACAAAACTTATACTTTCTGTTCGTTGCTCTGGGGATGATAGTATAGAAATGATTTTATTATCAAAATGCAACAAAATTAAAAAATGAGTTTAATACATAAATTATAGACTTTTTACATAAATTTTTTTATAATTCAAAACTAACTATATTTAAATTTTTATAAATATTGATTTAAAATAAATTTATTTCTAAATTTTTTTTATAAAAAGTAGCCAAACCTACTTTTAAAAAATAGTAACTAATAGCGCGCTACTTTTTTTTTGATGGGTATCGATAGCGGTAGCGCGTTATTTTTAAATGTAGAGTTAACTCTGCTATATTGAAACATTTTATAAAAAATAATTTAATTCACCTTATCGACCCTTTTTTTTAATTCATACGTATGACATTTTTAATATTTATTTTAGTACTCTCGGTAGGATCATTAATTATTTACGTGTTCCATATTTTATTATATTTCTTAAAAAAATCGGTAAAATCTTTTTCAATTCATGCCATAATTGATAATTGAACCATAATACCAAAAACAATTTACCCAAAACCGGAACTCGATCAGTTACTTGAGTAATCGTGCGCTCAGCTATGTAAATTTTTTATGCGCACCTAAAGATTTATTTTTAACACCCACATTACAAGCTCTAGTAACGCTTACCAGGTCTAAAACCTTAGACACTGATCATATATAACCAACTTAAAAAGAACTCTAATTTTTTTATACTATTATAATACTGGTTCATGCAAACTCCTGCACTTTTGTTTTATTTTATTAGCTTCAAAAGTATTAAATAGGATTTAGAAACTTATCAATTATTGACTCGTTATTTGATAATTTTTATGCCCTTAAAATCTGATTTTTTTATATAGTAAATTTGGATTACAAAAAATATTTTATTAAATTTTTTTTTAGTTTCATGTAAATTCAATGAAAATAATAATTTAACAAGCTTTTGTTTAGATTTAACCAAATTATTTGTCTCATATTTTTAAAAAAATTCCTACTCAGGCCTTTTCTCGATCTATATTATAGCCGATTGAAGTTACAACATTTTAAATGATGACCAAAACTGATATATTATTATACATTAAATATTATTTAAAAAATAGCTTTAGGTCAGTTTCATTTTACCCGAAAGAGAATTTCACGTCTAATATATTCCTTTCAATAAAAAAATTGTAATGAAATGTTTGATATTACTCAGTCAAAACACAGATATGGGTTAGAGATACATCAACCATCGATATTATGATATCGGTCAAGGGCAAATCCGAAAAAAAATGACATTTGATTAATGAAATATAATGGTCGAAATATTTATAGTTGTATATGAAATTAAGTAATCGATAGAGAATGGGAAGTTTGATAACTCTTGTTTTTCATTTACGAGGTGTTATAATTTTCAGGCACTGAAATAAACAGATGGTTATAAGCAGTATCAATTAAATGATGTAATTTATAGACAGGTGCTCTATTAAATTAATATTTGTTCTCCATGTATTTTCTTTAATTAATGCCATGCTAACATGATTCCGTTCGAATAAAAAAAAATTTTCAATAAGCATCCCTATAATCGTTACAATTTCTCGATTTCTTTAGAATAATATATTTATGTTGCTTATCATTTATAGTATCCCTACTATTCAACAGATTGTTATTATCTTTACTGGATCATTAGATGGAATATCCTATTCCAATTATATGACATATTCCTTGGTAAATTATTACAAAGCGTTATCGTATATGAAGTGGATAATGCTGGAATCATTGGAATATCAGCATATTATTATTAGAGGATGATGATGTTGGAATTCTGGAAATTTTAACATTAGCATTAAAAATCGTTCTCCAATCTATGTTATCAGTGTATTCTTAAACATTCCCATCCTAAAATACTGTCAATGTTATCTCTAACAACCTAAAAATATTTAGGGATATTGTTAATAACCACATTTACGGATATTTTGCCGCAAACTGGGATTAAAGCCTTATCTGTTTGTCTAATCATCACAGGGCAACTTTGTTAAGGTTTGGAATGGCCAATGTGATTTAAAATTGGAAAGACTAACTATAGATATTTCAGCTCCAGTGTCAATAAGCATATCAAGATTTGCGCCATCTATATTAATATCTAAACGTGGACAAGGATTATTGGCAATTAGTTGAGTGAGCGTATTAATTTTATATTGCAGAATCCAGAGGTGGATTATATAACATATTCGGATACATAATTGATGATCTTCCGAGCAATGATTATTGGGATAATGATAATGTTAATATGGACGATTATATCCTCTAAAAGTGTAGGCTCTGGAAAATTATTATTGGAAAGAAAGGTATGAAATTTGATAGGGGGCGCCATCGAAGGATAAGTTGCGGAATTAAGTCATAAGACAATCTACGTCTTTGTATTATGATTTACCACAATTAAAGCAAAATTTCTCTATCTGGCAGCATATATCTTGAATATTATTATTATTGTTCGCATGTGATGTTTGCATAGGGAGTACTTATATCTGTATCTTACTATCAGCAATATTTCCTTTCTTGACGTGGCATCATATATTTGTTCAGATAATAAGCATGCGGATATTCCAGTGATTCGGCCATTATCAACTTTATACTATACAGTAAGGCTAAGGATAATAACAATTTGTTGAATAGTAGGGATATTATAAATAATATGAAACATAAACCGATTATTCTAGAGAAATCGATAAATAGTAATGAGTTATAAAATAAAATTTCCAAGTTATAAAAATTATCTATAATGACATCACTAAAAAAAGCACCCAAAATCCTCTTATTACATATAATATAAGTATTTTTAACTTTTAAAATATTTATATAGTCAGTTATCATTGATATCATCAACTTTAAAAAAATTTAACCTTAATAATATATACTAGCGAGCTTTATATACCTGATAAAAATAAAATTCCAGGCCCTATTCAAAATATCTACTTGTTCATAATCACATTATGAACGTAATTCATTTATAACTAATTAAATAAATGAATATTTCCTCTATAATCATTCATCAACATACCAATAGTGTTTTTAAACGGCTCGTTTTGAGCCGATTTTAAAAACGGCTAACTCGATACTTCATCCAGAAAAATATTACCCAAGCCTGATGATTTTGCTTATAGAAGGAACAAAGGTCTAGACATATATTATCGAAAGCTTGAGGCTTAATATTTTTCCGGCTAAAATATTGAGTTAGCCACCAACCTTTAAAAATTAATCACCTCTCTTATATTAAAAATTTTTTTAATTCGTAAATAAAAGTTTTTTTTTTGATAAAATATAATATAATGTTAATCATTTGTTTAAATGTTATATATTATATTATAAACAAATTAATCCTATAATAATTTGAAATTATATTCGATTCTCCTATAAATATATGACAGTGCACCTATTTTATAACTTATAAATTTTTTTTAAAACTTTTTATCGATTTTTTTGGTTTCCGTTTTAAGTTCTAGTTATTTTTATTAAAAATCATCCATTTTCAAATTAAAATTCTATTTCAGAGATAAATAAGAAAGATAGAAGGAAGGCAGGAAAGAAAGAAAGAAAAACAAAGGTTTATAGAAATTCAAATAAGCAAATATTATATTTGGTATCAATAATATTTATCACATAAGGATGCTCCTACCATTTTTCTCAATACTTTTTTTATTAAAAGTATAATTATAATATATTTAATTATAATATCTTCCATAAAAATTATAATTAAAATATTTGGAGAGATCACTAATTTTTATCATTTAGGCATGCGAAAAGTCATTTTACGCTAAAAATGCAAAATTGTGGAAAAGGGGTTTTCAAATTAAATTTAGACATGTTGGAGCATGCTTTTAGCTAACAACTTTCCAGAGTATGATACATGAAAAATAGGATTTTAAATTTGAGTAACATATTGCTTTATAATTATTTCTATATTTTTTTTGCGGAGATTCAGAGTTTTTTCTTTCTATTTATTAACTCATAATTTTGAGTTTTCTAAAAAAAATTTATCTCAACCAAATAGATATTTCGTTTTATACAATTGACATGCAAATCTTTTATAAAGTTTGCAAAGATTAATACTTTAGTCTTTTGCCAACCTGACCATTTTGATAAATGACGTATTTTTTTCAAAAAAAATTATAATATAATTATAAATATATAATTTAATCTCTCTTTACATCCATTAGAGGTCTTGGACCGATCCTGGTAACGTCTGAGTTTTTTTATTTGAGCAGAGCCTGACAAAAAAAGTATCGGGATTTATTTCTGAATTCTGTCTGATATTTGATATAAATGATAATCTATAATGTAATGTTTTTATTTAAACTCGCCAATATATTAGTTGTTTATTTTGTTGATCACCATATATTTTAGGTTAGGCCTTATATTTAAAAACCGGCGGGCAACCTTAATAATTGGAGAGGGCCGGGTACAAATTTGGCCGCCAGGCCGGGCAAAAATTAAATTTCAACGTCTGAAAATCTTGCCATTTGTAGACTTTAGCATTTATTTTATAGTTTGACATATAAATTTTAGAATTTTACACATATATTATACAAAAAATTATTTATTATATTTAGGTCGAAGCCCTTTTAGATAGATGTCAATGGCACAAGCTCAATAAATCTTCTTTCAACCTCCTTATATTGATCGATTATCTGCGCGGTTCCAGACCTGTTAAAAACATCCACAGGGAAACCCAAAATGACTATAACAATTTATTTGTAACAGGTACAGGGAGAAACGACTTTTTCAATTTACAAAATTCCAAGGACGTCCAAAAAATATCCCCGAAATACATATTCGGCGATGATGAGAGAAAAAAATCGCGGTATTCCTCCGTTGTTATAACGTTCCCTTCCCTCATGTCAAACCTTACAATCACGAGCCGAGATATGTTATTACCTCTCATAAAACGATACCCCGAGATTGCCAGTGTTTACCTGTACCAATCTCCCAAATTTACTTGTAATTCGATAAAAATTTTTGTTAAAAAAATACGAATCTAGTATAGCGTGTTTATTATAAATTTGCTTTAAATAATAAGATAGATAGTAGGGCATCCTATTATTTTGACTTAGAAGATTTACTCACATCTTGTGATTTTTTCTGATTTTTTTAAATATTATTAGTTTATATAATTTGTTAATTTCACTTCTAAATTTCATATTCACTCTTTTAATCTTAAATCCGGGTTTCAAATCGTTATACTGTCTTATATAAATTTAATTTTTGTGTTTTCTGCTCTTTTCTCAAAATCCATATTATAATAATAATAAATATAACCTTTTTTATTTTTTGTTATGAAAAACAATTAAAAATATTGGTGAAAAACCTTCCTTTTAGTTTTTATTATTCATTATTATAGCAAAGACCTATTTGTTCAAATGCTCATTTTTGTTTTCCCATATCTTTTTGTGCCAAAAAAAATATATTAATATATCAAATTTTAATTATTTATAAAAATTACATATAAAAATAAGATGTATCACAAACTAACCTCCACCCATCAAACCCCCCCCCCCCTTCTATTTTTCCCAATTTAATCAATAAATTTAAATATAATTTCTATCAATTTCAGCTATTATTATATTTATAATAATATAATTCTAGTTTGTTTTGTTTTTATAATAAAATTTTTATTATTAAGTTTAAGGGCTTTGGGGGGTTTTTTAAATATTATTCTTACAAATCATTTTTGATTACTAGCAACTTTTTAGTAAGAATTTATTATTTTAAATTTTAATCGCAGAACTCCTTAGTCATTATTATTAAAAGTAAACATTTATAAAATTATTTTATAAATTTTAATTAATTAGGGTTTTTTTAAGAAATATAATATTAAACGATGATAACTTTTAATTTTATTTTGTTATACTTATTATTTTTTTTGTAAAAATTAAATAGGCCTATTCAAAAACGAATACGAAGCGAATATTGAATTATTCGTATATTTTATTAAACGAATCTAATAATTTATCATTCATAATTTTTATCATAGACCTTCAGAGGTACCATTTGCACAGCCCGGCCCAGATATTATTTTAAAAAGGTTGTAAGCCCGGCTTGAGTATTTAAAAAAATTTTTTTAGGCCCGACTGGGTATATTTAAAAAAATTAAAATAGTCTTATTTTTATCGATCAAATATAATTAGTGATTTTTATTATTTATATGAACATAAATAGTAAATTATAATTTTTTTAAAAGAATCGAATAAATTTTTTTAAAATAGACCTGTTAAATTATAAGTGGGGGATAAATATATATTGGACAAATATAATTTTTTTTGTTGTATTTTTTTTAAAGTTTTCAAAAAAATATTTCTATCTGGTTCCTTCCGCGAAATAGCCGGTTTAAACCACGTCAAGGCCTACATTTTCGATGACGATATTTTAATATCTGGGTAATAGAAAAAAAATATATTGTTATAATTTTATTTATTCTGTTGATTTGAGTTTCTATTTATACGTACGACACAAAATTCATTATAAAAGGGGAGATTCCGTAGAATATTTTTTTACAGTGTTATTTTAAATTAAAGGCTAGCTTCCTCCATAGCAACATCATTCTAGAGATTGTGTGATCAGATTATATTTAGTTCTCTAATGTTGAATTTAAGATTTTGACAAAAATAATATTAGACAACCCATAGATTTTGTTAGTCTGCCATCTATGAACAAAATCCTCAGGCTTGCGTAATATGGCTAAAATATTAGGTTAGTCCTTTTTAAAAATCAATTCACTTTATTTACTAACATTTAAATAAATATAATGGCAATAAAAGCAAATGCAGTGAAACCTGATTTGGGCTCCGTTGGGTACTAAAAATTTTCCCAACAGACAGTTGCCCAATTTATAATGTAATTCTAATACGTAATGGTTAAAATGAATTTGAATGGGACCTAATATTTATCTAGAGCTTAAATTGGACAAGCTTTGTTAATATATTTATTTGTGATTTTCACTCCAAAAAAAATAATAGCGCAAATCTGAGCGAATCTTATTTTACTGACCGGCAAGATCGTTACATCCTCATCCGCAATTGTAAAGACATATGCGATCACCTGGAAATTTTTATCAGATTGCTCTGCAAATTTTCTTCCCACAGACTCCTACCTGATGACACGACCTGCAACATGATTAAACTTTCAAGGTACTCATTTATTTATATGTTAATATACGATGTAAGATATTCTGATTTGCTCTTGACTTTCGTTAATAATAATGGGCAGGAAATAGTTTTGGATTGAGATTATTGCTCGTTTTGGACACGTTGTGACCTGTATAAAAATATTTATAAAACAATTCTATGAATTTATAACTTTAGACAACTATCTAGACGTGGCCGAAGATCGCGCGCGCATAAAGGGGCAACAGGAAGCGATTTGGATAAAGGCGATGAAGGGATAGATGAAAAGGTGTGGGATAATGATGATGATAATAATCTTAAAAACGCGAAAATCGACGAGCTTAGCGAGGAAAGCCTTTATTTTCGTAAACATTTTTACGGGTATAATAAACTTTATTTTATTTTTATGTTTTCTCATTTTTGATTGCATGAGTTTAGCCTCTGCAAACCTTTGGAACAGAATTTTTTATCTCAAATATCATATTATCTCCGGACCAGATATGTCTCAAATTAATGGGAGCTAGATTTTAGACTTTAAATGTGATATTAACTTTTTGATTTCAAAATAATGAATGTATACTTAGAACTAGTTTTTACTCTCCCTTCACATCCTTATTTTATAAAATTACTTTCACAGTGAGTCTTTACGGTAATTTTTGTTTGTAGTTAATATTTTAAGATATAAAAAATAGGTCTTTATATATCGCTTCACTCATGTTATAACATAACTTACTTACTTTAACATAATTTCTATGGTATCCACCTATGCATTACTTGTATGATTTCAGATTGTAAATCTTTAAATTCTTACAAATTTTCTCGACTAGACCCTCTTACCCTGTTCTGCTTATAAAAATGAATAAATAACATGTTTAAGGAAAAACGGAGAATTAGGGTTCAAAATTAAACAACATTTCGGCGGTTATCAATTCGAAAAATGGCTACGAAACGAAATATCAAATATGCGTAACGAAAAACTTGCATCAAAAGTGTAAAAAAATATAATTTGTTTTATATTTTTATAAATGTATAAAAAAATATGTTTTTATAAAGTAGATTTTTATACATGTTTTATTAATAGGTAAAAGTTGTAGGGAAGAGATTTTTCTAATCTATCTAGACAGTATATTTTTTAATATTTACGCATATTGTATTGTTAAAAATAATATTTAAAATTTATTTTCTATTTTTATTCATTTTTATGCAATATTTATCTCATATGGTTTGGTGGGTTTGGTATATTAATTTAAAAATTCTAAATATTAAAAGAAACGCTAAAATAGATAATTATTTGTCTATAAACCATATGTGTTTGTTTTGCTATATTTTTATATTATTGTTTAAAAATAATTATTAAAAAGCTATGGAAAGGGAGGGGGTGGTGGGAGGACAAACATTTTGGTAGTAAAATATTTTTTAAAAAATTCATTTAAATTTATTCCGTTTTTTTATTTTTAGCTGTAATCTAAAATAAATTACCAAAATAAATGTATCTATAAATTGTTATCTGGTGTTATATATAATTATTACAATTTGAATCTAATTTAACAACCTATATTTAGGGCAAATTTATAAAAATAGAAGTATATTATTATTTCATATACAAATCCAGGGATTCAAACCGAACCTACCATAATTATTTATCAATAAACAAACCCCCGATCAGTTTAATATCAGTATTTATTTTTAGATATTATTGTATATTTATATTTGACGGTGCCAGATGACTCAAGTTAGCATATAGAAGTTTTCTTAGTCAGAAATTTTATTCTTCCTCCTTAATGGTATAATTTGACGGAAGTGAATCTTGATTTTAATTTTAATATTTTTTAGACAATAGTGATAAAATTTTTAATTTTTTTACTTTACATAATTATAATATGCTTACGTGCGAAAAGGCTTAAACCGGGTTATAAAGTTTCAAATAACCGATATTATTGTTTTTTACAAACCGAACCTGAACCCGGAACCATTATTTTTATCTAAACCTGAACCGAACTATATACAAAACCAAAATATATTTCTTCTCTGATTTATACAACCTTATTTCGTTAAGTAATATTTTAAAACCTGGAAAGTAACTAATTATAAAACTTTCTCCCACTATTTATTTTTTTGGGAAATATATTAACTCTTATAGACTAGGTGGATACTGTGAGTGAAAATAAACGATAAATATTGAATGCGTGTTAAAATTATACAATTCAATGATATTTTGTTTTTCCCCACCTCCTCTTTACCACCTACTTTAAAAAAAGTTAATTTATTAAAAAACTGTTTATAAACAAAACAAGTATGCAAGAAAGGACCTCTGTATAATGCATATGAGCTCCTAAAGGAGCAATTAAAATTTAATCAATTGGATTTCATGGCATATAAAATTCATTTTTACAACCATAAGTTTTTAAAAAAAATTAATTTATTATCTGAAATTTTGACTTATGTTAAATATAGGAAACGCGAATCAAGCAAAAATTCTAATACAATGGAAGATCCTTTAATTGATAAACCGGTAAAATATGCTCCGATTACGATTACAAAAAAATTTGTTAATGGCCAACTAAAAGTCGCCTCCACATGTTTAGGTCAGGATTTTTTTTAAAAAATGTCATAACAAAATAAATGGTCAATTATGAATAGTAGTTACCCAAAAATGTGATTTACTTATCTGAAAGGGTTATATGAGGAGTGTATATTTTTCAAGATTGTAAAAATAACATTTGTTTTTCATTCCACTTAGAATATTGTAATTGTAACTATGTGACCGATTCGTTGTTTTTTGAGATCTTCTTACTGTTGTTACTATAAAACCAACCATATCTAAAATGCAGAGGCCCACAGAGTTCGAATTATTTGACCTGGCCCAAATCTAATTCCCCCTCCCACAAATTTTTAAGCCCAACCTAGTGTGGATTTAAAAAATAGATTTTTTTAGCCTGGCCTAGATTATTTATAACTCTGACTCAGACTATTAAATTTTTGACCATTTTTACGGCAGTGGCTGAAAATTAATTTAAAATTTCATTATTTTAAATATTTTTTGCTGTTTTGTAAATTCATTTGAAGGAAAATTGAAATTATATGCAGTAAATGAATGAAATGAAATATTTTTAGACCTGGCCCATGTTCGTATTTCATATTTTTAAGCTCTCCTTGTTTTTTTTTAAATTATACTATTTCAAAAACTTGTTAGTGGTAGGTCTCTGAAAATAACTGAAGAATGGTTAATAAATTTGTTTTTTTGAAATATTTTAATTATAGTCACATGAGAATTAATTTTTACTCTTTCGCCTATTTAACTAGTATAAATTTGATACAATTTATCTTAATGCAAACCTTGTGAGGAGTTAATAACAAGAGGCTTGGATAAATGGTTTTACCATTTTCTTATAGGTATATGTTAAAATTGCTTTAATGTTATTGAACTTTTAAGTATTTTACTGATATCCGTTGTATTTTTCTATATATGGGAAAATAGCTATTGACATTTTGAAACCGGTTCTATTTCTTATTTGCCTAGTAGTTCTTTTACAATTTCGAGAAGGAGAAAAAAAAGTGAAGGTCACGGTCTGGTCCTCATAATCCATAGGAGAGGACTCAACTTATATCTTAAACGTTCTGAATTGAAACTAAAATTGAGGATAAGACTCAATCGGTTACCTTCATTACTCATTATTATAAACGCAACATTTTTTTAAGACAACCACTCGAAGTCCAACAATGACGGGAAGAAATACGATACCTACATATACCCCCTCATACAAGCCCAACCTCATGGGGTCGATTGTGACCACGCCTGCATGATAAATTTTTTCCAAACAATCGATTCCGGGAGCAGGCTTTGGTTGGCCACCGGTTACTTTAACCTCGTTCCCGTTTATTCTGACATTCTTTTAGATAGGTTATTGAGTAAACTATTAAAAAAAATTACCATTCTTATTAAAATATTATAGAAATGCGATCGATACATAGAACATTTTGTTAGATTTTTTTTAAGGAGAGTTTTGGCAGATAAAAGTAGATCTATAAGGTTCAAGATAAATAGATGGTCATTAATCATCGTGAAGAGATGTAACTTTTGGAGGTTTCATTGTACTTTAAATTTTCGTTCGTATTTATGTAACATCATATTAATATATATATGTTAAATTGTTTCTATTTATAAAATCCTTTATTTAAAAAAAAATTATTTCCTCGTAAATAGATATAAAGATAAAGATAAAAGCCGAGAAGATCCGCATTTTAAAAGTTTTAAAAGACATATCAAACGGGACAAAGATGACATGTAAATTTTTTTGATTTAAGAAAAAATATGATTTACCTGTATTATCGCATAATTATAGGGTTCTAACTAGAGAACTTGAACTAGAACTTTAAAAAGAGATTTTAATTGCTCTTATATATGACACGGTTTCGAAATTTCGTTTCTAATAATTTATAACCTTATAATAAAGAAGCGACGATATTTTATTTATTCGTTAAAATTGCTATTTATTATAATCTAATTTCTTGGTAATGATGAATAAAAACCAAATTTCTATTGTTTGATGCAAAATTTTGGCAATAGATACTTGATAACTCAAGGATGCAGGGCTATCCATTGGTCTATCAATCAACCATGAAAAATCAGAATTCATTCCAATTAATTCATCTGAAAACAATTTTCATAATTTCAAACAGATTACTCTGGAGGAATTATCTCACTTAGGTGCTCCCGTTGGTGGACACAGTCATATCATCCTTCCTACATTCTACACTCGAAACCCTTAATGAGTTGGCTGACCTATTTTCCCTTCTCCCCTCTCATAAAGCCTTTTTTCTCCTGAAAAATTTCTTCAATATCCCAAAAATTCTTTATGCGCTCTGCTCTACCCCTATTTTTAAATTTCCCACTTCCTTAGGCATTTATGAAAATGGGATTAAAGTCCTAATTGAAAGTACCCTTAATCTAAAATTCCATGAATTAGCGTGGACACAAGCCACCCTTCCTACCAAGATGGGAGGACTAGGCATCAGATCCCCTTCCGATCTTGCCTTAACTGCCTTTATATCGAGCTGTCTTTTAACCAAAAATTTAGTCAATCCTAATTCCTTAAATTCTGACCCTTCCTTTGATAGTGCCATCATTGAATGGAAATCTCGATTCATTGCCGACCACCCAATTCCAGAAACGAACAAGCAGAAGGACTGGGATAAGCCCATTATTGCAAGCTGCGTCGAATCTCTCCTTTCCAGTATGCAATCATTGGACCGTCCCTTATTCTCCTCTCTGCTTAATGGTTCTGGACATTAGTTTCTCGAAGTCATTCCTTCCGCGAACTTACAATTACAATTGACCCAAAATGAGCTAACTCATGCTATAGGCATCCGTTTAAATTGCTTAGTAACCCAACCCCACATCTGTGCCGGCTGCAGTTCTGCTGTTTTGAGTAATGGAAGGCATAGTCTACATTGTCGTTCATGTAAAGGCCGCATCGTTAGACATAACATTTGCAATTCTATAATTCTTAGAGCTCTGAGATCCGCTCAAATTCCTTCTATTCTCGAACCCCCTGGTCTTTTCAGATCTGATGGGAAACGCCCTGACGGGATCTCAAATTCCCTGGAAGCGAGGTCAATTCTTGGTCTGGGATTACTCTTGTATTGATCCATTAGCTCCTTCCAATCAATCCCTAACATTCTGGAGAACAGGGAGCTTCTAAAAATTGCAAAATATTCAGAGATATCCCAAGATCACTTATTCATTCCCATCATTTCCACTATCTTGACTACCTATGGGAATCGTGCTCTTTCTTTCTTCAAGGAACTTGGATCGCTAATCCGCAAACTAACAGATGAACCTCGTGAAGGCTTCTTATTAAGACAAAGACTCGCAATAGCAATTCACAGGGCCAATTACATCAGCTTCATTGGCAGCCTCATCTCACATGATGATTAGAATATATTTTATATTATTTTAATCGCGTAATGAATAATTTATTTATATATAAATTAATAGAGCATTTGGTATTTTTTTTCCGTTTTATTTATAATTTTTAGAAATTTGAATATTATAAATAAATAAAATCAAAATTATATAACTTCTAAAAAAAAACTAACTCTTATTCAAATTTATTTTTTGAATAATGTAAGATATAAACGATGCAATGGATTAGACAATAGATAATATAAAATAATTTATAAACCTTTATGTTTAATTCTTAGAATACCCTTCTATCGTAAAGATAATAGGGCTCTCTATGCAACCAATATTCTCCTAGCTTCTCCTCAAGTTTTTTTTATGCCATTAACTTTATTTTAAATATTTATATTTTATTACTGTAAAGTGTTAAGCTACTAAAATAAAAGTCATTAAAGTATGTCCTTTCGACTTGTAACAGCAGGCTATATAGCTTCGACTAAAGAGCCTAAAAAGTAAGAGAAAAAAAATATGAAAAATAACAATGCCACCAAGCACTTAAAACACACCAAAATATGGTGCTCATGTTTAAAAGAGCTGTCTTGTCTAAGTATCAAAAAGAAATCGAACCAGACGACCTTATGCCTAAGAATTAGCTTTCTTATGAGCCTTGAGGGAGTTAAACGATCATGCAAATGTATTTCTGATATTATATTAATTAAGTTGGGTTGATTAGATCTTTTAGAACCTAAAATTATAACATATGGGCATCCAAGTATTTGACCAACACACGATTCTTTGAATTGGCAAATTCGAACAAAATAAGAAATACAGCACAAATCCAATAAAAAGCGACCACCTTTATTTTTTGAAATTTAAAAAAAACATGAAAGACTTTTGAGCTTTAGGACATTATTTAATTTAATATAATTTTATTTTAAATTAGGCCAACGGGTTTCACGGGGGCAAGGGTTTAAAGAAATACGTTCCTCTGATATACAGTTACGCGGCTCACCTATTCTACAATAAAATACACGAACCACCTAACAAGGATAGACTTTTCGAAAGGGGTTTTGGCGATAGCAAATACTCTTGCATTCAAATTTGGAACAAAATTTTTAAAAAAAATTATAGCTCATCTACTAGCACGAATTCCGACAATCGCCTATCCTTAAAATGTTAGAACTTTGATTTTAAATATTTTCGCTCTGTGCATAATCAATCAATCTCTTTCGGATTTTTTTAAAAAATATTTTAACATTATTATTTTATTTACCATGAGACCCCTCTTTTGTATATAAAAATTATATTCTAAAAAATCTCATTTATTATTTTTGGTGTTTTTTTTTCATAATAATTCTAAACGATTTCTTGTTTATTTAATATCATTTCCTTTTTCGTCTAGGATTATTTAATAGCTATATTATAGCAAAATGACAAAAAGAAATTATATTATTTAAAAAAGCTCCTCTAATTTCACGGATTAGAAACGATGATGATGATTCGCATAATTCTAAGCAAATAACTCTTTGGGAGTACGAAAGAATAGGCTCGACCTACCACGCCAAAGGTCTATGGTTATACTCGGCTTTGGAAAGGTACCCAGCTTTCACTATCTTCGGCTCATCAAATTTCGGTTTAAAATTAAATAAAATCATTCACACGTTAAATGTCGTTGGAGCTTGGTAGATGAGAGTAGATGTATTAAAAAAAGGTTTTATTATAGATGGATTTTCAATATAAACAGTTTTAATGATAATAAAACGATAGTATGTGATATATTTTCTTTCAAAAATGGATAATTTGTACAATTTTAAATACAAAAACAATCACCTTAATATTGACAAATGATATAATAATATTAATTTGAAATTAAATAATATAATAAAATAATCCTACACACTTTAGGTAAAATATAAGAATATGATTCATATTTTTAACAATTACACTTGGATTTGGGTCTTTTTTAAATATAAATCTATTAATATAATTTGTAATAATAATTTACTATATAAGATTAAAATTATATATTACATTATAACAATTTAAGAATTCAAATGTTACTAATGAATGTTGTGAATTATTTAATAGAGATATAAACAAACAAAGAAAAGGGGGGAGGGGGTTTTTAAAATATGATCTCTAAAATATTTATAATTTCCCTATAATGGCTTGAATTATAATTTCTAATAATGGTTTAAACTATTTTACTTTTATACATACAATTAATCAATGCTGTAGGTTATATAATAAAAACGAAGAAATTTTTTTCTCAAATTTGATCTCTATAAATGTAATTTATGATATGATTTTCTATATATATAGAATTAAATTACATTACGTTAAATAATATAAATATTACCTATATTCTTATTTCTTACCAAACTATGGAAAATATATTTTATCAAATACAATTATACACATAATATATTACAACTACATTTTCAGACATTCCCCTCCCCCCATTGTGCTAGGCTCCTACCGATCCCGCCAGTACATCATACGACTATAAACCTCTTTGCTTTACAATCTTACCTGGTATTATCCAGTGGCGTTACTAGCCTTTATAATCTCAGGGGCCTTGAGCCCCTGTGCACTCCTGATTAATTAATAATCAAGACCAGATAAAGAAAAATCATTGGTTAAAAAAACAATATCATGATAATAAAGCAAAAACTCAAGAATTCGAGATTGATTAATTGGTTTGGGTAAGAAAGCCAATCGATAAGGGACGTTTTTCAGCGTGTAATTTTTTGATGTTATGTGCTGAGTATTTCTATAAGTCATCACTATCTCCCAATTCTCTATCATTTTTACTGTAATGAGTCCTAGCATTTTGCGATGTAATATTCCATGAATAAGGCGAAGCTTCAGCAATTTCCGGACGATTTTGTTGACAATTTTTTTACCCATGGCTCTACATCGTGACCCATATTAGGCCACCAGGTATAAATCTCGCCAATCCTTTACATGCATGTGACACCTGGATGGTCGAGATTAATTTCTTAAAAAATCCCACTATATAAAGTGGATGATATTTTGAATTTTTTTTCGATATTCTTATTATTTTAAAATTAAGAAATCACTCTGATACTAAATTGCGCTATAATTTATTTATCATTTCATAAATTTTTGATATGTTAAGTTACGCCATTCGTGATTAATAAGTCCAATTTTTTTTAGATTCAATTTATGATGAATATTTATAAGAAAAAATTTCCCTTCTTTATTTTTGGTTTATATTTTATTCTTATTAAATAACCTACACCGTAATATCTTAAGTTATTGAATAACCTATATCTTAAATAATTGAGTTGTATATATAAATAATATATAATTTTAATCCTACATATTGGAAATTATTAGATTATATTTATGGAGATCTTATGTGAAAAAGTTATTTCTTTATATTACATAACCTTTTTTATAAATTTATTTGATTAAAATTTTTAAATTGATAAATTAAAAAAAATAAATAAAAATAATGAATTATTTAAAATTTTATAAATTGAATCGAATCTATAACTTTTTTAATTTTTTTTTTATTATATTAGAAACTTTCATAAAGCCTTTATATTAGAGACCTGCAGAAGATTTGCATGGCTCTGCCTGGATTTTTTTTGAAAAAATTTTCACATCCGGCTCGGATTTTATATTCTCAGGTCCAGCCTGGAAATTTTTTTAAAAAAATATTTTCTACGCCCGGATTTTTTTAAAATATATTACATTTAATTTTTATAGCTAATAATGGTGATTTAAAATAAAAATATACCCCCCAGCCCGAGTATTTTTTAAAAAAAATTTAGACCGGTTTTTTAAAAGAAATATTTGAGCCCGGCCCGGGTAAAAAAATAAAATCTGCAGATCTCTGCTTTATATTATCACCTCTCGTTTATCAAGCTTAGTCTATATAAAAACGACTTATATATAGGAGCAAAATGATGTTGCAGAGTTATTTAAACGAAATTAAAAAGCGTTTTGCTCAAATAAGAAGAGATAGAAAAATTTAACATTAATGTCACATGTTGACAGCAACATAATATATTTTATAAATTTTTAATACTTTTCAATTTGAGAGAAATACTTTTTTTTATCACATATACAGGATATCGATCAGTGCATCGCGACGTCGAGTTGCAAATTGCTGTATTTACCACAAACACTAAATTAAAACGAAAATTGCACAAGGTCATTATTGTTTTTAAAGCTTAGTGCAACCTGTCTAATTTTATTACCTATGCGAATGGCTGTAATTTAACAAGCTGATTACCTTTAATAATATAAGGATATTAATTAAATTAGAGAGCGATTTAGAGATCTGATTTTATGTTTGGTCTAATCACAAGCTGTTATTGTGCCAATGTAATGAAATAAAGATATAATACTCCCTGCACACATCTTTCCTATCCAATCAGACCGAGCTCGTATTGGTTAAATTGAGACAGACATTCTCTCACACTCGATGAGGGTCATACATTTATTTTAATTTGGGCTAGACTCAAACCTCAATAAATTATTTTGTTTTCTAATATTTTTATAAATATTCTTTTAAGAATAACACTTTTATTATTATCCTTTAGCGTTCATAATTTCTCCGCTTTCCTTAAAATATCGTATACTTTTTCCGCAGTTAAATTTTTTATCGGATCAAATTCGGACCAATTTTTAAAATAAAGGATTGGACTTGATATCTTGAAAAAAAATACTCAAATTGGTCGAACAAATATTTTTTCTGAGTGGGTCGGGCCTGAAAAAGATAGACAAGATTCAGGGCTCTAAGTACCTATTGTTAACATTTTTCTCATTAGTTAACCAAAAAATGTGTCCAGTTTATTAGCTCCGGGCAAGGGTCCATGAATATGCACGTGTTTAATGGCATAGAACCAGTAAAATGTTATCGTACATCTTATTTGATGGCGGCTAAAGTTCCTGACGTGAAAAAGTAACTTATTTTTATCCATATATGATCCATTCTCCATTTCTATATAATTAATTAAAACCGTATTTTTCCCCTATCAGATAGTTTAAGCTTTCACGATATTTAGATAGCGATCTCTATAAATCATACACTTGGGCATTTAAATATGTCCCAATTTTAAGGAAAACCTGGTGTATAACACCACAATCTAGGGCCTGTGGTAAGTTAAATCCTTGCCTCAAAGTTTAGGCCTGTCTGCAAGAGGTAAATTTGCAAAGATCATTTTGGTATGCTATTACTATTTCTTCAGGAGGAGTTAAATCCTTATTTAAAAAAATTTAATTCACTTATATAAAAATAACATTTTCGCGTCGTGAACTTTATCTGTCGGCTAAATTTTTTTGATATAATCAAATACTTGATATATGCTATTATTCTCGCAAATTTCCACAGTTACCTACTTTCAGGGTATCAATCAAGTGGCAAACCTCTTTTGACTAATGAGAAGTCTTTGTGCATTGGCATTAAACCATGCTTTAATTTTATTTAATTATCTTAAGAATATATGTACAATTTATATATAGGAATTAGACAATATCATTGAATACACCTCCGAGGTAAACGAACAAACATTTTTAGTCGAAGAACGCAAAATTCCATTTTGGCTCAAAATTTTATATAGAATCATGAGATCATATTTTTAGTCTTTATTAAATATGAAAAAAATATTTATATGGGTGCCGCACCCGTTTTTCTTTAACTGAAAAAGTCTTCTTTATAAAATTATTTTTTGATTGGTTTTATAGGATCCGTTTTAATCTCTCCGATATATATAGTTCAATTACCCATTTACGCAATATTTTAAAAATTTAAGGAAAAATATAAATAAAAACGCAAAAATTTAATATATCATAACATAATTTATTGTACAACTTGTTCAGGCCTTTTATGACAATTAAACTATATATTTAACAAACCAGTATTTTTTACACTATTGCAATAAATTTTGGTTAAAAATATCCTGTTTTTATTATTATATAAATAATATATTTATTAGAAGAATTAGACTCAAATTTTATATTAAGTTTTATCGAAATTATATACAAAATTCATATTTTTTAAAAGGAGGTTCATTAAAATTTTGACGAAATTGGTATTATAGATAGGATAAATATGAGCATAATTTTACATAATATATATTTTTGAATTATTTCCCATTGAAAAAATTCACTCATTAATTAGTCATTTTTAAGCCTTTTTATATGAATTTATTTATACCTGCAAGAATAATCAAATTCATATGCAAAAAAAAAATTGTGCATTTAAGAGAAGAAGAAAATTTTATAATATAGATTATTTTTTGAGATCCTATTAAATATAAAGATTTAGTAGCTCATATCTGCAAGTTCTCTGGCGATTCTCGTGAAAGATTCCTCCTAAGACTTTTCGTTTTATGCTTTATATTTCTTCTTTATTTTTTTTATAATTTTAGATTTCTTTTTTTTATATAAACAAATTCCTTTTTTACGATAATAATAAATAAATTAGATTAATATACTACGTTCAATTTATATTATATTTACCAATTTTCTTTTCATTTTTTAATATATTTACCTAAATAAAGAGTAAATAATATTCTTAAAGATTAAGATAATCCAGGATTATATTTTTTAATATTTCTTATCGTTTTTCCTATTTTTTTATTCTATGCTTCTCTATTTTGTTAGGTGTGTAATATATAGGTTCTATTCTCTTCCCTTGAAGAAACCGTTGCATTCTTGACTCGCTAACGATTTTACAAATATAATCACATAAAAGTTAACTTTGCATGATTATAGCTTCTTTATATACTATAAGAAGCAAAAATTTTGTAGAAAATATGGAAATAAAATGGGAATCAATTCTAAATATTGTAACTTTATTAAGGTTTTAACGTTCAAAGGAAGCTTTAGTAGGCTCTAAATCTATCTTAAAAATATCATAGAATCGAAGTAACTAATTTATGTATGTAATAGAGGTCAGTCGTGAATTTTTTTACAAGTTGCCTGACCTGTTAAATTTTTTGCCCAGCCTTTCCCGATATTTCTTTTTTTTAATTTCTCTGCCTGGCCCGGTGCTTTTTAATTTTTTTAAAAATTTTCCCGACTCTCGGGCCATGCTTTAGACGGACCGAGTTTTGCAGATCTCTAGTATATATAACCTATATAGATAGCATTTTTGAATGCGCACTAATGTGAATTTATGATTACTCGTATCTTTCTTACCAAACTATAATATATTTTACAGAAATGAGTACATAATCCTAAGTATAAAATATATTGCACTTAATTTATAACATTACTATTGCACATATATAAAAAATTAAAACTAGTCCTTAAAGTATATACAATAGATAACGATCCATTCGTAGATGATCTTTTCTTCGTCAACAAATTAGAAGTTGAAATATTAACTTGTTCGGATTAAAGTTTTCATATTGTTTTATCAATTTATTTCACATATAATTGTAATGTATTAAATACTCCATGTAGTAAATTGTTATGTTCATTATATAATGGTGAAATTAAAATACCACTTTATTTGACATTACTTAAATACATCATCGTCTTTAGGGTGTGTCTAAATTTAAAAAACAAATTACTTAAAAGTTTTACGAATTGCACAACTTTCGTGAGTTTTGAAAGGTTCAAAATATGTGCCAAATCATCCAATAAATTTTGAAATTGTTGATTTAATTGCAATAAACCTTATCTTATTTTGTTCGTAATTAAGATCGAATTTCTTCCCACTTGGCTGCTATATACCTATATTTTAACTCGCTTTGCACCATTGATATATATGTGGTCTAATATTTTCCATCAGTTTGTATTTATTCGCCATTTTTATTGCAATAATTACACAAATAAGAAAATTTTAATGATAGAAAGATTAAAGTTTTACGAATAAAATTTTTGAGAATCACATAATTTGCGCGAAATAGAAAAAATCATTTAGGTCAACATTTCAATTTTCCATTAAAATTGGCTTATATTTTTTTCCGATTCGCGCGCGATTCAATTTTTTGATATTTATGACATGGCCTTGTATAACAATCTTCAAGTGTTTTCATAAAATAAAAATATGTGTGTGATTAGTCATTTTAAGTTGCG
Organism: Gordionus sp. m RMFG-2023; assembly: GCF_954871325.1. Classification (NCBI taxonomy): domain Eukaryota; kingdom Metazoa; phylum Nematomorpha; class Gordioida; order Chordodea; family Parachordodidae; genus Gordionus; species Gordionus sp. m RMFG-2023. The sequence continues at coordinate 47,103,170 of NC_088776.1, forward strand.
CAAAAATGAATATTTTTGAAATAAGTGATAATAATAAAAAAAAATATAGGTTGTATCGCGGTAAAATATAAAAACAGAACTAAAAAATTAAATCACATACTAAACGTATTTTTATTTTTTTATATCTTAAGCATCTGCTTTCCCCCGGCTATGCTATTTTTTTCTAATAAACTAACCTCAAACCAAAACTAACTAAATTACCAAAACACCATGTATTATTCTTAAATTGTTTTTAACATACCAAATTAATTCCGTTCTTTCCCAATTTACTCCTCGAACTTAGTGGTATGTGAAAATAAAATTAAGGAATATCTCTAGAAAATTCTCAACCTAGCCTTCTGTCCGTTATTTTGGGTCCAAGCATATCTTCTATCAAAATACGGATGCATTGGTTCCATCCTCATTGCATCTATCAATTGTTGCCTTTATTTATTAAAAGACATACTAATTTTCACTTTTCTATCTTTAACCCTGGAAATCTGTAATTTAAATCGATTGTCACCCACTGCATTCTTAAAAAAGAGTTAGGATTTTCCTATAATTAAGCATTCTATAAAATATATACTTTCAAACCGACATCCTGAAAAACTGTTTAACTTTAAATTTTCTATCTTGATAATGAGACGAATGGATAGGCAACCCTCAGTCAAAATCTTCACCTCTCCAGAATAGATGAAAATTTATGTTGGACTATGTACTATTTGCAGTATTATTTTGTCTTTTTGTTCTCTATTATGACCACCTTTACATCGCCAATTTTTAAAAAGCTGTCACCCTAGACACTTTGATGTAAACAAATACCAAGTTCTCTAGAACTGTAAGTTTAGTCGTATTGAACGGGAGAATGTACTCCTTAAATAAGGTTATTTTTGTCTGTAATAACCCCCCCCCTCCATTTGACAACTTTGGGCATTAGATTTATCCTTATAAGGGAAAAAATTATCAGCTATATTTGGCCATCCAAATGATTATTTTTGTTTGAGATACAAAGAAATAAAAATAAAATATGTTGATCTAATCTACTCCCTATCCAAGCTTCTCTTCTATATAGTAAATATTTTTTAAACTACAATATTTAATATGATAATAATAGAAATATATTTCAATTATTTTAACTCTAATAAGTAAAATTTTACGAATACGAATGATAATAAGAAATTTATCATAATATAAACTAACCATAGCCTGCATTTATTCTTAATCTTTGTCTAGTTTAGGACAAATCAAGCAGATAATTTCGGGCTCAAAATCAATCCATTTAAGAGTAATCAAATCAATATTGCCTTTTTATAAAATTATTAATGTTTTTTTAAAAATTCACACTAATAAAAATTTCAAGTTTTCAGAAATATCATTTTAAGCTAATATATTATCTTCTCCTCACCCCCCTTCCTAAAAATGTATACAATATGCATTATAAAGTTTTTTAAAAAATTTATTCTCAATTATATATAAAAACGCGAAAAATTCTAAGATTAAACCAAATAGGCCTTGACAGATCTCTAACATTTAGTATAGAAATGTCCAATTTAAGTATCAGCTGGATTCTAATAATTTTAAGATTATCAAAATTACAATAAACAATTACCACTATAATTAAGTGCTAATAATGATAATGACAATAATAATTATAACCATGAAAATGAAGAAGTTCGATTTAACTTTCTGAGAATGACGTTGATCAATATTAAAAATTTTATAATAATTGATATTAATAACAATCATATAATATAATGTTTTTAAATTTTTAATTTATATCTTTTTTATCTCATATATTTTTTTTATTTTTATGCACCTCACTTTCTTTGTAATATTAGTGTAAAAACTGCATGAGTTGTTGGGAACCGAACAGATGTGGCTGCCTTAAATCTCCCATTAAGTCCTTCAAGAGTTGCTTGAGTGACAAAAGACAAAAATTTTTGCGAAGAAGTATTTAAATTATTTATTAATATTTCTACTGTTTATATATCGTTCATATTCAGTTAAATATTAAATATATATATCATTATAAATTCTAACTCGAAAAATTATATATCTTTACATTTTCACAGTATATAAGGCGATTAATGGGTCCGACTCATCTGGTTCAGAATCTTCTGATCTGGCAACTCTAGAAAAATTAATGGAATTCAAAGAAAGGGAAATGACAGTATTATAATATGTTTCTTAGTTTATATATATGAATTATGGATTTTAGTAAATTAATAATTTGGATCATTTATTGCGGGCACTTTGTAAATTTTACTACGTTTTTAAAATTTGCTAAAAACCGGTCTGTGAAACATTGCCTTTATTACCAAACCCTTAATATATTTTGATTAATAAAGGAAACGGTTATAGTGTTGTAAACTGTATTTCAGAATTCTAGTGTACTGTTTATATTTTTAAAATATACTGATACAAAACTGTTTTCAATAATTTTATATATTGGCTTTATGTTAGGAATTATATCATGAGTTAGAGCTAGCTAGCAAGGACATCTATAGACTAAACACTGCCAATTTTGCTTTAATTAAAGAAAACAAGGATGTCAAGGATCGTTTATCCACGCTGGAAACTAAGTTTTACAATTTAGAATCAGGTTCTAAATTTGTGTTTTTATTATAGAATGATAAATATAAAATATATTTTACGTTGCAATTATTATTTAATAATTAATTGATCTCTTTGAAAATATTTGAAAAATAAATTTTAAATTTTGATCACAAGAAGATTCTGATATAAAAACAAAATTATATTTTTATTTTTCCATATAATTATGACATGAGTTTTAATCATCATCTTAGTTCACTTTTTTACACTGCTTAAGAAACCTATAATGTCAAGCGTTAAAAATAATTTTATCTCCATCTTTTTAATTTGAAAGGTTTTAAAAGCATAAAGGCTGTATCCTGATTCGATAGCTAGGACACCCTATTTTAGCTTGTTTTAGTATTTGGTGGCATTGTTATTTTTCATATTCTTTTCCCGTTTTTTGTTTTGTTTTTGTTTTTTTGTTCTCTTAATTTTTAGGCTGCTTAGCCAGAGCTATATATCGGCTAAACAGCTGGCTGTTTACTAATAAGTCGAACCAGGACACATCCTTAAAGAACTGAACTAGAATGACCTTTTTACTAAAATATAGCGTATATAATAGCAAATAATAAAAAAAAATATTTTATCTCCAAATAAATCTAAAAAAAATTTTTAAAGCCAAAGTTGAGTTGGAAAAGGATGCCTCAAACTTAAAGGATAGGATCCACTGGATGAAGGCTGAATATGAAGTATATATGATACAGCTCAAAAAACGGAACGAGACAATCCAACGTTTATTCGGAGAGATATGCAAGTTGAAAGACTTGTTAAAAGATAGGGATGACGAATGGAAACTAAGACACAAGCAGCAAGAAGTAACTAATTTAACAATAAAAGATTTATTAGCATGGATTATGTATTTTTTTAAATATATTACTACTTTCTAAAAAAAGAATTTTTTTTTAAACCCGAGTTGGGTCACAGAATAAAAAATTTTATAAACCTGCCTAGTCAAAAATATATAAGCTTAACTCGAGTCAGTTTACGAATTCGAAGAATTTTCATATTAGATTACGGGAGTGGTATTCAAGGATAATTTATTTCTTGACCGACAAAATATTATATTACCTAATCAGAGACGCAATGACACCACATTTTTGCCAATCGATACCACCAACACTTGGCACCGATACTTTAATGCAAAACAAAAAATTCTTTAAAACATACATATTAATTTAACCAAATTTTATTTAAATTCCTAAAAATTTTTTAAAAAAATAATATTTACAAAATGACATTATTATTTTTTACCACTGTCTAAAATTATTCTTAAAAGTATGTATGAACTGTGCCATTGTGAGTTGATTAGATTTCTCAAATTTTGAAAAATTGATTTATTAAATTATTAAAACATGTTTTTATTTTAAAAAAAATTAATTTGAGGAATTAAAAAAAAATAAATGACGAAAATTCTTCTCCGTCATCTTTTGAAATGATTGTTTTTCAAGTTTATCCAGTAAGCCAGTTATCTCTCTGATTCCCCTTCACCACTTTTTACTGTCCTATGAGTCGTCATTTGTAACATCAATTATTCTCATTTCACCCATTATCACTTTCGTCTATATAAGTCCATAAAATATAGGGACAATTTTTTAAAAAAAATATTTTATTAGATTAAATTAAATAAAAAGGTGTCTAAAAAACGAATAATTTTTATGAAAAATTATATAAATATTTATATTTTGTAATGTATATTTTTTTTAAATGTAAAATTAAGTCAAATTGAGTTATTCAACCATCGTTTGATAATTTAATATCGACCCATGTTGGTATTGGCAGAAGGTACTTTCCGATACAATGAGTATCCGTCCAATACCAATACTTGTTATCGATTATCTCATACTATATTTTATCACAACGTTTATTAATATATTAAATTTGATTTTTGTTTAATAGGATTTGCTGGATAAGGTAAAAAGAAAATATCAGAGTGTTTACCACAAAAATCTGGAAATAATATTAAAGTCCTTGGAAAGTCTGAATATAACCAATATAGGTAAATATATTTATGTAGACTATTTATTATTATATTTCAATGTAGAAATGATGAAAATGTGTATGCAAGGGGAGAAAGGAAGCAACATTTTAAATTCCATTCAAGCTAAATTGCTAGATGAGATCAATGTAGTTAACGAAGGTTTATATAATTTATGGCGAGTATTTTTTTTACAAGTGGCTAGTGTTCTCAACCTGCTAGAATTTTAAAACGGCTTATTCTTTCGCCATAAAACATTACGCAAAGCCTGGAGATTTTGCTCATAAAGAAAGGTTTGGACATCTATAGACGAAATCTCGAGGCTTACATAATATTTTTTTAAAATAAAATTTTGGACTAGCCGTTTTTAAATAATAAAGCCATTTATCTATATAGAATTACTCCCATGTCATTATCAAATGTAATCGTACATTCTTATTTTTTTTGTATGTTTTTTAAACGCATGTTATCTAATATATTATAAAGTTAACGCAATTTCATTATATAGTGTACCCAAATATTTTGTGAAATAATTTTCGATTATAGTGAATTTTGAATGACCATCTTTGTTACTGATTAATCCATTTTTTTCTCTAATAGCATATAAATATAAGATTCTAAATAGTTGTCTAAGATATTATTTTAAACTAAAAAAAATAGAAATAAGTATATCTTTAAAACCTATTTCAAATGTATCATCATTACATAAGGTTAATATAGAGATATAAACAACCCAAGAAATGATATAATTATATTTCTGAATAGAATGCTCTTTTCAAAAAAGAACCAAAATTTAGGCAAGTTTAGACACAGCTTTGATGTTTCTTTTAGTAAGGGTATCAGGTTCAAATAAATGGGATCTATTATTAATCAATCTTCTATTCATTATTTATTAATTATTTTAAGATGCTAAATGGTAAGAAATAGAATAATGTTTTTAGTTACAAGTGTTTAACCCGATTATCAATATAAATTAAGTTTGCTATTTGTAAATGCCATTAATATATATTTGCTAAGTCTAATGTCATTGTTTTGCTATAAAAAGTTGAAAAATTGTAATAATATAATAATGTCATGATTAGGATTTTCAATAATATTAAATTTTAAACTTTAAATTGTGCTGGACAGTTTCCTATTTTTATACACGATTTAATCTAATTAGCTGGAATCTATTTCATACTTCGTAACGTTATCATATTTATGTCAAAAAATATTTATAAACATTATTATCAATCATTAAAATAAAATAAAAATTTTGGCAAAATGTATATTTTAAAAAATGTCTGCAAAAAGGATGCAGAGTTTCTTATATGTAAGGTGACATATGCTCTACTCTAGAAACCACTATCATTTACAAAGTAAATTACTGCTGACGAACAAATAATAATGGAGGATTCTTTGCCAATATATTTTTATATGATTTATGACATTAAAAAATTTATTAATACTTATAAGAATAATTTTCCTATAAAATACCTATTTTATTAATCTGAAGAAATAATGAAGATAAAGCAAAAGATAAGTAAAGGTTTGTCTTACATAGATGATAAATGTAGCCGAGGGGTGAAAAAAACAGAATCGATGCATAGTTTGCCAGAAGAAGCTATTAGAAAATATAGGTAAATTTAAAAAATGTATGTAAATAAAGAAATTTAAATTGATTAAATGCATATTTAGATTTATCCATAGATACAATACTCTAAACGTTAAAAACATATACTAACTTTTATTCAAAATATAATTTCAAAAAAATTTAACCCCTATTTCCCTTATCGAAATTCTAAGTATAACAGCTCCAGATTCGCCGCATTTGCCCATCAAAGTCGAGGAATCACCAGTAAAAAATGATTCATTGTCCACAAAACTTGCTACCCCAAAACATGCTGCATCCTTCCAAAAATTTGCTACACTCTCCCCAAAACTTGCTGCGCCCTCCTCAAAACTTGCTTCACACACCCTAAAACTTGCTGCACCCTCCCATAAACTTGCTGCACCTTCCCATAAACCTGCACTCTCCCCAGAACTTGCTTCACCCTCCCCAAAACTTGCTGCACCCTCCCATAAACTTGCTGCACTCTCCGACGATATGTTGCTGCTTAATAAGAAATCTAAAATCCTAGACTCCAAAAATAAAGAAAACAAGTTTAAAAAAAAGATTGAAATGTCCACGATCGGAAAGTTGAATTAATTCTTTTTTCTTAATATGTAAATTTTGTAAATGTACAATTATCGTATAAGGTAAGAGGACTAATAAAAATGGAACGCTTTACGAAATTTCAAAAATCTTGTCTTATTGTAAATTTAATTCAAAATTAAAAGCAAAATTGTGAATCTAGTGAAGGTAAACAACTTTGTCCTTTCGGCCTTAGACCGGTTGAAGACCTGTATTTTTCGAGGACCGCAGTTGTGCCGGTCTTTTAATTATTTTCAGTCCGGGTCTTGGGTCAAACCGAGTTTTTATTATAATTTACATATAATTTTTTAGAAAATTTTTCTGTTTATTTTATTTTATATCACTTTTCTAGAGGAGTTACTTTAAGTTTTATGATTCTTTTTATTTTTTCAGTTCAGTTTGATTTTGCAATATACTATGAAAACGAAAAGTTTGTCAAAAGCATTTTACTTTAAACTAAAGATTTGTATTATTTATTATATTTTTCATATTTGAGTTGATATTGTTAACATAAAATACTTTTATATTATAAAATGATAAAAAAAAGTATTAATTAGGAAAAAACAGAAATATTATTATAGGATCACGGTGTGGACCGATATTTTATTATTTGAGGACATAGTCCGGTCTGGGTATATCGGCCCGGTCCTGATACCGTGGACCTAATTTCTCATGTTTGTGAAGCTGATAACTTGGTTTATTTTTTTATCGGGGTTACTTTCAGATTATTTTTTTTGTATATCTAATTGACTTTAATAGTTTAGATGTATTGGATCATTTCCATTATTGTATAATTAAATCTATTTGTACTTCATGGAACTGACCGATTAAACTGAATCTTACTTGGTGGGATTAGAAACATTCACTCAAACATCGTTAGGCCGAACTTATGTTTAAAGATTATTTGGGTCTGGGACGTACCTTATCCTAGATACATATTAAAAACCATTCCTACGGGGAGTGAAAACGTCTTTTGGCGGCTAAAGGAGATTTAAAAGTTTCCCAGTAGTCTGGGTCTAGAATAGGATTACCGTCTCTTCGACGGAGTGTAAAACCACCTAAAGTGATTGATGTCAAGAAGGGCACCCGATTGTAAAACCCTTCCTCTAAAATTTCTAATGTATACAACAATGCATGGGCGGGGTACGGCTCAAATAAGCTATGGGCATCCTCATCCGCCTATCACAAAAATAAGGATGCGAAATGGAACCACTATTCGTGAAAATGAATCATATGACGGCCCTACTATTAAACTCTTGGAAAATGCAACAAAAATATTTGAGAGGGTGTTAGAGAAGCGGATATATGAATAAACGAAATTAATGAAATGCAGTTTAGAATTACATTGGGGAAAGGCACGACAGGTGCAATTTTTGTGGTGAGAGAATACAGGAGAATTTTCTTGCAAAGGAAAAGAAGTTATATTATGCGTTTACGATTTGGAGAAGACATTTGACAGAGTGCTGCGCGAGGTTACTAGATGGGCCTTGAGAAAATCAGGTGTGAAAGAAAGGTTGATTATGGCAGGGATGGCAATGTATGTGGAAGCACAAACTGCGGTACGGACGGATGATGGAGATAGTGACATCAGGGATCCATGCTGAGTCCTTTATTATTTATCTTAGTAATTAATGTGGTGGCTAAGGACTTCCCTAGGAGTTATTATATGAATGGCCATCTATTAATGGCAAACAGTGAGAAAGAATCGAGAGATAAAATTTATGTAAATTGGCTAAGGCAGCAAAGGGCCTGAAAATGAATGGAGTAAAGACAAAGTGATTATTGGAGGGGGGAGGATAATCAGAAGATAGAGGAATCCGGCATCTCGCCTTGTGATCATTTCAATGTATCAGATGCCAGAAATGGTAAGATGCAGTGGGAAAAAGGAAGTCTGATGTTAACAAGTTTTAAAGAACATGCATAAAAGGGGTACATAATACTGAAAACGTAGAAAATGGTAGTTTGGATATTGGCAATGGGTTAACCATGGGATAAGTGGAAAGTTTACATTAGCTATGTGAGGAGTTGTTTAGTTTATGGCGGTGAAACATGGGCAATGAAAGCGACACATGAAGCCAAATTGGAAAGAACAAAGAACAGAGATAAGGATGATTAGATAGATGTGTGGGGTATCTTTGACAAAAACTAGCAAGGAATTGGTTGCAAGAATGGGTACAGAAGTGATTGAAGTGGTAATGCGAAGAAATAGACTATGATGGTTTGGGCATGTGGAACGTAAGACAATAATGACAGGGAAAAGAGGTAGGCGGATCAAAACTAGAGGGAGACTCAAGATGACGTGAATAAAGGTGTAGCGGTGGATATGAAAACGAATCTTACAAATATTGATGCTCAGGATCAGAAAAATATGGGAAACAAGGCGAACCTGTGTAAACCTGAAAAACACCATTCTATTTAGGGTTTTCTATATTTAATTATTTTTTTAAAATTTATGTGCTCGTAATTATATCATTTTTTTAAATAACATCCGACTCTTGATATCAGACTCAAAAAAATTAATTTTTTAAAATAAATTTTGGATTTTTGTGTCGATATAGATAAAAAAACACATTAATATCCATAAATAGGCCTATTAAAACCCCAACTTTAAAAAGGGTAACTAAATTAAACTCATCCACTGTCATGGTCTATTTAAAGAATTATGTTTTTAAAAATTATTTGTATCTAACTATTTAAATTGTAAAAAATACAAGATACTTTTAATTTTTTATTGTTTTTTTTAAATATATTCAATTTAAAAAGTTATATAGATATTTTAATCCGAGTTTTCCTTTTATTCCATATTCAGTTCAAATATTGCATTTTTAACTGGGGAGATAGAAATATAACTTAAAAGTTTGTGTTTTCTTCGTTATTGAATCATAATTTAATAAAAATGGATAAATATTATATAAATTATGTTTATTAGTTACCCTATTCAGTCATTTATTAATAATAAATTAATTATATTTTAATCTAGTAATTTATCTTCTTATTTACTAATCCCTATAAAAATGACGAACCAAGTATTATTATCGCACGAGAAGAAGATAACCGAAAAGTTATATAGATATGCAATTCAAAAAGGTATATCCTATTTTTGGAGTTTATCCCGTCTCCGATAAAGTGTCATTGGAGCTACCCGTTCTTGAAAAAAAATACGAAACAGTTGTTAGACTTTCTTCAATCATTTCTATGGAATTGTTGTATAAAAAAGGGAAAATCTTAAAATCTGCAAAAATACTGGATATAGAATGAATATTTGAGTATTAAAAAGAAAAAAACATTTGATTTTATAACAAATATTTTCCAAATTGTTTTGACATAATATTGTAATGTAAACTCGTCAAATAGTGAAGTGAAACTAAGATAATTCATTAAAATATATTATTTTAACGGCTAATTTTGGTTTTGTTTAGTGCTAAACCTAAAACGGATGTATTATTTTCCTTTTTTAAAAAATGTGATCTTAACATTCGATGAAGTAGATTCTAATCTAATTTAAAATAAACTTTGAGGTGATAAACGAGTTTATATATAGATACCAAGGTAAAACAAACGTATCCTCTTATTTATCCTCTTGAGATGGAAACGGAGAACATCTGAATGTGATAGGAGTGTGGAAACCATGAGAGGATTGAATGAACCTGGCATAATAGGAAATGTTTTTATATAAAATCAGTTGGTTTAAGATAATAAAACTAATTTACAATCCATCTAGTCAAATGATTGGGGTTATAAGATAAATTTGTAAGGTGTGTACAACAATTTGGGCCCCTCCTTTAATAAAAACCAAATTGATAGGTATTTTAAATATTAATTTTTTTAGTTGTCATGATCTTAGCGATTTTACTTCTAAATTGACGAATATTTTAAGGATATGGTTAGGATTTTTCTAATTTTAAAGGTTTAGTTTCATTTACGATAAATTTTATGATACAGTTAATTTCTTTAAATTTTTAATTTTATAGGAGTTTTGAAGTTGTAATCTTGATAAGTTTGCAAATTTGGCAAATTGAGATAATGTTTATTAGTGGCGTAAATACCTTGGGAGGGCATGAGGAGCCCCCTGTTTAAAATATCTACTCCATAAACAAGAAAATACGGATGTGTCAAAAGGCACCTTATTTTACATTATTAAACATATATATTCAACTATTTTTATATATTTATTGCTTTTTTTAAATTAATAATATTTTATTTACTATATATATAAAATTCCATACATAAATAAATAAAAAGTGTCTTCTTTAAATTTTCTACTGATCTACTATATTTTAATTCGAGTAATATAAAAATAGTCATTTGCTTTAAGACCATTTTTAATAAAAATGTCTGCCTTTCCCACTCCTCGCTGTTGTGTTGGATCTAGTTATGCGACTTTGAAGTTAAGTTAGGGTTTACGTATTCTTGACTTAGTAAGAATTAATTTTATAGGGAATATTTTAATGTGGAATGTAAATTTTATGTTTTAACCTTTTAGAAAGCAATTAAATCAGTAGAATATTGTAATTAATCTAAGAAGGGAAACACAAAAAAATAAATTGCAAATAGAATTCAACTTTTTAAGCTGTTTATAAAAAAATTTAAGGGGATAAAACTCAAAAGGCGGGAAACATCATAGCCGAGGTCCATTTTGTACAAAATCAAAACACCCCAACGCGAGTAGATGCTATGAATGGAGGGGGGGGGGTTATAAACGAAGTCAATGGGAGGGGGCGGGAGTGAAGATGATACAACGTCCGAAACTGATTTATTGTTTCATTGCCATAAATTATATGTTTTGTTTATGGAATAAAATTTAATGGAGATAACATTAATAGAGCAAATCTAGCCTAACTAAAACTTGATTAATGTGCTGTCTTACCATAAAACCTCTTTAGAAATTTTACTGTTTATCCACCCTAACTAATGAGCTAAGAAGCCCTTCCAAATATATCAATTGCCTTAAGAATTTTCTATTCAATTCCTATCCGTGGCTTGTGATCAGACCAGATTTTTGAAACTTAAATTAATCAAGACCTATTAGAGATAATCCTACATGCTGCAGGATCCGGGATCAGCTAGTTGGCCTATTTATAATTTCCATTGAATCTTCTATATATTTCATAGATGCAACATCATACTTTGCAGGCAAAATTTCATTGAGTGTATAATTTGTTTTGTCATTTTGTAATTGTATTCATATTTATAAAATAACCATTTAAATTAAATGCCATTTATAATAATCAGTAACCAGTATATTTTTTTCATTGGTTGGATGATGCGCAAGAGGTAAAAATACCTTTATGTTTTTTTTAAAACTTTGAATCGTTAATTATAAATACACAATATACATATATATTTTAGATATAGCTTATAATATCTCAACTTCTATGCCTTGATTGAAAATTATTTGCCATGTCCGTATAGCGCCCATTTATATTTGTAAATATCTTGTAAATTCATAGCTTCAAATACACTAGAAGCCACTTTTAAATTTAAAAAAACATAAAAAAATCCCTTGTACTGTTTCTTACTTATAATTTAATCACAATTTGAATAGATAATCTTATATATATATGTACGTTTTATTTGTTTAAACAAAATAGTGGAAACATGTCGATATAAGCTTAAGAAGTATGAATTTTTTTTTGGGCCGACATAATTATTTATGCGCCGGGCCTCCAAATGGATAAACACAGCCCTGGTAATTAGCCCAAGTTATTGTTTAGTTTTTATAATGTGATAAAAACAAGAAATAGATAGATAATGTTTTCAAGATCATTATCAAAGTAATCTACGTTTATGTAATCGATAATACAGTTGTATAATAAATACATATGAAATGAAAAGTTCATATTCATATTAACAAACATTTGTCCATATTTATAAATTATGAAAATTGATTGCATTATCCATCAATTGATATTATAATGAAATTTATAATTAAACATCAACAGTTTTTTATTATAATACATAATATACAGTATACATACTTATTGATTTAGATTAATCAAAAAAAAATTAACGATGTTAATTTTAAAAACTATTTATATTTTTAGGAAAAGATTAAATATAAAAGAAGGTTTGCTAAATTAGAATTTATATTTAAACTATGTGATTCATAGCTTTAATTAATGGCATGCATCGGCAATAAATAATATATTGTAAGAAGTCTTAAATTTAAATGAATTATAGGAGATGATTAAAGAACGATTAAATTGTTAATTTAATATTTTTTTTAAAAAAATGATAAGTTGTTATAAGCATTTAAAATTATAAATTTGCAATAAACTTTCATAAAATTAATTATGTCATGATTAAATCAATTATATCAGAGGCTTGCAGCCACGGAAAAAGCCCGATTTGGGTCTATTTTAAAAAACGATTATATCAAGATTTTAGACAAAATAATATGCGAGCCTCGAGATTTGCCAAATAGGTATCCAAATCTTTCTGCCATCTATGAGCAAGATATTTTGGTTATAATCTAAATCATGCCATTTTAAAAAATCAACCCGAAACGGGCTTTTTAATAATACTAACTCTGAACGATCTGAGTATGACATGTTTTTTTTTTGAAAATCCATGTTTACAAAAAATACAAACTCGAGCAGAATTTTTTTTAAAAAAATTAAAATTATGTCAATAACTTGAAAAATCAGTGTTATAAAATATTCGATTTAGCCCATTCAAAAAAAAGGTTAATTAAAATTTTGGCCAAAATAATATTACCTTAGCCTCGAGATTTCTTTAATAAATGTCAACCTTTGTGTCATTTATGTTTTTTGGCTAAAATCTTGAGCTAACCTTCCAAAAAATCAGCTTAATCGAGCCTTTTAACAACAATAGAAAAATAAGATAATGGATTATTGAATGCTACAACAAATTTCCTCGTTAAAACAATTTTCAAATACAGCTAAAATTATTTTTTTATAAATCCGAATGACCAATATTTTTTGTGGGGAGGGGGGGAGGAGTTGAGGAGGGCTTGAAAATGGGGAAAAAATCAGATTGAAAAGGTCCTAAAAATTTGTCATCTACAGGTCTCTAATTACTATAATGAAGTGTCATTATTGTTGGAAATTCGGCTAAAATACTGAAAAAAAGATTAATTAAATAAGATAATTTGTGTTTAGAATTTTTTATTTATTTTGTTACTCAAAGTTGCGTGTTGGAATAGTATTATTTTTTTTTTACATTTATTGTTATATAATTATAAATTTTATGTCAATTTTAAAATCATTAAAAGGTTAATTTTTATTGATGTATTATAATAAATGAGTCCTCCAGATCAAAGTGAAGAAATAATGAAAAAAATTGTATTATTTGCAAATTACAATTCAATTAATTTATCCATATAAAAATATACTCTTGAGGGCACGTAAGTTAAAATCAAAAAAGCTAGCGATCCTATGTTTTTACGCGGTTAAAAAACAATAAATAGGTTTTACATGATTTTTTTTTTTGTTAAATGGTACAATTTGAGCCGATTTTTTAAAACGACCATCTTGCTATTTTAGCTAGAAGAATATTGCCAAACCTCGAGATTTGGCTGATATATGTTCAAACTTCTGTGTCATTTGTGAACAAATCTTCAGGTTTGCATAATATTTTTCTGAATAAAAATTTAGATAGCTCTTTTTAAAAATCGGCTCAAATCGGGCCGTTTAACAACACTACATGATTTATAGGATTATATTTTTAAACAAATATAATTGTATAGATAAAAATGAGCCAATATCCAATCCATATGTAAAATAAATAATAAAATTTATCCAAGCTTATTTGACAAACTAATTTATTTACAAATATACCTAAAAAAATTTATAATTGGTTTGGAGTTTTTTGATTCATGTCATTTTAATTTATATATTTTTTAACTTCTTTTAAAAAATTTATATAATATTTTTAGAAAATGTATAAATTATAAAAAATAAAATAATAATAATAAAATAATTTACAAAATTTAATTTAAAAAAAAAATTAAATTATACATTAAATTTCCCGATTAATTGTTATTATAGGATATTATTAAAATAGTTTTTAAAAAAGTTATTACATAAAATGATTTATATTATACCAATCTTTCAACACCTATAAAAATAAATTAAATTAAAAAAAAATTTATTTCCATTTTTGTAGAAACATTAAACATTATATAACATAAAATAAATTTTTTTTTATAACCTCATAATGCATAATAATTTAAATAATGATAAAATTATAACAAATTTTCAAGATATTCGAGAACCCATTTATTCGGAAGGACATTCTCTAGACGTAAAGAAAAATTATATTAAAAAAGGTGAAAAAAAGACTAACAATCTTCTAATCAGCAATAAGAATAATGAATTTCAAAAATGTCACAAATCAAACATACTTTACAAACTAATAAGCAAAAGTGCTAAAGACACGGGAAATAATAATTTTAACAAAATTTTCACTTTATATAGGCGAAAAAAATTCGATAATAAATACTATGAACACGATCACCAGAAAAGTTGTTACTTATTATCCAGAATTAAGGGAGATGGAAGGACAGAGGAGACTTATCAAACCATTCGCACTGCATCTTCGGCAAATAATGTAGCCCTCTTCGAAAAAAGTAAATTCGCTTCCCACTTTGCTTGCCTCATTATCTTGTTAATAGCCCTGACTATAACGATTTTTATTATTTCTTACACCATTACTGTAAGAAACGAAACTCTTCAACGATTCAGAACGATGGAGATAAAAATCCATAATTTAGAATACTTCAGAGATTCGATCGTCGAAAATTATGTGTACAAAATAGCGTTGGTTAATTCATTATCCACTAGTTCTAAAAAAACTATTATTAAAAATAAAAATAAATTTAAATATTTCGATAGTGATTTGTACTCGACTGGAAATGACAGAGCAAAAATGAGCTTGAAAAGTGTCTTGTTGCCCGAAAAATTTAAGGATAAAAGTGCATCTATTCCATTGAATGAATCTCTTTTTGATTTATTTTTATTTTCTGAACTTAAATTGGGTAGATTATTAAAACGTTTGCACTCGCGAGAAAATTTGAAGAACGATATTGATAACCTCCTTATAGAAAAGGTAATTTAAAAAAAATTATGATATAGATTATATATATATTTTTCCCTCTTAATAATAAAAAAATCCGTTATTTTTCAAGGACCTCTTTCCTGTCTTTAGGGTTCAGTCCGAGACGACTGGACCAATCCTACCCTTGCAAACTTTCTCCCGTCTCTATTAAAATCTAATAGAATATAAAAAGAATATGATAATTTTTATGACTCTCTTTAAAATATTTTTGTAATTCTATTTATTAGCAGTTTATAAAAATCTTTCTTTAAAAATTGTAATTTAAAAAAAAGAAGATGTAATATAGCCCGGCGCATTAATTTTATAATGTATCATATAAAGTTTCCATTTTTTTAAACATTATTTAATGTGAAAATATTTAAAATATCGTGACATTTAAATAATTATTTTCTTCAGATCAAAGCCTAATGACCTCTTTTTGTTCAGTAAATACTTTATAAGAAGAATAAGAAATCATTTTTAAAACCTTTTCATTTAAAATTTTTAGACTGGAAATAAAAATGAGATTTAAATTAGAATTGATTTGTGAATATTAACTAACACGGATATAGGCAAGTTTTTTTTCTAAAAAAAAATTGTATTAAATTTTTATTTTGGTTATCATAGAAATCAAACATTTTTTTGTGCACAATTAATATTTATGCAAATGTATTAATTGGGCCAATTATTTAAATGAAAAAAATATTGAAGTATTGCGTGCGAATACTATGGAAGGCGGTGTATTGATATTCGGTAAATGTATATCATTGAAATTCATGGAGATTCTGAGTAATTTTAAATGATTTTACTTAGGGAGTTTTATAAATTTGAAAAATATGTTTTTACCGTACATTTATCCCTGCATACATAGAGTACCTACAATCAGAGTTGGGCAATATCATGATAGTTGTATTTAAAATAATATATATGTTAGCGGTAATGTGTTTTTTCCTGCAATGTGTTATTTTTTCAACTTTAAATCATTTTTTGAGCGCGTTTTATTAGATTTAAAAATCTGATTTTACCGGAAGTATATTCCTTCATGTTTGGAATACCTACCCTCTGAATTTCAAATAATTTTATCATGTAGGTATTCTAAACATGCTGGAATACATTTCCGGTAAAATAAGATTTTTAAATTTAAACGTGCTCAAAAAATCATTTAAAGTTGTAAAAATAACACATTACCGCTGACATATACAGATATTAATTTTTTTAAAATTATATTCAGTATTTATTTGAATAAATTAGTATTTTAAAAATAAAAATAATCTTTTATTTATTATTATAAATGTAAAACTCACAATTAAAAATTTTCTTTGAAGAAGGTTTCATGTATCTGTAAAAGTCTCTATATTCTCTATATGTCATTTAACCACAGTAGATGGAAAATTCACAACGCTATGCATCTCTGCTCAACTAAAAATAATAGATGGAGCGATTGATTCCATCCTCCTCCAATTTTATACTCCATGATGATTGCGATTTAATAATTATAAAACATGACAGATGGTCATAAAATAATGACAAATTTTTCGGCACGATAATATTGCATAATTGTTAGATTTGATTTTTCATTTCTAAGTTATAAAAATTGTTAGTGGTATGATGTATTTACTATACAATCATTATTAGTTAATGTATTTGGTGCTTGATACTTTTTTTGAAATTTTTTGTATTTAGTATTTATATTTAATTTTTTTTTAAAATGTATTTCTTAAAATACTTTTTTAAAAAAAATTTGCTCAGCCCTGCCCACACTGGGAATTTCGACACTTGCTTTGAATTTTTTAATTTTAACTAACCTTTGTATTATTTGCATATTAATTTAAAATAAGAAATTCATGGTAAAATTTTTAGAAATTCACAGTGGCCATGGCTACTCTATGCATGCCGAAATACCAATCCTGTCACATCAGATTTTCATTTTTAAAAATTGCCCTCATTAAATGATTTTAAATGTAAAGATTCCGAATCTATATCCTGTTGCAACATATTTCATAATATACATTATTTTTGTTTAGGCAAGTAATGACTTCGCTAGTTCTTTATCATTTTAAGCTATATTTACGAACTTTTTTATTTAGTCACGTTCAAAAAAACATTTTGCTTAAAATAGATATTCATGCTGAAATTGAGCCCATTTTTTCCTTCCCTATCTACATCTCTGGTTAAGTTTCAAACTTTGCATTCATTTTTCATCGTGTTCAAGGTTGTTAATGATGACATATAGGGGCCTGGCCCCCTAACTTTTTTACCCCTTCCCTCGTGAAATATTGCAGATTTTGTATGATCATTTTTATAATTGAGAAATGAATTTTAATAAGATATATAAATATTACAAAAGTTTACCTTAATATCACATAAATTATAATTAATATTACATAAATTATAATCAATATTACATAAATTATAATCAATATTACATAAATTATGACTAATACTTAAAAAATTATCATTAATATTACATAAATCCTGCTTAATATTATATATTAAGATCAATATTACCTAATTTACTCATTTACCAATTATTTATATTTGTTATGATATATTGCATATTTTTTATTTATCACCCAAAATCTGCTTATTCGCCATAAATAATAGTAATTTCGGTTCGAATCAGATTGATATATATCATTTCGGATCGAAATACGCAAAAAACATTTGGCTCCCTCTCCCCCAGTGCTTCCTTAGAAAAAATTAATCACGACCCTAGTCATATTTTTTGCTAATCCTATGTAACATTAACATAAAGTAAACATAAAAATTCAAATTAATATTCTCTGATAAAATCAACCTATATAATTTTATTAAATAATATCTCCATCAGAATCATATTTTGCCACGTGAGTCAAACGAGAGATTATATTTTTCATTAAATATTTCAGTGAAGATTTTCTATTCTATCATATCCTTATTTTTAACAAAATATAGATTCAGCCAAAAAATTACGAATTGATAGACATCAAAACCAAGAATAATGATATTATTATGTCAGCGAAAATTCGCTCCAAACGATTTATTGATAATCTTTCTGACCATGCAATATTAAAGTTTGAACATAATTTGAGAAAATTAGGAGATGTCAATGAGTTACCACCTTGCCGATGTATCAGAAGTAAATTATTATTAAATTTTTACGATGTTAAAATTTTCATAGGACATAAGCCTCACCCAATATGAGGTTCTTTTATTACTTAGGGTGAAAAAATCAAAATATTCAAATAAAATTTTTTTTGAATTTAATTGGTTTGCATTGCATTTTCTTATGCAAAAATTTAAAAAAAAAATTGTTCTTCTGATTAGTGTTGTTAAACTATCTAGAAATTTTACGCAAACCTTAAGACTTTACTCATAGATGGTTCTATTAGCGAAATCTCGAGGCTTATACAATATTTTTCCGACTAAATTATTGAGTTGGCCGTTTTTAAAAAATTAAATCAAATCTAGTTTAACAACACTATTTCTGAGTAACTGCCACTAATGAAATAGTTATTTATTATAGATAACTTTTTTATAATGTCACCGTGGAAGTTTTTACTGTAAATACCTGTAATACTTCAAAGATGGTGATTACCTTTCTAAAGAAAAAGTCTTCCTTTAAAAAATGAGAAAAATGGTTAAATATTATTGTAATATATATTTCGTTATTTTATAATCAATTTATAAAATTTTCAGTTAATTATATATTATTATGTGCCCCCTTTTTTTTATTAAAAAATAATAGCATAATATAATTTGAAATATGAAACCTTTGATTGATAATTTTTACATGATAACTCTCACGTTCCTTTGAAAGGTCTAAATAAAAAGCCTTTATAAAAGAATCTTCCTAAATATTTTAAATATATAGTGTGGAGTAAAATAGAAAAAAAATAAGTAAATTATACAATATTATACCTTACATATATATTTTATAAGAAAAAATTAAAACCTATATTTTGTCATCGATGGTTTATAAAATTCACTCAAGTCCTATAATAAAATTTTGAATCATAATGATCGCACAAAAAATAAAATATTTTATGATTATATTGAAAATAAATAAACTTTGCAAATGTTCCCGTTTTTAAGATTTTTCAATAATTTACTACGTTTTGATTTTAACTTTATTTTTAGCCCATTGAAAAATGTCGTGGTTTATTGCATTTTACAATTGCCGTGTTTAATTTTTTTTTAAAATAATATATAATCAATTTAACGCAATTAATAAATAATATTAAAAACAAAAATAATAGTATAACACTTAGGGAAAAGTTAAACTTGAAAAAGTTAACTTCTCAATTATTTATTAATTATGATTATTCATAAAACTCTTATTTTATTTTAACACCCTCATCCGATAATAATAATAATTTTTATAAAAAAAATCACTTAAATTTTTACAAGTGACTCTATTGTGAATTTATGACAAATTATGTCATATCATAATATAAACATATCTTTTGTAATGTATATTGTATCATTGTAATTCGTAACTAAAAAAAAATCAATTACAGTCATTACATTTTAATTATTAAAATTTTTAGATATACCTTATGATAACCTTTTCCATAATTGATGTATTTATGTAAATATAATTTTTTGTTTTAAATTGACCAAAATATCGCTTTGGAACAGGTACAATAATCATTCAAGGTGAGAATTATATAAAAATATTCATAGTGTAACATCTGTTAATCGTTTTTTTCTTTACAAATAAGTTTATACACGAAATAATTTGTTTTTACTGGGAAACAATTTTCAATTTTTTTTATGTAATTAATATGATTTAGTATTTATTATATTTTAATAAAATATCCAACAGTTTATCTATGATTTTATTTATATATATATATATTCAAATTTAACAAGGTGTTAGTGTGATAAAGGGAGGAGGACATTGTATATAATAATATTTAATGATAATAATCAATCAGTTCCTTTTTCATAAATTTTTAAATTTTGTTTGAAATTTTATAATATTAATTTATTGATTTTGATGTGACAGATAGTGGCTAAACTTTTAGTATAATGGGGAAGAAAAGGGGGGGGGGGTTTAACTGAAAGAATGAATATATGTCATCACTAAGCAGTAGTGTCGTTAGAAGGGGGGGGGGGGGTAGCATATAAGCTCAAGCCCCCTAAAAACTTTGGAGAACTATACTGAAAAATAAAAATAATTTTATTAAGCACAAGAAAATATTGCTCTTGTTAATTTTTAAAATGTGAGTCCCCTGTTGATGAAAAGGTTAGAGACACCACTCACTAAGCAAATACAGACAGATCCTAGTTAGGTTTATATCTTAGTATACGATTGCAAAATAGAATATGGAATTAAAAAGTTAGACAGAGTAAGTTTGATTTAATGTTATCCATTCTTGCAAAAGGAGGATAGAAATTGATTGGCTATAGAATTGTTGTTCCTTATCAGTTTTTTAATTTATTTTATAGTATAATAATATATTTTAAGGTACATTTTGAAATTATAAAAATTAATTCATCAAATATTGCATTCAGTGACATTTCTAGCTTCTTTTTATTAGACATTTAAATCAATTTTCTTGGTTTGAGGTGTATTATACTAAAAAAAAGTTTAGCTCAAATATAAATAATTAGCTCCTTCTTATCAGCCTCACTGATTAGTTCTGATCCTCACTGATTAGTTCTGATGAAAATATAGGCCCTTAATAATAACAAAATATTTTTTTTATACTAATTGTCCTAAGCCTTCTTTTAAGAGATGTAGTGACAAAAGAAATTTCCTAATATTTTCGAAAAATTTACAACCCTGGATTCCTATATTTTATATACATTTTAATATGCAATAATAATAACAACAATGATAGTATCTGGCAATAACTCATCAGATGGTTTATAAATACTATTTTAATATAGGAAATTTCAATATTTATTTAGTCATCTGCATCGGGCCTAATTTTTCAAGCCCGGCCCGGCCCGAAATTTTTTTAAAAAAGTTTTTCCGGCCCGGCCCGAACCCGAAATTTTTTTAAAATAAATTTACCGACCCGGCCCAGCCCGAATTTATTTAAATATAGAAATTAATTTTTATAATCACTCAAAATAAAAGACATATGTTATATGTCGTTTAGATTCAATAAATAAAATAAAATATTTTTATTTTACTAAAAAAATCAATATAAAATTGATAAATTTAGATATATTTAAAAAAATTTCCAAGGTCCGACCCGACCCGGCCCGAATTTTTTTAAAAAATATTAGACCCGGCCCAGCCCGAACCCAATTATTTAAAATATTAGGACCGAACCCGGCCCGAAACCCGTTCGGGTCGGGCCGGGCCTAACTTTGCAGATCTCTAATTTTTTTGTTGAAAAATTCTTTGATTAAATCATTTTTAAAAGTTACTTAATTAAAATTTGCATGGTAAATTTAATTTAAATTTTCTTTGTAATAGATGCCTAGAGGTCAGTTAAACTGCTCGACTCAATTCTTAAAAAAAGTGCCATTAATAAAAATGGTATGTTAAAAATTGACATTCCCGAATCCTACCAAAAAAAATTCTTATTAAATCTGGAAATAAAAATATTAACCTCTCAGGAATAAGTTATTTATATTTATAAATTAAATCCTATACAGGAATATATTGCTAAGGAAGAGCTTCCATTAATAAACCAACCTTAATGATAAGGCCTTAGTTAATATGTAGGTTATATAATATGGTGTTGTAATATTCTTCTTAGTTGATATATAAATAATTATCTCTTATATTTTTTTAATTTTCCCGAGGTTTTCCCTATTTTTCTGGAGAAATTTCCCTTTATTTTCCCTGGAAATTTCTATTTCTACTCCTTTTATTCTCAACTGCTTTATATTATTTTATTATACACGAACACTAATTTTAATTTCTATTAATAAAATTTATCATTTTTAAATAGCCCATATAACGTTCGAGTATAAAATTATAATGTTTATGATTGATCATGAACATAAGGGTAAATTCGATTTTCAGTTCAAATTCAAATAACGAAAGCAATTTGTATATTATGTAGAGTGTATATATTATATCATTTAAAATTTCAATATCTGTAAAAGATCGAACAAAAATATTTCTTATAACATATCTTACCATTCCTTTATATTTTATGACTTTGTGTTTTATAAATAAATTCACTCGTAAAAAACGTGTTAATTTGTAATATTCGACCTAATAATATCATTGATTTTAATTAACAACTCAACTATCTTTTTCTAATGCAACAAATATACATAATATACTCAATTACTTTACTTTGTAATTTGTATATATATATTATATTATTATTATTATGTTTTTTTTATAACAATATTTTTTGTAATTTAGGTGCCCTATATATTTTTGACCCCAAAATTTATTATAATATTTTCGGTAGTTTTATTTTATACACTAGTTTTCAATTTTTCTAATAATTTGTCTCATATGATATAAATTAAACGCTAAATAAACTACATTTTAACATTTTTACGGGACCCAAAATTTATCTGTGATTTAAAATGAAAACGCCAAAAGGGGAAAAATGATTGTAAATAACAAGATTTTAGGTGAGACGACAACAAAAAGAATCTCCAAATTTCTAAAAGACTTGCATAAAATAATTCATATTATAAATTATTTTCTACTCATTTTCGAGCAAATTTTAATTGTTCATACAAAAGCATAGAATCGCTTAGATTAGAATTATTATCAATTTAAACTAATAATTATTTCACTGTTTATCTTAGGCATAGTTTTCTTAATAGAAATTATAAAACCCTTGCTGAGGAATTGTAAATATAATGTTAGACAATGCTACATTTTGTAAAGTCAATTTTATATCCCCAATTAATTTATATTTTATCTATCATTGTAATGAATGATAAAATGATGGACAATTTTTATTTCTCTAATGATTTTTAATATGATTTTAACATTTAATCTACTTTTGATCTTTTTTGAACATCTCTCCTTTATGCTAATTAAAAAAAAAGAAGTGTATTAATTGATATTACCGCTAGATGTTTAAAAAACTTTTTGAAATTTGTCGCTAATTAAAAAGAAAATAAACAAAGGTATTATATAAAACACTCTCTAACTATGTAACATAATATATATTATAATTATTTATTAATTAATTGTCTTACCTCATGATTAATCTCTTTAACTATTTTATAATTTTTCTTTTTATATTTTCAAATTAGTGTTAAAAATTATCATCCTTATAAAATTAATCTTCTTACCGAAATTTGAATTCATCCACAAAAGTTATTATATAATGTCAGATTAAGATCATCATTATAAGATTATTAGTTTTATTTTAATTTGACTTAAAAAGTTAAATCGAATATTATACATACTTAATTTAATATAGTTAGACAATGTATTATGTTGAAATTTTTTTTTTGATTGAGTCCAATTTATTGAAGTAAAAACTTAAATATGTTTGAATTGAATGGAAGTGTGATTATATGCAATATATCGGGGTTTTTTTTTCTAACAAGACGCCAAAATACATAGTTCTGGACCGTGGAAATTAATTCACTATATATAAAATTTACCGCATCGAGGTTAACTATATCGGGATTTTTTTCCACTCCTTAAAACTAATGTTGTTAAACGGCTCGTTTTGAGCCGATTTTTAAAAACGCCTAACTCAATATTTCACCTAGAAAAATATTACGCAAGCCTTTTGCTCATAGAAGGAACAAAGGTCTAGACATATATTTTCGAAATCTCGAGGCCTATACAATATTTTTCTGGCTAAAATATTGAGTTAGCCATTTTAAAAAATGGGATCAAAACGAGTCGTTTAACAACACTGCTTAAAACATATTATTTTTCATTATTTTAATAATATGGAATTTCGTCGATTAGGATATTTTTTTTATTTTTGGGATATTTCGAATACTTTAATTTTCTTTATCTTTGTTAATCAATTTCAATTCTAATAAAATTAAAAAACAAACTTTTTTCTCAAATTTATGAATTTCCATATTATATATAGAAAAAAATGAATAAGTATCATTAAAATAATTTTCAATACTTAAATATCATAAATTTTATCAAGGAGGAAAGAATAAGAATCGAAAAGGTAAAAGAAGAAGAGGATTGGATGGTATTCCCGGGCCACCAGGACCATCGGGGTTGCCCGGATCTCCAGGATTACCTGGCACACCTGGAAAAATGGTAATTACTAACTTAAAAAAATTAATAAATAAACATTTAAAACATGTAAGAATTATCATGTTCATTAATCAAGATAATAATATCATCTTAACATTGATTATTTTATTATTCGGGGTAGAAAAGCTCGAATGTACAAAAACCCTTGTTAACAGGGGGGGGGGGGATTTTCTATTCCTTAATGAGGTAGAGAGTAAAAAAAATGATAGTTAAGTGGAAATTGTTAAATCACCTATCTTTAAGACATATCCAAAACGAATTAGCCAAGTTATTCAAAGATTCATGTCAATTTTTATATTTATGCTAGATGTTTAAGTCTTTTTTTTCGCTCTTACCATGAAATATCGTATTTTTAATTGAATTTCGGTTGAAAAATATTTAGAAAAAATTTTTTTCAGGGATTAGGCATATTAGGTCTGATGCACACGGTTCTAGGATTATAATAACTTATATTTCTGATATTTAGGGTTCAAATGGCGAGAAAGGAGAACAAGGAGTTGAAGTCAGAATTTTTTTTTATATATTATATTTTGATATATATATATAGTCAACAAAATTATAATTATAATTTGATCAGTGCTGAGTATACGATTTAGTTTCTCTCTATCAACCACACTCTATGTATATTCTTTCTGGTTCTTCAATTTTGTAATTCGATATTAATTGATATAATTATGTTCAAATTACTACTTAGAATAAAGGGAGGGGAAAAAATATAATATTGATTAACTTTAATACCTTCATTATTTATTCAGGACGAAACTACGGTAAAAAATCAAAATTAGCCAAAAAAAAAGGAAATTTAAATGGATATATAAAAAAAGAAATTAATAGATATAAAAAAATGAAAACTAAAATACACAAGAAACTATTAGCGGCACCGAGAATAGTTTTGCGACATGGGACCGCTGTCCCCGCTTGCTTTCCTGTTCTCACGATCTATTTTACCCTTTTTTAATTCTCACTCTACACATCGGGATTTAGGAATCAAAACTATTCTTCGACCCGGGTTTTTATCAAATTGGGGTAAAACAGAAATCGTTTATAGTGCGTTTTTTAGTTTTGAAAAAAACCTGATTTTGGAAGAATTGTATTTCAGCATGTAAAAAGTACATGTCCTGTGAATTTCGGACAATTTCGTCATCAATTTTTGTGCATTTTTTAAAAATTTATATTGAATACAAATAAATGTAAATGAAAGTGGAGTTCACTATATAATTGTTTGAAATTCACAGGGTGCACTTTATACATAATGAAATACGATCCGGTAGTTAGATCTTTCAAAATTAACAAAAAAATAGGGCGTTATTAAGTTTTCAAATTTGATAAAAACTCAGATACTTCAATAATCTAAAGAACGGTTGTGGCATTATATATATTCTGTAATAAAAATCATATGTATTTTTTTTTGTTACTTTTACATAACGTTATCTTTAAAATTATATTTATATCGCAAAATTTAAGGTTTTCAAATAATTAAATGCAATATTAATTGATCTGGGCTGATTTTTTTTTCAAAATTTATTCCATAATAATAAATGATTGCCTAAATTTAATTGACTCCCGTCATTTGTATTTAAAAAAAATTATCATAATTTCATTAATAATTTTTTAAAGTATAAATTATACAAAAAACACATAGTAAACGAATTTTTAGTTTTATACATTTAATATATTTTTTTAAAGGCATTTTAAATAAACCTATAAATTATGCACATTCGTACTGGTATTTATGCATTAATTTTTTTTATTACTAAATTAAAGATTAAAAGATGGTTTTATTTTAACTTAACCCCAAAAAACAGGTGTATACTCTTTTTAGCATCAATAAAACGCCCCCTTTCACTCAAAATAAAAAATATTGCGATATGGCTAATTTCATTAAAAAAAATAGAAGAGATAATTGGAATAAGAAGAGGTATTAATAAAAATGCAATTTGTATGAAAGTTAAATAAACGTTGTATTATTTTTAATAAGAATCTCTAATTAAGATTCTAATAAAGAAGTATATATAGTCTGAGCAAATTATTCTGAAATTATTTAATGTGAAAGGTTAATGTAATACTCTTTCACTGTTCTTTACCATGTATCTCAATTACTCTTTCACTGTTCTCTACAATGTATCTGAATTTTTTTTTAAAATTTATAAAATAGGGTCCGCCAGGAAAGAATGGATTACCGGGATTGCAAGTTAATTTTTTTTTCAAAATATTCTTAATCGATGATATTACCATTTTTTTTGTGGTGTTTAAATCATCTCAAAATTTACGAATTTTATAATATTATAGTGTACCTAGTTAAACCCGAAATATAAAAATAAAATCATATTTGGAAATAGAATAAGAAGTAGAAATTTTTTCTAGGTTATAAACGTATGATAGGATTATAAAATATAAATTAATTATTATCATTTTATAAAAAAAACTTAAGGCATTCAATCAAAGTATTTTTTTATAGTTGCTAAATCAGTTATTTATTTTTATACAGTAAAGCTATCCGTAATATTCCTATAGCGGGAAAACACTATTAGAGTTTTTCCGTCATAAATTTTATTGGAGGTTTTTAGGTCCATCTACTGTAGTCCTTTGGCTATATTATATTTTTATAAAAATAATTTATGGTTTTCATTTATTTTTTTATAAAAAGTTTTTTTTTTCTAATTTGAATTGTAGTTATTTCAAAAGTTATTAACTTTAACTCTGCTTTCAAGATCTTCTTTATAGTGATAATATATAGTTGGGGGAGAAGATGTGGATGTATGTAGGGGGAAATTTTTATTAGCTTAAAATGCTTAGATTTAATCAGGTTATATTTCATCTAAAATATATAAAATTAATTATAATATAACACACATATTTAATATAGTTTTATTTACCAAATATAATATAAACAAAACATATACAATAAATTTTATATCAAAAGCCTAAATTCTAAAAAAACATGAGTATATTTACTATAACCAGATTCTATCCTAATGAAAAATGGATATTCAGGAATTTGGAAAGATAAGTTTCAGGATAAATTTCCTTTCGGATAGAGAATCCCACATTGGAATCACCAGTTTCGGAAGATTTTCCCTTCGATTCTTGATAAGAACATGAAAGGTTTCAAAGTTGATGGTATTTTGGCTTTCTTTAAAATTTTAAATTGCATGTTGCTGATATATTTGTGTGATTTATATCGTTAAATTTAGGGTTAGTTTTCACTCCAGTCGTCAGTTTACAATTTTGGTTTAAATTCTATTAAAAATGGCATGCAACTAGAACGGCTAAATTAATATTGATACGTCCCTCGTCATTGTGGGCGCTTGAGAATCTCGGAACCGGGAAGGGACTATCGTAGCTGCTTCATTTTTTGGCATTAGCTCAAGTATTATATACAGAAGGCCTGAGATGGGGAGTGACAGTTGACGGACGAATATGGTAAGGGCACATGCACAACCTGAATCATGAGCCTTAGTCGAACTGATCACTTTTATCATAACTGCAATTCAATATAAGAGACCCGATAATTAAGCATTTAGCGACTTAGACTGAACACGCTCTTGCCTTAAAATATAAACCCGGGGCTCAGGCGTACTTTTTCCATCACTATCTTATTTATCTACCAATCTTTTACATATTTTATATAAATACCTATTTCCCTGTGATGGATTATAATGTAAATTGACTTGACTATTATCTAAATATTTTTGCACCATATCTTGAACATAATATAATTCATCTAATAGCAACTGTTCATTAATTTAATTTATAATATAAGTTAAAATATATGATTATAATATGCACTAAAAGACTTTAAATATTTTTTTTCTTTAATGACAATATTTTAATAAATAAATTACATCTTTATAGGGTTTAAAAGGCGAAAGTGGCTACAATGGAGAAAATTTGGTAAATTATAATTTTGTTTTTGAATACCAAAAATTTTATGATTTTACCTTTTTTTTAAATATTTTAACAAAAGATTTTTCTATTACAATTACAAAAAATATATATATGTATATTAAAACATTTTGCTCAAATTAGTGTTGTTAAACGGCTCAATTTGACCCGATTTTTAAAAACGGCTAACTCAATATTTTATCCAAAAAAAAATTACACTTTAAAATTTAGGTCATAGATGGCACAAAGGTTTGTATATCTATTAGCGGCGATATCTCGAAGTTTAGGCAATATTTTTTTAGCTAAAATATTGAGTTAATCATTTTTAAAAAATGAGCTCAAATGGAGCCGTTTAACAACACTAGCTCAAAAGTTAAATATCTTAAGCGCAAACTAAATTTGAGTTCTTTAGGCACTCTTTTACTCCTCTCCAGCTACTACTAAGGCTGATTATTAATTGACCAAATTATGAATATCTAATGATAATAATATCGGAGTTGTTAATTCTAGATTGCCCATCTTAATTTTGGAAATTTTGCCGATCTTTTTCAAAAATGAGGATCGGGATATGATTTTTTTCCTATTGCCCGATACTTTCTTACTTTTAAAAATGTATCTCGCAAACATAAGGTTCAGATAAATTGTATTTATATCACAAATTGAATTGAAAATTAATTTAAAAAATCTATACTTCCAGTAATTTAGCATCCAATTTTAATTTTTTACTATATTTTAATTTTGTGCTTATTTTTTTATAATAATTTTTATTACATCCTTTTAGTTTTTATGATATAATTTCTATTACTAGTCAATTACACATAAAATCTAACAATATTTATTATAATGTTAGCATTTTTATTCTTAAGAACATCATACTGTATTTAGGCTCCCATAGATGCCAAATGGAATCATTATTTTTTTATAAACACTTTGTAAAATAAAATTTAGACTGAAATTTTCCATCTAAGGAGTAGCTAATCCTCTTTTTTGAAAGGATCGGGATTGCCATACATTAAATGTTCGTTTAACCTACCTTGGATAATATATAACCATTTATATATATGTTTATTTTTAATGCTTAGGGTAAAGGGGGTTATTGGGATAATTCACTCAGGCCATTGTTGTCACATCAAGTTTGCTTTAAGCTTATGCGCTTATATTTTTACATTTCATTTTATCAGCTTTTCCAACTTTTTACTTCTTCTCTCTCTTCTCTTCTCTTCTCTTCTCTTCTCTTCTCTTCTCTTCTCTTCTCTTCTCTTCTCTTCTCTTCTCTTCTCTTCTCTTCTCTTCTCTCTCTCTTCTTCTTTTCTAATTTAGAAAGAAAACTAAAACACCACTAAAATTATTTTTTTTACTTATAACGCTAAAGCAACTCCTAAAACGCTCATTGCCTATTAACACAATTGACAATTCTGAAATATTTTTTATTAAAGTTAGCCCATTTATTTTATCATATATTATAAACGTTTACTTATATTATATTATTATGGAACTTTTTTATTCCTTTTTTTTATAATTCATTATTTATGAAAGAATGAAACTCCCAGTAGAGGTAAATTTCCATCATATGATGAGTATATTAAGATGATCAATTTTAAGGTAATTATATCCTATT
The DNA here is from genome assembly GCF_954871325.1 of Gordionus sp. m RMFG-2023. Classification (NCBI taxonomy): domain Eukaryota; kingdom Metazoa; phylum Nematomorpha; class Gordioida; order Chordodea; family Parachordodidae; genus Gordionus; species Gordionus sp. m RMFG-2023. Next base: position 47,133,609 of record NC_088776.1, read on the forward strand.
TTTTTATTATTTTTTTATCAGTAGTTAACTGTTATTTTTACATTGAGAATACGATTTGTATATTTTTAATGTTTTACCAAAAATGCCATAAGGTTTTAAGGCATATTTTATGTTGAATATTTTAATTAACTATATAAACCATAAGCTCTTGTTGAATCCTATTGAGAATTCTGAGTTTTAGTTGATCATATTATGAACGATATTATTTATTTTAAGTTAAGTTTAATTACTAAAGATTCTATAAGTTCATATAAGTTGTTCATTTTTGAGATTTCAAAATTAACTATCTAACCAATAACTAATGTATTTATAATTAAGTTATTATATTATGAATACCTTTTTTGTAATAATTATTTGTGTAAAAAAAATTAATCATTGTTTTACATCAAATATATTTGTATAGGGGGAGCGTGGTGAGTCTGGATTACCTGGACCACCAGGCCTTCCAGGACCGACAGGACTTCCCGGATTTGATGGAAGAATTGGTATTCCAGTAAGAAATTTAGTATTATTTATTTAAGGCTTTAATATTGATTTTTTTGAAAGGATCTTAGAATCGAGATAAAAATAGAATAAAGGACGATTATATAGTGTGAATTAAAATATTATTATTTATTAACGATATTAGAAACATTTGTTGTTTCTCTCTATATTCATGTTAAAAAGTAAGTTTTATTTCTTTGATAAATCATCCACATTTAAAAATTGATTTAGGAAAATTTTTTATCTTTAAAAGTCCTTATATCCACTTTATACATTTTATATAAAAAAATGCCCTCAAAATATAAAATTTTAAATATGTTTCTTTAATAAAATATAAATATATATACTTATTATATTTGACTTAAAATTGGTTGAAATGTAGTTAGATTAGAACCCGTGACTAAATTTTGATGAAAATAATAATATCAATTAGTATTAAAATATTTGATTTTAAAAAAAATGATATTTCGGTGAATAAGAAATAAAGGTTTGGATGATGAGGATAAGGTTACTAATGAGTTACTATACTATTTGAGAATGAAAAACAAAATAAAATTAAGAAATACATAATGTTAATAAATATATTTTCCAAAATATAGTTATAAAATAATATTTTATATTAGGGTTTACCAGGAATGAAGGGAAACCCCGGGATAAACGTAAAGCAAATTCATTGTATTTTTATTTTTATAAACTTAAAATTTATATATAAATTTTTATAAAACTAATTACGTTATATTTAAAAGGGAATTAAAGGAGATTCTGGCGCAAAAGGAGAAAACTGTGCCCTACCTAAAAATGCGGTTTGTTATATTTTTTTTATAAAATATAGTTTAGCTGTTTTCGGTTATATTATAATATATTTTATTTGCCTAAGTAAGATCGGCTAATTCTTTTTATTTTTAAGGGGATTACGGGACGGGCTATTAAATTTTTAACCCAGATAAGGTATTTTGTATTTTATTACTATATTTATATTTGAACTATTTTAAATAATTAATATTCTTTTTTAACATGATATAGTTTTCTACTCATTTATAATTTTTTTATTAATCTTTATTTATAAAGTTTAATGAAGCGAAAGCTACATTTAATTCATCCTCGGGCCATTTTAAGATTATTACTGGCCCCCCGGGACCGCCTGGAATCAATGGAACTCCAGGATTAAAAGGGGGAAAGGTTTATTAAAAAAGAAATTATTGCTAATAATTATTCTTAGACAAATCTTCAAAAAATCGATAAATTTCACTGCCGTTTTTCTTTCTTTAACTTTGTATCATAAAGTTTAATTAATTTTATAGAAATATGATTAGATCTTAATTATTTATTTAGATAAGGAAGCAAAGTATACATATAAAGTGTATTCTTTATAATTATTAAATTTCATTTCATTCATTACTCAATTTTTAAAAAAATTTCGTTGATTTTTTTCATTTTTTCAATAAAGGGAGAACAAGGGCCTAGAGGTGATAAGGGCGATATGGGACATCCAGGGATCTCTGGCGAAAGAGGACTTAGAGGAAGAAGAGTTTTGTTTTTTGTTCAAATCTATATTTAAATTATGTATTTTAAAAATAATATACTTATTATATAGGAGTAAATTTCGTGAAGGAATATTGGTATGATATTTTAAACAATAAATTAAAGGTTATAACTAATCCCATAACTTATTTTCATTATATGAAAAATGTTGATTAGAAACATTTAAATATCATAGGGCTATTACAATCAATTACTATAAAAAACTACGTTATTTATTTAAAAACTAATAATATATTAAAATTTAATTCAACAATCATATACTCGAATTCAAACTAATAATCAAAAATTTCTATTATTCAAATTCAAAAATATATTGCAATTGATATTTCTTATCTTACCCGAAATCTCAGAAGATTCGGAATATCTCATAATTAGGGATTTTTAAATTTAAAAAAATATCATTTTATTCGAAATATTTTCATGTCGAGCACCTTCTCTATCAATTTCAGACAATTTTTCCGTTAACTTTTTATCAATTTTTTATATAAATGAAAAATATGCAAAATTTCTATGCGAAATATCTGAATTTCATAAGAGAGGGGTTAGAAAGATCGGGGTCAGAGGACTAGTAATATTATCTTAGGACCTAAGTTAAACTAATAATATACAATAATAACTTCATAATTCAGCTATAAAATATATTGGAGCTAATCATATATAGAGGCGATAAATTCGCCTTACCACCGGGGTGAAATAGTTCTAGATGGGCTAGTTTCTTCGGACCACTTTTGATATTATGCAATAGTAATATAGTCAATAAAGAATCTCTTATAAAAATCTTTAATATATTTTTATTTCTTTATTTTGGCAAATATGAAAATACAATACAAAGTTCGAATATATTTTAAATTTGTTAGCCATTTGTCCATCCCTGCGGATATTCCAGAAAAACTTACTATATTTTATATATAATATATCTTTTTCTAACTATATTTTTATCTTTCAAAGTCATATTATTCTACAAAATATATTTATATGAATTAAAACTAAGTATTATAATAATATAGTAACAAACATATTTTTAAGTGCGCAACCGTTTAATAAATTAATTGATAAAAAATAATTAATACAATAATATGAATTTAAAATTAAATAAATAATATTTCATTTTTAATGAATATAGGGAAAAGGTTTGCCTGGACCAACCGGAGATATAGGGATGCCTGGATTTCCAGGAGAAAAGGGAGAAATGGTATTTCTTTATATATATATATTATTACTATTATAACCTATCTAAAATTTAGTTTCGGGGGAAGCAAAATTTAAAATACCAATTTTTAATTAAAAATTTAGGGAAAGGAAGGGTGCTTCTCTCTCTCCACCTAAATAGGCCTATGGGCAGTAAATTTGATAACTATAATAAATAATTAAGTTCATTTCTCAACTATTGTATACGTGTGTTATCGGCTTAAATTGACTAATTTGACTCAATCTTCAGTCGCATGCCGAAAAAAAATATCAGAAAAGTCTTGTTACGCAAGAGAATCTTTTCCCCCTTTTTCTAAGATTGATGCATCTTTTAAGAGAAAACCTTGAAGCTCTGCTCGTTTTTAAAATTGGCTAAAATAATCCGATTACCCAACTATATTTATTTAAAAGTTTTTTTCTTCAATTAAATTAGAATATGAATATATATAGTTGGTAAGTTAATCAAGGAAAAGAACTAATCCTGAGTAACCACGTATGACTCTGAATCGCTCCATTTTAAATATTACTGAGAGCAATTTTTAAATAATAAAAATCTGATTTGACCAAAAGTAAATTACTGCATGATTTTAGAAAATTTTGCCTATATTAATTTTTATATTATAGTTATTTCATATAAATTAAAAAACTACAAAATAAATATATGGAAAAAATGTCTGAAAATAATATGGTAAGTGTATTCTGATAAAACTGGAATTTATTTCCGGTAAAATCGATTCTACAAAATTAAAACCCACTAATAATTTGTTATATTTATAATTTTAAAAATAAATATATTATTTTTAATATATTACAATGCAAATCTAAATATTCTCATATACAATGTATCTAGGGAGAAAATGGCGAAAGAGGAATAATAGGATTACCCGGCTTGCCTGGAGTAATGGGCCTGCCTGGAAACCCTGGGGGAATGATCTCAGTAATTATTTACTCATTATTATATTTTTATATTTATTATTTTTTTAAGAACTAAGTTCAGTATTAAGCTTTCCTCTATCGCTGAAAGAGGGATAACCGGTAGTGTTGTTAAATGACTCGATTTGGTTTAGAAACGACTTAATCAATATTATAGCCAGAAAAATATTGCCTAAGTCTCGAGATTTTGCTAATAGGTGTCCAATGCCATAGACCAACATCTTCAGGCTTGAGTAATATTGTTCTAGATAAAATATTGAGTTAGCAGTAGTGTTGTTATTATATAAGCTCGAAGATTTTGCTGATAGACTGCAAAAAGGTTTGGTCCCCTATTTGAAAAATCTCGAGGCTTACATAATATTATTTTAGCTAAAATCTTGATCGGGCTCTTTTTAAAAATCGACTCAAATCGGGCCTCGAGCCATTTAGCAACACTAGTGGACGCAGTAATTTTATCAAATACTTAGGGGTGGGGCAGTGGATATTTTGATTTTATGTTAATTTTTTATATCATGTGAGATTATACCATTAGATAAATGGATTAAACATTTTAAAGAAAGGCATTCAATCCTTATTCTTTATGAAAGTTATTATTTTTAAAAATTTGTGCATAACAAAAAATGCTGTCAATCGTACTGTAGTTAATGTTATATTTTCATAAACGATTTTTAATGGGTTTGGTACCAATTGCAATGCAGATGCATTTTTGGAGTGAGTACGGTGGTTCAAGCGAGTCATCTACCTGCATAATTTAGACTAGAGGGTACTCTCATAGGAATCTCAGCAACTATGGGAGTCATGAGAACATTGCCTTCTAAAACTACACTGGCTATCATTTCAAAAAAATAATTTTGTCGCCTCTTACAATTAAACTATCTGTATCAACTAACAAGTTTTTTTCTATTGTAATCACCAAACTAATCTAACCAAAAAAGAGTTGCATTTGTTAGATTACCTTATAATTAATGAGGATTTTTTGTTGTATAATATGAGCGAGCAATATAATACCCTACTCACAATAATCATATTGTAACTATTTATAAAAAAAAATATATATATATTTTAAAAAATCTAAAAAAGAGATCTGCATTTTCTCAAATCAATGGAACTCCAATGTTAGGGGTAATTATTTATATTTATTTGATGTATGAATCATTTTAAAAATTATTACCATCTATTTTCTCAATTCCCAAATTTTTTTAATTTATCAAAGGCATAGCGGCAATCTTTGGGTAATTCATAAAAATATTGATATTAAACACTAAAATTTTAAAATAAAAATTAAAAGATGTCTTCTGTTTTAATCTTATATTTTTAAATCAATGACTAAAATGTATAGGGAATTGAACTTTATGAGGAAAAGAAGTGTTCGTTAATAAATAAGAAATAAAATTATTTTTCAGAAAAGTTTCGAAACGTTTTCGAAAGCGGAACACTTTATTTCTTAAAAGCGGAACAGGAACCGAAATTTCTCCTTGTTCTAGATTTTATATATTATTGAATAAATTTCTAATTTTATTGTATATTTTATTAAGCACTATATTACATATTTTATTTATTTTTAAAGCTTCCTGGACCACCGGGACCTCGAGTATGATCTATTCACTCTTTAATTGTGGATTTTACTTATCTTATGATTTACAATTAAATTATTTTATATAAAATAAATATAAAACAGTTATCTAATTATAATCCTGCTTCAGGAAAGTTAGTTTTACTTTTAATCATAAAAAGACGTAGAGACCGAATATTTTGTGAACATTATCTATTATGTATACCAGAGACCTGTAGTCCAGGCGAGAACGGACCAAAAAATGGTAGGCCTTACCGAGCCGATAATTTAAATTATATCAATAATTAAACAGTTGGAAATGTTGAAAAGTCATATAATGGAGGAAAATAGAGAAATTTTAAAAATTCCGGGGCCTTAAAATGATCAAAAATATTAATCCCTAGCTGGGTTTGAAAAATTTTCCAAATCCGTGGCCGAGGTAATATTTTGATTGCTGCAGGTACCTGTTATATAAATAATAGATACTCTATATATTAATAAATAGTGCAATAAAAAAAATGTTACAACTCTTAAAATAAATTATAGGGCCCTCTGGGCTTACCGGGAAGGCCTGGTCTTAAGGGTGAAAATGGAATCCAAGGAATTCAAGTTATTTCTATTAATAGTTTTATTTTTTTTAAATTTTTACCTTTTCTTTAACATTGCAAATTTTGCATTTTAAACTTGATATTATCTTATCTCATAATAATTTAGGGTAACAAAGGAAACTCTGGGTCGCGAGGAGTCATGGGATTACCAGTAATTATTTAATATTTATTGATTATAATTGAAACTTTTGAAGTTTTTTTCTACAAGTTATTCAAAATAATTTTAAAAAATAAGTTAACCGCCATTCCGATATAAAGGAAAATGCATTTTACATGGAATTGTCGTTGGTGAAGATCAATGTCACGTTTCTAATCCCATTGATACTTTTTTTAAAAAAACTAGGTTCATTAATTGATTACTTTTTTAAATTTCTCAAACTAAACCACTCTGTTTATATTTCGATAGATTATGATGTGGTCTCCTCTTTTCCATTGGAATTATTCCATTTTTTATACATCAGACTGAACGTGAACAATAATATCTTCACTAGTTCTCATTAAAAAAAATAAAATAACAGTTTTGTGATAAAATGTTCAGAACTTTTATCTTTGGATATTTTAAGACATTTTGTCGTGATCACATAAAAGTATTAATTGTAAAAAGATTTTAAAATTTAAATAATTTATTAGTTCAAATCTTGATTAATAAAAATATTTTTTAGGGTGTGTCAGGTCATAGAGGAGATATGGGATTTCCAGGCTTAACAGGCCCACCCGGAATTAAAGTTAGTAATAATATTTAGAATATCTAACAATTTCTTTATTTTCAAATCGTAGGTTTATGCTAATAATATATTGTAATAATTATATATTATAAAATTTATGATGTAATAATAGTCATAATATTTTCTTTTTTAAATTTTATATTAAAAAAATTATCTCCTGGACCTAAATAGTAAGTTTTATGTATATTGTATTCCCTATTTTTAAAGAAATATCATTAATTTAGGTATGAACGATTCTATATAACATACATTAAATATAAACAATATATATAATTATAAAATATAAATAATATCTATAATTATCTATATAATTATAAAATATTTTATCATATTTATGATAACGGTTGCGTACTTTATACTGTAATTACTAAAGTTTACTAAATCATTTATTTAAAGTCAGTATATTATATATTTTTTGTGTTAGGGTGATCCCGGTTCACAAGGAATCAAGGTATATTAAATTTATTCAAATTGTATTAGTAAGTTATAGCTTATATATAGTACAAAAGGCGTAACTAGCCTTTACAATCTCAGGAGGCTCAACTAACATTTTTTATGGGAGTGGGGGGGGGACGCTTTTTTAAATTGAAATTTGCAAACTCTGAACTTGTATTCAAAATTTTATATTTTGTCATTTATAATGCATACATACTAGGATATAAATAATAAGTAAAAAAATACAAGATATTAAGTAAGCTAAGATAATATTTTTTAATAAAAAATATTTATCTAACAGTATTAAATATTTGTGATTGCAGAATATATATATTATAATTTATAATATCAAAGAGAATTAAATGTTGTGAATATAAAAAAATTTGCAAGTAAAGATTTACAAAAGTGATAAAATAAAATACCCTTCTATGGATTGTTGCTACCGAAAATCAGACTTATCCTAGCATACTCATCAGATTTCATGCCTATATTTAATTTTATCTTTAATTACATTAGAAAATTTATACCAGCAGAGATATATTCAGATTGATCTTCACATACAACTTTTATTGTTTTATACAAATAAAATATCTTATATATTAATTAATTTACCTTCTTTCTCTTTTTTTTCCTTCATTATTTATATCTCTCAGAATTACAATTAATCCTCTTTTATTATCTAAAGCATAGTATGAAATTGAGAAACTGTATTTTAAATGTACTTTGTTCACAACTCTTTCATTGCCTCATCTTCCTTTGTCAAAAAATATCCAATATTGCTTCCTTTCCATTATTTAAAGCATTTATCTCAGAATAAATATCTCTTCATTCTTCATCTAATAAATTTAATTAAATATTCTTTGTTAAACTCCAACTCTTTTATTGCCTCCTCATCTTTTGTCTAAAATATTATCAACATCAATATTGCATCCATTTCTATTATTTAAAGCACATTTCGAAATCAATATCTTTTCTCTCTTCATTATCTAATAAATATAAATAAAAGATATTTTAATTAAATACACCTAGTTTTAACAAAGAAGTATTATAAACCGGTTTGGATATTAGAAATGTTCTTAGGAAGAGGTATAGTAAATTAAATTTAAAATTAGCAATATAATTGATTAGTGATTTTGAACTCGATAACAATTATCACAAAATTAAATTGGATTTATTTTATTTTCAATTAATAAATGAATATATTTATTTAATTAGGGTTATAAACTAATTTAAATAACAAAAATTAGAGTTGTTAAGGAACAGCGCTATAGGAGCGCCCCTCCTTTTAAAAATCAGGAACGGGAACTAGCTCCGTCTGGAGTGGAGATGCGCCGCTCTACCGCTCTTTTAAATTTAATGTATAAATTAAATTATTTTATAAATATTAATAAATCTATTTATTTGTTAAATAAAATTCAATAAAAAATGAAATTTTATTTTAAATTTTTGCAATAATAATTGTTGACCCGGGTTTTATATTGGTTTTTCATCTAATCAATTAAAATATTAAACATCAAGTTTTTCTTTCTTTTTATATTGAAAATTTTTTGAAAAATCTTGCAAGTCATATTAATATTCATTTTATAGATATATGATAAAAAATAGTTTTTGATATTATGGATCCAGACATTATAGAAAAGAAATCGAAATAAAAAATAAATTATCTATTTAAATAACTTTATTTTTTCAAATGTTTATAATGATGAAAATATCATTGCGGCTATTATCCATCCTTCATTCAAATTAAATTGGGAATGGATAAAAAATGCGCAAAATATGGAACTAAAAATACAAATTAATTAATTTTTTAAGAAAAAAAATTCCTGATGCAAAAATACTAATTTACGGGAATCCTGCAATGATTTGGAAATTTTTTTTGGATTCCATGAAATTGATCATCAGGAAGATAATATACTGGACAAATATTTTTTAATTAATGATATCAAAATTACTACTTTTGATAAATTTCCTGAAAAAATATTTTTATAAAATATAATATCCCGCCTCCCTCTAGTGCTCCTGTTGAGCGCTTGTTTATTATTGCTAAACAGGTTTTAGCGGAGAGGCGTGGATGTTTGTTAGATTTAAATTTAGAAAATTTATTACTTTTAAAAGCTAATAGAATATTATAAATATTTTGATATATATTATTTAATATAAAATAACTTATTGATAAAAAAATATGATTTTGTTTTGTGTACTTTCTAAAAAATGAAAATAAAAGGAGCTGCTATGGAGTGGCACTCCATTACTTGGAGCGGGAGCTAGCTTCCTTTGAAGGTAGGAGCGGGAGCGGGAGCTCCTTTTGAGAAGGTAGGAGCGGGAGCTAGCTACTTTTAAAAAGGAGCGTTAACAACTCTAATAAAAATCAATTAAGCTCCAACTTTTAATGCTTGATTGATATTAGGCATTATTATTACGTATTGAAATACTTTTTATTTGTCATATAATATGTCATATTAAATATTATAGAATTTCTAAAACTAATAATTTTATAATATGAAAATATACTATAATTCTAAAATAAAAATATTATTGATATTCCATTTTTAACACAGAATTTGATTGCAATTGTTAACATAGTGAAAAAATTATTTATAGTATTAATCTAATAATTAAATTAGCACTCATTTAATAAAAACTTAAATAGTCTTAATAATTTTTAAAAATAATATCAAATCTGTATATAATAAATAATAGAATTCTAAAAACAAAATGATTCGGGGTCATCAAATAAATTTTTTCGTTCAGGCTATTAGGAATCCATTAAAAAACATCTTCGTTCAGAGGGCTATTCAAATTTTTCAGGGGGTTTGAGCCTCTGCCCTCCCCCACTGAAGCTACGGTATGGTAGCTAGAGGTTTAGCTAGTTTATAAACTATCTAGCTGGTGTAGAAATTATCTAGAGAGTTCTATAGTTTACAAACTAGCTAACTTAGCTTATAAACAAACTAGCTTGCTAATATGCAAACTGACTAGATAATATACAAACTAGTTAGTTAGGTTTTGTTTATTTTTTTAAAGATTTTAGAATAATTTTTATATTTCTTTTTATGAAATGCAGAAAAATTAAGTTATAAATCAAAATATTAAAAAATCGTGGAAAATATACAAAATCACCCAATAAAAGGAGAAAACCTTTGTATTTTTTTCTACTCATATTTAAGCATATTATTTTTAAAAAAATTAATCTAATTTTTTTTTGTATTTAACCCATATTTGATTATTTTTAATTTTTTTTACATTTTCTTCTATTTAATTTTCTACCAAGTCATTTCGATAACATTCGATATCACCAAATAGGCAGCTAATTAGGATAAAATATATATTCAATATTATAATTTTTTATAATTTTAGTTCACATTGTTATTGTTGTTGTCACTATTAAGTTATTTCTTAATGTAATTATATATTTTAAATTTAAAAACGAAATCTTCCTCTATTTTAATTGATTTTTAAAAAGAATATTCAATAGAAATAGAAATAGAAGTTTTGCCTAGGCGTATACGTGTTAAAATAAAAATGCAAAATATTAAAAATTATTTTTTTAACCATAGAATTCATTAAAAATATTTACGCATAAAACATCTCAAGAAATTTTGAATATTGCATACTATCTTGCAAAATCAATTCGATCATTTGTGGATTTAGGATCGTTAATAGATTTACAAGACGTTTAGATATGGGGCATATTCTGCATTCTAGATATTCTGCCTTGTTAAAAATTCGTTACATGACGATGCAAATTATAATTGTAAAGAATATTCCAATTTACAATCGAAAATTACTATCCTGGTAGATGAATCTTCTATGTTGTCAAATACCCCCCCCCCTCTTGGTTATTTATATAAAATCGCCATTGGTATCCTCTTATCATTCCATCTTTAAATTTTTAGATCTAATTAACCTAAAATAGAAAAATGCAGAGGGGATAGTTCATATCTTACTGGATCTTCTTAAATTCGCAGTGTTTCTCCAAATTTTTTTGCAAGAAATTAAATTTATTTGTTAGCGATGGTGCCAGTGTCATTGACTGGCAAAAAATCTGATGTAGCAAAGCGCATATGTGCTCTACATCCAACAATCATAGCCTGGCATTGTTTAAATCACTGTTTAGAATTAGAGGTGTTCGATGCAAGTGGTGAATTCTTATACGATCTCACCTCGATGTATGATGTTTTATTTGAATTATCCAATCTGTTTTACGACTTCAGATAAGAACAATCAGTTTACGCTGAAAAATAAATAAGGTGAACGATTCGCGTTCTAAAATCGTTTAAGGATATACCTGGTAGTTCTAATTCTCTTTTATATTTTCTAAATAAATATTTATTTATTGTTTTGTCGAGTGAGAGTTAGGTTACTTCCATTTTTGTCAAAAATGACTTTATAACATAAATCAATTTTTTATTAGTATATTATTCTATTTACATAAAAAAGTACGAAATATTTACAAAATAAATTAAATTATTGCTAAAAATAGGTTAAACTTCATATTAAAAATAATAGAATTAAAATTGCTCTCCTGTAAAATTACCAAAAGAGGAGATGGAATAATCTAATTCATTTTTAAAGAAGAATATATGAAAATATCTAAAGGAAAATAGAAGTCACTCTGGTATCATATCAACGAATATAAATTCATTACCGACAATATAGTAGGCTGATGGATGCTATTTCCTTCCGATAATTTTAGTAATTAAAGATACAATATTAAGTTAAACTGTGTACGCATTACGGAATATTTACAAATCGATTGCCTAGCAGACCCCACATCTTTATGGGAAAGAGATAATTAAACGAATTTGTTTCTGACTAAAACTCGACGTAGATCGCGCAATGTGATGAGGGAATATTGATGATAATAATGAAAGTAATAAATGCTCCCGTGATTTGAAAGAGTTTCAAAATTGTATTAACACAATTACGTGTAAGAGGCTGAATGTGGCTGCGGCTTTCACCTCTATGCCATGATGTCGGAATTGCTTGTAAATCTTATTATAAAACACATTTTCAATTTAATGATGATAAACGTTAACGGGCCTCCTCTCAGCCAGTGGAATTAGTCTCCATATATTAAAAAGTTGCTGTCAATTTGCAGGTCTGTAAACGATAATTGATCAAGGGGGCGCGCAGTTAATATTATTAAAAATATTGGAAAAGGTTCACTATGGCTAGTATTGTAGTTTTTTTTAACCTTTTTATTTGATTCCAATTTATGCATTATATTTTAAATAGTTACATTTTTATTCAATATAGTTTTCTCACATCAAATATAAAATAAAATAAAACAATATTATATAAAAAAGGAGGTGGGACTACAAGTTCCCAAAAAACAAGCGTAATTATATTTTAAAATTGTGATTTGAAGGTTTTGTTTTAAAAAAAAAAATTCTTTAGGTTCTGATGTAAGGGCTCTTGTCTTATTATATATATTTTGTATATAATTATTATACATTTTAAAAAATATTTATTAGTCATTTTTTATGCAAAATATATTTCAATTTTTATATAACTTTCTAAATAGCTATTTGATATTACACAAAAGTAATGTATTTTATATAAAATGCTTCGATATAAACCATCTAAAAAATAAAATCACTATTTTTTGTCCATTTAGTAATAGCGTGTACCCGCCGCATTTATAGGGCAGCAATTGAAATTTTAAATTCGCTGGGAGATATTATACAACTTGAATATCCCTATTACTTTGTAGGAATGCAACGCGATACTGTAAAAATATATTACTTAGTTCGCTGATATCGAAAGTCTTTTTTTGTTTTTTGGTGCTTAATGTATGTTAATAGGGGATAGAAATTGTTCTTTAGTGAGATTAAATACAATAATATTTATTGGGGTGGCTCTTCCATCACCACATTCAACGAGTTTCCTGTGAAAGGCTCTAATAATTACTATTATACTTTTCTTACTTTTTTACATAGTATATTTTTTTAATTAATCAAACAAACTTGGCTTTGTTCGAAAATAATTGACAATTTTTCCTTTATATATTTAAAGGGCGACAAAGGAAGAAGAGGCAAAATAGGACCAAAAGGAGAACAAGTAAAATTCAATCTTTTTACAAAACATATAGTCTAAATATTTTGGATTATGAATTATTTATAATTTTGTTAGGGTTTGCCAGGATTAGATTTCCCATGCCCTATTGGAAGTGATGGGTTACCATTGCCGGGATGTGTTAAAACTCCAATTGAAGTAAATTTTTGTTTAGTAAATTCATGTTATCTACCACAAATTACAATGTTAATAATTTTTAAAAAAAATTTATAGAATAATAAAGGTATAAAAGAAAAAACCGACTGAAGATCAAGTAAAAAGGAAGTAATAATATTATCGACTGAATGTATTTTAACCCCATAAGGAATTGTGAGTTATATATGATAGGTTTTCATGTATATTAACGGTTTTTGGTTTTACATAAAAATTTTATCAAAAACTAAGCTATCACGATTTTATTTATGTTAGCGGTAATGTTTTTTTCCCGGCAATGTGTTATTTTTTAATTTAAATCATTTTTTGAGCGAGTTTTTTTAAATTTAAAAATGATTTTACTGGAATAGTGTTCCATTATGTTTGGAATACCTACCCTGTGAATTTAAGAATATTTTGTCATGAACCTTTGAGCTTATTATAATATTCGTTTTCCCATAAATTTTTCATATAAATTATAAATGACTCAAAAGTTAATGGCAAAATTGTCTGATATTCATAAGATAGGTATTCTAAACATGCCGGAATTCATTTCTGGTAAGATCAGATTTTTAAATTTTAAAAAATGAGCTCAAAAAATGATTTAAAGTTGAAAAAATAACACATTGCTGGAAAAAACACATTAATGCTTACATATATACAGATGGTACAAGGGTGCCAATTATATAAAGGTATTTTTTATTTAAAAAGTTATTTAAAAATATAAATCTATTAAGAATTTCATAAAAATACAAATTAGAATTACCATGTTAATTATCTACTATAATATTATTTTTATTATAGCAAAGAATAAATATAGACAATCTCGCATACTCAATCCTTCATCGCAACAACTTTCGTGTGTTATACCAACATATTCATATAATTTTAATATTTATTATTACGATTGGTTGATAAATATTTGTGAAAACTTTGATTACGAAATTTATTTAGCTTATTTGTAAATATAATATTAAATAATTGTAAAAAACTATTTTATTTCAATATATGGACAATGACTATTTATAATATCATATTAAAGATAACTAGTAATAAATTAATACCTAAAAAGGGTATATTATATTTGATTAATTCCATGTTTTTAAATTTAACCAAGTTAATATGATTTATCAGTTTGTAATATTTCAATCACTCTCATATAGTTTAAGAATATTACTGATCTTTTTTAAAGTTCACATTTTTCGGATAATTTTAGTGGTAGATTACTTATTCTAATTATTTCATTTTCCCTCCAGTTTCGTCTAATTACAGAATGAACAGTAATTAATATTAATTTAACTCTGTTTATCAGCAGTCTTGAGAATTTTGAAATATGAAAATATCATTTTACAACTAATTGTTAAAGATATTTTTTTATTCAAGGATATTTAATACCGAAAATTAAAATTTTGTATTTTATAAAATATTCATAAATGAAATTTTCCGCCATATACTGTTTGGTAGGATTGAATTGGATAAACAAAGACAAAAAACGCAGCTTTGTTTAGAAATTCAAAAATTATTCTTTAATGCTTGATTTGGTTTTGATATATTCCAAAATTGCTGTTTTTTTTAATTTATGTTTTTGTAGTTATTTTAAATGAATATTGTTCAATATACTTACCATGGATCTAAAAAATTATATCTTAGAAATAATAATATCTTGAATCATAGATTGAACTCCGAACTTAGTCAAACCCGTCTTTTGGCTAACCGAACTTATACCCAAACCCTTTTAATTATTTGAATTATTTCTGAAATCTAACTTAAAAATTTATAAATGAATTCGGTTCGGGCTCGTCAATCTTTATTATATTGAGATTTTAATTTTATTATTTATAATATGTTTAAATTTCAAATTGAATTAATATTTAATATATTTAATTTTAAATCTCTAATAGATTTTTCTTTATATAGTCTTAAATTAATCATTAAATAATTTTTTTTCATGTATTTTCTATAATTTAAATTTAAAAGCGCAAATTGAAATCTAAATTTATAATATCATTTATAATTTTGGTGCTTTATTTCATTATATATCTACAACTTGATATGGAAGATACTCACCATGCTAGACTTATTAATAACATTTTAAAAAAATTAGCCAAAATCATATGTAACTTTATGAGTTGATAGGAAGTTTATTTTTTTTTTTAAAAAGCGGGACAGGATAGAAATATTTAAAAAAAGAAAGAACCTTATTTAAAGGCAAAAAAATTGATTAAATTTTGTGAATTAATGAGAATAACATTCAGTTGGTGAGGATAAATGTTAATAATTCTCTAGCTCTGGTAATGAAACGATATTAATTGTAGACGTAGGTAAGTGATCTCAAGTTTGGATAGGTTTAAAGTGTGACCACTGCAATGTTCCAAACTTTTAATTATATTTGAAATTTTATAAATATTTTCTGTGTCAACAGATAGAATACTGTCCATCTAGGCACCAAATCTATGATTCTGATCTTAAGTCCAGGCAGGTAAAAATAGAGCTTGTCCTACGATATTGCATTGTTGTTGTATCTTATAGTGAAACTACTTAAATTAAAGTTATAGTTTTACTGTTAGAAGTACAAGTAAATTACTAGTTACTTGATCTAATAATTTGTAATCGATTCAATATCAGAACTGACTAAATATAATCTAAAACTGAATTGATTCTTAAATTATCTAGATTTGAAACTAAAGCTAAAAAAACCCAGATTTCTTAATCTACGTTTTCAGCATGACTTATAGTAAGTTTTAATATATATGATAACATCTATATTATTAAATTATTGTTTTCATCAGATTTATAATGAAAAAAAAACAATTAGCATTTATTACTAAATCAATATAAACAACAAATATTATATGACTATTATTTCATTTTGTTTAGTATGCCCTTTGGTGAGATGCTCGTTATTGTCCTTATGGATACACACATAAACATGGTTGTAAGGTTTGCTAGCTAAAGAATCAGATATTATGAAGAAAAACACTGAAATTGTTTTTAATTAATATACTCTTAGTTTTTTATTTTGGTTCAATTTTTTTTGAAATATCACAATAAAAAAATTTTAATCAATGTTTTAAATTGGTTCTTATGTACAGTGTAATAATATCCCTGGTAACCTTAAATTCTGGAATTTTGAAGTTAATAAAATATTCCCAATTAATAAGAATAATTATTAATTTAAATTCTGCAAATTTTAATTCACTCCATGGCAACCATTTTAACCACTTTTTAATAAAATATTAGGCTCCGTTTAGAATAACCTAATTAGCTAATAATTACAACATACTATAAAACATAAATGTGTTACGCAATCGTTCGTGAACAAAGAGTTTTTTTGGAAAAAATTTTGCAAATTTTGAATTTGAACGCATTCCCTTTTTTGATGAATGCATTCGAATTTAACGTTCGTTCAATTTTAAATACACTTTTTATTTTCATTTATTTGAAAAATTTAATATAAATCAGAATTTTTTTAAGAAAAATATTTGTAATCAGCTGTTTTTCCTTTTTCACATAAATTTTTTTAATAGGCCATTATTATAGTTTATTAATTTGAATATCATTGTTTATATTCTAATTTAAAAGATTAGCATAAGCATGGATACTATGATTTCATCATCTGATTCTGAAAATTTAAAATCAGATGAATTAACATTACCATGGCCCAAATATGATAAATATTTTACAGTAACATCCTTTATTGAAGGAACTAATTCAATACTTACCAAATGTAAAATATGCCCATAAACTATTATATCAGTCCCAAAATCTTCAAGTTCCAATTTAAAACGACATTTGATTGTAATATAAATATTTAATTTTATATAATATAACTAAGTAGTCAGTTAATAATTTATTTTAGATTGTTCTAAGTAAATCATTAAATTTTATATATTATACACATAGATAGAAAATGATTTAGAATTTATTTTTAATGCCATTTTTTAAAATTAGAATCTAATCTGCAAATATTATAGTATAGTAAATATTAAAATTGAATCAAATATGCATTTGCAAAATGTTTGTTAATAAACTATTTATGAAAGTGAAGAAAAAATGCATTTGGGCTATTTGACCCAACAATAACAATAGTTATTTTAAAATTAAAAAAAATTAGTGTCCTAAAATATGGTCAACCCTTACTTAGTATTAAATGGGATTAATAAAAAGTATTAAACCTATCACTATCAAATTAATTACATATATTTATTTTTTTAAAGATATGCATATATATGAAGAACAATATGTTCTTTATGCAATTATACATCCAGTATTCAAGCCTCAATGGCCATAGATAAAACTTCCACAGAACGAACCTATAAAAAATAAACTTAAAGCATTATTGAAAAAATGCATTGAAAGCCTTAGAAATGATAATGCAAGAACTGTTAATTTTGAGATATCTTTTTTGACGAAGAAGTAAAGGGTGGATTAGAGGAGGATAGCTTATCTTTTTTTGAAGCAATGGATAAAACAATAAATGTTTTTAATAAATTCCCCACATTAAAAGAGTTGTTTATTAAGTATAATACCGCATTCCCCTTATCTGCCTCTGTAGAGCGCGTTTTTAGTACAGCTTATACCGTATTAACTGCCAAGCGTTCCTGTCCATCAGATGAAAATTTTGAAAAACAATTGTAATTAAAAATTAATAAGAAAAAATTTTCATAAATAAAAATATCTCTTTATTCGTTATATTATATTGCATTTATAAATTATCAAAATAAAACTATATTATTTTTTAACATGGCTAATATATTGTGTTAAAAAAAATATAAGACATTTATTTATATTAAATTAAATTTAAAAAAAATTTATCATAAAATTTTGAACATGAACGCTTCCTTTTTTTGAAAGTGAACGTGAACGCGTTCTATTTTTGTCAATGAACGTTGAACACGTTCGATTTTTCACATAAATTTAAAACGAATAGTAAGAAAGCATTAAAATTTATATATGAAAAAATTAATATATTACAAATTTAAGATCTTATGCGCAAATTCTACAATAATAAGATTTAGGGTTATATTTTCGAATTACATATACATTTTTGATTATAAGAATAAGTAATTTTGTTATGTTAGCTTGTCGTTGCCACATCAATATATAATAAGAATATTATTATATTTTTTAAATTTTAATTTGTTAAAAATTTCATCAAAACACATAAAATTAAAACACTAAAATAGAATACAATTTCGTTATTGTGTTCCCAAAACGGAACCATAATGCATCGAAAGATTTCTATTTGAAATTTTTGACGATTATATAAAAAATTCTTTGGCTTCGTTGGTAAAATACTGAATTTTGTTATTTTAAAAAACTTATAAGTTAATGGCAAGAAATGGCCGTTTGGTTATGTGACTATTGGAATAAAAACTAAGTTAAGATTTTTGTATTTATTGATCCGTTTTATTACTACTCGAGTTAGCGGATTGATGTTTATGTTTGAGGGGAATGAAGATCAAGAAATATATGATTTCAAAAAATAATACCAAAAGCAAACTAGATGGTATTGAATATATCTAAAATAAAAAGGCGTGAATTGAAATAATAAATTGAGGTTTTCTCATGTAGTTGATTTAAAATAAGATTAAATTTAGTGTCCCCAGTCGAGCCAATTTATTAATAATTTCGGAAATATATTTTGAAGAAATAATCAATTTAAACTATTTTCCCTCATATTCTCCTAGATTGGATATATCTTGCCTCCTCATTAACGAATTTTTATATTCCCCTTCCTGCGAATTCGCTTAAACTGAAAGAGGGGATACCCAGCAATCAATGCAAAAATTTGAAGCGAAGTATACTAAGTACTCTGTATTTTTGTATACTTATCCCTGAATTCGCGCTAACTGCTAATGAGGCGTATAAAAATCGGTACTCCTTTATGTAAAATATTTTACGGTTGGGCCAGAATATTTTTACATAACTATTTATCGGCTGGGCAAAATTATTATTGGCCAGGTTGAAAAATATTCAGGGCTTTTTTCTAAACTGTAAACTATCTGAAATGTGTTGCCTTTATTGGAGACATCAGTGCCAAATCATAAGGCGGCTTGATTTTGCATATATTCATAGACATTCAAAGATTGGATTGGGAAATTTAAAAACATAATTAATAGAAGAATAAATTTATTCACATGTGTTTTTTTGGTAATAAAAATAGAATTTGACATTTTGGTGAAGGAAGATTTTTGTGAAAATCAATAAGTATATTTTTGCAAAATAAAGAGCAATTTTTGGTCAAGGATATTTTACTGTTTTTTTTCGAAACAAAGTATTTCGCTTTTTTTTGAGTGACATTTTTGCTATTACTAGTAAAATGGCAAGACAGGGTATGTATATAAATCAATGGTCATATTTCATATTCAATTATTATTTCCTGCCAATATATTGGTCTCCAATTAGTCATTTTTACTCAAAAAATTGAAATTCAAATTATGGCAGTATAATTATGTATTCTACCATCCCTTTACCCTCAAAGTAGCCTATCCTTATATCTCATTGCTCCATCTGCCTACAATCGTCTTTAGCTATTGATCATTTTCTTGTCAACCATGTCTAATGCTATATCTAAAATTCCTTTATTAATTTATACCTAAAAATCTTTTAATTCTAAAATATATATCTAATTATCTTCTTTTTATCATTTCGCGTTTATTTCTTATTTTCTTGTCCTCTACAAAGCTCACATCCTTTTTTTTTAAAAAAACTACTGAAATATAAATATCTCTTTTTGCACATAGGTTGATAAAAAGACAATGAAATCGAATCATTATATTTTTCGCACCCACGTTGTTAAACAACCACTGAACTTTAGTTTTCACACCCACGTTTTTGAACAACCAATGAAATCTAATTATAGTTTTTTGCACACCTATTGTTGAAAAGCAACTGACATATATATTTCTAATGCATGTTTTTCTTTCTGCTCTTAATGTTGCATAATTGATATAAAATCTTATCAATGATCCAAAATAAAATTCCGGATCTCTAATTGAGCTAGATTGCGGCATGAATTTTTTAATGATGAAAGCCGTTTTACTTTACGAAGACTTTAGTTAATCAGCAACCTAATATTTTACTAAATATTATCAACTTTGACGTATCTTATTCACCTATCAGATCATTGAGGCTGTTTTATCTATCACAACCCTTAAAATAAAAGTTAAATGTTAATAAGAATTAATTATAACATCAACATATTTTCTAACAATAATTTTATATTCGTTTTAGTCTCTATTCTTCTTCTTAGAATCTTTTTTAACCAAACTATTTGCATTCATTTCAATCTTTTATCTTAATCTCCGCATATTTTCAATTATAGTTTCTTTTTGCACATCTTGAAATTATTTAATCTCCACAATTTATATTACTTTTTATTTGTCACAGTTATCTCTAGTGATCAATTATTTAATAACATATAATAATTCTAAAATCTAAAATATCTTATAGTCTCGATAAGATTCTGTTAAATTCCGTTGGTTTCTAAGTTTACCAATAACTTAAATTATCGCCTAATAACTATAATAAAACTTCTTTATATCTTATCTACTATGAATTCTACATGAGATCTAACTGAGCTACCGTTTAATAATTTTATTCTTTTTCAATATACGTCTTTAAAATTTGATTTAAATAACTCTAAATATTTTTTTTATCCAAAGTAAATTTTATTTCAAAATTATAAAAATATATACGTCTTTTAAATTTTATTTTTTTTCTAAATATATTTTGACAAGTAGTAAGAAACTTTAATAAGTTAAGGTTAAAGACCCTGTAACCTATAATTATAAGGTTGCTAAAAATAATCATGTATATATATAAAAATATGAATAAATAATTTACTATCACTTTATTGCATGACTAATGTACCTAGACTGACGATGTATTCATAATAATGCATTTGAAAGCGTCGTTGAATGCAAATCAGCTGGATCCGCCATTTTGGTAACCAGTATAGTAATTATCCTCATGTTAGAAACTAATATTAAATTGCTAACTTGCTTCCTTATTATCTCGATGATCAGGCAATTCTTTAATAAAGTTTACGTCAGATATAGGAATTAATTGGCCACTGGTTTAAAATTTTTAATAATGATATGTGTAACCAAAATGGCGTCCATAGCTGTTTTTATTGATGTACATTTTTAATGAATGCATAGTAAGTTTAGGTATTACATTACTATATGTCATTGGATCCAACGTAATTGTAAAATAATAAGATGTATAAATTAAAAAGCTAAAATAAAAATATAAAGAATATACCAAAAATTGAAAACTGAAGTATATTTACAAAATCTCAAATAATCCTCATTTACATAGTCTGTAATATGAAATTAAGCAATATCGTAATAATTCTAATTTGCATAAGTAAATATTTATATCATAAAAATGTGCACTGCTATTTTTAATATAGATATATTGTTAATTATTAATAAATCATTTCCAAAAAAGTAGCTAAAATTATTAATGATTCTGTGTAGCTTATGGAAAACTTTGGGGGAAAATGTATTTGTGTCTTTACGATGAATCCATTTAAAATTTGTATAGGTATTGATTCCAATACTGTTAAAAGAATCATAAATCTGAAAGAAAAGAAAGTAAACTCTAAGACACTGTACAATGAAATAAAATAAGTTAAAAAAACATTCATGGATAAAAGAAGGTTTAAAAATTTTTCTAATTTGTTCAAATGTTTGTAATTATATATAATTATTACCCTGCTCTCTTCTTCGAAAAATGCCATAACTTTTTCAAAAGGGAATGAAAATTAGAAATAAGGCTGTAAATTGATAGGAGGAAAAATGAAAATTTAATTGCGCAGGTGAAAAAAATCATGCGAGAGAATAGTTGGGGTACCCATATTATGCCTCAATTTAGAAACACTATATATTAAAGCGGGGGGGGGGGGGGGTCACAGAATTTAAACATGGGATTACGTTTTTTTCCCTTTACATATACATTACTGATCTACGTAGATTTTTATTTTCATCGCTTTATGTTTAGCATATTGCTCATATATAGTAATATCACTCTGCTAGTATAGTTAAAAAGCTCGATTCCGGTTTACTTTATAAAACGGTCCGATTAAGATTATAACAAAAATAATATTGTGTAAGCTTGGGCTTTTACTTGCAAAATCTTGAGGCTTACGCAATTTTATTTTGACTAAAATCTTAATCGGGCGGTTTTTAAAAATTGACCCAGATCGGACTTTTTAACAACAATAAAATTATCTAAATAACTTTTGTAAGCTCGGTTTTTATATTCACGATGCTAGCTTTGAACGAGTCCATTCCAGGATTTAATTTTGACAATTGCAAAAGGTTTATTATTTATTAAATATTATTGCTTATGTGGATCTTAGAAACATACATTTACTAAATAATAATGCCATAAAGTCAAAATTTATTAAAACGGGTACAACAATTGCTGGAGCAATATTTAAGGTTATGACAACTGCTATATATTAAATTAATATTTCTTTAGGATGGTGTTATACTAGCATCTGATACAAGAGCTACAGAAGGTGATATAATAGCGGAAAAGGAATGCCAAAAATTACATTACTTGGCTCCAAATATATAGTAAATTTTTAAAACTATATTATTTAAATAAATTTTATATAGTGCTGCTGGTTGTGGGGTTGCTGCCGATTTACACCATTTAACCTTGATGATATCTGCAAGATTGGAATTATTAAGAATGAACATGGATGATAGACAAATTAGGGTTGTAACTGTTAATCGTATTTTTAAACAGCTTCTTTTTAGGTAAATTTATAATATTAATTTTTTTAAAATAACTATTATTTATATCTTTTACTTTATATGAATATATATTCCCAATAATTAATCAAAATTTTTTTTAATTTACTTTAATTCTGGAATATTTAACTAAATATTGAGTTATCTTAATATTAAATTTGTAAAATTTTTATAACCTTAGAAGTAAACAGTATAATTTTTCAGAATAAACAGCATGAAAATAATTTAATCGGGGTAATAATTTGCATGGTACTGAGGCACTAATTGCCTTGTTGCATTCATTAAGCCAATTTATGGTCATAAATCAAGGGGGGGGGGTGATGTTCAAATGTCTGCCCTATCTTTTTTTATATGATTAGACATATATATGCTTTATTAAGGACAAATGAAATGTACCACCCCCCCCCCCCCAACCTCTAATTTTGTTAAGGGATATACTGATTTACTACCAACCTGATTTGATATTTACTGATATATATTTCAAACAGCACTGATACCAATATTTACATTGATTTTTTTTATTATTATTTTATATAATACAAAATAATGGAATAATGAAAAATTGTGAATACATTTTTTTTAAAAAAGCATTTTAATAAGAATATTTACTTATCTTTTCTCTTCAAAATCAAGAAAAGCCTCAAAACTTTAAAATTCTAAAAATATATTATTCTTTAAATTTGTATATAAAGGTTTATATTTATAAGATATATGATAAATATTGTCTAATTTTATTAAGTAATAGCCTAAAGAATATTCATATCCTTAGTTCCATATTTTTTTTAATGATGATCAGAATTTTCTATTTTTAGCCATAATAAAAACAAGTGCAATATTAAATGCTAGCACACTATGTATATTCATATCAAATTTTCTTTTTAATATCTTTATTTGAATAAAAAGTAAAAACAAATTAAATATCAATTAATAAAATATAAAATTATTTAAATTATAATATTGGATATTTGTATCTATAAAGATAAGAGAATAAAATTTAAATTGCATATTTTTGACTTAATAAAAAAAATTGACAGATTTAAAAAATAATATATATTAAAATAAAATTATACCAAAGCTAATAATTTAAAATTACATGATTTTTATTTACTATAAGTTCTTTCTTAATTAAAAAAATGGAATATAAACCATTGATAATTAAAAGTACATAGCAAAAATTTTGAGTAAATTTTTATATTAGTTTATTAATATTATTTACTTCTATCATTAAAAAGTATAAAAGAACATTTTTATTTTATAAGTGGTGCATTCCTTCACACTTTATGGGGGATATGTAAATTTTTTACTAGAAAAGGAAATTAGTTCAAAATTAAATAATAATTTATTTTTTAACATGATCAGACTTGTAAAATCTTTACTTGATTAGTGGGATTTAAGGTATTATAGCCCTTTATGGTCAGGTCCAGTCTGACTTCAGTTTGGCCTTATGACCTGGGCTTAATTTTTTAAAATATTTAAACCTGGCAAAGACTCTTTAAAAAAATTGTCTGATTTCTAAAAGCTAACCTTCAATTTTAAACATTTTTTTATGATTTTATAATATTTTTAAAATAATTATCCAAGATACTCTTATGATAGAAAAATTATCTATTGGGAATTATTAATTTTTTAAAAATTTACAAAATTACTTTTTTTATTTTCAACAATATTTTTTGCTAAACCTCACCCTTTTAATTAAATAATATTTTATTAGAAAGTATCATTTTTTTTAAATTCTCCAAAATTTACTTTTAGTCATTTATGAAAAAATGTATTATTATAAAATTTTTTATAATAAAATATTAATTGAAAAAAATAATATTATAGAAAATATATTAATAACACTATTAATAAAATGATTTAATACTTGTTTGCTTCCTATTCCCCCAAAAAGGTAGGCAGAGTCAGACCTAGTAGTCGATTAAAAACGGCCCTATTAAGATTGTTTAAGTTCAGATTATTTTTTTTCAATTTATTTCTCTTATTTCAAAATTTATATCCAAATTACAACAAAATATTTAATTTATTAGAATATTAAAATATAATTAAATTTATATCCCAAGAATTAAAAAAGTAATATTATAAATCTAATAATCATAATTTTATAAAAAATATATGATTAATATATTTTATAAAATATGTATATAATTATTTTTAAATAACTACAATATGTCCACCCCTAACGGGCCAAGGACATATATCTTCGAAATAATCAAAAAATATATATATTTGTACTATCTAGAATCTAAGATAGGTATGGATTATTTTAGGGCTGTGCTGATCCACATATTTTTCACCGATTCGATATTTTCCGATATTGCTTCTAAGCCGATCCGATATTTTTACTGATTTTTAATCACCCCCGTTTAAACAAAATGTAATTAAGAAATCATCGAATTATGAATTTAATTTAATTTTTTTATTTCTACAATTAAGACTATAATAAAAAAAATATATATTTAATAATATATCCATTTTATGTTAGAATTATAAAATTGTAATATTTAATATATAAATTTTTTTTAATAAATATGAGAGCCTCTAGATTTTTTGCGAATAAGCTTCTACGAAATGGACTATCTATATCTCGTGCCGTACTGAAGGCAGACTCAGATGATTCCGCAGATAACGCATTTTGCAAAATAATCTTTGCCTTTTGTAAAATATTTCCATAATTCAGATACCATATTTTAAAAAAATTCTTTTATTTAAAGTATAAATAAAAAAATTGACGTTATTTAAAAAGATTTAAATAAATAAAACTTTGGGTGTTCCTTTCTATTTTTATAAAAAAAACTTTTAAATACTATAAATCTATTTTAAAAAGAAATATAATTTAAAAAAATTATTTAGAAAATATTATAATAATGTAAAATAAATATACATAACATAAAATAACAAAAAATAACAAAAAAAGAAAATTTAAAAGATCGGATCGGGTTTTTGCAGGTATCGGTCCGATCCGATATTTTCGAAAAACGCTAAATATCTATAACGATCCGATCCGATATTTAATATCAGCACAGCCCTAGATTATTTTTCATTGAAGCATAGCTGCTTCTTCCATTTCACTAATATTTGTTATCATTGTATTTTGGCTTTTCTCTTCTGAGTATTCATTCGTTTCATTATTATTTTTCTTTTCTCCATTTCTTTGATGATTCATTAGAAACCCTATTCGATTATCATATCGTCTTATGGTTGAATTTCTTAATTCGGAATTTCTTAGATCCATATTATAATTGTTTGCACCCATCTCATTCCTTCTTCTGAATCTGACATAATGGTTGTTGATGATTTAACGCATAAGATGGTACATCACAATCCATCATTAGATGTTGAAATGAATGGCATCGAAAACATTGTCGTGCATTAGAAGATGTTAGACCTTGCATAGCATATTTGGTATGCTTTTACTATTATTATTTTTTTTTTCTTTGTCATTCCCATTATATTTACAACTTTTTTTGGTTTTGGTATAATGATCACTCGTAAATAAAAAGGTCCGCAATCTACTAATGGTAAATCTTTATTTTACGTACGTTTTTTACGATATTAAATTAATTATTTATAAAAAAAATTATAATTTACTAAATTAAATTAATTAATTTCATAAAAAAAGATTTTTTTTACAATACAAATAAAATGTTATGATTTTAATTTGTTAATTTTTATAATTTTCCAGAAATCATAATGATATTAATTAATATAAACTTTCACACTTTTGTATATATCATCAAAAATATGCATATCAAAAATTAAATAAGTTCAAACTGCAAAACATTAATAAACAATTTCACACATGTGTATACTATCACCAAATGTGCATATCGAAAAATTAAATAAATTAAAAATGAGACACATTATGTTAACACATTCTTAAGATTTTATTTCTTTATTCCTTTGATGGTTTGACTCACAAAAGTTATCCACAATAGATAATCATATAAAATATTTTATTTCATACTTGTCTCTTTCTTTTCTTCTAAAGAATCATTGAGAAATTGAAGTATAGCAAATTAAATTTTAACTTACAATAAAAACTTCACAATTAATTACACACATGTTAAATCTTCTCCGATTGAGAAAATCAATGAGAAATTAAAATTAAAACTATTTTCAAATCATTCTCTTATCACATTAATAGATTAAAATATTTCCTAAGAAAGAATTGAAATAATATTCTGATATCATAAAAAAAATATTTTATAAAACTAAGTATGTATAATAACGATTTACCATTAGTAAATTTCGGACCTTTTTATTTACAAATGATCATTATTCAATTAAATCCAAAAAAAGTTGCAAATATATTGGGAATGACAAAGAAAAAAATAATAATAGTAAAAAGTAAGGCTGTGCCGATATTAAATATCGAATCAAATCAACACCGATATTTAGCGTTTTCCAAAAATATCGGATCGGGTCGATATCTGTAAAAACCCGTTCGATCCGATTTTTTTACTTTTCTTTTTTTGTTATGTATATTTATTTTACATTGTTATAATATTTTCTAAATAATTTTTTTTAAACAATGCAAATGCACAACACCCGCTAAATTTTATTTAAAAGTTTTTTTTATAAACATAGAAAGGAACTCCCAAAGTTTTATTTATTTTAAATCTTTATAAATAATAACGCCAATTTTATTATTTATACTTTAAATAAAAGAACTTTTTAAATATGGTATCTGAATTATGGATATATTTTACAAAAGACAAAGATAAATTTGCAAAATGCGTTATCTGCGGAGTCATCTGAGTCTGCCTTCAGTACGGCAGGGGATATAGATAGTCTATATCTTAGAAGCTTATTGCCATAAATATAGAGGCTCTCTTATTTATTTTAAAAAATATTATAATTTTATATATTAAATATATATATTTTTAAATTAAATGCATAATTCGATTTTTTGCATAAAAAATATTGATTTTTTAATTATATTTGGTTCAAAGGAGGGTGGTAAAAAATCAGTATAGGTTTTGAAGCAATGTAGGAAAATATCGGATTGGATAGGTGAAAAATATATGGATCGGCACAGCCCTAGTAAAAAGAATACCAAATAAGCCTTGCAAGGTCCACCATCTAATGTACGACATTGCATCAATGCCAATCATTTCAAATCTAATGATATGTGATATACCATCTTATGCATTAAATCATCAACAACCAATATGTCAGATTCAGAAGAAGAAAATGAGGCCAGTGGGTGCAAACAATTATAACATGGATCTAAGAAATTTTGATCAAGAAATTCAACCATAAGAAGATATGATAACCGAATAGGGTTTCCAATGAATCATCAAGGAGATGGAGAAAAGAAAAATAATAATGAAACGAATGAATACTCAGAAGATATAAGCCAAAATACAATGATAACAAATATTAGTGAAATAGAAGAAGTAGCTATGCTTCAATAAAAAAATAATCCATACCTAGGTTCATTAGCAACCAAATGATTCTTTGATTCTAGATAGTACATACATATATTTTTTGATTACTTATGTCCTCGGCCCAATAGGGTGAACATGTTGTAATTATTTAAAAATAATTATATATTTTTTTTTAAATAATATGTCAATCATACATTTTTTTAAAAATTATGATTATTAGATTGATAAAACTTTCACTTTTTTAATTCTTGGGAAATAAATTTTATTGTTTTAATATTCTTGTAATAAATTTAATATTTTGTTGTAATTTGGTTATAAATTTTGAAATAAAAGAATAATTACAACAAAGATAATAACCAAAATAATATTACGTAAGCCTTGAAATTTTGCTCATAGGTGGCAGAAAGGTATAGATATCTATTTGCCAAATCTCGAGGCTTGCATAATATTATTTTCGCTAAAATCTTGATCGGACCGTTTATAAAAATCGACTCAAATTGGGCTTTTTAACAATACTAGTCAGACCTAATTATTATTTTAATTTCCTCGCCAAACAGACTTGGACATCTTTAAATAAATAAGGCTGGATTTGGACAAAATTTTTTTAGAATTCTCTGAAATTATCTAGGATTTTTTTAAAAAAATCTGAGTTAGACTTAGTGGTAAAATTTAGATTTCTCTGAATTTGAGTAAATTATAACAATGTATAAGTAGAAGTAAGACATACACATATGCATTAAAGCTTTGCATTGAACTGGTTTTTTCATCCTATATGAATTTTTTAAAAATGTGGGACCATCTTTAAGATTATTCTGGAAAGGACACGTTTCCAGAACTGGGTTGGGAAATATTCTGCTTTAAAGGATGAAGTCCATGTTTGATTCTTTTGTCAAATAAAATAGTTTTATGGTTCACTATTGGTGTTTTATTCTCACTACCCAAATTAATAAAATTAAGTTGTGATAATTTTGTCCAAACATTACTTAAAAAGATTTTTATGAATATTCATTGTAGTTTTGCCTTTCCTGAGTTCATTGATATATATTGCTTGATATTAATGCATTAATGCCAAAATATATGCTTAAATATCTTAATTCACAAATTTGATTCATTGGCCTCATCATATTTACATGTTAAGTATTCCATTATTCTGGCATTTCTTCATTTAATCTTAAATTTTATTTTAATACTATACATAAATTATTTATGTTACTTTAATTTTTTTATTTATGCATAATTTAAATAAAATTTATAATATATTATATAGACATGGAGGACATTTAGGAGTGGGTTTTATAATTGGTGGAGTAGACTTAACTGGTTCTCATTTATATAGTGTTGCACCCCATGGATCAACTGATAAATTACCTTTTATGGCATCTGGTTTGATTATTTATACATTTATTTAGGTTTATGTTACTATTTCTTGGAATACTTGTTTTATTGCACTTGTTTCACAATGAAAAGATAACTATTATTTAATTTATTATTAAACAAAAACATTTTTTAATCTTGTTTATTTATAATGGTACACAAAGAATATTTATTTATTTATTTTGCCAAATATATTTTGATCCCAGGATCTGGAACATTTGCTGCTCTTTCAGTTTTGGAGGACCGATGGAGGCCTGATATGAATGTATAAATAGATTATAACTTTACATATATATATTTATATATTATGATTATGTTCAAAATTAGGTATGTATTATAAATAATACTCACAAAGGATTCCCCTATTAAAAATTCTGATCATATTTTTATTTTGCTTTTTTTAAAATATGTAATAGAACAATTGGAACACTATTTTAGTAATTGGTTATAAAACTAAAATTATCAAAAATTTTCTTTTAGTTTTTTAAAAAAATTTTTTTTTATCATAATGTATTGCAGCTTGAAGACGGGAAAAAGTTGTTATGCGATGCCATAACATCCGGTATTTTAAATGATCTCTTTTCAGGAACTCAAGTTGATCTATGCATCATAACTAAGGATAAATCGGAACTTCTTAGACCATACAAAGTTATATCAGAAAAGGGAAAGAGGTATTGTGTTAATATTTACTAGAGACCTGCAGGCCCCGATCAAAGCCCAGCCAAGGTATGCGGGGCCATATAAATTTTTTTAACCTGGGTCAAGCTGGCCAGAAAACATTTTTAGATCAACTTAGACTTAGTCAAAAAATTAATTTTTTCTATGCACCTGGGCCTTTCAAAAATTTAGATATAGTAATTTAATTTATACCTAAACTACAAAAAAGATAAACAATACAATATAATAACCAAATCCATCTAATATTCGTAGTTTTTTTATAGAGATTATTAAATTCTTAATCATTAGAAGAAAATAAACTACAGTATAAAAAAGCCACATCATTTTAAAACCTGGACACAAGCCTGAAAATTTAAAACCCAGGCCCAAAACTAATAATTTTAAATAATTTGGGCTGGGCCAAAAAAAAATAAATTTACAAACCCCAGCTGTGCAATTGGTTCTTCTGTAGGTCTCTAATATTTATATGAGATTTAAAATATAATTTGCCATTAGTAGCATTATCAGCATTATAATGCCTATGCAATAGATTTAAAAATTAAAAGCTCTCAACTTTTTATAAAATTATCATGTTTTTTTTAAATGTAAAATCGGAATATATTATTTAAAAAATTCTTATACTTATTTTATATTAATCATTTTTTATATTATATTTTAGAGAAGGGAATTACACGTTTAAGAAGGGAACCACCGCTATTTTGAACCAAGTTGTTCATAAATTTAAATTGGACATTGTAGATGAAGACGAAATTAGAATGGACACCCATTAATTATCGAAATTAATTGGAAATGGAAATCTGCTTGTTTTATTTTAATCGAATTATCTTTAATTTTTATTTGATATTTTTCTAAAATAAAAATTATAACCCTCAATAAATCGAAAGTTATTTAATTTATACATTTTAGAAGGACATTTTTGAGTTAAAGTTCATAGGAAACTCATTTTATGCCAAACTTATACCTTGAGTTGTGAAACTGGTTTAGTAGTAAAAAGCGTGTAGTAGAATCTGTATTTTGTAAAGTTAAACGTTGAGAACGTGACAAAAAGCTCTAACGAAATAATTGATGCGCTGAGATTATAATGTATGGTTGATTAGTGTAAAGTACAAATGTGCAACATATCTTTCTTACAAATACTGTTATGCAAATATTAGTCTGAATAGGCTGAGCTAGCGTTTACTAGTTGTAAGAATGATGATTGCAAATATGTAACATGTTTTCGACTTTTGGTAGAAATTTAATTGATGCAACTCTAATATTGGAATGATGTGTTTGCTTCGGTGCAAGTCGAGTATTGTGAATATCAAAATCATATAACTTTGATTTCGCTTCAACTTGGTCAATATTTTCTCACTTTTCTTAGTTATAATTTCTTCCTGTGGCCATCTTATTAAATTCTTTCGTTCAATAGTTCCATTTGTAATCATTAGTGCTGCATTAGATTGTGATGATGAATCAGTTATTAAGAATAATATAGTTGACCCAGTTAGTGTATTTAAAAAACAAATTATAGTAAATAACATCAATTTTTTCATGAAAATTTATTTTTATTTGCATAACACGCCTTTTTTTAGTGTACAAAATATTCTGAGGGGCCTGGCAAAGTTACCTTTCTATAGCGAAATAACTTGTAGCTTAAATGCTGATTGACTGTTAATAAATGCAGCATTTCCACAGATTGGAAAAGAAGTATTTTCTTCCCCATTTTACAAAGAAAAGTTTATAATGTTGGTTTGTGGGTCACATTAGCCTGTCCTCCCATCCAAGCTGGATTTCGAATTTAATTTTTCTATGGGCTTGGGCTAGGTTTGAGCTAAAGATTTTGATTTTTTTTTATTAAGCTGGACGGAATTAAAGATTATCTGAGTTGGCTAAAAAACATGAAATCCCGGCTATTAGTACATTAGTGTTTTTATACTTCAAAACATTTGGAAAAATTATAATAGTAGAAAAAATTGACGGAATATTGTTTTTAGTTTATTATTATTAAATCATCATTTTATATTTATATATATTTATCGATTTTAATTAAAATAATATCAAATTAAGATTATACTTGATGTATTTTAATTAGTAACACATTAGAGGAACGAGTCACATCGGGTCAAGGAATTTAAAAATTAATTAGGTCTATGTTTTAAATTTATTCCTATGATAGAGAATGAAAATATGTACACTTCGATAAAAAAATTAATATACCAAAGCGTAAACTCTATTCTATCTATTGTCTGCTAACATAAGATTAACTTTTTTAAAAAATATTTTGTGATGAGTGAGGTTTGGGGCACACGTCATACCGCAGGACTTTTTATCAAAAAATAATTTATATGGTGGTTAAATTTTTTGGACTGAAAATTGAAATAGATTAAAAAATAAAATTATTTTATATTAGATAAGTTAGTCAGTTATGTTTGAGATATTATAGCTGATGTAACTGAGAAATTTGGGGCTTGTAAACGATATCGATGAATTCTAGTATCTTTTTCAATTATAGTCCGTCTTAAATTTTTTTGGTAAATTATCCTTAATTCAATACACCTATTATTGTGGTAATTGAGAAAATCTAAAATAAAAGGAAGAAACAAATTAGTATAATTAAAAACAAAATTTAAACATTTCAAGATTTTAAAGTTTTATTCATAACCATAAACTATAAATACTAATTATCAAATAAAAGTAAAAAATTATAAGAGAAATATTAAAAGAAAGTAAAAAAATATAAGAAAAAGTTAATAAAAAAAGAAAATTATATGCGAAAAAAAAAGTGAACAACTCCAATTGTTAAACTTAAAGTATGAAATATCTACAATTATCACGCGTCATCTCATTTAAATAATCTAGGGCGTAATAATTTTAATAAAACATTATTTTTGTTTGAATATTATCATAATTTGAAAAATGCATTTTTTAGTAACTAAATAATACAAGATGCGGTTCTATGTTTCCAGATACTCTTTTAATAAATCAAGCGCCGTAAAAGAAACTTTTAGATATATAATATATAAATTCGCTATTTATTACTTCTAACCAATAGCCCACTCTTTTTCCTTAAATTGAATTAAAAAAGTAATTAAAATCCAGGATATCATAAAATGATTATATTTTTAATTATGGATATAGAGTTTAAAATTTTATAGTAGAGGATGGATTCACCTTTCATATAATAAGATTGAATTGAAATATCTAAAATTCATCTACACTGGTGTTGCTAGCTTTTCACCTTGAATGGGCTCTATTTTTTTTTATCTGAAATAAGTTAAAAGGGAAATTCTATTTGGTAGAAAAAAAAGGCAATTCTATCTAAAAATTTGCATAAAAATAAATCCATCATACATATAAAAAAAATATATTTAGCTAGTAGCTCTCCGGGGTTTTCAGAAGCTTAAGCCCACTAAACTATGCTACTGATAGGGAAACCAGGGTAAAAAGGTCAATGCTTTATATTTTATCATAAAAATTTAATCCAACAAATTAAGTAAGAAATCAATGTGTATCTCACCGCATGCAAATTAAAAAAGTGTAGCTATGAACAGTTATATGAAGTGTATCTAACCTGCGCTCATGGTAAGGTGGCTAAGCAGTGGTAAAATAGTTAAAATATTGCGCATAACTTCTGAAACAAGATATGCAATTTTATAATTTTGAATGTGTCCATTTTTGGCATGTACATTCTAATATTTCATCACCTTTACGACTATTTTAATTGTATATTATAACATGAAATTCTTATTAATTTTCCATTTTGCTCAATAATTTTTTCATATGGAGTAGAGGTTAATATTTTTGAATTCTTTTTTACAGCTTATATGAGACGAAACATTTTAACGTTTTACGCATATCCGCTTTACCTCAGGGTAATAATTATTATATAAGTTTCTATTGCTTGACATCTAGTAAAAAAATTAAATTTTTAAAATATAATTTGCTAAATAAAAAATTCCTATGACGTAATTTTTGTTATCTGTGTAATCTAAAAATTTTTGGCAAAATATATCATGCAAGAAAATTTTCCCAAAAGATCATAGGTGAAATTATACCTCTTCACGCTCACCAAATAACGTCTTTTTATTCAAGGATTAGAAAGTTATTCCCTTTAAAATATTAATCCATCAATCACTTTACCTCGGTCTCACACAGTGAAGGTAATGAAGAACAATTTCTCACTTGTAACAACATTTTTATGGTTAAATCAATGCCCTGACGACACTTATCCAAGCAATTAGCTATCTGCTCTACCGATTATTTTAAAAAATCAATGAAGGACAATATTTTGGTGTATACCAGTTTAATTAAAATTTTTTCGGTTAAATATGAATCCGTTAAACAGCAACTGAAAAAAAAATTAATTTAATTTCCTATTGTATATAAATATCGCGTTTTTTAAATCCATTTATACTTTGTAATATACAAATCCGACATTAAAAAGGTAAATTATTGATTATTTTTTATTTATTTGTGAGCCTCTTCCGCTTTCAGTTAATGAAAACTGGTAACAAAATAATCGATAAATTATAAAAAAATATATTTTTTTAAAAAATTTAATTTAATTCGGCCATAGATAAGACATCTATTTTTCTCTTTAATATTAACCAAATATGGTATTTGAAAAAAATGTTTGTTTGAAATGTTTAAAAAAACTTTTATCATGAAATAATGCCAAAAATTGAGCATTCATTTCTAAATATATTCAATTTAATTACCTTGCTACTAATATTATCATCTTGCTTACAAATTACTTATAGTTGGAACTATGAATATCCAGCACTCGTGGATTCATATGATTACAAGGTAAAATTTTATATTCATTATCATTTATAGTGTTTTTATTCTATCTCATTTTGAAGTTTTATATTTATTCTTATCTATTAATTTATTTAAGTAAAAATGTTATGGTCAAAAAATTATCCTAATTATTTTCAAATTAATCTAAACGTCGGGTACTTATATCTAATATTAAGGATGTAATACAGGAGGAAAGTTATTGTATGATAATAATTGTAATATTATTCAACAAGTACTCAACCTGATTAAGTATTAAAAAATGAATATAACGTGAAGTTATGTAAAATTATGGGCCAATTCTTATAATATTTTTAACATTGGAATTTAGCAATGTAATTTTAATTTTATAATACTTGTATCAGCCTCATGTATTCGATGATTTATAAATTAATTACTTATAAATAATTGGGTTCTATTAGTGTAAATATGTGTATACATACTGATGATGTTCAAAAATAGGAATCATAAAGTGGGCATATGTGAGCGTTTGATAAAAAGTGAAATTTGAATAGGAGAGACATACTAAAAAGCATTTAATCTTTCTTATTTTGTGAAACTAAAATTATATATAACCAAATATCGGGTGGCCCTGATCCTAAGCTGCTTATAAAAGAGTCGAGAATCTTCCAACATAGATCCAATTATGAGAAATTGCGTAATCCTCTTAATAAATAAAAAATGGTTGTATATCACTTTGAAATAATAAGTAAACTTTAGATTTTCAAATTCTTTTAAAATATACTTATATTTTTGTGTTTATAAATTATTATATCTTTTTAAAATGCTATTCAAATTAATTTGGAAAATATTTTATTATATATTTTCAGTTCAAATCTAAATAGCTAAAGAAATCTCCTTTAATTTAAATTGGCAAGCTTTTTTCCGACTAGTTTTATTAAAATGCCCAATTTTTATAAACGACTCGATTGAGATTTTAGCCAAAATAATATTTTGTAAGCCTCGAGGTTTGGCATTATCACTAACAGTCGGGTATGCAAACTCTTCAAAATTTTCATAAAATTTAAATTATTTATAAATAAAAATCATTTAAAAAATATCTGTGTCCAATTAAGAACATATTGACTAATCATTTGAGGTGACCCCCCTTCCATAAATTGTATTGAAAAGTATTATGCTTTTTACAGGCCTTTAGTCGAGTTATTATATTATTTCTGTTAATAATTTTGAAAAAAAAATTATTAATACTTCTGCTTATAATTTTTTTAATAGTATAGCAGAAAGAATTTCCCTGTTGGCTTGTGGTTTTTCAGGAATGACCTGCCTATTTGAGTTTGTACAAGATCGATACCGTCGCTTTAATTTAGACACTAGAATTGTATGTGAGTAAAGTTTAAAGTGTGCTGTCTCTTTCTAAGATTTTAATGGCGATTCCCATAATCTGACCGTAGTTTTCACACATTCGGCTCGTCTACTATATGAAACATTGGCGTAACCAGAGTTGGGCAGTACCGCGAATACTTGTATCTAAGATACAAGATCCTTTTGTATCACGTAGTCAGTATCTTTTTGATATTTCTAATAAGATACTAGTATCTGTAATACTAGTATCTGTATGATACTAGTATCTGTATCTAAGATTCTTTATTCTCTAAAGAATCTTGAATCTTTTTCATTTTTATTTTCTTGACAAAAGATACAGATACAGATTCTTTTTAATATTCATGTTTAAAATTTTACACATCACAGTATATATTTTATTTTCTTCGAGAATCTTGTATTTGTTTCCTTATTTTTTTTCCTCATATTAAGGTAGAAAAAAAAATAACAACACCAAAACGAAATAAGTATATATTATATGTTATATATAAATGTAACTCGATAGAATATCATTACCAATTTTATGTAATATTAATAATTTGTAGGATGATTAACAATCATTGTAGTGAAATTTAATTTAAAGAAATAAGTTCCCCTGAATTATATCCCAATCTAAAATTTATATGGAAATTTTTTTTAAAATAAAACTTACAAAAGACAATTTACAGGCTAGATGTAAAACCTGTATAAACAAAAAAATGATAAAGGGTTAAACACAATTTTGTTAAACATTATAAAGTATATTATTTATGTGTAGTTAAAAGGGACATAGGTTATCTTAAATATTCAAGTTTACAATATTGTCTACCTTTTTTAAAAGCTGCCCAAGATGTTATAGGCAAAAGATTTTAAGAAAATATTTTCCTATGATTTGAATATAATGTGGCTTTTTTGACATCAATATCACATCCATATTTTAAGGACTTATGGAATGAGTTGGATAATAAAAAAATAATTTAAAAAAAATAATAATAAAAGAAGCCCTAAATGTAGTACCAGAGTATATAATCAAGTTCAAACTATAAAACCAATAAATTAACATCTAATATAGAAAATGATGTTTATTTTTCTTTTGGTGAAACAAATGGTGCTAAGTTCAGTAATACAAATAGCATTGAGCTGGACGTTTTAAATTATATTAAGTCGAAATATATTATAAATACTTAATTATTATTCTTCCATTAAGGAAATTTTTTATACATTTTAATACTTTTATCAGCTCCAATTAAGGTTATTTAGTTTTGGTACAATTTTAAATATGCCGAAATGTCAAAGGTCTAATGATAAATTATTTCAAAGATTTGATTTTTATAATAAATGTATTTTAAATATTTTGCAAATTAATATTTCAACTCCCATTAAAAATACGAGTCTCTCTTCTCATTTTATGCTAAGGATGGGCTAATACATATTAAAATGCCTGATTATTATAATTAACTCATCTTTAAATGTTTTATTAATTATTGTAAATATTCATTCTTATTAATGTGTATGTTATGTTCTTCACAAATAAATAGTAAAAACTGTATTTTATAAGCTATTCTAATTTATTTAAGATACTCTAATTAAGTAAAAGATACAAGTATCTATCTCTATCTAAAATTCATTTTTATAACTTTATAAATATTATTTTTAAATTTATAATTTAGATAAATTAGGGGAAAGAATTTATAATTTCATCAGTATTTAATTGTTTAAATAAAATTTTTCCATTGATAATATGGTTAAATTATTGAGAAAAGAATCTTTCATGATACTGCGCAGTCTTGTTTTAATTAATTTAATTTTACTCATAACTCTTTCGGCAGTACATGAGGTTGTGGGAATGGTTAATAAATATTTATATAAAATTCTTAAATTAGGGAAAGCAGAAAAATTTAAAAGTAAACGATAAGGTAAAATAAATGAATAGTTTTTCCAATCTGAATCGTAAGTCCCTGAATTATCATCATCATCAGAAGAAGCTAAATAATGTATTGGTAAAAATATTTTAATTAAATAAATTTACAATTCTCAGAATCTGACAAATCTTTAGATTCTTGAACCTCTAGGTCATGAGTAATAATTACATTCCCCATTTT
This sequence comes from Gordionus sp. m RMFG-2023, assembly GCF_954871325.1. NCBI lineage: Eukaryota > Metazoa > Nematomorpha > Gordioida > Chordodea > Parachordodidae > Gordionus > Gordionus sp. m RMFG-2023. The sequence goes on from NC_088776.1 coordinate 47,172,698, forward strand.
GGCCATCTTATAAATATTTATAAACTTCAACATTTCTTCGAAAATTTGACTTGAATTTAAATTGTAAAATTCACAGATATCCTCGATATCTTCTTTAATAATTGATTTTTCTGCCATTCCCTTTGGCGTAAAAAATGATGTTTGATGTAAAAATTTCATGAAATCATCATTAAATCTTTCGTTAAACTGCATAATAATTAAATCGAGTGCAGCATAAAACACACCTATTTTAAAGCTAAAAAAAATTTATATATTTAATGATGAAAGTATATATACCTCTCCTTTTTGGATTGTAATGTTTGAAGTCTAGAACTTTCAAAATCAAAATTTAGATTTCTCTCCTTCATAAAATCTTGCGCCTTTAAAAAAACATCCAAAAATTCAGTGTTATGTTATTATCGATTAGATTAAAAAATAATTAAGACAATAATTTATATTATACTTCTCAAATTAATCAAGCAATCTTTTGTCAATTGAATTTGATTTATTGCATACCCTATATCCTTCGAAATGGTTTGCAATTTTGTATAAGCCAAACTTGTTATCAACAATATTTTATCCAAAACACAAAGTGATAAGATAAAATCAAATTTTTATATTCTAAAGACTATAGCACTAGCCATAGTGGAAGTGGCATGATCTTCAGAATCCTTTAAATTTGTTAAAGCTGCCCTCAAGGCATCATAAAGTTGAAAAAAATCTACAATAGCTTTATATGACGATAGCCAGCTTCTAAATAAAAAAAACATTTAAAATTTAAATAAATAAGGAACTATTACCGAGTGGTATTCTTGACGCGTAGAAATCGTTGCGATTTTTTCAGATCATTACACTGAAATTTTTTGAGTACCTCATATCTTTTTACACCATTAAAATAGACATAAATCTCATCTAGTATTCCTATAACATTTCGAAGTTCTTTAATTGATTGGCATAATTGAACAACGATTAAATTTAATCGATAATAACACCAAATAAAAGCTGCCTTTGGCGCCTCTGCTCTAATCAAGGCTTGCACACCATTGATTCTTCCACTCATGTTTGAGGCTCCATCATAACTTTGCCCAACTAGATATTCAAGGGGTAAATTCATCGAGCCAAGTTTGAATATTATATTATGCTTTATATCGAGACCTGTGGTATTTTCCGTACAATATATGTCAATCAGTCTTTCAACAGGCTTCGACGTCTCACTATTTTCATCATATCTTACTATCAAAGCTATTGCTTCTGATTTCGAAACATCGCATGTGCCATCAACTATGATTGAAAAGCACCTGTTAAATATAATCTCATTTTAAATTTTTTTTATAACCATATTTTTCATGGTTTCAATGAGAATGTTTATGTTATTATATGATAATAGGTTTGAATATAATTTCGTTTTTAATCCTTTATTTTTTTTATCCCTTTTTCTTTCTTCATTTTGCTGTGTATACATTTTTAGTATAGGTTCAGAAATCTGCAATAAGCTTAATAAGGGCCATCATATTGCCTTGTTGCCTGTTCCCCCAGAAGGCTTGGTTACGAGATATTAAATAATCTAAACATCTTATTATCATTCTTATAATAGAACGGTTATTATCTACACATTCTTTCTGAGGTGTTTTAAATTTTAATATCGAATTTTTATTATGAGAAAGCCTTCCATAATCGGCCATCATATGTCCCTGTGAAGATTCATGCAGAATAATATCACAATTAATATTTTGCCATTTATCTAGACCTTCACATGTCCATTTTGAATTTGCGTGTGGACCACCAAATAAGAGACATGTTAAGCAAAAAACTTTATACATTTTAATACTATAAGTAATCCAATTTCTAGGAATTTTGCTATTGTCAATATTGGTTAATATTTTTTGGCATATTTTAAAATTGGAAAAATAATTTATGACAAGAAATTTCGGATAACAAATTTACTAAACATCGACCAAAATTTCCGTCAATATATTAAATTAAAAATTAAGTGGGGGGGGGGGGTCTTATTGTTACATTTATAAACCAGAAATCACATGATCATGATGGATGTAAAAAAAAAGTACCCCCACTCAAATTTACTGAAGCAGTTGCTTCGGACCCCCCCCCACCCCGTTGTAGGGGCCCCTGTTGGGCAGACTTGTCGGACTCTAAAGATATTACATGAAACATTCTAAAAATCTATAGATTTAATCTTAAAGGAATATAGTCATTTTTCGCGTAAGAATTTCTTTTAATATCAATTTTATTTTAAAAACAATGCATATTTCAAGGATACACTCCCTAAACCTACATTGTTTAATAAAGTAAATCGTGATGAATTAGAAAACGGTGAATCTCATTTGATAAAAGAATGGGTGATAGGTGGAAAAGTGGGGAAAAATGTATTTGGTGAATGCAGTGGAATATCTTTTGACAACAAAGGTGATCTTTACGTGTTGCACAGAGGAAAGCGCATTTGGGATATCAAGTTTTATGTCCTATGCTATTTATTTACATTTATTATATGGTTCGAATATATTAGACCATTTTAAGATTGGTTGTCTTCTTACCATTTTCTAAATATTTTTTTTTTACTTTTAAGAGATAGTTTTTAACCCTGTTGCATTTCAAATATTTTCTAACTAAATTATGAGAATTGTTAGTATAGTTGATATACAATTGTAAATACATTTAGAGTTTTTAAGAAAAAGAGTTTTGTAATTAAGAAGCAAAAATATCTGGGATTACATTATTTAAGTATTTCTTGTGAAGTTCTAAGTTGAATGCTAATTTTATAATTTTTTAGTAATTATTCTTTTCCCCCTAAAGCCAAAATTATTTTAAAGAATCATATTTCGTTATTTAACTTCATTTTTGTTATTAAACTTTCATAATCTCAAAAGTTCTTTCAATCACTCTCACTTCAATCATATAAATGATGGCCCTATCAAGGAAAAGACTTTGTTGAAATTAAATCCCAAAGATGGAAAGATTGTCGATTCCTATTTTTCTAAAAAGTTTTTAAAAAAAGACTTAAATATTTTTCATAAACCTACAGACCCGGCCCGTGACCCTGGCCAGGAAAATTTTTTTAAAATACCCAGACCAAGCAAAACCGAATATTTAAAATCGTCATCCTTAGCTATAAAAATTAAGAATAAATGTATTATATTTTAGAAAAATCCGGACCGGGCCTGAAAATATAAAACCCGGGCCGGGGTGTCTGATATATTTACTAGATGTTGATATATAGATTTATTGGTAATCGGAAAAAAATCCGGGTATACTTTGATAAAAGGACACCAGAATCAAAATATGCTGGATAAAAATTGCACCAAATTTAACGAAATATTAGATTTGAAGTTAAGGTTGACTTATCTTTAAAAATAGGTAAAGAAATTTGGATTTCCACGGTTTATTTTTTAACAGGGGGTATTTATTTTTATTCCGATATCTTTTTCTGAGATGTGTCAAAATCTTTTTACTATAGACAATTTTTACCCGGAATTCAGATTCAATAATAACTAATAACTATACTAGTCATATTAGGAACATGGAATCTCTGGAGATACAAAATCTCTCAATTTTAAATCATTTATTTAGTGAGAGCCATTTTTTGAATTTGAATTCTGATTTGTTTAGAAATATATAGAGTAAAGGTCAGAAAATGGGAAATTTTTAGGTTCGACCCGGTCTAGGTTAGAATTTAGCTTTTGCTTGGCTTTCTTAAATCTTTACCCCATCCGGCCCGTTTTCAATTTTTTACTAAGATTACTTTGCCCAATTGAGTTTTTTATTAAATACAAGACCTAACCCGAATTACATGTGGTTGAACACCAAAATAAACAAATATTTAATATTGGAGAGTGGAGAGTGGTTAAATTTAAAACACTACACTTTATGGATTATCACTTCTATCTAATATCAGAATTTATTAATAATCCAGTCAACCTGGCCCGGCAGAAATAAAATCATTTTTAGACGTTAACCGGGCCGGGCATCGCAGATCTCTAGTATAGAGTGCATACCTGATATATTTCGGAAATTTTTCGCCATGAACCTTTGTTTATATTAATTTATGCGAAAAATATAAACTTAAAAGCACTTCTTAAAGTTCATTCCAAAATTATCAGAAATTGACAGTCTGGGTAATACATACATATGCATACTGATATTCATTTTCTGTTAAATAAAAAATTTTAAATTTAAAGATTATAATCAAGAAATTATTTTGAATTGATAAATTCCGAATCCACTTTAATTCCATAACCGAATAAAATTCTATTTCCAAAAATAATTTATATCTAAATTTAGATTTTACATGCCACATGGTTTGACAATAGACCAGGAAGATAATGTTTGGATTACTGATGTGGCCATGCATCAGGTAAAATCTTTATTTAATCGATTCTTTTAATATTTGTTTTTTAAAATGATAAAACCTAACAAATGAAAAATATTTTATGAATTCCCAAGGTATTTAAATACGAAATGGGAAACTTTGCAAAGCCATCGCTTGTGCTTGGAACAAAATTCAAGGCCGGTCATGATAATTATCATTTTTGCCAGCCAACTGACGTTGCAGTATCTTCTACCAATGGTCAATTTTTTGTATCCGATGGGTAATACAAATTCGTTTTATGATTCACTTACGTATTAACCCATTAATGGTCAAGATAGGAAAACGACTAAATTTAGCCGACTAGCCAACAAAAATAACTAACTATTTGTCGTAGTCGATACGATCAAACGATCAATCAGAGTCAATTTTAAACTGCTTTAGCTGCTAATTTTTTTTATTTTTGTTCCTTAAATCGCCATATTACTAATGATCCCATATTTTAAAAAAAAACATTAGATAAAAGAAAATGAATAATTATAAAAATAATTATTAGTCAAAGCTATTTAAATTGACTATGATTATTAGTCTTGTTTTTTAAGACAGCGAGTGCGACTAATAAATAGCTCTAGTTATTTTTTTATAAACTACTGCTTAGTTGGAAGTGGCCATAACTAAACCATTCCCAACTATAAGTCTTTAAGAAATTCTAAAAAAATTGTCCTAAAAAATAATCCTAAATAGTAAATCGGAACCGTCGCACATCTGTAACCTTGACCATTGATAGTATAAAAATAGGATAATTTGTATGTATAGGAACAAAATAATATTAAAATTTATAAAATTCCGAAATTTATTGATATATTTACCCAAAATTAAAAATAACGCCGGTTTTCGTTTCTAAATTATTATTATGTGTTATATCCATATATCAAAATGATAATTTTGTTTTTGCTATAACTCTTGACATATTCAACCTTTTTTTAAAACAGATTTTTGTTTATATGCACCATTATATATGTATATTTAATATTATGATTATGATGATAAATAAAATATTTCATCCTATCTTGATCCGTCAGTAATTGTTGTTATATAATATCCACAAGTATTTTTAGGTATTTTATTTGGTAATAAAAACTAACTGGAGAGCCCTACACTTGTATCCTTAGAGGATTTTTATAAGTGTTATCTTTCGGGTAAGCGGAGGTTAATTCCCCCGGGAAAAATGGGGGGGGGCGAGGAGGTGATTTATTTTACGAGGCATATCAATTTAAAAATTTGATGAATCTTACGAGAATCTGGAACTATTGTATAAAGGATATAAAGGTACTACCTGCTAATGCCTCACTATAGAATTTCCAAACACTCACTATTGCATTATCGTCTATCAAAATACTAATAATTCACTGATCTTTTAAAAATCGATAATGATATTGGCCCTTCCTTTTTCGCCATGCTTACAATAGTTTCTAGATTATTCAAAATTTCTATCTTATAGTTCCGTTATGAAAAATCAAAGGTACATTTTGGATGATAAAAAGAAGAAGAAAATCTTATGAGGTGTGAATCAGAATTATCTTCATTATTGTAACATTAATATATAGTTTCAAACAATCTTAAGCTTCTTTGGTTATGATAAGTTCAAATTCTATTTTTATCACTTGAGAATATATTTTAATGGAAACAAATAGCTAGAGGTATATATAGCGATTATTTTGCCTTTCCATTATAGCTAATTTTCTAAAATTTCTTTATATTTTTATCCATTGAAATCAACCTTAATTTTTTAACGGTGGTAGGATTTAAAAAATTATAACAGTTAAAATTGTTTGCCTGCTATATAAATTCCATTACCAATAAAGATTTATATTAAGAAAATCCGAATTAAAGCATTTGAATAACAAGGATAAAAAATATACGATTTCAATTGGTCATCCTAAAATATTAAAATTTCCTAAATAGGTTTTTATCAGTCTTGTTAAGGAGCGGCGCTCCGGAGCGCCGCTATATTTTTTCAAAAAAAACTGGAGCGCCCCTCCTTTTTAAAAATGAGAAGCGGGAGTAGCTCCTTTTTTTTAAATATTAATAATATATTTGTTAATTAAAATTTAATGAAAATAAAATTTTATTTTATTTAAATTTATTCATTATTAAATGTTGAGCCGAGTTTTATATTGATTTTTCATCTAATCATTTGAAACATTAAACATCAGTTTTTCCTTTTTATATTGAAAATTTTTTGAAAAATCTTGTAAGTCATATTAATATTCATTTTATAGATATATAATAAAAAATAGTTTTAGATATTATGGATTTAGAGATTTTAGAAGAAGAAACCGAATTTCCATTTCCACCATACAAAAAATATTTCAAGCTTATAGATGATACAGATGATAAAGTCAACTTAAAGGCCAAATGCCTATTGTGCATTAACAACAAAATGATTTCTTTCTCTAAAATCAGCAGCTTTAACCCTAAGACGTGTTCAAGGCAAGCATACTTTTGATGTTTTGGCTAAGATGATAATTGATATACATAAAAGTTTTAAAATTCAGAATAAAGTGATAAAAACCATTACTGATAATGGTAGAAACTTTGTGAAGGCATTCAGGTAATCTCAAATATTTATTTTAAAATTATAACTTTCCTTTTATTTTTTAGAATGTTTGAAGATAAAAGTTCTGAGATTGATGATGATTTCCAATTTGTGGATATTGATGATATCCTAAATAATAGGGCAGAAAGCTTTGATTATCTCCCTCAACATTCAAGATGTGCTTGTCACAATCTTAATTTGGTGGCAACAGTTGATGCAGAGAAAGCTTTAGGGGATAGAAGCTTTCAAATAGTATCTCAAAGTTTATTCCAAAAGTGTCAATCTTTGTGGAATAAACAAAATATGTCTACAAATATGGCGGACGAAATTATCAGAAAGTTGGGTAGGTATCTAATATGCCCAAATTCCATTAGGTGGAATTCGTATTATGAATCTATGGTTTTGCTAGATAAAATATTAGATGAAAAACAAAAGGACCTTGATGAGTTGTGTGATAACCATGGGCTTATACGTTTTAACTCCCAAGAACGTAAATTTATTAAAGAGTATAGTCAAGTAAATATTAATATAATCGTTATCTTAGTGGTATAAATAAATTTTAGGTTATGGAACCTATGAGATAAGCTCTGAAAATCCTTGAAGGGGAGCTTAATATGGACATGGGTTTCCTAAGTCCTACCATTTTTAAACTCATTTCAAAATTAAATGAATTATCAGATTTAGAGTTTTGCCAACCTCTTGTAAAGTCTCTCATCAGCGGTATTAATAAAAGGTTTATAATAAAACATAAATTATATCTATTTAAATAACCTTATTGCAGATTTCCAAATATTTATAATGATGATAATATAATTGCAGCGATTGTCCATCCTGCATTTAAATTGAATTGGGAATGGATAAAAGATCCAAAAAATATGGAACTAAAAGCCAGATTAATTAATTTTTTAGGGAAACAAATACCCGAAGGAAAAATAGCTACAACTAGTTCACGGGAACCCTGTAAGGATTTGGAAGATTTCTTTGATTCCATGAAATCGATTACCATGAAAATAATATATTGGATAGATATTTTTTAAATAATGATAGCAAAATTACTATTTTTGAACAATTCCATGAATTAAAAAATATTTATATTAAATACAATACCCCGCTTCCCTCGAGTGCTCCTGTGGAGCGCCTATTTAATATCGCAAAACAGGTCTTAGGGGAGAAGCGTGTGTGTTTGTTAGATTCTAATTTAGAAAATTTATTACTTTTAAAAGCTAATAAAAGATTATAAATATTTTGATATATCATATAATATAAATAAAACGTTTTGATAAAAAAATATGATTTTGTTTCGTGTACCTTCTAAAAAAATGAAAATCAAAGGAGCGGTTATGGAGCGGCACTCCATTAGTTGGAGCGGGAGCGCTCCTTTTAATATGTAGTAGCGGGAGCGGGAGTTCGCTCCTTTTGAGAAGGTAGGAGCGGAAGCGGGAGTCGCTACTTTTAAAAAGGAGCGTTAACAAGACTGGTTTTTATTGTTAATTAATCTTAAAATATAAATAATATCCCTAATTAATGTAACTTTAAAGAGTTTCTTAAAAAGAGTAACGATAATACATTTTTCATTATTTTAGACAAAGTAACGGTATTTAATTCAGGAGCTATTGCCCCTAGATAAATTCTCATTTATAAGAGTTTTTTAAAATTGTTTAATTGATTCGTCTAAATTGATCATTATTTGAAGCCACAAAAATTTCGAGAAATATTCGCAATGTTACCAAATGATAAATTACATTTAATCCCCCCCCCCCCATCCCACCTTAAAATTTTAAAAACAACTCATTTATCCATAGCGTAGCTTGTTGTGGAAAAATATAATCAATAAATGCACATTTTGTATTTTCAAAGCAAATTGTAGCATAGTGAAATATTTTTACCATGATATATAATGGCTATAATAGAACAACGCGTATGGATAATTAAAAAATGAGGCCCACTTCCTTGTATTTATTTATCTATCGAAAAACTATTTACTTTTGCATAATATCAATGATAACTTCGATGAACAAAATTTTTTTCATTTATAAGCTCCTAACAGTTTTTAAACGGGTCCCAAAAGAGGAGGGCCCATCTGCAGCGGGACCTCTACTGTCATAATTATTATACCATTTATTATTAAAATTATTTAGCAAAAGAATATAAATTTTAAATTTAACTTTTTAAAAAATATTATACAGGTATTGCAATCATAGAATCATTAAATACGATGCAAATGGCAACATAATTAGCATATTTGGCAAAAGTATGCATTAAATATATAATAAATAATTATAATAATATGTGAATAAAATTAATTTGAATTATTGTATAAGGTGATTCGTATTGGTTAGGATCTCAAAGGCAAAATTTTTTAATGACTCCCCACAGTTTGGCATTGATCCAAAATTTGGATTTAATATGTGTTGCTGATAGAGAAAATAGTAGAATCCTGTGCTTGAAGGCTGGCGTTTTAAATATGGATAATTTGGACATATATTCTGCTTATAACAATCCACGACTGACCAACTTTCTACCCCGCTTTAGTTATAAAATTGTTGACAATAAAGGTCACAATTACCGTCCATACGCTATTAGTTACTGTACAAAAGGTATATTGTTTTATCCCCCTTCCACCAATGATTTTAAATTAAGTAATCAAACCAAAAAAATTTGTGTATACTTTCAAATTTAAAAAATAATATACACTTTAAGTAAAGTTTTAATGTTAAAATAATTTGGAGAAGCAATATTATAATTAGAAAATTGATATTGATTAATATGAGTAAGCCTTTAATGTCAAATTGCCTTTAGTGAAATGTAAAATATTTTACTTGGGACAATTAAATAGAGTTTACAAAAATTCCTTAAAAACCAATATTATAATTATTCCTAATACATTATGCATTATTCCAAATATTTTATGTTTATTTAGATGGTAAAATGTATGTTCTATGCCAATCTGACAACGAAAATACTCCATTTATCGCGTTAAGTGGCGAGCTCTCATTACAAGACGATACTTTGAATTCAGTGTCTTGGTACCAATTTCCAGTAATAAATAAATGCGTATATTTGTTAGCCAACTTAGATTTTTATTGATCCATTTAATTATATTTATAAAATAAATTTATAATTAAATAATTTATAAATCTTTCTATATTTATATATGTTAGATCTATAATCTCTATATATTTTAAGTCACTTTAAAATTAATTTTATAATAGATATCTTCAAGACCCCATGATTTAACGGTAGAAGATATCGCTAATTCTAATGATAAAAATATTTATGTGGCTGATTTGAGTCAAATGGTTTGGAAACTAAAAGAAACCGGAAACGAATAAACTTTCCTTTGATGATTTTTTTAAATAAGCGTCAATACTGATCACAATATTTTCTCACTTATATCCTTTCATACAATCTTTAATGTTGTTTTTTAAGCTATTTTTTTGGATTGCGCTATATAATAAAAGCCATGTCACATTTTGTGGAAATTAAAAGGCTAGTGTAAAGCAAGAATTATGTTAAAATAAAATATACAATAAAAATATCCCCGAGATATTCTTTTATAAAAGTACTAGATATTTTTATGAATTCAAAATCAATTTAAGTCTTTGATTACTTTATTTGGGCAATAGGGAATTCTTACGGCTAAATTTTAGATTAATTCTTAAAAATTTTGCTTATTTCTCAGTTTTGGAAATATCTATTTTACACTTTTTTAGTAAAATTTTTAATATTATTTCTGATTGACAGATTTATTGACAAAACAAAAAAGGTATCAGTTTAATAGGAACAACAGTATATGTATATATAAAATTTTACAAATATTTTTTATTAAGGTTCTCGAAATCAAATTAAATATTTTAATAATTATTTAGGTAAGTGTTATAAAAACAAATATATATAAAATTACAAATAATATACAATAAACAATATACATATATTAGTAATAAGAAGAAGAAAAGGAAACAAAGAGAGAAAAAAGATGGGGAGGGGGGCATAAAAAGTATTGAAGTTAAAAATAATCATCTTGTGGGATGCGGCTGCCTATAAAGCAAACGTAATTAGCCTTGTGTATCGCTATGGCGAGTCTTTGTCTTAAGAAGCCTTCGCGAGGTTCGTCCGTAAGTTTGCATATGTGAGAGCCAAGTTCCTTAAAAAAAGATAAAGCACATTTTCCCAAAAGTTGTAAGGGTAGTGGAAATGATGGGAATGAATATGCATTTTCGGAATATTTCGCTATTTTAGGTGACTCCTTATTCTCAAGAATGTTAAGGCTTTGTTGGATGGTGCAAGTCGATCAATACACGAGTAATCCCAGATCAAGAATTGACCACGCTCCAAGGAATTTGAGAAATCCCGTCAGGCCGTTTCCCATCAGATCTGAAAAGATCGGAAGGTTCAAGAATAGAGGGAATTTGAGCAGATCTTAAAGCTCTAAGGATGATTGAATTGCATAGATTACAACGATACGACCTTTACACGAACGGCAGTGGAGGCTATGTCTTCCATTACCCAAAACGGCTGAACTGCATCCTGAACATGTGTGGAATTGGGTTATAAGGCAGTTTAAACAAATACCAATCGCGTCGTTTTGGTTCAGTTGTAATTGAAAATTAACTGAGGGAATTGCTTCAAGGAACTCATGGCCTGAACCATTAAGCAGTTAGGAGAATAAAGGACGGTCAGATAATTGCATTCTGGAAAGGAGTGATTCAACGCAGATTCCGATAATAGGCCTAATCCAGTCCTTCTGATTATTTGTTTCAGGAAGAGGGTGATCAGCAACAATTCGTGCTTTCCACTCGATGATAGCATCATTATAGGAAGAGTCGGGTTTTATCAAATGAGAATTTACTATATTTTTTGTTAAAAAAAACTGGATATGAAGGCTGTTAAGGCGAGATTTGACGGAGATCTGATACCAAGTCCTCACATCTTAGTGGGTAAAGAGGCTTGTGTCCATGCAATTTCATCGAATTTAAGGTTTAGAGTATTTTCGATTAGGACTTTAATCCCATTTTTATAAACTCCGAGAGGAATGGGGAATTTAAAAATGGGAGTTGATCGAAGGGCATAAAGAGTATGAAGAATATTGAAAAAAATTTCAAGAGGATAAGGGAAAATAAATCAGCTAACTTAAAAAGTGTTTCAAGTGTGGACTGAAGGAAGGAAGATATTACAGTGTTACCACCAACAGAGGCACCTAAATGATATAGTTTATCAAGGGTGGTTAGTTTGAAGTTGTTAGAATTTGGTTCTATTGAATTGATAGTGATGAATTCAGATTTATCAAGATTGATAGAGAGTCCAATAGCAGACCCAGTCTCCTTGATCAAATTCACAGCTTTATTGACCTCATCTTTGAAACCACCAAGGATACCATCATCAATATACCAAGCATGTAAGGATAGTGAGCAAGTCGTGTTAATGGATTTAACTAGAAAAATAGGGAACCTAGAGGATCTGTTGTATGTCACGAATGGGAGGACTTTTATAAGTATCAAATTGCAGGGTGGAAGGCAGTTGATAATAATAATGAAAGAATTTTGTGTAACCAGGGAAAAGAGTACGAGAAGAACTCAGGAAGGAATTCCGGGAGAGTGTATTGGACATTAGAGAAGTCTATTTTGAATAAAGATTCATTGAAGGGTAGATTTTCTAAATGCAATCTAGTCATATGTACAACCGCTTCACAGCCACCGGGGATCCCAACACCAAGTTGGAAGGGGCTTAAGAGACGTGAAGCATCATGCTTTATTCGAGATGATATCATCTTGTAAACTAAGCAACGAAAGGTAGAACCGATGGTAATTGGTCTAATATCATCAATGGGCTTTTGAAGTGCGATTAGCTTAGCACCGAAGAGGATAGGAGAAACAAAGCTTGGTGCTTCACCTTTTAAAATTTTATTGCAGAGGTTTGTTAATTTAGAAAAAATGGGAGTTTGTGAGCATGTAGAGGGGGAAGTGATGTCCTGGATAAAAATGAGGCGGATGCCATCAAGGCCATGGGCAGAATCACGATTAAAGGAAATCCTCACTCCTTCTGAAGTAAAAATAGAAGCACAAGTTGAGTGAGGTTGAGAGGAAATTGGGATAATGTTTGCTGTGGAGTGTTTTTTACAGAGTTTTATATAAGTGGCCATGGAAGGCTCAGCCAGAAAGTCATGTGTGGACATCAATCTGAGTGCTCTTTTTATATTGAGATGGTCAATTTTCTTGCAAATCAGATTGGCCTTCATCTCAAATGGTGAGTATTTTCTTTTATTTATGACAGGCAATAACATTTTGAATTCAAGAAGATGAGGAGTCTTAATCGAAGCAGCATCCTTGATTTGCTGGGTAAAGGAATTATGTGACGTTTTGTCAGGCATCCTGAAGGTATTATATCCATAGAATAGGAATTTTAGCCATACATGCTCATTGCTAAAGTTTAGCAATAGGGAGGATAGACAGTCAGCGAAAGATTTAGCAACTAACAATCTTGCACCTTTGGGGATCCTTAAAATCATATTTGGTTTGGGATGGACAAGAAAAAAAACCTGAGAAACTGGAATTTGAATTGTGAAGAGGTGGAACAGAATTTTCTGGAGGGATAATCGATTGATTGATAAGGGATAAAGGAACAAAGTCAGAATGTGGACATATGAATGAAGTAGGTCCATGAACTTGTAAGCATCCATCTTTTCTAATTTGTACTATGACATGAGGGACAGATTTGTAAAGGAGATATGAAGATAATGAATGATAAATTAATGATTCATGTTGTTGAAATAATAAATTTAATTTCATAAATAAATATAAAGAATCCAAAACATTTTTGAATAATGAAATTTTATACTTAAATATTAAAAAATAAATGTTTTTTTAAATATATTTTTTTGATATCAAATTTTATATTGATTACATATTAAATTTTATTACATTATTTTCTTTTTTTATATGGCTACAAATGCGAATGCATTGAAAGCTGATATATTATTCAGAAGTCTTGAAGCATAGGTAACATAGTTTTGATGGAAAAATTTTTAATTTTTGGATATTTTTTTTATCTCAGGAATCGGAGAAGAAAAGTGTTTTGCTGTCCTGCATGGATAATATAAAAAATATATTAACAAGTAAAAATAATTTTTTTAGGCCATAAATTATAAATTCCTATGTATAAAAATTTAGTCTTAGATATTATGCATATGAATTTTTTTAGACATTGCTCATCATGAATAACAGCAGAATTTTCTCTTTTATTTGATGATGGGTGAATAGGAAATTTTTAATATATAGACTTCATAACATCTGGAAAATTGTTTTTTTAGTACTACAAATCAGGGTTGGCATGTCGGTCAATTGACCGGTCAAATTCGGTCAATTGACTGGTCAAATACGGTCAAATACTCTAAAATATTAATGGCGAATAAATATTTTGATATAATTAACTAGTATGCATTAAAAGCATGTTTATCAATCTTATTATTTTTTTATTAAAATATAAATATGTAATTTTTCTAAATATAGTAATATTTTTAGTTATTTTTTTGCCTAATCATTGCCGTTTCTCGCCTTCTTTATTTTTTTCAATTCATTTTTCTTAAAAAAAATAAAAATACCCGATTTATTATAATCATAATATAATTTTTTCATTCTTATTTTTTAATAAATTTAAATTTTATTTAATATTTAGCCGAGTATAAATTATATTAATTCTCATTTGTTTTACTTACACTTGCTATATTTGGTTTTTAAAATTAATTTTCATTTTAATTGTTCTGGTCAGATTTACGGAATATTATTCAATTCTGGTAAAAGTTTATTATATTATATTTATAATATTAAGAAATTATTGGAATAATTGGTCGATAATTATAAAATAGTTAAGATTGATTAACTTTACAATAATCAAAATCATTTTTTGTTAAATTTTAATATATTAGGGATTATGGTCAAACCAAAGCATCATGTTTGGAAACATTTTCAAGAAGTACGCGATGGTAAATCAGTTAAAGCGGTGTGCAAGTTTTGCAAGATGTCCTATATCACCCACGTTGATAGAATGGTCAAACATTTCTTAAGCAGCTGTACTATGTGCCCTGTTATAATTAAGGAAAAATTTTATTCAAATTCCAAAATATCAACCTCTACAAAAAATATCACAAATGTAATTTGTAATACTTCTAAGTCTAACTCTAATGAAGAATTGGGTGAAATTAGTGAGAATGATTATCAAATAAACAATATTTTGTCTTGTGACTCAGGAGAATTTGATTCCCTTATTTCTAATCAATCTACAAGCAAGGCGATTAAATATAAATCTCAATCTTGTATAACCGGTTTCATAGATAGAATTAATCCCAAAGAAAAAAATGAGCTGGATCAATTGTTTGCAAAGGCTGTATATGCGAGCAATTTACCTTTCCACATCACTGAAAATCCCTACATCCAAGAATTTTTTAAAAAAATACGTCCTATTTACACATTACCCAGAAGAAGGCAGCTGGCTGGATATCTTCTAGACAAAGCGTCAGGTGATATGGAGGTGAGAGTTGCAGATATAATAGATAAAGCTCCTTACTTATCAATTGTATCAGATGGCTGGAGCAACATTAGAAACGAGAGTATTATTAATTTTATGGTGATGACGCCTGTTCCAGTGTTCTACAAATTTCTAAATACTGAGGAAAATCGCCATACGGCAGATTATATTGCCCAGGAATTTAAAAATGTAATTCATGAATTGAATCCGGTGAAAGTATATTCTTTAGTTACTGATAATGCCGCTAACATGAAAGCAGCCTGGAGAATTCTAAAATCTGAATCTATTTATAATCATATACAATGTTATGGTTGTGCAGCGCATACATTGCAGTTATTCTTTCACGATTTTGAACGATTGGACGCCTTCAGTGACCATATTTCAATAATTAAAAAAATTGTTAAATTTTTCAAGAATAAACACATACCAGCTGCAGTATTTTCCCGTAATAAGAATCTTCATGGCATACCATCTACATTAAGTACAATTAGCCAAACAAGATGGGCATCGTCAATAAAATGTATGGAGCAAATTCAAATATGCAAGAAAGTTCTAAAAGCATCAGTTGTTGAAGAAGCTGTTTGTGATAATTGTCCCATAGAAATTACCAATAATATATTAAACGAAGAATTTTGGACGAAAAATTTAAAATTTTTAGCTATACTCCAACCTTTAGCTACCTCATTGTTAAAAGTGCAAGGGGATAAATGTACTTTGGCCCAAGTAAAAAACGAGATGCTTAATTTGGAAAAACACATAATACAATCATGCCATGATTCTATATTTTCTCCATCTCAAGAAAAAAAAATTAAGGTTATGTTTGAAAAGAGAAAAACTGATATAAATACATGTGCTCACAATGCTGCTTATTTATTGGACCCCCAATATCAAGGGGAGCATCTTACTAATACTGAATTTGATGAAGCATGTAATATAATACAAGAATTGGGTATTTTACAAGGTGGTGATAATCAAAATATTTTGAGTAATATAGTAAATTTCAGAAGCAAAAGCGGTATATTTAATAGCCATAATATGTGGAAAGTTGTAACTTCCATAAGAAACAATCAAATTTCGGCCTCAAGTTGGTGGAATGCATTTTGCCCACCTTGCCCATTAAGAGAAGTCGCTAATATTTTACTAACATTTCCTAGTTCGACTTCTTCTTCTGAAAGAAATTGGTCGGTTTGGGGCAATATTCACACGAAAAACAGAAATAGATTAAAGGCTTCTACAGCAGGAAAATTAGTAAGAGTGTATCATAATTTAAGATTGATTAAAAATATTAAAGAAAATAATGATATTGAATATGAATCGGAACAAGACTCTGCCACGGAGGGTGAAACATTGACTATAGAATGAATTAAAAAATATTATGATATTTATTATTATACATAGATTTATTATAATATTATATAAATGCAAAATAAAGTTAATATTGGTGTAAAAAACATTTATTTGAATTTGACCATATTTGACCGGTCAAATATCGGTCAATTGACCGAATTGTATTTGACCGGTCAAATGCACAACCCTGCTACAAATATGTTTCAATTTATTTGTTCCTATTAAAGGTACTAAATATATATTTCATTAACATATTTTATAAAAATAATGGAAAAATTCGGATTCACCCTCATCTAAATAAAAGTAAATTTTTGACTCACACCTCATAACACAAGATAGAAAAATTTCTGATTAACATATTATCAAATAAAGGAGAAAATTTAGATTCCCCCATCATTCATGAGGATCTGCTCGTTATATATGGAAATTTATAATTCACAAAATGTAGTGTCTTTGGGAACAATTCTTTACTTTCAATTGATTGTGCCAACCAAAAAAATAAACAAAATAAAACACTATTTCATAATATAAGATAAACAGAAATACTATCAGTTATAGATTGCACATGCTGAGGTTTAAATATTATAGTTATTAAAAGGGCACAACCAAAGAAATGATTTTAGATGAATACATAATAACAAAAAACGTTTATTAGCTGTTAGCAGTAACGTCACTGGGGAGAGGGGGGTGCATAGACTTGAGCTCCCTCAAAAATATGAATAGCCCTCTGAACGAAATTTTTTAATGGTTTCTTAAATAGCCCTCTGAACGATTTTTTTTATAATTTTATTATGTATTGTATATAGATTTGATATTATCTTTATAAAATAGATAAGACTGTATAGATTTTTATTAAATGAATGCTATTTCAATTACTAGATTAATACTATAAATTATATTTTCACTATCTTAACAATTGCAATCAAACTCTGTGTTAAAATATCACTCTTGGATATAATGATTTTATATTATATTATTTATATGTATATTATTATCTTAGAGTTATACATTCTATTTTAATATTATAGAATTATTATTTGACAGATTATATAACAAATAAAAAGTTATTCTATTCGCAATAATAATTTCTAAATATCAATCAAGCATTAACAGTTGAAGTTTCATTGATTTTTATTATTTAAATTAAATTATTTTATAACCCTAATTAAATAAATATAATCATTCATTTATTAATTGAAAATAATAAATCCAATTTGATATTGTGATCTGTGTTAGCTGAGTTCAAAATGACTAATCAATATTACTCATTTTTAAATTTAATTTACTCTACCTCTTCCTAAGAAAATTTATAAGATCCAAACCAGTATACGAAACTTTGTTAAAACTCTAAGTATATCTAATTAAAACATCTTTTACTCATTTATTTTCTGAAGAAAGAAGAGATTGATTTTGAGATGAATTAAATAGTGGAAATAGAAGCAATATTGATAATATTTTAGACAAAAGAAGAGGAGGCATTGAAAATGTTGGAGTTTAACATAGTACATTTAAAACGTTGGAGTTTAACATAGTACATTTAAAATAAAATATTTCGATTTCAAACTATACTTCAGATAATAAAAGAAGAGTAATTGTAGTTCTGAGAAGTATAAACATTGAAAGCAAAAAATTTAAGAAAAAGAAAAAATTAATTCATATATAAGATATTTATGTGGGGCTCAATCTGAAGATATCTTTTATGGTATTAAATTTTTTAATGTTAAAAGATAAAATTAAATATAGGCAAGGATTGTGATGAGGATAGTATAGCCTGATTATCCGTAGATCCATATAAAAACATATTGGATAATGAAGGAAAAAAGATTATTTTTTTATCACTATAATTCTTTACTTGCTAATTTTTTTATATTCGAAATCACAATATTTAATGCTCTTTGATATTATAAATTATAATATATATATTCTGCAATCGCAAATATTTAATGCTGTTAGATAAATATTTTGTATTAAAATATATTATCTTTAGCTAACCGAAATGTCTTGTATTGTTTACTTTATATTATATGCTAGTATTAGTATCATGAATAAATGACAAAATATAAAATTTAAATATTATTAAAAGTTTGCATATTACAATTTAAAAAGTATAATATATTTTTTTAAAACCAGGCCAAAGGCCAGGAAAAAGCTGGATAAGCCCCGAAAAATAAGGAGTATGGGGGCGTAGCTTTCATAAAAATTTCTTAGTTGATGAAGCCCTTTCAATTTGTAAAAGCTAGTGACGCCCCAGACTGCTAGTTGGGTGAAATCAAATTAATGATTAAGTGTCTTAAGAATTCTATTTTTATAATTATAATCATTTACCATAATTTTATTAATTCTAACATCAAGCTCCTTGTTTCCATTTTTTATCTATACTTTTAAAATTTCTCATATAATATTTACTTAACATACTTTAATATGAATAAACTTTATAACATAATCAATAAAATAAATAACTTATTCTTGATTAAACTACCTCTGTGTCCTATATCAAATTCTCATTCTTCATATTACTTCTAACTTGAAATTTATATCAACATTTATAATCAGACATTCTATCCTATTCTTTTCCTTGGAACTCAGATCTAGGAATTTAGCTATTTTTATTTAAAATATTCCCCCATATATACAGATTGACCTGGCTAAATAAATAAAATATGTTATCTTCCAGGCCCGATACTAGCTTCATCCATATGTGTGTAAGGGTGGAAGGCAGACAAAAATTCTGGAGGGGTAGTTAATAAATTTATTTAACATCATATAACGAATATTTGAATTATTTGAATACAAAATTGAAATATAAAATAATTTTATTTGAAAAATGTCACATATAAAAATATAATTATATGATCAACTGTGTTTATAAAATTAGAAAGGAAATGAGAATTGACATTATAGCTGAAAAGAAATAAGTTGATTTAATTATTTTACAAATATTATGTAATAACGTTGATATTGTTTAATTGTGTTTGTATGATACTTAGGGATGCAATTATAAAATATATGTGATTAAGAAAATTAAGGCTGCATTCAAAGTGGAGACGGATCCGTTTTTTACATCCGTTCGGTCAAAGGTCAATCTCATTAAAAATGATATATATGTTCAAAGTGCGTCCGTTCCGATACCTTCCGTTTTAAAAATGGATCCGGCAAATTTTGAAATCAAAACATTTTGACTTTTTGATCCGGCAAATTTTATAGAGCGTTATAACGTTACTTATAATTTAAAAAATGAAAATCAATACATATATAATTTTTTATGAGATTGACTTTTGACGGAACGGATGTAAAAAACCCACTTTGAATGCAGCCTAAAACTAATAAAAATAAAGCATTAACAATATAATTTTGGCTGAGACTAATTTTAAATGCCTTAAAAACATTTCCAAAGTTAATAGTTTCAATGTATTTTTTCATGTATATGTAAAACCAACCCTTTCTTATATCACTATTCGAATGTTTATCTTATTTAACAATTCTCTTAAATGATGAAAAAGTTGATTCACAACTCGATGTGGGTGATCTAAACTAATGCAGAATATTTGAAAAACACTTGGATATGCATTTTTGTATGGGTATAAAAATTTGCAAAATATGATGTAACATAATCTTTTTCTAAACTTTTAACAAATAATTTTTTAACAACCTCAATTTCATTTACTAATCTCTCTTCAGTAATATTGTTTTCAAAATGGCTTTAATTTATTTATAAGTAGAGAATTAAAATGGTCATCTTGATTTAAATTTTTTTTCAAATTTATAATTTGTTTATACAAAAAAAAATTAGAAAAATCTTTTGGTCTACTTTTCTTCTATGTATTCTGCTTATCATATTTTTCAATCCTTTTTTCAGAAACTTTCTTCCATAAAACCCATTTTGATATAGATTAATTCATTTTTGTTTAAGTAATACAGTGTTAACCAGATCTGATGGAAATAAATAACAATTTTTTGCAAGTAAAATAATTTTATTTACAAACGAATTAAAAAATATGGTAATGTTTTCCATTAAATCAGCACAACACTGTAGATCCTACAAGGAAAGCAAAAGACTGCATCGGCTCACATTCATATTTATAAGAATTTGAAGGAAATTTCCTTCCATTATTAGTAGCTGACTTTTTGAGTAATGTTGGCCTATTTGGCAATACTTGATTTAGATCAGTTGGTTCTAAAAAATATTTGAAATAATAATAACTATCTAACCTTTTCATTTTGTTTTCGGAAGCTCAGGTTCATTCCCCTTTTTCTGAATCTTGGCACCTTTATCATTTTCACGTTTATTCACCAAATTAGCTATATTTACACCTTCTCCTTGTTCCTCATTGCAAAATAAGGTGTGGTTGGCCCTATTATGTATTAGTTAAGGAGCCTGATTGGGTCGATTTATACCCGAATAAAATTTTAACCAAAATATTATGTAATAGTTTGGAGATTTTGCTCAATAGATGGCAACAGGGTTTGGACCTATATTTGACAATCCTGAGGCTTACATAATTTTATTTTGGCTAAAATCTTAATCAAGCCGTTTTTAAAAATCGAACCAAATCGGGCTTTTTAACAATACTAATTTGAGCAGACATGAATGAATAGTTTTTTTAAAACTGATAGTGATTTGAACCTTAGTTATTTCTCTCCTATTACATAATTATTTTTTAAATATTTATCCAAAAATATTTTCCAGGAACCAAAAATATTATTTTAGCTCCCCCCCCCCCCCCAAAAAAAAGGGCATGCTGCCTAACTTAAGAAATGTTTTTTGAGGGACCATTTTTAGTTTTTTTTAAAAAAATCTTTCGATTAGGAGTGATGTAAATAATTATGTACTATATATAAATAATGTAAGTAGGGGAGACTGGGGTTAGTTGAACCGAATTTTACAAAATTGGCTATAGCTCCTGGTTTTTTTTAGATAATATAAAAAATATTATATGATTAGATACTTAAAACTATGCTCTTTAAAGGTGCCTTATAAAAAAATTTAAGAATATAATTATTTTTTTTTAAGTTTTATTTTTTGTAAAAGTGAAAATTTTGTCCAACAAGCCCCAATAGCGGGGTGAGGCAGACCACTTTAAAGGGCTTCCTAAACCATTGGTTTTTTAGGCCATAATAAATTAAATTGCATTTTTATGTATTAATAATGATACGTATAGAAAAATTTTATTATTTTTTGTTATTTTTTTATGCGATTTTTTTTATGTAATTTTTTTATGAAAACTATTGTTTTTATGTTATTTTTTTATGATTGGTTCATTTTCTTATTGGTTAATTTTTTATTTAAGATATTTTTAAATTAATATATCTTTTTTTATTTAAGATATTTTAAAATAATTTTTTCTAAAATTTAAAATTCGTACAATTATTTAAAGGAAGTGATGGGGGCAAATAAGGGGGAAGGCTAGGGGTAAGGGGTAAAATTATTAGATTATGTACAATGCGGGTAGGTTTGGGGTTAAATTTTTGATAGATGAAACTTCGCTATTTAAAATTTATTTGGTTGATTCTTTCTATACAAACTTAATATGATTTTTTCTAAACAAACTTAATACGATTCCTTCTATACAAACTTAATATGATTCCCTCTATACAAACTTAATATGATTCCTTCTATACAAACTTAATATGATTCCTTCTATACAAACTTAATATGATTCCTTCTATTTTTTTAAAATTTGTATAAAGAATTTAATTTTTTTTAGTGATAACACTATAATTAAAGGAAGATTCTAAAAATAAATAAAATTTAAGCATAACAATCGAAATAATTTATTCATTAAATTGAAATATACTATTAAAATTTATACAATCATTAATAAAATGAATAAAAACATCAAAACGATTTAATAATCTATATTTTCGAAAATATCTATATTCAAGAAGATATTCATGAATATTATCCCGATCCCCATGTCTAATTAAAAATGGAAAGTTTCGTCTACCAAAAATCTTACCCCTAGCCTTCCCCCTTATTTGCCCCCATCACTTCCTTTAAATAATTGTACGAATTTTAAATTTTAGAAAAAATTATTTTAAAATATCTTAAATAAAAAAAGATATATTAATTTAAAAATATCTTAAATAAAAAATTAACCAATAAGAAAATGAACCAATCATAAAAAAATAACATAAAAACAATAGTTTTCATAAAAAAATTACATAAAAAAAATCGCATAAAAAAATAACAAAAAATCGCATAAAAAAATAACAAAAAATAACATTAAAAAATAACAAAAATAATTGCCCCTGAAAAGGTACCCTAACCAAAAATATATATCAAAATTTCTTAAGTTTGTCAATTGTCACCTAGATACTAAATACTTAGCGGTTACTTTGTCAAAATATATCTGTTTTATTTTTTTTATCTTGACGGATGGCCAGTATATCATTAAAATAACTTACTTAATTAATTTCTTCCGACGGCAAAATTCTCAGTTATCGGCACTTTGGAATTATAAATGTTGAAATCTCATGGAGGACATTTTTAATCTTTACTTAAATGATTTTAAATAAAAAAATTATTATCATGAAAAATAATAATTTTTTGGAAGAAAACAGATGTAAGGGGGAATGGAAATATAGTTTTATTTTTTAATAAGGATAAATATTTATAAATCAAAAAAACGGATGTGAAAGAAAGTTATTAATAGTAGAAATATTAAAAATATATTCTTATTTTTTAAACAATAATTATTTTAAAGAATTAATTGTTTATAATTATTTAAATTATATTCTAGTTAAATTTACAACAACAGAACTTTTTAAAAGGAAATCAAAAAAATCCTACTATTTATAGTAGGAGGATGCCCATGGTTGGTAAATTTACTAAAAATAAAATGTTAAAATATATTCATAAACACAATAGAGTTTATCGTAAGTCATAATCAGTTTTGTCAGTCAATATTTTGCTTTGATAATAATATTCCTGACTCCCCAGGACTACCTATATTATTATTTTGGATAAAAATATTCCTGCCCCTTCTAAGCCCTATACATTAGCCTACAGTACAAAGTAGAGAGGGAACGCCTGATCTCCTAATGAATAAATCTTATATATAATTTTGGGGAAAAAAATAAATGGGTTTTTGTGCCGGGAATATCAAATATGATATAATAAAATATATATTTATTAAATAATGTGAACAGGGTTTTCAGGTCAAAATTTTCAAATTGCGGATAAATAGTGCATTGTTAAAAATATTCCTGTGCCTTCCTATACCCGCCCACTTTGAATAATAATTTAGATTACAATCAAGATATAATTAAATTCCCTTTTATTTGACGCCCATATCAATATTTTCCATTGTTAAAAATATTTCTGACCTCATAAGACCTAGTAGACCCGTCTAATTAGAATATTAATAATAAGTATTAAAGTCAAAATTTAATTAAAACACCTTTTATTTGACGCCCATAATATCTATATCATCATGTTGTTAAAAATATTGATAACCTCTTGGACCCACCCATCTAGAATAATAATTATGATTACTAGTAGACTACAGTATACAATTAACACACCTAGCCCTATTAGCCTATCGAGACCGATAGGGAACGCTTGTTCTTTTAATGAATAAATCTTATGTTTACTTTTCTACTAAGTTCAAAAAAAAAGTTAAAAATAAATGGGTTTTTGTGCCGGGTCCCCAGGTCTGAACCCCGGGTCTGAACCCCAGGTCTGGATTCCGGGTCTGAACCCCGGGTCTGTGCTCGGGGTTCGTGCTCAGAGCTGGTTTAGTCGATATTTTCGACCCAAACCCCGGGTCTGGGCTCTACACAACCAACCAATTAACAACACTAATATCTGATAAAAATATTTTATCAAAAACTGGAAAAGCATTTATAATTTTTCTACGAATCAATAATCATCAAGATAACGACATAATTTGGCTTCATGCTTTATGTATTACAATGATCAAAAAATTTAATTTTAAATCATTTTTTTATAATATAAATATTTAATCAAACTTATGACCCCCGCGATATCTATTGATAATATTTATATTACAGAATGAAATCATTGAATCACTAAACAAATATGATATGTAAATATTACAGATGTGCTATTGTATTATTTATTAATTATGTATTCTTCATGTGCCTTGCTTTTTATAATTATATATGTAATAAGATAAAAGGTATTTCTAACAGAAAACAAAACCTAACTAAATATTATGTTTTAAATTATAATATAATTAATTGCAAAATTATTAATGGAAAATCAAAATCTAAACAATTTTATATAATTTTAAACCATTTTCGCGGCGAGATATGATGGTAATGGAATCAATAAAAAAATCATTTCAATTAAATATTAAACTAATTTCTTAATTTTTTTCTCAGCAATTATAAATGAAAAGTTTTGATAAAACAAAATAGTAAGGTTAATATAACTAGTTACATTTTTATAAAAGAAACTGTAACGAAAAATAACCTTACCAACACTACAAAATGGTATCCATGTATTCAAGCGTACCCTTAAACTTTATTATTGGAGAGAGGGGCATATTTATTACTTTTTTGGATAAGAGTATCAAAAACTCTTTGTTATCGAGGTAAAATATTTAGTGAACTGTATTATATTTGTTTAAGTGTTTCGATAAAAGCCTTGATTATGTTTATGCCGGCGTAAATAAAACCAAATATCTACCTCTATAAAATTAAAATTAGTTACTTCGTCCTTAATATTATTTGCACTAATTTTCGAGCTGAATTTAAAAATTCCTAATTAGAATATTATTTATGCTCCCTCTTAAAAAAATGCAAATAATGACTCCAATTTTATTGCAATCCCCATTTAGCTTTGATATCGATACATCTTTTCACTCATTTTACCCAGGGGTGTGAACCCTTCGAAAAAAAAGGATCCAGGTTAGGGTTCGGGTACAGGAATAAAATTTGAAAAGAACCCGGGTTCAGGGTTCGGGTTCATGTTCAAGGAACATAAAAATAATGACTCAAAATAAGATTTTTTTTCATTCATTTATTATTATACTTCAATTATATATATTCATAATTTACAAAATGAAAAACTTTATAATGAAATAATTTATATTTAAATGATTTCGCACAATCGTAATATCTTCTAAAATATCATCCCTGGGATTTCCACGTAAAGTAGACAATATATATTACAAAGATGAAAATTCACGTTCTACCCTTACCTAAAATAAATAGTTATCTTTATAAAATTATTGTACTTGCGTAGCCGGTACAGCTATGAAGATTCTAGACAAGATATATAATTCTGGATATATTGAAGAATTTTCAAGAATTTTAAAATATTGGGTATCCTTATTTATTCTCTTAACTTCTGAGAACTTTTCTATTAAAGATACAATAGGCATTTTTTGATCTTCCTTTCTATTTGATGATAATTTGATTTTTTTTCTCTATCTAAAAGTAAAATTTCAAGATCATCAATGTTGCTATCATTATTATTATGATCACTACAACTAGGTATTGTCGTAGCCTCCAATATATTGTAAATAATAGAGTTTTGCGTATGCCATAAATCCTTAAGATGGTCTTTAGCCATTTGTTTTTGCTCAAAATTCAATAAAACTTGATATCGAGGGTCTAAATATATAGAAGCGTATACAACACTATTTTGCAAATATTGTTGCTCTCGAATTTTCATGTTTTCTAATCATATAAAAAGGACTGTAAATTTTTCTAAATCTGATCGGCATCTAATCCATATGCCATAAAAATCAAATAAGCATAATTGTTCTGATTGTAATCTTAATATTGTTATTTTTAAAGGAACTAATACACTAGTAAGGTCCTTTATTTGGCACCAATCATCTTCCGACAAAATGACTTCACATGCTCCTATAATAAAATCATTACAGAAATTTTTCAAACTTAATAATCGTTCTAGCATCATACAAATTGAGGACCAACTTGTTGTGCGTTATCATTTAAATTAAATTATTACACAATTCACTTTAAAAATAATCAACGTATTTCTATAACATAGCATATTAAAAAATTCACACATTGGCGTACGCAGCGGGGGGAAGCAGGGGGACAAATCCTCCCCCCACCCCCAAAGCCAAAAAATGCAGATGCCGGATATATTTTTCAAAAATATTAATGTTTATATTAATTTATATTTGTTAATATTTATTCCTATCTCATATTAAATATATATTTAATTACATTTATTTATCACATTCATCTATTAAGTTATTTTATCAATTAATTTTGATTTCAAGTTTTCCTTATATTTACCTATTATTTTCAAATTACTAGTGGCGTAATATTTATCCATCATTTTCAAATTTCTAGTAAATAATAATTATTTCTGAACTCCTTGTCCAACAGGGAGAAAGAAAGTGCAAGCTTGTCCAACGAGATGGAGTCTCCTCCATCAAGCAGTAACAGCTTTTATGGAGTTAGAATAACCGATTATTAATGCTATTACTGAAATATCACAATGGCCTGAAAGAAATATTTCCTCAGATTCAATACTTATATCAATTTTTTTTCTCATTAGAATGTATTATTTAATTAAACAACTATTTTATGTAATACTTTTCAAAAACATGACATTGACTTAATTAAGAAAATGTGGCGGAGAGCATTTTATTAGAACTCAAGGAAATTAGGGCTAATGTTGATGAAGAATTTCAATTTTATATGTTATCGTTGAGTCAAAAGGAGAGCTATACGTGTTTAATATTTGTCTCACTCGATTTGCAACAAGGCAAGCTCAGCGTTAAAACATTAGTATAAGATCAGTAGAAAAGTATTATAAAACTATAATCCAAATAAATGAATGGTTTTTAATTCATCATGCAGCACTTACCAATCTGCAGTACTTCCACAAAAGCCTTCTCAATCTTTTTCAGATGGTGATAGAAAAAAAATAATATTTTTTGATGCCTTATTAGCTGAATAACTATGTTTAAAAGATTAACTAAGATATAGTCCCAAAAAATGCTATGGATGCTTTGTTTAATTTCAAACACATTTTAGATTTTATTCCCAATGTATTAAAATGATTATATATATTATATATATTAGCAACTCTTCCCATTAGTAAACTAATGAGAGAACATTTTTTTTTAAGAAGAATAACAGAGCCCTGCAGAGATACAATTTGCAGGGCACGGCCTAGATTTTTTTTCAAAATTTTTTTTCGGTCCGGCCCGGGTTTTTTTTAAAGAAATTATATTTATTTTTGATTTTTATAGCTAATTTCAAATATTTGGTTTTAAAATATATAGCCGAGCCCGGATAATTTTTTTTTAAAAATCAGGCCCTGCCCGGGTGTATTTAAAAAATTAAAATACGATCCGACCCGGGAACTGGGCCTGCAGTTCTCTGAAAACATACCTAAGAAGTACAACTTCTGAAAGTGGATTGAATGGTTTGGATCTTTTAAATATTTATAAGCATTTGACGCCAAGCAAGGATGAGTAATTGAAGAATAAGTTCAATCCCAACGAAGATTGTGGATTTTACATTGTAAATATAATACAAAATACAATTATTCCTAAGAGACTTTTTGTGTATTAATATTTATATTTCCAACATTAAATTTTTATACTTTATATATAAATTTTAAAGGCTCAAAAAATTCTAATTTTTATTTTGGGTAATTTAAGTGATTCATATGGTGGTTATATTTACTTTATATTTTTTAATTCACATTTATTTTTTAGTTTTTTATGTGCCGGTTTATATATATAATTTTTTTATAATTCATATAATTTAAAATTGTGTATTAGAAATAGTTATTAGTCCTAATAAATTTATGCTTGATATTTTTAACAATAATATTTCTTAAAAAAATTTATTATCCCCCCCCCAGACTAAATTCCTTCGTTTCACATGATAAAATATTATTGTCTACACTAATGATATCAATCTCTAAATAAAATGGAAGTCCAGGAAGAAAATTGAAAGAAAAAGGCGAAGATAAAATAAATGATTCCACAAAAATAGTTAATAAAATTTAAAAACATTTATATTATTTTTATTTTTTTAAATTTTTATGACACCTAGAACCCTTGGACCCCACACTTTTAAAAAGGGTCCGGGTCCGGGTTCAGCCAAAATACGAGGGTCCAGGAGGGTTCAGGGTCCGGGTTCTGGTTCACATCCCTGATTTTAACTTCATCTAGTTAATATAATGAAATTATCATTATAAACATTAAATATATTAAAAACGATGCGTATTTGATAGCCTTTGAATGCGGAGCTCCCACCATTAGATGAATACATGGTAGATAGAATATAAAGAAATTCTTAATAAATTTGAAACAATTTGTACTAAAGATAAAAAAGTTATAGACCTTTACCTTTTTACACCACCTACCCTATAGCCACGAAAAGGATAAAATAAATCCTTAAGATAAGGTTTATGGACAACCTTGTCCCTTTTTGTGCATCGTATACTATGCAATATAGTGATCTACAAATTAGAGAATTCTCCTGTTTTAATAAAGAGTAAAACCTTTTTCAAAATCAAATTTACTACATTAAAACCAAAAACTAATCTGAAAGATTGAATCTGAGCTACATCACAAACCCAAATTATAATAACACTTAATTATATGAATGGAAATTTAAAAGATAGTAATTATTTTATTATAGATAGGTTCCTTTAATTTTATAAATTTTAATTGATAAGCTAATTCTTTATTAATTTTTTAGTATTACAATTTAGAAAAAAGGATAGAATTTTCCTAACAAATTATAATTTGCATAATTCTCTTATTATCCCCACCCCTCCTCTATGATTAAATCGGAATTATAAGAGCATTTGAGAGTTATCGAATATTCGCAGGAAGTTTTCAGCATAACCCCTTAAATATTATTTCATGTTGTCTCATCTCGTGGCAAATTCAAATATATTGACAAAATTCCCACTTTTTATGAAATTAATAGTTTTCACTATAAATAAATTTCAACAAATATATGAAAAGGTATTGGGACCAATAGTTAGAGGTCTGCAAGGTAATATTTTCGCAGTCCGAGCCCGAAAAACTTTTTTGCCCGAGCACACATTTTTTAGTCCAACCAGACCCGAGCCTGAATAAAATTTTACAATTTGTGTTTGAATATTATAATTAAAAAAAAATTATGTGTATTTATCATCGCCACCTTAAATAAAAGTTTATTTGACGCCATAATCTAATCAAGATATATATTAAGTTGCATTTTATTTAATTTGTATAAAATATTATAAAAAAGTTAAATACAACGAATCTTTAAATTATAAATAATTTAACCATATTTTCATATATTTGTTCTCAGTACATCGACCCTTTTTCATATATGCGTTTAATTTTGGAAATAATTTATTGCGTATACCACAACAGTTTCTATTAAATTTCTAGGAATTGTCGTGAGATTTAGAATGATGATTTAACATCAATATTTCCATATATTGAACCCATTTTGGCAAAATATTGGCAACAATAAACAAAGCCTTCCCCATGATTGCATCAAATGATCTCAAATCATGTCCCCAAAAGATGATCTTTTTTTTAAATTTGGCACAACTTTTGAGTTTTTTGGGATCAGTACCAAAAAGGCTATCAATTGTTAATTGAGTAATTTTACTCTCTATTGTAAATACGCATTTATGCTTAAAATAATTTCAAAATATCATATATTTTATGTATGTTTTATAGAATTATAAGTTGCAAATGCAACTTACATAATTAAGTTTTTCTTTGTTTTCATCATATATAAATGAAAACGTTTTCCAGACCGCAGATTTTCCATTGGCATTTTCCCTTACTTCATATTCCTTGCTTTTAATCTTTTCACCAAATTTTTTTAATTTGGCATCCATTGAAATAATATTTTTAATATGAAAATATGAGGCTATTTAATTAAATAGATATTAGTAAATTATATTTTATTTAACTTGATAGAATATGATGAAAGTAAAATATTTAATAGTATCTCTAACTATGTAATGCAATGTACTAAAATGTAATCACATCAAATAGTTTAGGATATGGTTGTTATATAAATTATAAAATAATAATTGAAAATGATATGTTATTCTTATTGATATTTTAAGAATAAAATGTAATAAATAAAATATGATATGGTTTTCTAATTGTCATTATGAATTATAATGATAATTTAGAAAATTTATATAAATATTTTTTTCGGGTCGGGTTAGGTTTCAGGTCGGACAACTCTTACAACCCGACCCGAGCCCGAATCCGAAAAATATTTTATAATGGAGGCTCGGGTCGGATTACGGACAGTCCCTGCAGTTCTCTACCAACAGTCATAATGCTAAAAGCGGGTATAATTGGAGAATTAGAATAGGATTTTATTACTATAAATATTATCAAGTAAAAATTCTTTTTGCTACCACCAGAAGCAAAATTTTATAATCTTATAATAACGTTTTATTAAATCAACTGTTGATAATTAATACTTAATATTTATTATTTTATTTTATTATTTATTATAAACATATTATTATCTTAAATTGATATTTATGAACACCTACAAATGACAGGAGGAAGATTTTCTTATTCTTTCTTAGATTTTTCAATTATCTAAATAGTGAAATTTTTAATATCCAACCCCCCTCCCCACCGAAAATTCCTGGTTATGACCCTGATTTGTGTTCTCTATCTACCAGTTATTACTATTAAAATATAATTTATCAAGGGACTACTATAATTTGTTACAAACTTATATCAAAATATGTATTTTAATCGTAATTTTTAGGAGTAACCGAACCCGAAACCTTTCTGGTTCTCTAGCTTTTATCGAACCCGAATCTGAATCCTTTTTCAATTTAAATTTAGGGTTCAAAAATTGTTTTATTTATTTTCAATATTATGATGATTTTGAAAAGTAACTCTTTAAATGAAGAAAATTAACGCACATGAAAGTGAATAGATTCCTATCAATTCATAATATTTTCTCATATCTGTATGAATGGAATAATACAGAACGAATGGAATACAAATAATGCAATTATTCGATTTTATTGGTGATTTTATAAATATAGTTCGGAGTCCAGAAAAATACAAACTTTAAAAATTTAGTTAAAATAATAGAAACATCAGTTTTTTTAAAATTTATTTTACTATATTTTGCATTATTTACTATAAAAATAGTTTATCATCATAATAATAATATAAATACGATTTAAATTTTAATAATATATTTGTATTTTAAAAATTTTATTTAAGGAAATTATCATATTGTCTACCAAAATATCCTCTTTGAAAGAATAAATAAAGAACTAGTTGAACCCGAAACACCAAATTCAATAAGAATAATTCAAGTTTGGGTTCGGGTTCCGTAAAATCTCTAGGGTTGCAAGGGTTCGGGTTCTCAGCCCTGTAACTAAATTTTATAATTACCTGAACCCTTTTTAGATCGAGGGTTCGCATACCTGGTAATTTCAATTTATTATTACTTATTCAAAAACTTAATTTAGGAAAGGGTAAATATTACTTTTAAGTCTTATTAAATTGAAGCCATAATATATATAATCTTGAACAAAAATTAATTCCATAATTTACAAATATGCAAGTTTACGACAGATTAATATTTTATGTTAATGTTATTTTGTTTCAAAAATTTGCCATTGCATTATTTTTGCATTATGTAAATTTAATTGTATAGTATAAAAAAAAATCCAACCTTTAAATAATATGCAGATTTGTAGATTGTAAAAAAATTATTAAATTTTTGAAATATATAAAATGTCAAAATTTCTCTATTTTTTCAAAAAAAATGGAATTTAATAATAAAATGTTATATTCATAATATTAATTATTTCTCATTTTAATTCCAATATTTGGGTTTAACGACACGTTATATATTATACTAATAAATTAATCAATTTAATAAACCCTAATTTTATAGGATTAGCAAGCACTGTTTTGTTATAAACTGTAAATTGCATTACATCTAATCAATCCAATTTATGGGATATTATTTTACTTAAAACATTAATAAAACATAGTTGCAATTTTTTTAAATTTTAAATTACAGATTGTTTAGAGGGGATTGGCTAAAGTACGTGTTTCAGCTTTACTCGTTACATTAGTTATTTAATTTTTGTATTTTCAAAGAAAAAATATATACTAAAAATGTTGCCCCTATTCATTTAATTTCTCATTTCATTTTTATTATTTCTTTTCAATTCATTTTCACTTCAAATGGAGTTAGTGAGTGGCATTCTGCATAACGTTTAATATTACCATAATTAATAATGATAAGGATTCCACATAAAATTATAAAAATATCACTACCACAACATGTTTTTCACGAACATGATCCCATTCCAACGGGGAAAGAATACACTAGTCGCTAGTTTTTAATTACACCCTGGTTATAAGAGATGAAATGATAAACTATCATTTGTATAAGTTTTAGTTTGTGTACAAATAGAACTATCAATTCTATGAGAATAGAATTATAATATATACTTAAAGTATTAATTAATCAAAGATGTGTCCATTAATATTTAAATAATTATAGGTTATTTATAGTATGGTTGTCACAAATTTTAATTTTTTTAAAGATATTAAAACGTGATATTATATAACATGCTTTTAAAACTGGCTACAAATAAGAAATGATCTTTAAAGCCTCGCGTGCTACCTAAATGCAATTTATTAATCACAATCACAGTATAAATATAATATTTTTTTAAAATAGTTTTTATTAAAATTAAAGATAAAACAGTGTTCATTAATGAAAAGCTCTATGAATAAACTAACCCTCACGATTGGAAAAATCATATAATTATACATATTATGCACATTGAGCATCTAAATTAATTAAATTAAATATGAAAAAAAATCAATGAAAATATTGATATTTATCATTAAAAAAATCGTTGAATTCATTTTAATGAGGTCATAATGTTTTAAATAAAGTATGGGATATTAAAAAAAATATATCAAAAGATATTTTGTTACAGGATAATACCATATATCGAACAAATTAAAGTGTTGGGCAGAATTAAATTAAACATTTCCATATTTTATAATTGGTTTGTAAATAAAATTATTTAATTTGTAAAAATTTATAAGAATATATAAATGTTAAATATATTTTAACTATTTTTAAATCTGCACAACACTGCATATGTGTGGGATGGTTGGTTTGTTATGCATAATGAATGACCGAAACGAATTTTTATATAAATTGAAATTAATTAATAAGAATAAAATGATTTCCGCTAGATTCTTATTTCATTAAACATTAAGCTATAAAAATTATAATATTATTAATATTATATGAAAAGGATCTCCAACATGAAAGGTAGTGAAATGACGTCTTTGAAATCTCAATGTGGAGGGGGGGGGGGTTAATATACATATCAGTATCTATTTTTTATTTATTGATCGGGGAAGGGCTCCCCGTATTTGGATTTTAGGGATCTAAAAAGCTCAGTTCCCTACACGAACCTGCCCGATCAACATTTTCTTCGGATTTTTTAACAGCCATGATCCATAATTTAATTTTTAAATAGGAAATTTTTGGATTCCAATAGCACTTAGAATTTTACCACTCCTTGTAAAAAAATGGTAATTTTATTTTATAACTTCTTTAATTTTTTGGGGATCGGATCTTATTTTAAGTCAGACAGAATTGGACCAATTTCTTAAAATAGTTCTTCTGACAGGATTGAACTCGTATCTTAAAGTTGGACCTATCGGATTATGAGCCAGACCTGTATAAATAGGTCAAACGCTAAGCTCTAGCTTTAAAATTTCTATAAACAGTTTTGTCTGATTAGGGGAGACCGGGGTAAAGCGATTGACGATATACCATTATTAAATCGAATATTTTAACTCTTGAGCATTTAAATTTATCTTTATAACTAATTTTTTACCTATGCTCATCTTTTGAAAAAATTTCCTGATTTGACATATTTTGTCAAAAATCATTTTTTACCCAAAAATTATAAAATCACTCTCTAGTTTATTTTACTTAAATATAAAATATAGTTTATCAGAGGTTTATAGCTTTATCACCTTGGGGTTTATGGGTAAAACGGTTAAAATGTACGATCTGATAAAAGCTGTAAAACGATAATCTTTCAGTATTAACGTCAACACCATATTAAAAAATATTGAGCAAAAGGGAACATTAATAGATAGTTTGTATGCAATTTGGAACAAAATAAGCCGTAAAGAGGAATAAAAGTGTTGTTAAACGCCTCGCTTTGAGGCGATTTTTAAAAACGACTTACTCAACAGTATATCCAGAAAAATAACATCAAGCTTGAAGGATTTGCTCATAGTTGGCAGAAAGATTTGAATATTTATTAGCGAAATCTCATAGCATAGTTTCTGGTTAAAATGTTGAGTTAGCTGTTTTTAAAAATAGGCTTAAATCAAGCCATTCAAAACTAAGGAATAATAAGAAATGCATGATGTGTCTAAAATGGGCACACTCAAAATGTGAAATCTATTTACATTCCCTTATTGTATTGATTAGTTTATACTTAAAAGCAAGGATTTGAACAGAACCCGAACTCTGAGAAAAAACCCGGGTTTTTAAAAAAAAATCTGAACCCGAACCGAACCTTAACTCCGTTTATAAAATTTCCAAAACCCCGAACCGAACTCGGAAATTTTTTAGAACCTTCAACCGGGTTCAGTGAATACTGTTTAAAATCATATATTTGTAAAATTCTAAATACAAATATTAATAATAATTTAATGAGATTTTTATTATTTTCAATTTATTTTAATATAAATAGTATAAATCCTTAAATATTACAGATATTACTTAGTTATGATAAATAGATTTGTAAAGGCATCTTTTTAATTTGTAGGGTAGTATTAAACCCATATGCATGCCCATTTTATCTGATGATAATAGTTCGGATGAAGTTATTGAGAAAGATTTAGAGATTGATACAACTAAAAGAAAGGCAGGAGAATAAAAGAGGGGGCCAACAATTGCAGAGAAAAGTATTGGAACGATAATTATTGAATTTGGCAATTTTAAAAGATTGGATAAGAAAAAATATTTGCATTTTTGAGAGTCTGATAAGCTGCAGTACCCTGATTTATATATTTTATCCAAAATCTTATTTGCTATTCCTGCAACCCAAGTTAAATTTTTTTATATTTTATATTTTCATATTAATATATTTAATAGAGATTAGCGTTGAAAGATCTTACATTTGAAATTCATTCTTTCACTGCATAGATCGAAGATGAGCAAACAACTCTTGGAAGATATGCTAATACGTCTAAATAAAATTTTTAAAATTGATACATTAGTGAGCTTTGTATTTTTAAATATATTTTGCCTATAAATAAAATAAAAATTTTATTTTTAAATTTATGTCTAGTTTTTTAATTATGATTTAAATATAAAATTTTTATTTTACGAACCGAGCCTAGATACAATTTTAGTCGGGTTCGCACCTCTGCTTAAAAGTAATAAATAATGTCAAAATTGCATTTTTTTAGTAAAATAATAAAGTTGATTTCAATTTTATTATAACCACTTTACAAAACAATCAAATAAAGGAATATCTTAAATAAGCCCCAATATTCAATTACACTGGTGTTAAACCATTTTCCTGGGTATGGATTAATTTAGCAAATGACACACTCCAAATATTTAATCATATCTCCTAAAGCATTGTGGGTAAAGAGCTACACTTTTTTTTATTCAGTAGTTTTAGGATTGGGCTATGTATAAATCTATAATTTATTTTGATTTGTTTTAAATTTTTATGGCAGAAATGCAAAATGTCAATAGTTTTATCCCGGTCTTCCCTACCTTTCTCTAGGAATTATTTAACTTTCTTTGTCGCCTTCAAAAAATTTTCTTCATAATTACAGAATATGCAAAAACTAAAAAATTCCTTTGCATATGTTGTATTATTAAAATAAATAATAATTGATCATATCAATAAAACACGATTAATGTGAAGCAAATAATCGAACAAAAAATCAGAACTAATTAAATAATGAAGCTGGGCAAAAAATACACCGGACAAAAATATCTTAATTAATTTATTTCAAAAGTAGACCAATCCTAACTGACAATTTAAAATCCCAGTTCTACGCATTTTAAATATTTTATCTCAAAATAGTGGATTTCTATCCTGACCATAGATCTGAGTTGGTGAATATATATGGACACAAAAATATTGTATCTAAATTTTGCGAAGATACATATTAATAAAAAAAGTATTTGTATCACGATAAATCCTTAGCTGTCTCAAAACTACTATAAGATATAAAAAAAAGAAACAATTTTATTTTACGTTTTTTATTATATTAAAATATTTAAATCTATTTCTATTTTTTGTATCAAATTTAAAACAAGACAAATTATATTTTAACACAATGGATGACGAAAATGATAAATCTAAATGGTATTAACTATTAAGGATATATATTTTTTGGCCTACATCTTTATCTAGATACATTTGAAAAAGTATCTTTTAACAAATCTGCCATGTAATAGAATAGATTTTAATAAATACAATTTCTATTATCTTTCTTAAATATTTTAATTTTATTATATAAACATGTATGTATGTATTACCATTTCATTACTTATTTAATATGGTGGTATTTGATTTGGTTTAAACGTTTATACCAATGTTTATTTTATACACTCAAAACTTAAAAATAAATTTTGATGAAAACTTAATATATTGATGACCATTTTTTTAATTGTTGTATCTTCTGAATTTAATATTATATATATTTTTATTTTTTGAGTAAAGCATAAATTTTTTAACAATAGAATCTGTAATAAAATTATAATAGAATAGAATATAATATGTCAAAAATAATTTTAAAATATATATTATAAAGGGAATATTTAATAAACTATATGCGTTGTTATCTATTTCTATATTATATTTATCTCAACTTCAATATAAAATTAGCTGATGAAAATTGAATATAAAAAAATAGACTCGAATTATTATATTAAATTATTGTATAGTAATGGCAAAAGTCTCCAGTATGATTTACACGTTTGCCATTAGCATCTTTTTTTAAAAAAATATGACACATTGGTATATTGTTGATAAAAATAAATTTTTTATGAGATGAGGTTGGAGTTGCAAATATGAAAAACTAATATTGATTCGATTATCGTTTAAAAATAGTATATTGGATAAATAGAATCAAAGAGATTTTAAATTGTTGGGAAAGGTCAATTTATATTTGAAATAAATTAATTTGGGTGTATTATCATGTATGTTTTTAATTAAAGGTTTTGTGTCTAGTATTATTTTGTTAAAAGTATTTTTGTCCCATCCGTCTTTTCGGGACATTTTGCCCGACATGATATCAAACTCGTAGTCGGATAAAGATAACACTGAAAAAAGATATCAAACAGAAATCCTTTGATTTTAACAAAATATATAAAGATTTTTTTTAATTATAATTAATGAGATATTTATGTCCGGTATACATTTTCTGTCTTTTTGTTTGAGGCATTTTACTCTAGCATTTAAATGTGGCTAACTTTTAAAAAAATTAAATACTGTTCTACCCACACCACCCCTTTTCTCCAAATGCGCTAATATGTAAAAAAAAACACTTATAAACGCCGTTATGTAAAAATAAATTGTTAAAAAAACAGGGGGTTTAATTTTACTTTTAGTATATATTAATAATAATGGAAGATTTTACTAATTATAAGATGATAAAACTTTAAAATAAAACAATTTCATATCCCCCACCCCTCCCCTTCACCCCCTCAATACATTTGAAAAAAAAAACTATAAGATTACAATATGATTATGTATGTTAGATGAGATGACATCAATTTTTGTAATTAAAGTTAATCTACAAAGACGATTTTTATAAAGTATAAAAGTAAAAATAAATTTTTTATTTATTAAATGTAGCTTATTGCTGTTATTAATAAATATTAATATAATAGTAATAACTAATAAGGGTATTAATTATTTTTAGAATTAATAAAATGTGATTTAAAAATTATATTCATAAATGTGAATGATTTGCAACACCTCATAAAACGAAATACGAGATTAAAGGGGAGGATTACCACTTTTATACCTTATATTCTATTTTAATTTTTTTTAAAGGATTATAATTTGAATTTTTTTTTAATGGGGTTAGAAGTATTAGGTAATAAGGATGAACTACTTAAGCTAAACATGGATTAAATTCACAATAAAAAAAAAGTTGATGATGCTGAAAAAAGGTTTTCATTATTATCACTTCAGGGTTAATACCAAATATCGATGTTAGACTCAAGTAGTGTTGTTAAACGCCTCAATTTGCATTTTTTAAAACGGCTTACTCAATATTTTATCAGGATAAATATTAATCAAGTTTAAAGATTTTTCTCATAGGTGGCACAAAGGTTTGGATATCTATTGCAAAAACTTGAGGCTTATGCACTATTTTTCTGCCTAGAATATTGAGTTAGCCATTTTTAAAAATCGGCTCAAATAGAGCCATTCAACAACACTAG
Source organism: Gordionus sp. m RMFG-2023 (assembly GCF_954871325.1). NCBI lineage: Eukaryota > Metazoa > Nematomorpha > Gordioida > Chordodea > Parachordodidae > Gordionus > Gordionus sp. m RMFG-2023. Next base: position 47,211,913 of record NC_088776.1, read on the forward strand.
GCTCGAGTCATTGGTATGATATCATACAAAAATATTATATGAAAATTTTAAACGACATGTATATTGAAGTGGGAAAAATGTTAATTTCTTCTGTATAATAAAGGTAATTGGAGAAAAATAGTGAATTTAAATAAAATATTTAAAAATATAGAAAAAGGAAAATATAAATTTTTTTAAAGAAAAATAATCGAGGCATTTTTTATCCAGCACTTTTTGTCCAGAAATAAGGATAAGATATGACTCAGCGGAGCTAGAATTTTGCGAAGAGGGTGGGCACTTTTAGATGGACTTTTCTCCATAAATTTTTTTAGAGATGTTTAGGTCCACTTATTGGAGGTCTTTAGCTATATTATTTTTTATATAATTAATTTTGGTATTGATCCTTCTTCATAAAAATGCTTTTTTTTAAATTTTGAAGTATAGTCTATATTTTATAAGTTGTTAACCTTTAATAATTTTTCCTTGAAACTCTTATTTATAGAAAGGAGAGGGGGGGGGTTAGAGGTGTGTAGAGGAAAATTTTTACTAGCTTAAAATAATATTTCCGCAAACAGGCAACCCCCCCCTTCCCGCTACGCCTATGATATGTCGTATTGCAATATGGAATTCATGGAAATTGATTATTTCTTGATTTTAAATCATTTACCGGTAGATTTTTTTTAAAAAACCCCATTTAACCGGAAATGTATTTCAGCATATTTATAGTATCCACCTATTAATTTAAGACAATTTTCGCCTTAAACTTTTGAGTATATATTAATTTATATGAAAAATATATAAAAATCAATATAAATTACGACTAGTTCAAAATTTCATGGTAAGATTGTCTGAAATTTACAGTGTGGATAGCATTTCTTAGCTGAAATACTTTCCCAGACAAGTTAGATTTTAAAATTTAAGAATCTCCCTCAATAATTTAAAATTGAGAGTCCGAATCCCCATGGATTCCATATATAATGCGACATATTATACACTCTTTTATTCTTAATGAATAAAGAATATTCATATAAATACCACAATTTAATTTCAAAAAAATCCATGTCAAATATTATTAATATAAATCACATAAATAATTTAGTGATTATTATTTAATCTCAGTTTCCTCTTTATAAGTTAGTAAATCTTATAATTTTTTACCAAATGAAATACAAATAAAATATATTTAGGATATAAATTTACAAAAAAAATTAAAAAATTTTACAAATCATATTTAAAATATCATAAGGGCAAAATAAAAACTATACCATAATACGGATGATGCTACATTACAATTTAAAATTTTTTATTTTATTTAATTATAAATTAAGTTTAGTCTCCATCCCCACATCCAATAATAACAAGTACCTGGGAAAATATTATCTTAACGTGAAAAATAATTATAATGTAGCATTCATTTTTTTCTTTTAAAAATAATTATTAATAGTATTTTAATAAAGACCTCATAGTCATATACTCATCATACTGTGTTAATATAATTGTCGGATATATTATAAATAATATTTAATTTTATGTAAAAGGAAGTAATTTTGAAATTTAAAAATCTATTTTAAAATGTTTTTAAGATTAAAAAAACTATTCAGGTAATATAAGTTATCGTGCATAAAATCTTAAAATTCAATATTTCACCATAATTTAATTATTTGATACTTCAATAATACCAACTTAAATATAAAGATTTTTTTCAGGAGAAAGGATAAATAAACGGAATTGTATTTCTGTTTCTCATAATTTAACAGTTTTTCCCTAATTTAAAAAAAATTTCCCCTAATTAATTGGGAAATCTGTGTTTATAATAACATAATTAAGGGTACGTCCATGGTCAAAAGATTAAAAAAATATATAAGTGATTCTCGCATTTATACATTATGCGCACCTCTAAAATCGATTTCGTAAATTTCAAATAAAAACAATTTTTTAAAAATAAAATTTTGATTTTGGACGCACCCTAACAGTTTAGATTTTTTTTAAAATTAGTTTTAAAGAAATCTCTTTCTTATATATTACAATATTTCTTTCAATAATTTTAAAGTGATTCTGAGGGAGGGGGGGATCGTGCATGACGAAGGTTAAACATTAGAAAAGAATATTTAATATTGTTATTAGGATTATAGAAGAGAATTACTAGATAAAGAATTATAATTATAGGAGAGTATGTTAATATTAAATAAAGAATATCAAATATTATTAAATAGAAGCAGTCTTACTTTGTATTAGCCCGAGCCAAATTCGATCTAACCTGTTTCGATCTGGCCCGATGACATAAGCTAGCCGAATAATTAATTGAAGACAAATAAAATTGAGAATTTAAGAAACAAGAGTTGAGCTTAGCCAAAAAATAGTTATCAATTTTTTATTTCCCAGAAGACTTAGGCCGGAGTAAAGTTTTTGACCAGAAACTCGATTCGAGTAGTAGCTTAGTCAACTTAGATTTGTCGTTTAACAAGATTATACCTATGGACCGCAATTTGGATGAAAAAAACGAGTCTAAATCCTAATATATTCGATTGTTTATTAATTTTAGAACACAATTAGAAATTGGTTTAAGTCAGTTATATTATTAAATGTTTTTTATTCAAACATTGTGTAACCAAGGAACTTGAGAGCCCCCCCCCCAAGCAAGTTTTTACATTTTAATAAAAAATTTGTCATCGTCTGACTCACAAATCCGGTTCAAATGTCTATTCGCGACTCTATATTATACTATTCATCAAGTCAACTCAAGCTGAATCAATTTTTTGACCAAAAAGTTAAATCGAATCACGGCTAAGTCAAATCGGCTAAATCATTTAACAATAATAGCCAAATAAAAATTATCCAATAAATAAAGGTTTATAAAGATTGAAGACTGTACCTATCTAATTGATATTTTGTTTACTTTTCACTTGGATAGCCACTTCCAAATTTATTTGTAATATATATATGTAAAAAAAGAAATACATTCATAACCAAATTTGATATAATTAGGTATAAGGGTGAAATATTCATAGTCGTTCTTGATCAGTTTCTCCTACTCTATTCAAGATCTTTACTTCAGGAGGGGGGGGGGGGGTTATAAACAAATAATTTGAATAAAGAAATACATTTCATTTGCATATCTTAATGATCTTTTAAAATTTATTTTGGCTTAAATTATATTATTTGTGTGGAAGGGCATATAACACCCCCATTTTCACCCCTCTCACCCTTAAATTACTAAATATGACTATATTATTGATACCATATATTTGAAAACCTCTTTTTATATTTTACATTTTACGATTCAATAAATTCGCTCATAAAATCATACTTATGATATGCTGTTTTAAATATAATGTTCAATTTATTTTTTCAATTTTATTAAGATCAGCTTTTAAAATTCCGCGGCTCATTGATTCCTGATATCGTAAGAAAAATTCTCATAATTATTACATCAAAGTATATATCATCTAATCATTTCTGATCAATTAATGATCATAAAAAATTTTAAAAGTAGATAAAAACACTTTTGTTTTAGTTTATTATACCTACCCCATGTTTAATTATCATAAATTAACTGAAAGCTCTTTAAAGGAAAGCAGTAATAAAATAAATTGCAAATTTAATCAAGATTTATATATGGTTTAAGTAATTTATTAAAAATACTTTTTAGAGAAGTAATAAAAATAAATTCTTCTCATGAATTGAATTTAACTTTTGTATCCATCATTTGATAATTTTTAAAGTAAAAAATAACCGTCATTTTTATCTATCAATTTTCTATAACTTTTTAAGTTCCCCAACAAAATAAATTGAGAATTTTAAAAAAGGTTTATTATTTTATCTAGCCCTTATTTATGTATACATGTAGTAATAATAAGTCATGATGGAATACCACCATTATGAATCCTCTTGTTGTGAGAGGAATTTCTCTATTTCAAACCATTTAGTGAGTTATTTTCAAATTTAAAAAACTCGGTTTTATTGGGAAATGTATTATACATTTTTATAAGAAACACAAAATATTTTTTGGATAATTATTCAATATTAAAAAACAAAAATAACAATTGACAAAATTTTATTAGACCAAATATTTGGGCCATATTATAATTAGGATTCTTGTTATTCATAATGCTTTTAATCTATAGAATTATAGTCTTGAAAAAATCAAAATTAATGTTTTGCAGTTTATTCTCTTTTATTTTCCACTTTACCGATTGCGGTATAGCCCGGCACCTGGGGCTGGGGGTATTAACTAAATTGCTCTGACGAATCTCCTATAATAGCTAGAAACCCAGGACCAAGTTTATTAGTAAGTTAGCCATTATAGCATATATCCAATAAATTTCATAATTTATTTTCACCTCTTATTTCCTCCAAAAGTTTAAAATTATTATTTAAATATCAAAAATATCTTGCTTATAATATTGCCTTAATAAATGTGTGTAAATGGAAATTTATATTAAATAAAACAAATCAATCATTAAATTTTAAATCCAAGTTAAGCCCTTTATTACAAAAGATAACTAAAGACTTAAAGTTTTTAAATAAAGCTAGATTGATTTGATATAAAAAAATTTTTAATACAAATATAATTTATCTTAACGTATTTTATTTTTGACTTAAGTTAATATTTACCTCTTTGTTTAGTATAAATATTTTTTTTATACATTGTTTACCAAAAATATTTAAAGTCTGGCCATTCCTTACAACTTGGCTTAAATAGAATTATGCTATCGACTATATTATGTATCTACAAATTGTTTTAAAAATTAAAAGTCAAAGATAGGAAATAGCATTATATTTATTTTTATATTAAAATGCCCTAAGCTGGGAAAAATCTATAGCAGTGTGTAACAAACAATTAAAATAAAATAAAATAAAGGGATCTTAAGGACATAGTATTTTTCATGAAAACTTCTTCCAAATATCGAAATAGAGGAACAATTTTGATAAAGGCTTAACCATATTTTTTTGGAAGTCGCCAAAAGTTTATGCATGGCCCGGATTCTAGTAGTATTATAAATATAAATCAATTTTTTATGACATAAGCAATAAGATAAAGTTTTCTTGTTCATTGAACTTCTGTGAACAAACATGAAGCTGTAAAAAATAAATTCGTTTGATATGATAAAACAATAAGGGATCTCAGGCTAATTTAATCATTTGATTAGATTAGATATTTCTGATAACTCTTCCACATCAATTGGTCTTATATCGTGGTATAAAAGTGCATAAACTAAACTCGCTCATTCAAGGAGTATCCATTTATTTTAAAATTTAATCCAATTAAGACATGAGGCTAGAAATAATTGAACTTCGTTAATGACCTAAATACGCTTTTTAACATAACAATTAAAATATTATTGTATCCCTTTTTTATATTGATGTAAACATAATATAAATTAACCCTAGGCCAAAGGATTGTAGTCACTAGCTTCTGATTAAATATTATTCAATTTTCTTGAGCTTTGGAGCTGCTTGTGCTAGAAGTTCATTTTATTTACCAATGTTCTTCTAAATAATGCTAATAAGACGGAATAATGATAGTTGAGTAATTTTCAAATCTGAAATTACTCATACATCGCCCATTGTTTTCAAAATTAGAGGCGATCTTCTAAAATTCTTACTACCCATATAATATTCAATTATATTTAAATATCAAAAAAAAAACTATGCTAAATTTAATTAAATCTGATTAGAATATTAAGTAAAGAATATTTACCTCGATTATGAGATATACAAGAATTAAAATAATTATTAATAAATAATTCGACATTAATGAATTCTTATATTCCTCTTATTTTCGTCACGATTCCCGTGACAACGTAAAACAATAAAATAAATACCATAACAAAACCATAATTATAAGCAAGAGAAATTGGAATAAGTTAAAATTTGGTATAAATAACAATTAAACATGTTTAAGTTATTTTTTCAGACAAATTGTGTGGTCACAATCGACAAAATTTATCCAAATTTTATAGAAACACTTCAAACTTAAATTGCCCGAGATATATATTTTTCTCAAGAGCAAAAATCAATTAGCGGAACTACAATTTTTGGTATTAACTTGACTAATGAGTCATTAAATTTCTTTAATTTAAGGAATAGGTAAGTTAAGGTCAATATGACATCTCAACTAGATCTTGTGACAAATATGAATATTAGTAATACATAGGCTTCAGAGCAGCAACACGATATTTAAAATTAAAAAACGATATGGAGTATTATTGGAAAAAAAAATACCTTAGCGAAAATTTTAGACAATAACTTAAGTTAAAAAAAAATTAATAAGGCATATAAGAGGGTTAGATCACAGTCAAATGAAATCCAAACATGTTAACCAGATGTCATATAATGCATGTCCACTTAAATTTTTCTTCTAATAAATACCGGATAAAAATGTCTTGGGCAAAAAGACATAAGACAAATAAAACTCGGACGGGGCAAAAACGTTCTTGGAATAAAATACAACAGACAAAAAAAATACACCAATTTTTTTGCTTTAAAGAGAAATAATCATTTCTTTCTAAATATATTTTTATTTAATATAATATTGATTTACATTAAGTATATAAAGCCCGGAATCAAATGCATTGTAAAATATAAAAATTTCCCCCCTTTTGTAAGCATTTTTTTAATTTCCGAAAAGCATTGAATCTGCATTCCTTATTTAAAAAATTAATTAGGAAAAGGTTTACTTTTAAAATAAATAAGTAATGTCAGGTATTTTTTTATCATGTCATTTTGTTCCGGATATTTTTTTCGGTATTCAGATATATATATATGTCGTATTGGGATCTGGAATCCATTGCGTCTCTAGATTTTAAATCATTTAACTCACACTGTAAATTTCAGACAATTTTATATAGAACATTTGAAATACTCTTAATTTATTTCAATTTTTATTTAGATTTTTCTTCCAAATTATACAATTTACAAAGATCCATGGCGAAATGGGTTGAAATTTATAGGGTAGGTATTCTACGATGCTTGGAGTACATTTCGTGTAAAATCAGATTTTTTTTAAAATGTTAAAATTGTCTTCAGTTAAAATTATATAACATTGAAAGATCCGAATCCCCATAGATTATATATCCCAATAAGAAATATATATTATAAAAAGAATTCTTAAAAAATTTTCAAACAATACAAATTTATTGTTGTTTGTTCGTGTCCATAAAATTTTAAAAAATTGTAAAAAAAATAAAACTATGGAAATATAATTTTACGAAATATCTAATTTAATTATAGCGGATAGAGTAGCCGACCATTATGAAAATGGTTGGTATCCCGTGATTTTTATTTTTATTGGGCAATTCCCTACACGATCTTACAAGTTGAACTAAAAATGATCTCTGTTCCATCATCTGGCTAATTGTGGTTGGAGCATAGATAACGTTTTACATTCTCCGATTTTCCTCTTATAACATTTCAAAAATATTAACTCAATATTTTCAAATGGCGTAGTCTTTGAAAATTGTAGCGATGATGCGTACCAGTCGTGCAATGATTTTACATCAATTTATATAAAAAAAACAAAGCGTTCGTAGATTATCCTTATAGTGTAAAGCCCCAAACGTGACCATCTCGTTATAGCGATCTATTAAGATCAAAGTTACTATTCCTCTTCATTATGACCATTCCTCTATTCTGAATAGTGACTCGATTTTATTTTACATGTAATATATATGTGAATTTAATAAATTTTCAAAAAAAGAGAAAGATACAAAATCATTTTACCAATTATAAAATACTTGCCCCTCCTATAATAGAAAATCTTTCAATCTGTGGTTCAGAAGTGTATGGGTATGGCTAATATAGAGTGATGCGCAGTAGGTCATTGGTCCGATTCCCGTTGGGACTATATTTTTACTAAAACAAATCTCTTGGGCCGTGTTAGGAGGGTTTGAGATAAGAAGGACCGTCATATATGAGGTATAGGGCTAATAAACTAGAGACCTACAGGTTTGGGAAAAAGCCATATACGAGTCGCGCCATAAATTTAAAAAATAACAAACCCGGAAAGAGTCTAAAAATATTCATATTACAAAATCCGGACCAGGTCTAAAATTTTGACCTGCATATCTAGTCTAGTAAAATAAATTCAGAATTATATGTATGTTAAAAGAATGATTTATTTATAATTATCTTTCTATTCAAAATGTTATTTTCTTGTTATTTTTTATTTTCCAGGTTATAAGCACATATCTTTTAGATAAAATGATACAAAAATTTTAACGGCCCCCAGGAGAATTTTCTAGCTAATTAAAACATTTCTTAAAAAATTATAGAATTATAATTATAAATATATAACTAATTCAAAAATTGTAATAATCCTTTAATTAAGCAAGCATTCCCACGTGTTTGTTATGGAAATTCGTTATTATTACCCCAGTATAATTCCTCTCTATCTATCTTCCTTATATAATATCCAAGGTGTGATGGCGGACTAACATTAATCGAGGGCGTTTTTACAGGATCATTAGCTTATAGCATATATATTTAAATTGGTGCAGTCTATTAATCAAATTGGCTTGGGAAAATGTATAAATAAATGTTTATTTCATAAGAAGTCCGTGTAACCCTATCTAATCTGGAAACTGTGATAATTTTTTATTAAAGAGATTGTTAGGATAGAAAAGGTAATTATTTTCTGGGTGGAAGGAAGTTTTGAAAATATATATTTTTTTTAAATTTAAATAGTGAATATCATTAAATCATGTTCTTATAAATAATGCTTACATTATAATTAAAATTACATATTATCTCTCTCACTTGTAAAGCCAAACATACAGTGGCGTAGCCAGGATTGATCCATGGGGGGTAGGGGGGGTTTAAAAATTATTTTGGGCTTTATTGGTGTCTAACCACTATAGTAGCCTGCATAAATGGAAAAAATATTAGTAACAAAATGACCAAATTTATGATTAATACGCGACTGAAAGCATTATTCTGAAAATTTTATCAATGTTTAGTCAATTGTAAATTAATTCAATCCATTCGGTTAGAAAGAAGAATAAAATCGCCCCCAAACCTCCCATTTTTTATGATTACTCAATATATCTTATTCTATGTTAAAAATAATTATTTTAATTAATTTTTTGCATATAACAAAATTTTGCAGAGAATTTTGTTATAAATTTTATTTATTATTTATACAGTAAAATAAATTTCAGAATGTATAAATTTTATACTTATTATATTTAAAATTTCTAAATAACTATATTTAAAAAAAAATAGAATTACAATAAAATATGAGTAATTCTTGTGGGGTATTTAAAAAAATCTAATTTAACAATTCTAATATAATTAATACAAATGAGTGTATTAATAAAACATAAATAATTTTTATTAGAGATCCGCAAAAGTAGAAAAATCGGGATCGGGCGGGAGGGCCTAATATTTATAAAAAAAAATTAGGCCGGGTTGGGTCGGGCCTTGGAAATTTTTTTAAATATATCAATTTTATGTTAAATTTTTTATGTAAAATAAAAATATTTTATTTTATTTATAAAAACTAGACGCCATATAACATATATCTTTTATTTTGAGTAATTATAAAAATGAATTTCTATATTTAAATAAATTCGGGCCGGCCGACAAATCTTTTTTAAAAAAAAATTTGGGTTCGGGCCGGCAAAACTTTTTTAAAATAATTTTGGGCAGAGCCGGGCTTGAAAAATTAGGCCCGATCACTAATTCTTAGTGCAAATGCAATATTTAAAAATAGTATAATATATAAATATTATGACTAAGAATTCATTATAATTACGTTTTGAATATAAAAATTATGACTAAGATCATATTATAATAATATAGCAATTTTATAATTTGTATAAAGAGAGGTCCTTTTCTCTGAGATTTGACTAATTAATCTAGAATCAAATTTTTATCTAGAATAATCTCCTTATAAATATTTAATATTGCGAATCCATTTAAACGGCTTTCATCGGTGCTATTTCTTAAATAGGTTTTTAACCTTTTCAAAGTTGAAAAAGACCTATCATTAGTGCAGGTGCTAATCGATAAGGTAGCTAAGATAAAAAGCAATGTTTTGATATTAGGCAGGGAATTTAAAGTGCAAACATACATGGAAAGGGCCTGCAAAGCATATTTTGGTCTCAAAGAGTACTCTATTCTGTCAAAAATTTTATACCAAAATTCGACATCACAAAGTAATTTATCATACGATCCTGATTCATCAGAATAAAACTCTGAGATTTTTTTAATATCCTCTCACGTTTCAAGTGTATTTAGACTCAACCGGCAAAAGAAAATAAAAGCTGTTTAAAATAAAATTGTGACTAATAAATCTTTCCTTTAATTGAAATAAAAATGTGTCAATAAGAGGAGTAAAAATATTTTTTTTATAAAAATCCTCAATCGTAGATGCGTCGATATTTAAGCGATTGGACTATCTAGAAACTACTCTAGGTTTAAAATTTTTAATCATTAACATATTAGCGATCACCTTTACTTTCTCATATTTACCAAATTAAATGATTTTTCTTTTATTTAATAATTATAAAAAATTAATTAAAATTTTTAAAACTATCTAATTAGTTTAACAATATAAATTTTATTATTAAATTTATAAATATCTAATTTAACTATGTGAGAAAAAATTTACAATATATTTTTATTATTGTTATTTAATATTTTACATATAATTTTTAATATATATTTTTAAACCATGTTATCATTTAAAATTAAAAATTCTTATTTGTTTTTTTAAATATATTTCATTTTCATATCGTATATAATTTTATTTATAAATTGAAACCATTTTTTAAATAAAATTATTTGCAATAAGAAAAAAATTAAAAAAATTCTGAGTTTATGGGGGGGGGGAATATTTTTTACTGTTTTTCCACTGCAAACGATAACTATGAAAGTAAAAAATATTTTAAAACCCCGGGAATATTTACCCCCCCCCCCACTCTCTACGCCACTGCAAACTTATCTTACAATGTATACATACAAATATGAATTAGATATAAGCTCGGACCGTAAATTTAATTTGTAGCCTGGCTCTATGTGAAATTAGTTTAGCTATCTAAATATTAAACCTCAAGGCATATCAAATACATATAAAGAGAGTCTTGGCAAACAGAGCATCAAAGTTGGGTTATGTTTAATTATTTTAATTATAATTTTCCGCCTTATCCAGATATATTTATGGAATTTCAACGGTAAAGAATATTTAACTAGGGATAATAAATAAAATTTATATAAAGTATTTGCCAAAAGTAGTTTTGTTAAATGGCTGGATTTGAGCAGATTTTTAAAAACGGCTAACTCAATATTTCAGATAGAAAAATATTGCTTAAAATTAGAGATTTCGCTAATAGACATCCAAACCTATGTGCCACCTATTAGTAAAATCTTTAAGCTTGCGTAATATTTTTCTGGTTAAAAATATTTAGTCGTTTTTAAAAATCCAATCAAATCTAGGTGTTTAACACATACCAAATGCATTAATAATATTCTCATGCATCAGTGAATTTAGGATTTTAAAAATTTTTTAAATAAATAGGAATTAAATTACTAATATTTTGAGAAAATAGATTTTAATTAATTTTTTTTTTAGAAAATCAAACTTATATATGGAATTCCATAAACAACATGAGTTTCAATCCGACTACCACATATTTTCTTAAAGTTTTGCTAGAATAAGCATATATTATAACTAAGATAAAAATAAAATTTTAACCCCCTATTCCAAACAGTAGCGGAGATACTGGTCTCTAACTAATGTAGAAGGTCATTTTAATTTCTTTACGTAGCCTAATGGTAGGCCTTTAAAGTTTTATAATGTTAAATTTGCTTAAAATATTTAAATTTCAAAAATCGGAAGTGATCCTAAGCAACTTTATGTATATCTCTAGAACCAATTAATAAATATGCAAAATTTAGATTTAGCGAGAACAGGTTTAAGAGACATCTCATTTTAATCATTAGTCAATTGTAAAATTTCTTTCGGTAATTGTAATATATTTAAGCCGGAAGCTTTAAAAAATAAAAGATAAAGGGGGGGGGGATTGTTTTTAATTTACGAAATATTTACTTCGTTCCCAAAATTCGCATTTTTTATTTAGTTAAGCAGTCGAGAAACAAATTAGAAACAACACATTCTTCTCGAAACGAAAATATTAATTTGATGGCTTAACCGAATTCTTGGGCTATAAAAATAAGAATAATTTCCTACGACTGAATTCATGGCAATGATAGCAAAAAGATATGCAAGGATAAGGGTTTAATTCAATCCAAATATTATAAAGGATGGGAATGTTTTTCGAAACTATATTATAGAGATTATTAGAAAATTTCAGAACTTCGATTAAAACAGTAGTATAATACCTGGTAAAACCGTTTTATATCGGTAAAAAGAGAGAATCAATTGATGGAAAGAAATTTTATGCAATCTTAGGAAAAATTTTAATCTTAAAGAAACCCATAATAATATAAAAGTTAGCCTTAGAAAAATTTGCAGATTTAAGACCAAATTCTTTATATTTATTTAAAACTATAAAATGATTGGTTTTCTCTTTTTCTGATGGAGCCATAACTCAGTATAAGAATAAAGTTCATAATCTAAGCCATCTTCAGCGTCTATATAAGAATCAAATATTGAACCCTTAGATTTATTTAATTTTTTAAATTAAATATCACCATATGTAAAAGATGATGAATATGAAAAAATATCTTGTTTAAAAGGTCAAACCCATCCCTACAAAGTTCGATGCTATTATTGCTTTTAGGAAAAATTAAATTAAAGTTACATTATATTCATATTGTGAAAATTATTCCATTTACAATATATAAAAATTAATATTTTTTTTATAAAATTAAATTTTGTCTTCAATAAAATTATAATCAAAAATTGATTTGTATTTTTTAGTTATTTTTATAGGGGAAAAATTCAATTCATCAAATAATTAATCAAAGCCCCCCCCCCTCCTCCAACAAAAAAATAAATATATACATATATATACTTTTTCAGATTTTAATTAACTATTCTTTAAAATAAATATAAAATATTTGATAGCTTTTGCCTTATTTATTGATTATAAAATATTTATTAAAAATATTTGAAACTTGAAATTTGGTACATTTATTAAAAAAAACTCTGAGAGGAAAAAAGGCCGATTTAATTGATTATTTCCGCTTTTCTATTTCCAGTTTTTGTTCAAAATATAAAAGGCCTACCATCAATCTATATAAAAATAAGCTTCTAATAACTTATATATCCAAGGATATCTAAAATTAAAGGGAGTAAATTTTGCCCAAAATGCCTTTTTTGACATTTAGAGGTCCATATCTCAGCCGCTGTTTGAAGTTGGTGGCTAAAATTTTATTTTTTTTCTTAGTTTTAATATATACAAACTCTTGTAAAAATTTTAGAATCTGAGGGAGTCAGGTTATAAATCGTATACTTTTTTGTTTATGGAATTCACCTTAATATTAGAAACAAAATATTAAAAAATAAAATGATTGTGAAATTTATATTTATTTACTTATTTCTAAATGATTTTTTGATTCAGAAGATATTATATTTAATTCCACTTATAAACAAATATATATTCCGTGATGGGGGATGGGGTCAAAGGGTAGGTTGACACTCCTTAAATACTTAAATACGCCATTGTTATTTACCACCTAGAATCTACTCTACCAATAAAAATAATATTTTTATAATCTATTTTTAATTTTTTTTATAATTATTATTACGTACGACTACCACGAGTATATTATATTTTCAAATTTATAAAATTTTCTTTTTTATTATAAATATTAATTACAGTAATTATTTGAAACCTTTCTTAGTTTGCGACAATCACCGCAGTAAGATAAAATAATATTACTATATAAATAAAATAAGATAACGTTCCTCTTAATTTTCACCCCTGTTTTTAATTATGATTAAAGGCTCTTTTTTTTAAAAAAAATACAAATAAAATTATTACATGGTCGTTTTAAATTTAATTTAAAAAATTAAATAACCATAAACCCATTAAACATCTGTTAATTTTTATTTTATAAATAAAAATATATATAGAATTAAGAGTGGACAACAATATACAGTATTTCCACATAAAATATTTTAGCTTTTTTACATATTAAAATTACCAAAAGCGAGAGACTGTACTATGTAGACTTTGATTGTAATAATATTTACAATAGTAATATTTTTAAAATAAAATGTCACAAAAAAGGTGATATTTTATTTTTTATTTGAATAAAAAATGATTCGTGTCATAACAGCTGTATATTTTTCATTTCATTGACTATTTTTAATATAAACAAATATTCTATTTACCCTCCCCCCCCTCCATCTTTCATGCTACCAATAACTTGATTTTTAACGAATTTCCTTTGAAGATTATATATTTAAATCAAAAATTATTTTTATATATACACTGATTGTCATTGTTATTTAAAAAAAATCAAAAGTAATTTACAGTGAAATTTCTTCCTCACTTTTTACCATTTAAAAAGAGTGGAGTTGGTTAAATGTGAAAATTCGATTCAAACGGTGTGGCAACCATTAAAAGAATTATATATTATATTGAGAGTGTTCATCCTAAAAAATATTGCATATACTAAGAGATCTGCAAATCTCGGCCTGATCCCAGGTCCTATATTTTAAAAATTTAAGGGGCTGGATTGGGCCTAATATTTTTTAAATAAGGCTTAAATTTTTAAATATGATATCATTCAATTTTGTGAAATAAATTGATATATTTTAAAATTCATGCTGTAACAAGAGGCCAATATTTTTTAATAATTTTTTCAATTAAAAATATATTAAATTTATATTTAAATAAATTCGGGCCGGGCGTACAAATAATTTTTATTTGGGCTAATTTTTCTATTAGTTGTGTTTTTTATAATGGATGAAATAGAATTATCATTTTACAAATCTAATGAATAACACAATATTTATTTCTAATAATAACGAAAAATTATTTGTCCCCATCTATTTATCCTTATTTTTACATATTAAATTCAATTTTTCAGTTTTTGAAAATTTTAATTCTTGAATCTAATATTCGGCAAGTAAAATTGAATATTCGACAAATAAATCGAATATTAGACAAATAAAATTGAATATTCGACAAATAAAATCGAATAATTTCATTATTCATATGGATAATTAACTATTTGATTATGATAGAATACGAATATGAATAATTTAATTATTTATATATTCTTTTTACGCATATTTATGCTTGATCATCAACATCCGAATATTTTTAAATAATATATTAAAGACTTCATATATATAATATTCATTTGATAATTGATTATAAACTTTCATTGAGATTGATTAACTAAAAGCAGATATCACGGAAGTAAAACATATATGAATAAAAGTTTTTACTTCCATTAATTAAGGCGGCTTTTTCTGTCAGTTTCAATTTTCCAGATTTTATCAAAATCTTTTATTTTTCATATTTTTAATTATTTTAAAATTAATTATTAGATTAAATATAAACCATTTTGATAACTAAATTATATTTTTTTAGAATTATAGTAATGTTATATATTTTAAATTCATAATAATCTGACTTGATAAAATATTTTGATTCTAATTGATATTAAAAATGAAAACAGCCGGGATAATATTTTAAACTAACCCATTAGTGGAAAAGTTATTTCGCCAAAATTAGAAGAAATGCTGCGGTGTTGTGCTAGGTACCAGAGATCTGAATGGCCGGGTAACGTTTGAAAAATATTATATTTGGACTGTGCAAAAAATTATTGGGTTGGATTATTGATGAATTCTGGTAGAAGTGATAATTCATTAAGTGTAATGTTTAAAATTAATTCACTCCCAGATATTATAAATAGTTGTTTATTTTGGTATTCAATTATATATATTTATGGTTACCCTTGTATTTAAAAAAACTGGGCCGGGCAACCTTAGTAAAAAAATTGGAAACAGCCGGGGCCGAATACAAACTTGGCCGAATCAGGCAAAAGCTAAATTCCAACCGGGCCAGAAAATTTAGCATTTGCAGACCTTAATCAGGTACCTGTTCAAAGTTAGTTCCTAAACTGGATGCCCTCCATAGACTTTCCGAGTCAACAGAAATCTAGTATCCCAACAAGGGAGGGCGCGGTTTTATTTTCTCAAAATATTTTTTTTATTTCAATTTTTTTTTAAAGTTAATAAACAATAAATATAACCAAAAAAAATCATCCATTTATGTATTAAAAAAAATATAATGTAATATAATATAAATAAAATAAAGCGGCATTTAACCTTAGAAAAAAAGAGCAATATTTTTTTTTATATTTTAATAAATTATTTTTGTTAAAAAAAAAGCCTTTTTGTATATATTACATATAAATACGATTCGTTTGAAAAATAGATATATACTATACATATTATTATTGTATGAGAGTTACATGACTGTATTGTAAAATAACCTTTTTTTTGAATAAAAAAGAAGTATTTTATAATAACTTTTCCATTTTCATTTATTTTTAAAAAAATTAAATAATTATATATTAATTTTACAAATTAAAATAATTATTTCGATGAACTCGATTTTGCAAACAGAGTTACTCCTTTAAAATGGTACTTTTCTACTAATAAGTGGCAAGAATGGATATGTATATATGTTTGTAGGGCTTTAGAAAACTGAATTGTTAGGCAATTTTGCCATAAAATTTTAGGTAATTTTTTAAAAGTTCTTTGAAGGTTATAAATAATATTAAGATTAGTTAAAATATTCAAGGCAAAATTGTCTGAAATTCGCATTCTATATGCTATACACATTCTGGAATATGACTCCAGCAAAACAAGATTTTTCAAAATTAAAAATAATTTGCGTTATAAATAATTTCGGTTTAAAAAAAAATCTTATAAAGACTCCGCGGCATGTATGGCAAATCTGTAGACATATAAAACTTGAAATCAGTTCTTTCCGAAGCAGCCAAAGGATCTTCGTGAGTCACCATTGATTAGGGGGTAGGAGTACATTTTTCAACACGCATAATTAAAGCAAGAGCATTTTAATTATCATATATGATTGAACATTAAGTGATGGCATAATTTTTAAGGCTGCATTCATAGTGGAGACGGATCCGATTTTTACATCCGTTCCGTCAAAAGTCAATCTCATTAAAAATGATATATATGTTCATAGTGCGTCCGTTCCGATACCTTCAGTCTTAAAAACGGATCTGGCAAATTTTGAAGTCAAAACATTTTGACTTTTTGATCCGACAAATCTTATAGAGCGTTATAACGTTATACAATTTTTTTATAGTCTATGAACATTTATATCATTTTAAATGAGTTTGACTTTTGACGGAACGGATGTAAAAACGGATCCGTCTCCACTATGAATGCAGCCTAAATCCTAGGCAAATTAAAATTTCAAAATTAGTCACACAGAATCTCCAATCTTATAATGTTACCCCTGGTTTAGGTCTAGTTATAATTTTGATATATAATCCCTTAACCGATTATAAAAAAAAATTTAAAAATGCAACCAAAATTTTGGAGTAATTTATTTCTTAAATCATATATTTTTTAATTAATAGATAAATATAGTTTTTTTTGTAACTGGATTATTGAAACATTTTCTAACGCCACGATATATATTTTTTAAAGTTAAATAAAAATCGATATCATTATACAATAAATTAAATCTACGTTAAAAGGAAATATTAAATTTTCGATTTATAAAACCTAATTTAAAAAAAAATATATATTTGTGCTAATTATTAGTTTAACTTTAATAAAATATCAATTATTTGAAAATACGAAATTTGGAGATTTGAGTAGTTCAATAATCTTGAAGGATTCATTTTATAAAATGTTTTCCTTTAAAAATACCTATTATTTCATAATTTGTTTATAGTATAACGATTTATTATTTCAAAACTTTATGCTTTTTTTGAAAAAAAATATGCCTTAATGTGAGCTAAATTCTGGCATGGGGATTAAAAAAAATAAAATTCAGTTTTTTATGTATAGTAGTTACATTAGAGCGAATATACCGACAATATTTTAAAAATTTCAATTAATATAATTAAACTTTTATCACTAATCATGAAAAACTTTGACTCAAGTTTATTTTTTATTGATTTGTCATTTATTTTTTTTCTAATATAAAATACTGCCAGTATCCTTGAATTCATTGCATTGGCATGCTACTTTTAACAAAAATTTAATTATATTTCCGTTTGAGTCGTATTATTTTAGTTCAAAAAAATTATATTTATTTAAAAATTGAAATCAAATTTGGCATAATCTAACCAGCAGCGGGTTTTAATTAAAATATGGTAGCTAATTTTAACCTAATAAAAGTACGGATTTATTATCCGGGCCGTATCAAGAAGTTTACGTTCAAAGAGCACTGGGACCCCTTTTTTAAAAATTGCAATTTCCGATAATATCTTTTTCCTCATGCGCCCACAATCCTAGCTATATGAATTATACATATATTATAGGTGATTATAAGCCATTATTTAAGTAATATGAATTCATTTTAAATGACCCACCTCCCTCCTCCCTAGAAAGGCCGAATTATTAGATCTATTAATTTTTATCATATTGATTCTTTAGATAAATCCCCCTAAATTAGCATTTTTTAAATTAAATTTAAAAAAAAATCCAACCTTCTATATTAATTATATAAATTGATACTTTACCTCTTTTTAAAAAATATTTAAAACTTGCCCAAATTTTAGATTTTTTGTTTGAACTGAACTTTCATAGCGAATTAAGGTAAAAGTTGCTAAAACTGGATAAAGACTATCATAAATAATCCAAGACATAAACATTAACCCCGAACTAAACGGATTTGGCTTACTTCAAAAATCAATTGAGTTTGGAGCAAAGTAAAAAATATAGCGATAGCCCATTAGAACTATAGTGCTTGAGATATTTATTTAAAGCTTAGCTTATAGAATATTGATTTAGGTAAACATAAATGTAGTGTTGTTAAACGACTTAGCCGATTTTAAATTAAGATTTTAGCCAAAATAATATCACGCAGGAAATCTATTAATAAAATCTCGAGGAGTGTGTTATAATTTTTGGCTAAAATATTGGGTTAAAAATCGAGCCATCTAACAACTACCAACTTTAAAGTTGACATTAGGAAAGAAATATTTTTTTTAAAAAAAAAGGCTAGTAAAAATGATCAAAGGCTATTGAAGGAAAAATTAATGAATCAAGGAAGGAGAGATCGATAATTATTTTATTATATATTCATAATTTGTATAATAAATATAAATAAAGTATTGTGTACTTAATTAAATTGAAAATAAGTACAATAATAATAATTATTAAGTCAAACAAATATTATTTATATAAAAAAAATTTTTTTAAAAAAATGACAAAATTTTCTGTATTTTTAATATCATTTTTCGAGTCGCTGAATTTCGTTTTTATTATTATTATATTATAACACAGAAATATTTTAAAAATATATTAAAAGTTTATTTAAAAAAATATATTATTAAGTTACTTTTTGATTTTCACATTTTTTTAATACATGATATATTTTTTTAAGCCATCATTAATTTTCACATTTTTTTATATCAACCTCAGGTCTGTAAAAAAAAATAATAAAAGGATATTCAAGTAATTGAGATCTCAAGATAGGAGAATTGGGTTGGGGGTTCGTTCATTATATTAAAATTTATTACAATAAATAATATTAAATTATTAACGAGAAAAGGAAATTAATTATCAAGATTTACGATTCTTACTAGTATAATAATCTAAGCTATTAATGTCATGATCAGGTAAGGGCAGCAGGGTAATTACAATGACGTGTTTTTATTATTTGAAATATATATATATTAGACAATTTAAAAAATTTATAATCGATGCATTTAAATATTTAAAAAAAAACATTATTATGGTGTGATTGTTGCATAAATTAAGGGACAAAAATCATGAAGATTATTTATTTGGGAGAATAGAATATATAATTTAAAAAATGATAAGGTGAAATATATTACCTGAGAAAGATTAAGATAACGCATATTTTTTTAAAGAAATAAAGGTTTGAAAAATCATACTGTTCAAATTTTAAAAAAATGAAGAATGTTTTCAAAAAAAAGAGAAGTTGAATTTTTAAAAATTCAATTTGAATCGGCAAGAATTTCGGAAATTTCAGGAGTAAATTGTTCCATGAACTGAAAATGTGAATGCCCAATCATTTCAAAATCGAAACCCATAATGCCCATATTATCAGAAATTGTTGTAGATTTATCTGTATCATTTAAAGGATGATCACTATGAGCTGACAGATAATGGTCATTGTAAATATCGATTGAGTTTTCTTCATCGTCATAAGGATTAAAATTTCTACCCGTGGAATACTTGTTTATTACATGATTTTTGGTATTGCTACTATGTTTAGAGGAAGGTAAGATGGAATTCAAAAAGTCTAAATCTAAGCAACAACCTTCCTCGCCATGAAAGGTCAAGCGTTCACTTTTGTTGGCTTCGTTAGTGTAAATATTGTCAGAAACCGTTAACTCTTCTTCTGACCAATTGTCCGAGTCGTCTATATTGAATTCTTGCTTAAAAGCATTAATATTGTCTTGTTGATAAGCCTCAGCGCTTGTAAGACTAATATTTTCTTCATACTCTTCATCACCATCGACAAAACCGCAATCACTAGAGGCTCGTTCCTTTTTAAGAAAGACGAAAGGTGTCAAATTCTCCTTGAAATTGCTAAGCTTGCTTAGAGGATCCGTAGGTTTAACGCAAATGTTTTTGGCACAAGTATCCACTATATTTTGCTTTCGCTTTTTTAGACTCGACTTGTTGACAGCTCCTAATGATTTTTTGCGTTTATCAGTAGAAGTCTTTAAAGTGTATGAGGGAGCACTAACGTGTTGGCTACAAGAAGAATCCTCATGAAAACCGGAAGATTCAGTGTTAATGCTGTGCTGAGATGATTCGCTGTTGAATTCTGGGCTTAATGGAATAGTGTAATTGTTTGCACTCAAATTTGTGCAAAATATATTTTTAGATGAGGTCAGATCATCAATTTCCATAGATTGGTCAGTGTTTAATCGGCAAAATAGCAGCTGGCCATTATCGCTGGAAGAATTGATGAGATTATTGGAGTTTAGGGATGACAGGTAAAGACGCTTCATGGAATTTTTGTCATAACCCTGGGAAAATTGGCGCTTGAATTCTTGGTCGATTTTTAAATGCGTATAAACCTGAGATGATGACTTGTTAGTTTGTGATAACTGCTTAAGTAAAATTCCGTCATTATTCGAATGATTATGTGGATAATTGTCGTCTGTCTTCCTGGCATGATGGAGAGCGTTATTTTTTTTAGTCATCTCTTTAAATTTTATTGGATATTTGTTGCTGGGTACTTTTAGTCTCGTTGAATCGGTAGAGGAAATCATAGTATTGGGTTGACTTTGAGACACAGTCGTCGATAATGCATAGTAAATCTTGTTGTCTTTGATCCCAAATAACTTATCGTCATTGATCCCATCTTGACCCATGTAAAAGTCGATACCTTTCATAAGATCACGATTTTGCTGTGTTGTCAAAGTTTTCGAATCGTAAGAGTGTTGCTTAAATTGAAACGCACAATCTTTGTTAAGCATATCAGTAGAATATATGGGTGTCGAATTGGAATGAGCTGGGAAAAACGTTTTACTATGATTATTAATAATATTAGCATTAATAATCCCTGGAGTTAAGTGCAATTTGTTTTTAAGTTTTTTTCTTGGCCGGTACTTGTAATCAGGATATTCCTTGGTGTGCAAAACCCTTAATTTATCAGCTTCCATCATAAACGGTTTTTTTTCTGATTCCGTTAGCGTTTTCCATTGTCGACCGAGTCGTTTGCTAATCTCGGCGTTGTGCAAGTCGGGTTCGGTTTCGGACATTTTACGCCTTTCAATTTGACTCCATACCATAAAGGCATTCATTGGTCTTTTAATGTGATTAGGTTTGGTGGATACATTGTTGGTTTGTTGAGAAAGCATTGTGTGGCTAGACTTTGTAGAAACCCTCTTAGAAATACAAAATTTTTCGAAATTCAAGTTGTTCTTATCGTTATAATTATTGACTTGCTGTTGTTGATTAAAATTCATGTTTTGGCTAGTTTTCAATAAGACGTCTGACTCTGAATACTCGGTATTTGATGCATCGAGATATTCTACATTGAAGCTTTGATTGTTAGCGATCAGCATCATAATGGCTCTATTGTTGTTAAAATTAGTGATATCTTTCATATGATCTATGTTGTCGTTCGAACCCTCTCTAGTTGTAATATTATCTGAAACCTCACTAATGCTGCGAGCGCCCATTTTTAAAGTAGCATAAAAAGGAGTAGTAAATTGTTTGGCTTTTCGTCCATCAAGGGTCACATAATAATTTAAATCAGTGTTTGCGATCGGATTCGCTTCCTTGAATTCGAAATCTTGGTAGTCATCGACTATCTCCTTTTTCGTATTATTGCTGTTAGAGGAATTGATTAGACCCAAATTTAAATCTTGATCATCATAATCAAAGGTGCACAACAAATCCATCGCGTTTTCTTCATAAATATCGGTGGAATTTGACACACAATCTTGCTGCTGGGATACAACTCTTTTGATATATATATGATCGTCACACGTCAACATTGTTTCCGAATGTTTAAAATGTTTTGAGCTGGTAAAATATTTCAAAAGATAATCTAGGTTTCGTTATTAGAAGTGGTAGGTAAGATGAGTTTTATTTATTGCAGAATTTTTCATCAAACAAATAAATAATTTAAAATTTTTTGGTTCACAAATGGATATTTTTAGACATTGTCAAAGGTATAACAATATTTTGATAATAAAGTGTTTTTTTTTAATGACAGATTGTCTAGATTTATTTTTTTCATTTTCGCGGCATCAAAAAAAAAAATTTTTTTCTTCTTTCAAGTCAAAACAAAAAAGCATATATTTAAAATAAAACATTTTATAAGTTTAAGTAGTATATAAATATGTTAAGAGATCTAATGTAAAAATATAAATTATTATTGCAGTAATACATAAACGAGATTTTTTTTATAAGAATAGATGTGTCTAAGGTGAGCAGAGTTTTTCCAACATAAGAAAAGAAATAAAAATGAGCTAATTTTCAAAAAAAGAAAACTTTATCACTTCTAAAGCTCTTTTTTCAACCTTGAGAATGATAGATGACCAAAAATCGGCGAATTTGTGATAAAAATATACGAACGCGACTGAGAGACGATAATGTAAATTTTTTTTGTTGTTGAGCAAATCAGATCTTTAATCTAAAAAATAGAAGAAAAAAAATTATTATATATAAATTTGTTAATATATAATTATAATAATTAACAAAAGTATAGACCGCTTATAACTAACATACACATTCCCTTATAATAGCTTTTCATTTATTCAGAAAATTCGTTATTATAATTATAAAATATAATAATTTTAAGAATTATAAACTTTTTATTCACTCAAGTGATGACCTGCAGAAGTACCATTTGTAGGGCCCGGTTCGAATTTTTATAAAAATATTATATTTATTTTTGATAATGGCAATTTAAAAAATTTAGTTTTAAAATATTCAGCCCAAGTATTTTTTAAAAAATTTTTTTAGGCCCGGCCCGGGAATTCAAAAAATTAAAATACATCTGGTCCGTTAAAGCCGGGTCTGCAAGTTCTGATATTTTTCCTTTCATTAATTTTTCGTTTCACTTATTTATACCCATGCCCGTTTTTCACTCACTAACTCTTCTTTTCTTTTTTTCTACTGAACATGCAATTTTATCTAAACATTTCTATCAAAAATATTAAAAATTATTTAATTTTTTTAAAAATATAATAATAAACATTTCAATTTTGGTTAAATAAACTAAACAAACATAAACAATTCCTATAAAAAAAATACAAATTAAATTTTGAGGAAATTAAATCCAAATTATATTTGTATAAAATAAAAATAAATTTCAAGCTCATGATAAAAAAAATATAATTTCCTTTATACCAGTTTTTCAAATTATATTGTAAAGAGATAGAAGGGGGGTGGGCATATATTTGAATCAGATTTTTTTAAAACGAATATCATTTATATAATCATACCACCCCCCCCCCCTCCCTTCTTTAAAATATAAAAACTCAAAAATTTCCCTCTAACTTCACAGATTTAAAATATTAGTTTCATGATGAAATATTGATGAGATATGTGGAATATAAAGTATTATTACATTATGAGTTAGAAGAAGAATGGCCCATGACTATTTTTGAATTATAAGGGTCAGAATTTTCTGTTAGACTTTTTGGATTAATAATTATATATATATTATATTATGTTCTAGATGGTAATAATATGTAAGGCCAGGCAGTACATAATATGGCAAACCTGAAGCCCTATAATGGTAAACAACATATTATTTTCGAATCTGGGTTCAAAATAGCTCAGGATATAAAGTCTATTTGAGAATCAGGGCCACGATTTGCGTATCACGATGGGAAGGAGGATATTTTTAGTTTCATTTCCATCAAAATTTTATAACAAATCTCGGACTCATAGTTCTTTGATCATTTTTAGCTAATACAGCGAAAATTATAAAATGGCCACACAATTTTTAAAAAAAAATCAAATTTTAAATGATAATAAGTATAGTAATAATATTAAGATGTTTATAAATAAAATATTTTTTAGTGAATCATTTAATCAATATTATAGCTAATAAGCAAATTTAAAAAAATATCTTCAACAAACATCTATTGGCTTGTAAAATAATAAAGGTAATCATTAAGGCCCTGGCGGGATGAATGAACAATCACCTTATAAAGGAAAGAAAAGATTTTTGCAAAAGGTATAAATTATATTTAATATCATCTAGAAATGATAAGTCTAAGATTAAATGTTTTACCTAATTTTTTAAAAAAATTTAAACCCATTTTATTAGATATTTGAAATAAAATTATTGCAGTTTAATGAAATGGTAAATCCATTGGATAAATGATTACTTCTACACCTCTTTTTTATGTGATATAAGGGGTGATTTGATAAAACCAAATCAAGAGCAAATATAACATTTTTATGTTTTAGTAATAAAAATGTTTAAAAAAAACGTACATTTCCTTAGTCCATTAAAAAAAATGCTGAATGCATTTGATGAAAATTGAAATGAATTTACAAAATATCTTAGCCTTGTTAATGAAAATGCTACTTTTTATTTTTAACTTGAAACTAAAGATTAGGTTTTTTTTTAAACAAGCTTTGTTTTAAAAAATTTTTTCAAAATTATGTTTTGATATTTTGCAAAACAAATTATATTAATTTATAAGAATGTTTTTTTTATTTACAATAATATGATACGAATAGTTGATATCGAATTTCGATAGTTGACACATTTATTAGCATAATAATATTTTATCTTTAAAAACTACCCCCATTAAAATAATTATTAACAGGAAACTGCAAAGGCTCGCCCAGATTTTACGCCCCAAATATTTTTTATCTTCAAGCCCGACAAGATTTCAAGTCTGGAGTTTTCTTAAAACCCGGGCCGAGATTATTATTCTTTATTTGTAAGACTGGTCTAGATTTTTTAAAATGGCGACGTGGATTTTTAAAAATTTAGTTATATAAAATATTTCAAAAAATTAATGTTTTCTACAATTACGATATGATTTCCTAACTGATTTATGATATAATTAAAAAATCTTATTTTAGCCCAGGCCCTAGTTTTGTAAACTTTTATTTTAAAGCCCTATCCAAATATTGGTAATTTTCAAGCGCGCGTCCACTAATTGATACTCAGATATATATATTATTTTAAATTATATACTTAAGAAAGAATCAATAAGAAACCTGTAGGCCCAGAACAGATTTTATAAAAAGCTATTATTTTGATAATCATGGTTACAAATAAATAAAATAATACAACTTAGGTCTGGACAAATCACATCATACTTTTAATTCAACTTAAAATAAATTATAAAATTATATTCAAATAATCCCGGGCTGGGCTGTAAAATGATTAAAATTTTAAAAATCTGAACTTGACCAAGATTAATTGACTTCTATCGGTCTCTGGAACGAATAAATGGGTAAAATTATGTGTTTATTAGTATTAGTAAAAAGGCTGAAATGATTCGTATTTGTGATCAAACTCGTTTTTATCTTAAACTTATGATAGGTTAATTAAAACCTTAAATTTACTAAACTACTGATTAAGACCTCATTTATTTGATAGTAATTGCGATGTAATAAGATGAAGTATTGCTTAGCGATATTCATCGCATCGTTTAAGCGTTAACGATCGCTGTTACTATAAACAAACCCTGTGCTGTGAGTAGTGGTGTTAAACGGCTTGATTTTTAAAAACGCCATTTAGCTAAAAAAAAAACTACGCAAGCTTCGAGATTTAGTTAATAGATGTACAAACCTTTCTGCCATCTGTCAGCAAAATCTCTAGGGTTGTGTAATATTTTTGACTAAAATATCGCGTCGGCCGTTTTTAAAAATCGAGCCGTTTAACAACATTATCTAAAATATAAAAGCTGAATTCATATTGAAAAGAAAAAAAACCAATTATATAAAAAAAAAATATTGATTATTCTGCTATTAGGACTAAGGACATTAAAAAAATGCGATTATACATTTTCTCGTAAAATTATTAAAATTCAAAAACTTTAAAAATTTCAAATTCCAAAAAATCTGGATAAATATTCTACATTCTTTAATGATTTTGATAGTCTTACTAGGAGTATGTTCATGTACCAGTAGTATCGTTAAAAAAAAGATTTTGATATGTGTTAGTGTTATTAAATGGCTCAATTTTGTTTTAAAAATTCCAAAAAATCTGGATAAATATTCTACATTCTTTAATGATTTTGATAGTCTTACTAGGAGTATGTTCATGTACCAGTAGTATCGTTAAAAAAAGATTTTGATATGTGTTAGTGTTATTAAATGGCTCGATTTTGTTTTAAAAAAGGCTATTATTATTTTGGCTAAAATCTAAATTTAAAATGGGCTAAATTGAGCCGTTTAACACGAATCAAATTCTAAGAAATGAAATGACACTGATTTCGTACAAAGAAAATTTAAAAAAAAATGATTTATTACCTTCGCCAAAAGATATATAAAATAATATAATTCTCAATTGTGATCGTCCGTCATTTAATAATTATAAAGTATTGGAATATGGATTATTAAAATCCTCAAATAATTACAATTTTTTTGGTTTTTTTAAAAAATTAAATTAAATTCTTTATAAAATATAAATTTGTTTTTTTTATGATTACTTTTTTATTATTTGTTTTTTTTTTAAAAAATCATATGGTATTTATTTATTTTATTATTAATAAAAAAAAAGAAAGAAGATGAATAATAAATATAATTAGTAATAAAAATTTAAAAAATATAAAATATATAACATGTTTTTAGGGGAAAAAGATGATAAGGGGAGAGACGTATAAATCAATAATGTTACATTTATATAATATAAAAATGTTATCGTGAAAGAAAAAATAAACAAAAATAAGCTTTCTGTGGTCAGAAGACCGTAATTAAATTGGCTCTAGCGACGTTAAATAATAACTTTTCGATTGGGAGAAGAGCGAAGGGAAAAAAATCAACAAAAACTTAAAAATACGAAAATTTAAATAATTAAATAATATGAGGGACTGAAGAATAAATTTCGAGAGAAATATTTTTCATCATTTACTTACATATTTTTTTATCGAATAAGAAAGAGTTATCTTAGTAAATAAAAAATTAAGAAGGGAAGGTCTGGCTCTATCATTAAATGTAAATACTGTTTCTCGATTACTTTGGTAAGCCAACAAAAAGGTTTATCGATAGTTTTTGTATCTTGTATTAGAATCATTTGTACAATTTTTCCCTGGATTTGGATAAGGATATAAATTTTGGACACCCAAAAAACTAATTTTTCTTAAAAAAATCAATTTCCATTAGAATTTACTTACAAAACTGGACAAATTTTTTTAAACCGGGTTAGAAATGAAAGAAAAATTTTAGTATTTAAATTATAAATCATCATTTTTTGATTACGTTTTTAAAACAAAATTGATATATTTTTTAAGAAAAAAAATTAGATATAAAATAGAGAAAAGGTAATATCGTATTTTTAAACTCACAGACCGGCTTCTAAAATACTTAATTTCCATCTTGTTCCTTAAAAGGCTCAAATTCGCTTCTGCATAGTCGAATTAATAAAGTGTGGTATTAAAATTAAATTTAAATGAAATTATCAGCAATACATTTAAATTTTTCAATTAACTGCTAGTTAGGACATTTATTTAAATATTAGATTGATTTTCATATTTAGACTGAACAACTAAAACTATTTTGAATGGCTAAATTTTTTAAAACCGGGACCGATCGATAAATAAAGAAGATTTAGAAGAATTCAGTTCAAAATATACATTTGTGGGTCTCTACTTCTAACGAATGGAATGGAAAAAGTGTTTAAGAATAACGAGAATAATTTAAATAAAATATTTAGTTTGAGGAAAATTGTATTTTTGATGGAAACCAATAAGTATAAACGAATATAATATAATAAATATAGATTAATATGTATTTAAGTAATTTAAGTAAAAAATTTAGTTATAAAAAATTTGCTTACATATTAATATATATTTTATACATTCAAATCAAAAAATAAATATAGTATAAGTTTTAGTTAAGTTTTTAATAAATAAATATCGAAGGTCAAAAATGGTTAGTTTGATTATATATACAATATATATATATATATATAAATGCAAATATATATATATAAAATACAAGTATTTTATTTAGTTATAAAAATAGTAATACAGAAGAAATGGGGCATAATCTAGATTTTTTTATTGTTGTTGAATGACTAAGCTTCTTAATACATTTTAGTATAGCCTTTGCAACCTAAATTTTATTTGACTGGCACAAGACCTGCACCTCATATTTGGTACATCATACATAGGAATATAAGCTAATGGGCGAGAGTTTAAAATATTTTGAGAATGCAAAGGCAAGATGGGCTTATATTTATTGAAAATTAATTTTTAATGCATATCATTTCTTATGAGTTTTAGCAAAAATATATATTAAAATAAATAAAGAGCTAAATTTACCAATCAAATAATTACTAAGCATTGGGCGTGCATGACATTTTTCTAAAACCATGGACAAGCGGGTTAAAATACTTAAAAACGATGAGCGGGAGGCTAAAAACCCTCCGCATGCAGACCTAATAGTGAAATGGGTGTTGAGGTCAGATTATTCAAAAAGTGAATAAAAGGAAATTTATGATTTTTCAAAGTGTCCTCAATAATTGATTAAAGGTGACCATTTAGAGTAATTATCACAATTTCATATTCAGATTCTGGTCCCATTTTAATATTTTCTCCTAAAAAAATTTATTTTTCTTTTATATAATTTTAATATTAAATGTCAATAGCCGAAAATATATTATAGATCCTGAAATCTACTCAAATAATTAATATTTATGTATCCAAATATATCTGATGGAATAATATATTTTATAATATAAAATGATCTAGGGTTCAAAAATAAAAAGTTTGATTTTGGGTTTATATAAATTTTATATGGGTTTAGCGAAAAATATTTTCACAAATCCTGGTTTGCTGCTTTGAGTCTGTTTACAACGTTTGTGGCTAGATTAAGAATATCTATACCATATTTATGATTATGGTATAAAACGAAGAATTTGAAATTTAAAAAATATATACTGTTAATTTGGCGGATTTGGCAATAAAAAGATTTACTCGCTTTTTCTAATATTTTTTTGTTATAATATTTTTTATTTTTCCACTTTGCGAAAGCATGTTCGCACAATTTATCAACAAAACTTTATTTATCGTTTATTTTGAAAAAAAAAGAGAGAAGTATGAGAGTAATAGAGAGTAGAGTTATCAAAGTGTTTTAAAATATTTTATGATGCTGTGAATGTGATGTAT
Organism: Gordionus sp. m RMFG-2023; assembly: GCF_954871325.1. NCBI lineage: Eukaryota > Metazoa > Nematomorpha > Gordioida > Chordodea > Parachordodidae > Gordionus > Gordionus sp. m RMFG-2023. The sequence continues at coordinate 47,241,826 of NC_088776.1, forward strand.
AAAATAAAAAGAATTTGAAAATTTTAAACCATCTTTTTTAATTCGAAAAAAAAATAATAGTAAAAAACCCATTTATTTAAAAAAATGCATAAAATTAATATAATTGATATGAAAATTAAATATGAAAGTACTATTATTGTAAATATAAATTCGAAATTTTCTTAATTTATTAGTGGCCTTTAAATGTGAACTGGAAAGTTGAAAAATCGATAGATAACAGCAAAAAGTTTGACTGAGAGTATGGATATAAAAAAATATCCCTATATATTTATTTCGAAAGTAGATTTTAATACCCTACCCGATAATATAAAGATCTTTTAAAGCATTTCGAATAGGGGTATGGGAAACTGAGGCACATGATTCCAATTCTATTTATTTTCAAACAAATTAAATTAAATCCTAAAATGATTATTATAATATAAATACCAAGGCCTACAATAGGCAAGCTTTCTTACCCATCAATTATTTAAAAAAATTAACCAGCCCGTCTATAGTTTTCATTCTTCCTACCATATATTTTAAAATGGTGTTTAACCCTTTACCCTATTGTTTTAAAATTATAACCAACACACCCGCCCGTTCAATGTTTGAAAATTTTAATGGTTGGGGAAGGGAGGGAGGACTAAAATCTATCTTTTGGAACTCTAAAACACCTTTAAGCAAAATATATTTCCTTATATCAACTAATTAAAATTTTATACGGAAAATATGTTTGCCTCGCGAAAAGGTAAAGAATATTCAAATTATTTTGTCATAGGCTACTAAGATTAAATGTCACATATATATTATATCAAATGTAAACTTAAACCCTCCTCTATTACCTTTGTGTTATATGTATCATCTACTAGTATTTATATATACTCTTTTATCGCCACTGAAGACTAGGGGCATGCTGGACAGGGGTAGAGTAAGACATTATACCACATTCTTCTTTATTCTAGATAATAAAATTTTGGATTTTTAGTTTTCACATAATACTTATTAAAAAGAAATTTTTATTGAAAAATTAAAATATAATAAAAAATAAATACAAGATATTATTAAGTGAGCTACCGTTTGAGGGAGCTGAATTAATTTTTGGATAATATCTTGTTGAGTTTTATATGAAATCAAGTCTGCTATGCCCAGCCTCCCCTATTTCTGTCCGAAGTCTTTTTGCTCGATATATTTTTAAGCAAATTTATGTCCAACTACGATTTAAAAAATTGCTTTACTTCATCTTTATGGACGAATTTAAATTAAATTTTCCTAAAGATTTATTAATGCGCTTTTATAAATAATTAACTAAGCAAATATTGAAATCGTTTTAGATCAGTAAAATTTTTTTTATTTCTTAAAAACAGGTAATATTATTTTTTTTTTATTAGGTCTATTAAATTGTTTTTAGCAGACACAAACACGACAAAAAAGTGGGCAATTGGAAATTTTTAAATATATGCAGAAACAGTAAAAAAAAGAAAGACATACCAACCAGATGAGATAAATTAAACATAATATTTTATTGACAAATCTTATATTTAAAAATTACCTATCTGTTTCTTCAATTACAATTATGAAGACCTTACAATCCCAGTCAATAGTTGCTACTTCTTAGTATCAAATTTCTGCTCCAATAATAGGCTGACCTTATTTTGGTTGAAACCTCGACTAGAAATATTATTTAGAATATTTGACAAAAATTTTACCCATTCTTAGAATTTGATCAAAGTTTATAAATGAGATATAGCTCTCTTATTTATTTCATACTTATCCTTACCCTTAATAATATTTACTATTATACCAATATTATGCCTTTTAATTTAATTAGCACGCTGCACCAATAGCAATAACATTGGATGAATGCCTAAAAGTATTTATTAAAATTAAATTGTTAGCTATAATTTAATTAATCAATTTAGTAAAAAAAAAATTATTATAATGTAAAGTAAATGTATTATATTTTTTCTCTGTACATTTTGTCAAACAAAGCGAGAACTATAACTTTTCATAAAATTAAAAACTTTTATAAAAAAAGAATCAAAAAATATTTAGTTTGGTTACACTTATTATGTATATATTATTAGGTTTTATTTCATTATTTTTTAAATTTTTAAATTCTTACATTTTTCATTTCATTATCAATAAAATCATATGAGATGAGGTATGCTATGTTTTTTTATTATTTAACATATTTATAAATATCACGTTTTGTAAAAAATAATATTTACATTTCTTTGGCAAATAAGTAAGGATAATTTTTTTTACCATATTATGTTTTTAAAAAAGGTAAGAATAAAAAATAAAGAAGAAACGAACATTTGTAAAAATATTAATAATAGGATCAACCCAACCCCGACGAATCGATCCAAATAGAACACATCCAATTCGTGCGATTTTTAAAAATGATAATAACTGGAATCAATCAAGTTATCAAAATTTTAAAAAGAAAATTATATTTGGAAGTCAAAATATTATTATTAAAGTACTATTTGAAATACAATTTTCAAATAATTAGATCTTTGTCCTACGATAACCCGATTTATAAAACAATTATTTATAAATAAATTAGTAAAAGCAAATAAAATATATTTTTTCGAAAAAGACATTGCATTGGTATTAGTATTTTAAATGGAATCGGCGGGGTATTTGAAATATTTTTTTTATAAAATAATACATTATTATTACCATATTATAAATATATTGATTTTTATTATTAATTTTATCTGCAATAGTTCTTAAATGTTGCTTAAAAGCATTCTCCATAAAGGGAAGAACTTTGAAAATATAAAATAGAGGTCGGCCCACCGGTTTGGAAATTTTTCATCGGGGTTTTCGGCCTCCCTTATACATTATTTTGTACAGTTGTCTGGCCCATCATATTTATCTAAGCTTATTCCTGATTTACAAAATATAAAGAATGAACCCGCAAAAAGTGTTCTTAATCAACACAGACTCCGCAGTACGGGGTGGAATCTATTCTTTAATAATTTATATAGTCATCCAACTTAAGTTTTGATAAATTACTACTATTAATATCAGTCAAATAAGGAGAAAAAATTTGATAAAAAGTACATAATTTTTGAGGAGAATAGTAAAAGAAGAAGGGAAAGACTGAGAAGTTTTAATCTTTATCTTAATTAAATTAATCATCTTAGAAAAAAAAATCCCTGCCTGACAAAATAATGATTTAGCTATGCCCTCGTAATTTCAGTTCATAAATATTCTCAAATTTCATGATAGAAAAAACAAGGTAACAATATTTTTTTCCGATAAACTATGTGAGATAAAAAGCAGAGTCAAGAAAAGAAAAAATACGCTAAAGTTAATACATATATATATGATATATCGTGTAAATCTATAAAGATTACCAATTGAATTCATCATTTCCTCTTCAACATTATGTAGAGAAATATAAAAATTTATAATAATTGAGAATATCTAGATAGGATCCTGTTCCAGTGTTTATCAGGTTAACACAGTCTGTCATATCTTTCTTAAAATAATGGCGATGACAGCCTCTGCCTAACGTAGCTTTTCAAAAACAAGGGTCTTCATTCCAATTCACAGATGGGATTAAGTAATTTAACTCTATAACAAGCATTTACTATACAGCGTTTATAATTTGAATTAATTTTGTACAATTTGTATATTTGCAATAATTTTTATATAATAAAGTCATGTTTTTGCCTAATTCTATTTTTATTTATATAAAATATACTTCATATTAAGGTAGTATCACCAAATTGCTGGGATGGGGCAAAGTTAATACACTACTGAAGGCACTTTATTATTAATTGATACAAAGATTTATGAATAAAATGTTTTCCCGTTTTTAGTGTTTCAATTTCGAGAAGCAGAAATTGTATTATTTATTTATATTGTTTTTTTAACTTGGTTTTAAATGGTTTAGGTAATTCCTAAATAAAACTCTATTTTAGGTTTAATGAGAATATATTAGGTATTAAGTATATTATAAATATTGCATTTGATTAGTTAAAAATTCATATAGTTATAATATATTTGTTCTGACATTAATAAATGTCCTCAATATTTATGCGCACTCATTCGTAATATTCTAATATATATCGAAACTAAATTGTAAAAGTTGAAATTTATTTTGAAAAAGAGCCTCTAAGAGTTAAGTTTAATAAAGTATTAATGTTATATAATTTTAAATTATTAAATTTAATAATAATTTATTATAATATAATTATTATACATAATTAAAACAAATAAAAATTAATAAAAAATTTTTTATTAAATAATTCACAATCGTTTTTAATTTATATAGGTTAAAATCAAAAAAAAATTGAAATTCAAAATGTTTCAATTTTATATATGTTATATTTACATTTAATTATAGTATTATAAAAATTGTAATAATTATATTACAACACTACAACAACTAAACTAAGTATTACTTTCCATTAAATTATGACTAATATAATAAAGAAAATATATAAAAATGGAATATGTCTAAGAATCAAATATTATCATTATATAAAATTATAGGATTTTCTAATCTTTTTAATTAGAAACTGAATAATGTTTATTTCTATGGTCGGCATTCGTTAAAAAGAATACATTTAATCCATTTATAAGTATCTGAATTGTAGCAGGATTAAAAAGATATGGGTTAGGATTAATAAAGTTTGAGTATGGATTAGGGTTAAGTTAAATTTAAAATTGTTTTTAATAAAATTAAATAATTTTTAAAATTTATAAGAATCTCACGGATCATGTGATAAAGAATGAAAATAAATTAACAGTTGTAACGGTAATTATATTGAGTTGGACCATAATCTAATTTTATACCTGTATAAATAATATTTGTGTCTACTTTTTAATTAACATTCCCCCCCCCCCTTTTAGCTATATATTTTAACGTTCTCTCTATTAACTCTGTGTCTTTCTGGATCTTTAAAAAGCGAGAGAATTCCGAGTTATTTACTAATAACACATATATAATAGTGGTAAGGAGTAATAAATATAACTGATATGTATAAAAACTGAACCCTTAGCTAAGATGAGAGGGACAAAATTTATATGAAAAAAGGACTAAACTAGACAAAATAGTAAATAATAACTAGTTAGAATCTGAACTCAAAAAAAAATATTGTATTTTCTTATCGCTAACTAGTGTTTATTTGAAAAGGATGGAGCATTTTGGTACAAATTTTATTTGAAATAAAATTAAACAGGTATTAATTATTTTATATCTAATAATAAAAATCTTAGTATGTTATATATTTTTTTTTTAAATTCATATTTTTCTTACACATCTATGTTACAATTTTAATTCTTAAAAATTATACTGAAATACTAGAGAATGATAGTTATAAATTATTGTATATATTATATACTTATAATATCTTTTATTCTCCATACTTTTCAATAGATACTACTTTTTCAAAAAAAAAAAATTATATATTATTTTTTTTACAGTTATTATACAAATGCAAACTATTACAAGTTAGGAAGAGTTTTCAAGTTAAATTTTTATTTTACATTATGAATTGAATTCCTATGCCAATACAATATTATAAAATTTTAAATTATATTATGCAACCTTATGCACGAGATATTCATCTTATAATACAATATAATATTTATTTCATTTTGAAAAAGGTAAAAAAATATATCAAGCGCAAAGCACAAAAATAAATAAGATGAATAAAAGGATCAAAAAGTAATAATTCTGTCTCCGATAAAGAAAAAAATAACGGGGTAAAATGATCATACACAAAAGGAAGAGAAGAAGAATTATTTTTTTAAAAAAAATTTAAAAATGAACAACTTAATAATCCATTGATTAGAACATATTATTAAGTATTATTATAAGCTAAACCGTCTCACAAAAAAACCTTCATTGTAATTTCGTTTACATATTATGAATGAAGAAAAACTTCAATTCTTTAATCGTAACTCCTTAAACTAATCCTCTGTTGTAAAAAAAATAATATAATGTTCCACTTCCCGATATATAAAATTTTTAATACAACTTCCAATTGCAATCATTCATTTCGGTTTTTTTAAATTAAGCCTCTTAAAAAAAGATAATAAATACTTTTAAAAAAATATAATGTTTGAATTGTTCTTAGGTTTGCTAACGAAATTTACCTTTTAAATTTAGGTGAATAGCCATAATTATATATTATATTTATATACCATCTCTTCTTTACTGTTTCTTTATTGTTAACAATATAGAATAGATAAATATATATAATTATCTATATCTCTTCAAAACAAAGTCTATAATGATATTCGATAGAAAAATTTTTTAAACAATGATATTTTAAATTTGAAAGATTTTAAGATTGAAAATCTAGAATTTAGTAAGGTCAAGCGTTATTACAGGGTGGGGAAGTTATATTAAGTCAAAAACAATATTCACTCGTTTCTTTTTCATTAGCGGAAAATGGTGATATTATAATACAATTTTATGGGTTTGACTAAACTGCAAATGCCAAGGTAAACTGCATGCAGTATAGAAAAAAATGATAAACATAGGATAGAAAATCCTATGAGGTTGGAACTTATAATTCATAATGAATATATAAAAATATAATAAAAGTCACTTTATTCATCAAATTAAAAGAGAATGAGAAACTTTCGCCCGGCATGTTGGGACGTTGGTCCCGTCCCAATCCTTCCTTGAAAATCAGCCTTAAAAAACGGCCCGACTCTCATAATGAATCTTATAGGTCATTTATATTATAATTTAAGAATTTTATACTATAATATAAATAAATATGATATATTAGATAAATTAATTATTATCGGAAGCTTTTTTATCATCGGTATTTATTGGATTTAATTATATTTCTAATATATTTCAGAAGTTTTTTAATGGTTATAGAAGAGTTAAAATAAAAAAATATTTGATATATCTATTTGCCTCACCATAACCCATTTCCACCCTAATTAATAAATTTTATTCTACTAATTAAAATTGTTACCAAAATCAATTTTCTTTATATTTTAAACTTCAACCCTAAGATTGAATAAAAGATTTCATATTAAAAATGGGACATACATTTCTATTAAATTTGCAGGGGATAATTTTTACCTTAAAATTAGATTTGCATATATTGTAGAGTTTATAAAAATTATTTTTACATCAAAAGAAAACTTTCTATTTGAAATTTGATTGTGTTTACTTAAAATATTAAATAGTATGTAAAACAATGGTTATATAATTTATATTTACAAAGTAATTAAAGAAAATGGCACTTTAAATGTAAGTTATAATAGTAAAAGTTTATATCTAAATATTTAAACTTTATCCCAGATATTTCAAAAATTGATAATAAAAAAATTCTTTTAATTTGTGAAATCATTTTTTTTAAATATATTTTATATTCATTTTGAATGGCAATTTCCAAAATTAAAATACTAGTTAGTAAGAATTAGTGGAAGTTAAGAAAAAATAATATTTTTTGTTAGTTATTTATACTTTTCCAAATTGAATCTAGCCATTACTATAAATCCATTTTAAATAACGTTTATCCATGGCCGCATTTTAATTTTTATGTATATACCCGAGCCAGTAAATGTTTTTTTAAATTCCCGGGCCAATTCAGGCCTAAATTTTTTTTAAAAAAATACTCAGGCAGGGTGATATAATTTTTAAAACGCCACTATTAGCTATAAAAATTAAAAACAAATGAAATATATTTTTAAAAAATCTGAGCCGGGCCAAAAAATTTATCTCAAAAAAAATTCGGGCCTGGCCGTGCCTAAAATTATAAAACCTGGGCCGAGCCGAGCTAATGGTACCTCTGCAGGTCTCTATTGATTAATTTATAATTTAATATATTTTTTTTTACCTATGTTCCTGATATTTGATATTATAACTAAGATTAGTAAAGTTGCAAAATAATATTTATTTTGTAAGGATATTGGAATTAGAAATATAAATTTAAATTAAAAATAGAATAAAAAAAATATATTATACTAGATTATACAAAAAATTCCAATTATAAAATAAAATTAAAATTTTTTTCCAATATTTAAAATTAAATTTTTTTTAATATTTTAAAAGTTATAAATTTTATTATTATAAATTTATTAGATATTATAAAAAAAATAAAATAATAAAAACTAATAACAATATAATAAGTAAAATATATTTAATAACATTACTACAACAAATTATCATAATAAATAAATAGTAAAACCCATAATATAGACTGCCTCCGTCAGAAATAATAGCACATTTTAAATATATAATAGAGTGTACGAGTAACATTCTTCATTAACTCTTTAATAATTAATTGTATTCTTAATTTTTAATTTCCTTTTTCTTATATAAATTAATTTACGAATTTCCAAAAAATCTATACATATTCTTTGAATATTAATATTTAATATAATAAATAGCTCTTTTCGCATAATATTTAATTGATTGAAAACCAGTTTGAAACCAATGTTTAACAAAATAAAAAATCTCAGACTAAGATGGATGATCACGGATCTAAGAGTTATAAATATGAGGACGCTCTAAGTATTAGTCATATGGCCTGGCCTAAAAATTGATAGAAAATTTATATTAATTAATTTTTTATAATATATGTGAAACGAATATTACCATTTGCCATTCTAGAATTTTTCTTTTTGCTAATAACTTTAAAAAAAAATACTATCTACCAAATGGACTAATAGAATTAATCACTAAACATTGATAAATATTTCAGAAAAAATGATTTTATCACTTTTCAATTAGAAGGTTAGCTAAAGTGTTGTTGTTAATAATTATTTTCCTTTAAATTGGCTACTATATTGGTTGAGGCACATAATAGGTACTAATCATGAAACAAAATAGCCTCTCCACCACCTTTAATAGAGAGATATAAAGATATAATATTTTTAAAAAGCAAATTAAAAATAACCACAGGAAAATAATGCTTAATCAGAATTTTTATGACCAGGCCGAATGTCGGGCTAATGGGAGTTTGAGAACGATTCCCCTCTCCAAAAATATTGTTCATAACCCCCAATTTGAGTAAATCTTGGTCACGCCACTTTAAATGCCTAAAAGTATACGGGTATGGGGTAATATATGTATCACATTAACATTTTTGTTTACTTTTTTATTCAAAATGGTATACATCATGTAATATATCAAATTATCATTTTCCTTGGCTATGGTATAAAAATTAGATTCCACAAACAATAAAAAAATAATTGTATAAATATTTCAGAGACCTACAGAGGTATTATTTGCAAGGCCCGACCCGGATTTAAAATTTTTCGGCCTGGTTCGGATTTTTTTAAAAAAATTTCCAACCCGGCCCCGATTTTTTTAAAAATATATTATATTTATTTTTAATGTTTATAGCTAATAATGGCGATTTAAAATATTTATTAAAAAAAATTCAGACCCTGCCATGGTATATCTAAAAAATTATACTGGCCGGGCTTAGGGCCGGACCTGCAGGTCTCTGAAGTTTTTTTAATAAGAATATTAAATACTGTTAGCTTTTCATTTTACTTGTTATGAGGAATAAATTTCGGAATAAGTTTGAGCTCAAGAGCCATTTTTATTATTTTCTTCTTATTATTTATTTGGTGCTTATATCTATAGTTGGTTAATGGCTAAATGTGGGCTAATTGGCTCAATCTACAGGCACTTGCCGGAGAAAATCCATTAATATTAAGGAGTTTTAATTTATATTAGTTTCTTCCAAATTTGAGTTGCTATCTTTTTAAGAAAAACCACAAGGCCAAAATAATAGTTTTCGGCTAAAAACTTGGTTTCGCCAATTTTTTCAGCTGGCTAAGAATTGGCTTAAAGTGTTAAAAATATAGTAATTACCTAACTATATTATATCGTTGTTAACCAACATATATAATTAATCCCATTGATATCCATTCTGGCATAATCATATACAATATTTGGTTTTCATGTAGACATTGTAGGCTGGCGTTCGATTTTATCATTTTAGTATAAACCACTAACCCGTAACTTGTACTATTACGTGTGCACTTGCGATGAAATGTTATCCAGTTTCTTTATCCAAAAATCATTTCAAGAACTTAATTTTTTTTAATATTTTGTTACAATCACCATTTGAAAAATTTTAGAAAAAAATTAATCTTTCTTTCAGGAATTTTCTAATTCGTTTAAAGTTTGTTTTTATGGGAAATATATATTTAATCGTTGTTTATATGTGGACTTCTAACACTGGGGTATAGTGCAAGATATCATTAAAATTAGAGGGGAATAAGTTATGAAGATGCTATCGTTATTTGAATAAAATTGGGTGGGGAAGAGGTAGTTTTGATTCCCCTTTTTGCTAAATTCGATTTGGTAGGAGGGAGTGGTGGTAAAATTTGGAGGGGGTTGGCGGTAAAATTTTAGAGTGATGCACGGGTGTTAAATTTTAAAAGGAGAAAGATTGTCATTGGCTCAGGGAGTGTAGAAGGCCCTATGTTTATAACATAATAAAAGTGATAGATCACCATACAATATTTCTCCTCCCACCCCACATATATTCTCTTAAAGTTTTTAGATTGAATTGAAAATCAGGGCTTATATTCTCAAATAATTTTTTAACTAAAAATTTACATATAAGATAATTTATAAGATAACATATTTGAACCAAAATAATTGAAATGAGATATATATGTTTTAAATTAAATATCGTTGTTAAAAAATAAATTGTATTTGTGTATATTAGTACGTAGTATTATCATACTTGACAAATAATATTATAGTAATTATTATTTCGTTTTGCTTCTTCTTGAATGTTTGAGAATGGTTCATTAAATGGCAAAATATATTTTTGTTACAAAAATAACCAGAAATTTAATAAATTATATTAATATAGCTAACATCCATAAAAAGATATTATATTCTAAATAAAATTAACATTTATATTTTATACCAACCAGTGTATTTACAATGTTTTTATTTCATTTTACAGGTGTGTGTGTGTGAGTATACATATAGAGAAAGATATTTATTTATTTTTTTAAATCACCCTTTTTAAAAATGAAAAATTTACCAAAAAAAATCGTATCTGCGATGGTGTTTTGTGTTAATAACCCGCACTCGATGCTTTTCATTATCTTATAATATTTAAAATTGTAATAAAAATGGTTTTTATTTTATAACTAATAATACATACAATATAAAAATTAATTTAAAAAAATATAATAAATATAAATTTACCATTTTGAAAAACTATACTTAAGTGAACCTAGGATATTTTATTTTAAATGTAAACTCGGATTTTCATCTCTTTTTAATAATTTGGAGATGTGATAAAATATGAGTAAAATATACATAAATTATAAAAGTATATATGTTGGCGTTAATGTGTTTTTCCCGTCAATGTGTTGTTTTTTTCAACTTTAAATCATTTTTTGCAGTGAGTTTTTTAATAAAACTTAAAAATGTGATATTAACGGAAATGTATTCCAGCATGCTTAATAAAATACTTTCCCCATGAATATTATACATTTTGCAGTTAACTTTTGAGTCATTTATATATAAGAGGTGGAGGTATCATTTACAAGGCCTTGCCAAGCCCGAATTTTTTTTTAAGAAAAGTTTTCAGCCCGGCATGATTTTTTAAAAAATTTTTTTGGCCCGGCCTGAGTTTTATAATTTCAGGCCCAGCCCGACCCGGATTTTTGTTTAAAAAGAAATTTTCAGGCCCGGCTCGGATTTTTTAAAAATATATTATATTTATTTAAAATTTTTATAACTAATAATGGCGATTTAAAATATTTGGTTTTAAAATATACGGCCTGGCCCAAATATTAAAAAAAAAATCAGGCCCGGCCATAATATATTTGAAAAAATTAAAATACAGCCCGGCTTGTGTACCCGGGCAGGGGTTAGGGTCGGCCTGCAGGTCTCTGTAATTTATATAATTGTAATATTTTATAAAATTCACAGGGTAGTTTTTCTAAACATGCTGGGATACATTTCTGAGATTTTAAAAATACGTGCTCAAAAAAAGGATTTAATTTGAAAAAAATAAACACATTGACTGAAAAAGGGACATTGGCCCTAACATTTATAATTATTTAGAGTTGACTAAAAACATTGAATAAGATTTATTAAAATTCTAGTTGGTTAATATTTTTATTTTTGGCCCTTTTCAAAAATGGCAACCGTTATTTCGCCTAAAAATATCACATCAGCTTTGGAGTTTTCTTTGAAAAGATAGCTCAACATCGAAAAAAGCTGAAAAAATTTTAAACTCGTGCTTCAATGCTTGACTGATTTTTTAATGGCATGTGCTTGTGACCTTATCCGATTACCCAATAAATGATACTAACACCCATTTTAGAAAGTTGAGAGTTACATCTTTAATTAGATATTTTTTTATTGCTTATATATTTTAATATTTTTAAAAAATATATTATTTATTTTTCAGAGACTTATGTCCAACTATTCAAATTTTATTAATCAATTGAAAAATCACGTGATGTATCATTTTGACATTCATTCGCATCTCATATTTTCCATCCCCTTGAAACCATATACGAAATATGTAATAATAATGATTAATAATAAATGCAACCGATATTTGGCCTGGACTGACTATAAATAAGGCGGGGCTAAAAAAAATTTAAGAAAACTCACTCTATAAATCAAGGTGGTTGTAATAATAATTTTCATGATTTGAAATCTGCATTATGTTCTTATCGATATCTGCAATATCCGGGCCAGCCCGAGTTGGTTAAAAATTTATGCATCAATTGCCCTGTCCTGCCAGTTAATATTTTGGAAAAAATCAGACCTGGCCCGACCAGTTTAAATTTTCTTAAAAGTCTGTTCCGGCCTGTTGAATTTTTTTATATGAATTTTCCTGACATTTTTCTAAATATCGAATTTTAATCCAATGTCAATTACGGCTCTTATATCTCCCCTATGGCTATTTATATCTACAACAGATTTTTGATTATATATATTGTGTCTTTGTATACATATAATAAATAATTTGTTTTAATATTTATAGATTTGGTGTCTTAGATAGACAGCTCTTAAAATACAGAGAAATAAACATATTGTAATTTATTTTCAAATAGTATTGAAATCAAAATATTAGCATAAAATTTAAAAAAAAAGTATATCAACATTTTAATATCCGAGGTGGCCTATTAAAATTTGACGAAAATCAAAGATTTCCGAGGCCCTATCTTATTTTTTATATATAAATTTCCCGACATGATCCAAATTTTTTTTATGTATTTAATTGCCAGGTTCGGTCCAGTCCGTTCCAACCCTTTTAATTTTTCAACTAATTTTTTGGCTCGGCTCAACCCGCGAATTGTGCTTTCGGACGGGCCAGATCGGATTTTGTAGTCTTCTAGCCGATACATAATTGATTCAATCAAATAGGATTCTTTTTTATAATAAAAATCAAATTTTAAAACCGAATATTTGAAATTTGAGACCATATGTCATATCCTTAAAATCTCATTCACCTGCACATAACATTAGGCTTTTTTTTGGCACAAATCATTAAATTGTAGTTAATTGTGTTTTATTTATTTCACATTATAAAATATATAATGTAATGTTTATAAAAAAATCAATATTTGACTAACGGTTTAATTTATTTTTTAAATCTAAAGAGAAGCAGAGGATAGGTTTGTTTTTGTTAAATAAAGAATGCGCGATCTTTTCATAAAATTATGACCTTATAGAGTTTTAGATAGTGAAGGTCAATGGTCCGGTCCTATCTGTCTTAGACCAAACTGGACTGATTAACGGACCGGCCTTTTTTTGAGAACTGCAGTCCAGATTGGGCTCTTTGTCCTTTTTTAGTTCGGACCTTGGTCCTTGATCGGTCTTTTATTAATTTTTAAGTTCGCTTTAATATGAATTCATTTTTTTAGTAAATTATTTTTATGTATATTATATTTTATATTACTTTTCTATAGAAATTTTAGTTTTCGTTCATTTTCTTTTTTAGTTCATTTTTATGTTACATTATATACTTTGAAAACAAAAAGTTTGTCAAAAAAGCATTTTACATTTAATTAAATATTTATATTATTTATTATATTATTCATATTTGATTTTATATTCATAACATAAAATACTTTTACATATATTTAATAAAATGATAAAAGTGAATTGGATTAGAAAAAAACAATATTTTTAAAATAACAATGGACCAATCTTTTTATTTATGACCGCGGTTTAGACAAGTTTTAATTTGAAGACCGTGGTCGGTTTCTATTATGAATCCGCTGTGTCGGGACCAAAGACCACCGTAACCATCATTAATTTTAGAGTAGTAAATATTACATATATTTTTTGTACATAATTATACCTTAAAATAATTGAAAGTATTTGGGGGAATTCAACCTAAATGGCTTAAATGAGTAGATAGGTCAATATGCACCAAGAAAGAGATACAGATAGGAATTAAGTCTTGGTGTTGGTAATAGAATTTTTTTTATTTTTGTTATAGTAATTTAAGGTTTTACTCAATTTTAATTCTTATGATAATATTTAATTACATTAACATTAAATCACAAATATTATATTTCAATTGTATTGTATATATATAAATTTTAAAATATATGTAAAATTATTAATTATGGTTATTAAATTACTTGCAGTCGGGTCGGAGTACAGTATACTGTATATATAATAAAGTGTGTTGTCGGACTCATAGGCATAGTTAAAATTTCGCTAAGGGAGGAAATACTATTAGGTAATTTTTTCCCCATAAATTTTATTGAAGTCTTTAGGTGCAATATTGTAGGCCTTCGGCTATTAGATTTTTATAAAAATAATCTTAAGTTTTCACTTTTTTTTAGAATATCACTTATTTTGAATTTAAATTTATTTATTATTTTTTTTTAAAAAAGGAAAATAAATTATTCTGATAATATGACTATTACTTTATTTGTCGAACCCATATAGGTTGGGCATTTTACATAAGAATGAAAGAACTTGGATTCATTTCCCAATTTCAGTTGTTTAAGAATATATATTACTAGTTGATATATCATCTACCTGGTGAACCAAATTTTAATCATAATTCCTTTAAATTATTGACCATTGGATTGGAAATCATAAGCATAACAAAGGCCATGAAAATATTATGCATAATAAATTATGGATTTTGAATAAGTTAACATTCAAGATCAATATAAACTATAAAGTTTTCCATCTTCCAGAGTTTTGTATAATTTTTAATTTTAACGCCCTGGATTTATTTTTTAAATTGAATTTTAAAACTATAACAGTTTTGGGGGATATGGCTTAAGATTACATAATAATCTTGTAAGCAGGTGAATAAATTTCGTTGTTTTGAACGGTGTTCTTTATATTTTTGAAGAACTTTGAATGTGAACATGTTCCTTTTTTTTGTAGAACTCGCTCGTTCAATTTTAGAAAATCTTCATTTTTATTCTTTTAAAAATCAAAAATATTTCTAATATTAATCTAATTTTTTAAAGAAAAACTGGTTATTTTTTAATCAGATGTTTCCTTCTTTAATTTTTTTAACCCGCTACTATTTCTGTTCTATAGTATAGTTTATTAATTTGAATATTATTATATTTTATAGATTCGCATAAGCATGGATGTTGTTATTTCATTATTATAATCTGATTCTGAATACCATGGCCGAAATATAATAAATACTTAACAGTAACATCCTAGGAACTAATTCTATCTTTACCAACTATAAAATATGTCCAGAAAGTATAATATCAGTTCCAAAATTTTCATGTTCTAATTTAAAGAGATATACTTGATTTTAATATTATTTATTTATATAATATAACTATAAGAAGCCTATTAATAAGTTTTAGATTGTTGTATTTCATAGGCTTATTAAATTATCAAGATTATTATATAATAATGTATAAAGTAAAAATAATTAAATATTATATAATATATACATAGATATAAAATAGTAAATATCTTTTAGAATTTATTTATTTTTAGTGTTTTTTGAAATGATAATTTAATCATTATTATTTATGGTCAAGGGTTTTATATTTTAATTGTTGAAACACAATTTAAAGTATTAGAAATTTATGTATTTCATAAATAATTAAATTTTATAGAAGTTTTTATATATTAAACATAAACGCGTTGATGAACGTGTCGGCGTTTCTTTTTTTGAAGGTGAACTATGAACGTGAACGCGTTCGATTTTTGTCAAGGAACGTTGAACGCGTTCAAATTTTTTAGATATGTTATAAAATAATTATTATTCTCCCATGAATTTTGTTTTAATTCGACTAACCTTGCATTCACATTTAAAGCGAATTCGCGGCGAATTATGCAAAATTCATGGCGAAAATATAAAAATAAAGCATATTTTGTATAATTCGTATCCAATTCACGCTAACTATGAATGCGATAACTCGTTTTAAAATAGCCTAAGCCATGAGTCTATGCAAAAAATTTGTTTATTTATATTTTTTGATGCCTGCTTCGGTAATTAATTTCGTTCAGCCTCTAAGTAAGGGCTTCTCGAATGGAACGATTCAGCAACTCTAGTTGACAATCTACAAGTATATATTACAATTAATTCGAGTAATCATCTAATATGCTTATTGCCTTAATCAATATGGAAATATCTTACAAAATTATCAGAAATTCACTTTATGCTGAAATTCCTTTAAAGTAATACTTATACGTTAAAATTTAAAAAACTCGCCTAAATATATAATTTAAATTTGAAAAATAACACAATAATCGATGTATTCTGTATAATATATAGAACAAAGAGATGTGATATGACTGGCCATGATTTCGTTTTTATAAAAAAAGAAGTGGGGGGGGGGGTTAGAATTTGGTATAAATTTGGTATGTGTAGTCTAATTCTTAATCAATAAAATAAATTTGAATTATAGATGATAGTTTTTTTTTAGCAAGTCGATTTTACATAGAAAATTTTTTTCAGAATAGTCAAAACACCCTAGCATACTGGTTATAGTATATTATTTGAGAATTTTATTATATATATGAAATATTACAATATAGAATATGTGTACAAAGAGCTAACCTTAATATTTCTTGATTTAAATACTCAAAACCCAAATTATACAATAATTAATAGTTCATCTATTATATGCATGTTAAATATGCTTATTTTAATATACCAGACTTATCTATTTAATGATAACAATTTATGGGCACTTAAAATCTGGCCAGATAATATTTTTTTTTGGTATTATTAAATGTTTTTATAATGTATATTATATAAGACTTTCAAATTCTTATATTTTGCATGAGAAGATTTAAAAGCCTGCGCAAAATATTTGTACAAAATATATCTGAATTCCTAATTTTTTCCCCAAACAAAAAATATATATAACTTTTAAAAAGAGGAACTAAAAACAATTTTAAAATAATTGTTCAAAGGATTGTCTAATTCAATAAGTGATCTTAGGTAAGGTAAATGTAAATATAAATACATTGACCAATTTTCACCAATAAATAAAAAGTTAAAAGGGTAACCTGTCTACGCATATGGCCGTTAAGGCCCTTATCCCTTATTTATCTTATAGATTTGAGATAATTTGATCATAAAATTTTCAGTCATCTTTTAATTTATATACTGGCAATATGCGCGAATTGATTACGATATTAATATTGACGGTATCATATATAATCGGAACTCAAATAAACATGGACGAAATTCTCTTTGTTATAATAATTGTTGAAAAAATAAATCTATAAAACTACATGATTGTTTTAATATATTTTATAACCATTCCGAAATTTATATTATCACACAATATAAAATAACGTTATTTTTTATTTAAAAAATATAAAATTTCCAAATTATTTAAATTTTTAATACCTAATAAAAATATATTTTTTAAAATTTTTTAACGTTTATCACAGTATTATTATACCATAAAGATAGTTAAATTTATAATTTACAACTTTTCCAAGGGTTAATGTGACTATAAAAAAATCAAAATTTTCCCTATCATATATTTTTTTGTAATGATGATTATTAATAATTACTTTTCGAATAAAACCAAAATATATAAATCGAAGTATTTTATATTAACCAGGAAACTAGAAGTAGAAAAAAGTATATATTTTCACACAATGGCATCGCCGTTACAGGGAAGAGACTAAATTAATTTGGGCGCCCAATTTTTTGTCTGAGTAAAAGGTTTATTTGATCAAACCTAAATAATTTTTTTTTTACTAAGGGCTATAAGTAACATCGGCATTGGGTCTAATTTTTCAAATTCGGCCCGGCCTGATGCCAAATAAAAAAATTTCATTTGTCCCGAAAAGCCCAACCCGAAATAAAAATCTTATCCGCCAAAATTTAATAAAATGTTGTAGAAATTGATAAATTTTTCAATATTGTGTTACCTTTTATGAATACACTAAGCATAATCGAGTTTTTGATTATTCTACAAGCAAATAAAAAATATTAGCCCTCTGTTTCTTGCAGAAATTTTAAAATATATTACTTTTATTTCAAAATTTAAGCTAGACCCGATTTTTTTAAATATGAGGTTCGATTCTACGCTAACCAATTTTTTTTAAAATAAATAGGTATGGCATTCGGGCTGAGTTTATGCTAGGCATGGATCAGGCCTACTTTTGCCAAATCTCTAGGAATTGTTATCACAAAACTCTAACAATCAAAGGCAGATTATATAAGGATAATTTGCCTTAAAGTTTATCACTTATTCTCTAATAGGGAAGTAACAAAATAATAAATTTGTTAATTATAATAAACCGGGAAAACAGAATCAAAAAACATATTTAAAGATTATTTTAACGGAATTGGAAAACATTCAAAAATAAATTTCTTAATTTTTTAATAAATTCAATTTAACAAAAGGAGCAAGTTGTAAAATGATTGTGAAAATGAAAATATTCAACATAATATGACATATTATTTCGTTAATTAAGATGACTGCGATATTGCAAAGTTAGCAATAAAATTCCTTATATCTTCTATAATATAGTATAGTCATAGACGTAGGATTTTTTTTGGTGGGGGGGGCACTATTAGGCGAGTTTTTTCTCCATAATATTTATTGGAGTTCTTTAGGTCCGCTTGTTATAGACCTTTGGCTATATTTTATTATTCTCTTTGGCTATATTTTATTATTCTATAGAGAAATAATTTTGGGTTTTCAATAATTTTTTTATAAAAATTTTTTTTTTCTAAAAATGTTGAATTATATATAGTATAGTCGTTATTTTCAAAATTTATTAACTTTTATTAATTTTTCTTCCAAGTTTTTCTTTAATAGTGATATATTATATACAATTTTGGGGAAAGAAAGGTGTGTAGATGGGAAATTTTTATTGGCTTAAAATTATATTTACGAGGACAGGTAAATTTCAAAAGGGGGGAGTTTCCCTTGTCTCCTCCCTGGCTACGTCAATGAGTATAGTATTTTAGAAATTCAAAAAAAACATGTTTTTTATCCCTAGTCCCTGGGATAATTTTGTTAAACGGCTCGATTTGGGTTGATTTTTAAAAATGGCCCAGTCAATATTTTAGCAGGCAGAAGAGTTTGGACTTCTATATGCCAAATCATACATAATATTATTTTGGTTTATCAATCGAGCCATTTTTAAAATCGACCTAAATTTGCCGTTTAATAACACTACGCTGGGATATGTTTATTGTTAAACCTATATGGGAGACCGGGATAAAGCGATAATAGGAGTAACGATGTTAACGCGAATAACTTCTTAACCCTTAAGCATAAAGACTTTAAATTTAATGTACAGATGTATTTTTATATTTAATTTTTTATATTCATCTTTTGAAAAACTTTCCCGGTTTGATATATTTTGCCAAAAAATACTGTTTTTACCCAAAAATTATAAAAATCATCCTCCAGTTTATTTTGCTCTTAGAAAAATATAAGCTCATAATTTAAAATTTTGTAAAAATGTTCCGTAAAGCCATAGCAATAATTTACCAGAAGTATACAGCTACTAGAAGTCACACAATAACGATTTAAATAATAAATATCACCTTGGGCTAAAGTTTCTATAGGAACGGTTAAAATGTTCCGTCTGATTTAAGCTGTAAAAAGATCATTTTTAAATATTAACGTCTACACGATATAAAAATATACTTTTATGCAAGAAGGAACATTAATAGTTCCTGTGTTATTAAGAATAATTTTATATTTAATAATTAGCAAAGGGAAAGAATAATTGAAATTTAAGATGTGCCTAAAATGGGCACATTCAAAATGCTATCGATATTATATTTTACATTCCGGTATTGTATTGATTAGTTTAAGTGATAAATAGATGTCAAAATTATAATATTTTGTTCAATTAAATAATATAATTATGTTCAATTTTATTTTAACCACTTTACCCTGGGAATGGGGTAAAATGGCAAAAATGGCACACTTCAAATAATTAATCACGGCTGCTAAAGTATTATAGGTAGAGATCTACACTTTTTTTATTTTGTAGATGAGGGTTTTGACTACATATAAACATATTTTGTTAATGTTTCAAAATATTTTTGGTAAAATGCAGATAACTATTCAAATGTTATATTTATAAGAAAATTATATTTTGAATTTATGGGAAGGGGGTGGAGATAAAAATTGAAGTTAATTAAGATTAGATATTATTTAAATATATTTTTTTATTAAACTTAATAATTAGAATTTTAAAAAAGGTTTTTTTCTAATATTATATATAAGTATGTTTGAGATAATTTTTAGCTATATCAAGGAGTTGTGTTTTCACACTATAAAAATAGTATTATAATTGATTTAAAAGTTTAGGGGACCAACTTTGAGGTTTTTATTTTTTAAATAAAATATAAAATTATAACCTATACAGATGCTCAAAACTTCAATTATTTCTATGTTATATAAAAAGAATGTATATTATGATTTACATTACATTCATTCTATAATCCCTAAATCTAAAATTACATTTTAAAATTGTTAAAAATAAAAACATGTTGCTAAATACTTTAAGATAATCATAGTTATAGACTATCGAAGAAGAGTAGGGACCATTTATTTACTCTTTGTAATACGATATTTTATTTCTTCTATTTCTTTAATAATTTAATTTATAAAAGAGTAAAATAATGGGGTTTAATCTATAATCAAAATATTTTGTATAATTTTAAAATTATTATTTAATAATTGCATGTATATAAATCGAATTAAATATAAATCTCACATAACTATACTAGTTAAATGAATATCTTAATATTTAGTAGAGACATGCAGGCCCGGTTTTTATATATAACCGGGCCATTGGGCCTAAAATTTTTTTTTTAATACCAGGGCCGGGCCTAAATTTATTTTTAAAAAAGTATTAGAGCCGAGCCGAATATTTTAGGACCAAATATTTTAAATCGTCATTATTACCTATAAAAATTAAAAATAAATATTTTTAAAAAAAATCATAAAGGGGCCTGAAAATATAAAACCCGGGCCAAGTCTGGCCGAAAAACTCTTTAAAAATGGGGCCTGGCGGTGCAAATGGTACGTATGCAAGTATCTGTTATTCACATCTATTAGTTTATATTATGCCATAGGTTTTCCTGGAAAGGGAACATTCCCCCCTTACAAATTTACTCTTTTTTGTAGAGATTATTTTAAGCTAATAAACCCCTCCCTCCTCCCCTCTAAACATACCCTCGCACTCCCCTCCTTTTAAAACAATATATCTTTATATAGAAATTTTGAGATAAAAAGGTTAAAACCAAAATCATATTTTTAAATTTAATCCTAAAAAACGCGTTCAAAAGGGGGGTTTACAACTATAATTAGGTATAAAAGACTCCCAAAAGAACCCTCCCACCCCGATTATTTAAAAAAAAATATCTAGAAAAATAAGAAGATAGTATAACTGAAAAATCTTATATATTAATTTTGTGTTATAAACTGGTACTAGTCAAATCTTAAGAATAATAGGATAAGTATATAGATTAAAGGTTTATAAGCGAATTATTTCAATGAATTTTTATATGACGGGCATAATATTTGAAAACATACTTGAAATATAAAGATTGAAAAGTTTTGATGTATAAATGGGATTTAAAAAAAATTTACTAAGAGAACTTACAACGTTTTATGCCTTTTCTTAAGTAAAACAAAGCAAATGACTCTGGAATTAATTTATAAATTTAATGACTCAATGCTACATTGATACTGATGTAGACTCCTCTAGACTCCCCCTTTCCACAGCCATTACCGCATAGGCTCCCCTAATGACTAAAATATAAAATAGATGGTTACTATATATACCAAAAGGGACCTATATATGAATTAATACCCTAAAATTTAAACGCCCCAAAATTTTTTGAGAGGTAAAGGGCATAATAAAATGTTAACACCAAATTAATAACTGTACTTTATAGTAAAAAAAGTATCATATTCCTCATGATATATTTTTTAAAAAAAGTTGAAACAAATAATTTTAAAATGATAGTAAAAGTTTTCGGCATTTTTTGGGCCTGAAACATTTATACTTTAATAATAAAATCTATAAAATCAATTATTATAATTTTAGATCCTTTTTTTATCTCCGAATAAATAAATTTGTTAATAATATATAATTTTTATTTGCAAAAATGATAGCTCTCAAAAACAGCCCTAAGGAAAGATTCATTTTACCCCCTGCATGGCTCATATTTCCTCAGAAAAAAAATTGAGAAAAAAATAAAACTGTGATGAAAAGATTGTAATAAGATATGCTTTCTTAAAATTTAATCGTGCTTCATATAGTCTTAAGAAAAATGAAATGACATATCTTTTATTAAAAATTTTATATACTATATATCTTCATTTCAATAATGTTTGATTTTCGGCTGGTCAAGAGCTGCTCTTAAAACTTTCCTGGTAGAAGAAACAAATATCTTATGTGGCCCTATTCAAAATTGAGGTTAAATTCAGAAAGCCAGATTTTATAATAAAATCTTTATTAAATTACCATATAACTCATTGCTTTATAAATATGCGTAATTATAAAACACATTATATAAATTCACAACCATGTTGAATAATTATATTAAAAAGTATGAACTAAATTATTATACATTACCGCTAATATCGCCTTTCCTTTTTAGTTTTCAAAGAATTATATAATATACATATGCAATCGTAGGAATAGAATTGGAAATTAGAGATAGGACATTGAGCCGATCATAGGTCATGCAGTATCTCAGGTATAATTAATTTAAGCTTTGAATAGCTAGATACAGGGCCATAATAGGGGCATTACAAAATTTCCTAGTCTCCCAAACATAAGATTTAAAATTGGATTGTAATTAGGGTTGGGCAGTAACGTGAATAAACTTATATTTATAAAACTAAATACAAATTCATTTGAATATTTTAAAAAGTATTTAGTATATAAATTTTAAATACTAACAAATTAAAATTTTTTATATTTATTACAATTTCATGATTTTCAGACGAATACACATATACCTTTTTTTTATTTCTTTATTATTAATATAATGATAAATGTAAATCCACATTTATTTATTTAAATATTAAATTTGTGACCCGAGTTAGTAATAAAATTAACATCTTATCCATTAAATTACTATAAATAGTTAAGGATTAGAAAGGCCTAGTAAGAAGAATGGGAGTTTTTTTTTATTAAG
Organism: Gordionus sp. m RMFG-2023; assembly: GCF_954871325.1. Classification (NCBI taxonomy): domain Eukaryota; kingdom Metazoa; phylum Nematomorpha; class Gordioida; order Chordodea; family Parachordodidae; genus Gordionus; species Gordionus sp. m RMFG-2023. The sequence continues at coordinate 47,265,393 of NC_088776.1, forward strand.
TTATCATGTTTATAAGATATTTTTGCAGGAATTCCATGACAACGTTAACAAAATGTAATAAAATCAGTAATATAGTGTATGTTAAATATAATATCTCCTCAACTAAAAATAAAATAATAAATGAAGCCATTTCATCGAATAGCTATTGATAAGGGGATGAATAAACGGCTTGGCTCTATGTATTGAATGTGATATTGAGTATCACATGACCTTTTTGGCAATTCTGTATCATGAAGTGAGAAAAATAATATATGCAGCAAATACTTTTGGATGCAGTAGTATTTAAATTTTTTATATGTTTGCTTTATTTTATTAAATATTATATTGTCATTTTAATTCGGTGTCCGCAATATTCATTTTATTGTACAATATAATTCATTTTATTTTGCAATATAATTAAAAATTATTATATGCTCTGTAAAGCGGTATTATTAATTATATTTGTAATTATATAATTTATGTGATATGCTACTGCTTCAACAATAATTATATTATTTATAATGCTTATATTACTTCAGATAAAATATAATTGGAACATTTTTGATTGTCTTTAAATGGAATTATAGTTATAGGAATTAATAACAGAGTTTAATATTTGTTCAAAAAGATAAAATCTTCAAAGATTTTGTTCTAGAAAGATTTTTTTAAAAGAAGATTTTTTTTGAGAACGCTCAAACAAGACTATGATCAAATTTTTTTGTTAAACTCTGATTGATAATAAGAATTAGTGTTTTTTAATTCGAGGTTTTTTATAAATTAATAATAATTATTTTACTTTAAAAGACTATAAAAACGATATGCTATGCTACCAAAATATAAAACTTATATTTATGTGGATTTTTATTTTCACAATTAAAAAAATATATAACTTTATTACTAATATTATTAATTAGTATAATATTATACTACCAAAGGACTAGCAAGGAGGTTATTTAAAAATAGATTCTAAAATTTACCAATTTGGTTAACGCAAAATAAGCCCAGCCCTTCACCATCACTGGTATCCCTTATTTATATTTTTAAGCTACTTTTTCTAACTTTCCTGCAAATATTATAACCTAGGGTCTTCTCGTGGCTTACCTCAAGAAAAAAACGCATATATAAAATGACTATCCTAATTTTAATAACAATTACTATAAACAGAAATATTGAATAACATTTACTATTAAAAAGTTGATAAATAATTAACAAATATGACACTTAGCCGAGAAATAACATGAATCGCAACAAAATATTTACGTTGCAAATTTTGTTACATGGATTTCATCATCGCTTATATTATAAGTTAAAAGGTCAGGCAGTTATTATCAGAAATAAAATATAATTTGTATATATCATACAAAATCATACACTCTTTAAACAAGGTTCATAATATATATTTTGTTCCCAGCCACTTTTTATTTATATAAATATAGAGGGGACCTGGTTTGTTTGATCAGTACTTTTACAATTTTTAATAATAAAAAAAGTCCTAAGGCCATGTCCCAGTTAGCCTCACTTTGATACTTATTTTCATTTAGCCTAGGCCAAAAAGCTTTTGAACTGAGACATTCTATTTTGGTTTGCTTTAAGTTTAGTGGCATTGTTATTTTCTAGGTTAAATAACTTAAAAAGTAAGAGAAAAGTAAAAAAATACGAAAAGTAACAAATCCATTAAACACTTAAAATAAACCAAAACAGTGTTTACTAGTTCAAGAGCTGTTTAGCCTAAGCTAAACAGAAATATGTATAAAAAATAGTTTGAAACCAGGACACGGCCTAATACGTTATAAAATAAAAAAAACTTTGATAGCTCGATCTCTCATGGTTTAAAAGCTAGTTAAATATGTGAAAGCCAGGAGTGGGGTGGCAATACACTCGTGGTTAAACAGTTAATATCAATTTTGGGACACATATTATGTAAAATAATCATATTTATTTATCAATTTTATAATTCAATAATCTTAATTTAAAATTTACATCCAATTTTAACAAATAAAATTATACTGGAAATAATTCCATAAAAATATTTTATGATTCAATTCAATAATTAAAATTTAATACCAAATTTTCACAATATAAGTATTATTATAATCAAAAGACAAATATTTAATTGTTATCCCAAACGAATGTACTAAAATAAACAAATCTATAGTTTAGTATTATAGATTCATAATAAGAGAGTCATTTAGTTGCAACAAATGGTAACCAGTAAAGTTGCTGACCTGCAGGATCTAGTAAAACGAAAATTAACTCGGGATTGATATGAGGAATGGAGAGATAAAATAATCAATTATTGACCACAATTATAGGAATATTTTAGAACATGTATGATAATAACTGACCCAATCTTTTTTTTGAATTTCATTCACTCTTATTCTGAGCTCAATTAAATTTTAAAAATCTTCAAAAGAGTTGAATTCCTTTTAGGATATCTCCAAACTCAAGGTATGAATATGTTATGCTTGGTGGAAAGATGCTAAATCTTGTAACATCTATAATAGGTTCATATTATTCAGAGACAGTAAAAATACTATTAATATTTAATAAAAAACAGAAATCTTTTACCAGATAACATAAATATCAAAACAACTTCAGCAAGAGATAGGTAGCACAATGAAGGTTTACTCTGGAACGTAAATTTAGCAACTTCACCATCTTCCAAGGGTTGATATGGCTAAGTTTTTAGTTTGCAGAAATCTTGAAACTACTTCTAACTATTCTGAAAATTTCCTAAATAAATTTTGGATAAGGTTTTAAATTTACAAAGATTGCTAAAATGACTGCAATTCTAAAGACGTTTTATAATCAAAACTATTGTTCTCTGTTAGATTTATACACTTATAGTGTTTTGTAATAAATAGTAATCTCGAAGCATCCATAAAAAATTTTTCTTTTGCCCACCTTATTGTTTATCAATTTTTTATAGCCTTCTAAGTTTTTTTTGCCCAGAAATAGAGTTATTTGTGTTAATGTTTAATCAAATATCTATTCTCTTATATAACTAAAATTAGGGAAAACAAATTTTGTCAATTATATTGCATCCCAAATCCACAAGCCTAGTAGATGAGTATAGTAACACCATATATTAAATACATACTATCTAGTACATTTCCTTTTATATAAGCACAAAGTCCTGCAAATTCGCTCTTCGTATTTGCTGCGCCATCACCTAATTATCCTTACATTTTTTTTTAGCTAAATTCATGTTTTACAAAACAGGCCCTGAATACTTAAAAGGAAACCTTTTTTTAGTTTCCCTATATAAAGATAGCGTATATAACTCATATACGCATCTTGAGTAATATCCATATATATATTGTATTTTTATTGCCAATTTTTTAAATTAAATCGGTTTACCTAACCCCAGTCTCCCCTATATACTATTGCTTTTATTTCTTTATATTTATAATGATCTTTGAAATTAATGTTATTAAAGAACCTCTTCCACTATAATTTATTTTCCAGAACATCTAAATATTGTCATTGGCTTAGCTTTATTCAAATCATCATTTTAAATAAATTAATGATTAGAAAAAATACGATGATTAGATTTTTATTATTAAAATTTGATAATGTTTTGTTAAAATCATATCCTCTAAAAGGAAAATTTTGTTGCCCAATAAATTTTACAATTTGAAATATATGATTAACAATACGAATATTATTTTTTATTGTTTCTTCCTTTTTCCATGTTTCTTGTTTCAATAAAATCTTATTTGTTGGTTAAAGAACAGCATAATTGAATTGTTTATGTTTTGCTTTTCCAAATGTATTTTAAATGAGATTGTGCAAATTGGTAAACCTTTTTTTTACGTTCAATGTATTTATTTTTTTTATTATTTTTCACATGTCACGATTTTAATATAAACAATGAAACTTTTAATAAATCTCAACGCAAACGTTCATTTTAGAAGCACAATAAAATAGCTTTATAGCTTGTGCATGGACTTTTGAGTCTTCGTGTTAACAACTGAATGTATGTGTTTTTCATTTATTTTTTTTTAAAATTTCTTTATTTCAATAATTTCATTTAAAAAAATTAAAATAAGTTGATTATATGATTTAACAGTAATATTAATTTTATTAATCTAATATCTTCTAAGCCCGACCCGTATAACTCGTGTCAATCAGGAGTAATGTACGCATAAAAAATTTAAAGGGCCAGAATATTTATACAAACAATTTGAGCCGAGCTTCGCAATCTAATTTTGAATTTGGTTAACATTCTTTCAAATAACAACCCTGAGCTTATTTCTTTTCATTTTATTTGAAATGATTAACTAAATTATATCTAAAAATAAAGTAAAAATACATTCCATATCAGATAGAAAATCAGAGGTCGGACGGACCGGATATTTAGTAGAATTTTAATGGGCCAGCTCGGGCATTAGACTTTGATATATTTTTTTAATTTCAAACAATTAATTTGATTACGATATTTGAAAGAATTAGAATATATGCTTATTGCTTTGTATTTTAAAGGCTATCAAACAAAAATACTAAATCTATAAGTAAACTAAAAAATTTACAAAATATTAAACTTCATTTTCGCTACTTGGAACCAACAATTGCTCTCCTATTGGGCTGATCTGAACCGAATTTCAAAATCCCATTTAATGATTCTCATTAAAAGTCAGTAATCGTTGAGCTTATATACCAGTGTGGAGTAATCATCATGCGCTAAGCCTACCACTAGATTCGGTTTGTATCTAAATTGATTAGTTTGTAAAGAAAGTTAAGAATTAAAATGTTATAGCAAGTTATTTGTTAAAGTCCTTCTCCAATTGAGAAAGCCCGCAAGAGGTTTTTCTCACTATTGCTGAGCATAGATAAAAATATAAAAAAATTGGCCGTGTGTAGCTTTCACATTTGAGTATCCAAATATCCGATTTAGCTTTGCATATCTTCTGACCAAATTGCCATGAATTGAGTCTTTTTTTTTCTTAGAAAGAGATTTTGGTGTAATGAAAATACTCGGAGATAGTAATTTTAATATTATGCAAAACTGTCGTAGATTAGGTATTATTTCCATGGAAATAGATTTTATGTTCGAGGAAATATATTAACCGTGTCACTTTTGAAATAGATTTATAGGTAATTATAATATTTTATAAATGCATTGGTTTTCGTGTTTTTCTAAGGTATGTTAAGGTAATTACAATATATGTTAAAAATGCATTTTCTAAATTAGATTTTTTCAGTATAAAATTTGAAAAAGCTTTGATAATCTTTTGTTGCTTTTTTTAAGAGACACTTAAATATTTAAGTATATTATTTTATGATATTTCACGTGGGACTTTATGGCGTTTATCACTTAAAACTTTACCACGTGACACTAAACCACACTAAACTAAACCAGTCACACTTAACCATTTGGCATGTAACCTCATGAAACTATCACACTCACTACATTTAGTCACATTTTTAAAATCGTTTATTTTTATCGAAAATAATATTTGTTTGTTTTCTCAAATTTGTTTATCTAAGAAGGGAAAAAATTTTGTGAGATAAGACAAATGCTATCAAAAAAATATATAAAACCCAGGGTTAGCCTATTTTTTAAAATAATTTTACTTATAATTTCCTTTTTAAAACAATTTAAAAAATATAGCCGAAGTTATTAAAAATAGCGAAATTTAAAATTTAGACCAGATCATAACATAAACTTTTATTATATGTTTCTTCAAATTTATTTATTTAAGAATGGTAAAAATTTTCTGAAAGAAATTTATTTATATAAAGCCTTCAACACAATTAGTTGTCCGGGATATATCATTCAACGTAGATATTTATTCTACAAGAGGTAAGTTATTTCATTAACTTATGTTATAAAAAATAAATACATTAATAAATTTTATATTTTATATTTTTACTAAAATTTTTACGTCGTCATATCTTCCGTTTTACATTTTGTTTTAAAAAAATATCACCCAAGGATAGTTCACCCATAGCAATATAAAAATGGATATTGTAAAGAATATTTTCTAGTACTATTTTAAAGTTATAATCAAATATTCTTACATTTAATCTAGACTATCCTTCAGACATTGGTGCTCAATATATTTTTCTAATTTCCATAGTCAGAATAAAATCTTATCATGCATCCATAGCCTTCTATAGCAATCTGGATATACAAAATTAAGATATTTGAAATTGGGAGAAATATAGGATTTTGTTCAATTTCCTATTACACTACAATAATCCATACAGAACAACCTTATACATCATCATGAAAGTATTTTTACCGTAGTTTTGCAAACTCATTGCATGAACCTAAATGATTCAGTAATTTATTTAATTTCAAAAAAGATGTCAACCCAGATTATGTAAAAAAAATTTTTTAGGCACAACCCTGTTAAAGTAAACATATAATTTTTTTGTGAGCATCTACCCTAACTCACAAAATTTTCTTCTTTCTCAAATAAATAAATTAAATAGAAAATATTTATTTTATTTTCAAAATGCCATTTTTTTCTCTGATAGTGTATGATTATAATGTTAAAATTTGTTATTTTATATTTTTTTAAATTTTAAAAGGAAATTCTAAATTTGATCAGTTTAAAGTTAAATGATTCATTAATTAATATAATCTAAAATTATTTTTGTAAAATCGACCAATCATAGGTTTTGTATAATATTTTTTGGGAACATTTACCATAATTAGCAGAAATGTTACACTTTCTTAGATTAACTAATTTGAGAAAATAAATATTATTTTCAATAAAATTAATCGACTTAAATGTGAGTAAATCCACGTAATAATATCGCGTCGCGAAATGTCCTTGTAAAAAAGATTTTTCATGATAAAGTGTCTTCATAACGAATGTCACATAATAAGCTAGCTCTTCAAGTGACACCAAATCACTTTTTAGTTTTTAATTAATCAGATTTTTTTATTTATTGAAAAAAACAATAGAAAATTTTAAAAATAAATAATTGGATACGATTAATATATTTCTCATAATGTTAAATTATAAGCAGCGCCTACATGAGCGGGGTTGGGGGAGGGGGTAGTTTGTTTGAGGGTATAGGGGGTAGGCTAAATTTTGAGGTGAAATTGGACAAAATATGCTATTAAAATTAATACTGATTCTAATTACACACCCAAATTTAAAACGATCTAATGGTCACTTCTTTATAATTTATAACCATAAAAAAACTTAGGAAAATATATAATGAAAGTAGAAAAACTAACAACCAAAAATTAAATGTAATTTGTTCATAAAAATGATTGACGTAAAATTAAATATACAATAAAATTTATATATATGTATATTAATAATAGTAATAATAATTCTACGTGCAGAATGATAATAAAAAGAATATTATTTTTACGTGGAAGGAATTGTTGGGCATATAAAAAATACTTGGCATAAATAAATAGAAAAATTTTCTTTTTAAGAGCATTGCATTGAATTTGTTTTTATAACATTTTCTCTTGTACAAATAGAAGAGTTTCAAATTAAAAACTAACTATTCTAATTTATTTGGAGTTCAAAATTTAATTTATTTTAATCTTTCAATATAGCTATTTATCGACCGAAAAAGGTAAAATATAATTTAACTTTCAAATTACTTCTATCCATAAGCGGGGATTTTAAAAATGTCTCAGCAAAAATACAAGATCAATTTATATTTTAAACTTAATGGCTTGATATTGAAAAGGTTACTAATTATGTAACGATTTATTCTAAAAATTGCCTTAGTGATGCATTAGACAAAATTGTAAAACAAATTGAAAACAATTTATTAAATGATTTGGAAATTGATGAATTATTATCTGAAATTTTGGCATATATACTGAACAATTCAGGTATTAATACTTGAAATGTCATAATCTTTTGTTTATTATGATTTATAGGCAATTTTTTATTTATCAAAATTTTAATAAAAATTAAATATATGAAAAATCATCATCTTGATTTTAATTGTGTTGAATATAAATATATGAAAAATCATCATCTTGATTTTAATTGTGTTGAATATATTTAATTTATCAACTTAATTAAAAATACTTATTATTTTTAGTTATTACGCTTAATTTCTATATAGTTAAAATAAATTAAAAATTTATAACTAACTATCCAATAGCATAGCCAGGATTTATCAAAGAGGGGATAGTATAATTTTTTTGGAAAGGAAACCTCATTCCCAATTTCTGTTTTTTAAATCTATGACTAAATTTTATCTCGAAAATTAGGAATTTTTTTTATCTAATTTTTTTTTAAAATATAAATCGTTATATTATCTTTGTTAAAAAAACTTGCAAACAAGTGTGGGAGCTAGCTCAATTTTGGATGGTGCAGAGAATTGCCACCATCTAATTTTATTGTATTAATTGTTAAATAATCTTATTTGTATTTGTTGAATACAATCAAACTGGTATATATTTATTTAAACTTCTGAAACTATTTAATTATATTAAATGAACCAAGTTTTTATATTCTTTTATTCTTCATTATTTAAATTCAAAAAATTATTAAAGCAGGGAAGATGATATTTTATTAATAAATACAAAATTTTCATTTCCATCTTAGAAAATAACTTTTATCTTCTAAAAAAAACAGAATATTTGAGCATAAAAAGTCTAAAAATGGATGATGATTTTTAACTTGTGGGTTTCGATAACATAATGATTTGCAGAGCAGAAAGTTGGGATTTTTGATATAACATTTACTCTGTGCATGCCACAGTATTATCAGGGATGTAAATTTATTAGAGAATATAGCCAAATGTTAGTATAATTAATAGTTATTTTTCTAAATGAATCAATTTCAGGTGAGCTTTTGGTAAAACCTTGAATACTTGAAGGGTTTTTTTTAATTCCTATTCAAAAGTAAATGATTTTGCAGATTCAAAGTTTTGCTAATCTCCTGCTGTAAAGTCTCTATATGTGGTATTGATAAAAGGTTTATATTTTTATAAAAAAATATTTTTTTGAATATTAGATTTTCATCAGCTTATATAGGTAATATCATTGCTGCTATTATCCATTCTATATTCAAATTGAACTGGGAATGGAGAGGTAAGGATGAAAATAGACAATTAAAAAATAAATCAATTTTAGAAAAAAACATATTCCTAACACAAAATTACATAAAATTATACCCAATATACCCTCTAATGATTTAGAAGATTTTTTTGGATGCAATTAAATATTATCAAGAAGATAATAATACACTAGGCAAAAAATTTTTAACAAACTATAGCAATAAATATATTATTGAGCTCAGGTTATAGGTGAGAGGGATGACTGCTTGCTAGGTTCAAATTTAGATTTTTTTACTACTTGTTAAAAACAAATAAAAATAAATTTTTTTGATGCTTCATTTTCTTCGACTTAATAAAGATATATTTAAAAAAAGAAATTTTGCTTTGTGTACTAATATAAAAATCAAAACAGCAGCAATACTCTTTTTTTTAGTTTGAGTGGTAGGTCACTTCTTTAAACTAGCTAACTATATATTTTTATTCCAGCAATTCTTAGCCCTAACCATAATAGCATCACAAATATTATGTCCGGTTAGGCTATATGCCAATGAGTCTTGCCCTATGTGAAACAGTAGACTGCAAATATAGTGCAGCAGAATGCAGCATAATTTATTTTAAACATTAAATATAAAGTTTTAAATTTAAATGGAAAATTTTGTTACCAATTTAGTGTTATGAAGTTTCTTTTGACACTCAAATTTGTATTAATATTATCACCCAAATATAAATTATAACCAGATCTAACAACTGATATTTATTATAAGGATTTATGAATAAAAATGGTGTATTAATAGAAAAATAATTAGATATTATTTTAGGAATGCATTTACGAAATGGAAGTAGGGAGTATTATTTTAAGGTCGGAATGAGAAACGGAACAGTAAAAATGTTTTTATATCAAATTTTATTAAACCTATTTTTAAATATATAACTACCCTGTGCCTTATTAACCTTTCTACCATCTTTCTAAACCTAAGCTACTCTCTCGAGTAGGTTGGTTTCTGAAAAAATGGGTCCATACCTTTCATTTGATATCATCAGTGTCTTTAAACTTTCTTACCCACAGCTATCATTAAAAAAAAGATGATTATTTTTTTTGTATATATTTGTAATTTATTAATTTTCATTAAACGAGTTTTTACTTTCTAGTCCCACACTGCGAAAATCATATCTCATCAATATCATTGTAAAACTGTAGGCTCAAAATTAAAATCTTGTTTTTTTAGTCTTTGTTTTATATCCTTCTCATTAATATTTTTATCATATCTCTTCCAAACTATTTTAAAGAACAAATAACTTCATCTCTCATTGATGGGGAACTGATAGACGATGTATTTAAAGTGTCACAAGCCAAAAAATCAAAGTATAATTATCATCATTTTTTACTAAATTTTTTTTTAAAACGCTTAATAAAAATCCGATATTTTTTATTATGTCAAATTCCTAATATTAAATATTTTATTTATCTAGGAAAACCATATTTCACGTTTTAGATGCCTTCAAAAATATTCCCAAATTAGAATACGACGCCGAAAATAATAAGATTATTAGGTATGACAAAAAATAATCATAATTAAGCAGGGCTGTGTCGATTTACCTATTTTTTACCGATTCTGTATTTGTTTCATCTGATCCGATGTTTACATTGATTTTTTATCCAAATTTACCAAATGTAATTATAAAAAGCCATGTTTTCTAGGCCAAAATCGAATTATACATTTATTTGAATATTTTTATTTCTACAATTAAGACTAGAGTTAAAAAAAGCATATTATAATAGAATATCAAAAAATATCTAATGTACATTTTATTTTCAGTAGTATATATATATATATAATCCATATTAAATCAACCAAAAAAGTTTATTAACCCTACCTATTTCGGTTTTTTTAAAAATTTGTATGATAGTAGTAGAGACATTAAATTATAAAAAATTTAAATTTTACTTACTAAATCGGCTTACTTCTCGAGTCATAGCCATCTTTAAAAAATTCTAAAATACACTATTTAATTTTAAATATCACAAAATACACTTGCCTAGTGAAGATCAACTTATTACCAAAAACTGAAAATTGTTATATAAATTAAACTTTTATTTTTTCATATATAGGCATTATATTGCCTTATATTTGTTCAAAATCCTAGACTGGAAGGGCAAGCACTGGGCTAAGAGTTATCTTATTTTAAATATTGGTCGTTTGGCTAAAATCCTATAAAAATATCAAAATATGGAGTAATCTTATGATATTTATGTCAATTTGCTGCAAATTAATTATTTGGGATCTTCAAAACCTATTTTCATTGTCAAGATTATTTTGAAAATTTTTCTTTGTTGCTACAAAAAAATCTATTATTTGCAAATTAAGTCACTCAAAATTTAATCTTTTTATATAAATACAAATTTACTCACAAATAATTATATTTGGCATAATTTATCTTACAAAAATTGTAATTTCAACAAACGGACCAAGTGTTAAACAGATTAATTTTTGTAATATTAAAGAATTATTTACTCATTTAAAATAACCGACAGTAATATGAAAGTTGATTTTAGCAAGTTGCATTCTTAAGACCAAAAACTGCATTTTAGCAGACGGGCCTGGGACTTATACAATGTGGATTTTCAATTTATTAAAATTTTAAACTGATTATAATTGATAGTAAATTAAGTCAATTAACAGCCAACTAAGATGGCTATTCATATCCTACTATAAAAGCATAATCATTGAATTTCCCAAAGTCCATAAAGAAATTCCTTTCAAAACTTAAAGAGAGACCTTATTCACTTGATATTAATATCATAGATTACATAACCTAACGATGGTTGGCAGTAAATAATATCACGCTCGAAAAGCTAACAAAATTTCCTAACGATTTTGTAGAATATTTAATTAAAAAATTAAAGAATTTATTACATTGCCTATTTATTTTTTCGTAACAATCTTTATTACTAATTAAAATCTAATTTGAATAATGAAGATTTAATAATATCTGACTTTACAGAGAACAACGCTTTTCTAGTCCAAGATCACACTTAAGGTTTCCAATGTTACCCATTATATTAAGAGATTAGCAGCTAGTAAAAATCATATACTAAAAATTATGGATTTATAGAATTATACGAGAAATAATGTGTCTGCAATTAAATATATGTCTGCGGAACACATATCGGAAAGAATTTTGATAAAAGTTTTATTTTTATAATCCCGTGGAACAAAAAATGTAAATAAATTTCATTCAAATTCATTAGAATATTTAATGAGTAGGATATTAATTAATTGTTTATTATAATAATTTACCATTGATTTTTATGTGTTATAAATAAAACGCCTGATGGGATTACACAAATACCATGGAAGAGAGGCCAATTAAGAACTATTCTTAAAGAGTCATCAAGGAAAGAATTAAAAATATTAGAAAAATAAACTTCATTTTTTTTAAAAGAAGGCTCACCCAACTGTAGGCATAGCCGGGGAGGGCAAGAAAAAATCTTCATTCTGAAGGCTAATAAAAATTTACCCCATACACAACTCCCCCCCCCCTCTCCCCTAAAAAATGTATATAATGATCAGTATAAAGAGAAATTCGTTAATACTTTTAAAAATAACGACTATGATTGAAAATTTTTAGAAAAAAAACATTTTTATAAAAAAGTGAAAACTCAAAATTATTTTTATAAAAGTGGACCTAAAGACCTCCAATAAAATTTATGGAGAAAAGCCTCATCTAATAGGGCCTCCCCCTTAACAAAGTCCTGGCTACGCATATACATCTAACAATATATAAGCTATTCTTAATAAAACAAATATTTGAAAAATTCCAATCTTAAATCCATATTCTAAATTTATTGAAGAAATGATAACCTGTTATTATCAGCGATTTCCATAGTGGAAGATAACGATTTTAACAAGATTACTATATCTATGTTAATAAAAGGCTCGATTTTTAAAAACGGATAACCCAATATTTTAGACAAAGAATATTGCGCAACTGGAGATTTTGCTCATAGATGGTAGAAAGTATTACAAAAGAGTTTAAAAGAAATCTAAATTTGATCAGGTTTAACTAAGCACAAATCAATCTAAAATGTGCCAACCCGTTGAAATTTTACCTACTACTTGCTCGAACGATTAATTCAACAAAAAGGACGGTACAGTTATTATCGATCATCCTTTTATATATTAGTGGGAACTATAAGAAAAGGTAGTGGATATTCTGGAATTAATACAAAGGGTAATGAAAGAAATATGGGTCAAATCATGCTCAATAAGCAATGTTATACCTTTAATGAAATTCTCAAATGCGAATTAACGATTAGAAGGGAAACAGATAAAGGGCGTACAGACTATGAAAGCTATTATGATTAACAAATAGGTTTTTTGATATTTATGACTGGAAAATTTTTTATATCGCTACATATTTCTTTTACCTATAAATATTTCTTATATTGAGAAGCTTAAGATTACATACATAGAAGATGATATAACTCAGAGACCTGTAGAAGTATCACTTGCACGGCCCTGCCCAAGTTTTATATTTTCAGGCCCGGCGCAGATTTTTTAAAAATATATTATATTTAATTTTTATAGCTATAAAATGTTTAGTTTTAAAATATACGACCCAGCCCGGGTATTTAAAAATTTTTTTTTTGGTATATTTAAAAAAAATAATATACAGCCGTTTACCCGGGCTTAGGGCCGCGCCCGCAGGTCTCTGATATAAATAAATGTTTGACCTCAAACTCCCAATAAAGATTTTTCAGGTTTTTAAAAAAGAATAAGATTAAATTATTGATAATTTAGGTAATGGTAAAAAGGGTGGCAAATGAATTTGTGGGATGCCTATAAACTAAATCAAGGAGAATCAAAATACCGATAAGATAGTTGATACAGATATTTATGTAAATCTACCATACTTGAAAGAAAATTAAGAATATTTGAAATCTTTTTGACTAAACAAAATACTTTTCAATAAATTTATTATTTTATTCAGTGATGCTAGGTTAGATTGGGTTAACACATTGATTGTGTGTAGAGTTAGTATTTATATACAAAAATGCGATATCTATCAGTTATTTAGATATATTTTATTTTACATTTTATTAAAAAAGTAATATTTTAATTCAATTCATTAAATATTATATCCTAATCCATTTAATTACAAAAACAAACCAACAAATTTATTTTATGCAATGGGTGCCGGTAACATGGTAAATTTTAAATTTTAGTCAATGAACCATTACAGTTTCCACCTGATTATAAAAGATAAATTCTGAAAAAATCAAATAATTTAATATCAGATTTTTTCAGTACCCCTTAGATGATATGAATAATGATATAAATTTTGACACTCAATCTTGAATAGGTTTTAGCTTATTTATTATGATCCCAATATACATAATATTGATATTCATAAATATAACGCAACTCTGTCAAATGTCCCAGTAGAAGTACATTTTGATTTGGTTAGAAATGTCTTTACAGATAAACGAAGAATGATGGAAATTTTGAGAATGTTCAATTACTGAAATCTAACAATTTTTATTTATAATCATTTGATCATATAGTTGTATATGCATTATTAAAATAAAATCTAACTATTATTCTTTATCATTTACTCATATATTTTACATAGAGATAACTCGCTAAATTATTTTAGATAGCTTTAGAATTTGAAAATTTTAATTAGGCCTTATGCACACCATAATTATAATAAAATTGTATCTTGGGAAAAATTATATCTATCTACATTTGAAAAGTATCTTTTAACAACAATTATATGGTATCTGGTGTATTTTTCAACCCAACCAAGAGTTGGATTCGCATGATTCCACCATTTTAACAAGGCTAATTTTATCCCTGTGCTTATTGAGATATCTTTATATTATAATATAATTTACTTTTTTTTAACTAGTTCTAATTTTAGAAATTAAAATAAAATAATTTAATTTTTTGCATAGAAAATATGGATTTTTAAAAATATATTTGATTCAAAGATAGATGCTAAATAAAACCATGCAACTATGTGGACCTGCATAGCTAAACGGCTCAGGTTTTAAAAATAATTTCTTATTTGACGCTGCCGATCTCAGATTTTTTGAATAATGTGTTATCTTAGATGGTTTGGTGACCAAAGGTTATGGTCATTGTAATTGAATGGTTACCATATTCTTGAGGTTTTTCTTTTTACGCTTATCATAAATTATAATATTTTTTTTATAATCATTTATATTCCAAAGGAAAATGAATTCTGATGGTAATTTAATAGGGAATCCTGATTCAAAATCTTTAAATTTGGCTAATAGATACAATTTACTGTGCTATCGTTTGTCCAAAAGTAAATTATTTACAATCGCTAACGTTATCTCGAAAGATGAAAATCGCGAACTGCCCACTTCGACTAAATTTCAAGTTTAAAGAAAAATCTGAAATTTCATAAATATTATTTTTTTTCCATTTTATCTATTATAATATTACATCATGCTAGGCAGTCAGAAAATATTATTGGTACACAAGTTAAGGCAATATTTTAATTTCCAACCCAAAAGTTCGAGTCGTGATCAGTGTATTTTTCTCCCAGAAATCAATTTATATTTTCGCGGAATTTTCTCAATAAAATAAAATAGATTCTTATTACTACTGCTTTCAGCAAAAAATGACCTGACATGTAAACAGATTATAAGCTAAGGATTTTAGGTTTATATAAAAAAAATAGTAGAACATATGAAAAGTACCTTCTTAGATTCAAACAACCGAAATTATTACTATTGGAAATATTTCTATGAAGCGAAACCTTCTGATAAGTACACTATTAAATTCTTATTTAGAAACTCTTTTCCAAAAATATTTTAAATGTAGTAATAATTGCCTTTATAGTATTATATCCTTTTCTAAAGGAGGTTATTGAATTAACTAAGTTTGGTCTTAGAGTGAGGTTTGTATTTATTATCTGATTTAATCAACTAAATTAATTAGCTAGAAACATAAGTATTATTTTAATTAATATTGGTAAATTTAAAAATCATAAATTCGTTTGTAATCCATGTGTCAAATGTAAACATATATATGACTTGTGTGGTATTATATAATGATAAATTTAAATTAGTTGTTCTTCTGGGCCTATAATACCTACCGAAAGTTATTTATACCCAGATCGGATTTCGAATAAATAGTTTAAACAGAGCTGCCATTTTAGCGAAAAAGACTGATATAAATTAAAAATATTAGTAATAAATTAAGTAGTGTTGTTAAACGGCTCGATTCGAGCCGATTTTTGAAAAAGGCTAACTCAATATTTTAGCCAGAAAAATATTACGCAAACCTGAAGATTTTGGTCATACATAGCACAAAGATTATATATCTATTAACGAAGCCTCGAGGCTTATGGCAATATTTTTCTGGCTAAAATATTGAGTTAATCGTTTTTAAAACTTGGCTATAATCCAGCCTATTAACACTAAAATTAAGTAAAGAACAATAATTTTTCTTAGCTAATATCGTGACGAATAACAAATTTCCTTTGCAAATAAAAACACTATCCAAACTTTAAAACATTCGAAACGAAAACAACAATTTAATTGCCACAGAAAAACCTTAATTATATGAGTGTGTCTCACGATAGTGAAATGTATTAAGTCAACTCCGACTTTACATCTGGTAGAAAACACATTTAAACACTAAATTCTGCTACGAAATTCGAGCTAATTTATTATATTTGAAGAATTAAAAAGGCATAACGCAATGGAATGGTTAAGACGAGCTGTTAGCCATATTTTTTAAAGATCTATCGAAAAAAAGAATCGCTTATATTATGTTTCATTAATGAGAATAATTTGGAATGATTACTAAAAGAATGGCTTAACTCAACACTATTGAATTTTCTAAAATATGCAAATTACTGCTACATTGAAGACGAATAGCTACAATTCTGAATACTACACACGTTATTCATAGGTAAGGCATTACCTAGAACCCAACTCAGTATTCTATAACCTTTAGAAAAGGCCACGATATTATAAAAGTAATTAAACTAAAAGAATACTGGAAAGGGATTACTAATAAATAATATATTCTTCGACTTTCAATCGCTTTCGGTTCTTTCATCCTAAACAAACTTGATTTCACTACTAAAGCCTAATATCCCAATTCGTATTCCCCTGTTAAAATTCATCAAAATGATTAAATAAAAAAATCACCTCATTAGACAAAATTCAAATACAATACCAATGATCGCATTATAACAGGACTGTGTATTCGTATTTTTATAATTTAAAAATGCAGGGAAAAAATTTGGATTCAAGACATACTCCGAAACGATATTAATCCACTTTTGCTCTATTCCCACAGCCAATCTAATTATCGAAAAATTACATTGAAATACCTAGGGGTAACCAGGGATTCGAACCCGGCAAGATTTTTCCCCGGGTTCGGGTTCGGTTTAAGGTAAAAAAATAGGTAGGCTCGGGTTCGGTTCAGGGAAATATTTTTGAACCCGGGTTTGATTCCTGGTTCAGCTCGGGTTTAAGAATTTTTGAATTGATAAAAAAATAATCATATATTTAAATCATAATTAAAAAATTAGACATTTTTTTATTTTATTTATAGGCAAAATATAGTTAATTAAAAATATAAAGCATAGTCATATTTTAAAAATTTTGTATTTTTACCTTGACTTGTTCACTTTCATTTTCCTCTAATTAATAATCTTTGAGAATGAGTTAAAATTTAAAAATAAATGGCGTAAATGAATTTAATTGTATAAAATTTATTAACACTCCTATAGGAATCTTTAAGAATAAATTTAAAAAAATTTAAAAATGGCCTAAATGAATTAAGTTGTTAAATTGGAAATTTGAAAATATTATAAAATCTCAATTAAATTATTAATATTTGTATTTATAATACAAACATCTTAATATATGATTTAATAAGCTGAAATCGGTTGAATCCGGGTTCGGCTTGGGTTCAGATTATTTTTCCAAAAACCTTGGTTTCTTCTCCCGATTCGGTTCGAATCCCTGGTAGTAGCAATGTAAAAGAAGAAAACACGATTGAAAACGTCGCAAGATAAACTCCCAGAATCAAATATACATTTACGATGATTTAATCTTCAAGACAAATCCCTACTTCTCAAAATCTTGAACTATTTGAGACTTTCATGACCTCCAACAATGATCTGGAAACATAATTAAATTAAATCGAATAATGTTACATACTAGTAAGTAAATGCTTAAGATCTACCCGAAGGTATGACCCTATTACCTTGCATCATAAAAAGGCAGGTAAAATAAATTTGAACAATTGGAGCATCCCTATTTAGCCATGCCTTTATAAATTCAATTTATTAAGCGTTCAATTAGGAGCCTGTATTCAGCGCTAAGCAGCATCGCGAATACTTGTATTTTAAACAAAATGTATTTTTCTAGTATTTTTTAAAGTGTGCTTTTGTTTTTTTTGCATTTTTCCTCCAGGCCTATTACCATTAAGTGGCCATTTTATGGAGTTGTAGGTTACGTTTTATAAATATTTTAAATAGCAGAGCAATCTACCTTAAGAATCGAGATAATAAGGAGATGTGGTTATTATTAGTGAAAATATTTAAGTTATTTAGATTTCATTTTGACAAAATTGATTAAAATAAGATGCATTCATTATATATCCTATTTAGATTTAATTTTGTAAATAAAATTATTAAAAGATTGCAATGTTATTACGAAATAAATATCTTATTAAATTTATTTTTATAAATATAATGGCATAACAAAAATACTAGAAATCTAAGTTAAAATTAGGGCTGTGGCTGTGCCGATATTAAATATCGGATCGGTACCGATATTTATCGCTTTCCAAAAATATCGGATCGGACCGATACTTGTAAATAACCCGATCCGATCCTTTTACTAAAAATGGAATTCTTAAAACTTTTGAATAATGAAACTTTGATTTGAATTATTATTACATCATATTTATAATTTTTTTAATAAAAATTTTTTTTTTAAATATTTTTTATTTATTTTTTTTAAATAAATTTTTCCGAGTTTCAGTGAGTTACTATTTTACATTGATAATATTTTCTAAATAATTTTTTTTTAAACAATGCAAATGTTATTTATTTTTTTAAATAGATTTTAAAAGCTTTTTTATAAAAATAGAAAGGAACACCCAAAGTTTTATATATTTTTTTAAAAAATAACCAATTTTATTATTTATACATTAAATAAAAGAATTATTTTAAATATGGTTTCTGAATTATGGAAATATTTTGATAAAGATAAAGATAATTTTGCAAAATGCGTTATCTGCGGAATTCTAATTTCACGGGGAGGAATAATGAAAAATTTATTTAATACAACAAATATTCGGAAACATTTAAAGCGATTCCATCAAACAGAATTCGAACGAGAAATATTAGAAAAAACAAATCATTTTAAAAATGAGCTCTGAAAGTCAGCCAACAATAATAAAACTAATATTTGGAAATATTATGATCCTTTGCCTGAAAATCTAGAGGTTCTTATATTTATTTTAAAAAATCTAATATATTATAATTTTATATGTTAAATATTACAATTTTTAAACCAACATAAAATGGATATATTATTTTATTTATTTTATCTACTATTATAATATAATTTTTTAATTATAGATGAAATAAAAAAATTAAATTAAATGCATAATTCTTTTGCATAAAAAATATTGATTTCTTAATTACATTTGGTTCAAAGAGGGGTGGTGAAAAATCAATATAAATATCGTATCGGATCGGATCGGTGAAAAATATGTGGATCGGCACAGCCCTAGTTAAAATATTTAGCATTTAAATTTTTTAACTGACTGAAGATCCATTAAATAAAGATTGAAAATTTTAATATTTGAAAATATCGATAAATTTGTAATCTAACAAAAAACTTTAACTATACGCGTTATATTAAATATCAAAATGTTTGTCCCGAGTCCGGTCTTTCAATTTTAATCTTTGAATTCAAAGTTCACCAATAACTTATTTTTCTTTGTACTATCTCCACCAAATGGATTAAAATAATTTTCTAATTAAGCCCTAAATATGGATAAAATTTTCAAAATAAATATTTTCAGTCGATTTAACGGTAATGGCCAAAATTTTTTTGCTAATATTTTTTACTTTATACTGGTTAATATACGGGTTAAACAACTTATAGGCATTAGCATGCAATATTGGCACACATTTTATAATTATGCTTATTGTTCGGACATCACGGAGATGATAAAAATATATTAAATATTTTAAAAATGTAAATATTATATATTTTTAACAAAAATTCTTAATTAATTTTCATAGGCGGGACACTGCCGAAGATCTATCATTACAGGCTTTGGGGGCCAAGCCCATAAAAAAATAATTCTACTTCGATAAATCCTGGCTATGCCACTGGATATATCAATTTATTATCTTCCTACAATAACTGAATTTAACTATCCAAGTACTATTCCTTGTCTCATCGATAACAAAAATTGCTCCCTCTCCCCCCCCCCCCACACTTTGAAAAAATATATTTAGAATTTTAAAATCAAAGTAATCCACCCCTTTCCTCACCTGGCTTTCAAAAACCAAAAAAATTTAACTTTAAAACCATCCCAAACTGAGGATTTAGAACCACATCTTATAACCTAAAATCAAAATTAGCTAGCCCAAATTTACTCCCCTAAACCTCTACTCCCGAAAGATAAAAAAAGTAAAATCTACACTCTGAATTTATCGATGATTCTGCATCTTAACCCCCCCCCCCCCCCACCTTTATGGTAGAAACCGCCAGGCCATCCGAACTGATATGGAAATATTTGAAAATGTTTTTCATCCTAGTCCGTAATAATTTTTTATAAAGGAGAAAGACATAAATTAGTTTATATCTAGGCATTAAACATTTTCGAATTAACCACAATTTGTCCCATAAAAATATTTTGCACAAGTTTTCTTGTCCGGCCAGAAAATCTTTTTGCAAGGCTTGTTGGGTTGGGCCAACTTCTATGAGTGATCTCTACATTATTTTTAAGTTTAACTATTTTATTTTCCACTGTACTTTATGTAACAATAGTCCCATCTTATGACAATCGTAGATTGGATTCGATATCTATAAAAGTCGTTAATAAACAAACACTTTATTTATATAAAATATAATTTAAGGTTAAACCAGTGATATATTTATTGGGGCGAGCCAGACCCGAAGAGCATATTATTTGTTTAGGAATGTTAGCTAGGATGAAAGAAAATCAACTTTTCCTTGAGGATCCATCAGGGGCGATCAAATTAGATATATCAGAAACAATATCCTTTATTTTATTTTTTAAATTTACGTTTATTCATGTACACCTCCTACCATCTCCATATTTCTAAAACGAAATTTCAAATATTTATCAATATAGTATTTAAGCCTTAACTTAAAAATATGTTTAATGGGAATTGTATTACATATGGCATGATGGGATATTCACCGAATACTGTTTTGTATTGGCTGAAGGTTATGTAATGGATAATATATTTCAAGCTTACGCTATTGGATTTCCCCCTGCTGAGAGTGAAGCAATATCCAGGTATTAAAAAAATACATTTTAATTTCAATAGTTTTGTAAGTGTTCAAAGTTATAGATTTTTTAAAACTTTTATAAAATTGGTAGTGAATGTTTTTTTTTAAAAAAAATTATGATTTTTTTCAACCCAAGTTGGATAAATTTAACAAGATTACATTAGCTAATTTGGGAAATATTTTGGTGTATGGTGGCCACAATATAGGGCTGAAAACTTGGGATCCAAACCTAAATGAATATCGATTCAGGCTTGATTTAATATTGGTTCGGTTTAACCTCTAGAACCCGGGTTGAACTGTATTTGAATACAAACCTACATTAAAATTTTGTATAGAGAAGCACATATTTTTTTTTATTTCATCATTGAAAAAAATATATTTTATAACATAAACATCATTTATTAAATGGAATATTGAACATTATTTATTTTCAAAAAAATAGTATTGAGCGGTAGAATTTAAATATTTTATAGATTCGCCTCAGTCAAATTACATCTATATGGAGGAAGTATAAGATTTTATTGTTGAAAAATATCTCTCTAAGCTAACTTGAGTGGCCGGCACTGCCATTATAACCGACAATTTAAGTAACATTTGGGGTGTCGATTACTCTGGTTTTGCCAAAGATATTAATTTCTTTATCTAGGTGAGGTTCCATATAAATATTAACTAAAATATTTTATCTCTGATCTTTCTAATAGATTTTATTTATTACCCTTCTTTTTAAGAATACGTTAAGATTCATTGATATTTAATCATTTTTACTAAAATTTTCCTCTTTTATAATACAATATAATTCCATATATATTTTAATATGTTCCCTAGTTTTGATATTTTTCTCCTTCAGTTAAAAGTACTATAAGTAGGGATCTAACAAAATCTGATAAATGATGAAAATATTGAATGAATTTTATATTGCGAATAATTTTTTTTATAATGATTAAAATAAATTAATACAGTAGCCATTTTTTGAAGACACCTTCAATATTTATAGTTGATATTCAAGGATAAATCTTTTACATTTTCATTCGGTTTTTCAAATATCTGAATATAATTTCAGTTGCCTAACATTTTTTTAAAATGATTTATTCAAATTTTAATCAAACAAAATGTTTGTAGAGAACACATGGGCAATGCGAATTTTTTTGGTCCAGAACCCGATGTAAATCCCAAAGTTTCCAAACTCTATGAAAATTATCAAGAATGTGATCTGGACGAATGCAGTGATTATACACTTAACACCATAAATATCGAGAATAAATTGGCCGAAATGCAATCATGTTTTGTTATACTTAGTGATTTGTATTTGGATAAGGCTAATGTAATAAGCGTATTTTCATTCATTTTATAATTACCAGTGTTGTAAACGTTATACTTTAGATATTTTGCAAAAAATCGCAAAAAGTCTCGGTTCCCCGTGGATTGTAAATTTATTTAACCCTTACTTGTTATTAATGTATTTTGTTACTGTCCATGTTATCTTGGATTGAAAAAATTCTTTTTAATCTTTATATAATAAAAGAAAATGACTTTAATTAATTAACAATTTTCTCGTATACCATCTTAATTAACAATTTTCTCGTATTCCATCTGGTGAAATAAGCATAAAAATTATCAAGTATGAAATAGGTAGTAATTTTATATTTTAAGGTTGTGTTTGCTAAAAAAATTGACTTCTTATTACTCTTCAAACATTTCAAGAATTTTTAAACTTCTAGAACGTTCCGGATAATATTTAAAAGAATATGTGCATATGTTTCTATAAAATATGACTTTTCTGGCAGAACTCTCACAGATCCCTGATTTTAAATGATGCATTTACATAATTATTTTACTTTATTCGATACCTTTGTATGAATTTCCTTTTTTTAGATAGATAAATAATGTAACCCATTTATCTAATAAGGTGAAAGAAAAATTCAACACATTGTTAAACGGTTACGAAAGTGATAATCCACCTTATGCTTTTATAATTTGCGGCTCTTTCATATCTCCGGAAAAATCGGTAGATAAAGATTTTGAAAAATCAAGGAAAATAACATCAAGTTTACAAATAAAATCAAAATATTCAATTTTGTCTAATTTCATTTTATTCCTTTAAAATAATAAAATTTTTAGTATATTTAATTATAACTAAATAATGAGGAAAAGGATATATATTTTTTCCTTATAAAATACGCGAGAAGAAATTATTTGCCCAAAAGAAGAAAAATATTTGCCCTCGCCCGAATTGTTATTCAGAGTAGTAATTATTTCTATATGAATGCTTAGAAAGTTCATTTAATCTTTTTTATTGTAATTTTTTTTTCCTGCCCAAGATTTTTAGCTTAAAAATTTAATTAATACTAGAATTATTTCATTTTCGTTAGAATTTTATCAAATATAAAAAAATATGGATAATTAATAGAAGGAATGGTGTATACTTTTATTTTGATATTAGATTGATAATAAAATTATTATGTAAAAAAAATTTTAAACTACTTCTGCCTCCTTAATTTTAAATTGAAATTTTATTAATATTACAATACAAACCTAGCTTGGCCCCACCCAAGTACGAACCGGGCCTTTTTTGTAGACCTCGAATGCAAACCAAGCCCTTATACTATCTGGTTTATTTTATTTTTTAAAAAATAGACCATTTTTCAGAATTAGCGTTGATGATATCCAAACACAAGAATATATCTAAAAGATCTAGATTTGTATTTGTCCCTCACATTAGAGATGATCAAGGGATTACGGGAATACTACCAAGGTTTCTAAGTCAGCAATAGACAATACTTTATATCAGATATGCACCGTTACCATCTTTTTAGCCTATACAGCTACCTAGATACAACATGGTATCGGCCGATACTACTGTGTAGTCTATTGAAAAACACAAAACCCTGAGTATCGGTGCATCTCTGCATTATATTTATACTTATTGCCAATGAGAAGTTGTTAATTATGTAAAAAGTAATTATAAATGATTTAACATCAAAATTTGATTGTTATTCTATACTAAAGATTTTTTAAATAAATGCTTATACCAACCTCAGCCCATTCATCAAAAACTCGTCATGTCCTACTTGTATGTCATTTTCTGGTCATAATCCCCCCCCCCGAGGGGAACCCGCTGGAATATTTTTTTTTAGTAATGAGCAAAACTGCTTTATTAGTTGAGAGATGGGCTCTTTCCTTACGAATATTTTTTGAGTTCTTAAGGTATTCCCTAGTTCGACTTATTACCAGACAGCTGGATATATAGCTTCGACTAAACAGCTTAAAAAGTAAAAGAGAAAAAAAGGCATAAATTATGAAAAATAATAATGCCACCAAACACTTATAACAAACTAAAATAGGGTGTCTTAGTTTAAACACTAATTAGCTGGGCTAAACAAAAATAAGTCGAATGAAATAGCATTTTAAATTATTATGTATACCAATATTTTATTGGGATTGGCTTTCATGATTAGTTTATTATTTTTTTATATGTTAATATAGACTTTTATATGAATTATATTTATTTTAATAATTTCCTAAAAGAAATCAAATTGCATTTTTTGGATTTCCATTTTTTAAATTTCTTTTAAATATAAAGATAAAATTTTAAAACAAATAAAGATATAAATTTTTATAGCATCATAACATTAAGCAATTTAAATATTATAAAATAAAATTACCCCCCCCCCCCCCCCACACAAATAGATAAAAATTCAAATAAACAATAATATTATTATTTTGATTAACTATATAGTACCGTGAATAATATAATAAAAAATTTAAATATCATATATTTTCTAAATTATCCTTCCTCCCAAAGATAAAATATAAATATAGATAGGCTAAAATAGGAAATTATATTAAATGATATTTCTAATGTACTATTATTGCAAACGTCATGAAATTTTGCCCAATTTTTCTACAAAAAACAAATTCACAAATTTTTATTTACATTTTTAAAAAAATAGACCACCGTTACCTGATAGTTTAAGCAAAACTTTCCATAAAGCTATATATGTTGCCCGTAACCATAAAAATGTAGTAAAAGGTGACACAAATATAGGTGTGAACGATTACAATTACGAAATTATGCAAAATTTTACCGAAACTGAAAACAAAGAAAAGGCACAAGATGATAAGTATATATTATTAATTCCGTATTCATTCATTGATATAAAGTCAGAAATATAATCGAAAGAAAAAAACCCATATAAAAATGATAATGTTAACAATGTTGATAAATTAAATTTTTTATATAACTGAAATTAATATTTATAAACTGCATCTAAAAATCTTAGTAAATGATTAATTATATGACTATATTTTTATTCTTCTCTGTTTTATGGCGATTTCCAGGTAGGCCAGTTTTCCCTCTGATTTTTTTTCCATTTTTGACGGTCCTGAGCATCAATATTTATGCTTCTCATATACGCCCCTATCACATTTGTCCACGTCATCTTGGGCTTTCCTCTAGGTCTTGATCCTAATTCTAACAAGGTGCATCTCTTTACCCAATCATCTTTTGTCATATGTCCCACATTCCCAAACCATCTTAGTTTATTTCGTCGCATTATCACTCCAATCATTTCTATACCCAATTTTGCTCGCAATTCCTTGCTAGTTTTTTTCTCTCTCAGAGATACTCCACACATCTATCTAATCATCCCCATCTCTGTTCTTTCTAATTTGGCTTCGTGAGTCGCTTTCATTGCCCATGTTTCGCTGCCCTAAACTAAACAACTCTTCGCACAGCTTACATAAACTTTCCCCTTTAACTTAAGAGACTTTTTTATTTGCTAGAATAGACGACATCTCTGAACTTCTGCATGCTTGTTTGACCCTTGCAACAACTGTAGAATCTACACCATCTGCGTTTGGCATATCACCCAAATAACAAAAATAACCACTTTCCCAGGGGTTAGCCCATTGCCAATATCCAGACCACCATTTTTTACGTTATCATTATTATGTACCCCTTTTATGCACGTTCTACAAATAAAGGTCATTCTCGTTAACATCAAATTTCCCTTTTTCCCCTACATCTATTATGCACCCATTTCTGGCATCTGGTGCATTGGATTGAATTTCTATAATTGATAAATAATTTCAGGATTAACACAACTTATAAAATCATTTATAATGATTTTTTTACTATATTAAATTTCATTTCATATTAAAGAACTATAAAGCCATGTTGTAAAATTTAAATCACTATTCTAGCTTAATTATTTCCAGATATTAAAAAATATATGTGCATTTTCCTTCTTAGAGCCCATATTTCCAGAAGTTAATGGAGTAAAGAAATAAAATTTCATTTAGTTTTTACTTATAAATGTATCATCGTTATACAAATATTGAAAAATATTTTATTGTTTCACCAAACTAAAATAGGTATTTCTTCACGTCCAACCCCTGCAGAATACAATACATGTCCCACAATATTGTAGTGTTTAGGGAGGACATGGTGACCAAGCTTTTTAGAAATTGTATTCATTCACCAAATTTGGAAGGCATCGATGCTCCAGACTCCGCCGATATTACGCATCACGTTTATAAATACATTTTAAACGCCTTTTTGTTTTATGGAGCCCAGCAATGGGCTATTTTTGGATCGGACTAGACATTTTTTGGCGAAGACCCGATCCAAATTTCTTTAAAGAAGTTATTTAAGTTTTTTATTATAAATGCACAAATAAAACTGTAATTAAGCAAATGAAATGCAAAACAATTATAATTTTACTTAAAAGCATGGGCTGCGAACCCAAATTAGGGTTTATAAATTTAAAATTAGTTGGATATTTTAAGACTACAGTAAAGAGACCGATTTATGAACAACCCATCGAACTTTTGGGAATAAGGACCTAGTCCGCTTTTAGACACTATTAGGAAAATAAATTTTGAATAAGTTCTTGCTATTAAATTAATGACTGAGTTCGATTGGATTCCACATTTCTTTTCTAGTCCAGGGCTCTACTTTTATTTCTTCGCCAAATCAGTATTAATTTAAATCAATTAATATGTTGTGAAAAACTTATTTTGGCATTGTAAATTTTTTTTTCATTTTTCAAATTATTTTTAAAAAAAATATATGCTTTATCAATTAGAAAAAATAAATAAATATACTACTAATAAAATTTTTTTAATTTGTCTAAAATGGTATCCCCTCTCCCTCCAACTGAATGCGCTCCTTGAAAAATGTCTAACTCTTATCTATTACCTTTTTAGGCATGTATAAAGTGACGGCATACTCCTAATATAAAGCGCTAACGTTAATATTAGTGGTTTGATTTACTTACGCATAAACATATTTATTTAAAAGTGCAGTTTGCTCAAACAATACTATCACAAGCAAATTTATCACCCATGTCGTTTGACGTTAGTCCAAAATTTAATCAATTCGACCAGGCTTTAAATTTATACCCGTTGCCAGATCTTATTGTATGTGCTGACAGATATTTACCCTACACTTATGAAAGTCCACATAATTGCCTTGTCATCAACCCGGTTTGTAATACTTTGCATTATTTTTATTATTTTGAACAATATACATAAAATATTTATTGTCAGGACCGGTTCTAGTAAATTTTGAGTAAATATACATTTTAAAATGGCTTCTAGTTCATATAAATTTTCTCAATCAGGTTTCGAGGATTCGATGTTATGGCCTTTGTTCCAACTTCATTTTTGGTTGAAATTGGATCAAGGTCAAAACCTCGTTAAGTAGAGGAGGCCAAACTTGTTAGAACTGAACGGTTCACTATTACTTATACATAAAATTTTAAAAATGGTAATTTTAGAAAAAAAGTTGATCGAAGTGATGAATATTTTTTTTGATTCATATTGTCAAAAGTAAATATTTTTATTTTAGAGTTCCTTCTCAAGAAACAACTTTGTCTTCAAGGTTTTTTATCCATTTAATAAGACTGTTGAAGATAGCTCAATACCTTAACCTAGTTTAAAAATAAAAAGATAATAAAAAAAATTTCTCCAATAAATTTTATTTTAAACTAAAAAGTGACAATATTATATTAAATAAAAAAGTATAATTATTTATATTATATTTTATGATTTCGAAAATATCTGAATCACCGAAAATGTATAATAAATGAAAATTTTCATTTAAAAAGTTTTTTCATATAATACTGCCCTGGCGATTGATTTCATTATTCCCATTCGCGTTCATAGGTTTATTACTAGAATTCAAAGGTATTGATGACGGCGTTTTCTCAATATCATTCAAACTTTCGTTATATAAATTCATAGGAATACTGTTACGAGGGTCGTAATATTGATTTGATGGATAGTAGTATAAATTGGGATTCACCTGATGATCCAAACTCTCATTATTAACGTAATTTTGATTATTTAAGCTTGCTGGTGGTTGTGTATAAATGTCAGCATAGTTAGGATGATAAATGTTGCCAGGAACTGGAATATTAGCCGAATTTTCGCAATAATTAGGACTATTAGGGTAAGAATAATATTGAGATAGGTATGGAGCTTTGTTTAAAAAAAAATTGAGATTAGAAAATAATTTAGTTCATCTAATAAATAACGTTAGCTTTAGTTTCTAAATTATATGTAAAAAAGTCATATACATTTTTTCAAACGCAATAATAAATTTCTTTAAAAATAAATATCAGCCCTGCAGAGATAGTTTGAATCTTTTTAAATTTCATTAATTGGCGGTATTTTGTAAATTGTTTCAAAGTGAAATTAGAAAAATATGATTGATAAATGAATATTAAATGCTACATGATATGATTTTCCAAATGATTAATCGGTACCATTTAAATTTAATTTTTCAAATCGACTAGGGTTCCGGTCTTTCAGATATTGGATAAAATATAAGACATCATTGGAAAATATAATAATTAATAAAATAAAACTTAGGCAAACAAATTTGAATGTCTCTAAAAAGTATAATATAAATTACTTGTTAAATTAAGATCTTCAAAATGTTGTTGTAGATCTTCCTTATTCTGTAAATTAGTTAGGTCGTAAATTTCGGAGGCATCTTTGTGTCTAACTATCCCGCCGATCTCCGAGGAATTTTCGTTATAATTGTCTAAAATTTTTATACTTTCATTTTGTTTAATTGGATCATGTATTTCATTGATTTTGGAATTATCAAAACTATTAGTCGGAGTAATATTTGCGTTTCCACTGGTTATATGTTCTTGTTGCAATCGTATTTCAAGTAAAACTTTGGGTAGGAATTTATTGATACGCTCCCAAGTAAGCTGTTTTAATGTGGGATCTTGTTGGAAAATTCCTGAGGTATCCATGACTAAAAGCATATTTTTAAGTGACTCTGGAATCGCTTCTACCTACGAAATATTCATCAAAAAATTATATTGGTATTAAATTATTTTTTATGATAAACAAGGTACCGAATAATGGCCAACATTTAATATATGTTATATTTATTTTTTTTTTAATATTTTTTTGTATTGAAATGATTTAAAATGTGCTTTTTATAGCAAACATTTATTTTTTTATGATGCTAATGAATTTCGTTTAAAATGCCGACTGTTCTCATCCTTATTACCAAAGAATTTATTTATTTTTAATGCAATTAATATAAATTTTCTTAAATAGATGTCTTCTATTATATTTAATTTGGTCCATCTTATGGGCTAGAATTTAGATCAAATAATTTTTAATTTCCCCATATATGCAATGTTGATTAAATAACAGTATAATTTTAAGATAAAATTGGTATATGATCTTATTATTTTTTAGAAAAATGATTATATATCATCATCAATAAATGTTTCATTTTTAATCATGTTTATATTAATGCCAACTTTCTAATATTATTAGGGAAAACTAATATTCAAGAATTATTTAAGCTTTTCTGGATACTTATCTTAATGCTTCTATAACCTTGTTTCATTTAAAACGTCTTAGATTTTTCAAGAAAATTTTTTTGAATTTCCTTGATATAATTAAAGATTGCAGTCAATTTGAAAAAATGCAGAAGATTCTTTAAAATTATCGATTAGTTAATTCTGAACTTAAGAGTCATTACTTACAACACTTATAAAAAATTTCCAGTAAGAAGAACGGCATTACAGAGCCCCCAGTCAGCTTTTCTATTTAACTGAAACCACCTAAGTTTGCTGACATTATATAACAACTATTACTGATAGAAAAGGGCGATTGTATAACGTTTGTCATGGCCAAACAAGGTCTATGTAACACATGTCATCCATTGTTTTAGGAAATACAAAAAATATTTAAAATTTTATACATCATTTTTTCCTGTACATGCAAATTAGCTTATTTTCCTTTGATGGTCAACCTTGGAGATATGCAACGGTTCCTATTTAGGAGATCAGTTTTTCTATTAGAATCTTAATAAGACTATAATAAATAACATTTGAAAAATTTTCATTGGCTGAAAAATGTCACCATTAATGAGTTAATATGTTATTGGATTGTAAATAAGGTTAACTGTTTATTATATGAACTTTAAAAAATTAATCTAAAATTTGATATATAAAATACCAGCATATCCGAAGTAGCCGAACCTCCTTCGGCATTATAATTATGTTGACTAATCGCCTCCTTACCCACGCTATTTATGTTATGACCGGTAGAGTGAGCGTGAAAAGAAGAATGCATAAATTTGTCCATGTAGTCGAGTATAGTTAGCCAAACTCGGGCAAATGTTTCATCATGGCCGGAAGGGGAAAGAGCTGGAATGAATAAAGTATTCAGTCTTTGCAAATACACTTTGCACAGGAGAGTGCAAGCTCTGTGTTTACTTTCTTCAGATTTCAACCAAGAACCGCTAATGCTTCCCAAGTGATGAGTATTGTGGCGTTTAAAACGGGTTTTAGGAATCTTGTTTGTTTTTTTACCGACTGAAATAGTCTTAGGTTGGGGCTGAGTGGAAGACTGAAGAGAGGATATGGTAAAAGGGACGCCATTTAAAAATTTGCTCATAAGCGGGAAAAGAATCTTTGAGACACAATCGGATGGGGGTGGGGTTAATTAAATTCAAAATATAAGATTCAAAAGTATAGTTAATAGAGCTTACTTTAGTATATGTGAAATAAATAAGTTGCACACCTGATTAAAACAATCCTCCCATTCAATCCTAGTTAAATGATCTTGTAAATCATTGGCTAAAAGTGCTCTTTGAAGATAAGTTAAAGAAGTCATTCGAACGTGCCTTCTTTTATCACAACATAATCTACATATGCCTAATAATTTATAAAGGTTAAAATTGTATAAAAATTCATGATAGATTCTGCGTCTACGTGAATAAGAAGCATTTTGCTTTTAAATTTGGATGTAGACGACCTGATTTAGGTCGATTCTTAAAGATCCGATTAAGATTTTAGCCAAAATAATATTATGTAAGCCTCAAGATTTTTTAAATAGAGGTTGAAACCTTTCTATCGTCTATCAGCAAAATCTCTAGGTTTATAATATTTTGTCTAAAATCTTAATTGGACCGTTTAACAATACTGGGGGGGAGGCGAGTTATCAATTAAATTTTTAGATGAAATAGGCAAAATATATTTCTGTAAATTTATCTAATACTTTTATAGACCTATTATAATATACATATATTGCTAAACCTCGATCAAATATCTATATCAATCAGTCACTATTTTTAAAATAAAAATTATTTCTGGATAATATTCTACTATATTTTTAAATTTAAAAGGGTTAGACATTCTGTAAGTTCATTATGCATTCATTGTAAATGAAAATTAATTTAATTCATATTTTAAAAAATTATTCTTTCACACATAATTTTTTGATAGGTTGTAGTAGAGTATTGATAATTTAAGTTATTCGTTGTAAAATATATGAAGGGATTACCATAATTCAAAACTTGTAATTAAAAAAGTAAATATCATCTTAGGGGTATAGGTTTTTAAGAGGGTTTGCTTCCAGATATTCCATGTAGATGCTGGACATACAAAATGTAATTCTCATTTAATTATATTATTTTATAATTTAAAAATGTTCTACAATTAAAAAATCGATTTTTATATAGAATATATGATAATCAAACTGGTAAAAACATCGTAGTTCTGAAAATCTAAATAATTAATTGTACATACTCATAAAATCGGTACATACCCTTGAATAAAGGTTTCCAAACCATTGGCCAAATGAATTCTCGTATCCAATTATCTTTGACATATTTATTCTCTTTTTCTTCCTTACATTGGTTAGTAATCATGGACGGATAAAGTATCTCGATTGCTGTAGCCCTCATAGTGAATATCATCTCTAAAAGCTTAATTGTAGTTTTGCATAATATAATAAAATTGAATTTTTTTATGCTAATATTTTGTTACCAAAGGCTAATAAAATATATTTAATATAATCTTCTGATTTAACTATCAAAATAAATATACCTGATAAAATGCATCGCTATAATTTTCAGTTGAGGCATTTTTATCTACACATAATCCATCTTTGGTGGCTTTTCTATTGGGTTCTAATTCACAATTTTTTTAAATATAGTAAAATTAGGGTTAATAAATTACTCCTTAGTTTAAAAAAAAATCATATCATTAAGGTAATAACGAAATATATTTAAATTATGTTAGAGTCACCAATCCTTAGGGCCCCTCTCCATTCCTTAACATTAATGCAAAATATCTATGTTAAATGATTTTTATGTAGTAAAATATATTTCTTACATGGCGAAATACCTGGATGGTTTAAAAAAATAATATTTACTATCATTAAATGAAAAAGAGGATGTCAAACTCTCATCTTGTGAACACTCTTCGCTAGCTTCATCGTTATCAGAACTCCATCCTGTAACTGTTTCTGAATCTATTAGCGGTTCTGGGTTAGTATTACCAAAAGATTGATGATCAGCAATGGGTGTAATAGTAGATGCGGGGTGGGTATAGTCTTGATATAAAATTATAAATGAGATAAATTTTAAAGTTTTTTTTGTGATTAATTCTTTCTAATTCTAATATAAAAATAATTTGATTCTTACTTTTGTTGATTTTTAGCAATAGATTAAGTAAAATAAGTTACCTTTCTCACCGCGAGGAGAAATGACATCAACGGAGGCTACATTATTATATTTGTTAACGGCGGTTTTATTAATCGCTTCTTTGCGATTCTTATATAACTCTAAAATTCCGGTTGGCTTTTCGAGCAAAGACGCTTCCCTATTTTCGTTATAGCCTTTTACTAATTATTTTTAAGTTTTTATGGATTAACATGCCTTAAGTAATTATAAATATAATAAATAAAAATTCAATTTGCAATGAATAGTTTTAAAAAACAATTTTGAGCAAAATAGACAAATTAATGCTATAATAAAACTCATTTAAATAAAAAATTTGAAGCATACAGGGTGACAGGCTTGTTAATTAATCCATTTAAAAGATCGAATCTCGATCAAGATCTTTTCAAACTTTTTTTAAAAAAAAGGATCGCGAACGATCCTTTCCTTATTTAAATTTCTGAAGGAAATTTTTGATAGATGCAAAATTACTA
Source organism: Gordionus sp. m RMFG-2023 (assembly GCF_954871325.1). Classification (NCBI taxonomy): domain Eukaryota; kingdom Metazoa; phylum Nematomorpha; class Gordioida; order Chordodea; family Parachordodidae; genus Gordionus; species Gordionus sp. m RMFG-2023. Next base: position 47,299,402 of record NC_088776.1, read on the forward strand.
ATATTGAAATTAATTAAATATGATGTAAATTTATTGTAATTATAATTTAACAATTAGAATATATTTATTTCTAATTAAAATTAGCCTTAATAATAAAAATTTTTATAAGTTATTATCATGTAAACATCCGGTCTATAATTAAACACATGTTTAGCTTTACTAAACAAGCGCTACACGGAAGCGTTTGATGGCAAAGGTGTGCTATATTCAAAAAATATTAATTTTTTCAATTTATAAACATTAAAAATATTAATTGAATCATCATTTGAATAAAAATAAAATTATTAATGGAAGGCGCACTTTGGTAAGAACTTCCAAAAAGGTATCTATTCCATCTATACATTCATTTGAAGCATCTGCATGTGGTTGATCCTGCAGATTTTCAAAATGGGCAATTAACCTTTTTCTTACCCACAGATTTGTGGCAGATTAATATAAGACATTTTTTTTAAATTTTGGGTGAATTATTACTTTTAATTTGTTACTGTTATCATACAGTGAAGAGAATCTATATAAAGAATTGATAATTTATTTATTATTAAATAAGTGTTCTTTCATATATATCAGATATCTGCACTAACCCCTTTCAAATTTTAAGTCAGGCCTGACCCATTATCTGTATGTATTTATATTTGGGTCATATCATAAATACTGATTAAATTTAATATTATATTTAAACTTAATATACGGAAATAAGCATATTATATTTTATTTACAAAAAATATTAATAAAAATATTAGCTATAAATTCAAAAAATCGATTAACTTTTTATACCTAGGCTGGCTTATTAAAATTTTATCAGATATCAGAGGCTTATTAGTCCTGGTAATTTTACTAAGTTTGCCAAGATCATTACATTTTTTAATAAATTTTGAAGATCTATGATATCTCCCAATATAAAATGATTGCATAAAAATTTATTACCTTTTATCAACACCTCTAAGAACACACTCTACAAGGGGCTGGCAATACCGCAAGCAACAAAATTTCCTTAATTTATTAGAATGGTGAGAACAGGGGTTAGATATCACTAGTCCATATCCTCCTATTAAGAATTTTAATGATGTTGCAAAGGTATAACCATAATATTTACATAGTAATTTAAATGAAAATATTATTGTATCACTGATGTATATTATTTGATAATGAAACATCCCTCATTATGAATCCAATTTGTTCACAAACTTCTTCTACTTCTGAAAACTTTTCCGAGAGCATCTTGTCCATTAATTTCATTGACTGAAAGTAGGAGTTCCATTGGGTCATGTTGGTAGCTATAAGATATCTTCCCAATTTCTACAATAGTATATCAGCTATTTTATGGGATATATTTTGTTTGTTAATTAAAGCAAAACATTTAGCAAATGTTGATTTTGATATTACATTAAAATTGATATCATTTTCTTCCTTCTCCGCATTTGTGGTTGCAATAAGGTTCAGATCATGACAACAATGTTGATGTTTTAGGCTAATAATAGGATTATTTGGGTCATCAACAGATATTATGTCATCCAAATTTATTAATTACAAATCCACACTATCTTCTTTATTTTAAAACTCTATAAAAATATTACTTAAAAGCCTTGACAAACTTGGTTCCATTGTCCACCATCTTCACCACCTTATGTATTTTATAAGTCTTGTGATTATCCGTAATTTCCTTAGCCAAAACATCATACATTTGCTTTCCAATTATGCGCCTCAGTGCCAAAGCTACTGATCTTCTCTTGAGGGTTAATGGGTCCACAATGGGCAGTAATTCTAATAAAACCCTAAAATAAATATGTATTTGATGACCACTCTATCAATCAGCAGTGGTGCATATGTATGAGACTTCAAATAAATTTCTTATAAAATTTATGGTCCCTAAAATAAATATGCATTTGATGACCACTCTATTAATCAGCAGTGGTGTATATGTATGAGACTTCAAATAAATATCTTATAAAATTTATGGTCATATCTGTAAAGGCAATAGATATTTAGTTTCTCAGAGTTTGACATATAATTTCTGTAGTTGTAAAAAATGTTTTAATCATTTTCTCAAATGAGGGACATCAACCAGTGACAGTGTTGGAAGCTGTCAATAATAAATTCCATAGCTTGTCAGCTGTTTTTTGTGATATTGCTGGTATGTTTAGATTTTTATGTTTGGATTTGCAACCACCTTGGTTATGCAGAGATTTATTTGTTTTTGTAGAGAATTAATTTATGTATTTGGCAATTCATTTATGAATTCACTATAGTATCTATTAATAAATATGTTGAAATTGCGATCAACAAATAAAAAAATTTAAAAGAAGTAATTAATTAAAATGCCTTTTGAGGTTTGAACTACTAACCTTTGAAGAAGATATGTTCTTCTTGTATAAGAGCATGTCGCAGTTTTCATGGCGTAGTTACTTCCATCCGTTTAATATAAAGTAAACGAAGATTATGAAAAGGTAAAAGATTCTCACTTATATCTGTCACATCAGTAGTAGGTAATGGACATTATTAAACTTAGAATTAATTTATATTATGCATAATTAAATAAAACCTGTAGGCTTTAAATCTCGTAAATATTCTCGATAGAATTTATGAAATACAAAATATGGCGGAGAATTATAAAATATGTGTAGATAGATATTTTTTTAAATAATAATATTTTTAATTAATTTACAAAATTTTTATTTTATTTATTGCTTTTTTTAAAGTAAAAAACCAATTTTTTAAAGGATCGGTATCAAATTTTAAACAAAATGATCTCGAGCACGATCCTCAATTTAAGACAGGATCATAAATCCGGCAAAATTGCCAAATTTAGGAACAACTCTGCAGGTGCTATATAATACGCAATTTATATAACTACTACTGTTATTTAACAAAATAATAATTAAATCACGATATGGAATCATAAATAATCACTGTTTTCTGGCCCGTTAGCTGTCGAAGGACGGCAGGAAAACAAATATTCTGTTACGGTAAAGTGAATCAGGGAAAAAGATTTTTGGTCACCGTAGTATGAGCTTTTGCTTTGGTATTTTTTGTCGTTCAACTTTTTTCCTATAATAAAATTATTTTATTTTTGGCAAAAATGGAATTAACCGTTAATTAGTATGTATTTTGAATATTCAACTTATCAACTTGTCTTAACTTAAATATTTTTTTGACACTATGAATGGTAAAATATTGTAAAGCCCAAATCAGGCCTATAAAATGGGTTGATGACTTGTCTTACTCAACATACCATCATTGAGACCTATTTTTTTCCCCACTTAAAATGAAAAATTAAAGATTAATAATAATGTTGTCGAATTTGTGAGCCTAAAATAATACGTTATTGATTTTTTTCATGTGTTTTAATAAAATATTAGACAGTTGTAATTTTATCCTTATACTAAAAAAAATTTGATTCGAGTAACGCCTGTGGCCTAGTCTGTTCAGTGAATGTATCATAATCCTATAGTTCTGGGTTCGAATCCAGCAAGGATCATGTTTTTCCTACAACTAGGTGGTTCCGAGATGATTTATAGATCGGATAAGACAACGTGATTCCGTTAATATAAAAAAATAAATGAGTTTATTGCATTTTAATAAATTTTGGAGTTGTTTAGAAAGTTGATTAACGTCATATATCATAACCCTAAAATAATAGCTGAAATTTTTTTTAATATATATTCTATTATTATTATTTTAAAAAAATAATTATTGAAAATCAATTATATAGTGTATTTATTAATCAATTTCTGTTATTTAATTTTTAAACAATAAAAATAATTATAATATATTAATCAATAATAAATTTTAAATAAATTTTTTTCCTACGTATTATTTTGTAGAATATTTAAAATGAATTTTAAAAACCTTTGACAAATGCTTCCACGAAAACTAATAGCGTGTATTGAACGAGGAAAAAATTGTTTAGCGTTAAATGCGCGGTCAAAAATGACAAAATGTCGCAGCATTTGACGAAAGAGAAAGGGTTATGCGGCTTAAGGCTTACTTTGCTATCTTGATACACGTTGTTTTGTTGGAAATGAAGATTTTCATCATTTGTTTCGAATTCCTTAACCTTTTTTACAATTGTAAAATTATTTGTTATATTATAAAAGTAGCATAGCCATTTTTTTTCAAACAAACATTTTAGACGTACTTAGTGTACTTAAACTTACTTGCCCCTCATCCACGTCAATGAGATATTTAATTAATTAAGGATGTAATAAGATTGACGGAGGAATTAAATTTTTATACTTATTTCTTCCATGCCCCTTATCAATTATTTATTTTAAATCAAATTTATATTACTTTATCAACGAAGAGCCACCCATCAGAAAAATTTCGAGTATCCTTATTCATAAGATCACGAGAGGTTCCCATATGTTCAGCATTGATAAATATTTCGCTATCCGATGTGTAAGCAACATCTTTAATATCAATTGGCGCTGATAATTGTTCTAAATGGTAAAATATAATATTTCTTAATTTTTTATAAATACCAACGTATCTACCTTCTACTATTTCTTCACCACCAATTGTTCCATTTTCATTGGCTACCTCCTTAACGTTCACGAGCGTTGCCCCGGTGCCTACCCTTTCAAGACATGCCAAAACGACGGCCCAATCTCTTGTTTTGAGGGCCGGAGCAGATGTCATAAGTTCGGAGAGCCCAAATGCGCAGGCCAGGCTGAGCCTCCTTTCGAAAAAGTCTATGTTTGTGAGCGGATTCGATAGATTGGGGGAACTATGGTGAGAGGGAAGGGCGGAAGAATGAGAACGAGCAGTGTTGGCTAAGGGAAATCGATTTGATAATAAAATATCTTGTGAATATCATATTAACATTTTTACAAGTATTTTGAAGTTAATAAAATTTATGAATATACACTGTGTTCCAATTGAACTGATACCCATATATGTCTTATCAATATATCTGTTAATTTTAAAATCAATTCAATAAAATTTTAAACTGCTAATTTCATAAAATATTCTATCAACACGGTCCAAAATTATGGGTATTCAATGTTGGACAAACAAAATTCGAATTTTCCAACATGTAAAAATTCATTTTTTATTTTTGATTAAACTTTACAATTTAACAAAAACATGATAACATCAACATTTGAAATTAATTTGAGTCAAATGTGTACTAGCAATAGATTGGCTGCATCATTTTGCAGATTTACTGGTGGAGTTACTCTAAACAGCTTTTAATTCGTGAACCATATGAAATGAAGGATAGGTCCTGGGCTAGTTCCTTTTTTAAACATTTCAGCTGCAGTTACTTATGAATGATTCAATGTACTAAAGTTTGCGAAATACCAGTTTCTCAGGATACTCGACTAATTGTTCTATAAATGTGAAGTCAATCGCCTTGGCCAAATACAAGTGTTAGCAGAATTAACATTTTCCATAGTACAAGCTGTGTGTGTTCTACCATCACCATACCGTTTTTTTGCTGATGTAGCATCTTGCAATCAGTCGATTAAAGAATGCGCGGTAGACCAATTTCTGTTTCGAAATTCCTTCAAAAACCTTTTGGCTCCATAATGTTTTTCTTTTCTTTTTTAATTAAACTCAAGTCATTTTTAAACGATTTTATTTTATTATAGTCTGCTTAATTGCAAAGTTTAATAAAAATTAATTTTTATATGTTGGAAAGATCGGATTTTGTTTGACCTACTTTGAATGTGCATAACTTTGGACCCTGTTGCTAGAATTTTATGAAATTTGAAAAAACAATGATAATTTAAATATATTGAATTACTTTTAGAATTGGCAGATTTATTGCTTAAAAAGGGGGCATCAGTTCAATTGGAACAGAGTGCATTATTATTATATTGATAAATGATTATCATTCATTATAAATCATCTTAAAGATCTTACACAAGAATAAGAATATTATCTAGTGATCTGCATCGGGCCTAATTTTTCAAGCCCGGCCCGAAATTTTTTTTAAAAAAGTTTTGCCGGCCTGGCCCGAACCCGAAATTTATTTTAAAAAAAATTACCGGCCCGGCCAGACCCGAATTTATTTAAATATAGAAATTAATTTTTATAATTACTTAAAATAGAAGACATATGTTATATAGCGTTTAGTTTCAATAAATTAAATCAAAAATTTTTATTTTACATAAAAAATTAAATATAAAATTGATAAATTTAGATATATTTAATAAAATTTCCAAGGTCTGACCCAACCCGGCCGAAATTTTTTTAAAAATATTAGGCCCGCCCCGAATCCGATTATTTTAAATAGAATTAGGGTTCGGGCCGGGCCGGACTCGGGCCGGGTAGGGGCCTGACCTAACTTTGCAGATCTCTAATTAATACCATTATCAAATTATACATTAGATGAAATTTCGAGATTAATTCTTAACTTCAAGTTCTAACTCCTATCTTTATCTAATCTAAAAATTAATGATTCCATGATGCCTTAGAAAAAGGTATCTTTAAAGAAATATAATAAATGTAATTTAAAGTGATTTTAAATAAAAGAGATTGAAGGCGATAATTTTACTAAATAGTTAAAAATCAATAATAAAAAAGTTTTTTAAAATTTTAAAGAAAATATTTTGAATAAATTTTACATTACCAAATGACTATCATTAATATTTTCATTTAAACCAAACTGTTAATAAATAAATTCGAATTGCATCTATATAAGCATTCATTTACCTTCCGAAAAAAGAAGTAAAATTCTGAGAGAACCAATTACTCTTGAAACTATATTTGCCTTTCTAGCCAGTCGTGTAGCTATTCTCAAGAGTCCGATTACCGCCCGCTCCAAGAAAAACTCAGAAAAGGTCACATTAGGAGTTTGCGTTACTTGGCGCCTTTTTTTAAAAAAATATAACATTATTTATTTATTTAAAAAAACCAATGCAATTTGAGCTAATATTATAAATATTTGGAATTTAAATAAATATAATTTATAGTCTTAAAATAGATGAAACCTTTTGGAATTGACGAAAGAAGACGGTCTTTTGCGACTGTTGGTACCGGATACTGTATGAAGATTACTACCATTACCGGGATTCAAACCCAAGTTAGTAAATTTTCCATTATTACTTTCACTAAGACATATTGGCGCTACTGAGGGTATATGGGAAGCGGTATCGGGAGAGGATGGAGAGATTGATTTATGGGATTTGTTAAATTTAGAGGACGACTTGTAAAAAGAAGGTTGAGAATGGATATTATTCTTATTAGTTACCGATATATGTTGCTTCAAAGTGGAATAATGACAATAGAGGGAAGAATTAGGGGATGAATGTGAGGTGGAACGATTGACGATTATCTCGTAGAAATAGGAACGAATGGAAGGCCATATAAGGTGAACTCTATCCCTAATGTTTGTTTTGAAGTTTAAAAAACAGAAAATTTCCTAAAGATGTTAAGAAATAAAATTGGCAGATTCAAGCTAAGTACTAATTGTATTATGAAAATTACAGTTTGCTTGACCCTGCAAAGAAGTAAAAATAAATTAATAACCGATTTTGGATGATGATACCAACTAGGAGCTCCAAATTAAAAACTAGATAATCCTCGGAAACGGGTTCATTCGCGGCATGAGGAGTATTTATCCTATTTCTAAACGCGATGGACAAGTTATCGTTGGAAGGAATATTGGTTGATCCAAAGGGAGAAGGTAATGTATCATAATTTTCTGTACGGTCTTTATCGGGACTCATAATGAGGTCAGGTCTATTTTTAAGATGGAAATCAGAAGGTTCCTGCTCATAAGTGTATTGGTCTGAGGAGGATGTGCTGTACATGAGAGTCTGTGGTATTTTTTGTGTGGATGGGGGTGGTGTAACCGGGGATATAAAAAATTATTAAGAATAATATCTTGGCTGTAATAATTTTACTAAAAAAATATAAAAACTAAGGCTGCAGAGAGAGATCTCAACATACGTTGCGTCTTTTATTTATAGAGCGAGACACATCCCAATGATGCTATGTCGAGACGCGTACCATTATGCTACATCTTGTATGGGACACGCCCTATGGATTAAAAAAGGTTTAAAACTTGTGCGCAACTCTTATATTTAACATTAATTATAATAATTTTAAGTTCTAAATATTGACGATCTCTCTAAGTCGAAGCAACCAAAACGTAACCTCCATTGAGTTGTAGGTAACTGTTTAAAGATAAATTTATTTAAAATTCTAACCTTTAAAAGCTCTCTAAGACTTTCGGTCTTCAAAAACTTACTATCCAGCACCAAGTCTCCAGGTCGGCACTCCGTTTCGATGCAAAGCTTGGCGGAGTCTATAGCAGTCTTATCCCTCGCCGACATCTCTTTGCCATTATTCAATAAACGAAGCTCCGTTTCATAATCGGTAGAAATGTTTACGGTGTTAGAAGTGGCGGACGTGAGGTAGGAATAAAAGGAACTGAATAAGCCAGTTCCGGTATTAGGCTGGGTGGAAAAAGTGGATGAGTGTTCCGAAAAGGAGTTTAAAAGTCTGAGCCGGCGACGAGAGGCAGAAAGTAAAGGGGTCTTGCCATTAGGAGCTAAGTGGTCTTCAAGCTGGAATGATATTTTATGTAATAAATATTTAACGGAGCACAAATTTAAACTATTTTATTAGGTGGAATATCGTTTAGTAATCGAATATGATCGTGCAAACATATTTATGATTGTTATAGCATATTTATAAATTTAACAGTATAAATTATAAGTGGCCAAAATAATAATATATTTAATGAACATACTTTTAATGATGCATAATTATACCTCCATAAGGTCATCCGGGAGAAGGCCTAATTTGAGCAAGTTAAACATAAGATCGATAAAATATTTCCAACCCTCTTTCAGAATATCCCCATGATACCGAACGAACAAAAAGCAAGTCTTTAACGCTGTAAGGGATTTGTAAGAATTCCCCAACAAGACCGGAATATTTTCTGGGTTCTTATAATAATAAATAAAGGGATTAAATATTGAATAAATTAATCAAAAGGCTTATCCTTTTTACTTTATAAACTTTTTAATGATTTTGGAAAATCAATGTATATAGATAGTACTTCGTTAGTGTTCGTGATATTGGTGAATTTGAAAAGTGTGATAATCAATTTGTCCATAACATCCGACAATTCAAAGTGATTCGCAATAGACGCACATTTTCTAAATTTATAAAAAAAATTAAGTTAAAAAAAGAAGTCAATCAACGATATAAATTTCATACAACTTACAAAATTTTAAAATTAAGCGCACAGAAAATTTTAATTGAAAAATCACTTATATATAGTGTTGTTAAAAGACTTATTTTGAACCGATTTTCTAAAACGGCTAACTCAATGTTTTAGCCAGAAAAATTACGCCTAAGCCTCGAGATTTCGTTAATATATGTCTAGACCTTTGTTCCTTCTATGAGCAAAATCTTTAGGCTTGCATAATATTTTTCTGGATGGAATATTGAGTTAGCCGTTTTAAAAATCGGCTCAAAACGAGCTGTTTAACAACACTACTTATATATTAAAAATAAATATTATTCTTATTCGTTACATTTAACTGTGCAAGTTTATATTTTATTTTTATATATTAGAAACATAAATTAATCTAAATATTAGATGACATTTATAAGTTTTTAATTTACCATTTTTTTAAAAAAAAAAGATTATATATTTTTGGGGGTTTTGAATTTTATTAATTCATAAATAGTTATTTATGCACCTGAAAAAGTTTAGCCCTATTTAAAAGAATTTCCAAGTATTAATTTTAAAAACGTCAAGCTTTTTATAAATTAAATCACAGGGAGCAAAAATTATTCACTTTAAAAAAAATGCACCTTTGTGTTATTATTTAATGTTAGCATTAATTATATCGCTTGCAAAATTAAAATCCTCATGCAACCAATAAAAAAAAATCAAGAAATCAAAGACTACTAAATTAGTTACTTTTTATGTATACATGGAAATAGTATTTGAAGAGGTTCGGTGCTATCCGATCTTTTCTAAGACAGGACTGTCAGACTGTTAAGTCGGGTGGGACCAGACCATAGAACCCGTCCAGTCCCATCTAATATAAGCTATTCACGATAAAGTTAATGTTCCTATATACTAATTTCATCAAGGCGATTGTTGATAAGAAAAAATATTTATTTTTACACTTCTCTTCTTTATTTGTTGATGCTTAGTAAATTAAAGCATAATAAAACGAAGACCAGGAAGGAGCTAATAAAACAATCTTTCTCTCATAAATAACTAATGACATACCTATTATAATAAGAAACACATATTAAATTTATGATAAAATGCCAAAAAAGCTATGGCTTCCATAAAATATTACAAAAAAATCTAAATCAAATCTCCATTCTCTTATCTCATAGATAAAAACGCAAGAGAACAAGATATATAATAATTATAAAAAATCATACAAAGGAAATCAATAGCTAGCAATTAGAGAGTAGTAGAATACAGAGAGTAATTATATCATTATCAACTTAAATTTTATATTTTACAATAGTTAAATGGCATTAATTAATATTTTAAATATTGAGCTAATATAATAAATTTTTTATATGATCTTAATCGATCTTTGGTCAGCCCGGACTGGACCGAACGCTGGACCCGTTAGTCAGAAAAAACCGGACCGAACTATAAATTTAAATATATTATCCGCATAAATATGAATAGTGCATTATTCGTTCGTTTCTGAATAGCGCCTACTTTACAGTACTATAGTAATATAATATGAGAAAAACTTAAAAGCCCCCATTATCTTATTGATAATATTTTCGTCCTTCGTCTTATCGAATATGTAGGAAGAAGCGGCTAGAACGGGTCCCCATAAAATATCAAATATTTCGGAATCGCATGTGGTTGATTGAGAATCCAAATAATGAATAGGGGTTGTTTCACTTCGCCTTAAAAGTATCTAAATTCGAATTTTTTTTTATTAAAAAAAGGAAATTATAAATAATGGATAGCGATAGCAATAGCAGTGGCATATTTGTTAAAATTACATTTTAAAGACGTAATTGGGCTTAATTAAAATTAGTATTGTTGTTTCTTTCTCTCACTTTCTTCCTTTTTATTCTGAAAAAAAATTATTTATCACAATTAGACATCAATATAAGTAAAAAAATATTAGCGACTAGATTTTTAAAAATGGCTTACTCAATATTTTAGCCATACGCAACCCTGCAGATTTTGGTCATAGGTGGCTGAAAGGTTTGGACATCTATAAACGAAATCTCAAATTTGCGTAATATTTTTTATCTAAAATAGTGGATTAGTCGTTTTTAAAAATCGATTCGTTTAACAATACTAATAATAGCCTATTGTTAATTCGTCCGAACTATAGTTGGGCAATGGTTAAATGTTGGCTAATTAGGCTCAATCTTCGGGAGCTTGCCGGAGAAAATCCGTTAACATTAAAAAGTTTTAATTTATATTAGCTTCCTATCTTTTTAAGAAAAACCCCGAGGCCGAAGTCATAGTTTTCGGCCAAAAATTGGCCTAAACGTCTGAACTCATTTATGTTCTCTCTATTTTCTCAAGCCTATGCCAGTGATACGATATATAAATCAATTTTTTTTTAAAAAAAACTTTCCACAGGTAGTTTTCTTTGACAATTCCGGTTTGTTCGGCCGGCATTATAATCTCATCTGATTTTATAGCCTCGTAGACCTCCCTTAACATCTCTTTGTCGAAATCTTTACCATTGTTGACTTTGGAGAGATTTTTGATAAAATCCTAATTGAATATGAATTGATTATTAATAATAATTTTTTATTTAGCAAACAGAATATTATTTTTTTTACTAAAGTTAACTCAAAATTGTTTAAAAACCTCAGAATTCATGGGGTTCATTTGTTTCTTAACGATTTGATGATGTTGATCGACATTAAGCATTATGACAGCGTATGCTAAAGCGAAAGCTCCATCTTCATTCGCAAATGGTTCGCCATTACTCACCTTGGGAATTTTGTAGTATTCAGAATTATATGATATTAGTTGTAAATGACTAATTTATTGCATTTGTAATTACTGATACACTATTAATTGCATATAAATTCCATAAAACGATCATTTAAAAATTAGATTTCTTTGGCAAATAAAGGGGTAATACTTTTTTGAAAGAACGTGGACCCCAAATTCCCTTTCACGTAAATACATTTTCAACAGTTATATTAATTGTGGGGGAAAATCACATTGCTCGTTATAATAAAAATGTAATTTTAATTTAAATCGCAACATGATTAAAATCTCATAAAATTGATTAAATATTTTTTTTAAAAAACGTAATTGTTAACACACATGCCAATGGTGAGCGAAATTTTCTAACATGAGTGAAATGAGCGGGGCTTCACCGGGCAGTCGAAATGCTTCCAAATACATTCTCAGTGCCTCATCAATACGAGTATTCGCAAAATCGAACGAACTTAAAGGCAAATAATGTAAATATAACAAATAAAAATTTTTATTAAAATACCTTCTTTTTTTCATTTATTTACATTCCTTTTTCCCTTCTCCGTTTTCTCTTTATTTCTTTTAATTCTTTTTATAATTTAAATGTTTAATTTAATGTTTTTATAAACTTGGCTAAAGCGCAAGAAAAATTTACTAAAACCATGTAAAAACATTAGTTCTTATTAAAGATTAAGATGCCTATTACCCTTAATTACTAAACCATTTATAACAAGTCCTTTTTAAAGTTAACATTATTCATAAAAAAAAACGTCTCCAAAAAAAATATTTATATGCCCCAAGTCACTCACTAAACAAAAGCTTTCAGGGTTTCCAGGTTTTTGCGGTTACTAAGATATTCTCCCACCATCTTTTTATCCAGAGCGGGATTCTCTCTCAAGAAACGGGCGATTTGACTTTCCTCGTTGACGCTTTCGTTGAAAAATGCGTTTTCTCTCAAATATTGGATACCCTTGGAAGGTTTTGAGTTGAACTTTTCGGTGCCGGCTATTAAAATCTAATATATCCAAGAAATAGATTTATTTTATTTCCAAACTTTTATCCAACAGACTATTCACATAAAAACCAAACTTTGTATGATTTTTATTTGCATACCAGAAAAATCATATCAAAATTTTGTTAAGCTATATAATTTTTTTTTAAAAAGAACCTTTTTCTTGTTCTTAATGCATTGTAAGGGACTAAAATCGCGCGTTTGTACCATATCCACGTAATCGACCGCTTCGTTAGTCTCATAATTCGAATCCAGGATATCATCTTCGGAAGGTATTTTTGAAGAATCGCTGCTAGTATAATATTCCTTGCCGCCATCTTCTCTCGATTTGACGTCATAATTTACTGTCTCGCCGGTTGGCAATGCCTTGCTGTCATTGTCTCCCACGTTGAGCGGCGAATGGGGGTGTCCATTAACGACCGATAATAACTCCTTGCACCTGAACGATATATCGTCAATTATGGCGAATAAGGCTTCCAGGGAAAGGATATGGATACTGTATATGCCCGTTATAGGAAATGCGTTCTTTTGGCGAGCGCAGGAGCCGTAAATGGAAATACACGTGAAAATAAAATCATGAATAAAAATCAACTTAACACTTCAAACTTTGAGGTGAGTAATTTTAAATCGACCAGAAGTTAACCTTAAAAGAATATTATAGTTGATAATCAATGTATCTACAAGAATAATAAAAAACCGCATACAAATAAAAAATAGAATAATTAAGGGGTTATTTTTTTAAAAAAAAAAAATCTTTTAAAACTTTGGATAAAAATTTGGTGCAATCCTCTAATATATCACTGCCGTATATGTCACAATCGTAGTTAAGATAAAGTTCGGAGGAAAAATTGGGTATTTTGAAAAATTGAACGAGTATATCCAAAATGTATTCCTTCTTTTGGTACAGCACGCCCTCCAGGCTTATAATTTCCAAGATTTTTCCGAAAAACATCTTTTAAGGGATAAAAAAAGAGTATGCAATAATATAGTAATTTCTTTATATAAATTTTATCTTCATTACTATGTGACTAAGAAAAATTACATATGATTCAACAGTTTTCCCATTTTTCTAATTATTGATCAACTCAAAATATGAATATAGATCATTTAAATATTCAAGAGGTAATTAAACAAAATAAATTTTCTTAGTTACACCCTTCCCCCATAAATATCATGAAATAAGAATGAATTGGAACAGCCCTTTTTAGATTTATCAAATTTCCATTAACTTCTGAAGAAATATGATTATAATAAATTTATTGGTAATATTACAGAGTATAGTATATATATATTATATATATCTCGTTTGTCAAAATAGGATAGTTGTTTTATTTATATTATTATATTTTATGGGATAGGCGGAATACATTTAATGTCTATACAACTTTGGCAGATAAACGGATTCTATTAACAACATTGTTAAAAAAGAAAGGTAATGATTTATCATTGAGAAAGGGTTTACAATTTATTTAATAAATATAAAAAATAATAATATAGTTTTACTTCCATTTGATATTTCAAATGCCTCCTGGATGATCTGAATAAAAAGAATGCGAGCCTAAGAGTTGAAGCGATTATTGTTATTTTTTCCGATTTTAGAAGCTAGTTTTTTTGTAGGACAAATATAAAAGGAAATATAATCCCAGGATAAAAATAAGAATTAAGTGTTGTTATTTGATAAACTCTAAATAATTAAACGAAGGTGGTAAAGAATGACATTAAAGGATTCTCTGTGCTCGGATCAAAAAAAAACTAAGATATTTCATAAACATAATTTTTTTTTAGCAAAAACAAGCTTACAAAAAAATATATTTTTTTGTTTATGAATTTCATTAATTTTTTTTGTTTATGAATTTCATTAATAAAGTATTATTTATTTCATATTCAAATCTTCGTATTTGTTAACAGAGGAATGGAAAGCATGTTAAATCGAAAGTTATATATATTTAACATAAAGTCCGAAATTAAACATTTAATAAAAATCATTATAAGCGCCGAGGGAAAATATAAGAATTAGGTGTTATTCCTTAAAAAAAATATTTAGAAAACAAATATAATTAAAAATTTTGTCGAAATCCAAGTCCAGCCTTGTCCGAGAGAATGTCTGTTATAATATGATCCGGTTGTAGTATTTAGCTTATATATTTTTTAAAAAATATATACTTTCGATTCGCGCTTTACATTGGTTATTGTTATCATCTGGTTATGTAAATTGTAAGGTTTAAGTAATAACAAATATGAATAAAATTGCAAAAATGACTTAAAATATATATTATTAAATTAACAAATGAAGCCTGAAATTTTATTAAACATTTAATATATATGCTATACTATCAGTAAAAATTCTAATTAAAAAAAAATATGGTTAAATATTTTTGAGCTGGGTTCCCAAGAAGGAACAATAATAGTATTTTTACAGGTTTTTTATTGGCATTTTTGGCCGTGAAAAGTAAAGATATATATACATCTTTTTTATATTTTTTTTCTTGTTGACTGTTAACACTCAAAATTTATTTGGACAGGGCCCTTGTGGCGATACGCAAGAGAGTTAAAAAGGAGAAAATTAAAGGAGCACTGAACAAGACGAAGAAGATAAATGATGATAAATATTTCTTTTACTTCAATCAAATTGCGGCATAACTTATCCCTGACCAATCTAAGTATAAATACGTTTTCCATCAATAATTCAGCCTTGGTTTCGAAAGCAATGGTCAACAAATTTAGAGAATATACGATTTTTATATCGCTATTAACGTTATGCTGCCTATGAATGTAATATTTTTAAAAAAATTCAAAAGGTAGCTATAAAATATTCGATTATTTTTAATTAATTTGTTTTAAAATGTTTAAATAATTTTGTTTGCACTTTTAAAACTTTTATTTTTTTAAGGTTTAACAAAAGGTAGTATTATAAATAAAAAGGAATTTAATCATCTTTCTTGCTTTCCTCTTTTCTTCCTTCTTTTCATTTATTCTCCCTTTAGATGTTAATCAACAAATCATAGTGTGTGTTAAAACTTTTCGGATTGCAATGTGGGAGACGTCAAGTTAACGATAAATCTTATGAGTTCATTGACGCTAGCATAACCATACATTTTGCAGCGAAGAGTATCGGCGTCTTTATTATCTGCAGCCTTTTCGGACTCTTCATAAAATTGGTATTAAAAAAATATAATTTATCTAAAAAAATAAATTAAATTTAAAAAATACTAAAATAACCGATAATACTTTTTAAAATTATTAATTTTTAATATATTTTTTTTAACATTGGTTTAATAAAAAAAATTTATACCCTTCTTTAAAAGGAAATAAATGATTAGTCGAGCTTTTTAATGATTTATTTTAACTTAATTACTAGTAAATAAGTGTATTATATATAATACCAGATGTGGTTAATTTGATCATCCCTTTATCTCTGATGTGCTCATCCGACTGTTCGCTAGGCTCAGAATTATTATTAGAATAATAGGAAGTAATTTCTTCGTCGTAAGCACTGTCAGATATCTTATCAATATAAACCTTTTTTTGAAAAATAGTAGAGAGGGAGGAGAAGGGGAGGGGGAGAGAATAAAATATTTGTAAATCATTCTTTAATAATTTATTTTCCTTTTCTTTCCATTTATTTCTTCGAGAAACCAGAAAGTTATATAATGATTCCAGTGAGCAGGATTAAGAAAAATAAAATTTCAAAAGAATTTATTAAAATAAATTAAATGTTTTTATAATAAACTTGTCTATGATTTCTACTTATATCATCCTTATTTGCGGATACGCAATTACCATCTATAAATTCGCGCGTCTTGATATTTATATTAATATAAGAAAAAAGGAAAAGGAAGAATTTATATTTCATTTTTTGTTTTTTTTTTAAAAGGAAAACAAAGTATTGGGAAGAATTTTGAAAGTATGAATTCACAATATAGTATTTTATTAACAAAACAAAAATAAATGTATAACATGGTCTATATAGTAATTGGTGGTGCACTGATTTTCTTTTTCTTCCTGAAAGATTTAGAGATAAATATCTTCTTTTTTTAAAAAAAATTAAACTTATTTGTAATTTACATTTTTTTTAAACTCATATATTTTTCTTATTCATTTATAAATGAATATGTAGCTGGGGGTTTAGAAAACTTCGGGGATATGTTTTATGGATGGACCAGGTGTTTTCAAGAAATTTAAAAACTTAGATCTTTTTATGGCGTGATTTTTTTTTTAAATTTTGAAGAATCCAATTTTCTTGAACGTATTTCACCAGGTTTCGAACTCTGGTGCAGGAGGTCATATGTTGGAAGTACAATTCCGATATAATCACGTCTTTCAAAATTTTTTAAACTTGCGCTATAAATAATAAAAGTTTCACGCAAAAATAATTTTAAAACATTGGGCGGGCAAGGTAAACAAAACATTTAGACAAATAGGTAGGCGAATAATTTTTTTAAAAATCTTGGGATGGTAGGCGAAAGTTAAAAAAATCTAAATAATGGGCGGGCAGTTTCGGGTTAAAAACTCGCTCATTGCAGATCTCTATATATATTTAAACTGAGCATATATATTAAGTTTATATAAAACCAAAAACAATAACTCTAATCAGCCTATAATCCTAAAAGCCGCTATAGGGTTAAAAATATTCTTTTCACTTTTAATATTTGTACAAGCCCTAATGATTTATTTATTTGGCTCATTTGTCTAAGGTTTGCAATAAATTTGCTCATTTATATAATCGAATAATATTTCTCTTATATAATTTTATCGAAACGCAAACTCATAATTTATAAAGATGACAATTTCACTAAAAATTAGATTTTTCATACCAGAGAGTTGTCATTTGCGTCGCGTATCTTAATATCCGCGTTTGTAGTCTTTTTAAAGGATACAGGATTCGTCTTGTTATAACCTAGGTATTTTAGCCTATCCAAAATCTCCAAAAATATTTCAGTCAAAGCATTCTCCGAATAATGTCTCAATAATTCTTGTTTTGTTTAGTTTTTTTTTAAAGTTTTAAGGATTAAGTAAATATTTTTTTTAAAAAATAAACAAGAGCTCTGATTGCCCCGAATAAAATAATTTTAGGAAACAGTGCTCCGGCTATATAAATAGAGTATCAAGAGAGAGAGTGAAAAAGATTAATGATTGATTGCTAAGGCGAAATATAATTTTTTTTTGAAGAATATAAATTAATGCTCACAAGTTATAATTCAGCAGCCCCGTCCGAAAAATTTTATTATATTTCTCATAAGATATTAAATTAATCCTATCGAAAATACGCTTAATTTATTATTTGACGCGCACTTTAAGAACAAGTAAATAACTTGTTGAAAGCCTTATATACATATTTTTTTTATAATGGGTAAATAAAATCTTTATTTGTATGTCCTATGAGAAAAGTTTTAAAAAAATTCCCCTCCCCCCTTAAAAACATTCATAGCTGACCTAAAAAAACAATAGAAGAACTGGAGGGAATTGTAGAATTATGTTTAATAAAAAAAGTGGTCATAAAAAGATAAAAAATTTAAATAGGGAGGAGAGTAGTGTAATAAGGTCTGAGTCTGATGCAGAAATTTTTTTAAAAAGAATTTTAAAATAGTCCATATTAATCCATGATTACGGAAATATCGTCACAAAAATTGAAACCGCGTTGGTTGCTAGGATCAAGTGACATTTTGAATTTGAAGGGATTGGAAATGATGAAATATAATAACTCCTGAGTCATAATATAAATTAGCATATCCATCTTTTCTATTTGAGAATTAATCTGCCAGTCTAATTTAGGGTGACAAATAGATAAAAGCAAGAGGAAGAGGTGAAAGAATTTTCTTATAAATACCCATTTTGAAATTTAAAAAAAATTAACTATATAAAATATCGACGCGACTTTCGTTACCTTTAAAAAGTCCTACTTTAAATATTGTTACATTATGTATAAATAATGATAAAACTAACCCGCTAATCTCATTTCAAAAGCGATTCTGAAAAAACTATGCAATATTCCGCAGACAGATTGATCGCTTAAGAAGGGACCCATGGGCGAAAAGAATAAAGTTTGCATTACCTATAGTGAATTATTTTTATTAAAAAAATATAAATAAGATATAATAAGAGGTGTTAGCGCTATTCATTTTTTTTAAATGTTGTTAAATGGCTCGATTTTAGCTGATTTTTAAAATTTCGAACTCAATATTTTATAAAAAAAATTTAACGCAAACCTGGGTTTGGACATCTATAAGCCAAATTTCGAGGTTTACTTAGGCAATATTTTTATAGCTAAAATATTGAGTTAGCTTTTTTTAAAAATCGGACACAGAAATTCGTGTCGCAGCCAAAAAATTTAAGAGTTCAAGAGCTATTAAAACATCAAAAATAGATCTAGAGTAATCCTTAATTTTATAGATATTTCAAAATCGTATCGCGTTATTTTAAGGCTCATATCTCCGGAACTAATAAATCTAGAGCAAAAAATTCAATTTTACAATAATCTTCATAACAATCCTAATCATTATAAAAAATTTCATTTTATTTGATATATGTCACGTTAATCTGTTCTCAAGTGGAATGAGATGACCCTATTTAATTATAAAGTATAACTCTCATTGGTGAATTCAAAGAGTTTTTAGCAGAGATGCACATCAGAGCTAATAGGTACCACTGGATGATATTGAGACAATTTTGTAGAAAAAATAAATTTTAAGGCTAAAATCCAAGCTTGATTATTGCTTATATATAAAAAATTACTAGTTTACTGAGACAATAGATTGAATAGAAGGAAGTATGCAAGTTGATTTTGTAAAAATAAACGTTTAAAAAAATGATTACAAATTTTTTTATCTAAAAATTTTATAAAAGGTGAAAATTTTGAAAAACAATAATTAAAAACAGTTGTATCTTGATGTATTAGTATTTAGGAGTAAAAACAAAAAATCAAGTTTAGAGCCAAAATATTGCCTTTTTATTATTTAATGCTTTCGTCAAATTCGCCATCTTGCGTATATTAAAAAATAAGTAAATAAAATAAATTATTTTAAAAAACAAAAGGGATTTAATAAAATAAATCAATACATAAATTAGTTTTAAAATGATATATAAAGCATAATTTGGGGTTTGTTTTTTATATAAAAACTAATTTTTAAAATTGTAAACTGTGGCGATTTCCACTAGTAGCACCTTCTCCTGTGCAAAGGTATTGTTACTGCAAATAGCAAATTCTCTACTCATACTAAAGACAACTTGTGTCGGTAAATAGTTTATATAGAAAAAAATTCTTTGGGTGATATATATATATATATGTTCATTTAAAAAAATATATAATCCTAGCCTTGGCCCCTATAATAAATTGGCGCAATTCAAGTAGGCGAAATAAGGAATCCCTTCTTTAAAACGAATTTAAAAAATTGTGAAATTTAGCATTAAACTTTTGGAACAATGTTTTAGCAAATCTTGTACCCGAATTTATTATATACAATCTTTACTAGCCCATAAAAACCTTGGCTCAAAATGTAAAATCATTTATATTTGAATCAAATATAAATTAAATTTCGCCAATTATATTATAATATGATTCCAAATTTTCGCTTAAGTTCTGGTATAACATACTGGAATTATACTTGTAATAATGTATAAATGTTTGGTTAATAAGAAATCGATAAACTGTATAAATCTTCAAATAAATATAATTTTTATTTAACTTGCAAAATTTTTTGAAGAACAACTTCATCGGCAGATGGATCAGTTCCTATGAATCTAGCATGTATCAAAGAATGAGCTATTTTATCAATAGTGACTGATATATTATTTTGCTTTAAATCTTAAAATAAATAATAAAATATTTTAAAAATAAAAAATTTAATATATCCAATACATTTAATATAGATATTAAGCTATATTATGTTACTTTTAAAAGTAACAAGTTACATTAAGAATTTACTTTGCCCAAAAGATAAAGTGTTAATAGTTACATAGCATAATTACCTTACTTGTAATGCTAGCTATAGTTACTAAAATATAATAGGTGCATTAAAGTTAACATAAATATGTTTTCAAAAGGTAAAGTGAATTTATTCTATGCAGTAAATAAGAACTTTATAAATTATTTATTGTCAAATATTTATCATATAAGATCAAATCATAATATATATTGTATAATTTAATTTATAAACATAAGAATTTTGATAAACTTAAAAATGTTTATTTTTTGAATTACCTAATTGCAAAGCTGCTTAATAAAATCTTAAACAATATTATTATCACAAAAAAAAGGTACCTTTTTAAAATTATCTTCCTTTTTATTTAATATAATAAAATAAATTTTTTAATATAACTAGTTACAGGCTAAAGTTATTTTTTTCAAAATGTAACTAGAGTTGAAGAGTTTTTCAATAAAGGTAGTTCAACATTAGTAGATAATTTGTCCGATTGCATTGTATGAAAATGCATCTAAGAATAAAAATTAAATTATATACATCATGTAATAATTAGCATAGTTCTGTATAAACCAGTTAGTTAAGATTTTTATATAGGTGTTTTAGCCTAGCAGCCCAATAAAAAAAATTTGTCCATTGCCCATAAAGAACAAATGAATCATTCAATATCAATTTTGATAATCAACCAAGGTGAAATAAAATCATGTATAACTTTTCTTAAAATATAAATAAAAATTAAATTTTAATAAGTTTTAAAAAATTTTAAAAAATTTGTCAGCCTGGCCTGTCAAAATATTTTGCCAAGCCCATAAATTTTTTAAAAAATTTTGTCCTTTAGTCTGGGCCTATGTAAACCTTATAGTATATTTAATTTATCTATTTGAAATTATCTATCCTCAATAGTCAATACTGTGTGTAAATCATTGACAAAGGATCCATAGAAGCAAGGGATGCATTGCTTCCATTGTAATTTTTCTTAAAAATATCCTTAAATATTAAAACACTCTTTATGTTATAATAAAAATATAATATTATTCTACGTTTAAAAAAATTGAAGTAATTTTTATTACTAGGGATGTACCGGTATTTTATATCGGATCGGATCGGGCCGATATTTCGCTCATTTTAAAATATCGGTTATCGGCAAATATTATAAAATTTTCCGATCCGATATAAAATGGCGCTTTTAACAAAATTTTAAAAAAGTTATATCTAAAAAACCATTTATTTTTATAAATAAAATCGAAATACATTTTTATGTTTAATTTTTTTAATAGAAATAATTAGTTAATAAACATTCTGCAATATAGTTATTTTTTTTCGCATTCTGTTTAAAAAAGTGTTCATTAATCTCTTCAGTATCTGTTTTTAGTGATGCTAGTGATAATAACAGTCCCCATCACCGCCGACATATCTCTGATATAAAAAGAAATCTTCAATATATTAATTTTAAATATTAATTTCAAATTTCATAATATATTTTTTTATTACTAATTATGTAAATAGATTAATGTTATTACTTATTATATAAATAATAGCAATTGAATTGAATATAAACTATAACTGACCATTATAATATATTTAAATGACATATGTTATGGTATAGTAAAATTATAGATGTTGTACTAATAAAAAGTATATTAAAAATTAAAACCGTTATCTTTGCAGAATACAAAATTAGATATGATATCGGATCGGTTATCGGCCGATATCAATTTAATATCTGAAATATCGGATCGGCCTCCAAAAAGTGGTATCGGTACACCCCTATTTATTACTTTATTATTTTATTATCTTAAAAAATTAATATTATTTTTACTACATTAAAAAAATTATTATTTTATTATGTTAAAAAATAAATAAAAGAAAAAATCATGTTCATATATTTTTGATGTAATTTTTTACTATATAAAAGAAGGGAATCAAATATAAATTGTTTATTTTTTTTATTAAATAAAGAAAAAAACCAGGGTTGGGCAAATTTTCAGAAAATTGTATTCGGATACAGATACTTTTTAAAATTATGTATTTAAGATACAAGATACTTTAGAAAAATTTCAATAAGATACAAGATACTTATATCTTTTTTAAAAAAGTATCTACGATACAAGATACTTTTTTTAAAAACTTTAAATAATCAAAATGTATAAAGCTTTATTTTCTTATCTATAATATAAATTTATAAAAAAACTTTAAAATAAATTGTAAAAAATAACAAATTTATTATATAAGATAATATATTTTTTTTAATAATTGTATAATTAGTAAATAATAATAAATCAGCATCATAAATCAATATTATTTTTTAATAATATTAATTTTTCAAATTTATCGTTCAATCTTTGACGATTATTAACCATATAAGCAAAGCTAAAAGGGTAATATTGTGTTATATTTAATAAATATTTCTTTTATATATTTATAACTATTTAACATATTTATACTGCGCCTGTCATCTTTAATATAATTTAGGACCTCTAATTCGATATCATTTATTGAATTATTAGAATTGGATGTGGTACTTTTAAAACAAAAGTAATCATCATCTTCATCAATTGAAGATTTTGTTGACGTATCAATTTCAATATTATTATTTAAAAAAATTAAAGTTTCATGTATTAACAAATCCTGAAGGTATTTTTTTCTTTTTCACCATCAATCGAACGATTTTTAAAATAGGGATGAGAAATAGTTGCCAAAAATGCGCTTTTAAAGTTATTATCAAAATCATATATATTTTTAAATCTTTTATTTAAAGAATTTTCTACGGCAATAGCTAATGGTTTGCAAAAATGTAGATCAGTTTGAATTAAATTTGTAATTTTTTTTAACGACATTTAATATTGGAGCTGATTCTCCATAACAGCAGTTGATTTCACTTTGTATTGTCAATCGCTATAGCCAATGGGGACATTATATTGCAATATTCTTCCAAATATTGAATTTCAATATCTCTTAATTATAGAAATTCTAATTTTTGACATAATTTAGGAAGTTCGCCTTTAAATTTTAATAAACTACTAAGACTATCAAACATTCTATTCCATCTTGTGCAGCAAGGTGTAACTAATTATTTTCCTAAAACTGCTTTGATAAGTTCTGCAGTTTTAGGCCTATTACTAGCATTCCATAGCTTAATACATTTGGCTATTGCGGGATGATGAATTTTAGAAATGTTAGGAGAATCCTTAATAGCTGACATCTGCTGTAGCAATAAGACTTATCGTATGGCACAGACAACGAATGTGGGAATATGAAATGATAATGAATATGATTATAAATGTGATTTATTATATAATTATATATTATACTTTTAGATGCTTGACAAAATTTTATGACGAGTCTGCAGAACCACTTATAGATTTGTGGCATTCTTTAAATTCTGTAGTAATTTTATTATGATCATGTTGAAGTACTTGAAAAAATTTCCCATTTAAAATACTTAATTTAAATTTATATATTTTTCGGTTGGAGAATCATCTCAAGATGAATATAAACATATTATTCAATTTTCTTCTTCCATTATTTTAAAATAGATGGATATAAAATGATTCAAATAAAATATGGTAGTTCTAATTGTTAGCAAATTGCTATATGACGACCAACGTCATATATCATAAATTATCTTTAAATATCTAAATTCTGATTAATTTTTCATTTAAATTTTAAAACAATATCATTTTAAATTTTAATACTATTTAAATTAACTAATATAAATTTTTTTTTAAGTATCTGTATCTTTTTGAATACAGAGTTGGTTAAGATACAAATACTTTTAAATAATATGTATCTTAGATACTGGATACAAGATACTTTCCAAAATTTAAATTAGATACAAATATCCGCGATACTGCCCAACCCTGAAAAAATCATGCAAATGTATTGTGTAATTTATGTAAAATATATTGGTGAAGTTAAAAAATTAAGCTTATTTTTTTTATTAAAGATGAAAGTTTATATTAAATTGAGTTGTTAAAAATATATTAAAAATAAATTTACAAAACTTTTTCAACCTAATTTTGGCTCGAACAACTAGAAGTTCAGAGCCAGGATAATATTTAAAGAGTATAACATCTTTATCAATATTGAATCTCAATTGAAAAAAAAATTATTAAAAGTTTAAAATCTAACAATTTCAATTCTTGAGAATTTTACTCAAAAACAAAAACAAATTCCTCGCTGTAGTAATACCAACTACTAATTATAAACAATACGACCACTGATTTATATTTCAATTTATTTTTGATATCAAATTTTATTTATTGTTTTTCGAATGTTCGATTCTATTTTTAATATACAATATACATAAATAATCATTTATTAATTTATTACATTTCCTTCAAACAATTTAAAGTTAGATTTCTTCAATAAACCTCTTTGTAGGTTTACGGTTTCTTGATGAGCATCGTAATGTGGTATTTGTATTTGTGTTTGTATTTGCTTCATTCACTGGCACAACCATTTCTGTAACTTCCAAAGAACTTTCATGATTTGGGATAACTAAACGATTTCTTAACTGATCTGCATGCTTCCGTAATGTTTTCCCGGAAGATTCAACAATATAAGAATAAAGTCCTATTCTTTCTTTAATTACTCCCTCTCTCCAACCATTGGTATTTTCATTATTTAACCATATAGGTTGTGAGATTTCAAATTCTCTTTCCTTTGAATGTAAATCATGATGAAGGCTTTGTTTATCATTAGCCCTTACTATTTCGTGTTCGGCATTTGGTCGGATCCAATCCAGACTTGTTTTCAATTGCCTCCCAAACATAATTTTAGCAGGAGATCTCCCTGTGGAACTATGCTCTCCCAATCGGTAGGTTGTTAAAACCTGTGTCATAGCTTCTTCGGGATCGCTAATTGAATCTCTCGTTGCATAATACCGACCTTTCAAAGTTCGTACTGTACGTTCAGCTAATCCATTAGTTTTTGGATGATAGGGTGCCGAACGTATATGACGTATGTTATTTAAATCACAATACCTACGGAATTCCCCTGATAAGAATTGTGGTCCTTTGTCTGACACACTGTACTTGGGTATTCCAAACCTAGCAAACCATTTATTTAGTCGTTTTATCATAGCATCAGCAGAGGTATTATGCATTAGATCAACTTCTAACCATGGTCTATTTTTCTGGCATCCAGAACATATTTTGATAAAATTTTCTATATCAACATCACATCTGGGCCACCAACAATACAATCTAAAAATAGATTTCATTACATTTTCCCCAGGATGTCCCCAGTGAATCATTCCTAACACTGCATTTCTTAATTTATTAGGAATAACCAATCTCCCATTCCATTCTATAATATCACGATTGACAGAAAGCTCTTCCCGTCGATTATAAAAATTAACTATTTCTTTATCTTTATGACGATCAAAGTTTCGCCAACTTTGCTGAATATGTATTGCTACTTTTTTTAATATTAAATCTTGCTTCGACTCTTTTCGTAGAATATTTTCTGACAATTGCATATCATCTAAATTAATACTTCGAATATCCAAAGCATGTTTAGAATCTTGATTCTCTTCCGAAATTTCTTGGTGTTTATTAATCAAATCTCGAATTCTAGGATCTAGTGTTATGCAACATTTTTCTTTTTCAATATTGTTGACCAAATTGAGTACTTGTTTAATCATAACCTGACGAGGCATTTCTAAATTGAATGCTATAATCCATGGTAATCCGAAAAGAGGCACCCCAGTTGTATTCATTATTACCACTGGTAGAGTCCTTGTCTGTGATCCAATCCTAACATTGACTTGGGTCTCGCCCTTGACGTCTAACGGATGATCACCATATGCAGTCAATGGACTGGTTGGCCTAATTTTTGGTCGCCCAATACTTGTCCATATATCAATTCCTATCAATGACGCTTGTGCACCAGTGTCAAAATCAAATTCAACATCTAACCCATTTATCTCTGCAGTTAGTTTTGCTCGATTCTCTCGATTTTGTTGAATCTTCCAAATATTATGAATAGAATCACTTGATGACACTCTTATATAATTTAAATTCTTTGATTTACAGCAAACTGCAAAATGACCAATTTTTTTACATTTATTACATGCCGCATTTGTAGCTGGACATCTCACTTCTCGGTTATGAATAAAACCACATTTATAACATTTAAGTTTATTATAATCTTTATCATTATTATATTTGTAGTTATTATTATCTTTATCAAATGTATTATTATACTTGACTTTATTATAGCCTTTATCAATTGTAGTCGTCGTTTTTATTGGATGTTTATAATTACTATCATTATCATTTCTTTTGTTATTAACATTTATCTTATTAACAACTGGCATATTTTTATTTGCCATTTCTTTATCTGCTCGCTCAGAAGCTAATGCCAGATCAAGAATAAATTGAAAAGTCAGTACATTATTATCTCTATCAAGACCGTCGGGATATAGAGCTCTAAGATCTCTTTCCAATCCCGGTATTTCCATGCCAACCATAAACTGATCACGTAAACGCTCGTCAATATCATTAAGATAATGACAACGCTTTCCAATTGTTCTAATTTTATTTGCAAATTCAGTTATGGTTTCAGTTGTTCTCCGTAATCTAACGAAATCAAATCTAGAAGCAAAAGCTGTTGACGTCGGTTTAAATAGTTTAAAACATATTGACTTAATTTCCTTAAAAGATAAAGTTTCGATCGAATCAGGATAACAAAAACGGTCCACCAACTCAATATTCTTATTGCCAAAAAATGTTAAAAATATATCTTTATATTGACATTCAGATGGGCTTACGTTTTTTAACCGAAAACTGGCTTCCCATTGAGAAAAATATCTGTGAATAGAAGTATCCAACTCGAATTTATCAAATTTAATCGTAGATAAATCCGCTATTTTTTTGAATCTCCATTTAAGGAATTATTTTCTCCATTTAAGGAATTATTATCTCCATTTAAGGAATTATTTTCTCCATTTATCGTCGCCATTTGTAGTAATACCAACTACTAATTATAAACAATACGACCACTGATTTATATTTCAATTTATTTTTGATATCAAATTTTATTTATTGTTTTTCGAATGTTCGATTCTATTTTTAATATACAATATACATAAATAATCATTTATTAATTTATTACACTCGCAATATTAAGTCAGTCACTTTCCTAGTAATAAACCTCACACTTTGTATGTAAATCATATATTTCTACAAAATATTAGTAATTTTTATTATATAAATAAGAAATAATATTGTATTGCAAATAAATAGATGAAACAACAATAAGACCTCATAAAATATTATAAATATAATTCAAAAAATAAATATTAGCTATTTAATTATATATAAACAAGAATACCTATCATTTTATATTGCATAAATTTTTGTAGAGATGTCAATGCTAATCTTGTAACAGGACCTGTAGTATCCTCACAAATTATGGTATCCAAAAAAGGGTTAAGGTATATACTCTGATCAATATCAGATATCGCTTAATTTTAGCTAATAAGAGTATATTAAACATTAATAATACCTTTAACATCCTTTAATATATTTTTAAGCTTTAAAAATTCTTTCAAAGTCTGATCATTAACGTCATCCTTATTTAAAAGTATTAATAAAATTATAAATATTTAAACTTGATGCTGCAACATACTCCATTTAGTATTTTTCTTTAAGGCTGCTACAAGAATGGAGATCTCTCCATTTATAATATTAACACAGTTCACCAAAACCATCGTCACTTCATAATCTAGGATTTATGATCATATGCTTATAAAATGATAATTCTATTTTTGATCCACAGGTAACATAAAATAAATATTTATATGGCATTTATTTTAATAAATGAAAAGCGTCATATTGACTGCTAAAAACTGAGTATTAATTAATTTTTATTAGCTAAAGAATAAAAAAATTAAGTAGAAAAAATTAGCCGAATTAATTGTTGTTTTTGAAGAAAATTCAGAAGTGCAGATATGTAACAAATTATAAAATTTATTGTGTTAAATTTATTGTTGGATTTTAAGTTTCATCAGCGATAGATTACATGTTTAATATAATAATTTCATATATGTTTTAATTTTTTAGATTATTTTATTGACTTAAAACAAAAAATTAGATAATTATATATAAAATATATACCTTTAATTTATGTAATTATCTCAAAACAACAATTTATTGTTATATAGTGAAAGCTAATATACAAATCATTTTAATATGTTAACTTAATTGAACTCTTATTATATTGTATTTTCATAATGTAATTGGTTATTTAAAAATAGTAAATAAATATTATACTAAAATAATTAATACAAATACACGATATAAAATTTATTCAAAATCACATACTCTAATATAATCTAATAATTTACCTATAAGATATTTCACTGACCTTCATTATTACACATTTGATATATATTTTTTCTATATTTTTATATTTTTTAAAGATGAAAATTTCTGTACTGTACTTGCGTTTTTTGGAACAAAAGTTATGATTATCTGCATAATTTAAAATATTATTTAAGACATTTTATTAGTTAAGTATATAAAATTCATGTTTAACATTTAATTTCTAGATAGATGAAGGCTGTTTTTAGAATGTGAATTGGATATTAATTTTTTAAATATGAAATGTTTGCCTAGAACTAGCCTTATGTAATTATGAAAAGTTAAACAAATAAATTAAAGATTTAAGTATAGTTTAAAGGTTCATGGCAAATATAGGTCTGCTTAAGGCAAAATTCTCATGCCTAGCCATGCCAGGTTTATTCTTTGCCGGTGTAACGTTTTAAAAATACTCCATTTTTTTATATACTCCTTTAAGCTTATTTGTGGAGTATTTTCAGATCATATTGTTTGTTTATAATGTATTTACATATCAGAGTATATTTAGATCAATGTAATTTTTATAATGATATTTTTTTGAAAAAGTGCTCATGTCAATCAAGAAACATTATTCTGGAGCTGATGATGCTGAGGCGATTTTTTTGAATTTCCAGTCAAATTTTTTAGGTCGTAAAGGATATTTGCCCCGTTGGCGCCTTTTTTAAACTCCATTTTAAAAAATAAATACAGGTTCATATTCATATATTTTACATTATAAATTTTATTTTATTATAGAAAATAAAAGAAGCTACAAATTTATCATTGATTCAAGAAGCTAAAGATTTATTATTGATTCAAGAAGCTAAAGATTTAAAAATACAGGTTCATATTAATATATTTTACATTATAAATTTTATTTTATTTTAGAAAATAAAAGAAAAGATTTATCATTGATTCAAGAAGCTAATCATTGATTCAAGAAGCTAAAGATTTAAAAACAGGTTCATATTAATATATTTTACATTATAAATTTTATTTTAGAAAATAAAAGAAGCTAAAGATTTATTATTGATTCAAGAAGCTAAAGATTTATTATTGATTCAAGAAGCTAATCATTGAATCAAGAAGCTAAAGATTTAAAAACAGGTTCATATTAATATATTTTACATTATAAATTTTATTTTATTTTAGAAAATAAAAGAAGGCTAAAGATTTATCATTGATTCAAGAAGCTAAAGATTTATTATTGATTCAAGAAGCTAAAGATTTATCATTGATTCAAGAAGCTAAAGATTTAAAAACAGGTTCATATTAATATATTTTACACTATAGTTTTATTATTTTAATTATGTCATTATATCTTAATACTAAATTTAATTCTATACATGAATTAAACGATGCCATATCTATATATGAAAAAGAATTTTTTTTAACATAGTTATTAATAAATCAGACTTATTAAAGGAACCTTATAGCAAAGCATTTATAGCTCAATATAAATATAATCGAGTTTATTATATATGTAAATATGGACTGAAAAAAAAATAAGTCTAGAGGTATAAGATCCTCATCTAGTTTTCACAAGGAATGTATTTTTATGTTCACAGTCTTTCTTCAGTGTGATAGACTAAATGTGTATTCTTTAGATATTGTCACATTTGTAAAAGATCATAAAAACCATGATCTAGGTTAGACATATTTATTTGATTTTTAACTAACATGATTTATATAATCAAGATAAAAAACTATATGAGATGCTCTCTAAACAAAGAAGGCTTTCTCCAATAAAAAAAACAAATTGTGGAGCAAGCTATCACTTTTAAAGCTAATAAGGTGAAAATACAAGAATATGTTCTTAATTCATGTCAGATAATGACTCTGAGAGATATTCATAATATTTCAGCCAAATTAAACAAGCCATCTGATAATGTATTACTTGATGTAATAAATCAACTCAGGGAAGATAATGGAGCTGTGGTGGAAATCCTAGAAAATGATAGTGAATTGTTGGGCATTTACTTTCAAGATGCTAGCATGCTCCATTATCTTAAATATTATCCTGAGGTGATATTCATTGATGCTACCTACAAATTAAACTATCTAGGTATGCCACTGTTTATTCTACTTGTAATAGATAGTCATGGACAATCTCAAATTGTCGCTTTATGGCTTGTAAAGGCAGAATCATATTTTTGTGTTAAAAAAATGTGCATGATGCTTGGTACCAGATGAAAAAATCGTCTGCGGGAAAATGGCTGATGTTAAATTGTTTTATATATTTTCTTCAAGATACATTTAAAATATTTGCCTTTAAAATGCCATCTCCGAGAAATAATGGAATGCCATATCTTTATTTGAATGGAAAACAGGCCTATTTAATCTTTTATATTTTATAGATATCAATAAAAATCACATCATCATTGGAGGAGACCTTAACATGAAATTATGTAATGAAATCACTAATTCTCTTATTGGTTTTGCTACTTTAAATAATCAACTTTTTATAAACAAAGAAACAATAAATATCACACATACTTCAAACCCTCAAACAAATATACTCCTATAATCCTTAAAAAATATAATATCTCTAATCTTAATTTACCAACCCCAGCAAATAATTTTCTACATAATTTGAATCAAATCAACAATAATGACTCATGGTTAAACATTTCAAACTCAATTATCAAAACAGCAAATACCCATCTTAATATTAATTATCAATATCTATACATAATGTACATAAATACTAATGTGTTATTTTAATTATTTCTGCAACTCAATTATCAAAACAGCAAATACCCATCTTAATATTAATTATCAATATCTATACATAATGTACATAAATACTAATGTGTTATTTTAATTATTTCTGCTAGCAATATAATTATACATGAATGGGTTTATTTAATCGTCAATATGTGTCATTAAATCATCACAACACAAATTCTCATTAAATATTTTCTTTGTTATTTTTTATTTTTCAATATTATTTTTTAGATGTTACAAGAAAAGGTATAGTTAAAAAAAAAATTATTTATATATTTATCAAGATGACACAATTAAATCAGGACAGAAAAAATGTTAATACTTTTAAAAATTTAATATTCCTTTTTTTTTAGATGAGGATGAAAATTTTCAAGAACCAGCTATTAAAAATCTAAAGCTTAATGCGGAAGAAAATCATATGAAGGGTAATATTTTCATATATTTAATATTAAATCCTTTTTGAAAATATCTAGTTATGAATATACTAAATTCGATAGTTGGAGAGGATTATAATTGTATAAACAAAAAAGGTATAATAAAAAAAATCTAATATACATATTTTTTTAGATGATGGAGTTAAGACACCAGAAAAAGCATAGAAAATGCTAGAGCATAATGACATTCGACCTTTTGGTAACATTTTTAAGATTTGATAAAATCAATTTTTTAATTTAATAGGTGCCCCGCCGGAGAGGAAGGGCATAGCTCAAAATGCCGTTTATGGTACAGAGGTGGAGATAGTTGCAATGACAACTATGCTCCAGACAAATATTTTAATACATACTATTTATAAATGGGCATACTATATGCCCATTAAAAAATTAAGTAATATTAAAAAATTTAATGTAAATATTTATTTAATAAATCATAGCGAACATATTGATCGCATAATTAATTTTAATTAATATTTATATAGCATATATTATTTATATTGCATATAGCATATATTATTTATATCGCATATATTATTAATTGATTTTTTTATATACAAATTAAATAAAGGATTTTAATAAATTATTCTGAAAATTGTTTCTAACTTTGAGCAGTAACGTGATAATAGATAGTGCAAGATTTATATGTTAATCTTTGATATTTTCGAATTAAACCTTAAATAAATATATAAATTTTTAACATTTAATATTAAATCTAATAATTTCTAAAGAGAATAAGGCAAAATTGCCTTAAATATCATAGGACATAGAAAAAATAATATTTATTATTCATACGTCAGTTATAAATGCCAATTCACTAAATTTATTATATTTAATATTTATATGTCAGTCATAAACGTCAATATCACTAAAAATGTAATATTTAATATATGCACGTCAGTCATAAACGTCAATATCACTAAATATAGGAGTATATAAAAAAATGGAGTATTTTTAATTGCCTTAAATATCATAGGTAATTTTTATTATTCATACGTCAGTTATAAATGCCAATTGACTAAATTTATTATATTTAATATTTATATGTCAGTCATAAACGTCAATATCACTAAAAATGTAATATTTAATATATGCACGTCAGTCATAAACGTCAATATCACTAAATATTGGAGTATATAAAAAAATGGAGTATTTTTAAAACATTACACCGGGCCCGACTAAATTTGCACCTGACTCGGCAATCTCATTTTTTCTAAGGTTGCCCAGCCCCGCCCGATTTTTTTAAATACAAAGCCTAACCCTAGATATATATAGTTGAATACCAAAATAAAGAACTGTTTATAATATTTAGGAATGATTAAATTACAGTCATGCCCAAATAATTTTTTAATACCCGGCTTTGCAAAAATTAAAAAGCTCACTATAAATGATTTAATTTTAAAGATTTGCTAAACCTCTATGGCATGTATATATATTATTATATAATAAAAAATAATTATGTCATATGGGGATATGGAATTGGTGGGGATTCGGAATATTTCAATTTTAAATCATTTACTAAGAGCTATTTTTAGATTTTGAAATCTGATTTTACAGGAATTCTATTTCAGCATGTATTGAGTACCTACACTGTAAATTTAAAACAATTTGGCAATGAAATTTAGAAACTACTCTTAATTTATATTAATTATAATATGGATTTGTCATATAAATTAAAGAATACCAAAATGTCTATTGCTGAAATTGGCTGAAATTTATAGGGTAAATACTCTACACATGCTAAAATGCATTTCCGGTTAAATCGGATTTTAAATTTTTTTAAATCGATTTAAAATCAAGAGATTTCCAATCCCCACGGATCCCATATCCCCATACAACATATAAAAAATTATATTTTATTATAAAAAATCTGCCAAGGATTATTTACCGTATATAAACAGAATCTATATATATTTTATTAATATTGTAGGAATAATTTAATTTACAAACATTACAATAACTTTGATAAAGTTTAAAATGGAAAGTTTCCTCAAAAATAACCGAAATTTTTAAATGATATTAATCATAAAACAATAATATAGACTGGGAAGAATTATAAACTATATTTTTTTTTAGTTAAGATTTAATAGAGAACAACTAATTTTAAATCACATCTGAGGGATTAGGACATCTTTACTGAGGTTCAATATCAGATTTTTAATTGCGATTTAAAGATCAACTATATCTAAATACCTTATAATTATGGATGTTGCGATTATTACGATCTCTATAGATATTTTTTTTTATCTCTCTATTAATAGTTATTGAAGTGAAATTGTTAAAATTTCATTATATTTTTGGAAATAGATATAAATCTGAATCTTATATTAAGACGGAAAGTTAGGGTCCTAACAATTATTAAATCATATCAATTTAAAATATAATCTAGTAGTGAGGACTGGAGCCTTGGATTTTATTGTTTTTATAAAACTCGAACTTGTCTTTTCATTCAATCAACTCTCAATTGCGAAATAAAATTTTTACTCTGCAACTGGAGATGAATATGTTTCTAATCTTATAGATAGTGGGTTCTTATTTTGATATCGAGGGCAGAAAGATTTGCCCCTAAAATATTATCTTCCTCGCTATTCACAATTGACAATATACATGACACTCCTTTGATAAAACGGTAATGGCTTTATCTACACTTAGTCAGTTCACAGATTTTAAATGTGAATTTGATAATGGGTTATGTTAATGAGAAAATATATGGAAGGTATTAAATTTTTGATAGTCACTAATTATTTTAACTGTAAGATTTTTTAATGGTCATATTCATGAACCCGAAAAAAGAAACATTTATATACCTTAACACATCTATTTCTCAAAATATATATCAAGGGGCCTGATAGCTCTAGATATTATCTAGCTAAAATTATTTTGATCTAAAAAAATTTTCATGTCAAGCCGAGATATAAATAAAGATCTATCAATACTTGATATAAAATATTAAGGTAAAATATATATTAAGGGGATGAATTATGAATATTGTCTAAAGATAGAAAAGTAACTAGTTATACAGTTACAAGTTGCATTCTTATATAGTATATGGTATTTAAAAGTAAATATTGTAAGTGGCTTTATATTTATATAATTCATCATTTTAAATATATATTTTTTGTTATAAAAATATTTTTTTACTAAATAAAATTTAAATAGAAAAATGATTGTAATGAATAAAACGGTAACATATTTTTATATTTCTTTAGATCTTGAAACTTTTTTCAAAATCAATGTCTAAAATGCGTGCTCACTTTTATCCTTTTTAAACTAAACAAACATTCCAGAGGGACCCAGACTGTGGTATTAAAACTAATTAGCCAAAAGAACCATAAGACAACAATCTCGGTGGCCCTTTTGATTAAACAAAAAATCATGAAATATTACGTTACAATTTTATTTAAAGATTCATGGCAGGCACCAGAAGAGGGTGATTATTTTTAACCTCCTGGAATTTTTTAAAAAAAAGGGTAGTAATTATTAAATTAAACTAAATTTATTTTAAAAATTAATTATATATAAACTTATTTATTGAGATATATAAATATTTAACATATTTTAAAAAGTTACTTTAAAATAACTATCTATTTTATCGTTATATTCCAAAAATATGTAACCAGTTAAACCTAATTTTTTTATAAATATGTAATTAGTTGCCGTATAAAATTTTAAATACAGATTTTTCAAATAATCAAATTATTTTTTAATGTATATCACGCAACCAAAATAAGTCTTAAAAAACTCTTAAAATTATTTTAAATGGTATTCGTTTTTAAATTTTGATAAATCATTAAAAAAAATTTAAGATTATGATAAAATGTTGTAAACACAAAAAAAAATGAGTGTTTTGATGAAACATCTCCTATTGAATTATCATATAAATAAGAAATTTAATAGAATCCTATAATTCAATCATCTTTTATTAATTTTATATCTTACTGCTATTTGAAACTATTTTGAGAAAACCACAAATTTTAAAAATGGTAAAAAAAATAAATAAGTTTGTATGAATGATAATATAGTATAGTATACTTAATAATTCATCTAACTGTTTGTTGTTAGACTAATCCATCTTAATCAATTTTAATCAAACTCTTTTTTTATGCCAAAGTAATGCATTGGTTTTTGGAATATAAAAATCTTAAGTTATGACAGATTTTTATATTATACTTCTTATAAACATAATTGGACCGATACAAAGAGAAAAGTTAAATATTTAAAATAGGATAGCCCATGTATAAAAATATGAAAATTTATTCCATTATTCTTTTGATGTATAAAAATATTATTCAAAAGTTAATGATTATATTAGATTTATGAAGATATTAATAATTTTGTGCATACAATTTTTTTAAATTTTTTAATAACATACTCCCGACGTCGTTAATACTCGTTTATCCTAATTTTTTGTATCCTAATCAATTTCAGATTTTTAAAAAAATTGATATTCGACAAATTTTATTTTGATTTTTATTATATTTCATTAAATACCATAAATAATTACATAATAAATAAAAAATTATTAAGTATTATATATTATTATTATTATTTAAAAATATCGGTATTAGATAATTTAAAATGTTATAAATTTACAATTAGCGGCCAGAGCCGAATGAACAATAGTAAACCGCCAATCTGTTATAAATATCTTAACCATAATTAAACGGAATTATTTTTTGAAGGAGTAGAAAGAACTTTAACCGTTTTGAACCGGTTTCAACCAAAATAAAATGAATAAGTTTACATTTTTTTCCTTGTGGTATTTCATATTTTACTATTATATCCACGTCGTTTTAGGTATCAATCGATTTTATAATTATTAAATTATCAAAATATTTGTTTAATATCCATAAGAAGTGTGTATCAATTTTTTCACTATGACTTAAATTGATCCACAATCTTTTACTGCTTCTTATAGTGTTAACCATATTCCTTATTTTCTCTATTTTAGTATTCAAAAAATCTAAATAACTAATTTATAAATTTTTGATTTAGTTGCATTTATTTAATTAATTTAAAGTATATTATCACCTTCTACCCATAAATAGCCTGATAGAAAGGCCATTATTCCCACATGAATTTTAAAATGTCCAAATTTATAAGGTTTTAATTTATATATTATTTATAGAATTATGGCATTTGATTATATTTTACAGCATTAATATTTTTATAGCCTTTATTATGAAGAATAGATTTTGTGTTATCTTGAAAATGCAAATATTTGCAAAGTTGTTCAAATCTGTTTTTTATATTATTATCTAGATATTAGGAATTGTAAATCTTTAAACTACTAATATCGATGTGGCTTTACAAATTGATTATGGATTATAATTATTACAATATTTTTGCTCTGACCTCATGTTTTTTATAATTTATGTTGATAACATAAAAATTTATTTTATTTTCCTTTAGAAAAAATTTAAATTGTCCGCACCAGAGTTAACATAGTTCTTTCTTTTTTACATATAACATTCTCATAAAATAATCAGCCTGTAATATAGATAAGTGCAAAATCATATTTAAAGGTGATCATGTGAGCTAATTTGGAAAGGCATATTCAAATGCATCATTTTAAAGAACATGAATCCCTAACAATAAAAAAAATTCTTTCCAAATTTATTTCACCACAAATATGGAAATCAAGCTATGAAATTTCTATTGAGCAATCATTAAATTCTATGGTCAGGGTCAAAATGAATAAAAACCAATAATAAATTCTTGTACAGAATTATGATTCTTTTATTTATTTTTTTATATATTATGTATAGATACTTATAAATATAATAAAATAATATTCATCTATATTATAAATAATAAGTAATGTATTAATAAATAATAATCATTAGTTAAAAAATTAAAATCATATACGATAGTGTTACTTCAATAAAAATAATATATTTTTATAACCGCAATGAATTTTTACAATTAGTTGAACCGAACCTTTATAAAAAAGTTTAAGAACCGTAATCAAATCGTAACCTGATAAATTTTTATAAACTAAACTGTAACAAACCGACCGTTATAAATAAATGTTAGAGTACCTCGTACACACATCTTAAAAGGTTTGCATCTCCTTCTCCTGTGCCTTAATAACGGCATTTCAAATATTATTCTGAGCAGTTCATTTTTTAAATCTAGGAGTTTCCATTTATTATCGTAATTTTTCTTAGCAATTTATTTTTTTTATGAGCATTAAGAAATAATTCTGGGTATTCAAGATTTTTTCATAGTTTAGTAAACAATTCTGGAAATTCGCGATTTTTATAAAGGTGTTAGTATTATTTATAGGAAGCGATTAGTTAGAAGCTTTGTTAATTTAAAAATTATAAACACATAAATAAAAATTCTTACAAACTACCCTATTAATACACTGTTAAGCATAAACATAAAATACCTGAGAAGCTGTATGGCCACTATGGATATAATATGATATTATATTTCATATATATATATATAACATATATCAGATTAGCTTCTTTAAAGATTAAGTAATTTAATAAACAACATTATAAAAAAAATGGTTGATAAAGTAGCATGTCCCTTTAGGAAAAATAAATAAATATTATGTTAATGTCATTATCCATTTATTTTGTTATTATAGTAAACATTGCATAAGTAAGATTCAAATAAACCAAATACGAATTCAAGGTTAGATATTATAAAAAATATAAGAAATAAAATTTATAACATTGTTTGAATTTAATAATAAATTTATTTTTATGAATTCTAATGCATTTTTAGGCTTTCTTAAACATTTTCGAGTATATATAAAACTCATAAGGAAAAAAAAATTTTAATTTTTTGGTTTGAATTTATATCTCGTAAATAAATAAATCAAATACTATATTAAATAACTTATTTTACATTAGTCCACACTCACTAACATATTAGCATATATATATATATATCTAAATTTATGAAAAATAAAATTTTGTTTATCCTAGTTCCTTTATATGTATATGATTAAGTAAATCTATGTTTCATTTTTGCATTTAATCTCTAAGACAAAATTAAATTTTCCAAATGCCCTTTTAAAAATCATACTTAATCTTAAACCCTACTCTGGATATGAGAATAACATTTTCCTCTCCTTTGCAACAATCAATAAACATTTAATTGAGCCGACTCGCCATATCACGTGTTCAAACTGCCTGCTGGTGGATAATTTTCCTCATAAAACTTCCTTAATTTTTTTTAATTTTACTGGCATAAGAAATCAAGAGCAGCTTCCTTGTTTACACAACACGAAAGGACAATCATCTTAAAGAATAAAGAAAACTACCGATACCCAAAAACTATAAAAAATATTTTTAATTTACTATTGTCAATTTAAAAATTATTTTTGTTATAATAAGTTAGTTGGTGTTACATCAAGGCTTTTCAAATCATGACTAATGTATGGCCTGGCTCAAACTAATCAAAATGAATTC
Source organism: Gordionus sp. m RMFG-2023 (assembly GCF_954871325.1). NCBI lineage: Eukaryota > Metazoa > Nematomorpha > Gordioida > Chordodea > Parachordodidae > Gordionus > Gordionus sp. m RMFG-2023. The sequence goes on from NC_088776.1 coordinate 47,339,162, forward strand.
CATTTTTTTGTGACAGGTGAAATTTAATGTAATTTTTAGGCTTATATTTATTTTATGTTAGTGTTGAAAGCCAAATCATGTTCCGTTAAGTTTTAGCCAATGGTGCCTGAGAAACTTTTCTGCTAATTTAAATTAATATAAAATTTTTCAGATAAAGAACAGGGTAGATTGGACATAGCTACAGGATACGTATGAAATCACCTAAAAATGACGTATATGAAAATTAATTTTATGAATAAGGAATTCGAGAGATATATTTAAGATTGACTATTACTTTATTTTCTGGTAAAAAATGTTGATGCCATTGATATTTTATAAGAAGCAAAATAAATTTAATTAGTTAAATTTACTTAAATAAAGAAACAATTGAAGGGAATAGAAAGCTTAAACATTAAATTGGTATATTTAAATATTATATTAAAATATATTACAAGTTAGATTAACCTCTACTATTTTTAAGTATAATTTCAATTAATCAGTATCACTATTACTTTATTACTATAACAAATATTAAATATAAAATTTGAAATAATGAAAAATTTATAACTCTGTATTCACAATTATCGCAAATTCGCAGCGAAGTATACTAATTCGCGGCTTGCCTTCCATTCCCAATTAGCGCGATTTAGCGGCGAAATATATAAAAATTATATCATATATTATATACTTAGCCGCAAATTTGCGCTTACTGTGAATGTAGGGTTACAATTCAAATATTATATTTATAATATCAAAAGAATGTGCGAGAATTTTATCCTAACATTGAATGCCATCTGTCTTCAAAATAGAATATTCTACAAAAATGTCACACATAATCGATGGCTTCTACAACGGAGGAGCTATGTATGAAATAAATATTTCTTTAAGTTTGCGAGGGAGGTATATACATTCGGAGCAATTGTATCAATATCAAAGTATCCCCCCTCCCAGTAATAACCACAATAAAATGTATGAAATAGAATTATATAGAGAGAAATTAGATTTCAATGAAATATATTTTCTCATTTTAAATTTATAAACAAAATATTATAGATGTTTTAACTTCATTCGATTTAAGAAAAAATATATAAGTTTTTCTTCCTTGAACATTTTGCTACATCACATTTACTTTCATATCAAATCATACGATGTTAACCAAAAAAATAGGTGTTTAATAAATCAATATCTTTAAACATTCATCCCAACTTTGATTATGTTAAAAAAATATGAACTTGTAATAAGCATTCAAAGATATTACATACATACGGAATAGAATAGCAGAAAAGCAATTTTAATTTTGATTAAATAAAGCGTAATATTGTTTTCTATTACTAATCTTAAGTTAAAGAGGATTACAAACTTAATTTGATAAAAGAAAACCAAATATATTGGTGGGAATTTAATTTATATCATGATGTGATTTAATTGTATTTATTTTTTGTTGTTTTTTAAAAGTAAGGTATACACATATCTTCTGATATTGATACAATTAATATTAATAAAGAGTAATGAAAAAATCAAGCTGAATAAATCTCGACTTTGAAGAACAATTTAAAATCTTTATCTAAATATTAAAAGTTAAAGAATTCTCACAATTTTAATATCACTTAGCCTTTCATTTGTTTTTATATCAAAATATTTTTTTGGTGCAATTTTTCTTTATAAATGAATATATTTAATATACTATATATTTTTAAAATTTTTTATACCATTTTAAGGATAGTAGAAAAAGCATATTAAAATTTACTCATTTTAACATCATCTGTACAGTGGACACTTAAGGCTAAAACTCGTAAATCTTTATATTCAATTTTTCTATTCAAAATTTAGGGTTTTTTTAAATTTTGCATTAGAATATAACCTCTATCAAAATAATTTTTAAATAATTAGAAATTTATATTTCAATATATTACTATTTATGTTAACCATGATCAAAATAAATATAGATGGTAGTTAAATATATATTAAAATAAAATAGTTAATATTTTGCAATAAATATCAAAAATTATTTTTAGGTTTGATTAAGATTAATGTAAATATTTTGTAATATTTCTATATAAATATCTAAATACCATATTAGGTACAATTTGTAATATATTTCAATATAAATATCTAAATATTCTTGAATGTGTAAAATAATAATTAGTTTGAAGTAAGGGAACTATTTTTTTTATCTATATGTGTACATAGTAAATATCTATCATAGGATTAAATTTCAGACTTTAGACTTCACTATTTTTACAATAAATCTAGATGAATTCACGTGCCTAGTGGCACGATTTGCCCTAATCTTCCCATACACGACTTGTATATATTTAATCTAAAATTTAGATATTCAAAAATAAAATTAGAGAAAAAAAATGAAAATTAAATAATTAGATTCTTTTACAATCCCCCTTATCTCATAATTACATTTTGTTCATTGATATAATTTATAAAATTAAATTCAACCTTTTTTTAAAAAAGAATTATGCTTTTGATGTTCTGATAAAGTAAATCATCCAAAATATAATTTCTTGATCATCTCTCTCCAGGGTCGTATACCAAGAAGATGCATTAAAAAAATAGGAACCATCGTTTTTAATCAAATTTGAATGTTCTAACCAAATAACATCTAAAACTTATTTATAATAATTGATCATTCCAATTTATAAAATTTTGATTAAAAAATTTCATCAAAATTTATGACATCCTTATTATATTACTATGGCATTAATATAATTAATAATTTATTTGATTATATTTCCTTTTAAATTAAGCAAGGGATAATAACATAAAAAGTCATAATTAGTTAAAACTAAATCATGATTTTTTTAAAAAATATTTTTCATTTTTTAAAAAAAAATTTAATATAAATGTGATTTGATTTGAACTTACATTATTGCAATAATAAAAATATTAGAAATAAAATTACAAAATTAATCTATTTTACTAATCAAAATTGATTAAGAAAAATGAAAATATCATTAAAAAACTACCAGATAGCTAAAAATATCTAATATCTAACTTTTTTATTATTTTAATCGTTTAGGGACAATTTATGTTTACAAGGAATGGATAAGCTAAAAAAATTTTATTATACATAAAATAATATTATATAATTTTTGACTGAATGACCTTCAATTAATATATTATACTTCATGCTATATATAAATAAAGTAAATATAATACTAATTTTTATTGCAAAATTTGGATATTATGATTTTCAATTTATGCGCGTCATGTAAAACATATAATACAATATCCAGTATTTCGACTTCTCGTTTTGGCCCAAATTTATGGTTTTATTTTAAAAATATTTTGTCACGCCTTTTTTGAACATTGTCATAAGTTCAAATGTAACAAATTTATAAATAAGAAATTCCGACTCTACCATGGGGGAATCTGTCTACATAATCCAAACAATTAAATTTTTATACAGAAAAATATCGAGAGAAGGAGGAGGGGGGTTAAATTTATTTTTGAATGAGTACAAAATAGCAAGTTTTTATTTTACAAAAGGTAGGAAATAGCTACAATAAAAAAAATATATGCCAAGCAAGCTATAAGTTGGATAAAAAAAATTTATAATATTTTTGTCCTCCTATTGTAAAATTTATATAGAAACACCTGTCGGAAATTGGAATACTTTTGCCAGTTAGAGAAAGGTTTAGAATTATAGTCGGGTAAATATATCGAGAGTGTTTTGAGTGTCATTTGAAAATTCCTGGATTATTATATTGTAATAATATCTCAATTAGGGAAGATCAACCGAAACGAAACAGGTTCAGTCGCTTTCTGAAATTAAAATAAAATTGGACCGATTTTGGCAGCCATTAATTTGATTTAACCTAATATCAAAGCAAAAATAATAAATAATTTTACCTATTTTTCCTAATTATCAATTTATAAAATAACCTAACATTAAAACGAAAGATGTAAAGTAGGGAAATTACCCGGGAAATAACGAAAAAATTTCCCGAATTTTCCATTTAATATAAATATAATATTTTATTGCAAAAATTATGATTTATATTTAATAAAATATAATTTTTTATTTCAAAAATAATGATTTAAATTTATATTTTCCTCATGAGTCTTTAATTGAATGCTTTAAATGTACCACACATGGCTTGAATTTACTTATTAAAGATTTACGCCAAATACATTTTATTGAAAAGATTATAAAAAAAACAAATAATTAAATATATAAAATTTAATGATATTTTTGGCAACTTTTAAAGAAAAGGAAATACTGATAGGATATAAATCTTACTTAAAAAATTCCAAGTCCGACAAGATGGAGAGATTTTGTTATTATGTTGCAAAAAGTTGTGAAAAATAAGGAAGTTTTGCAAGAAATTGCAATTTCAAGTTTATTAATAGACAAATATAGAGGCGTATTCTATTGGACAAAGAAGGATACTGGGATAAATTAGAGTCTGTACTTTTTTGGAATTTATTTATAACAAAATTATATTTGTAGAATCGGATACAGCGGTATTATCTGACGTACCAGAAATATTTTGGGATATAAAAGATAAACTCAATTCATCAACTTTTATTTTTAATGAAAATGTTAAGATGCATATTAATAAACGAAAGAAATTTTGTTGCTGAAAATCTTCTGGATCCTAGATATTATGGTGTGAAATTAACAGACCGCGAATTAACAGTAGCTTTAAATTTAATAAATATTATTTCAGGCCAAATTAATTGCGATATTGGGAAAATATGGTTAATTTAGCAGAATATCGTTCAAACCAAAGTTTCTATAAAGGAGTTGGCATATGGGGGAGCTCAATCCATACCAAACCCCTCATATGGTGGAAAGGGTTGTGTATAAATCAACCCCGCAGTAAGATGTCTTTCGATAACACCCTCAAGTGCCTCGTCAGAAAGAGTCGGGTCAGCATTTGGAAAAATTCATTCAAAAACGAGAAATAGAATAAAGAATGCAAGAGTCGAAAAATTAATATCAATCAGGTATAACATACATTTAAAGGATCACACAAATACATTATGTTCGGGATATCATCAAAAGAGTTCAGATTCCGATTATTAATTAAAGTGATAATGATGATATTTCAATTACATCCTATGAAGATGTTGTTGCTATTTCATTAGCATCCCTAAGTTATTCACAAAAAAATGAAATGTTTACATTGTATTTTTGTCTTTATTATAATTATTTTGTTTTCCCTTGGTTCCCAAAATTTAATAAAGTTATACAATAAAAAAAATTGAAAGGTTAAAGTGTATGGTTATTTTTTAATTTTCCGCTATTTTCCGTTATTTTCCCTTTTTTCTCCAATTTTCTCTTTTCCGCCAATTATTCCGGGGAAATATCCCCTGAACCCATTTTCCCGGGAAATTTAGATCTCTTATCAAAAAAAACCACGATTGTGTCAAGTTTTAGAAACGAAATCAAGATTTTAGCCATCAAATATAACCTAATCTTCGAGATTTTGCCAAAAGATGGTCACATCTCTCCTTCATCATTTGGCAGAAATATTTGTTTGCCTAAAACTTGATTTAGGGGTTTAATAGGCTAAACGAGATTGTTAATAAATCTAAAAACCAAAATTTTTATAATAAGTAAGTAATTGGAAAAATCTAAAATGCAGAGATAGTAACATTTCGCCCATGATCAAGATCATCACATATACAACTAGGCGAATTTAAAAAAATTGGCATTTATATTTATCTCGCCTGACCATGATTAAATCCAATAAAAGATTAATATATTTCTTAAGAATTCGAATTCTTATTAGGTGTATTAGGAAAAGATTAAGAAATTTTTTAAACAGCAATGATTCTTACTCACTTATTGATTCTCAAAATGGTATGAATTTCATTTCCATTTTCTAGCCTATCTCATCTAGAACATTTAATATATTCTTTCGATCAATGACCGGATTTATTGTTTATATACTCGGCTCTAAGGTTTTAACCATTTCTGGAAATTTTTTTATTTAATATTTTAATTCAGCCCCCCCCCCCCCCACCTTCTTGTTGATTTATCCTTTTTCGGATGTTTGTGAGTGTTTACATTTAATTTATTTTCGCTAAAAAAAGATGATTTATTTTATTATATCAAATTTCTTTAGAGTTGTCATCAGATTTGTTAATAGATCCTTTTAAAATGTATCTAGATACCGATACACTGCTTATGAATCTAAATACAGTCACATAACCCAAAAACGTAAACAAAGATATAATTTTACAAATACATCTGTAATCAGACACAATTTTTATCATACCTATATACATGGTTCGCTGTTGTTTTCGAACAGACACTCTTATGAGAGAAAAATATAAGGTTCATTACGATTAGAAATGTTTTTCTAAATTATTTTTATTGAAGCAACACCATAGTATAATGATTTTAATTATAAATATTATTTATTAAAATTTTTACCATCACTTAAGTTAATATATTATTTATTTAAAAAATAGAGGAAATTAATTTATTTTTATTATAAGTATATCTATGAATAATTGTAAAAAAATATATAAGAATCATAACTCATTTCTAAATATATTATTTGAACGTAATATATTTTTTAATATAAGTAGATTTATATATGTTTGTTGTGGCAATAACACAAATTTTAGCCCCGAAAAGGTCCTTTTAACAGAAACTTGTGTTGCGGGAATCGCAATATACTATAAGAGCATGTTTATATAATTTTAGATATTCAAATTTCTTGATTCCCAATATATAAAAACTGATGTTTTTTAGATTAATTAATGGCAACTAAATCAAAATTTGGTTATTTAGATATTTTGCATACTAAAAATATAGGAAATAGGAATGCTATATGAAGCAGTCGAAAGATTGTGGATCAATTTAAGTCATAGTGAAAATTAATACATACTTCTTATGGATATTAAACAAATATTTTGATCATTTAATAATTGTAAATAATAACAGATATGGTAAAATGTAATACAAGAAAAAGAATGTAATAACAGATATGGTAAAATATGTAATACAAAAGAATGTAATAAAATGTAAAATTATTTAATTTATTTTGGCTCAAACCGGTTCAACCCGGTTTAACTTTTTTTTATAAAGGTTCTTTTTACTCCTTCAAAAAATAATTATATAGGTTCGGTTAAGGTTCAGATATTTATAACGGTTTAGCGGTTCATTCTGGTTCACTCCGGTTCCTTAAATTTAAATGGGGATAAAAAATAATATTTTTTATAAGTTATAAGTTTAATATTATATATATATTTTTTTTATTATTTAGTTTTAATATTTTTTAATATATATTTATTTACATTATATGCCCATTGAAATAAAATGAATTTTGCATTCAAATATTTTATTTTTAATATAAAAAATCGTTAAATAAAAGTATAACCTTTAAAATAGTATCAGATATAGAAACAGATGCTTTTTATAAGAGTATCTCTAGAAACAGATGTTTTTTATACACCTAGATACAGATACCACATTTTCATATCTAGATATAACAACTCTGGTGGCCGTATTGAAATAGATATCTAGAATATTACCTACTATAATATTTCATATTAAAATATCAATTGTATACATATCTATATAATTTACCAGATATATTTCTTATATTATCAAAGAAAGTGTAATTTAGTTAAGTTTTTCTTTACTAAATTCCGGATGTTCCCATAAAGGAACGACTATTTTTGAGAGAAATCGTATATTCTTAAGAAATGGGATTCTATTCCTATTTATATCATAATTATGATTTAATAAAAATCATTTTATAAAATATCGGGCAAAAATGATTTAAAATCTTATCAATGCCAGAGCTTTTAGAATTTGGTCATTATAAATCATTTTGGTTGCACAATGTAAACTGTTTCAAAAAGAAATTGAAAATATGAGAGGCAAATTAATGCAATAATTCATAAAGTCCTTTCTAGTTAATCGATATTATATTTTTTATTTTATTACATTAGATTATGTTCTAGTCGATTAAAAAAATTGGTGTTTGGGTTTGTAATTTATATATTTTTTGGTACCAGCTTGGGTTTATTTGATTATTTTATTTTACCAAGTCAAATAGGCATGGTACAGGCTTACCAAAACGTTATAATATATTTTGTCTGACAAAATAAGATTTGTAAGGATAAACAGCTAATTTTTATGTATCATTTGTCTATAAAGAATAGGCTAATTTAATTTTAATATTATTTTGGCAGATAAGACTCCAAAAATATGATAACAAGTAGAGATTTATGCACAAAATACATGCAGTATAATTTATTACAAATTAAATTTCTTACTTTATTTGACATTTGAAAAAAAAACCTCTTTACATTTTTACAAAAGATACAACTTTGTATAAAACAATGTTTTTAATAAATATTTAATTAGTTTTTGAGGTATAGACTTAAAATAATAAAGCAAAAAATAATAATTAATTTATAATTTGACTAAAATTAAAAAAATTCATAATTTATATTTTATTTGTCAAATTTTACAAAATTTTTAATCCTATATATTAAAATTTTATCTTTTTTTATCATAATTAGTTCCAAAGTTTCAACAACTAAAACTTTAAGTTTTAATTTCATCCAAAATCGGGGGAAATAATCTTTACAATTTAATTTTAGGGTTCCAACTCCACTTTGATCGATATAAAGGAGCGAGATTTTATTAAAAGAAGTTGCCATCTAGTTTATATTTTAAGAACTATATTATATTACATATAGTGTTGTTAAACAGCCCGATTTGGATCGATTTTAAAGAGGCCCGATTGAGATTTTAGGCAAAATAATATTATGTAAGCCTGAAGATTTGTTCATAGATAACAGAATAGTTTAAACATCTATTTGCCAAATATCGATGCTTACATAATATTATTCTTGCTAAAATCGTAACCTGGCCTTTTTTAAAAATTGACCACCACACTAATTACATGAAAACTGTTTAAAATTACTTTATGGCATTTTTTTTAATATAAAAAGGGTGGAGGGAATTAAGGATTGACAAAAGGAGGGAAAGTCTATATTTTTTAAAGATTTTACTAGATTTAATGAGTATATATATATGATTTAATAATATTCTACGAGAAAATAAATATCAATTTTAATAGAAATGGACAAATTTCAATTTTTAGTTAAAGCATGTATTATCATAATAACTTACATCACTACTTACACTTATAATATTAAATACATTTCTATTAATAATTTCGTACTTGATATGTTAATTATGGTCAACTATAGTTACATTATTTGTACTGTAACTATATGTTTCTTTCAAACTTGTAATTTCATGTCATGTAAAGCAACGAGTAATATAATTACCACATTTAAGGCTGTTAAATTATATTTTTTTAAAATTAATGTTTGAAAATTCAGTAGAGAAGGCCGAGGAAGATATGATGTCGGGAGCCTGTATTTCTAATATAGTATATTATGCAACAATATTATAAACTGATAAATATCAGGTGCGTCGTTGGGTATGTGCTGCAACCAGGCGCATAACCAAAGTGGGGGGGGGGGAAGAAATTTCACTCCAATTGCAAATTTTCCTGTTCTCATAAATATCATTAGAAGCTAATAGAATTTCTCTTTTGCACACCCCCCACCACCCTCTCCACAAAATATGTATACAATATATCATTATAAGGAAGAATTTGAAAGAAAAATTAGTAAAAGTTAATAACTTATTAAAATAACTACTATAATTCAAAATTTATAAATATTAATAAAAAAATTATTTTTTATAAAAATAGAATATAGCTAGACATGTGCGCCGACAGCATTTTCGGCGGCGGCGTTTCTTTTTTCAAAATGATCGGCTGACGGCGGCGAATCAATTTAGACGCCGCCACAAAAATCGGCGGCGGCGCGGCGGCGTCAAATATTTTTCTAACTTAAATTTTTTTAAGTAAATTTATAAATTCATTGGAAACACTTTTAAAATAAAATTTATACTTTATTATGTTTATAACTATAATTTAATGATTTTATTAAGTTATAATTATCATGAATAAATATTATTTTATTAAGATTTAAAGGACATAATAATGATCTTTTAGAGTTCAGAGTGAGCCCAGATATAGAAAATACACGCTCGCTGGGTGTGCTTGTAGCTGGAACGCACAGGACCTTTCTAGCTAATATTGAAAGTTTAGGAAGATCCAATGCTCTTATCTTCCAAAAATCTAAGACATCTTTTATCTCCAAATTATAAGGCGAAAATAATGAATAACACTCTTTTTCTAAACTAGTTAAATAGTGTTGTTGTTCCAGGTTATTGTTTTGATAGATGAAGGCTTCGTAGCCAATGACTTAAGATAATCGAGTTTTGAAGCAACTTCCGTCGTTTTACATTCGTTTAATAAGTCCGTGTAAGACCGTAGAGAGGTAGCGTGTTGACATAAAAATTCAACCGGAGTAATATTTTTTTCCTTTAAATATTCATTTACTATGTTTATTGATTGAAAACGAGGATCCAAAAGTGCTCCTAACACCTAAGTAAAAAAAATAAAAGAAAGAATAATGTATAAAAAATAATTTATGTATTTTAAAATACTACCTGAAGATCGGTTATTGGAAATCTATGATCAAATTTAGTAAGCATCTTTTGTTTAAGGGATGCTATGGGTGGACTATCATTTTCTTTTATAATTAAATGATTTTTAATTTCACTACGAAATAATAAGGCTAAATTTATAGTAACTCCTTTTTGGACAGATAAAAATTCAACAGTTTGTTTGAAGGTTTTAAGAAAATTTAAAAGTTCATACACCAAGTCCCAATCGGAGTTAAATAATTTGAGATCCGGTTTCTCCATTCTATTTAATAGAATATTTATAGGATTTTTGTTATTGCCAGTCACACTTTCCAGCATTATTAAAATACTATGCCAACGTGTAGGCACATTTAATTTTAAGGTTTTATGTTTTTTCTCATATGATTTTTGATTTTCGCTATCATCATCATACCCCAAACGATCTTCATAAAAAGGATCATTATCATCCAAATCTAAAATATCCGATGTATATGATATCGATTCAAAACATTTTCTATTTTCTATATCGTTTATATTTTCAAAATCCGCTGTTTTGAATCTTAAGGCAACTATAACTTCTCTAACTTTTTTAATGAGATTTTCAATTTTATTAACTTTTTTTATTCCATCGACTGTCACTAGATTATGTAATCCATGCCCCAAACATAAATGATGGTCATATTCTCCTGAACACTTTTCTTTACATTGGGTCCTGCATCCGTAACCATTTGAATTTTCTTGGACCCTAAATCAAATTCATTTTCAACTTTTTCTATTTCGGAAAGAATAGTTTCAGCGGTATGTTTTTGAGTGACATGATGTGTCGCCAATGTATAAAATACAATATTAAAATTATTATCTATTTCGTGAAAAGTAAAGGTGATATAATTTCGCCGTCTATATTTGTCTGTCCACATATCAAAAGTTATAGCACAAAATTTAGGACCTACATTAATTTGTTGGCATATGTATGCTTTCATTGATAAATAAACATCATCTAATCCACTCCGGCTAAGTGTAGTTCTGTCAGGTAATTCTTTGGCATCTGAAATAATGCCATATTTCTACATAATAAAAAAGTTAATAATAAAATATTATGCATAAAAAATTCTAAATGTGGGATGTTATAAAATAATTAAATATCTTAACAAATAAAAATTAAGATTGCCCTATAAAAAATTATAATGATTTTACAAATAACCTTTAGAAAATCTTGCATTTCAGTATTATTTATAGAAGAGAATGGCATTAAATCCTTGCAACACATGAGAACATAATTCCTTACCAGAATCCATTTTTTATCTTTTATAGGGTCAGCTGTATCTTTTACAATGGGTTTGAAAAATAACTTTAAATTTTGTTTAGATATTTCTTCTTTACATGATAAATCATGTTTGTCAAGTAAATGTTTTATTATATTTGATGTGCTGATATTTTTTGAAAAAGATTTGATTGGATAACTAATTAAAAAATTTACTAATATTTATAAAATAATTAAAAAATTTACTCTGAAAATGAAGAATTATTTTCATCCTCACCATCTTTATCAAGTGCTATTTGCAAGCATATATTACAAAAGACTTTATCTGTAGCAACACTGGTTCTCTTATTATTTGTGTCAGTTTTTAATATTAAGGATCCAAAATGTTTCCATGCAAAAGAAGGTTTTGCTTGCAAGGATTACTATATTTTGTTACAGAGTATTGCAATGCTGCATCCATTATAATTGTTTTAGTCCTGGTATTTTTATATATGTTATAATGGCAACAAAATAAAAATCATTAAATAAAATTTCTATTATGATAAAAAATAAATTTTATATAACGAGTTGTAAATTATTTGAATCAAAATAAAAGAATAAAATATAGATTTACCTTTTCAAATTTAATGTCCTAATCTTATTTTATCTAGCACGCTGGTCACAAACCTGCCCAAAGTGAGGGAATAAGGATTGTTACAAATCAAATTTATAGCAAATAATATTTATTAATTTTAAAAAATAAAATCGCATTTTTTAATAATTCAAAAAATATTTAATATTTTTCTTATATTCATAAATAATATATAAAATAAATAATAAAAAATATGTATCACGCCGCCACGCCGCCAAATTTTTACATCGGCGGCGGCGTGGTCAAAATCATCGGCGGCGGCGCATTTGACCGGCCAGCGCACATGTCTAAATATAGGCAAAGGCGTACAATAAGTGGACCTAAAGATCTCCAATAAAATTTATGGGGAAAAAATTTACCTAATAGTGCTTTCCACCCCCCTTAGCAAAATCCTGGATACGCCAATAGCTGAAGCACTCTCTTAAAATAACTATATCAATTTTGAAAAATAGCTAATAGTTTTGCACCCTATTTTTCAAAAATGAGAATCTAATTTTAAAAAAATTAGCACCAATTGAGGAAAATACATTATTTGGATATATACATTTTTTTTAAATATTGGCTTTAATTTAAATAAATATATTATTACTGTAAAGCTGATTTTTTAAATAATTATACTAATTTCCTTCTCCTTTCGCCGGCATGGTAACATACAAAAACACTAAATGGCGAAAAATTTTATTATAATCTTATAAGCAAATGAAAATATTGTAACTTTTAAATATAAACGATTATAATCGTTTTTGATTTAATAATCCATTTTGTTTCAAGCTACCATTTTGAATAAAATTGAAGGATTTTTATGGAAATACTTAAACTGTTTACTTTCCAAAAAATTTTATAAAAAAATGTACTGATTGCGAATAGATGTTTTTTACTAATTAAAGATAGAGGTTAAGGACGCATAAACAATGCACTCCTAAATTATTATTTTTTTAAAAAAATATCTCTTTGAATACAATGTGCATCCTTAATTAAAATTTAGTTTCTTTAACTTATAATTATCTTATTTTTTTAAAAAATTTTAGATGTAAATATGAATTCCTATCAATTCGAAATTAACTTGATAAAGATAAGATTCACTTAAATCTTGATATAAAATGAAGGGTTTAATTATACAATTGTGGCATATCTACAGAGGAATAAACCTTCCTCCCTCCTTTAAAATTCTTATCAATAGAGAAATAGAGAAATAAATAAATTAAAAAAAACATATTTAAAAAAAAATTTAAAATATTTTTTAAAATGTATCTAAAATTTCCGAAAATATCTATCACGACCGTAAAAAAAATTAACTTTGAAAAAAAAATTGTTCAAACGTATATTATATGGAATCCATGTATATCATTCACAGAGAGGCAATTTCAAAATTTTAATCTGACTTGACCGGAAATGTATTTCAACATGCATAGGATATTTTACACAATTTTTGCCATGAATTTGTGTATTTTTTTATAGTTTATATGAAAAACCTATATAAAAATTTTTAATCTGACTTGACCGGAAATGTATTTCAACATGCATAGGATATTTCACACAATTTTTGCCATGAATTTTTGTGTATTTTTTTTTAGTTTATATGAAATATAAAAATGGTTCAAAACTCATACTGTAAAATTGTCTGAAATTCACAATTCACGGTATATTCTATAAATACTGGAATACATTTCCATTCAAAACACATTTTTGCAAATTTAAATTATACCTTTAGTTAAATGATTTAAAATTGAGGAATTCAATATCTTCCATATCCGAATATACGATATTTATTAATATTTATACATAATAATAGTTTTTTTTGTTAAATTTAATTGATGGCAAATGTTAACAACCAAAACCGTTGTACATTTATCAAATAAATAGTAGAAATCGTTGTATGACATAAGTCTTGCTTAGCGAGTTTCAATCTTTTAGGCTTGCGAAAGTATCATATTATATATAATGGGTGTATAAGCTGCTCTATTCAGATAAAATAATTTAGGAGTGTTCAAATAAAATTAGAGTGTGTTCCCCCGAGATGCTAGTTCAATCCAATTATTGACATAAAAAATTATTCCATCACAAATAACGATTGAGGGTGAACAAATATAATATATCTTTTCAATACCAAGAGGGTATTTTTCCGATAATATAACTATTCTCAAAACCGTAAATCTTGGTTAAATATTATATAACATTTTGTAAGGTAAAATACCTATATTTGATCATCTTATTAATTAATTTCCTCTTTTTATTTTAGTTATTAAGGATTTTATTCGTGTAATGTTTAAAAATAAAATTCAAAAATAATGCATTAGATTAATTTTTTAAATAAAATGAGTGTGTACATTGAATTAATTCACTTAATATAACGTTAATATCGGGGAAAAAATTGGTGCAACTCACGTTTTAAATATTAATTGATTTTTGAGAATTGTAATGTATTAACTATTAATAATGCATATAAATACTTCTATTGGATGTGAATAAACTATTGGAAAGGGGTTTTATTAATCCCCCCCCCCTCAATACCCTAGTTTATAATTTATTCCTAAACATTTTATTAGTATGAAGCCGTTGAAAAAATTGAAATATATAAGTAAGTATTATATTTTATAAAATAATATTACAATATAAATTTTACTAAATGAATTAATATATTTTGAAAATATAAGAGGGTTTACAAAAACATATTAATTAGGTCGGATTTTATACAAATTAACAAACAGTCCTATAGAATTACTACAAAAAATTGTAATGATGATCAAGCGTACGTCTCATTCCATTCAGTCTTTAATTTTCAGGATGGTCACATCTCAAAGATGATAACTTTGGACGGGAAACGTTCAGGTCCATTCCTCCTAATTTTTTCACAGATATGTATATTTACTTTTACAAAATTTGAAAAAAAAGGGGCATTGTTGTTAAACGCTTATTAACTACTTTTAAAAAGTGGCTTTCAAAAATTCTTAAGCTGCTTTATAAAAATAATTTAATATATTTTTTATATATCTTATCTATGTCAATAAGAGTAACATTTCACATAAAAACATATAAAAATATTGATATAAAAATATAAAAAAGGTAAAATATATATATTATTAGTTTTATTGCATATTAATAATAAAATCATAGCTATATTATCATCTCCAATATCGGGGATCAGAAATTATAGGTTTTTCCTTACTAAATAATTGTTGTAGAACTTGAGGACAATGTGGCATTTAATTCACCTGCAGAGGTACCATTTGTATAGCCCGGCAGGATTTTTTTAAAAAAAATCTTTTTCGTTCCGGCCTGGGTTTTAAAATATACAGCCCTGCCAGGCCCCGTTATTTAAAAAAATTAAAATACGGCCTGGCCCGTGCATCCGGACCGGTCTTAGTGCCGGGCCTGCAGCTTTTTAATTTACTAAACTTTTTATATAAGAAAAATTATCGAAATTGTTCATTTGAGTATTTTAGATTTAAAAATGCATCAAAACGATTTTAGCTAATGTATCTTAGTTGGATATTAAGTTAATCAATATTATCAATGGCCTATTTAGCTGCTCTTTCAAATTAAGTCAATAAAAGATCAGAACATATACTTTATTTTACCTTCATGAGTCTCAACAATCTGTTATTGTGTAGATGTAAGAGGCATCTGATAAGTCTAATATTAAAGACTCTTTTATTTCTTGAAAATTATCCGACCATTGCTATTTTATGCATAATATAAAATTCTACATTAATTTTTTTATTGAGTTCAAAATATTCTGCAAATTTGGAGAAAGGTAATTCCATAATATCATTTTTAGTGAAATTATGTGGTTATAATTTTGCCTCAAAATTATCTTCCATGTCTATCTCTATAGGCTACATATTATATTTTATTTAACTTAATAAATTAAATTTATAAATATTGAAATATAACTTTCAATTCAAGATTATAAATAAATTTTAGTATTTTTTTTTAGTATTTATTTATTATGCAAAATTTTAAAGATAACGAACTAGCGCGCTACTTAGATCTTCTCCAAGAAAAAGCGCGCTGCCGCTATTTCTTTTAAAAAGAAACTCGCTATATGCTAGGTACTAAAAAGGTAGCACGTATAGTAGTGTGCTACTTTAATAACTCTGATATTAATGTAACGCAACGCTATAATATTTCGCAAAAATAGTTAGACAGTGTTTTCATTAAAATTTATTGTACATTATGAACCCGTTGATTGTTTTGGACATCATCCTCTTCATTGTCGATTCTCTAAAGGTAGACATTCTCGACACAGTGCAGTTAACAGCACCATTCTCCGTGCTCTACGTTCAGCTCAAATTCCAGCAACCCTTGAACCCTGGGGCCTCTCAACCGAGAATAATATACGGCCAGATGGTCTGAAATTAATACCATGGAGTAATGGAACTCCATTAGCATGGGATTATACTTGCATCGACCGATTTGCTCCCTCCTTTAATAACAACTCATTCGTGCGAGCTGAAAACTCTAAAATTAATAAATACACTTCCCTAACCAATTGCAATCTCAATCGTATCCGACACAACCAATTTTTTTGGAAATCATGCCCTAACCTTCTTCAAATCTCTTGGTAAAAAAATCCGCGCCATCACTGATGACCCACAGGAAGGCTTCTATCTCAGACAGCGCATATCTATTGATATATGTAGATCTAACTGCATTGCCATCCACGGCTCTCTTTCTTGACCTCCTCCCACCCAACATACAATTTACTATACTAATTTTTTTTTTTATTATACAGTTTTTTATATAGATTTTAATTTACAAATAGTTTACATGATATTATTAATATATATTTTTAAATTACATATATATGTTTTACTTTTAACGTTCAAAGTATTATTTTAAAATTGTGATATAGTTTTATATAAATCTATGATATTCCTAATATAATGACTTATAAAATGCTATTTCTTATTAGATATTTATATGCTTATTCTGAGTAAATTTTCTTTTCTTCCATTAATAAAAGCGCTTATTTTCAAAAGATGTTAGATAGTAATTAGAAAGTAATTTTATTTTTTAAGAAATCACTTTTTTTAACTAAACTCGATATATATATTTGTATAATAAATTGTAAAAAAAATATTTTGCCTTTTCCAAGTTTGAACATTATACAAACATTAACGCTAATATTGAGAGGTGTACCATAATAACTATTAATTTTAAGAGTCTCACTTGCAAAAATATTTAGGTTTTAGGGGTTACACTATAATATATTAGATAATATCTATAATTTAGGTTTTATAAGAAAATTTTATTCCACTCTATAGTCGAAACTATATCTTATTTTTTCATGTTATTTTTGAATATACTGAATCATGCTTATTCATTATATATATGGTAATAATCAAATGTGTGACAAGAAATGGAAAAATTATTAGAATTTTTAAAAATCCTACATTATAATTAGCTATAGAGTTCCCTCATATTTAAATCTAAATCATATGTTTACTATTTTTTAAGAGTGCTTCTTTTAAATCAAAATATGTTTGTTACATATACCATTATTTTATATGAATAGTGAAACGATTCATATGTATCATAAATCATACGAAATGTAAAAATCTATACTTTTTATTATCCATATCATATTCTATGATTTGATATCAGGATATTATTGGTCTTGTTTATTTATACGAATGCTTATATTATAAAGATAATAATAAGATTTTAAAATTTTGGTTTGAATAGTAAATTTTCAATGGACTTAAATGTCCAGAGAGTGTATTATATAGCTCGATGCCTTCACAGCATCTTAGTTTTTACAGAGCATTATTGGTAAAAAATAAAATTGTCAGAATTTTTATTATATATTTGCGGAGATATTAAAAGAAACTCTTCAAAGAAATCTAGATACAGATACCAATATATTGTCTAAAAATGAATCTAGATATATATACATAGTCTAAAAACTTAACACAGATAAATATATCTATACGCTATAGAGACAATTTTTATTATTCTTATGTGAGGTATAATTATAATAATACACCACAAAATATAATTGAATGATTATAAATAGTTATTAGATTTTAATAGTAAAACATTTTTAAAATACCATTACTCGTTTGTCTGTAAAGACATGTATAGCTATATTAACTTTTTACCGGGGAACATGACGGTAAAGTGGTTGTTATATTTAATGAATAACAACTATATATTGAGATAATCATTAAGATTAAAATCCCAACACTCATTTTTAAAAATATCATTCGAAATTGGATTAGTGTCAAAACTTATATCATTATTTATATCATCTAAAGGTGTCCAAAAAAATCGAATATTAAATTATTTGTTCTTTTCAGAGATTGTCTATAAATATTGATCTACAAATTATGATATATTTTTTAAAAATTAATATGAATAAATAAATTATAATATAATATAAAATTTACCAAAATTTGTCTGGTTTGTTTTTGTAATGAAATAAACTCGAACATTATATTAAATGAATTCAAAAATCTCTAAATAATTATTTCTCATATAATATAATGATCATATCATTTACATAACGAAATAAAATAAATATCTGCTTATAGTCTAAGAATCAGAGGTCAGCGATGCGCGGGTTTTTTCTGATATTTTCAGCAATGGGGGGGGGAAGGGGGGGGTGAAAAAATATTTAAAAGGTAATGGGCGAGCGTAGGCGAGTGAATTTTTTATATTTTTCGGGCAAAATGAGCATAACATACTTCAATTTATTAAAGATAATAGTTTTATTTAATATTGAATACAATTTATGTTTAATTAAAAATACATTAAAATAAATAAAGAGCCAAACCAGCCAATAATTTCTAAACATTATGCGGGCGGGTTAAACAAATTTAAAGACAAATTGACGGGCGAGTAATTTTTAAAAAAAATTTATAAGTAGGCGGGAGAGAAGGTCGTATAAATTTCAAAACAAAGAGTGGGCGGGCTTTCTGGCTGAAACCCATCCACTGCAGACCTCTACTATGCATAATAATAATTCTTCTAATTTTTACATTAATAACATTCAAATTGAAACATATAATAAATTTCATGAAATCACAAATAATAATTTATATACTACATAAATATGCAAATTATAATTCAATAAAAACTCAGACTATTTTAATTTTTTAAAAAAAATAACATTCAATCACAACAATTATTATTTTTAATATAAATGAACGTAAAATAAAATTATACCAAAATTTATCTACTAAAATTCAAATACCTCTATTTTTGTATCTAGACAAGACCACACTTTTGTATCTAAATATTTTAGGAACCATATTTTGACTCTGGTAGATAACTTTTTTTTAATTGTCTGTCCGGCAAGATCGAATTCTTATTTATTTTATAGTAATCAGTTATCACATTTCAGTAAATTTTGTCTTACAATTATTTTTCTTCTCTTAATTATTTAAAAGTATTTAAACTGAAGTTAATATTTTTCATTGTCAAAGGCTATATTTTTATTGATGAAAAATATATTCGAATATACTCAATATTAAAGATTTGGGCGACGAAAATAATTTCTTCCAATTATATTTATCCCTAATTATAATTGATATCATAATTCCTAATATATAAAAATGGGTATAATAGTATTTTATTTATTGAGCTAATAACTCTTTACAAAGTTACCATATATATATATAATTTAATTTATAAAGTATAATGTGTGGGAAATCAAAATATTGGTTTTGTAGATTAAATATAACTCAAATTTATCGTATATTAAAATCATGAGAAAGTTTCTACATATTCCTTATACTTGAGAAATATGATGTATTGTTATATAATTAATACCATAAATATATTTATTATCCTTTTAGAATTTTTTTTATTCTTATTAATCATATTATAATTTCTTCCAAACAATAAAATAATCTAAACTCTAAATAAATAACTCAAAAAAATTTGAAGTTACGATCTTATAATTTTTCTATAGCGAATTATGTCATATTATATTTTATATAAACCTATTCAAACCTTCTCATGATTAAACGTAAAGCGAGATCGTAAAAGATTTATGAAACAATGTAACTATTAAATAATAATATAATTATAAAACGTTTAATATTTTTATTTTACGTGTCTATATATATTTTTAAAACAATTGTGCTAAGTAGAAGCTAGAATTTTTGATAATCTTATATTTAAGCGTGGAACTCAGATCTGGATTTTTCAATAAATCAGTGATTAGACAAAATATTTGCTTTCAAAATATACTTATATTATTAAAGAGACGGATAAGGGGTATGGAGGGTACAACTCCCTATGGGAAATATGATAGGGATAAAATTTGCTTTCATAATTTATTTTTAATTTTAAATAAAATCCCCTCCTTAATTTTCTTCTTCTATTTCTATAAAATCATCTAAGAAATTTTTTCTTTCATTTTTAGAAAGTGCATGAAAAAATTCATGAATAAATAATATAGAATTTGTTATAAATTATATTAAAAAAATGAAAAACTAGACGTTCCCCAAATTTTTTTTATTAATGATTATAATTATTATATTTTAAATGAAATGCTCGTTTATATATTTTTGATCAAAAATTAACATATTTTATCAATTGCCTTGGGCTACTATATTTTTCCCTCTTTCTTGATTCTTGATGCTAATTTACTAAATTTTATTATTTTGCCTAATAACTTTTTTATATATACTGTCTACCAAACGGATAATAATTAAGCATTAGGATTGGTTTTATTTTCGAATGAGAACTTTCAAAAATAGGAACGAACTTCTTGCTTGAGGCTGCGCCTTAATATGAGACTTGAATTCATATGAATGGTAATTATAGCTCAATTCAAAACATATTGAAATTTTAACTATTTTATTTTATATCTAATAAATAAATAGAAAAGAACAAATAATCTTTATGATCATAAAATAATAAGATTTAGAAATATTTTGAATGGGGATTCGATATGATTGATTATTGACTCACTTAAAAATTCGTTATTAAGACGTAGTCTATAGCTTTTATTTAGCTTATAACTGATTTCTGTTTAGTCGTTGGCAAAATTGATTGATGAATTAATAAGAACTTTCGAGACATTAAATATTATCTTGGCACAATCCAAATATTTAGAGCTTATATTTCGATCTGGCATGATGCCAATCGTGACAATTTTTTATTTATTTTGCCAATAATGATTTTTTTTTCTTTAAACTCTCATCAAAAGGGTAACACTAAATGGTTGTAGTTAAATCCGCACTAATTATTTATATAAGCTTCCGAATTTATATTTCCAAAAGTTCTGCTGATTCACGCTTGGGAATTTTCAGAGAGAACTTTTTCATAAAGTGACTTTTGTTGTATATTTCCAACGATTTATTTTGTTTCCAAGTATAAGATAATAATTTGTTGAGTTATTTTTATTAAAATATATAATATTTTTAAACAAACTTGAATTTTCAGGGGTCCACATCGTTGTAAACCCTTTCACAAAGAAAACAGGCATAGAGTATGGGTTTGGAATTCTTAAAAAGGGTTCGGGTTCAGGGTTTGAAGAGCATGATTGACGCAATATTAATAAAATAACTTAATTTTTATTCACTCCATATAAGCATTATTCACTAGCAAAAAATTATTCAAGAATCATTTTTTATATTGTTTAACGGACTCGTCAAATAAAATTAAACATGCCAATAACAAACTTTTTATTTACAATTTTAATCAAATTAAATTTAAAAATTGAACGGATTTTATTTTCCTTTCTTGATTTTATGTTTTAGTCTTAATATTTTAATTTCTAAAATTGAAATAAAAAGATAAGCAACGTATTCCTACCATAGGCATATTAATATTATTGATCAGAGACCTGCAGGATCAGCCCTAAATATTAATTATTTTAAATATACATGGGCCGGGCTAAAAATTGATTTAAATACCCGGACCGGGTCATGTAGGCCGGGTCACAAAAAATACCCATGCCGGGCCGTGATATTTCAACCAAATATTCAAAATCGTCATTAGTTATAAAAATTAAAAGTAAATGTAATATATTTCAAAAAAATCAGGGCCGGGTCTGACAATATAAAACCCGGGCCGGGCCGAAAGAAATTTTTAAAAAAAAAAATTCGGGCTGCTAAAAATACCTCTGCTGGTCTCTGCCATTTAGAATGGAATTTTATTTACAAAATGATGCAATATATACTAAAAATTTCAAAAAATGGAAAGAAAATAGAAATTGATTACCAAAAAATCTCTTTTTGTTTATTTTTAAAGTAATTTTTTATATATTTTATATTTCAAGAAATTTTTTGAATATTTTTGATAACTTGAACCCCCCAATCTATAAAAAGGGCTTGAGTTCAGGTTCTTCGGGTCCATAGTACGGGTATGTGCATTGTATCCTAAAATGTTGTTCTATATGAGGAGGCAGAGGAAAATGTCATAAGGAGGCAGCTTCTGTAAATAGATTAGAGAAATATAATCTAAATGTGAGTATGATAAAATTACTACATGAAAACCAACTGTTCTAGAAAAGTTGTGCAGAAAGAGGTGCAAATCGAATTAATCAAATATGGATAAGTTTAATTATAAGATCGATCTTTTTATTAAGTTGAGGGATGCTCAAAAAAGAAAATTGATGCAAGGATTGATGAATTTTGAATGTATTTAACGCTTGCCTAAAGTTTCTTCATGAATTTAAATCATTTTAAGGCCATGTAAAACGAGTTAACAAAAAAACTTCCGGGGCGCATTTTTTGCATTTTTTTAAAAATTCTAAACAACATACGATTTCTATTATGTATACGACTTTTTATATAAGTGAACCTAGTTATAAAATATTAAATGAGCATAATTTATAAAGAAAATATGATATACATAAATTTAAATGATAAATTTTTGCAAAAAAGTATATATGTCCCCAGAAAGAAGACTATTGTGATTTAGAGCGGATATTATTTACACCATTTAAAGTACGGATGTGTGAATCCCGGCCCGTATCCATGGCCTGGCACGAAATGGGCTGGACCTATTGAAAATAATTTTGATTTGGAATAGGTCGGGTTTAATATTTTTTTTAAAAAAATTCTGGCTTGTTCGGATCGGGCTTCAATATTTTTAAATACGATATCATTTAATTATGTCAAATAAATTTATATATTTTTAAATTGAAAGAAACAAGACAATAACATTTATTATTTGTAGAATATTTTTTTTTACAATTAAAAAAAAATTCAATTTTTCTATATTTAAATAATTTAGGACCAGGCTGGGCGGCAAATAGTATTTTTAATTTTTATTTCGCATCAGGCTTGGTCAAATAAAAAATTTGTACGGGATCAGGGCGGGCTTGAAAAATAAGGCTAGATCATTAATTTATAGTATACATGAAAACAGGCCTAAATTATTTTCAATATGCCCATACAAAATAAGCAATAAATACACTGCTAATATTATTAAAGTGTTAATTAATAATTAATAGCTCGAGTAATTTTGCTTAGCTTGGTTCTCAAATTCTTTAAAAAAATTAATAATAACAACTTGTTTATTTAAAAAATATGAATAAAATTGATAATAAAAAAATTAAAACACCTTATATCACAAAAATATGGTTTTTAGAAAGTATATACACCTTAAGATGTGTTTGTTTTATATCGCTTTGAAAAGTTTGGTTTGGAAATGGTTTAAGATCATATACACTCGCAAGTGTTTGGAAATTGCCGATTAAAACGAGCTTGTTAATTTATAATTTATTTAAAGCAGCGCTGTAGTTTTGAAAGCTAAAATTTCTTTTCCTAAGAAAAACTGATTTACTCTTTCTCGAGTCTTATCTCTTATAAACCTTGATAATTAATAAAGTTAACCTGCCTACATACTTAAAATTTGGATATGTCAATAAATTTTTCGATGACATACGATACGGCTTACCGAATGACAGATGATTAATTTTTTTTCCCAGCTTTATAATTTTCAGAGCTCTAACATCCAAAAGACATTTTATATAATAAGGTTTCGCACGTTAAAAAAACTTTATCAAAATATATATTAATTTAAAACTGTATAAAACTTTTAAACTTATATATTAGACATTGAAATAAATAAAAATTATAAAAAAAATTTTTTTGTCACATTTGGCTTTAAAAGCCTCTTTTATTTCTGTCCTTTAAAAATTTAATCTATTTAATAATAATTAATAATTTAAAAATTTAAATATCTTTTAAAGAAATATATATTTTTGTTTTCGGCTTTCAATTTTTTTAAGAAAATAAAATAAACCTCAAGGATTTTATATTCCCATTATTATAATATATTCATGCTATTATTATATAATTAATATAAATATAAAAAATATTATTATTTTAAATTATTGTTTTTTTTTAAAAAAAACATTATTTAATTGATTTGTTCAAAAAATGTTTTAAATTTTTTTAGAAAAAATTAGATTTAATTATCTACAATTTATTGGTACTTTTTTTATTAAAAATTTTTTTTTTTAAATAAAAAATATAAAGTTAAAAATTATTAAAATTCTTCTTTTGAAATAAATTTTAGTTTTTTGAATGATATATTTTTTATTAATAAAAATAAAATTAACCTTTATTTAAAAAGAAGAAATAAGAAATTAACTGATTATGAGTGAAGAAATAAATGACGTTGTTGCAAAAGCAGATAATATTGTAGATTCTAAAATTATTCAAAAATTAAATCAAGGTAATAAAAAGAAACTAGATAGATTGGATTTTTTTTGGTAACAATATTTTAAGGAGTTAATTATTCAATTTTTTTTAATTATTCTCTTTAAAATTTTGATATATAATTTTTTATCTTTTATCAAAAATCAAAAAATTATATATATTGCAATAATTTAAAAACTAACCTTGATAAAAGAAATCGAGTATTAATGTCTATATAATATATATTAGGCTAAGGTCATACTAGAGCGTAGATAGTGACTAAGAATCGAGCATCTCAAAATATCTTTTTTTCAAATTTTTTTTATTGTCTTCTTATTAGTAGTAATATTGATTAATTTCTATATTTTAAAATAACAGGTTTATGATTATATATAATATATTTAAGTCTTTATAATTTATAACTACATATTTATTTATAATAGTTTCAATTTATATATATATAATGACTACCAATCGCGAGAACGCTTTTTAGATTTTTCATGTATATTAACTATATTTACAAAATACCGGAGGAAACTCATTATAGTATTAAATTGAATATATATATATTTATTATAAAATGCTTTGAAAAATATAATATTTTCTAGAATATAATATAAAATTAAAATTAGCATGAAATATTATCACTATTATAGTTGGATAATTGCTATATTTTTAGCTGTTTAAGCCAATTTTTAGCCAGAAGTCTTAAGCCGGATGCCAATTGTTAGCCGGTTATAAAAATCGGAAAACGCTTTGGGGTTTTTCTTAAAAATACAGTAACTTAAATTTGAAAGTAACTCGTATAAATTAAACTTAATGTTAACAGATTTTCTGGTACACGTCTATATCTTTAGCTGAATTAGCTGATATTTAGCTATAACAAGTTATTTTTAAAATGAACACTATAACTACAATCATAGACGATACTGTATCCTTTTACCTCGTTGTAACCTGAATAGAGTAAAAATTCCCAGATTTTAAAGTTTTGCTAAAACTCCTATGCGGAATCCTCATCATTGTAAATTTTTACCTCCACCTGAATTACCTTAATTTCTATGTATAGCAAAACTTCTGATTATAAATTATTTATAAATATTTGGAATCTATAGAGGAATTTTATTATATTTGATATATAAAAGAAACATGTTATCATATTTAACGAGGTCTCCGAATTACGTGAATTTAAAACCTATCTGTAGGCTCATATGTCCTTTCTACACTTCATATATAAAAATATTAAAAGTTTGCTACAAAATAATACTTAAAATAGGCAGTGTAAATTAAAACTTTTTCTAACATTATTGAGGATTTCATTATAATGTTGTAGACTGTTTCTGATAATTATTTTCACCCATATTTACAAAATGATATGATAGGACTTTGAACCATAAAAAAATTAGGACATACTATCACAACTTCTTTTAAAAATCGAAATATATCACACTAAACTCAACTACCATCTGTTTGAAATTTCTGAAATATACCATAAAAACTTCCAGAAAATCTCCCATATCCTATTTGTTTTTTAAAATAATATAAATTATTATATAAAAATAACATGTATTTTGTCCAAAAAAGAAATTTCAAAATTTAATTTAATTTTCTCTTTATTAGATTCTTTTTTCATAATTGTTATGTTTTATCTATTAACCAATAAAAGGATAGGGTTTTATATAATTAGTAGTCAAACCATATTAGCAAATTTGTATAAATTTCTAAATGATAAAACAATCATATAAAAACTTTTTTTATTAAAATCCCCCTTATATTTTTATAAATATTTGAAAAAGTAGCAAATAATTAGTATTTTTATCTATCACAATCCAATAATTTTGGCCTCTCTATTTATAAATAGTAATCACAAGAGAAAATTTTTCATTCTATTCAGGGTATTTTTGTGATATTGAATTCTATTCTAAAATTTTACTATTAACTTTTTTTTTCTAAATATGATTTAAATTAACTACATATTGAATGAAAAATTAAGCGAAAATTTACTAAAAATATTGTTATTAAGTATTCAAATTTTGCGATTTCTTATTATTTTTGGATAAAAATTAGGTTGAATGGTCATAAACTTTATAACTATATTTTAAAAAAAGTAATCTTGATATAAGATTAATATTTTTATATAATGTTATATTTAAATTCTCCAAACCCAAGGTTTATAAAATCTTAATATTGTTAAAAGCTTCCTTTGAGAGAATTATAAAAAAATTGCAATTATTATTTGGTTTTGAAATTTTTTCTTTATTTTTCTTATATGAATTTATTAAATAATCGAATTAATAAATTAAAAAGTATCTTAGGAAAGCAATTAGAATTTATATAATATTTCATTATTCAATTGTTTGAGAATCAAATATAATAAACATTTTTTAGCTTATAATTTATATGGGATTTCAAAAACCAGGGTGGATAGTGTTGTTAAACGGTTTGATTTGAGTCTATTTTTAAAAACGGCTAACTCAATATTTTATTCAGAAAAATATTAAGTAGGCCTAAAGATTTTGCTCATAGATGACACAAATGTTTAGACATCTATTAGCAAAATATCGATACTTAGTAATCAATTTTTGTATTGAGTCAGCTGTTTTTAAAAATTGGCTCAAATCGAGCCTTTAACAACACAAGTTCTGAACCTGACAAAATATTTTGCCCGGCATGGATTTAAGTTTAAATTTTTTTAAAAGGGGTTAGGCTCATGCGAGTTCATATAGGAACCTGGGTTCTGGGTTTAGGTTTGACATGGGTTTGGGTAATTTCTCAGGTGATACAAGCACTTGCTATTTAGGATTCTGCGGGAATGGTGAGGTGGGGGGCAAAAAATAAATCACATAATATTTTTAATAATAAACCCCATCTATAAATTAAAATGGAAATCAAAGTAGATACCTTCTTTTTTAATAGTGATAGCTCGTGTTACTCCTTTGATAATAGCGAAGACAGGAGTGCGCTACTTTTTTGAGACTCTCAATAATAAAATTAATGTATAATTTAATAATTAAGTTTAAAATTTCAATTTTACGATTAGGAGAAAAATTAAAAAAAAAAGACAAAAGATTTCAATACCATCATCACATCAATATAGATCTGTATATGTCGTGTGAAAGTTATCATGGAGAAAATTTTACTTTAACCGCCTCATATATTTCCAAAGTAGAAATTGATATAGAAATTGATTATGCGTTATATAAATTTATGTGTAAAAAGCGAAGAATATATATTGAAATATATATTAAAATGTTGCATGAGAGCTTAAACTTTAATCAATTTATATATTCAAAATTTATCATATAAAATTTAGTCTAGATACTGATCTAAATTATTAAAATCTCTAAAGAGGGAAGAATAAGCGAAATTATAATGAAAGAAGAGAAGTTATTATGTTCAATATCTGTTTAATCAGAATAAAAATTGAAATCACGTGAATCATAATTTTTTTTTATAATTATCCATTTTCCAGTTTGTTTATCATTATATTATTTTAATATATATAAGTATAAAAGCAAGTTTTCATGCAACATAGCCAAAGACCTGCAATAAGGGGACCTACTAAAGTTCCCCAATAAAATTTATGCAAAAAAACTCACCTAAAAATGCCTCCCTTTTCCCCCTTGGCTAAATCTTAGCAAAAGTGCCGATCACTATCGAGAGTAGTTCTTCCACTCTATTTGTTAATTAAAACCTATTCTTAGTTCAATAATGACACAAGATAAATTAAATAGTTTGGCAATACTTTGGATTAAAAATAATTTACTTAAATCATTAAAATATTGAAAATTTGGTTTCGGCAAAATGTGCTCTTACAATTTTGCTTTACATGCATTTCACATAAAAATTAAAATATTATAGTTTAAAATATTAACTTATGACTTAATTATATATCACTTAATAAAACGATAATTAAATCCCCCCCCCCATGGAAAATAGAGTAACCTCGGTGTATATTTTTTTATAAAATAACGGGTAATTGAGTAAATTAAACCATTTATTATAAAATTCTGCCTATCCCTACCCAGCTCTATTATCAATATAATTATAAGAGCGGAACCTAACGAATATAACGAAAATAACAAAATTATTCACAAAGTTAAATAAAATATTTTTAAAACAATTGTATTACATAAAAATTAATAAAATATTAACTAATATTCAATATCTATAAATTAAATGCAAAAAAATATAACTTTTATTATAATAATCCGAGTCATAATAGTATAATTTAATTATTGGGGAAATATTTAAAAAAAAATTTATTGGAAAATTTGATATTAGATCTTGAGTTTCCCCTATGGGATAAGAATAGTTTTTTTTTTAAATAGGTGGAAAATTAGATTTGAAGAGGGTGATTTTTTGCCTTATATTCAAGCATGAATTAAATATCCACACAATGCTTGAAGCTACCTAAAATAATCTTCATATAAATTGGGGCTCCAACTCTCTCATGCAAAAATAGCGAATTCTCTCTATTATCCCTTTTTTATTTTGATGCTTTTATCTCTTAAAGATTAAGCAATTCTTGTTTGTTACCTACTGTCATGATCCCTACCAATAAGATGATATTCATATTTGGGTAAGTAGGTAAAACTGGTATTTGCAAAAACCTACATCCTGACTCCAGAAAACTTGGGATATTCCAATATTATCTTATTCCGTTGATTCCCTCTAGTGATTCATTAAAATAATTGTCACAGTCGAGTTATTCGGAATTCTAAATCGAACTTTACGAATGATTACCAGTAGTTTCATTTAAAAATATCGCTCTTCTCCTCTTAAAGAACTACGTATCGTTATTTCACTTCGTTTTGGATGAGATGTAGATCACTTCATTCAAAATGTATTGATTGTTTTTTACCTTCAAATATCTTCTACATTATAACTATTCCAAAGGCCGCTTCCCAAGCACACAAAAATCAATAACTTATTCTCAAATGCCCAAAGAGCTAATATAAATACCTTTAAATCATACCTTTACTCAAGCAATAACAGAAGACCCGATGGTATCTGCCTAATACATATTTCAGCTGCTTGGGATTACACATGCATTGATTTTTCAGCATGATTCAAAAGAAGTACCCCTGCAATTAGTCCATCTTAGCTCTTGCGAATAAATATGCGGCCTCTGGGAAAAAGAAGAACATATTGCAAGGGATCGTATGAAGAGTAGAGCACGTTAATACGTTTTAAGGGACCAGCTATAGTTTTTAGGATAATATCTGGGCTATATGATCACTGCCACCAGGTAATAACCGTAATTTCAAATAAGGTAGAATACTCATTTTTAGTGAGGAATTCCTAAAATTTATAACATCATTAGGTAGAAAACTAAGCGAGATAATGATCGTAATGAAGCCTTCTACATAAAGCAAACTATTACGATAACAGTTCATTTTTATATTTTTTTAATTGTTTAATGTAATTATTATTAAAAAAAATTATATGCACTATATTTTTTAAAAGTTTTATATTGTGACTTGTTTTTATTATGTAGGGGAGATCGAGGTTATATTGACCGTGAAAAATTGAAATGCCATAAAAAATAAATGAAACAAATTTTCCAAAATATCTAAACGTAGTTTTAAATAATTCTTTTAGTTTTATATTACTAAATGAGTATTTAAGAAAAATGAAACACATCCTAGGTGCCTTTCACAATGCGCGTTGTAACGCTTCTTTATTTTTAGATTTTTAAAAAATATTATATAAATTTTTTATTCCTAAGTAAATAAATGAAATACATTGTCAAATATGATACCAGATTCATTCATATCATATATATCACCGGGAAGAACTTGTTGCCACTTAAAACGGCCAAATAATTTACAAAAAATAAGTCAACCATCTTCATATTGGCATTCGTGACCCTAAGCGTGACTTCTGGTGTTTATATAAATATAGTAGGATTTTTTTATTATTATAAATAAATCCCTGCTTAAAAAAAGCTAATACGTACCCCGCAAAATCTGCCCCAGGTTTTCACATTTAATTATAATTTAATTTTAAGATATTAAATTACCATTATGATCAATCTTTTTATGCATGATAAAACTGAAATTACTTTATCATTTGGAATTTCATAAAAAAAATGTAAAAAATTAAAAGGTTAATTTTGACGTGTTAAAACTTAAATTTGCCTTTAAAAGTTTTCATTAGCATATTTCTATGAAACATTTTTAGAACCATTGAAGCAACTTAATAAAATACACATATTGTTTAAATTTCAATTATCAAAGTTTTTTGTTTTAAAATTGTTTGAGAAGAAATTATCTGGCCGGGATAACCTATATCCGATCTCCCTTATCCCTTAGATTAGTTTTTAATAAAAAATGTTGCCAAAATATTTATTTATATTTATAAAAAATTTCAATTAATTTTTGTTATATATATTTTATTTTTCTTTAATAAAATTTGTGATTATTTTAAGTTGCAAAAATAATATCTATTACTTAAATTAAAAACTTATTAATTGCAAAAATAATTTCCTAGAAATTTGATCTTCATAATTGATAACATTGACACTATAATACACATTGATGCTAACATATATTTTTTTAATGTTACAATCATTGTTTTAGGGCAGGAAAATTTAATTGATATAATAAGTGAGGGATCTCTGGTATGTAACTTGTCCTTCCATTAGAATTATTTTTTTTCGCGAAGAACAAAATTATAATTTTGAAAAATGTGAATAATTCATAACTTTGTAGAAATAATATTAGTAAAAAAAGGCCTCAACCCTATATTTTAAATTAGCAATCTTAAAATAAATCTGTTTTATTCTAAATAAACTATGATGAATAATATAAAAGGTTCTTTAACAAAGAGTCTGATTATATGAAAATTAAGTTGTTAATTTTTTCCAAATTATTGGATTTAATAATTTTGTACATGTAAATCATTCATGATAACCAGTGATTTTTATACCATTTTTGACGCAAAATGCGGGTTACCTCCTGACTTCATTGACGCAGCATTTTTAAATACCCCCCCCCCCTTTTTAAAATTACTTTCTTTTCGTTTTAAATTTCCTTTCACCTACCTTATCTCCTCCCTCTTTTAGAAAACGAATTCTATAAAAGACGGTTTCTGTACATTTTACTGCATGAGAACACAAGAAATAAAAAAATTTATCTTTGAAATATTTGTAGATTAAAATAAATAAGATTAATACAAACATTAAATAAAAATATTTGAAATGAAAATATTTTATTATAATGCAACGCACAGTTGAATATAAACTGAAAATAAATTGATAAAAATTAAATTTGCAAAAACGGAATTTTTTTTACCTTCTTACCCCCCCCCCCCTTCTACCGAATGACTCAATTACGTCAATGTTTGGGCAAAATTAAAATATTTCTTACACCCATAAGATTTGATAAAGCCACGCCTGACCCCCACTTCTAAGGGTCTGATGACAACATGTTGTAAGTTAACTTTATTGCCCATATTTATTCAAATTCTTGAATTATTTTTTGACATTGTTATAGTTGATTTTTAACATGAAAATCGGGTGATAACATTTTATAAACATAGCTAAGAAAGTTTAATAAAAAAATCCTGATCATCCTATATAAAGGTACTATAAAAATAAGGAAACAAGAAGCTGATAAAAAAAATACGTCTCATCAACGTCGATTTTATAACTTCTTGGAATTAGTCGATTTTATAACTTCTTGGAATTAGTCGATTACTGAAAATTTTTATACATTACTGATCCGATCTTATATTTAAATGTTAATAAATATTTTTCTCATTAATTAAAAGGATTTTTTTAATTGACTTTCTTACAAATAACATATTTTTTTACTATTGATTTTACAGACAAAGATAAACACGATGATGATATGATAAAAATTCTCAAGATGGGTTGCGAGTTGTTTAAATACAAAAGGAATGGAAAAAAATATAAGCGACACTTTTATTTAGATCCTGACGAATTGACCATTAAATATACAGGGTCTAGAAAATTTTGGAGGGCACAGAAATTAGGTAAATGAATATATATTTTTTTTACAAATAAAATATTATCATGTTACTGAGAAATAAGTTTCTGGTAACCTCAAACGAAATTTTTATTTTTTAAAGCTAATTTATGTTCCAAGATTGAGTCTTAAGTGTTTGCATTTAAATAGTTTGAGCCTAATACACATTAAATATTTAAATGGACACGATACTAAATATGTAAAACTAACTTTTAAAGTATTAAATTTGGTTTCAAAAATTTATATTTAATTTTCTGAATTATACTGATTTTTGATAAGATTGGAAAGCTATGTATAATATTCTGAATTTTCTGATAGAGAAAACATGAATACGAAGTAAAAAGGTTTGTGTCTGTTCCTTAAAATTATCATTTTGATTTATAAAGAGCGATCTCTAATGTTCGGAGCATACAAATTTTTAGGAAAATTATTTCCGTTCTTAATTTTTTTACAATTATTTGTATAAAACTTATTAAAACAAATATTTGTTATGATAATATAATAACAAAATAATATATTCAAATTATATGTTTTTGGATAAATTATTTGATTAAATTTGCAAATTTACATCTTTCCAAATAATATAAGAATTTATTCAAAATAATGAATTTCTTTTTTTTTTACATTTCGTCCACAATTCAACAACTAAATTTGTTGTAAAAGAAAAATTACCTAAAATGGTAAATTTCATATAATGTAAATTTATTTCGTATTATGCATCCCTACAAGAAGTGCTTTTACATATTAGTTTTCAATAATAAAAGGAAAATCGAAATGAAATAAATCTTGCTTGGAATAAATTAAAATGAAGTAATGTTTTTCAAAAAAAAGAAGAAACTATAACGAGTTCAATTCAAATCCTGGGCAGAGCGGTAACTGTTAATGGCTTATTAAATGGTCATGATAAATTATCGGATCTGGAGATAGAAGCTAGATACAACAGAG
Source organism: Gordionus sp. m RMFG-2023 (assembly GCF_954871325.1). Taxonomy (NCBI): domain Eukaryota; kingdom Metazoa; phylum Nematomorpha; class Gordioida; order Chordodea; family Parachordodidae; genus Gordionus; species Gordionus sp. m RMFG-2023. The sequence goes on from NC_088776.1 coordinate 47,373,072, forward strand.
AATTAAAAAAAGACCCAATTTTTAAACCATTTGTTAAATATTATATTAACTCTAATCAATATCTCTCTAACCTTTTCTATGCCTTGATCTCGGCTAAGAATCTTGTTTTAGAAAATTTAAACTTAGGACGGTGATCGAACCAGGGTCAAACATGCTAAATGCACATCCTAGATATCTAGATTAAATGTGCAAGGCAAACGAAATGTCTTCAAATGGCGTCTACTAAAGCCAATGAAATTGACAGCTGACTTCAATGTATATACTCTTACCCAGGATTTTGCTAAAGGGGAGAAGAGCACTATTAAGTGGGTTGGTTTGCTCCAGTAAATTTTATCGGAGGTCTTTAGATGCTATATTAGATTTTAATAAAATAATATAGGGGTGATCACTTTTTTATAAAAATCGTTTTTTCAACAAATTTTGAATTAAAGTCGATATTTAAAAATAATTAACTTTTACTCATTTTTTTTTCATATTCTTGTTCATTGTGATATATTGTATACATTTTTGAGAAAATGAAGAAGAGGGGGTTGTGGGTGTAGGGGAAAATTTTTATTAGCTTAAAATGATAACCATATTCCGAAGGGGGAATTTTCTTTTGTCCTATCCTGACTATTCCTATGATGCACTCCTTTAATAAATGGAACATCATTTTAGTAATAATACCATTGGCCTCCACAATCCAAGTCTCAAACCCTCCACAGAAAATATACTCCGGTTAATGATATAAATTTATCTTGAAGTGCGATGTTCACCAAAACTAAAACTGAATCAATTTCTATCATACTGCAATGTTATAAGAAGTAATATGCCTTATATTTGAGAAATTATTTGGTCAGCATGTGAAAAGCTTTAATTAGGTCAATATTATCTATACAGAGAAATATTTTTATGTTGATCAATAATGTTTTGAATGTATAGATACATTCAAAATTGTCTTATTGCTTGATTGTAAACCATTTTTATAATATATATTTCTATTATCCTCCTCACAATTGGTAAAGAGGGGATAATAATATATTTTTTGAATGTAATAATGGTATGGTTACCATTTAAAAAAAATTTGTAAAAATTTATTATAATATTGACTAATTGTTGCTCAAATGAAAGTTCTAACTCAATCATTTGATCATACTTGAGATCACTTCTGTGATAATAGAGTAGAATTTTATAATAATAGCTCCTGACATTAGGTGTAAGTCAAGTAGGCGCCTGGGGGAAAGAGCTTGTTAAATAACTGTTAAAACAAAAGATGTAGATTTTTCTGTAATTGTACCTAATATTTTTATTTAATAAATATTAATAATTAAATTTTGAAAAATAATCTTGATTTATTCCTATCCTAATTTTTAAAACATAAGATATATAGAATCTACTTAAATATTATAAAGAGCTTTTTTCTACTTAAGTTCTAGAGCCACATAATAATTTTATGATATTTGCCATTAAACCAATCGAAAAACTATTTTAACAACTTTTTAATTATTTTCAATATTTAAGTCGCTAAGAATTTATATTATATATAATATGCTCCTTAATACTTTAAAGAATTTACAAGCTTTAGAAGCTAATTTTAACTCAGGAAATAATTGGAATATGATACTTAATTCGAGAAGCTTAAATTCTCAAGTGTGTATACATAAAAAACATGGGCCAATAGATATTTTACCACATAATACTTATTCTTTCAAAACTCTTATTCTTCTACATATAGAGCCTTGCCTTGCAACGCTCAAAACAATATTTTAAATTTATTGAAATGGCGTAGGAGATCTACATCATTTTGTCGAAAATAGCAATACTGAAAAAAATATTTCTTTTTAAATAAACTAATCCTCTTATCTGTTTTTTAGTAGAATAGATTAGACAGGCCAGGTCAAATTTTGTTATTTTTGCTAAAACTAATTTGATATTAGACACGAAGTTCATCCAGTAAAATAAACCTAGAACTACTAATTCATTTTAGCAAAAATAAATCTTGACTAAAAGTAATGCGCGTCTCAAACCCGAGTCCTTGATAACCTTGACACAGTTCAATACTTCTGAGCCATTCATGCTATTAAAAATTATGATTTCTATTTTAATTTATAAATCTATGAAAGGGTATAAATATCCTTAGCAAATTCAAAGTATGTTTATTTCAGATGACGTAAAATAGAAATGGAAATTGAATAAATTATTTTTTTAATCGAATATGGATAAAATTAATAGGATCATTTTGCTATAAAAAAAATCTTCAAAAAGATTATTAAACTTTTTTTTTATTGATTAGTTTATTATTGTTTATACTATCATATTATTTAATACTTCTCTTTCTGCATGCATATAAAATTATATTTGCTTTCTTTTAATTAATAATAAAAAAGTTTTTTTAAAAAATATAGTACCCGAAGTTAGAGAAAAAAAAATATATTATGATCCTAGATATCTATTATATAATTTTTGAATAAAATTATAGTAATTAATTCAAATTGCCATAAGCATATCATGAGGCTTACTTAATATAAATCATAGACATTGTAGGGATTATTAGAGAGAGGGGGGAGGGGTTGATCTTAATACTGGAGCCTTTTTAATTCGACGTGTGATATTTAGTAATTTTCTGTTAATCAGATGGTAATTCCCTTTTGATCCATATTATTGAAAAGAGTAGGGAGAAAAGAAAGTCAATTAAGATGGATTTTAGGTTGCAAAACCTAAATAGGTTTTGAGATGTTTGCCTACAATCGTGTTATAAGTGTTGTTATAAGTGTTGAACTATTATTTATGTCCCTTTTTATTATATAGTTTTGCATTTTAAATTTCTGGGAAAGAGCATAGAGAACACTCCTATTGTGATCTAAGAAGGAAATTCGATAGAATTAACTACAACTATAAAAACCAAACTTAAAAATTTAATCTGTTTTAGGGATACTTATCTTTCAGCTAATATTGAAAAATATGTGAATGAAAATTTTGGAAAAATATATATTAAAAACAAGTTATAATAATGTAAAAGGAAGAATATATATTGATTTTTAACAATTATTTGGTAAAGAATATGTTTATAAATCAAATATTTATTTATATTTAAAAAATAAAACTTGATACTTGTAAAAAAAAATAACATATACATGTTTTCAATATATTATATTTTCAGAGTTTATTTTTCACTTATATTAAACCCTAAAAAATGATAATTTCACATAAAAAGATAGTATTAAACTTATTATCAGCTTTATAAATGTGATGCCCAATGTTTAGTTTGTCACAGATAATTATACTATTTTTTCTAACATGATATATATTGTTTGGTTTTATAAAAAAGAACTATAAAAAAATCTTTTTGATTTATAGCCATAAAATATATTATGATAAGTTTTGATGATTTTAGATAATAATAATAATATTTTATATTATAAAAATATAGATTTTTATTCTGGAAAACTTGATCAATTATTGCATAAAATTAATATTCCACACTCATTTTTTTAGGCAATATATTCCTTTTTTTAAATTTACCGATGGATCATTTGTCCTTTGAATAATTATAAACCTTTTATTTGTAAAGAGGAAACATACATGTTATATTTTGGATGTAATATCTATAAACATAATCATCCATTCCTTAATATTATTAATATAGAAACCGACTGGAGTAATAGTTAGGAGAGAAATTCAGTTTGAAAGCTCTTTGATCAATCATAAATAATTTTTTTCATTATTTACGATAAATCTGGTTAATTAGTAGGAAGGCATTATGCTAGAATGGAAAAAATATATAAAAACTATATATCTGGCGTACGCTAATATTTAGTGCCTGATTAATTCTTTAAGTCCTCAAAATATAGTGCCACAAAAAGCTGAGTGTTATAAACAAAAGGAAAACTATGACGTCAGCTTTAAGCGTGAAGTTAGCCAATTTTTTAGAAAAATCTGAAACTTATATTAAGCCATTAAGTAGGGCTTTATTAGAACATTTTATTGTTTTATTCAGTTTGGTAGATGGTTTAAAGGGGAAAAGAATTGTTGGTAAAAAATTGTCAAAATTAGCATCATGGCAGAATAAAGAATATGGTAGCCTTATCTCTGATAATTAGGCTAATAATTAGTGCGTATTTTATACTTTTTATTTCTTCAACTGGTTTGGTAGAAAATAGAAAAACATTATTGGCAAAATAAAAATAATTTGCTAAGATTGACATCATTAGAAGGAAAATTATAGAAGCAAAGAACAATATATAGGCATGATTAATACCTAGTAATCCAGCAATCAGTTTTTCTAATCAATAAGTAAAAAAATAATACAACACGCCTTAGGCTGAGTTTTAAATATCGAATTTTAAATTACGATTCAAAAATCAATTACCTCTAAATATATTAAAGTTTTTATCCGATTTAAAATATTTTTAAATCTTATGATTTCATGATCTTTATAGATGTTACTTGTTCTTTTCAGTTTATTTAATAGATATTTAACGATATAAATAATATTAATAAAATTATAAATATCTTATTTGTTGTTTAGTATTAATTTTATTTTTCTATTTTTTTTACCGTTTAATAAAAATTACTTACAATTACATATCTTTGCCATTATTTTCGTGCAATAAGTTATTATATATGATTTGTTTCTTAATTGATGTATATTTATAGGTTTAATATAAATTAATATTATTTTTTTTTCCTGGGAATTTTAGCGTTTTGAAGCATTTATATTGACCATTTTTAAAAAAAATTTAAAGGCTATATTTTTGCTCGAATTGTATTTTTTCGACAAATCTATAATGAAATCTAGAATCATTTTTAACTAAAATCATTTTTAATTTAAATTGGTATAAATTTTTATAAATTAAAAGTTAATCCCATATATTATATAAATTATTTATTTTATAAGTTCATCATTATAATTTATAACTTTATAAATGGATATTACCATTAAATTTTTTTTTTGTAAAAATATGATATTATTATACATAGATAGCGCTAATTTATTCAAATCATAAATATAATTTTTTTTTTCCTCATTCTTTTATTATGTAAAATGTAATATTAAATAAAATATTATTTTTGACAATATAAATTATATTATTAAATTTTATAATTAATTGTTTTTTTTAAAAAATTTTAAATAAAAATATTTTCGGTGGATATGGAGTGGGGTTTAACCCCAAACCTTCCCTCCATCTCTTGTCTATGCCACTGGCTCTTGGGCTCTTATTTGCTCTAGTCTAAAATAATTAAATTAAATTGATTGTTAGGCGGAGGTCAATTACTTTGAATAACATAACATTCAAAGGAACATGTGTAAAATATCTATTTTTTTAAAAAAAATAAACCAATTATATCTATAAAATATATAAAAGCCTTGTCATATTGTGACAGTCACACTTTCACAATTTATAATATATATTTAAAAAATGGTTAATATTAAAAAGTGTCTGTGGCCCAATCGGCAAGAGCGTCGCTTACAAATCTGATAGACTTAGGTTCGAATCTCAACAATGTATTTTTTTGATCATTATTTTTTCTTAATCTAACTTGGTGGTTTCATTCTTGGGGAGATGATAATACTATCTATCTATAAATATATAAAAGCCGTGTCACAGTATTTAAAAAATCGTGAATTTTGAAAAGCGTCTGTAGCCTAATCGGCAAGAGCGTCGCTTACAAATCTAATGACTTTGGGTTCGAATCCCAGTAAAGATCCTTTTTTTTAAATCTAACTTGGTGGTTTAATCCTTGGGGATTTTTGGATCATAGTATAATATAAAATATAATCTATCAAAAATGGCGGATGCAATATAATAGTAAGAAAATAAGAAGGAAAACAAATGAATTCGACTGCAGTATATATATAATAATATTGCGGGGGGGGGGGGGGGGGTGATTCGTTCTTAGCGTAAGTTGTTTTGGAATTTCGATTTATTCAGTATAATTATTCTTTTAAACCATAGCTTATTCGGTCCAATGATAATATCACATATCAAACATTCATTTATTTAAGCTACCATTACATATATACTAGAATTCTTAGTATCAAATGTGTAATTTGTTTATTTTTCATTTGGACAAATTTATTTTTTGAAAAGCGTCTGTGGCCTAATCGGCAAGAGCGTCACTTACAAATCTGTTGGCTTTGGGTTCGAATCCCAGCAAAGATCATTTTTTTAAATCCAACTTAGTGGTTCCATCCTTGGGGAAATGATATATAGGAAGCCGGACTTGACCACGTTATTCCATTATAATATCTTCTATCTATCTATAATCATAGGTCTGTAATTTTGCAATTTGGTAAATCAATGGGTTATCATGGCATGTGATTATATATGAAATTTTTAATGATGATTATACCCAAGATACCTCACCAGAAGAAAAAAAATATAGCCTAACCATTTCATTAGAGGGTTAATATTTAGATTTTCACAGTATCAATGTTTAAATTATCAAATATTTCTTACAATAAAGATTTTATTGAAGAATGGATATATTTTAATTTTATCTTTTAATTGTAATTTTTATGCATAAGTAAATATTTGCATTTATATGATTACTATCTGATAGATCATCAAGTTTGACAAAAAATTAGAATTTTCTCCTTAATTTGATGATGGATGAATTAAATTAAAAGCCATGCTTTATGAATTATCACTTTTATGAAATATCTTTAATTTTGCAACTTGGTAAATCAATGTGATTGTTATTATGAAAGTAGATTTTGGTTTTGTTATAATACAACTGATATTTTAAAAATTTTGCCATTTATTATAATGTTGGCTTCGTATAGGCTATTCTAGTGTTGTTAAACGCTCGATTTTTAAAAATGGTTAACCCAACATTTTAGCCAAAAATATTAGGGAAGCCTGGAGATTTTACTCCCAGATAGTAGAATTGCTTGATCATCTATTAAAGAAATTTGGAAACTTGTTGGAATAGCCGCTATTCCATATTATTCATGCAACTTTCAACTGAATACCTCTCTTATCTTTTCTGAAGATGCCTTTTTACATGCATTCCATAGTTTTGTATATTTTCTCATCACTTCATAATTGTTGAATGTATGTTATTCATATAACTTATTATAACTTTTGATTAAATGTATAACCTTTTTGTTTTACTTACATATAATTTGATTATGATTGAATTAACCTCCTATTATTTGTTAACTTAGAATATCTTTTTATTTTTTCTATTGTAATTTAAACAAGGTCTATTTAATTTTATATTTTGTGCCTAAGTAATAAATCACATATTATTTGGAGGGGTAGTTGTCTGTTTAAAATTTAAATTAGGATGAACATATTTTCACTAATTTATAAAAGGCACGGTACTTTAATATGTATTCATGAATTCATAAAAATGCCAGGAGTTAACCAATAGAATGATGGGTGGTAATATCCCCTGCATTGAGGGATAGGTTCTAAATCGCTAAAACAAAAATCGCTAAAAATTGGGAACATGGCTTATATCTCCTAGAAAATTTTTAAAGTAAATTTGAAATTAATATTAATAGATACTAGGGGACTAAACACTTGTATTTAAATTAAAAAATTTTTAAAAATCGCTAAAATGGAAGCGATTTAGAAAGGGAACCGCATTTGATAATAAATTATTTTGAAAAATTTTCTCAATAATATAGAATGGCAAAAAAATGTACATATAAGACAGATTTAATTCTTATAAACCCTTACATCGGACCTATTTTTCTGGATCCAAGGAAAAAATAGTTATTATGGGTTTTTCTGGGCTTGGGAAATATTTTTCACAATTAATATGGGCTTGGACCTGGCTTGGGAAAAAATTTTCAAAATTAATGGTCATATGCTTAAAATTTTTTTAATTTTAAATATGGGTTAGACATTGGCCTGAAATTTTTTTTTTGGAAACATGGCCAGGCCTGATCAAAAAACCAAGGCTTATGCTCAAAAAAATAGTATTCGCTCTTAGTCTTAATGGGTTGGCCTTGGTCTAAAGTGAGCGGGGTTAAAAAGAATAAAGAATAGAGATGATTTTTAGAGATTTGCCTAGCTCCAGGCTGGGAACAAATTTTGAAAATTACTATGGATTGGGCTGGACTTGGAAAATATTTTTATAAATTATTTTGGGCTGGACTTGGGGAAAATTATACAAAATTATTATCAGCTTGGACGCTTGAGAATTTTTTTTATTATTAACTGTAGGTCAGACAGTGGTCTAAAACAAATTTTTTTGCAGGCCTGGGTTCGGTCTGATCAAAAAACCAAGGCCCATGAAAATCTGATTTTGAATGTATTTTTAAATTCATTATGATTTCTTAAATATTTTTTTTCAATTCTCAACTAACAAAATTATTATGATCTTTCATTGGGCTTGGGACAATTTTTTCAAAATTATTATGGCGTACCTTGCTTGGGAATTATTTTAATATTAAATATTAGGTAGGTGATCAGTAATATTTAACAAATGATATTGATATTAGAGATCTGCAAAGTTAGGCCCCCCGTACCCGGCCCGAGCCGGGCCCGAGGCCTTTAAAAAATCGGGTTCGGGCCGGGCCTAATATTTTTAAAAAAAATTCGGGCCGTGTCGGTCTATTTTTAAAAAAAATTCGGACCGGGTCGGGTCGGATCTTAGGAATTTTATTAAATACATTTAAATTTATCAATTTTATATTGAATTTTTTATGTAAAATAATAATTATTGATTTAATTTATTGAAACTAAACGCTATATAACATATGTCTTTTATTTTAAGTAATTATAAAAATTAATTTCTTTATTTAAATAAATTCGGGCCTGGCCGGGCCTGTAAATTTTATTAAAATAAATTTCGGGTTCGGGCCGGGCCGGCAAAACTTTTTAAAAAAATTTCGTGGGAAATTGTTTATGTTTAGCATATTAAATATTAAGGGAGGCTGGGGTTAGGTAAACCCCGTGGCTTGGCAAACCAATTATTTCGTTTTAAAATTAAATAGACTAGAAGGTTTAAATTTTATCCCAATATAGTATTTATTAATATGCATTTATACGCAAAAAATCTTTTGAAATAATTAATTATTAAATTTTATTTAAGAAATTAAATTTTGATGTCAAATTCAAAAGATTTTTACATGACAGAATTTTTTATTAAGTTATATAATCATTTATAAATAAATTAAATTTTATATCAAAGTTTAAACCTTCTTTTATAATTTGAGAAAGTTTTATGAGTATTTATTTTGTCTTGATAATATTTCAATCGGGATTAGTCAATTTAGAGCTAGCGGGGTTTGCCTAACCATACGCCTCAATTTTGGCAGTTAATAATGAAAAAAAAAATATTTCAAAATCTTGAAAAGATAATTTCATGGCTATGCATGATTGGTATTTAGGATTTATGCCAAGAAATCATAATCTCTCCTTAAGATCCTTATTTTTATCTATTCAAAATGTTTATTAAATTTACCAAAATTAAGTTTCAATTTTTATTTATAATTAGCTTCAATTTAAATGTATTATGATATTTAGAACAATAAAATAATTCATACGTATTATTATTAATAAATAAAAATGCATTTCAATTTATTATACCTAAAAAAACTAGTGGCTTAGGAAGCCCCTAGCAGTGTGTTCCAACTTCCAACCCCGATATTGGGGCTTGTGGTCAACTTTTACAAAAAATAAAATTTCAAAGATATGATTATATTCTTAAAAATATTTATAAGGAACCTTTATAGAGTATAGTTATAGGTATCGATTCAAATATTGTTCTTCATAATATCTAAAAAAAACACAGGAGTTATAGCTGATTTTGCAAAAATCTATTCGACTAACCCCAGTCTCCACTACTATATGCGTTCTAAACTATTTGTTTATCATACAAATTAGTTATTTGTAGATACATAATTTTTTAATATGGCTGTCTACCATACAATCTATAGCTTCTTGCATAAAAAATATAGCTAAGCTAGCTATACTTTAAAAAAAAGGAGCTATGCTACAGAGCTACTAAAAAAGTAGCAGTGGCTTATTTCTTTTCTACTGTCTAATCTTGCTTCAGTAAAAATGAACTAAAATATTTCTTACCATATCTCATGATATTGTTATTATTTTGGAAAAACATAATTATGATCAGTACCTATTTTAGAATATTGATTTTTTTTTACTGACAATTATATTTCAATCTATAAACATGTTTTTATATTGGAAATTTATTGAATTATTATCTCAACTCTCATCAAATTATTTTATTTTTCACACATAGTTTTTTTATCCCTTACTTTTGGAAATGATCTTTACAATTATTATCATAGTTTTCTTTATCATTTTAGAATTAATATGATTGAGATGTCCAATTCGTATCGATACAATTCTTTCGATAATTAAAAACAATATTATGCTACATTTAAAAAAATATATATATCCTTATACATTTGATAATCGTCAATTAATCTAAACTATTAAGAATATTATTTTAAACCTGATAGTTATTAATCCTCCACTAGTTGTTAATTGTGATAACACTTTATAAATAAAAATTTACAGTTTTATTGATTAAGAAAAATTTATTTAAGTTATATACAGTTATGGTTATCAATGGATAATTTTATTAAAGAGATTATAGGCTATGATAAATTTTTTCCTTGAAATTTAAAATTAATTTAGTTAGCTATACACAAATCATGCTCATGGTTAGAAATATTTAAACCGAGCACTCCAACTACCTAAATTTAAATTTTACAATATCTTCGTCGCTTTAGAATCAATATTCTCAATAGACATTTTATTTGAAAACTGAAAATATGTATTAAATTTTTCTAAGAATAATTTTATAGATTAAATAATCAACAGAAATTTTTGATAAATCTGCTAAATTATATATTATTTTATAGAATTTTTTTTTAGTTCTTTCCAAAGTTTTGCGTTTCAAATTATTAGAAAGAATAAAAATGTTTGGCCCTTTCTATAAATAAAATTTTGATATATTAAGTATTTAAATAGTCATTCTTTTAGCGTGACTAAATAAAGAGATAAATATAATAATTTATGTAAAAGAAGATAAAAATGGAGAATTTTCATAAAAGTTTTTCAAGATATTTTAGAGTAGTCCTGAACCAGAACTCATACCAGACTGGAGTGCGACAAATATAGTATCAACTTAAAATTCAGGTCAGGTAGGATTTTAAAAATAAAAAAAGTGCAAACCCTGTGAGGCCTAAGACTATTTTTTTTGTTGTAAAGCTCGGGCTAGGCTGATCAATTATTGAAAGTATATCCATACATTCCAAAATTTTGGGAAATCAAATGGATGATATAACATTCATTTACTGCTCAAATTATTAAACAATTTTTATCTAGCTAAAATTATTTAAGAAATTTTAAGTTATATCTTTGTCTTCATCATCATCACGTCTGATGCGATAACTTCCTCTGAAACTCCTAAAGATAATCTTTTAAAAATTCAGCATTCTGCATGAAAATCTCATAGCATTGCCGAAGGTCTTTTTACCCACCGTCTTAACACATGTGAAATTAAGAATTTACATGAGTCATCAAATTGGATGTGATTGCGTTAAACCATATTTATGTAATAAATAGGTTAATTTCAAAGAGTGGCAGAACTTAACAGCCTACAGTATATTGTAGTTAAGGCATGAAGGGCATGTAGCAAGTTACTTTGATAATTAGCCATAGTTGTGAGAACTCGAATTCTTCTGATACTAGACTCTCTTGAGGCTGCAGACATATCATAAGATGAAGAACTAAGGCTCGATTGGATAATTTCAGTAGGGAGTCCTAGGTTATATGACATGTAGGGTAAAAAGGCAAACCTTTAACACTTTTCTTTAGGGTTAATTGTTTCAAATTTAGTCAAAAGATGTATTTCCTTATATACTATCAATCACAAGTTCATTTAGTAGCGAGCGGAGACTCTTTATCCAAAAATATATTTATTAAAAACAATTTCTAGCCCGTTTTCACTAACTTCTCTACTTGGTATTATTTGTTTTGAGGCAAAGTACTCTTTTGAATTTAATAAATTATCAAATTTATTTATTTCCCAATGTCTGAACTATCAAATAGACTTAGTCCTAGATTTATATCATCTAGAAATAATTGCTAGAGCCATTTAAACCTCAGGGGCGTAGCAAGAGACAAAATGGCAAATTTGAGAAATCAAGAATTTCCTATGACAATGACTCTACAAAATAGTTTAAGAGAGTTTTACTATGGAATTTACCCAATAAATTCTAATATTTTTTATTCATTCTATTTGTGATAAATAGTGGACTCACTATTGAATCAGGGAGCAGGCACTTCTACCAGAAGGGGGAGGGGGGTTGGCATGGCGTAAAATTGTTTTTGAAATATAATAAGAGTGGAAGGGAGATGATCAAATCGGGTTGGAGGTTATTTTAGCTAAGCAAATTTTTATGTACCTATTTTTGCTAAAAATATTTATCAAGAAGGTGACAAAATAGTTTTTTAGAGGAGGGGAGGGGTTGAAATACCATTTCTAAAGGTGTAATATTTATTAAATCGATTAAAGTTTAAAAAACGATAATGAATTTTATTTTAATTCTTTTGATATATATACATTTATATAATTATCCAATTTAACTTCTAATAATATGCAATTTGATTAACCTCAATAATATAATATTACATGTCGGAAAGTTATAATATAATATACAAATAACGTCCTTTTAAAATATATAACGTGACCTTTTAAAATATATCTTAACCTTTACAATAATAAATATTCAGATGTAACAATATTGTCATTCAGTAAAAATTACGAAGATTTGATGTAATGCATTAATTGTACTTAATGGGTATATCCTATTTGTGCCAGGAATGATCTATTTTAGGTGTATCCTTCTAATTTTTTTGGGTCGCTGGTAAATAATAAAAAGCAAGACTTCTACTTAATCCTAAAGAGCATCATTTGACTATTAGAAAACTCCTGTATTTTGTAGTATAATGGTGAGGCTTATCAATGATACAATTAGTTTAATTTTATAAAAGTAAATCGCAAATGAGCAAAACACCTGCCATATAACCCCTATCTTCCCTACCTTTTCTTTAGGTATGTAATTGATTTGGGACTTCACGTGCGTTTCTCTTCTTTTTTTTTATGTATTTTTTTTAAAAAAAATTCTAATTTGATTTAGATTCCTGAAACAAAAAAGATGAAAAAGGTAATACTAAAAATATATATAAATTCAATTTTCAAATTTAACTTCGCTTTTTTCAGTTCTAACTCCCGTTTTTACAAAATGATAAATTTTATTTTAAAAAATGTGAGGGAGTGAATAAATAAATAATATATTATGTTGAAATTTAAGAAATTATATTATATTATAAATTCAATACTATTTTTTTTTATTCTACAATATTTGTTCTAATGAAGGTAGTCTTATAACAAAAAGCTTTCTTTAGATTATTCTCTAAGGAGTGCTTAATAAATAATAAAATGAATTATAAACAAAACACAAAATATTTAGTATTTGTGTGCAGAAAATCTTTTGATTTTTTTTTTAGAAAAACCGTGTTTAAAAATGATTAATTTCACTACACTAACACCCCCTCTTTACTAGCTCACTGGCTTGGAACGCTTATCCACAAAACAGCATTTTAATTTGTTTATTTTCAATATGTTTTAAAAACGAATATGAATTCTTATTCGATTCTTTTAAACAAATCAAATTATTTACTATTCTTATTGCGAATAATATAATTTAACTATTCTTATTCTTTTAGTATAATTGCATATAGTATATTAATCGATCATTTTAAAAAAATCATTCGAAATTTGATTCATATTTGTAACAAATGACAAAATTTTTCTATTAAACTTCTTTTTTCTTATCGTATAATAATTTCACTTGACGTGAATAACTTAATATATAATTTTTTTTCAAATATTCCCCATAGTCGAAAAATTTTATATATTATATTATATCTAATATATTTTGTTAAATCTGGAGAATTGTGGTCAGGTGCCTTTTTGTTTGTACGGATATATGTTTTGACCTAGGTATTTTTTTCCAAAATATTTAGTACGGAACTTTTTGTTTATAGATTTTTGTCCGTTTACCACTTTAAAAAAACTCTATTTCAATTATTAAAATTAGGGCTATTGATTTTGCATAAATATGCCAGCAATTAAATTATTATGTCAAATTTTCTGGGTAATTTAATGTGCTCTCGATAAAGAGAATCATCAAAAGAATTAATATTTCAAAAATATTAAAGTTTTTTTCGAAAGATTTATCTCTACTTGTAATATAAAGAATTGTAAAAGTTTTCTCATCAAATAAATATATTATCATCTTTTTTACAAACCGATGGTTAAAAAAAATTTTCTTTATATTGATTATTATTTTTTTCTGAATAATTATAAAGAGTTTATTTAAGTAAATTTATCCAAATAAACGTTTTCACTCTCAAAGAATGATTTTAAATAACATTCAAATAACATTATATTACACTAGGATATAAATAATGTTTATTTTTTTATATTGTATATGATGGTTACAACGAATATATTTCATGTAAATATAATTTGTAGTATACAATTATACACCACTATCACAAACAAATATACATAACAAAAATTAAAACTTAATTTTTAATGTATAGTATTTAATTTGGAGGCAATTATTGAATTACAAAAAAAATATAATTGATTTTTTTTTAAATTTTAAATTCAAAATCGATAATAATTATTAAATTTTTATAAAATTAGCAGAAAATGGGGCAGGAAGATGAGCAAGTAATTTTTACTTATCTATTTTTGTGAAGATAAAATTTTGAAAAATAAAAGAAACGCATCATTTAAAAAAAAAAGGAATTATATTTTATTTGTAGCGTATTTAGTGAGTTCTAAATGCAATCGACAGGAGTTTCACTTTAATTTTATTTTAGTTTTTAAAGCAAAGAAATCAATCTAAAGTATGAATAGAATTCCAACAAGCTAAGTAAAGTTCGAATTTCAATATCTACTTACTCTTAAGAGTAGCCCGAAATTCTAGGAAAATATATTTTTTTAGAATAAACAATCATTAATTTATACGGGATGGGGAACTCGCACTTGGCAGATTTATAGAAGAAATAGATATAAATGCATTTTCTCAATTTTTAATTCTTTAGTTTTGCAATTTGAATTAAACAATGGCTCTCTAGATTACAAATAATATAGGGAACTTAATTCCACCAATTTAATTAGAAAGGTGGGAGTTTTTATTCAAAGTGAATCAGTACCCCTGGAGTAATTACATATGTCTAGTCATACAATAAAAACAAAATGGGAAAGGAATGAGTCACATGTATAAAGTGCCCTGAGTGGCAGAGGGAACTCACCGAGAAGATATTTAGTCAAAATCCATTTTATAATAATTATCTTATATTTTAGTCATAAGAGAAGCCTCGGGACATTGGCTTAAAAGAGTATAGAGGGATCTGCCCAGTGGATGCAGTCAAATATGTCAATTATGATGTTTTTAACATCTCCCAAATTTTATAAAATACTATCTTTTTATTTTTTGAAATATATTTCATCAAATTTTGAATTTATTTAATAAAGTTTCTAGATTTTTTTAGTTTTGGCATTTTTTTTTGTTATTTAGCTTAATGTTAGATAAACTTTAGCAAGATTTCCCCATAAACTTGCAACATTGCCCTGTATGGGGTAAAACTTGCACAAAAAAATAAATTGGAAATTTTATAACTTTCACTATCAAAATATGGCATGTAAAAGGTTCCAAATTTATAACAAATTTGCTTTGAGTCTGTAAAAAAATAAAACTGAAAAATTAATTGAATTCTTTGGGAAAACATCGACAACTTTTTGGATCGTCAAAAATCAGCGAAAAAATAATACGACAATAAAAAGATTCAAATAAGATTACCGCCATCTATAAAACTAAATATTATTTAGTTATTTTAATTTTTATCAACTTATTTAAATTATACATAATATTTTCAAAGTCATCAAAAAGAGGACTAGCTACAAAATATAAATATTTTCCTTTGACAAAAAAAAATATTATTACAACTTAATAACATTTATTATAATTTATGGTTGTATTTATTTTTTGCTTTTAGATTACTTCAAAAGTTCATTTGGATAATTTATTGAGGAGACTGGAGTTAGTCAAAACGATTTTTACAAAATTGGCTATAGCTTCTGGTTTTTGTTAGATAATATAAAAAAATAATATATGAAGATACCTAAAACTATACTCTATAAAGGTGCCTTATAAAAAAATTTATGAAAATAATCATTATTTTTATATTTTATTTTTTGTAAAAGTAAAAATTTTGCCCAACAAGCCCCCAATAGCGGGGTGAGACAAACCACTTCAAGGGGCTTCCTAAACCATTGGTTTTTTAGGCCATAATAAATTGAAATGCATTTTTATTTATTAATAATAATAATGATACGTATAGAATAATTTTATTGTTTTATTGTTCGAAATATCATATTACTTATATATTGAAGCTAATTATATATAAAAATTAAAACTTAAATAAACATTTTGGACATAAAAAATATAAGGATCTTAAGGAGAGATTATGATTTCTTAGCATAAATCCTAATTACCAATCATAAACAGCTATTTAAATTTTTTTTTTAATATCAACTGCCATAATTGACGTGTATGGTTTAGCAAGAATAGCTCTAAATTGACAAATGATTGAAATAATATATAGATATAATAAATAACTTTCCCAAATTATAGAGAGTGTTTAAACTTTGCTATAAAATTTAATTCATGATTATATATTTTAATAAAAATTGCAATTCTGTCATGTAAAAATCTTTTGAAAAATTTTATCAAAATTTAATTTCTTAAATAAAATTTTTAATAATTAATTATTTAAAAAGATTTTTTGTCTATAGATGTAAACTAATAAAAACTATATTAGGATAAAATTTTAACTTTCTGGTGTATTTAATTTTTAAATGAGATTAAGTGGCTTGCCAAGTCCCGGGGTTTAACCCCAGTCTCCCTATATTTTGTCTAGCCCTATTCTTCAGTATAAAATTTTGATATGCAATTAGCACATGTATTGTATTATGAAGTTTTAATAATATTTATAAATAAATAAAATTAGAAATTTAAAGCAATAATAATATTTATTGATGGTGATATTATTTAAATACTTGATTTTAATGTTAATCCCAAAACTTTAAAAGTATTTCATTGAACTATTATTATTTTTAAGTCGAAATACCCGATATTAAGGAGATACGAATGGGACCAAATACCCATACTTTTCGCGCTCTCGCTAACAAAGTTAAAGCAAATTTAGCATTTTCACTCATACTAGGAAACAAGCACGATAGTCTAGACCTGGTAGCAAAATCCCCTGAAATTAAGGATCAATGGATCTCTGCCCTAAGATATGTTGTATCTCGCTACAAAAACATGGAGCAAGAGAAAGAACACGAAAAGTGTTTAACAATTATTTGTGTTTTAGGGTAATGATATTGGTAGTCTGAGTCGTTTTTTTTTAAATTATTAAGTGACAACCAAATTTTATCATTTTTTAAATACTTTATTAACCCAGTCTACATATCTGAAAACCATTTCCACAGGAACCCTCACTTGTTACGCCTCGCTTCATATGTCCATATTTTTAACTCCCCTTTGAGCTATTAAAATACGTTTATTTTTTTGTATATGATTAATCAAACATCAAATAATATTTATTAAAACGGGGTTTTCTTTCGACATCTCTGACTATTAATATCATTACTCTTTTTTTTAAATTCATTTAAGTATATATTTTTTTAATAATTTACTATTATATTTCTAATCTATTTGGCTAGAATTTGGAATATACCATATTGAATATTATTAAGTAATTTTTTTTTAAATATATGTTCAGAATTTTATAATTCCCGTCCCGACTCTTAAGATAATTATTATTTAATACAAAAATTGATATGTGGCTTATCTTATTAAAGACTATATTATAAATTCAATTATTAGCATATTATATTTATTTTGAGATCAAGCTATAATTTTATGTCCAGAAATGTAATTAAGCTTTAATTATATTCTTATATTAGGTGGGCGATAGACCATTTTAATAAAGCGGACATTAATAAAGACGGTGGCTTAAGTTTCGAAGAAACCCTACAATTGCTCAATCATATGAACATTAACATGGATAAAAGATATGCCAAGAAGTTATTCGACGTAATCTTATTTTATATTATTCTAAGTTAATAAAATCATTGTAAAATTCTTAAATATCAATTTATAATAGGTTTACCATTTCAGTATACTATTCTTCAAATTTTAAGTGAAATTATATACTATTGCATACATGGAAATTCATAACTTCGGGTTTATAAAATATTTGCAGGTCTCAGATATAAACATGACAAGAACTAAGACTGGTGAAGATGTTTTGGACCAAAAAGAATTTTTAAATTTTTATAGATTATTGATAAGGCGACCTGAAATTGTCGACATCATACACAAGTTACCATGAATTTGATTTTAATTAACACAATGTATAAATATTTTATAACAAAGTTGAGGTGCTATATTATGTATGCGTTTCTTTAAGCCTGTCCTCAAATCTAGGTTTACTTTTAAAAATTCTGATTTGGATAACTTTTAAATTAATTTAAAGTGTATTTTAAGAACTCTTTAACTAAAATACTAAATCTCTAAATAATATAGTTAATTAACAAGACATTAAATAAGTTATTTTTAATATGATCCAATACAAATACAGTTCAGAATACAGTAAAGAAATCAAACACAATGATTTATAAAACGGTTGTTAGAAAAATAGATAGCCATCCAGGAGAAATATATGAGCCTTAATTGACATTGAGAAAAAATTATATATAGATTATAGTATAGAATAGATATTAAAAATATGATGGCCGAATTCATAGAAAAAAATTTAACGATCTGGGACGGGTCTGACTTTTTATAAATTTTGGAGGCCTCGGGCAAATTTGTTAGAAAATTTCGAACCGAGCCAAATTTTGGCAATATCTTTTAGAAAATTTCGGGCCGGCTTCTGGCAATTATTTTAAAAAAATTTGGGCAGACTTCGGACATTTATTTTAAAAAATTTTGGACCGGGTCAGAAAATTTAAAGGATGGCCCAACTTATGCGAAAATTCTTAACGGGCCGGGCCTTGTAAACTTCTAATCTATATTATTCCATTACAAAGGTAGCTTAAATTCACACAGAATAATATGATTGTTTAATGTTAGCCAATTTTTATTCTAAGG
Organism: Gordionus sp. m RMFG-2023; assembly: GCF_954871325.1. NCBI lineage: Eukaryota > Metazoa > Nematomorpha > Gordioida > Chordodea > Parachordodidae > Gordionus > Gordionus sp. m RMFG-2023. The sequence continues at coordinate 47,392,282 of NC_088776.1, forward strand.
TATTCAAAAAATGGGAGCAGTTTTCTAGAGCCGGAAGAATTACAAGAATTTATGATCAAGGAACAAAAAGTTTGAATTTAAAGAATAAGATATAAAATTTCCATTTTATATTTATTTTTTTTTAAAAAAGCAAAATGACATAAATCTTGAGCAATGCAAAAAATTAATTCAAACATATGACAAAACCACTAAAGAGGGTACTATGAGTATTGAAGGTAGTTTTTTATAAAATAAATGCCAAAAATGTTAAGTATTGTTTTTATAAATTTTAACTATTTTATATTCCATGATTCAGAGGAAAAGGGAGGTGGGAGGAGGGTGGAAGTTTTCATTAAGGAATATTTTAAATTACAATTCCCTCGAAGTTTAATTATTCACAGTACCCCCTATTTATATTTTTGCACTATTTTGCAAAAAATTTTAATAGCTAATTCTTAGGTAATTAATATTGTAAATAAAAATTTGACACATAGCTATAACTCCTCATCTTAATTTCTTATTCTGGATCTGTAAATTTGAAAATTAATACAAATTACTTTATGTAAGTACCAAAGTGACACGTCAAATTATCTTATTAAATTTATATAGTATTTGATTTTGCCTTTCAACTTGAAGCGTATCATTTTCTTACCACCTCAAACTTGCAAAATACTATTTTAAATTATATATATATACACTATTTGATAAAAGGACCCCTCCTCCTCCCCTCATACTTTTTTTAAATAAGATCATAATAATTTATGACAAATAAAAGCTTATTTTATTTTTATGAATTTAAAGGTATGAGATGCATGTTGGTATCAAGGGACCAAGCATTATTCAATAAGAATTACTTAGAACTATATCAAGATATGACCCGACCCTTATCAGATTATTATATTAATTCTTCCCACAACACGTAATTTGGTTTACATTTTATTAGTATAAAATTAAAAGTCATTTTTAGGATGCAATTGCTATTTACATAAATTTTAATGAATATGCATATTTTAATGTTAGGTACCTAAGCGAGGACCAATTGATAGGAGAAAGCAGTGTTGAAAATTATATCAAAGCCTTGAGAGAGGGCTGCCGATGCGTTGAAAGTTATTTTAAATGATAATGCTATACTATACCATATAATATAACCAGAGATGCTACGTATTCAGCCAGTATATTCGTAATATATTACAAAACTGTCTGAAATTGATAGGATAAGTTAATTTACACGTGCTAAAATGTATTTCTGGTAAATTTTTCAAATTTAAAAAATGTGTTAAATAAATGATCTCATCGCATAAAAGAGTGGACAGACGTTTGGCTCCAACCCTTGAATTTAAGACCTTCTTTTTTTTATAAATATGTATAATTTTTACATTCCATAAGCTTTAGGCTCATCATCTTTATAAAAGAAAACTTCTACTAGGCCAATAAACAAATATTCTGTCTAATAGCGTTCCAATCGGATAAAAATACGAATCTTTATATTTATAATCGCCAATAAATGTTAATCATATTTATCCAATAGTATTTTTTGTTATTTATCTTTATGCCAACATTCTTCCAATGATATTGATTATAGCAATATTCCTCCAATAGTATTTATATTTAATATATGTCTATATAATATTGATCCAATAGCTTAGTTGTTTTTTCATGGCTTCATAAGAGTAGATATGCCCAATATCCATTAATCAATAGCTAACCAAATATCTATTCAACTGGAACTGGAGGTCAACCTCTTTCCTATAATGAGGGGTAGTGTTGTTTAAAAACGGCTAGATTAAAAGTTAGTCAAAATAATATAACTTAGGCCTCAAATGGCAAATAGAGGCCCAAATATTTCTGCTATCTATGAGAAAAATCTCCAGGCATACGTAACATTATTTTTGATAAAATCTTAAACAGGGCGTTTTTATAAATCGACCCAAATATTAATGAGGAGTCTACTAGGCCTTGGGGAATCAGGAATATTTTTATCAACATAAAATATCGATATAGGTATCAAATAAAAAGCTAATTTTTATATAACGGAAGGGAAGTAAAAAAAGTACAAAATGAAAAAAATTAATTCTTCTTATTTTATTTTTATAACTACTAAAAACTAAAAATTTTACAATTTTTTATATATATATAATACAATTTTTTAATTTACACTTTTTACATAAGTTTTTTAAAAGGTTAAATTTTAACAAATTCGTCCTTAAAAAGTAAAATAAAATTTACGAAAATTAGGAAAATATAAAAGGTCATTTAAAATGATTTTACAAAAAGTAAAAGAAATATAAAATTTTTTATATTCAAAAAATTATCTAATTAACACTAATTAAAATATTATTTGACTGAAATAATAATTTTCATTCTTAATGTTGTTTAATATCACCTTAAGTAGGCAATCTTTGGAAGTAAGAATTTATAAAAAAAATTCTAATATAAAATGAATATGGGTATTTGTCAGTCAAAATTAGTTATTTGGCCAAAAAATTGAATTTCATCTAAAATTATAGAGGGATCATAATTTAATAACCCATCATCAAATTAAAAAATTCTGATTCCCCGACATTCTTGACTGGTTATCAGCTAGTCCATTGATATCAGCCTAATCGAGAAAGATAAAGAAACACAATATAAATCACTGTATCGTCTACCCTACTGTTCTGCCCCTCCCCAATGGACATTTTTTACCTAAAAAATTTTGAAATATAAGCTATAAAATCAGGGGTTTAACGAACTGAGACCGTATCTTTTTTTCAATAAAATTACAAATTTTAAATCCAATTCTGGCTCTTTCCTAGGATTTTAACTGAAAAATAGTTGCCCCTTATATTTATTTTTAAATTTTTATCAACTGTATATATAAATTTTGTTTTATTAGTTGATGTGTGGAATGGGGTAGATGGAGATCCCATTGTTTATCACGGGCACACATTGACTGCAATGATCAAATTTGTCGATATAATAAAAGCCATATCTACTTACGCCTTCGAAACATCACCGTAAATTTTTTCGAATAAATTATCTATATAAATAAATCAGAGCATACGACCTTAATCCGGGCCATCATGGTATGATTTTTAAAATCCGAGCCGATCCGGGCTTGAAAAAATAAAATCCGAGACAGACCGAACTGAATAAAAAATTAAAGTAAATAATATCAATTAATCGGTTGGAAAATGTTGGGAAATCATATGACGAAGCGTATAATATACAATTTATTGCTCATATTTTCAATTTCTCTTTAAAAATATTTGCAAAATACAGTCAAAGTTATTCAAAATAACTACATTTTAAAAAATTCGAGCTGGGTCTAAAATTTTGACCTATGCATGTCTCTGAAAGAATAATTATAGTCAATGCTCTTTCACATTTGGGTATTTTATACGAAATGAGCAACTGTATAAATTTAACCTAATATTTTTGCCCTATACCACAGTTCATTTTCAATAGTTTGAGTTAGAAACTTGAAAGATACAAATCTTCAACCCCTGACCAGACACGATTCGTAATCATTCCCCCGCCCCACGAACTGACTCGAAAATCATAGGTTGCTGATTTTTAGGCATTAATTTTATTACTTAATGATTATATTTATAAGCAGAAATATTGTTGGACTATATAAATTAAACGGGTAATGACTATCCCATATTTATACTTAAATTACAGTTTTTTATAATTAATTTCAATTTTTTTAATTTTTGCAATTTATAAGGTATCCGCTAATTCTATCGTTAGAAAATCATTGCTCAATTGACCAACAAAAATTAATGGCTCACTATTTAAAAACTATTTTAGGAGGTTTTTTAATAAAATTCTCAAACCTATACTATGCCCTTGTAAATTAGATAAAATATATGCAGAAGAAATTATGGAAGGAGACTTTTTACCATCTCCTGAGTCGCTCAAAGAAAGATATGTAATCAAGGTATATTATTGATATTAGTTTTTATATATCATTTTATCGCAAATAATTAAAAATCATATCCCATACACGTTAAACATTGATATTTACTAGTGATCTGCATCGGGCCTATTTTTTCGGGCTTGGCCCATTTTTTTAGAAAGTTTTGCCGGCCCGGTCTGAACACAAATTTTTTTTTTTTTAATTTACCTAAATATAGAAATTAATTTTTATAATTACTCAAAATAAAAGTTATATGTTATGTGGCGTCTAGTTTCTATAAATAAAATCAAATATTTTTATTTAACACAAAAAATTGAACATGAAATTGATAAGTTTAAGATATATTTTAAAAAAAATTCAAGACCCGACTCGGCCCAAATTTTTTTCAAAATATTAAGCTCAACCCAGCCCGTACCTGATTTTTTTCAAAAAAATAGGGCCGGGTTTGGGCCGAGCCTACTTTGGCAGATCTCTAATAAATACGCTCTTATATTTATAGATTTATTTGGTTACATTGTCGCATTTGAAGCATCTAGTTTAGAAAAAGCCTCGATTATTCTATTCGCTCTATAAAACATTTTCCTTTTTTTTAAAAAATAATTTTGAAATTAACAATGTTTTAAATTATTTTTAATTAAAATTGTTTGATATTTTATGAATATTTATACGCCCTTTTTACAGTAAAAATAAATAATGTTTCTAGGGATATAAAAAAAACAGCGAAAAAACAAAAAAAAACGTTTGCCCCCCCCCAACGGTTTTTTTATCTGTCTCTATCATAAAGCTGTTAAAAAACAACCTGTTTCTGTATAATATAAAAGACCAAAAATTTTAAAATGTTAAAAAGAAACGGTATAAACTAAAAGGTTATATAAAGTTTAAAAATTATTTTATAAATTTACTAAATTAACAATATGTGCTTTCAGGGTAAAATGTTAGACATTCCCTATAAGTCAGAGGAGGTTGTCAGTGAAGAAGACGAGGCCGCCGAAATCGATTCTGAGATAGTCCTTAAAGATCTGAAAAAGAAAGTAAAGCACAACTCTTTGTATTTAGTCTTTACAATATATGATTAATTAATTTATACTGTCTTAAAAAAAATTCATGGCTAAATAGTTTATTTATTTTCTTTTTGTAACAATAGATATCAAGTTGATATTTTTTTAACCAATTCTTTTAGAATTTGATTAAATAATCTAAATGAAGATAATTATTTATTTTTATTTGTAAAAAAAATTTTTTAAAGTTCATCTCCGGTTGATATAAATAATTCTGTATTAGTGTATATATTATATCAATGAGATGACTAGCTCTTGTCAAATTTAGCCATGCTTAAATTAAATTTTGGAGTGCTGAGAACTTTTTTCTTTCCCTTGGTATAGCTAGGTATTCGTTGGCTAATTAAGCACAAATTACAGAGACTCGCCAAAAAGAATCCACTAAGATTAGATGCATGGGTTAATTTCTTTCCAAGGTTAAAACTATCTTTTCAATGAAAATTCAAGATTGAGGTGATATTATTACTAAAAATAGGTTTAACTGATTTTGGGCGAGAGGCTAAATAAATTGAGCTATTACCCAATAAACTCCCTAGCCTTACTACTCTGATGATATATTATAATTCATATTTTGTTACACTGACATGGTTCGGGGTTTTATAACAATATATGTATATCCTTCATATATTATTGTCGATATTGGATGCAGGGAATCAACAATATTATTTATTTATTTTTAGCCACAGTCCAAGATGATCAAACTAGCTAAGGAACTATCAGATTTAACATTTTTGAGATCAACACATTTCAAAGGCGTTGGGCAAAGAGGTATTTGAAAATTTATCTTCCAAAATTAAATAATTTTAACCAATCCTTTAAATAAATTTATAATAAGAAATGTTTTCTTTATATCGTTTCACATTTGAAATGATTTAGATAAGTACTAGTAGATACCACTTTTTTGCTTTTTCTGAAAAATTTTATATATCATGTCTGTTTTATAAAATAAGGTAAATGCAACTGCATATGCTCGTTCTCAGAATTGAAAGCGATTTCTATGATTTCTGAAGATGCAAGATTATTTGCGGATTACAATACTACGAACTTAAGCAGGATATACCCAAATGGCATAAGGACAGATTCTAGCAATTTTGATCCCATGTTATTCTGGAAAGCTGGATGCCAAATTGGTACCATCAATTATAATTAATTTTTTTTATAGTAAATATTAAGATTTATATTGTTTAATAAAGTATTCTGCAATAAATAACAATTTTAATATAATCTTAAATTAAAGTTGCTATGAACTACCAAAGCGATGACAAAAAAATGCAGCTTTATCATGCTAAGTTTAGGGATAATGGAGGAATGGGATACCTTTTAAAACCAGATTATCTTCTCTCAAGTAATGAATACATTAATAAGTTATAAAATTAATAAACTCAACAAAGAAACCCGCATGCATGTTACATTACGATAACAATAGGTGAATATTATAATATCATATAAAATAAAGTTTTTAGCAAATATATTGTGCAGTCAGTTCTTCTATCACATTGGAGGTAGTTAGTTGACTCAATAATTTATTGATAGAGGGTATGGGGTATTCTGATTTTTCAAGAATATCATGATGGGGGAATACGATACCCTTTCAAATAAACCACAAAAATTTTAAAAAATTATAGAATGTTGAATAAAAATCTATTTCGATTTACAAAAATTTTCATACAATTCTTTCTTTATTTAAGTAAATGTATCTCTAATATAATATTCTTTTAGTTTATCTTATTTCTTACTTTTGATATATCTAGTTTCCCAAATCTTAATAGAAAAACTTGTTAACTACTTACATTTATTGAAGCGTTAGTTATTTTTGATAATAGTTTATTCGAGCCCCCCCTCATACTCTTTTTTTAACAACGACCCGATTTGGGGCTTTGGCGATTTGTGTTCTTGGATATAATATCCCCTCCAATATTAACTATATTTAAATGTACCAAGTCATAATTCATATAATCTTGAACAAATGAAGCTAATCTTAATTATCAACTGAAATTAAATATATATTTATATTGACTTATGTAACATTTTACTTGTGTATATTAATTTACAAAGACCTGCAAACAGTTTGGATATATAACCCGGCCCGTAATTTTTTTTAAAAATATTCTTCCTAACATGGTCTGCCTGTATAAGATCCTATAAGAAAATCCGAGTCGGATTAGATTTTTTAAAAGAAATTTGAAATAGCTGGGTTTGAAAATTTTTTATTTTAAATCCGGATCGAGTCTAAGATTTTAATATCTATAAGTCTCCCGATTTATGTGCTAGCTAAGTATCTGCGACTATATAATTTCATAGTAAAGTATTTGACCCGAGCAATAAAAAATAATTATATTGTTATTGTTAGTTAACTTTTTTTCTATTTCCTGATCAATTAATGAATTTTATTATATTATCATTTTTTCAGAATGTTTAAAAATTTTATTAAAATACCACAAAATCGTTAGATAGATTATGATAAAAAAAAGAGATTTTTTTCAAATTTAAAAAGCGTAAGAAAATAATAAGGTGTAGGATAATTTAAGAAATAAAAAGTGAAGCAATGAAATCTTCAGAATTACAGTCAAGGCGTGAGATCTGACAACCCTGTTTCAACCCTATAATCGGCCAAATTAAAGGATTTTGAGCTTTGGTATCGATTAAAATATGGTTCTATAATTGGGATTAGAGAGTCGCTTCAAGGTGAATTAGCTATTAATTGAGCTATAATGGGGTACCCTTTAAAGGGTCTCATTTTGCTTAGGGAAATTTCAAAGGCATTAAAGCGAGTTAATATATTCTTTCTTTAAATGGTTTAAAGGTGACTAAATAATATTATTTATAATATCAAAATACTCTTAGTTATTAAATTCTATTTATTGTTTCACAAGTATCATTTAGTCGCTAGCTCTTATCATACAGTCGTGCTAAGTTTTTTCAAATTTTTTATTTTGGCCTGCTCAAAAATATTTTATCCAAATGTAAAGTATTTCAGACGTGTACAGATTAATTTAGGTCCTAGGGATAGGGATACTAATGATAAATTTTTTTACAAATAAATTAAACCTTTTAAGTTTTGGTTGGTAATATTTTTATTTTATGAATTTTTTATTTATAATTTATCGTAATAACAAAAATGCCTATTTTTTTGAAAATAGATTATGATGAAACTTCTCCAACAGAAAGACAAGAAAAGTTATTGAAACTCAAAGTAATATTAAAGAATAATTATCAATTTATTAGTTAATTAAAATAATTATTATTTATAAATTTTTAAAAAAATATATATGATAAAAGTTTGGATTTATTTTGGATAAATAAAATGTGAACATCGAGGTTTTTGAATTGATCATAAAAAACTAAATTATAAGTTGCCCCTCTTCCTTTAATAAAATTGTTTGGTATCTATAAAAATTAAAAAATCATGATACATATACAAATATGTATATACATATATACTAATATTTTAAACTATTATTCGTTTAATGTAAGATAATAAGCGCTCAGCAATTACCTAAACCGTATAGGAACGTACATGATAAGGATGTTATAGACCCATATGTTAAAATAGAAGTGATTGGCTTCAAAACTACTCAAAAGGCTAAGACCAGCATAATTGCAAATAATGGTTATAAAATTCGCTAATTTATTCTACAAAGAGCAAAAAATTTGTATCGAATTTTATATCGAATTATAAGATATATTTTAAAATATTTTAGGTTTCAATCCTGTGTGGAACGAGGCCTTTGAATTCGTAATCGATGATCCTCAGTCGGCTATATTAAGATTTGTCGTCAAAGATTTCAATTCATCTTCCAAAAATGATTTTATAGGCCAGTTTACCATACCTTTTAAATGTCTAATGGAAGGTTAATTATTTTTTATATTGAAACTGTTGAAAAAAAAAAATTTTTAATCACTATTTTTAAACGGGCCAATTTATGGCTAAATATAAATTTAGGATTCAGTTCGAATACTATAGATAAAAAAAAGATAATCTACTTTGCTCCACTGCAAATTAGATCTAAATTTTCTTATTTATTGATATTTTAATTTACTTCCCTTTTTAAATAATAATTTTATTCCTTTTTATACTATTTAAAAATGATAAAGGTTGCAAATTTTTCAAACTTTTAAATAAGCACAATCAATCGCTTTCAATGGGATCGTTTATATTGGTGCATGTTGACATCTCCGTATATATGACTGATTTGAAATTGCTTGATTAATATTAAAATTCGAAATTTTTTTTTATAAAAATTATAATATTGAAATCTCACCTTTTTAAAAAAAATGTCAGTATTGTGATTATCATTTTCCATATTAAAAATTTATCGATATTGCATGTTATCTCTCATTGTCAAAAAAAATATTTTTTAATGTGATATTCGAAATTTCCATATATCAAAAAATAAATGCCAATATCTGTTAATGTGTTTTCATGAAAATTTAGCATGCCCTTTATTTTTTATATTATAATTTATATAATTATTTAATAACAAACCTTAATATATTGAAATTATTTAAAACCAGGTTATCATCACGCCCATTTACAAAATAAAAAATGTAATGCTATACCGCCTGCTACTCTCTTTATGTACACGAAAATCGAAGACTTTAAAAGGGACAACTTGCCAGAATTATCGAATTATAACCTATTATCGCAAGATAACTCATTAAATAAAGAAGTAAGCCAACCTATTCTCAATAACATAGTTATGTTGGATAAATCTCCTAGAAATAGTAGAGATCGTATTTTTAAACCACATGACAATCTTTATAAGGGTCCACCTATAACATCAAATGTTCTGAATCATTCTCAATTAGTTAAAACATCAAATCCCGATTATAATGAAACAGAAAACTTTGAAGAAATGTATCTCAAACTCAGTACCAAACCCAAATTACTCACAGATTTGGATACCAAAATAGTTCAAGGAGAGATATTAAAACCTTCAAATAGCGGATACATCGAATCAGAGAATATTTACAACAATACGAAAGGGAAGATGCCTTTAAATAAATATCCAAAACATTTACATATTACATCTACCCCAAATTTAAATGAAATAGATATTAAGCAGATATTTAGTGTTCCCTTGTATAATAAATGCCTAGAAACCTCACTAGATAATCCAAGTTATAAGGATCATTTTGATTTTAAACCGATCGCTACAATTCCGTTAAATAAACAATGCAATGGATTCAATAAAAATTACACTCATTTTTCATATATTTATTTGCATGGAAATGATATGAATCAGGATAATCAATATATAAATGGTAATAATTTCTACAAAATACCTCAATTATCTAAATATAAACAAGAATTAAGTTATGAGATTTAAATGCTCCTAAAGATTACTTTTATATTATGTTTTCATATCCCCTTCAATGTATATCAAACATAATCGTCTTTTTAATAAATTTTATTGGTAAATTGTTATAGAATGGTTGCAATTTATTTAGTTAAAATATTCAACAATAAATATATTAAAAATATACAAAGCCGTAATATAAAGTTTTAGGTAATAAGCTTGATGACAAATATATTCCATTAATTGATAATTAAATAGCGGTATAAACAAATAAATTCTGTTATAATTAAAGCAACCTATATACATCATGTTTATAAAAAATAGTTAAAGGCAGTTTTACTGCAGTTTATTTTTAGTATATATTATAATGGTAAAAAATTATCTTCTTTTCCGTCTTTTACCAAAATTTCCAAAGTTAGAGAATCCCGTGGGACTTCCGTAGACCGAGTTGAGTGGGTAACTCGAAAATCTTTCTCCTTTGAAAGAACGAATGGGATTGGACCACGAGTTCAAATTTCCTCCCTTTCCCCACTGATTACCTCCACCCCATTGATTCCCCAAACCAAAACCACCCTTTCCTCCACCCAATCTGCCTTTACCACCACCCCATTGATTTCCTCCTCCCCATTGATTTCCTTTTCCCAATTGATTCCCTCCTCCCCATTGATTCCCTACCCCCCATTGATTCCCTTTTCCCAATTGATTCCCTCCTCCCCATTGATTCCCTACCCCCCATTGATTCCCTCCCAACCATTGATTCCCTCTTCCCCATTGATTTCCTCCGCTCCAACCACCATTATCTTTACCCCATATATTACTACCACCCCACCCACCTCCACCTCTTCCGCCATTCCATATATTACTGCCGCCACCAAACGCGCCTGGTGAATGGAGTTGTCCCATTATAATTCGATTTGTTGAGAACTGTTTAATATAATTGGTAGAAAAATATAAGTTTCATACATATCAATTTATATGTCTAAAATTTATGATTGAACTTAAATTATTTAAATTCTAAAATATAAAGGGTTAAATAAATATTTTGATAGTTAAATTTTGATTGGCCTATAACAAACGTTTCTCATAATTTAATTAATAGTTTATATTATTAAGATGTTCACTTATCTAAAGATATAATTATTGCAATGTAAAACAAAATGTATATTGATAATGATAATAAAAGTATACTCAAAAAACAAATTTAATTAAAGTTTGAATAAAATTTACAAGGCCGTCACCATGGGAGAGGGTGAATTATATTATACATGAAAAGGTAACGAACTATTGAATTCTTTTTCCTTTTATAAAAGAAGCTTAAGTAACTCTTAGACCAGAGATAAACTGGATTACTTATTATATTTTTCTAAAATAAATCTTATCTCAGGCATAAATGATTTAGTGGAAGCTTCTGCCTATTATTTCATAGTATTAATATAAATCAGAGACTTGCAGAGGTACCATTTTCATAGCCCAGTTCGGATTTTTTAAAAAAAAATATTTTCGGCCCGCCTTGGTTTTTATATTTTCAGGCCTGGCCTGGCCCGGATTTTTTAAAATATATCATATTTATTTTTAATTTTTATAGCTAATAATAACGATTTAAAATATTTTATTTGGGTATTTTTTTATAAAAATTTTTTAGATCCGGCCCGGTTATATTTAAAAATTTTAAATACGGCCTGTCACGTGTACCCGAACCGAGCTTAGGGCAGAGCCTGCAGGTCTCTCTTATAAATTGTTATTTTAAGGATTTTAATTTATGATATTTTAATAAAGATTGAAACTCAATAATTATCGTCAGTCTGTAGATAATAATATTTTTGATGTAAATGTGGGGACTGACTATTATAAATTGGCATGACCGAAAAAGAAACTAAGTGGGAGCACTTCCTCTTCCTTTTAAAAAATTTACCGGATTTTATCTATTTTTTTAAGGATTTTTATGTTGTAGATATCTTAATAATTATTTTTAAAATCGCGAATCTTCTGATAGCACCTTGAATTGTTCATCTCCAAGGAGACTAAATTAAAATTCAGTGTTTTGCAATGAGGTGAGTGTCTTGCAATGAGGTGGAAAAAAATCTAATCAACTATTCATCTGAAAAATTTTATAAAAATATTTTTATCTCATATTTAAAAAATTTAATTGCATCACTCGAATTACGATTCTACGAAAATATAACAATAATAGATTTCAATTATTTTGGATAAGTTTTATAAAATGGTAGCAAAATTATTTGATCTTAATAATATAAAGAATTTTCAGGTATAGGCGCAAATTTGGTATGAAATATGAAAATAAAGAGAAAATAAAACATCACAAATCTTAAAACGTCTATGAAGTTAATATTTCTGAGTTATTAGAAGACTATACATATTTAAAATAGATCAATAGGCATTATTAATTGTCTTATCACTACCTATTATGACATACATTAAAGAAGTTTTGGCACTATGAAAGAGCCAAAAACTAATTTCAAAATAATTATAATAAATTTTCCTTTTATTGAGGTTCAAAAGTTTATTATTTAAATTTCTAGTGTATATAATAATTATAAAACTATTAATGGTTATTAATTATATAAAATTCATATGCTCATTTATAAAATATATCATTATTATCTTTAAAAATAGTGCCCTCTATAATTGATTTATCTATTCCTAAAATTATAATAACTAAATAAATATAAATTTTTAATTTCTCCGTTAATGTTTATATTTAAATATACTGGTAATAAACATATTTGATTAGTTTCTTCGTTTCAAACGCCCTTTATAAATATCAATCGCCATCACATAAATTTTGTTCTTAAATTATATCAAATTTTGCAAATGTCAAAAAGATTGCAAATGTAAATTTATCATTTTAGCTTATAATTACATTTTATTTTTAGGATGACAATGATTTATAATTTGGTGTTTTTATACATAGTTTGTTTTAAATATAAATTAAGATATTCAATTAATATCGATCGAGCTTATAATATATATTATTATTGTAAATAATTATATATTTTTAATAAAAGCCTAATAAACTATGTAATTTTTTTAAATAAAAGCTGCCCCTGTCATTTATACCAGATTTTATAAAAAATATTTATGACATACCCTTGTAAAATTCCTGCGAGTATATCAATATATTCAAATATAAATATATTGAGATATAAAAAAAATGATCAATACCTTAAACGAGTAAATTGATTAATACACATGTAGTTTACTCCTGGAAAATCTAACTCAAAAGGCTACGGAAAACCCAAAAAAATTTATATGATTTTGTTGTTTATTTTGATACTAAAATTAAGTTTTATTGTGAATATGATTTTAATTGTAAAACTAAGAGGGATTTCTTATGAAGTTATAGATTTTATTATGAAATGTCAAACGGACTTGAAGAACTCTCGAGCGATCGAATATCGTTTTCCTTCACACCACATTTCTCGCCACTCGTTATTTCACTCGCCATTACTTTAGGAATCCTTGTTAGTTTCTTTTCCTAAAGAGAAATTTTGCAATAATGATCACTAGCTCATTCATTTAGAATATTATCGCCTTATGACCGCATTTATTTTATCATGAAAAAATATGCACAAATATAGTATCGGAAACTTTAAATTTTTAAAATAAAATTTCCAAGTCAATGTTGCTGATAAATTATCAGAAAGGCAAATAAAGCAAGATATCATAGAAATAGGAGTAGCCTATCAAAGCGCAGCGGCTCTAATAAATGGAATGTCAACATATTTCTGTTATGCATGGCTCTCAATATCTATAAGGATGCTAAATTTATTGTTAAAGTCATGTGGTAATACGGAAGGCCTTTCATTGATGATTTTATAACAAAAAATAAAACGCACCGTATAATTAAGAGTATTGCAATATTTTCTCATTGTGACTAGGGGAAACCAGGGATAACTAGCCAAGTTTTTTCTCTTGACAACGAAAGTTTTAGATTTTAATCAAATATATTTGACATGAACGTGTAGCCTAAACATTAATCTATAATATTTAGTTAAAATCAAACCTATATCACTAATAGTTTTTTCACTAGATTATTTTAAAAGAAAGTTTTCTGGTCAAATAAGGTATTGACTGGCGGCATACCATGTGTTGACTGGCCATACTATTTTATTTAAATAAGTTATCACAAATATAAACTATAAAGGTATAGATAGAATAGATATTCATAATAATCCAAAGCAACCCTAATCTGTTATTTTTATCTGAACCCGAATCCATAATCATTTTAGTTCAGGTCCTGGCTTAAATTAACAATGTTTACTATTTATAAATATTAAAAACCATATTTATAAAAATATTTTAAACAAGTTTTTTTTAATATATATATAAAGATATAATAGTTATTTATAATAGTCATTTATAATCTTAAAATAATAAAATTTTGTAAAAACATTATGGTCATTCACTTATAACCTTCTTAGCTATTATTATTAAACGGTTTTTATATAGTGCTAAATAAAGCATCTAAATTTCTATTTTTTTGTGGATATAGCTTATTTAGTTATATAAAATAGTATAAATTTAAATACGGAAGTTCTTCGCTAGACAAAAATTTGTATAACGCGATTTTTGTTCAACTGAACACTAAAAACGTTTTTTAAAATATTTTTTTACTAGTATTATTCATATTTATAGAAATTTCCATGCAAAAATAATATTAAATAAGAAGTTAGAGGGGCATCAATCAACCCCTATGCCCACTTAACCCCAATGCCTCTTATGTTAATATTATATCATTTCCAATAAAAGTTTCAATAATTGAAATTATTTTAATATTTAGTCTGGGAATGAGAAAAGTATATATGACGAAACTTGGCCTAAATTTACTCATAATATTCCTTTTTTCAAAAAAAATATTAGTCCTCCTCTCTCCCTTTCTCGAGTGAAAAGTTCTGGCTACGGACCAGATAAGTTAAAAGTATAACATTTATACTTATTAAAAATAATGAACATATAAGATAGTATAGATATTTATAGCTTGATAGAAATTTATTTACGGAATAATTAAAGTTATTTACAAGTTTCAATATACCCTATTTGCCAAAATAATATCATATGTTTTCTTAATGATTCGCCTATCCCGTAAATATAGAAAAAATTTTTTAAAATTAATTATTTGATCAGATTCGTGTTAAACTAATGTTAGTAACTGAAAATTATTTTAGGCAATATGTATACACCATTTTTTAAATCATAAACTCATCTCTTACCCTTTTTGGTAAAATCAAGCAGATGAATGAGATAAAGAATCTTTTCATTAATTTAAAAATTGTGAAATATAGAAGAAACCCTTCGCCAACATTCTTTGTTACGCCCATGTCTAATATATACTATACCCCTTA
Source organism: Gordionus sp. m RMFG-2023 (assembly GCF_954871325.1). Classification (NCBI taxonomy): domain Eukaryota; kingdom Metazoa; phylum Nematomorpha; class Gordioida; order Chordodea; family Parachordodidae; genus Gordionus; species Gordionus sp. m RMFG-2023. Next base: position 47,407,883 of record NC_088776.1, read on the forward strand.
GCCTAGATCAGACCTTGGCTCAGATGTAAAATCCTATTCCCGACACCGGTTGCATGTAACATGATTCAATTTTGCAGACAAAATATATTTTATAAATAACCCCCAAATTAAATTAAAGAATTATACTTACCAAAATGTAAAAGCTGAATAGAATGACAAAACAAATATGTCTGCCTTTCATAATAGTGTAAACCAAAATCTTTAAATAATGGCCAAATACATAATTCTAATTCGTGTTTTAATTTTGTAACAACATAATAAAGTATACTTTAAAATGTTTGAAACGATGATCTATTTATACAATTCAGTTATTTCCCATGAATTTTAAAATTAAAAGGGTAGATGAAAAAAATATTTTTTTCGGTAGCTTCATCCCTTTATTGGTTTGATTACTTATTTCACTAATTTTATTAATTAGATGTGAAATTATGACAGTTATAATCTTGAATTGCATATTATCTTAAACATTATTATTATTATTAAGTTATGGCACTAATATTTAGGTATATAAATTGTTAAATCATTTTCAAATTTAATGACCTTTCATTATATATTTATTATACACTCTAAATAGGGGAGTGCTATTATTTACATGTACCCGTTAAAATTTCCAGATACATTAATTAACAAGAACTTGTATAAATTATTAATAAAAATGTTTCATCCTAAATATTTGTGGTTTATTTTGATACGTAATAGATAGTAAATAGTGCAATGAGTCATGGACTTATTGAAACTTTAAATGTAAACAATAAGTACTTACAAAATTATATAAAGATCTTCAAATATCTCTCATAATAAATAATACGATCTCCTTATTGATAATTCAACATACCCATAAAATATTTGCAGCGAAAATATAATAATATCAAAATCGTGCAATGCGAATTATTAAATATTGTCATTTTATAAATAGTAGTGCTGTAAAATAACGTTGTTTTTATGGAAAAAGAAAGCTATTCGTTACTTCTTCCATAGGGTAACAAACGTGTATCACGTTTCTATGTTTTTAATATAAGTAACGTGAAACGTTACTCTTGCTTTAAATTTTTCTATATGAAAAAAATACAATTATTTATTTTATTTTATTAATATTATATTTTTTAATTTTAACCGAGCTTTTAATTCAGACAAACCACCAAAGTTCTTCTTTTATTATGTAAGCCTGGAGACGCAAAGATGTAAAACAGGTTTGGACCTATATCTCGAGTCTTACTTATTATTTTGGCTAAAATTTTAATCGGCCGTTTTTAAAAATAGACCCAAATCCGTTTAACAAACGCTAATGTTGATCCAAAAAAATTTTAAATTTAGATTTATTAAAAAATTTTTAAAATAATTCTATTATTCATTTTAAAAATATATATTATGTTTAGGCCAATTTTTTCGATTATAAAATAATTAACAAATTTATTGAGAAGAAAAATAAAGATTAAAAATGACATTAAAAGATTAAAAAGTTAGAAATGTGTGTAAAGGATATTACTATATAAGGGAAAAACATCATACAGGGTTTCCCATTCAAAAAAGGGAAAGTCATAATTAAAAAAGGAAAGGGGTCGATCATAAAAAAAAAAGACCCAATCAAAAAAGGAAAAGTGTTAATCAAAAAGAGAAAAGTCCCAAAGGCTTAGGAAAAAGTCTGATCAAAAAAGGAAAAGTCAAACAAAATTGAAAAGGTCCAATCTAAAAAGGAAAAGTGCAAATCAAAAAAGGAAAATTCCCATTCAAAAAAGGAAAATCGTTATTTTTTTGAATATTTTTTAAAAAAATTATAAAATTTTTTCTTGTCAATTTTTCTTATTCCTTCATATTTTATTTCTAACTTAAGTCATTTTTAATATTCATTTTTCTGATCTTTTCTCAATTTTTTTTTTCTCATTTTTGATAATTCTTTTTTGTAGCTATTTTTAATTTTCACTTAATTTTTATATCTCATTGGCTGACAATTTTTTTATTAGAATTTTTTACATATCAAATTATTTAATTACAATTACGATATATAATATATAATATATTAAGAAACAAAAATTTATATTAATCATTAATAATCTCCCCTCTTCTACATTTTAGTGTATAAGTCTCCATATTTCTAAAATAATTTTTACATTCTCCCCAGATATTTCTTTCTCCATGCTCTATAAAACGAATTAATTTCTCCTCGTTACTGGGATTTTGATTTCTGACAAAATCATTGAAAAAACACATTTTCATTGGGATAGATAAGGACTGTAAGGTAGTAAATATTTTATTGTATGCCCTTTTCTATCGATTCCCTTAGTTGTATGGTTATGATAAAATGGGACATTATCTATCACAAAAATCATATTCATCATGTTACTTTCTTCAAAATAATTTAATATTTCATTTATAAAGTTGTTAAAGTGTATGACGTTGCAGGGGTCATCAAAAACTTCGAATCTGAATGTTCCTGCAATCATGAGAGCAGCAATGATAGTATACTTCATTTTCTTCATCCCTTGAACATTTTTAATAGCCTTTTTATTTATTTGTGAATATTCATATAACCGCCTCACTGATACTGAAAACCATCATCTATTAACTTTAAAACATGATGCTATATTTATGATACTATACTTTTTAACGCGTCAATTATTAGAGCTTTTGTTTTATTGTTAATGTTTTTTCGCCTTGTTCTTACCATATCTTCATAATTTTCTTTATTTAAACAAAAAAAATTTCTTTTTAAAATATATACTCAACAAATGGAAGGAATGACAAAAAAGACTAAAATCCTTTAGATTATAACATCCTCATTTTATGTTTAATTATTCATAAATCAAAAAATATAGTATTAAGAATAATTACAAAAAAATTATTTACTGCTCAAAAGTATTGAATTCTGCTTGCATAAATATTAAAATTTTAAAAATATATTTTATTAATTTACATATCATTTGGTTTTACAGTTCATACTTATTTAATTTTAAAGGTACATTATAACTAAATGATTAATTTAAATCAGCAATTATAATTAAATAATTTGATATGCAAAAAATTCTAATAAAAAAATTGTAAGCCAATGAGAAATAAAAATTAAGTGAAAATTAAAAATAATTACAAAAAAAGAATTATCAAAAATGAGAAGAAGAAAAAATTGAGAAAAGATCAGAAAAATAAAGATTAAAAATAATTTAAAGAGATTGAAAAAGTTAGAAATGTATGTTAAAGATAACAATAGAGAAAAATAAAAAATCATAAAAAGTCAAAATATTGTTATATAGGATGAAAAAAGAAGAAAGAATTGTTTAAAAATGACATAAAAAATCAAGTAGAAGAAGTGAAGAAAATTAGAAGAAAAAAAAAATTGAGAAAAGATTAAGAAAACTAAAGATTAAAAATGAGTTAAAGAAATCGCAAAAATGTTAGAAATAAAATAAGTAGGAATATAAAAATAATGAATATTTAAGAAAAATTGATAAATATAAAATATTTTAAAAAATAACGATTTTCCTTTTTTGAATATGAATTTTCTTTTTTGATTGACACTTTTTTTTTTGATTCACTTTTACTTTTTTGTTTGATACTTTTCTCAAAATTTATTTTTTTGTTTAAAACTTTTCTTCGGATTTTTTCCTAAGTCTTTTGGATTTTTCTTTTTTGATTGACACTATTCCTTTTTTGAATGAGAAACCTGTATCTTTAAAAAATATTTCAGCCCACATAGATATCTTTATAAGTCGCCCTATGATATCAACTAACATGTTGTTAAAATATAGTTCTGGATGTTTAATTATATCATACTCCGTTCACGAAGAAATACATTTTTAATTCAAGGAATTCTAATAATTTTCAACCACGGATTAAATCGAACCTGAACCGTAAAATTGATAATGACCGTTATTATTTAAAAACAGTGGTGTAGACAAGGAAAGGTTGAAGTTGAACCCCCCTTCCTATAACCTCTTAAATTTTTTTTTTAATCCATTGAATAAGCTGAATAGAACAAGCAAAATCTATAAAAATCATAGAATCATAAGATTGGGAAAAACTTTAATGTATTTAGATGTGATTGATTTTTGAATAGTAATTTTAAAATTAGATATTTATGTCTCAGCCGAAGGCGTGCCGTAGTTTTAATTTATTGATTAGAAAAGATTGATGAATTATTTATTATAAATCAGGAGAAAATAATCTTATATAAAGATTATTATTTCATTGAAAATTTTGGATTTCCTTACAATGTGTTATAGTTGATGAATAAATTTTTTTTAATTTCTCAAAATGTTATGTGACCGTTTAATCAATTTTTAGCATTAAAATATTTGTTTTACATTGCAGATAACAAATTATAATCTGATGTATTTGAGTTTATTTTAACATAATATTTTCTTGAGAATATGAAATGCGTGGTATCGCGTCATTACAGAGATACCATTATATAGAAAACAATTATAGAGAAAATATAGAGAATGTGTCGTTTATAGAGAATTATTTTATAGAGAATGTTTTTTCTAGAGAAATTTTTATAGAGAAAAAAATTATAGAGAATGTCATTTATAGAAAATGATTTTGCAGAGAATGATTTTATAGAGAATGATTTTCTAGAGAATGATGTTACAGAGAATGATTTTATAGAGAATGTCATTTATAAAAAATGATTTTGCAGAGAATGATTTTATAGAGAATGATTTTACAATGAATAATTTTATAGAGAATGAATTTTATAGAGAATTATTTTATAATGAATGTAAATTTGCTTATCTTTAAGGTTTTTCGATAATTCGATGAATTAATGGTAGAACAAAATTTTGATATGATTTGTAAGGAATTTTAAGAAATTTATTTTTAAAGATAAGAATACAAAATAAAATAGATAGATTGTTAAAAGTTACCTTGACAATGTAAATTAAAGAATAAGATTAATACTATTTGTATATGAAGTTTTTATAAAGATAAACCTAGATAATCTACTAAATAAGAGCTTAGCAATATCATTTCGAAATATCAAATAAATTTTTATTCATAAAAAATCTAAATAAACATAGTATAAATAATATACCAATATAAAAAATACAATTACATAATTAAATTAAACATTTAATATTTTGGGATAAATCCCTTAAATAATCCCGCATAATTCTTGAATGAAAATCTTTAACAATTAGAAAAATCTTTTTGTATCTTTCGCGATATTCTTTTTTTGACATTGGTGTCAATAGTCCTAAAGAATATTGTTCCAATTTGTCACAATTCAGGCTAACATAGTCTTTGAGAGCTAAAAATTAAAATTTATAAACTCTATATAAACTTCCAGATCGTTGGATGATGGGAACTTATTTGAGGACGAAAAACTTAGAAGCCAGCCCTCTACTGAATTATTTGTATTTGGTTCACGAGTTAGTGACAATTCGTAGCAATTCCATAGAGAATGCTAAATATTGGCGTTGGCGACTTCCTCTCCATCGCTTTTCCAATCCTTGTCTCTTCAAAGTATTCTATCAAGGGGGCGAGAATATCATTATTTTCTTGATAGAATTCAGAGGCACATAATTCCTAAGAATCCATGAATTATATCCTCAACTGGTTACATATGTCAGTGACATTAACATTTATATGTAAATAGCAAAATTTGTTTGTGTTTTGTATGCATTGCAAATTCAAAGTCGATCATGATGAATTTAGGATTTAAAAAAAATTTGGAAATTTTTTATTTGATTGAAAATATTAATGTAATCTTGTTGGGAGACGTGATGCCATCAGAAGATAAATAGCAAGGATAATAGTTTTATGTTTCATCCCGTGGAGCCCCCCCCCTCACCCCTGCTCTCCCTTACACTTGGGCTCAACAAATGTAATTTGTTTTGCATATTTGCTCTAAGGCTTAATATCAGAGATATATTTTGTTGGAAGATAGGAGGGTATGTCTTGAATGTGCCATCTGCATACCATTTATCGCATGTTGATAAAAATTGTAAATTTTTGATGGTCGAAAATATGATACATTGGTTGATCATGATGACTACTATCATATAACAAATATTGCTCATTATTATTGGATTATTTTTGTATTCTTATCTTTAAAAATAAATTTCGCAAATTCCTCACAATTCAAGTCGAAATTTTGTTCTACCATTAATTCTTCTAATAATCGAAAAAACCTTGTGCGAGCAAATAATTTTCTGTACCGATTGTAATAATTTTCTTACAATAAAAACTACCCAATTATTCGCTTATATAAGGTAATTCTAATGTTTAATATTATTTCAAATACTGTAATTTTTTCCCCTATGACTATATAGTGCCTAAGTATTAATTACACAAAAATGTTATATATTATATAGATATAATATTTTTTATAAAATAATCGTATTCTTTAAATAAATTACTTTATAAAATAATTCTTTTTAAAATACATTCTCTATAAAATCATTCTTAATAAAATCATTCTCTATAAAGTCATTCTCTGTAAAATCATTTTCTATAAAATCATTTTCTATAAAATCATTTTCTATAAAATCATTTTCTATAAAATCATTTTCTATAAAATCATTTTCTATAAAATCATTTTCTATAAAATCATTTTCTATAAAATCATTTTCTATAAAATCATTTTCTATAAAATCATTTTCTATAAACGACGTTCTTTATAATTGTTTTCTCTATGAGTGCATTCTCTTGTTTTGTTTCCATTATAAAAGTTTCTCTGTAAAACACATTCTCTGTAATGACGTGGAACTGAAATGCATAGTCAATCTTATAATATATTTATTTTTTTGATAAAAAATATATAGATTTTTTATTATGAATTTTGGAGAAATATTTAAGAATATATAATGAAAATAGTAGTGTTGTAAACGAACGCGTTCAAAATAAACGCGTTCGTGAACGAAGTTCGTTTATTTTGAAAAAAATGATGAACGGCGTTCCTTTAATTTTTGACGAACTTTGAACGTGAACGCGTTCCTTTTTTATGACGAACGCGTTCAAATTTATCGTTCGTTCAATTTTAAAAATATTATTTTTTTTTATTTGAAAAATTTAATATTTCCGAATTTTTTTAAAAAATATATTATTTATATTTTTTAATCGGCTGTGTATTTCCTTTTCACATTTCAATTTTTTTAACACATAGTTTATTAATTTGAATATTATTGTTTATATTTTAATTTAATAGATTTGCATAAGCATGCAGTGACCCCTACACTTTTTGAGGGATAGAAGCAGAATACCCCCCTAAAGTACCCCCCCCCCCCATTGTAAATTATTTTTTGACACCAATAAATTTCAAAAATAATTTTTATTGCATCAATATTTATTATAATATAAATATAATGTAAAAAATATATGCTTTAAAAATATTATTTTTAAATTAATAATTTAGATAAATTAGGGGAAGAGAAAGCAAAAGAATTTATAATTTTATCAATATTTAATTGTTTAAATAAATTATTTTCCATTGATAAAATGGTTAAATTATTAAGAAATGGATCTTTCATGACACTACGAAGTCTTGTTTTAATTAGTTTAATTTTACTCATGACCCTTTCGGCAGTACATGATGTAGTAGGAATAGTTAATAAATATTTATATAAATTGTTAAATTTGGGAAAGCAGAAAAATTTATAAGCAGATGATAAGGTAAAATAAATGAATAGTTTCTCCAGTCTGAATCATTCATCTCAGAATTATTATCATCATCAGAAGAAGCTAAATAATGTATTAGTAAAAATATTTTAATTAAATAAATTTACAATTCTCAGAATCTGACAAATCTTCTTTAACCTCTAGGTCACGAGTAATAATTACGTCCCCCGTTTTAGCCATTTTATAAATATTTCTAAACATCAACATTTCCTCAAAAACTTGACTTGTATTTAATTGATAAAATTCACAGATATCCTTGATATCATCTTTAACAATTGCCTTTTCCGCCATTCCCTTTGGGGTAAAAAATGATGTTTGACTCAAAAATTTTATCGATTCATCGTTAAATCTTTCACTAAACTGCATAATAATTAAATCAAGTGCAGCATAAAACACACTGATTTTAAAGCTAAAATAAAATATTATATTTAATGATGAAAGTATATATATATATCTCCTTTTTGGATTAAAATGTTTGAAGTCTTGAACTTTCAAAATCAAAAGGTAAATTTCTCTTCTTCATAAAATCTTGGGCCTTTGAAAAGACATCCAAAAATTCAGTGTTATTATCTATTTTAGGATTATAAAATAATAAAAGATAATAATTTAAATTATACTTCTCATATTAATCAGGCAATCTTTTACCAATTGAATTTGATTTATTGCAAACCCTATATCCTTCGAAATGGTTTGCAATTTTGTAAAAGCCAAGCTTGTTATCAACAATATTTTATCCAAAACACATAGTGATAAAATAAAATTTTTCTATTCTATAGACTATAGCACTAGCCATAGTGGAAGTGGCAGGATCTTCAGAATCCTTTAAATTTGCCAAAGCTGCCCTCAAAGCATCATAAAGTAGGAAAAAAATTACAATCGCCTTATATGATGTTAGCCAGCTTCTATAAATATAAAATAAGCATTATATATCGAAACAATTAAGATAATATTACCGAGTGGTATTCTTGATGCGTAGAAATCTATGTGATTTTGTCAGTAAATCACTCTGACATGTTTTGAGTACTTCATATCTTTTAACACCATTAAAATATACGTAAATTTCGTCTAATATTCCCAAGACATTTCGCAGCTCTTTTACTGATTGACATTATTGAACAACTATTAAATTTAATCGATGACAATAGCACCAAATAAAAGCTGCCTTTTGCGCCTCCGCTCTAATCAAAGCCTGCATTCCATTAATTCTTCCACTCATGTTTGAGGCGCCATCATAGCTTTGCCCCACTAGGAATTCGAGGGGTAGATTCATGGAGCCAAGCTTGGATATTATATTCTTTTTAATATCGAGGCCCGTTGTATTTCCCGTACAATAAATGTCTATCAGCCTTTCAACGGGCTTAGGTGTCTCGCTATTTTCAACATATCTCACTATCAAAGCTATTGCTTCTGATTTCGATACATCATATGTGCCATCAACTATAATTGAATAGCACCTGTTGAATTCAATCTCCTTTTTAATTTTTTTTATAACCATATTTTTCATGGTTTCAATAAGAATATTTATGTTATTATATGATAACAGATTTGAATATAATTTAGATTTTAATCCCTTAATTTTTTTCTCACTTCTTCTTTCTTCATTATCTTGTATATACATTTTAAGAACAGGCTCAGAATCTGCAATAAGTTTAATAAGGCTCATCATATTGCCATCTTGTTGCCTGTTCCCCCAGAAGGCTTGATTGCGAGATAAGCATTTATATTTTTTTTGGTTAATATTTTTGGGCATATTTTGACAATGATCTAAAAATTATAAATGATTATATATAAGATTTAATATTTAAATTTTTACTATTCCCTTTGATAAAATTTTAATTTTGCGCCAAATCTTGAAAGTGGGAAAATAATTTTATGATAAGAAATATCGGATAACAAACTAATTTGCTAAACATCGACCATAAAAATTTTTAAAAAAATAAAATAAGTACCCCCATAGAAATTTATAGAAGCAGTTGCTTCGGACCCCCCCCCCGTTGTAGGGGTCACTGTAAGCATGGATATTATTATTTAATCCTCCTCATCTGATTCTGAAAATCCAAAATCAGATGAATTATCATTACTATGGCCAAATATGATAAATGTTTTACATTAACATCTTATATTGAAGGAACTAATCCAATGTTTACCAAGTGTAAAGCCAAAAAATATTATATCGTCAAAATCTTTAGGTTCCAATTTAAAACGACATTTGATTTTAATAAATTACTTGATTTTATATGATATAACTAAGTTAAATCATTAAATTTGAAGAAATAATGGATTTGGGATATTTGACCCTAACAATTACGATAGTTATTTTAAAATTAAAAAAATTAGTGGCCTCAAATATGGTCAACCATTGATAGACGCCGTATTAAATGGGATTTATAAAAGGTATTAAACCTATTACTCTCAATTAATTACATATATTTTATTTTTTTTAAAGATTTGAACATATATATAAGGATCAATATGTTCTTTCTGCAATTATACATCCTCAAACTTCAATGGCCATGGATAAAACTTCCAAAGAACGAACCTATTAAAAATAAACTTATAGCGTCATTGAAAAAAATGCTATGAAAACCCTAGAGAACTGTTAATTTCGAGATATCATTTTTTTTGTAGAGTAGAGAATGGATTGGAGGAGGATAACTTATCTCAATTTTTTGCAAATAACAAAACAATATGTTTTAAATTAATTCTCCACGTTAAAAGAGCTGTTTATTAAGTATAATACCGCAATCCCCTCATCTGCCCCTGTAGAGCGCGTTTTTAGTATAGCTAATGCCGTATTAACTGCCAAGTGTTCCTGTCTATCAGATAAATATTTTGAAAACAATTGTTATTAAAATTTAATAAGAAAAATTTTTTATAAATAAAAATATATTTTTATTCGCTATATTATATTATATTTATAATTTATTATATTATCAAAATAAAACTATATTATTTTTTAACATGGCTATAAGTTATAATATTAAATTAAATTTTAAAAAAATTTATCATAAAATTTTTTGAACGATTTATGAACGTGAACGCGTTGCTTTTTTTTGAATATGAACTTGAACGTGTTCAATTTTATGAACGTTGAACGCGTTCGATTTTTTTAGAAATGTTTACAGCACTAGAAAATAGCATATTATTTAATTTTCGTTTTGTTAACTTTGGACTATGGTATCTAGAAATAAAGCTAAAAATTGAAGAAATATTTAATATTATAATTTCTAGTTGTTAAATTATCTAGTTATAAAAATGTGGCATCTATATCTATATGCACTTTTATATTTACGTTTATATTAAAAATAAAGTATTTGAATTAAATTCAATATTAATTATGTTTATTTCATTACAGAAACAAACCAGACAAATTTTATTTACGCAAAGGATGGAGAAAAGAAAAATTAATTATTCATTTATGTATTATTAAAATTTAACTACCATATTATTTATCATTTAATTATATTTTTCATAGAGATGAGATTTCAATTCAATAAAAATTTTCTAGCTCACTTCAAAATTTAAATATTAACAATAGAATTATAAATCAGGCTCTATGCACACCTTACATATTTTAAATAAAAATGTATCTTGCGGAAAATTATGTCTATATTTATATACAATCAAAAAAATTCTATCTAGATGCAGACACCCCAACAATATATCTACATAGATGTCCATTTTTAGACGATGTATAAGTATCTTGATCCATTTGCAAAAGTATCTTTTAAGAACTCTGATAATTATATATTTGCCTTATTGGGCTATATAATCTATAGGGATTCGGATTTCAGTTTTACATCATTTATTAAGAACAATTTTTAAATTTGAAAAATCTAATATCACGGGAAATGTATTCCAGCATATATAGAAGAATTTTAGACAATTTTTGCCATTAAATTTTGTATACTTTTCAGTTTATTATGAAAATCTATATAAAAATGAAGAATTAAATATATTAACGGCAATATCGTCTGACATTCAGTGTTAGTACTCTATAAGTTGGAACACAATTCCGATCAAATCATATTCTTTAAATTTAAAAATCGCACTAATTAAATGACTTAAAACTGAGAGGTTCCTGAAACCCAATGAAATCCATACCCAATAATACACATATAAATAATTAATTATTTCAAAAAATGAATAGGACCACATTTTGGCGAAGAAATATCTTATCTTATCTTGCACGTTGGTCACAGACCTGCCCAAAATAAGCGAACGTGAATTATATGAAGGCCTATCCTTCATATAATTAAGCCGATTTTTTTCTCAGGATACCGACAAACCTATTACCCAGAAAATAATTTATGAGTGGAACTAAACCCTCTACCAATATAGTAGTAAGTTTAAAATTAGCAGGAAATATAAATATAAGTAAGTTATAATGAGAAGTAGAATAAAAAAAGGAGAGTCATATAAAGGAAAAGAAATCTTCCAAATACAATGGTCTAAAAAAAATTAATTTAAGTTAAGTATTTCTAAGGGACATTAAAGGTGCCATTATCCATTTACTAAGTAACTAAAAAAAAAGAACAAACTCTATATCTTACTAAATAACTTATGTCCATTAAAACTATAGTTTAATTTAATCATCAATAATTAAAACAATTTAATTACTTTAAAATATTCTAAGATATTAGTTCCAATGATGAGATTCCCTTGGGAGAATTCTTACAAGAAATATAAAACTTCAGCAAGTATTCGTCATATGCTCATATATAAGACTCAAAATATGTTTGAAGACTTTCCTGTCAATCGAAGCTCTCTTTAGGAAATCCCAGGATAAATCCAATTAAGTCAAGGATCTTAGAATTCTCCCAAACCAACTGCTTTTATGGGATAGAAAAGGTTTAAGAGCAGAGTCTTCAGGTGATTGATCTATAAGCGCCTGATGAATTAAATTATTCAAGGGGTGTCTCAAAATATGGCCCACCAACTCAATTTTCTTATATTCTATTGTTTTATGAATTGGAAGGACATCGCAACTCGCCCATAACATATAATTAGTAGTATTTCGCGGATAAAAGGTCCTAGTTAAATACCTTAAACATTTGTTTATAAAAACTTGCAGCTTGTTATTATCTGATATATTATCGTTCCAGGTTTCCATACCATAGTATAAGAAAGTTAATATTAAGACTTTAAAGAGTCTTATCTTTAAAGGAGTAGATATTTGCCTAGATGACCAAATCTTCATCAAGGACCTGTACTTTACCCTAGTTTTATTCAATTTAGAGAGTTGATCTTTCTTTGTACCACCTTTCTTATCCAATAGAACCCCTAAATATTTTAAAATATCAGCTTCTGTAATCGTAATACCGTCAATATTTAGGGTCGCCTGCGAGGAAGTATGACACGATGTCATCATTTTCGTCTTTTCCTTATTTAGTGTTAGACCAAAGTGTCCCGCCTCTACAATGATACTGTTAATAACTGATTGGACGTCTGACACCGATTTACCTACAAGGCACAAATCATCTGCGAAAGCGATAATATTTAAATCTCCTAAGGACCACTGAGCCGAATGTAAATTTCTAACTTTTAAAATAATATGATTTGTAATAAAGTTAAAAAGGAGAGGCGATAGAATACAACCTTGTTTCAGACCCTTCATTATCGGGATTTTAGGAGATTTGCGGCCAGCATGAATAATATGCATTGAATAATCTTTGTAAATTAATTCCAACTGACTTACCAAAAAAAAGGGGGTACCTACCTCCTCTAATGTCCACCAAAGTTTTAAGAGTATTACCGAATCAAAAGCTTTCTTAAAATCCAAGGCCACAATAATTAACTGACTCTTCCGAATTAGTGCTCTCTCTAGTTGAATTTTAACTGATAGAATCGCCTCTAAAGTGTTTCTGCCTTTCCTAAACGAGACCAAGGAATCTATAAAAAGAGGTTCAAGTAACGGACTCAACCTATTTAATATAATATTCGCAAATATTTTATATACCACCGAATTTAGTGCTATTCCTCTCCAATCTTCAAGAAATTTAGGATCTTTCGTTTTAGGGAGATTAATTAAAGTGGCTGTAATCCAATCATTCGGACATGTCCGTTCAAACCAAACTCTGGATATAATAGGGAGAAGAAACTCTGCACATAAACTAGAGTCAGTCTTCAGATATTCACTATATAGTAAATCTTGACCACAAGCTTTATGATTCTTCAGTTTTTTAATTATTCCAACTAGTTCGGCTCTAGTTGGGTGGAAAAGCCTGGCATCCTTTGAGTGAGATTGTAATGTAAATGGACTTTGTTGATTTTGTGGAAACTGACTGTTCGAGATATCGTTAAAGGTTGATCTTTGTTGAATATTATTTAAACTAACTTGTGGGGGCCAAATTTTCGAAGTAGAAGGGTGCTTATCTTCCAATGTATCGATAACAGTTTGGGCTATGGATGAACTCTGTTGAGCATTAGGTAAGGTTCGTGGGAGCCAAACATACGAAGTAGAAGGTAGTTGATCCAGTAAGTGATGTGAGACAAGACTTTGTTGACCATTAGTTAAGGTTCGTGGAGACCAAACATTCAAAGTAGAAGGAAGTTGATCTGGTAAGTAATGTGAGCTAAGATTATGTTTAGATTGAATAATGTTATCATAATTATCGGAATAAGAATTATCATAACTAGAGAAAGAAAGAGTTGATGGAGGCCAAACTCTCGAAGTGGTAGGAGATTGATCAAGTAAATTAGAAGTGGAAGGACTATGATCATCAATAGAATTTACAGAACTTACATGACCACTAAACAAATCAGAATAATGATTGTACCAAATGTCAATTTGGGTCTTTGGATTAGTTATCACAAAGTCTTGTCTCACATCACTTACTGGATCAACTACCTTCTACTTCGTATGTTTGGCTCCCACGAACCTTACCTAATGCTCAACAGAGTTCATCCATAGCCCAAACTGTTATCGATACATTGGAAGATAAGCACCCTTCTACTTCGAAAATTTGGCCCCCACAAGTTAGTTTAAATAATATTCAACAAAGATCAACCTTTAAAATTATATATGATGTTATTTCCAGATGTTTTTAAAAAATATATTGGAAATATTTTTTTTAAATGATAATTTATATTTATTGCGAAAATTACATTGTCTGCTCGTGTTAATTAATAATGAAATTATTGATTCCAATTCAAAATATTTAAATTTCTGAAATACTCATATCACATATAGTATATACTATAAAAACATATATTTTTTTAAATAAATGATTATAATATTTATATACATATTTTTTTTTAATCAATATAATTTAAAAATTTATTATTTAAATTAGAAAGGTAATAATGATTCTTATTTGAGAATTAGTAGTAGTAGAGAAGAAGCCATTATACTAATATCATGCATGTAAGTTGGGTATAAAATTCTGAAAAATATATTCTAGCTAAAAGTGAGTGTTAGCAGGGTAAAGAAGCATGTTCCTTAAATCATAATCCCAGTTGTTAGCATTGATTTTGTTGTTATAAGGGAGGCTATAATTATTTTTATATAATTGTGGCCTGGAATTGTGGTTAACATGTAAATATGAAGGTGGGTTATTAAAATTGTGATTCAAATTCAATATCATAGTGTTTATCACATTGTTATTCAGACTCTTATATTCATTATTAATTGTTTCTAAGAGAATAAGTGGGTTAACAGATGTAGCCATTTTCATTTTAAATTCAGCGCAATATTCTTTGTGAATTTTCCAATGAGCTCCTTGACACGTAATGCTACAGTACCAAATGCCAATACAACAGTAGAAGTTCGCCTCCATAAAACAATTTAAGCACTATAAATAATCAAAATATTTTATATACAATTTGATGTGATGAAATTAATGAATAAAAGTTTATCTTAAAATATTTTATATACAATTTGATGTGATGAAATTAATGAATAAAAGTTTATCTTTCAGAATAAGGCTTCATTTCTTATATTAAAATTAATTATTGAAAAAAATATAAACATACCCATTGTTTTTTCTTGTTTTCATGTATCAGTCTTTGAAGTGCATCCAATTTATTTTTATGAATTTTCTTAAGATTCTCCTTTTCTAGTTCATAGTGTAATTTTAAGCCATCATGAATTAAATCTAAAAAGGAGAATTTTAATTTAATTTAAAAGCACACTTTATATATATAAAAAATAAATTCAAAATAAAATCTTAAAAAGTATAAATCTTGAGGTCGTGTTTATAATAAGTACGGAAATGGAGGCGATGATGGATAAGTTGCGATGAATATCGCTAAGCGACATCCCATCTGATTCATAACAATAATTAGGCTTCGTTTATAGTAAAAGCGATGCGCAATTCATTGCTATAAGATAACATAGTTGTACTGTACAATTTAACATTATGTAATTTGTCATTTAAGCATTACTTAAGCGATTACGGTATTTCGCCCTTACTATAAACGAGACCTTAGTCTCATCACATTGTTCAACATTACCATAATGTTTTCTATTATTTATATTATTTCCTATTTTATACATAGTGTAGTGCTGAAAAGAGATGTAATATTTTGGAAGTTACTATAAATGCCGTCTAATTTTTCTCTTTTGTTTCAAGCTTTGAAATATTTAACGAATTTTATCAATTATGCAAGAGTGTTAAATATCGAGGAATTGTATTAGTAAGCGCTAAATACCGCAAGGTCACATAAGTGATGAGTCATTCATGAAATACATAGGGGAAATGTGCCGTGAATGGCAATGTTTTTGCTTTTTTAAAAAATAAGGTATTAAAATTTGGGTTTAACCAAATAAATTTTATATCGATGTGTAGCATAATTAATAATCCTTTAAATAAAATTTGAATCAAAGCTCTATCTTTATCTATAATAGTTTATGAGCTAGATGATGGTTGTTTTTCTAGCCAGTCAATAATACTATGTATTGACTGGCCATATACTATGTGTCAACTGGCCATAATATATTATTTAAGAATTTTATTATATATATAAAATACTTGTAAAAAAAGACCTATGCTAATATTTCTACATTTTTTAGTTATATAAAAAATTAATTATACACTAATTTAATTAGTAATAATATCTCAATTTATCATCATCTATTTAAATGATAATATTATAAATTAATACCTTAATAACATTCTTAAGTTTGTTCATCATTTGAAATTTCACCAAATGGTGTTTTGCACTAACTTTTCATTACAATATAAATATGTGAATGTGCGAATTGTGGCCAATCAATACATGGCCAGACAACTCTATTATAGAGACCTGCAGAGGTACCATTTGTACGGCCCGACCCGGCCAGGATTTATTTCAAAAATTTTTTCTGGCCTAGCCCAGGGTTTTTTTTTTAAATTTCAGGCCCGGCCCGGATTTTTTTAAAATATATTTTATTTATTCTTGATTTTTACAGCAAATAATGGCGATTTCAAATATTAGTTTTAAAATATAGGGCCCGGCCCGGCTTGGTAAATTTAAAAAAATTAAAATACAGCTAGGCCCGGTTACCCAGGCCGGAGGGCCTGAAGGTCTCTGCTTATTACTAAGCGCCTTTATATGTCTATTAAAAAAAAAAAAATTTTACCAAACAAAAAAAGTGTAACGTGATTTTCCCAGAGAGAGAAATCGGTCCAATAGATAAAAAATTAAATGGTGGTGGCCAGTCTTCAAACATGGCCATTTATGGTACATTCTGTTAAAATATATAGAGTTAATCTTTAGTGATGAATTTATTGTTTGGGCGATATTTTGCGCTTACTATAAACGAGGCCTTATAACCTATTGGTTAATAAAAATAATAAAAGTAATGGCTTAACTAAATCTTTTGCTTTGATCCTCTAGCTGTGTCTTATAATGATAGTGAATTTTGACCATAATTTCTTTGATCGCTTGTTTGTCTAAATGATTTCTGTTGTTCTTTCCACTTGCTTTAATATAATTGTTTGGATTATATGTTATATTTGAATTTTCTGATAAATTTGATAATTGTTCACTATTTGTATTAATAGTTGATGCGGCGGGAATGATAATTTGGCAATTATTTCCAATATTTTTAGTAGCCGTGAGAATTGGTGTTTTTTGAATCTGATCAACATTCTCGGCTAAAAGGGTTAAATTAAGGATGGGTGTAAGTTCATCGTTTATCGCAGTGAGAACATTATTGTCATTTATGATCGCTCTATGCTTTTTTATATAATCTTTTATCGTAACCTCGATCTTTAGGTATGAGAAAATTTTTTAAAAATATAAATTTTTATATGAAAATATTTTAAATAATTACGCTTTTCATGAGAGGCTCCATATTTAATCGATTATCAAAAGTGGTTAGTTCATCTTCGTTATTATTCCCGTTATGCTCATCAGTAATATTTTTCAATTTGGAGACTGTAACGGATTTACTCTTATATAATATAAATTAAATTATGGCACAATATAAATTTCTAAATACTATTTTAACACCATCTATTGCAATATAATAAATAAACTTTTATTACTACAAATTTCAATCAGAAATATTGGTAATATTCTCGAGGCATTAGAATTGCAAATATAAAATACCAAAAAGTTAGTTATGTTAAACGGCTCAATTTGGCCGATTTTAAATTAATTAAATTATTACATAAATCTCGAGTTAGCCGTTTTGAAAAATCAAACCGTTTAACAACTCTAAAAAATCCAAATTTAAAATGATTTGTAAACATTGTAACTGTCAGTGGCGTAGACAAGAAAGGAAGGGTGGTTTGTGTGCAAAACTAATTCCAAAGAAAATATGATTAGATACTTAAGTTTTCATAATATTTTTATATTGATATCTAGAACAATAATGTTTTTATTTCTTTAAGTTGATAAAATCCCCTTCTTAATTTTCTACTTCAACTTCTAGAAAATAATCTCAGAAATTTCTTTTATTTAAAAAAGTGCGTAAAAAATCACAAAAATCGATGAATAAACAATATTATAAGGCACAATAAAATTTTCGCATTTATAAATTAAACAATATTTAAAAATAAGAATTATAATATAATTTTTTTTTTGATATTAAGAGTAAATATATTTAATATCACAATTTTAGTATAAAGTCAAAAATGATTATAAAATTACAAAATAAGTTATAATTTTCACAATTATTGGAAAAAAAATATAATATTAGTATAAATATAAATCACAATTATATAGATTCCTTAATTTTTGCTGTCTTTTATCGATTGAGATTCAAGTTCTTTTTTAGCTACAACGTTATAATTGGAAGCAAAATAACCTAAGTCTATCTTATGCATAGGATGTTCAATCAGGGGGTTTCGGTCATTGAGAGTGTGCACTTTATTATGTTTAGGGCTAACGTTTGACGTAGGTATAACTCGTTGGTATCCTCGGTCCTAGCAGAGATCCGTTTTCCCAGCTCTTTAAAGAAGGCCAGGGCATGAGAGCCGAACGATGTTAGAGTCGTGGCGATTAATGGTAGGAATTTATAGTTGGTAGATAGCGATGGCGAATATTTAGCGAGTTTATCCGTCTCGGAGTCCTGTAGAGCATCCTTATTTATATTGGAAGGGGCAAGAGGATCGATGCATGAGAAATCCCAGGTTAGGTATCCCCCTCCCTCCTCTTCCAAAGGATCATGGTAGAACCATCAGGCCGTTTACCATCGGAATTGTAAAGGCCAGTAGACTCGAGGGTTGACAGATGCCAGCAGATTTCAAGGCCCTGGCAATAGTATCATTGCATTTTGAATACTCTACAGTGCTTGCAGAGCAAAGAGTGACGGCCTTTGGAGTTAACCAATGTTTGACAGAGGATACAGTGATAGGGTATCACCATATCACAATTAAGTCTAAGACCGATGGCGTGAAGTAGCTCATCATTGCTTAGGAGCTGGCCAAGATTTCGCGATGGGAAAGCCTCTAGAAATTCGTACCCGCTGTCTGCGGAAATGGAGAAGAGTAGAGAATGGTCCTCGGGTTAGCTCCTCGATTTAAGGTATGCGAGTTGCCAACTATAGGCTTATCCCAGTCTTTCTGTGGTGCCGATGAGGGAGGATCGACTAATGAGAAAGACTTCCATAGATCAATTGCCTGCAGAAGCAAGGGGTCAGAATGTTTTGTGAGTGTATGTATGATGGACTCGAAAGACAGGCGAAAGGATATGAACGCACTAACGGAAAGTAGAAAAGGCGACCTTATGCCAATGTCGCCGGTTTTGGTTGGTAAGATAGCCTGTAACCAAGATGTCTCCAATTCAAGATTGAGCAAATCTTCTGTGAGGCGTTTAATCTCGAGCTCATGCGCAGCGAGGTTGACATCATACTGAAAGATTCGCGACGATCGGAGTGTATATAAAATTCTCGGAATTAGAAGGTAGTTCTATAAAATTCTCGGAATTAGAAGGTAGTTCTTCAATAGGAAGAAAGCTTGATGAGCTGGGAGGTGGGATAGTGATATCAAAACAAAATACATTTTTTTGAAAAAACAAATAAATATATATTAAAAATTATTTTAAAAAATATATATCATTTTACATAAAAAATATTTAAAAAATGGAGCATGTCGTTCTAGAGAGGAGTGAATTTTTAAAAAATTAGACTCGTAGATTTTAAAAGATATCCCTGCTGACGAAGGTAGAATCCTTTGTTGGGGTCACCTGTAATAAGTCTCCTTTTTTCGCCAATAATTTTTATAAAATTGAAAGCCTCCTTCCCGAGCATCTCTAACATGTTGATAACTATTGAAATAAAGGCGTATTCGTGAGCCAGAATTATATTTACAAAAAATTGAAAAACGGGAAGCTTCCCAAAAATGCTATAATTCGTATGGGATCGATATTTGACCTTTTTGTTTTCAAGAGTAAAAGCGGACTTCGTATTAGTATTATTTTACTACAAAATTGCTCAACCTTAGCGCCTGAGGGTTTATAATGATGATAGTAATTATTTAATATTTCGTTTATTACATTTTCTATAATAATTGCTTTAGTGTTTATACATTAGCTTATTTCTGAATAAGTGCTAATCAATCAGACATTATATATTGAAGCACCCAGATATTTAGTATATAATATTGATTCTGGCACTATTCCAATCTTGGCAATTTTTTTTTGGCAATAGTACCTTTATCTAACAATATTTACCAAAAGGGTTGAAGGACTAAAATGTACTTAATAAGCACTAATTGATGACTAAAATCTGACTTAACTAACCCTTGTCTTTATTTGGTTTATAAATCGGTAATTTTGTAATTGGCGAAGTTTATTGTAGAGTTAAAATAAGTTATTAAATTTTAAAGCAAGGATATTTACTGGAATGATGCCAATTTCATTCTTTTTATCAATAATTTTTCCGATTTGAAACCAATTACATCTACCAAACATATTAAAGAAATAAGATACATTAATTAATCACAACTTAATGGATTGATAAGTTTCAGAATTAATGTTCTTAAAAGTTTGACTCAATGATGGTCATATTTTCATAACTTGGTTTTTTATTTGTGGTTCGTATAACTAGTGGAATTAAGTACTTGTCGGTCAGACACTAATTATTAGCACATAATAGTTCTTCTATATTTTCTAAATGGACATGATGCCAATATTTTCCTTATACTCTCTGCTAGTGTTGTTAACGTTTTGAGCCGATTTTTAAAAACGGCTAACTCAATATTTTAGCCAGAAAAATTTTTCCTAAGCCTCAAGATTTAGTTAATATATGTCTTGACCTTTG
Source organism: Gordionus sp. m RMFG-2023 (assembly GCF_954871325.1). NCBI lineage: Eukaryota > Metazoa > Nematomorpha > Gordioida > Chordodea > Parachordodidae > Gordionus > Gordionus sp. m RMFG-2023. The sequence continues at coordinate 47,429,181 of NC_088776.1, forward strand.
TTCTTTCTATGAACAAAATCTTCAGGCTTGCGTAATATTTTTCTGAATGAAATATTGAGTTAGCCGTTTTTAAAAATCGACTCAAAAACTCTCGGTCAAACGGATTACTCGAGCACTAAACATTGATAAAATTTTCAGAATAAATTGTTTCAGTCGCTTTTTAATTTTAAGACAAGAAAAAATTTTGTTGCTAATATTTTTTCCTTTATACTGGTATATAAATGCTAATAAAGTTGGCCAGAATTAGCCTTTCCAAATTGTTCAGCCAACTTAAACCAAGATGAAATTACATATTAAAAAAAAGATAAATAAAATTAATTACGGGAAAAAAATATCTAATCATAAGTTCCTGTAGCCTCAAACCCACCCAAATAGTTTTTCGCAACCCCTTCTTAGATATTTCTGGATACGCCACTATTAAATTATAAAGTCAGTATTTTTTTTTGTATATAATTATCTAACTATCTGCCTGGAAGCATCAATGTCTAAATCATTCAAACTTTCCATTTGTTCATTTATTATTCTTTGGTTAAATGTGTTTGGTTGATTATCACTTAATATTTCTCTTTTTATTACAAGTCTTCGTTTTCTTTCTAGTAGATTTAATTCATCTAAATCTGAATAATTTCCTGTAAGAAAGGCGCTTATATTATTAATAATAACATCAAGTATTTGAACATCGGCATCGTAGTCGAGATTATCCACGTTATCATTATCCGTTAAATTGGAAATAGATGGATTATTTGACATTTTAAAAGTATCGTTAGTGTTTAATGGATTTATGAGCAATGAATTAGTCGAGGTGCTTACGTGATTATTGTGATTATCCATTGATAACGAATTTGGAGAGAATGTGCAACCATTTCCAACAGACTCACTTATAACGGATTTTTTAGATGGATCAATTCCCTCTCCTGACCGTTTTCGCTTAAGATTTTTCTTAGAAATTAATTCAGAGCTATCTGTAGAGATTAAGGCTGAGAGTAACGGAATATTATTATCATTTTCAACTGGCATATTATTGAGTAATTCATTGCTGACATTGCTATTTTCAGCAACAGAATTGGGGAGAGATAAGCTTGGCTCCAGACTGAAAGAATCCAGACCTTTAAAACTTTCTGCGATCATTTTTTTCTTAACATTTTTAATTAATATATTTTTAGTATTTTGGATTGACTTACACGATTCCAAATTATTATTATCAATATTTTCATTATATATTGTGAATGATTTATTTTGTATATCAATTATATCCTTTACTTCAGAACTTCCTGTCCTACCATTGACAGTATTTTTTTTATTCGATTTCGAACGTGCACTTTTAATTGAAAAATCACTAGTCATGGTTTGTAGTTGATTTATTTTTCTCTTAATATTTGTGTCTGCTATAGTATCATTTTTGGTGGCATCGTCAGCTATAATCACATATGATTTCCCAGCATCTACCACATCTATATTCTCTGAATAACTTACTATATTAATATTGTTTACTGTGGATGGCAAACAAACAGCATTAGTTTTATCAAGAACTGTGCATTTAATCCCATAATCCAAAGGAATACTAGGCAAAGAAGCATTTTCATAGCATGTTGATTTTTTAATATTAATATTTAAAGATTTTTTATAATGATTTAAAGATGATAGAATCGATTTTCCATAACCAATTTGTTCAGATGAATCTGATAAAAATGTGGTAAATAATTATGAATGTATTTTTAACCCAATGGTACAAAGATATTAAAATTTCATCTGGTGTATCATTGTTTAATGTTTAATTTGCCTAAATTATAATATAAAAAAAGCACTGATCGGATATTTTATTAGTGCAAATAAATTATTAAAAACTCATCTATGAAATTCAAATTTAATATTACCGTAATGTTTTGAACACGTAGGTATTTCATTTATGCTTTCAACATTCTTTCCTTCTGAGACCTAAAATAATATGAGAAACATAAGTTAGTAAATGCTAGTTTTAAACAAATTTTAGGTACGTTTTCTTTTGTATTGTAAATGAATCTTAATAAGGATTTTTTTAACAACTAAAAAAATATTTTGTGCCACATTTTAAATAATTAGATATTTTTTATTGTGGGGCAAAAGAGTTAAAATATTCTGAATATTAAAACCATCAACTGGTAATAAACCACTCTAAATAATATATATTTTAAATATAAGTACCTTTCCACTATTATTTTTATCTCCCGCAATATCATTTTTGGTGGCTTGTGATTTTTCAAAATTATTTATATTCGAATCTAATGAATTTGTCACATTATCATTCAAAATGTTCGCATTCAAAACGGTTTTGGTAAATTTTTGTGATAAAACATCGTTTATATCGTAATTAACCCTTTGCTCCTCTTTGGTGCTTGAACTTCTTAGACTTATTATATTCAAAATAGTGGTCGCCTGAGGTAACCTAGTTTCTGAATTATGGGTAAATATACCATTGGGCATAGATGAAGATAATATGATTGGATTTGGACATGTATTAGGAGTATGGATAAGATTTTCTTTATTAGCTTGCAAATTCTTATTTGACAATTGAGTGATGTTTGTTTCTATGGAATGCGGGGATAATATATTTGCCTCTTCCGCATTTATAGCTTCCGAGGTTATTTTTAATTCTTCATTATGGCATCGAAATTTACTTATTAAATCCTCTGCAGGTAACATAGTATCGCTGCTTTCATTCTTCTCAATATCTTTCGTAATCAGGCTAGGAATTAATAATTTTCCTGAATCAGATTCATTAATAGTACCCTCAACTTTATCTTTTTGAGAAATGGGTTCCTCAATTTTAGTATAATCTGAATGTTTCAAATTGGCGATATTTGACGGAACATGTTCAGACCCTGGAAACATATATTTTTCATGGGCATACTCCTTTAAAGATTCTCGAATGTCCTTCGTAATCGGGTTTTCCTTTTGCTCCAAAGCCTTCAAAACATGATCTATGGTAAATGTTTCGATATTAAAGGAGATATTAATAGGATCTAATAAAGAACTATCCATTTTTATATAATATGCTTTTACTAAACCATCCTTAACTTCTTTTGTAGTCATCCCAGATTTTGGTAACGTAATGTTTAAATCATCGTCCATCATAACTTCTTTCACACTGCTCTCGACTGAATTTTGTGTTGAAATTGTGACATTCTCTTTACCACTCTTTTCAAGGTTACATTTGTCTTCATTTATGTTAACGTCCATAGTTTCTATCAAATCGCAAGCATATGTATCAAGATCATCAAAATTGGAAACTTTTTCAGGGCCAAATTCGAGTAAAACATTATTAAGATCTACCACAGTATTGTTATTATCACGATTGGAAATTGGAGAATCTTTCATGCCATTTAATGTAAAATCTTTACCAGAATAAGAAGAGTTGATAGCAGGTTTAATGTTTATTAGCAATTGATGGATAGAATTAGAAAAACTTTTTGTACCTGATTTAGCTATCGACCTCATCAAAACATCCTTACCCAAAATATCTTTAATGATATCCTCATTTTTCTTTTTGTGTCCATATTTATAATTATCATTTGGATTCGAATTTGATACATCAGTATTGTCAACCATTAAAGTTTTCTGAGATTTTTCAAATAGATTACGTTTATCTACCATATTTTTAATGTAACTCAGGGTGAGGTAGGGAGCTCTCTGATTTTCAAATTTACCATATTTCCCAAATTTATTCATTCTTTGGCAAAATTTTTTGTATTTTTTGAATTTGTTAAATTTTTTAACCGGGTTAAAATACTTACGCCTATTGTTACAAGGGTTGTCGTTAATGCATTTTATAAATTCGTGGTATAAATATTTAAGGTTTTGGTTTATATCGTATTTTTCCTCATTTTGAAAGGTATTAGGAAGAAACACTGGAAAAAGGGTGTTATCATTGGCATATGGAAAACAAACTTCAAATTTATCCTCCAAATTAACGATATGCCTATCTAGTTCATTTAGCGCTTCATCATATTCCTTTCTTATGCTAGCTGGTATAATAGTATTTATGGAGCTTGGCGGTTGTTTACTCAAAAGAAAACAGGATTGCAAAGGTAGCCAGTATCTAAAGGATGAACAAACATTAAAGTTAAAGGTGATAAAAAAAACTTAATTCTACGTAAAATATAAGAGTAATTCCTCTTATTGGTTTTAGGCTTAGTCAAAAAAGCATATAAAATCAAATAATTTATTTCTGAATTAAACAATGGTAAAAATTTATGCAAATAATGAAGAAGTTCACTTAATCCAATTAATTTCAATAGTTATCGTTCAACTGACATCATTATAAAATTTAAAAATAATTCTACCAATAATATGTTCATAGCCTTTTTTTAATTTATTGCAGTTCACAATTTACTTGTGGAAAAGGTAGGTATCCGTTTACTATATATAAATGAGTGCTTTATGATGTTGTAACATCTCATATAGGCATATCAAACAATGTTTCCACTCTGCACCGTATTAAATGAATAAATTCTACATTCTCATTTTCTGATGGTATACTTTTTTACTCATGTGATCATGTAAATTGTTATGGAAAATGAAATTCGTTATTTTCTTCAATAGCCAGATCTACCTTCCCTTGTTATAGAAAAGATACTCTATAAAGAATTTTCAGATATTTATATATATGAATACCTTCCCTAATTCTTATTAGAATGATAATAAAAAATTAAGCATACTCAAGATGAACTTTGGAGAATCTTCTTCTAGTTACTATTTAATCAATGATATCACAAAATACTTGCGTAGAATTAGAAGAAAAAACAAAACTTCTTTTTACGATTAATTCTAACCTGCAGAATTTCCGTCTCCGTATAATCGGTTATCTTCTAATCGACCAAATTTTTATGATAAGTTAACCCCACATTGTAACTTTCATATGTATTGCGGAGAACTCTATAAAATATGAAAAGGATTCAATATCTTCAACCATTTTCATACAAAATATCTTTAACCATTTTAAACGCAGTAATAATGTCTCGTTTTTAGCTTGTAAGTATGAGGAAACCCAATTAAAATTGACAAAACTGATAAGATATAGTTACTTCTGAATTAAACATCCATAAAGCAATCTTCTCACACACCCGCTATTTATTTTCCTAATTCTTTTAACCTTATTCGTTTTTTGAACCAATCATGGGATTATTCACATATGCTATTAAGTAATCTAAATACATTTTTAGAATTTGCTATATTATCTCATTTTATTTCCTTTAGACATTAAATATAAATATATAGCTTTTCACAAAATTAAATACATTCATAAAAAATTCTATATTTTAAAATTTGTGTTCGTTTGGTTATTTAAAGAATTTGAAATTATATGATTTTTTGTAAATTATACGATTTCTGACAAGACCAACCGAAAGCGAGTATTTGCAAATTTTGGAGATATAATAGTCAGTTATTTTTGGATACTCTATTTAATATAAAAAATAATTTTACTTATGATGTTTTCCGAAAAACCGAACCTCCAAGTTAATGATGTTAGCAATGGGAATGCTAGATTAAATGTAAAAAAGTTATACAATATTTATTTTAATTTTAAGGTAATAAATCTTTCAAATTTTAAATATTATAATACAAAAAATTTTATTAATGGAAACCCCTTTTAACTGGAAATTTTTTATGTATAAAATCTGTTTGAAGACATTTGATATAAAAAAATTTTTTAACATCACAATAACATATAACATACCTACAAGATGCATCGTTACTATTTGAAAAAGCGTTATTTAGTTCACCACTATTTAAATTATTTGTGGTATCAATAGTGTTATTTAATTGACGAATTCTCATCACTTTACCTGGCCATAATGGATATCCTAGAAAAGTGGCAAAATGTGACGTTAATATAAAATAAAATAGTAAAATTCATAATGTTGGTGCCCTTCCCATAAATTATAGAATAATCAATCTAATAAGGTTACTGCAAGATCCAATACTAAACCTTTTAATTTAGCCCAAACGAGAATATGACATGATCCGCAAGCGGCAGTAAACCAATGGGTGTAAGGAAGTGTTTGAGCGTTGTAATAACATTCAGGACATGATTGGATCTTGTTAACTTCATCTTTAAAAATATTTTCGATGCGCTTGAGAGTAGTAAAGATTTTTTGAATTTCAGGAGTCTTGTGACTTTCCTTCACTTTAATATTATAAAAATATTTAGTATAATTTATTTATTCTAAATAAAACGAGTTTAAAAATTTTAATATGATAGTGATATATTCTAATTGCATTTTACTTCCATAATAAATCGCGATATTATGGTAGAAATATTTGATATCACTAATTGAGCTTTGTGGTGAGGTATAATTTCGAAGTTGGATGTTCTAACGTTTTATGTAATTTGTATAAATTTTATAAGAAAAAAATTTTACGCGAGTAAAAATGTTCTATATATATTAATTTATTTATAAATAATTGGAAATTAAATAATTCTGGTATATGGGAGACCAAAGAAGATTGTCAGGTGTTCTTAAAGTAATGATCTCATTGGTTAGCTTTATCTTTAGAATAAAAGATAAATAAAAATTATAGCTTCTTTATCAAATAATGTAAAGGTCAATTTTTTTTGCTAAATAGTTCAACAGAAAATTCCCGGTTTTCTTTTTTTAGCCTTCCTTTTACTTTTTCAGCTTCGATAGGAAAAAATCGATTGTATTTTTCAGATTTGGTGTAAAGTAGCCCCGTCGATAGACTTTTCGGTTTGCCGGGACTCAAAGGTAACAAGAGTTTGACAAAAATCTCTTAAGATCAAAAAAACTAAAAAAAAATAAAAATCTATAAAAAGGATTTAATTTTGTGTAAATTTGATCAAAAATCCAAAATATTCTCAAAAAATTCTTCTTTTAATAAAATATTCAGAGGTCAAAAATCTTTAAGATTTCAAATTCTGGTTATAAATAAATATATAACCAATTTTTCCTAAATTTTAATTTGGTAGGTGGGAATGGGAGGGGTGGGGTGAAATTCATAGGAAATGTAGGGGGTATTATTAGATTAGGGGAGTGTAAAAGCCCGTGCTCAGAAATGAACATAAATTGCTATTATATATTTAGGCCCATACCCAGCACTTCTCATATATAATTAGAAACTATCAGAAAGTGCTGTGAAATTTTTTTTTCAAATCAAGTGAAATTTTTTATTATGAATCAAATTTTACAATATTTACCGATTCGATATTATTAAAATTCATGGGTTTGACGATGTATTTGGGATCCTTGGGAAAATATTCCATACATTTCGGTTCTTTGTCTAGTAGCTAATTCAAAGTTATTGGATGTAAAAACAGAAATTATATGATTAAAATCTATAACTGCAACGAAAATGTCTTTTATCAAAAATTAACATTTATAATATTAATTATAATATCTTTGGTTTAAAAAAATATTTTGATTAATGGAATTTCTCGATCATAAGAACTAATTTTAAATATTTTAAAAAAGTATAAGGTTCTATCAAAAAATTAAAAACAATCAAAAATGGAAACCATTTAATTCAAAAAAGAAAATATTTAACCCTATCAGGGACATAAAAACAGCTGATAATTTATTGTTTTACCGACTATTTTTAAAATAAAAAAAGTATAATGAACTATATTTCATTTTTGGCATGCCCATATTTTTATAAAAATTTTATTTTTTCTTATTATTATATTTTAATAATAGGTGAGTGAGAGAAGGAATAAAAAAAATTTTTTTAAAAAACTCATTCGAATTAAAAATGGAGAAAAAACAACAAAAAAACAACAAAAAAACATGCAAATCATTTGAACTAAATTTTGAAATACTCAAAAATTAAATTCATAAAATTTGCTATATTTAATTCGATTATACATTGTATGCAGTATGGATTCTGTTCTATGCATATTAAAAATTTTATCGTCTGCTTATCATTTATAATTTCTAATATTTTCATATTTTAAAGTAATGTGTATTTATAATTTTTAATTTATAACTGCCAACAACTCTCAATTTCTTAAACTTTAAAATCTTAATTGATATGTACAGTCTTTATTTAGAAAATTAAATGAGTGGCATCCTTAAAATGTAAATGACTTCTTTCTTATAGCCTGCTAAACAGGCGACCAACTGCTTAATAATAACCCGAGCGTTGACACGGCATAGACTTTTTTTTAAACATAAACATTGGCCTAGTAAGGAATTTATTTAAGTAGAGAATCACAAAAAAGTCGTCTGTTTTGCCCAGGGACTCGAACCGTTATTTATAACGGTTCAGTTTGGTTACGGTTCAGCATGTAAAAAATTATAATGGTTACGTTTTGGTTACGGTTCTTAAGAAAAAATTACAAAGATTCGGTTCGGTTCAGCTTATTATAAAGGTTCATAATGGTTCATTACGGTTAGAAATATTTTTTTATTGAAGCAACACCATCGTCTAATTTATTTTTATTATAAGCATATATAAATTATATAAAAAAAAATATATAAGATTCAAAATAACTCATTTTTAAATATATTATATATATATAATATATTTTCTCATATAAATGGATTCATATTTGTTTGTTGTGACGATAACACAAATTTTAGCCCCGAAAAGGCCCTTTCTACAGAAACTTGTGTTGAGGGAACCATCAGTACTATAAGAGCAAGTTTATATAATTCTGGACATTAAAATTTTTTTGATTCATAAAATATAAAAACTGAATCGGTTTGAACCAGTTTAACCTTTTTTTATAAAGGTTCTTTTTACTCCTTCAAAAAATAATTATATCGGTTCGGTTACGGTTACGGTTCTGATATTTATAACGGTGTAACGGTTCGTTAGGTTCGCTCCGGGTCTTTGGTTTTGCCATCTATATAGCTTCCTCTAAACAGCCTAAAAAGCAGGCTATTTCGATTTACGTAAAAAAATACGCGTCTGTTTGTACCGAAGAAAAACTTTAAAAAAAACTAAAATAGGGTGTCCTAGTTCAAAATCTGTTAAGTCTAGCCTTACAAAAATAAGACTGACCAAGAAATGGCCTTACATTTTTTTTAAATAAAATCCAAATTCTTAAATTAAAATGATAATATTAACTAGCAATTTTTTAATTAAAATATCGGATTTGTCTTTTGAAAATATTTTTAATCGAATAAGATGGGTGAAAAATATTGCGAATCCGGCATTCAAAAATGACTCAGTTTTTTAGAGTGGTAGTAAAATATTTTAGATATAAAAAATTCATATCAATACGAGGCCTTAGCTAGACACTCCACTGATTTATTATAACACCGGTATTTCTAATTTTAATACTGTTCATATTTAAAATAAATATTATTCATACAAAGGCATGTCGAGCCCGATTGAATGCGTAATATAGTAATATGTTAAGTCTTTCCTTCTTCTGTTTTGCCGATTTTTGGTATTCTTCTACGCGTGAACTACATTCTGCTGCCACTACTTTCTTCTAAAAAATATGTTAAATATGATTAACCAATATCATATAAATTGATATCTAATTTTAACCATTAATCATTATCATCTTGCTGGTTGTCCTTATTAGATTACCAATAGAATAGTGGAAATTATAATTTAATAAACTGCAAAAAGATTAAAAAGGAAAATATGGAAATCATATATTTAAACTTCTCTTGACGTTTAATATAAAAGATTAAATTATATTTTAAATAAAACTTGACATTCCGGACATATGAGTATGATGACGCATAATCGATTGTCGTAATGGCAACTAGTGGAGAGCGAAAAATCTTTCACAGCATTTAAACATCTTCGATGGTAAGATCTTTGGCATGTGTGACAATTAAAATTATTGCTTAGGGGCCCTTTTTCAATTATGGTGGCAGCATCATTAGATATCAACAAGTGGCATAACCAACAATAAGGGTCCCAATACTCAACCTTATTTTTTACCTTTTAAAAAGTAAAAATATAGCAATGCAAAAATGTATTCACTCTCAAGGTCAATAATTATTCACTAAATATGAGAAATAAACGTCTACAGTTCGCAAGTCAAAGCTTCTGATAGAACATGAAAAATTATTCATTCCAAATCTATGAAACCATATTTAAATATTCTAATATTATAACGAACTAAATAAAATTTAGTGTACTAAAACAACTGCAATAATATTTTTTTAGCTAAATTTACAAATTCAGCGTAGAAATTTTAAACAAATCATAATACTTTATACTTATTCCCTGTAAAACTAGGGCACCTAGATATGGCAGAACAGTCATATTGTATATAGATTAAAAACTAAAATTTTTATATTTTTCATTAAACTTTATTGATTATCAGCAAGTGACCCAGGGTTTGGAAATATCGCCAACGTTGTGCTGTTTTGAGATATATATTTTATTACATAATAAAATAATGAATCCAATTAATTTTACCCCTTGACCCTTCCTACTATAGTCCTATCACTCCACCTCATATTAGTCTTCTGTTCCAGTCTTGCCAAGTTGCCTCGTCTTATTGATTCCTCATCATTCTTATTTAAAGCTCGCCCCACCTGCGTCTGTTACTCACTCGGTCCCTTCTTTAGTCCGCCCCATTGTTGACCTTTTTTCTTCTTTTTGAGCATCCACATTAAAGATGATCAGACGTTCAACGTCTAAAACAAGCCTTGCACTTGACACATCACTTAATTGATTGTTCTTTTTTAGCCTCTCTATCCCGATAGAATTGCGCTGGAGATGCTGGACTCCCCTTTCCAATATTTCAGGTAATGGGCAGTCAACTTTCGAAAGAAAATTCTGTATCACATTCGATCCGAATTCTATATACCCGTTAGGACTTTCGTTGCGTCTCTTTTCAGAATAAAATAATAGATTCCATATAAAATAAAAAGAAGGGGAGGTTAGATTGGAGACAAAAAAATAGATAAGTAGTAAATATATTATGCAAAACACGTTCCATATGATTGGAGATGTAAGAAAATAAAACTACATATATGGAAATGGTGGATCAAGTGATGCCAATAAATTCGGTATAAAAGTCATTTAGACCATTGGATGAATGGGTGAACAGGGCCAGTGGAACTCCGGAGAAAAGAGAATCAACAAAATCCCAAAGGGGTATGCAGAACTCGGAGCCAAAGTGATACAGATAAAATCTCATTCGATGTTAAGTGGTCATTTAGCCGAAAGCTGGATGGGAAATGTTCTTTAAGGTAGTTGTCATAATATATGATTGAATTTAATTAAAATTTTATTTTATATGGTGTTTTTGAGGTTACCTATATTAAGGTTATGTAAATTTTTATAGATTAATTTTCGTTCCATTAATATTGTTTGAAAATTTGTAGGTTACAAGTATGAAGAAAAAGTATATAAAGGAGTGAAGAATTATAATATTATTTATTAGTATTATGAGTCTTTATTTATTTGGTCACCACTAAGTTATCATTAGACATCAATAATTTTATGATCTCAAATCGAGATTCAAATTTAGAAAAATGTTGGAGTGACTTTAAGTTCTTGATACTTTCTACGTGTAAAGAATATACTAAAGTCAGTGGCCCTCCTCTTAAAGAATGGATGTCCCCTATCACACAATCTAAGATTCTAGAACTAAGGACTAGAAGTTATCAAGACAAGGAGTTATGGAAAACTATCCAGAGACTCCTAAGAAGTGATAGGCGCAAATTTATCGTTGATATAGCTAAGGAAATCGATGCTGATATGAGGTGCAATAGACTCTATGATGCCTATAAAAAATTTAAAAAAATTTTCAAAAACCCTCCAATTTCAAACCTTTGCCCAAAGAAAGTTAATAACAACATTATTCGTGACCCAGACGATCAAATAAATTTATGGCTTGACCATTACTCTTTAATGTTTAACTCCGAACTCCCTGTACCGCCTCTGGATGATAACCTTCTCTCCTCAAGGTCAAATTTTACCACGTCGCTAAGAAATAATAAAGCCGCTGGACCAGATGGAATCAGATCGGAACACTTAAAAGTTTCGCCTGATTATATCTCTACCTTTCTATTAATCATTTTCAATAAAATCTGGACTTCCGGCATTACTCCAAAAGATTTGAACCTGTCATTTATATGTAACTTCCCAAAAACTCCAAACCCACTCGTCTTTGATGACTATAGAGCTATTGCACTTACCTCTATAGCATCTAAAGTTTTTATGGTGTTAATAAAAAATAGAATTCTTTCTTCCACTAGACATCTACTATCCAACAATATCTGTGCGTACAGACCGGGGCGGAATATCTTGCAACCAATTCTTGCATTAAAAGTTACTTTACAAGAAAGTTATAGGTACAAATTACCACTTCTGTTTATCTTTGTAGATTTCCGAAAAGCTTTCGACAGTATTAAACACGAAGCATTATGGGAAATTCTGGCTGATAGTGGGATTGACCTAAATATTATAAAAATCCTTAGAAATCATTACTGTTCTCTTTTTTCCTCTTTTAAAATCGATAACGTTCAATCTACTTTCTTCAGAATACGTAAAGGCGTTAAACAAGGATGTGTCTTGTCACCAGTCCTATTTAATATAATCATGAATAAAATCATCGCCGACACTTTAGGGGCTTTTAATTTACTCAATCTATCCTCTAGGGATGATCTTTTCCTGAAACATCGCATAATCTCTTATGCTGACGATATAGTTATTATTACAAAATCATTAGAAGAATCTTGTGACATCTTAAATATACTAAAGACTTATAGTGAGAAAATTGGATTAACCATTAATCGAAATAAAACTGTAGTTATGCCTTCCCCGTGGGCAGATGTCGACCCAAATCGTTCCTTTGATTTGTTGGGATTAAAATTAGTACAGGAATTCAAATATCTGGGGGTAAATCTAGATAGTAAGGGCCACATAAAAAATGAGGTTGAAATGAGGGTAAAGCATGCCAAATTCGTTTTTTATAAAATTTTAAACTATGGAATGCCAGAGAAATATCTGTAAAGAGTAGACTTCAAATGTTTAATTCTATAATTATACCCATTTTATTATATGGTGGTGACACTTGGGACATAAATAAAACATAAACAAAGAAACTTCAGGTCTTTATAAATAGATGTCTAAGGCTTATAAATGGGTATATTTATCCCAGAATTATTATCAACAATTGTTTATGGAGACTCTCGAGACATGCTCCTTTTTCAGTTACACTAAAGAAGAGGCGAATTCAACTTTTTGCACACATAATTAGGAACCAAGAAGACAACTTGGCATATGATGCTCTTAGTTGGCTTCCATCCTATAAGAATAAAAGATACTGCAGCTACAGATCCTATTGGTTAAATAAAACTATTTCAGATATATTGCATCTAAATATCAGCTTAACAAAATTTGTCCACATAAACAATAACAAAAACTCTATTAATAAACTTCTCAGATTAAAAACTAACTTCCTTCTGGAACATTAATTATTAATTCGTATCATCTTTGGACAATCCTATGACATTCCTTTTTAGCGTATCATCTTTGGACATTCCTATGACATTCCTTTTTTTAGAAATTGACGTCCTCAATATTTAGCTTATTTATTACATTACGTTCAGATGGTTTTTAATTCTATACATTTTAGGTAAGTCTTAATTTTATCTTTTGTTAATGGACATAATTTATTTTATTCTTTTGACCAAACCTTTTACTCTATAGCTAGTCCATACTCCCTCTCCATTAATGTCTATAATCACTTTTTGGTTTTAGTCCTTTTCCTATTTTATTTTTAATACAAGATACAATTCAATTTTTCAATATAAAATTAAAGATAGTAGTAAATTTAAATAGTGACACACTGCTAATTGATCTTCAAGATTCTTGTAAAGTATTATAAATTAAAAGTATTTTTTTACAAATAATTTTAAAAGTAATTTTATAGCTTTTTCTTTTCCTTTTTCAGTTCTATTTTCCAGTTTAATTTTAGTTCAGGATACTGTATAATATTAATTACAAGTCATAATAAAATTTAATCTATGTATATTCTATTTCCCAGTTACTTCTAAGACTTAAATTGTAAATTGTAACATTGCCAATATGGCCCTTCCATAATCAAAACTTACTTAATCGGGCATGGGCTTTTATCTCTCCCTTTTACTTCCCATGGGCGTCTAAGTGAGTGGCTTTGCCACTTACGCGCACAGGTAACTGCGGACTGCCCAAAAATCGTTGATGGTCCTCTTAATTATTTTCCCATTTTTATCCCAGTTTGATGGGTTTTTTTCTTAAGAGAACCAAGCGTTGCTCTGTTGTATATATAACTTTTGCTATATGTACGACGTTTAGGGCTAGTGCGCTTAATATCACGTATCACGCAAAAAAAATGTTAATTAGGTAAATATATAATATATATACATTAAATTGGAAGGGGGGGGGGGGGTTCTAGCCATTGGAGAGTTTATTATGTATAAGATCTGCTATCTATATATTCGAAATATTTTGTTCATTTTTATATCGCGAAATTCATTTTATATATAACGATATTTAGTATTACTTAAATGTATAGTTAAGACAACAAATTATGATTAATTGGACTCAAATTCTTATTAAGGCACAACTTGATACTAAAATATAAATACTTTTTTAAAATATATATTTAGTATTTATTTAAAACAGAGATGTTCTTAGACCTGGCCCAGGCTGCAGTAAAAAAATTTTATAGGCCAGGCCCGGCCCATATTTAATAATAAAAAAATTCCAAGCCCATAAAATGTTTCAAAATTTTTCCAGAGTATTTAATAAAAATAAACAATATCTCAGTGTATTTAGGCTAGAGCCTTCGTGACCCAACCCGAGTCCGTATTTTAAAATATTTGTGCCCTGGCAAGCATAAATTTTTTGTTCTGGCCCGACCTGAGCCCGTCTAAAAAAAATTGGAAATCTTCACCCTATTAAAATATAAGTAGGAATTTCTTCCTACTATAGATTTTCCATCTGTATTTTCTTTGGTCTCAAATTCTTGAGTTCTAATCTCTTCAGAAATTATCTTTAAATTTGGATCTATGCTATAAACCATTTTATAAATATATAATCTGTGGCTA
This sequence comes from Gordionus sp. m RMFG-2023, assembly GCF_954871325.1. Classification (NCBI taxonomy): domain Eukaryota; kingdom Metazoa; phylum Nematomorpha; class Gordioida; order Chordodea; family Parachordodidae; genus Gordionus; species Gordionus sp. m RMFG-2023. The sequence goes on from NC_088776.1 coordinate 47,444,189, forward strand.
TTAAATTGAATGGATTTTAGTTAAAACAAAAATTATCAAATGTAAATATTTCATAACTGATAGATTAATATTCTAGATTTTATGTTTGCTAGTAGAATATAATATATGCTTTATTTAACCAAATAAAATACGATGTATCTGCCAGAATACAAATCACAATCACAGGAAATTGTTAAATTTAAGAAATGGAAATTGCGTAAATGGATAAGTAGACATGTGTTTCTGGTTGATATTTTGAAAGGATTATTGAGGATATTTCTAATATCATCGGGCCCAGCCCGACCCAAGAAAAAAATCTTCAATGTCTTTGGACAGCTCGTGCAGGGCTCTAATTTGCCCGGCCCAAGCTCATTAAAAAATTTCAAAAACATAGGCCCGCTAGAAATTAAATTACACATACCAGGCCCTACGCCCCAGCCCAAGAAGGTCTCTGATTTGAATACAGTATATATTTAGATTTTTTAAAAAAAACGTAATTGAATTTTTATTCAAATTTCAAAAATACCGCTAAACGTTAATTTTTCTATCGAGATTCAATATAATAATCAGAATGAATATGAGAATAATCATCTGAATAATATTCAAAATTAATATTAGAAATAAAATATACAAAATATTCCATTATATTCGGTGTATTTAAGATAAAATAAAATATATTCAGAGGTCATTCACGTCATGACCAGAAGGCCTGGCCACGTAACTTTTAGGGGGTTCTGTAAAGTATTTTTACCGGGTCCAAATTTTTTTAAAACTTAGAAGCTAATGCTGTTAAATGGCTTAATTTATAAAAACGACTACCCCAATATTTTAGCCAAAAGCGATATGCAAACCTGGAGATTACTCATAGCATAATATTATTTTGGCTAAAATTTTAATTTAAAATTGGCTAAATCTAGCCGTTCAACACTATTTAGGGACTGGAGAATTTGTATGCAATTATTTTACGGGTCTGGTAAAAAATTGAATCTGCAACGCTCTATTAAAGAATCTTGTTCTCCGATTTTCATTGCATCAGAATTTGAAAAAAAATCCTTTTTGCCCAAAGTAGGTTAAAATTTGATCAAAAATCGGGCTTGAGCATTTTCAAAAAAAATTTAACTTAAATATATCTCAAGAAATCTTTGAAAAATTTTTTTATTTTTATAACGATTGAAAATAGAAGTCATAAATATTATTTAAAAATAACGATGACTGCGGTATTTTCCATTTTACTTTTTATTGTACCCTTTCCGTATCATTCTCTTTTATATTTTATTAAACACGTGACGAATGATATGCAATTATATAAAATATATTCAAATTTTCTTATCCAAAATTAGTGGTGGGAGGACATGGATTCATTCATAAGCACAAATCTTTCTGGTTAAATCAATTTAATAATATTTTTCAATGTTAAATAAAAATTTTTGTAAAATTCAGCTAAAAAAATTATTCTAAATTTAGTATGGGGGTAATTTAATTTAGGTTCAAGTAATATATATAATTTATTCGATAATTAATTGACATATAGCTATCGCCTCGGTCACAAGAAATAAATAACAATATGACTTTTACCTTATATATATATACAAGAATTAACCTAACCATAAGATAATATTTCAGTTCAGTCCCTTTAACTAAAATTTTATGTTTCAGAATATAAAATTTATTATGCAAATTTATTGTAAGATTAAAATTTAAATAAAATCTTCCTATTCACTTCAAATTTTTGTGGAATTTTTTGGTCCATACTATTATTTGAGAAAATATTGATTGATAAAGAATAATTTTCCAAGAAATTAAAATACTTACATAATAAACTATGAATTTAAATAAATTATAATAAATAAAAATCTTAAAATATCAAATATTTTATTTTAAATTATAAAAATATATTATAAATAAATAATAAGATTTGATTATTTTGTCGATGCAAATGCAAAAGCGATGATTAAATCACAATTTAAAAAAAATTCTTTGTAAAGATTTATTAGTTAACAACAACATATTTTTATTTTTTTACATTTTAATTTTATCTTTTTTTCCCTTCAAAAAAGGGCTACATACAACAAACGATTAATTAAACCTAATAGAATTTGATATTATTAATTAACATTTTCAAGTTGCCTTATGTCTTTTTATTCAAGTTTTTAAATCAGTAATATATTTTTTTTAAATTACTACAATGTTGATTTAATTCAAAACATTTCCATACTTTTTTAATTTGTAAAATTGTTCTTTTAAAAATTGAAGAATATTTAAATTTACATAACAATATTTTTCAAGTCTAATAATAAAACAAATGGAAACATTTTCCAATCTGGACAACACTGAAATAAATTGAGAGCATTTAGGATTTTAATTTTGATGAATTATGCGCGTTAGTATAGTCCTAAAATTTGAGACGGGGTCATGCTATTACTCTAAAAATGATAGGTAGAGTGGCACTCTAAAATGTATAAAAATGGGATTTTTTTGCGAGAATTCGAGAGGAAAATATTAATTTTTTTTAAAGAAAATAATTAAGCATTTATAATAAGTGCATTATATTATATAAAATGTCGCAGACCTGTAATTTGTTTGCCAACTTTTTATATATAGAAAGGAATTCCGAATGAGTGGAGGCCCGTTAACAGTTTATCATTCTCTATCTAAGCATTTAAAAAATTTAATTAAAATTGGAGTATTTTTATAAGGTGTCTTTTAGGCAGGTATCTTTTTGTCGGGGGTATTTTTATCTATCTTTTTTTCAAGGAAGGTAAAAACATGGTATATAATCAGTGAAAACAGTGGCGCACGCAGAGTTTTGACAGGGAGGGCCAATTTTATAAAAAAAAATATTCAAAAGGTTTAATGGATATTTTGGTCAAAATTCTGAAACTTATTTATAAAATTTTCATTGTTCTATTCATAATATATTTTTAAATTTAACAAATTTTTTTTGTAATGTAGCTAATAATGTGCTATAATTTTAAAAAAAATATAGTAGCAGTGATAGCCGAATTTTTTGGGAGATAACGTTGGCGGTAGCGCACAACTTTTAAAAATAACATTAGAGGTAGCGCATTTTTAAAAGCAGCATTTACCAACTTTGCGGATAAAGGATACGTTACACATTAAATGCTTAGGGAATAGATAATATTTTAAAAATTGACACAAACCAAAACCACTTTTTTATATTGATTAATTGATTTTTTCTAACAATTGGGAAATATTATCCAGAGAATTTTTTTATTTTGTTAATTTTCTATAAAATTTTTAATACTTTTAGGGGAAATTTTTTCTGAGAAATATATGGGGAATTTTTTTTAAAGTAAAACTTAAAAGCTATCAAATATTTATTTTTTAATATTTAATCCTTCACTAGATAGAAAAAACTCCCTTAACTACAAATATGGGGTCTATTTTACCCCAAATTTTGATTAGCTATATCTCAGAACATATTAAAATTTGAGATTTAAAAAAAATGTTGATAATAAATATAAAATTCCGAATAAAATTTATTTCTAAAAAAATTTATGCTAATTTTCCTAAAGCTGCTGAAAATTTTTTTGTGGGATCTTCCCTTAATTATAGTATTACCACTAAAAAAAATTTAAAAAATGCTAATTTTATTATATATTTTTTAATTCAATGTTGAATAATGATAATAAAAACAATTACAGATTATAAAAATATAGGGCATATATAAAAAAAATTTAAAAAAAAATTGAATAAAAATTAAATTTAAAAATAAACAATTAAGAGATTGGTATACTTGCATTGCTATATGGAACCATGAATAGCAATGCAATTAGCTTGATGAATAGCCATCATAATGGCTTGACTAGTTACCTGTAACTAGTTACACTTTTGCTAAAAAATAACTATAACTAGTTATATTTTAAAAATTGTAACTAGTAACTGTAACTAGTTGTATTTTTACCAATGTAACTGCCAAAAGTAACTAACTTTTAAAAATATGTATGTGTAAATCTGAATAATATATTCAAATAATTCATTTTATTTTTAATATGTTGCGATAAATTTATTTTTAATTAAATTTATTTTTTAAAATTGAAATGTGAATTAATAGATTTTCATTTCCTTCGGTAATAAACCTATTTTTTAATATTGGAAGATTTCAAAAATACCATGCAACATCCACTAAAATAATTTTTCAATCGGATTAGTTGATTATGATAATGAAAGCGATGTGGTACATAATAATATTAAATGTAGAAGGATATGTCTTAAGTAAATTAATTTCATGACACAATTTTTTAATACTAGTATCTTTATATGGAACAAAAGTATGTTGAAATGAGGATGCGTTTTCTGGACCAAAATATAACCTAATAAATCTTATTAATTTAAATAGAACAAACTATCTAGCAATATCAAATCTAATTAAGCTAATAAACACTCTGCAACCTAATCTGAAGATTATATGCAGACAAACTTTAACCTTAAGAATATCTAATTATTTTGTTAAAATGAAGGATATTTTGATAGAAAAATTATTAGAGCCCAATTTTGTTTGTACAACAGCTGACTGTTGGACAGCATTTAATCGGTAAATATTATATTTATTTTTTGCTAAAGCACATGATATATTTGGTTATCTTTTGTTATATAAAAATAGCTCCTATATTGGTTTAACAGTACATTGGATTGATATTGCTAAATTGGAGAGGCGTTAAGCTATTTTAGCCTGATAAAGAGTAGAAGGTAGGCATACATATGACGTCATCAACAAAGCATTAACTGCTATTTTAAGGAATACCATATTCAAAATAAAAATATCTGTACAATAACAGATAATGCTACAAATTTAGCGTGTTTCGGTATACCTAACTAATTTACTTTATATTTTATTTTTCTTAGAATATTTAGCTGCCCATCTTCTTTAATGAAGGAAGATAATGATTCAGATATTGATTACATTTTAATAGAAGATATAATGTCTTCCTCTGGGCTAACCAATTATAATATAAATGACTTCGACTACCTTCCCAGGCATCGAAGATGTTCCTGTCACGCATTAAACTTAGTGGCAACACAAGATGCCAATAAAATACTTTTAAACAATGAGGATTATAAGAAAGTGTATAAAATTGCTATATCTAATTGTCAACGTTTGTGGAATACACAAAACAAATCTGGGCCATCAGCTCAGCAAATTAAAAAGGATTACATTCTCAGCGGCCATATCCCATTGTAACAAGATGGGGTTCTCTTTATACATCTTTATCTAAAATATTATTACTTATAAATGAAATGCCTTTGGATTTCGATTTATTATGTGATGAATTAGAATTGTGTAGATTTACATCACAAGATCGTGATTTTATTAAAGAATATTGCAGTGTAAATTTAAATTAATGTCTTATAAATAATTTACAATTAAATAGATTATGCAACCAGTAGCTAAAGCTATTGATATACTAGAAGGTGAAAAATATATGTGTCTAGGTTATTATAACCCAAAAATAACACACTTATCTGTCTGGAAGGTGTTCAAGAATTAAAATATTGTCAACCTTTAAAAGATGCTATATTAGCTAGTATTAAAAAAAGGTAACTTAAATTAAATAATTATTTATAAATTAATAATACAATGATATAGGTTTCATGATCTTTATGATAATGATAACATAATTGCTGCTATTCATTATTTAAAACTGATTTTGGCCTTGGATAAGGCAAGAAAAGAATAGATCAAAAAAGATGGAAATTTTAAATTTAATAAATACCTTAATACCTCGCGGTGAATCTAACACAAATGGCTCATGTTCGCAATAAACATCATTAGATGTAGTTGGATTTTTTGATTTAAAGCGTTAAAATATTATTGATAATGATTAATTTATTGAAAATTTTCTTAGATCTAATAACATCACATTATCTTTATATGACGATTTTCGAAATTTAAAAATACTCTTTATTAAATATAATGTTGTTATTACATCAAGTGCTCCTGTAGAGCGTTTATTCAGTCTAGGGAAGCTCATCTTTCAAGAGAAACGAGCGTGTCTCCTTGATAAAAATTTTAAAATCTAAATAAACATTTATTAAACTCAAATTTTTATGAAAAATAAATATGTTTTTTTTCAATGCAAATATATAGGATATTTTGATTCGATATAAATATAAATATTTATTTTCCGATATTTTTTTCGGTTTACTTATTTTTTTATATAAATAAATTGTATATTTTTTTAAACAAATAATTATAATTTGTATATCATAAGTTTTTTATAAATTCGTTTAGTAAATAAATGCGTTATATTAATAATGTATAAAGTAACTTATAATGTAACTAGTTACTTTTGGAAAATAACTGTAACTAATAACTAGTTACATTTTTAACAACTAGTTATATTTTTGCCAATGTAACTAGTAACTGTAACTAGTTATGTTTCAAAAGTAACTTTAACAACACTACCAGTGGGATAAAATTTACATTAGCTATGTTTAAAAAACATAAAATATAAAAAGCATCAAATGTCTATTTTTGTAATTACTCACAACAAGATTGGATGTTGTTGTGATTTTGTACGGTTAAGTTATATATTTATACATATATATATAATTTATATATATGAAATGTCAGTTAACTTTCATGTTATATGTATTTATACATATATATATAATTTTATATACAAAATGTCAATCAAAAGGGGATTTTAAGAGAAGGATATTGTTTTTCCTTGGGAAAAAAAATATTATTGTCTTTGTTGAAGAATAATTTTTATAGTCTTTGTCTTGATGTAAAATATGAAATAATAAAATCATTGATGGTTCTAAAAACTAAAAGTTTAATTTATTTGATTATTAACTTGCTATGTTTTGTAGATATCAATGGAGTGTTAAATACTTATATTTACATATATAATAGATGTGATCTTAGAAATTATTTTTTTAAATTTATATCTTTTTATTTCAATATAAGATCAAATTAAAATAATATAAAACACTATAAAAATTTAAAAAATAATATTAATTTTTTTTAAAACTATATAATTAAAAATGCAATTTTATAATTGAGTTGGCAAAAAGTAAACATAATTATGTCTAAAAATTTCTATTTGAATTTTTTGGCGCATAAATAAAAATTTCCTGGCTTAGTTTGTAAAAAGCCTTATTTTATTGCCTAGATTTTTAAAAACTTATATGTTTATGGCGAAAAATGCCCATTTGTGGAAGTCACTTGGAGTGAATATGAAGTTGTTAAAATTTTTATATTTGTTAATCTTTTTAGTTCCTGTCTAGTGGATTGATATTTAAGTTTTAGGGGAATGAAGAGACGCGTGTGTAGTCCCATATTAGGGATTTTCCTGGGCCAATTTATGGTTGTCTCTACTGAAGATAAATTTGTGGGTTAAATATGGTTCGGAATGTGAACGGCTCTTAAACCTCGATTAATATGGTTTATTGTTGTATGACGTTAGTGTCGCCCAAAATATACAATTAAGGTCGTGCCTACCATTTGAATCGACGGGTTGCATTAGATGCAAGCATGTGCTCTATGATGTCACAACCTGAAAGTAAACCAATGTTACTCTCAGTTGTTCATCAGATAACAGATTACCAAAATTACGACTAGGGAGTGATTCTAACTATTCATGTCCACCAAGTTTGTCAGGTGATTGAAGGAGTTAAATGCAATTTAAAAGTGGATTGACTGATACTTATATATCGGTTTGGTATCTCGAAATTAAAGGTGTTAAAAATTTTGTGCGTGATGATTGATGGTATATGACTGTTAATGGTTATATTAGCCTACCATTTGTTAATTGCATCATCTAATAAACGATCGGTAGGGCATATAATCTGAAATCATAGAATTGTTTGTTAATCTGGATTATAAAAAGGGTGATAAGGATAAAAGATTGAATGGCAAAAAGTTTAAACCTCCTAATTTAGAAGTAACTGGGCAAGTAACTAATTGAATAGAGTTTATGTTTAAAATTTTTCTAATATAAATTTATCCTGAATATTTTATATGTATTCGTTGCATGATCGTAAAATGTGCAACAATTTTGGTATATATAGAGGCATTGCGTATTTAAAAAAAACTTTGGCAAGCTTGTAGATGGCATAGAATGTGCTCCATGCTGGAAATGCTTTTAAAAATGTTATAAAAGGAATCTTCTGACTTGGTGGCATTAGCTAATGGGGACCCTAGTAGGGTTAAACTATCGGGACCAATGATTTTATAGCCTTCCAAATTTGGTGGCTTATTGTTTAAAAAACATAATTCAGTTTTATTTATGTTAAATGTGAGGCCAATAGCTTGCGAATTAGTTTATAAGTATTTTAAAGCGCTTAGTACATTAGCTGAGGGGACACAGATTTTGAATAAGTGTACAGAATGTTTTGTTGTTACTCATTTCCATATAAATATAATTATTTTACTTATCGTAATTATTGTAAAAACTTGTTGAGAAAAACACATCCCTTTTTAAAAAACTTTTAAAAACTTGAAAAATAATGTTGAGAAAAACACTATTATTTTTAAAAACTTCCGGTAATATTTTTTACAACTTACATTAAAACTTCTAATAATTCTTTTTTAAATTTGCGACAATTTTAATTTTAAACTTTTAATAAATTTTTTTAAATTTAGAGAGCTACCAGAAACAAATTCCGCTTCAAACAATATTGTAATTAAAATTATGACCCATTAGAATTAAAAAAAATTTTTCGATTAAAAATTATATTTATATTTTTTTAGATGTCAAATTTTGCTAGTGCTAATATTTTGAATCTGTCTCCATTTTCAGGTTTGTTAATATAATATTTGATTATTTACTAACTTTATATACATATAGATACACCTAATGGAACTTCATATTCTCTCAGGAGGTTATCTGAAGTAACAAATATACACCAAGTAATTTACCCTATCCCATCAAATTTCTTTAGATGTCACTGACATTACAAACCGATGTTAGTAATCGAATCTTCATGAGCAACCAAATTTTGATCCTATTCGTTTGCGGAAATAAATTGAATTGGTTAAAATATGGCTGATCAAACCAATTGATGATCAGCCTCAAAGACAATTGCACATGATTTAAATTTATCAATTGGTTCAGTTTATCGTTTCAAGCAGGAAGCTTCCCTGAATATTACGATGACCCTTTATCTGATTATATAATAAAACAACGAGGTAACACAGAACTTTAATCGAATATAGCTGAATTGTTGGGTAATAATAACGGCCATATCATCAAAAATATAATAGAACACTTATCTCCACATCTAAGAGTGAGCGAGTTGATTATATCGAAATCTATTAAATCAAAGGGTTGCCGGAAAGGGGTTGGGAAATAACCCGATAGAAGAATAGCTCCAAATGTAATTCAAATTCGAAAGAATATTGTTACAAGAGTCTTCCCGGACGGGAGAGGGTTTAATACCCACATTACTTGGCACTATGGTGGGCGCCCTTAGGAAAAGGTCATCTGTTAAGTTACCTCCCTTCAAGGGAAAATATATATCAATCCTATGCACAATAGGAATAAGATTTAAAAAATTTATAATTATAGATGTGGCTTTCATTGCCATAAAATTCAAAATATACATCGATGAATTATCAACAATTTTACCAACAAATTCTTTATTAATAATTGATAATGCTCCTATTCATTGAGCGAGGCTAATAAATGAAAATAATCCAAATATCATATTTCTACCACCCTATTCTTCACAATTAAATCCCATCGAAAAATTTTTCGGAGTACTTAAAAAATCAATACCGACCAAATTATCCGAAACCAATTAACTGAATAGAAGTTGTTACGCTTATTTTGAGCAGTTATTTTACAAATAATTTTTCAAATTTTTATTCACACACCATAAAATTTATTGAAGATGGAATTCGATGCATTACTATAAATGATTGAATTTATAATTGATTTGTATTGTATAATTATACATAGAATAAATAAATAATAAATGGCCTTTTTTTGGAAGAAAGAAGAAAGGAAGAGGGGGGGGGGGGGGCTTTGATTAATTTATTTGATGAATCGAATTTTTTTCTTTATAAAAATAACTAACAAATACAAATCAATTTTTGATTACAATTTTATTGAAGACAAAATTTAATTTTTATTTATTGTTAATTAAATAATTTTCTAAATATGAATATAATTTAACTTTAATTTAATATTCCCTAAGAGACATAAAGCATGATTCCGGGATGGGTTTGGCCTTTAGAACAAAAATTTATTATATTCATCATCTTTTACATATGCCTTATTAATTCCAGTGATATTTGCTTTCAAAATAAATGAATCTAAGGTATTTAATATTTTTAGCAAATATATTAATTTTATTTTAGTAGAATCACTGTGAATTTTATTTTTAAAAAATTTATTTTATTTTTTTAGCAAAATCATTGTGATTCTAATATATTTTACTAGTATGATTTCTATTTTTAATTATTAATATTTTAATTAATTTTTTATAATTATGAGCTCCCCTATAAAAGGGGAGAAGATTTGAATTATTATTATTAATTTTTTTCCCATTTCCTTGAATAAAATTCGTTTGCGGTTACATACAACCTATTGTGAGGGATAGTAGTATAATGTATTGTTGCATAATTCCAATTTTAATTTTACTAATAGCGTGTTATAGTTTTTTTTACATTATAGGTAGTCAATATTTTTTTAGTTAAATTTATAATAAATTTTATAGGAACTATTTCAAATATATTAATTATAATAGGTATATATTAGATAATAATTTATTTAAATACATATAATATTGACGAAGGGTTTTAAAGTGATGAAGTATATGGAGCAGCAGTACATTGTAATGGGTGCGATATTCATATCTACTTACTTTTTATAAAAAATTTCTTATACATGTTTGGAATAAATTATTACCGTATATTAATCTATATACAAGTAATTTATTATATTTTATATAAACTAATAAAAATATATTTCATATTTGTTCCAGGCTTATTTTTTTTATTAAAATTAACCTCCTATATTGTAATAATATTTTAAGACTATATATAGACTAAGGTAACCCGGCCGAAGGCCCGGTATAAGCCGGCCAAATCCCCCCCCCCCCCCACAAATGGGGTCTGGGAGCGAAGCCCCCAGTAATTTGTTAATTCCTCCCCTTCTTAGAAAAATCCTGGCTACGCCTATAACTTTATATTAATATAAAATCTTAACAAATAGTATTTTAAATAGGAATTTAGTTTAATATGATTCTGAACTTAAAATTATCGGTTGTGGAAATCAATTATTTAGTATAACGTTATTTTTAATTAAAGACTGTTAATAATCTTTTAAATGTTAATTTTATATTGTTGATACCCGTTTCTAAAAATATATTTGTTATATCGAAGATATGCTTCTGAAATAATAATAAATAAGATACCGCATTACATTCTGATGTTTATATTTTTGTAATAATACTACTATTAAATCAATCAAAATTATATATTTAGTTTATTTATAGATATATTGATTTTAAGTTTTCGTTTTATTTCAATTTATGTTATACATAAACAAAAAAAAGATTTTGTTTCTTAACTTAAAAAATTAGTTGTATATTATAGTTTTATTTTATCGTTATAATTTACATTTTTATTATTTTATCACTTAAATAAATTTAATCATAACCAAAGAACATTTTATTTTCGTTTTGAGTAACTTAATGATTAATTATTATTTATTTTCGATTAATAAAATAGATATATATATAGCAAGTATTTTTCTAAAAAGAAGGATTTTTTGATATTGATATTTTCATGATGTATTTTATTATGAATGACTTTGATATAGTGATATAGTTGTTATGTACTTTTGATATACTGATAAATAAAATTATAAGAAAAATCTCACATATTTATTTAGCGGACTCTTATATTTATCAATTTTGTTATATTTTGATTAAAAAAATCATTAAGTAAAGTTAAATATATCAGATGACAGTAGTACTATCAATTATTCAAAATTTTACTAAATTTTATGACTACCACCAAAAAGTTTCAAAAGTAAAGATAGTGTTATTTTCAGGGGCGTCGCTAGCCTTTACAATCTAAGGGGGCTCAACTAAAAAAAAATTTATGGGGGTGGGGGGCTTAGCCCGCTTTTGCCCAGCCTTCGGCCGGGTTTTAAATTAATTATACTTTTTAAAATTTGCTAACTGAACAATTATTTTGAATTTTATATTTTGTCATTTATTATATTATGCATTCAAAATAAACTAGCATATAAATAATTAAAACAATACAAGACATTTCTGAAAATAATATTTATTAATACATACAGTATAAAATATTTTCGATTACTGCTATAAAAAATTTTGCGTCTAAAGTATTACAAGTGGTAAAAGAGGTTAATTAATTCATACATATGCCTCAATTGATTGGTTTTAAAAAACCACATAATATAATATAATTCTTAGCAACTTACATTGGCAAAAGGTCAAAAAAATAATATAACTCTCTGTTACCATTTTAGACAATATAGAATGGACTAATAAGGAAACATTTATGGGCCTAACCAAATCAACAATTCTTGAAGAAGATAATATAAACGACCAATCTAAATCATAAAACTATATGGTGTTTAGAGCTTCTTCTTAGAGGACATTATGGAAGCTAGAATCGAGAAAATTATTGTGAAATATTAAATTTCTAAAAGATTATTTTCCTTTTTAATAATATATAAACGACTACACAGTTGATCATTATTGCTTATCTAAAATATGCAACATATGCTCTCAGCAGCTGTACCAATAATCTTAAATTACATAGCTGAACTAATAATAGATGCTGGTTAATTTGCAGTCATGGCCATGACACTCACGATGTTAACTCATATAAAAATTTATAATGTATATAAATTGATAAACAAAAACACTAAAAATCTTTAGAAGAATGCAAATATATTGAAGCCTTGAGTTATTTACATGGCAAGGATGCCATATAATTAAGATTTTATATATTATTGTGACACCACCTCTAATAGGTATATTATATTTTAAAATAACTGTATGTAATAATATCCAAAATATATTCGTATTAAAAATTTAACTCAAAAATGTTTTTTAAAGAAGAAAAAAATACCTTTCTTACACGTAAGAAAAGAAAAGATATCTAATTTTTTACATCTATTGTGGGATGAATAATAAGATGTTTAATTTTTATAATATTTAAAAATAAAAAAAATGGCGTTAAAGAATTAAATGCAAATTGTTACTTATATTTATTATCAAAAGCATTTATTAGTAAAATTTATTAAAATATTTACTGTAATATATTATATAAATGTCAAATATATCTGTAAAAGTGGCATTTACTTAATATTTTATAACCAATTATATATATAGAGGATTATCTATATGCCTACTTACTTTTTATAAAGAAATCTCTTATACTTATTTGGACATTGAAAATATTTTTAGGAAGAGGCATGGTAATTAAATTTAAAAATGAATAATAGAGTTGATTAGTGATTTTGAACTAGGCTAATTATAATTTTAAATTTGAATTTTCAAGTAATAAATGATTATATTTATTTAATTAGGGTTATATAATAATCTAAATCATAGGCGTAGCCAGGGGATTGGGGGTCAAGGGGAAATCCCCCCCCCCTCTCCAGAAATTTATCACTTTTACGTGAATATCATTTTAGGCTAATAAAAAATATCCCCCTTAGTCCTCCTCCCCACTCCCTGACCCTCACAAATGTATGCATATATCTTAAACAATAATTTGAAAGAAAGAATATAAAAGTTGATATTTTTTTATAAAACTATTCATCATAATTTATACATTTTTGGAAAAAAGCATTTATATATATATAAAGTGAACCAAAAATTTTTAAGAAATGGAATATAAGCTAAAGATAAGTCTTAAGACAAAAGTGAAATGTATTATAATTATTAATAATAGATCCATAAAATTACTAAATAATATAATATATCAAATATAATTTTTTATAAAGTGAGTAATATAAATTATTTATCTTTGTTAAACAGTATTAACTTTAAAAAATTGTTTTTTTTACATCCTTAAGCCATTTATGGCGTAACTTAAAATATTTCAAATGTAATAAAAATCAGTTTCTTTCTTTTTGTTAAAAACAACTTTTATATTTTAAATCAATTTGTTTATAAACTAATATTAAACTTTAAATTTTATAAAAACAACTTTTATATTTTAAATCAATTTGTTTATAAACTAATATTAAATTTTATATTTTATAAATCAATTTACTTAATAAACTAATGTTCAATTTTTTATTTTTAACTTTTAAAAAAAGATCAATTTATTATAAATTACATTAAATTAAATTGTCAATATATATAGGAAACTATTTTGAATATGTGATCATTATATTTTTTTAATTTAAATATAAATAAATTTACGTAATATACGTCTATAACATTTATTTTCTGCCTTTGATTTCTGCAACCTTTTCAATCTTAATAAAAGTAAAATATAATTATAAAACTATTGATAAAATTAAATCATAATTTAAATAAAAAATTAAAGCACAATACAAAGAGTGGAATATTATATTCAGTAGATTTACAGTATATCTAATTTTATCAATTATCATATGACATTCAAATTTTTACCAATATAGCAAATTATATATCTTTTAAAAACATTGTGGGACAAATAATATAAAAATTAATTTTTAATATCATTTTTTATTTAAAATAAATAGATGGCGTTAAATAATTGAATGCAAATTGTTGCTACATTTATTATCAAGAGCATTGATTAGTAAAATTTGTTAAAATATTAACTGTAATATATTCACTAACTGTCAAATATGTGTGAAAAAGTGTAATTTTATCTAGTATTTTGTATCTAATTCTATATAATAGAGGAATATCAACTATATGTCTACTTACTTTTTATAAATAAATTTCTTATACTTGTTTGGAATAAATTATTACCACAACTGTTAATGCTAAATTAATATTTAGTGAGTGATATTGATATTCTATTTTTAATACAAAATTTGATTGCAAGCTGATATAGTGAAAATATAATTTATATGTATAAATCTAATCAAATAATTAAAATAATAGTCATTTAATAAAAATTTAGATAGCCTTATTAATTTTTAAATCTATATATTACTTAATAGAATTATAAAATAAATCGTTCAGGGCAAATCAAAAAATTTTATTTTTAGCTCAAGAGATATTAAGGAGCCATTAAAAAAAAAATTTTTAGCTTCAGGGGCTTCAAGATTTTCAGGGGTTAAGCCCCTCCGCGCCCTCCCCTAGGAACGCCACTGGTTATTTTATTATTGATATAAACGAGAAATTTAGAACACAAACACAAATTTATATTATGTGTTTTTATTTTATACTTTTTATTGTATCACATAATGTAAATAATTTTTTTAAACAGCTATATTAACTTCGAAAGAACTATTTTGATTATTATTAAATTGAAAAAGAAATATTAAAAAGATCGCTTTTATTTTTTCGTAAATATGATGTTTAATTTATGTTAAAAAAATAAAATAAGAGAAAAAGATTATAGTTAAAAATTAATTATATGGTATCGCCATCAGAGGCGATACTCCTAAATTGAATAAAATATTTGATATTTTTAAATATTGAATTTAAGTTAAATTTTCATAATTATGTTTCCACGTCAATTCGGCGCGGCGTCAATTCAACGCGGCGACAATTCAGCCCAGCGTCAATTCAGCGCGGCGTCAATTTGGCATGGCGTTAATTCAGGGCAACGTCAATTCAGCACGTATCTAATACATCTGCAATTTATTATAAATTTATTAGTATAAAAAAAGGATGATTAAATATAAGTCATTTTGAATGTTAGTCCTTTAATTATTTCCTTGTTTTTTTTTACAAAAATCTCAAATTTATTTACTATATGTGTAATATCAATAAAAAATTTATAATATCAAAAAAAATTAACAACCAATATTTATGCCAATTTCTTTGGTGGACCAATTTACCATATTATAAGGTATGTTGATTAGTAGCCAATATTATGTAACCCTGGAGAATTTGCGCATAGAAGAATGAAAGAAATAAAGAAAAAGAAAGGTTTGAATCTCTATCTATAATCTTACATATTATTTTGGCTAAAATCATAATCGACCGTTTTTAAAAATAAGCCCAAATCTACCCAACGAATTAATGCGCAATATTTTTATTTATATTATAAATATTGAAATTGTAAATATACAAATTGAAAATAAAATTATAAATTTCCAGTGTCATTAAATATGAGAGATTTGACATTCTAATTATCATGGATAAAAAAATATAAGTGGCTTATCATGACATTGACTTAAAAAATTAAAAAAAGAAACTAAAAAGATTTTGTCCGATTAGATTCATTGAAAGATAAGAGTCGGTGAAACTCTTTATTGAACTATATGATGGTATTTGCAGCATTGGAATTTTATATATCAAGGAAAAATATTCAGCAGATGCTGAAAATCTTTTGCAGGCTATTATTAAGCCACAATTTTTAATATCGTGTATATTTTTTATTTAATTATACATATGATTTTAACAAAATGCTACAAAAAATTGATTTGGATTTAAGGGATGTTATGAATAGAGCGAAGGATATTGTTAAAATATTAACAAATATTAGAGAGAATGTGGATAAAAATTTCATGAAATATGAGAAAGTAAAGGAGATTGCTAATATGTTTGGGTTTAAAATTTTCAAAGCTAGAGTAGTTTCTAGAAAATCTAATTGCTCAAATATTGATGCACGATTGAGGATTTTTATATAATAAACATTTTTATTCATTTTATTGGTACATTTTTATTTAAATTAAAGGAAAGATTTAGTGATATTTTTATTTTAAAAAGCATTTTATTTTCTTTTACCGGTTGAATCTAAACTGTTGATTACGCTTGAAACACGAGAGTATATTAAGAAAATCTCAATATAGTAGGCTCATATGTTAAGTTACTGTGTGATGACTGTTCGTAATCATGACAGAATATAATATTCTTTGAGACCAAAAAATGCTTTGCAGACCCTTTCCATGTGTATTTGCACTTAGGTTCCCGATATCAAAACATTATTTATTTTAGCTACATTACCAGTTAGTACCTACATAATGAAGGGTCTTTTTCAACTAAAGGTTAAAACGCTATTTAAGAAATACTACCGGTGAAAAATCTTTGGATTAGCCCTATTAAATATTTATAAGGAGATTATTCTAGATAAAAATGATTCAAGATGAATTAGCAAAATCTCAGAGAAAAGTAGACCTCTCTTTATAAATTCAAATATGTTAGACGACCGATTTGGATCTATTTTTAGAAACTTAGTCAAAATAATATGTATATAATGTGATAAATTGTCCACCAAAGAAATCGGTATAAATATTGGTTAATTTTTTTTGATATTAATAAATTTCTTTATTGAGATTACACATTTAGTAAATAAAATTGAGATTTTTGTAAAAAAAATATAAAGAAATAATTAATAAGACTAACATTTAAAATGACTTCTATTTAATCATTCTTTTTTATACTAATAAATTTATAATAAATTGCAGCTGTCATAGATACGCGCCGAATTGACGCTGCGCCAAATTGACGCTGCGCCGAATTGACATGATATCCATAATCATATCAGGAGAAGTCATATTACACAATGAAGTCTTGTTTATTCTTTTTTATTCGACTATGAAACTTTTATAGTAATATTTAAAAAAGTCCCATGGATAATATTTTATTAGTGAATGTATAAAAATTTAACACTTGTCAAACAATAAATATAGTCAACTGAGAGGGGTAAATTAATTGTGATTTTTAAACTCAAGGAAATTATTTTTAATTACTAGATCTGTCAGACTTTTCAAGTTATTTATATAAAAGATTAAATTTTATACCTTTAATATCTCTTATACCTTTATTAACCTTAACCCATATCTTTCTAACCTTTAATCCTACCTCATTGTTTAACTATATATATGTCGTATTGGGATTCGGAATCTCTGATTTTAAATCCTTTACCGAGGGCGATATAAAAACATTTGAAACCGGAAATGTACTCTAGTATGTGTAGAATATTTACCCTATAAATTTCAACCAATTTTGCCAACCTTTAGAACAACTTCTAATTTATATTAATTTTTATATGGATTTTTCATATAAATAAAAAATACTAAAATGTCTATGGCTGAAATTGACTGAAATTTATAGGGTAAATACTTTACACATGCTAGAATACATTTCCTCTTAAATCGGATTTTGAATTCTTTAAATCGCCCTCAGTAAAGGATTTAAAATCAAGATATTCCGAATCCACATACGACATATATTTCATTCAATTAAAAAAAAGGTTATTATCATTAGATGTCATACCTTTATATACGTTTAGACACTTAATATATTCTCAGAATATTCTAGCTTGGAGCCTAATTTCTTGGAAAAGGATATATATTTAACTTTAAAAGCAGTAACGAGGTGGTCTTATATATTTTTGAGCATTTCTTTCACCTCAAGAAAGTTTAATCATTAATATTATATGAAAAATGTTAAATTGGTGCGAAGTATGGTGTATATAAATATCTTTTATTGAATTCATACTTTGGTTATAGATATAATAGTTGTATAGTGCTACTCGATATAAATATGTTTATTTGAATTAAGTATTTTTAATTTAGTAA
Source organism: Gordionus sp. m RMFG-2023 (assembly GCF_954871325.1). NCBI lineage: Eukaryota > Metazoa > Nematomorpha > Gordioida > Chordodea > Parachordodidae > Gordionus > Gordionus sp. m RMFG-2023. The sequence continues at coordinate 47,462,824 of NC_088776.1, forward strand.
ATACATGAATTACATTTTATCATTTTTTTAATATTCGGCGTGAGTTAAAATATATAAATTACATTTTGTACTCCACCCTCTCAACTATTTCTCGTCCTTTATATATATGATATTAATTTTATATAAAATTTTAAAAAATTTATTTTATAGTGTTAAACACTTAACAGTCGCTCGCAGTGTTAATAAAATTATATCACAAACTATTAAATTAAACAATCATAGGTTACTTTATGGTAAAATTAAAATTCCTTTTTTTTTAATATTATTATTTATTTTTGTTTTTGTTTTTCTTTTTTTTTTATTATTGTTAAAAACACGACACATCAACACTAAACAAAGCAATTAAATATTATTTAATTATATATTTATCATAAAATAATGCATAATAAATTAAGGTTTTTCTATCATTTTTGTTTATTTATAATCAAAAGTTATCTTGTTGTAATTGCTTTAATATTGAAATAACACAATATATATCTATTTCAAATGCTGCTATTTTTCAAAATTAAAAAAATAATGAATTTTTGAAATACATTAATTATTGACTTTAATTTACATGTGCCTTTAATACAAATAACTTGTCTTATGGTTTATGAAAAATGATTGCTTTAAAAAAATTTAAATATATCATTTTCAAAAATTATAAACTTATATGTCATTTATAATCTTAATTCAATTTATACTTATACATTTTAATTATATGTTAAGTTAAAACATTAATTAGATTTTTTATTTTAACTTTTTGAGGTATTCTTTTATTATCTAAATATTTAAGTAAGAACATAGGCGTAACCTGGGGGGGGGGCAAGTGAAATTATTCCCCTCCCCTTTTAGAAATTTATCACTTTTTGTGAATATCATTTTAAGTTAATAAAAAATATGCCCCTTAGTCCTCCCTCCACTCCCTGACCCACAAAAATGTATGCATATATCTTAAACAATAATTTGAAAGAAAGAATGTAAAAGTTGATATTTTTTTATAAAACTATTCATCACAATTTATACATTATTGGAAAAAAGCATTTATATGTAAAAAAAGTGAACCAAAAATGCTTTTTAAGAAATGGAATATAAGCCAAAGATAAGTCTTAAGACAAAAGTGAAATGTATTATAATTATTAATAATAGATTCATAAAATTACTAATAATATCAAATATAATTTTTTATATATTGAATAATTTTAATTTATTTATCTTAAGTAAAATATAATTATAAAACTATTGATAAAATTAAATAATAAATTAAATATAAAAAATTAAAGCATATCAATTAGCATATGGCAATCAAGTAATTTTTACCAATATAGCCAATTATATATTTTACAGGAAACTATAAAATATTGATAAGGACATCAGAATATCTTTTAAAGACATTGTGAAATAAATAATATGAAAATTAATTATCATTTTTTATTTAAAATAAATAGATGGCGTTAAATAACTGAATGCAAATTGTTGCTATATTTATTATCAAGAGCATTGATTAGTAAAATTTGCTATAATATTAACGGTAATATATTCTCTAAATTTGAATTTTACCTAGTATTTTGTAACTAATTCTATATAATAGAGGAATTTCAACTATATGTCTACTTACCTTTTATAAATAAATTTCTTATACTTGTTTGGAATAAATTATTACCATGCTTTTATAATAATGTATATACAAGTAATTTATTATATTTTATATAAACTAATATACATTTCACATTTGTTCCAGGCTTATTTTTTTTTATTAAAATTAACCTCCTATCTTGTAAAAATATTTTATGACTAAATATATAAGGTAACCCGGCCGAAGGCAAGGCAAAAGCGGGCCGAATGTCCCGCCCAAAATGGGGTCTGGGGGCGAAGCCCTCGCTAATTTTTTAGTCCCCCCCCCTCTTAGGAAAATCTTGGCTACCCCTATGAGTAAGAAGCTTGTCATATTTTATTTGTTTTTCTTAAATATAACAACCTTACTCTCTATGATATCTATAATATGACAAAATATCTTAATATATATTAAGATACATGTAAATAATATTTTAATTTTTTATTACCAACTAGCTGTCAAATGTTGTTATCATCATTAATATTATGTTTAATTTTTTTATCAAGTCTAATAAGTGTGTTTTTTTTCACAACCATGAAATTTATAAGTTTTTTTTAACAATAGCAAACATAAAATTCAGATTTTGCTATATCCCTTAAAATCTCATACTGATTTTATTTCCAATAAAATAATATACCCTTAATTTATAGGTTAATGATGCTTACTACCAAGTGAATGTATGGAAATATTTTAAATACCAATCTAATTTGCTAAATACCGACCAAAATTTATTAAAATGTAATAAGACCCTTATTATTTAATATATTAATACGGAATCACGTGGTCGAGTCCGGCCTCCTATATATTATCCCCCCAAGGATGGAACCACCAAGTTAGAATAAGAAAAAAATCTGACTTTTATTTTTAGATATTATTTCCTTTACCAACTGTTCTTTTTCTTCAAATGTACTATACATGTGCAATTTAAGAGTATTGGAGCATATTGATTTTACAGAACAATCAAGATCACTTATAAAATTTTTAAAATCATTTGAATTAAAAATTTTAAAAGATATATTATTATTTATAAATAATTTTAATAAATTATACTTAAAATTAATTTTTTTTTGAAGAATTAGGTGTAGACTTTAAAAAAATGTCAATTTTATTATTTTTTTTACTAAGGTGTGAATGAAACCTATTTGATTAATAAGAGGAAATGTTGTTTTGCCTTTACATTTTATAATACTTTTGCAATGATTGCAAGCAGCCTTTTTACAGTCTTTAAGGATTTGATATTGTTCCCATATGATTTCTCTCTTTTGAGAGGAAATTTTCTTATATTCAACATCAAGCATAATTTCATCAGAAGCATTCTCCTCTAACATAATTAGGCAGCTAACAATAATTATTGTAGAGATGTAATATATTTTTATATGTCTCTGGTGTGTGTAATTTTTAATATAATTTATTATGAGATTCAAAAAATAAACTTTTCGTGAGATTCAAAAAATTTGGCAAATAAAAATTTTTTAAATTTGTGCTAGAATTTTTATAAACACAAACACATTACCTGTCAGATTGGCTGGTCAACAAATAGAAATGACAAATGTTAGATTTATTAAACAATTTATTAAATATTACGAATAATTCGTTTTATTCGAATAATTCGTTTTATTCGAACCGAATAATTGATTATTCATATTCAGATAAAACAAATAATTTATTATTCATATTCAGATAAAACAAATAATTTATTATTCGTATTCGTAATTGATTTATTTTTGAATAGGCCTAGTTGGTAGTAGTGTTGTTAAACGGCTCGTTTTGAGCCGATTCTTAAAACGCTAACTCAATATTTTAGCCAGAAAAATATTCCTAAGCCTCGAGATTTCGCTAATAGATGTCCAAACCTTTATTCTTTTACAAACAAAATCTTCAGGCTTGTAATACTATTCTGGATGAAATATTGAGTTAGCCGTTTTAAAAACCGTCAACACTAGTTAGTAGAGCTATAATTTAAGTTCTTTTTATTTTAAAATTTATAAAGGAATATAATCATATCGTGAATTTTTTAAGGGGGTAAGCATACATTTTGAGGGGGGTTTGCATCCAGTAAAAATCCTGTCATTTAGATTCTGTGCAAACAGTTGAATACCTTTTTTAATATTCTGCAAGCCTGATAACTTTATATTCATTTAATTTGAATCCTTTAAAGTTTTTTATTTGCTTCACGCTAAATTCTGCATCTTTAAATAAAAAAGTAATCTTATTAAAATATATTCAAGGCATCAATTTGACGGGACTTCATGATACTTTCTTGAGAAATTATAAATTGGTTATTTTCTTACTAGTTTTAAATTTTTTAAAAATAATTTTAAAAGTTTAATTTTTGACTGAATCTAACGACATCTGTAAATATTAACCTACACAATATTTAGATATTATTACAAATAATTCTAAATTGGTCAATAATATCTATTTTATAGACCCAATTATTTCTGTGGAGTGTGCGCCACTAAATAGAAGTAAAATTATAAAATCGATTACTCTATAGATTTTTGTTGCATATTCCTCTCCAACGACCCTCACCCCCTGCAGTATATTTAACAAACAATTTCTTCAAGTTATGTAATAAAACGATGAATATAAATTATTTCTGAACCATGTTATATTAGCCTTCTTATCAGTTTTATGCAGGGGCGTCGTTAGCCTTTGCAATCTCAGGGGGCTCGACTAAAAAAATTTTATGGGGTGCGAAGCCCACCATACTCCCAATTTGCGGGGCTTCGAACCGCTTTTACCCGGCCTTCGGTCGGGTTTTATAATACTTTTTTAAAATTTGTTAACTCTAAACAATTATTCTGAGTTTCATATCTTGTCATTTATTATATTTTGCATACAAAAAAGACTTACATATAAATAATTAAAACAATACAAGACATATCTAAAAATAAAATTTTTAATACATAATCTATTTATTACAGTATAAAATATTTTCGATGGTTGATATAAAAAAAATTTACGTCTAATGAATTAAAAGTGATAAAAAAGGTTAATTAATTCATACATATGCCTTAATTGATAATGGTTTTTAAAACCACATAAGGCTATATAATTCTTTAGCAATTTATATTGAAAAAAGGTCATGAAACTAATATAAGTCTCTGTTACCATTTTAGTCAATGTTTTATAGAATGGACTAATAAGAAAAAATTTATAGGCCTTACCAAATTAACAATTCTTGAAGAAGAGAATATAAATGACCAATCCAAATCTTAAAACTATATGATAGTTAGAGCTACCTTTTAGATGGCATGATAGAAGCTAGATAAGTATTTGAGAAAATTATTGTGAGATATCCAATTTCTAAAAGATTATTTTGCATTTTTAATGGTATATAAACGACTACAGAGTTGATCATTATGCATATCTAAAATATGCAATCATTTGCTCACAGCTAGTAATAATCTTAAATTACATAGCCACACAAATAATAGATGCTGGTTAATTTACAGTTATAGCCATGACACTCACGATGGTAACCCATATCAGAATTTATTATGTTAGATAAATTGATGAAACAAAAACACTAAAAATCTTTAGAAGAAATTATTCAAATATATTGAAGCCTTGAATTTACACGGCAAGGATGACATATTAGAAATGAAACATTTTGTAACTATAAAATAAGAAGAGTGATATCATGAAAGCAATTAAAATTTTATATATTATTGTCGCACCATCTCAAGTTGGTAATGATATATATCATTGGTTGGTATATTATATTTTAAAATAATAGTAGTTTGTAAAAATATCTTAAATATATTCGTATTAAAATTAACTCAAAACTGTTATTCTAAGAAGAAAAAAATAGCTTTCCTAAAAACACGTAAATAAAGAGAAGAAAAGATATCTAATTTATTACAAATATTTTGTAATGAACAGGGTTGCCAGGTCAAAATTTTCAAATTGCGGGAGAAATTTGGTATTTTGCGGGATAAATATGAAAATTGAGGGAGAAATATGAAAATTGCGGTAGAAATAAAAAATTTGCTAAAAAGGCCGGGATTTTGAATTGACTTAATTAACCGCCTATTATTTTTTATAATTAGTTTATGTAAATACAAATTCGGTAACTATTTTTCAAAATAAAATAACATCTTGATTTATTAAAATATATAAATTTATAAAAAAGAAGATAAAGTTTTATAAAAAAACAAACGATTTTAATTTTACAATGTAAAAAATATATTTTATGCGAATGTCCCGCAAAACATCCGCAATTGGAAATCTATCTTGTGTGAGTATAACATTATAGGGATAGGCGCTTAATTATCACGTATCACGTTTAAATATATAATAAGGTAATATTGTACTCATTTCAATGATAATTATTTTATTTATTATTGTTCAATCACATTATTATAATCAGTGCAGGGGAGTGTAACTACATTCATTGCAAAACAAAAATATTCTCCATAAACAAGAAATAATACAGATGAAACTATAGTTGTGGCAATTGTAATCACTTATCTTGTAGTACAACATTCACAGAGCTACTTATCATTACAATATAGGTAGAATCTTTCCCCATAATATTTAACTACTCCAAGATAAATGAAAACTTTACTTGTAGAACAAAAATGAGCAAGGATATCATCAATGTTTTAGAACCTGAATTCAGGAGGTCAATTCTTGACGATTTGAAAGATGGGCATACATATGCAATTCTAACAGATGTATCTAATAAGGGAAATATTAATTCTTCGCTATTTCAACAAAATTAAGGACGTTTCCAGAAAACTATTAAATTTTATCCCCTCAAATAGTGAAAAATCCAAAGACATACCTAACCATATAATGGTAAATATAGCAGATTCGGGATTATCAATAAATTACATGTCAACTTTTTGATCTGATAATGCCTCAGTGAATTTGGAAAAAACCAGAGTGTATTTACAGAATTGAGTCAGCACAATGTTGGATGCGATATGTTCCTAATACCCGCCATCTATAGAATTTTTAAATTTTATAAACCTTTAAATATTTCTTAAATAAAGTTTATAAAAGCTGTCTTAACATTTTAAAAAAAATTTTCAGTAATGAATGGCAGAGGTATATTTAGGAATGATTTCACATGTAGGAAATCTACTACATACTGTTAATGTGCAGTTGCAATCAGAAGAATCTTAACAAAGATTCACAAAATTATGCTGCAGATGTGTTAATCTTTACAGTTAAAAATTGACAATAAATTTTATGGCGCCATTGCTAAAACTATATTAAAATGTTCAAATATTTTAAAAATACCGATAGACATTGATGTCTTGTTTGAGGATAATGCAATGCTCTCTATTTTTGATTTACAATGTAAAAAATATATTTATTTTATGCGAATGTATAAATAAAAAAATATGGAAAATTAAATATAATGTTAATTATATTTAATTTAAGATTTAAATAATGAAACTGGACGTTTACCGTTGTCGTTATTGAGATATTTATAAAATTCCTGGCATGACATATTATAAATTTGTTTAACCATTACCGTGGCCTCTAATGTTGTTAAAGCAATTCTTTTCCCAGACAGTCCTCATCAGGCTAAAAATGCGCTCGGATGGGGCATTAGAATGAGGTAAAGAAGACATACTCGCAATTTTTTTCCAAGCATGGGGATATATTGTTATTACGGAAAAATTCTACCCGTTTCTCCTCTGCTTTTAGACAATCTAACTTTAAGTATTCTGGCGAATCATAAAAAATAGAGAGAATTACAATCTCCTCTAATATATTTATTAAATTACAAAAACCATCAATTGATGGTTTTTGTTCCAAGGTCATAATATTTATACATTTGTAAATAGAGTTATTAAAATCAAATTTTGATCGTAAATATTCTAAAATTGTCTTAATAAAAATATCTGCTTCATTTAAAAATGTAATAATTAGAGTATTATTTGAACATTTAATATTTTTAGCAATAGCGTCATAAAATTTATTATCAATTTTTTACTTTAATTTTGTGAATCTTTATTAATAAAGAATATTATGATTGCAACTGAATATTAACTTCATGAAGTAGATTTCCTACATGTGAAACTAATCTCAAATATGCTTCTGCTATTTCATACTTGAAAAATTTTTTCAAAATTTAAGGACAGCTTTTAATATCTTTATTTAAAAATTATTTTTTTAAGGGTTTGTAAAATTTAAAAATTCTATCGATGGCATATATTAACGATATGCACCTGATATACATATCGAAACAACTCACACTATTTTAAGTCAGACCACTCCACCAACTCTTTTAATTCATTAACTCTTATAGTTGAAGAATTAAATTCGTTAAAACATCTCATCATAATTATTTCAACATCCACAGATAGTACATTCATTGCCTTCTTGCAAGAATCATGTAGTATATGGCATATACAGTCAATTGGTATTAATTCATTATTGTGTTGGTTTTTGCCAAAATTTACGGAGGCATTATCAGCGCAGAAAGCTGACATGCAATTCATTAATAACCCTAAATCAGCTATATTTACATTATGTGGTTAACTACATCGTAGGATTTTTCCTATCTGAGGAAAAAAATTTAACAGTTTTTTTGAAATGTTCTTATTCTTGTTGAAATAGCGAAAGATCAAGGGAAATTTTTTAATATTTCCCTTATTAGATGCATCTGTCAGAATTGCATATGGATGCCCATCTTTCAAATGGTCTAGAATTGACCTCTAGGATTCAGATACTAAAACACTGCTCATTTTTGTTCTACCACAAGTAAGGTTTGCACTTATATTGGAGTCGCTAAATATCATGGGAAAAAGATTTGATCCACATTGTGATGATATAGCTCTGTGAATGTTGAACTACATGATAGGTGTATACGATTTCCGCAACTATAGTTGCATCTGTATTATTTATTATTTTTGGAGAATATTTTTGTATTGCAATCGATGTTGATACATTCCTTTGTACTGATGAATGAAATGATGTTGATTTATTATTGGATAAAAATAAAACAGGATAGAAATAAATTTACAAACTAGACATGTTTTTCGAATAAATATTTAAAATTTATTTTAAAAATATAAAAATAATCAATTACTGTCTCTCAAAATTATTATTTATATATTAAAAACGTTAAAAATTTAAAAAAATCGCGGGAGAAATTAAAAAATTAAAGTAGATTTTTGCGGGAGATTTCCAATTGCGGTAGTTTTGCGAAAGAGAGATGTCTGCGTGTAAACTAAAAAATTGCTAGAGTCTCCCGCTGATGGGGGGAGACATGATTCTGGTGATGAATAATAAGATGGTTAATTATAATAATTTTAAATAAATATATGGCGTTAAATAGTTGAATTCAAATTGTTACTTATATTTGTTATCAAAAGCATTGATTAGTAAAATTTAAAAAATATTAACTGTAATATATTCTGTCAAATACGTCTGCAAAAGTGGCATTTTACATAATATTTTATAAATAATTATATAAAATAGAGGATTATAAACTATATGTCTACTTACTTTTTATAAATAAATCTCTCATACTTATTTAGATTTGGACCTTGAACATAATTTTAGAAAGAGACATGATAATTAAATTTAAAAATCAATAATATAGTTGATTAGCGATGTTAAACTCGGTTAATTACAATTAAATTTGTTAATTTTCAATTAATAAATGATTATATTAATTTAATTAGGGATATATAATAATTTAAATAATAAAAGTCAATTAAGATTCGAATTTGATCGCAAGTTGACATAGTGAAAATATAATTTATATGTATTAATCTAATCTAATAGTTAAAATAGTATTCATTTAATAAAAATTTAGATAGTCTTATTAATTTTTAAATAATAAAATTAAATCTATATATTACTCAATAGAATTATAAAAGAAATTGTTTAGGGAGCAATTAGAAAAATTTATTTTTAGTTCAAGGGGATATTAAGAAGTCATTAAAAAAAATTTTGCTTCAAGGGGCTCGAGCCCCTACGCGCCTCCTCCTAGCGACGCCACTGGTTCATTGTGCAGAAATAGATTCAGGTTACAAGCATCTTATATCTTTTTGAGTTTTAAAAACACTCATTTTGTAGCCAATAAAATTTTTATAACGAGTTTGTATCTGCATATAGATTCCTTTTTCTAAGGATTTGCCCATCTCTGGCCACTGGTATTACTAAATTTAATTTAATTTATGGAATGTCATCTTATTATTGACATCCATTATTTTTTTTACATCTTTTCATGTCATTCAAATTTATAGACGGTATTCCCTAAATAGTAAAGCAGTCTATAAATTACAATATTTTATTGAAAAGTATATATTACTTTAATAAGAATTTATGATATTAATATTTATTTATATCTTAGTAACTGATATATTGCTACCTTTATTAAGCCAATTCAATAAAGTTATATTTTAATGTAAATATAGCATGATTGGAACAATTTAAAAAAATATAATTCAATAATTTTTATAAAATTTATAAGTACTAATGCAAATTATTCATGTTATAAGTATAAAATCAAGAATGACTAAAATTAACTAAATTTTTTATATTTCTAACTTTTCATTAAAACAAATTTTTACTTTTAACTATTTAACTGTTAATGATAACTATTTCATGTTTGGAAAATTCTTTATATCTGATATTAAGATAGTTATTGACAATAGACACAATTCAAAAATGATTTGTGTTTGATTTTTTTAAACATATCAAATTATATACTATTTTCTATCAGATTGTTTTATTTGTTTAAATGAATTTAATATTAATTACAGATCTAATTGACAAGTATCTATGAGGATGCCTATCCCAAGCCCTCTGTAATATTAATATATTTTTTGTAACCCCAAATGAACATCTCTTATATAAATATGATAAAAAAAAAGTTTATTACCTTGCTTCTATAGGTTTGAGTAGAACCCCCACTCCCATCCCTAATTTATAAGCAATATTTTAGGTTAGTCTAATCAAAATCCCTCATATTTAATATGATTGATAGATAGTTGTTTTTACCACCCTAATAAACATTTTGTCCTTTTTTTACATTTATATGTTTAACTCTAATTCATTAAAATGGTCTTCAGACACATACTCTTTTTACAAATTTTGATTATCACTATTTCCAACCACCCATATGCAGTAATTTTTAAAATCTATAATTTTTATTGTTAATATTTTTTTTAAAATTATATAGTTTAAGATTAGATCAAATATATAAACATAAACATTAAATAATAAAAATAACTATCAATTTAAATAAAATTTATTTATGCTTGAAAAAATTAGAGCGTTGTATAAAAGTACCTATATATTTGATTTAACAATTTAATTTCCTTAATTTTATAAATTAATAAAAATGATTAAATGTCAAATTTTATGTTATTTTAATTAGAATAACTTGATATTATTAAATTTAATGTATAGAGGAAAATAAAAAGAAATATGGTTTTTAAGATAAACCTGCTGAAGACCAAGAAAATGGGCTGAAGACCGAGAAAATGGGCCGAAGGTTTGTTAATAGTGGGTCTGAGGGTGAAGACTCCTGCCATTTATAGGTGTATATCCACCCCAAAGAAAATTTCTAGTTACGCCATTACATACAATTCAAAATATACTGTTATATTTCCTAAAGGCTGACCAACAGACGATGTTATCAAAATAGGATATTTTATTAAAAAATGTCCAAGCTTCAGAGAATAGATTACAAATTATCAAAAAAACATTTAAAGGCCATGGATATCTGATACGAGAAAAATCAGTGTATAAAAATAGATAAAATAAAATAACAGTTTTAGCGACTACAAATATAACACAATATCTATTATATCAAATCAACATTTGATGTGATAAAATTTATTAGCACATAGACAGAGGCGTAACACAAATATTTTTAAGCCTCCCTTCCACCCCCCCCCCCTTCCATACACAAAAAAAATACTTATGGGGTACCTACTTATAATTTGAAATCTATTGAGGCCCCTGATTCTGTAAAAAAAGACATCTTTGTACACAATATAAAAATCCCTTACTTTCAACCTCTCCAATACTTAATCTGCAATTTATAAAACTAACTAAAACAAATCCCTTCCTTTCAACCCTTCAAATACTTAATTTACACTACACAAAACTATTCTCTTTGGAATTATAATTTACAATAATTGAAAATATCTTTATTGATAGCTTTACGAATATCAGAAGCAATAATTTTTTCAACAATTACAAAATAAATATAAAAAAAATACGATAATTTTATAATGATGTTACAATTATATTGGTAAAAACAAATATATCTATTCATCACGTGTTATTCAACGTTAATTATAATCTAATCAACCTTATTTATTTCGTTGATTGGCATTACACAATATTAATATAAAAATATGTATATAAAAATATGACACACAACACAACTACCATTTTCTCCACAACAATATCCGAGACCGCAATGAAAAAAGATATAATATATTCATTTTTTTCCTAACACCTGTCAAAATCAACAAAATTGAATTTTTTTTAAAGATCAAAAAAATGATTTCATGAAAGATTTTTTAGGCATAAAAATCACAAATTTACTTATAAAAATATATTTTTAGATAAAATTTTATCAAAAATCCTGAGCATTCTAAAAATCTTTATCTCTCTCTTCTGAGATCAAAATATTTTAAGTTTTCTTATAATCCATGTCCTGAAATTATAACACTTTAAAAAGGCAAAACACATTCAATTTAACTATAAACTACATCATGTTGTTCAAAAATATAGCAGACTTAAAATTAAAATTTTCATCGATTTATCATAGCCAGTAAATGCATTGAAACTCTTAAACTACTCTTAGACCACAGGACTAGTCATTTAGAAAAATCTCGCATTATTTACCCGAGAAGCAATTCTTATAGAAATTTTAACCCTCAAGTTTAACAAATGATTCAGTGGACGATTCTGGTCTTTTATTTCAATATATTAATATGAATATTATTATATTAAACATTGATCGCCTTGTAATTATCTTAAGTTGATAGTAATATAATTGATGTAAAATTGCTTTTGACTACTATAAATATTTTGAGGATCATTAGAAATGATTAATTTTGTTAGGAAAACTCACCTCGAAATTAACCTGTACCCAGAGAATAAATAAGGATAATGATCGGTCTTTAAATTTATACGAATTTTTGTTTATATAAAAAATAAGTTTATAAGAATTCCAATTAATCTAGTGTTGTTTATAAATTTTTCTTCTTTAAAACCTTATCTCCTTATTATCTAAATTGCGGAAAAATACCAATATATATTCTTATTCTTAGTCAGTCTGCAAGGTCCAGCCTTTCAGGGTAACGTCTGATTTTTTATTTGGGCCAGACCTGGCAAAAAATTTTTTTGTATATATTTGATAAATTTAGATATTTCATAGAAGTGATAATCCATAAAGTATAGTAGTTTTAATTTAATCATTCAATACTATAAATGTTGTTTATTTTGGTATTCAACAGCATATATTTCGGTTTAGGCCATGGATTTAAAAACTGAGTCTGACAACCTTATTAAAATTGTAAGATTATATTTCCACCCCGGGCCTAAAAATTATGCCGTTTGCATACCTTTATTCTCAATAATGAAACTTGGAATTACATTAATCTAAAAAAGTTATAATATCGAACATTAGGCGTAAATTATTTTACACAACTTTTTACAAACTAGAGCATGATATCACTTTCGTTACATTGCGAAAAACATTAAAGCTCGGAGATTTAAGGAATCGCATTTGACAAATTGGTCAAAATCAAAACCGAGCCAAAAAATGTGTCTGACCTCGCCATCATCCAACTAAGTTTGAACTACAGAAACTCCTTTCAATGTCTAAAAGAAACCAATATCTACGTGTAATTGCAATTGCGGTAAGATCAGAATGTTATCTCAAATATGGACGTAATCTAACAACGCACTTATTTTTACATTCCCTCGTTTGAATTTCCATCTACCAATTTTACCCCACTTGCAAATAAACCAAGCAAAGCTTATTAATTTGATAAATGACACAAATAGAAAATCAATTTCAACCTTCAACGAGATATTCGATGATAGGTCAGTCCAGGACGCAAATAAAAAATCAATTTCGATATCAGGGCAAAAGTTATCCAATTTTTTAAGCGAGAATTCAATTAAAACGCCCAACTAACATACATTCCAGCTAGGTGAATTCCAACACTTTACGATTACATATTAAATTAGAACTCGAGAGATTAGTAACTAAAGGAATACGTTGACCTATCCAACCCCAGGTTCCTTGTTAAGACCTATCATCAACATAAGAAAAGCAATCAGTGACATTCTTATTCATGCAGATCTTAAAATTCCAATTTATGCGAAACAACATCATTCCTACATTTGACTATACTTGCAAAGATCCAATATACAGCCTTTTGAAAAAAATAGTAGCATTTGATCAGTCAGTCAAAAACTGAAAAAAAAATAGGCAAGCCTAGTCCCGAAAACTTTAAATTATCTTGTTTTCCTAATGACAATATAATTTGTAAAAATAATACCAATATCGTTAACCTTCCTTCAGCACTAATTTTTTAACTTTTGTTTAAGTATCTTTATTTTTTAACAATCCAAAAAATAAGAAAAAGGGAAAATAAAATTTCGGAAAGATGGAAATCGCGTCCATAAAAAAATACGAGGATTGGATCAGTCGGGCAATTCTTTAAAATTTCTTATCGGATACCCTATCCGAATTAAGATTTAAATATCAAGATCCGAGTTAAAAATATCTCTATGACTAAGAGTTATTAAAGTATCAAGATATAAAAACGAAGTGCATTCTTATCTTCATATATTGATAGATACATCTTTACATTTATTTAACTTTTTATATTATTTTTTAATTAAATTAATTAAATATCTGTCAATTTATTTCTTTCCAATTCAAGCACAATGCAATGGAGGACGAAAATATGGTATTAACTGAATTTTTGGATTATTAGTGATACTGACGAAAAAAACAATAATATCAGCAAATATGTTTGATTGGTTCCATATTCATATTTTTTCAACAACCACAGATGGATATGGATAAGAACATTTTAGCACTCATCAAACTTTGGCTGATAATTTTAAAATGATTGTGATGATTTTACTATATATAGATTATCTATAAGGGTATGAATCATATAAACTACCCTACCTTACGCGTCGTTGAAAGACTTTTTATAATGACTAAAAATATGTTAAAACGGGGATGCCTCAGTGGTGAAACTACGAGGATTTAATTATATATTTTATAATATAAATAAAATATCAAATTGAATAAAAAATATTTAGTTTATTAAACTATTTCGAATTTTAATAATTTATTTTATTTTTGGCATTAAACACACTTTACATGCTTATTTATAAAAAATATACCTTATAATTTTTTAATAGTATTTATAAATACATTTGAAAAGTATATTTTACCAACTCTGATATTGACCATAGCAAATTGTCGCTTAGTTTTAGCAGGATTTAGTCATCTTGCCTCACTTATTTTAAATATTATAACTACCTTTTCAATTAGCATGTGCTCTTGCAAATTTTTTAGCAAACGTGGATAACGATGATATACTTATTGCCAGGAATTAAAATGTCGAAGGCTTTAAAAATAAATTCATACAGGAATCCGCCTCTTTCTTAAGATTTCTAGTGAATAGAAACGGAGCAGTCTACAAATATATTAGAGATCATACACAAAGGCACCGGCAAATATTCACAAATTGAGGCCTAATTAATTTAGGAATCAAATACGAATATCTTATTATTCGGATTCTTATTAAAGATGTCCAATTCTGGCGACAAAAAGTCAAACAACTCATGGGTAGAATTGAGGTAATACAAGTCCAAAAAATATAAATTACTAAAGGAGTGAATCAACATTCAATTTAGAATACTATTAAAATATTTTTTATTGAGCTAAACTCTTTGAACAAATCAATTAAAATAAATGTAATTATTTGTAAAACTAAAAACTACCACGGCCACCCAATTATTTTTTGCCAATATTTTTAGATATTTTTTGACTACATCATAAATCATACGCCCTATTTCTTTTCGGAGAAAATGAATTTTTTTTGATAATAATAACTTGCTTGCATCTGTTATTGCTATCAAAAATAATACCTATCAAAGTTTTTTTTTGATATCACAAATTGTTAAATAATAATAAAAAAGATCAATTTGGGCAGGTAGAGGTAGACCTAAGTCAGCGAGGGGCAAGCAAAATTTATATAATAAAAATTAAAATATAAGTATATCTAAGAAAATAGAAATGGACAATTTACTTACTTATTTTAATCCTATAGACGCATATAAAATATAATTTTAATGCAAAAGGTTAGAAATTTAAAAATATATTGCGTACTAAATTAAACTTTATTTTGCAAAACACTAAAAAAAGCGCTTTTCTCGATTTAGTTTTAAACTTTGTCATATTTAGGTGTCTTTAATGTATTTGTATATTAGGATTATTATTTTTTTATAATAGTGTTGTTAAACGGCTCGTTTTGAGCCGATTTTTCAAAACGGCTAACTCAATATTTTAGCCAGAAAAATATTGTCTAAACTTTTGTTCCTTCTATGAGCAAAATATTCAGACTTGCGTAATATTTTTCTAAATGAAATATTGAGTTAGCCGTTTTAAAAAATCGGCTCAAAACGAGCCGTTTAACAACACTAAAGTTATCATTATAGGAGCTATTATATTGAAATTGATTAAATATTTTATTTGTGTTATCTTTATTTATATTGGGTTAATCTAATTAATTTATTTTATCTTTCCACATATAAAACCGAAAAAAAATGAATATTTTACCAAATGTTTTGGTTTATTTCTTTCATTTCAAAAACATCTTGCATTGTTTAACCCATCTTTGCAAAGGGGGGGGGGCAATGAGACCCCAGTCATTTAATTACATAAAATTTTTAGGTAAAGTATATGTGTTCAAATTTAATTTTGATTTTATTCAGTAGTTCATGAGTTATAAGGGTTTTTTGGAGCTTTAGACTCTACCTGATTATACGTGTAACTTTTTTCCCATCTGTTTTGGTATTGATATTATTAATTAAAAATTAGATTATATTAATATTTGAATATCCTGGATTTTATTAAGGGGGGAGGGAAAGAACTATTAGATCAATTTTTTGGAGATCTTTAAGTCCACTTATTGTAGGCCTTTGACTATATTAGATTTTTATAAAAATAATTATAGGTTCTCACTTTTTTTTTATTAAAATTTTTTTTGTCGTTATTGCTAATTTTTTCTACAAATTCTTCTTTAAAATCATATATTGTATATATTTTTTAGAAAGAGGGGGTGGGAATGTTTAGGGGTAAAATTTTTATTAACTTAAAATGATATTTACGAGAGCAAGTATATTTGCGATGAAACTATTTCTAGATTAAGTGTGTAGTATGTTTTGCAGAGTTGTTCAACGCTACTTTTAAAGTAGCGCGCTACCGCTATCGCTATTTGTCAAAAAAAGTAGCTAAATTTACAAACAAATTTTTATTTTTTGCTTATAATGTTATTGTATAGTAAATATATAAAAATCAACATTTATAAATATTAAAATATAGTTAGTTTTGATTATAAAAAAATTTATGTAATAAAAATAAATATTTATGGTAATTTGTTGCATTTTAATAATAAAATCATTTCAATATTATCATCCCCAAGTCTAGGGCGACGATCAGAAAGTATAAGTTTTGCCTTATTAAATAATCTCTCGACATTGGCGCTTGAGGGTAAGGTCGTATTTAATCTTATATACATATTTTTAATATAAGATAGATTATACATCGTATGTCTGGCATACTATTATCATTTTGAGGGCTAATGCCAGAGATCTTCTTTTTAAAGTTCTAGGGTCTAGCCAATGGCCTATGATTTCCAAATAAGCTCAAAAATATTTAATCAGATCAATTTATAAATATAAATAAGTTTTTACCTTCTGTTATATGTTTAACTATCTCCCTTGGTACATATATATGATATCTCTGATAACTCTACTATTAGAGCATCTTTCATCATTTTAAAGTTATCTGCTATTTTATTCATTAGTGTCTGGCGGCATAAAATTGTTATAATATCATGGTAAATGATGGATTATCAACTAAGGACATTGACTGAACTGTATAAAATATAAAATCAACAATAACTTTATCAGCCAATTTCTGAGAAATATTGTCATTTGCATTATTAATTAATTTGGTTTGAATTGAATTAGTCTTTTTGGATGTAGAGTCGCCTTTGTAAATTATTTAGATGTTTCTCCATTTCCTTAAAACTCATGAACAAGTCTTATAAAATAAATATTATTAGAATGTAAAAATGACAATTTACCTTTAGGTGTTTCTTGAGCTACTGGATTGATTTGAGGAAATATTTTTTTTTACATTTTAAAAAAATAAATGAAACCAGTTTTGGTTATATATTTATTTTAAAAAATTTTCAAATCTAGGGAATGGGAAATTTGTTTTATAGCTATTAATAACATTTTCTTCCCTGGTGTCTTCCATTTCATTAATATCATTGTCTGAATCACTTTCAACGATTTGGATATCCATAGGCGATGACATTTTATATTATTAACACGTGATTTAGGTTTATAATACAAATGAAAATATAAATTATAAATTGAAGTTATATTTTAATTTCAAAATTAAATAAAAATTATAATTAATTATGATATTATATTTAAATTTTCATGTTTACACTTACCTTCATTATATTTTTTAAAAGTAGCGAAGTAGCCGCTACTCTTAGCTACTTACAAAAAAAGTAGCATTATAAAAAATTATAATAATTACAAAAAAAGTAGCCGCTATTAGCTATAGCTACCAAAAATGTTAGACTACTTTAACAACTCTGATGTTTTGCCATCCATTAAAGACTATAGTTTCGTGCCATATTTTAATGGTTTATTTTGCATGTGCTGTCTGATGAAATTGGGGTCTATTAAATCCCACCCCAAGTACTAACGTCATATTTTTCACCTGAGAATATTGAAGGGTTAAAAAAATCAAAAATTATTGATGTTATCTTATAAAATATAACAAATCAATTGGTGATAAACGAAAATATTTCAATTTGATAACATCTTAAATTTCTCATTAAATAAAATTTAAATAATGTTTTCTGTTAGCTCGTAAA
Organism: Gordionus sp. m RMFG-2023; assembly: GCF_954871325.1. Taxonomy (NCBI): domain Eukaryota; kingdom Metazoa; phylum Nematomorpha; class Gordioida; order Chordodea; family Parachordodidae; genus Gordionus; species Gordionus sp. m RMFG-2023. Next base: position 47,481,568 of record NC_088776.1, read on the forward strand.
TCATCATTTAAGTCAATCAACTTTTTGTTTATTCAATTTTCATTAGTCATTATTATTTTTTTTCTATACTAATTTGAATACCCGAACCTAGTATAACTACCATTTTATAAAAAATAAAAAATTTCAATTCTTTATTTCCTTTTACCAAATTCTATTATTTCAAGTAAAATTTATTAAAATTGTTAATTATAAATCAATTGGACAAAAATCACTGGACCGGGTCTAAATTACCCGATCTAATGCTTATCTCGTGTCTTTTTGTCCGTCTTTTGAAATAATACATATGGATGATTTTTTTCATTAAATATTCGATGTATTTGCCTTAGTTTAATTTTCGCTATTTTTATTATAAATTGTTTCAATTACCAAATTATATTATACACATTTTATATCAATTCTTCGCATTTATCAAATTTATTATTAAATCATATAAAACCCCTCAAATTCCGGTTAGTGAACAAATTTTCAGTTCTGCTCGCCCATCTGAATTTTTAAAAAATAATATAAATTTCTTATTAACAAATAAAAGTATATATTCTTATTTAAATTATAAAATACTGTATTACCAGTTTATTTTTGAAGGACTTTATTTATAAAGAATATTTTTACTGATAACATCCGCCCCTCAAGAAATTATGCAATGAATTATTTAGGTAAAAAAAATTGCGACAATATGTAATTTTAAAAAAAACTACAAGGCAATCTTCTATTTGTTATTTTTATCATGGATATTGTCAATTAATAAACATGTTATTTTGTTACTAAAATTAATTTATTTAATCTCCTCGAGTAATTGAAAAACAAATGATTATTTTTTTTGTTTAAAATCATCTTATTAAATTAGAGGTAAAAATTTTTTGGCCTGATCATGGATTATCGTTCAACTTATTACGGTTTACCACAATCCACGTGGACGGCCAACTCCAGGGGTATCTTGGGATCATCACCTAATCAAATGAATTATTATCAAAATTATAATAATAATAACATTTTACCTACCAATTGTCTCTTGAATAATAACAACCTTGTTCCTACAGCGATGAGCGGATATTCGAATTCGCAAAATAATTGGTACAATAGTTACCAAAACCAACAAATGGACGTTAACTCAATGTCTAATCTTAATAATAACGTGGGTAGACCCAGGGATCCTAGAATCAATAGAAACTATACATCCGGTAACAACATTACTCGTTTAGAAGAGATTGACATGTCCAGAATTACAATGTGTCGCGGTAATGACGCCGTTCCTTATGAAACAGATGTGCGTCGCGAACTTCGTATCGCAGACTCACCACATAGGTCTAAGAAAATCAGAAAACCTAACCATAACTCAGACAACGAGGTTTCACTTTTTATTATATTTTTTAATGTTTTTCATGACGAGATGTCCTAATGCTTAGGTCAAAATTTTATAATGTGATAATTATATTTTTTATTAATATTGATTATTCAATATTAATTAAGGACTCATAAAAGTTGTTTATTATAAAATTTATATAGCTAATATATAAATGTAATAATGATAATTTTATACTAGAAATTAATGTTTTCCAACTATTCTTTTCTTCCCCGATACACAAGCTTTTTAGATGGAGAAATGGTTTTTATTTTCTTAATAGTGAAAATGATAACTTTTGAATACAAACATCTTTAATCGTTGGGAAGTTTTTTGCCAAAAATTACTCATATCTTGCCAAGCCTCCCTGGTTTTTATATTCTTAATAGTGAAAATGTTCAACTTTTTGAATCCAAACATCTTGAATCGTTAGGAAGTTTTTTGCCAAAAATTACTCATGACTTGCCAAGCCTCCCGCCCTCTATATAGCGACCCCCAATAACCCATACAAAATTCAGATTATAAATTAGTTTTGAAAGAATATAAAAGCTTTCATGAAATGTATAAGAGTATTAATATTTTTCCCTTGTGTATTAATTTATCCCTCTAAAATGTAAGGTATAATTTCTTATATTTTTTTAAATACTGATGGATATAATAAAATTTAGCTTACCAAAAAGGCCAATATTATTTTATATAAAAATTATATAACTCCCAACTAATAACTGATTATTCCTTATTACAATCTGAGACATCGTTAATAATTCCAAATGAAATTAATGAACAAAATGAAGTATATGTAAAGAGATGAATGCGGATTGACATCCGCGAGCCTCGACTTGCACCAAGACAAACGAATAATTCCTATAAATGTTGAATCAATTAAGGATTATTATCACTTATGGACACATTCTTGACTCTAATCATAAAAGATTTATGGTTCACTAAATGGCGCTTAGAAATTTACAAATTTTATTGCCTATAGATCCATCAGGGGAAATATTAAATTTTGATTTTAAAAAATTAAACATTTGGCAGAATTTTATTCAGCGGATATTAATATATCCGAAGGCCAATTGATTTCTGAATTTAGATCTTTGTACGAAAGATTAATTCAACTAGAATATATTCCGAGAAACGGAATGGAAGCATTGCATGGTTTGAATAAAGTTTTTCCCAAATATATTAAAACTACTTTAGGATTAATATTTTGGCAACATTACCAACAAGCACAAATTAAAGAACCTTTTCGTCATTAAGGATAATAAAAACCTATATAGGACCACATGAGAAATAAGGCTAAATGGTTTATTCTTAATATTCATCTAGATTTAATACCAAGCACAGAATAAAATTCGAAAATTGGCGCAATCACAAAGACGATACAATTTTCGCTCTTGATCCATTTTTATTATATTAAATAATCATGTTTTAATCCAATATTTATTGTTATTCACATGCCTATTTAAATTTAGCTATATATTTTTTTAACATTTTTTTTTCTTAAATATTTTGTTTTTTCCAATAATTTTAGAAGTGTCCGAAATGGTTATTTTTTAAAATAGGGTTGGCTTTATTACATTTTATTATATGATATAGATTTAATAAAAAAATTAATGCTCCAAAAAATCAATTCAATGTTTTTTAGGAAATAGTTTTAACGAATTATTAAAGCAAGAATGATGATAGAGAAGGTGAAACGCTCATCCAAGACTGGTTATTAGGTAAATATTAGAAATAACAGGCAGGATTCTATACCTGGCTCGGGGTATACACTTGAAATTGTTCTAGCCATCAGTTTTCAAAGATGGACCAAATAAATATCATTTTTCAACTACTCAAAATTCGGAGTATTTTGAGACTGCTAATTTGCAACTGTTTTGAAAACGATCGTTTCATATATATTTTTTTATCCCAATTAGACAAAATAAACTGAAAATAGAAAAATAAGGACAAATTTCCAAATTTTTTTATTAGTATAATACTACACAAATCAAATGATAACTTTTTGGAGAGGTGGGGAGGGGGTGGTAAATTTTTTTTAAAACAAAGTGCGGGCCTGTTGGCTAAAATTTCACTTCATTGCAGACTTCTATGAGAGATTCCAATTTTTCTGAAAAAATAGAATATATCACATTAACCAAACACTACATTAAAAAATGTCCAATTTGTATTTCGCGTTTTGTGAAAAAATTAAATTCAACTTTTAAAAAATTTGCCAGTGATCAAATTATTGAAAGAAACCTTATACCTTTTTAAAATCCAATTATTAAATCAGTGATGGCAAAATTACTCCTTGAGATAGAAGAAAAATATTAGCCAAAACAATTTAATGGCTATTACTATTAGTCGTCGTCATTTTATAAGAACTAATCACTAGTATTTTTTATAAGCAATAACCTACTAGAAAGCAGCTATAATATATAAGCCATTTTCTCCACCTATCCTGGGTAAAGGATAATACTTTTTTTAGTAAATACGTTATACGTTAATTGTTTATTAATTTCGAAGAATTTTTAAATATGATTTTTTTTTATAATGGAATATTCTGGGACAATTATTTCCAAGAAGCACTGAGAATTATACACCGGACATTTTACGTGCCAACTTTAAAATACATTGATAATTTGCTTTGAAAAGGTTAGTTGCGTAGGTATAAATCTTATGCATTAAAATTTTTTTAAAATGAATTTAATTACAAATATTTTGGTTATCTTTAGTATAATTTATAAATCATTTTTTAAGGAATATGGCATGTGGTTAAATAGATTTTAAAACTTTTTTGCAAAGTAATAAATATGATTAATGAATGTGAATAGACCGCAATATTTAATTTAATTAATAAAAAATATATTATTTGGTTTAATATATATTTTATAAAATAATTTTAATATAATATTTACCCATTAACACGTCACATGTGTTAATTAATTGTCAAATTTTTTTACCATTTTACAAAACAAGTTTTGTTGTGTTTAATCCCTAGAGCTATAATTTTAGTTTAATTTTCGCCACATTTCTTTTACAAAATACAATGACGAGTGTCATTATAAAATATACAATAAAAAGGGTAAACAAAGTAAGATTTTATTTTAATTATATTAAATATGGACAAGCAATTAATTAAGATTAAACGTCTTGTTTAAATAATAAAAAGAAAATATATCATTTGTGATGAAAAATGAAAATTTTTTTTGATCTTCTTTGAGAATGCTCAAGTATAAATTTAATCTAAAATTTTAAATCTTTTTATGTAAAAAGTCTTTTTAAAAATTTTTTTGAATTTCTTACATGTAATCTATTTTATATCCATTTTTTATTTCAATAAAAATATGATAATACTATAAACTTTTATAATAATTTCGATAAAATAATAAGTACAAAAAAATAATTAAAATGTATCTAATCATTCCATTTGTTCCTCGAACTCGATGATGGTACCTTTTTAGAACGTCAAAGAGTTAACAGTAGAGGTAGGAACAGTTTGTATCTAATCTTTAATTTTTAGTTGAAGTGAGCAAAATGTATTGCTGTATAATTTTATTGTTATAGATTATTATAAAACAATGATATTGTTAAATAATCAAATGTACACAATCAGACATTATTTCTATAGATGTTCTGATAGTAGGCCTTCGTCGTTCTACTTTCTCCTTGTTCGACTTATTCTTTTTTTTGGCATTTCATTTTATACTCAAATGATGCATGCCTTATAGTGCGCACAAATTGAACGTTTCAACGAAGTGTTTCCAAACGCAATTAAAAACCGTAAACGCAAGTATGTTCAAATTGAACGGTTAATTTTTATTTTTTAATATGAAACATCTAAATTTAAAACAAAGTAAAAATGCTGTCCAATTTAAAATGCATTATTTGCGTTTTGAAACACTGCGATGAAACATTCAATTTCTGCCCACTATTAAGCTATAAATCAATAATCTTTTTATTTAAATTTATAGCCATTTTTATAAATTTGTTAATGCATTCATGGATGTGAAGGTTATAAAAGATACCGAAGACTCGACATCTTCTAAATTCAAGTTGATAAATATCTAATGTTTTTGAAGATATAAAAGTAGCCCCAATATATCCATAAAAATTGAGTTACCATTACGTCCCGTCATTTTTATAGTTAATCTAGGACAATTCGAAGATATATCATGACATTATTTATTTAGGTCTATTATTTGAAGTTCTTCTAATTCCATCTCGAAAATTGAAATGAAACTTATAAATTTGATAAGGCAAAATTTAATTCTGACATTGTGATTTTAAATAGTTTACAATAGTGATCTGCATCGGGAATAATTTTTCAAGCCCTGAAAAATTTTATTTATCAAAAAGTTATTTATTGGCCCGACCCGAATTTATAAAATTTGATATTTTTTAATTGTGTAAAAAAATTCTACAAATAAAATATTTTTATAGCAAACATAATTGAATGATAATATATTTTAAAAAATTAAATTCGGCACAAATTTTTTTAATTTTTAGTTACTAACCCGAATGAGTAATGGCCGGGTTGCAGATCTCTAGTTTACAAGAATATTATATAAACTTGATTTAAGAAATCGTAATATTAATTGTCCTGAATTTTATGTAAGATATGAAGGGAAAATTGGAAAAATACTCCTGAAAAATATAGTAAAATTGAAGAAATATCCGCGAAATTATATAAAACTTAAATGATTAATTACTCCTTAAATTCAAATTATCCTATAGCTACAACATTAATTGGGTAGATTTTAAAGAATTCTATTCCACCAGGTAGGGGATCAATATAATTATCACTGTCCCAAATTCCAGCTTCCTTCTATATCTTCTTGTACTCTCTCTATACTCTGCTAGATTGCTAATTATAACTCTGCAAAGTGATAGGCTGTGCAGCTGAACTTTTCTATTTAATGATTTTCTTTCATCGGATAATTTTGAATTATATTCCATTGCCTGAATTCTTATAAAAATTGATTTTATAAAAGAATGAAATATCTCAAAAACCTTATTGTCCAATAAAATTTTTATGTTTTAAAAATTAATAATAATCATAAATGTAATAAATTACATTGACCTAAATAATATAATACGTTATAATATTGCTTGACATATATGTTATTAAAATAATGTTGAATAACCTTATAAAATATAACATATTTCATTTCCCCAAGTTCAAGTTCGTATATTAATCTTTTTGTTTGTTTTCCTTCCCTCGTTGGCCTTCTTGACTTGGTTCAATTTTTTCTATTTTATCTTCTCCTAACTTTATATTGTATTTATTATTATTGATTCGATTTCAACTAGTTATTCCCTTGTTCGTAGAAGGTCAGCGTGTTTTCGCACTATTTTATCTTTTTCTTCCACGTTGTATTTTAACCAAAATTAAAATCCAATATGTTTTTTAAGACGAGGACGGGCTTGGGGCAGGCCCTTAAATGCCTCCTCTATTAACTTTTACGCAATGATGGATTCATGTTTTATAAGCTATTGGATTTCTATGTGACCCTTGAGAGTGCACATTCTCAAAGATTAATTATATTTTTTTTAAATATATATATAATCGAAGGTCGAATACTGGGACCCTTTTTGTTGGATTTGTCACATGTTGTTATCATCGTACAATGCTACTACCATTATGGAAAATGACCCTCTTCAAGATAATTTAAACTGCCATATATGCCAACGATCCTTTCATCGTAGGTGTTTAAATACCGCCGACATATTATCGCTGGAATCTAGCTGCCATTTTGATGCGCAATTATGCGTTATAACATTCGCGTGCCCCGAATGTCAAGTTATATATTTTTATAATAATTGTCAAACTTGAAAATAATGTTTTGATTAATTATTAATTTAAAGCAATTTATATTACATGCTACTTATCTATTTGTTTAAAATTGTAATTTTATTATATATCAAGAAAATCGCTGAAGCGGAAAGCAGCACACGAGGCGCGGAAAATCGACAAAAAGTCCAACAGAAATTCTCTCGAGAAAGACTTAATAAATTACTTTATTATGCCTTCAATCGGACCCGACGTATCTTTGTATGAATAATATTTTTTTTATAATTAAATAAAGTAAATTTTCCTTTTCAAGTTCAACCAAAGATACTTTTTATGATTTAGAATTTTTTGATAAATAAATGATTTTATTTTATGATTATAACTAATTATCATAATTGATAACCTTTAATATTCACATTATAATAAAGTTGATAAAAAATCAGTATATTTTTATTTTAAAAAATCAGATTAAATTACGATTTTTTTGATTTAAATTAAGTTTTATAATATAAAAGTATTTTATATTACTTATCCTATAAACCCCCCCCCCCTCTCCCCATCTAAGAAGTTATTAATTGAGCACATATCATTTTATTACTTTTTATTTAAAATTTATGACGAAAATATTGTTAACTAACGCTATATTGGATATACATAAAAGAACTTATAATATGAATTATCAATATATCATATTATCCCATTTATACTAATTTTAAATACATTATTGGAAACAATTTTAATGTTTTCAGTACAAAAACTATTATTTTATTTTTATATAAACTAGAATTAATATTATTATTTAAACTGCATTAATAAATTTTCTTAATATTAAATAAATTGAATATCAGTAGTTATTTAAATTAAAGAGCAAATTGAAATATTTATAGAGATTTATCACCTTAATCACTGTCCATAATATTAATTAAAATGATGTTTTACTGAAGTTCCTATATTCAATGCAAAATATAGTGAAATAATATATATAAAATATTTTTATTTATTTATTGGTTACAAACAAAAAAAGATATTGATTTGAATCGTGATTTTTATTCAAAAAAAGTTTTGATTTAAATTTAAATTCTCATTTAAATATATTTGATTAAATCATGCTAATTCTACATTATAACTTATGAAATAGTTAACAGGCAAAGGCTCCAAATATATCGAATATTTCCCCATGGATCCAGACTACGTTGTGAAACCAATGAATTTTAATAATATCGAATCAGTAATTATTAAATTTATTTTTAAAAAATGATTAATATATCTAGCATTGATAAGTTGAATATCGTGAAATGAATATAATTCATGATAAGAATATTTTTATTTTTGAATATAGTAGAATTTATAATTTGTAATATAATGCAAATAAATAAAATATACAGCTTCAAATTTAAGTTTTATTATTTTTGGACCCAAATCAATATGCTTTTTTATATTATTTCAATTAATTTGTGTTTTACGTTCATTTTTAAATTTAAATGGAAAAGTTGTTTTTAAATTGACACATTTCTCATAATTAGAATAAAAAAAGGGATATGGGAAGGAAACAACATTATAAGAATTTAAACTTAAAGGTGACTAGTAATAAATTGTTTTTTTTACTATATAAAGAATGTTTATTTATAAGTAATTATAAAATGGATGTCATAAGATATTTCCTAATAAGACCCCTTCATTGTTAAAAGTTTTGTGTTCTGCCGTAAATTTTATCAAGCTTATTAAATAATTTAAAAGACTTTTTTCATCGTTACATTTAGATCATTGAAATGTTAGCCTAAGTATACAGGGTTTACCATTGTTTTCGCACAGAAACTTTTATGAGAGCACAAAATATGTAAACAACATTTTTTATATTTTGTTATTCATTTTGAACATCATATAAAAAAAAGTTAACATTTTGATTTATTTTATCCCTCTTCTAAACCTATAGATATCAGTTCAAGATTGTGAAAGATATTTTTCTCATGTAAAGGAATATATAAATCCTTGCTTAGCCATTGGCGCCCATTAATTATTAAAATAACAATATATAAATTTTTTAAGATTATTTCGATTATTTATAATATACTTTTATGCAATACCATTGATGCACAAGATTATTTTATGCAAATAAATTTATCTAGAATTTTTTAAAAATAAATGATAAGCTTAATATAAGAAAATTATTTGTTTTATAAATGTTCGTTTTGATTGTTCGAAAGAACGATAAAAATAGGTGTATAGACTTTTTTAATTTTTTTTTATATGTTCAAATTAAATGACAATAAAATATTAAAATGGTTGTTTACGTATTTTGTGCTCTCGTAATGAGAATTTTTATGCGAAAACAACAGCAAACCCTGTATGATCTATGATTCTTTACCTCCTCCTTCTAAAAAGATATTTTTATTAGAGTATATTGTTACTTATAATCCTTCTATTTAAAAAAGTTGTCTTTTAATAATTTAAAAACCAACTTCCAATAGAAAGAAGGAAGGTTCTGAAATTTCTTCATCTGAGTTCGCTCTTTATTTACTAAATCACACTAGATTTTTTATTGATAATTTTTTTAAAATTAATTTATAAAATAAAAAATTGAACAAATACTGTTTCTAAAAATTATTATATATCATTTAAATGTTAAAATGAATGCGAAAATTTTTAATGTGGGAGAAATTTTGAAATATATATCCTTTTAGGCTTAGTCTACTTTTTTTTAACACTTCATTTAAAACACTTCCAATGTTAGGAGATAGGCTCACTTTTATTTTAACAGTGCAAACCTTTCAGAGTTATAGAAGTGGATTAGGACCAAGTCTTTTTACCATAAATATTTTATTCTTAATTCATTTTCTTTAAAAAATAAATAGAATATACAGCTCAGAAGCTATAGCTCACCGCAAAGTTTGATAAGTGATATCAAATATTTATACCATAACACTGCTATATTTTATGGAAGTAAAATATGATTAATCTATTTATTTTAATAAATATTACATTATAATTTATTTGCTCACTCCGCATTAAATTTTTTATATTTCGAATGGATAAATAAAAAAATTATAAAATATAGAACTATTTTTATTAATATCTTAGAAAAGGAAAGTCGCAGTACCCCCGAAATCAATAATATGCTTTCCACCCTTAAACTTGTAGAAAAAGTGTGTAAGGAAGAGGTGAGTGAGATAGAAGCTTGCTCTGAATGTTATTACAACGCTCATACACTTCCTTTCTCAGAATGGTTTAGTGCTGTTTGCGGATCCCTTCATACCCTCGTTTGGGGGAAAATGAAAGGTTTTGTTGAGTATTCTTTTTTTTTAAAAAAAATGTATTCTTTATTTGTTAACTTAATAATTGCTCTAATTTTTACGGATCAAATTTCCTAATTATTCGAATATAATATTTTTAAAAAATTATGTAATTATTTTATATATTTAAGTAAAATAAATCTTTTGACATAAATAGATAGTATTGTTAAAAACGGCTCTATTTGTAAAAATGGCAAACCCAAGCCAAATATACTACGAAACCCTGAAGATTTTGCTCATTGATGACAGAAAGGTCTGGACATCTAAACGCTATCTCGAGGCTTGCGTAACATTGTTTGTCTAAAATATTGGGTTATGCGTTTTTTATAAATTGAGCAGTTTAATAATACTAAAAAATATGGCTGTTCCGATATTAAATATCCACTAACCGATATTCTTTGAAAAATCTATCCCATTATTATTTTGTGTTATTTTACTCTGTGCTCGTTGCATTGGAAGAGATGCGAAATCTCTCAATTTTAAATCATTTACTGAAAGCGATATTTTAATTTGAAAAATTTGATTGGATCTTAAATGTATCTCAGCGTTTTAAACGCACAATTTTTTTTATTGTTTATAACAATCGCTTTAATTATTTTATTTTCAGATTTTATTAATTCTTTAGTAATTGGCTTAATTTCGAAACTCATTGTGAGTCGCGCTTACTTCGGTTTTCGATTATTTTTGATTGTATTGACGACATGTATAAAGGTCAGGACATTGTAGAATTGTAAGATGTGCTGCTGAGGAAATTTCTAAATTTCTCCTTAGCTTTTTTTTAGAAGTTTCGAATTATTTTCTTTTTCTTTATTTTTACTTCCCTCTCATAAAAGTAATAAACAGCGGTTTTTTAAAAAAAATAAAGGTAACTATCATAAATCTACAATTTCTTGACCTTTTATTCATGACAAGATCAAAAATAATTTAAATTTCGAATTATAAATAAAAGAATCTCCAGCCGAAGAAAGCGCGGCACACAATGCGTCTAAAAATTAAGCCAATTACTAAACATTAAATAAAATCTGGAAATAAAATAACTACGCGATTGTTACAAATCAAAAAATAAATATTGCGCTTAAAAGAAACTCATTTAAACAAGCATGTCTGCACTACTTACATAGTGAACATCCAGCAGTTCACAAACTTTTGTTTATATATATTTTAAATTTGAAAAATAATATTAAATTAATGGGTCAAATCTTAACTTCAAAATTTTTCGAAATTCTAAAACATTCATTTACAAATAAATATCATCTCAATATCGTTTATTTTATATTTACACCAAAATTATATTTATTTTAAATTATTATTATATTATAATATTTATTTCTCAAAAATATTTTATGAGAAATGGCAATAATTTTAAGCTAACACAATGACAACTAATTGTATTGTAAAGAAAGAATAGAGAGAGAGAGAGAAAGATTTTAACATTTTTAGAATATCTTATTTTTTGAATTTCAAAATAAAATTATTTAAATAAAAACTCATCGAATGACAAAAATAATTTGGAAAGTCGAATATTGAAATTTTTACTTAATGTATCCTATTGTAATTTCACTAATAATGTCCATAATTCGTGATTATAATTTTTACTATTAAACTTTATATTAACAAAACATTTGCTATTTTTCTTTAGGTTATCCATTCTGGCCAGGCAAAGTGGTTAGAATTCATCAAGCGAATAGTAATGACTCTACAAATTCAAATACCGAAAGCAATACCCTTCCTTCTAGGTAGGTCATATATTATTATAATTAACGCAATTACTAAGGATTATATAAAAGAGATGAATCCGTGACCACTTTTCTTTAGCATATTCTTAAATATATAGTTGTTTGATGTTTACGGAAGAAAAAGAAAAAAAACTTACACAAAAGATTCAATAATGATATAAGGCCGGAGATTCAAATTTCATTTGGTTAAAAATATTAAATTTTGTCAAATGATAATTGAATAATCATTTTTTAAAATATTCATTTTACTATATAATTAATTAATATATTTAAAATTGATGATTCTGTATTTAAAAAAAGCAATTTCTCATATTGTCAGCAAGGATATTTTTTACTACATAATTATGTTTATTTTACAGTAGGGGTCAATCAAAATATTTATATTATTATGATATTATATAATGAGGTAGTAAAAAATTTAATAAGGGTGAATTATATTTAAAAAAACATTAAATAACTGTAATTTAGTATTGGGCATTAGTGTCAAAATAAAGACATCAGCCGTTACCAGCGATATAGGTATCAAGGGAATCTGTAAAAATTTCAATAAGGTTTGGGAACACAATTAATAAAATATTCACATAAATGTTATCAATTATACACATATTAATTAATTTTTTCTTTAATTTTATAAGGCTATGTTTTGCTCGTTTCTTAAATTAGCAATATTTCATATTTTATATAAAATCATCAAAAAGAATTATTTTATTTTATCCAGTATTCCTAATGCCAACAACATTAAACTGGATGTTAGATTTTTTGGAAAACACGATAAGTAATATTTTTATACTATACCAAGAAATAATATTTTGACTTTTTGCATTTATTTAGCTTAACAAATTTAAATTCTTTTGATCAAATAATTATTTTTTCATAGTATATTCTAAATAGAGATCTGCAAAAGTAGACCCAGCCCGTTTGGGCCGGGTCGGGCCTAATATTTTTAAAAAAAATTTGGGTCGAGTCGAGCCTTGGAATTTTTTTTAAATATATCTAAATTTATCAATTTTATGTTGAATTTTTTAGAAAAATAAAAATATTAATTAAATTTAAAAAATAGACGCCATATTACATAATATATCTTTTATTTTGCATATATATTTAAATAAATTCGGGCCGGGCTGACAAAACTTATTTAAAAAAATTTCGGGCCGGGCTTGAAAAATTAGACCCGATGCAAATCACTAATTTTAAATCTTACTCCTATTAGTGATTCATTAACTTAAAGTGTAAATGTTTCATTTTCTTTTAGATCATGGCTACCACTCCAATCATGTTTTATTTTGAGCCGACGCCCACCAAGCGGCCCGATGAATACTGGTATACCATCTCGTTTAAGAAAGGAATACGACGAGGCTCTAAATGAACTAGATACACATATAACTAATTTAGAAAAAAAATTCGGAGTTTGTTTTCCTTATGCTGAGGATAATACCCTCTTTTCAATTGAGAATCCAAATGTATCCAATAATAATAGATCGAAATATGACATTAATCAAACGCTAAAGTTTTTATATTACCAGTTTAAAACTTCTCTTAACGTCATTCATAATAACAAAAAACGAAAGTCATCGGACTCACCTTACTCTAATAGTAATTCCCAAAAATATAATAAAAAATTATCTATTAAACACGCGAAAACCGATGTTTATAAATCATCTCATTTCAAAATTGCGAAAGTCGAATCGGCTTCATCCACACATGTTAAAAGTAAGGTATATAAGGTAGATTCACTTCAATCATCTACCCACGAATTATCTTCCACTTCTGATTATTCCAAAATTAAGAGTCGTCCGAAGGATAAATGCGCTGATATACCTCGAAATACTTTAATAGCCAAAGAAAAAGATATAGTGAATTCGAAGCAGGAAACACAACATTCTTGTATAAACAAGGATTTACAAATCGCTTTAAATTTAGAGGAAGATGTCAAAAATAATGGAATTACATGTCAGAATGAGAGCGATAAAAATGTTGGCGCCAAAAGTGAAAATCCCGCAATCGTCAAAGATATTCCGGAGGAGGTAGGAAATTCTATAGCCATAGCCAAACCATGTGCACATAGTTTGTCAAATATCATCGATCAAATGATACAAAATATAAAATCTGTAAAGACGAGTCTTTCTAGTAACAATTTGGATGCCAACCATATTGCACCTGAAATCAACTCATTATCGTCTAGCAATTGCGTTATATTAAATGACACGGAAGATGGACTAAATTCAAATGACCATTTATTAAACGAGCCTCAAGTTTCTCCAAATTCATATGATGATCATATCGGAAGTTTTGCAAAAATTGATATGTCAAACATCGAGTTGAATAAAAGATTGGTTATCCAACTAAGTCCATTGCAAATGAGCCAATATAAAGATTTATCTCACGTTATTTACAACGAAGATCGTGATAACTTGCATTCTCAAAATGTTGAAATAGCTGTCCCGAAAGAGGATCAAGTTCTTACGAATAATGATAGCCCTTTGTTTGAAGGCGCAATTGAAAATTTTCAGAATATTGATGATTTTGACGCATATGCTTATGATTTGATAGAAACTAATAACGCTGGCACAAATGATCTAATGCTTAATTTAAATGATAGCAAAGAAAATGAAATATTGGAAGATATATCGGACGATGATTTAGACGCAACGATAATTAGGGAATCAAAATCTGGAAAAGCTATAAAAGAAGCTAAAGACGATTTAGTAAAGTCACATTTAGAAATTGATGATAGTTCGGTATTCAATCGTATAGAAGAAGGCACCTATAATGACGAAAGATTTAGCGAAGAAGATATAATGAAGGCGTTAGAGCACAAAAGGGAAACGATCATAAAGGATATTCAAGAATGTTTAACCGAGTACCAATATGAAACAGATTTTTTGTCGAGATCCCAAGAGCTTACATCAGAGGTGAAGGGGAATGATAATTATGATAAGATCGAGGCCGAAAGGGATTTGTTCCCAAGATCCGAAGGGCCATTAAATATCACGAATTTAAAAAGTGGGGAACTCAGAAAAGACGATACTGGTGCTAAGATTATAGAGGCTATTTATCAAGAAAGTGAAGGGACTGATATATTTATTGAATCTGTTTCGAAAAATCATGATATTCAAGTTTGTCGAGATTTGCAATCTAATATTTCATCTGATATCACTATATTATCTATTCCTGGCTTAAATTTCAAAACTAGTGATAGGAATAAAGGGAACGATTTGCTACGAGAAATTAATGATAAAACCCTTAATTTACTTAAGGAAGATTCCGTCACAAAGGTTGACTATATTGAGCAAGAGGGTATCTTAACCGAAATAATCGATGTGGAAGAGATTGAAAGGTTATCCCCCAAGTTCATAGAAGACTACAGCACTAAAGTAATTATAAATTGTAACGTTTTCAAGGATCCACTTGCCAATGATATTTATAACATAGATGTATCTAATGTTTTAAATTCAGTAGATTCAAATATTTTGGGAGAATCACTAGCAACAGAAAATAATGAAAAGGTAAATATCTTTATCGGACGATTGAATTTATAAACATTTTAATTTGTTTTTTTTATTTGTGAAAAAACCAGTCTAAAATAGCTGGAAAGCAAAATTTTAATAGATTGATTAAAAAAAATACTCAAATTTATGGTATATTTTTATGCTAATCTCGGTTGCTACTCATTTATAGAATTTATTTACAAGACAAATCAAAATTTAAGGAAATTTATTATTATAGTTTACTAATGTTTTCTCTACTTTTTTAAGGTATCAAAGGATAATGAAGATGAAGGCATAATTCAAACAAGTACATTAAAATCTTACGGTAATATTACATTTAAATCTTAATATTACGTTTTTAATAATTTATATGCCCTAATAAGCGTAATCGCCGTTATCCAAGCCTGATTTCAAATTATTTATAGGCCTCTTTTTTATAAAGCTTCGGCTGCTTATTACAAATTAAGACAATTTTCCTAGAAAAATCAAAAAATACATTTATTTTTTTCAACGAAAAAACACCATATTTCCACATCTTCAATTGAACATATTAAATTACTTTTAATTAGTGTTGTTAAACGGCTCACTTTTAAAAACGGCGGACTCAATATTTTATCCAGTTATATTTTATTGAAAATAATTTTTCATCAAAATATTTATTTAAAACATTGTACAACAAAAGCTTTTTAGCCTTTGAAGGTTGACCTCTTCATCGTTTTTGCTTGTAATTTTGGTACTAGGCATAATACATTTCTATAAACATGAGCCCAATACATGGCAATTGATTTGTTGCCAAACCCCAAAGTAAAGCCATTGTCAATGGCTTTGCAGCATCTGATATTAATACTTCTATTTTACAATGTCCAGATATCTGTTTAACCCTCTCAATTAAAGATTTAAAAACAAATTAATAATCTTCTGTTTTTCATTATAACACACTTCAACTCAAATGATGGAAAGAAATGTTCTGCATCACCCCGCCACATTTTATAGATGGCATCCGCATGAATCTTAGTTGAAAGACTGGCTAGATTGAAGGATCCTTTTGTAGATATAAAAAATCTAAATAAATAGTTGAAAGACTGGCTAGATTGAAGGATCCTTTTGTAGATATAAAAAATCTAAATAAAGCTTTATCATCATTTATTTCAAAATTTTCAGATTGGTATTAATGCTTTTTCAGTAAGCCATTCTTCCAATTCGCTTACACCTTTAAGTCCATATTTTTTTGTCTTTAGTCTCATTAAAAAATTTCTTATTACATCACTAAGAATTTCGAGAATGTTACATTATCATATAAAGAAGATAAATTCTTGCAGTAAGTACATTGCTTTCTTCTTTTTTTAAACTAAATTCTCATCTAAAATAAATAATAAATAGTGTAAAAAAATTAAACTCCCAAATAAAAAAAAACTGTAAAATTAATTGACTGATTTAAAATTTGCCAAATTATTTTAAACACTACCCGGATCAATAAAAAACTTGAAAATTAAATATTTACTTCCCAAACTGCCTTTTTTGATTTTTGCCCATTTGTTTATAAAAAAGCCCGAATAATTTGTTAAATATAATTATCAATACATTTAATATTAATTTTCGAAATTCGTGAATGTCAACTATCTTAAGGTTAAAGTCTAAATGCATGTACCAGATAATATATCTTACTATATGTACGTAATAATTACCCAGCCTAAGGAAAATCATGCATTGCTTCTGCCTCCATATGATTGTTATGTCACTAATATACACTTAAAATATTAAATTATTTTAAACATGAATTATATCTATAAATCTGGTTTTGAAATGAAATCGTTTTAATTTTTATTCTGCTAGTATTTAAATGTTAGTAAATTTGTGCAATTAATAAATATAACAATATTTTATTTTAACGGTTCAAAATATATAAACATATACCTAATTTCTCCTTTTACACTTTTTAAATCAGATATATCTGAAGAGTCTGGTAATGAAAAATCGTTAATTCTTTCTCCTTTGAATTATTGCAAGCAGTTTTTAAATATTAATAATAGCTCATTAATTTTCAAAGATCGTTCCTTGCTTAATAGTCCATTAGATAAAAACAATTGTATAGATGATAACCACAACAAAATTGATACAATTTGTTTGTCGCCAACTTCTGAAGCTAATACTTATCAAACTAATACCAATCAAATATTAATGGATGGTGTTAGTAATATTGAGGATATTGTTGTGATAAACACTGTGCAATCATATAATTTTTTAACTCAAGACATAATTAAAAATGATACCTTAACAGCGACAGATAGCAGTTTAAATCAAGCACAATATACTGTTCCTAGTTCTTTAGTCTATAATAGCGGGATAACTAGTGGTAATGATAACACGGTAAATGATTATGGCGAAGACAGTAGCGATATTCAAATACTGGATGTGATTATAGATAATATAAGTTCGTTTCTTACTAAAAGTCCCTCCTCAGGTTTGGACGAATTAAACCTTTTACGAAGGAAACCAAAATGCATAGCCAAGAAAGAAATTTTAAGTGATGATCAACTGATCAAATATAACAAACAAAACCTAATAAATAATGATGTGGAATGTTCAATTGATGCTATAGATATTCCTGGAGAATTATTTAATCAAGTAATTATTACAATTTTAAGCATTTATAACTGCTTTATTTACAATGATTTTGTAATTGTAATTTTAATGCCCTTCGAGATCATCGTATTATCAACATTTCTAGAATTAAATTTTTTGTATTGCTATTTTTTTTTTAGAATTTACCATCCAACCTGAAAAATAGTATGGATAAGCAAAGCGAACATAGCGATAGCGAAGCCGCTTCTAATCAATTAAATCTCGAGTCTCTCTTGAAAACCGTAAGCCTATATTACTTATAATATTAAATTATTTATTCTTTTAAAAATATTTCTCGCGCTTAAAGATTGAGTTGAGGATTAAAGGTTATATAAAAGAGCAGATGAATTTAAAAGACAAAGATGGTCTTCTTGCAACTGGCGATACACCTATTACTCCCATAGCCAATTTAAAAATCAAGGATGTTCTAGCTGCAACTGATGATAAATCTATTATTCCCATCCCTAACTTAAACCTTTTAAGAGATAATATTGGCCATAAGAATCCAATTGTCACACCTATGAATAATGAAAATCATTTTGATATTGTCATTCCCGCAGAACCAATTATTAATGCAAATTGTATCCAAATACCATCAACATCTGAAGATGATCCAATGAATATGATAAAGGTTAATGGAAAAAGGGATAAAAAAAAATATTTAGATAAAAAAGCGCTAAAGGAAATTATGATTAACATTCATTCGCACTATAAGACGCAATTGGAAGATGCAAATAAAGAATTTAGTTAGCTCTTTACTTTTTTACCCTTTTCAGCCCAATAATTTCAAGTGTTGCAAAATCGTCTAATTTAAACACCGACTCCCCCAAAATATTGAAACCGACGAATCAGAATCCATTCGATTTTGTAACATTAGTTGCAAGTTAACATTATTAATGATTAAAAATAGGGCTGCATAATATAGACCCATGTCGATATTGGTCTTGAAGTGAGTACAGCTGATATTTTCACAAAATCAATCCGATAGGAATTTATTATGGTAGTTTGAATTTTTGCAAATATGTTAACTTGGAACCCAGTTTAATATACTCTAACCTTTAAAATTCGGAACTCGAACCTCGTATTGATTTTTTTTTTAAATAATAAAAAAATTAAGAATTGATTAATATATATAAAAATTAATTTAATAAATCTTTTATAATATAATTTTTATTTAATCTTAATATTCATAATTATTTTATTTACTTTTAATCTTTTTTTAAATTAAAGCCATTATACTATATACTATAATTAAATATTTATATTTTTGCCGGTTATAGTACTATTTTTAAGAAAAATTTAAAACTAAAGCAAAACATTTATAAATTAAAATTATAATATTATGCAATTAGAACTAGAGGAATTAATAGTTCTCTTCCAATCTTTTGAGAGCCTATTTTTCACTTTAGTGTGGAATCAACATTTACACAAGAGAATGGGATAAGTTAGGATTAATTTTTCTCTCCCATAAGATTTCCCTATATATTAAAAAATTGCATATCCCTAAAATAAAAATTAGGAAAACTTTATGCCCGAAAGCAATGGCTTTTTAAATAAATTACTTTTTATTGTGATCGTATCCTACGTACGATTAGTGAGAGCCATAGTTCGGTCTTTAGCTTATTTTTTAAAAACTAAATCTAAGATGCAATGACCATATTAGTCTGGATTGATTTTATTTTTTAATACATATATAAAGCAAAATACCATTTTCCCGCCAAGATTTTATTACGGTTATCTGACCTTTATAATATTTTTTAAAGGAAAATATCATAATATTGAATTCGTCAAGTTTAAGTTTTATTTCAGAAATTACGTCCCAAAAATTTTTGAATGAGCTGCTTCTTCCCCGGCCCATAAATTTTTTTAGTCAGCCTTTTGAAGATTTTTTCTAAGAAATTTTGTGGAAATTTCAAGGGATTTTTTGATTATTATTTCATATTTTGAACTTTTTTTAAAAAAAAAAATCTTATGGATAGTGTTGTTAAATAAGTGGGATCCTTACTTTTACCGATCGGCCCCTTGCTGTTTTAGCCAATTACTTTCTATATTATTTCTACTTACTAATTTTATTTTAACTTATGTAAGCTTTTGAATTTATAACTGTATATTATTTTTTTTTACCTTTTATGATAGAATTTTCATTGCATCTGGTATTATAATTTACTAAGTTTATCATACCTCTTCATTATTAACTAAATTATTCAATGTTAAAAAAATTTGAGTCATAGTTAACTTTGTATAGGTTAGCTCGTCGCTATATTTTTAATAACTATCTTTTTAACCTTTTTTTTAAATTCCTATGTACACATTATTTTTATACCACATAGATATTATTGTATATGATCAGATTTCTTTCCTATGAACTTTTCTTAAGAACCCGGGTCAGGGCGGACCTAGATAAAATATTGGCTGCAGGTGGGACCTTACCGAAACATTTTGATTTTGAAGGTCTTTAGCAAGATAACTACATATGATTCAAAAAAAAATATTCAAATAATATATAAAGTTAATCCCTTTTCTATTATTCCTTTCGTCTTTAAAATAAGTAAAGGATACAATTTATAACTTATTTAAATATCGAAGTCGGATCGTTTTAAAAAATGTCGGGTTAATGAAAATAAAAGCCGATCGTTTGCAGCCCTATTTAGAAATAGGAACTAAGAAAATGAAGATATATAAAAACATTTAATTGGGCAATTTTTTAGATTATCGGCATACTAGCAGATATATAAAAACATTTAATTGGGCAATTTTTTAGATTATCGGCATACTAGCTTAAAATTACACTTCGAATTAGAAAAAGATGACCTCAAGAGTATTTTTACGGAACAAATAAGTGCTCTTCAAAATCAAATAATTGAAAACAAGAAAAAACAATGGGTAATGTTAATTATAGTTTTTTTTAAAGTTTAAGATTTATTTTTGTTCACTAGTTTCAACATAATACTTTTAGATACAATTTGCGGATTTTATCCCACTAACCCTTCCGCCCATTGTTTTAAATATTCAGCTTGTCCATTCATGATCTTGCTAAAAAAAAATCCCGCCTACCTAATATTTTATTTTCAGCCCTCGTGTTTGCAAATAATTTGATACTTAATATATTACTTATAAAATTTGCAATATTTTTAAAATAAGAAAATGTTAAACCCACTCATTCGTTAAAATAATTTTGACTTTTATCCCGCTCTCCCCTAAAAATCCGCATTTTGCAAACCTCGATTATTTATTAAATACAATTTTTTTGCTTATTTATAGTGCGTAAGTTGTTTTAAGCAAGCCTTCTCTTATTGCTGTATCGGAGTATGGTATTGTAGTGTCCACTGCCAACGTAATAACTGGCCTCTTCATAAAGAGAATTGTGTCGAATACAAGAATAAAGTGGTGGCTACACCTGTTAACCCGAACAATATTTTTCATAATTATAAAAATTTGAGTAATCCAAACACATCGAGTTTTAATAACAACAATGTGATAAGAACTGGCAATTTTAACAACCGGCTTCCATATTTGCACCAAAATTCCATTCCACAAATATATAGCAATACTACCCCCTCTTATTATAATAACATTGATACCAATAACAACACAAATGTAAGTAGCATGATTCATTATCCTTCCAATATTCGCGGTAGACAAAACATGACTTCCAGAATGCTATTTCCACCATGCGTTCAGAATTCTAATATATTAGGGTCTAGTATTCCATATATTTCTACTAATTCTAATCCCCAAATAAGACGTTACTTGGAAAAAGAAAATACGAATCATTTGCTTAACATCCCTAATTTTAATACTATGAACAGCGATAAACATAAAGAATCTCACACATATTTTTCTCCGCCAACAAAAATGCCTAGGTTGAATAATTAGTGGCAATATTAAATTTACCTCTTTAAGATCTTCATAAATCAATAACCCATTAAATAATATTAAAAAAATATAATATAAATATATATCATCATTGTAAAGATATTAAATAACATTTTTTTTATATATGATTTTATATTTTATTAGATAATTTGAAATTTAATTTTAAAAGTAAATATATAGTGTTAACATATGGTAGTATATTTTTGTCTCTCTAAGATATATAATTGTGAGATGTCCTATTATATTTTTTGCGAAGAGTATATACTAACTACATGTTTTATGCAGGCTTAGATTTCGATTATACTAATTGGGTGCACCGAAAGCCAGATAAATTTTTTAAAAAAAATGATTCTCGCATTTATACATTACGCGACCAAAATGGATTTTGTAAAATAAAATTTTGGAATTGGACATTGGGCATCTTTTTTGAATTATCTATTATTTCTAATAAATGTAAATAACAAATGCATAATTTTTCTAATTATAAAAAACTATTCGATTTTAATTTTTAGCATTAGACCAGGTTAGTTTCAAGGTAAAAATAGTATTCAGTTATTTCAAGTAGAAAAGTTTTTTTCAAAAAAAAATATGTTATACAAAAAATAATAATCGGTAAATAACAATGATATAATCCGAACCTTATGGCAAATTAATGCGGAGTGAAATGGTGATAAATTAATACTAAAATTTTTAATTTAATTATAGATATCAGTTTTCCCTTTTTTTATTCCAATTTACTTAACATAACAATGTAATTATTAATAATTTTGGTATTATAAGATTTAAAATTTATAAACATTTATTTAAAATTGTATAATAAAACAAACCCTTTTAATTTTCATCAGTAATTTTTACCGTTAGCGTGGAGAGGTGTTTTTGCCACTCAGGGTCCCTCTGATATAATTTCCGATAAATTTAGGATAATATTAAATACATCAGTTCCTAAAGCCATGTCCGTGAAGTGCGGAACGATACATTCTTATGCTAATATTTACTGGCTATGATTAAACCAGGCACCGGTTGGAATTATAAAATTTAAATTAACAAAAAACAGATTATAAGACGTGTACTTTTATTTAGTTTGGATTCCTTGTTGTTAAAATTTGCTATGTTTTATCCAGTGTTTAATAAAATCTTTACATTTATTGATCTCCATAATTTGTAATAACTTTTAAAATATATACGAAAATCTACCACAATAGAATAATCAATACATTTTATGAACGAGTTAATTTAACCCTCTATTGGGCGACATCAAATGATATAATTTTTAAAAAAACTTATTTTTGCAATTAATGAGCCCTTAATAAAGTAAAAATAATTTTTAAACTATAAAAAAAATTTCAGTATATGTATTTAAATACACAATGCGTGTAAAAAGTATTGTATTTCTTCAATTTCAAATCTAATACAAAATAAAGACATATAATTTTGTTATTTGATAAATAATATAATAAAACAAATTTATATTAATTTTCATGAAATAATTTAAAACTATCGTTTTTTGATGTAAAACAATGATAACCCACATTTGGTACAAATCACTTTCGTAACCAATTTGCACCCAGGGTTCTTGCATCGCGCCTTTTTACTATATTTTGGCCAATGTGCTCTTAGATCCTCTCGTATTTATTTCTGCGGAATAAAACATGTCGGCCCTCTGCGAGATTTTTCTTTATATTTGGTGTCAATTGATATTCGTTTTTTTACGCTAGCGTTCATATTTTTGTTACATATATAGAACTATCTCTGCTATTGAAATTTTATATGTTAATAATGGCGTCTGCTCTTTTTCCGGTGACTTTAGTTACAAAATCTAGTCTTTACATTAGCCAAAAATTTATGATCATCATATCAAGCATATGGAATACTATACGGTGGTACCATTTAGGTGATCTTATGTGATTACATAAATCTACACCACCTATTTTTATTTTAAACATTTATTGCTGCTGGACACGGAATTTCAACTCCAACAGGGTAAATACCTATATACGTACTTAGAATAATTACAGACCTATTATCATGCCATTTAGTAGCATGTAATTATACACCATTTATAGTTGCCTCTCGAAAAGATCCAAGCTCCATCTTTTTGAATTCTTTTTCAGTTGGAAACTGGCAATTATATTCTAAGCTCTCGCTGTAGCAATACTATAAATTCCCTTTTGGGCGAGCAATACTTGAAGTTCTTTACCACAGAACCAATTTATAGTGGGATGTTGGGTTCATAATATTTACTGGCCTATATTCTTTTCCCTTCTTAATGGGAATTATTATGAGCATATTGTTTTTAGAATATTTCCATTTAATTTTTCTATAATCTTTTGTTATTATTGTTTGCTCATCGCTATCAGAATCATCTAAATATACATAAAAAATTATATTTTATAATTTGCTTATAGAATTAACATCTGCTGATCTTTAATGAAGAATTTCTTCATCTGATGAACCAATAAGGTAGGAATCAGAATTATCTTCTGGAATACAGTACATTTTGACTATAGATAGCAAATAAAGAACATTTAATAATATAAAAAATATCAAAAAAGCCCAAATTCATATCGCATTTGTGCGCATTATGTATGTAGGTACACGTAACTTAAAATTTAAATTAACACTATTGATGAATATAACAATATATTTATATATAAAACATTTCTTTTACCTTTATTTAATAAGATTTTTAACTTCCTGTTCCTTAAAAATTTGTACAAGAGATGTGATATAATTTATAAATTGGAAAAATGCCATTGTTCGAAACTTGTAAACTACGTATTTTAGAATTTTTATACTGATCGCTCTCTTTCATTTTTGACAAAATTAATTATAAAAATAAATAAAATATATATGTGTATCTAAATACAGTATGCGTATTAAGCTGTAAAAAATTTTAAACTAAAATTTATACCTTTTTTTAATGGTATGTGTATTCAAATATGATATTATGATA
This sequence comes from Gordionus sp. m RMFG-2023, assembly GCF_954871325.1. NCBI lineage: Eukaryota > Metazoa > Nematomorpha > Gordioida > Chordodea > Parachordodidae > Gordionus > Gordionus sp. m RMFG-2023. The sequence goes on from NC_088776.1 coordinate 47,506,651, forward strand.
TAAAATTTTAAATAATTTTAGAAGCAATTGAGTTTTAGGCAAAATTTTTATTGTAAAACAATCATAAAACCAGGGATTTAAATCGATCCCGGAAAAGATAACCCATGTTTTTGGGAAAAAATTTGAACCCAAAATGAACCTGAACCCCGTTTATAAAATTTTATTTTCAAAACCCCGATCCGAACCCGGATTCAACCGAGTTCAGTGTATTGTTTAAATTAATATAAGATATTTGTATAATTGTAAATACAAATATTAATAATTTACTTGACATTTTATAATATTTTCAAATTTTAAATTAAGTTAAGTGTTAATAAATTTTAAACAACTTAATTCATTTACTCCATTTTTTAAAATTTATTCTCAAAGATTCCTATTGGATTGTTAATAAATTTTAAACAATTAAATTCATTTACGCCATTTATTTTTAACTTATTCTCAAAGATTTTAATTAGAGGAAAATGAAAGTGAACAAGTCAAATAAAAAATTATTATATTGGATATTGTTAATTTAAAGAAATACGTAAAATCAATACATGACTATACTTTGTATTTATAACTATATTTTGCCTATAAATAAAATAAAAAGTTTATTTTTTATACCAAATTTATGTCTAGTTTTTTAATTATGATTAAAATATAGAATATTTTTTTTTATCAATTCAAATATTCATAAATCCGAGCTGAACCCGGAACCAAACCCGAGTTCAAAAATATTTCCCTGAACCGAACCAACCAAATTTTTTTAACTTTAAACCGAACCCGGGCAAAAATTTTGCCGGGTTCGCATCCCTGCATAAAACATTGAATACAATGTTCATATAAAATTTTATTAAATCGTATTCATGGTAGCATAATACTCCGACAGATGCCTTTTTGCGCAGATTATGGGCATGATTTACAATAGATTTATAGGATTTTCTCTTTTTTCCAAATGGTCTCCCTAGCCGTCCATCACCCTCATAGAGCATCTCGCAATTTAGGCGTACTTTTCTCAAATTTTTATTATACAAAATTATCCTCTAGATAATGGAATTAGATTTTTATTATTCATATTACTTTTATAAATAATCCAAGAATTTACTAGGACAATATTCAGTAACCCATAAAATGTACATAATAAAATATACACTTACGTTTTTACTTATCATTCGTGATTTTTACGTGGGAAGTGTTCTAATACAGAAAATAATGATGATAAAAAAAAAATTTTATGGGAAAACACTTATTTTAGGTAAATATTTTTGATAAGTAAATAATCCCTCAATTCGATTTTTATTATATCATAATATACTAGGCAATCTAAAATCAAAAGGATAAATAGCATAAAATATTTTGTAAAGAAGTTAGTAACAACAAAAGATTAAAATTGAGGAAATGTTTGCAAAAGCTGCCTTCGCAAGCAATTACTTCTACATCACTAAAATTTTTTAAAGGAATTAACCTACTCGAAAAAAAATAACAGACCTCTCTTAGATAATTTAGACATTTTACACAGGTAATCTTTTTTATTCATATATAAGAGCTTTAAGAAAAAGTAAGCAAGTTGAAAATTTTAATGGATTTTATTTAAAAACAAAAGTTATAATGAATTTAATAATTATTTTACAACTAAAAAAATCAAGATCTCTAGTATTTATATAAAATAATGAGTTAAATTAAATAAGGTTTATACATAAAAAAGTTAAATTAATTAAGAACGAAGGTTGACAAAATACTTTGAATCATGATCTATAGCGCTTTATCGAACAGAGCTACGCTAAGTATTCCTGATTTCCATCTAATGGAATTAAATTAAGTTGGGTGAAAAATTAAAAAAGAGGAGCCCCTGCACTTTTGTGGGCAAGCCGCATCTACTTTTGCACACAACAGTCCGAGAATTGTTATACATCCATAGGCTAAGAAAAAAAGAGTTGGGCAAAACAAAAGCCTATATCTGAGAACTTCAGTATAATGTAATTACTTTAAGGGTGAAAGGTGGCTAATTTTAAGTTTAAATTCTTTAGGGCAAGTCTTAAAAGATTACTATCGATATTGTGAGATTTAATTTTCATATCTATTGAATTTCGATTTATCCTAAAAGAACAAAATTTAATATATATTATTTAATTTCTGGTGAAATTAGATGTTCAATTTTAATATTTTATTCGATTAATATGGTTTTTAATCTTGATGTTATTTTTCTAGTGAAATATTTAACTCATTCATTTCTATAAAAAAATTAAATGTATGAACGAAGTATATATGTAATTTATAAATATACTAGCTAATAACCAGTCAAGAATGACGGGTAATTAGTTAGTTTGTGTATACGGTACTAAATATGCTTTATATTAGGAGAAAAAGAGATAATCTTGTTGTAATGTAACCCGTGAGCATTAAGGGTATTAGAAATATCAATCTGTGATAGGAATCATATTGGGTAAAATTAAAAATAGAGATGCTTCAAAATTTTTGAATTTTTAATATGGGCTAGACATTGGTCTCAAAATTTTGTTTTGCAGACAGATAGGCCTGATCAAAAAACCACGTCCCATGCAACTTTCCCAAAATTTTGCCATTTATTTCTATTGTTATTTAATAATAATGTCTTAAATTTAATTTATATTTAGAATAAAATTTAAATTTGTGATAGAAATCATATTGAATAAAATTTAAAATAGAGATGCTTGGAAATTTTTTAATTTCATTGGCCTGAAAAATATTTTTGCAGACATAGCCAGGCCTGATCAAAAAACTAAGTCTCATGCAATTTTCATAAAATTTTGCCATTTATTTCTATTGTAATTTAATAACAATGTCTAAAATTTAATTTTATATTCCATTTATTTCTATTGTAATTTAATAATAATATCTTAAATTTAATTTTATATTTAGAATAAAATTTAAATTTGTGATAGAAATCATATTGGATAAAATTTAAAATAGATATGCTTGAAAATTTTTTAATTTTAAATATGGACCAGACATTGGCTTGAAATTTTTTTTATCAAACCTGGCCAACCCATAATAATTTTGTAATTTTTTCCCAAGCCTGGAGATAGGTAAATCTTTGAAAACCATATTGTTGGGAAAATTTTCTCAAGCCCGCCAAAGACCATAATAATTTTGTTAGTTGAGAACTGAAATAAAATATATAAAAGTCATATTTCATTTTAAAATAAAATCAGAATATGAAAGTTGCATGGGCTTGGTATTTTAATCAGGCCTGGCGATTTGTGCAAAATAAAATATTCAGGCCAATGTCTAGTCCATATTTAAAATTAAAAATTTTTCAAGCATTTCAATTTTATATTTCACCCAATATGATTTCTATCACAAATCTAAATTTTATTCTAATATAAAATTAAATTTAAGACATTTTTATTAAATTACAATAATAATAAATGGCAAAATTTTATGAAAGTTGCATGGGACTTGGTTTTTTGATCAGGCCTGGCTATGTCTGCAAATTTCAGGCCAATGTATAACCCATATTTAAAATTCAAAAATTTAAAAGTATCTCAATTTTAAATTTTATCCAATATGATTTCCATCACAAATTTAAATTTTGATATTTCTAATACATGCTCACGGTATACATTGCAACAATTTTACCTCTTTTTCTCCTAAACTTTAATATTTATATAAAATTTATTAATAAAGTTTATTTAGTACAATACAAACAAACTAAATAATTACCCTTCAACCCCGTCAGCTAGTATGGTAATAAACGGCAAAATTTTAAAAATATCAGCAATTAATTAATATATATATAATTAATATTTAAAATTTAATTATATTCAAGTTGGTGCATGCTTAAAACATACGCCTTTGAAACGGGAGGTTTGTAAAAAAATAACATTACACTATATAGTCTCCTAAAATTTTAAATACATTAGGAAGATACGAAAACGATCATGTTTTGATTATGAGATTATATATTAGATTATTCAATGGCCTAATAATATAAATTAACAATATATATTAATATATAAATCGAATATCACAACAATAAAGAATAAATTAACATGCCAAGTCTTACATTATCTCATTATAGAAATCAACACACTATATAATTTACATTAATTATGATTAGTTCAAAATGGGATTCTTCTATATCTGCCAAATTAGGGATTTCCCATTGGACCATGGGATGCAGGTTAAACCGTCAGGTCTGAGACCATCTTGTAGAGAGAGGTTTGTTGGTTCTAGAATGTTAGGAATTTTAGCTTTATTGAAAGCGTTATGGATGATTTTATTTATTGCTTTATGCCGGAGGTGGCGACCTTGGCTACGGGAGCAGTTTAGGCCGTGTCTTGCATTTGGTTGTACAGGTAGGTTGCAAAGACGCCACCTCCGGCATAAAACAATAAATAAAATCATCCATAACGCTTTCAATAAAGCTAAAATTCCTAACATTCTAGAACCAACAAACCTCTCTCTACAAGATGGTCTCAGACCTGACGGTTTAACCTGCATCCCATGGTCCAATGGGAAATCCCTAATTTGGGATGCTACCGGTGTCTCTTCCTTTCCCCCATCAATTAATTCAAATCCTCTTACTAATGGCGAAAATAAAAAAACCAATAAATACTCAACATTAAATAATTTTATTTTTCAACCCATAGTCATCTCAACTAACGGTAATTTCTCCCAATCAACATATTCATTTTTAAAAATTTTAGCACTTAAAATTTTTAACATAACAAACGAAAAACGCGAGTCAATCTTCCTAAAACAAAAAATACAATTAGAAATTTTTAAACATAATTATACATGTTTTTTATGTACATTTTTACTATAAGCTCTCTTTAGAGCCATCGATATTTTTAAAATTTACACTCATTTTTAATATATGACTTGTTTTGCTATTAATGTTATTGTTGATTTATTCAAACTTAACATGTGACCAATTATATAGACTTATATTAAAACTCAATGTATCTGCTGAAGAAATGTTTGCGATCAGGTTGCCAGATAAAAATTATTACATTCTATATTTTTGTAAAAAAAAAAAATAACATTCTATTTTACCAAATATAATCAATAATATTAATAATAAATGCACAATAAAGATCTGCAAAGCTCGGCTGTCGGGTAATTCATAATAAAAATCAGGCAGGCCTCGCAAATCTGATTTTAAATTTTAATATATTTATTTAAATTTCAAGCTAATATTTTTATTTCGATAAATATAATTTGAGATTAAATTACAATGTTTATTTCTTTGTATTTTAAGAGCTGTCTAACTAAAATACTAAATCTATAAATAATATAGTAAATTTGCAGAAAATTAATCAAGTTATTTGTGATATGATCCAATTAAGGATACTCAATGCAGATATCATACACGATTAATTTATAAGATGGTTGTTGTAAAATGGATAGTTATGGAGGAGATCTTTAATTGACAAAGATTAGATATAGTATAGATATTAAAATTGTGATGGCGAAAAAATTCTACAAAAAAATTAACAGACCGGGGCGTATTTTTTGTAAAAAATGGGTTTTTTTTATAAAATTAAAATGCCTTACGTGATTATGTAGAAAGTATCCATGCTCTTATTAAAGTAGGAAAACATTTCTTAAAACTTTTTAATAACGAATGTATATATTGAATAAATTTACACATTATTAAATCCATTCAGAGAGTCGGTGGAATTTCTTTCCTCCCAAAAGAGATCAACAATAAATTCAGGATCATTATTTCGCAGTAAATAGAAACACATATACAAATCAATAAATCTGATTGCTCATTTCCCTAAAAGAAAATATACAAAAAAAACTTGAAACATAGGTTTCCAATTAGTGGATTTAAAGTAATTTATTTTATTTTTATTAATAAAATTATATTTTAAATATTAGATATTAGCGACACTACTTTATCCGAGATTTCAAAATATTAAAATTGTTTCGGAATATATAAATTCGAATTCTACGACATTTTGCAATTTTTAATTCGACATTTAAAACTTTGAGTATGATAGAAATGCACAAGATTGTTGAAGATAATGGGCAAACATTCAGTTCATGAATAAAATAACTCGTAAACATTTTCTTCCAAGCACGATCATAACAACATTCGTAATATAGAGCAGGAATGTCATTTTTGCTCAACCAACATAGTATACCAGAAGAGGATGCATTAAATTTTTGGAAAAAAACGCCTATAACTTCCTAGGCATGCATATTTAGCTTGGAAAGTTCTTGGTATACCTGCAACCAGTACACCTAGGTGAAGAATTTTTCCTATCGCTGGATTAATACTCAATGCAAAAAGGATTTTTTTATGTCCCACGAATCTTGACAAAATACAATTTATTTATGACAATTATAATTTTACTAAATCTGGTTTCTAATTTATTATGTTCTTACTTTATATTTTACTTGCATTCCAAATTTATATTTTAATTTGTTTTAATATAAATCAATAATATTACTAAAATGTGTTATTTATGTGACTCTGATCCGAGTAAAAATGCAATTCCTTTATATTTCTGAGAATGAGAAAATTCATAAATTTTAATAAAAATGAGACAGAATAATTTAAGAAATGAATTTAAACTAAAATAACAATGTTAGACTTAAGAGTGCCAAAATAATATGAAAAAAATATAATACATTGAATTATAAATTAAAATTTTTGTTAAAATAAATATCACGCAGAGGCCGCTGCTAATTTATTAGACGGAGGCGAATGGATATAGTCGAATAACTTGGCCTTTATGGCTTCAGCATTCCTAAGGATTTATTTATATAAAATCGAATCTACAAATACGCAGGGACTCGAACCGTTATTTATAACGGTTCAGTTTGGTTACGGTTCAGTATGTAAAAAATTATAATGGTTACGTTTTGGTTACGGTTCTTAAGAAAAAATTTACAAAGGTTCGGTTCAGCTAATTATAAAGGTTCATAATGGTTCATTACGGTTAGAAATTTTTTTTTTTATTTAAGCAACACCATCGTCTAATTTATTTTTATTAAAAGCATCTATGAATTATATATAAAAAAATAAATAAGATTCAAAATAACTCATTTTTAAATATATTATAAGTAATATATTTTCAAAAATAAATGGATTCATATTTGTTTGTTGTGACGATAACACAAATTTTAGCCCCGAAAGGGCCCTTTCTACAGAAACTTTTGTTGTGGGGACCGCCAGTACTATAAAAGCAAGTTTATATAATTCTGGATATTCAAATTTTTTGATTCCTAAAATATAAAAACTGAACCGGTTTAAACCGGTTTAACCGTTTATTATAAAGGTTTTTTACTCCTTCAAAAAATAATTATATCGGTTCGATTACGGTTACGGTTCTGATATTTATAACGGTTTATAATGGTTTAACGGTTCATTGCGGTTTACTCCGGGTCCCTACAAATACAACAACAATGAATCTCTAGAACGATACACCCGATGAATATTTATTTATATAAATACTTATTATAATACTGAATAAAACTATTATTGTCTTTTTCTATTTATCGCTATTTGTTATACTCTGGCGCGCCGCCGAAAGCCGATAAAATAATTTTAAAATGTCGCCGTCAATTGAGGGCGCACAGGTCTTTGAAGTATACAAAAATGAATGCTAAATGATTGTATTTATAACGTATTTTGTATACTTCGTCGCGAATTTGCCTAATTATGAATGCAGAGTTAGGCAATGATTATTTTATCTAATTTATCATATACATTATATTTTAAATGATTGAGTTCTTAAATTATAATTTAATTTGCCTATTTAATATATGGGTAAATTAATTTTATTAAAGTTAAAGGTTTTTTTATGAATTTTTAAAAATAAGGATTTTTACTAATCCTTTTATCTTATCTAGCACGTTGGTCCTAGACCTGCCCAAAGTGTACCCTCCATATAATTTTGCCGATTTTCTTCTCAAGGATACCAACAAACCTTGTAACTCAGATGTATTTTATCAAAATGAGTGGAACTACGCTCTATCCAATTAGTAGTATTAGAGTGAGGTATAGTTTTGAGTGTGAAGGAAAAAAAGGTAAGAAAGGAAAAAAGAAACTATTTCTTTCAAATACAAAATAGTTATTATTTAATAACTATTTAAAAATTTTCGTTTAGGTATTGTAAGTATTTTAAAAACATTTAACTAAATATTATGTAATCAGTAAAAGACGTTAACAAAATAGCTACTATTTAATTTGTTGATTTTTCACTTGATTATGACTTTATATTTCAAAATTTTTTTTTATTTATCTATACATCATATATGATAAATATTTATTTTTTTGTTAAATTTAGAGGTTTTTTATAAAAGGTAAAGTTCGTATACCCAATTTTTTAAAGAATTTAATTTCTAATACCTAACAAGTACTAGCAGTTAGATGGAATATTTATGCATTGTCTAATGAGGCGAAATCCCAGATACCAAAAAAGGGAACATGGAAGAATGGCAAAGATCTTATCTTAGTTTATCAATAAATTTTAATTATCTTTTCTATTAACATTTATCTATTCTTAAAATTAATTATATAATACATTTTACCAAAAGAATATTAAAAATGCCAGCAATTATTTGGCAGGGGAAGAATTTAGCAATGCCTAAATTTATTCTATGATTGTAATTTTTTGCCCAAATTTAATATTGTTCCCTTCTCCAAAATAAGTCATAGAGTCAGTTGGAATGATTGTAGCTAATTAAGGATGCTCTCTCAAAAAATAATATAAAAATTAAGTAAAACATATTTTTGGCACGGTTGGGACCAAGATTTTTTTCTCACTTAGATTGTTGCCCAATTTATCAGGTCTTTTTACTTCTTAATAGTAGTTAATATGAATATGATTGAGACTCAAAATTTTTGTTAAATTAAGGAGTTGCCCGAATTATTAAAAGCCTAAATCAGTTTTACTGTATTCAAATAGAATTTTTTTTTTAAATAAAATTTTAATGATATTTCTCAATGTTGTTTCAATAAAAAAAATAAGTAATATTAAATTATATCTATAATAGTCCTGATATTTAGTATGAAAATTTAAGGACTATATCATGTAAAATTACTTTTTTGTTTTTTAAGAAAAATAGTCTTGATCTTTCAAGCGCACTATGAAAGACGGACCTTTTAATAGGATGGATTGAAACTGGGTGGAACTGATGTTCGCACTTTTCTCATTCTCTATAAAATTCTACCAATTTTTGCCTATATTTTAAAAAGAGTAATTCAAATATCGCCTTTTTAGGGAGATTTGTTCTTGGAATTTTTTCATAATTTATTATAACTTTAAACATAGTATATAAACACATTCGTTATATAACTTGATTAATGGAAATCATTTTTCTTAATCTTTAGGAAGCATATAATTAAAGTTAGAAGATTAAAAAGATATGTGTTAGGTAGGGAACTTACGTTTAAAAAATGACTCATGATAGCGAAATCCGTATGTGGATCAGTAGGGCTAATATGCAGAATATCTTCATACTCGATTGGGGTGCTGTGATTAACATGTATAAAAATTTTGAGTTAGCGTTATAAGTAGAAGATCTCTGATTTTTTTATCGGTGCAATATAAATTATTGTTGTGAGGTTAGTAAATCACAAATTTAAGCGCTAAACTTTTCAACAAAAGTATTAGAAAGGCATTAATATAAATTTGACAAAATTTTATATAATTATAAATTTCCAATTTTATTATTTTCACCATATCTTACATAACCCATGAAAACTTACAAGGTCTAATATGAGATATAAAGCAGCATTGAATATACAAATAAATATTTAATAAGGTTAGAGATACTAAATAGATTGCAATAATGGTAAATATAAATATTTTTAAAAATGAACATAGAATGGCGACATATTCAAAATTATTTTGAAAAGTGAAATAATAAAAAGTAACAACACAGACCATCGAAATTTTCTATCAGGTTTTTCGGGCTGGCATGTAATTATTATTACCTGGCCTGTAAAATATACTGCAACTTTTCTGGCCTGGCCAGTAATAATTTTTTATGAAGAAAAACACTATAAATTATCAACTTTAGAGACATTTCCTAAACTTCTCAGCTTATTAAAATAATTTGCAATTTGTCAAGTCCATCTGCAATTTTCAGGCTGGGCTTTGGGTTGCACTGACCTCTAATAAACAATTTGTCCAGTTAGACTGCAATTTGCAGACTTGGCTTTGGGTTGCACTGATTTTAATAACTAACTCGTCGAAAATTTGTGCTCTTGTATATATCATTTTACGTTAAATGTATTCAATATATATAACTATATATAAGAATCTGAAAGAATAATTAGTCAACCAAAATTATTCATATAAAAGTCTAATATACCCAAAGGCCTAAAATAAATAGACCTTTATTAAAGTTTAAGGGGAAAAACACAAGTGCCTCTCTCCTCCCCTAGCAAAATACTGGCTATGCCTATGGATATATTATATATGTTTTTAGTTGAAGGAGTAGGCGAAAATTTTGATTGTCTTAAAATGATATTTTAAAGAACAGACAATTTTTGAATGTATACTCTTTCTTCCAAGTCATTACTTTCTAAGCTCTTAATTCAGTAAGCCCAATTTTTTTAAATAGGATTGAGATCTAGGTCATAGTATTATATTGATTCTTTAATGGTTTTTATAGATTAAAAAAATCCATCTTGCTGCAATGTGTAATTTTATTATATCCTAATAACTAAATTAGAAGAATCTGTCTTTCATTGAGGATATCTTGATATTTAACAACTATTATAATATTTATAAATAGAATATTTTCTAAACCTTTAACATTCATATTATATGGAAACCTAATTATCCTTTGTAAGCAATCAGGCTGATGATTTTTCTTAGGTATAGTAGAGGTCTGCAAAGTAATTTTTCGCAGTCCAAGTCCGACCCGAGCCCGAATTTATAAACTTTTTTGTCGGAACCCGAGCCGAGCCCGAGCTCACATTTTTTATTCCAACCCGAGCCCGAATAAAATTTTACGATTTGAGTTTGAACATTATAATAACCAAATGTGAATTTATTCATCGCCACCTTAAATATAAGTCTATTTGACGGCCATAATCTATTCAGATATTAAGTTGCATTTTATTTAATTTGTAAAAAAACATTATAAAAAAGTTAAAATACAATCGAATTAAAATTTTATTGCGATTATATAAAAACAATAAGCATGATTCATGTTGAATGTAGATGATATAATAGTTAATATAGAGACTAAAAAATATAATAAAGAATATTATAACACGATCATTATCAAAAGTATCAAAAAGCGAATAATTATGATATATAAATAATGAGAAGTCCAGCTTATCTGACCTTAAACGAGTCCTTTTTTCTTCAAAGGCCTTATCAGCAGCTGAAAACGCTCTTTCACTCCTAGCCGACGCTACAGGGATAGCTAGGAATTTAAGAGTCAAAATATTTCAATTTGGAAGTCATTATGGTTTGTCTTCCACCAATTTAAAATATTATCATCTTCAAATATAATTTAGCTTCTAGGTATTTTTGAAGTTTGTCAGCTTCAACGCTAGCATCAGAAAACGCCTTTTCAGCCCCCCATAGCGAGAAATCCAAAAACGAATCTGCCTCAGTATTTTCTTATGAAAAAAATATTCATAATATAATAATAATTTTAAAAGATATATATTTACTTTATTATTTTTTAATTAATAATTTTATTATTAATTTAATGAACCTTTATTTACCACTCTATCAGTTGAGTAGATGGTGAGCTCGTATTTATAGATTTTTGCCCAATAATATTTGATCTCTGCATTAGTCAACGTTAATATTTTGGCACAAATCTTTATAATGTTCTCGGGAAAACATTTCCATATCCCGAAATTGGGCACAAAAACTTCGAAATTTATTGTAATATATCTATTTAAAATTTATCCACCATTAGTTCCCGGCATCTTTGCGATAGCTGGTTAAACTGCGAGTTCAAGTTTGGATGAGCTAAAAATCTCAATATTTTGTGATAACACAATATAACTTTGTGAATGGTGGGTTCTAAATCACCCTCAAGTTCATCACTAGCAATTTTAAAAGGCGTAAGAAACTTGATAAAGTCCCTCATCATTTCAAAATCTATATGCTTGAGCCTAATCGACTCTCCTCTAGAACTGAGAATCTTCAATATTTTATTGAATTGATTAAAAATCGATTCAATCATCTTTAGTCTGCTATTCCAAAGAGTCTAACACGCAAATAGTGTGTTTTATTAAGTTGAATAACTAATCTAAAATTTAATGCTATATTTTAATAAAAAGTTGATTTAACATACCCACTCTGTTTCAGATAAGTTACGAAACTTTTAAAATCAACAAAACATTGATATATCTATAAACCCTGAGATTCAATATTTTTATTATCAAAGGTATTCCTTAATACATTTAAAAGATGAGAAGCTCAATTCAATCGTTTATGCTTTTCAAATGCTTTAATCATATTAGCTCCTTGGTCTGTAATAAATGACAATTGAGATAAATATGCCTTTCCTGATTTAAAAAATATATTGATTTTTATAATTATTAATGAAATCAATACCTAATAAGGTAAAATTTCTGATAATTTCCCTTTTAATATTTTCACCAGTCTTTTTCTCTTCTTCATGCATGTAAACAATACAAGTTTATAAGTTTCCAGGAATCGTTAAACGAATAGTAAGATATATAAAACTTTCTTATAATCATCAGTCCAAAGGTCTGTGGTGGCTATAAAAAATTATATACAATTTAACCATATTTTCATAGATTTATTACCAGCACATCGACCCTTTTTCATAAATGTGTTTAATTTCGGAAATAATTTATTGCGTATGCCATCAGCAGTATCTATTATATTTCTAGAAATTGTCGTGGGATCTGGAATGATGCTTTTAACATCAATATTTCCATATAGTGAGTCAATTTTAACAAAATATTGGCAACATCAACAAATCTTTCCCCATGAACTGTATCAATGATCTCAAATCACGTACACAACACATGGTAAGCATCTTTTGTACACTCTTTTTTTTTAATTTGGTACAACTTTTGAGTATTTTGGGATCAGTACCAAAAAGGTTATTAATTGTTAATTGAATCTTTTTAATCTCTATTGTAAATACACATTTGTACCTCTTTAGTTGACTTGTGCCTAAAATAATTTAATATATTTTATGTATAAATATACTAACCTGTTGTTTATAGAATTATAAACATAAATATATTTTTGCAATACATAATTAAGTTTTTCTTTGTTTTCATCATATATAAGTGAAAACTTTTTCCAGACCTCAGATTTGCCATTGATATTTTCCAATTTATTATTTATTTATTATTATAAAAAAATAGGATGAATAAATAGAAGTCATTTTGAATGTTTACAAAAATCTCAATTTTATTTACTAAATGCGTAATATCAATAAAAAATTTAATAATATCCAAAAAAATTAACAACCAATATTTATACTGATTTCTTTGTTGAACCAATAAGCATTGCAATAGCAGGAGGTTCCTCATCCATTTATTCTGCCCTTCCACCCATCGCGTCAATAAAACGGACCATTCAGATGGCTAGATAGCTTATAGGTTCTCCATTACCTAGCCCAACGATGAGTTATGATCTAGATTTACCCGGGGGTTGCCATTCCTTCAATATAACAGCAAGCATTTGCAACAGGTGGATATTCGCCATCGCCCAAAACCTTACATTGATGGCGGAAAGCAGTCACTGGTATGCAGATGACGCGTTTAAGACAATAATTTTTCACCAAATTTGGACCCTCCATGTCCTATATTATAAAACGATTTTACCCACAATTTTTGCTCTATTACCGAATAAAACCCAGATTACATATATAAGGGTCTTGGATGATATAAAAAGATTACTTAATAATCTGAATCCTATATCTATAATGATCAATTTTAAACAGGTGGAAATAAATGACTTTACTCATTCATTTTCATCATTAACTGTAAGAGGGTTTTTTTAATTTGAATGGCCCAAGCTATTTGGAGACACACACAAAGTGATAGTGAGTTACTAGCACATTATTTAGATAGAGATGCAGGAAATAAGTGGTCAATAAAAATTAGAAAAATGCTTTCTATTGCATTTGTTCCCGTGGATGACGTAGTTGATGTCTTTTATGGACTTTTACAAACACCGTTTTATCAAGACAATGAAAGAGTCAGATAATCTTATTACATATTATGAAGCGAATTGGATTGGTAAAATTCTTCGTAATGGAGATAGACAAGCACCAAGGTTTCCAATTTCCCTTTAGAATCAATACGCTGCTACAATGGAGTGAATCCTAAAAACAAATAATGCAATTGAAGGTAATTTTTTTTAATTTGCTATCTTTTTAATCATTATTACACAATCATTTTTTATAATTTACTTTGCAATTATTTTCTAGACATTCTTATCTCTGCCATCATCGCACCATCCCACTATATAGAAATTTTTAGATGCTCTACGTTTAAAACAATCGTTAACCGAAGCAAAAATTGAACAATATATTTCTGGTACGCAACTCCCGAGATCAAGACACGGGATACAGCTGAAAATATTATATTAATTGTATCTGATTATGTAAATCGCCCGATTAATAATTATTTAAGCGGGATCGCATATAATTTAAATTTTCAAACATATTAATGTTATCTATTTTTTCTTAAATGTTCTTTTAAACATATTTTTAGCATGTTTTATATAATATATTTATATTTTCTATAGCCATTTTATTAATAAATATTAAAGTTGTGCGTTACTTCGTTTTGATTATTTTATAATATAAAAAATTAGCCTAAACATAATATATATATATTTTAAAATGATTAATAGAATTATTTTAAGGATTTTTAATAAATCTAAAAAATGAGTTTTATTTGAATATTTTTGGATCAACATTAGTGTTGTTATACGGCAGATTTGGGTCTATTTTGAAAAATGGTCAATTAAGATTCTAGCCATATGTTGGACCAAACCTTCTTACACCGCGCAAAATCTCCAGGATTACATAATATTGGCTATTAATCAACATACCTTACAATATGTTAAATAGGTCCACCAAAGAAATCGTTATAAATATTATTAATTTTTTTATTGATATTACTCATTTAGTAAATAAAATTTAGATATTTGTAAAAAAAATATAAAGAAATAATTAATAGGATCAACATGACTACTATTTAATAGTCGTCCTTATTTTTTATACTAGTTTATAATAAATTGCAACTTTATTAGATACACGCGGAATTGACGGCGTGCTGAATTGACGCCACACCGAATTGTCGCCGCTCTGATGTGATTATTTAATTAAATATATTTTCAGATAATATTTTTTATGCTCATGTTGGGCTACGGACAGCCTGTGCAGTTCTCTAAGGTATGGGAACCAATAGTTCAGGAATTATTAAATATTTCGTATTGTTTTTACTAGCAGATATATTTTTTTAAAATAATTTTTATATTGATATTGTATGCAAAATTAAAGACAAAATTTATTTTAGTAAATATTGTAGGTAAATGAGATTTGTTTCAATTTTTGCATGTTTTTTTAAAGTGAATTTTTATATTTATTTTTAAGTGTACATTTTACAATTTAAGATAATGTCTTATTTCTTGCATTTGAATGTTTTTGGTTTCATCCCAAGTTTATGTTAATTTTCCTATTTCATACTGTCCCAAAATTCCTTAATTTATGTATTTGAGCCTAATTTAATCAGTCTTTTATTACTATACATGGTTCCTTTTTTGACTACATGAAATAGAATGATATAAATAGAATTTCATATGATTTTTTAAGCCTTATAGAAGGAATATCATATTGAATATAATCTTAATTAATATTAAAACTTGTCTCTCAAATGTAAAGATCTCATCTAACCATTTATTTGCCAATTTTTCATAGAAAATTATTCATTTATAGTTTTTATTAATATGAAAAGAGATCTGCAAAATTAGGCAAAGCCCAAATTAGCTATAGATAAAAAAAATTAAATTTGAGTCAGGCCTAATATTTTAAAAAACTCAAGCCAAATTGAGACAAGTTTAAATATTTAATAAATTAGGGTGGGCAAAGTAGACAAGAATTTTATGTATTAAGGGTCAGGTTTTTCAGGACAAGTTAAATAAATTCATTGGGTTAAAAAATTTTGAGCCAGGGATGAAAATTTCGGGCTCAATGCATATCACTAGTTCTGAGCCTGATCATAACTCTGGTATTTATACATTTATGTATATCTCAAATAGTAGATCAACTTATGGCTAATTGATTTAATATCTTTCTTCTAGAATTTCTTATTTATGATGTAAGCTTGAGAATATCTATATTTGTAGTTTTACCTCTACTTATTTTAAGAAAATTTGCAATTTATAAAAATGATGTAAGGCAACAAAAAAGATAGCCAAATTTATCTTTCATATTTGTTAAAATTGCTGCACTTAAAAATTAGCAAAATTAATCAGTCAATGCTTTAAGCCAGCTGTATTACATATTTCTTAATCTTATATTGACCATTATATTCATAATTAAGTGATTATTTATATTGTATAATTGTTAATATAGTCATTAATAAATAGAAAATCTATTGCATTATCAGTTAAAACTAAAATAATAATTTCAATTTCACAAGGAAAATTTATTCTGGTTTTAAACATTATAAATTGATATAAAATACAAGTGTTAGCTCTAGATCACCAAAATTTTTCTGCTTTAAAAATTTAATACTTTTAAGTATAACTTAACCTAAACCAAGTATCTGGATAACATAATTAAATAATTCATTTTAAGATATTTATTTGTAAAAAAAATAAAAACATGTATATAAATATATTGAATTTGTAATTATTTTTCATCTTGATTTTCATACATCAAGGTTAAATGACATTTTCCACAATATTGTCTATTAAAGTGGGCAGCCATAAAAACACCACTTCCACAAGAAGGATTAGAACACTCCCTTCTTAATCGTGTAATTTTGCCTTTTTCATCAACCTTAAATATAATAGTATTCAATGTTTTAGAATGAGAATATACTTTATAAAATTTTAAGACAGCCAACTTGACCTTCTTTTTTTTATGTTTGTTTTTTTTGGGTGTAGTATAATTTTTCTTCTTTCTTTTTTTTCCACCTCCACGTAATCTTAAAACTATTTTAGGTAATATAAAAAAATCTATATACTTATCTTACCTAAGTGAAGAGTTGATTCCTTCTGAATATTATAATCGGAAAGGGTACGGCCATCTTCTAGTTGTTTACCTGCAAAAATCAATCTCTGTTGATCTGGCGGTATACCTTCTTTATCTTGAATTTTAGCTTTAATAATATCTATTGTATCATTTGGCTCAACCTTTAAAAATTATAAATTAATTTTACATTAAAATAAGATCAACTTCTAAGGTTATAGTCTTTCCAGTCAAAGTTTTTACAAATATCTGCATTGCTATTTCTCTAATAAGGAGGAAATCATATTTTTAATAAAATATATAAATATCCACAAGAAATCATCTAGTATAATATAATGTAACGAAGTTCAGTATTGTATTATTTTCGTATTTCCAATGTATTTTGAATACTTAAAAATTAAAGTTATTTATATGGATTTTTGAATTTACATATAAAAATATGTGAAGGTTGTAGAAATGGGCTCAGTACCTTATTTAATAGACAATTATATATGATCACTCTGTTCAAAAATTGTATAAGTTTTTTATTTCTAAAATACCATTCTTTATATAAGAATATAAAATTATTATTTAATAATATAATTAAAATAAAATAAAACTTAAAAAGTTTACAAATTAATAATTATTTGTATAAAAGGTAACGCCAAATCTCAAAATAAAAGAAGTAGTAACAATAAATACTTGTGTGAATATTAAAAGACGTTCAAAAGATAAAAATAAGTTAATATTTAAAATCCAGTTAAATATCTCGAAATTATTATAAAAAACGTATTATGCTATTATTCCTTATTCATAGTTTAATAAGTTTCGCGGGAAGGGAAATTGAAAGTAGGGTGGGGGGCATAAAATGTATAATATTATATAATTATTATATTTTGATTCTGAGATATTTGTAGACAAAAAATCTAATATTTAATTGTCTTTTTAATTCACAAATTAAAACATGTAGAACCATATTAGAGGGCGATTTAAAAATTATTATAACAGTTGAAAAGAATATGCGCCATATATGTATAGGGACTTATATGGCATTGATATCCAAGAAATTTTATTACAAATTAAAAATATATAAATGATATATAATTACAAAGCAATTACTAATCATTAGAATTTAATTTTCTATATAATGATATAAAATATCAATATACTATAATAATGAGTTCTATATATTGATACTATATGCAACTTTTAAATAAATCTATACATAAACAAATAATTATATAAGCTTAAAGAGATATATTTTAGCAATCTAGGGTTATTATATTAGGCAAGCTTTTTGTAAATAAAAAAGTCAAGAAAAAATTTAATATAAATCTAGCCCGCTAGCCCGTTAAAACAAAAAAATCCTAGATTTTTATTCATATCTGAAAGAAAAACAAGCATAGCAAAAAGATAATTTTTTGAGCAATAAAATGTAAGGATTACGTTCATTTTGAATTTGTGTACAATAAGAATACAAAAGACAAAATGATATATTTATTTTATAATTATAATAAATTTTTTAAAATTATAAATTATTATATTATTTATAATGTTAAATATAATATCTATTATGTAAAATTCAGGATAATTGAAACCTTTATCGCGAATGTCGTTTATCGCGAATGAATTTTATAGTGAAACTTTTATCTCGAATCCACATTAGCGAATATTTTTCCGCGAAAACAATGTAGCGAAACAAATATCGCGAATTTTTTATAGCGAAACTCTTATCGCGAAGACAATATAGCGAAAACTATTTCGCAAAATAAAACGCGGCTTATTACTATTTTTTTATTTTTATTAAAATAATTTATTTTATTTATATTTAATGTTAATATTTTATTTATCAACAAATAAACATATTATATGATATATATTTTTTATTTATATTATTATATTATGAATTGAAAAATGGATTTCTTTTATTTGATATTTTTTTAATAAAAAAAAAGATATGTTACTATTGTAATATTATTTTTGTTATAATTTATTAGTGATTTTCACACGCCCAAAATTTTAAGCAAAAAATATTTTTGAAGTTCAAAAAGATTTTTAAACATATTTTGATAAAAATTTTAAATCTTTTTTGAGGAATTCTTTTGTGAATTTTATTATAAATAAAATTCTTTTAGGAGAAATCTTTTATGTTTTTTATCATTTTTGTAAAATTATCTATTTTTTAAGTATATTAAAAGAGGTGGGTTTTCTAAATAATATTTTTTAAAAATATTTTTATTTAACTTATTTATGTATATGATCTTTTTAAGGATAATAATTTAATCTGACAATTTTTATATTCGTTATTTAAGATGTTCCTTGGAAAAATGACAATTATCATAATCGATATTTTTTAATATATTAGATTTTTTTACGGTAAAATATATATTTTTAACATGTTAAATTAAAATTTTAATTAAGATGCACCATATAAAAGTGACAAATCATAATCGTTATTTATAAAGCTTTTTAAATTTTTTTGACGTAAATCGGAAAATAAGTATTGTTAACATATATTAATAAAACTTCAATGAAGTTGTACCCTAGATAAGTGACAATTGTGATAATCCTTATTTTTAAAGTTTTTAGAATTTTTTTGATGCAAATGGGTAAAAATATAGATTGTAAACTTGTTAAATTAAAATTTCATGAAGATGTACCACAGAAAAGTTATAATTGTAATAATCGTTATTTTTAAACTTTTTTTGACGTATATGGGCCAAAATAAGTATTTATAACGTATTTAAAAAAAACTTCAGTGAAGATGTACCCAAGATAAGTGACAATTGTCATAATCATTTTTAAAGTTTTTTGAATTTTTCTGAAGCAAATGGGCAAAAATAGAAATTGCTAACATGTCAAAATAAAATATCAATGAAGATGTACCATAGATAAGTGACAATTGTCACAACGTTGTTTTTAAAGTTTTTGAAATTTTTTGTTACAAAAGGGTAAAAATATAGATTGTAAAAATGTCAATTAAAATTTCATGAAGATGTACCATATAAAAGTGACAATTGTCATAATAGTTATTTTTAAAAGTTTTTAAATTTTTTTGAAGCAAATGGACTAAAATATAAATTGCTAACATGTTAAAATAATATTTCAGTGAAGATGTACCCTAGATAGTAAGTGACAATAGTCATAATCGTTATTTTTAAAGTTTTTGAATTGTTTGACACAATTAGTACAAAAATATAAATTGTTAACATGTTAAAATAAAATTTCAGTCCTAACAAAAAAACAAATCGATATTTTCATTCTCATAATCGTTGTTCCTTTTATCCTGCTTAAAATTTAATAAAAATATGCAAAGTGATTATTAATGATAGTTGTAACCTATGTTAAATTCTAAACTTTTAAGATGTGGATTCATAATCTTATTCCTTTAATTAATAAATGGTATATTTTCATGAAATTTTAATTTAGCATGTTTACAATCTACATTTTTACCCATTTACAACAAAAAAATTCAAAAAACTTATAAACAACGATTATGACAATTTTAACTTATATCTATGGTATATCTTCACTGAAATTTTATTTAAACATGTAACAATTTATATTTTTGCCCATTTACGTCAAAAAATTGTAAAAAAACTTTAAAAATAATGATTATGACTATTGTCGCTTTTATATGGTACATCCTAATTGAAATTATAATTTAACACGTTAAAAATACATATTTTTGCCCATTTACGTTATAAAAATCTAATATGTTTAAAAATACCAATTATGATAATTGCCATATTTCCAAGGTACATCTTCATTGAATTTATAATTTAACATCTTTACAATATAAATGATATTTTTACCCTTGTTTTCTTTTAAATAAATGCATTCGCATTATATTTATTGTTTCGCGGTAATGAGCTCGCGATAATCTTCGCTCAAACTTATTCGCTGTAAAGTGTTCGCGTAAAATGTATCGCTAAAATGTATTAGCTCTAATAAATTCGCGGTTAAGGTTTCGCGGAAATAAATTCGCGACAAAGGCTTCGCGAAATTGTCTTCGCTATAAATGTTTCGCGGAGATAAATTCGCAGAATTGGTTTCGCGATTTTACCTTCGCTATAAAAACTTTTCGCGATAAACGACATGCGATAAAAGTTTAGCGAAAAAGTGTTTCGCGATAAAAGTTTCGCTGAATTGACCTGTTACGAGATACACATCATATTTTAAATATATTATGTTATACAATATTCAAAATATTAATAAAATAACCATTCTCAATATGCACAAGATCATACTATCTTTTATAATGTTTTCAAATAATGATAGATAACTTATTCTTGTTATAATCTGGCCGTACCCATGTTAGCAGGAGCGTCTCTAGCCTTTTAGATACTAAATCATCCCATTTTTTAAATTAGTAGCCAATTTTAAAAATGGATTAGTACCATATTTTAAAAATATTAGTGCCGTATTTTAAAAATGTACCCATTATTTAAATTAGCACTCATTAAAATAAATACATTAATATTTTATTTATTAACTCCGAAAAGAATTTTATTTTTTAGAACTTTTAAATATTTTAAAAAATAATTCTTCCGTTTTTATAAAATGAGTTTTTAATATTTTTATAATTTTTAAAATAATTTTATTTAATTTAGAGGAAGAAATTTTATAATTCTTTTACATATTCATAATTTATTTATATCAATAAGATAAGATTATCAAAATAGATTTATTTTATTAAAACGATATCTTGTGTACAACGATTTAAGGAATATTTTGCAATTAAATTTATGAAATGAAATATTTACTTTTTTGAAATTTACAATCTGCAAGATATATTATAGCTTGATAATTTCGATAAGTTTATATTAAATAGCATTATATTATTCAACTTGATACAAAATCTTGCTAGACTGAAAAAAATATTACGTTTCCTGAATAAAATTTGTGTATATATTCAGGTATCAGAATAAAAATAAAATTTTTTAAAAGCAAAACAAAATTTACTTAAAAACTACCAAAAGATACTACAAATTTTATTGTTTTCTTGTCAAATAAAGAGAATAAGAATAGATAAAATTTTTAATAAAAAATATTTTGTCATAGAATAAATTAAAGTTTAAATTAAATATGCCTTGATTTATGAATATAAAATTTTTTCGCTTATTTTCCAATTAATTTAATGTTGATTTTTGTATGAGTCCCATTTTAATTCTGGGAAAAATGCACAATCAAAAAACTTGATTTAAATTTTTTTCTTTGTTAAGAAAATTATTATGAGAGTAAAATATTTGAGATTATACATTTATTTTAGATATTAATTTGATTAGTGTTAAGTTGACTAAAAATAAATATAATTAGTGAATAATTTAAAACTATTTTACTTTCATTTTATACGACCCGGATTTATAGAGAAATATATTTTTCCAATCCTTCTGGTTGATGAAACTTTTTTTTACCAGTCCGAGTTTATTTAAAAGTATATAAACCCGACTCGTATACCTAAGTCGGGTTATGGGTTATGGTCGGGCCTTGCAAATCCCTGATAAATATACTATATATCGATTGATGAAATAAGAGAAGAAATGCGATCTTTTTTTCAAAGTAAAGCTTAAAGCATTATTTTTAAAAAATATCATAAAAGTAACTACATTAATGTTACAAAATTATAGATTTAAATATGATCGTCGGCTCTAGTAATGATAAATTATCTTCGCAATTTGTACATATTGAATTCCCATCAGAATTAATAGGCAAAGGATTTTGAAAAGAAATTACTGAAATATTTTTACAAAAACGCAGTTTCAGATAGCATTTAAGGTAAATATATTATATTTTAGTTCACAATTATATTTAATTCTTATGATTACAATGATTCATGTTTGTATTAAAATAATATATGTTATATTAACTACAACATTTATATTTTTATCTTTGTATTTCAAAATATTTATCAAAAAGTTTTGCTTAAGAATTTTCAACAGTGTAGATATAGTTCTAATAGAAGCCCACATTTTATAATAAATGATAAAATAAGATATTTTTAATCAAAACCTTAGATTCGTGTAATTTAATTTTTGAGTTAATTTTAGTTGCATCATAATTTATTTCAAGCCTTTTTTTAAAATTATTATGAATAGAAAATTTTGATTTGTTATAAATGGTCTAGCGTATGACTGACGTAACCCAAACAAGCCCTTATTTACGATACAAATCAAAACAAAAAATATTAAATAGCTAATAACTAATACAGAAAGTGTACAAACCTAATGCATTAACTATAAAAATAGAGCTAAAAAAATGTAAGAAAATTTAAAAAATATAATTCCTGAAATCTCACTTAGTAAATTACCGCATTGATTTGATTTTAATCTAAAATGCAATAAAACCGTTTGAACCTCGGGTCCGATTCAAGTTTTCAAGAAGTCTTTAAACCATGTTGAAGAAATTTATTTATTACGGTTCAATGAGACTGGGTTTTCTCTAATATTAAATATACACATTGATAGAAATAATTTACCTTTTCCTTTAACGTATTATTTAGAATGCACAAGAATAATCTACATTAAAAGTTAATAAATATAGTTATATATTATTATTTAACTGTTGAATAAGGGATATATTATATTATTATATATTCACATCCGCTAGTTTTTATTTTAATATCTATGTAAAATTTGTTTTATATTTAAATATCAATATTAGCTAGTCAGTCAAAGCGATCGAGCGTAGTGAAATTAGTGGCCATAAGTTATAATTTAAAACTAATCAAATTTAAATCTTGAGCTAACTTCTTTTACAATTATAATTATTTGCATATATAAATTGTAGCATAACAGCATTAAACTCTCGATTAATGTCATATGGTCTAAGAGAGATAGGAAAAGAGGGGAAAAAACTATATATAATATAATATTTTCTCTTTTCAAATAATAAATTATGAAATATCTACTAGGGCATAAAATGGCTATAGGGAAAAAAATGTACAAATGTTTTTATTATTACATTGTTAAACAGATTATTTAATGATGTATATAGCAAATATTTGGATATATGACGCTTTTTCAATAAGAGAATTACATGATTATTAATAATATTGCAGCTTATAAATTCAGCTTAGGTATTATATGTTTGAATAAAATTTCATCTCCTCTTGTTTAAATCTTCATAGGCATTTTTGAAGTTATGACCCATATTGGTATTTTCCAGATAGCGTCTCAATTGAAAAGTTGAGATAGTAGAAATAAATGGCATATTAGAATTTAATATATTAGTATTATGAATGCAAGTTGGGTACAGAATTCTGGAAGACATGTTCTGATTTGCTTGAATGTTAGGCGGGTAATGAATAATGCTCCTCGAATTGGTAAGATATGAGTTGCTAGAAGGTATATTATTGTAATAAGAGGAGCTGCTGTTATATAATTGTGGAGTATAATTCTGGCTAACATGCAAATATGGAAGTGGGTTATTAAAATTATTATTCATTATAGTATTTCTCATCGCTGTATTATTATAACTCTGAGCTCCACTATTACACATATTTAAAATATTGCGCGGGTATATAGGTACAGCTACTTTGTTCTTATATTCAACACAATTTTCTCTGTGGAATTGCCAATGTAGTTGTTGACACGCAATGCTACAATACCATATACCTATACAACAATATGAGTTAGCTTCCTTGAAGCAATTTACACACTAAAAAATATACAAAAACAAACATTAAAAATGTGAAAAATTTTAAACAAGTTTGGTGATTGTAAAAATAAAATTATTATCTATTTACGAAAACTTAAAAAAATGTCAGTTTAATTAATTATAAAAAAAAATGTCAGTCATTAATTGTAAAAAAAAATAATTAAAACTACCCATTGTTTTTTTTTGTTTTCATTAATTTGTTCCGTATATTCTTTGTTGAGCTGATCAAATTCGCATTGATATTGTAATCTTAGTTGATTATATCGATAATCTAAAAACAAACATTGCGAAAATTATTTGAATTTTAAAAGAAATTGATAATACATATTTTATCCGAAAAGTATAAATTTATTATTTATTCGACTCTCTTAGTTCCCACTGTTTCTCATTTCAGACCTCTACAATTAATCAGGATGCAATCTATTAATGCATATATTTTATAAAAAAAGTGCCGTAAACAAACATTTTATTTATTGAGGAGGGGATATACAAATATTTTATTCAGAGGGGCCTGATTCTCAGGTTACCCCATGCCGACACGGACCTGATTACGACAATTCGAGTTCTAATAAATAATTAGGTAACTGTTTTAGTTACTTAAAATAAAAAATTAATATTTGGTTGATAAATAAAATAATGTAAAAGCAATACCTGCAATATCTAACTGGCTCTTATAATGAGAGTGAACATCGAAAAGAATTTTTTCGAACGCTTGTTTATTCAAAACATTTATATTATTGTGGGGTTCATGTAGAATATCTACATTTTCAGATAAGGTTGATGGTAAGTCATACCTTGTATTCACATTTGATACGGTTGGAATAATTTCGCAGGTTGATGTAAGGTCATACCTTGTATTCATAGTTGATACGGTTGGAATAGTTTCGCAGGTTGATGTAAGGTCATACCTTGTATTCATAGTTGATACGGTTGGAATAATTTCGCAATCATTTGTATTATTTGCAGTAGTGAAAATTGGGTTCTCTATACCAATATCATTATCGGATAAAGTGATTATGGTAGGGGTGAAAGATATATGAGACTTCTTTTTTATGTAGTCTTTAATCGTTAGCTCGATCTTTAGCGTAAAATATATTTAAAAGAATTAAGAAAATTAAATTATTGTTTATAAGATAAAATTTAAATTTAAAAAAAACAATAAAATTTGTGTTACATTTTTCATTAAAGGCTCGAGATTCAAGCTATTAGAAATGGTTAGATTCATTTCGCTATTGTTTTGTAGATTATTTTGATGGTCAATTATATTTTTCAATTTGGATTCTATAAAGGATTTGTCCTAAAACAATATAAATAGATCTCTATATTATAAATCTATATTAAAAAATGATTTCATTTAAACTAGATATTGTTTACTCTCGAATGGCTTTTAAAAAATAAAAATATACCTAAGCTTTAAATTTAAATAGTATATAAAATAGAGAAAAAATTTTTAATATGTGTGTATGCGTTACCAAAATTCGATCGGAGGAATCTATGCCCCCATTCACAGAACCTTCAATTTCCTCAATTATCATACCTTCTTCGTTAAACATGTTTGCATGATTCTCGTTTAAAATTTCGTTTTTCGCTATCTTTCTTCGTTTCTTTTGTAAATTATCTAACCCACCTAAAATTGCATCTAGTATCTGAATATCGGCATCGTCATTGATCATACTATCCTTATTCATTAAATCGGATATAAATAAATCATTTGAGACTTTTGAAATATTTTTGGTGTTTCTAGGATTATCGAGCAATGAACTAATCGGATTTTTGTCAAAAGAATTTAGGTTGTTATAGAGATTGACAATTGATGAGGGAATCGAGGACTTAGTGGTAACAAATTGGTTAGACGGTTCGAGTCCATCGTTTTCACTTTTTCTTTTATTAAGGATCAAAATTTTTTTATTGATATTTTCGCTATTTTTATCAACAAAGATAGAAGTTAAGCATGATTCTAATGTGATAGTATTTGCCAAACCTTTGTCCGAAATATTTTCTACGCTCGCTTCTTTTTTAAATTTTTTAATTAATGTATTATTTTGGATAAATTTATGAGATTCTAAATTATTATTAGCATCAGGATCATTATGGCTTATGTTAGATGTTTCATTTTCAATAACAATTATACTCCTTTCTACGCCACTGACCATCCCACCATTGACAATATATTGTTCATTAGCTGTCAAACGTGCACTAATGTTTGAAGAACCATCAATCACGCTATGCATTGCGTTATTTGCATAATCCAATGGAATAGGCATAACATAATCTTCGCAAGATGATAAATTATTATCAATATCAGAAAACTGATTGCAATTTGACTCTTCATTGTAGGTTTGTTCGGACAAACCTGATATATATATACAAAAAATATATTATAAAATAAATAAAAGAAAATATTATATTTTGAACCGATCAAGTATATCATTTAAATTACATCTAGTATGGTGTAAAACTTTAGTATTAGTTTAACCTACGAGGTATTGTTGTAAAAAGCCCCGATTCGGGATGATTTTTAAAAACGGCCTGATTAAGACTTTAACCAAAGTAATCTTATGTACAACTCGAGATTTGGCAAATAGATGTCAAAACCTTTTTGGCACCTCTACGCAAAATCTCCAGGCTTACATAATGTTATTTTGGCTAAAATCTTAATCGGGCCGTTTTTAAAAATTGATCCTAATCGGGTTTTTTAACACTAATTCAAGGGAAACAGAAAATAGATAACAAAGGAAAGTTAATTATAGATGTATTAACTATATTGGGATAGCGAGAAATAATCTTTTGATTATTTTTTATTTGAATTTTTAGATTTGAGTAATGTAATTTGTTATTCAAAAGTTACTAAATTAAACAATTTAAAAAAGACGACAAATTATTTGAGCATAAATAAGAAATGGGCAACAATATTAAGCAAAATGGGCAGTAGAAAAAGAATTTGATAGGTATTTTAAATTATTGGCTAATTAATAATTAATTTTTTTTATTAACTAAAAGTTTTTAATTTCTTTGAACCCTAAATTTAAAAATAAAACTCCGCTCAATTTAGGTGAAACCAATTGAGGGCTATTGTACAGATTCATCTGATTACTATAAACCTGGTAATGGTATAAATGAAAAAACAAAAAAATGAAGCATATATCGGATTGAAGAAAAAATATTTTAAAATAGATGTAAATAGGCTTACCCATGTGTTGGGCTGACATTTATAGAAAGGTATCTACAAGTAAATAGGTATATCTCTAATACCAAAATTACATTAAGTTGATATTATTTTAGATGATATCAATCAATTACATTGAGCTGAGAATAAAAATGGTATCAATCAAACACAATTAGCTCTAAACCTATTTATTTTTAATAAAATTCGTGAATTACTTATTGAAAGAGAAGTTGTCTGGCTGTTAAATATTTTAAAACTAAATAGCTAGATTAAAATAACACATTGTCTAGAGACTTAAAATATTTTACACTCAGCATCAATAATGTACGGGAAGCAAGAAATAGGGCGATTAATGGTGAAAATACTTAAGAAAATATTTACAGTTGTCTCATTTTATTAAAATATCAAAATTTTGATATTGTCCTTTTTATTTGAAAATATTATTAATTTGAATTTCATTATTTTGTATATAGATCAATATTTATTATTTTTGTAATTTATTTTTATTTTGAAATATTGTTATTCAAATAAGTACCTTTTTTTTTAACCTTAGATGCAATAAAGATTCTACCAAATAAAGAAAGGTAAAAAAAATTGATAATCTAGCACATAAATAACTAGATATAATTTAAAATATTTCAAATTAATAGTGAACAATAAGTTCTCCCAATCCGATAAATGTAATTTACATAATCATTTTGATTTCTTGAAATAATTTGCATATTGATTAATTAGATATCAAATCAATAATCTCATTAAAAATAACCTTTCAAAATATCGAACTTAATGTACGGGTGCCGACTAATGAACTCGGTGGGTTAATATTTGATATCGATTAAATTACACCATAGTTCAAATAAAACTCTATAACTTTGTCATGTAATGTCCGAACTTCCCCAATTCATGGAAATTCAAATCGAAATGTTTAATGATAGCATTTTGAATAGAAGATATTCAAATGTTGCAAAGGAATTTAAGGAAGGATTGAAGAAGTTATTTAGTTGCTTGGGAAGATAGGGAATAAATATTTGTTGTAAGAAAATGGTTATAAGTTTGAATATGACTAATGAAGGATAAGGAAAGTTAAGCAGGTAAGAGAATGTACATATTTGGGAACAGAGCAATGTAAAGCTAGATAGTGACACTTAAAAGAGACAACAAAGATTTCCTAAGTGATATGGAGGAAAATAAGTTAGGCCTTATCGGATACCTATCGCATCTCAAATGGCAATTCAAAATTTATATAATTGTTTTTATATAGAACGGAATTTTGAGTGATTAAGAGCGCGAAAAGGCGATAAAAGAAATGAATTATGGTTGAGCAGCAAATAAAGATGTATAATTTGGGTTGTTAAACCTTTTTACATGTCTAGTGGGGCTAGTATGGCTCATTTTGAGCCGATTTTTAAAAACGGCTAACCAGAAAAATATTGTCTAAATCTCGAGATTTGGCTAATAAATGTCCTACCTTTTGTTCCTTCTACAAACAAAATCTTTAGACTTGCGTAATATTATTCTGGATGAAATATTGAGTTAGCCGTTTTTAAAAATCGGCTCAAAACGAGTCGTTTAATAACACTAAGTGGGGCCCTAATCTCAATTTTAGAAAATTAAAGTCAGTATAAGTAGTAACATGGGGTCGAAGCTCTTATAAATTATAACCTCCTATCTTACATAAGTGCCCATAGTGCATATAAGTTATTAAAAAAATAATATTGAAATTTTAATTTTCGATTACCGCAAGATTTGAAACTACTTGTGTTTATTATATCTTCGTTATCTCTTGATACCTAAAATAAATAGAGAAAGTTTTAGTATAACATTAAACATAAGCTTTGATTTGTATTGTAAATAAATTTTAATGAGTTTTAGTTAAATCATCTATCAAAGTTTTTGTTCTCATACTTTAAACTATTATTTTTAAAATATTAACAATCAATTAATTTTATAATATAATCCACTAGAGAAAAAATATTTACCATTTCATTAGAATCTACTAAAATAGTAACGTTAGCTGTAACCTCTTGATTACCATCGTTGTTAAGTAGCTGATCTTTGAAAACGTTAGAATTTGCTGTTTCTAAAGATTTTTGCGATAAAACCTCGTTTATACCTTGTTCAACCCTTTGCTCCTCCGCCAAGTTTAAACTTGTTATACTTATTATATTGGAAATGGTTGTCATATGAGGTAAGGTAGCGGTTTCTGAATTATATACAAATATATCATTGGACATGGGTGAAGATAACATGTTATTTGAAATCTGGATTGAATTTTCAATGGTCAGCGAATTCGCATTCAATACTTGAGCGATGTTAACTTCAATGGAATTCGGGCATAAGTCCAGCTCTACTATATCGATAACTTCTGAGACGATTTCACCTTCTTCAATATCACATCTAATCCTTCTGGCTAAATCCATTTCAAGTAAATTAGGCTTTTTATCATAGATTTCTAATGGCAACTCGTTGCTTTTATCCTTATTAGTTCTAGTAATCACATCAGGAATAGATAATGTTGATGAGATGTTTGATTGAAAATCTAAAGAAATTTGAATTTCATGATTAGATTTATCAATTGTTTCATTAGTACCTTCATCAAATTTAGTACAATCATCGTTACCTCGTGATTCTGGGACTTTGATAATTTCGTTGCCTGACTGAAGCTCTTGGGATCTTGGGAAATCTTCTTTTGTATTTTCGCTTTTGTCACAGTTATCATTCCCTTGACGTTTAGGAGATTTCATATTCGTAATATTTGATGGATTCTCTTGAAATCCTGAAAATATTTCATTTTCGATGTCCTGACTTTTATCATAATTATTGTTTTGCCGGTAATTAGCATCTTTTACATTTATAATATTTGGAAGCTGTTCGGATCCCCAAAACAAATATTTTTCATGTGTACAACAATCTTGGATATCCTTTCTAATCATTTCCCCTTTTTGTTCTAGTGCTTTTAGTATATCATCTTTGCTTAATATTTTGATAATAAAGCTATACTCGTTCATTGGATTCATTATAGATAAATTATTTTTTTCTAAAGATTTTGATCCTCTGATTATCGTAGTATCGAAATCGTCGTCCGATATATCCTCCATTACCTCCTTTTCACTGCTCAAATTATGTTGTAAAAAACTTCTTTTATCACCGTTGCCATCAACAATTTCTTGCTCATTTGGATTAAGGTCAATACCTTCTATTAGATGATAAGCATAAGTGTCAACGTCATCATTACTCTGAAATATTTCAGGATTAAGTGTGTTTTCAAGTAAAATGCTATCACTGTTAAAAACGTTATCAATTTTCTCCTCAGCTGTTCCATTTAGGCTAGAGTAATCTTTATGTAGACTCATTTGCAATTGATTAAGTTTTATAACCAATTTTTTGCCTAATTCGATATTGACGACATCAGCTTTTAACATATTTTCGCAATAATCATCATTTGGATCTGCATTTATCGTATCATTTGATTTAATAGTGTCAATATTGCTTTTGGGAAAACTTGTCTTGCCCGATTTTATATTTTGCAAGATTTTATCTAAGATACTAGATAAATTTTGATTACATAGCTTGTCTATTGAGCTTCCCCATAAAATATCGTTGACACCAGGATTTTCATTTTTTTCACCAGCATCCTTATAATTATTCTCATTTTGACAAATAATTTTATTATTTTTTGAGTCTCCTGTATTCAAAGTGATTTGTGGATCATCGTTTTTATAGGTATGTTGATTTTTATTATTCGAATTCGGTACATCACTATTACTAACTATGTGGGTATTCTGAGGTTTATCAACATTTCCATGACTGGTATGATGGTTCTCAACTTTAGAATGATCAGAAGCTGAATCGCAAGTTAAACAATCGCGCGTGTCTACCTTATATACCTTACTTTTTACGTAACGCTGAGTTGAGGAATAAAATTTTTTTCGATTTTCCGCAGAGACACGAGCCTCGAGGCTTGAATTGCTGGAAAAATATGATTTATAATCATCGCGATATCTCTTGGGTTTAAATTTATCCCTAAAAGATTCTTTAGAATGTTTTTTACCCTTATTAGGATTTTTACTCGAGTGAGAGCCAGAGGATTTATGTTCATAATTATGGCATTTTTTGAATTGGTAATATAAGTATCTAAGAGTTTCATTTATATCATAGTTTGATGCATTATTATGAGATATATTAGTAGTCAATGGGAAAGGGATATTTGTTTCTGCGTAGGGGAAATCTATTTTAAACTTTTTTTCTAAATTAACAATATATTTAGATAGTTCGATAAGTGCCTCATCATACTCATTTCTAAAACGTAAGGGTATACCAGTATTCATCGGGCCAGTTGGTGGGGATCGGCTTAAAATAAAACAAGCTTGTAAGGGCAACCAAGACCTATAAGAAAACAAATATTTACATTTGAGTGAGAATAAAATATGCAAATTTGTAGAAAATCAATAACACAGAATAAGCTAAAACATAACTAAAAATAAATATAGTATGGAAATATTACCTTTTTCAAATGAGTCATATTGTAAGATTGCATATATATGTCGTTTTGGATATATAGTCCATGGGGATTCGGAATATCTCAATTCTAAATCATTTGCTAAAGACGACTTGAATTGAAACATATTAATTTGACCGGAAATGTATAATAGCAGTTGTAGAACTATCCTATAAATTTTAAATAATTTCCGCCATAAACTTTTGCACTTACTTTTGAAAACTTATAAATTTAAATTATTAATTCAAAAGTTGATCCAAAATTGTTTTGAAATCTCTATTGAGTTAGAAAATACATATCCAATCAAATTATTATTTCTTTAAATGTAAATTTCGCCATCAGTAAATGATTTAAATTGAGAGACACTGAATACCCATGCATTCCATATCACAATACGACATATATTTTATCTTAAGATTTTTCATTTTATCCATCAAAAATTAAACATATTTTAATTATGACAAAAATTAGAGTTTTATTAAAAATCGATTTCCCAAAAATATTAAATATCTAAATATTTAGATCTACAATAAGCATAAAATGAACTCAAATTATTTTGTCAGAAGCATAAATATTAAGCGATTGATCAACATTATTACAGAATACGTCCTTCTGGCAAGATATTTTAAACAATATTTTGAAGTTGATATTATATCAAAAAATAACGGTATTCTAAAATAAATGTGGTTCAAATTATCCATGTTGTATCTGTTAGTTTTATAATTGACAGTTATGGATGTTTTCCAATAATCTATTTTCAAGAAAAGATAATTATATACATTTCTTTACATGAGCATATTGATCGCCTGTTGTTCTTTGTCTGATGAGGGAATCAGATGTTTGGATTCAGTAAATAATATATCGTGTAGTATTTTAATTTTAGAAAACTATTTGTTAATTTATATTATACGCTATCATGATAAAGAAAATAAAGTTATTAACATACTCATATATATTAACCAGAGACTATGGATTAGGCCGTATTTTAATTTTTTTAAATATACTTGGGCTGGGCCGTATATTTTAAATCGTCATTATTAGCTATAAAAAATAAAAATATTTAAAAAAATAAAAATATTTTAAAAAATCCGGGCCAGGTCTGATAATATAAAACCCAGGCCGTTCTGAAATTTTATTTAAAAAAATCTGAGCCGGACCGTGCAAATGGTACCTCTGCAGTCTCTGCTAATAATGCAAAATTACATGCTTATAAATGTTTGAAAATTTTTTCCAAAATCAACAATTTGAAAATAATATATTTTTATATAAATACTAGTTTTCAGGAATATATAACCATCAGAGAATATGTAAAGGAGAATTTTTAATAATTATTTTTAATTCATATTTATTCCTCTAAATTCTTTATTTTATCATTGTGACAAAATAACTAAAATAAATATATATAATATTTCTTTTTTTTTAAAATTATTTTATGCTAGATAAGTAAAATATAATACCCCACCCTAACTAGATTAAATTAGTTACGAATTTTGTGAACTTTAATTCGTTTGTCCAAGCTTGTTAGACGAATTTCGTTTTAAATTTGACGAATTATCTGTGTTGTTAATGAATTCTATAAAAATTTTAAGTAGCCTAACTTATTATAAAAGAATAAGAATCAAAAGGGGTTAAACCAACTAAAAATCATGCATAGCCTTGAAAGGTTGTTTAATAATTTGGAAGTTGTGTACTGCCTGAGCCTACAAAATATTAAAGAAATTATAGTTTTATATAACTTACTAAAGGATGTTATTATAGACTATAAGCGGAATTTTTAGAATTAATTAACTAACTATACCTAAATAAAATAATAATTTTTAATGTTTATACATATTAATTTTGTCATAATATAAATTTACATATTTATACAAATTGTAAATAGAAATTTTTATTTATATAATTATTATATAAGTATATAAGGTATTGAATTTTTATAAAAATTATTAAATATTTTGTCTTAATATATATATGAGCTTCAATGTGTTTTTTTCCGGCAATGGGTTATTTTTACAACTTTAAATAATTTTTTGAGCGCGCTTTATTAAATTTAAAAATCGGATTTTACCGGAAATATATTCTATCATGTTTGGAATACCTATTTTATGAATTGCAGACAATTTTGCTGTTACCTATGAGTCATTTATAATTTATATTAAAAATTTAAAAGTTCATGGAAAAATTGTCTGAAATTGATAGGGTAGGGTATTCCAAACATGACGGCTTACATTTCCGGTAAAATCAGATTTTCAAATTTTTAAAAAGCGCTTAAAAATGATTTAAAGTTGAAAAATAACACATTGACGATAACATATACATATTTATGCAAAATTTTTTTATGTCCTATATATATGCATACGTATTATTTTAATTATATAAGTTCTAATTAAAATTTTTTAGAGAATTATCTTAAATGACTAATCACGAAATGTGAAAAATAAATCTACTGTTATCGGTTCAGTTCGGTTCTATCTAAATATGATTTTTTCTTAAGCTATAAATATTTTATTAGGCATTAAATTTATTTAAAAAATGTGTTAAATTACCAATATTTTAATTATATCATCAAATCATTTTTATAATATTACAAATACAACTACTTAATATTTCAAAATAATATTAAACTAATCAGATTCATAAATAATATAATGAGTTTTCGATAATATAATGTGATAGAAATTTGGTTATAAAATAAAATTGTTTTATATATAAATATTCTAATTATTTTCTTAAAAATCAAAATAATTCCATTTTTTATCATGATTCAAGTGTCATTAGAGATTTTTTTCTTAGCTATAGAAAAGATCCGTCCACACGCTACTGATGTAGCCTGCTGTGGAAATTAATTGGATATAAAATGTAGGATAAATAACTTTGGATTTCATTTAATCTATATCAGCTTCCCTTAATGTCCCAGTCCACATGAGCCTATTCCTGGTTATTCTCCCCCTCAAGGATATTTACTTAAATAAATATAAAAAAAATTAAAAAATTTTTATATACTTTGTTTCCCTTTATGCAATTTGATAAAGTGCTCACATATTTTTATATATTTCTTTCAAAATGTTCAGGGGTATTTAATAAATTATACATGTGAACCTAAATAAAAAGAAATTTTGCAATACATTATAAGGAATTAGGAAATTTTGTTAATTTTGGGGTCTAATAGACTAGCAATGTAGGAACCCATAGTTAAAGATTTATGAATACAGTGGACAACTTTTTAGCGACATCTATTGAAATCACATCAATAAAAGAGGGGAAAGAATAAGAAGTAAAAATACTTATTTGTATTTGTATGTTTTCCATCAGCATAAGGCATATGCCCAAATAAGGAAGAGACCATTTAAAAATATTAAATAAAAGATTATTAATTCAGCCAATGGTAGGATAGGAGAATCCAGATAAATCCAAGATAGTTTCATAAAGTAATAAAGGAATTAGTTATTTTATCATCATTCATTAGGCAATGTTTGCCAAGGCTATCAAATTCAGAATAACACATTTATCGTTTTAAAATTTAACAAATAAAAAATCCATTAAATAAGAAAAAGATAGATTAATTTGTAACAAATATGTTAAATTCCAAAATGTTTCAACATCATTGGAATTTTTTGTCCATCCCATTATCTTTAGTAGTGATCTATATTTTCGAAGTAATATGGACTTTGAAATATGTTTGTTGTAATCGTCTTTACTTTTATAATAACTTCATCAATATTCCGATCCTGAGTTATAAGCATATTTGTAGCATTATCAGTTGTTATTTTTATTTTTTCCTTCAAATTGAATTCAACAATTAATTCGGAGAAACATTCACAGATTTTTCTGCTTTGCGAGGATAGGGTATATAATTTATATCTAATTTATACCATTCAATTTTCACGATTCATCAATACAGTGGCATCTTATATATATGGACTTTAAGCATAAAACAAAAATATCAAAAAATAAGCAAATGTTTAAAATATAAGTCCATAAATCTGTTGTGATAGACAGTTTTCCTGGCAATTTTGATAGCCGATATAACATATCTTTTTATATTGAGTTAATTATTTTGAATATTTGTTTTAAAAGTATTATGTGGTAAAATTTTAATGTTAGGAATTATGTATCCAAGCATTTCAACAATTTTAATATTAGTAATCAGTGCATGTATGGGGTAATAGACGTTATAATGATTTCAGCAATACATTTATTAATTTTTTGTTTTGAGAAGTTGTAATTTTATTGTTATAAATATAATATAATGAAAAAAGTTTTTCCTTCTGAACTAATATGAGAAGGGTCCATAACTATTAGTATATATTTTTGATGAAGTTTTAATTCATATATTTAAAATTTTGAACTCTCAATTTGATATATTCACATAATATACTTGTGCTTAAAAAATTGGAAAATATCTGAAAACATATATTTTACATGTTTTTTCCAGAATTATCCTTTTTAAAAAATTTATATAATTCTCTAACATCTTTCAAATTTGAATTTGATTGATTTTTTTCCATTTGTACTACTACTACTTTCTAAATCAATGTTATTCTATCTCCTCCAGAAGAGGGATATTCAATAATGTTATCATCATCTATGATTTCATTTTCTAAAATAAATATATAATACCTAATAAATTAAATTACTTGACTAATGAATGAAACGGAAGAATAGGAAAAGTAAACGATGAATGGGAAATATAAGTTAGGCATTAAATAAACATATTTTATGTGTTCATGTACATCAATTAAAAAATATATATAGTAAACATTTATCTTTTTTAATCGGCGTTCGATCGTAACGTCCCGTCGGACCCGATAGTTAGAAGAGACTGGTCCTACTAGATGCAAACACTATATAAATTAATTTAAGCAAAAAAAATCAAATTTAATTTTTATAAATAGTGATAATAAGGTTTTAAAGATTTAATCCTCTAATTTCTTACCATTATATAAGGATATTTTATTTTCTCTTTTTTAATTCATGTTTCTTGATGAATATTCTATTGGTTTAATAGTGAAATTCGTCAAAATAAAAATTTATCAGGCTTCTCTTAAAAAGTCCAAAATAGTGAATTGATATTTAATTTACTATTCTCAATTCTTTATTCAACTGCATCTATTTATTTAATATAGTCTTCATGGATCCACTCTAACCCCATGAAGCAGACGGCTACAGTCTTACTCTCAATTAAGGGGAAAATTACCACTCTCTACATTTTTTAAAAAAATCCCAATTAGATAGCATGATACTCGTTAAATTTCATAAAAATATAAAACACAAGATGGATAATGGTATTAAATATAATTCTTTTTAAACAGTAATTTAAGTTCATCAGCGAAACATGGCTAATTCTCTTAAAAGTTTTTTCATATTAAATATTTAATAAGCCAAAGCTACTATGACAAAAAGGGCCAAAGTTAATAAAATATTCTAACTAATGTTGTCAATTAAATATTCACTTTGATTTTAATCGGGAATGATAGAAATAAGGTGGTTAAAATAAGGAAACTTTATTGAAATTATTAGAGAACAGGTTTTCCGAAAAAGAACAAAAGGAAGCAACCAAGTTACAATTCTTATATGAGGCAATAAACTTTAAAAAAACACCAATCAGATAATTTAGAGAATATCTCCATAGTAGTAACGTTTTTGTCTCATATTTCAAATAATTAAATAGTGTTACATAATAGGCTATGTTTTATAGGTCATAATTATTATATTATATTATATTATATTATATATAATTACGTTAAGCTAATTATACTATGTTTAACCCCCCAAAAGTAATTATATTAATATATAATTGCCTTTTTTAAATTATTGAATTTTCAAATGACGAGCTTTCTATTTTATATCTTAAAATGAGTAGTTCCTCTAAAAAGAAAAAAAAATCACACTAGCGATTCAATAGGAAAATATTATCTGTATATTCATTGCCTCGACTATATTATATCATCATATCTATGTTTTGAAGAAAACGATTTTTATTTCTTATTCCAACTTCATCCGAATCATTTTTCATTATAATAAAAAATAAATATAAATACATAGTCATTTATCATTTTTGATAGATAATGCTATAATATGCAAATAATTTTTTCTTCTTTTGACTTATTATCTTCGCGAAGAATTTTTTTTAAAAATGGTAGGATATTTGATTATTATAACATTTTCTATTAGCACTGATTAATATAAATTTCCCCTAATGAATAAAATCTCTGGCGGGAACACAAACTGGTTATATTACGGGAATCATTCCCTTTTAAGAATGGGAAGATAGGTATCACTTTGGGTGGTTTTATTGTAAACAATATAAAAAATAATTTTACCTATTATGTTTTCCAAAAAAT
The DNA here is from genome assembly GCF_954871325.1 of Gordionus sp. m RMFG-2023. Classification (NCBI taxonomy): domain Eukaryota; kingdom Metazoa; phylum Nematomorpha; class Gordioida; order Chordodea; family Parachordodidae; genus Gordionus; species Gordionus sp. m RMFG-2023. The sequence continues at coordinate 47,545,439 of NC_088776.1, forward strand.
CTAACATCCAGTTTAACGTTGTTGGCATTGGGAATACTGGATAAAATAAAATATTTTTTTAAAAAATTAATTATTAACGCTTAGTATTTGCCACATAAAAATTAATAGTTATATTTTACAAAATTGCCAATGAAATGAATGCTTACATTAATTTCTAATAGTTAAAAATTTTAATAAATCAAAAAATTTCATCAATATAGAAAACAGTTACAAATGGCAATCATTTATTCATGACTAAAATTAATTAAAATAAAATCCTACTAAGTTAATAATATATAATGCACCTATATGGCGTACTGCTACCACTTGAAACACCATTTTGTTCGTCATTATTTGAATTTTTAATATCAATAGCACCACCTGATTGGTGGATTCGAAGCACCTTACCAGGCCAGAATGGGTACCCTAAACAAATTGGGAAATGAGGAATAAGTTAAAATTTAATCATTTTTTAGTTGGTTCTCTCATATCAATTAGAAGCAATATTTATATTGAACTTTTTAAACAAATACCTTTCATTTTAGCCCAAACCAGGGTATGAACTGATCCACAGACTACGGTAAACCATTCATCAAAAGGCAGTGTGTGAGCGTTGTGATAACATTCATCACATGCCTCGATCTCGTTAACCTCCTCCTTACATATGATTTCTACGCGCTTGAGAGTTGAGAGTTTTTTTTGAGTTTCTAGTGAGTTACGACTGTGTTTTACTTTAGATATGATAAAAATAGACGTATATCTTTTTAAAAATTATGAATAAATTAATAAATTTAAAAATATGAATATTTGCAAATTTATTCTAATGTTAAAAATAGCATTTAACAAAATTAATATCATGATATCGTACTTTCATGATATATCCAAGTATTGTGGTAAATGTATTTAACGTCACTTATCATTTCTTGTGGTGATGAATAATTTCTAAGATGAATATTCTAAAAATATAAAATGTATAAAAATTGATGAGATATATATGGGACTAAAAAATATTCTAAATGAAAATACATCTTAATATAATTTCGTAAATTTAGGTAAAAAAAGATATTTTTTTATTCTGAAACTTTATTTTATAATAAAATGTAATAATTTACTGTTTCCAAAACTTTATTTTATAATGAAATGTAAAAATTTACTGATTCTATATTATTAAAATTCATTGGTTTCACAACGTAATCTGGATTCACGGGAAAATATTTAAGGCATTTCGCTTGGCTTGTTAACTAATTCATATGAAATTTAAAATTAATGATTAAATATTTATAACCCGAACCGAAAGAAAAGTCCTTTAAACTTTTATATTAAGCATTGATATAACACTTATTAAATGGTACCTGAAACAAAAATTACTATAAAAACCGAAAAATTATATAGCATTTGGGGAAGTGGCACAGGGACTTAAGCCACGAAAACTTTAGTTTTCTAAAATATCCTCAAGTTAAAAAAAAGCTAACGATGCCACTGATTAGTATAGCATATATTTTGGAATACAAATCAATAAAAACATTTAAATTTATTTATACGATGTTTAAAATAATAATAGAATTTGATTTTAAAACACGCTGCGATATAATTTTAAAAAAATTACAAACTTTTTTTAATTAACATCGAAAAACTTTATGATAAGTTTCCTGAAAAAACCTTTAATATTTTGTGGAATATTATATGAAGAATACCATATTAACCCTAAATCAAAATTAGATCGTCATAAATTTAGTTTTCATAACTATTATACATTTTAACATAAAAATATAATTCTTACAAAAGCATATCTGGCTCGGTTGAACGCATAGTATAGTAATTTGTTTAACCTTTCCTTAGATAATTTTTGTTTGACTCCTTGTTTACTTTCTTTTTCGTTTGGATCTGAACTACATTTTGTTTCTGCTATTTTCTTAAAAAATATTTAAAGTAGTAATAATTTTTAAAGATACAACAAAGAAATTCACAGGTTAACATTTATCAACGACTTTGATTTTTAAATCATCTTTATACCCTGAATACACTTAAATTATTGTTCTTGGTCGGAAACTATACAAGGATGATGAGTAGGACTGCACCGATATTAAATATTAAATGGGGGCCGATATAAAAAAACTGATTCAATTGTTTTGGGCTATTTTATGATTAAAGATATAATCATATAACATCTTAGACATAATTTCCTAATAAAAATAAATAAATATGATCAAAAATTCAATTTCTTTTTAATATTAATGTTTAAAAAATATCGAATTATTATAAAAGAAAAATTTGCAAACAAGTCACAATCAGCAATATATATAGCCAACATTTAAATAAGATGATGATATGATTAACTTTCCGGGACTTAAAAAAAACACTTAATCGTTAGTAACAATGTTCCAAATATCGCCTTGGCAATGAGAAACTGAAAATTTTAAAGCTTTTCTTGTTTTACCCATAGTTTAGGTGGATTTTATTGCGTAGAAAATATTCATTATGACATTGGTTCAAAGATAGGTTTGTAAATTAATATTAATCTAACCTAGACAGTTAAATTTATTAGATAAAGCATAATTATTCATTAGTATGATTTTTATTAGCTATGTATAAGGAAATTAATGTTATATATGACGTTTTAGAATATGAAATCCATGGGGATTTGGAGCCTCTCAATTTTAAATCATTTATTGAATGTAATTTTTAAATTCTGATTTGCCCGAAAATATATTTCAACATCTGTAACTATTAATCCCAGACAATTTTCACCATAAACTTTTGTTTATTTTTTAATTTTATAAAAATTCCACATATAAATTAATGTAAAATTAAGATTATAAAGTTCAGTTCACGCTAAAATACATTTCCAGTCAAATGCATTTTTTTTTAAATTTAAAAATCATCCTTAATAAATAATCCATGGATTAAATATCCCAATTAATTCGATATTAGGTTCTACTACTTTTCTGCGTTATATCTCTTGTAAATTTTTTCCGTGACATAACACATATACTGAAATTAGATTCTTTTTCAAATTAAATTCAAATGAAGGATATAGGTTTTAAAAATCGGCATTAGGATTGCTTTTTTTAAAAAACTTAATATCGATGTTTAAATTGTAATTTTAAATAGGTATAAATTATTTTAACATGAATATATAAATAAAACTTGACATTCAGGGCAGGCGAATAACAGAATGCCTAATTTTTCATCGTAATGGCCGTTATAAGTCATCGAGAATTTGTTAACTTTATTTGTTAAACACCTATGATGGAAAGATCTTTGGCATGTAATACAATTGAATGTATTTTTGGGAATATTGTTCAACGTATGGCAGATCCAACAATAGGGATCCCAATATTCAATCTTTGTTTTATATTTTAAAGAGCAAATATATAATATGGAAAAACTTAATAATAAGACTGTGCCGATCCACATATTTTTCACCAATCCGATCCGATATTGGCTCAAACCCGATCCGATATTTGTATTGATTTTTCACCACCCCCTTTGAACCAAATATAATTAAGAAATCAATATTTTTTATGCAAAAATTCTAATTATGCATTTAATTTAATTTTTTTATATCTACAATCATTAAAAAAAGTTTACGGATATTGATAGTATTATATGAATTTTTCATTATTCCTTCCCGTGAAATTAGAATTCCGCAGATAACGCATTTTGCAAAATTATTCTTTTGTAAAATATTTCCATAATTCAGATACCATATTTTAAAAAATTCCTTTATTTAAGGTATAAATAATAAAATTGGCGTTATTATTTAAAAAGATTTAAAATAAATAAAACTTTGGGTGTTCCTTTCTATTTTTATAAAAAAAACTTTTAAAATACTAAGAATCTATTTATAAAAATAAATAAAATTTGTGCATTTGCATTGTTTTAAAAAAATTATTTAGAAGATATTATTATATTACTAATGTAAAATAAATATACATTAAATAATAAAAAAAAGAAAAGTAATATATATCGGCACGATCCGATATTTTTGGAAAACGCTAAATATCGGTGTCGATCCGATCCGATATTTAATATCGGCACAGCCCTACTTAATAACAATGTGTACTTTAAAAAAAATACAAGTTAACCTTTTAATAACTTTGATAATGTTTTTCAAAATATATATCATAGACCTGCAGGTCCAGCCCTAAGGCCGGCGGGCCGTGCCTGAAAATATAAACCCTGGCCAGGCCGATTTTTTAAAATCCGGGTCAAGCCGTGTTCCAGATCTAATATATTTTGAAAAAAATAATGAACCATAAAGTTAAATAATTCAACAAATGATTCTGAGATTTTGTTATTTTTATTTAACAGCATATAAAATGCCAAACGTCTATAAAAATATATGGAGTATTAATATAGAGCAGAGACCTGCAGAGGCACCATTTGCACGGCCCGGCCCGGTTCGGATATTTTTTAAAAAATATTTTGCAGCCAAGTCTAACCTCTCATTTTCTGCTATCGAAAAGGCAGAAATCCTTAAAAAAAATAAATACGCTGGCCTCGCTAACACTTTGTTCATTCCTATCGTTACCAATACCCTAGGCATGTTTGGAAACGAGGCCCTCAATTTCATCAAAATCATAGGGAAAAAAATGAGACAGATCTCAGGGGACCCCAATGAAGGATTTTACCTTCGCCAGCAGATTTCCCTGGAAATTTGCTGGTCTAATTTTTTAAGCATTCATTCTTCTCTTGGATGATATATACCCACCTTTTTTTTAAATATATATAATTTTTTTTTATAGTATCCATTTTAATATATATTTTTTAATCCTCTGTAAATTATATAATTTAATAATATTTTTTTTTAAGAATATAATATATTGTATTTAATTTACTATTTAATTTATAAAATAAAAATAAATCGCTATTTAAAAAAATGCATGTATAATAAATAGTATTTTGAAAATATAATCTAATTGCACAATATTAATATAATTTATTTTATAATTTTTAAATATTTTATATTACATTTATAGGTTGGTTTTTCAGGTGTAAAAAAAATTTATTAATTTTCATGGATTTACCATCACATTTATGTCTTTTTAGATGTGATGTACCATGTTTATAATTATAAGATAATATACTTGAACAATTCTTACATTGTACGTAGCCAATGTTTTTTTTATTTTCATCTATGATGATGTTAAATTTAGCCCATATTTCAGATTTTAAATTATTATTTGTATTTCTAAAAGAATAAATATTATTTTTAATTTTATTAATTATATCATTAGTATTTTGTGCCATGATATTCCTTTATTTGATTGTTTTGGTAAATATTCTAAAAATTTAGATATGAATTATAAAAAATATATTATTAATACTTGAATATTGGGGCTTATTTAAGATATTCCTTTATTTGATTGTTTTGGTAAAATATGTTGTAAAAATTTAGATATGAATTATAAAAAAATATATTAATACTTTGAATAAATTTGCAGGAAATTAATAATTAGATCGATCTATGGGTGTTAGGTGTGTTAACCATCACCCAATATTATATTAATCATAACTATAATATAATATAATCTTATAACCATTAACTCATAATGTAAAAATTTTTATAAAAAATATTAAGGCCCGGCCCGGGTATATTTAAAAAATTTAAAATACCAGGTCTCTGATAGAGTTTATAAGAAAATATTAGTAAGTATAACGAAATCAGTCGCATCCAGGATTATTCCAAGGGTAGGTTACGTTATTATATTCATTAGGATTACAGTCAGGTGCGATACTGGTGCAAAGAATATATTGAATAATCATAACGCAAATAGGGAATTTGCCATTAGGGCATCTAATTGAAATAAGGAAATGAAAATAAAATATGGAATGTTTTATATTAACTATCAATGAAACGTATCAATTTAAACTTGCGAACAGGGTTGCCATGTCTCCCCCCATCAGTGGGAGTCTCCCACAATTTTATAGTTTACCCACATACATCTCACTCCCACAAAACTCCCACAATTAGAAATCTCCCACTAAAAGCTCCCACAATTTATTTTTTAGCATTTTAATGTTTTTAATATATAAATAATAATTTTGAGAGACAGTATTTGATTATTTTTATATTTTTAAAATAAATTTTAAATATTTATTCGAAAAATATGTCTAGTTCTTTTATTTTATTTTTCCGCTCTAAAATATATTTTTTATAAAATTCTCCAATTCTCCACTCGACATTTTTAAATTTTTGTGTTAGAAAGAATAGAAGTTAGAACAGTATGTATAATTATTATAAATATATTTTAAATTACTTAATATATTTTATATCGTTTTCTAGAATTGCAGTGCTCCACTCGACATTTTCAAAATTTTTGTGTTAGAAGAATAGAACTTTTAGAAGTGGATATTATATCCCATATACCAAACAGATTTAAGTAATAAAATGTTCTATTTTGCTAAAAAAAATTTTCGAGGATGAAATGTCAAAAGCATATTTGGGATTAGTTTCACATGTAGGAAATCTACTTCATGTAGTTAATATTCAGTTGCAATCAGAAGATTCTTTATTGATAAAGATTCACAAAATCATGCTACAGCTCTGTTCATCTCTACAGTTAAAAATAGATAATAAATTTTATGGCGCTATTGCTAAAAATATCATATTAAAATGTTCAAATATGACTATAATTAACGTATTTTTAAATGAAGCAAATATTTTTATTAAGACAATTTTGGAATATTTACAATCAAGATTTGATTTTAATAACTCTATTTACAAGTGTATAAATATTATGACCTTGGAAGAGAAACCATCATTTGATGGTTTTTGTAATTTAATAAATATATTAAAGTTATGGATAGAAATTGAAGCCTTGTTTGAGGAGATTGTAATTTTTTCCATTTTTTATGATTCGCCAGAATACTTAAAGTTAGATGGTCTAAAAGAAGAGGAGAAATGGATGGAATTTTTTCGTAATAACGATATCCCCATGCTTGAAAAAAATTGCGAGTATGTTTTCTCCTTACCTCATTCTAATGCCTCATCGGAGCGCATTTTTAGCCTGATGAGGACTGCCTGGAGAAAGGAGAGAAATCGAATTGCTTTAACAACATTAGAGGCCGAGTTAATGGTTAAACAAAATTAAAAATGTCATTCCAGGAATTTTATAAATATCTTAATAACGACGGTAAACGTTTAGTTCCATTATTTAAATCTCAAATAAAATATAATTAACTATAACTATTTGACTTTCTATATTTTATAAAATCTTATTTATACATTTGCATAAAATCAAATAAATTTATTTTTTACATTGTAAAATTAATATTTTGAATATTTTGGCAAATCATAAAAATAAAGAAGCATTACAATCTCCTCAAACATGACATCATATTAAATCTTATTAATAATTATCCGATAATATTAATAATATTCTTACTTTGGTATTTCTGCAGCATAATTTAGTGATCCTTTATTAATAATTATATTCTTCTGATTGCAACTGCATATTAACAGCATATAGTAGATTTCCTATATGTAAAATAAAATTCCTAAATATACTTCTGCCATTTATTTTTGAAAATTTTTTCCAAAATATTAGGACAGCCTTTATAATATATTTATTTTTTAAAGGTTTGTAAAATTTTAAAATTCTACGATTGCGCGTATTAGGAGGAACCTGTCAACCAACTCAATTCTGTAAATACACTCTGGTTTTTGCCAAATTCACTGAGGAATTATCAGATCAGAAAGCTGCCATGCAATTCATTGGTAATGCCAAATCTGCCATATTTACCATTATATATGGTTAGCTATGTCTTTGGATATTTCATATCTGGAGAAAATTTTTTTAATAGTTTTATTAAAATGACATTAATTTTGTTGAAAGTGTTATAAATAGTTTTATTATTTTTTTTGTATGAGTCATGAAATATTTTTTTTTGTTTGAAATTTTATTTTTAATATTTTTTTTTTAGTTTCGCGCAGTCATCTTGAACGTCATTATATAAATATTTTTTTGTTTGAAATTTTATTTTTAATATTTTTTTTTGTTTCGCGCAGTCATCTTGAACGTCATTATATAAATATTTTTAATATTTATTATGTAAAAAAAAATAAATAATAATTTAATATTTATAAAAAAAATAATAATAATCTTATATAAACTAAAAAAAAAGTGAAAATTCATTATTATTATCAATTATATTTTTTTTATTTAGTTTTAAAGAAAAATAAAACCAATTTATTCAAAAAAAAAAGGGGTAAAAAAATAAATAAATATACTGTTAAGTTAAACATTTCTGTACGGTGAAATTTTGAAATTGGTGCCGTGTTTATACAAAGCAACCTGGTTAGTGCGGTTGTCGTAATATCATATAGTGGTATTTGAGTCTTCGAGTGGAAAATATCATATAGTGGTATTTGAGTCTTGAAGTGAATTGTACATCGTCTTCATCTACATCTACGGTAAAATATCATATAGTGGTATTTGAGTCTTCGAGTGGAAAATATCATATAGTGGTATTTGAGTCTTGAAGTGAAGTGTACATCGTCTTCATCTACATCTACGGTAAAATATCATATAGTGGTATTTGAGTCTTCGAGTGGAAAATATCATATAGTGGTATTTGAGTCTTGAAGTGAAGTGTACATCGTCTTCATCTACATCTACGGTAAAATATCATATAGTGGTATTTGAGTCTTCGAGTGGAAAATATCATATAGTGGTATTTGAGTCTTGAAGTGAAGTGTACATCGTCTTCATCTACATCTACGGTAAAATATCATATAGTGGTATTTGAGTCTTCGAGTGGAAAATATCATATAGTGGTATTTGAGTCTTGAAGTGAAGTGTACATCGTCTTCATCTACATCTACGGTAAAATATCATATAGTGGTATTTGAGTCTTCGAGTGAAAAATATCATATAGTGGTATTTGAGTCTTGAAGTGAAGTATACATCGTCTTCATCATCGACATCAGCTGTCCATTTATTTTTTTTTTCCTTTCTCTACTCTCTCAAAATAAAAAAAAAGTCTTATCGTACGGAAGTGCTGTCCGAATTTTACGAGTTATAAATCTGTTACACAAAATTTGTCCATTTATTTTTTTTTCCTTTCTCTGCTCTCTCAAAATAAAAAAAAAGTCTTATCGTACGGAAGTGCTGTCCGAATTTTACGAGTTATAAATCTGTTACACAAAATTTGTCCATTTATTTTTTTTTCCTTTCTCTGCTCTCTCAAAATAAAAAAAAAGTCTTATCGTACGGAAGTGCTGTCCGAATTTTACGAGTTGTAAATCTGTTACACAAAATTTGCCCAAATTTTTGTCGTATCTTTAGACTTATTAACTGTAGATGTACATGTGTATTATTGGGTTGTTTACACTATTAATAATATCATATCTATTAACATTACAAATAACAAAAATTTTTATTTTGAAATTAATTATAAATTTTTTATAAGGTCGAAATGAAAAGTTTAAAATTTGTAAAATACTGGGAAATACAATATAATATTTTTGGGGCATTGGTTATATTAGTAATATGGATGTGTAGCTTAATATGGGGAAGAAAGTTGAGAAGAAGTCGAAGTGTGAAAATAAAGGGGCAGACATTGACTATAGAAGGACATAATGGGGAAGAGGATGTTATGGGAAAGGTAACATGGTTCCCAGTGCAGGAGTTAATTAATGGGTGGACGGATAGCGAATTAGATAAATTAACCTATAGGCCTGAAAGGAGAGATTCATATACTAATCAGAGATTGGGGACATATAGGGGACCTAGAGAAAGTTCACAGGGAAGGAGAGGAGAAATGAGACCTAACTTTGATTCAAGAGTAAGGGGGAGAATGAATTGTTATAATTGCGGAAGACAGGGACATATGGTCAGAGATTGCCAAGAAACGAAATGTTTTGAATGTGGAAAATATGGACATATAGCCACGTTTTGTTCAGGAAGACGTGATAAGCTACGATGTGCAGGTTGTGGTCGATTTGGTCATAATAGGGAGGAATGCAATGTGGGTAATTTCAAAACTAGAGGCGGTTTTCCGCAGAGGGACATGGGGCAAAGTGCTCCAAATGTTAGAATTATAGAAAGTGAAAAAAATAAAGAGGTAGGAATACCATTTTTGGCTGTGAATAAAGAGCAGAATAGAATCTGTTTCCGTTGCCGGAAGGAAGGACATGGGGCGAGAGATTGCGAGTATTTGTGACTATATGATGGCAAAGAGCATGCCGCAAAGGTCGGGGGGCTTTGGGCGAAAGAGATGGAAAGATTAGATTATAGTGAGAAAGATTGGGTATCAAAGGGCATATATATGATACAAGAGGAAAGGATACATGATCCTTGCCCTAGAGTTTGGATAAATTTGAATGGAAATATGGTATCCATGTTATTTGATACCGGGGCAGCCATATCCGTGATGGGATATGAGAAATATCAGAGTATTTGGTCGGAAGGGATAATTAAACGGGAGGACATCAAGATCCGTCAGTTGGATGGATCAGAAGTCGCAGTGATGGGAAGGGTGGAGTTAAAGGTGGTATTAGAGAATAGAGTGGAGATTTTGGACTTATGGATAGTAGATCGAAAAGTAGAGTCAGTAGTGGGATGGGATTGGATCACCCGAATTGGTCCAGATTGTGGTTTTTGGGGGGTATTCGCATGGTGTGGTGTATTTTTACCTGTTGCAAGATATGAAGAAAATAGAGATATGAATTTGTGGTATGGAGAGAGATTGCCAGGAATTGAAACCTTTTTGGAAGGGGAAAGGAGAAGAGAGGATAATAGGGTTGTTAGAGACTGTAGGGGAGGTTTTGGGGGGAACTATAGGGGAGATATTGGGGGAAATTTTAGGGGAGGTATTGGGGAGAATTATAGGGGAGGTATCGGGGGGAACTATAGGGGAGGTATCGGGGGAAATTATAAGGGAGGTTTCGGGGGGAACTATAGGGGAGGTATCGGGGGAAATTATAAGGGAGGTTTTGGGGGGAACTATAGGGGAGGTATTGGGGAGAATCTTAGGGGAGGTATTGGAGAGAATTTTAGGGGAGGTATTGGGGAGAATTATAGGGGAGGTATCGGGGGGAACTATAGGGGAGGTATCGGGGAGAATCTTAGGGGAGGTATTGGAGAGAATTTTAGGGGAGGTATCGGGGGAAATTATAAGGGAGGTTTTGGGGGGAACTATAGGGGAGGTATTGGGGAGAATCTTAGGGGAGGTATTGGAGAGAATTTTAGGAGTTGTCGCGACTTTGGGAGAAAGGAAGAAAGAAATGATACTGAAGAACAGAAAGAAATTCATGATCAAGGAAAGTTTGAAGCGGAGCTGGAGAGATTGGCAGATGGGAAAATAATGTTGCCAGAAGAAGAGACTAGAGAAGATGATGATTTGGAACAAGGAAATACTAAGGGAACACATAGCCAACCAATGGAAATGGATGGAAAGGAAACGAGACGACTGGAAGAGAGGGAATTGCGGGATAGAGAGATAGAATTTGGTATGATCAAAGTACAAGAGGGAGTGAGAAACTTGATGAAAAATTACAAGGAGATTTTTGATGAGAAGTTGGGTTGTCTCCGAGATTATGAAGTGGATATCAAATTAAAGGAGGGATATGTGCCCAAGTTTTGTGCATTACGTCGGATACCGTTCGAATGGCGAAATGAAGTAGACAAGGAATTGGAGCAGTGGGTGCAGAAGGGCATTGTTTGTCCAGTGGAATATAGCGAATGGGCAACACCGTTAGTACCCGTGAAGAAGGCCAATGGAAAGCTTCGTTTATGCGCTGATTTTCGGGTCACGCTAAACCCGTGGGTTGTGGAGATAAAATATCCGTTACCTCGGATTGAAGAAATATTAGCTAATTTAAGGGGTAGCATATATTTTTCAAAGGTGGACTTTTCGAACGCTTATTTACAATTGAAGGTGAAACCCGAGGTACAAAAGCTATTAACGATCACGACTCCGAAGGGATTGTATGCCTTCTGTAGATTGCCGTTTGGACTTAGCGTGTCGGCTCCAATTTTTCAAAGAACGATGGCGGCAGTTTTTCAAGGACTAGAGGGAGTATTTTACTACATGGATGACGTATTAGTGATGGGAAAGACTCCCGAGCAACACGAACGAAGATTGGAGGAGGTGTTCAAAAGGATCAAGGATAAAGGATTGCGGGCAAGCGTTGAAAAAAGTGTGTTGGGAGTATCAGAAATCGTATATTTGGGGCATAAAATCAATGGGAAAGAGGTCAGACCTTTAGACAAAAATATGGCAAATATAACAAGCATGTTGAAGCCTAATAATAAAGTGGAAGTACAAGCTTTCTTGGGAATGGTGAATTATTATCACCGTTTTGTGGAAGGCTTCGCGCAGATAGCGGCGCCGTTGTATAAATTGTTAAAGAAAGGAGAAAGATTTGAATGGAAGATTGAACAGGAGGAGGCTTTTGAGGAGTTGAAATTGAGGATTGGAAGGGAACCAGTACTAGTATGTTTTGATAACGATGTGCCAGTGATATTGGCCGTTGATGCTTCAAATAGGGGTGTGGGTGGAGCGCTATTACATTGTATAGACGAATTGGAGAGACCTATTTTATTTTTCTCAAGAATCTTTAGAGAGGCCGAGACAAGATATTCAGTGATCGAGCAAGAAGCGCTAGCGGTTATATTTGGATTGACTAAATGTCGGGAATACTTGATCGGACGTCGATTTGTCATATTTACGGATCACAAGCCCTTGGTTCATCTTTTCAGGAAGGACAACAAGGAGCTCATGTTGTCGCCTAGGTTGCAGCGATGGCTATTGCTGGTAGGCAGTTTCGACGTGCAAGTGAAATACCGACGAGGAAGAGAAAATTACTTACCGGATATTCTTTCTAGATGTGGAGCGGGAGAGGATTGCGAAACGAGTAGGTCGAAAGATATGGATGAAGAGGATGAGCACGGGTTGATTAGAGCGATAGTCGGAATATCTAAAGGAGGACCAGTTGCATGGGAACAACTCAAAAATGCTACTTTAAAAGATCGCGAGTTGACGAGAATCAAAGCGTGCATATTGGGTCGGAAGCAATGGCGAGATGGGGACAAAAAGTTCAAGCAAGTGGAGAAAGAGCTAACGATAGTGGACGAGTGTGTGGTACGAGGAAGTCGGGGAGTGGTGCCGTCCAGATTGCGGGAGGCAGTAAAGACAATGATCCATGCTGGACATCAGGGTATGGAACGAATGAAACAATGGGGGCGGGAATACGTATGGTGGCCTGGCATGAATAAAGAAATCGAGAATATGGTGAGAAGTTGTGAAATGTGTAATTCATGGGCAAGTATGCCTCGAAAGGACAAGAAAAGTATTTGGCCTAGGGCTACTCAACCATGGGAAAGAGTACACTTAGACTTTTTCGACTTCGAAAATAAAATATATCTCCTCGTAGTGGACGCTTACTCAAAATGGGTAGAGTATCAAGAAGTAAAGGGGTTAACAACGCAAGTAGTAATTAAGACGTTAAAAGATCTTTGGGCAAAGTTTGGGGTAGCGGAAATAGTCGTGTCGGATGGAGGACCCGCTTTTATAAGTAAACAATTTAAAGTTTTTTGTACTGAAACTGGGGCGAGACACATTTTGGCACCTCCTTACCACCCAAGCTCGAATGGGCAGGCGGAAAGGATGGTGGCGGTGGTAAAGAGTTGGTTGAGGAAGTCGAAATATGGGGGTGGAGAGATTTGGATAGCGATTGCGTATTATAACAATAGTCGAAAGGGAGAGGAATTGTCCCCAGCAGAAAAGTTTTTGGGCCGTAGAACTCGTATTCAGTTGGATTTCTTAAGACCCAAACCGGCGCAGGAGGAAAATTCAATGGATAATCAGTGTGAATTTGTGAATGGTCAGACCGTATGGGCGAGAATTTTTGGAGGTACCCGAAAATGGGAGTCAGGAATAATTATACAGAACATGGGGCATAAAATGGTGAGAGTAAAATTCGTGGACGGAAAGGAAGGAGTTAGACACGTAGAACAGATACGGAAGAGAGTAGAGTCTGAAAGATTGAGATCTAGCCATGATGCGGCGAGGAGAGAGGGATAGATATCTTAGCAATTCTCGAGTTAAAGCACATAGAAAATAATAATACTAATAATGATAATTAACCCAAGATGATAATACCTCCGCAGTTCCGAGATTAAATCAAATTCAATTTTAAATTTTTTTGTATGTTCAAGGGTTTTCATTTAATGGGGGCGTGTTATAAATAGTTTTATTATTTTTTTTGTATGAGTCATGAAATATTTTTTTTTTTGTTTGAAATTTTATTTTTAATATTTTTTTTTTAGTTTCGCGCAGTCATCTTGAACGTCATTATATAAATATTTTTTTGTTTGAAATTTTATTTTTAATATTTTTTTTTTGTTTCGCGCAGTCATCTTGAACGTCATTATATAAATATTTTTAATATTTATTATGTAAAAAAAAAATAAATAATAATTTAATATTTATAAAAAAAATAATAATAATCTTATATAAACTAAAAAAAAAGTGAAAATTCATAATTATTATCAATTATATTTTTTTATTGTTTTAAAGAAAAATAAAACCAATTTATTCAAAAAAAAAAGGGGTAAAAAAATAAATAAATATACTGTTAAGTTAAACATTTCTGTACGGTAAAATTTTGAAAGAAAGGATCAAGGGAAATGTTTTGATATCTCCTTATTAGATGCATCTGTTAGAATTGCATGTTTGCACATCTTTCAAATCGTCAAGAATTGACCTTCTGGATTTATATCCTAAAACATTGATGATAGCCTTGATCATTTGTGTTCTACAAAGTATACTTTTCATTTATATTAGTCGTTAAATATTATGGGGAAAGATTCTACCAACATTGTGATGTTAAGTAGCTCTCTGAATGTTGTAATGCATGATAGGTATTTACCATTTCCGCAACTGTAGTTGCATCTGTATTATTTCTTATTTTTGAAGAATATTTTTGTTTTGCAATAGATGTTGATAGACTGCCCTGTACTGATTTATGCTTTGAAGATTTTTGATGCCTCAAATTATCATATTCCCTTCCCCCATTGTATTAACTAAATACTGTAGAACAACTTCCCCGCACTGATTATAATTATTTTTTACATTGTAAATTTAAAATTGTTTGTTTTTTTATAAAATCTTATTTATACATTAGCATAAAATATATTTTTTTACATTGTAAAATTACAATTTTTTTATAAAATTTTATCTTGTTTACATTCTTTTGTATTTAAAAAAGATCGTTGGTTATTATTTTTAAACAAAATTAATATATTATAATAAATCAATATGTTATTTTAATAATAAAGATAGTATTTAAGAAATTTTGTGTCGTACTATAATTACCTATTTGAAAAATAGTTGCGTATTTTATTTTGGAAAATAGTTACCTATTTTATTTTGAAAAAGAGTTGGATATTTTATTTTGAAAAATAGTTGGCTATTTTATTTTGAAAAATAGTTGGCTATTTTATTTTGAAAAATAATTACCTATTTTATTTTGGAAAATAGATTCGATTTTATATTTATAAAAAATAATAAGCGGATAACTAAGTCAATTCTAAATCCCGGCCGCAGGCCGGTCCTTTGCGGGCCTTCGGCCCGTAATTTTTTTTTTTTAGCAATTTTCATATTTCTCCCACAAAAATACCGAATTTCTCCCACAATTTGAAAATTTGACCTGGCAACCCTGCTTGGGAATCGATACTGATTGCAGAACGTTTGTAAATATTTATTAGATAATAATGTAGTATTGAATGGGTTACCAGATTTTGGTAAATGGAAAAGAGGACACATTTTATCATGTATAATAGTGCATAAAAATGACTTAATAATTTTTAAATTGATTTTGAAGCAATTATTTTTTTTATTGTAATTATTAAAAATTTTGCTAAATCTTTTTGTAAAGATCAATTTTCAACAAACATATGTAATATTATTTTTATTATGATTTTAGGTAGAATCATCTTTACGTTATTTCTTATTGGCAAATAATCGGTTATCAATTAATCAAGTGGATGAGATTTAGATAGAAATATAACTATAAAATGCTTATTTTCCAATGATAATTATTACATATTTTCTGTTGTTTTCGAACACTCACATTATAAGATGAGAGAATAAAATGCGTAGGGAAATATTTTCTTTATCCCGGTTCGATTGGAACATGATAGATAAAAAATAATAATAGATATAATTATAGAATTCGAAAGTGAAAATAGTGATGCTACACTAGGAGAATACAATTACAAATATAAATTGTGCATATTAATCATCGCCTTAGCACATCCTTTGTTATGTCTTACGATGGGCCTTATAGCCACAACAGATGTCCAGAATGCTATCAAGAATTCTCCTACCATTTCTAAAATTCATCATCTTGCACTAGCCAAATGTACTAAGTTATGGAATGCTAGCAATAGTCGTAAAACAAGAATTGTCCTACAATTTCTAGAATTCATCATCCTAAATGTACAAAGTTATGAAATGCTAGCAATAGTCCTAAAACTGAAGAAGTGATCATATTTAGGAAAACAATTAGCTATACCATACTGCACTATATAGAATATCATGTTTGATCTAACTAATTTATTAAAATTTAAAACGAACTGCCAAAATTATGTGTAAAATTAGAATTTCCAAAAATAAGAGATATTGAAATGCAATATTTAGAATAGAAGTATATTGCAAAATAATGTCCCCATTGCTTGTATTGACAAAAACATAGCAAAATTAACTCTTATTATGAAGAATCAGCTCCAATAAAGTATTTAAAAAAATAATCAAAAATTTTATTCAAATTGATCTGCATTTTTGCATATTTAAAAAAATTTATGAACTTGATAACAACAATGGCATTTTTAGACATTGTTTCTCACCCTAAAAAGATTCTAAAAAAATGAATCTAGGAAAATAATCCCCCGGAAAAAAAAATCCGGAAAAAAATCCCCGGAAATAAATTCCCTGGAAAAAAAATCCCCAGAAGATTACTCCCCGGGAAAAAAATCCTCAGGAAAATAATTCCCTGGAAAAAAATTCCCCGGAAGATAATTCCCAGGTAAATAATTCTCCGGAAAAAAAATTTCCATAGAAAATAATTCCCCGGAAAAAATTCCCCATTTTTTAAATCCTATAAAATATTAAATTATTTTTATAAAATTAACAATATAGGAAAAAATATCCCCGGAAAAAAAATTTGAAGGAAAGATTTAATAGAGTGGCTAAAATTTATTATTTTTCTGATGGAGCAGTAACCAATATAAAAATAAAAGATTTCATTAATCTCTACAATCATGAAAATGATTTTGGGATAAAGACTGAGTGACATTTTTTGAAACCGCACAAGGTAAAAGTCCATGCGAGATTTTGGGGGCCGTTACTAAACGGTTAGCAGCTCGAGCAAGCTTGCAACGTCCATATGAACATCACATATTGACAACAAAATAGATTTATTTAACTATGCAAGAAATAATATCTATGGGGTAAATTATATATTTGTGAGCAATAATGAATATATGAACATAGAAAGTCATCTTGAAAGCAGATTTTTGAAAGCAAAGAGAATTTCTGGAACACAAAGTTCCAAGCTTTTATTCCTCTAGACGAAAGCAAAAGTCATAATTTATTAAAATTCCATGGATGATTATAATATATGATATATAAATTTTTGATTGTATTATATGTAATGCAATTTGGGGCAAATAAAGTTATAAATATGTTTAGAATTATTTTGTCAAGTAACTTCGAGAGACAAAATTTAACTAAAGTGTTAAACAAAGCTCATTATTCCAGCCACTTCTCAAAAATTTTGATAAAGATAAAAAAAAGTAAGGGCCTGTCATTTAGACATAATTTTTAAATTAACATTATTTCATAACTATTCATTAAATTAAAATATGATGATATTAATGTTAAATTTGTTCAATTTTAGCCATATAAAGAGTGATAACTCCTAAACCCATGTTCATCCCTGTCTAGGATTTTGTACAAATATAAAGCAGTGTGATATCTATCTACAGAAAAGAAATTTTGAAAAAAAAATACCTTTTTTTTCTATGGCCATTTCCGGTTTTACACACTTGGTTTTCGATATTAATAAAATGTCTATAATATTTATTTTTATGTCATTTTAAAGAACTTTTATTAAGCTACAAAATAAAATTTTAATTATTTTTCTAGCATAATTATTTCTCGAGATATTTGAAAATAAATGAGGTGCATTTTGTCAAAAATGTACTATTTTTCCGCGCTTTAAACGGCCATATCTTAGCGGGTAAACAGTGTTGGAATGTAAAATTTCATTTTTTTTCTTAGTTATAATATATACTACCAGTATACAAAATTTAAGAAAAATTGAAGGGGGTAGGGTTGAAA
The DNA here is from genome assembly GCF_954871325.1 of Gordionus sp. m RMFG-2023. NCBI lineage: Eukaryota > Metazoa > Nematomorpha > Gordioida > Chordodea > Parachordodidae > Gordionus > Gordionus sp. m RMFG-2023. Next base: position 47,563,772 of record NC_088776.1, read on the forward strand.
CCTTGGTTGATTTGATAATTCACCATATTTTTTGGTAGCGTTCAATTACTTGTGATAGTCTTTGAATTAAATAAGCTTTTGTAATCAGTGATTAGGTTCAATACTTTTTTTGAAAATTTATAGTCAGATACAATTTTTAAAATCAATAGTATTAAACATAAAAAAATTTCATTATGTTATTTTTGTCCGGGATTCAAACTGATATAAACGAACGGAACAGAATAGTGTCATAATATTCATTTTAATGTTATATATATTTTAACCTTAGTGGCGTGTTAGAAATAACCCCCCCCCCTCTTCATGATAAATATAATATGGTTTTACCTGTTTTCATAATATCTATTCAGGTCTAGATGAAAAGTGGATTATGGAAATAACCTTTCTCTTTCTAGGGAAAAATTTGCTTTCACATTTTTCTTTTCAATTTTAAATTGTAAAACCTCTTTCATAATTTTCAAATATTTCTATAAAAATCTATCGTCACAAATCTATTCTTTTTATGCTATCTACTAAATTATAAAATATAAAAGCTACCAACCGATTTATCAATTCTCATTTAAAGATTGCCCTTTTGGAATAGGGTAATTATTTTCCAAGGATTTTTTTTCCGGGGAATTATCTTCCAGGGGATATTTTTTTCTGGGATTTTTTTTCTGGGGAATTATTTTCCAGGGGATTTATTTCCGGGGAATTATTTTCCTGGGGAATTTTTTTCCGGGGAATTATTTTCGGGGAATTTTTTTCGGTTTTTTTTTCGGGTTCCGCTTACCTAAAAAAATACCTTGGATTCTAAATACACGAAGCTTAAACTATTTTCAAAAATAATATCGAAATTTATATGTTAGTAAATTCCTCAATGTAAGATAATGATTACATTTGTTTTAAAAGTACCATATTCCAATTCAAATAATTTAGTGGCCTTAAATTATATGAAAAACAGGCGCAATATAAACGTTAAATAGTTATAAAAATATAAAAGAAATATTTATCAAATTTCATATTACCATCCTCTGCCCCCGTTGATGATTATTCAGTTTTGCTAATATGGCCAATAAACCAAATCGTCAATGACTAAATGACAAATTGTTATATACTTGATTTAATTATATTTACTAATTAATTTCATATTCATATATTGTTTTCATTATTATAATATACAGTTTTAAAAATATATCTTATCAACTTATGTAACAAATTTGTCAATTTTCTATGGCAATCTATTTTAAATAAGCCATTACGATGGCTATTCATCAAAGTAATTGCGTTTATATTCATGGTTCCATATAGAATGAAGTATACCAATCTCTTAGTTGTTTTTTGTTTTTAAATTTAATTTTTATACATTTGTTATTTTAAATGTATATATATATATGTGATATTTTTTTAAATTGTTTTTTATATGACTGTAATTGGACAACCATGAGCTCAGTTATGCTTTATGTATCAGGCTCAACATTCCCTTTTCATTACCATATAAATGCAGCAAATGTCATACTGTTGATGACAATATGGCGCTTCATCCTTTACAGCAATCGTAATCCCGGCCGGCAAACTCGACATTTGAAATGCAATCAAATTACATCTCTTGCACTTAGGTCAGCTGGTTTTCCTACCTCAATGGAGCCTTCTGGCTTATTTTCCGATAGTAGGCGTCCTGATGGGGTCACACGTATTCCATGGTCTCAAGGAAAGTTTTTAATAGGGGATTTCTCTTGTCTGGACACTAACTCCCCCTCTAATTTTAACAAGGACGCTCTGAACAGAGCTCAAAATTTTAAGATCAGCAAATACAGAGCTGATTCCTCAAATGACATATTCATACACATCATTTGCTCCACCTTAACTACATATGGTGATTTGGCTAAAAACTTTTTTAAAGACGTTGGCCGCCTAATCAGGAAAAATTCTGGGGAGCCTCGCGAAGGTTTTTATTTAAGACAGAGGTTCGCAATAGCCATTCTTAAGGCTAATTATGTTTATTTTATTAATTCGGTCTCTCCTGATGATTAGATGAAGGAGGTTTTGAATAATTTCTGCTGCTTTCGCTTTTATTAGTTTCTTTAGTATTATGCCTCAATATTGTTCTTTTGTTATTATTATTTTTTTCGTAATTGTTTACTAATTATACTAATTATATATTTTTCAACGATGATTCATTATTAAATAAATTTATATAAAGGTAAAAAAAAATAAATAAAATATTTTATTTAAAAAATATAACTTATTACATTTTGATCTTAAATTTTGAAATAAGTGTCTTGTATCTTATTAATTTTTTGCTAACTAACTATTATCTAAAATACAAAATTTTAAAAAGCATGTATCTGTATCCTTACGAATTCAATTTTCTGAAAATTTGCCCAATCCTAATATATATATTTTTTAACTTCCTCTAACCTCCCCGCATGGATACGCATACGTCTATGAACGATAAAAAATAATACCTAATACTTATTATTAAGAAAAGTTAAACCTCGTTGTCTGCATTATTATAGGGCTTTTTAATTTTGATGGGAATGTCGGACGAAGTACTCTCACTTTCAAAACTGTCTAAATGGCAAAAATTCTTTTCATTAGTGTTAGAACATGTTCTTAACTTGTCTCTTCTCTCTAAATGAGTGATATTATCATACATGTCGTTTCTGTTAACCCTAGGATCTCTAGGTCCATCATTGTTATTTCGGTTAGATATTGAGGTAACAAGATAATCTTGCTGATATTGGTATCCAGTGTATGCTTCTGGTTTACAACTATTTTGTAGATTAGAGTGGCCTTTTATGGTATTCGGGATTAGGTTATTATTGAATATAGTTGGAGGATTGGGATGAGGGAAGATTGTGTGATTATAATTTTTATAAAAATTTAGTTTCGATTGTGGGCCCATAATGCCCTCGGAGTTCGCGATCCATGTTGTTGGTAAAGCATAATATGAACCATAATCCATTATTATATTTGAACTAAAAAGTAATTTTGTAGCGTGTAGGAAGGAGTCTTGTTTCAAAAAATAAAAAAAATATATTTTAGATATTAATCCCAGCAGGATACAAAGAGTTTTTGGTAATAAAAAATGGTTTAAAAAAATTATGAATAAACAAGGCATGTTTATGAATGGGTTTTTAAAAAAATATACCAATTCGACATTTATAGGCTTCTTTTTTCACTATGAAATCAATTAATATCTAGTAACTTTTAAAATTATCTTCTTTATTTAAAAATGAATATTATTTCAGGAGTACATTTCCGTTAATTTTTAGGAAAAATATTTTATTTTGTAATGTTATATCTTTGTTTGACTATAAATGAAATAATTGGTCTCTAAATTAATAACTATTTTCAAAGACAGATTAAAAATGATGCGGTTTGGTTTATTATAATAATTTATAGAATTTGATAATCTAAAAATTACAGTAATATTAGTTGGTTAGTTATTATATAGTAATTGTTTAAATAGTAGCTCTATCTTTTTTTTAGGTTATATGTAATTTTGATAAAATTATAAATTAGATCTCCTAAATCAATAACTTTATAATTTACCTGAGTATATAAGAACAAATTAAAATTGTGTGATTTGAGTTTGACTAAAAAATTTTATAATTAGTGAATAATGAATGACTTTGAGATAGAAATATTAGAAGTAAATAATTGTGATATACTATTCTATGATACAATTTTAAAATAAAATATATTTTATATTATATATGATAATAGTCGAGTTTCAAAATATTCGGCCTGACCTAGGTTCATTTAAAAAATATTTCCAGCCAAATCCGTATATCCGGTCCGAGTTTTGGTCCGTTAGAATTGATGTTTCTCGGCCGATTTAATAGGGAACAGTTACATAAATTATAATCTAGATTGTGGATTCATTTATTAAAAGCATAGATTGAAGTTAGCTGTAGTCAGTCGTGTGGAATTCCTAAGGTATTTTTTTGAAGAGAAATTTTCAATCAAATTTTACCTAAAAATGCCAAAAGCTTTTCTAAAATTTGTTTTTGTAATTTTAAACATAAAAAATTTTTTAAGATAAAATAATTGAAAAAAATTTTTTCCCAATAATGTCCTAATGTGATATATTATTATAAATTCATGAATTTTATTTTATAAATTTGTAAAGCATATAGCCTTTTCTTCTTTCTATATTACATCTAATAAATCGTCCCCAATATTTTTTATTGATTGTGGTTTGATAAACTCCGGATACTCAAACAAATCTGAAAGATTAGTAGCATATATTGCTTTGAACAATTGTTCGTCATATTTTTTCTGTATGTTCAGTAGATATATTTTTCTTAGACTATTGGTATTATTAATGATTTTCTTAGGTCTAGTCTATTTAAAGCATTTGAAGATAAGCAGGGTTGATCTTGATGGAATCGAATAACAATATTTTCTATAGTATATTATTTATACATCATCACATAAAGCCAATCAGGGTCATGTAAACGGGAGAGGTGGGGGGGGGGCGAAATTAGACAATTTTAGAGGCCGTCAAGTTTTATAATTTTGCTCAATTTTAGTCTCTTGAAAAATAACAAATTTTTTTGTATATATTACATACACGATATTATTCTCTTTTTGTAAAAAGTCCAATTAAGAATTTCTAAAAAAGGTTTGGAATGTCCTAGCCATATGGATTATAGCAAAAATTTTGATTTATATTTTGGTAAAAAAAAAACTTCATTCATTTTTTAGTTAAGAAATTTGATTTTTTTATTGAAATTTTCTTTTTTATCTATTTATAAATAATCTTTAAAAATAATTCAATTAAATTTTCTATTGGCAAAGAAATAAGATAATCGGTAAGTAAAAAATATATATAAATTTATTTTAAAAAACGATTTCTATTAATTATTTTGATAAATATTTGGTCTATTCATTCGTAAAGATGCTGATTTTGTAGCTGTAAATGAGGCACTTTTTAGATATTCTGATTCGTCTATTTTAAAATAAAAAAATTTGCACTATAGTTTCGTTTAATACATATACCTTTCAAGTGGGTACACTAAATTACTCTAATCTTGATTAAATTATTATATTTTAAGATTTGGGTTCGACTATTAAGTGTTTAATTTGATATATATTATACAATGTGCTAGATTCAGACCTTTGATCTAAAAGTTGCATAGAAGCCATTTCATTGGCCAAAGAATTAAAACAATTTCCATTTTTCATAACTCTTGTCATCTGGTTTGATATATTAACACAGGCGAATTTAGTAAGGTCAGAATTAGAAAGAACCATTACATTTATATAAAGTGCGCATTTTTTAGATCGCTTTAAGGAAAATGGCTTTTAGAAATTCCTTGACTAAGCGAAAGAGTTTGCGCAGGATATGGAAATGAGTCTAGAAGAGCAGTGTTTTTCTTCGATAACATTAATTCTTAGATTGAAAGTTCAAAAACAATTTTAGGAGATACATGCCTTTACATGATCCTCAAAAAATATGAGATTTATATTACTAAATCAAACGAGAAATTCTTTTGAGGAATGTTTCCAGCAGTTAAAGCTCTTTAAAGATCATTTTGGAACAATATTCAATATACTAGAATGAATAAAAGACGCCTGAAAGCGAGCTTAAAAAATCTCGTTAATTAAATATTTAACAGATCAGGATACGTTGGAATGCTATATTAATACACAAGATCTACTAATTGAATTAAAAGCTCCATTGGAAATTTTAAGCCCTATTAACTTGGTTAAATGAAGCTTTACTAAATATATCCATTACAGTAAAGATTATTTTAATCATTCCACTTGCTAAGCATTCGCAGAATGCAGCTTCTCGAACCTTAAATTAATTAAATATATACTATTCTGTATGGCACAGGACCGACTTATTAATCTCTCTTTAATTTTGGTAGAAAATGATATCGCCTGGTAGTTAGATTTTGCAAATAAAAAGGCTAGAAGGATAAATAAAATCGCAATATTTTCGTCTATGATTATAGTCATTCTTATGTGCATTACACATTTATGATTAAAATTTAATAAAGTATAATGCTTTTAGTTCTCATTGCGAAAAATTAACAAATAAGCTTAGGTATATCGTGTTTTTTAAGGGGCCGCCAAATTATTTGTTGCCCTGGGTCGGTAAAAATTTAAGAACAGCGTTGAGGTCAATTGATTCACAACCTTGTGATGTATGTAGTATCTTTTATATTTTTTAAAATTGCGTAAACGGTTGCATTTGCCATTACACGTTAATCTGTTTTTTTAGTCTCTCTGCAAGTTCTTGCCCCTCTTGGTCACATTGAACGTTTTATTCGCATTCTTTATCACTGTAACTAAATTGTATCTTTCATTCTCTCAGTCATTCAGTGGTTTAATTTATATTATATTGAATTATAGCCAAATTTATACATAAAATACAATTCATAAAAAAAGTGACACTTTTTATCAGGGATGTGAACCCTTAGACAAAAAAAGGGTCCAGGTCCGGGTACAGGAATAAAATTTGAAAAGACCCAGGTCCAAGGTTCGGGTTCAGGGAACATAAAAATAATGACTCAAAATAAGATTTTTTTTCATTCATTTATTATTATATTTAATATATATATACATACTCACAATTTACAAATGAAAAATGAAAAATTCAAAAATGAAATAATTTATATTTTAAATGTTTTATTCTCGCACAATCATAATATCTTCTAAAATATCATCCCTGAGATTTCCATGTAAAGTAGACAATATATATTTCAAAGATGAAAATTCACGTTCTACCCTTACCTAAAATAGATAGTTATCTTTATAAAATTATTGTACTTGTGTCGCCGGTACAGCCATGAAGATTCTAGATAAGATATATAATTCTGGATATATTAAAGAATTTTTTTCCCAGAATTTTAAAATATTTATATACTTATTTATTCTCTTAACTTCTGAGAACTTTACTATTAAAGATGCAATAGGCATTTTTTGATCCTCCTTTCTATCTAATGATTAAAATTTTAAGATCATCAATGTTGCTATCATTATTATTATTATCACTACAAATAGGTATCGTCGTAGCCTCCAATATATTGTAAATAATGGAGTTTTGCGTATGCCATAAATCCTTAAGATTGTCTTTAGCCATTTGTTTTTGCTCAATACTCAATAAAACTTGATATCGAGGGTCTAAATATATAGAAACGTATACAACACTATTTTGCAAATATTGTTGCTCTCGAATTTTCATGTTTTCTAATATTTCGTATAAAAAGGACTGTAAATTCTTCTAAATCTAATCGGCGTCTAATCCATAATCCATAAAAATCAAATAAACATAATTGTTCTGATTGAAATCCTTAATATTGTTATTTTAAAGGAATACACTAGGGCCTTTATTTGACAACAATCATCTTCCGTTCCGACAAAATGACTTCACATGCTCCTATAATAAAATCATTACAGAAATCTTTCAAACTTAATAATCGTTCAAGCATCATACAAATTGAAGACGAACGTGTTGTGCATTATCATTTAAATTAAAATATTATTACACAATTCACTTTAAAAATAATCAACGTATTTCTATAATATAGCATATTAAAAAATTTACACAATAAAATATTATTACTTACACTAATGATATCAATCTCTAAATTAAATGGATGTCCAGGAAGAAAATTGAAAGAAAAACGCGAAGATAAAATAAATGATTCCACAAAAAAGTTAATAAAATTTAAAAAAACTTATATTTTTTAAAAAAATATTTTTATTTTTTAAATTTTTCATGACACCTAGAACCCTTGGACCCTCCACTTTTAAAAAGGGTCCGGGTTCAGCCAAAATACAAGGGTTCAGGGTTCGGGTTCACATCCCTGCTTTTTATGTTTTTTGTATAAAATTTTATAATTATTTAAGTCATTAAAAGTCAAATTAATCTTCTTTTTTTAAGATATTTCAATTTTCGAAAATTAATCAAAAATGAAACAATAAAATTTTGATAATACAACGATGTCAAATCAAAATCTTAGCATGACCCTCCATTTGTTAAGGACCCCAATATTGGCCCGAGCTTGGTCCTTAATTATAATGAAAATATGGGTCGGGCTTCAAAATTTTTAAAAATAAAATGTAAACAAGTTTCTTTTCCATAAAAATAAATGGCATTCATAATTCCTCCGTGATTAGGACAAAGCAATTAGTAATTTTTTATTTATTTGATGGTATAATACTTTATAAAATATAAAAATGCACCAAGTTAGAAATTTCATACCAAAAAGTAATAATTTGCAAAACTTAATAATTCTGTTAAAATATTTAATGTTACCCCTCGTCGTGGTGATGATACCGGTGAGGAAAAATGTTATAGAACTACTTAAAAATATATTCAAAATAAGAAGCTTCTCAAACAGAAACATGGGTAAATTAATATTAAAACTAGGGAATAATGATATGGTAAATTTTTTAAAAAAATCGTACTTATAATAAGGGCGAAATACCGCAATGTAGCTCGAGCTATACGTAATTTATTGCTAAACGATAGCATAAGCTGTATAATTTAACATTATGCATTTCTAAATTATGCATCACTTGATCGACATACCCTGTATTTCGCGCGACCAGAAACTATGCTATTTCATGGCCGATGACTTGGATTTGTGTATTAAATTCATTTCATTAATTTTATCAGATTTGAACACTTGGAACATTTTTCCTACAATATCAGCTCACTCATCACTAATCTTTCACAATTATTAGATCCAAATAAATATAAGAGAACTTCCATAATATAAATTGTATACGATTGATAATTTTATCGATAATCTAAATATTAACTGATCCATTTTCACAACTCTTATTAAAAAAACATTTATTTCATCAGAAAGCATAATTTTATTAAACGGGTCAGATGTAGCTTGGAAACAATTGATAGATAAGAGACTGGCTGAAGATATAAAATTAGCCATGTTCTATTGCTATTTCGGTTTTATTATATGTTGAAACATATTTGGGGGTTAGAAGATAGGATAAGAAATGTGTCGAGTGAAACTATTATTTTCAGGACGTGAGTTATAAAAACAACAATATAATAATAATTAAATAATAAACTAATATAGGTAATAATTAAATTTGTTTTTAAATTGTTGATTTATCCTCAGAAAAAAATTATTTAACTTTTATCATAATATAATTTAAGAACTGCCTCTATCAGAAAAAGCAAGGAGGGAGTTTTAAAATTTTTAATTATTAGGTACTGAACAATGCGACAAAACTAATAATCAAGATTGTCCTAAACTAAGGGTATCAATGAATATTTTAAATTTCGCCAATGTATCAGGACACCCAATTGTGCTAAAATTAAAAATAATAAAACCACTATATTTTATTAGTCAAAAAAAAATTTTAAATTTGGTTTAACAGTTTTATTTGAAGATATTCATAATACTATTCATTTTAATAAATGAATGATTTTCTCTCTGGCTCACTGATGCATTTAGGTAAAAAAAAATTAAACAGTTGGCACATATCATCAAATTTTTGATTCAAATTAGGCTTTTCATTTGACAAAGTATCAAATTAGTTCATGATTTATCAATAATTTCCTAACCGAATATCCTTTACTTACAAAGAAATATTATGCTAAGGTATAAAAAAATTATATAAGATATTTTTCAATCTAAATCTGTAACTTCTCTAATTGAAATATTAGTATTTGATTTAAATCGTAATTTAAATAAAAGAAATCGATTTTTATTATTTCAAAAAAAAATCACAGATTTTGCTAACCTTACACCCACCCTTAAATGTCCAGCATCTTTATATTCAAAAATACTTCAATATATTATGAGTGCTTGCATAGTATACAATAATTAGAAATTTTACTTAAAAATTTTAATATTGAGCCAGGTTTATCAGCCACTTTAATCAGAACTCGGGCATTAGTTATTTCCCCGACTGAACACCATTGTCTGAATATAAAAACAGTGGCCCATGCTATGATTAATGAAGTCCAGCTTGGATCTTTTATGTCTTCTGACAGGAAATTCCTCTCGTGTAATTATAAATGACTTTATAAATTATTCAGATTACAATGCCCCGATAATAAAAATTAAGAAATTAGCTATCCATAGTGTTGTAGCTGTTGAAAAAAGAAGAAATAAATTTAATTTAATACATCAAATGTCAGTTATTTTCTGACAGGAGAATTTTAGTTTTCCTGGTGGATGGAGGGAAAACGGGATCATCACATGGGTTGTTGTTAAAAAAGAGTCCTTTGTTTGCTATTTGGAGTGAAGATATTGGATTAATTGGAGAAGATGTCAGCTGGGAAGAACAAAGAATGGAGAAGATTCAACTATTTTTATAAATATGAAATCTTCTGATAAATATAATTATGAATAAATATGGATCTTCGTATAGGAGGACGCCGTTGGAATCGCCTTTGTTACGAACTTCCCATAAGAAATGCGTTTTTATCCATAGGAGGACGCTTTGATTCGTCTCCCGATTAAGAACTAAGAAATGTGGTTTTTTGTCCATAGAATGACGCCGTTTGATTCGTAATTTTTATGAATACTATAAAATATAACACAACGAATCATCCTATTTCGGAAAAAGAATTTATATACTCGAATAATTTCCTATATGGTATTAATTTATTCCAAATTATATTTTTGAATAATATAGCAGCACGGCGTCATCCCCTTGAAAAAAATGACTTCGAATAATTTGATGAATATATTATATTCCGATTATTTTATTAATAATATTTCGCCACATATAATAGCACTTGAAAGCCTATATTATTTTCCTACGAATAAGGTAAATATCGAATAATTTTTTTATGAATTTATTTTCTTCTAAAAATAATTATATTTGATAATATATTAATTTCAAATAATGGAATATTTATTTATTTTACTTCGATAATTTAATATATCAAATTCAAATTTACCTGCCACTTGCAAACAAAAGGAATGGAACATCGTTGTTTTTTGCTGAGTCGAAACTCCACTATCAAGCATGCAACCCCTAGATCGCCCTCTCTTTTCGTCACTGCTAACTGGCTGTAGTCATTAGTTCCTGGTAGCTATCCCTTCTGTTAATCTTCAATTACAACTCATCAAAAATGAACTAACCATGATATTGATTCCGTCTCAATTGCTCTATTAGGCAACCTCATCTTTGCTCTGGATATAATGCTCCTGTTGACTCGAAAGACACAATCATTGTAATGCCATTATTCAACGTGCCTTTAAATCTGCGCAGATTATATCGATCCTAGAATCTAGTGATCTTTTAAAATCTGACGGAAAATGTCTACATAGCATTACCCAAATTCGTTGGAGTTTAAGATTATTCCTGTATAGATCCCCTTGCCCCTACAAATCTTAGCACAAACATCTTGGATATCAAAGAGTCAGACGCATACTCAGGAATTTGGTCTGGGGGGGGGGGGGGATAATAAAATTTTTTTAAGAAATATTATTGTATTTTATAAATATCAAGCATAAATTTATTAGGACATAACTATTTCTACACAATTTTAAATTAATGTGAATTATAAAAAAATTAAATGTATAAACCGGCATATAAAAAACTATAAAATAAATGTAAATTAAAAAATATTAAACGGATATAACTGGCAGTATATGAAAAACGATAAAATAGATGATTATAAAATATAAAGTGAATATAACCACTATAAGAATCACTTAAATGACCAAAAATAAAAATTTGAATTTTTTGAGCCTTTAAAATTCAATGTTAGAAATATAAATTAATACACAAAAAGTTTCTTAGGAATAATTGTATTTTGTATGTTATATATTTACAATGTAAAATCTAATCTTCGTTGGGATTGTGCTAATTTTTCAATTATCTCATCCTTGCTAGTCGTCAAATGCCTATGAATATCAAAAATCCAAACCTTTCAATCTACTTTCAGAAGTTGTACTTCTTGGTATATTTTTCAGAGATCTGCAGCCCGGCCCTTGGGCCGGACCTTATTTTAATTTTTTTAAATATACCCGGGGGCCTAAATTTTTTTAAAAAAATATCCGGGCCGGGCTCTATATTTTAAAACAGCATATATTTGAAATAGTTATTATTAGCTATAAAAATCAAAAATAAATATAATTTATTTTTTAAAAACCCGGGCCGGGCATGAAAATTTTTTTAAAAAAACCCGGGCCGGGCCGTAAAAAATTTAAAAAAAATCCGGGCCGTGACCTGAAAATGGTACTTCTGCAGGGCTCTGTTATTTTTCTTAAAAAAGAGAATATTCTCTCATTAGTTTATTACTGGGAAGAGTTGTTTAGATATATAAACCCTTTTAATACATTGGGATTATAATCTTAAATGTGTTTGAAATAATGTAGAGCATCCATAACATTTTTTTGGACTATAATCATCCTATTCAGCTAATAAGGCATCATAAGATACTTTAACATCTACATGATACAACTCTAACAAATATTTTCTTCTATCACCATCTGAAAAAGGTTGTGAAGGCTTTTGTGCAGGCGCTTACGCGGTGATGGGGGATAGGGAGACAAATCCTCCCCCCCCCCAATCCAAAAAATGCAGATGCCGGATATATTTTTCAAAAATATTATTCTTTATATTAATTTATATTTGTTAATATTTATTTCTATCTCATATTAAATATATATTTAATTACATTTATTATCACATTCATCTACTAAGTTATTTTATCAATTAATTTCGATTTTAAGTTTTCCGGCGTAATATTTACTTTATTTTCAAATTTTTAGTGGCGTAATATTTATCTACAATTTTTAAATTTCTAATCAAATAATAATTATTTCTGATACTTCTTGTCCAACAGGGAGAAATAAATTGCAACCTTGTCGAGATAGACTCTCCGCCATCAAGCAGTAACAGCTTTTATGGAAAAAGAGCCGATTATTTGCTATTACTGAAATATCACAATGGCCTGAAAGAAATATTTCCTCAGAAGCAAAAAAATTATTGAATTCAATGCTTATTTTAGAGTGTATGAGTCAAAAGCAGAGCTATACGTGTTTTATATTTGTCTCCCTCGACTGCAGCAAGGCAAACTCATCGTTAAAACATTAATATAGGATCAATAGAAGAGTATATCTTAGATGCAGATACATTTATAACCCAAATAAATGAATTTTTAATATATCATAACACTTACCAATCTAAAAATATTACTTCCACAAAAGCCTTCCCAACCTTTTTCAGATGGTGATAGAAAAAAAATATTTGTTAGATTTTTATCATGAAGATGTTAAAGTATCTTATGATGCCTTATTAGCTGAATAACTATGTTTATAAGATTAACTATAGATGATATAGTCCAAAAAAATGTTATCTGCATTATTTCAAACACATTTTAGTTTTTATTCCCAATGTATTAAAAGGGTTTATATATCTTAGCAACTCTTCCCATTAGTAAACTAATGAGAGAACATTCTCTTTTTTAAGAAGAATAACAGAGCCCTGCAGAAGTACCATTTTTAGGGCATGGCCCGGATTAAATTTTATACGGCCCGGATTAAATTTTATACGGCCCGGCCCTGGTTTTTTTTTTTTTAAATTTTCAGGCCCGCCCGGTAAAAATAAATTTTATTTATTTTTGATTTTTATAGCTAATAATAACGATTTCAAATATAGGCTGTTTTAAAATATACGGCCCGGCCCAGATATTTTTTTTAAAAAATTCAGGCCCGGCCCGGGTATATTTTAAAAAAATTAAAATACGGTCTGGCCCGAGGGCGGGCCTGCAGGTCTCTGAAAAACAAACCAAAAAGTACAACTTCTGAAAGTAGGTTGAAAGGTTTGGATCTTTGAATATTCATAGGCATATGACGACAAGCAAGGATAAGATAATTGAAAAATTAGCTCAATCCCAACGAAGATTGGATTATACATTGTAAATATATAACATACAAAATACAATTATTCCTAAGAAACTTTTTGTGTATATTAATTTATATTTTTTTATACTTTATATATAAATTTTAAAGACTCAAAAAATTAAAATTTTTATTTTGGGTCATTTAATGATTCTTATAGTGGTTATATTCACTTTATATTTATTTTATAGTTTTTCATATACTGCCAGTTATCCGTTTAATATTTTTTAATTTACATTTATTTTTTAGTTTTTTATATGCCGGTTTAATTTTTTTTATAATTCACATTAATTTAAAACTGTGTATTAGAAATATTTATTAGTCCTAATAAATTTATACTTTATATTTTTAAATAACAATAATATTTCTTAAAAAATTTTATTATCCCCCCCAAACCAAATTCCTGCGTAATCGTCTGTTTTGTGGAAGTAATATTTTCAGATTGGTAAGTGTTGCATGATGAATTAAAAACCATTCATTTATTATAAATATATCTACGATATACTCTCTACTGATCCTATATTAATGTTTTAACGATGAGCTTGCCTTGCTCCAAGTCGAGGGAGACAAATATTAAACACGTATAGCTCTGCTTTTGATTCAACAATAACATATTAAATATGATATTCTTCATCAACATTAACCCTAATTTCCTTGAGTTCTAATAAAATGCGCTCCGCTATTCTCATCTTCTTTATCAAGTCAATGTCATGTTTTTGAAAAGTAATACATAAAATAGTTGTATAATTAAATAATACATTCTAATGAGAAAAAAAATTTGGAATAAGCATTGAATCCAATAATTTTCTTGCTTCTGAGGAAATATTACTTTCAGGCCATTGTGATATTGCAGTAATAGCAAATAATCGGCTCTTCTAACTTCAATACTGCTTGATGGCGGAGAGTCTATCTCGACAAGGTTGCAATTTTTTTATCCCTGTTGGACAAGAAGTTTCAGAATAATTATTATTTGATTAGAAATTTAAAAATTGTAGATAAATATTATGCCACTAAAAATTTGAAAATATAAATATTACGCCGGAAAACTTGAAATCGAAATTAATTGATAAAATAACTTAGTAGATGAATGTGATAATAAATTAATATGAGATAGGAATAAATATTAACAAATATAAATTAATATAAACAATAATATTTTTGAAAAATATATCCGTCATCAGCATATTTTGGCTTAAGGGGGGGAGGGTTTGTCCCCCTATCCTACCCCCCGCTGTGTATGCGCCTTCAAAGAGCTATCCAAAATTAATTAATATTCGGAAATATCCAATTAACGCATTTTTATACCTATAATCTCCTCTACATTAGCGACATTTAGTAGCCGTGCTTTAACCTTCTTCGACTTGGTTCCCTTATTCGTAAAATCACATGAACCCAGAAGGTTTTTTAATTAGACAAAGACTCTCCACTGTCATTCATTAATCCAATTACATCAGTTTCATTGGAAGCCTCCTTCTTACTTTTTTAAAAATCCTTTTTACATATTTTATTTTTATGTTCTTATATTTTAACATAAGATGGATTAAATTGCGATGGATTAATATTATGAAGTATAATAATATATAATATAATTTTTAAATATAAAATAAAAATAGTAAGCATAATTCCCCTGAAAAAAATCTCCAATAATAATTCTTAGAAAATAATACACCGGAATTGATTTTCTCAGAATTTTTACATATTTTATTTAAGGATTTTCGTGGGTATATTTATAGGGAATTTTCTCTCCTATTTTATTAATTTTGTTTTATATCTTAAAAAATGGGGGATTTTTTTCCAGGGAATTATTTTCCTAGATTTAAATAATCTATTAGATAAAAAATAAAATAAATATCTTATAATGAATATATACGATTATAAATAAATGATAATATTGACGAATATATATTTTAAAAGTAAAATGATTTTTTGACAAACTATTCTATTCGATCGTTTTAATAGTATATTGTAAAATAAAAATAAACTAAAAAAAATAACAAACAAAAGTATTCCCCTATATAGAAAAGTAATATAAAATAAAATATACACAAAAATTTAATAAAAAATTACACAAAAATAGCAAGGCATAAAAAATAATTAAAAGGTTGGCCATGAACGCGTGAAAAAAGGATTGGTCCATCAAACAATCCGATTAGTCCCGGTCTGACCGATTTTTTGCTCTAGATATCAATATAAAAGTGATATGAAAAAGAACAAAATTTAACCTAATTATATTTTCCATGCCCTTGTCTACGACAGTGTCTTCTATCATTATTTTACACATTTCTTTTATGGTAAAAAAAATATTTGGATAAAATTTTTATTATCGAATTTATTTTAAAATTATTTAACATGGTTCATTTTTTAATCATATTTAGAATAAATAAATATTTTTATCAATAATCTGGTGTTAGCGTACGATTGTGATAATGATGGATACTCATGACCACGAATTTGGTTAATTTTTTTAGTAGGGATAGGGGGTGCTTGCTAGAGGTCTGCATGGGCGAGTTTTAGCCAAAAAGCCCACCCACTCGTTTTGAAATTAATTAGCCCATGAGCCCACTTATAATTTTTTTTTAAATTTATCCGCACGACGCCCACCTAATGTTTAAAAATTATTTTAATGGCTGGTTTGGCTCTTAATTTATTAATGTATTTCATATATAATATTGCCTGAAAAATTCACCCACCCATCACGGTACTCACACTAATTCCCTAATGGGGTGTCAGCATCATTGGCTAACCCTGCATTAATAGTTAGCGAGAATTCGCGACTAAATAAAAATATATTTTATATCACCACGAATTCGTTCTGTTATGCAGGGTAACCCCTCATTCACAGTTAGCGCGAGTTCCCGGCGGAGAGTATAAAAATACAATTTTATTTTGTATAATTCGCGTTAATTATGAATGAGAGGTTAGGGCAACACATCCTTGAAGAATACATTAAACCAATAATTTTTTCCCAAAAGAAATATTTTATTAAGAATTAAGGATTTATGTTTGATTATAAATTTAAAAATAGGAATTTGATATACTTATTATATGGGAATAAGAATTCAAAGCGATTGGGTGAGAAATTTTTAAATTATCTGAATTTGAATAGCATTCGAATCAAAATATTTAAAAACAATAAAAATATCTAAATAATAAATAAGTTTTACACGAGAAAAACAACTTTCTATTTAAATTGATTTATGATGTTTCCATTTTTTAAAAATGTTTTTAAAAAAAACTAAAATAAATAAAATAAGTGCGCTAAACAGTCAAATTATTTGAATATGGCATTTAAAACACGATGAAATATTATATATCGTCTGCCATTCTTGCTTTCATTATTGTTTAAGTTTGTAATGATAGCCATATGTCTGGCGCCTAACTAATTATATCTTTGCTCTAAATTTACTTGTAAGAAATTAAGACACATTCGAATATTGAAATAATATTTAAGGTGAAGATTTTTCCATAGATGGCAAAAAGGTTTGTAGCTTTATTCGCCAAATACTATTTTGACAAGTCAAAATCTACCATACTCAACTACCGCATTTTTTAGATATCCGAAATATACTACAGAAACTTCCATAAGATCTCCTACATTCTAAATTTTTTTCAAAAATCATGTTTTTATAAAATATTTTATATATAAAAATTGTATAATGCCCAAAAATGAATTCACTTCCCTATTTCTATTTGATCCCCGTCATCAAAAACTTTTTAAGAAAAAAATCCTCCCTAAATTATTTTTTTAAATCAGTATTTGTATTTCGGTTCCCCAACCCCAAATTTTTTTTTATGAAAATTTCAAATAAATAATTTTTGCCTGGCAACCCTGGTCATGAAAGGCCATTTATCTCGAGTACAAGAACAGTTTCGAACGAAATGGCATAAATAAATTTTTTGTATTTATTTTTATGCTTATATATTTAATCATGTTTTTCAAAATGTTTATCCTTAATAACAGCCCGAATTTCTTTTAATATTTTAGAAAATATATATTCAAATTTTTCCAATTCTATTATGCATTATAACAAAATCATAGAATTACAAAAAAGATCTAGGGTTAAAGGGTAACTAAAAATATTGATGCACTTAGCTCCATTTGTGAGTATGTCAAATAAATATGATTATGAAAGAATTAATTTTGATATTTGAAAATTTTAAACAGTCGATAACTCTACTAAGATTTATAAAAAATCTATCGAATGCTAATCTTTATAATAAAATATAAGAAGTATTAGGATTATTTTAGAAAAAGATCAATAAAATTAGATTCATAAATATTGGCTAGTAATAGTGGATGCATACAGTAAATATCCTGTCATCACCTCGGTGAAATCTTTAACCACCGAGAGAACGTTAAAAGAGCTCTTGAAAATAATAAGTTTGTTGACAACACTAATTTTACCAGCAAATTATTTTAAAAATTTTGTTGTGATCACGGTATAAAACATGTATTAACATCAGCATACCACCAACAATCCAATAGATAGGTGGAAAGATGGTTAGGACATTCAAACTGAATATGAAACGCAATATGGAGGATAAGAATACAGATGCTGATATAGCGTTAGAAAAACTTTTATCCAATTGCAGAAACACAACTAATACGACTAAGGGTATTCCACCTACCAAATTAATGTTCAATTATGAGACTAGAACCAAGTGGGTTCTATTGAAGATTACGTTTATTATTAATGACGATATTACCAGTATTTTTCCGAATAGGATCATTGATTAGGGGATTAGGCATGGTTCAAAGTATTTGGTGAAAACAAATGGGATAAAGAAACTATCAAACGAAAGCATAGCAACCTTTTATACGAAGTCGAGAGGTAACCACATCATAAGACGTCATCTGGATCAAATAAAAAAATATCACATGACGTGACCAACATTGATGATTATGATCAAAAGGACTCATCCGCTAAGATTTTCTTCAAGAAGGGAAAGGATGATGTTAATATCTCTACACCGAGACCGGTTAGAGTATTAAAAAAACCTGATTGGTTTAGAGATTTTATTATGTCCATGGATGAGACATGTAAAAGATCTCAGTATACAAAACACTTAGAAAAATACTTAATAAATAGTACATTTTATTAAATATAAAAAACATTTTTTAAACAAAATATAACAATTTTCCTGATAAATATTTAATAAACGCTAAAATAAATATAAAACACGAAATTTAAAACGCTAAAAGACATATATAAAAAGCAAAATCAAAATACATATAAAACGCGAAATTTATCTTATTTCAATTTTTCTTATCTATTCAATATTCGAAAAATTCATTCTATTATTCTCTATTCAATATTCGACAAATTCATTCTATTATTCTCTATTCAGTATTCGACAAATTCATTCTATTATTCTCTATTTATTCGACAAATTCATTCTATTATTCTTATTTTATTCAATATTCAATAAATTATTCTGATTGCTAAATTACAATAATTAACTATGATAATAACAATTTACGAGTTCATTCAAAAACTAATGATAACGATTCAAACAACGGGATCGAGAATAGAATCACAGGATGATGTACAAATACAACAAACGATTTGAAGCAAGTTCTACGACTATTGCGAGGAAAGTCGAAGAAAGAAAACAGAGGGGAGAATGTTAATACATTCGAACTGATTTTATTATTTTTTTATTTTACATTATACTAACTTTATATTTACCCTACGAATTATTCTGTTTATTTAATATTAATTTAATAGTTTCGTAATATCTTGATCGTTTAAATGATTGTTATGTTAGATTAACCGATTATGTAAATTGTAAAATTTATATAGATATAAAATTTATTAGATTTAGTCAGTTATATTTTTAAATTAATAAAATCAAAATAAATTTCGTCTTGTTTTTTGGTTATTTTATTTTACTCTCCAGAACTTCAGCAATTAAGATATTAAATACACTATTTTTGTAACTTTTAGATTACCCAACCTTTACAATGATGATAATGTACTAGCTGCAATGATTCATCCCAATTTGAAATTAAACTGGCCATATATCAATTCCGATGATGCCAAAGATCAACGTAATAGGCTCTTGGTAAAGTTGAATAATCTCATACCAAACAAAAATGGCCTAGTTGCAACCCCAAAAATGGCTTACACTGATAATTTTTTTGAAATAAAAGATAATATAATAGAAAATCCCCTCTACGTGTTTTTTAAATCTAAAAATACTCAAATGAATATTTTTGATAATCTTTCTTATATTAAAAATATGTATATAAAATTAAATACTGACTCGCCCTTAAGTGCTAGTGTTGAAAAATTATTTAGTAAGGCGAAACTTATACTTTCTGATCGTCGCTCTAGACTTGGGGATAACAATATTGAAATGATTTTATTATTAAAATGCAACAAAATAAATAAAAAATGAATATTACCAGAAATATTTATTTTTATTGCTTAATTTTTTTTATAATCAAAAACTATATTTTATTTATAAATGTTGATTTTTAATTATTTATTATACAATTATATTATAAGCAAAAAATAAAACAAATTGTTTCTAATTTTTTTTTTATAAAAATTAGCTAAAGCTACTTTTAAAAAATAGTTAATAGCGCGCTACCTCTTTTTGATAGGTAGCGATAGTAGTAACGCCCTACTTTTTTTGACAAATAGCGGTAGCGCGCTACTTTTAAAAGTAGCGTTTAACAATTCTGCTCTATAGTGTATTGTTAGTAGTAATAGCAATATAATCAATTAATAATTCTTGCAATTTTCTTTTCTTTTTTTCATATCAAAATAATAATGTTCTTTTTTTTTGTTATTCAAATTCATATGATAATATAATGATAAAAATAAACATTTTATAAAAAATACAAAAATTACAAAATAAAAATTCAATACATATCATTTATCCCCAATCTATTTGGTTTCGTTCGTACTCTTTTCGGATAATGATCTTGACTTGTATCTTCCCTCCCTCTCTTTTCAATTCATTTCATAGTTTTTGTTTATTACATCCTCTTTGTTTACTATCTCTTCGGTTCTCTTTTTAATTCGTATTCTTCAGTTAATTTATTTTCGGTTCTTTTCGCTAATTTTGACAAATATGACGTATAATCGTTTTACCCTCTATACTTACTTCATATCGTAGCGATCCGAGTATGCTTTTAATAATGGCCTTTTCCCATTTTTTTCTTTATTATTGTAATAGCGCCACCACACTTTTTCATTTATCTCGAATTTTTGAGTATAGTATTCTAACTTCTCCTTTTTATTCCCCCATTCGAATATCTGGTCTAACAATCCTTTAGGTTTAATTTTTAGTAGTATTTCGGCGGGACTTTGTTCAGTTTCTGCCCCTGATGTATTTCGGTAATTGTATAAAAAAATAGCTAGACTGGTTTCTAAATCCCCCTCGTTTCTTTTGTTGATGTTCTGTTTAAAGGTCCCGAACTAAACGTTCGGTCATGCTGTTAGTTTGAAGATGGTATAGACTTCAGTGCACTAATTTTATTCAGATTTTTTCGCAAAAATCATTAATTCTTTGCTGCTGAATTGTGACCCAGAAACGATTATCTTATGAACTTCGAATCTGGCAAAAATATTTTTTAATACTTTTATCGTGCTTTCGGTTCATGGGAACTATTTCTGGCCAGCGACTGCTAGCATCATTGGCGTACGCAGCGGGGGGGGGGGCAGGGGGACAAATCCCCCCCAAAGCCAAAAAATGCAGATGCCGGATATATTTTTCAAAAATATTTTTGTTTAGAGTGTTGTGCAGATTTAATTTAAACATTTCCATATTTTTTAATTCGTTTGTAAATAAAAATTTTAACTTGTAAAAATTGATAAGAATATATAAATATGTTATTTTAACAACTTTTTACAAGTCAAATTTTATTTTTAAATAAATTAATAAATATGGAAATGTTTTGAATTAAATTTACACAGTACATATTAATTTATATTTGTTAATATTTATTCCTATCTCATATTAAATATATGTTTAATTACATTTATTATCACATTCATAACTAAGTTTATCAATTAATTTTGATTTCAAGTTTTCCGGCGTAATATTATCTTATTGTTTTCAAATGGCTTTATCCACCATTTTTAAATTTCTAGTCAAATAATAATTATTCTGAAATTGTCCAACAGGGAGAAAGAAATTGCAACCTTGTCCTACGAGATAGAGTCTCCGCCATCAAGCAGTAACAGCTTTTATGGAGTTAGAAGAGCCGATTATTTGCTATTACTTACATATCACAATGGCCTGAAAAAATTTTTTCCTGAGAAGCAAGAAAATTATTAGATTCAATGCTTATTCCATATTTTTTTTCTCATTAGAATGTACAATTATTTTATGTATTACTTTTCAAAAACATGATGACTTGATTAAGAAGATGAGAATAGCGGAGAGCATTTTATTAGAATTCAAGGAAATTAGGGCTAATGTTTATGAGAAATTTCATGTTTTAAATGTTATTGTTAAGTCAAAAGCAGAGCTATACGTGTTAAATATTTGTCTCACTCGACTTGCAGCAAGGCAAGCTCATAGTTAAAACATTAATATAGGATCAGATGAAGAGTATATCTTAGATACAAATACATTTATAAACCAAATAAATGAATGGTTTTTAATTCATTATGCAGCACTTACCAATCTGCAAATATTATTTCCATAAAAGCCTTCCCAACCTTTTTCAGATGGTGATACAAAAAAAATATTTGTTGGATTTTTATCATGAAGATGTTTAAGTATCTTATGATGCCTTATTAGCTGAATAACTATGTTTATAAGATTAACTATGGTTGATACAATCCCAAAAAATGCTATGGATGCTCTGCATTATTTCAAACACTTTTAGATTATATTCCCAATGTATTAAAAGGGTTTATATATATATTAGCAACTCTTCCCAATAGTAAACTAATGAGAAAACATTCTCATTTTTAAGAAGAATAACAGAGCCCTGCAGAGGTACCATTTGCAGGGCACGACCCGGATTTTTTTAAAGATTTTTACGGCTAAACTCAATTTTCAGGCCTGGCCCGGCCTTTTTAAAATAAAATTTTCAGGTCCGACCCGGATTTTTTAAAATAAATTATATTTATTTTTGATTTTTATAGCTAATAATAACGATTTCAAATATAGGTTGTTTTAAAATATACAGTCCGGCCCGGATATTTTTTTAAAAAAAATTTTCAGGCCCGGCCTAGATGTATTTTTTTAAATTCAGGCTCAGCCCGAATGTTTATTTTTAAAAATTTCGGGCCCCTGAAAATACCAAGAAGTACAACTTTTGAAAGTAGATTGAAAGGTTTGGATCTTTTGAATATTCAAAGGCATTTGACAACAAGCAAGGATGAGATAATTGAAAAATTAGCTCAATCCCAACGAAGATTGGATTTTACATTGTAAATATATAACATACAAAATACAATTATTCCCTAAGCTTTTTGTGTATTAATTTATATTTCTAACATTTAAATTTTTTATACTTTATATATAAATTTTAAAGCTCAAAGAATTCAAATTTCTATTTTGGGTCATTTAAGTGATTCCTTTACATATAATTTTTTTATAATTCACATTAATTTAAAATTGTGTATTAGAAATAGTTATTAGTCTTAATAAATTTATGCTTGATATTTTTAAAAAACAATAATATTTCTTAAGTTTTTATTATCCCCCCCCCCAGACCAAATTCCTGCGTACGCGTATGGCTAGCATCTATTAATACCAACTTATAATGATTTTGAAATGGTCCAGCATAATCAATATATACTGCCATGCAGGGTTGGGCAAATCAGAAAATTGTATTCGGATACAGATACTTTATAAAATTTTGTATTTAAGATACAAGATACTTTAGAAAAATACTTGTATTTTTTTTAAAAAAAAGTATCTAAGATACAAGATACTTTTTTTAAAAACTTTAAATAGTCAAAATCAAAATGTATAAAGCTTTATCTTCTTATCTATAATATAAATTTATAAAAAAATATTTAAAATAAATTGTAGAAAATAACAAATTTATTATAAAAGATAATGCGATATTCCATTTAATAATTATATAATTAGTAAATAATAATAAATCAGCATCATATATCAGCATTATTTTTTAATATTATTAATTTTTCAAATGATTTATCGTTCCTTTGACGATTTGGTCTATTAACCATATTAGCAAAGCTAAATAATCTTTCAACGGGGGCTGATGAGGGTAATATTGTGTTATATTTAATAAATATTTCTTTTATATATTTATAACTATTTAACATATTTATACTCCGCCTGTCATCTTTCATATAATTTAGGACCTCTATTTCAATATCATTTATTGAATTTTTAGAATTGGATATTGTACTTTTAAGGCAAAAGTAATCATCATCTTCATCGATTGAAGATTTTGTTGAAGTATTAATTTCAATATTATTTTTAAAAACAATTAAACTTCATGTAATAACAAATCCTGAAGGTATTTTTTTTCTTTTTCACCATCAATCCAACGATTTTTAAAATCGGGATGAGAAATAGTTGCCAAAAATGCACTTTTAAAATTGTTATCAAAATCATATATATTTTTAAATCTTTTATATAAATAATTTTCTATGGCAATTGCTAATGGTTTGCAAAATTGTAAATTGGTTTGAATTAAATTTGTAATTTTTTTTTAACGACATTTAAAATTGGAGCTGATTCTTCATAATAGCAGTTGATTTCACTCTGTATTTTGTCAATCGCTATAGCCAATGGGGCCATTATATTGCATTCTTCTAAATATTGAATTTCAATATCTCTTAATTTAGGAAATTCTAATTTTTGACATAATTTAGGAAGTTCGCCTTTAAATTTTAATAAACTATGAAGACTATTATACAAACTATTCCATCTAGTGCAACAAGGTGTAACTAATTGTTTTCCTAAAACTGCTTTGATAAGTTCTGCAGTTTTAGGCCTATTATTTGCATTCCATAGCTTAGTACATTTAGCTATTGCAGGATGATGAATTTTAGAAATGTTAGGAGAATCCTTAATAGCTCTCTCGACATCTGTTGTGGCAATTAGACTTATCGTACGGCACAAACAACGAATGTGTTGAGGCAATGTTATTGAGCCTTCTTTAGACCCTTAAATAAACAAATAAATAATTTTATTTGAATAAAATTTTTTACTAAATTTACAATATCATAATAAATTTTAAAGAAGTATTTTCGAATTCTATACATTCATCATCATTGATGTCAAAGTCATTCTCTACAGCTTCCATAGAATATCCAAACTCCTTGAAAGCTTTCTTAAAGTTAGAGCCGTTATCTGTAACAGTTGCTATAACTTTTTCGTCAATACCAAAGTTACGATGAATTTCTTTATTATGATCATCTTGAAGTACTTCAAAAAATTTGCCATTAAGTATGCTTAGTTTAAATTTATTGTTATAATTTTCGGTTGAAGAATCATCTGAAGTCGAAGATAAACATATTATTCTATTTTCTTCTTCCATAATTTTAAAATAGACAGATATAAAACGATTCAAATATGGTAGTTCTAATTGTTAGCAAATTGCTATATGACGACCAACGTCATATATCAAAAATTATCTTAAAATATCTAAATTTTGATTAAATTTTTCATTTAAATCTTAAAACATTATCATTTTAAATTTTAATACTATTTAAATTAACCAATATAAATTTTTTTTTAAAGTATCTGTATCTTTTTGAATACAAAGTTGGTTACGATACAAATACTTTTAAATAATATGTATCTTAGATACTGGATACAAGATACTTTCCAAAATTTTAAAAAAGATACAAGATACAAAAGTATCTTGTATCTTGTACCAACCCTGCTGCCATGCTTTTGGTGGTTTTCGTCAATTTTAAATTGATGTATTTTGAGGCATATCGTGTTGATCTAGACAAACATTCTCTATATTTTACGACCAATGTTTCTATAGCTTTGTTTATATTAGGCCACCACGCGTATTGTCTTACTCCCATCTTCATTTTTATAATTTCCATTTATATGGAAGGCTGAGAAAAAAATCAGTTAACAAAATATTTATAGAACAAAAAAAAAAAAATAATAACAATTAAGTAAACTCTGGAATATTTTTATAATAAACGATATGTAATAATATAAAAATGTAATATATTTTTTTAAAAAAAGAAGTAAAATATGTAAACTGTTGCTGATAGTGAGCTTGATTTAATAATATTATATCATGCGCACGGCTTCAAATCTATAGAATTTTACTAAATCTCGTATCTGCAACAAAAGTTTGGTCTTAAAAAATTGAAGTATAGGATGTAGACAAAATCAAAATAATTTTTCTTTTTATATTGCTAAAATAAAATAATATCGTAAAATATGAATATTAGTAATTGCATTAAAATATAATTCTGATTCGGTTTTTAACATAAACATATGAAAATAGTAAATTATCAAAACAGAAAAAGAATCAGAATTAGAATGAATAACTGTGTTATATTAAATTGCTAAATGATATAAAATGAATACTATAAGAAATTGTTTACTTTTAAATTGGTGTTAAACATTTGGAAAAAATAAGAATTTGCTGAGATTGTGTTTAAGGTTAAATTTCCACTAAGGTTAGCTTAACAATTTTCTCATTAATGGTGAACATTTGCGCAGATATTCAAGAATCACTTAATTTTATTTCTTCTAATAATTTCCTTTCTACCGACATTATTAAAAGGCTTCTAAATAATCCTGTGCCCAATATTTGCCGCCAGTCTATTTTTAATTATTTTTAATTTGTTAAAGGTTCGTTCACAATTTACTTGTGAAAAAGATAAAGTGAGTAGATATCCATATACTATATATAAATTTGTATATGCAGATGTATGCATATTATATCGGCATAACGTCTTATATACAATGCCAAACATTGTTTGCATTTTATATTGCATTTGGTTAAAAAATCCTGAAGTGTAATCACTATGGATAGATGAAATTTTCCGTATTCTTCTTCAAGCCATGAGTAAATTGTAATATATTCCAGAGAATGAAATTAGTTCTTCTCATAGTTTATCCCTATCTACTTTTGCTAATGAAGAGATTCTTTTCAAAGCCACTTTTATTATACCTTCCCTATTAATTTCATCAAAACTTCTAGGATTGAAATATTGAGCATCAGCTATTAAATGTTGATTTTTCGAAAATCTTTCTGTAAAATTAGTTACTATTTGATTAATGATATCGCGAAACACTCAATTCTGTAAATTTGAAGAGAGTCATTTAAACGTTTATCTGAGCATTCCTCAAAATACATCTTCTTTTTACGACTAATGCTACGCTGCGGTCTTTCAGTTTCCATGCATATGTCATCAGGTATCATCAAATCGGCCAAATCTTTATTGATTGATAATGCCATATTTGTAGCTTCCATATGTATTGAGAGGAAATTTATTATATTTAAAAAATTTTTTAAATCTTCAACCATTTTCCTGGCAGTCAAAATTATGTTTTTTGTTTGTAAATAACTTGATAGAAGCCCAATTATTTCAAAAATTTTCAAAAAAATTTGTGCCGTAGGAGGGTTTTAAATTTGCATAACTTTTCTAACAAAGCCTCGGCTGAAGTCATTTTGCATCAAAAGAATCTTTGTTATATAATGTAAGGAACTTATTGTAGTAGATATTAGCGCATCTTTTCCATTATACATCCAAAAAACTGCTTTCTCGCATACCCACCATCTTGTTTTCCCAATTTTTTAAATTTTTAATTTTTTTTTGAACCAAGAAACGGGTTATTCGCACTTGCATTCGTCCAAACTTCCATTCTTTTATAAGATTCATTAAAGAATGTCACAAGCCTATTTAGTAATCCAAATAGATTTTTCGCCTCTAAATTACCACATGTGTGACAAACACATAATTTAAGAATGTGTATAGCACCAAATATATATACTTTCTGACACTTTTTGCTTAAATTGAGCTTGCAAGTCAACAAATTCATTTCTCATGTTAGCTGCACCATCAAAAGATTCTCCAATTATATTATTAAATTGTAGCCCTTCTTTATAGAAACAAGAACTTAATAAATCAAAAAGTCAGTTACCTGAGGAATTAGCCACTTTAGCTACTGCAAAAAGGTTTTCTGATGCACCGCAAACAAATTGTAGCTTGATCATATATGCTTATATCCTGAGTGCTGTCCATCTGTTTGCTGAATTTTATTTTCAAATTGTTCCTTAATTCGCTTTTTAAGTGTGTATAGAATTACATCAATAACTTTTCTAACGGTCGTGTTGGATAATAAGGTAATTAAAAAACCTCTTCCCTTGAAATGTCTTGCCTAAGAGTTTAAGTTTTTACTTCCTATGTTTGCTTCTTTGAATGGCTTTACTTAAATGATCATTCAAGATTAAATCATAATTAGATAGGTAATGTATAGGTTCTAGGAAATTTCCATAATTTAAACTTCTATCATATAAAATTTAAGGTTTCATTACAATCATAATCTCTATATAGCATATTTTGACGTCATAATAGCCTAACAATTTCAAATATAGGTTTTATATATGAGTATTACTTAAAGCTTTACTTTTCCAGCTATAAGTTTATTATTAACATTCTTGTATGCTGTTATCATTGGTTGCCTTAAGAAAGTATTCCACTGCTTGAATATGGACAGTTGAATTTTCATGAATTTCAACAACAGAATATATATGTTTAAAATTGGTGCACCCTTTTGAAAATGAATTTTCATAACCAGTAAAAGCTATACAAATTGAGCAGTAAATAATTTTAATTTCATGATTAATTATAGCAATTGAGCGCCAATTTCGTGGTACTTTATCTTCCATAACTACTCTATACAAGCGCGATGTATTTAGTCTCAGGTCAACAGGTTGGATTGGATTTTTCTGTAAAAAGGCAACTTTTGGAATTGTTGCATTTGAATTTAAATGAAATAAAATTGACTTCATAGGTGAGATCTATTTCTATAAATTTATTGCTTCTGTATATGAAAATTCAGATATTCGATAATGTAGATATAGATGAAAGTATTTGTAAAGTAGATAAATAAGACGGTATTTGATATGTTGAGGGATAGAATAAGAATGATATTATCATTTGAAGGAAATCATATTGGAATATTTGGAGAAATTGTATTATCATGTAAAGATAAAGAAGAATCTGGAGTCTCTGAGCATGTTAAATATGCTAGTTTTTTTTTGTGGTTTGAGCATGAGAAAATCAGATGTTATACTAGAACATTTTTATAATAGGTGAAGATACCTGTAATAAACCTAAAGATTGATGTTTTTTTATGTGATTCTGATTTATGTGGACGTTTTATGTTATGAATTACAATGTCAGGCAACATTGTATTATTACCTTTTTTGGAGCATAAAGGAGAGTCTAAAGAAGTTTCAAGAAATAAAGATGTCTTTGATAAGTTTGTAGTTGTTATATTCAAAAAAGACAACCTTTGATGTTTTGGATTTTCACTAGCTATCTTAAGTTCTTTGCAAGATTTATCATGAAGTTATTCTGCTCCACTTTTGTATTTTTTTTTACTATATATTTTTATTCATGATAATATAAAAAATGTAGATTTTAATTTTTTGTTAAATACAAGTAACATTGTTTATTAATGAATTTTGTATTGTAGGCTTAAGGCTTCAAACGATATATTATATTATATTTAATATTAAATTGAAGTTTTGAAAAGTTATAAATGATTTTTATTTTAATATTAAATTGATGTATATATACTTAAATAATCATGATTACTTTCACTTTTTTGTTTTTATTTGGTCTTAATTGAAAATAAAGAACTTAATTATTAATATTCTGTTAAGGTTGGCAGGGAGAAAAACAAAATTAAGAAAGTGATTTTATAACTTTTATTTAATAAATATATTTTAAAAATATTTAACTAAAAAATACAATAAATTTATTCTTAATATATAAAAATCTATTAAATAATTTAAAATGAAACTATTAAGTGAAGTTAATATAAATTGTGTTAATTAAATGAATACGACATGTAAAAATTTGCGCTATAAAACAACCAGCATAATAAAATAATTATCCATGTTTAACATTCCACCCTCTAAAGGAACCCCGCCTAGGTTCTCTTTAGACGTATATCTTTCGTGTTCAAGGAGTTTCCCATCTATTTTGATCATAAAATCTGTCATAGTTTCGTCTTGAAAAATTGTAAAATCTTTGGTTGCCATAATATGGTCAAATCTGCCATGGTTGTCTAAACTGATGTTTGTAATTATTATCATAAAGTCGTTCTCAATATATGGCATCATCTGGGTATTGTCATATCTAGTATTAGTTGGTTTTTGTTCGTAAACTTTCTTATCTTGTCTTACTCCCTCCAAATCTTTGAAAAACGGTTTAGTATATGATTTGACTTTGTCATCCTTCTGTTAATTATTATTATTGTTTGTAATTAAATATATATGCGAAGATTTTGAATAATTTTAGAATGTAGGTATTATTGAATAACGTCGTAATAAAATAAGAATCGTCGAGTAATCAAAATAAAATTAATTTAACGAATATCGAATTTGATTAAGAATAATTGAAGCAAAATAAATTTATCAAATATTGAATATCGTAATAAAATGAATGATTGGTCGCGTTTTATTTTTATTTTATATTATATAAATTGCGTTTTAGGTAATGGCGTTTTACGTTTCTCAATTTCGCGTTTTATAAATAGATTTCATAATGTATTCTTTTATATAGATTTTTTTTAATACAGCGTTTTAAATAATATTTTTTATCAATATTAAGTTTCAATTTTTTCTTCTTTTTTTTTAAATAATAATTATTTTTTAAATTTTAAATTTTACTCCCTTATTTTTCAATATAAACAACTTTTTCATATCATAAATTTTCTTTAAATCGTTCTTTCTAAAAAGAATTTTATTTCGCCTTCCATCAATAAATTTATTCTTTATATATAAAAAAAAATCTATAAAATAATTTAAAATGAAACTATTAAGTGAAGTTAATATAAATTATGTTAATTAAATGAATGCGACATGTAAAAATTTACGCTATATAACAACCAGTATAATAAAATAATTATCCATGTTTAACATATTCCTAATCTTCACGGATTCTATAATTGATGATATATTCTTAACCTTCAATCTTCCGTAGTTATTCAATACAATCGCCCACATTTATACTATATTATTTATTCCTGTTCATTATGGTGGAGGATAGGAATGATGTAAAGA
Source organism: Gordionus sp. m RMFG-2023 (assembly GCF_954871325.1). Taxonomy (NCBI): domain Eukaryota; kingdom Metazoa; phylum Nematomorpha; class Gordioida; order Chordodea; family Parachordodidae; genus Gordionus; species Gordionus sp. m RMFG-2023. Next base: position 47,594,834 of record NC_088776.1, read on the forward strand.
TCAAGGTATTGTTGAAGACATTGGATCTAAAATTTCTTGCGGAGAATATTGTAGATGAAGCTACAAAAAAAATATAAATTCGAAACATTGGACAAAGAGATGGCTGTGAGTATCATGGATAACATTGATAATTTATCATATCAACGAAAGATTTAATACAAAAGAAAGTTGAAAAGAACAAAATTACGCATATTTTTGAATTGTTCAATGATAAGCCTGACAGACTTGCATCTTCGAGAGAATATCTTAACAAACTTAAGGGTTGTGGTGCTGGGCTCAATGCGGAATTAATAGCTATTCAGTTTATTATTAATTGTCGAAATGAAAAACTAAAAACAAGATTGATTGAAGAGAACACAACAGAACTTAATTTCATTGAGGACATTGTTGTCAAATGTCAATCTATGGTAATAATAAATAATAAAATCTTTGTAGAAAAAGAATCATGGAGAAGAAATGATGGTGCAGATTGGCAAGGTTGTTCGTCGTGGAAAGATAACAAGCAGGTTTTTAAGGCAAATAACAACAACTGCAAAAAACAAGAGATAATACAAACACCTTACAATCTTAGACCAAGAAATAAGATTAACTTTATTAATGATTTTATGATTGATATACAACTTAACAATCTGAATTTTTCTTTTATGATAGATACTGGTTCTCCAGCGACATCCTTGACCATCAACGATTTTGAAAAGCTGACCAATTATGAAGATGTTGAGTTGAAAAGTTGTTCGAGAAAATTATTCTCATATGAAGGATCACCGATCACAGTCATCGATCAAGTAAGTAATTGTAAGGTTAAATATTTTAATACGATCAAATATTTAGATTTTTATGTTTTGGAAGGGGAAGGACGACCTTTATGTGGTCAAGACTGGATCAAAGAATTTGACTTAATTAAATTCAACTCTGATAGTACCACGATTAATAAACTAGATATAGGTTATATGATAAATTTTTTAACTTTTGACAATCCTTGTAATAATAATAATTTTATATAAATAAAATCGTTATTCAGTCGATATTTACTAAAGAAGGGTGTGTTAAAGCGAGTTTTGATATTAATAGATTATAAAAGTTTTAATTGTATTTTTAATAGCAAAATTAGCAAAGTTAAAAATTTACAAATAGATATGATTTTAAACCAAGATTTTTGAAGTCTAGGAGAGTGCCTTTTGAATTAGAAGAAGAATTAGAGGTCGCATTAGAACAATGGCGTCAACAGGGTATAATAACCCTTGTGAGATTTTCTCAATGGGCCACTCCTTTAGTTTGGTTAAAAAGAAAGATAATGCGTTGAGAGTTTGTGCTGATTTTAGAGTAACCGTAAATCCACAATTAGAAGGTTTGACTCTTCCAAGGATAAGTGACATAATTGCTAAAGTAGGAATTAGAAAAATATTCTCGGAAATAGATTTTTCCTCGGCATATTTGCAAATTCCTGTTTCTAAAGAAACTTCCAAATTTTTAACCTTTTCAACCCACAAGGGTCTTTTTCAATTTAACAGGTTACCTTTTGGTCTAACAGTATTAACTGCTTATTTTCAAAAAACCATGGATGAAATTTTTTCTGACATTAACGGCGTTATTTATTATTTAGATGATTTGCTAATTTTTGGTAAGGATAAAGAAGATCATTTTAACAAATTAAGAAAAGTGTTTATAAGAATGTTGGAATATGGTTTGATTGGAAATATTAAAAAAAGTGAATTTAGCAAAGATAGTATTAGATAGTTACTTAATAAGTGACAAAGGGATACAGCCAATCACAGAAAAGATTTATACGATAAGTACCATGACTGAACCTAATAATAAGGATGAATTACATTCTTGGCTGGGTCTTATGAATTATTATTCGAGATTTATAAGAGGTTTTTCGAAATTAGCAACTAATTTATATGAGTTGCTTATAAAGGGTATTCTATTATTGAGAAAGAAGGATTATCTATTGTTTTAGCTGTTAAGAAATGGAGCGAATATGTAGTGGGGAGAAAAGTTAAGATTTTTACGGATCATAAACCTCTTGTTAATTTGTTTGGATCAGATGCAGTTAAACTATACAATATGTCTCCAAGGTTACAAAAATGGGCCTTTTGTTTAGCTGGATTTGATTTTGACATTTATTATAGGAGGGGTAAAGATCAGATTATTCCTGATGGGTTATCAAGGCTAATTGATAAAGATGTAGTATGTTTTTTTAGTGTTGATGATTTTGTGAAAGATGTAATAATAATTAATAATTAGATCTGATAAAAAAATAAACCTTGGTAGATACTGAATTAATAAGAGTTAAGAAATTCGTTTTGAATGGAGATGGAGATCATTCGCAGATTAAAGGTTATAAGGCGTTGGTAAAATTGTTGAACATTAAGAATGATTGTATTTTTAAGGGAGAACAAATTGTTGTTCCTCATAGTCTAAGAAAAGATTTTTTTAAGGTGCTACATGAGGGTCATATTGGGTTGCTTAGGATTTTAGATACGATGGAAAGATATTTTTGGTGGCCTGGATTGACTAAAGATATTAGAAATGGTTTTTAGGTGCAATATGTGTATGGTTAATGCGCCTAAATTACCGAAAATTAAACAAAATTGTTGGGTAAAGCCAAACGTGCCATGTTACCGAGTTTATATTAATTTTTTTGGTCCTATCAAGAATTTTTATGGATTTGTAATGATTGTAGGGTACTCTCGCTGGCTGGAGATTATTAATGTTAAGAACATTAACTCTTTTACCTCTATTTTGGTTTTAAATAATATATTTTCCAGATTTGGTCATCCAGTAGAGTTGGTTTCCGACAAAGGACCAGTTTTTAGGTCTTTTGATTTTAAAAATTTTATAATAAAAAAAGGTATAACACATTATGTACTCCTGCATACCAACTTTCTTCAAATGGTATGGCTGAAAGAGCGGTACGATCTGCAAAAAATATGATTTATAAATTAGGTGGCTGGAATGATAAATTATTAGAAGATGTTTTATTAAATTATCGTAATATCACGCATTAGGTAATTAAATCATCCCCTGCTTTTTTATTATTTGGAAGTAGTGTTGTAAACGAACGCGTTCAAAATGAACGCGTTCGTGAACGAAGTTCGTTTTTTTGAAAAAGGTGATGAACGGCGTTCCTTTTTTTTTGACGAACTTTGAACGTGAACGCGTTCTCGTTCAATTTTAAAAACACTTTTTATTTTATTTATTTGAAAAATTAATATTAATCCGCATTTTTTAACAAAAAAATCTTATATTTTTATTTATTTGAAAAATTAATATTTAATCCAATTTTTTAACAAAAAAGTCTTATATTTTTTAATCAGCTGTTTTTACTTTTTCCTTTTTCATATTGCAATTAACGTACCATAGTGCTACTGCTAGAGAAGATAAGATTAAAGTTTATTAATTTGAATATTTTATATTTTAATTTAATAGATTAGCATTTGCATGGATATAAATATTTCATCATCAGATTCTGAAAATCAAAATTCAATAATAGATGAATTAGAATTACCATGGCCCAAATATCAAAAATATTTCACTGTTTTAAAATCAATTCCGAGATATCCTTTTTTTTGACGAGGAAGAAGAGGGCAGATTGGACGATAATAACATAGCTCAATTTTTTGAAACAATGGATAAAACATTAAATGTTTTTAATAAATTCCCCCTTTTAAAAGAATTGTTTATCAAGTAAACACCGCAATCCCTTCATCTGCCCCTGTTGAGCGAGTTTTTAGTATAGCTAACGCTGTATTAACTGACAAGCGTTCATGCCTATCAGATGAAAATTTTGAAAAGCAATTATTATTAAAAATTAATAAGAAATTTTTTTTATAAATTTATTTTTTTATCGCTCTATTATATTGTATTTATAATTAAATTATCAAAATAAAACTATTATTTTTTATCATGGCTAATATATTGTGTTGAAAAATATAAGGCATTTATTTATATTAAATTAAATTTAAAAAAAAATTTATCATAAAATTTTTAACGTATGAACGCGTTCCTTTTTTTGAATTTGAACGTGAACGTGAACGCGTTCGATTTTTGTCAATGAACGTTGAACGCGAACGCGTTCGATTTTATTTAAAATGTTTACAGCACTATTTGGAAGGGATTTGAGATGGAAGTGAGTTTTTAAGAGACAATGACTGTGACTATAGATCTAAATTTAAAAGAATAAATTTTAGAGAGTTAACTTTAGGCTACTCTGTTTTTGTAAAGGTGGGCAGCAATCAAGAGTGGCGTGTAGGGATTGTCAGTGGGATGATTATTAATGTTATATGGGAGATTCAAATAGTTGTTGTACACATAGATCAAATTAGAAAATTTTAATTGTGTTTTCAATGATTCACTAATTAATCAGTATTTTATTTTATTTCTTATCTATATGTAAAATTGTTTAATTTTTTTTGTTAAATAATGAAGAAAATTTAAACAATTACATGTTTCCCTTTCCCCATTCACAAAATTAATCCTCTGACCCAATATTATTTAAACAATTACATTTTTCCCTTTCCCCTTCACAAAATGAATCCTCTGACCTACTATTATTTAAACAATTACTTGTTTCCCTTTCCCCCTTCACAAAATTAATCCTCTGACCCAATATTATTTAAACAATTACATGTTTCCCTTTCCCCATTCACAAAATTAATCCTCTGACCCAATATTATTTAAACAATTACATGTTTCCCTTTCCTCCTTCACAAAATGAATCCTCTGACCCAACATTACAGAAACAAAATTTATACCAATATACGTCTTTCCCTCCTCTCACCTCTTCCACAAATTGATTGTTGTTATTACATATTAATCCTCTGACCCAGATAATATTATAAAAGTACATTTAAATAGCGAGTGTATTTGTCACTTAAAAATTATTTCGTATTACCAATTGTATTGTTATTGCTTAATTTTTTTTAAATATTTTTTTTGGGAGGGGGGGGGGTGATGCATGTTAAATACAAGTTTATTAATGGATTTTGTATTGTAGAAGACTTAAGGCTTAAAACGATATGTTATATTATATTTAATATTAAATTGATGTTTTGAAAAGTTATAAATGATTTTTATTTTAATATTAAATTGATGTATATATACTAAATAATCATGATTACTTTCGCTTTTTTTTTTATTTGACCTTAGTTAAAAATTAAGAACTTTATTAATATTCTTAATCTTCACGGATTCTACAATTGATGATATATTCTTAACCTTCAATCTTCCGTAGTTATTCAATACAATCGCCCACATTTATATTTATTTTTGTTAATTAAAATTAGAATTTATATTTTATAAAATAGCTATCATATCATATCAAGGTTATCTATATATTTTTTCTTTATATTTAATGATCTATGTCGGATAAAATGTTGATATTATGTTTCAATGATAAGATTATTAATAGTCAATATATTTTAAGTAAAGATTCCACTAGTCTAGAAAAATCCTTTAACATTTACATTGGATTATATTTGTGAAACAACTATGGCTCATTTTAGTTGGGAGGGAGGAGGGTGGGCATAAATTTTCTTTATACTTATAATAAGTTCTGGGTTAGCATGTTAATTTTATTTTAACTTTATGAATATGAGAAAATTATAAATTATTTTTATGGGGTTTGGTTTTACTTGTGCTGTTTATTATTTTCATTTTTTTTTCAGTAATGATAATGTATTTTCTATATATAAACATAAACTTTAAATAAAATGAATGAATTTTTTTTATAGTGCTTATAACTCCATCAGATAATTAAATTAATATTTGATAATTATTTAAATTTCTAATGTTTAAAAAAAATTTTGTATTAAAACATATTTAGATTTTATGCCAATTTAATTTTAAAATAATTCTTTTTTCTTTACTAAGGAGGCCCTCAAATTTGTAATTTACTATAGAGAGGCCCCAAAATTTGTAAAATCTTGAGGCCCCATAAGAAATTTTTCCACTAGGCTTACTGACCAGTCCGCCCCTGTTGCTCAGGATAATATCACATATAAAAAATAGTTTGTATACTTCAATACGATTCACTAATATATTTCTTGATCAGTTAATTTCATAACGTTGCCAATCTGTAGCATATATATAATTTGGACTTCATATAATTCTTTATTGCAATCAAATAAACCATTTTTATACAAATAATATTAAACAATCATAAACATCCTTATCTCTTTCCATAATCCCTAGTTATCATTCTCGAACTTTCCTCCAACTCTAAAACCATATGATGTGGATACATTATTCTTGTCTCCCGTGTTTGGTAGCTATCACTACACATAGGTTTAATGGTTTGATATAGATACAATATACATTGTACTAATTTTTTTAACATATTTAATCACATCCATAATTTTATCCTCACATTAGCAGTGAATTATAAAATATATAAATATAATAGAACCATTCAGTTAATTTATAAAGCAACATGCGTAGAAATGTAATCTCCAATTACTACAATATGTAATGTTTATAAATTCAATGTATATTCATTTTTGCATGTTGTGCTTAAATTTAATATTTACCTTTAATAAGCGAAATCATAGGACAAACTTATTAAAAACATTTTCAAATTTTTATGAGAATCGGTGTTATTTTTGAATATTTTATTGAAGCATTTGAATTGGTTAATAGATATGGTTTGATTTATGGTAAAAGAATGCAGCGAGCCGAAGGCCCGCGATAGGGATATATGGGTAATGTTCCCAGAAAATTGTATATAAATAAAGTAAATAAATCTGTAGATAATTTAAAAATAAAAAAATTGGCGCCTTTAGTACTCCCTTTTGTAATTAGCATTACCCAGGCCGCTAGGGGGGGGAAGCAGGGGTTCGAGCCCCCGGAAAAATTTGAATAGCCCCCTGAAGCAAATTTTTTTTAATGACTCCTTAATATACCATAGAACTAAAAATAAATTTTTTAATTGCTCCCTGAAAAATTTATTCTATAATTCTATTGAGTAATATATAGATTTAATTTTATTATTTAAAAATTAATAAGACTATCTAAATTTTTATTAAATAGATAAGATTAATTCATGTAAATTTTATTTTATTATTTAAAAATTAATAAGACTATCTAAATTTTTATTAAATAGATAAGATTAATTCATATAAATTTTATTTTCTGTCAGTTTGCAATCAAATTCTGTGTTAAAAATATATCAATATCACTCACTAAATATTAATTTAGCATTAACAGTTGAATCTTAATTGACTTTTATTATTTAAATTAATATAAAATTAATATAATCATTTATTAATTGAAAATTAACGAATTTAATTGCAATTAGCCGAGTTTAACATCACTAATCAACTTTATTATTGATTTTTAAATTTAATTATCATGTCTCTTTCTAAAATTATTTTCAAGGTCCAAATCAAATAAGTATAAGAGATTTATTTATAAAAAGTAAGTAGACATATAGTTTATAATCTTCTCTTATATATAATTATTTATAAAATATTAGATAAAATGCCACTTTTGCAGACGTATTTGACAGTTATATAATATATTTCAGTTAATATTTTTAATATTTTATTAATCAATGCTTTTGATAATAAATATAAGTAAAAATTTGCATTCAACCATTTAACACCATCTATGTCAGTGGCGTAGCTACGGGGGTGGTTTTCGGGTTTGGACCCCTCCCAGAGCAAAAATTATTTTTAGAATATACGTTCAAAAGACTTAAAAGTGATTTTATATGAATTATATTTTTCTGGTTTTGATGTTTGTGGAAGGATATTATATTACTATTGAAATTATTCGGGATAGTATTATTATAAAGTCATTGAGAATAATCTACTTATTATTGATGCATTTAAAAAATATATTTATTATATATTATCAAAGATATGGTTATGATTTGTAAGATAAACCAGGCCGAAGGCCGGGCAAAAGGGCCGAAGGCCCGTTAAAGGGGGTCTGCGAAGCCCCCCATCTTTTATATGCATGGACCCCCTCTAAGTAAAATTCCTAGCTACGCTACTGATCTATGTATTTAAAATATTATTATAATTAAATATCTTATTATTCATCCCACAATGGATATAATAAATTAGATATCTTTTCTTCTCTTTTTTTTGCGTATTTTTAGGAAATCTATTTTTTCTTCTTTGAAAAACAGTTCTGAGTTAAATTTTTAATACGAATATATTTTAGATATTATTACAAATTACTATTTTTTTAAGATATAATAAATCAACTAGAAATAGTGCGACAATAATATATAAAATTTTAATTGCTTTCATAATATCACTCTGGTTCTTATTTATAGTTACAAAATGTTTCATTTCTAATATGTCATCCTTGCCGTGTAAATAACTCAAGGCTTCAATATATTTGCATAATTTTTTCTAAAGATTTTTAGTGTTTTTGTTTTATCAATTCTAACATAGTAAATTCTGATATAAGTTACCATTGTGAGTGTCAGGGCTATGACTGTAAATTAACCAGCATTTATTATTTGTGTGGGTATGTAATGTAACATTATTACTACAGCTGCTGAGAGCATATGATTGCATATTTTAGATATGCAATAATGGCCAACTGTGTAGTCGTTTATATATCATTAAAAATGGATGATAATCTTTTAGAAATTTAATATCTTACAATAATTCTCTCGACTACTTATCTAGCTTCCATCATGTCATCTAAGAGGATGCTCTAACTACCGTATAGCTTTATGATTTGGATATGTCGTTTATATTTTTTTCTTCAAGAATTGTTAATTTGGTAAGGCCTATAAATTTTTTCTTAATAGTCCATTCTATAAAACATTGTCTAAAATGGTAACAGAGAGTTTTATTAGTTACATGACCTTTTGTCAATGTAAGTTGCTAAGAATTTATAGCCTTATCTGGCTTTTAAAAACCATTATTAATTGAGGCATATGTATGAATTAATTAACCTTTTTTATCACTTGTAATTCTTTAGACGCAAATTTTTTTTATATCAACCATCGAAAATATTTTATATTGTAATAAATAGATTTTGTATTAAAAAATTATATTTTTAGATATGTCTTGTATTGTTTTAATTATTTATATGTTTGTTATTTGTATGCAAAATTTATTAAATGACAAAATATGAAATTCAGAATAATTGTTTAGAGTTAGCAAATTTTAAAAAAGTATAATATATTAATATAAAACCCGGCCGAAGACCGAGTAAAAGCGGGCAAATTGGGGGTATGGGAGGGCTTCTCTCCCCATAAGATTTTTTTAGTTGAACCCCCTGAGATTGTAAAGGCTAGCGACGCCCCTGATTCCCTCTGCTTCTATCTATGCTCAATCTTTAAAGAGGTATCGTCAGCCTTGTATAATTAAATGGGCTCTGATAATAGGGGCGTCATCAGCCTTTGCAAACTCGGGGGGAAGGTTTAAAAAATTTTTAAAATTATTTTCAAAATAATCTTTTCATTTTTAAGGCAACATTTTCAAAAATTACCTTTTATATTTTTATTTTAGCTAACATTATCCAAAATTACCTATTTATGGCTAGCTTGCCTTTTTTTAGTGGCATGGAAAAATTTTAAATTTTGTGCTCTTTAATTTCCAAGATCTAAAGCCCCTATGCCCCCCCCCACCCAGTGACGCTACTGTTAATAATAGCAAAATCATGCATACTAATTTACTGCATTATATATGCTTTCTAGGGTAGAAGAATTGCCCCCTTAATTGTGGGTTTTCCAAGTGACAGTACGATCAATGATATATTATTGGGTACGATACTATCACAATTTTTATCAATTTAAATTATATTAATAATAAATATTCATATGTATAAATAAATTTTATGCATATTATTAATATATGAATTTAAATACATTACTATATTAGTATTATTCATAATAATATTTTATAAAAAAAAATTTATTTACATTTCTCATTTTCATCGTGTGACATTATAAATATTTTTTGCAAAATTAAGGTATGCATTAACTTACCTGATAAATATGAAATCAATAATCATTCCTATTATTAAATGGCATAATATTCTGAGTATTGAAATAAAATGCACGGAATTCTTGAAAATTACATTTTAACAAAATGTTAATAATTTATGGTCTTATATTCATTATATATCACACAAATGCTCAATATTGTACTAATATTATTTAATTTATTAATGTTAACTGATAATATTTAGCTGAATCAGAATTGTATGTGTATACTGGTCAGTCACATATATTGGTATGTAATATAGCTAAGGATAACAATGTTGCTGTTCAAGATGTATTTTTATTCAATATTAATTTGATATTTACTTATTAAAAGGCTTATTGGAGTATTGGAGATAAATTATTAAATCTTGACAATACTGTTAATAGTTCAATATATTCTGTCAAACTTGAAGCACGTAAGTATAATTTTTAATTTAAAAATAAATAATAATTATTTATGTATAAACTTTGTAGCTTTATATTTTGATATACTAAAAATTTACTTAATATAGCTTGCTAAAAAATATTATTACTATAGTTTTTACTAAATTATTCTTCTAACCCTTTTTGAAAATTATGGCTAATATTTTATAAATTAATTCTGAATTGTATATTTAGATATACAAATATAATACTTGTATCTTTATATAATCTTTAATAAATAACAGATTTTTTTAAGAAAATATTAGTAAAACATCTCAATTAATTGAATATAATTTTACAAAATCTAACCAATGAATTACATAATTAAAGCTCATATGTCCAATAATGTTGTGGATAAAACATATCTATGCTAGGTATTCCTCATTTCCATATAATTGGGTGATAATATCTGGGGAAAAATATAAGGAGCCTTTTATACATTTGCGGGCAAGTAGCATATATGTAAATATATTCTGAAGACTATTATTTAAATGTCTGTGGACTAATTAAAAAGGGACTGGGCCAAAACTACAGTCCACTTATAAATTGCATATATATATTAAAATATTTTATGGGGCAGGTGAAGGGCTAATTTTAGTTTTAAATGTCTATATATATCTATATTAACTAAATTTTGTTGGTTGGAATTACTGAATAAATAACTTTTTTACATATTGAAATTACTAGTAGGAATAAGATATTCAAATTTTTTTTATAATTAATAACATCTTGCCCATCACATCTTTCAAAATTATCATTTTATTTTCACTAGAAAAACCAACCTTCATTTTTTCTACTGACGAATTTAAAACTCAAATAATTTTATAGTTTTATAATTAATCTTCTTACACTCAATATTTGGCTTATTAAATGTTATATAAAATATGAAGGCTACAACTGGTTTCAAACAATTAAATAAAATATACTTTTAGAATTATTTAATTTGCAATTTTGCATGTCCAAAAGAGTTTTAAATTATATAGATTATTTTTTATCAATTCTCCTATATTAAATTTGAAAACAGTTTTTAAAAATTATATATACTTAGTATTATTATAAAATGTAGGAAATTTTACAGCTATTTTATTCATTTATAATACACCCAAATCTTACCTGCAAATTTTATTTATCTCAATAAAACACTAGAAGAAAATTTCAGAGGTATGTGACAGACACCCAGTCCCCCCTCACAATTCCTGCAATACAGGAGGATCCAACTTTTTTTACAGATATAAGGTTCTTGAAAGGCTTTAATTTTGTTGGGAATCCAAGATCTTAGTGGTAGACTAGAGAATTTATATAAGCAATTTTAGCTTGGAATATAAATATCTTAATAAAATTATTTGGAATTCATAATTTTAGAAAAATATCTAATAAGGCAACCAATCCCCTCACCCTTATTTTTCAATGATACCAGGCATCAATGTAATTCATTAAAAATTGAAGGCAAAAAGGATCCTCAGACTCGGGTCCTCACCATAAAGGATTCTATCTTTGACAAGAGATTTCTCAAAATTGATGTCAATCTAGTTTAAGCAACTAGGATGATATTTTCTTTCTTTTTTTTGTTTTTATTTATGCTTATTTTCATTTTTTTAGTTTAAAATTCTTATGAAAGAATGGAAAGACATTTCTTTTTGTTATTCACTATTATTCTATTTAGATGATTTGCTTAATATATAGTATTTTTTTTATTTTACCTTGTTTACACTCATTAATAATTTATTAGATAGATTTAATTTATTTTATCAAATTTAATCTTAACCTTAAAAAATTGATTTTAGTCTAAATTAGTGTCATTTTGAAATGGCACTTATTTGTTTGACTTGGCGGAGGAAGGGGGTTGCATAGTCATTGTGACCATTTAAATCATAATTCATTGTTGAATTTTTAATTCGTTTTTTTCTGAGTTCCTCTAAAGAAATTTTATTTCACTAACAGACTTGTTAAAATACTTTTAAAATGTATCGATACCGATACAAATTCTAAGCGGGTCTACAATACTGATTCTAAATACATTTTCTCCAAATCGATATTATTAAATATAAAATCATAGATATTTTTTGATGTATTTTGGGAAATAATTTACTAATAACTAAAAAATAATAATACATATTATATGTACAAATTAACATTAAATACTAAACATTATTATTTATATATACTAATAAAACATTTTCAAAATTTTTATCAAGGACACATCCCCTCCTATCAGTAAAAACATTTAGTAACACTGTATAAGTGTCCAAATGATGCGCTAGAAGTAATAGTTTTATATAATTGTATTTAATAAATTTTTGTGGAAAATTATTAAAAATTGGCTTTAAAGAAATTTATCAAAATTTTATTTTACAAATTACCTTCATCGAATAATTTTTAATTTAATATTTATTTAAGATAAAATATAAGATAACTTCGGAATAATTAATTAAATTAAATATTAAACAATTTAAATACTTTTTATTTTAGAAAATTAAATTATTTATATATTTCTAAATTTTTAGTATTAAAATCAGAGACCTGCAGGCCCAGCCTGACCCGTGTTCCCAGGCCGGGCCGTATTCTAATTTTTTTAAATTTACCCGGGCCGGGCCTGAAAATTTTTTTTAAAGAAATATCTTACCCGGGCCGTATTTTTAAAACAAAATATATGTAATCCCATTGTTAGCTATAAAAATAAAAATATAATATATTTAAAAAAATCCGGGCCGGGCCTGAAATTTTTTTAGAAAAAAAAGCCGAGCCGGGCCTGAAAATATAAAACCCGAGCCAGACCTAAAAAAATGGAATTTTTTAAAAAAAATCCCGACCGGGCCATGCAAATGGTACCTCTGCACGTCTCTGATTAAAATAGAGAATAAACTATTGTAAGATATATGATTAAATGTAAAATAATTCTGATAAATTAATTTAAACATAAATTAAAATATTTTTTTTCATTTCTAAGTTTTTTTTATTCATTTAAAAAAAACGACGATACATTGAAATATCGAAAGTATCATCGATTCATTTTGATACACAAAAAAAATGTAAGGAATATAGTGTTGCGATACTTTAGCAATTCTAATAAATAACATTCATTGAATTTTAAATTAATATTATTATAATTATAACAGTTTATAATATAAAAGTCGTAATGACGGGTGGCCACCCTCATGTTTTTTTGGAATCTAGATTTGAACTCGTGAGCCTACAGTAAACCGCACACATATGGTTACTGAGCTATTATGAATTATAACTTAAGAATTAAATCCTCTAAAAATTAATTAAATAAATAACGCTATAGCCAAGCTCAATGGATATCTATTTGCTGGTCCTGAGTAAACATGGTCATTTTTTTCTGGCCCAGTTTATAAAATTCATATAATTTTAAGATTCAACCCAGCCACGGTTTTTAAATTTGGTCATTGCAAATATTTTTTATTAGTTATTTTGTAAGATCACGTAATGCTTCAGATAATTGATCAAATATAAAGTAATATATTGTATAATCAGTTTTATAAAAAATCAGTCCAGCAACTATTTGTTTTTAATTAATTTTAAAGCTCGGACCGGTTCATACTCTGGCCCGAGACATATATTTGATATAAATCAATTTTATAGATAACGAAATTAATTTTTTTATAAAGAATATTTACGATAAAATTTTGATAAAGACTTTAATTGCCAAAATGGTTGATTTGCCTTAATTGTAAAAATAAAATGACTAATTTTATATAATGAATAATTTATTTAATATCAATATAAGGCCAATTTTTTGAAATTTTATTTATCCTTTGCTTTTTTTAACCATAAAATATAATCACGGCAATACCGATAGAATTTAACTTAAATAAATTATTCTATAATAAAAAATAAAAATTATATTGGTTTTCTTTTATTATAATTTTTTTTTTACATTAAAAAAACATTTTAAAATTATATGATTAATCTATATTAAAGCTCCTCTAAAGCAAATAATGATAAAATGTGAATTTTATTTCATTCAGTTAATTTTTAGGCTGTGTCCAAAATATCAAAAAATTCGATTCGCCTTTTGAAACTTTATCGAAAAAGAAGAAATAAGCTTATTTATTTTAAATATAAAAATAAAAACACTATCCAAAATATAATTTCAAAAATTTAACCAACGATTTCATTAAAATTTTAAAACTTCTCGATTTTTAAAAAAGATTTTGGACATCTTATAAAAATAAAATTTAATCTTAAATTTTTAAAATCCGTTTATATTTCTTGAACGATTCTGAAAAGTTATGATCATCGGAACATTTTAAATTTTACAAGGAATCGGAATGGAACAAAAAATATTAAATTCCTTTAGGGCTCGTGAAAGAATTTATTTTGGGTATTTATATCCGAGCCTTGGTAACCGACTTGTTCTATCTGACCGAATTTGGATGAATGACAGACATTGTCTCGGACTCATTCGGGATAGACTTTAAGATGTTAAAAAGCTCTATTCGGATCTGGTATTAAAAACGACTCTAATCGGGTTTTTACCGAGTGGACTTAAATTTTTTGTTTTATTAAAATAAATTAAATCATAAAATTTTTTCATAACTAATTATTTTTTGGATCGGTATTAAACTTATTTCTTTGAATAACGTATCGGACTTAAACAGTTGAGCCAGATTGGTCGAATAATTTTTAAAAAAAAATTTCATCAGACTTCTGAATAAGTAGTTGAAAAATTTATAAATTAAATTTTTGACAGATATTTTTGCCTTAAAATATAAGTCGTATTGGGATCAATGTCATAATAATACCTAGACTGACAATTCATTCATAATAATACATTTTAAAGCGTTATTAAATGCAAATCAGCTGGAGACCACATGACACACAATTTTGATAATAACTTATATCAAGAATACTTTAAATTATTTGAATTTGGTCTGCTAAATACAGTATTTACTTGTGAGAATAGACTTGGAATGATTGTGAGGAAGGATACTATTTTGTTTCGCTTACATTCAAAATTTTAAATTTGTTATATAGTTTATGCATAACCAAAAATGGCGTCCCTCAGCTATTTTACATTGATGTACACTTTTAATGAATGTATCGTTAGTCTTGGTATTATTGAAATTGATTGGGATATGGAATCTGGGGATTTGGCTCATTTTTTAAAACAATTACTGAGGGTGATTCTTGAAATTTGACCGGAAAGGTATTCCAGTGCATATAGAATGCAAACGCTAAATTTCATACAATTTTGGTTAACTTTTGAACTACGCTTTTTTCTTCATTTAATTATATAAATTTTTTCATACAAATTTGGAAAAAATACAAAAAAAATTTAATCACAAAAATTGTCTAAAATTTACAGGGTAGTTTACTCTACATATGTTGGTATACATTACCAGTCAAATCAGACTTTAAAAATTTCTCTTTAATAAATTGTATAAAATTGAGATATTTCCAAATTTATATCCCCATACGACAATTTTCTTAAATGGTGACTGTCCCTATGTGATTCTTAGTAACGAAGTGGCTAAATTATCATTGCACATACAATTGTAAATGAAAAATACTCTTAAATATTTTCAATTAAATAATTTATGTGCATCATTCAATTGCCATTTGACAAATTATCCTTCTTTATGCCTATTATATAATATTATTATTATTATTAATAAAAAAATATGTTTTTTCTCCCGGTATATATTTTTTTCAGGTATAAATAATTAATTTTTTGAGTTTGACACTAATGTCATGTTTCATATCATAACTTTTAAAATATCTTTTTTTCTCTCTTCGTAATTTTTTTTTGTATATTTGCAAAGACTCTATTTATTTAATATTATAATGATTATTTCATAAATAAATAAAAAGGACAGTAGAGGTGTAATTACTGTAACATTTCGCATTTAATTTATATTGTTAACTTTTTTATTATATTTTTTTTTCTTCTTAAAATACTTTATTTTTGCGTGAAAGCCGGTTTATTATAATTATTAAGCACAATGCATTTACCAATTATATGTTACTTATACTTATTCATTAGATTGTTAGTTTTATCTACCCAACCCCTACCTTTATGCCTTAGAAATAAAGTGCATTTTTACTATTATTATAAAAATTTAATGATTAAATATATAATTCAATTTCCTCCATGACTAACAAGCTCGCACTCTAAAAAAACTATTATATAAATTTTTGTATAATGAAAAATATAGTCGAGCTTGCTTATACATAGTTTTAACTACACTAGCTTTTATATTTGGCCTTATAATGTTTATTATAATTTGCCCTAAAGTTCTAGCCATTAACCCACCCTAAATCGAATTTATACTGTCATGTTAGCGAGATTTCTTGTTGCCAACTTAAAAATACTAAATGCCGGCACATAGTAATCTTGGTTTAGCCCTAGATAGATAGCAGATATCTGCAGACTAAATTTTAAGCTTGGCTCTGATTTGATAAAAAAAAAATCATTCTCAGCACGACTCGGGATTTTTGAAAATTCTTAAACCTGACATGGATATTTATTTGTGATTATTTTGCGGCCCGGCCCAAAATTTTTAAAATTTCACTGTATTGAAAAATTCCTTATATTTTGCAAATTGTTTCAAAGGGAAGTTGAAAATATGAGCAGTAAATGAATATTAAACTCTCTATATGATTCTCTAACATTTCCCAGTTGATTAATTGATATAATCTTTAAAAAAAGATTAAATAGGCCTCACCCGGATTTTGAAATTTTAAGACCGGCCCAGATTTATTTTAAAACTCACGGACCGCTCCGAACCGGGTCTACAGGTCTCTGATATATATTTTGCCCGACCTGATAATATAGATAACTGTAGAGCTTGAAATAGTCATACCCGATTTTTAAAAAAAAAATTTTTTTTTCCTTAATTGTGTTATAATGACAATTAGTTCAAATATATTTCTGAATTTAAATAAAATATTAAAAATCAGAAATTTCATAGTTTTTCAAAAAATAAAATATCCCAATTATTTATCTATAAGAATTATCAGATAAAACAAAATTTTTCTTTCGTCAAATCTTTCCTCTATAAATATATATGTGGTATAATTTATCGGGTAAAATTTATTAAAAATATAAAAGAAAATTTTTGCCCAAGCTTACGAATTTTATATTAAATCTTATTTAATATTAAGCCTCCGATTATAGTAATAACGAACCGCTTAATTCATCGTTGCGTAATTTACAAAAGCTAGGGTAGAATTTATAATGACTGAGCGATGCGATGAAGCATAACATTGCTCTTATGAAATTTGAAAATCATATATTGCGACACGATTTACTTGAGCGAATTGCTTTTATTTTAAACGAGTAGGCCAAATTACGAGATAAAAAAAATTATTTTTTATTATTATTTTTCTACATTCTTCATTAGGGCGTTCATTTACTCAAGACTTACAAATATATGCGCTTCAATTGCTTATCAAAAATCTCACAAAATCTGACAGTGGCATCTACATCTGTTCTTACAACGGCAAAAATATAACCACGGTCACCTTAGTAGTCAACGGTAAATAAAATATTTTGAAATTATTATTTTTTGTTATTGTTTTCAATTATTGAAGCCATTTAAAGCAATTTTATATTCGCTCCCGCTTCGCCTTTTTTAAAAATATTCCCTGAAGGCGGCGAGACTTTGACTTTATCTGATACATTAATGCATGGAGTAGAATATACATGATGTGATCATTCAAAAATTGTTTTTTCTTTATTTCCCTATTTAGGGAGGTGATATGCTCTGCTCTTTATTAAAATATAGGTTAGATAAATAAGTAATTTTTTTTAAAAAAATGGGCGTGTTTATGCATAATAATAATGTTTATCTTAGAAAAAGTCATAAATGGATGATTCACATACATAAACATATGGGCGTGATAACGTTTTAAATTAAACAGTTTGCCATTAAAATCATATAAAAAGAACGACAAATAATTATCAGCTGATCCAAAAATATTAAAGTGCATCCAATAGAAAATAGAGAAGGTAATAATCCCAATAGAAATAAGGAATGCAGATTGACGCAATAGAAATATGTAATAGCCTGATATATTAAAGGTGACCGAGCTGAAGACCGATATTAAAATAATAGAATCGGATCCATTTTTTAAAAGTCACATGATATCATTCTTTAAGTAGCCCGCCTATATGGAGGTTACGTGTTGACCAATATAATACATTTTATAAGTATTTTAAATAGCAGAGCAAATTTTCTGTAGTGAAAAATCTGGATAATAATGAGAAATGGTCATTATTATTAAGAAAATATTTTAAGACATTTTGATTTTATTTTGACATTATTATTTATTATATCCTATTAAAATTTAATTTTATAAATTTAAAATACAAATAATAAATTTTATAAAATATTCAAATAACTACTAATTACAAATACAAAAAAGTATTAGTATTTAAAATGCAAGTATTCGCGTTACTGCTCAACCCTAATAGATACCAGACATGCCTCTAGAATTTAAAAACCTATCTAATAAAAAGCTCGCTCTATAATGAGCCTACTATAATAGACAAAAATACAGAAGCAAAAAACAAATTTGTAATAAACATTAAAGTTTAATTCAGCCCATAGTGTATGTAAATGTGAAATAAAAAATAATATATATAGCCTATTATTTTATATGCAGTGTTGTGCATATTTGATGGGAAACATTTACATATTTTTTAAATTTATTTGCAATAAAATTATTTATGTAAAATGTTGTTTTGACCATTTTTGCAAGTTAGATAATTTAATTTAAAATAAATTAAAATATTTGGAAATGCATTCCGTCAAATTTGCACAATGCTGTAAAGGGCCCATTTAGTGTTGTTTAACGGCTCGATTTTTGAACGACTAACCCGATATTTAGCCAAAAATATTACGCAAACCTGGAGATTTTACTCATAAATGGCAGGGTTTGGACATCTATTAACGAAATCTTGAAGCTTCCTTAATTTTTTTTGGCTAAAATATTGGATTAACCGTTTTTAAAAATCTAGCTGTTTAACAACACTATGTCCACTGGAGATTGGACCCATTTGGTGATAGGGGTCATTCCATGACAGATCAATTTCGGTCGTTCCCTTTTAATTCCGATAAAAATTTGTTATTAACATCGGAAACGGAATTTTATCTCATTAGCAATTATGTTACCTGATATATTGAGAGCTTAAGGTATAAGGGTTTTTTAAACTTTTTACTAATGTTATAATTAGTTTTAAATTCTAAGTCAATAATTGATATTAAAGGAAATTATATTTTTTTTAAATATCAGTCAACTTATTTTCGGTAAAAAATTTAAAATGAGTTTCAATTTTTCAATTTTTTTTCCTCTTTTCTAATAAATTCTTCAACAATTAGCGTAAAAATATCCCGAAAAATGTATAAAAAATAAATAGATGGTGTTATATATGAACATTTTAAGGCAATAAAAGGCTTTTTTATATCGTTTCAATCATTTCAAATCAATAAAATTACTAATATACTATCATCTATGATGCATATTGAATAAATAAATTTTATAAAAAAAATTCAAGCATGATATTACTCATAAATCAATTATAATGACTTAATGATATGATAGAAAAAGCCTTCTATTGCATTGTAATGTTCATATATAGCGTTCTATACATTTATAAATTATTTGCGATATTTTTATTTTTAAAAAATTATCCAGCCGCACTAATTATTGAAAAAATTGTTAGAAAAATAGTAAAAGAATAATAAAAATTTGAAAAAATGAAGTTCATATATTCGAAATATTTTTTTTACTTTTCATATGGACATATATGACCACTTTTTTAAAAAAATTTAATTTTGATCTTTTCCTTATTATTACCAATTATTGACTTAGTTATTAATATCAGATTCAATATTCGAATTAATTTAACTTTTAATTTAAAACTAATTATTTAGCATCAGTAAAAGGTTTAAACCGATTTTTACCTTTAACTCAAGTAATATAATTTCTAATGAGCTAAAATTTCGTTTCCGATATTACTAGAACATACATAACGTGCCTAAAAAATCTTATCGAAATTTTAAGAAATCGGCTAAAAATCTCGATTTTCTTGTTCATTTTGACATGTAATGGATCCTATATTTTTTGTCTGGTAAGCATATGGCTTAACAGTTATCATATCAAATTTAATTTTATAAATATGAATTGCAAATATTTATTATCATTAGTTCAAAATTATAAATCTCATAAATTTAATTTATAAAACATTTTAGCGGTCCGCATCGAAAGGTCGGACCAAAGATCGGACTGGAAAGAAGTCCGATTTTTGAAATCGGGGTTTTCGGGACCGTTGACCTTTAGTTTGAAAGTAAAATAGTAAATATAAGGGGAGAATGAATGGTAAATGATTCAATCCCTCTTATTTTTCAATTTAAATTTAATTAAATTTATTTTAAAAAAATTTGACTCGGGCCACTAAAATTTTTTTATTTAATTTTAGGCCTCATTTAAAAAAAAATATATTACAGCCCTCTCTTTGACGAGCCTGCAGGTCTCATATTTTTTTTATTCGCCAAGGTAAGGTTTTGTTTTTTTATGTAATAGACAAGAAAATTAGTTTTAAGGGATAGGCATTTTCAATTCAAAAATTGGCTTTCAAATGTATAATTTTATTCTTATAGAGAAAAAAAATAATTTAAAAAGCAATTTATATCTTTTTATTTTTTTAGTAACGAGTAACGCGTTACTTTTTTTGCAAGGTAAGGTAACGAATAAAGCGTTACTTTTTGAAGTAACGTTTACAGCACTAGTATATTTACAATTATAATAAAATACGAACTATCGATTTTTTGTTTCTGCTATAAAAATTAAGTGATGAAGGTTATCTAAGAATGAGACTATTTTTAAAAAAATATATATATTTATACATAAGAATTTTATTTTAAAAAAAATACCTTCCATTTTTTTATAAAAATATTTATAATTTTTTAAATGTATTTTTTCAAATATTACCTTTAAGCTAATTTTAATTTATTCATCATTAATAATTATAGAGTGGGACTTCCAAAAGGTGAACGTCATCATGAATGGACACCTTATTTTTTAAAAAAAATATATTTGAACTACTTTTTAAGCCAGTCCTCCATGATGTTCTATATAACGACCACTTTTCTATGTTGACCAAAAACATAACTCCCACATTTGAATGGTCCACCTTATGGAAATTTAGATTTTAAAACAATTATTTTACATCATTACCACATTCATATCATCGGAATGTACGATTTGTTATTTACCCTATACTGTTTGTTTTTCCACTATTTTAAATTTAAAAAAAAAATAGAAAAAATTATATGGGAAGTAAAGATTTAGTTTTACATTTTTATCTATGTTTGTTTGTTATTACGAAATGAAAGTTAAATAAATGGTAGGCATAGAATATTTTTAATAATATTGTGTTTGAACGACATAGTTTTTTAAATTTTCGTTGTATTGTAAAAAAAAATTTACGTTATAATAATCATTGTACTTGTTTTTAGATCTATGTATATTTTATTTTATTTATTAATAAGTAATTAGTATAGGGTTTAGTAGTTTTTCTCTTTTATTTCCTTAAGAAAATATTTTATAATAATTATAAATATTAGATAGTATATAAATAAGTATTAAAGTGCTTACAAACTGCAACGCTTTGCGTTTTATTTCAAATAATGTATTTTAAAATGCTAATTTTGGTAACATACAAATTGTAAAAATATCTTTTATGTTTTTAAAAGAAACGCAAAAATGTGTGTATTTTTTTTTCACATTTAAAAAAATATATACCTCTTCAGTTTAAACGTAAGCTTTTTATTTAAAAAAACACAACGCTAAAACTTAACTACATAATTCCTAAGAAGCTGTAATATATACTAGAGATCTGTAAATCACTCCCGTAGCCTTTCTGGCCGGGTCGGGCTTAAATTTTTAAATATGTATCATTAATTTTTGTCAAATAAATTGATTCTTGCAAGAAACAAGGCACTTAAAGAAATTAGGGATAGGCCGGGCGGATAAATAATCTTTATTTCATTTATTCGGGATCGGGCCAAGCAGGACATTTTTTTTTTTTAAATCAACCGTTTTTAAATATTAAAGTAGCACTCTAATCATATAGCTATTTAGAATTCTTTATAAAGAAATAAATCTTAAATGACTTACATTAATATTTAGACACATTTTCGTCCAAAATCACTGCCGAAGATTACGAACTATCACCTACTCAACAATCCCTTAACAGTTCCATATTCAATTTTACCATCAATATTAATGTCACCGGTAATTTATAATGATTTAATTTAAAGTATTTTGATTATATTTGTTTGTCGTTTGGGGGTTTTAACAAATTTTAGACAATTTTTCTATCAACTTTTGAAATTGATAGCGAAATTGTCTTAATTCATAGGGTAGATTACACTATATATGCTGAAATTGGATTCCGGTGCGCTGTAAATGTTTTAAGTTTTATGAATTTTCCTAAAAAAAACCTGAGCCACTGTAGCATCGCTCTTAATTTGTTTAACTATCACAGCGTATTAAAAATATTTACTATCTGTTTTATGAATTTTTTTACATTTATTGAATAAATAGCCGAAAGCTTCATAATTTATTTTCGATATATTTGATTAGAATTTGACGTCTGAAATTATCGTTTTTTGATAATATGTATCGTTAATTACTTTGACAATTTATAGATCAATGTTCTTTTCTTTTTTTAAAAATGTTTACAAAAGATAAATGTTTATTTTATAATATACCTGCATCCAAAGATTGTTGTATTGAGCAAGGAGTGCCTGAGGAATGTAGAAATCCATGTATCGGAAAATTAGGACTAAACTATACTTGTCGTGTTTATAGGGAAAGAATCGATATATGCATTATAAGTATATTAAACATTTAATTCTATTTTTTAGAAAAAAAAGCTAATTATTTTATTCTTACTCTAATGTAACGTTGAAAAAAGTAACGCCATTAGTAATGGCACTTTTTGTGGCAGATATTCAAAATTTTATTATGAAAACTTTGTTTCTCATGATTCTTACTGTTTTAAAAGTTTAATAATGATTTTAAAATAACATTGTTAAAATAAAATACTCCCAAAGAATAGATTTTTTTTTCTTCATTTCTAATTAATGTGTAAGAGAATCTGCACTGGCGTAGACAGTGGGGGAGGGGCGTTTGGGGTTGACCCTCCCCCCCCCACATAATCTCCGAAAAAAAATTTTTTTTAGAATAATTTTATTTATAAAACGAAAATACGATATCAAAATGAAATATATTTAAAAATAAAAATTTTAAATGATCACATGTTTAAATTAAAAATTATATGAACTAAGATATTAAATGGGGGGGGGGGGGGGTTATAAAAATTATTGTAAATATTTTATGGCATAGCAGAGCTGAGGATGGAGAAAAAATATGACCTGCATATCTCTAAAGATATTTTTTGAACAATTATAAATTTAATAATATAATTTATATTGTTAAACAAATTAGATAGTTTTAGACCATAGGTTCATATTTGATAAAATTCCAAAGTTTCTTGATAGAGTATTTGGTAAAGCTAAACAGTAAGCTTTTATTTTCTTTTGCCGGTTGAGTCTGAATTGTTGATTACACTTGAAACGCGAGAGGATATCAAGAAAATTTCAGGTTTTCCTCTGATGATTTATCAGGATCGTATGATAAGTTACTTTGTTATGTCGAATTTTGGTATAAAAATCTTGAGAATAGAGTACTCTGAGACCAAAAAATGCTTTGCCGGCCTTTTCCATATGTAATTGAACTTTAGATTCCCTGTTTAATATCAAAATATTGTTTTTTATTTTAGCTACCTTGCCGATTAGTACCTGCACTATTGGAAGGTCTTTTTCAACTTTGAATTGGTTAAAAACCTATTTAAGAAACAGCACCGGTCAAAACCGTTTAAATGAATTAGTCCTATCAAATATTTATAAGGAGATTATTTTAAATAAAGATTTGATTCTATATAATTAGCCAAATCTCAGAGAAAAGTAGATCTCTCTTTATAAATTCAAATCATAAAATTGCAATAGTCATAAGATTTTTATATGCATAACCTAATTATAATAAATTCTTAGTCATAAAATTTAAATATTTTTTATATTATAATATTTTTAATAAAAGTATTGCATTTGCATATTTTGATAATATAATCATAATCATTTGTATTAATTAAACTGTTAAATTATATTTTTTAAATACCGTTATATGCAAAGAATTACATATATTTTACTGTACTATATATTTTTTTTAAAATAAAGTTATTTACAAAAAATTTTTAATGTAATAAACTATATAAAATTTATATATTTTGAAATTTATTTTATTGTATATTATCTAATAAAGGGATGTTATTTATACTAAAGTATTTTAATAATAAATAAAATCTATAATGAAATTCTCTGTAAAATAATAAGATATATTAAGTGATCATAAAAAATGGGAGATTTGGAGGAGGGGGGGGGGTGATTTTTTTCTTTCTACACCGAATGGAGAATTAATTTACAATTGAACACTAAACATTGAAAAAATTTTCAGAGTAAGGCTTTCAGTCTCCTATAAATCATAAATTTGGCCAAAATTTTGTTATCCCAAAAAAAAAAATTATGACCCCCCCCCCCCCTGGATAAATCCTGGCTACGCCACCGAATAAAAAAAGAAAAAATTTGTGCTTGACAATAAAATCAAATAAATCCTTCATTCTTTCTAAAAAAAATACCCACGAATAACCAATTAAAAATGATTCTTTTCATCTCATTTATTTTAGAGAACATATACGCTGTTTTCCTTTTTTTTAATATAAAAATCTGTTTTCTTTTGATTATTTTCTAAGGTTATTTTTTTAAAAAAAGTGATTGGGATTTTAATATTTAGAAGATTTGTTGTTTAGCTTAAAAAATTTGAAAATTTATGTAATAACATTGATTTGATTCCTCCGCAAAAGAAAGAATATTAAAGAACAAAAAATAATGACGAAAATGGCAATAAATGGGCCTTGTTCTATTTTCAAAAGAAATATATAAAAGTAGAAGAAGAAAATGAATAACTATAGAAATAATCATAATAAGGAAATTCGATAAATAACCATTTTTATTATTTCTTGGAAGATGTTTTTATGATGATAAAAATTTTTTATATACATATGCTTTTATTCAGGGATTCGAACCTAAACCCAGAAAAGAAAACCCGGTTTTTTGGAAAAAAAATCTAAACCCGAACCGAATCTGAACCCCGTTTAAAAAAATTTCAAAACCCCGAACCAAACCCAGTAATTTTATTTGAACCCGGGTTCAACCGGGTTCAGTGTAATGTTTAAAATCATATAAGATACTTGTATAATTGTAAATAAAAATATTAATGATTTAATTGAGATTTTATAATATTTTCAGATTTCCAATTAAGTGAAGTGTTAATGAATTTTAAACCATTTAATTCATTTAAGCCATTTTTAAATTTATTCCCAAAGATTCCTATCGGAGTGTTAATAATTTAAACATAAATTCAGTTACGCCATTTATTTTTAACTTATTCTCTCAAAGATTATTAATTAGAGGAAAATGAAAGTGAACAAGTCAAAGTAAAAATTATTATATTGTAGATATTGTTAATTTAAAGAAATACGTCTAAATAAAATTTTTTAAATCTATACATGACTATCTTTGTATTTTTAACTATATTTTGCATATAAATAAAATAAAAAATTTATTTTTTATACCAAATCTATGTCTAGTTTTTCAATTATGATTTAAATATAGAATTTTTTTTATAAATTCAAAAATTCTTAAACCCGAGCTGAATTCGGAACCAAATTCGGGTTCAAAAATATTCCCCTGAACCGAACCAACCTATTGTTTTATAACCTTAAACCAAATCCGAACCGAACCCTGTCAAAAATTTTGCCGGGTTCGCATCCCTGCTTTTACCTACTGTTGTTAAATGTCTCGATTTAGCCAATTTAAAATTAAGATTACAGCCAAAATAATATTAAGCAAGCCTCAAGATTTCTTTAATATATGTTCAAACCTTCCCGCCATCTATGAGCAAATCTCCAAGCTTGCAAAATATTTTTTAGTTAAAATATTGGGTTAGCTGTTGAAAATCCAGCTGACGCATAAAACAAATTGCATCATTAGTATAGTAAAACTTTTTATAAAATTTGCTTAGACCTCGTTTTTAGTAAAAAAACGATTAGCATACCTGTATAATTGAATTTTGTGTATTTTGTAAATTATGCATTTTTTGAGAAACATCACAGTATTTCCCTTAATATAAACGAGGCCTAAGGATATATTTTATTTTTGTCAAATAATAATATTGAAAATTTATCATGTTAGAATTCATGCATTTTAGGCCTTTTTTTAAAATATAAACTTTCGAAATTTATGATAAATAGACATATATAAAGTAAGGTATGTATTTTCAATAGAAATTCATTGAAATAAAGAACTTCAATAATTTTCCAGGAGGAACGTTAAGATTCAATGCTGAAAGAAAATACTATTTCATAAACTTTGTGAAGTCTAAAGTGACAGAAAGAAAGAAAGCAAGATGTTAGACATCTTTCTGTGTTTGAAGTATAAAATCAATCAATATGTAGAGTTGACCTAATGACTCACTTATTTCACTTTTAAGATCATAAAATCTAGGAAATTGTGTCATAGATTGATTTTCCATATTTTTGATATGGTATTAATGGACGACCGGCTTTTGCACCGTAGAGATTCCAGGTCACCATTTACCATTAAAAGAACAGCTTAATCTTTCGAATTTAAGATTTTAATCGCTGAAGTTCTATATTCATATAGCAAAAGCGCAAATAAAGCGACTAAGAACGAGAAAATCTGTGGAAGCTTGTTATTTTACCAATTTTATCATAAATTAATTATTTATGATGAAATTTTATTTTAGCCCTAATGCATGGTATTAATTAAAATTATCATAGCAGAAATGGTCGAGAATAAAAAATATCTTATTAGTTTTACATAACTATATAGAGAAAGATAATTATTCTTTTTCTAAATTTATAGTATAAGTATACTTCATACAATAGAGAGTTTAAGGCAATAAAACGAAAAAATATTTTTTTAAAATTTATATTGGAATTTTAATAATTCATAAATATTAACCTAATATACCTATGTATAATAACCCTTTTGGATACGTTTGCACCAATTGTTTACAAACGATATATGTATAATATTTTATTTTTCCCCTTTGGAAATGTAAGACGGAAAAGATCATAGGGATTGTTGCAAGAGAAGACTGATAGACGATAATTGCATCGATTTATGCACTCACACCTCTTCTGATTTAGAATTAGCGAAGGTGTGCGCGGCACAGTTGCCCGATATATTTCAATGCATCGAGGAAGGAAATTGTAAAAATTTTATTATTTTTTTTTGTGGCTGGATTTGTTATTAAAGTTTTACCTAGGGAAAAAAAATCATTTAAACACATTATCTAGCATTACTTTTTAGAGTATTGAACAAAATTCAAACAAAATTACTTTTTATTTTAGATCTTCTACCTGGTCCTCCGTTGTACCCCATTGCCCTTCCACTCAATTCAACGGCTCTAGAAATCCGGTGGCTGCCACCCACTTCTAATCCCATATTAGTCAATTCTTACAGAATTACGTATTCCCGGATCAATCTACCTTCTCCCGATTCGCCACAAACCTCGGTTTACAGGCAAAGTTTAAGCCACTCCAATAACTATAACATAAATAGTTTTAACAGCGGTGCCAATAATACCAAAAAGAGCGAATACGAAAATTACGACGAGGATAATCCCATGTACGAAGATAAGGAGATCAAGGAAGGAAATATCAACGAGACTTTATCGTTAGGAGAAAATGAGACTTTGGCGAATCATCCTCGCATTGTGGATGTAGCCCATGATTCCGGTTCGAATTTATAACTATCATTGATTTTGGATAAAATTTAAAAAAAAACTAGACTTTATATATGGGAGGGAGGGGGGGGGATATCATGATTTGTCGTGACCAAGTTTGTGTATTTTATTTTGGAATTCCATAGCTTTGACCACAAACAATATAAATATATATCATATGACATTGGTTATTCAAAGAATTTACTCATTGCTCATGGGCATTAGCTAATCACGTTATTTCTTTCGTGAATCAACGCCCTTATTTATTTAATTCCCTATTACATTGTATTTTTGGAAACAATTTATGTACATACAGAAATAATTTGTCAATATCTTAGTATAATTTTTGATTTTTAAAAATGGCCTGATTAAGATATTAGCCAAAATAATATTACGTAAGCCTCGAGATTTAGCTAATAGAAGTTCAAACCTCTGCCATCTATGAGCAAAATTTCCAAGCTTACATAATATTATTTTTGCTAAAATCTCAATCGGGCCGTTTTTAATAATCGACCCAAATCGGGTTTTTTAACAACACTCCAACTCTAATATATTATATATTTACTTATCACAGATACCATATTATTAGATCCATCGCTGGAATCATCCGAGCCTTTACCCCGTATGATATTGCTCATTAGGAACGAATCATCCGTAATAAATCGAAATAATTCAAAATTTTAAAAGATTGTGAATGAAAAAATTTTCGCGAAAATTAGATTATTATAATTTTAAAATATCAATAAGCACTATTTTTTTTTTTTAATAATTCAACGTGGCGCAAATATATAATTTAATTTTTAATTCATACACTGAAAAAAAATGAATCCTTTTTAGGTTATAGTTCCTAGCTACCATTTAAAGCATGTCTTGCATAACCTGGCTCCTTCATCATCTTACGAAATATACATCCAATCAATTGGTTCTCATGGGTCAAGTTTACCTTCCGAATTGGTTGAGATATTTACTAAAAGCGCTGACATCGCCAATGAAACTAGTAATGACAAATATTCAGAATCAAATGTTACCACGTCTCTGGATTCTATAATAAGTAATATATTTTGATTTTTCGTTGTTTGAACATTGGGAGCAAATTGGTTCATATTAAAATTAAAAAAACGCTTTACAAAACTGATATCCTTCACAACAAGTAAAATATTAAAATTATAGTCGCTGTAATCGGAAATTTAATTTTGAAATTCAAAATATGGCAGAAATAATTAGACAGGTCAGTTTAAATATTTCAAAAGACATTTTGAAGAAAAAAAGTTCCCTTGTAAAATCTTAATTAATTTTATCTTTTATAACTGATGCGTTATTAATTTATTAAATACTGATCGTCGACATTTGTAATTTTATTAAGATTAAAATAGTTGAATAAGATTTTTTATTATTTGATATCCTCATTATAAAATATTGTTGGTTATAATTTGAATATTTATATTTATTAAAGGTGATTTTTTTTAAAAATATATTTTCATAAAGGTAAAACCATTCATTTTTTTTAATATTATGTTATTTAAATTCCTCAGAGGGATAATCAAAATGTGCAGTTTTAGATAATTAGTTTTACAGTCGAATTAATTAATTGCGCAATTTTTAATTTGAATATACACCTAGATTAAACTGCACATTCTATTTTTAAAAACTGTACATGTAATTTCTCTTTTTTAAAATAAATTATGTCTTCCTTTTTTTAAATTATATTTAAATTTTTTTGTTAGGATGTTGCAAGACCAGTCAAATCCCAGATGAATGTATTCCTGCTTTATGTCAAATTCACAATTTAGCCGCTAATTTTACGACTGCCTTATATAATTGTGCTACTCATTTCGATGCATCCATGAGATGTATCATAGGTAAATTTAGTCAATTTTCCAAATAAAAAAAATGCTTAAAAACTATTCTATATTCCTTTTTTTGATACGCCAATCAATTCGTTAAAATCTTCCATTTCGACTACCGTTCTTTCTTTCTTACTGGCTATATCAATCAACTATTTTGATTGAGGTTCTACATATTTTCTTATTGCAGAACCGTTCTCTATATTGACCACTCTCATTAATTAATTTTTTAAGTTTCATGATTTCCTCATCCTCATCCCCTTTCTCTTTATTTTGATCCTTATACCATAATTTTTATATAATGATAGTTGGCTATGTTTTGAACAGGAAATGTTCTTGGTTTTAAATGTTTGGAGAGTTTTAGTCTAACACAAATGTCTTTTTTAAACCTATGATCATTTTATTTATTGCACCAGGACATTTTGACCGAAAATATGTCTATTGGTTATTTTTAATTAAAATTATACTTATTTATTATTTTCAAAATAAATCTTAAAAGACGGAAGAAATCACACTGATTGTTGTATCCGTAATAGAGTTTCAAAGTCTTGTTTCAGTTTTTGCGACGGAACTAACGATTTAATTACCAACGTTGGTCAAGCTAGATGTATAGTCGAAATCAACCCTATACTCACTTGTATAAGGCAGGGATATGGTAACACATTCTAATGAAATTTTTAATAAATATAGTTTTATATAGTCTGTATTTGCAATTTCGCTATTCATATTTCTTTTATAATTTAGGGAGTTTTATTCTTTTCCAAATTTCCTTTGACTTAAAATTTAATTTGATTGACAGATTTTTATGTGCCTTACTTTATTTGTGTCTAAATTAATTCCATGTTCTGAAACTCATAGAATTATGATTCAACTTTTTATTTTATGTAATAACATTAGTGCTTTCATCAAGGAAAATATATTCCATTACATACTAAAAGTAATAATCAATCTTAATAATTTTATATATTTCAACAAAACATTGATTCCAGAAATCCTACCTAGTCCCCCAATGGATATAAAAGTTCTTTACAAAGGCACATACATTATAACTCTCGATTGGGTTCCCTCGATTAAAAATCCTGATTTAATTCAATCTTACGCAATTTACTATAGAGCTATATCGGAAGAGAATAAGAGAGATGGGGATATCAAAGATTATACTTATTTTAAAATGGTTATATATAATTATTATAGATTATTATTAAATTAACTTGTTTGTTGATATTAGATATTTTGAAAATCACGAATAAAGCGTCACTCTTTTATAGGGTAATGGTAATGTATTACTTTTTTTTAGTTCACACTTAAAGAACTTAGTTAAAAATATTATTTTTAAAATGATAGATTTATAATTTGACAATGAATAAAAATAATATTTTTTATTGCAACGGAATTAATTGGACATAATGTTATAAACAAATAAGCTAGATCGCGAACATAAGCAAAACCACTTCTCCCCCTTTCACCATAAACGATTTAATTGCCGATACTTGGTACGAGGTTTTCGTAGTGGCTCAAGCACTTAACGGGTCCTCATTGCCTTCGAATTCCTTAAAAGTGCTTACTTTACAAGAAGTTATAGGTACTATTTCTTTCGGTAGCAATGACCAGAATGGTCTGAGTTACAACGATAGTTATAGCTCTATTGTTAACATGGATCAAGGTGACGGAAACGAGAATAGTAGGTAACAATGGTATATTCTCAATATTGACTTCGTATTACTATAATAACATGTGTTGTAAAAATCCACTTCGATTTAACTCGATTAATATTTCCATTATTCTAGTCAATTCGAGGTTGATTCATATGATCAAACTCTCTAAATGAGTCGGGCAGTTTGACTTGACACTGCTTTTTAATTGGCAACAATAAAACGCCTGGAAATTTATTTCTTTAATTATGCTTGATTCGATTATCTTATCAAATAAAATTGACAATGAAAATTAAGTAAGTATTACAATAAATCTTATACACATGGGATTTCAGAGTTAATGATTTAATAATTACGTCAATTTCTTTTAGACTCATTTTATTGGTTAAATTGTGCATTGTAACCTAAAAACAATTTTTTCCTTTATCTTAATTTAATTACTATCAAAGTTCAAATTTTGTAATATGTTATTTTTTGTTTATCTAAATATCCTTAGGTCCAGAAATCAAAGTGCTATTAATTATTCTCTATGTTAATTATAAAACTATGCCATTTATTTTATTTTCTTATCATTTTTTTTAAAAAAAAGCCTGGATTTAAATCTAAAATCCCAAAATTGCTGTTCCATAAGCGGTATCGATTTTAAATGTCTGCCTCTTTGCCGATACGACACTGATCTTAATTCGATCGAACTAATTAACCTTACCTCTTCTTGCTTTACTCATTTTCAAACGATACTCACATGTTTAGCAGGTATTATAGTCTGCTAAATCGTAATATATATATTTAATTATTAAAGAACTCCATGTTTGATGTAAAATCAAATTGACGTTAAAATATTTTAGGAGGGATGGAGGTACTCATCACCTCTTTATATGAATTCAAATTGATTCTTTTAATGCTAACCAGGCATATAATAAAATAGTGTATTCATTTACATTCATTCATATATCATATTTCTAAATTACACAAAAATTAATACACATATTAAATTTTTTTTATAGACTTACTCGTTTTAAACCACCCTAATTTGTTTATTACCAGCAGTATAACTTTTTAATGTATAAACTTATATATAAATGATTTATTAAATTAATTCAAAAATTTTTTTCATTTCAGCTATAATTATTTTGATTTTTTTAAAATATCTTTTTAATTGTAAAATAAATTTAAAATCGAATAGGGCAAAATTATTTTGATTTGATGCTTAGATTTAATGCCATTTGATTCTATAAACAATAAAGTAATAACTGATTTTCTAAAAGTTTGAAATTTAAATAAAATTATTAAAAAATAAATTGTCTTATAAAATATAAATATGATATTTAATTTCTCGTCAGAATTGCCTGATAGGGAAACCATTTGTCAGGGTGCACTAGATGATGTGTATTCATCTATAAAGGCGCATGTTTTAAATCTGATTATTCTGGATCAAAATTCTGTTCTATCACTTTTGATTTATAGACAGATCATTTTAAGCATCTAAATTATATCACGTTTTGTCTTTATAATTTAAATAAAAATTTTGATTTAAAATATTTTACCGTGGCAACTTGAAACGTGACGCAAAAGTATACTAGTGAAACCATATTATCTAAGATCGATAGTATAGAAGAACAATTGTATTTAAAAAACCAAATAATACAGATGATAACTGATGCTGGTGCTAACATCAAAAGAAGCGTCAGATTGGGGTATTATGAGCCTCATTTATACTTAGGGCATGGACTACATAATTAATGGAAATTTGCCAGAATTAATATTCTGATTAAAAAAATTAGAGAAATCATTTCAGCCCTCATATCGTAGCTGATTTGGAATGTGAAATTGAAGATGAGCATCGTAACTGCCTCAATCAATTATGAGATAGGCCATATTTTGTAAATTGATGATTCTGATCCATACCTTGATGAACATTTTGATATCTCTGGTGAGGCTGATAATATAAATTGCATTACACCAGCGGATCTAATTAATACGAAAAGCTTAAATATTAAATTGCCCTACCCGTTGGTACAGCATATTAATTATGCCAAAAAGTATCCATTTTCTTAATAAAGTAGGAAAACATTCCTTAATTTTTTTTAATAACGAATGTATATATTGATGAAATTTACACATTATAAAATCCATTCAGATAGTCGGTGGAATTTCTTTCCTCTCAAAAGGGATCAACAATAAATTTAAGATAATTATTTCGCAGTAAAATAGAAACACATATGCAAATCAATAAATCTGATTGCTCATTAAAGATAATATGCAAAAAAAGCTTGAAACATAGATTTCCTGAACTTCAAATAATTTATTTTATTTTTATTAATAAAATATATTTTAAATATTAGATATTAGCGATACTACTTGATCCGAGATTTCAAAATATTAAAATTGTTTCGGAATAATATAAATTCGAATTCTACGACATTTTGCAATTTTTAATTTGTCATTTAAAACTTTTAGAGTATGATAGAAATGCACAAGATTGTTGAAGATAATGGGCAAACATTCAGTTCATGAATAAAATAACTCGTAAACATTTTCTTTCAAGCACGATCATAACAACATTCGTAATATAGAGCAGAAATGCCATTTTTGCTCAACCAACATAGTATACCAGAAGAGGATGCACTAAATTTTTGGAAAAAAACGCCTACAACTTCCTAGGCATGCTAATTTAGTTTGGAAAGTTCTTGGTATACCTGCAACCAGTACACCCAGGTGAAGAATTTTTTCTATCGCTGGATTAATACTCAATTCAAGAAGGATTTTTTTATGTCCCACGAATCTTGATAAAATACAATTTATTCATGACAATTATAATTTTACTAAATCTGATTTCTAATTTATTATGTTTCTTATTTTATATTTTGCTTGCATTCCAAATTTATATTATAATTTGTTTAATAAAAATCAATAGAATATTACTAAAATGTGTTGTTTATATGACTCTGACCTGAGTAAAAATGCAATTCCTTTATATTTCTAAGAATGAGAAAATACATAAATTTAAATAAAAATGAGATAGAATGATTTAAAAAATGAATTTAAATTAAAATAACAATGTTAGAACTAAGAGTGCCAAAATAAATTATGGAAAAAAATGTATTACATTGATTTTATAAAATAAATTCATTTAAAATTTTTTAAATAAATCCGTGGTCGCCGCTAATTTATTGCCGCGCTGCCAAACGCCGATAAAAAAATTTAAAAAATCGCTGTTGATTCGGCGGACAGGTCTACTCACTTGATGTAACTTGAGAATCAAGCGACTAATCTACAACTTTTTGCTGTGTGTATGTTATTTTTTGATATTATAATTTAAAGCGATTTCTTCAAGTGATAATATTTATTGTATAAACTGGTATTTTGTTTGTTTTTCCATTTATAAATTTGAGAATCCTAAAGAACCAATAAATATTTTAAAAATAAAAATAATATTGGAAATCGTTTATGATAAAGGTTGGAATAAAGGAAACGTTAATAAACATCATAATTAAATCAAAATTTATTTTAAATAATAGCGAATTCTATATTAATTTACACAATAAAACGTATGATTGCTCTGTGGTTTAAATTTCTTGAATTTTTTTAATTCCCCTTTTTAATATTTAACACAAGTTCGAGACAAATAATATTTATTATTGGTTTATTAACACAAAATAATATTATTCAAACAAAAATAAAATAATCAAGTATTTTTTTTTTAATGCCGTTAAGTAGATTTTAATTGGTTCGTTTTTACCTTTTTTGTCTCCTTTTTACTTGTCATTTTAGAATTAATAAACGGCTATTAATAATATTAACAATCCCGAAAATAAATATAATAATTAAATGATTCAAATTTATAGTGCAGATAAACATGAAATAAGCAAAATATAATAAATATTAATTTTGCTAAATTATAATGACTTAACATAAAAACTTTTAAATAAACTAATGGATAATAAAAAAAATAATTGTCTCCAAAATGAACAAATATATATCAATTTTAATGACTATTCCAATAAAAATCTGCCCCGGTTCGCTGGCCGGACCGGGAAGAATTAAAATTGTAATGGCTGGAAAAATTATTTAAAAAATGTAACATTCCGGGGCGAACTTTTCGTAATATTTTAACGAGCCGGACTGGACATAACTTTTTGTAAAATTCTAACCAGCAACTTATGCGATTTTTTTTAAATGGTCGACTTAGGCCAGGTTGCAGAAGAGATCTGCAAAAATAGGCCAAGCCCGAACTCGGCCCAAAGCCTAATATCTTTTAAGAAAACCCAGGCCGTTTCGGGCCTTAAATTTTTTTAAAATATATCTATTTTTTATGTAAAATAAAAATATTATGATTTTATTTGTAGAAAGTAGACGCTATATAACATATATCGTTTATTTTGAGTAATTATAAGAATTAATTTCTATATTTAAAAAATTTCGGCTTGGGCCGGGCTTGAAAAATTAGGCCCGATGCAGATCACTAGTTGCAGATCTCTACATTCCGCTATGTTTATCAATTTCGAATTTTTCTAATCCATTGTGTCAAGAGAAGTCCCATTCTCTCGACCAGAACACAAATATACAACTTATGGTTAAATATACTTTTTCGCAGATTTCAGAGATCATACGCCATGTTGTAAATCACGAGGAATAGGCAACTCTTGCAGCTTATTTTGTAGTTCGCGCGTTCCGGATAAAGCTATCAATTATTTACCCTGTTTAAAGGACGCTAGTAGCATATTGGAATGCTTTGAGGAAGGAATAAGTTAATAAATGAATTGAATATATTTATTTTTGGAAATTTTATCGTTGCAAATGTTATATATTATTATAAATATCTTTATAATAAAATAATTATTATTTTTAAATTAAATGATAATTTAATTTTATACCCTAATATTAATTTTTTAGATAATTTTTTTTAAAAAATTATTTATTATACTTCATATTTTAAAAAAAAAAATTATTGTAAAAAGGAAAACTTCCCACACCCCCAACTCAATTAATTTTAGCTGACAGAACGAAAAATAGTCTTAAATTTTCTTGGAACCCACCAGACATGAATTACATCTTCGATAATGCAAGCGCTTTATCTTACAAAGTCGTTTATCTACCTAACGTCAAGCCTTTTAGAGCACCTATCATAGTATTTTTTTGATTAAATCATACATTTTGCAACTTTTTAAAAAAATAAGATAAATATCAAGTTGTTCATAAAATTGAAATTCAATTTCATAACCTTAAATATTAAATATTTTTTTTTTTAAATAAAGTTTAAATATTACATAATTTTACCTAAACTTAATATAAGATTGGCTAGGATTAGGATTATACTATATTATATGGCTAGTCAAATAAATTTATTATTAAATTTTGCAGAGTCTAAACCACCTACCAAATTATTTTTCAGTATTTATTTGACATTTAATCATTGCAACAAAAAAAATGAAACCCAAAGGTGATAGTTAACGAAACAAATATAGAATTGAAAGATTTACTTCCAAACACAACTTATCGCCTATTCGTGGTAGCCATCAACATACATGGCAGTAGCTTGCCATCCTATGTTATCATTGGCAAGACGTTACCTGAACACCCGGAACCTCCATCTTTTAATCCTAGTCAGTATTTCTTTTCAAAGAACAAAAAATTTTGATCAAGTTTAATTAAAATGCTAAATATTTTGTAAAAAATCTTTCAAGGATTAAATTCGAAATTTTTATAATTACCTCATAATTTTCCTACTTATTTAATTTGAGTACCGCCATTTGTAAAAATGTATTTATTTTTTAAGTAGTACGGAAGTTATCAAGAACTTCAACTTGACTTTATTTTGTTCGTTTTTTTATGTTTCATTGAGCTATAAATTTTTTTTTGATTTTCTTAAACCGTTATTATGATCATATTAGCTATTTTTAATTAAATAATAGCATAACACATTGAATTAGAGTTACAAATATGTTTGCATTTAATTGAAATCCTTTGGTCGAAGGTTTTTAAACGTTTATACAAGGATGATAGAAAAAAAGGTGTCTTTATGTTTAAATTTAATTATAAGGGATGTCATTAAAAACTTTATTAGTTATATCCTTATAATTATCACATTAGGTAACCCCAACAAATACTTTTCACCCATCTCCACACCTCCGAGACCTTATGAGATAGAAGTGCTTAGGGTCGGTCTGAACTACATATCATTAGCTTGGAAAGTTAAAACCAAGTTTGACATAAATCCGCTCAGTGTAAAACCCGATTGGATTTACAGAATTTATTATTCCGAGATACATGATAGCAATAATTATGGAAACGAACAAGAAATAAACGAGGAAAATAATCCGCCGTCATTTCATTCGGTTTATATTATATTATTTTTTTTTTGTTTGACGCATTTTTTTATGCTTAAGCGATAGGTTATTCAGTTAGCATAAGAAAACTATAATTGATTAATTTTTTCGGCATTTTTCCAGGTTGGGGAAAAAATTGTTATTATCGATAACTAGATATATTATTTTTTGGGAGTATATAGGTATCCAACTCTACAAAATATATTTCATTTTTTTATAAAAATTAAGACACTTTTATTAAATTCAATTTTGATCGCTGGAAATTCCCATTCTTTCTCCAGTTTTTTTAAAATTATTTCCTTTTAAGAACAATTAAATCACCATGACAAAAAACATTCTTTTTTGTGCACATTATAATACAACCTGTATATCTATCTCTTTTTCTATCAAGTTAGCATTAAAAGATGCTTATGTTTTCTAAAAAAATTGATGTGTCTCTGAAAAAACACTAACTCACAAAGAGCTATATTTACATATTGTATATTACAATATATCTTTAAAATTATATTAAAATCTGAGACCTGCATAAAAATTTAATACATGACGGGATTTAATAAAATTCTATTTTCAAACCAGGTCCAAATATTTTTTTTTAAAAAAAAGGAATTATTTTGGCCAATATTTGATCTTGACTGCATTTTGTAAATAATTAAGGAAATTCAAAATAAAAGCTATAAATGAATCTTGAACTATCTTTTTAATGTTCGGCCCAGACATTTAAAATTTTACCATTTTGCTGCATGCTCCTAACTGCGTCAAATGATGAACTGACCCGCAGATCTCTGATTAAAATTAATGGCTCGGAAAATTCTATAGGTTGAATCTTATCTCTGAATTCCTCACAGTTTATTTTCAAATATTTTGTGTTTTATTATATCTCTTCTTTTCATGGTAATTTATCAGCATACATATGAACTATTATCCCTAGTTTCACTCCGATTTAGCATTATCTTGTGAATGAGCCCCCTCCCCGGTTGGATGATCCCACACTATTGGAAAGCTGATTGTCACAAACATCGGCTATTTGTTTTCGTCTTGATAACATATTCTTAAATACATTTCATTCGGTGGATATTTTAACGGAAACAACGTGCAATGAATTGAGATATATCTATAAACCTCTTTTTAATAAACCGATTACATTTTTTTTGTTAAGATAAAATATTATCGTTCTCTATTTTGACTGGACTCACAAATTTATGATTAGAAACATAGATTTTCGATTAATCTTTTATATTTTTAATTTGTTCATTATACACAATTATGTTATTACATGGTAGAAATAAGTTATTTGGATGTTAAGAAAAATTTAATTGAAGTATCCTTTGTTTATTAAATTTAATTGTGTAAAATTAAAGGATAGAAAAGCCTAGGTATTAAAGTTAATTGTGTTAAAATAAAGGATAGAAAATCTTAATAAAGTTAATTATGTAAAAATAAAGGATTAAATAGTCTCAGTATTGAATTTATTATTGGAATAAGGTATATAAATATACTTAATTAATCTAAATTTGAACACTAAATAATATTATATAAAAATTTTACTAATTATAAAAATATATCGTGTAAAATAATACAAAAATGTCAATTTAAAAATATCACTTGTAAATATAAAAACAAAATAATGCTATTAAATATATCTAACGCAGATTCATTGATAGGTGTTGTAAACTACCATTTGTCTTTATTTGATGTAGAAATTTTAAAACCTCAATTTTAAATAATAGTTGATTGTCTAAACTTAAGGTTTCTTCATCCTCTACAAGGCTCTCCATAAAATGTCTAAATAAAATATAAATAAATTATAGATATAAATAAGTTTTACTGCATCCCAGACGACTTTCCTATACATTTATTAACCAGTTAATATCATTTGGCATTTTAGGTTTTATTATCGTATTTGAGGGTGACAACATCTAAATTGCCAGATGTTGGTTTATCAGCAACAGTCCGTTTCATAAAATTTATATATTTCCTATATTTATTCATGCTTACCACCTTTTGAACCCGATGACCTCCCTAGTTTCTCCTTATTTAACTGATTTTTAATCTTTTGCCTATATATATATCGCTGTTATCTCGGCTGGTTCAATTTTTCAGCAATCTTTTTATTATCATCATTCCATGGGCTAAAAAATTATTGTATCATTTAATATAATTATTCTTACTTTTTAGAAGATGTTGTATCCATTCTATCACTTTAAAATTTAAAAACGTTTCAAAAAGTTCAAGATATTTTGTTTTTTAATATATAATTTAAAATGCAAAACGGAAATGTGCCATATTTAAACTTGCGTTTTGAAACGCTGCGTTTAAACTTTCAATTTGTGCGCACTATTAATGACCTTCGCTTTGTACGAATCTTGAAAGTTTTTTAAAAAATAATTTACCCTATTACTAAGATATAGTTTCGGATATAAATTTTAAGGATTAGACTGTTCCAAAAAATATATAATTCTGTCTTCGATAAGAAGACTATTCATTATCTGAGATGAAAAATGTATAGAATTTTCTTGTCCACAATTTCTCCAATCACCTTAAATATGATGAATATAATAAGTTAAATGTAATTTTAATTATCCGCAAA
Organism: Gordionus sp. m RMFG-2023; assembly: GCF_954871325.1. Taxonomy (NCBI): domain Eukaryota; kingdom Metazoa; phylum Nematomorpha; class Gordioida; order Chordodea; family Parachordodidae; genus Gordionus; species Gordionus sp. m RMFG-2023. Next base: position 47,635,519 of record NC_088776.1, read on the forward strand.
CTGCAAATGATCAGAAATTAATGGATACTGCATAGATTTAAAAGTTCTCATGCCATGTCAATGCTCTGATTATTTTTGAAACTTATTTCTGTTTAGCTTAGGGTATTCAGCCTTTGACCAATGATGCCAATAAGATTGTTTTACATAATTTGCTTTGTTCCCAGGATCTCCACTTATTAATATCAATATTTTATAAAGAATTTGAATATTCCTCAAAAACATTTGGGGGTGGAGGGGGGTTCCAGGAGCCAAATTTCCTATTCCAATTTTTTATGATTTTGTTGTAATACACAATTAGCTATGAATTTAGGAACTTATGTTATAAACTTTGCCTGTTCAAAGATGTTTCATTAAAATCAGTTAAATTTGCCTAAATAACATTAATTCAGAAATTCGGCTAAAAATTCGTAGCTAATTAGTGAGCTTAGGACGAGGTATATAATAACATAACAATTCTAATTATTATATTATATTCTCCTTATAACAAATGTTAGGTCAACGTATCGGAACCTTTCTACAATTTAACCAACTTGAATACGAACACCAAATACAAAATATTCGTAACTTCGGACAACAAATTCACAGAAAGCTTGCGCTCCGAGATCGTAATCGTTAGAACATCACAAGAATGTATAAACTTTAAATCTTCACCTGATTCCATTTCTTAAGTCGTTCCATTTTATACAATTTTCAATGGTGAAAGTTTGAAAAGACCAAATTTAAAAACCTGGGTCGGACCGATTTTTTAAAAGTTTTACAAAACTTTCATCTAGATCTGGGACCAAATAATCAACAATTATTCAATATTATCCATGACTTTAATTTTTATTGTTTTCTATTTTTGGGTTCTTCTTAATTGAATTATATTTTTAAAGAATTAATTCTAATTTTAATAAAAATTGGTAGAAAAAAATGTCATTTTTTATTTTTTGAGTATCTTTCCCAGCTCTACCATTCGGGTTAATTTTGAAAAAAGGATGTAATTGGTTTATTAAAGTGGTGATACTAGATCTTAATTTATGTATATGTCGTATTTAGTCAACCTGATCCAGTCCGATACGAGTGGCCGGGCTTTTTAAAATAAAAAACCCAGACAGGTTTGACCCCCAACCCAAGAATAATTCTTTTTAATAAGGGCCCGGCTTGAAAAATATAATCCTGGCCAAGCTTAAAATATTGACCTCTCTCTAGGTCTCTCGTTTAATATTATAAAAAAATATATTATATTATACAATAAATAAGCTTCTTTTTTTAGTCACGTAGTTTTCTTTTTTAGAGGCATATTTTAAACAACATGGTTCATTTTTTTATATAACGGAATTCAGAAAAATGTTATTTTTTTTTTACAATTATGATTTTTTTTAGCTTCTCCTACGGCCGGTATAGTAATCTACCCAAGAACTTCCGTTATTCAAGATGGTAACACGGTCACGCTCAGTTGTTTGGCTGCTGGTCATCCAAAACCGCAAGTTACTTGGTATCATTGGTAAGTCGAAATATATATTGAAGTTTTCATTTTAAGATATTCATGATTTTTTTTATAATAAGTGGGTATATCGAAAAATTTTCACGTGTAAAGATTAGAGGTCTGCATTGGGCGGAGTTTTGACCTGCCCGCCCACTCCCTCCCATCTTAGTGGGCGGGTAAAAAATATTTGAGAATGGGCAGGCGGGCGGGTTAAAAATTTTGAAACTATGGGCGGTTGGGTGGGCGGGTTAAGGAAATTTAAAATTTTTGTTCAAAAACAAACTAAAGAAAAATCATAAATAATTAAATGATCAATAACAATATTTCTTTGTACCAATCGTTTTTTTAAGTGAAGAACACTTTACTAGTTTTTTGACATCTTTATCTAATTTTTCCCACCATATATAATGTCTCGTAATGGATTTCATTGTTGTAATACCCGGATGTCCCGTATGCAATATATGCAAAACTCTTTTTTGAAGTGAGTACGGAATGATTAATCTGCCATTCCAAAATAAAATACCGTCATCATTTTTATTTCATTTATTCTTGTTCTAAAAGCTTGTAATTGTGGTGCTTGGTTTTGTATATTTGTACCATTTCTTTTCTTAATAGAGTTAATGTGTCATAAGTAAGATTTCTTATATATTTCACTGTTTTATTTTCACTTGTTATTCTACATTTTTCTTTATTGGGTTTCGCGATAAAGCATCTCCAATTATATTATTAGCGCCATTCTTGTACATTATATTATAATCATATGCAGATAATTTATAAGCCCAACGTAATAATCTTTGGTTTGTTAATGAGCTCAAATCTCTGTTATTACCGTATATCTTTATTAAAGGTTTGTGGTCTGTTCAAATTTTAAATTTTAGTCCATACAAATAGTTATGAGATTTTTCTACGCCGTTTCTTATTGCTTTTGCTTCTTTGTCTATTGTAGAATAATTCTTTTCAGCGTCTTGTAAGGTTCTTGAGGTGTAAGTTATTGGAAATTCGTTATTATCATATTTTTATGAATACAGCTCCAAATCCTTGGTTAGATGCATCTGTTTCTAATATTAACTTGAGGTTTGGTTTATAAAACTGTATAGTATTTTGTTCTGTTACTATTCCGAATAGCATGAAACGATTACGAAAATAGCACGATATTTTATTTTGGAATGGCAGATTAATCTTCGTACTCGCTTCAAAAAAGTGTTTTACATATATTGCATACGGGACATCCGGGTCTCACTTGAGGAAGAGGTTATACTTCAGACGGATATCCTACTTTGGTGGAAACGACAAGAGATTGCCAAAGCTATCAAGATTAGCAAGAAAAATATTGGCAATTCCTGCAATTAGTGCTTCTTCTGAACGAGGATTTAGCATTGCTGGAAGGTTTTTAGAACAAAGAAGAACGTGTTTGAATCCAGAAAATGTCGATTCATTATCATTTTTGCATTATGATTACATATAATATCAATTTTATATTTATATTTCATAAATATTCTATTTGATCAAATAAATTGTTCATAATTTAAATTGAATATTTTTTAATTAGTTTCCTAAATTATAAACATTTTGTAGAGGTGTAATGCTTAAATATTTATTAGATGCTTAAAAAATTGAAAGAATGGCCATTGTTAAATTTTATAAGTGGACTTGGGTTAAAATTGTTTATAAATAATGGGCGGGCGGGTAAAAAATTTTAGACTAACGAGCGGGCGGGCGGGTAAAGAATTTTAGACAAATAGGCGGGGCGGGCGGGTATATATTTTTTAAAACTATGGGCGTGTTGGGCCGGTGGGTTAAATTTTTTTAAAACATTGGGTGGGCGAGCTTTTGGTCCAAAAACCCGCCTAGTAAAGATTGATAAAATATACGATTTGTAACCGGGTGATGATAAACGCTTAATTATAAAAATGATTTATTTTTTTTAAATTGAGACATATTCAGACATTATCATATCAACGGTCGGGTAAACGTTTATTTCGTTAGAGACGTGCAGAAGACCAATTTTTTTAACCGACCGTAAAAATTAAAGTATTTACCTAGATTCGACCCAACTCAAAAATAACAAATTCCTTTCACGAATAAACCCTACCCGAAAATTGATTATAATTTTTTTTATTTCACTCGAAGATATATTATTTTAAAATATATGAAATAAATGATTTTTTTATTGCGAGGCGTAATCCCTCTAATAATGATTTTTGAGTTAAATGATGTTTATCTTTTCTTAATACAATAAATTAAATTATTAATATCTTATTTAATTAGGAAAGATAATTTTCAAAGTCCGATATGGCATGGTGAGAACCTAACCATGGATCACATTCATCGATCCGCTATGGGCCAATATAAATGCGTGGCTAGGAACGGGATATTACCCAATGGAAAAGATTTCGTATACTTAAAAATCGCATGTAAATTATATATGTATATTTTTTTAGGATAAGTTTTTTTTTAAAATATTTCTACTGTTATAAAAATCAGAAGTTTTGTTGACTATAAAAATAATCATTACAAAACCTCTACTATTATTTTTAATGTTTGATATAAGAGTAAAAGAAATTTTATTTTTTAAAATAAGATCTCCCCCTTTATAAGTAAGATTTAATATATATTCGGGAAACAAAATTTAATATATATTAGGGATAAATTAATTGACAATAAAAAAAATGGCAAAAATTCAATGCATATTGATATTCCCTGGCAAAGGTGATGCTCTTGATGCTTTATGATTATACATTATATAAACTGACAAAATTACTAAATTTATTTTTAGTCAATCCTGTGGTCATCGCCAAAAATAGTCCCGTATACGTGAACATGTATTCAACCCTCAAGTTGAATTGCACAATCGAGGCTTATCCTCCTATCATCAAGAAGAGCGCTGTTTGGTACAAGGATGGAGAAATCATACCTCAAGGTTTAGATTTATATGCAAATTTATTAAAAATTGTGATATTTAAATCCTCTAATTATTTATTTATCAATTTTGTTTTTTCCTGAAACCATAACTTACCATGAGGATTAATATTTTCCCCTCATGTTTTTAGTTCAGTAGCATATGGATGGACAAAAGTGTGCTCAGCTTTGGAATTTCTAAATTTAATTTGTTCATGCTTAAATAAAATGTTTTTTTAGCAGGTCTTTAGAAGCTAGCGATGTAACTGATTTATTCTTTATTTATCTATATGTACTTTAACTAGTAACTACGAATTAATCGAATCAAATTATAAAAATTTTAAAAAAAAAACAATATTTTTAAGGAGATGCCCATTCAGATCACAAATATTGGGTTTACCAAGATACAACTTCTAACAATAAATACACTTACACTATGACACTGATTATCAAGAACGTTAAAGGCAAAGATTTGGGCTCTTATAGGTGTCAAGCTCACAACACGCAAGGCATGGATAAAGATGTCATAAGAGTGCTCAGGAAATCTGGTTCTTTTTCGGAATTCAACGAAAATGCTAATGATATAAACGGGAATTCGTCGACCCAACCTCGTTATTCGCCTAATGTTACGCGTAATTTCGAAAATAAATTTGTTTCTCAAAAATTAATTTATAAATGCATTTCTTTTTTTAAAATTTTCATTTACTGATATAAACTTTTATTTTAAAATTATGTTTTAATCTTTTTAAAATATAGAGTGCTGTGAAAATCTTAATGTTAAACCCATATGTCTGCCAGCTTGCTATTACGACGTCGATTTAAACGATTTTTTGTTTAATAGCCATGACAAGGACCCAAATAATCAAAACTTTACAGAATCTAACTATCCAAACAATGTCAATGGAAACACATACAGACTCTCTTGCTTGCCAGAACTCCCTAAATTGGTGCATTGCGCTGCTGGTAGAAAATGACTATTAATTATATTTTTTTAATCACAATTCTTTGTAACTTGTTTATGATCTGGAACGCAAATTAGATTTTTTAAATTTGAACTAATTTTTTGGGACTGAATTTTGGTCATTTAATCTTTAAACCATACCTTCTTAAAAATGGAAATATTATTTCATTTTTAAAAAAAATCTAAAAAAAAAGATGGCAGAAATCACATTCAATGTTGTATAAAAAGAAATATTCCTTGGAATTGTAGAAGATTTTGCGAAGGAACTGTGCCACCTCTCGTGACCCCTCATTTGCAAGATTGTTTGGCTTATTCTCAAGCTATTATCGACTGCTATTACAATGGATCTGGTTTAAAAAATATATACAACTTTTTAGGGGCGCCCGCAGGATTTTTGCAAAGGAGGGTCAATTTTTTTATATTTAAATATTATAGTGGATTTTTGGCGAATAAAAAATCTATTGATAAAATTATTATTCTTTTATTAAAAAATATAGTTTTAAATTTACAAGGCAAGGGTAAATCAAAAATATTAAAATGACATTTATTAATTAATATTGCAATTCATCAACCAAATTAAAAAGCAAAATAATGTTCGTAGTTAAATTCAATTGCATGCTACTCATCCCAAAAATTACATCTTTCAAATTATGAATGACCACTCTCGAAATACTATACGATTAATATATATCTGCGTTTGAAAAGTTTGGCACCAACCTTTTCAGGTTCTCTATTATAGAGGATATTTATGTGAATTAGAGTCGATGTCAAAAATTACATAACTCATAAAAAATAACTTAAGATCAAGAAAATAAATTGCTCGTAACTTTAAAAGAAATTTTACTAGTGGAAAACACGGCTATGATAGGTGTGATGATGTATCACCTATGTATATAATACTAGCAGAAAAAAAATAAAAAATTTATTACTTTGATTAGCCATTATTTTCAATGAATATTATGAGTGAAATAACCTAAAATATTAAGTTGTACCTCATCATAAAATATATGTTTCTAATATATAAACAATAAGACATTTTATTAATACTTGTTAGAAAGTAGTTTGAGTTAATAAAAAAAAGAAAGGCAGATTGGAATAAATTTATACTCTCTGAGATCTAATTTTGAGTTGTGGCCAAATAAATAATTTTTGGAGACGGGAAACATAATATGAACGTTATAATCAGAGTTTTGGAACATGGACGAAATACGGTTCCTGTTCAGATTCCAAAAATTTTTAAAAATGGTTTTCGATTCCTAATTTTGATGAAATTCTGAGAGTTCTATAAACTGGGTATTTGGGATTTACAATAGGGAATAAGGGCTAAACTTACAAAAATATTATACAATTTGCCTATAATAAGTTGTGGGAAGGCTTAAAGCGACACCTCTTGCATTCAAAAAAATTTCAGGATATACAATTTAATGTTATTATAAAATTTTTAGTGAATGTGATAACATTTTTTATAAAATAAAAATCTTTAAATTAGTTTCTAATGGTTTAATATAATTTTCTGAAAGATTAATTCAAATTTATACGTTAATAAAAAATTTAAAAAAAATTTAAAATATGATTATTTTTAAACTATAAAATAAATTGAAATAAAGTAAATATACCTACAATGCCAACCAATGTAAGAGGAGATGTAATACACAATAATATGATAATACTAAAATGGGACGCTCCACAACAAAATCACGGTAAAGTACAATACTACATGGTTTATCACAGATCTTCAAATCAAATCAAATGGCAACAAGTTTATAATTCCTTCCTTTTTGTTTGTTTCACATTTCTACTTCATTTATTTAAAAATTTGAATGTGTGATCATTAATTTCGCTTCTGGAAACCAATAGTTTAACACAAATTGAGCATGACTTTAGTATAACATATAAATAAGTATATTCATTGAATTTATTTGTTTGGTAAATAAAAAAATTAATTTTTAAATATAAAAATTATTTTAATCTATCTATTACAAAATATAAGAAAAGAAAATTAGTATTATATATTTCCCTCCACCATAGGGAAGGAAATATCAATAATTTTATTTGGGCAACTTGCCTGGATTTTATTGATGATGTTCTAGGATCGATTACTATAATTAATACTAGGAAGAAGAAGAAAAATCTTCTCTTTTTATGTTGGTTTTAAATAGGGCTGTGCCGATCCACATATTTTTCACCGATCCAGTCCGATATTGCTTCAAACCCGATTCGATATTTATATTGATTTTTCACCCCCCCCCCTCCCATTTGAACTAAATGTAATTAAGAAATTAATATTTTTTATGCAAAAAATCGAATTATGCCTTTAATTTAACATTTTTTATTTCTAATTAAAAATAAATTATATTATAATAGATAAAAAAATATATTATTAGGATCAGAATTTTTCTAAATATTAGTTTTATTTTTTCAGGTATCTTATTTTAAAAATTTGATTTGTTTTTTCTACTATTTCTCGTTCTTTTTGTATTAGCTCTTCGAATGCTGTTTGATGGAATCGCTTTAAATGTTTACGGATATTGGTAGTATTAAATGAATTTTTATTATTCCTCCCCATGAAATTAGAATTCCGCAGATAACGCATTTTGCGAAATTATCCTTGTCTTTTGTAAAATATTTCCATAATTCAGATGCCATATTTGAAAAAATTCTTTTATTTAAAGTATAAATAATAAAATTGGCTTTATTATTTAAAAAAATTTAAAATAAATAAAACTTTGGGTGTTCCTTTCTATAGAGAGGAGAAGAGAAGAGAAGAGAAGAGAAGAGAAGAGAAGAGAAGAGAAGAGAAGAGAAGAGAAGAGAAGAGAAGAGAAAAAATAAATAAAATTTAGTAAAAAAAAATTATTTAGAAAATATAATGTAAAATAAATATATATAACATAAAATAACAAAAAGAAAGAAAAGTAAAATGATGGAATCGGATTTTTACAGGTATTGACCCGATCCGATATTTTTGGGAAAACACTAAATATCGGTGCCGATTTGATCCGATATTTAATATCGGCACAGCCCTATTATATCATTTTTATTTGAATTCATTCATAATAATTAACTTTAGAAGAAGAAAACAAAAATTAAACTTACTATCCTTTAATATTCTAGAATAGAACAAGATCATCAGTTATGAGATTTAGCGATTTAAATCACAACACGGAATATTACTTTCAAGTAGAGGCTAGTAATTCTCATGGCTCTTCTAATAAAAGTCCTATCTTGAGGCTACAAACTCATTCCGCAGGTTATGTCTTTTTTTTAGTTAAGTGGTAAAAAAGGGCGTGTAACCATCATTATTTTTATTATATGTATATTGACAAAAATAATGATAGTCATATTTCCTTTCATTATATCCATTTTACCAGCAACTATTATATTATTCTTATCAAACGCGTTTTATTATAAACTTTTAAAATATTAATTTTTTTGAATTATGATATCACAAACTTACTTTTAGAAGCTGAAATATACAGTGATGTTATTAGGCATCACCGCAACGGAAAACCGGCGACCATTGCCCTTGCATTCATAGGCTTTATTCTATTCATATCCGTTGTTGGTTTTGCGCTCTTCGTTTTTTACAAGTTTTTTTAAAATGAATCAATTATATTATTTTTTTAAAAAATTTATAATAGTCCCTTTTTATCTTATTAATAAAGATTAGGGATAAAAAAAATTACATTGGGCTAATTTTTTACATTTCTTGATTATTATTATTGTGGCTTCTAACTGCATTTCTGTCAATTTTATAGGGGAGCGACTTTATTTTATCACGTAGAATTATTTTTTAAATGTAAAAAGATTAAAAGATCCCAAAAGTAAAATGTTAAGTTAATTACCAGGAATTAGTTTCATATAATAATAATCAAAAGTTAATGATTTTATATTTTGAAAAAAATTGACTCATATTTTTATTCATTTTGTCTGAATGATTCAGAAAAAAGTTTAGCCCATTTAATCAACCAGTCTCCTTCGATAATCCAGGTTACGACAAGGAACATGTAATGGAAGTTATTAACGTACGTTAAAAGAATATCTTTTTACACTAGTCAGGGTTAATTTTCAATCACTCGTCATAGCTATTTCTTACCTATAAATTTTTAGTCCACATGTTAGGGTTGCCATAAATCGATTCGACATTAGAAATATATATATTCTATAAAAAAAATTATAACTAATTACACAGCCTTCCATATATTCCAACGGATTCGGAAGGATAGGTAGCTTGAGGAGCGACGATACCAATTCTTACTATATGCCCAATAATGTGAACACATCTTTGAACGTCCCGACCCAACCTAATTTATCGCCGAACCTTAATAATAAAAATAATGGGGTAAATAGTAGCGGTAATAATTCACACTCCAAAAGGAACGCCAAATATATGGAAGATTCGTTTAACGGTATAAGCGGGTGGCATCTCCCTTCGCTTCACGCTCTTTCTGGAAGTGATGACACCATGATAAGTAACGACAATCACGGTTCTGATAATAACATCGATTTTAATTGCCCTAAAACTGCTACGGACGCCTCAAATTTGGATAAAAACAAAATGAATAATAATTCTAGAATCGAAGATGAAAACAAGGTCATCCTTATTCAACCGCCACCATTGAGCGGCAAAGGTAACAACAGGCAGCTTATCGATCATCGCGATGATCATTCAAACGAAAGAATTATACTTTAAAGAAAAACAAATAAGTTTTTAATTGTATGTTTGTGTTAAAAGTTAGATAACACGAAAATCGTTAAATATTATATCCTAAATGTGATATTCATACTTTATATAACTGGCAAAACATTTTTCTTCATAATAACATCTGTCATTTCGGTTCATAATAAATACTACAGGGAATTTCTATACTTTTTGGAAGTTTTGTGCGTTCTGAAATCTAAATAAATCATTAGATATATTTATTAAACCGGAGGGGGTAGGTGTTTTATATAAACAACAAATCGAATGATATGATTTTACGAGTAAACATCAGCTGCGACCATCACTGAAAATTCGGTCTTATCTTGGTATTTTTTCATTATTCCCTTCCCATGTTTACTTTTTTAGAAAGTTATAAATTAAATTAGTTAGAATTAAATACTTTTTCCAAATTTATACCATAATCCCTATTATAAACGTCATCATTCCTATTTATTTAAAAAATTTGTTGTATTTAACAACCATCCCCCCCCACCCTTCCACCAAATTTTTTGAAAGTACAATTTGTAAATAATTTTAATTATATCTTTCTCTATTTGTATATCATATTAAAACTATCTTTGTATAAAAATTTAAAAATATTTATTTATTTTTTAAACTCTTTTATTGTTCACCTAGATTCCATCGAATAGATAGGCCAATATATACAACAGTTTCATATTTTTTTTATTGAAAATAAGGTCATCTTATAGTTTAGGAAAAATGATAATTTGTAAATCTCATTATAACGCCATAATATAAAACGTTATTGTATTTAAATACGAAGTATTTTATTTTTAAAAAAATCTAGAAATCACAGTTTTTTATTTTAAAAGAAACTTATATGTGTTTCATTACATAAAGTCTTCAACTCTAATCTTTTATAAATTATAATAATGCGCCCATTGATATTAAGTATACAATTTTTTATGGTATTTCCTTTTTAATGAAAAAAAATTCACCTATTTTACAAATTTTTAATTAAATCAATTAACTCGTAGAATATTTATCGGTGCACTCACTTATGTAGTTTTTTTTAATGAACACAATACAAATATTTTTTAACGCAGAATATTTTGAATGTATTGGAGTTATTAAAATTACATTCATTATATACAATACAACTATTACTAATAATTTAGATATGCATACTATAATATTAGAAAAGAAATATATAAATTATATCTATAAAACTTTAATTCTCTGTGTTAAACCTGATAAATTTATTAGATTATAATGGAAGAATTATTTATATCAATAAAAGTTGTAAAAATTTGGAAGAATTTTTTTTCCTGTCAATAAGCAGCGTTTTGGGGATTCAAAGTATATTTTGGGGCCGTTGCATCCAAACCCCGTTTGCCCGGCCTTCCCTCGTATCCTTTCTATAAAAAATATTATATATTGATTTATCCAAAGTTATCTTTGGATCATCTCCGTTAAAGTTGGCTGAACAATTGGAAGTACTAATTCTAAATATGTTAAATGTTTTCTGCTTTATCATGTCTGACTTTAACCAATATTGTAGCCATTATAAATGAAAAATTTATCAGTAACAAAATTTTGGCCAACTTAACGATTAAAATGCGATTGAAAGCATTATTCCAACAATTTTATCAATGTTTAGTAGTACTGTAAAAATTTCTAAAAAAAATCGACGCGTTCTACGTTCATTGACATAAATCGAACACGTTCAAGTTCACCTTTAAAAAAATAAACGCATTCATGAACTTGAACGCGTTCACATTCGTTCAAAATTTTATGAATAAATTTTTTTAAAATTTATATAAACTTTTATATATCATATAAAATTTAATTATTTATAAAATATATAAATTTATTATACTCTAAATTGTGCTCAACTACAGTGTTGTGCGGACTTAATTTAAAAAATTTGTATATAATTTATTTGAAAATAAAATTTGACTTGCAAAAAATTGTCAAAATATAACATATTTAAATATTCTTTTCAATTTTTACTTAATTTTTACTTAATTTTCAAACGAATTATTAAATATGGAAATGTTTGGAATTAAATCTGCACAACACTGTATCAAAATATAAAACCCTTGATAAAAATTAAAGATAATAGCAAAATTTCTAATAATCACATTAAAAATAAATAATAAAAGATATTAACTATTTTATACTATGTATGAAATATATAATATCAAAAGATTTTCACTTTATATCTATTTTAATAATCATAATAGTTTAATAAGTCTATGAAATAAAACTATCTAAAATAAATTATTAACAGGATAGTTATATTATACAAAAGAATAAATATTACAATCAAGAATCTCTTTAAATAAGAACTAGAAAATTTTGCTGATATACTTTTAAACATCTTATATTTGGTAACTGAAGATATGATGTTACTGTAAAGTATTTAATATATTTTGGTCATGATAATGTTAATTCATCTGATTCTGATAATTTGCTGTTAATAAGATGCTATGCCTTTGATAGAAATTCCCCTTTGGCCAATCTTATTGGAACGAGTAGCGAGAAAAGAAAGTCAATTAAGATGGGTTTAAAGTTGCAACACCTAAATAGGTTTTGAGGAGTCTTAATGGTTGCCAACAATCGTGTTATAAGTGTCAAACTATTATTGATTTTAAATCACAGAAGACAATTATAATACTGTCTGGTAGAATTGGTTTTGACCTTTTTAATTGCTATTGTATGGTTTCGCATTTTAAATTCCTGGGTAAGAGCTGAGAGAACCGTTCCCATTGTGATTTAGAAGGAAGTTCGATAATAAAATGAATTAACTACAACTAAAGCCAAACTTAAAAATTTAATCTGTTTTAGAGATACTTACTTTCAGCTAATATTGAAAAATAAGTGAATGAAAAGTTCTGAAATATATATTAAGAACAAGATATAATAATGTAAAAAGAATATATTTATAAATCAAATATTTATTTATATAAAAAATAATAGAACTTGACACTTGCTAATATAGTGTGGTGTGAATAAGCAAAAAGATATCGAAACAAAATTTCTTTATTATAAAATATAACTAGCTGACTATTAACCTAATAAATTCTTATATATACTTTTCAAAAGTAAATAACAATCAATGTAACTATTAGATTAATATAATGTTAAGTGAAAGAAATAATATAATAAGTCCCTATGGTAAAATTTAAGTTAATATAATTTAAAATAAAATTCAAATATATTAGCATTCCCCCCTCTGTTCTTTCCTCGATCTTTCTGTGTTCCTTGCAGTAGTCGTGGAACTTGCTTCCGATCGTTTGTTGTTTTTGTACGTTCTCCTGTCTCTTTTATCTTCGATCCCGTTCTGTTCAAATCGTTATTATTAATTCGTCGTTTAGTATGGAATAATTTGTTGAATGCCAAATAAGAATAATAGAATGTATTAGTAGAATATTGAATTCATTCATGCTACGTTTAAAACTTAGCCCAATGCATTGGCGTAGAAAGGATTTATCCATGAAAAGGAGGAGGGGGACAAAGTCCGTTTGGCCCGGCCATATAAAAATTATTATATGATTTTTCCGTGGTTATCATTTTTACAGTTGGCTTAACAATTGGAAGTACTAATTCTAAAATATGCCAATGTTTTGTACTTTATTAGTGTCTGACTTTAACCAGGAAATTAGCCAGCATAAATGAAAAAATTTTGGACAACCTTACGATTAAAAAGTAAATGAAAGCATATTCTGAAAATTTTATCAATGTGTGTTCAATTGTAAATTAATTTAATTAGTAGTTAAAAAAATTGGCATGCTAGAATGGAAAATAATTTTTAAAAAAACTATATTTGGCGTGCCCTATTTAGTGCCTGACAGGACTTTTAAGTCCTCAAAATATAGTACCACAAAAAGAAACTGGTTATAAAAATGAAAACTACGACGTCATGCTTTAAATGTGAAGTTAGCCAAGATTTTGGGAAAATCTGAAATTTATAACAAACCATTAAATTGAGCTTTAGTAGAACATTTTATTGTTTGATTCTATTTTTAAAAAATATATAATTGCCAAAATTAGCACTATTCCAGAATGGAGAATATAGGAGTTATAACTATCTGGTTTTCGTTAATATTTAGTGCCTTATTAAATCTTTAATCAATTACGACACCACAAAAAAAGTAACCGAATTTCGAACCAATACAAACTATGATATCACGCCTTATGCGTAAAGTCATCCAAAGATATGGAAGCATAATCTCAAATATTTATGTCAGTAATTAGTATACATTTCACACTTTTTAAGGTTTCAACATGTTGGTATTTAGTTTAAAGATAAACATTATCGGCAAAATAAAAATAAATTTCCAAAATTGATATCATGTTAGAAAAAAAATAATAGAAGCAATGAACAATATGTAACCATGATTAGCACCTACTAATTTCATCAATCAGTATCAGTTTTTCTAATCAACTAATGAAAACCAGTCATAAGCAAAGTAAAAATTACTCATGCTAGTCTTGAACATCAAATTTTAAATTACAATTCAAAAATTAATCACGTTTAAACATTAAAGTTTTTCCCCGATGAAAATATTTTTAAATCTTATGAAGTTAATCTTTAATCTTTATAGATGTTGCTTATTCTCTTGTTTATTATATAATATAAATTATATTATTGAATTTATTAATATATAATATTATTAAATTTATAATAAAAAACTTTCAGGGGTTATGGGGGGGGGGGAGGGGAAATACAAATTCCCTCCCTGTCTACGTTACTGCGCTGGGGCTAAAGAATATTTTTTATTGGACTGGGTGGATTATGATAAACTATCGGCCCACGTAGACCACTGACTTATAAAGCATCATGCATTTAAATTTTCAAAAGGAGATGGTAATCTTAATTGCGACATAAACTCAACAAAATAAATAAACGACAAGAAATCACTGATCTGAAAGATAAACTTTGATATTAGAGTGCTTAATATAATATTATTATTTTCTTGATATTTTATTTGTGCAGATTCACAAAGAATGTATCTGAATTTCCCTTTTAATTTAAAGTTAGTACAATCGTTTGAGAAAATGATAATAATATGAATCGTTATTAAATCATATAAAAAAATTTATTACAACAATTAAAAATTATCAAAATAAACATTTTATTATGAATACAAAGTATATTATAATGTTTTTGACATGATTATATGAATTAAGGTTAAAATGTTTGGTAAATACTCATAAACCTTAATTGATATGCAGAGGCGGGGTATTGGATGTGTATGCTGAGTAATTCTATTAAATACAAGGGCAACGTCGATAATAAAAATTCTGTTAAAATTCAACTGGAGTTACGAGACGATAACGTCAAAGAGGGTGCGGAAGAGGAATGGGAATACGAATCACAAGATATTTATAAGAAATCTTTAGATGGAGCCAAAAAAGATGCTTCTATTAAAGATAATGCAGATGCACCATATGATACAATTAGATATGCAGCGAAAAGTGAGGTTGTTATTACTGATATCCCGCATCACAAGGGTAACGATCGAAAAGGTAAAATAAAACAGAACGAACCAATTAGCAAGACTAGGAATGACAAGAAGAAAAACATAGTTGTCAAGATTGAATCCGACAAAAGGATAAGCCCTGCATACCAAACGAGTATGACATCAAACATTTCCGATCCTTTGAAAGATCCTATATTTAAGCTGGGCAGGGTAATAGGGTCTGGAGCCTTTGGTCAATTAAGACTTTGTACCGATGTTTCTACCGAAAAAGTATATGCTGTTAAGCTTGAAAATGTAGATGCAAAACAACCTCAACTACATAAAGAATATCACGTGTACTGGATATTGCACAGGGATTCGGAACTTCCTGATTTATTCTCAATTTCGACAAATGAAAAAGAGTCAGATAAGAGTGAGAACATCGGAAAGAATATGCCAAGTAACAGAAATTTAGCAAATCATAAGAAAAAGCATAGCAAATTTTATAATCCTGGTACTAATTTGCCCATGGGATTCGTACAGATATATTATTATGGAGAATGTACTAATAGGTTTAACGCTCTTGTGATGGATTTATTAGGTGAGATATATAACGAGTATTTAATGAATAGTTATTTTATATAGAGTTTTACTCGATAATAATTTGAATGTTTTTAGGCCCAAGCTTGCAAGAATTGTTTGTGATGGTGCAAAAAACCTTTTCGTTAAAAACAATTCTCATGATTGCTATGCAAACATTAGATAGGATAGAATTCTTGCATAGGAAGGGAATTGTGTACCGGGATGTTAAGCCTCAAAATTTTTTGATTGGTAGGAAAAGTCTAGGTTTGGATGGAATAATATATTTGATAGATTTCGGGCTTTCCAAGGAATATCTGACAAGCGATGGTATACTTAATTTTTGTTGACATGATGTTTAAATCATACCAATTTATATATTACATATTTCGAGCCCAATTTTTGAAGCCGGCCCAAAATTTTTCCGGTCCGATCCTAAACAATTTTTTTTGATCCCGAAAAGCCTAGTCTGAAATTAAAGTAAAAATTACTTGTCGGCCCAGCCCAAATTAAATATAGAAAATTTTAATGTTTCTTAAATTATAAAAACAATAGTATGCATGTAAAAAATATTGGCACCTTGTTTCATGGAAAAATTTTAAAATTAGGCCAGATCCAAAGTCCGTTCGAGCCGGGCTTTGCAGATCTCTAATATATATATCACCCTAAAAATGCTAATTCAGGTGAGCACATACCCCACAAAATGAAAAAATCTCTAACCGGCACTGCTCGTTACATGTCAATCAATACACACGAAGGTTACGAACAAAGTAGGAGAGATGATATTGAATCTTTGGCGTATCTGTACATCTATTTTTTAAAGGGCTCCTTACCATGGCAAAATCTCGACCCGAAAAAGGCTTTTTCTAACAAAGAGCGTTATAAAATGATTGGACTGAAAAAGAGGAATAGTTTGGGCACGGAAGATTTATGCGACGGTGTTCCAGCCCAATTTCAAGATTTTCTAAATTATTCTCGCGGTATAAGTTTCGAAGAAGAGCCAGATTATACGTATTTGAGGGGACTTTTGATAGAACTTTTTATGGAACAAAATCTGACAAACGATGGTTTATTCGATTGGAACGGGAGAAAATATTCCAACGAAAACAGTAGCAAAATATTGATTGACCTAGCAGAGGTAGGTGGCGAAGGCATTAAAGTGGACCACCAGGTAGGTTTTTTGGCGGATAATACAAATCTTACTAAAAAAGAGTCCAGACCGGTTAAAATGAGCGACGCTGATATGGACCGTTTGAATGCTAAATGGAAAATAGTCTCTCAGAACGCGGAAATTAAAAAAGAAGGTAAAAAACCTGATGTCGCCCACTCATCTAACAAGTTGAGAACCTCAAAGGAAATGCGGGGGGAAGCGGATTTAGAAGAACAACGTCAAAAAATAGAGAAAAAAATTATTTTGAAAAAATATAAAGATGAAGAATATCCGGTAGATTTTGTAGCTCGGAATTTCGACCTCGAAAAGAATGAAGGGGTAGCATAATAAATTCATTTTTTAAAAATATATTAAGCTTGTATACATTCTAATTTTACAGATAATGTTAATCAATTAATGTTCTGTTATCGTTGTATTTATTTCATAAAATATAAATTTTTTTTAAAAAAAAACAGAATTTTCAAGCGTTAAATAAGAATGAATCTAGTCTAGAAGATACCATGTATTTATATCCTTTACGACAAGGAGCTTTGTTAAACCCAAAAGCTCGAGATTTTTTTAAAAAGGAATTGTGAGTAAATTATAATATTTTTCATAATAAATATTTTTTTTGACTATATTATATTCCGGGCAATAACCATGGAATAAAATTTCATCTATGAGCAAAATCTCCAGGCTTACATAATATTATTTTTCCTAAATTCTTAATCGGGCTGTTTTATAAAAATGACCCAAATCGGGTCGTTTAACATTAGCAACGAGTATGCGTTTTTGAAGTAATATTTACAGTAATAGTAAATTGTAATATTAAAAATATTAAAGATCAGCCAGTTCAGACCAATCAAAAAAAAAAATTTTTAATGGTCGACGGCATTTGAGTTTAATTACCAAATTGAATCTAGTTTTTATTCTATCTGTCGAGACTGAACCGATCTGGCCGACAAAATAACCTAGGTTGTTTCTAAACTCAATATGTATGCAGCTCACTACTTTAAATTTAAAAAAATTAGACTGGGGAGCGGTTTAAATCTGGGTAGATTTAACAAACTTAATTGCATTTATTAATCATTTAATTAAAACATAATTCATATTCTAAAAAAAAATATTTTAACTTAGAATACTAAATTTGTATACAATTAATTACTGACATGATAAAAAAAAATTTACTCCTTCCAACCCTTCTCCCAACTTTTTTAAGACATTATTATAGCATTTTACCTAGTAAAGTATCATTTTAAACATACACCTTACAAGTTTGAAATCAAACATTTTACATTTAAAATACAGATTGATATATATCTCAGAGGATAACTCCGTGGGAGGGGTTTCGTAGACAACATATATAGTCAGTATAAACTTTATAATTGATTTATTTCATACAGCGGTAATCAGGGTTTAGGAGGATCTTGTCAGGCTTAAGGGGGAGAGGGTCTAGTAGGTTCTCTTGTGAATTCCTTAAAAATAATTATATCTATAGATCCAAGAAGAGTCTGTTTTTTACATAGCCAAGGAGTCACTTAGAAATCAGTTGTTATAAATTATTACGCATCCGGTCTCTGCAGAATGACCCAATCCCCTGTTTTTTTAATTTTCTTTATTTCGCCCTTCTCCCCCTCTTTTTTCTAGTCATTTTTTTTCTGAACTCATTTTGGTTATGAAATTATTTTTCTTAAAGGTTCTGGAATTACCTATTTTTAGAAATAATATTGGATAATTTTTTTTATATAATCCCATATTCTCTTTTATTTTTATTAATAGGAAAAAACCGGATGAAAAAACAAGTAATAATTTATGGGGTAAATTGTGCCCCTGCTGGAAAACAACTAGGAAAAAAGAAATTAGATACGATTATTATTAAAGTTTTTTTTAAATTTATGATTAAGAAAAAAATATGAATGATTTTTGAGATAAAATTTATTAATAAAATGCTGTTTTTCATAGAAATATAACAATTAGATATTTATATGTCTGTGAACAGATGAGTCGGTGGAGGATTTCTTTAAATTAGTATCTGCCATAATTTTTCAACCGTCATATTTATTAATGGCTAAAATAGGCGTACAGATATTGATTTATTTTTAAAATTTACAATATAAATAGTCCAGTAAATTCGTCGCGAATTCGCGCTAATTGTGAATGCAGGGTAACTCATTTATCGTAGGCGCATTTTGTTCAGGTAGGGTATTTAACGCGATCGAAATCACAGCTGTTTCTTCACAGCGATAATATAAAATATACGTCGCAACATGTTTTTCAAATCTTATCATAGCGTTTTCAAGGTTTCGCTCCATACTCATAGATTACCTATTTATTGGCTTGATTTTGTAAATAACGCAAAGTTAAATATTTAACCGTTTGAATAAAACGCGTTTACTATAAATGAGCCTTAGGATTATATGGTAAGTATTTTGCTGTTTTGTGATAAATTATTATTTTTGTTTTTATAAAGCTAAACCAATTTTTTCATTAGATAGATATCCTCATCATTTAAAATATAAAATTAAAAAAAACCGGGACTAACTAAAGATTTAACATACGATTTCGTTAAAATCTGTAAAAGTTATGAAACTTTTGAGGGAAAAAATATAGAAGTTCATAGTCTTATGCCATCTAAGTTATTTAGTTAATCACTTTATGAAAAATTCTGATGGTCAGCTTTTTTTATCACCTTGCTTCAATTTCTTTATATCCCAAACTAGATATTTTCCCCCACTAAAATTTTGTTCACTAATTGCTCGGCCCTTTAAAGGCGTTTGCCCCATCCCATTCAAATATAATATTTAAGAAACAATCTAGAATTTAAAAATCTAAAAGGTTAATTATTATACAAGTTATGCTTTTATAACCGTTAAACAATTTTCTCCACCAAACAAAATCCCACTCCCCCTTAATTTCATACTTTTTTATGCATTACATTTCACCATTTACTCTTAAGTTTTGTATTGATTGGAACCACCTTCTCACCTATGGTGCTTCCTACTCACACCTAGTATACATCTTGATCTTAATATCATTATATCCCCCACTGTAGGGGTCACTTTCCACTTTCTTTTTAAATTTGAAAATCGAGCCTTTGAAAATCTTAAAAACACAATTTTCATTTATTTTATTTCATTACATTACTGCTTTATTCGAGATTACAAAAAAAATAAATAATATACTATAGAATATAACTTGGTTTTTTTTTAAATATAGCTACACGATGATTTTGAAAAAAAATACGAGTGAGAAATGTAACGATATAATAAGAAAACGATTTTAAATAAATTTATGACCCGTCCAATATATTTTTTTCCTTTTTTTTAAAAAAAAAAGGTATGATTTGTAAGGGAATATTATGTACACAAAAATTAGAATAATTTTACATTATGAAGATGAGTTTTATATAATTTATCAATATAAAATTTTAAGGTTTAAACAAGATAAAATAAATAAGATGTTTACATTATTATTCAAATAAAATAATACGTTTTGAATTGAATGAATATTTCTAAAGAAATGCATTTATGATAGGGAAACCGAAGTCTTTTTTGGTTTAATAATGTGCTCCACAAAGTAACGTTTTGCCCAAATAGAAATATTTCAGGCAAACTTCTGATTAAATATCGGTGCGTTTAGCACGCGTTCTCCTTCTAGAAAAACGTCATTGATTGACAACTTTTAAAAAATATATATAAATGTGAGTACCTAAAATTAAAGCGATCTTAAGCCAAAATAGTAGATTTATAAAAATATAACAAAAATTGGTTCTGGTCTAAAAATTACTTTTTAAAAAAAAATCACATTAGACGCGTTTATATAGGCATATTATAATCAATAATTTCATATTTTGTTTTTAAAATAATACTTTGTAGGGAGTGATAATATCTAGACTATTTTTCTCAACAAACAAATAATTTAAATAAAATTCAAATACCGCGAGTCAAAGAATTGGGGAGGGGGGAGCTATATAAAATTTTAAGAATCGAAGGAAGTGTAGCTTCTTATCTCTCTGCGATTCGTAATAGGTAAACTAGCAAAAAATATTTTTAATGTAGTAAATTATTTTCGCTTGAGGGTATTGGGTAACAAATCGGATTCGTCGTTGTAAGAATCGAAAAGCTGTGATTTATTGTTCGGAGATGAGAGAGGTCGATTCTGTGGCGAATGATTTGAAAAAGAGGCTGTATCTGTGTTATTATAAAAAAATAAATTACGTGGTAAATAAATTATATTAATTAAAATATGGTGCTTTTTATTATTATAACATAAGGTTCTAATTATAATAATTCCATTCATTTTTTAAGAGGGTAATAGTAGGTTATAATAAATTAGAGATTTAACAGGGTTCTGGACCCGAATTATGGTTCAGAAATTTTAAACTATATTTAGCGGTAATGTTGATAGGAACTCAATCGTAAACCGATTTTCTAAAAGAGGTCCAAACCTGCCAAGGTCCATATTACTCCGGATTCGATGGATTTCCCATTAATCGGTCTCTGTTTGGTTTGTGGTCTCAAAATGCCCAACCAAACAATATGAATTAAAATGTTATTATTTTGTTCGAACGGCTTTTCCCATCAGTAGATCTTTATTTCGTGCTAAACTCTCACGCGTAAGGTTACTTAAATTAGTATTTAAAAAAATATAATTAACTGTTTAAAAAGGGCTGTGAATTCGAACCCTCGATATTTGGTTGAACTTAAACCCTATTTTAAAATTTAGGGTTCAGATACAGGGATTTTTTTTATTTATCTTTTTTAAATATTAAACGTTTATTTATTTATTTTAAAAAAATATATTTAAAATAACATATTTAAAATATGTAACCTATTTAAAACATCTTTTATTTTCAAATACAAAAACATTTTTTGTGAAAATTATTTTTTAGTGTGGAATCATTTTTATTATATTTTAGAGTACTCTATTTTATGATAATCTTGACATTTTACAAACACATTTTGTAAGTTTTTTTTATAATAGATAATGTAATAATATCTATTTTAGGAATATTTATTGTTGTTTGTTGGATTATTAAATCAAAAAGTAAGACCTAAGAAAAGAACAAAATCACAAGGTAAAATAGTTTTACTAAATGCAAGTAGCAAGCAATGCACTGCCAAAAGTAGGCATAAAAAAATCGATATTTTAATTTTATAATTTAGAAGATATCATGATAATTCGTTTATAAAACTTTAAAAACAAATAGAATATTATTTTTTAAATTGTATTGTATTATTCTAATTAAAATTATGATGATAAATTATTTTTACGGTGAATGTTAAATATAGTAAAATAAAATTTTTCAGAAAAACTAATCTTACTGTTATTTCTACTAGTCTTTATTTTTCTAGACTACGAGGCCTAAACCCTCCAGAGCTAGAAACATTTTTTTAGAAGGAGGGTTCACACAAATAACATGGGTTTGGTAGGCCCCATGTTAACTCACATTTTTTTCTTCTACTTTACCCTTCTAGATCTATTTAAATCGTCATAACTATAAAAAATATGGATAGATTGCAGATGTCAAATTTAATTCTTAGACCCAGCCCCGGATTTAAAAGAGATATATTTTTGGCACATCCCAGGTTTTTTTCTTTTTAAGGTCCGATTTGGTTTTTTAATTTTATTGTTTAGTGGCCCAGTTGGCCCTTTTTTAATTTGGTCATTTAAAAAATTTGGGGGGTATTAAAGGTCATCGTGAAAATATGAGAAATGAATAAATGTTAAATAATTCATTAATCCTTGTCGCGGGTTCGTATTTTTTTTATATCAATAAGATACGAATTTCTAACATTATAACTGAGGCCTATTCTGGAGCAGGTCTGTGAGAAAATATTTAAAAAATCCTTTATTTATTTACCAGGCGAATAACTTCTCCTATTCAATGACCCTTCGTCCTCTGTTTCATTTTTAAACACATGACTTAAACATTTTAAATTGGCCGTGTCATCCATACTGAAACCCGAGCTGGTTGCACATTGCGAGGAAAAAAAGGATTGGGAAGAATTTAAGTTACGGTTGTGGTGGTAAGAAGCGTTTTTACGAAAATTACTTGTAGCGTCGCAAATATTGAGATTGCATTTTTTAGGGTGAATTTTGGAAGATAGGTTCGTGGGGTTATTAGTTGTTCCGTTGAAGTAGAATGACAATTCACTACTTCCCTTGCCGGAATCGACGCTCCTAAATATTCGACTAGAACTGGAATGTGAATCGTGAGAGGAGTATACTTTTGGTTTTTGATTGATATAAAAATGATAAAATAAACAAAGGATATTGTAATTTTTAATATAATATTAAAACTTGTTGAGCTTCTAAATTTTATTTTTATGAAAATTCAACGATCTCCAAATGCCAAAAGGGTAATTCCATATCAAATCGATAGCTTTAATGCCAGACCTTTTTGATTCCGATAAAATTTTACATATTGAGAGGACATTAAAAAAGTATCGAATCTAAAATTTTAGCCTTTTAGTACTCATAGTTCCTGAGATATCAATGGTCCAGATCTTTTTCCGAAAAATACGATTTTTTAAAATTGAGATAAGTTAAAAATAAAGAGAATCAAAAATAAAATTATGTCATTTTGTAACTCCATTAAAGGCCTTTTATTAATATTAAGGATTTTTTAAAAATAACATTGTTGCGGTTTTTATTTACGTTATAAATTTTAAACATGAAAACTTTAGGTGTTTCGCTTTCCAAATTTTAATGAATTTAATTTTTTTATTCACGAACATTATATCTATTCATGAAAAAAATTTAAACTTGGGACAGCCATAGGTTTTTTAGTTATTTTGATTTAAAAAAAAAATAAAAAAAAAATATTTTTCAAAAATAGATGGCGTTAATGCGCAAATCTTTTAAAGAATCTAAACACTTTATTATGCGTAAAGTTATGACATGGATGACATAATTTCCAAATGAGGCGGAACACTATATTTGTGATAATTGTCGTAAACGTTTATCACAAAAAAATATTGAAAATATAAATTCTGATAACGAATATGTAAATAATATCACCACAGCATTCACATCAATAGATACAATCAATATAACTTTAAATGAAATTGGAATATCTCTTTATATATAATTATTAACAATCCAAAATCGGATACAAAAGAATCTCAATAATATGAAATTACAAATATCGTAATTTATCTAAAAATAAAAAATATCAATTGTTGACCATTCTGCCTCCTAATTGGAGTGCAAATAAAAACGGAATTCAACGCTACATATCATATGGCATATAATTCCAAAATCATTTTAGAAGAAAAGAGGATTCTTTCAACTCCAAATCGAAAGCCTGCAAAATATCTCAGCAAAAAACAGTTGATATTGTTTAAATAAAATTTTGCAGTGATGAAGTTAGAAGGGTTTTACCAGGAATAAAGATGTCATATCTATCAATGAAAAGAGGGAACGAGTGAACGCTGGAAAAAAGTTCTTATTAATTTAAAAGAAATGTATAATCATTTTAAGGAGAGTAATTCAAACATAACAATTGGATTTTCGAAATTTACTAGCTTAAGACCAGAAAATTGTATATTAGCAGGGGCTAGCGGAACATATAGTGTATGCGTTTGTAGCATACACCAGAATATTAAACTTATGATTTTAGGCTGTGAATTAGCAACAATGACTAAAAATCGTGAAAATAATATTAACAACTTATAGAGATGTTATAGGCAAAATGGTTTGCAATCCCCGATTAGCAACCTGTTATTTTGGTGACTGCAACTAGTGTCCAGGCTGGACACTCTTAAAAGAACGCACCGAAAAATTATTTATAAAAAATGATATAGCTCTAACAGTGGGTTTCGGTAGAACAACTCTGGAGACTATTTCTCAATCTTCAGACGAATTTATTCATTATTTTTTCGATAAAATGAATATTCTAATACGCCATTCATTTATTTGTGAACAAAAAAGTTCATTTCACAATCCTTAAAAATAGTTTAGAAAATAATCACATCTAATTATTTGTGTCTTTTCAGAAAATTATTCCTTTATTGTCCAAGACGAAATTCAGGGTTATCACTGGACAACTTCGCAAGTTACGTTGCATCCATTCTCAATTTAATATAAAATAGGAGATTAAATAAAGAATCTAAGTTTTGTGGTAATACCGGAATCCTTAATTCATAATGCTGTTTCATTTCATTTATTCTAATCACATTTGATTCATTTTTTTAAAATAAATTCGACACTCCACCAGAAAAAAATCACTACTTTTCTGATGGTTCAGCAGGGCAATATAAAAATAAGAAAAACTTCATCAATGTTTGTTACCATGAAATCGATTTTGGTGTTTAAGCAGAATGACATTTTTTTATTACGGCACATAGTAAAAGTGCCTGCGACGGCATAGGAGGCACAGTAAAAAGGTTAGTTGCCAAGGCAAGCTTACAAAGACCTTATACTGATCAAATAATTACATATTTAAAATTTTATAAATATGCGGAAAAGCTATAAAAAAAGGTATAAATTTTTCTTATGCCACCATACCAGAGTATGAGGAAGAGATATAGTAAATCTATCTCAATACCTGGGACACAAAAAATTCACGCATTTTTTCCGATTGGTTTAACTAAGCTCAACACTAAACTATATTCTAATTCGCAGACATTTATTGTGGAGAATATAGTATATCCACGTGAGGATCTGTTAATCAATGAGATTAGAGGATATGTAACCTGTGTGTATGGTTAGAATTTGTACAAGAAGTGAATGTAATTAGAGATGAAATAAAAATTAATTTTCTTCACCCTTAAGGACCAGCAAATTATTTTGCTTATCCAGCGGCATAAGATCTCCTTTTCATACCAAAAATAATATTTTAACAATAGTTACATCAACGGCTACCGGGCTTACATATAATTATCGCAAAACGAAATTATCATGGCGTCAAAAAAACTCAATTTAATGAAAAACCGAAAATAGATAATATATTTCATGAATTTTAATTTATTTATTATATTTACAAAATTAATAAAATAATTTTACAAAAATTAGAATTTTTCAAGAAAAAAATTATTACAACCGCAGCTAAATCTTATTTCACGAGCTGGAAAATCTTATTACTTATGTTTATAAATGGAAAAAAGTTTTAAAAAATAATAATTTTAACAAAACGCGTTATTTTATAAAGGAGCGCCATCTATTTTTGAAAAAAAATATTTATTTATTTTTAATCGAAATAACTAAAAACATATGGCTGTCCCAAGTTCAAATTTTTTTTATGAATAGATATAATGTTAGTGAATATGAAAATATTAAATTCATTAAAATTTGGAAAGCGAAACACCAGGAGTTTTCATGTTTAAAATTTATAACGTAAATAAAAACCTTAACAATATTATTTTTAAAAAATCCTTAATATTTAATAAAAGGCCTTTAATAGAGTTACAAAATGATATATATTTTTATTTTATTATTTTTTTAACTTATCTCAATTTAAAAAAATGGTATTTTTCGAAAAAGAGTCATTTGTGGCACTCTTGACCATTGATATCTCAGGAACTATGAGTACTAGGAGGCTAATTTTGGAGTCGATGCTTTCTAATGATATTCTCTCAGTATGCAATCGAAATTAAAAAGGTCGTGTCGAAAAGTTATCGATTTGTTATAGAATTACCCAGAATTCATTCTCTTGATAGGCAAATTATAATTATGGTTTTGAAATTCATAAAAAAAATTTTAAAACGTTTTTTTAAAATAAACAAAATATTTTGAATCAAATTTAGTTTTACAATGACTGGTGCGCGACAAATTAGATTCGGTGTCATCTCCAATGGTCCCCGTCTCACTATCAACAAGATTATTCGACAAACCATCCAAATCGTGACGAAGCACAAATTCGCCTCCATTCTTAAAAACATCTTGTTTAAAATATATATAAAGTAGATAGAGATAATCAACATGTAAGGCCATCCCTTAAAAGATTATTTTTATATATAATTTTAATCATTAAATGTTACAGGCAGAAGTATATAAGCAAAAAAAACCTGTATCATCATTTGTTTTATCTTCTTTGATATTGCCTCGCAAAGTGGGATAAGATGGTTGAACAGAAGATTGTTTTATTTTGATAGCATCAAAGTTGACGACCAAATTATTCGAATTATCCAAATCAATAAAAGAGTTGGTGGGATTGAAGTTGGAGGAATCTACCAAATTATATTTTGGAGCATAGTAATTATTACAATTGTTGAAATGATTGTTGCCATTATCGGTACTGAAGCTTCTATTATGATAAGAGTGGTTTGCATTGATGCAACCATGATGAGTCGTTATGGGACGCTTGTACAAGGAAAGAGGTGGATGATTATTGGGGGGAATAGAATTGGGAGGGTTAACTTTTAGAGTAGTTGTTTTGTATTTAGTTGATTGGGATAGGGAAAGCAATTTTTGCATGGATTGTGGACTGTTGGAACCTGAAAAACATAGTGAGTGAATGTTTATAAACTTCTATAATTTTGGCTATTATTTTAATATTAGTAATAAAATTAGATACCTTAAAGGACTGAAGGTTTAAACCTTGTTATGTTTTAAAATTTGGTTTCGATGATTCAAATTATTACAACTTATATTTTTTGGGGGGATTATTCAATGAACAATATATTCTGAATATAATTAGAAGTGATAGTATATAATAAAACTGTGCACTCACCAAACATATGATTCCGGCTTTTGCTGGGAGAATAATTTTGACATTTTGGTTTATTGGTAGTTTTGTAATTGGTAGGCATCATGGTGCTAGTTCTATTAATTGTAGGGGGATTCATATTTTGAATACTGTTATTATTGGTACAACCCGCTTTATTTTGACGGTTTTTATTAGTTAGAATGGAAGGTGTCATTCTCGTCACCGCAAAGTGGGATAAAAATCCCGTTGGGTTGAGCTTGTTAAATCCTACGGCGCTCCTATTTTCGACATTTTTCAAGGCCCTTTCTCTTTTATTCAAGAATCCGACAGTCCTGATAAATTAATTGTTTACAAATTATAGTTACGTTAGTCTAAAGATCGTAGTCCAGTCTTTAATCCGGACTAAAACCTTATCAACCTAGAATACTCCTGATCGGCCAGGCTTTTAGGGATCGTTGCTACTGTTAGTCTATATTATGTCTTAACAATTTGCACATTAAAAAAATGACAAGTAGCAAAATGCTTAATACTAAAGTTCTAAATTATCTAATTTTTCTTTATACAAGATTTTACAAATGCAACCGATAAATTATCGAAATAATAAAAAAAAAATTAATTATCCAAACTAAAATACAAATTAGAATATATGAACCCATCTGTAGATGTGGGCTGGCCAGAATTGGATCCATCCCCAGCAGATAAGTTACGTGATCTAAGCCTTCTAGCCCTAGATCTTGTGCTAACATTGGACTCCTCCAAAGCGGTATTTGTGTTGTTAGAAGGCTCGCACTGTTGAGATAAACGTGCTAAAGCGCTTTCATCGATTATTCCATTCATACTTTCATTATTATGTAAAAAATTAAGTTACATCAAATTGTAAATTTAAAAGAAAACGTTATCATTTTTTTAAAATTACCTTGCTTCAATCTGTTTATAATAAAATAGTAGAGACCTGCAGAGGTATGTTCTTTTTCAGGTCTGAGTTTAAAATCTTTCTATTAGATTCAGCCTAACCCTTTATAAATTTTTTTTATTTTTCGGCCAGGCCTAGTTTATTAAAATTTGGTCATTCGAAATAATTTTGACTGTATTTTGTAAATGAAAGGGAAGTCAAAAATATAAGAATTCAAACTGGTTAGCCTGGATTTTGTTAATTTATATACGTGTTCAATAGAAATTTCGGAAATTATTTTCGTAAACTAAAGTACATTTAGGTTCTGTGTCCACATTCTAAAAGCCGGACTAGGCCGGGCATAAAAATTTAAAAGGTAGAGAGAAGACCAAAATAATTATAAATTATACAATTAAAATTTTATATATTTTTTATTAATATTATAATAATTTTTTTTTAAAAAAAAGATTGAATATAATATAAAAATTCAGGCGATAAATTTGTGCCTGAGACGAACCCTGAAGTGGCACTCTCTTTATCTAAATGAGAATCCAACGCGGAAACTAGGTAGGCCCTGGTTCTCCTGACTCTCCTCGCGTTCTCCCACATTTTGCGAGGGTTGGGAGGCGGAGGTTGTTGTACAAGAGCGGGACGCCAAGAATTAGTGTAGAATTCGTTGAGTTTGATCTCTTGATCTAGAATGGATTCATTATCATTAATTTTGGGTGTTTCCATATAGGCATTAACGTTATTTGAATTAAAATTTAAGGTTTCTAAGGAGGACGCGGATGTTCTGTCTTTTCGGCTTTTTCTCCTGACCATTTTAGATGAGATTGAAGTTATTGGTGGAATGGAAGAGAATACGTCACTGGAGCTGGAGTGATTTTTTCTCTCTAAATTAATACATTATAAAAATATTCGTGTAACAAATATACTCAACTCATACGCATAATATGATTCTTTCGAAAAGTATAAGCGTTTGTGTGGATGGAGATAATGGTCGACGATCAAACTTTTCCACGTCCAATTATAATGTATTAAATAATGATTCTCGATTCCAAAAATAAAAATACTAAAAAATATATCTCGTTTTCTATGAATTCCCGACGTTAAATTGTTTTATATTATGTGTTTTTTAAAGTATTTTCAAAGGATTAATTATATTATTCAATACCCATAAAACTAGCAGGATAAAAAAAATTATCATATTATATTTTTACCAATTAAATTGCTAAAAAGGTTTAGATCAAGTCATATTTTAACCAATTTATAGAGGAATTTTTTTTTAGAATTATATTATTCAATTCCCAAAAACGATAAAAAAAATCTTGAAAAAACGGTGAGCATTCCATTGGTCTGGTGATACATGATGTATGTGTGCGAAAATTTAAACTTACCCGATGCAATTTTAATGCCGTAGCCCTCTTTCCACCTTTTAAGACTGCTGAGAGCTCCAGC
The DNA here is from genome assembly GCF_954871325.1 of Gordionus sp. m RMFG-2023. Taxonomy (NCBI): domain Eukaryota; kingdom Metazoa; phylum Nematomorpha; class Gordioida; order Chordodea; family Parachordodidae; genus Gordionus; species Gordionus sp. m RMFG-2023. The sequence continues at coordinate 47,665,707 of NC_088776.1, forward strand.
AAATTGCTTGTTGATATTAATGCCACCTTTGCTACCAGCAAGTTCGCCACTATTTAGCACTCCATTGTTATCAAATGTATCGCCAAAAAAAGAATTATTATGATGAAAGTTGGAGGTGTTTTTTAAGGATTCTTCGCAATTGGCGGAATTGGTAAAGGTGGAAAAAGAGGAGAAAGGAGGGAACGAGGACCAATTAAGAGTCATGCTAGAATTGGTTGCCAACGAATGGGCTCCGTACGTGTCTAATGCCTGTCGGAAATCGAAAGGAACTGAACACATATCAACTAAGATAGCGATCTCTTTGGATAACATTCGCATTTTGTCAAAGTTCACGATTGGTTCAATATCGATGTTGATAGTGTTGTTATCGTTGTCTGTGAAATGAGTATAGGGTATATTTATTAAAATCGAATGATTGGCTGAAATATTCACACTTAAAATATAAAAACAGTATCAACTATAAACAAGGGCCCCTAATCAGAATTTTGTAATTTCCTTTAAATAACCAGTTTGCAATAGAAACTATGTACATAGAAAAAGAAACGGTGGCTAGAAAATATATAAGCGATCCAATAAAAAAAATCATTAGTTATTAATTTATTCTCATCACGTGATAATTAATTATGGCTACAATGTAATGTATAATATACCCGTTAAGTTTGTTTCCGAGGTCATACGATCGAGAACTTCAGCATTAACCGAACTGGGTGGTAAGTATGTAGGGTTGCCTAAATGAATGAAGGTTAGATCCTTTTTGAAGAGAGGAAAGAAAGGTATAATGGGAGGGGAATGAATGACGGATTTTAAGGATGTCCTGTAATTAACCATATTCCGACTAGGATCCATAAGCGATTTGAGGTCTTCTAGCATACATCTAATATGAAATATTTGGTAAAAATGTCATAATAAAATAAAATATTAACGACATTTAAAAAAATTTATATTTGGCTTATTATACAAAAAACTTTTAGAAGAAATTTAGAAAGAACAAAAATGAGATCAAGGTAGTTATTATTCTTTAGGCCTAAAGGATTATTCGTTATTCGATTCGTATTTTATGAATAGGAATAATACAATTCGATTCGAAAATTCAAATCGAATATGAATAATGAGAAAAAATATTAACCGAAGAATGAATTTTTTCGATTCGAATTATTCAAAATTAGTACTATTCGGAATTATTAGTAAATATTCGTAATTTTATTTTATTTTTTTTTAAGTTATTATTCGTAAGTAAAAATATAAAGTAATCATTAAATTTTCCAAGTAGATCTTTTCCATTTTACTTTATTTTATTTTTATTTCTTCTTTTTTTTTATCTTCATAAGTTTTATTTTTTGATTTCATATTACTACAAAATATTTTAAAAAATTGCATTAAAGTTAATCTAGTTTTATTGTATAAAGATGTTTAAAAGAATGAAGGCCGCAAAGTAAAACAGTTAATTGTTTTATATATGATAATTTAATTAATTTTTTTAAATATTAATATTATTATATATATTTGTTCGTATAAGGTTATGAAATCTTTGAGTTTTATTTCGCTTGTTTTTTTTTGTAAATTTTGATACACTAATGACAATTAGCGTAGTTTTACTAGAATCATTAAAGGTATTTTAAAACATCCAAATCTGTTTATAATTTTTTTTTTATAAACTTTAGAATAATCGAATATTTGACGAATCGAATCGAATACTGATTTTATTTTTTGTACGAATACGAATAGCATAATTATTCGATACTATTATTTTTTTGTAGGCTTATTATTCATTAAGGTTAATAAATAAATCACTTCGTCTTTATCTTAGTTCTAATATTATTTATCTATTTAAAAGATGATTAGACACTCCCTCTGAACCCCATCTCTCCCCACCACCCATATCTACCTAATGCCATCTCCAACTCAAGTCTTAACATTTCCAAATCTTTCCTACCGCCAGTTGGTTAAAGGTTTTATACGCTTTCCTTAATTTATATTATGAAATCTATAATAAAAAAACTCCCCTTTTCATTATCACTATGATATTAATTATAAATCATCTCTTTAAAAAAACTTATATTTAGCCGGTACACGGGACCAAGTAGCTTCAAGTCGCGACACGGTGCTGTGACAAAGGCCGGAACAAATGGAGAAAGCGGAATTAAAATTATTGAGGGCTTTGCAGTGATGAGCTAGCTTTAGAAAAAATTTGACTTTCTTATAACGTTTAACCAAGCTTTTGGTCTCGGAGACAACCTCGTTGATGACCCAAAACATTTCTTTGTCAATAGACTTTATATGTGATAGATTTTAGAAAGTTTTTTTTTTAAATTTAAACTCCACGAAAAAATATAAGTTCAAACAAATACTATTATTAATCGTGAACCCTAATGACAAAATGGGGAATTTGAATACTTAAAGTAATTAAAAGACGCCATATATATTTTTTGATTTTCAATAAAAATAAATAGTGGGTTGAGAAAGGGAAATAAAATGACTTTTTCAAATTGATTCAGGTTCTCGGTACTGTAAAATGAACCAACAGTCCCAATGATGTCATCATCCATGTCTTCAAAAAGAGGTTTGTTAGATATGTCTATTCTACCGCTACTACAATCGCTAAAATGATTCATTTCCTTATTCGTTATTTCAGAATTTTGGGCTGCATTTTTGGTAATGTTGGTCTTATTGCTATGGCTTGAATCATTGAGATATCGCCGATTTAAACCGAAGAGATCATTGATGTATTCGGCGGCCTCGATTTTTCGGAAGCTATCGAAATCTCTTAGAGTTAATTGGACGGCCAATTCAAAACATTTGAGAGTTAGCAAGCTGACCCTGATGGTTTCTATTTTTTAAATTTATTTATTAGGAAAATTAAATCGAACAAATATATAATTGATAATTATTTTACGTCTATTAGGAACCATTAACCAAAATATTATTTCAAAAAATTTGTTTTATATTATAAAGTTGCCCAATTTAAGTAAATTGATGATATAAAATACTTGCAAAAAAAGGTATTCAAACCAACAGTAATGGTAGAGAGGGAGTATGGGTCATTCCATGTCAAATCAATCACTTTTCGGCCGACCCCTTTCGATTTTGATGAAAAATCGTAGGCTGGTTATATATGTTCCCATTAGATTAGAAACAAAATTTTAACGGATTAGCAACTATATTAGCGGAGATATTCAGGGTTAAAGGTCTAAAAAACGTCTTTTTTTGCTTTTTACTGATGTTAAATAACTAGTTTTTAATTTTAAACTAAATATGATCAAATATTGAATATAATATCAATAGCTAAGTTAATAATTTATGATTATGGCGAAAACATCAAAATTAATTTTTGATAAAATATGGGTCATCTTATGGTCAGTTGAAAACTTGAAATTAATATTTCGAAATGTATATGATCTCCGATTTTTAATTTTTTTAAGAAATATTATCCGTTTACTATTTTAAGAAATATTATCCGTTTACTATTTTTTAAGAAATATTATCCGTTTACTATTTTTTTAATAATTTCTTCAACAATTAGCATGGCTGGATATTTATTTTAAAAAATATTGCGATTTTTATACTTTAAAAAAATAGATGGCGCTATATATAATAGTTTTAATATGTTAAAATTCATTTTTTTATTGATTAAAAATATTTTAATGTATATATATCATACTAAATCGATTACAATGTCCATTATATATATTTATTTGTAATTCAGATCATAAATTTTTAAAATCTTCACAAATTTAGCCTAATTAAGATAGTTTATAAATTAATTAAATCTTACTTCATCTAAAGGAACACAAAGCCTGGCTAGCTTGTGAGATTTCTTCAGGAGATAATATATATGTTCGACCGGTGGGAGTAGAAGGATTGACCAGCGAAAGAATATGAGATTTAGGTAACACTAAAATATCATCTTTCAGGGGAAATTTAAATGAGGCTGAAGGTCCACAAGGGTGTAAAAATCGGATTTTTACTTCTTCATTTGTAACATATTTATCGATTATATATCCTAACCACCATTTAGCATCATATACACATGTTACATATCCATAAATATTTTTAAATATAATTTTTTCATTTAAAAACGAAACTTGTTTTATATTATATTTTTTAGAATTTGAATATATTTTGGTTTTTAGTCTATTTTGATCAATGGGAATAACCCCGTGAATTTTTAAGGTCCCATGTATGGGCAGCACAGAATTAAATCTTTTGCGAAGGGCTAATTCCCCTTCGATATATTCTTGATTGGATATATATTCAAATTGAATTCCATTAATATTTTCTTTAGCATAATTATATAATTCTAATGGGGTTAGGATTTGATTTTTATTAGGCCTTTGAAGACTAGCTCTGGCAACTAATCTTTTGACAGTTCCCCCGATACCGTCACATGCATTTTTGCCGTGAGCAGTGGCAAAGAAATGCCATTCGGCAGGAATATTAAAATCGTATTTATGAAGGCATATGTTCAGAAAATTTTTGCGATTCTTGTATTGAGACGCGGCTCCATCTGAAAAATATATTATTTTTTCTGGTTTAGAATTAAATTTGGCTGTTAAGAAATTAATAAATTTTTTTTGGTAAAGGTGGACTGCACTAGTATTATGGTTTAATAATTCGGATATAATAACAAAATTTATATTTTTTAAATCTTCTCCAGATTTATAATATGCTACAAATGGATGTATAGTGGCCTGCACGTTGTTCCAATGAAACCTGAACTTCATCTTGTAAAATGAAGGAATAATTTTCAGAATAATCTAGAATTGTTAAAAATTCCCCATCTTTTAAATTTTCTTTGGAATTCTTCAAAAATAAACTTTGTTGTTTAGCTATAAACGAGTGACGCAGTAAAATTTGAACTTTTTCTAATAAATAATCGATGAAATCATCAACGGACTTTATAATAGTTTCAAGATTTGTTCTATCCACCGTGATCCATTGTTTAAACGTGACATATTCTATACGATTTCTCTGAAACAATTGGTATAATTGTCCCTTAAGAGATTCTATACCAGGGCATTGATCACAATTTGTTAAATAACATTTTGGCTGAGATGGATTACAAATAATTTGCGCCAATAGATAGTTGTAAGAATTTATACAGTAATCTTCTCCTGCTGTAATTTCAGCTATTACATTTGTCATTAATTTCACATTCTGATGAATAGCGCAGACACAAACAGTGTAAAATACAGTTTTTTGGTCTAAGTTCGGCAAATTTAGAGAATCCAATTGATATATTTGGGTATTCTTCCTTAAACATCTTGAATATTTCTTTAAGATTATTTAATATAAGTCTTTTTTGAACTGGTTCTTTCTCGCCTTTAACAGATACACAATCTTTTATTCCTGGCATGAGTCGGCTTATTTCATCAGAACTATAAAAATCCTTGACGAGTTTAAATGTTTTTTCGTTTAGTGTCTTTCCTGCCTTATGTTTTGGAAATGAAAGAATTCCACTTTCTTTTACCATCATTTTAGATTTTCTTGCCATGTATGATGTTACGTTGAATTCCTTTTAAATTTTATTTACACTCCATCTTTGAGGCAAAATTGTAAGAATTTGATATTGTTGATTTTTTGATAATTTATCAAAGTTATCCTTTAATATAATAAGAATTTCCTCTTTCATTGGACTATCAATCTCGGAATCAGATATTTCTAAAACCTTACTTTTTATTGCCTTTTCAATCTTTTGAATTTTATTTTTAGGATATTTTTTCTCCATTAAACGTTTTCTTTTAATTGGTGATTCTCCAATATTGTGTAATGTTTCATTAATCGATTCAAAGGCATCCTGATTATGGGTTATTGGGGATATAAATTCTTCGGGAATGTGTGGACCAATTTTACTTAACTGGTATCGGCACGAATTACATATTTTTTGTTGAAGATATAAATGATTATTTATATTAAGCACCCATCGAAGAACTGGTCTTAATTTTTTTTAAAAATTTTTATGATTAACTTTATTCAGTGGATTGCAACATTTTATCTTATCTTTTAAGGGTTTCATTTAAAAAAATTTATTTATTTTTAAACGACAAGTAAAAATATTTATATGTAAAAGATATGAATCGGTGTTTGTGAAAAAATATTAAAGAAATCAATTTGTATTTTTAGCAACTGTGATTTATCGATTAAATTCTCTAATTAATTTTGCTAATCAGTTTATTTTTAATAATTTTAAGAAAAAATAAAAACAGCTGACTTACTTTTTTTAATTTTTTCAGTGTTAAACATATGCTCAAAATTCAAAGACTGATCAAAAATTTTATAGAGAATGCTCAAATTCATTTGATACCCAAAATTTTATAACTAGTTAATTTTTTGTTAATTATATCGCTTAAAATTTTTTAAAAAATCTTTGAAATTTTCTGGTTAATGACAATTTTATAACATTCTTGGTCTTGATGGGTATGACTTAGTCTGGAGGGGGGGGGGGGTGGAGGGTAGGCCGGGTAATTATATGATTTTCAATTTTTCCCTTAATAATTTTCCTGCACTCCTTTAATCCTGCTTTTTTGTTCGCATGTTAGTCGGATTTTTTAATTATTTTTAATTTACATTGAAATATTAAAAAAATTATTAAAATTTTTTATCCTGCGAATATCTCAGGGGAATAAGGTTTACAAAGTTATATAATCGAATTTTATGATATATTATACATTAAAATATTTTTAATCAATAAAAAAATAAATTTTAACATATTAAAACTATTATATATAGCGCCATTTATTTTTTTTAAAGTATAAAAATCGCAATATTTTTTAAAATAAATATCCAGCCATGCTAATTGTTGAAGAAATTATTAAAAAAATAGTAAACGGATAATATTTCTTAAAAAAATTAAAAATCGGAGATCATATACATTTCGAAATATTAATTTCAAGTTTTCAACTGACCATAAGATGACCCATATTTTATAAAAAATTAATTTTGATGTTTTCGCCATAATCATAAATTATTAACTTAGCTATTGATATTAGATTCAATATTTGATCATATTTAGTTTTAAATTAAAAACTAATTATTTGACATCAGTAAAAAGCAAAAAAAGACATTTTTTGGACCTTTAACGATTATCTCGGCTAATATAGTTGCTAATGCGCTAAAATTTTGTTTATAATCTAATGGGAACATATATAACCAGTCTACAACTTTTTATCGAAATTGAAAGGGGTCGGCCGAAAATCTTGATTTTTTTGCTCATTTGACATGGAATAACCCGTATATGAAAAAAAGGGTTTAGGTAATTACCCTGAGGTGTCCCGGCATTTTTAATGGTTAACCCGGATTCGGTTAAAAGCTCGGAAGCAAGAGCTTTATCGCTGGAATTGCAATCATTCTTTTGCTGATCCTCTTTAAATGCGTTGATTTCGTTATTGGTTACGCTTTGATCATAGGGGGCGTTGCTAGAACTAAAATTTAGATGGCCGTTAATAGTGGAAGTTATTGGTTGACTTTGGGCTGAGATAGAAGTAAAATTTTTCTTGATGTAGTATCTGGTCAGTTGGTTAATTTTTTTTTAAAAATAATAAATATATAAATCTCTATCATGTATTTTATTCACATTTAACCTAAAACATATCCCTGCATTCACAGTTAGCGCGAAATGTAATAATTTTACATTAATTTTTTTAACTAAGACGGGAATTCGCGCTAACTGTGAATGCAAGAGTATGCAAGAAAAAAAATAATAAAAAAAATCAAATCCTTTATTCTGGAGATAAAATGGATAGAAAATGAGGATATTAATGGGATATCTGCTTTTCAGTTCTGTTTTTTTGGCGGAGATTAAAAAAAAAGATTGTGTTAAACATAAAATGAGTTAGAAAAATGAATTATTTTTTTTTGATTTATCCTAAGAAAAAAAAATAGTATAACTAAAATTTGTACCTAGCATTTAATCCTATTCGATCGGCTAAATTATTGAGTTGTTCTGGGAGTCTTTTCCTTTTCAATACTCCACCGTTCTGAACAGAAACTTCGAATAACGAGTAGTGACTTAATTTTATTTTTTAATTTAATATTGTAATAAAATGGATTTAAAAGATACAAATAGGTTGTATATGATAAAATGTCATAGCTAGCTATAATATAAAAAATGACGGATTTTTAATTAATATTTAAGATAGGATTGATCGGATACCTGCTAGGATCTGTAACCCCGAATTCTCTGAGAGATAGCATAATGACTTCTTTAGCTGTCGTTTCCTTTAAAATGTAAAATTGAGATTTTTCTTAATTATATTTATGCTTTAAAAAAAATCCATTGAAGGCTTAAAATTTTTTTAAAAAATTGACATTTTAGCCCATCTAAATGACAAGAAAATAAATGGGACCGATGTATATTCCTATTAATTTTTTTATTGTAAAAAAAAGAGTTCGATATTTCCCAAGAAAAACCTTAAATACAAAAAAAAAATTAATTTTATTATTTTCCTGACATAAAAAATGATATTAAGATATAAATACTTTGTGAATCAATAAGAATTTGTAAGCCTGATCTTTGGGACTCCTGTAAACTTTTATGACGTGTTCCGGGTAAGCTGAGGCATCAATCCCGTAAGAAGAATTCGTTCTCAGATTTATACTATTCGCGTTTGAGGATAATGATTGGCGGCTTAATTCGTCATTTTTTTGTGGGGAATTTTTTATAAAAATCTTTGGGCGATCTTTGTAACTATCACAATTTTCGAGAGTCAAGATGTCGGATTGCTGGTCTTTTTTGCAATCGTAATCGTCGGGGCACGAGGAATTATGAGAAGAAGACAAGGAATAACTTGAAAATAAATAAAATCATTTCTGAGTAAGATGGAGTACTAAAAGGCATGGAAATTAAATGATTATTTATTCATTAATAAAATGGAGGATCTTAAATAAATTAAACCTTGGTGGTTCATAAATAGGTTTATATGCGTCTAATGAAATATTAATCTCAGTAGTGTTATAATAATAATAATGAAAGTCACTGCCCTGTATTTTACTTAGCTACCTTAATGCCCTGTTTGTGGAAGGAGGGGACCATTTACTGTGGCCTCATCATTTAACTAATCGATTTAAGGAGTGCTTAAGGGGACTCCAAACAAAACCTATAACCCGGTATTAACCATTATTATTTACAGAATCTAAACAGTTAAAAATTTATCACCTGAACCTGAACTCTGAAAAGGTCTGTGAACAGATTTGAACTTTTTGATATCCTAGCTCTTTTAAAAATTATATTAATAATCGGATGGATAGTATCTAAAGTATATTTATATATTTGTATATTGCTTTTTCACTATGCCAACCACCCAGGTTAACATAGATAAGTGTTCACAACCATGTAACTTATTTCTTTTCCTTATAAAATAGAATTCAGCAGAAGAGAATATTAAAAATATTTTAATTGTTCAATATTTTTTTTTGGAATAGGCACAAAATTTTAAAAGATGTGATTCAATTTACATGTCTGAATAAGGTTGGATGTGATAAAATTCAAACCGGTTTTTAAAGGTTAATACTAAACTTGAACCGTTATTTATGTCTGAAACTAAACCAGAACCAATCCGATATTCGTTATAATTCGGATCACTGCTTGCTTCATATGGGGAATATTTTAGGCGCGCTCAAATTTAATTATGACGGGCTGAGAGAAGCTTTTGCTCCTCCCTAAAGAGGCCATTATTGGTTTGAGCATGCGTATCATTTTTTTTAAAAGAATCTGCTGCGTTTCTAAATTTATCTATAAATACCTATTTACGCGAATTATTATCTCGTTCACTTTTATATACAATATTTTTTTCAAATGTTTTTTTTATATATATAACGAATAATTTCGGGTTTGATTTTATATTATATTATTAACGCCCTAACATGTAATTCTCCTCCTCGCAAAATCCAACTCGACTTTTTTTGCTCGGAGTCGCCATCCGACTTTAAAAAAGTTCAAGTCAAATCCGAAAAAAATATTTTAAATTAAGATGCCGTGTTGTGTGACAGTCCAGAACGCCAAATATCATAATGTCGCGTCGTGAGTTTTAAAATATTGGATAAATTTTTAAAAAGTTACTCCTTAAAATTATCGTTTATAACATCTATCTAGTCTTAAATATAACCATTCCTAAAATTATTTGTGATGAATATACTATGTGTTTAATTACATTTTAAAATAATCATAATTTACCGAAAAATATTAGAACTATCTTTAGGTGAAGAGTTTTTGGAGGAAAGATGCAAGACTTTTTTTAAATTTTCAGTAATCTTGTTAGCTTCGTGCGTTAGATGGTGATGAGAGGAATGATTGGAATTAGAACTGATGGATGGGGAAGAGCTATTTTTCAATTATTCAATATGTATAAATACAGTTTTAATGTAATTATAAAGAATCATTTTACATAAATCATAAGGTAAATTATTATTTATGCACTCTTGTTTATTCAAATATAAAAAACTAAATATTAGGTTAAATTTTATAAAGCCCCCCCCCCTTCAATATAAAATTAGAACGTAATGTATTATGTATGGAATGCTGACTTCAATTTGGCGGGGAGAGCTTAGATTATTATTATATATAAAATATGATCAAACTAAAAGAATGTCATTTAATAACCTCTTCTTTATATCAGTATTACAATCTACTTCAATTTAAAAAAATTTTGTAACTATCTATTTTGTTAAAGCTCCCAATATTTTTGTAAAATTTATTTTCCTTCAAAAAATATAAATTCAATCATATCAAGTGCTTTTTAGTTGTTTTTCAAAATCGAATTATATTAAACTCCCTTAAAAAAAGTTTTTTAATACTTGATTAAAAATCTGCAATGCCCTGCCAGATAACGTTTGAAAAAATATATTAGGGCAGGACAAAAAAAATTAATGGGCAGGGTCGGGTACAAAAAGTAGAAATGCCGGGCACGCTTAATAGAAGATAAAAAAAAATTCTAAAGACTACTTGTAATTATGTTGATAATATATTTTATTGAGCTTATAATTTAAATAATTACATGACCTGCTACTATAATCATTCATTCACAAATACGATTTCTTTTTTCCTTTTCCTACATTCAGTGTTTATTGTTATAATAAGAAATTCGTGAAATCGTAATCCTCATCATTATTTGTTATTTTTCTCTAGGATATATTTCTGGATTTAAAAACCGGGCAGAGCCTGGCAACTCTAGCAATAATTGGAACTGGGCTAGACCGAGTAAAAAGTTGGACGGGACGGGTACCATTGCAGACCTCTATTTGATGAACAAAAAAAAATCAGGGAGTCCACTCATTTTTTTAGTATAAAAGCAATAAGGGATATAATATATTTTTATATCAGCAACTCTCTTAATTTGTTATATCAACCTAGAGCAATCCACTATATCTTCGCTAACCGAAGCCACAGACTTTCTTCTAACTTTGTGGGAAACGCTGATAGTATTTCTGTTTTCTACTAAGTTGTTGGTATCATTTCCAAGAACAATATTCGCATTAGCTTTGTTATTAGAGGTAGTTTGATTCAACAAAACCCTTTTGAACTTGCATTTCTTATCCTTCCACATGGATGCGAGCAAAAATTTGGGTCCACCCAATGAATTTGACGATATTGTTTTATTGAAGAGGGAGTTGTTCGAAAATTTTTGGACGATCGAATTATCGCTAGAAAGAGATTGTGGTTTCACTTTAAAGATTTGTTGAGTGTGGGTATGAGTAATTGGAATGGACCTATGTGGAGAACCCGAAGATGCCGAAGTGTCTAAGAATTGCTTGAAGCCTTAAATTTTATTTGTATTTTGTAAAAAAATGATCTTCTTAATCAATATTCAAATAAATAAATAAGAAATAGATTGAGATAAATCAAAACTAAAAAAAAATGACAAGTAACATATATTATTATTTTTTTTAAAAAAAGTACCTAAAATATTTGATTTTACGGTGATAGACAAGTGAGTGCTATTCCGAAATATATCTAAAGCGTGAGTGTGGGATATGTGCTCAAAATTTTGTCCGTTAACTTCCAATACCTGATTCGGGTTTTCAAAAAAAAATCAACATTTTTTTAAAAAAAATCTGATTTTAATATAAAAAAGAAAAATCGGGAGCTTCTAATAAGGATTTTTTTTAAAGAAAATATTATCGTTAGATATAATCGTAAATGGTTAAAAACTTGGTCGCCTCTCTTGAGTCCCATTTCGTGAGCTCTAGAAAATTTTTCTACCTTAGATATGAAGATAGGAGAATTTCTTTCCCATCCACCCAAAATGGAAAAATGGAGAATGTCGTCCCTCAAGGATCTGTTCAATACTACGACTCTATTTTTGGCCTTGGAAAAACATGCCATGTTTAGCAGCGTTAATTGTCCATGCATTTTCTATTTGTTATTATGTAGTGGACAAAAAGGCAAATTTTGGGGGCATTATTACTTAAGAAGAAATTATTTTAAATTCATTTATATATTTTTTTTTAAATAGGATAAAATTTCTTGTAACAAAAAAAATGTTGTTACTTGTTTCTCTAATAAGGATTCGAAATTTTCTAAAAATTCCATCATTTTAGGAATCTTTTCAAAATCGCTAAAATGGTTGTTGACCCATAAGAGTAGAATTCTGCTCGCCTATTTTTATAGAAAAATTAAATACAAAAATGTAGCTTTCAATTAATAACGATGAGGTGCATCGAAACGTAGTATTTTATTTTTAGAATTCTAAATAGAATTAGATAAAAAAAAATATAACAATGCATATTCATCTTCATCAAAATATCTATACTTTACAAATCCTAAAAAAGTATCCTAGTAGATTTCTGACTAGAATGCTCTATTCCAACATAAGAAAAAATCTTAAACATTTAAAAGTGGCTCTTATCTGGCGTTCTATATATTAGATATCTCTATGTTAACCAAAACATAACAATCCTTGAGTCGTCAGTTTAGGGAGATTTGACTGTTAAATATAATTAAAACCAAATATATTTCTAAAAATTTATTATAATAAAAGTAATTTGGCCACCCACTACCACTTAGAACAAACGAAGTCAAAAATCTTAAGGATGACTGCATTCGGTAATAAAGGAAAAATTTAATTTGATTTAATTACAAAAATGGGAAGAATAATAATCTCCAAAAAAAATTTTATATCCAGTTATTACAAATCAACCCGATTTTATTATATTTTTAGATGATACTCTTATTTTTTAAATCCATAATCCATGGTAGGTTAAATTTATTTTGAATATCAATACCAATATTCTTCAATCTTTTTTTTGAATAATTTAAAAGCAAATATACACATTCAAAAACAAAAACAAAAAATTTTTTAAAATTAAAAAACAAAACAGCTTTTTATTTTTTTCCCAGTAAATTCATAATCATGACTGCATAGCTAAGGTGCGTTAACTCAAATATTAGGAAGATACCAATTATAGTAACTTTTTTTAAAGCTACATCGTAAAAATAAAATGGGTGGATATCGGGTAGTGTTGTTAAAAAGACCGATTCTATTCGATTTTAACCAAAATAATATTGTGTAAGCCTGGTGATTTTGCTTATAGATGGCTGGAAGATTTGAACTTCAACTTGCCAAATCTTGAGACCTATACAATATTATTTTGGCTAATCAAATCGGGCTTTTTAACAACACTAATATAGGGGATATGCTGATATCAGCTTAATATAGGTAAAATCAGATCAGATCGATCTCTAAAACCAATACTACCCATCTATTTTTAAAATACGAATATTTGTCATACTTTTTCTCTGTGTTCGGGGAAATTTACGAACCATTCCTCAAGCCTAGTTGTCAAAACGAGCGGAGACCGAATGAAAATGCGATAAGTCAACAAGAAATTTTCGATGTAACTTGTGTGCGACGAATTATTGATGTAGGAAGAACTATTTTTGCCGGCAGCATTCTGCTCGACTATCAAAAGATCGAGCAATTCAGATACAGTACCCTACAAATATTAAAATATAAGAAAAAAACACATCGATTATTGTAAACTTTAGAAGATAAATAGTGTTTATCACTGGGGAGGGAGATCTAAAGCACGCTATATATGCTTAAAATATTTTATATTTCACTACACAAGTTTCAAAGGATGTCTAAATATTTTTAAAAAAAGAAGCATTTATTAATCAATCATAATGTATTATGTGTGGCGAACTTTAAGTCCCAAGTAGTGTTGTGAAATGGCTCGTTTTGAGCCAATTTTTATAAACGGCTAACTCAATATTTCAGCCAGAAAAATATCACGCAAGCCTGAAGATTTTTTCATAGAAGGAGCAAAGGTATAGACATATATTAAAGAAATCTCGAGGCTTAGGCATATTTTTTCTGGCTAAAATATTGAGTTAGCTGTTTTAAAAAATCGGCTCAAGCCTTTTAACAACACTAGTCCAGGCGGATATTCGAGGTTTAATCTAAATACTCATGTTCGATTCAAATATTCAAATTATAATAATCTGATTCTTAAAATGTAATAGATTTTTTTGACGAAATCACCTTATTAATGTGATTGCAGGAGGTCAGTGGAGTATTCTCCTCCTTTTGGTAGCTCTTCTTATCGTGGCAGAGGGTGTCGTCGTCGATAGGTATAGCGAGTCCCCCATCGTTGGAGGCATTAGACAGGGAACGATCAAAATCTTCTCCAAAATAATTGCTTAGTTGATGATGATGGAATTGGTTCGTTGCTTGGCTGTGCTTATTTTCGGAGTTGTTGGAAAAAACGTCAGCATCGTCCCAACTTTCATCCAAAAAACTGTGCGCACTTTTCGGATATTTTGGAAAGAAAAAAAATTGGGGTAAAATAATGTAGATTTTTTTTCTTTATTCATTTTTTTAATATTTCGTTTGCTTATTATTTAATCTAATAATTCTATATTTATCTATTTTTTAAAATACCATATAAAAAAATCTTCTATATTATTTATAATGTATAATTGTATATATTTCTATTAATGTGAAAATAAGCTTCTAAAACTAAAAAAAAATAATATCAAAATTAAAAGGAGCATATATATTATGGTATAAGTTTTAACTCCGTATCTTCGATCTCTCCTATGAAACGATCATAATCCATGGTGTCAGGGCTGACTGTGGCATTCTGGAAAAGATCTATATCTATCGAATCGCAAAATGCTTTAAAGTTGTCATCATTATGAATGGAATTAATATTGTTATTAATATTTTCGATATAAGCATCTCCTTCTTGATCATCGCGATCTACTAGTTCGAATTCTCTAATTATTTTGTAATAATCGTTCTGACCTATACAAATGAAGGAACAAAGAGGGGTAAGGGTGTGCATGGAAGCCTTAAAATATTGGTAAGTAAGATTTGGACGCACGCCGAAATAATCGCCAGGCTTGAGCATCAGGTGTTGAGATACGTTTTGATCTTTAGGTTAATTTTAATGATAATTGGAATTATAAGAATGAATGAATGTGAAAGAGTAATACGAATCTTAAAAACTGAGAATTATAATATTTTTGCAACACTCGAAGTTTTTTGCCCCCCCCCCGATCTTAGCTCCTAATCAAGCTCCTTAATATTTAATCACTTGATTTTAATTAAAAAACAATATTCTTTTGTTTCATTCCTTAGCTTTAAAAAAAATCCTCCTTGCCTCAATTAATAAAGTAAATTTATTTTAACTAAAATATTTAATAATTGCAAAACTTTAAAAAATTTCCTACTGATATTTCAAAATTAAAGGATAAATAATCTAAATATAACTAACAATCAAAATAGGTTTTTATTGTTAATATAAAAAAATATAGGAAAGAATCAAAGCAGGGTTGATTATCCATTAATATTTGTTTTGGTATTACTGAAAATAATTATATTAAATTATTTGCATTCAATATTATATATTAAAATATCTCCCTACAAAATTTCTTTTAATATTTATTAGCAAAGGTTTCGGTTTTTTTTTCAAAATGCATACCATAATTATGTTATAATACTAACTTACCGTCTATATACTCAATTTCTATGTTGCCATTAAAAATCAGGCACCAACTATCCAATTGTTCTCCACAGCTCAATACTACGGTATTAATATTAGGTACTTCGGCTAAAATAGCCTCTCTGCACACTGATTCCACAAATTTTTGGTAATCCCTTTTAATTATGTCCATTTTATCGAATTGAGAGTGTTTGATTCGTGGGTAAATTTGTCTAAAATAAGCCCTTTTAAGAGCTAGGGCTATAGGCATTACGTCTGGAGGAGGGAAATTAGATTCGTGGTAATTCGTATCGTAATTCAACGAAGGGAATAGCAAACAATGAGAAATTAGTTCGAGTTCTTCTGCGCTTCTAAGTGTTTTATGGGTTTCTAAGCAATTCCTAAGGGCTAGTTTGAGAGGCGAAAAGGTATTGTAAACTGAATCGTTTTGAGTTGTCTGTTTATATATTTTCAAATAATTGTTCTTGCATTATGTTAATCTAATTAGTATCAAGAGTTAGTACACAACAATTATAGCCTATTATATGCTAAACATAATTTTTTTTTAAAGGTATGCCTACCCCTGTGTCCTCTAGGTAAATATTCCAGAATATGAGGATATATTTTGATAAATTCTAGTTGAAATTATTGTTAAGCAAGATGGGGATGGACATGTGAAGTTTGAAGTAATTATTAGACAATTCCAAAATGAAAACAAATGCTAAATTTAACTAGGAGGAACAAAATATAAGGATGATGATTTATATTTAATTATTTATTTTAAAATATAATATCTTTTCAAAATTTAAATTACATTTTTAATGACATCGGAAAAATTGGAATTTTCTATAAAGGGCTCATCGTAGGTTTTATCATCCATAAGCACCTGACCTACAAGGTCAAAATTGTTTTTATTCGCTGTTTGGAAAGAGTGCAAAAATGAAGAGTTAGATTGATAATTGTCGACGCAATCCAGTTCTGATAAGTCTCTGTTGGACTATTTATGTATAAAAAATTAAATAAGAAAAGAATGGTAGGTAGCACAAATTATTTAAAAAAATTACATTTTCTATTCTCATTACAATAAGTTTGCACGCCCCTTAATAGCTCTTAACTATTATTTCCGCGAAATCTACGAGCCCTTTTAAACTTCATAATAATTAAAAAGGAGCCATAATCTTTTTTTGAGCGTTCGAGGGAGTTTAAAAAATTATGATTACAACCAGAGGAGAATCTCGAGAGGTCGAGAAAAAAAAGGTTTTTTTTAGTGGGCCTAAATAATATAGAATATTGCTAAATCTACAAGATTTTTTACGACAGCTTGACTATAATAATCATTTAAAAGTCGTTTAAGAAAATATAATAAAATTTTATATTATAAACCTGATTCATTGACATGAAACCGTTGAGATCTAACGATAAATCTGTTCGAGTGTCCGATAAAAAGTTATTTGAATGCGTTTCGCTATATTCGTTTATTTTTTGTAAATATAAAAATTAAAAATACATTTTATTATAATTTTTTTTAAATATTTTTTATTAATAGTTATTTTAAAGTTAACAGAAATTATATAAAATGGTGAATCATTAAATGTATTTTAAAAAATTTTAATCAAAATAAATCTAACCAGAAAAAAAAAATTAAATTTTATTTATAAAATAATTATTCTAAATTATGTTGAGTGTTGTTTTGCTAAATTTTTTTGAGTAACCACAAAAAGTATGATTTATTTTCAGAATAATAAATAAATTAAATTAATTATTTCAATTTTAAATTAAAAACTCTACAAAAAAACCAAATCAAAAAGGAATTCGTAAAAATTTTATTTTACAATGACAGACATTTGTGAATGAAACATGAAAGAATTTAATTTAGGCTAATTATGATTTTAATAAATTAATCATTACAAAAGCCAATTTGTTGCTTTTACATTTAATATTAACCAAATGGTTCTTTTTTAAAAAAATATATTACATAAAATTATTGGCGAGATATTTTAATTTATCTGCGATAAGCATAAAAAATCGATATAGCTGTTACCACTAATTGAAGTAAATTTACCACCTATTTTCCTGCCCATCTTTTGTAAAAACAAATTCATACATAACATAGTATTACAAAAATAAAAATTTTGAAAAAATGACCAAATGATTCATTTATGTAACTTTAAGGTAGTGAAGGTTAGCGGCCCAGCCCTATAAAACTTAGACTGGAACCGGACAGATCTTTTTTAAGACAACCGGTCTTTTTATTTTTTACGGTCCGGAACTCACCTAATTTTTTTTTATATTTCATTTTGTGTTATTTTCCTAAAGGAGTTATTTTAATTTTGTGAATTTATAATTTTTATTTTGCAATTATGAAAACTGCAATTTTTCAAAGAAGCATTTTACTTATATGCCCGATAAACAAAAATTAAATTAGGTAAAAATGAAAAAATTTTTAAAATACCAAAAAACATTTAAAAAAACTAGTATTTTTTTTTAGAAATACGTTCTGGATCAATTTTTTAAAGACCGTGGTGCGGTCCAGTTTGGGTGTATCTGTCTGGTCAAAGACCGTGGTAGAAATTCTTACTTTACAACAAAATATTATGCATGCCTCAATTTATAATAATAAAAGAATATATTTAATGAGTGGAGTGGTTTTATTTATAAGGGGCAAATATGTCTTAATAAAAAATGTGTTTAAGTTTGTATAATTTTAAAAAGAGACAGGGAACCTCTAAAGTAATCAACATTTCAATTTTTAATAATGGTCAGATTGGATATTCACTACAGGAATATTTCAATATATTATCATTTGAGGTTTAAAAACAAACTCTGTTAGTAGATCGCGGAGGTTCAGTAGGATATCGTCTCTAGTAGAATTCAAATTTTTCTTGATAGAGTCACTGGTGGAATGGCGGGTTATGCATCTGCGACGCCCCAATGAATTGAAAGAAAAATTATCGCTCGGTAATGCACTGCTGTTCATCGAGCGATGGGGCGGGTAGCTAAATTTGGAGTTATCTTCGTATTTAATCTTGTAATATTTATTAATTTTTAAATTTTTTAAATTTGCTTGCTAGTGAAGGCCAACCAAGCCCTGTTTAAATCGCCCTACATTCCGAAAGCGATTTGATAAATTCAGATCTAGTTTAGAAACACAAATAGAGCCTAATTTATTTTATCTGCGACCACTTTTATTTAAAATTTTATAGAACTATGGAGCGGGGCGGTCTGAACTGATCATGGTTGACTTTCACAAGCTTCAGGTTGATTAACTTTAATTTTCAACCCAGGGTCAAAAGGACCTATAAATAAAAACCTATGAAACAATGTCTTTAATTATTATAAATAAATTTTATAATTACTAGTAATAATTCAGAATCTTCTAAAACGACGCATTCGTTAGTCCTTTTGTTGGAGCCCAGGATTCTTTTGCCAAAACTAAAAAATTTTGTAATAGTTGTTGAAAATAATATTATGGTGCATTACCCCGTTTTAAAAACTTTGAACCTGCTTACACTTATAGCGTTTTGGGTCTCGTTAGTCTAGTTGGGTGAAGGCTCTATTTTTAGAAGGCTAAAAAGACAGCTAACCTTAGTTTTTTACCAAAATTTATTATCCCTCGTTTTTTGAAGAATATTATTCAACTTCGAAGAAAGCATAAATAAAAAAACTAGCGGGCTAAATGCTATAACGGGCCTGTAGAATTGAACTAATTAGTCATTACCCAAAGATATACCTGCGAAGCGACTGCGATTTTGGGTGTATATATTTTTCATGACTGACCAGCGTCGTTTCACTGGTATCTAGATGGGTTTTTAAAAAATATCATTCCTAAAATAGTGTTCAGTTTTAAAGACCGTTATTTAATTTAGCCCTCCCCCCTTTTTCCATAAAAAACGGTTAGTTTCGAACTTACTAAATAATAACTACACTTCGATCAATTTTTTTTACAGGGAGTCGTCATTGATTTAATTAAAATTAAATTTTGGGGGACCTTAATTAATCAAAAGTGAAGTTAGAACCGTATAATAATCAAAATAATCAGTTTTACCTATTGTTCGGGGATAGTTTGAGCCCATCTATGAAAACGCTCCCGGATAAAAGAATGTACCAGCAATTATTGTATTCTCCTCGACTAAAAATTATATTTTTGGATTTTATAAAGTTGCGTCCAAAATCATTTTTAAAAAAATCGAAAAGTTTCAAAACTTTTTGCAAATTTTAAAATTTTAATAAAACTTGTTATGTTAAAATTTTAATAAAATCTGTTATGTTAAAATTTTAATAAAATCTGTTATGTTAAAAATTTTTAAATTTATAAAATTTTCTTAGAAATTATGTTTTGGACATGTTTTTATTTTTTATATTTAAAATAAGGGTATTTATTTATTTTCATTAAAATTTCGATTTTTTTTATTGCGAATTTATTTTTTTGCTATTTCGGACAAGCTTAAATAAAAATATACTACAAGAATATATGGATACTATTAATATTGCAAGAAATTAAGAAGAGAAAAAAAAATTATTAGGCGTGAAATATATTAACATTAGTAAAGTACAGTTTTTTTTTGTTCGAATGACATTTTACGGAGGAGAAAAAATTTATTCATCAAAAATAAATTTTAAAAAAATGACAAATGAAAAAAATGCGAAATGTTTTATACGTCAAGCGTAAAAAATATTTTTTTTAATATTTCGCTGTTTTCAAAAAAAAAGTATCATTCGATTTATCATAAAATATTTCCATACGCTTATAAATCCTTAAAAAGATCAGCAGGCCAAGGCCATGTTCAATTTTTCCAAACTGTCGCAGGGCGAAATATTTTTCAAGCACCCGGGCGAAGCCAGTAGGATACCTGTGCCCTATTATAAATTAGTGGCGTTCGCTAATAAAGGGCTAAAAAGTGTGTGCAGGCATAAAAATATTTATCTGATTTGAGCAAAGATATTTTTTTATTCTTTGGAAGCACGGATATAATATAGTAAAAATTTATAAAGTTTGAAACATACGGAGGATGAATAAGAATTTTATCTTTAGATTAGATTAAAGAAGACCAATAATTTTGACATTGAAACAATTAAGTACTAAATGTGAAAATCTAATTCCTATTAGTTTAAATAAAATTCAAAAAAAATATTTTTTAAAATCAAGGAACAATCAATTATATTATAAAAATTCGCTTTGAAATTAGATATGCAAGATACCTGGAATTCGGCAATCAATACCTATAGCATGCACATCTTGGAATGATGATTTAGTATTTAAAAAATAAGTTTCAAGATTAAGTGTAAATATAAAATAAAAATGGATAAGGAAAATTAGGATTCTCAAGAATTTTTTCAAGTATATCAAAAAGTGATTCCTACTATATGCAAGGTATTTATGCATCGGCTGCCATATCTAGGTCTTCTCGTTCATCCCTATTTAGCTTAGGGAGTGTAAGGGGATAAAAAAAATTGTTTACCAATAGAGTATATCGTTGGCTCCGTGTTTTTCGTAGAAGGCATTTTTGCAAACATCTTGAACGCTCGGATCTACCAGAGTTTTATCGAATATTCCAGAAAGTTTCAAATGTGAATAAATAATTTCGATATCCTAAAAAAATAAATATTATATGTTTTGTTTGAAAAACAAATATTATAGTTAAGAACATTACTCTATTTATATTTATGTGCATTTATAAGTTATAACCGGAGTTATGAACCTGAACCAAGACAAATATAAGAACCGGAAGCAAAAAAACCTAGAAACCCATTGAAATTTTCCAAAAAGCGGTTGCGGAACAAGTTTCAACTTCTTACAAAATCGGAAGTTCCAGTTAGAAACTTGAACAGAAAAGGCTTAAAATAAAATAACCGGAAACGAAAAATCAGCAATCCATTTTGTAATTTTCCAAAAACCGGCTGCGGAACAATTCCCGTCCCACCTTCTAACAAAATGGCAAGAAAAAGATTGGAAGCAGAACCTAGAACGACGTAAAATATAAAAATCAAACCTATTTTTTCTAATTTTTAGGTACCGGAAGCACTTAAAAAAATATTCAGAACCGCAGGTTAAATGCACATATAAACAAAAAAAAGCAATAAAATAATCTCTCAAAATTGTTAGTAGAAATGTAATCCTTAGGGGTCCCCTCAGCCCTCTTTACATTTAAAAAAACCTTCAAATTACATTTTTTTTAAAATGAAAATATAAGTTTCTTATAGCGTTGTTAACCAGATGGCAATGGTGTTTTTTTTAAATCCCTCGCCAGTAAAATGCAAAATTGCTGACGCAAAGTAGAGAATAAAATATACGTGCGTGGGCGGAATAATAATTAAAAGGTTAAATTATGTTTCCATTCTTAAAGGAAAAGAATAAAATTCTGATTTCTCGATTGTAGAATGATAACTACTAGTGTTGTTAAAAGGTGCGATTTTAAAAAAAGGCCCAATTAATATTTTAGCCAAAATATTATTATGTAATACTGAGGATTTTGCTCATAGATGGAAGAAAGGTTTGAACCTTTATTTACCAAATCTCGAGGCTTACATAATATTATTTTGGCTATAATCTTAATCGGACCATTTTTAAAAATTGACCTAAATCGGGCGGTTTAATAAAACCAAACTACTCCCTACCTAATTTAAACATTTCTAAGGGACCTATATTTTGCTCAAATTAATGAAGCGCTTCCCTTGTATGATATGGCCAGTTAATGAATGAATTCTGCTCACCTGAGACAGTATACATCAGTTGGGTCTTAGGTTTATTGAATTTCAAAATTTCTTAGCAATTCTTTTTTGCATTTCCTACGGCATTCAATCGATTTTAATTCGTACCATTTTCTATATAAATATATTTTTTTAAGGACCTTTTTTTCTTCATTATTAACGATATGAGTATGTTGATCATTCCTACAAGGTTTGGCGACAATTTGAAAATGCTTTCCCCGTCAAAATATCATAAATACCAAACCTCCGCTTTTACAAGCAAATAGATCTAGACTAATCAACTCTCCATATCTATAAGGCGTGCTAAAAGGTTAATTTTTATCGATTTAATTATGTTCACTTTAAGATAGATACTTATTGTAAATTCGTTTTTTTGACACAAGCGGGATGCTAGCCCAATGATAAAAAAACCTAGGGCCCAGGTCTAGTCCGACTTCATTTTAATATTATATCTCAAACACAAAGTAATTGAATTCTGATAATAGTTCTATGTTTATCTGTTGAAACGTATTTAAAACGAAAGTTAAATTAAATCAACCAAACTAGATAGATTAAATGTACTATCTGCTAGTCACATTCAAGGATAATTCTACTCTTATTCAACCGATACTCAACTAGTCCTGCTTCAGAAATGCCAAAATAACATCATCGATAATTAATTCCGTTTAACTTGAACCTAGTATTTTAACCAACTTCACCACGACAAATCTTAAGAAAGCGACCCCTTTCAGGCGTGATTCTTTCACTTTAAAATTATTATGTATAAATAATCTGATATATCAGATTTTTGTGTTCTCCTTTCGTCTAAAATATGGCCGATGGTTAAAAATTTAGCCCAATGCTTTCTGGAAAAGCTGACATATAAAATAACCCATTCGTTACTTCTCGCCATTCGGCTACCCACCTATTAATGCTTTTAAACCTTTTCTTGTCTATCTTTTTTAATTAAGCGATTTTTAATCGGAGATCGAAATAATAGAAAGTATAAAAATTAATAAGGAAACAGGCAGGGCGAGTATTTTATTTAATATTACGGCCTGCCCAGCATGGTTGTACTATTTGAATATAAAAATACCCAATTTATTTCCCTTTTCTCATAAAATCCTATAGTATTACTTTTAATTGAATAATATATATTGCAAAACATGATCTGTAAGACGTGAATAATAAGTACTTATTACATTTATCACACATAATCATTTTTTAAACCAACATTTCTTTTGTGCATAATGGGATCACAATTCATTTCTAAAGAGAAAGAAATTAGAATTATATATTTGTGATATTAAGCCCTTTCTTAGGTCAATATAGTTATTTTCTAGCCACACTCGATTTAATTGTTCCTTTTTTATACATCTTTTTCCTTATATAGAAAAATAAATTCGATGTTGCATAAGATGATTCCCAGCTTGCCTCAACTAATACACATAAAACTCAACAAAAGTTAATTAAATAAATTTATTTTTTAATAAAACTATGGGATCAAAAATAATTGCGAATCAATTATAAAAATAAAAGCAATTTTTTTTTATTAAAGTCATTTTTTATTAACGACTAATTTTTTTGTAGGATATTTTTTTTTCCATATTGTCTAAGTTATAAAGTACTAATAAAAACTATGTTGAAAATAAAGCAAAAATATAATTAGTTCATCACAAAATAATACTATAAAAAAAATTATATAATAAAGTCAATAATTTGATAATTATGGTTAATGTCATTACACTTTTTTTAATATATACTTTATCACTTTTTTTACATTTAAGGTAGGAGGAAGAAAAAAAAATTCTCCTCCTAATTTTTTTTTCTTTCCTATTTTCTTTTTATAATACCTAGTTCTGGTTTAAATGCGAATGAATTTAAAACAGTTATCTTATCCCTTAGGCCATGATATTTAGGAAAAGAGGGGAGGGGGTGTATTATTCTTTTATCAAATATTATTGTGATTTGATTTTATTATATAATATTTTATAAAATCATATAATATATAGTATGCTATATATAACATCATTTACATATTTAAATTTTCTAATACGAAAGAAAAAGAAGAAAAAGATATTTATTCGTTAATATTCAGGGGGAAACATAATTATTTATAATTATATTAATTAACATTGTGAAAATCGATCGTTAAATAAGGGGGGGGGGGGGGGAATTAATAATTATTTAGGCTCTCATGAAAAAAAGACCGATAATTTTAATCAATCGGTCCCAGGCATAAAAGTAAATATAAATAGTTTAGGCCTGGTCAGACTTGTGTCGAAAAAAAAATCTAATGTCAAATAACTGAACAACTTATGCCAAACTTTATACATTGTGGATATTGCAATTTTAAAAGAGACAAGAATTCAAAAATAGTCCAAATTTAAAAATTATTAAAAATACATATCGAAATGGACCCTTGCAGGTCTATGATATAAATTACTAAAAATTTCAAATAATTTCGCTTTTTGTAGGTAAGGATAGTAAATCGATAAGATTTTAATTCAATAAATGAAATATTTAAGTCAATAAAAAAAAGAGAGAGAAATTAAATTCATTATATCATTTAGAATTTATTGTTATAAAATTTGTTTGTCTCAATATAATATTTATAAAGATTATATCAATTATATGTGTTAAATTAAAGTTTCGACCACTTGGGTAATATTGATTGTGTCCATAAAAAATATTTTAAGATTTTAAATTTAGTTTCCAGGTTCCAAGATTTTTATTAAAATTATGAATGATTATTTAATATATATAAGATATTTATGTGAAATGAAATGAAAAATTAAATTTAGAAATCTTTTGCAATAAAATATGTTATGAAGATTTATTATATGATCTAATATTGAATATATTTTTTTAATATAGGATTCAATTATATAACAAAATAGAGAAAAAATAATGTATTGCAAAGAATATAATACGCTGGAAGATATCTCGTTATTACAAAAATAAAACTAAATCCTAAAATGTTTTATAAGTATGAGAAAAATTATTCCAGGCGACGGGTCTGATGGGTCTGTATATCTCATTATAGAGAATAAGGTGCACAATACATAAAATGTTAATAAAAAAGTTACAAAATAATCTTAAGCGTTTCATTGATTCCACCAGACCAATGACTGCCTTAGTTGTTTATTTATATGTAATGTAAATTTAATTTAATATTTTATAATGTAAAAATATCTTACTTCTCTTGAATAAAAAAAAGACGATAATATAATATTTTTTTTATAAGTTAGGTCTAATTTCAGGGATTTAAAAGTGGAGGATTTTATAAAGACCCGCAGGGCCTACTCGGATAAACGGGCCGAGCCTTAAATTTTTTTTCGTGAGATCATTTTTTTCCTTAGCATTTTTCAAAATTTTATGTTTTTATACTTCCATTTTATATTATGATGTGCAATTAATTAAAAGATTTCAAATATGAATTAATTTTTTACTTGTAAATATGGAGTACGAAAAATAATTAAATGAAAAAAATGTTATTTTGAGTCAATATTTCTTTATGCTCTGTTAACCAGGACCCCCTTTTTTAAATTTTATTACTGAACAAGGAGCAGGACCCAGACCTTTTTTAGTCGAAGTGTTCACATCCCTACCTAATTTATAAACGCGTTTTGTTCAAGCGACGCGGTATTTAATGCTATCAAAGCTAATTCTTCATAACGATAATATTTTTTGCAATAAAAATAGAGATAATTATTTTACATAATATTTCATATATATCTATACCTTTTTATCGAATTCCGCAATTAATTTTATAATCGTATCACATATTTTTGATCATAGTAAGCGCAACATGTTTTTCAAATTTTATCATAACGTTATCATCATTTCGCTCCAAACTTAAATTATACCTATTTATTGACTTAAATAACGCCGCGTTAAACTGCACAGCTTGGACAAAAACGTTTATAATAAATTAGGCCTTAGTTAACATTTTGAATCGACGATACAAATAAAAGGGCAACCTCAAATTAAATAATGAAAGCGTCACGTTTTTTTTATTAAAAAAGTATGATAAAACGCAAACGCTCAATTTGTGCACCCTATTATATTACGTACCAAAATTAGAAGGAGACAGGATAAGAAACCAAATAATATAAAACTAATTTAATCGATTTTCATTTTTTTTCCTATAAGCAAGCACTACAAATTCACTAAATTTACAAATATATTGAATATTATAAAGATTGTTAAAAGCCAATTGTATATAGTAAAACGTTTTAGAAGTCAAGTGAAGATTAATGAAAATATACATTCATTTTTTTTAGTTTCCAAATTTTCGATTCTTTATGTTCAGCCGGGAAGCAAAAAAAATCTTTTATATGTTCGCCGAAAATAAATGCTTGCAAGAAAGAAAAAGAATGAAATAAATATTTCATGTTCCTATTTTATAACACTTAATTTTTATAGGAATTATTTAAATCTAAGAGAAAAAAATTTAAAGGTAAAAATAATCATTTAATATGAACATAAATATATAACGGATTTCTCAAAAAAACATTATTAAAATTATAAGATTTTCAGGACCCGAATTTTGTGATAAATTTAAATTAAAAATTATTTCTTAGATGACTTAAGGGCCCTCAATTAGCTTGTTATGTTTTTGTTCTCTTGTTCAATCTCATCTTTTGCCGCCCTCCACAGAGCTTAATTATGTTTTTCATAAATTTATTTATTATATTATAAAGGTTATTTTTTCGAGTCTCCACTTTCAAATACATAGATATAGATAGATACTAGTTAATTATCATTACCAAAAAAAATAATTTTTTTTTTAAATTGAACATTTTTTACTGAACTAAGTCTATGACCAACGTGCTTGATATGATATGATGAAATGCAATTTTTAACAATATTATTCCTGATATACTATACAGGATAGGTAATTTGGTTTAACCACTTTATGATATTAAAATTTAATTTTGAATTTTTATAAAATTTAGCTATTTTTTAATAAATAAAAACCTCAGTATTATTTAAGAATACAACAATTGAAACTATATTTTGATTTAATTTCAATTATTTTACAGTCTATAATACTAATTTTATATAAGGCTTGAAATTAAAATTCTAAATCAGGGTTATAAAACAGGGAAATATTTTTACATTAATATAAGATTTAAGGGGGTTGTAACTAGGGTTGAACAAAAATGCCCTTCTATTATTATATTTTTGTTTAAAGGGTGTGAGTTTAATAAGATTAAATTAAGTTCTTTTTCCAAGAATAAGTTTACCTTTACAATTATATTTTTATGTATAATGTTTTTTATAATATAAATCAATGAAATTATATTTAAAAAATTTAAGGTAAAAAATATAATTTAATGCAATTTGGATATGCATATGAGGTACATTAAAACAATCAGACAAGCAGCGATAAATAAATTTAGAATATGTAGCCATAAGAATGACCATTTTAATTATAAAATTGAGATTACTACTCATCGAATTTAGTGAAGAATGCAATTCCTATAAAGGTGTCCAAATATAAGGATAGATTTGCCAGTCGAACGAAGAAAAATATAAAAAATAAGTACCCTCACTGCGAACGAGAGATACTTTTAACTTTTACCCAGAATTCTAATAATATTTGTGAGAAGGCGTTGTTGAGAATTGCATATTGACGTTAACTCTTATGAGGGTTATGTGGGTAATAATCATGCGTAGTTCAAAATTTTGTATAGTCTATCGAGATATCTTATTAATTGGAATAGGAAGGTATAAAGAAATCATTGCACAGTTTAGTCAACAATCAATGATTTTGTAAGAAGTATATAATTTATATGTGAAAATTAAATATGATGTTATATAAAATGTCCCAATTTTTTTTCTTCACTATAAAATAAACCTACTTCCTAATTTCTCATTATTTTGGAAAATTAATTTTAAAAAGTTTCATATAATTGGTAATTTAACCGGCTAAATAACATAAGTAATCAAAGATTAAATAATCCAAATTATTCAATGATAGCCAATGAGAATTTACCAGTAATTTTTTTTTAAATATAAGCCAAATTTTTTTTATTGAAATCAGAGCTAAATAGATGGATGGAAAGAAACGAGGCCCGGACCTGTTACCCCTAATTAACTTAGCGCGAATTCGCTTTGTATTCCTAGCCGCGAATTTGAGCTAAATACGAATGGGAGGTTAGAGAAAAAAAACGAACCTAGCCATTTCAATTTTCAGCTAACAGGTTGAGTCCGCCAAGGGCTCCAGTTTATACTGTTCGCAGTTGTAGCGAATTTCTGCCGGAAGATTTTAATTTGAAAAAGAGAAGGCAGCAATTTATAAAAAGGAAATGTGTGTTTTTTTAAAAAAAGTCTCATTTTCCACTGTCTCTGAAGAAAATAAATAAATGTATCAAATGAAAATAATCGTTTTAAACTTGATTCGTGATCAAATAAACTACTTTTTTAAACAATGAAAAAATTTATTGTTTTTGATATGCTAGATTTTTATACTTTCCCTTTATAAAATATATGTTAAAAGTTTCATAATAATCAAAGCTATACCAAATCATTACCGGTAATGAAATTATTTATTAAAAGATATTTAAACGACTTGAATTGAAACTATTTTAATACATTATTTAAAACTTTGAAAGAGCTAAATACTTACATGAACCAATGACGACCACTTAGGGAAGGGCAAGAAGCATGTTCAGCCCTTCTAAATTTAATTTTATCAAGTCAAACGTAAAACGTTTCTTTTTAAAATCACGCTTAAATCAAAAATATTTGACTGGCACAATTTTAAAAATCTTGCAAAGGCTAGCGAGGCGAGGCCACTGATTTGATTTAATTCATAAGTTTTATATTCAATACGCTTAAAAATATTTTTTGAAAACTTATTTGATTATATGAACATGTTTTTGATGAGTGATAGGCGTCGTGTTAACCTTGGAATATATGTTATATGGATAATCTCATTTTTTTAAGTAATGAATTATGGAGAGAGAGCGCATAATTTTAATTTAAAATTATAATATTATGCATGATCAATTTTATTTTACAACGGAAAAAACTTTTAACACATAAACTTTAAATAAAATAAAATTAATTTTGGTAATCGGTTAGTCAGTTGTCAACATAAAGATACAAAATTACCCAAATTTACATTATTATTTATAAATGCTTACACATGTCAATCTCTGCTAAAAAAAACTATTTGTCTAATGATTGAAAATAATTTGATGTATTGGGTAAACATCCTATTTCAAAGGGTTTTCTTAATTGGTTTAAAAAATAAAATGTTTTCCATATTTTGCAGATAATATATAAATAACTGTCATTATTTTGGTTAATTTCACAAATAGACGCATAATAGATATGACTCTAATTATAAGACTGTATTCGAATTCAGTGGCGTTCCTTGAGGGATATCGGAATTGAGTTGTTCAAGAGGTATTATTTATTTTTAGTGGTATAAAGATTCCAAATACCTATCCAAAATTAATTAGATTATATTTGCAAACAATTTAACAGACCTATTTGATGAAGCTAAAAAAAAATTCCAGTTCAACAGTAAGATAATGGTATTATTTTTTATATTAAATAATAAATTATTTATATTAATAGGGTAGTTAACACAATCAGAAAGACATTATTAAAAGCAAGAACAGTTGGAAGTTTAAGGAATAAGTTGCCTTTTGGATCGTTAGAGATATAAGTCATGATTCAAATAAAAATTTTATTGAAGATATAGGAAAGATAAACGACAAATGAAGAAAGGCTGCTTTATTACAAAAATGTTTATTGTGATTCCATCCCACTAATAAAATACAAAAATAAAATAATATATTTTATTTATATTTAAATACTTATTTGAATAAAGTATTTAATATAATATTAGTAGAATAAAATATAGTAAAATCTATAGTTACATCAGGTGCGCATAAAAGGTATGATTTCATATCAGGCGTGTACGCATGAATTCATTGTGTGGTGGGGGGGGGGGGAATAAATTTTTTTTAAAAAATACTGCTTTTATAAAAATATAATGGGCGTAAAATTTGTTTCTAAATGGTCAGGCCGTATATTTTCAATTGCGAGCATTAGCCATAAAAATTAAAAACAAATGTAATATATTTTAAAAAATCCGGGCCGGGTCTAAAAATATAAAACCCGGGGCTGGCCAAATAAAATTTTTAAAAAAAATCCAGACTGGGCTGAAAATTTTTTTAAAAAATCCAGCCGTGGCCGGGCAAATGGTACTCTGCAGGTCTTTGATATAAATTTAACTTATATTTTTTAAAAAAATTTGATGGAAGAAATTATGGATGGTGTATAAAAATTAAAAATATCATTTTATAAATTTGTAATGTAAAATTCAATCTAAGTATATTATGAAAGGCTAACACACATTCAATCTATTTTTACAGGTAGTATTTCTTAGTTAGTATTGTTAAACGGCTCTTGAGTTGATTTTTTAAAAACGGCGAAATCAATATTTTATCCAAAAAAATTGCTCATAGATGCCACAAAAGTTTTGGACATCTATTATTGAAACCTTGAGAGTTAAACAATACTTTTCTGTCTAAAATATTAAGTTAGCCGTTTTTAAAAATCGACTCAAATCAAGCCATAAAACAACGCTATTTCTCGGGTATTTTTTTATTCTTGTTAGAAAATGTTCCTTTATTTGTATAAGTGCTAATAAGTAGAGTAGCAAAATATATAATAATTTTTACATATTAGGAAAATATTCTAAAATATGAAATTATGCGAAGCATCTATAGCATTTTTTGGAACATTATCAACCATATTTAACCTTTCATGCCATAGTTTGCATTCAGCAAGTAATGCGTCATGGGATACTTTAACATCCTCACAATAAAAATTTGCCATATATTTAATGTTTTTCTCTATCAAGATTTAAAATAGATTCGGAAGGATTCTACGGTAACAATATTAGTGAGTGTTAACTAATCAATGAGGGAGTTAAAGAAGGTTATTTTATATTCTTTGACTGACCCTATATTGATATTACAACGATGGGTCTGCCTTGCTCCGAGTCGAGGTAGACATATATTAACTTCATAGAATACTGTACAATGGCATATAATAGATAAAATTTATCAAATATATTTGCCCTAATTTCCTTAATTCTTTATTCTCATAGTCTCAATTAATAGATGTCATTTTTTTTAAATATTCTAGTTTTGTTTTGCAGTGGAAAAGTTTCAAATGAATTGGTATGAAATTTTAAAATGGTAGATAAATATAATGCCAAGGAAAATTTCAACTCCATATCAATTCATAGTAAATAGTAGCCTATTTATTTCTGCTGAGAAAGTGATAAATAAATGTAAATATATATGCGATACGATGTAGGAATAGGTAATATTTTGAAAATATATTTTAGCCGACATCTGGATTTATCAGCACCCAATATAAATTTTTGAGGTGTATATATAAATATTGTGGCCATTTTCGCTTTTAAATCAATAGAAAAAACCGCTTGATATAGAATATTATCATGTAGTGAAGAGTCGGCGATTCGATTCCCAACGGAAACTATATTTCGAAACCTCTTTTTCTGGAGAGATTCTCTAATTGTTAGAGGGGCGATAGCTATCCAGCAAGGATATGGAAGTACGGTTAATAAATATTTTTAAAAAGTAACAAACTTAAGTAACACTTATCCACTCCAAAAATTTATATGACTAGCAGTCGTTACTACTTAACCTCCCCTCCCCCAAAAAAAACTTTTAATGACAAATTTGTGAAATACCCCCTCCCCTTCGGAGTAGATTTTAAAATGATGAATAAGACAAAAATAGGTTTAGAATGTTGCCTTTCGATTTTTTTAAAAAATTATAAATGATTAATTTCAATAATATTCCCTAGATCCGAATTGGTAATAATTAATATAATATGAAATCAAAGTTTTAAAACCTTCTTTGTAAAAAAAAGGGGGAGAAATAATATTGATCTAAAATTTACACTTTTGCGCAGTTTGCAGTATATAAAAAAATGCCAAATTCCCAGGAGTAGTTAGTCATAAATTAGTAATGTCAAATGTATTTATACCGAAAAATAAATAAATCTTTTAAAAATTACGGTGATATTTTACAAATGAAAATGATACATCACCATTTACATTTTTCTTTCTTTTCTTTTCTGTTTTTAGTATTATATTACATAGAAGTTGTAATTATAATTATAATAACTTTTATAAATATAGGGAAAAAAGTTAACAAGTTATTATTTAAAAATTTTTTTTTTTAATTTAATAAAGTATAAAAAAATAATGTTCAAAATAAGGCAAGGCAAATAATATCTAATCGATTATATTATATTTTAGATGAGGTTGTCGATTATTTATGTTTATGATCATCATTTTTTCAAGAAGTGGTAAATATGCTATCAAAATTCAATTATATTATAATAAAAGTGTAGTTAAAATAATTAAATTAGCCATTATAAAATTAATATTTCATCTTGCACTTTCATTTTTCTATTCTTATCTATATATTTTTCCATTTCTTTAATTTATCTTATTTTTTCATCCTTCCTTCCTTTGACCCACTCTAAGGCTGCATTCATAGTGGAGACGGATCCGATCCGTTCCGTCAAAAGTCAATCTCATTAAAAATGATATATATGTTCATAGTGCGTCCGTTCCGATACCTTCCGTCTTAAAAACGGATCCGGCAAATTTTGAAGTCAAAACATTTTGACTTTTTGATCCGGCAAATCTTATAGAGCGTTATAACGTTACTTACAATTTTTTTATAGTCTATGAACATTTATATCATTTTTATTGAGTTTGACTTTTGACGGAACGGATGTAAAAACGGATCCGTCTCCACTATGAATGCAGCCTAACTGCTAGTTGATATCTATCCGATTTGTTATAATAATAATGAATTATGAGGTTGGCGAGGTTTAACCAATATAAATTTCAAAATTAATTAAGTGTTTTTGGCAATTTTCATTTTAAAAAATATATAATACCAAATAAAACACATATATTAAAATTCATTTTTTTAAAAAAGATAATTGAGAAATAATTTCATATAAAATTATAAGTTTTTAACTATTTTTTATTTAAATAACGTATTTTACATAAGGATGCTAATAGTAACAAACAATCCTCAAAAAAATAACAAACCTGCAAAAGTGGATTTAGACATTTTTATTGGTCATTTTTAAATAATCTTAAATGTATTTTTTTTTGTAAATGATTCCAAATGTGTAGGATGCGAATTAATTTTTTAAATGATTCTTTAAGTAATTGTAGTTGACGCCTGTCGGGCCTAAAAAATTTATTTTTAAATACCTAGGTCTGGACGAATATTTTAAATAGCTATTATCTATAAAAATTAAAAATAAATATAATATATTTAAAAATCCAGGCCAGGCCTAAAAATATAAAACCCGCCGGGTCAAAAAAATTTTTTTAAAACCGGGCCAAGCGATGCAAATGGTACTTTACAGGTCTCTGGTGGTTGTTGTTAAACGACTAGATTTAGTCGATTTTTAAAAACGGCTAACTCAAGACTCTCGTCAAAAAGGTCTTACATCAATTGATGAAATTTCGAAGATTGGGCTAGAATCTTGATCTTGTCATTTTTAAAAATCGAGCAATTTAAAAACAATCCGACCCGAGATTGTATTTTTGAATCATTTCTCGACTAGGCTTGAGCAATGTAAAATCTATCTCTATCAAGTGATGGAGGTTAAGAAAAATAAATTTGTATATGATTTCTAGGCGCAACGTGTTTATTTAGCCGTTTAGAATAACACATATAACTCATAAACATATATTATATTAGCTTCCGTAATATACAGTGAAACGCCTACATGTGACTGATCACCTCTTCCGCTTTGCCCTCAAAACCTATTAATTTAAACAACCTCCATGTTGCCTCAAAAGTAATCACCCTTGTACCATATGGTTAGAGGTTTCACTTTATTAAAACCGACATATTTTCACTCTACTCTTAAAAACCTAAATTTTAATGATTAGATGTTTCCAGGGTTTGGCCAGATAATAAGTTTTTTTTTTAAGAATTG
This sequence comes from Gordionus sp. m RMFG-2023, assembly GCF_954871325.1. Taxonomy (NCBI): domain Eukaryota; kingdom Metazoa; phylum Nematomorpha; class Gordioida; order Chordodea; family Parachordodidae; genus Gordionus; species Gordionus sp. m RMFG-2023. Next base: position 47,700,351 of record NC_088776.1, read on the forward strand.
GGGATGATGCCTAAAACAAGTAATGTTACTGTGGAGGAAGAAGGTAAAGCGTACTCAATGCACATAATAGTGCGCACAAATTGAGCATTTAAAGGGCAAATAATGCATTTCAAATGACCTCGTGCAAATTGGTAAAATTAGAGTTTGGCGTTAGCAACCATTTTAAAAAACGCAAATAGGTTTGCTTTTCCGTTACTTTTTATTATTATTCGCTGTGTAATAATATATAAAATGTAATACAAAATGTATTATAAATATCTTACTTATATGCTAAAAAGGAAAATTTGGAAATTAAAGAAATAAGAACGCAGACGATAATATAATTTTCAAAAGACAAATCCTTTTTTTTAAGAACTTATTTAAAAAGTTGCTTTGCAACGCAGCGTTTGAAACGCTCAATTTGTGGGCACTATAATTCGATTACGACGCGCGTAAAATATTTTAAAAGGCTTTTAAAAATTTAAACACAGTGAAAATAATTAGAGCTATAGAGCTAGCAACGCCATTGCCTAGAACTAATATAACTATTTGTCAAATAAACATAATGCAAATTTTAATCGCTCAACTCAATGAATGTCCAAATGAAGGAAATTTTTTATTGGCTTAAATATATTTAAAATTAAACAAGTATTGAAGTAAGGAGTGGGGAAGAAAGGTTAGAGAGATGTGGGTTAGGGTTATTTAAAGGTTGAGAAATATGGGTTAGTTATATGATTGGTTTATAATAAAATTTAATATATTTTATGATCAACCTGTCAAACCTAAGAGGTCGTGTTATTATAAATCAAAGAATAACATTTTTAATAAATCAGCTGTTGTAATGGTACCTTGAGTTGACCATAATCGATGTATATATTCTCTTTAGTATTACACATATATTCGTAATAAACTCGGATGATATAAAAAATAATATTTTGTTAAAATTTTTAGATTAATCTTTATATTTTTTTATTATTAATAATAGTAATATAAAAAATTTTTTAATCGATATTAAGTGATCTTATTCTTATTTATCGATAAATTAGAATAGGGCCACTTCAAATCAAAGTATGTTAATATCACATTTCCCAATGATCTATAATTATTTATTAATGTGGAATGATTTTTTTTATTAAAAATTATTATAATATTGTTAAGAAAAGATGAATGTCTACCAAAATAATTTTATAAGAATAGGTTCCTATAATTAATAGACCCATCGTTTCATTATTCTATTATTAGGATTCTAATTACGCGTCAATAAACTTGACAGGAGACGGAATGTCATTTGATTGACATCATAATTAAAAGAAATTAGAATAAGAACTATAGATTTTATTACACAGAGGAAAAAAAGAGTATTAAGGGTGGAGGGGGGGGGGGTGATATATTAAGATTTCTATCACTCAATTCAACCAAAAATGGAGTTAAAGGTTTATTAAATCAAGGATCTTTTTATATATCAATTCCATTTCATCTTAAAACTTGGACAAGAAAGAAGTGCGCCAATACCCATACTTTGTATCGGTCATTGTAAGCATCGACCGATGTTTCCAATTTTAGTCGATACAAATAGCCAATACCCAAAATAGATAATCAACCCTCATAAATTTTTAGAAAAATTTAGTCGATATTAATCCGTAAATTTTTTTTAAGTTTATAAATACTAAGAACATGGGCATTTTTGTTCTTTTTCCGTTCCCAATCCGGCGTTCCTATATTCTTAGTATTACTAATTTTCCGCGAGTTACGTTTCCGGAACGTTCCAATCCATGTCCTTGGTCAAATCCGATCGCGATTTCATTTTAAATTAATTCCCTTTTACAAATTTCATAAATTAATAATTAATAATGAATGATAAATAAAAATTAGTCGAGGTTCTAAGTCTAATTTTATTGGATGGGTGAGTGGACTTCGTGACTAATATTAAATTGGTTACAATAAAAAAACAATCAATTTTTTCACCCAAACTTGGGCTCGAATCGAATACCTAGCACACCCCAGATATGTTTGTCTCTGAGTTATCACGTAATTTTTAAAAAATGTAAATTTTTTATATTTAAATTAAACCCACTGATGTATATATACTGCTAGATTGGCGATTTGTTTACTAGTTAAAAGTGTCCATACATAGGAGTCAGCTATAGCACCATTTTGTGACTTGCACGTCGATTAAATTTATTGATATGCACTCATATAATAATAAATAAAGACAATTAGTCGAATTGCAAGCCATAAAATGGCGCTACAGCTGACTCCTATGTTTGGACACTTAGTAAAAGAATCGCCAATCTAGTAACATATAATATACATCATTGATTAAACTATATGGAAAAACGGTGAGTTTTAAACATAAACCAGATAATCTCAACTTTCTTATTATATATTTAGAATATGTTCATCTTTAAACTTGTCGAACTTTTTTACAGACTAGAGTTTGGAAATATTTGGGTTATTATGCCAAATAAATCATGATTCTGCTAATTTTGTAAACTATAAACCAAAGTAAGAATTACCTAAAGCAGCATTAAAATTTTGGCACCCCATTTTTTATATTTTTGGAGATATCACGAGTCAGAGTATGAAAAGAAAACTGACCCATTTTTGGTTTTTACGCTTAACGATGTCATTTAATAAAAGATTTTATTAAAAGCCAGAATTATAAATAATGGTAACCAAATAGTGTATATGCATCCATACTATATTTAAATTTTCTTTTAAAATATGGCGGTCCATTTAACCATTCTAAGTTTAAAATTCTTGTAAAAAATAATTCTCCGAATTTTATAAAAATTTAAGCAAATGTCACTAAGACAAATTTATATCTGTATATAAAAAAATGGAATGTCAAGTTTCTGCTTTCTTGGAGAAAATCTATAAAAATACTAAAAAAACAAGGGTTTTTTGTTCAATACATAGCTATGTAATCATTTAATATTTAAATATTATTATATTTTTATTAACACTAAAGGATCTACAAGACATATTTATGCAAAATTTTAAATATACTAAAAATTCTGAGTTTGAGCCTTGGGTGATTTGAAAAATATGGTATAATAAATAATACATGTAATTTACGGTTTTTAAATATTTTCGTACCAATAAAAAATTGCATTATGTGTTCATATCTTAGATTCATCACTATAATAAGAACATCATATAAAAAAAATTAAAATCATAATAGAAAAATAAAATATCTTTGTTTTTTAAGTATTTTTAACGATTTTCACAGTGAAAGCTAACGACATTTCTAAATTTTTAGACAGATATAGATTGATTTTAGTGGCATTTTCTTAAAATTTTATAAACAACGAAGTAACTATTTTTTTATAAGGATTTTAAACTGAATGGAATTAAATTAACCGCCGCATTTAAGGCTGTGTCCTAAATATCAAAAATTGGATAAAAATTATATCACGCAATTTGCGCGAATGTAGCGAAAAAAATAATATAAGCCATTTTTAATGGAAAATTAAAATTTCGATTTTGCGCATATTACGTGATTCTTAAAAATTTTACGATTCGTAAAACTTTAATCATTTTATCATAAAACTTTTGCAAATTGAGGGAATAAAAATGGCGAACGAATATCAATTGATGGAAAATATAAGACCTTATAGACATGTAATAGTGATTTTAAATAGAGATACAGCTGCAAGTAAAGTCAAATGGGAAGAGATTATATAAATATTATTTTATATTTTAGGTTCAGGTGCTGCTTGATGAACGGCAAGCACCTTAAATTTGATGAAGATTTTTACTGGCTAAAAGAAAATGTGGAGGATATATGTAAGCACACTGAAGCCAGTTTCAATTTGAAACAATCTAAGGATGCTATTAATGTACAAATATCTCCACATGTATTATAACATGAAATTAGAACTATATAATATATTTTAGGATTATGAGCCAAACATCCAAGATATGTTAAATGTACAAATATCATCACAAATATTATAACATTAAATTAAAACTATATAATAATCTATATCTTAAGATTATGAGCCAAACATCCAAGATATGTTAAATGTACAAATATCATCACATGTATTATAACATTAAATTAGAACTATATAATAATCTATATCTTAGGATACAGAGCCAAACACAAGATATGTTAAATGAGTGTCAATCAGAAACAAATTTTTGAATTAAAAATGAAATTTTCCCTTCATATTTATAATTTTCTATATTATTTTCATATTTACAATTTGTCTTCATATTTATAATTTTGTATATTTTTATAATAAAAATTATTATGTTTAATGAATTTTTATAAAATGTGATTTAAGTCATTTTAGCAGTTTAAATACAAATCAAATCAAAACAACACTTTTTATTGAATAATTATAAACAAATGCTACAACTTTGACAAATTTAAACATTCATAAGAAATATAAGGTAATGGTAATTAAAAAATAAATGTATATAAAAATTTTGGAATAAGGGTTTCATAATTAATTTGTGATATCAATAATAATATTTTGTAATAAGCAGTCAGCCTTAACAATTTGTATAGTATTAGTAATATTAGTTTCTGAGGATTTATATAAGTGCTTAAATTTGGAACTCATGAACATGATTATCTTTAAAATAATTATTAATTCACATCAAACATTTTGTATATTATAAATTGAAAATAAATGTATGATATGGGACATGTTTCGTGTCTCTCAAAACTCACGAAAGTTTTGCGATTGGGAAAACTTTTAGGAATTTTTTTTTAATTTAAGACACAGCCTAAAAAAATTATATTATTTTTTGAATGTTACAATCATCTGTAGTTTTTTGTAACTCTTTTAATTGAATGACAATTGATAAGTGCAAAATAAGATTTTTTATACTTTGACCCTTGCTTTATATATCCAAAAACATAAAAGCTAGAATAATAAAATTTTAACACTTGCTTTAGTTACATGGTATCCTAGTTCGTAAATAAAATTTCACCGAATTCCCAAAGGGTCCTGCGAAACTCATTATTTTTTGAATGTTACAATCATCTGTAGTTTTTTGTAACTCTTTTAATTGAATGACAATTGATAAGTGCAAAATAAGATTTTTTATACTTTGACCCTTGCTTTATATGTCCAAAAACATAAAAGCTAGAATAATAAAATTTTAACACTTGCTTTAGTTATATGGTATCCTAGTTCGTAAATAAAATTTCACCGAATTCCCAAAGGGTCCTGCGAAACTCATTATTTTTTGATCGATTTGACGTGGGATGGATGCCCAGCATATTTACAGTGTTTGAAATAAATACTTTATTTTTTGGAGGGGTAAATTTTTGTTAATTATTAGAAGAAAAATCGCTTGATGCTTATTTAATAATAATAACATATCGTGTTTATTTTAATGATCCCAAATGCTTGGGACTTTTTCACATAGAAACTTTAATTATGTATTATCATAAAAGAAAAATTTTCTGAAAATAAAACATAATCAATGATGTTTAACAGTAAAGGTGCTATATTTGGATCGGCTAACTTGGCCTAATCTACTATCATGTGCCGAATAAATTTCGCCAAGCATTTTTCGTTCATATCAGCTCCGACCAGAGTCCTTATAAATGAACTTTTGGTTATTTACACTTTAGATTCCAAATTTTAAGCCTTATCATATTTCTTTCTCACATCTTTATCCAAGGGGTCTCCTATAATTAAGCGATGATGGTGGCACACGCTTCTCCTTAAATCAGCTAATAAGGCCAGACCTTACCCTTAAATAATCCAATGTCATTTTTGCAATGCCGAATTCATAAGTCTTGGGATAAGCTCGTCAGAATAAATTCGATGGATTCTTTGGTGAGATCGACAGCAAATTTTTTTTATCTCTCTTAAATAGTGTGTTACATACTACTATTTCAATGGAATCCAGAAATCTTGCAAAGTTTCCTCAATATTTCTCATACCAAGGTTAAAGCCTCCATGAACTCTTTCATATCCTTCAGCATATTCTCCAACATGTTTATTAAGCACACCTGATATCGTCTCTATCCCAAATTATATTTTCTATTCACAATTTCCAACTTGAGGTGCAAAAGCTGAGATCATGTTAAACATTTTTACCAATGACCAATTTAAAGAATAATCTAATCATTCAATCTCTTCGTTCTTTGTCGATCAACTTCTTTGCAATAAGCACATATATCCCTGCCAGAAAAACTTGCACTTTGAGCCATACAGTCAACATTTTTACATTTTCTTTTCGATCTTGCCTATTGTACACAGCATACATCTATACTCATTCTATTTAGCACTTCAACTATCTCACCAAAGCTACAATATTATATGTTATGACTTTTATACTATTCAATCCCCACATTAGTATCAGGTCAATAATGGTTGACAATGTCTCGTTTTCCCTAGATGAAGTTCTGCTGAATTTCCCATCCATCCTATTGTCATAGATGGCTGAGAAGGCCCAAGGGTACTTAGAACTATACCCCACCCATATTTTGTAGAGACCAAAAGTGGCTTTTGGGGTGGCTATTTTTATGATCTGTTTGTTATCACCCATTTAATGGTTTTTACACCCCATTGAGAAAAAAAGTGATCATATATCCCAGACTACAAGGAACCTTTTAAACGCCTATTGGCCATCTGGAAATATTGTCCTTCCCCAACTATGTTGAGACAGAAGGTAATTCACTTTAGTATTAAATGTACATAACAAAAAAACGGTAGTATTCATTTTGATAATAACTCAAAGTAGTAAATTTTTTAATTGGATGAAATATATATCAAAATTTAATATTGCTAATAAGGGTGAGTATACATTTAAATTAGACCATTTTTATTTTAATAAAATTTAATTATTTTTATTTAGAGTAGGGATGTACCGATATTTTATATCGGACCGATATTTCGCCCATTTAATATCGATATATTATAAAATTTTCCGATCCAATATAAAATGACGCATTTAACAAAATTTAAAAAAAGTTATATCTAAAAAACCATTTATTTTTATAAATAAAATCGAAATATATTTTTTAATTTCTTTAATAGTAATAATTAGTTAATAAACATTCTGCAATATAGTTATTTTTTTCGCATTCTGTTTAAAAAGTGTTCATTAATCTCTTCAGAATCTGTTTTTAGTGATGCTAGTGATATTAACAGTCCCCATCACTGCAGACCAATCTCTGATAAATTGGAAATTTTGGTATTTCTAAAAAGAAATCTCTGATATATTAATTTTAAATATTAATTTCAAATTTCATAATATATTTGTTTATTACTAATTATGTAAATAGATTAATGTTATTACTTATTATATAAATAATAGCAATTGAATTAAGATCATTATAATATATTTAAATGACATATGTTATGGTATAGTAAAATCATAGATGTTGTACTAAAAGTATATTAAAAATTAAAACCGTTATCTTTACAGAATACAAAATTAGATATATCAAATCGATTATCGGCCTATATTAATTTAATATCTGGAATATCGTATTGAATCGGCCTCCAAAAAGTGGTATCGGTACACCCCTAATTTAGAGCTTGTCAGCAATCAGGATTATAGAAAGTCCAATATAAATTCAAATAAATCATATATTATATATTAATTGCTAACTAATATATGATTGTTTTTTTAACGTTTTTAATTGTATTATATTGTAGATATATATAAGAATTGCTTAATGTCACTAATTATTCTCAAAATTGAGGTTTTAATCTTCTATTATTAGATATTTTTATTAGCTAGCACTTTCAATGATTTTCTTTTTTGGAATTTTAAAAAATTTCAAAATTCTTATTGGGCTTGAGCCTCTGTACCCCTCCCCCTTGGTGAAGCTACTTAATGGATGGGAAGGTGGGAAATCTCCCCAACCCCATTAGAAATTTACCTATTGTAAATATCATTTTAAGCTAAAATTCTAACTGCCCTCCCCCCTTACTATATACAATATAATCAATATAAACAAATCATTATTATACAAAATTTTCAAAAAAAAATCCAAAATTATTTTCATAAAAATATCACATAGCCAATAATCTATGACAAGCGGATGCAGGATCTCTAATAATATATGGCACAAAAACCTACCTAATAGCCCCCCCCCCACAGAAAAATATATGGTATTACTGCATATTTTTAAAAAAATATAAATTTATTCATATAAATTAATTTTAAAAAATATTTACAAAATAAGTTTCAAATCAGATTAATGAGAAGATTGGCTAATTCAATCTTTTTTAAGAGGTCAATTGATGCCAATCTGATATTAAAATGTTAATATTGGTATAACCTATAAAATTTTATAACAATTCAAAAAATAAACCCTAATGAAACAACGTTTTGAAAAATACTATAAATTAGTTACACCTTTATTAGAATTGGTTCCTACAATTTCAAAAGGAGTTCCTGATTTTATTCCTAAATTTATCATTTAAGGTTTTAGTTGGAGTTCTAAACTCTGTCCACACACTCTTCCTCCCAAGTTCAACCTTCTATTTGATTAAGCCAGTATTTTGAATGACTTTAATCCAATATTTTTTTAATAAAGGAGAATTACCTAACAAAATTTTTTTTTGATAAAATATCTAGCATAAAAGTCTATCAAAATGAATAATGTTCTCTTTATATACAAATAAATTGCATTTATATAATAAAAAAACAATTAATTATTTTAAGACAATCAATAGAATAATTAGAATAAAATTTTAAAAATAAAGTTCTTTGTAATAAAAATAGTTTAAATTGTGTACAATCATCAAAAAAAAATTTTTCATAATAAATAATAATGTTATTACCTTTTTTAATCTATCAGGTGGATTTTTATTGATAGCATTAATAAATTGAAATTTAGCTGATGCTGTTTGTGACATAATAACCAAAGTTAACCATAAAGAATCATCGTCCACAAAGAGAATTCAAACTATTTCTTTTATAAATATTTCTAAATTTAATCATTATATCTAATTAGAATATCATATTACTATATGATGGCATCAGAAGAGGTTGTAGTTATCCATGATTAAGAAATTACAATCTAAATGATAAAATTCAACTATTTTGCGAATAAAAGCATTTTCATAGATTATACCAAACCTAACACAAAAAAAGATTCGGTAAATTCTGTCACCTGTCATTGCAATATCACTAGTTAATTTGAAAATTTATTTTTCTTGTAATTGATTAGTTTTTCTTTTCAAAGGGAATTATATAATAAACACCTTTATTTTAGATTTTTTTTGTAGAACACAGAAGGAAATTAGATTAAGGTGGCAATTAGATTTAAATAATATATAATATTTCAATAAATAGAAGTAATCTAAAAAGATCATTTAATTTAATGCATCTTCAAAAAAAAAATTGAACATAATAAAATATTCAAAAAAATTTATAAATATTTTTATCATAATTTACGGTTCACATTAGGTAAAAATTATTTTATTTTTAATGATATTACATTTCTAAATTCTGTGTTAAAAATTGAATATAACTCACTAAAATTTAGCATTAATTGAAGGTTAATTTACTATTATTATTTAAATTATTATATAACCCTAATTAAATAAATATAATCATTTATAAATTGAAAACTAACCAATGATATATTATATATATCATTGAAACTAACAAATTTAATATTGTAATTAACCGAGTTCAAAATGACTAATCAACTGTATATTTATTTTAAATTAAATTATCATACCTATTCCTAAAAATATTTTGTTACATTATAGGAATTAATTTTATAGTCTAATTTTTAAGCTTACTATTACTTTTGTTTTTTTGCATACAAACTTTTTATAATCTAATTTTGTAACTTTACTTTTTATTTTTTGTAACCTTAATTTTTATTTTTCGTAATCTTACTGTTTGTTTTTTTTGTTTATATTTTAATTTGATCTAGTATATATACGAAGTGTAAAATGAGAAAAAGAGATAATAAAGTTAATAATAATAAAATATATTTTTACATACTCGCAGGTAAACCTTCCCTTCGTTCTTTTCATGGTGCCCTGGCTCTGGGTGGTGGACTAGAATGAGATGACTACCTAACATATGGAGATGACTGCTTAACCTATTGAGATGACTACCTAATTTATTGACATAATCAATGCCTAATCTATTGATGACTGCTTAACCTATTGAGATGACTACCTTATCTATTGATATGACTGCCTAATCTATTGAGATGACTACCTAATTTATTGACATGATCAATGCCTAATCTATTGATGACTGCTTAACCTATTGAGATGACTACCTTATCTATTGATATGACTGCCTAATTTATTGATATGACCAATGCCTAATCTATTGAGATGACCAAGAATCAAACCTTAGCACGTTCTTTCGTGCAAAAAGTTTCTTTCTTCATGGTCTCCTGGCTCTGGATGTTGGACTGGAATATGATAACCAGCACCTAACCTAATGTGGCAATCTAGAAAGAACCAATATGAAAGTTGGACGTTAGGTTATGAATTCTATATTGTGAGACCAATGATGATTACTTATTATTCTAATCCACGTAAGAAGAAAAGTTATTATAAATTAAGATTTTATGCCGGGATAAAGGCATGTTATAAATTTTTATAATCACTAAAATGTAAAATAATAATGGAAATATTTGAACACACAAAAAGCCTTTAAAATATTATTTACTTAATTTCTTAGTGAAATATTGATATTTTTTTGATTTCTTGAATGATGACCAATTGTTGTAAATTAACTAAGCCTAAAGATGAATTCTTAGATATAATTAAAAATAAACCATTTAATATCCTAAACAAGAAGATAAAACTTTAATTTTAAATATATTAAAATGTAATTAAAACATATGAATTAAATGGTTTAAATCACATGATTGATTTAAATAACCCTTATAAGTAATACTTAATATGATAAAAATGTTTTTGAAATAAAGCTTTTGAAGACAAGTGGTTATGTTACATCTTCATTTTAGATAAATATTTAAATGATGTGATGAAATCATTTTCTAAAAATTATCTTAGAAAGAATTTTTATTAAAAATAACACTTTTTGAATTAAAACTAGGGTGTGAAATTTAAATTTTTTATTTAAAGAGAGGGAAATGTGAATAATATTTTATTTGCATATTTTAACCTTGGAGATTGAAAATAAATAAAAATAATTAAATACTAAAACGCAAAAATTAAAACGCGAAAAAATAAAAGTCATTAAAACGCGAAAAATTAAAACGCTAAAAATATTATATAACAATCTTATTGATTTATCATTCTTCACTTATTTTTATATTTTGATGAACTATTATTTCTTATTAATCGTAATTTACTGATAATAACGATTTTGAAAAATGATAATAATAACAATGAGCACTACAAGCAAGCTACATGAAGCCACGATTTGTAAAACATTCGATATGGATATCAAGCTCACGATTTAAACAAAAACGTGCCAAAACGAACAAACCAACGATTTGGATAAGCCAACGACTAATGACTTATGCAACATTGACAACCAAAACGATAAACTACTTGGACCAATGACATAGATAATACCTAGACTGACGATTCATTCATTAAAATTCATTTTTAAACGTCGTTAAAAGCAAATCAGCTGGACCGGCCATTTTGGTAACACATATAGTAATTATTCTCATGTTAAAAAACTATTAAATTCATAACTTGCTGTCTTATTATTTCGATGATCCGGTAATTCTTTAATAAAGTTTGCATCAGATATAGGAATAAATTAGGCTCTCGTTTATAATTTTAATAATGATTATTGTAACCAAGATGGCGTCTCCACATGATTTGCATTTATGTATACTTTTAATGAATGAATCGTCAGTCTAGGTAATATATATGTCATTGACTTGGACAACAAACTCTCTATGACTTCTCATAAGAATTTATGGGAAGGCTTTCAGAAGAGGGAGAATGTTACATTATAGGAATTAATATTATAGTCTAATTTTTAACCTTACTATTACTTTTGTTTTTTTGCATACAAACTTTTTATAATCTAATTTTGTAACTTTACTTTTTTATTTTTTGTAACCTTATTTTTTATTTTTCGTAATCTTACTTTTTTTTTTTTTGTTTATATTCTAATTTGATCTAGTATATATACGAAGTGTAAAATGAGAAAAAGAGATAATAAAGTTAATAATAATAAAATATATTTTTACATACTCGCAGGTAAACCTTCCCTTCGTTCTTTTCATATTTTCAAGGTCTAAATAAGTATAAGAGATTTCTTTATAAAAAGTAAGTAAATAGACATATAGTTTACAATCCTCTATTATATACAGTTGTTTATAAAATATGAGATAAAATGCCACTTTATAGACGTATTTGATAGTTATATAATAAATTACAGTTAATAATATAATAAATTTAACTAATAAATGCTTTTAATAATAAATATTGTAACAATTTACATTTAAGTATTTAACGCCATCCACTTATAAATATTTTAAAAATTAAACATTTTATTATTATTCCTAGAATAAGATATCTTTTCTTCTCTTTTTTAAGTGTTTTTAGGAGAGCTATTTTTTTTCTTTTTCGAAAAACAGTTTTGAGTTAAATTTTTAATACTAGTATATTTTGGATATTATTACAAACTACTATTATTTTAAGATACAATATACCAACTAAAGGTGGTGCGAATATATAAAATCTTAATTGTTTCATCATATCATTTTGTTTATTATTTTATAGTTAGAAAAGTTTCATTTCTAATATGGCATCCATTTAAATAACTCAAGGTTTCAAAATATTTGCATAATTATTACTTACAAAGATTTTTAGTGTTTTTATTTTATCATTTTATTCAATATGATAAATTCTGGTATTAGTTTACACCGTGAGTGTCATGGCTATGACTGCAAATTAACCCGCTGTGTTGCTATGTAATTTAAGATTATTACTACAGCTGTTGAGAGCATATTAATGCATATCAGATAAACATATAGTCAACTGCGCAGTCAATTATATATCATTAAAATGAAGATAATTTTTAGATAATTTAATATCTCACAATAATTTTCTCGATTACTTATCTAGTTTACATCATATCATCTAAGAGGAAGCTCTAACCACCAGTTTTATGATTTGGATTGGTTGTTTATGCACTCTTCTTCAATAAATGTTGATTTGGTTTCAACCTATAAATTTTTCCTTATTAGTCCATTCAATAAAACATTGTCTAAAATTGTAACAGAGTTATATTAGTTTTATAACCTTTTGTCAATGTAAGTTGCTAAGAATTATATTACTGCATTATGTGGTTTTTAAAATCTATTGTCAATTGAGACATATGTATGAATAAATTAACCTTTTTTATCACTTATAATTCTTTAGAAGCAAATTTTTTTATATCAGCAATCGAAAATATTTTATACTGTAATAAATATATTTAGTATTAAAATATATTATTTTTAGAAATGTCTTGTATTGTTTTAATTAAACGCCAATTTTTGTATACATAATATAATAAATGACAAAATATGAAATTTAGAATAATTGTTCAGAGTTAACAAAATTTATAAATATATAATATACTAATATAAAGCCCTTTTTTTAGTAGAGCACCCTGAAATTGTAAAGGCTAGCGACGCCCCTGATGTTTTTCTACAAATTAGTATCAAAGTGGGGTTTCCTATGTGCTTTGTTTGTTAAGCACACTACGCCCATTTTCCAAGATTGGCGTCAATTTTGGAAAATATATTAGCATCTTATTTGTTTAATTAGCACCAAATTTTACGCCCTATTTTAAATAAATATTCATTTTCTTGTAGCATCTTATTTCTTTTCGTTTTAAGTAAAAACATAATGGTGAAATATCAAAATATATTAGATATAAAAAATAATTATTTTACCAATGATAATCATTTTATTTTACTAGATTATCCATCCTACATATCAAAAAACCTAATACATATAATACGTTAACGTTGTTTAGATTTAATATTTTTGCACATAAATTTGTGCTTATATTTCAATTCCATTGTATTTAATATTTTTTAGTGATGAAAATATTTTTTTAATTTTTTAATAAGTAAATGTAAAGGATAAAAGCTTTTATATTTTGATTATTTACAGGAATGTCTTTAGTATGTTATAAAGGAGGTGCTAAAAGATGTTATTTATTTTAAAATAAGTGTCTATAATTCTACCATAATTAATTATAATATACATGTATTCGCTAATCAAAATAATTTCTAATATAAATGTGGAATCTAACTTAAATGCTTTACCTCCAAGGCCAAAATAAATTTTTAAATAACCCCAATCTAAAAGTTTTTAAATTTTAGATTTTCTTATCAAAAAGATAGAAAAATATTTTTACCAAGTTTTTCTTTTGACTTTGTATTCTTTTCTAAATTAATTTGGGAGATTTTTATTAATTATTGGAAATTAAACTCAATTTTTTCTATAATCAAAAATGAATGTGATAATAATAAATAGATTAAATACAATTATTTTCTCAAAAAATATTTTTTATTTTTTACTATTTTGTTTTTGCTTAAGTTATGGAAGGAAATTAAAATAATAAATGATTAAATGTCAAATGGAAATTAATATTTAACTAAAATAAATTCTAAAATATTAATAATTGCGTTAATGAGTGTTCCGCTAATTATTTAATAATTAGGTCTAATTTTAGAAAATAGAGTGCTATGCTAGGATATTTTTTTGATTTGATGCTAATTTTTAAAAAGGATAACGACGTCCCTGTTTTAGTAAGATTTTGCATTTTTGTTAAATATTATTATTACACAACATGTAAATTAATTATAGATAAACCTGCTGAAGGTGAATTAAAAGGGGGAGGGGATATATGTTGATAGATAGAGTAAAAAAGTTTATAACACTTTTAAAAAAATAAATTTACACCTTTAGGAATTTCATCATAAGAGTCTATTATAGTGTATAACTAAGAAAAAAACAGATATAATACTGAAAAATAATTAATATTATTGTTAAGATTAAATCAAAGCTATGTAATTAAATTTTTAAATCTTCGACTTACACCAAGACATATAGATCATTCCTATCTCATCATTGCTTTGATTCAAAATTATTACAAAATAACCAGAATTAAGAAAATAGTTTGCAAATATAATTTTTAAATTATTAACTAGTTATTACTGTTATATATGATGATATATATGTGATGTCGAATAGAAAGAAGAAAGTGAAAATGGAGAGCATTCATTCTTTTATTTTATAATCATGCAAGATTTTGTTGGATAATTTTTAATGATATATGATTTTTTTTTAAATTTTACTAATTTTCCTTTTTAATTTATAATTTGGAATTCTACAATAAAGAATCAATAAAGTTATACACATCAATAAAGGTATATATTTATATTTAATTATAATTTGGTATATATATTTTTTTAATTATGTTTACAGGGCTAGCAATATCGTTTATATTTGTATCTTTTAAAACTTTTCAAAAATATCTTGTATACGAGATAAATTATTTTATATGTGTCTTAAACAACAATTATGATATTTTAAGGACCAAGTTGAAAATATAAATATAGAATCAGAAAATGAAAGAAATGGTGTTAAAAGAAAAATACAATTGCAAAAATAAATTTAGCATATAAAATGGAAATTCTTTTGAAGTCACCCAGATGAACATACTAATATCAAAATTATAATTACTGCAGAATGTAAAGAATGCCACTAATTTATAAGTGTTTCAGCAGGCTCATCATCTAATTTCGTCTAGCATCAGAGTATATTATATAATCTATATTATAATTTTCCGATGTCCTTCATATGTTGACGTCATGTTATCGTTACGGATTTATTTATTCTTATTATTTATCAATTTCCAAAAAAAAGAAGAAATAAATACTTTCTTAAAATTATTCTATTCTAAATTCAACTCAATATTATTCAAGTAAATTCAATTCTAAAAGGTCATAATTTTAATTACAATTGTTTGACGGAATTTGTTTTCTCAGCACTAGAGTTATTATTTATAGATAAGTTTAATTTCAATTGATTATGGATTACTATTTTCCTTTAAGCGCCGCCAATTTCTCGTGAGACTTGCTTTTGGTCATGACAACTAATAAATCTCAGGCGTTAAACAAAGTTGGCATCTATTTACCACATCCTGTTTTTTTACATGGATAGCTCTTATGGCTATGTCTCGGGTTTGTTCTCCTTATAAACTAATTGATATGACCAAGGATTAAACAAGAACTACAACCAATGTTGTGTATTATGAGGTTATATCCGATTAATCCCGGTTTATACGAATACCAAAGAACAATACTTAGTATGATATTTATTTATAATTTAAATAAATTTATATATCTATTTTAAGCACCCAACTTATTTTTAAAGCCACCTATTTTGTCGGACCGAACAATGTGCCCTTTTATCTCTGATAAATATTTTGTATAACTCACAGGAAAATATACAGAGTACATTATTTCTATCATTTAAATAAATATATATATCTATTCTTAAGGTTCCTACTTTTTTTATTTACCATTTTGTCGGACCGAATCTCTTTATTACCCCTGTTGATTATTTTGCATAACTCACTACATAGTACATTATTATTAGTATTTAAATAATATTATATAGGATTTTACAACTATTCCAAAAAGACGATATATATTACAATATTTTTTTATCTATTTAAAATTATATATCTATTCTTAAGATCCTACTTTTTTTAACAATACTCCTTTTTATTTCTGTTAACATTTTTAACAATATTCCTTTTTATTCCTGATAACTTTTTTGTATAACTCAATAAAAAAGACAATACGTGGTTTCTATTTTTATTATTTAAATACGATTTTATATTTATCCAAAAAAACAATACTAATTACGACATTTTTATTATTTAAAATATTCTATATCTATTCACAAGGATCCTATTTTCTTTTAAGTTTGTCAATTGGTCTCTCCGAAAAATATTTTATTTTAATTCTACCGTATAAAAATAACACGAGAATTGCCCAGAATTCGTCTTTATTCCCAATATACTTACTATTTTGAATAATATTAGTAAATATTTCTATAATTTTTATTTATCATTGTTACTAATCATTAAATAGTCTATTGATAAACACTCACTTATATTTGGGTGATACATTTTTTTAAAAAATTTATCTAATCTACCCCATAAGTATTTGTATTTTGATTTTTTATAAAACTTTAAAATCTCCTGTTTTGTGATTCATTACTATTTGTTACTTACCATTATTTATGATTCATGGTTATCTTCGATTTCCTACCATTTGTGATTCCCATGTTATACCCTCCCCGACCGAAGGCCAGACTAGGGTGATGCCTTAGTTTTATTAATAATCGTATTTATAATGATATTTATTATATATTCAATATCAAATTTTTTATTTGCTAAATTTAAAAGTATTTTAAAATAAATTATTATATTAATGATTAATAATGAAGTGAAATATGAAAAAATTGTCAAGAATTGAAAAGAATAAGAAAAAAAATATTTATTAAATATAAGGGAATAATATTTAAAAAAATATCTAATCTTAAATCATTTTTTTGCAGCTAAGATGATTTAATAATTTTATGATCATCTTGTATTACGCAAACATAAAAAACCAAAAGAAATTGTGAAAAGTATGAAACATTAACTCAAAAAGCTATATAGTTTTTAAATAATAAATGGAATAATATCTCAGGAAAAATTTAATAATATATTAACTTCATTTGTTGTTAAAGGAAAGTATCCATTATCTTAGCAGGGGCATCATAAGATTTCACGATCCTAGGGGCCTCAACTAACAACCTACACCCCCCCCCCCTATTCTCCTATTTTTATGACCTTCGGCAAGCTTTTGCCCGGTCTCCGGCTGGTTTTTTAAAAAACATATACTTTTTATATAGAAATTTGCAAACTCTATAGTAGTATTCAAAATTCATTTTGCCATTTAATATGCATAAAATTTGTATCTATTTATTACAGTATATTAAATATTTGCATTGCAGAATATATATATTGTAATATCAATGAGCTTTAAATATTTGTGATTTCAAATATAAAAAAATTTTGCAAGTAAAGAAACAAAAGTGATAAAAAAAAATTCTTTTTCATTAATTATCCGCTCCATTATATGGATTGTTGCTACCGACAATAAGGCTTGACATAGCATTCTCATCAGATTCCATACCTATATTTAATTTTATCTTTAATTTCATTAAAAAATTTATTACCATCAGAGATATCTTCAGATTGAGCCTCACATATAGCTTCTATTGTTTTACAAATAAAATAACATATAATTTACCATTTTCTCTCTCTAAACTTTTTTGCTTTAAATATTTATCTCTCTCAGAAATACAATTAATTTTCTTTTATTATCTAAAGCATAGTGAAATTGAAAAACCATATTTTAAATGTACCCTGCTCAACTCCAACTCTTTCATTTCCTCATCTTCCTTTGCCTAAAATATCATCAACATCAATATTGCTTCTATTTCCATTACATCTCAAAATCAACTCTACATTGTTTAACTCCAACTCTGTCATTGCCCCTTTTCTTTTGCCTAAATATTAACAACATCAATATTGATTCCACCATTATTTAAAACATTCATCTAAAATATCTTCTTTCTTCATTATCTAATAAGTAAAAAATAAATGAGTAAAAGATGTTATAATAGTTTGTTTTTTTGCTTTTTTTGTTTTTCTTTGCTTTTTTCTTTATTAAAATAATAGAAGATTTTGTGTCATTATTTTTTCAATTTGTAAAAATTTATAAATTTTGAGGTTCTTTTTTCAAAAAATTTCGAACATAGCCTTAAACATATATATTTTTATGAAGTAATATATGTTTTTAAAATTATTTAGGAATTTTTTAAATAATCTTTACTAAATTATATGCGAATGAATCATATATACAGCGTCTACATAAAGAGGAGGGGATAGAGTAAGAGCATTTTGCATAGTTTTTTTTTAAATAGGGTAAATAACTAAGGGGGTCGATAAAGGTATGGTAAATTTTTGGAGTTGCTAATTAAATTTTTAAATTAAATGAATATGAAACGATAGCGGGGTTTATATTGATGAAAATATTCTTAATAAATTTTTTTAAAAAATCTTTAACTATATCCTGCAATACTTCCGTGTGTGAAAGGGTATGGTAGAAGAATAAATTATTTATCAAATTTGTTCTTTAACTAGAAAATTATACCCAAGCCTGGAGATTTTGCTTATATATGGCAGAAAATTTATACATGGAATCTTAAGTCTTGTGTAATATTCTGGCTAAAATCTATAATAAAACTCAAGTGATTCTTAAAAACACTACTTCTAATGCCGAAATATATACTTTTTGAACTTTACTGAACAATAGAGTCCTAGTTTTTTGTTTCTTTATATATATAAATTTATTATAATACTAAATGTAGTAATACATAAATTATATAATGATATTATAATACATGTTTAGATAATATTGATATAATGGAAATATATGTATGAATATATGGTATTGTATTATTCGCATATTATGAATTAGTATATTCGTTAATTATATATATTTTATAATAAGTATGTATGTATAATATTGATAATATTTAACTGCCTTGCATTATTGCTATGTAGAAAGATTATAATTACATAACCGGCCTTATTATTGCTATATGTATAAATTATCATCGTTGTGTATGAATAATATGATTTGTACTAATATATTAGGACAGTATAAATTTATTAAGCCAATCAATATCAAAAGCATAATAATGAAATCAATAATGATTGTTGTTGGTGATAGTTCCTCAATTCCATTACCAACCAATGTAGCCACAAATATCAAACAAGTAAAAATAATAATCGATATCAATATTAGACAACACAACAAAGAATAATAATTTGATTGACACTGACATTTAAAAG
This sequence comes from Gordionus sp. m RMFG-2023, assembly GCF_954871325.1. Classification (NCBI taxonomy): domain Eukaryota; kingdom Metazoa; phylum Nematomorpha; class Gordioida; order Chordodea; family Parachordodidae; genus Gordionus; species Gordionus sp. m RMFG-2023. The sequence goes on from NC_088776.1 coordinate 47,720,202, forward strand.
AATTAATATCACGTCCATCATATTCCCCTTGATTCAATAATATATAAACATAAAATACATTTCTCTTATTTGAAAAAGATAGGAGCAAACAATGCGTTTATATTTATTGTGAAAATCTTAACGTAATATAAGAGCGTATAAACCTTAAATTACAATGTTTAAAGCTAAGATAGGCTTTGAATAACCAAATCCTACGATATTCAATACAATTATGAATTATTGATGTATAAGATATGATATATCACCAAGAGATGTTTAAAAAGTTTATTTTTTTATACATTTCCTAATTCTATATAAATTTTAACTATTAATCTTAATATTTATTTAATAAAACTTGTATGTTAACTAACAGTTATAAATTCCATTTTTATATAAACCTTGTGGAGTCTATCGAAATGGATCATATGTTGATTCTATCATATGTTTACTTCTTTACGTATATTAGCATAGCATCCTCATTTAAAAATGATATATCCTCAACACCACCAATGGGCTGGATGGCATGGGGTAAGTTCATGTGTAATACAGATTGTATTAAATATCCCAATGCTTGCATTAAGTGACTAAACTCAATAAAATTTATTTATCTTTATTTTTAAAGCGAGAAATTATTTATGGATATGGTTGATATGCTTGTTTTGAAGGGATTTAAAAATGCTGGATATAAATACGTTTGTATTGATGACTGTTGGGCTGATAAAAAAAGGGATACTAACTACAAACTTCAACCTGATAAAATTAGATTCCCACATGGTATTAAATATCTCTCAGACTATGTTAGTAAGCATTTATTTTTAATATTAAAATATCAACAAAATTTATAATTTTTTAAAGATCCATAGCAAAGGTTTAAAATTTGGTATGTATTTGAGCTATGGCAAAAAAACATGTATGGGTCACACTCCTGGCAGTATTCATCATTTAGAAATAGATGCAAATACAATGGCAGAATGGGGTGCAGATTATTTAAAGGTTGATGGATGTTTTACTGACCCTATTATTATGGATGTAGGTTTAATATTTTATTTATACATTTTTGTTAATTTTTCATTTATAAATAATTAAATACTTAAGAATAAGATTATATATAAAAAAATTTAGTTTATGAGCACTTCATTACTAGGACTAATTTGCTTATATTATCCATGTTTCCATTTAGGGTTAAAAATGTTGTTCTATTAGCAATTTATTTAACATGTTGATAAAACATAATTTATATATGCTTATTTTATTTATAAAAATTTATGACCTTATATATAAATTGCATACTATTAACTCCAATCAAGGGTATCCAATGATGAATTATTTTTTGAACAAAACTGGTAGGCCCATGGTATATTCATTTAGTTGGCCATTTTATCAAACCATAAATAATATCCAAGTATACACTTACAATTTATTGTTTTTCTATAATATATACTTCTACAAAAATATTGGCTTAAAAACAATTTAAACTGTTATAATAATAAAAAGGCTTGTCCCTTAATAATATAACAATCAATCTTTAAAACAAAGAATACTCTAACATCTTCAGCTGCCACTCAGTAGAGGTGGACAGGTTACTAAAAAAGTAGATTATAATTCTTTATGTATATTTTGCTAAATAAGTGTGTTAGATACAAGATGCTTTTTATGAAACCATTTCTCCTACTCAATAATCTATAAAGTAAGGGTATAAGGTACCCAAAATAAAAAATAAATATCATTTCTTTCTTAATAAAGAAATTGTGTGTGACCCACCAATAAGAGGGGATGTATAAACCAACTAACAAAAATATATAAAGAAATACCACATATCATTCAATGTTAAATAAGATACAGATTTCAAGATACAAAACGATCTTGTATATTAGATATTCACTATATTGCCCAACTCTGCCACTGAACATTATTATGCTATTGGAAATATACATGCACATAGCTAGGGAGGGGGGCATATCAAAAATTAATTGTAGAAGTAAAAGTAATTTAAAATCTTTCTTGTGTATTATTATTATTATCTTGCAAAAATTTTAAGTAGATTTTCTTACATTTTTTTTAAATCTTAATGGGCAAAATTTTATCAACCAAATAAAATTTTATTTAATTTATACTAATAACTGGCTGTGCAAAATTAGTTTATGAAATGTTTAGATATCCAAAGAGGCAGAATTTGTTGAATAGAATTATTTCAAAGGATCCTACTGCTATAAGAAAAAAGAAATTGCAAAAAGTATGTCGGACAAGATATCCATTCACAATATCCAATTTTTTTATTAACACTTTTTCATATCTTATAAAGGTTTATAACCCAATAACCAAAGAAATATCATATTGCAATATTGAATCAAAAAGTTTAAAATTTTTGTTTAATTCTTCTTTTCTTTTTTATATTTGAGGAAATAGTTCGTACATTTTCGTCAATCACTATCATGATTTTTGTTCACTTTATAAATTTTTAATATTTAAATAGCCCATTTATTTTATTCTTAAAATTTTAATTTATCATAAATATTTAAATAAATTTTTTTTAAATATTCTTTCATGTGAGATTTAATATTTAGTTATGAAAACGATATCTACCATACATGCCTTTAAATTTCGAACCCCAAACAAAAAAATGTAATACAAATAAAAAAAGAATATTGTTTATATTTTGACGATGACGAAATTTGAAGGAAAAAAAATTGTGAAGGTGTTTTTATCTTCTGAAAAAACTTATTTTTTAACTAAAGGCTGTGCCGATATTAAATATCGGATAGGATCAGCACCGATATTTAGCGTTTTCCAAAAATATTGAATCGGACCGATACCTGTAAAAAATCGATCCGATTTTTTTACTTCTTTTTGTTATTTTATGTTATGTATATTTATTTTGCATTATTATAATTTTATTTTTAAACAATGCAAATGCACAACACCCCTTAAATTTTATTTATTTTAAATCTTTTAAAATAATAACGCCAATTTTATTATTTATACTTTAAATAAAAAATTTTTGTTAATATGGTATCTGAATTATGGAAATATTTTACAAAAGATAAAGATAATTTTGCAAAATGCGTTATCTGCGGAATTTAATTTCACGGGGAAGAACAGTATAAATATCGGATTGTATCGGTGAAAAATATGTGGATCATCACAATCTAATTATAAATATAAAATACACTTATTCACATTTTAAATCGACAGCCCGATTATAGATATATAGGTAGACATTGTCATACTTGGAGAAATTTTGTTGATATCGACACAAATTGGAATAGTGTTAAGAGGATCATTTCACATTACAGCGATCATGGAGATCAATACGCACCTTATCATGGTCCTAACAAGTGGTTTGATCCGGATCAAGTATGATACATTATGTTAATTAATTTTATAAAGAAAAAATTGACCAGTTAATTACCTTAGAATAGCCGTTCTAAATGCCGAAAGTTTGTTGATTATTTTAGAGAACATTTTTACAGGGCTAATAATAAAAATATCAAAACTTTATCAAGTTATTAAAAAAACTGTGTTTAATATATTTTTTAAATTAAAAATTTCAGGTTATAATCGGGCTTATTAATTTAAAAAATCGGGTCGGGCTAAAATTGAAGTAAAATTAGTACGTATCTGATAAAAATTAAGCACCCATTTTTATTACTACTTGTAATTGTTCCTTATAAAATTATAAAACTATTTATAATTATTCAAGATCTATTATCTTCCTTCATATGGCTAGGTGTTGTATCCTCTAATTCATGTAGATGTCCAAAGCTCATGAAAAAAATTTTTTTGTTAAATATTTGATATAATGTCCATAAACATTAGCATCTCCAGGGAGTGACAAAAGACGCCCAAATTTAATTCGAGCACTCCCCTTTTAAATAATTGTAAAGAAGGTAAGATTTTTGCTAAATACTCTCTCAAAGATCAATGTATTATTATTCTGCATAATTTAAATAAAAAGTTAGTGATCGGTAATTCAGGCCTGAGCTTCAATCAAGCCTCCACTCACATGGCTATTTGGTGTTTCCTTTCGGCACCTCTAATGATGTCCAATGACTTAAGATCGATCGATAGACAATATATTCAGATACTACAACACCCTGAGCTTATAGCGCTTAATAAGGATCCTCTAGGAGTTATGGGGACTAGAAAATATAAAGTATGAATACGCGATTTTGTTAGTTAAGTTTAAAAAATCAAATTTGAAAGAAAAATGATAGATATTTTTGCAAATAAAAAAATTAGATTTACAAGATGAGATACAGATATCATTTATATAATTTTTTGAAAAAAGATATAAATATTTGCGGTAAATTCTTAAACTTTATGTATAAATGATTAGAGAATTGTAATTATTGGATACCTCATATAAATGTAATTTTATTAAACTGCTAAGAAGAAGGAATTAATAACTTAGTTAATTTAAAAAATAAATATTTTGATTAGTTTTAAGAGAATTAGGAATAAGATAAACCTTGGTGGGCTCAATATCCTATAAAAATTTAGGTCAGCTATAAATTATAAACTCATCTGAACTATTATATTAAATTATTTTTTTTATCAAATCAAGGACGATTTTATAGAAATATGGACTAAACCCTTAGCTTATCCTCCAGGGAGTTACAGCCTATTATTTTATAACCCTTTACTATCCCACACCTGGGAGAGTTTTATGAACTCATCTCACAATATAACTCTCAGAAATATGAACCTGGGCTGTGGCGGCGATAAGTGTAACTTTAGATTGAAGCTTATCTACGAAAATCGGTATGCATATCAGAACACCAACACGAGTCAACGAGATATAAAAACCGATGGAAAGATCATCGGGATCGATACTTTTATCGATTGGGTGTCTGTTGGACCAGAAAGCGTGCTGATTTTCAAAGCAATTATTCAAAAATAACGAATTATAAATTAAATAATAAAATATACATCAACTCAGGTATTTGGTGATATCTTATTAATTAGTCAATTTATATTTAAAATCTGTAAGTAGAAGTGAAAAAAGGCTCAAAGTTTCAGAATGAGTGAATAATTACATTTGGCATTTTTATTGATATTCTGTAGATCTTTATTTATTTTATATGTTATTGGTTATATTCTTGTTATAATTATCTTATCAAATACAATAGTGGGAAACATGAAACATTTATTTAGCCCGAATTTGAATCAGGCTTACTTAATCAGAATAAAATTGAAATGCTCTATTCAATTTTTTAGTACAACTAAGTATAACGATCGATGAAGCCATTTTATTTTTGCTTCGTTAAAATGAAGGTACAGCCACGAGGGAATAAAATATCAAGAGGCAACCAAAATGCCTCCATTTAAAGCGACCACCACTGAATTAGTGGCATATTTTCAGAGGGGCAAAAGCATAACAAATCTATATTTAGTAAAAAATAAATTGTCAGCATGCCTAAATCAAAAAATTATAATTGCTAGCTACACGATTATATTTTATTGTTACCTTCGATTAAAGAAAGTTTAAAAAAAAGACATCTAAGATAATAAGTGTTACAAAATATAAATAAATAATAAAAATACTATCAATTTTTATTTGGGTGTTTTAGTAAATTATAATTTATATAAATTTGCATATAAAACTATATATAATAATAATTAATAAATGGCTTGTTTAAATATTTTATGAAAACATAAAAAGACAAGTTTGATGTGCAAAGTCATTGGCCTAAAAAACTATAAAAAATTAAAATATATTTAAAATAATATATATCAGAGACCTGCATAGGCACCATTTGTCCAGTCAGGATTTTTTTAAAAATTTTCGACCTGACCAGAGTTCCCTGCAGATCTCTATATATAATAATTTCAAAAGTAATTCCCTAGTCTCGTTGATGAAATGTCTGATATTGAGGCCTAGGTTTTAAAGTTTTACTAAAAGTGGCCGTTTGTAGAGAGATTATTATTGGGATAGTAACATTTTTGAGATTTTGTATTTTTTAATCTTTTTTGATTCGGCTTGGGTTAATATATTATATTGGTGTTAGAAGGAAATGATGAAACCCAAGTAAGATCCCATATTAAAGAAATGAGGAAAAGGGAATTAGTCATTTCGCCAGGTCTCAATCCGTCTGCGAGGGATAGGTTGGTGGACTCAAGATGGCTACGTATGTGAGCTACTGTTAAATATTTATCGTTGACTAGATTTATTGAAGTGTGGCGTTGATGTCACTCTTGGCTATATAAAAAAAATCAGGCCGTGTCTGCCTTTTGAAACTACTAAAGTATTCCATTTGATGGGGTGAGACTGAGGCGATGCCACCCTTTTGAAACCCGTTTTCTTTTAAATATTTATTAATTTAAGACCATCTTTTGGAGATACTACGCTTACTTTTATTACTTAAAGCTATTTTACTATATTTTAAACAAATTTAATCAGTAATGTAAACTTTTGCTTAATTTATTATAAAATAAATTTGTAAGACTTAAGGAGTATATTCATTTTACTTAAAAGAAGATAAAATATTTCCTGAAATGCTATAATCCTTTTTAAAATGGAAAAAAATTAAGTAAATTTATTATTATATAACCCTTTTTTTAAACTGCGAGCTGATCCTTGATTTCAATTTTCCCACGGACCGGGCTTATAGTTTTATTATAACTATAGACCTGGCTTAGGTTAAAATTATAATTATTTTTTAGACTGGATAAATTGGTCATAAATTTTGGTTTTTCCATGAGCCTGAATGCCAAATTTGGCCCAATGCGAGCCTTTGGCATATATACCATTACCCTAAACCTTTTTCTTTATATTAAATTTAATTTATATATTTTTTAAAGATATCAAAAAATGTTTAAAAACGGAATATAATGTTTTTATTATAGATATCATTAATATAATCATTACCATTAAAAAAAATTTAATTAAGAAATTTATATAATAATAATTTAAATAATCTAATTATCACCGAGACCAAATTATAAAGAAAAATTGTAATCGTATTATTCTATTTAAAACGGTATAAATAAAATAATTTTTTTAAAAAATTGAAAGGAATGGAAAAAAAAATATTCAAATATTCGGCTTTGCAAATTTAAAAATAAAAAAAATGGATGTTCAAATAACATTCCCTGGGCTGAGAATTTTAAATTAAATTTAAAATAATCATGGGAGTTAAAACGGGTTTAAATTATATATTGTAATATGCAAACACTAAGGATGAAAAAAAATCACATATGGTAGGTTCATTACATACAATTTCATAATAGGATGCGATTAAAAAGACACTTTTGATTACACAAGGCATAGTTTCATTTTTTTTAAATGTTCGGGAGAATAAATTATAAAATGATAAGGAAAAAAAATGTATTAGCATGCCATGGTAGAGGTATCGACGCGAAGGTTCAAATATTCGGCTATAAAAACAGCCAGAATTTTGGTGATATCCAATATGGTGTCGAAATCCGCATTAGTCCCGTCGTCATCGAATTTATGCCAGGAATGGGGGAAGGGATAAGAAATCAGGTGCAATATTTTAACTCCTGATTGGGGAAAAAATGAGAAGAAAGATAGATAATATCAATATGACAAAACCTATTAAAGCTGATGGATGTGCTTATTTCTTCAATAAAATTTGCATACTTATAAATATCAATTAGAAAATCAGACACTTGAGACGATATAATTTTCGTTCCGGTTCCTTTAAAAATCTTAAGCGATCCGTTCCAAGTCCCTGCATAGAATTGATATATATTAAATAAAAAGAAACCTGATCATTAATAGTAAAAAAATTAGCGAAATAGCAGGTAAAGTTTTTATTCTTATTTCCAGGCTAACTGAGATTCATTAGCCACACATTTCTATCCATTTAAGCTAAGAATGAACCACATTTTTATCAACAGTGACAGTTTAGTTACTTTTACTTTATTAATTTTAAAACAAATTGTGTGATCAAATTTTAATGCATTAGTTAGTTTTAACTAAAAATCTTCCGAAATTATAAGCCTTTCTTATAAAAATAATATGTATTACCAAACGTTAATGCCCTAGGCTCAAATTTTAATACAAAATAAAGTATTTATACAGAGGTTTCCAATGTTTAACCAAAAATCCATTTCGTCAAACATACTAATTTGTCCATCAGTAAAATATTTTTTTTACTTATAAATCTATATTATATAATAAGAAATAGAAGTTTGTACTTCCCAAATATAATTTAATTAGTTTTAAAAAAAATATTCTGATAGTAAAACACTGGATTATTTTATATAGATTGATTTGATTTATATATATTTTCGACAGAGTTTAATAAAAATACTCAAGATAGTCATATATTATTTTCTTTTTCTAAATAGCCATCAAATTATAGCTACTGAAAAATAGGGCGTCATTCACTTGAAATTTTAACAGATAGGGATGTACCGATATTTTTGTCGGATCGAATCGGACCGATATTTCACCCGTTTTAATCGGTTATCGGCCAATATTATAAAATTTTCAGATCCGATCTGCAATATAAAATGGCGTCTTTAACAAAAATAAAATTTTAAAATAAAGTTATATCTAAAATAATTTATTTTTATAAATAAATCGAAATCCATTTATGTATATAATAATTAACATTCTGCCATATTGCTATTTTTTGCGCATTCTGTTTATAAAAGTGTACGATAATCTCTTCAGAATCTATATTTAGTGAATCTGATGATATTGGCAGTTACCATCGCCTCAGACTGACCTCTGATATATACTAATAAAAAGTATATTAAAAATTAAAAACATTGGTATCTTTACAGAATACAAAATTAAATATGATATCGGATCGGTAATTGGCAAATATCAATTTAATATCGGGAGTATCGGATCGGCCTCCAAAAGGTGGTATCGGTACACCCCTAATTTCTAGATCTTCTGTTTAAATATTATAGATAATCTTCTTTCCTAAAAACACTCAATTAAAATAATTCTTAATTATTAAAAAAATACATTATAAATAATTTCACAAAATATTTTATAAGTTCTAGCTTATGTTATGAAAGCGTATTCCCTTTTTGAACTATTTTTTGTACCTATAAGAAAATTCGAGTGTTGAGTATGACTTAAAATAATGATTTTTAAAAAGAAGAAAACAATTGTATAAGTGATACTTTTAAACACCTAACCTTTAGAGTTATTTTTAATTCTTTTAATATTTTCAAAAAATGTATAAGGCAACTTTATCCAGGTAAAAATTAAACAAAGTAAAGATCTTTAATAAAAAAATACGACATTAAACTGTTAGAATATCTAATTTAATTATATTTAGGAAATACTAAGATTATCTTATTAATATAAATTTATAAGTAGATACTCTGTATAAAAAATTACATTTTTTATGCTTGTTTTAAAATGGGCTTTGTTCGAAAGAACGTTTTGAAATAAAGAATTGATATTTTTTTAAATAATTTGTTCATGATGTTAGAATTGAAAAGGGATTGCATATAAAATGAAGTTATACTATTTTGTGGTCTCATAAATTGAGTTTGTGTTTGAAAATAATGGTAAACCCTGAATATCATAATCTTTTATATACAACCTATTAGATAATACTAACTTTAACGAAAAAAGCTTTAATGTAAAAATAAAAGAGTGGCCTAGATCATTTTTTCGAATTTACGAAAATTTAATAAAGTTTAAGAAATTATAAAAATTTAATAATTTTTAGCTTAGTTATAAACTTTTTAAGAAAAAAAGTAAGCAATAATTAATTTACATTTTTAAAAAATCTTTAATGGAAGATTTTCGATATGCCTAATAATTTTATATAACTAAAGTTTTGAAATTTTTTAAAATATATTTAGAACTAAGCCTTTTATATAAATTCAAAATCTGGAAGCAATATTGATATTTTTCAAAATGCAATTACACTGATCGTGTTAAAAATGCTTGATCACCCTCGATATGAATTAAAAAATATATACAATCATATGTCATGGAAAATGGCGGATCTTTCCTATTATAAGTTTATATTTTGAATTAATCGAACATAGAATAAGCAAGTACATTGTGGTTTATTAGAATATTCACTCGTTTTAAAATTATATTTCTGCGAGTAAAAAACAGGGGTTCGAACCGAACCCGGAAAAGAAAACCCGGGTTTTTGGGAAAATAATCTGAACCCGAAGCGAACCTAAACCCCGTTTATAAAATTTTCAAAACCCCGAACCGAACCCGGGAATTTTTTTTGAACCCAGGTTCAACCGGGTTCAGTGTATTGTTTAAATTAATATAAGATATTTGTACAAATATTAATAATTTACTTTACCTATAATATTTTCAAATTTCCAATTAAGTGAAGTGTTAATAAATTTTAAACAACTTAATTCATTTACTCTATTTTTAAATTTTTTAAAATAATTTATTCTCAAAAATTCCTATTAGATTGTTAATAAATTTTAAACAATTAAATACATTTACGCCATTTATTTTTAATTTTTAACTTATTCTCAAAGATTATTAATTAGAGGAAAATGAAAGTGAACAAGTCAAAGTAAAAATTATTATATTGGATATTGTTAATTTAAAGAAATACGTATAAATAAAATTTTTTTAAATTATACATGACTATGCTTTGTATTTTTAACTATATTTTGCCTATAAATAAAATAAAAAATTTATTTTTTTATACCAATATTATCTAGTTTTTTATTATGATTTAAATATAGAATATTTTTTTTTATCAATTTAAAAATTCTTAAACCCGAGCTGAACCCGGAACCAAACCCGGGTTCAAAAATATTTCCCTGAACCGAACCGACCTAATTTTTTTAAACCTTAAACTGAACCCGAACCGAACCCGGGCAAAATTTTTGCCGGGTTCGCATCCCTGGTAAAAAATGGACGATAAAAGAAGGGGGGGCTGGGTATAATATGAAATATAATCGAAAAAATGATTTGTGTTCAATGTATGGATAAAGATATTGTAAATATCGAATGTGTTCTTATTTAGTGATCATCTCGATAAAGTAAAAAAAAATTTGAGAAAAAAAATTCTAACCTTTTTCTAGGAATGGAATGTGATCATCTTCTACCCCATGAGATCTTAGATTGGAATTAGTAAAATACCTGAGGGGGAGAGTGTTCGATGGACTTAGCAGTTGGTAGCTATGTAATCTATTTTCTTAAAATAATTATTTATAAAAGTATCTTTCATAACATTTTATATATGTATTTTTTTATATTTCATTATAATTTTAAGATATAATAAGTGTACTTATTTTATTTTAAAAGATAATTGTTGGTCAGAACAGTTAAATAAAAAAATATGAAAAGGAAAATTAAAGTAATATATATACTCCATTACATTAGCTTTACTAAAATTAAATTCGAATCCCTTTATAATTAACCCTATTACCACATAACATATATAATATAACGTCCTTAATTCAGAAGTGTACGGCAAAAATATCCCTTCCCCGAGCAAAAACAAATTAATTTAAAACCGCCCTTAATCCATGTTTTAAATGGATAAAAAGGTATTTATTTTTATTGGAATATTAAGCGGGAGATAAACATTAGCAGAATTAATTACCTATATTCACGAGGTGTTGGAAATTTTTATTGGTGGAAGGAAAGAAATCATAGAATCGCGTGCTCTTTTCTCCGATCAAATCCAACAAAACAAAAAGACCCTATATATTAATGAGGGAAGAATTTATTTTTAACAATAAAATTTTATTATTAGAGTCCTGCAAGGATATGTCCAAGAATCCGGTGACCGAACTCGAATAGACGTCCTCTTGAATGTCGGGCTATTTAAAATGCTATTTTCGAGCAGGGGCATTTGGGCAAAATCTTACTCGATCCGGATTTGGAGTCAGGAAAATAAAACGCCTATAATTTCTCCGCTTTCCTTAATAGATGGTACCTTTTCTACCAATATTTATTTTAGGTTGAATAAGGTAGGATCGGTTCAACAGAAAATTATTTTTTAACTAATTGAGAATAAATAATCGATGAATAATCAATTTTTTTATATTTAAATTTTAGAAGCACCTTAGCGAATATAAAAAGCAATCTTCGCCATATTTTTACGAATATTTTGAGTAAAGCTAAGTGAGTATTTAATATAAAGCTTTGGTGGAAGGGGGGGGGGGTAGAGAGGGCTATACCTTACATTATTCTTTTACCTTTTTCAAATTTAAAAAAAACAGCGATATTATACTTTGACTATCCATATCGAGGGATAAATAAATGTCAAGCCTCTTAATTACTGTTAATTAAAAATAAAACGAAACGATTTTGAGTTTGGGAGGATAATATAAGCAATAATACTAACAAAATGATTATATATTATGTTATAATATGGGAGAAAAAAAAACTATTCTTTCCAACATATTAATCTTGCCATTAGATTCTCGTTCACCGAGCGGAATAAATTGCTTTTGGTACAGATTGGCCATATGTCGAGAACCGTAAAGGGAATCATCTGGAGACCAGATATCGAATGCCTCTTCCCCGTCAAAAAACAGCATTTGTAAAGATATCTTATCTTCCTTTGAAATTTTTAAGAGGAAAACATAAAATAATAATGATAAAACATGACGCGAACGGGGAAGTTTGCGTAAATTTAGATTGAAAACGGAGGAAGGGGGGAGGATTACTCCGCCTCATCTCAATCCTGAGTTAGCAGGCGCACCAAATCTTATGATTACCCTTGCCCCTCTACGTCCGAACTTTAAATAATCTTAGGACTTCGAATGCAACAGAAACTTATTTCTGTTTAGCCCGGGCTAAATTGATTTATTAAAATACCCTATTTTTTGTTAACTATATAAATATCGGAGACCTATAGCTAATGATTTAAAATATTTAGTTTTAAAATATACAGACCGACCTGGGTATTTTTTAGAAAATAATTTTTCAGGCCCAGTCCGACCATTTAAAAAAATTATATTATTTATTTATATATTTTTTTGGTATAAATAAATAATCTTTTACGCAAATCTAAATAGCCTCTTTTCTAAGCTTTTTAGAGGAGGTTATATAGATGGTTAAACAGCAGACACCTGTTTAGGAATAAGACGAACCAGAACATGGCCTTAATATTTTATGAACACTTGAAACTGGAGTAACATTTTAGCTCATTGAACCATCCATTCAAGTATCCAGCCCCCTCCCCATAAATCATAGAATTATAGTTTTTTAAAAAAAAGCAAATCTATCAAATAATTGTTAGGTACTATAAGAAGAAAACCCGATTTTTAGAGTTACATCTTATCGGACTGCTTAAAGCTTGGGCTAAATTGATCATGATAGCGCAAGGAATGGCAGAATCAGTCGCGCCCAAAAATTGAGGTTCTTGAGTAAATCTCTGATCAGAATCAAAATTATCTAAAAAAAAATTTTAATAATAATTTATCTAAAAAATAAACATTTTTTTAATATAAAGTAGAGATCAGTAAAGCTCTGCCGATCGGGTTTCGGGTTTTTTTAAAAAAAAAATCGGGTAAATACACGTTTGTCACAAAAAAAGATAAAAGAAATATTAGAATAAGGGAAAAATAAAATAATTAAAAAAGGTACAAATTTAAAAAAAATAATTGAAAAATTTCGCATTAATAGTAAGAAATAATCATATTTAAAGAGTAACCACTTTCAAATTCGGATTCGTGTGCCCTAAATTTTTGAGCTTTTTGATACTGTTTGTATTTGTATTCCTCCAGGCGGTATTTGGAATCGTGATGGCAAGCCAAGACGAGGCTTCTCAATGCATCTGGATTGGTTTCGGATGCCAAATTATTAAAACTTATAAAATAAAGAGAAAAAAGAATAATATAATAGCTTTTCGTTATTTATTGAGAGAAATGAGAATGTTAAAAAAAGGTTCCTCTTTGGAGCTATTGGCATAAATGGGACAATAATTCTTAGAAGCGTAACATAAAAATTCCCCCTCTACCCCTCGCACTAATTATATTTTTTTTAATTAAAATATGTATAAGAAGATATTAAATTCTTGTGTATATCAATAATTTTCTAGCGGCTTATAAAAGATTGCAATTGAAATTTACAACCGTCATTCATAAAAAAGCTTTGTATATTTAATAACATTTTAAAAAATAAGTGATTATAAGGTGCGATGAGAACATAAGTAAAATATGGAATTTCGTAAGTGAGATTGATTATTGGAAAATTAAATTTTGCCAGGGTAAATTATATTTCCCTCTTTGTAGTGGGGCCAGGTAGTGCGTAAAAAATATGCGAAAATGCATATCTGCTTCTATTCTTGTTATAGTGGGCAGGCATAAATTGAGCGGGTAGTTTTGCCATACCTTTTTAATAAAAAGAACATAACGCATCCTTTGTTTAAATTGAGGTTGTTTTTTTAAATCCTAGAATAGTATTATCGATTCAAAATTTCTTATTTTAAAAAAGATTTGGTTTTTGTAAATTTATTGTCTGAATGAAAAAATCAAACCAGTTTTCGTTTTTCAAAATGGTTTCCAACGCCAAACTGTATTTTAATCAATTTGCAGGGTACCATTTGGAACGCTTAATTTGTGTGCACTATTATAATTGATTAATCCTTTAATAAATTGCCAAAGCTTGAAATTAATAGATGAAAACTCATTTACCTATAAAATCTACTACTTAGCTTAATAAGTGCATCTTATAACTTCCTGGAGTTGAACATTATTTGGCTTCATAGCCTGAAAATATTCACTGATTAAGTAATAACTAATAAGGTAATTTGCCGAAATTCGCGGGATAGATCGCTAAAATAAAAATCAGAAAAAATTGGGAAACTCGCTTATATCACCTAAAAAATTAAATTTGAAATTAATATTAATGGATTCTAAGGAGGTAAACACTTGTATTTAAATCGAGTCTTTAAAAAATCTACAATTGTAATTAATATGAGAGCAATGATAATATCTCCATTTTTAATTTTTTTTAAAAACTCAATCTCTAGCATCTATTAATAATAATTTCAAATTTACTTAAAAATTTCTAGGAGATATAAACCAGATTCCCAATTTATAGCCATTTAGAAAGGGAACCAAATTCGCGTGTAGCGCTGGGAGGAAAAAAAGAAAAATGGTAACATTGGATTTTAAATGGGTTGAATTATTCAAAAAAAAAATAATCGTATATCTTGATTGTGTTTAAAATTCATTTTGTTTTTCAGCACTACTATCGAGAATTGTTTGGCTTAAAATAATATTTTTCTAAATTCCTCTAATCCAATCAGAATTATTTTGTCATAAGATATAATCGTGTGACATATGCTAAGAGTTTATCCGACATAATTTTTTACTTAGCCATAAATTTATATTAATTTTTTTTTAAAAAAGACACCAGCATGGTCTGACCCAATTTGAACCGGTCCGTTTAAATTTTAAAAAGTGTTTTTTTGGATTGGCATGTAAAAAAATGATTTGTACAAATTGCCAGGTCCAGTCTGTAAAAATATTTTGGACGAGTTTTCCAGTCTGCCTCAATATTTTTAGTTCGTTAAAGTTGTTAAACGGATTAATTTTAAAAAATGGGTAACTCAATATTTTATTAGCCCAAAAATTTTACGCAAGCATGAAGATTTTGCTCATAGATGGTAGAAAGATTTGAACATCTATTTATGAAATCATAATGTTTGCGTATTATCATTATGGCTAAAATTTTATTTCAAAATTGGCTAAATCGGGCCGTTTAGTCTACTCCCGGCCCAATAATAATTAGTGTTTTTTTAAAGTAACCATATTTCAGCCCCAATTCTTTCTCCATTCGTATTGTCCACTACACTATTTTTAATGTCATTTCTCCCATGAAACATAACATATCGATCCTTGTGTAAAACGGGCACTAATTGACAGTGGGTATAATTTTCGGTTTTCATTCCAATATCATCCTTTAAACGCCTAAGTATGTACTGTTCAATCCATGTTAATTTTTTTTTAAATGAATTAAATATAAACGCGAATAATTATAAAATAAGCCTATCGAAAATATTCTATTCGTTAATACGAATAATATTTTTAAAAAATAGACAAATAAATAAATCTAAATTCTTCGTAATTTTGTTTAGAATCGTAAATTTTAAAATTTTCAACTATTCGTTATTAACTTTATTTTTTTTCTGGCATTTGCCTTAATTGGTTTATTTGTGTTCCTTTTGTTTAGAATTTCGTAAAACTAATAAAATATAGATTTTCTATATTTATTATAGCTAATATTGTTAAACGGCTCGATTTTTAAAAATGGCAACCAATTTTAAAAAAAAAAATTGAGCAAGCCTGGAGATTGCTCATGGATGGGAGAAAGGTTTGATATCTATTAGCGATATCTCGAGGCCTGCGTAATATTATTTTTACTAAAATCTTAAAATCGGTTAAATAAGCCATTTAACAACACTAAGGAGCGTATTTTAAAGGCACCAATATGATTATTAATAAAATGGCATGCTTTAAAAGATACAATTAGGAAACCCTTTTGCTTGAAAGAACAGCTTTTTAAAAATGGTTATTTTTTCATAATCATAATTGTCTTATATGTAGGTTTATAGATTATAAATAAGACAATAATTGTGTTATGCTAAATAAAATTAGTTTTTTAGAAAATATATATATATCTAATTTATTTGTTATTTTTATTAAATTATATATTATTTGATTTGATTATTTTAGACAGCATAGGAAAAGATTATATAAGATTTGCAATTATAAATCGATTGTAAACATGAAAAAAATATAATTTAAAAAAAATACATACACTGGTAACTTTTTTATTTCCTTCTGTTCCTGATACCCTAGGTATCAATATATTTTTTAAATCCTGTAGGAATAATGAATAATTTAAATGATTTAATAATAGCTTTATTTGATCTTCTGATAAGTTCTTTGGTTTATGGGTTCGCTACATCAAAAAAAAAATGTAAAAAATATATGAAAATTTTAAAAAATTAAATAAATTAGCAATTATTTTAGGAATTCATAGTACATTTCAAAGTTACTTACTAAAAGTAACTAATTTCAGTTACATTTATTTGAAGGTAAATAATAGATCATTACAGTTGCATTTAAAAAGTACCTAATTTACTTTACAAATTACTTTATTAATTATTTATATAACTCATCATTTTTAATTTATTTTATTATACAAAATAATTTCATTTATAAATTCTTAAAAAATACCATTTACAAAAAATACTGTAATATATTTATTTACACTTTAAAACACCATAATATAACATTTATTTGCACTGCAAAATATATAAATCAATATATTTATTTTGAATAAAAATTTAATTGAATTTACAGACAATAAACTAGAGATTTTTTTGTTCAAAATTTTAATAAATCTTTGAAGATAACAAAAAAAGTTAGTTTATTAAAAAGATCTAGAATTTTAAGTAAAACTTGAAAATCTTGTTTTGGAAAATTAATTTTTTATTGGGGAAATCACCATATAGATAGAATGAATGAGAGAGAAATATATATAAATATTTTAGAAAATAATTTAAATTTCACTAGTTATTATTTTTGTTATATCAAAACTCAAATCTTTCAAAATTATGCATTTACTTTTTCATAAAAACATAGTTAAATAATGGTAAACTTTAACAAAACTAAAAAATTAATGAATGGGTTTTTTTACAATCATTTAACATGCTCATTATTAATTTTAATAAAGTTGTGCAATAATAATAAGTAAATTCATGTATAATTGTTTATCAAGTGCTTTATTTATTATTAGTAAAAACATATATAAAAATTATCTAAGCATAATATTTTTAGTATATAAAATATACCTTAATTTTTAATAGAGCATCTTTACTAATATATTGTCCACTTGTAATATAGCCAAATCCATTACAAAAAATGAACAATAATATAGAAATTATCATGATAATAAATAATAAAAACTGTAGAAAAGTAATTCTATCAAACAACGATTGATTTTTTATTTTATTTTGCTTATAACTTAATTTTTTGCTCATTGATTATATAGGAAAATAATTCTAGGTCATGGTTGAGATCATGGGAAGGTATTAAACTTTACTTATTTTTTATTGCCATTTGACAGAGGAAACGATTGGCATTATATCAAAGGTAATGTGACCAGTCAGATACATAACATTTGGGGCCGTATTCATGCGTGATTCTTTTTATTTTTTATTATATAAACAATTCTTTACAATATTATGGTTCATTTTAATTAAATTAACAAAAAATTTGTTATCGTCAATTTTGATCAAATATAAATTACTTCAATGGAGGTCCTCCTAATAAAACATCCATACATACACTAGAGATCTACAAAGCTAGGCCCGGCTTAATTCTATTTAAAATAATCGGGTTCGGGCCGGGCATAATATTTTAAAAAAGGCCGGGTCGGGTCGGACCTTGTAAATTTTATTAAATATATCTAAATTTATCAATTTTATATTGATTTTTTTATGTAAAATTAAAACTTTTGATTTAATTTATTGTAACTAAACACTATATAACCAGAGTTGCCAGTCAAAATGTTCAAATTGCGGGAGAAATTTGGTATTTTGCGTGAGAAATATAAAAATTGCGATAGAAATATAAAATTGTTAAAAAAAAAAATTTTGCGGCCAGAAGGCCTTCAAAGTGCTGCCCTTCGGCCGGGATTTTGAATTGACTTAATTATCCGCCTATATTTTTTATAATTAGTTTATATAAATACAATGTCTATAACTATTTTTCAAAATAAAATAACATCTTGATTTATTAAAATATTTTAATTTATAAAAAAACTAACGATCCTTTTTAAATATAAAAGATGTAAACAAGATAGAATTTTATAAAAAAAACAATCAATATTAATTTTACAATGTATAAAATATATTTTACGCGAATGTCCCGCAAAACATCCGCAATTGGAAATCTACCTTGTGTGTGTGTATAACATTATAGGGGTTTAAATACATAATAAGGTAATATTGTACTCATTTCAATGATAATTATTTTATTTATTATTGTTCAATCTCATTATTATAAGCAGTGCAGGAGAGTGTTTCTACATTCATTACAAAACAAAAATATTCTTTAAAAATAAGAATAATACAGATGCAACTACAGTTGCGGCAATTGTAATCAATTATCTTGTAGTAAAACATTCACAGAGCTACTTATCATTACAATGTGCGTAGAATCTTTCCCCATTATATTTAACGACTCCAAGATAAATGAAAACTTTACTTGTAGAACAAAAATGATCAAGGATATCATCAATGTTTTATTCAGGAGGTGAATTCATGACGATTTGAAAGATGGGCATACATATGCAATTCTAACAGATGCATCTAATAAGGGAAATATTAAAATATTTTCTTTGACCCTCCGCTATTATACAAAATTAAGGACGTTTCAAGAAAATTATTAAATTTTTTCCCTTTAAATAGTAAAACATCCAAAGACATAGTTAACCATATAATGGTAAATATAGCAGATTCTGGATTATCAATAAATTGCATGTCAGCTTTCTGATCTGATAATGCCTCAGTGAATTTGATAAAACCAGAGTGTATTTACAGAATTGAGTCAGCACAATGTTGGTAGCGATATGTTCCTAATACCCGCCATTGATAGAATCTTAAAATTTTATAAACCTTTAAAAATATATTTCTTAAATAAAGTTATAATGTTAATTATAACTTATTTGAGATTTAAATAATGGAACTAAACATTTACAGTCGTTATTGAGATATTTATAAAATTCTTGGCATGAGATATTTTAAATTTGTTTAACCATTAGCTCGGCCTCTATTGTTGTTAAAGCAATCCAATTTCTCCCCTTTTTCCAGGCAGTCTTCATCAGGCTAAAAATGCGTTCGGATGAGGCATTAGAATGAGGTAAGAAGAAGAGATACTCACATTTTTTTACCAAGTATGGGGATTTATTGTTATTACGAAAAAAATTCAACCCATTTCTCCTCTTCTTTTAGAGACCATCTAACTTTAAATATTCTGGCTAATCATAAAAAATAGAGAGAATTACAATCTCCTCAAATTAGATATCAATGTTTTTCAGTATTTTTAATATATTTATTAAATTACAAAAACCATCAATTGATGGTTTCTGTTCCAAGGTCATATTTATACATTTGTCAATAGAGTTATTAAAATCAAATTTTAATTGTAAATATTCTAAAATTGTCTTAATAAAAATATCTGCTTCATTTAAAAAATGTAATAATTAGAGTATTATTTGAACATTTTAATATAATATTTTTAGAAATATTGACATAAAATTTATTATCAATTTTTAACTGTAGAGATGAAAAGAGCTGTAGCATGATTTTGTGAATCTTTATTAATAAAGAATATTCTGATTACAACTGAATATTAACTGCATGAAGTAGATTTCCTGCATGTAAAACTAATCCCAAATATGCTTCTGCCATTTCATAATCCAAAAAATTTTTCAAAATTTTAGGACAGCTTTTAAAATCTTTATTTATTAAGTATTTTTTTAAGCGTTTGTAAAATTTTAAAATTCTATCGATGGCAAGTATTAATGATAACCACCTGATAGGTACATATCTCAACAACTCACACCATTCCTACAGAGGCGTTATCAGCGCGGATAGCTGACATGAAATTCATTGATAACCCTGAATCAGCTATATTTACATTATGTGGTTAGCTACATGGTTGGATTTTTCACTATCCGAGGAAAAATTTTTTAACAATTTTATTGAAATGTTCTTATTAGTTGAAATAGCGAAGGATCAAGGGAAATGTTTTAATATTTCCCTTATTAGATGCATCCATTAGAATTGCATATGGATGCCCAACCTTTAAATCGTCTAGAATTTATAGGATTCAGGTACTAAAACCAAGTAAGGTTTGCACTTATATTGAAGTCATTAAATATCATGGGAAAAAGATTCGACATTGTGATGATATAGCTCTGTGAATTTTGAACCACATGATAGGTTTATACAATTTCCGCAGCTGTAGTTGCATCTGTATTATTTATTATTTTTGGAAAATATTTTTGTATAGCAATCGATATATACGATATTCTCCCCTGTACTGACTTATATGAATGAAATGATGTTGATTTATTATTGGATTAAAATAAAACAGGATAAAGAGAAATTTACAACTTAGACATGTTTTTCATATTTAAAATAAAAATATTAAAATAATCAATTACTGTCTCTCAAAATTATTATTTATATATTAAAAACGTTAAAATACTTTTTTATAAATTGCGGGAGATTTCCAATTGCGGTAGTTTTGCGGGAAAGAGATGTCTGCGTGTAAGCTAAAAAATTGCGGGAGTCTCCCGCTGATGGGGAAAGACTTGGCAACCCTGTATATAACATGTCATTTATTTTAAGTAATTATAAAAATTAATTTCTATATTTAAATAAATTCAGGCCTGGCCGAGCCGCTAAATTTTTTTAAAATAAATTTCGCGTTCGGTTCCGGCCGACAAAACTTTTTTAAAAAATTTCGGGAACGGGCCGGGCCGGCAAATCTTTTTTTAAAAAAATTTCGGGCCGGGCGAAAAATTAGGCCCGATGCAGATCACTAACATACATACAATTTGACGGAAACAATGATAATAATAAGGATGATGCTAAAAAGATATATCTCTTAGACAGCTAAAAATTGCTAATATAAGGGCTACGCCTTGGCACGGGAGGGAGTGTAGCCTGGTAATTACTAGTGTTGTTAAATGGCTCTTTTTGAGCCAATTTTTTAAAACGGCTAACTCAATATTTTAGCCAGAAAAATATTGCCTAAGCCTCGAGATTTCGTTAATATAATAGACCTTTGTTCCTTCTATGAGCAAAATCTTCAGGTTTGCGTGGTATTTTTCTGGATGAAGCATTGAGTTAGCCGTTTTTGAAAATCGGCTCAAAACGAACCGTTTAACAACACTAGTAATTACAAATGGAGCGGAATCAGAACACAAATAGTGCTGATAGCAAATGACAAAGGATCACAAATCATAAGATATCAGAGTTTGAACAAAAATATTATATGTATAGGATTAAGGACGGATATAAAAGAAAAAATTTTAATTTATGTATTGCCATAATATAAATGAGTATATTTCCAATAGCTAATTTTAGAGCAGTAACAAGAGAAATTATATACTATATGCAAAATAATAAATGTAT
Source organism: Gordionus sp. m RMFG-2023 (assembly GCF_954871325.1). Taxonomy (NCBI): domain Eukaryota; kingdom Metazoa; phylum Nematomorpha; class Gordioida; order Chordodea; family Parachordodidae; genus Gordionus; species Gordionus sp. m RMFG-2023. Next base: position 47,742,281 of record NC_088776.1, read on the forward strand.
ATGCGGATTAAAATAAATAATATTTGGAGATGGCCTCCATGCTGATTATTTTGTATAACTCACCAAAAAAATAAGTACATTATTTTTATTATAAATAATTTTATATAGGATTTTATATCTATCCAAAAAATCGATATATATATTACAATATTTTTTTTATTCAATTAAAATTATATATTTATTCTTAAGGATCCTACCTTTTAAACAATACTTCTTTTAATTTTTACTAATTTTTTTGTGTAACCCAATAAAAAAGACAAAACGGGGTTTTCTATCTTTATGATTTTACATTTATTCCAAAACAAAATACATACTATGGCATTTATATTATTTAAATTATTATATATCTATTCAAAAGGTTCCTATTTTTTTTTTTAATTTGCCAATTGGACTCTTCGAATGGTATTTTATTTTAATCCCACCTTATAAAATTAACTTGAGAATTGTTTTGTTTTTACTTTAGTTAACTATCCCCATCTTATTTCCTCTTTATAATTGTTCAAATATTGATATATCAGTCATTAATAATGAACAAATGCAAAATAAACCTTTAGAAAAATATGATTGGCTTGATAAGTCCCCAAAAAATATTTTTTGATTATAGCCCCCCCCCCCCAACTGCTAGAAATATACTTCTAATATTGACTCCTCTACAGATTTACAGTATATTAATGTTTGTTTAATTTCAACAATAGTTTATTTATATTTGTGGCTGATTTCTTTATTTATCTAGGATAACCCAATCTTAATCCCTCACATTGTTACAAAACATGATGAATCTATTATTAAAGATAAGCAAAGAAAAAAATACCGATTCAACAAACGCCTTACCCGTTCTAGAGTTACTGGTGGCCAAGATAATAAGGAACTGTGAACTCCTCTGGAGTTTTATTTTGTTTTTTATCTAATGTTTTATATCTATATGTTTATTTTATTTTCACCCAGCCTCCAAATGATATTTTTCACCATTACCAAAATCCCTATGCCACCTCTGCCTAATTTTTAACAAATATAAGCATTTAATTCCATTATCATTCACCTCATTAGGAGATAATATAAATAATACTTTATACCATTCCTTGAACTTTCATGAATATTTAGAGGGATGTTCAAACGTGAATGTGTAGTGCGGCCAATTTCATTAACATTATTAATGTGAAAATATTCGGTAGTTTTATCATGGCCTTTATAACAATACTAATACCTACTGATTGTAGTGTTATTAATATTAATGATAGCAACATTGATCGTCTTAAAATTTCACTTTTTAAAAAAATATCAAATTATCATCAGATATAAAGAAGGATCAAAAAATGCCACTTGCATCTATAATAGTAAAGTTATCAGAAGTTTAGAGAATAAATAAGGATATAAATATTTTAAAATTCTGGTAAGAAAATTCTTCAATATATTCAGAATTATAAATCTTATCCTTCATGACTGTACCGGCGACACAAGTACAATAATTTTAATCAGATAACTATCTATTTTAAGTAAGGGTAGAACGTGAATTTTCATTTTGGAATATATATTGTCTACTTTACGTGGAAATCTCAAGGATAATTTAATAGAAGATATTATGATTTTAAAATATATTATTTCATTTTTTAAATTTTCATTTATATATGAATATGTATACATATATTGAAGTATAATAATAAATGAATGAAAAAAATAAATAATATGAGTCATTAATTTTATGTTCCCTGAACCCGGATCTAGTGTCTACATGAGCAGGGGGGGGAGGGGGGAGGAACAGTTTGCATCCTAATATCTATAAAGGGGTAGGGGGTAGGCATTTTTGGGGGTGGGCTATAATAATCTATAAAATTTTCCATTACATTTTTAAATTATCTATGGATAAATTTTGGTATTTTTAGGGGGTAGATATATATTTTGGGGGGGTTTGCATTCAGTGAATATACTGTCATGTAGACGCTGCCCGGATCCCATAGGCGTAGCCAGGATTATCCTAAGGGGGAAAGGAATAAAAAAATTACTGAAGGCTTCGCTCCCAGCCCATTTTGGGCGAGCCTTCGGCCCGCTTTTGTCTATATATAGTCATAAAAAATTTTTACAAGATAGGAGGTTATTTTTAATAAAAAAAAATAAGCCTGGAATAAATATGTAATATATTTTTATTAGTTTATATAAAATATAATAAATTACTTGTTTATACATTAATATAAAATATAATAAATTACTTGTTTATACATTAATATAAAAGCATGGTAATAATTTATTCCAAACAAGTATAAGGAATTTATTTATAAATAGTAAGTATACTTATAGTTGATATTCCTCTATTATATAGAATTAGTTACAAAATACAAGGTAAATTCCACTTTTACAGACATATGTGACAGTTAGAGAATATATTACAGTTAATATTATAACAAATTTTACTAATCAATGCTCTTGATAATAAATATAGCAACAATTCGCATTCAATTATTTAACGCATCTATTTATTTTAAATAAAAATGATATTAAAAATTAATCTACTTATTATTTATACCACAATGTCTTTAAAATATATTTTCTGATGTCCTTATCAATATTTTATAGTTTTCTGTAAAATATATAATTCGCTATATTGGTAAAAATTACTTGATTGTCATATGATAATTGATAAAATTAGATATACTGTATATCTACGACATATAATATTCCACTGTTTGTATTGTGCTTTAATTTTTTAATTTAATTTATAATTTAATTTTATCAAAAGTTTTATAATTATATTTTACTTTTATTAAGATAAATAAATTAAAATTACTCACTTTATAAAAAATTATATTTGATAATTTAGTAATTTTATGGATCTATTATTAATAATTATAATACATTTCACTTTTGTCTTAAGACTTATCTTTGGCTTATATTCCATTTCTTAAAAAACATATATATATAAATGCTTTTTTCCAAAAATGTATAAATTATGATGAATAGTTTTATAAAAAAATATAAACTTTTACATTCTTTCTTTCAAATTATTGTTTAAGATATATGCATATATTTTTGAGGGTCAGGGAGTGGGAGGAGGACTAAGGGGGATATTTTTTATTAGCCTAAAATGATATTCACAAAAAATGATAAATTTCTGAAGGAGGGAGAATTTCCCCTTGCCCCCACCCTGGCTACGCCTATGCCTGACCCGAACACTGAACCCGGGTTCTTTTCAAATTTATTCCTGTACCCGAACCCGGACCTGTACCCCTTTTTTTTGTCGAAGGGTTCACATCCCTGCTTTTTAATGATTACATAATATTTACTAATTATAAAATACTTACAATACAAAAAAAAGAAAATTCAACACTCTATATTAAACTATCAATATCTAAACTAAAAATTTAAATAATTAAATAATAGCTTATAACATCTTAACAAAAGAAAAATAGAATAATAAATTTTGTATTTGGAAGAAAAAGTTTTTTCATTTTTCCTTCTTACCTTTTCTATACAACTCATAACTTTCATCTCAAATACGATAATAGGATAGGATATACTTACTCATTTTGTTATATTACAGGCGAGTTACGAGGTTTGTTGGTATCCTTAAGAAAAAAATAGCCACAATTATATGAAGGGTTAGCCTTCATCAGCGTCTACATCACAGGATTTTCACTGGATGCAAATCCCCTTCAAAAATCTTTGCCTACCCCCCTAAAAAAATCTCGCCGTCTTCGGCGGAGGTGATTCCCAATTATTATTTTTACCTTTTTTATTTATTGATACTCTTTTCAGAGACTTTATAAAGGATAACTTAAATTCAGGGATCCAAACCGAACCTGAACTGAACCGTTAAACCACTAAAAACCGGTATTTTTATCAAACCCAAACCGAACCTAAACCTCTAAAAAATTTCTAGCCGAACCTGAACCAAACCACTAAAATGCCTCTGAACCAGTTCGAGTGGTTCGGGTCCGCTTTATATACTCTTAAAAATATCAAAAAGACAAATAAGCTAAAATGGCTGTCAAAATGGCCCCTATAAGTTTGAAGCGAGAGATTTAAAAAATATCAAAAATTTGAATTTTACAGATTAGATAGTTTTTTCTATTTAAGTATTTAATATTAAATTAATATCATTATAAATTTTATAATCAAATATTTAATATAATTATATAATTAATATTAAAATCATTTATTATAAATTTTAATAAATATATAATTATATAAAGAAAAATATATAAATTGTATTAATATAAATTTTAATAAGTATATAATTGTAATATTTAACATAATATATTATTAATATAATATTTAAAGAAATTAATTTAATATAAATAAAAATATATAAATTGTATTAATATAAATTTTAGTAATATATAATTATAAATTTTAGTAATATATAATTATAATATTTAATATGATTTAATTATAATATAATAATTAATATTATTAACATAATTAATATATAATTAAAATAGTATAATTTATATTATATATTTATAATATTATTTACATATTTTATATATTTATAATATTATTTATCTATTTAATATAATTTATTTATAATTCAATATTATATATAATACAATATGGTTAATATTACTAGGAACTCCATTAATAAAATTTTTATAGTAGAGATTTATACTTATTATTCCTATAAATATCAGATTAACTCATATTTTAATTTTTTTTAGATTTCTAATGATTAATGGGAATATGTTAATCTCTTTTCCTACTAGGAACTCCATTAATAAAATTTTTATCGTAGAGATTTATACTTATTATTCCTATAAATATCAGATTTACTCATATTTTAATTTTTTTTTAGATTTCTAATGATTAATGGGAATATGTTAATCTCTTTTCCTACTAGGAACTTCATTAATAAAATTTTTATCGTAGAGATTTATACTTATTATTCCTATAAATATCAGATTTACTCATATTTTAACTTTTAGATTTCTAAGGATTAATGGGAATATGTTAATCTCTTTTCCTACTAGGAACTCCATTAATAAAATTTTTATAATAGAGATTTATACTTATTATTCCTATAAATATCAGATTTACTCATATTTTAATTTTTTTTCTAGATTTCGAATGATTAATGGGAATATGTTAATCTCTTTTCCTATTAGGAACTCCATTAAAAAAATATTTATCGTAGAGATTTATACTTATTATTCCTATAAATATCAGATTAACTCATATTTTAATTTTTTTTTAGATTTCTAATGATTAATGGGAATATGTTAATCTCTTTTCCTACTAGGAACTCCATTAATAAAATTATTATCGTAGAGATTTATACTTATTATTCCTATAAATATCAGATTTACTCATATTTTAACTTTTAGGTTTCTAATGATTAATGGGAATATGTTAATCTCTTTTCCTACTAGGAACTCCATTAATAAAATTTTTATCGTAGAGATTTATACTTATTATTCCTATAAATATCAGATTTACTCATATTTTAACTTTTAGATTTCTAATGATTAATGGGAATATGTTAATCTCTTTTCCTACTAGGAACTCCATTAATAAAATTTTTATAGTAGAGATTTATACTTATTATTCCTATAAATATCAGATTAACTCATATTTTAATTTTTTTTTAGATTTCTAATGATTAATGGGAATATGTTAATCTCTTTTCCTACTAGGAACTCCATTAATAAAATTTTTATCGTAGAGATTACTTATTATTCCTATAAATATCAGATTTACTCATATTTTAATTTTTTTTTAGATTTCTAATGATTAATGGGGATATGTTAATCTCTTTTCCTACTAGGAACTCCATTAATAAAATTTTTATCGTAAAGATTTATACTTATTATTTCTATAAATATCAGATTTACTCATATTTTAACTTTTAGATTTCTAATGATTAATGGGAATATGTTAATCTCTTTTCCTACTAGGAACTCCATTAACAAAATTTTTATCATAGAGATTTATACTTATTATTCCTATAAATCAGATTTATTCATATTTTAATTTTTTTTCTAGATTTCTAATGATTAATGGGAATATGTTAATCTCTTTTCCTATTAGGAACTCCATTAAAAAAATTTTTATCGTAGAGATTTATATTTATTATTCCTATAAATATCAGATTTACTCATATTTTAATTTATTTTTAGATTTCTATTGATTAATGGGAATATGTTAATCTCTTTTCCAACTAGGAACTCCATTAATAAAATTTTTATCGTAGAGATTTATACTTATTATTCCTGTAAATATCAGTTTTACTCATATTTTAACTTTTAGATTTCTAATGATTAATGGGAATATGTTAATCTCTTTTCCTACTAAAAACTCCATTAATAAAATTTTTATCGTAGAGATTTATACTTATTATTCCTATAAATATCAGATTTAGTCATATTTTAATTTTTTTTTAGATTTCTAATGATTAATGGGAATATGTTAATCTCTTTTTCTACTAGGACCATTAATAAAATTTTTAACATAGGGATTTATACTTGTTATTCCTATAAATATGAGATTTATTTTGTTAGAGCTATTTATCATACGTATTTATTCATATAAATGTCGGATTACTTAGATATTACTTAAAAATATTGTTAAAAGGCTCGATTTGAGTCGAGTTTTTAAAAACGGCTAACTCAAATTTTGGCTAGCAAAATATTGACTAAGCCTCGAGATTTAGCTAATAGATGCCAAAGTGTTGTTAAACGGCTTGTTTTGAGCCATTTTTAAAAACGGCTAACTCAATACTTCATCCAGAAAAATATTACCCAAGCTGGAAGATTTTGCTCATAGAAGGAACAAGGGTCTACACATATATTATAGAAATCTTGAGGTTTAAGCAATATTTTTCTGGCTAAAATATTGAGTTAGCCGTTTTTAAAAATCGGCTCAAAACGTGCCGTTTAACAACACTATGCCAAACCTTTATGCCACCTCTGAGCAAGGTCTGCTGGCTTGCCTAATATTTTTTCAGCCGTTTTAATCGAGCCGTTTAACAACATTACTTATAAAAAATATGATATAATGAATAAGCATGCATGTTGTAAGAATAATGAAATATAAGCCTAACAATTTTATTATTACTTTTGCAATTATATCATTGGTATATATAAATATTATTAATGTGATTGATAAATATTATTATTGTGATTGATAAATATAAAATAATGATTGCAATTGTATAATAATGCTATATAAAATAATGATTGCAATTTATATATCAATAGTATATAAATTTATATTTATTGAGACTATATATTGATGAAGGTATATAAAATAAAGATTGCAATTTGCATATCAATTATAAAATTATTTTTATTAAGACTGTATATTGATGGTGGTGTATAAATATTTGTATATATTGCAATTGAATATTAATTGTATAGAAAATGATGATTACAATTTGTATATCAATAGGTGGTATATAAAATAATGATTGCAATTTGTATTTCAATAGTAATATATAAAATTATGGTAATTACTTTTTGCATATCAATATTATATAAAATGGTGTAAATTTGGTATAAAAAGCATTAAAAAATGAAAATTTTAACAGCATGATCATAATATTGATAAAGAGTGATGTGAATTTTTAGGTAAAAACCTAATAATTAATAAATATCTATGTAAGCATCAATGACATTTGTCATTGGTATGCATATAATAGTTTTCTCTATTTTGAGAATATAAATAATTATTAGAAAATAGTAGATTTTTATTAAATTTAGATTTTATAAATTTATATTGGGCATTTTGCTTTAAAAAAATTAATTGATTTATTGAATAATCATAATTTCCAGATAAAACTAGTAGCATATTTTAAATTTTCTTTGGTTGGTTGGAGTTCCTGAATGGATTATATCAAGTGATGCTAAGATTAAAATTTCCAGGTTAACAAGATAGCATATTTTAAATTTACTTTGGTTGGTTGGAGTTCCTGAATAAATTATATCAAGTGATGCTAAGATTAAAATTTCCAGGTTTACAAGATAGCATATTTTAAATTTACTTTTGTTGGTTGGAGTTCCTGAATGGATTATATCAAGTGATGCTAAGATTAAAATTTTCAGGTTAACAAGATAGCATATTTTAAATTTACCTTGATTAGTTGGAGTTCCTGAATGGATTATATCAAGTGATGTTAAGATTAAAATTTCCAGGTTAACAAGATAGCATATTTTAAATTTACCTTGATTAGTTGGAGTTCCTGAATGGATTATCAATTGATGCTAAGATTAAAATTTCCAGGTTAACAAGATAGCATATTTTAAAGGATTATCAAAATTTCCAGGTTAACAAGATAGCATATTAGTAATATATTCTAAGAAGAAAATTTCCAGGTTAACAAGATAGCATAATAGTAATATATTCTATAATTTACCTGGGTTGGTTATGGTCTCAAATGATTATATGTCATTGTGCTGGAGAAAATATCAGCTTGTTAAATTGAGCATACAAATTTTAAGCTTAAGAAAAATTTAGCAAAAAGTCACGCGACAAAACATCAAAACACAAAAAAAAAGTATATCATGCGGCACGATACGAGTTCGAGTCTCATAATTTTATGCTTACAAAATAATGTGTAAGTTGTTACTAGTAGTATATTGCAAAATTTTTAATTATATTCAAATTGTTTTAAAAATTATTAATAATCACATTTGATTGATAAACGTCAGTCATAATTTTTATAAACGTTTGTATATTGCCATTTTACAACATTTTTTAAATATTTTAAGCGATTATTATTTCTCAGCTTGTAAAAAAATATAAAAATTTGATTGAGTAATTTTATGTGGTTTTTCGTCTGCGGGAAAATGGCTGATGTTAAATCGCACCTCCAAGAAATAATGATATCTATCAATTCTACGAATACTTCTATCACTCACAATTTCATTTTCAAGCACACTATATTCCTTAAATATTTACTTTGCGACTACATACATTTTTTATGACATGAAAAGCCTGACTTCTACTCTTCTGAATCAAAACTCTAGTAAATTCTTTCAAATGCATGGAAGATGTTTGGGAGAGTAATGAGACTCTTTTTTAATTGCTGAGGATTATACATAACACATAATATATCTCTGTCAAGTTATTACTTTTATTCATTAATTTTTTATTTTTTCTAGATTCAAAGAAATAAATTCTCTTCTTTATTTACTAATTTATCTCAATCAATTCATCATAACTTAATTCTTTCTTATCTTCTTCAATTCTTTACCTAAGCTACTATAAAGTTTAGCAAGTACCATTATAAATCAATTATTTATTTCCTTTAACAATTTATTTTTTCTATATATTAATCTTATTAACTTAATTTAAACAAAATAATATAAATCAACATTTAATATAATTACAACTTCTTTCTTAAACAAAATTTAACTTTAATCCTCTCTTAAAACTCAATTTCATGGATATTTTCTTATTCATCATTTCTCTTGTCTGCTTTTTGCTTTTTCAATTTTCCAAGTATCGTCTGCTTGTTTTTTTCCCCATTTTTTTCTATTTCAAAATTCAAATTTATCTTACAATTTACTTTAAAATTTATATTATGTCAATTTTCAAAAATCTAACAATCTACTCCTACAACATTCCTGGCCTACTTTCAAAAACAACTATACTTAGGAAACTCCTTGATCAATATGATATTAACATTATTTTAACACAAGAATCTCTTATTACCAATAATATAAAAAAAAAAAAATAGAAAACAAAACAAAAAAAAAAAGAGAAAACAAAAATAAATAAATTACAAATTATAAAAACTAACTCTTCTTCCTTTACTCCTTCAACCCCCCCGCCTCCTTTCTTCTAATACATATTCCTATCTTATCTTATAATAAAAAACATTATTTACAATGTGGATCCTGGCTTATCCACGAGTGGTACCCGTCATCCCACTCAAATTAAATGGGACCCTGACAGTAGGGTAAATTACTGTCAACTTTGTGGATCCTGGCTTATCCACGAGTGGTACCCGTCATCCCACTCAAATTAAACGGGACCCAGACAGTAGGGTAAATTTTCTGCCAAACGGTGAATGCAAATTCACTGCACTGGAGACGCCCTCTAAGGGGTGGTGGAGTGCCCACTTAATTGTGGGATGTCTCCCCAGTGTATAATATGATATGATATGATTTTAAGCTTATAAATTATAATACCTAGAAAAAAATTAAATCTAATATATAAATTATTTACATATAGTATTATAAATGACACATCAAATGTGATATCATACTGGCAATGCCAGCTACCCAAGTTAGAGTGAAAAGATGTTTTTCAACAATTAAATTTATTTTATCTCCTTATAGATGTAATTTGAGTGAGACGAATTTTGAAAATATATTAATTGTGCGGCTTAATAAAAAATTTTTAAGTAATTGTTCTTATTAAAATAATTCATTGATACATTTATTTGTTATATTTATAAATTAAATATTATTTTAAATGTGCAATTAATAAAAATGAAGGTTTTTATTTTAATTATGAAATAAAAAAAAATTTCCTTATACATAATCCTAAAGTAGGTTTGAATGCAAAAATGTTCAAACCGGTTTTTAGATGTTCGAACTGAACCGATATTTTTATTTTTTGCGAACCTAACCTGAACCTTGAACCGTTATTTTTATCCGAACCTGAACCGAACCAATATTCGTTTCGGTTTGGATCCCTGCTTAAATTAATCTATCTCTACTACGAACTATCGATATTTTGTGAATATAAAGAATTTATTTTTTAGATAATAAATTCAATTAAAACCTCCATTATTTAAAATGAATTAATTATTATGGCATTATGAGCTTGCTGAAATATGGCATTATGAGCATGCTGAAATATCTAGACCTTTTAAATTACATTAAAAAAGATAGCAGAAAGTTTTATTTGGAAACGTGAATGATTGTTTGCAATATATAGATTTGGTAGATGAATTGTATTATAATATTTCTATGATAAAAGTATTAATTTTTACAGCAATAAATTTTGTCCTATTATCATCTCAAAATTTAATAGATAATCCCAAAAAAATTTATCCTACCCCCATTAAAGCAGCCTATCCCCTACCCCCCTTAAAAAATAGGATGCGAATTGTTCCTACCCCTCCCGCTCATATAGACGCTGGCCTTCATTCATAGAATTTAAGTTCGCTCACTTTGGGCTGGTCTATGACCAACGTGCTAAATAAGATAAGATATTTTATACATCTATTCATTATGGGCAGTCAATCTTCAACAATACCCAATGTTGAAGAAGATGCAATGATGCCTTTAGAAGTTTTTAATTTACATATTGCTGTTATGCAAAATGATCCTAAAACTGTTAGAAATCTTGGGAATTTAGGCGTGAATCTAAATTCTACTTGGAAGAATCATAAATATCCCAGTGTTAAAGATGGTACCACAGCTCTCTGTCAAGCTATATCATTAAATCATAAACTCGTTGTTAATGTAATATTTTTATATTTTAATAATTTTAAATATTTGATCAGGCACTTTTAAATTTAGATGTTGATATAAATAAATGTGATTCCTTTGGTTATACACCTTTGCACAAAGCTTCATACCATTCTCGTTATGATTTAGCTACAATTCTTATTAACAAAGGTTATATAAATATGTATATTTAAAGATAAATATTATGTATATTTTAATATAAAATATTGCTCTATACTAATATCAGGATTAACCATCTATACCAGTTTAACTTGGGTTGTGCAACTTTATTTTAAATTAAAAATCTGTTCATCTAAATTGAATTATAATATATAAAGGGGAAACCTAAATAAGCCAATCTATTAAGCTGAGTATATAAAATATTTCTGAGAATAAAAACTATATGATTTTAAAAATATTGTCAAAATATATTTTGCAGCAAAATTTAAAGAGGGGATCTTTTAGATCTTGCTCTATTTTGTAGCTTAAGATATGCAAAAGATAATTATTTTAGAAATAAATTTTTCTATACATCTGAATTCTTGGTATAAAGATCATAGAAAGACATGTTTAGGGTATATTAATCCTGATTCCTAACTTTAAGACAAAGTCTTAATTCATTAACTAATCTATCTCTTAATATAAACAAATAAATATTTTTTATACATACTATCTCATGCTTGTAACATATGGAGTATGATCTATATTTTATTAGATAATAATTTATAATTAAATTGATATTCTACAAAAAATATAGTATATATTAGAATAGAATTATCAATATATTGCATTTCCCCTTTATTAATTTATAAAATATTCAATTATTATTTGTTGGATATAAGAATTTTAATTTAAAGGAATAATGTTCCACCATCAAATTTTATTTTTTATATCTTTGTCTTGTATTATTATTATCTTTCTGTCTGATAGGATAAGATTAAGAATGATTTGAATAAGAATAAGGTTTCCAAATACATCTATGGATCATCTCATTTGAACATTTTACTGTTTATTTTTTACCTTTATTTTATTTTTTTATTTTATATTTTTTTTAAAAATTTTATAGTAACACATCAGATTTCCCCTTTTAAAACATGAATTATACTCCTAAATTAAAATTTTGAATATCTTGAATCCATTATTTGTAATTTTCATTTTTTTATTTATCAATTTTTACTTCATTTTGAATTTTTTTTTTAACTGTTAATTACTTTTTTTAAACATATTTACTTTTCCTTTATTATTTACTATTTTTTTTTATTCTCCTTTGTATTTTATTAATTATTAAATCAGTTATTTCTGATTATATCAATCTATTTTCATTTATAAATTTTTACTTTTTTAAAATTTTTAATTTATCACCCCATGAATTTCTGGAATTAAATTTAAAATTATTTTATCAATCATTGCCCAATTCTTATTTGTTCATTTCGATAGATTTATTGTCGATTTATGCTCATTTTATTTTATTTTATAATTTCCAATTTTTCATTTTTTTATAACTACATTTACATTCTTTCAGATTTTATTTTATCATAATGTCTATTTTTCATTTTTTATGGGTTTTCCATATTTTTCATTTTTACTCCACTTTTTTTCATCACCACTGTATGGACATGGAGTAATAAAGATATTGAACTACATTTTATCATACAATAATATATAATTAAATTGATGTTCTATATACTAATATCAATATATTACAATGCTCATTTTCTCATCCCTACAAAAGTAGCACAGACTTAAGTCATCTAAATTAGAGGACTGCAATGGTCAGGTTTTAACCCAAAGGTCCACCTGCTAATGTTTAAAAATTATAACCCACCTGCATGCCCATGGTTTTTAAATAAAATTTTGACTTCCCATTCATTCATCTAAAAAGTCTGTTCACCTACTGTGCTGCTATCCCAATTTTTTAAAATTATTAGATTGGATAGTTTGACTTTATTTTGTACATTTGCCTAAAAAAATTTTAAAATCACCTATCTGCCTTTGTGCCCATTATTTTAAAAATAATTTTAACCAGCCAGACCACCCAATGTTTAAATTTTATAACCCACCCATTTACCTTTAATTTAGGTACCCATTGATGATACAGAGGTATATATAATAAATTAAATAGATCATTAAAAATATTATATACATCGTAGTAAACACAATCTTCCTTTAATGCTATACAAAAAGGTAGAGCTACATTTGAACTATCTCATCCCATCTAATAGGGTTAAAGAACTGGGGAGGGGTGACCTATGAGATAAGCCCACCCACAGTTGTTGGACAGGCTGCAGTTGTCTGTGCACGCAAGAGCCAATACCCCTTACTTAAATGCTTATGGGAAGTAAGAAAGGAAAAAACCTATACTAATTAAACAATGTATTAATTATGGGAGGGTATTGGCTGCTTTTAAGTTCTGTATGACATAATTGATATTGAATTTTATTTAAGTTTTAAAAGGAACTTGCCTTATTATCTTAAATACATTAGCTAAGAAAGAAACAAAGAGGATAAGGTGAGTATGTTGTTGGATAATTACACATGAATGCTTAGGTAAATAAGGAATATTATAATTAAATAAGGATTATAATTAAATAAGGATTATAATTAAATTATAAAGATGTTTAACAAGGGTGGATAATAAAGGGATTCATAAGGTGGAATGGATAGGTTTGATGGGTTGAGATATGGATTTAATTTTTAGAAGTTTTTTAATTGAGTTTTTATTGTTGCTTATGAGTAGTGTTGTTAAACGGCTTGATTTGAGCCCATTTTTAAAAACGGCTAACTCAACATTATAGCTAGGAAAATATTGCCTAAGCTTCGAGATTTCACCAATAGATGTTCAATCCTATGTGCCATCTATGAGCAAAATCTTTAGGCTTGCATAATATTTTTCTGGATAAAATATTGAGTTAGCCGTTTTTAAAAATCGGCTCAAATTGAGCCGTTTAACAACACTACTTATGAGTATAAATTTATCCATCATCAGGTTTAGGCTTACAATGTCTTTAATTGTTTGTAGAGCCAGTATGATTTAATATTTTCCATAATTTTTTCCTTTATAGGTCTGGAGCTAAATGATTGCTTCATTAACTATATTTTGTCTAAAGTTCCTAATTGTATGGCCAAATAGTTGTATTTATCTCTTTTTGAGAGTTGTTTCGAAATACGTCTCATGGTATTTGAGATTATTCTTGGGTGTTGCTGTCACAGATAATTTTTATGTTGAATATACGAAGTCTCATTTTGACTGAGATCTCGTGCCAGCCATAATTTATGGTATTTTATGAAAGTTATATTAGCATTTTTTAGGATGGCTTCAATTTCGTCACTGTATTCCCTTTATTATTAATTTTTGCATCGAGATATTTGAAGTTAGTAACTCTTTAATCTCATTATTTTTAAATGTTATATTATTATCAATAGATGCTTCCGGGGATGCCATTACTACTGTTTTATAAGTTGATGGTTAGGTTAGTTTTATTGCCATGGAAGAAAATACTTGTTAGTAAGTCAATTGTCTCATCTTTTGATTAGTGTTGTTAAAAGGCTTATTTTGAGCCTATTTTTTTAAAAGGCTAACTCAATATTTTAGCCAGAAAAATATTGCCTAAGACTTGAGATTTCGACAATATATGCCAAGACCTTTGTTCCTTCTATGGGCAAAATCTTCAAGCTAGCGTAATATTTTTCTGGAAGAAATATTGAGTTAGCCGTTTTTAAAAATAAACGAGCCGTTTAACAACACTACTTACGAGACGATTCTTAAGTAATTGTTATTGTTGTTGTTAGATGCCGGATCTATTAGATTCATGGTGTTTGTTGTTTCTTTTATGATTTTTTTGTTGATTAGATTGAAGAGAATGGGGGAGAACACACAGACCTGCTTGACACCCCTTTATTATGAAGTATGCTGAAAATAGTTGTCCTACTTACAGGCTGACGAAAGAATTATTGTAGTGGTATTTTAGGATATTTATTATAATTTGATCTATGCCATTTTTCTCCAAAGTGTTTTAGAGAGCATCATACCTGACATTGTCGAAGGCTTTCCTAAAGTCGAGGAATGTGAAGAAAAAGGTAGCTTATATCTAAAGCATTTCTGTAGATGGATTTTTAGGGGTATGATAGGCCCGTTGATACTTTTCTCTGGCCTGTAGGGGCAGATGTTACCTATTAGGAGATTTTTGGTAGAGGCAAAGATTCTACCTTTTTGAAAGACTCTAGTGTTAAGGGTAATAGCTCTTTGATCTTCAAAGGTTGAGAGATGCTATTTTTTGGGATTGCAAATTTTTGATTTCTTCCAGTCATCGGGAGTCTTTCGATAACCATATTTTCGTGAAACTGACTAGTAGGTATTTAGAAATTATTTCTGAAGCGACTTTTATATGATCATTCCTGATGCCATCAGAGCCAGGCTCTATTGTTTTTTAGTTTATTTATGGCTTTCTTAATTTTTACGGGGAGAATTTAGAGTGTGTTGTTGCCAATCCTGGCTGTTGAAAGCCCGCTATCTTAGAAAGTTTGAAGACCGACATTTAGAAATCAGCCCAAATCTCCATATGCTCTTCTTGGTTCTTTATATTTGTTTCTCCCATGTAAGAATATGGGTAATTTTTTGGAGCATGCCGGTCTACAAAAGTGTAGAAGTGTCTTATAGGCATCATGAGTTTTGTTGTTTCTCATGTCTAATTTTATTTCTTCTGCTTTCTTCAGAAAGATGCTTCTATCACTGCGTAACAATCTCTGAATACGTCTCCATAACTCCAGATTTCTGTTGTTATTTTTTTATAGATAATATCATCTTTTGGTTTCTGCTGAGAGCCATTCTCTTCTTGGTCTGGCTATGATTTAAATTGTTACAAGCGCGGAAGATTACACAGTTGAATTCTGACAAGTATTCCTTTAATGATTTAGTAGGGAAAGTATGGATTATTTTAGCTATGTTTATCATTTTATGCTATTTTTAAATCTTATGCTATTAAGTTAGTGAGGTGCCATTGGGGATTTGTTTTGGGGCTGTATGCGATGTGCTATAGATACGTCTGGTATTGTTATTCCTCCTCTCATCACTTTATATCCTGATATATTCTTTAATCAGTCTATGGTTTGTAGGGTAGCCTTCACATCTGCAAACCAGCTATGTACATTAGATATAAAAAGGTTAATTTGAGAGGAGTGGCCACCAGGTCATGAGGTGAGGAAGTTTGTCTTTAAACTTTAAAATATGTGTTTTCGATTTTCAGATTTAGATAAAAATCGGAAGGTCGAAAACAAATATTTTAAACACAAACTCCCTCATCTTATGACCTTCTCACGATGTGGCTATTCCTCTCAAATTGACCTCTTTCTATCTAATGCCCAAAGTTGGCTTGTAGAATGAAAGCCATTTTTTATATAAATATCTCAGACCATGTAGTGATCAAAGGACACATCATAATATGAAGTGATGAGTGGAGGAATAACAACACAGACGCACTTTTAATAACATACAGCTCCAAAACAAATTCCCAAATGGTACTTCACAGGTATAAACGCATCAGTTAAAAATAGCGTATTACGACATAATTAGCACAAACTTAGTTTAGACAATCCGCTCTTTCCCTACCAAATCAGTCAAAGAATGCTGGTCGGACTTCAAACTCATTGTCTTCTTTGCATATAACAGTCTATCACAGTCGGGTACAATGGTTCTCGACCAAAAATATGATATTATTTATAAAAAAAGACAGCAGCTGGAAACTGGATCTATGGAGACTACCACGCAGTGATCGGAGAATTTTTCTAGCAAAAGGGCCGAAGGAATAGAAATAGCGACGCTTAAGAAGCTCAGACACTTCTGTAAACCGGCATACTTTTAAAAAATTACCTAACTTACCATACATGGGAGAAACCCATATTTAGACCCCGAAGAGCATATAGCTATTTGGACTGAGTTTTACATGTCAGTCTTCGAATTAAGAATCCCTTCAAAAATATCGGACTTGCAACAGCAGGCTCGACACCATCACCTTCTGAATTCTCCCTCATAGAAATTAAGAAAGCAATTAACAAACTAATAAACAACAAATCCTCTTGCTATTTGGAATGAACATATGAAAGCCGCCTCAACTGTGATAAATGAGATAAAAATATTATTTGATTGATAAGAAATATATATAGTGAGTTTACCATAATTTTCTATAAGATACTTGTCACCTTTTTAGCCAACTCTTTCAATAATTTAGAACCCTTAATGTTCCTAACAGTTTTCTTAATTAAAAAGTATTTTAACATGACCATAATTTTATATGCCCTATGGGCTTTGCATTATCCTGAAGCTCTTTGCGCTTAATAATTTTTAAATATTTTGGGCTAGCCTTTGGCATAAGTTTTTTTTAAAAATCGGACTGGATTGAAAATATAAAACCCGGGCAGTGCATCACCTCTGCAGGTCTATTTAAATAAAGATAAGCAAAGCTTTAAAACTTTGATTCAAAATCTAAAAATTTAATATATATTTCTTTCAATCAATTTTTTACATAGATAATAAATGGATTAAGGTTTATTTTTAACTAAAGTAGTAAATTTTAATATAATTTGTAAAAATATATAAAACAAAAAATAATTTTAAATAATTTTTCTAAATATAAAACAAAAAATAATTTTATGTATATTTAAAATAATAATGTGCCAACTTGCGGACTTAATATTATAGAATTGTATTCTTAGATTTAAATTATTGTAAATATAATTATATTAAAAGAATTAAAAAATCTATTAATAGATCGGATGAAATATAATTATTAATTTATATAACCTTAATATTGAATATATCTAGTAATTTAATTTTTATATCATAAGAAAATGAATCTCAACTCAATTAATAGAGGATATAAAAATTTTTTTTACCTAAGCATTTACGGTTTAACTGTAAAATGGATACACTAAAATAAAAAACGATTCCATGAAAAATGATTTTCACGAAAAATATTTTTAATATTGAAAATAAAAGAATGATTATTTAAAATATTTAATATTTTTTTTATTATATAAATATTTTACATGTTATTTTTTTGTAATTTTTATTTTTAAGTTCAAATTTTCTGAAATTTTAAAAATTAAAAAAAAATAGATTCAAGGTTCTGGTTTATTAAAAATCAGAGTTTGGGTTCACAGTTCTGGTAAAAATGTCTAGAAAATTAATTCAAGAAAAAATAAATAAAAATTCTTATTTTATATGAGAACTTTAAACAAGAAGTTAAAATCTTCTGCCCCCCCCATAGTTTTGCTATTGATCTATATTTTGACCTTTAATGTGTTCTTTCCATAAAATCTTTTTAAATTTTCTTAGGTGCTAATGTCCATTGCAAAGATCTTGAAGGTGATACACCATTACATATTTGTTGCAAAGTTGGAATAATTCATCCTACAATAAATTTAACAAAAATGGCTTCACTATTTATAGAATCGAGGGGTGGTATAATTTTACTCAACGATAAGAACAAAAAGGGTAAAACGCCACTTCATCTAGCTGCAGAATGGGGTCTACCTCACTTAGTTGAATTATTAATCCAATCAGGTTAATTGATATATCACATGTTAAAATATTAATTTAAAAATTAATATTTAGCTATTTTTAAATTTATGACATAAAGTAATTGAACAGTGTTTTACAATAACCCTTTTTTATTGTATTAACTTGTTGTTTGTTATCTAACTTAAATGTAAAGAAATATTTTTTAAAACCATCTTGAAATGAATTTTAATTAACTCAAAAACAAATAATGTAAAAGTTTAAAATAGATATTCTTTTAACTAATAGGTCTAGTTAAGAAGGTGAACCGGAAAACCCCCACTCTTGGCGAGTATTTTTAAATATCATTATTAGCCTAAATTAAAGAAATAGCCAGTATTGTCATAGTTTAAATAAAGACTTATTTTTTTATAGGTAGCAGAATTGACGCCCTCGACGTTTCATATCGTACTCCCCTGCATTGTTGCGCAGACACACTGCTCCATTATAATTCGCTAAGTAGTCGAAAATTGAATTTATTGGCCTTCGCGAATTGCGTCAAAATCTTTCTTATCAAAGGATGTGACCCTCTCAATTTGAGCCAAATGTTTTTTTCCCATCAAAGCAATTCGCCTCTCTTTTTTCAAAAGCCGATATTTTACAGGCCTAGTTGCAGTACCGACTCTAACGGATATCTGGGAGACATGATCGATTCCAACAGTTATGGATCATCATCGTATTTTAATAATAATATAGCGAATGTGGATGGAAACGTTGATCTAAATATGTCCGATGAATCGGAAACGATTCGAAGGTATTTATTGTTTGTTTCTTTGGAAAGAGAGTACTATCGAAAAAAATTTAAATTTTGTAATTATCTATTATATTGTATATCGGTCGAAGATTTGTCCAGGCCCATATTTTAAAATTTTTTTTTATTTCAAATAATTTTGGCTCTATTTTAGGTTATGGTCCACCCCTTCATATGAACATTTATGAAAAAAGTCAAATCACTTAAAATGACCACATATATTTGAAGCTACTATATTATTTTTAAACGATGTAACAGATTAGACAAATAAATTAAAATATACTTTTTATTTTAAATATAAATAAAGATGGCTAAATTAATTATAAATTAAATATAAAAGAATATAATAGTAATTAATAAAGAAAATATATTAAATATTATATTAATTATATATAAAATAGCTTATATTTTTTTATTAATACAAGAAGAGTATATAATAAAAAAATAATAATTAATAAAGATAATATATTAAATATTATATTAATTATATATTAAAAGTTGATTACATTATTTCATTAATACGGTATGTATTAAAAAATAATATTAATTGCAATGATAAAATAAATAAGCAATCAATTGAGAATAAACTAAATTATTATGATTCAGAAAATTTATATTATATTCAGATAATTTACTATATTTTGGCAAACTCTTAATAATTTATAACAGACAGCACAATTATATTATAAATATATCTTTGATATAATATTAATAAAATTTATATCATGTATCTAATAATATAAATTTGAATTATGTAAAAATGCAATCACTTTTTTTGCATAATAAAGTATAAATTGAATTAAAATTAATTTGATAATTCATTTTCATTAATAATATCTAATGATTATTTAGATATTATGTGATAAAATATTTTATAATAAATTAAGGAGCTTTTATTTTGTAATATAATACAATATATATTAAGTTATTTATATGAATTTAAATTGGAGTTTTAATTTGATAATATGTGGTAAAATATTTATATCTAAAATTAGAATATTTAAGATTAATTACTAATCAAAACTATCTACTTTGGATTGGTTTGCAAGTTTCTAAATGTTTTATGGTGATGCTAAATTCAGTAACAGTAAGTTTAGCTCTTCTTCCGCATTTTCTTCTACAGGTTTAATAGATTGCTTTCTTTCCAGGTTTATGCAACACATGATCATATCCTCCATAAAATATACAATCTTTATTTTGTCTAGTTTTCTAAAAAAATAAATTATTATATGTAAAAATTAACATATACTTTAATTTCTAATTAAGCTTTGATATTTGTTGTGATTTCTCTCCAACCTCTTGATCTTTATAGTTACCTCAATTAGCTGACAATATGGGCAATCCAATCTTTGGTAATCCTGGCCATTTTATGGGGAATCTAGTGGCCATTTAATAAAAATTTATCAATACAACAAATAACTTATTTCATAAAAAAAATACGAACTAGAGGGACGAATGGAAGATATGATTATGTGTTGCATAAACCTGGCAAGAAAGCAATCTATTACGAGAAGAAAATGCGGAGGAAGAGCTAAACTTACTGTTACTGAATTTAGCATCACCATAAAACATTTAGAAACTTGCAAACCAATCCAAAGTAGATAGTTTTGATTAGTAATTAATCTTAAATATTCTAATTTTAGATATAAATATTTTACCACATATTATCAAATTAAAACTCCAATTTAAATTCATATAAATAACTTAATATATATTGTATTATATTACAAAATAAAAGCTCCTTAATTTATTATAAAATATTTTATCACATAATATCTAAATAATCATTAGATATTATTAATGAAAATGAGTTATCAAATTAATTTTAATTCAATTTATACTTTATTATGCAAAAAAAGTGATTGCATTTTTATATAATTCAAATTTATATTACTAGATATATGATATAAATTTTATAATATTATATCAAAGATATATTTATAATACAATTATGCTGTCTGCTATATATTAACCAGATACCTGCAGAGGTACCATTTGCACGGCCCGGCCCGGTTTTAAATTTTTTAGGCCCGGCCCGGATTTAAAATTTCAGGCCAGGCTCGGAATTTTTTAAAATTATATTCGACCTGGTATATACAAAAATTCACCTATGAGGTATTTTACCATATTTTTCAGCGAGTATTATCGCTTATTATTTAAAAAATGCATGTAAAAAGCTAATATTTTGAGAATATTATATTGAATTTATAAAAATTATAAAACTGTTATTTATAAAAATGGATATTTTGAGCATATACTATATTTTATATTGCATTTATAAAAATAAAACTAATATTCATAAAAATGGTAATAATATTTGTCATATACTATATTTTATATTACATTTAAAAAAAATAAAACTAATATTTAATTTATAAAAATGGGAAATATTTTGAGAATATAATATATTGTATTTAATTTACTATTTAATTTATAAAATAAAAATAAATCGCTATTTAAAAAAATGCATGTATAATAAATAGTATTTTGAAAATATAATCTAATTGCACAATATTAATATATTTTATTTTATAATATAAATTTTTAACAAAAGAAGATAATTGTATTATATAATATTGTAAAAAAAAATAATGAAAAATGTTGGATTAAAAACTTTCATGACTCAAGGTAAATATAATAAATGCAATAAATATTTGACAGTTTGCAAAGTAAAAAACCAGCATGATTGACAAAACCTTATACTCAAGAAAGATATTAAAAATTCACAAATTATCATGAAGAAAGAGAAGCATATCTACCTTTTCAGGTTAAAGATTACTTCTTCTTTCTTCAAGAATTCTCCCAGTAGTGAAAAAATTCCGCTCACAGCTTGCACTTAAAGCAGGAATTGCCAATTTTGCTAAAATTGGAAATTCGCTTTGATGAGCCGCCCACCACTCTAACAAATTATCCACCTTAAATGTTTTATCTATTATTATGTAATTATAATATTCATCATCGGGTATTGACATATTACCAGAATTACCATCGCCCCATTTGTCATAAAACGATTCAGTTTGTTTAACAACAGTCGTAATTTGACTGGTCGATGGTATTTTATTTACTTCCTGAGCCTCTTGTAATTTAATATAATCTTTTATATAGTTTTCCGTCATTTTGCGATCTGTCCCTGACTACATACGTAATTGCTTGAATTTGGGACAGAGAAAAAGAAAAATAAAATGATACTTGTGTAAAACAAATTTTTCAATTAAAAAATGCTTTATATTAAGTAAAATCAATTACAAACTTTAAGAAGTGATAATCCTTTATTTGATTGTTTTGGTAAAATATATTCTAAAAATTTAGATATGAATTATAAAAAAATATATTAATAATACTTGAATATTGGGGCTTATTTAAGATATTCCTTTATTTGATTGTTTTGGTAAAATATGTTGTAAAAATTTAGATATGAATTATAAAAAAATATATTTATACTTTGAATAAATTTGCAGGAAATTAATAATTAGATCGATCTGTGGGTTGTTAGGTAGTGTTAACCATCACCCAATATTATATTAATCATAACTATAATATAATATAATCTTATAAGTATAACCATTAACTCATAATGTAAAAATTTTTATAAAAAATATTAAGGCCCGGTATGGCCCGGGTTTAACAATCTTAAGCCCGGCCCGGATATATTAAAAAAAAATTTTTTTAGGCCCGGCCTGGATATGTTTAAAAAAAATTTTTTTAGGCCCGGCTCGGGTATATTTAAAAAATTTTTTGTAGGCCCAGCTCGGGTATATTTAAAAAATTTAAAATACGGCCCGGCCCTGCCCGGGCCGGGCTTGCAGGTCTCTGATATTAACAGATCTAGAGTATTAAGAGTTTGCTAAAATATTGTAAATTATCTGCAATTTATAATTTTGGATTGTAATATAAATTTTCTTATTTCTGAATCATTTTTTATATTTAATTTATAATTAATTTAACAATCTTTATTTATATTTTAATTTTATTTAAAATAAAAAGTATATTTTAATTTATTTGTCTTGTCACATCTTTTCAAAATAATACAAATAATATTCCTTCAAATTTATATGTGACCATTTTAGGTCAGACCTTTTTCATAAATGTTCATATGAAGGGGTGGACTCCAGTGTTGTTAAAAGCTACTTTTAAAAGTAGCGCGCTATCGCTACCGCTATTTTATAAAAAAAGTAGCGCGCTATCGCTACTGCTATCGTTTTCAAATGAGTAGCGCGCTATTAGCTACTTTTTACGCTACTTTGATTTTTTTTTAATATTTTTTTTTACATAACTTTATTTCCACAAATAAAATATTGATATAAAAACATGACTATAATTTGTTACATATATATATATAATTTATTTATTATTGCACTTTAATAATAATAACATTTCGGTACTGTCATCCCCAAGTCTAGAGCGACAATCAGAAAGTATAAGCTTTGCCATACTAAATAATCGTTCAGCACTAGCACTTGAGGGCAACGCAGTATTAAATTTAATAAACAAACTTTTTATATGAAAAAAATCATCAAAAATATTTAAATTAGTATTTTTAGATTTAAAAAAAGCATCTAGAAGTTAATTAAAAATACTTCAGTATATTCTTTAATAAAAGTATGCTCCTCCACATTAAAATACTGTATTCCCATTTGATCCAATATATAATTCATTTCCATTTTTTTCTCATCTAGAAACAATGCTAAAAGTTTCATAGCATTGTAAACACTATTCCATTTTGTAGTGTTTGGTGTCAATAAATAACGTCCTAATTTTTTTTTGAAAATATCAGACGTCTTTGATGACTTATTTTGTTTATTCCAAAGAGCTTGGCATTTAGAAAATAATCCTCATTTAATAATGCTTCTTCAGCATCCACTGTCGCAACTAAATTTAGGTTGTGGCAGGAACAACGATGATGGTAGGTAACATAGAAGACTTTATTGAAGATCCTAAATATTATAAATTTATTTTATATTGGTGAAAAATTAAATATAAAATAATTTAAAACCGAGGATGTCATGAACATCAATTATCTCAAACTCCATTTCATCATCCTCTACTTGTTCTCCATCTTCAATATTTTTGTCAGGAATATTACTAGTATTGTTATTATTATTATCTTCCCCAAATACTCTATATTATTTATATCATATTATAAAAAAATTATAATAAATTTAAAACCTGAAGCCTTCAGGAAATTAGACCCATTATCCGTAATCATCTTACAAACCTTGTTTTGAATTTTGTAAGACCTATGGATTTCTGCAATAATATTGGCTAGAATGTCATAAGTTTGACAGTCAATTATATTCTTTAGCTAACGCTACAGATTTTCGTTTAAGATTTTTAGGATCAATCCAATGTGCAGTTACTCCTCATTTTTACCTTCTATTGTGAGTCCATCAATCTGCCGTTGTACAGACGTAGGAGACATCTGATAGATTTAATATCAAAGATTCTTTCATTTCCTTAAAGCTCTCCAAAATTCTTGCCATCAATGTCTGCCGGCAAAATATCTTGGTCCGTGGAGAAATAGTGTTTATCATCTTTATAAAAGAATCATTATCCACCAAGGATAATGGTTGAACTGTATCTATTATAAAGTTCATAATGACTTTGTCAGCCAATTTTTGTGATACACCAGGTGTTGATGAATCCAAATTGGTTAATTTTGTTTGTATTAAATTTGATTTGGAAATGGGTTTATCTTCTTCCATTACCCCAAAACTTTTGAGATATTTTTCAATCTCTTTATAATTTGAAGTGTGCACAGTCTAAAATTATAAAATACTTAGAATAAAAATTATGTAGGAGATAAGTACATAAAAATGATTGAAATAACTATTTTAAAATGTTTTAAATAATTTAGATAAAATTTATGAATATATAAAAAAAATGATTGGTTTTTGATTTTAAATTATTTTAAAAATTAAAGATTAGCCTACACATTGATATTAAATTTGTTTAATATATTACATTTTAATGTTTTTTTCAAATTAAAGCTGCTCGTATGATTTGAAGAGATAATTTTGCGGCACATCTTGCACCGAAACCGATATCCAGTATTAATTTTTTCTTCAAGGTTAAAATATTTCTTGAATTTTTGGAAAGGATCATCTATATTTTGCTCATTTTCCAAAGAAATTTCAATATCTTCAACAATCTCACACATAATAAGATTTATAATGCTTAATATAAAATGTAAAATGAAATATAAAATAAGATAAAAGCTAGGATATACCAATAACGGAATTTCAAAAATATATAATTTAATGAATGCGCAAAATATAAATTAAATACAGATTGCTATTTAACAACTGTTTTTATCTAATATATAACAATAATGTATATTTTTAAATATAAATTTCAAAATTAAATTAAATAAAAGGATTATAATTTTAGATTTTATAAAAAATATATTTTAATAATTTTTAGATGTATTTATTATGTAAAATTGAAAGTAGCGAAGTAGCGCGCTATAGCTACCGCTACTGGTAGCGCGCTATTTTAACAACACTGGTGGACTCTAACCGTATTTTTATTCCCTTTATATGATTTTCCATTTGGTTAATTGATAAAATTAAAATAATTTTTTTAAGAATAATGGGTCTGGTCCGGGTTTTATTACAGATTTTTTTAGGCGCGACTCGGTTTGAATTGATTAATTTTAAGGCTGGCCTGGATTACAATTTTACGGGACGGGTTTCTGCGCAGGTTTCTGATAGATATAAAAATTTTAATTTTTATACTATTTTATTTTAACCACTTTTTTTTTACCTCAAAGCCACAATACTTTTTTGAATTCTATCCTGCAACCTACTCAACATTCGAACGTTCCTCTTCCCATGTCTTGCATTCGATCATTCATAGAAGGCCATTTAAAACGTAGTTTTAAAAGCTCTCATTCTAATTTAAATAACTTTATTGGGATAAATGCTATCAAAAAATCTCACATGTTGAACCCTCCTTTGGCTCATCTGATGATGAACGATCCTGAATTGTGGGAAGTATTAAGTCGGCACGTACCTCCTTCCCTTAGACATTCTTGCCGGGTTCTTATAAGATCGAGAGTTAATATGACTCAGGATAAATTTATTATAGCTGTTAATAAATATTTTAAAATACCCACAACTTTGAAGGAATATTTATTGCGAGTTCCGATATAATGTTTTTTATTATTAAATATATATATATATATGATTTTGGTTAACCCCTCATTTACCGTTAGTGCGAATTTGCATACTTTGCCACGAATTTGCGCTAACTGTGAATGCAGGGTAATGGGTTGGTGCAAATGCGAATTATTTACAATGTTATTGAAATGATAAGATTTTTATAATTTATCATAAAAATATGTAAAAAAATGTATTTTATGTTTGCAATAATTTATTAGAGTATAAATAATAATTTATTTATAAATAAAATATGTATGAATTATTTTTATAATCTTTTTTTTAAATGATAACATTTATACAATAACTTTTGTGTTGGAGTGCCTTTCAACAAAACTTGGCGGCTTAAAAATTAAGACCCATTTTTGAGATAAATTTTGATTGGAATTATATATTTATTGCATTGCAAATATTACAAAACCGATTTTAATTTCAAAAAAATAAATTAATTACGAAAATAGTGACAAATGGTAATTTGATTTATAAATGATAAGATC
This sequence comes from Gordionus sp. m RMFG-2023, assembly GCF_954871325.1. NCBI lineage: Eukaryota > Metazoa > Nematomorpha > Gordioida > Chordodea > Parachordodidae > Gordionus > Gordionus sp. m RMFG-2023. Next base: position 47,769,625 of record NC_088776.1, read on the forward strand.
AAGAAAAGTCCTACCCATGTCAGTAATGTCGTTATGGGAGGAGACAGAGGGGCTCAAGCCTCCTTAATCCCTTTTTAAAATATTTTTCCTTTTGCTCATTTTAGATTGAATTACTTTTTTTTACAAATTTTAAATATAATTATATTTTTTGTTACTTATATCAGAAATTTTCGGGCCCCCTATAGTTGGTGGCTATATAACAGGGTTCCTCACAATTACGATTAGAAAGGAAATAATCGCAAATTACAATTCCTTAAAATAAAATACAATTATGAATTACTTTTATGAAATCGCAAAAATTCATAATTAAATACCAATTGCAAATAATAATGTATTTTTTGAGTAATGGGGATTGCCAATTACAATTATTTTTTATGATTAAAATTATATTATAAATAAAAGTTTTTAACAAAACTCTGTAAAATACATGATGTTAAATTATACACGAAACTCGTGATTAAATCAGTGAAGCTAGGGTGAGATTTAAATCTCAATTGCGATTTATATTATATATCACAATTATATAGGGACATGGGTAAAATAATTTAACCGATATATTTCGATGCAGCTCTATTCGAAAATACTTTTCAAAAAAAGTTACTATCGTTGAATTACTACGATATTCTTAAAAATACGTGCATGTAGGCTGAAGATTTTTTTGTATGTTGAATGAAGTCTTTAAATGAAGTTTATGAATAATTATCCTAGAAACAAAGCAAATTAAAACAATCTAGAATATTTAAAATAATGATTATTTGCTGTTAATCCAATCAATTAAATATAAAAATAATATCATTTAAGAATATTATATAAACAACATTTATGTAATATTAAGTCTGATGTATAAACGTATAAATAACCTAATTTTATAAATTAGGATCTTCTGGCAATTCATTTTTTAAAAATCGTTTATAATAAGTGCCATATATTTTAACCGTCTGAGAAAAAAGGTCCTAACCTGAACACGGGTTATAAAATCTAGCTCGACCCTGGGAACAATTTTGGAAAGGTTGATCCAGATCCGAGCAGGTGTCATAAAAATTTACCTTGATAAGATAAAAAATTGACTGCCACCTGGTTAAACCAGTTGAGCAAAACCATTATCAATGTCATTGAGCAGACGTAATAAAACTCATAAAGCAGATTATTGGCACATCTAATTATACACCAAGTTGTTTAAAAATCTATTATTTGTGGGGTAAATAAAATCGGCACTATTAATAATACTTACCTATTACAATGCAAAAGTTTTTATCGGGGTCAGAATTAAAATTTTCATTCTACCTCGTAAGAGTAAAATTGGCATAAAACTACTCTTAAATGATTAATAGTAAAGTAATTAAAAAAATTCACAAACGATTTCAAGCGTCACGAGACGAGATTGACATTTCAAGTATACTATCCGGAAATTTATATTCTATCAAATACTTAATATTTAAATGCGTTAAATGTTCTATGCACAAATTTAATATGATTATTTTTTTACGTATCTTCTGATTGGTCAATATTTACGTGAAGTATATCCAAACCTCTTCTTCCATTTTACGGTTGTTATAAAGCTTCCTCCAAACTATGTATATTAATTTTTCTCTTATCAACTATCTTATTTATTCTCGGATGCCCACTATATAGCATCCCCCAAACTATGTATCAATTTCTCTGGTATAATAAATCCCATTTTTATTTTCATAAATCAAAATAATTTAAATTGCTTCTATTTGATCCATTTAAATTTCTCGATAAGAAAGAAGAACATACAGGAATAAATTGTGAGAGGGCTGATCTTCGCAAATTTTTTAAAATTTTTAGCTCCCTTTTCAAATTATAAAAAGGGGTTGAGCTCCCTGACCAGGGTTGCCATGTCTCCCCCCCCCATCAGCGGGAGACTCCCGAAATTTTTTAGCATATATGCAGACATCTCTTTCCAGCAAAACTACCGCAATTGGAAATCTCCCGCAAAAATCTACAGCAATTTTTTAAAAAAAGTAGTTTTTAATATATATATAATAATTTTGAGAAACAGTAATTGATTATTTTAATATTTTTATTTTAAATATTTCGAAAAACATGTCTAATTTGTAAATTTCTTTTTATCCTGTTTTATTTTTATCCAATAATAAATCAACATCATTTCATTCATATAAGTTAGTACAGGGGAGTATATCGTATATATCGATTGCAATACAAAAATATTCTCCAAAAAAAATAAATAATACAGATGCAACTACAGCTGCGGAAATCGTATAAACCTATCATGTGGTTCAACATTCACAGAGCTATATCATTACAATGTTGGTCGAATCTTTTTCCCATGATATTTAATGACTCCAATATAAGTGCAAACCTTACTTGGTTTTAGTACCTGAATCCTAGAAATTCTAGACGATTTAAAGGATGGGCATCCATATGCAATTCTAACAGATGCATCTAATAAGGGAAATATTAAAACATTTCCCTTGATGCTTCGCTATTTCAACTAATAAGATCATTTCAATAAAACTGTTAAAAAATTTTTCCTCGGATAGTGAAAAATTCAACGATGTAGCTAACCACATAATGTAAATATAGCTGATTCAGGGTTATCAATGAATTTCATGTCAGCTATCCGCGCTGATAACGCCTCTGTTGGAATGGTGTGAGTTGTTGAGATATGTACCTATCAGGTGGTTATCATTAATACTTGCCATCGATAGAATTTTAAAATTTTACAAACGCTTAAAAAAATACTTAATAAATAAAGATTTTAAAAGCTGTCCTAAAATTTTGAAAAATTTTTTGGATTATGAAATGGCAGAAGCATATTTGGGATTAGTTTTACATGCAGGAAATCTACTTCATGCAGTTAATATTCAGTTGTAATCAGAATATTCTTTATTAATAAAGATTCACAAAATCATGCTACAGCTCTTTTCATCTCTACAGTTAAAAATTGATAATAAATTTTATGTCAATATTTCTAAAAATATTATATTAAAATGTTCAAATAATACTCTAATTATTACATTTTTAAATGAAACAGATATTTTTATTAAGACAATTTTAGAATATTTACAATTAAAATTTGATTTTAATAACTCTATTGACAAATGTATAAATATGACCTTGGAACAGAAACCATCAATTGATGGTTTTTGTAATTTAATAAATATATTAAAAATACTGAAAAACATTGATATCTTGTTTGAGGAGATTGTAATTCTCTCTATTTTTTATGATTAGCCAGAATATTTAAAGTTAGATGGTCTAAAAGAAGAGGAGAAATGGGTTGAATTTTTTCGTAATAACAATAAATCCCCATACTTGGTAAAAAAATGTGAGTATGTCTTCTTCTTACCTCATTCTAATGCCTCATCCGAGCGCATTTTTAGCCTGATGAGGACTGCCTGGAAAAAGGGGAGAAATCGGATTGCTTTAACAACATTAGAGGCCGAATGGTTAAACAAATTTATAATATGTCATGCCAGGAATTTTATAAATATCTCAATAACGACGGTAAACGTTTAGTTCCATTATTTAAATCTCAAATAAAATATAATTAACATTATAACTTTATTTAAGAAAATTTTTTTTAATGGTTTATAAAATTTTAAGATTCTATCGATGGCGGGTATTAGGAACATATCGCAACCAACATTGTGCTGACTCAATTCTGTAAATACACTCTGGTTTTTTCAAATTCACTGAGGCATTATCAGATCAGAAAGCTGACATGCAATTTATTGATAATCCCGAATCTGCTATATTTACTATTATATGGTTAACTATGTCTTTAAATTTTTTACTATTTAAGGGGAAAAATTTAATAATTTTCTTGAAACGTCCTTAATTTTGTATAAATAGCGAAGGATCAAGGGAAATATTTTTATATTTCCCTTATTAGATGCATATGTTAGAATTGCATATGTATGTCCATCTTTCAAATCGTCATGAATTGACCTCCTGAAGGTTCTACATTGATGATATCCTTGATCATTTTTGTTCTACAAGTAAAGTTTTCATTTATCTTGGAATCGTTAAATATAATGGGGAAAGATTCTACGCACATTGTAATGATAAGTAGCTCTTGAAATGTTTTACTACAAGATAAGTGATTACAATTGCCGCAACTGTAGTTGCATCTGTATTATTCTTATTTTTAAAGAATATTTTTGTTTTGTAATGAATGTAGATACACTCTCCTGCACTGATTATAATAATGAGACTGAACAATAATAAATAAAATAATTATCATTGAAATGAGTACAATATTACCTTATTATGTATTTAAACGTGATACGTGATAATTAAGCGCCTATCCCTATTATGTTATACACACACACAATGTAGATTTCCAATTGCGGATGTTTTGCGGGACATTCGCGTAAAATATATTTTTTACATTGTAAAATTAATATTGATTGTTTTTTTATAAAATTCCATCTTGTTTACATTTTTATATTTAAAAAGGATCGTTAGTTTTTTTTATAAATTAATATATTTTAATAAATCAATATTTTATTTTATTTTGAAAAATAGTTACCGACATTGTATTTATATAAACTAATTAGAAAAAATAAAGGCGGATAATTAAGTCAATTCTAAATCCCTGCCGAAGGCCAGCACTTTGAGGGCCTTCGGGCCGCAAATTTTTTTTAGCAATTTTTATATTTCTACAGCAATTTTCATATTTCTCCCGCAAAATACCAAATTTCTTCCGCAATTTGAAAATTTTGACCTGGCAACCCTGTCCCGACTAAAAATTTTAATATTTTTTAAAAGTGAATTTTTATAAGTCAAAAATATAATTTTTCATAGCCACATGCAATGTTGTTAATGGCTAGGCTACTAGGAAGGGTGGCGCAGGGGCTCGAGCCCCCTGAAAAATTTAAATAGCCCTCTGAAGCAAAAAAAATTTTTTTTAATGGCTCCTTAATATCCCCTTGAACTAAAAATAAATTTTTTTGATTGCCCTCTGAATGATTTCTTTTATAATTTCATTAAGTATATATAATTTGATTATTTAGAAATAAGACTATTTAAATTTTTATTAAATGAATACTATTTTAATTATTAGATTAGATTAATACATATAAATTATATTTTCACTATGTCATCTTGCAATCAAATTCTGTATTAAAAATATAATATCAATAACTCATTAAATATTAATTTAGCTTTAACAGTTGAAGTTTAATTGACTTTTATTTAAATTATTATATAACCCTAATTTTAATAAGTATAATCATATATTATTTGAATATTAACAAATTTAATATTGTAATTAGCCGAGTTCAAAATAACTAATCAACTTTAAATTTATTTTTAAATTTTATTATCATACCCATTCCTAAAAATATTTTCAAGGCCCAAATGGGTATAAGAGATTTCTTTATAAAAAGTAAGTAGACATATAGTTTATTATACTCTATTATATACAGTTGTTTATAAAATATTATATAAAATGCCACTTTTATAGACATATATAATATATTACAGTTAATATTATAATAAATTTTACTAATAAATGATTTTGATACTTTGGCGTACGCAGCGGGGGGGGGGTGGCAGGGGGACCCCCCCCCCCAAGCCAAAAAATGCAGATGCCGGATTATATTTTTCAAAAATATTATTTTTAATATTAATTTATATTTATTCCTATCTCATATATACATATATATATATATATATATTTAATTACATTTATTTATCACATTCATCTACTAAGTTATTTTATCAATCAATTACGATTTCAAGTTTTCCTTGGCGTAATTTACTTATTATTTTCAAATTTTAGTGGCGTAATATTTATCTAAATTTCTAGTATAATAATAATTATCTCTGAAACTATTTGTCCAACAGGGAGAAAGAAATTGCAAGCTTGTCCAACGGGATCGAGTCTCCGCCACAGTAACAACTATTTTGGAGTTAGAAGAGCCGATTATTAATGCTATTACTGAAATATCACAATGGCTTGAAAGAAGTATTTCCTCAGAAACAAAAAAATTATTGGATTCAATACTTATTCCAAATTTTTTTTCACATTAGAATGTATTATTTAATTATAGAACTATTTTATGTAATACTTTTCAAAAACATAACATTGACACGATTAAGAAGATGAGAATAGCGGAGAGCATTTTATTAGAACTCAAGGAAATAGAGCTAGTGTTGTTAAAGAATTTCATATTTTATATGTTATTGTTGAGTCAAAAGCAGAGCTATACGTGTTAAATATTTGTCCCCCTCGACTTGCAGCAAGCAAGCTCATCATCAAAACATTAATATAGGATCAGTAGAAGAGTATTATAAAACAAATGTCCCCTCTCCCAACCTTTTTCATATGGTGATAGAAAAAAATATATAAATATTTGTTATATTTTTATCATGAAGATGTTAAAATATCTTATGATGCCTTATTAGCTGAATAACTATGATTAAAAGATTAACTATGGTTGATACAGTCCCAAAAAATGCTATGAATGCTTTTTATTTCAAACACATTTTAGATTATACTCCCAATTATTAAAATGGTTATATATATTAGCAGCTCTTTAGTAAACTAATGAGAGAACATTCACTTTTTAAGAAAAATAACAGAGCCTTGCAGAGGTACCATATGCAGGACCAGGCCCAGATTTTTTTTTAAAAAATTTTCAGGCCCGGCCCGGCTGGCCCAGCCTGAATTTTTTAAAATAAATTATATTTATTTTTGATATTTATAGCTAATAATGGCGATTTCAAATATTTGGTATTAAAATATACAACTCGGCACGGATATTTTTCTTAAAAAATTTTCAGGCCCAGCCCGGGTGTTTTTTAAAAAAAAATTACGAGCCCGGCCCGGGTATATTTAAAAATATTAAAATACGGTCCGGCTCGGGGGTCGGGCCTGCAAGTCTGTGAAAAATACCTATGAAATACAATATCTGAAAGTAGATTGAATGATTTGGATCTTTTGAATATTCATAGACATTTAACGCCAAGCAAGGATTGATAATTGAAAAATTAGCTCAAAACTTACAAAATACAATTATTCCTAAGAAACTTTTTGTGTATTAATTTATATTTCCAACATTTAAATTTTTTATACTTTATATATTTTAAAAGCTCAAAAAATTCAAATTTCAATTTTGGGTCATTTAAGTGATTCATATCGTAGGTAGTGTTGCGTAATCGGCTAAAAACTACGCCTAAGCCTAATAAGGCTAAGCCTAAAAATCGGCTAAGCCTAATTAGGCTAAGCCTAAAAATCGGCTAAGCCTAATTAGGCTAAGCTTAAAAATCGGCTAAGCCTAATTAGGCTAAGCCTAAAAATCGGCTAAGCCTAATTAGGCTAAGCCTAAAAATCGGCTAAGCCTATTAGGCTAAGCCTAATAATCGGCTAAGCCTAATTAGGTAAGCCTAAAAATCGGCTAAAACTAAAAATCGGCTAAGCCTAATTAGGTTAAGCCTAAAAATTGGCTAAGCCTATATATATCTGCTAAAATTAAATTAGTCAAAATTCTGCATCGATGCTTAGTATTAATTATTATTTATTTATTTTAGTAAAATAAATTTATTTTATTTATATTTAATGTAAATATTTTATTATTATCAACAAATAAACATGATATGATTTAATATTTTTTATTTATATTATTATATTTTGAAATGAAAATAAATTTATTTATTTGATGTTATTTTAATAAAAAAAATAATATGCTGCTATATTGTAAAATTGTAATATTCTTTTTAATATAATTTATTAGTGATTTTTACAATCTTCTTTATAAATACATCTTTTATTGAGGAATTATATTGTAAATTTTATTAGATAAATAAACAATCTTTTAGGTGAAATCTTTTATAATTTTTTTATCATTTAAAATTATCTATTTTTTATTAAATGAGGTGGATTTTATGAAACTTTTTTGATGATTTTATATGATCTTTTTAAGGATAATATTTTAATGTGACAATTGTCATAATCGTTATTTTATAAGTTTTTTGAATTTTTTTGAAGAAAATAGGTTAAAAAAAGTATTAATAACATGTGTAAATATAAATTTAGTGAAGATGTACCAAAGAAAAGTGACAATTGTCATAATCGCTATTTTTAAAGTTTTTTGATTTTTTTTGACGACAATATGTTAAAATAAGTATTAATAACATGTTTAAATAAAAATTTAGTGAAGATGTACCATAGAAAATTGACAATTGTCATAATAGTTATTTTTAAAGTTTTTTGAATTTTTTTGAAGAAAATATGTTAAAATAAGTATTAAAAACATGTTTAAATAAAAATTTAGTGAAGATGTACCATAGAAAAGTGACAATTATCATAATCGTTATTTTATAAGTTTTTGGAATTTTTTTGAAGAAAATTTGTTAAAATAAGTATTAATAACATGTGTAAATATAAATTTAGTGAAGATGTACCATAGAAAAGTGACAATTGTCATAATCGCTTATTTTAAAGTTTTTTGAATTTTTTTGAACGAAAATATGTTAAAATAAGTATTAAAAACATGTTTAAATAAAAATTTAGTGAAGATGTACCATAGAAAAGTGACAATTGTCATAATCGTTATTTTATACGTTTTTTGAATTTTTTTGAAGAAAATAGGTTAAAATAAGTAGTAAAAACATGTTTAAATGAAAATTTAGTGAAGATGTACCATAGAAAAGTGACAATTATCATAATCGTTATTTTATAAGTTTTTGGAATTTTTTTGAAGAAAATTTGTTAAAATAAGTATTAATAACATGTGTAAATATAAATTTAGTGAAGATGTACCATAGAAAAGTGACAATTGTCATAATCGTTATTTTATAAGTTTTTTGAATTTTTTTGAAGAAAATATGTTAAAATAAGTATTGATAACATGTTTAAATAAAATTTAGTGAAGATGTACCATAGAAAATTGACATTGTCATAATGGGTATTTTTAAAGTTTTTTGACGAAAATATGTTAAAATAAGTATTAATAACATGTGTAAATATAAATTTAGTGAAGATCAATGAAAAGTGACAATTGTCATAATAGTTATTTTTAAAGTTTTTTGAATTTTTTTGAAGAAAATATGTTAAAATAAGTAGTAAAAACATGTTTAAATAAAAATTTAGTGAAGATGTACCATAGAAAAGTGACAATTATCATAATCGTTATTTTATAAGTTTTTGGAATTTTTTTGAAGAAAATTTGTTAAAAAAAGTATTAATAACATGTGTAAATATAAATTTAGTGAAGATGTACCAAAGAAAAGTGACAATTGTCATAATCGCTTATTTTAAACGTTTTTTGATTTTTTTGAACGAAAATATGTTAAAATAAGTATTAAAAACATGTTTAAATAAAAATTTAGTGAAGATGTACCATAGAAAAGTGACAATTGTCATAATCGTTATTTTATACGTTTTTTGAATTTTTTTGAAGAAAATAGGTTAAAATAAGTAGTAAAAACATGTTTAAATGAAAATTTAGTGAAGATGTACCATAGAAAAGTGACAATTATCATAATCGTTATTTTATAAGTTTTTGGAATTTTTTTGAAGAAAATTTGTTAAAATAAGTATTGATAACATGTTTAAATAAAATTTAGTGAAGATGTACCATAGAAAATTGACATTGTCATAATGGTTATTTTTAAAGTTTTTTGACGAAAATATGTTAAAATAAGTATTAATAACATGTGTAAATATAAATTTAGTGAAGACAATGAAAAGTGACAATTGTCATAATCGTTATTTTTAAAGTTTTTTGAATTTTTTTGACGAAAATATGTTAAAATAAGTATTAAATTAATAACATGTGTAAATATAAATTTAGTGAAGATGTACTCTAGATAAGCGACAATTTTCATAATCATTATTTTTTAAATTTTTTGATTTTTGTTGACGAAATAATAACATGTGTAAATAAAAATTTAGTGAAGATGTACTATAGAAAAGTGACAATTGTCATAATCGTTATTTTTAAAATTTCTTTGATGTAAATGGGTAAAAATATAGATTGTAAAATTAAAATTGCCTGAGTATATGCCATAGAAACACATATGGTAATAATAGATTCTTCCCCAAAAACAGGAGCAAATTGGCATTTTATTACATTTGTTCATCGGGTCAGAAATTAATATGCAAAATTTATATCATAATATCTAATCCTAATTTAGAAATTATTATTTTTTTTACCAATTTTCATCAGACAATCTTGTTTAAAATTTGGGTAAACTTTTTTTTCTATTTTAAAATCAATATCGATGCAAGTTAACTATTTTCGTCAAAAAAAATCAAAAAACTTTAAAAATAACGATTATGACAATTGTCGCTTATCTAGAGTACATCTTCACTAAATTTTTATTTAAACATGTTATCAATACTTATTTTAAAATATCTTTGTCAATAAAATTCAAAAAACTTTAAAAATAACAATTATGACAAATGTCACTTTTCATTGGTACATCTTCACTAAATTTATATTTACACATGTTATTAATACTTATTTTAACATATTTTCGTCAAAAAAATTCAAAAAACTTTAAAGATAACGATTATGACAATTGTCACTTTTCTATAGTACATCTTCACTAAATTTTTATTTAAACAGGTTTTTAATATTTATTTTAACATATTTTCTTCAAAAAAATTCAAAAACCTTTAAAAATAACAATTATGACAAATGTCACTTTTCATTGGTACATCTTCACTAAATTTATATTTACACATGTTATTAATACTGATTTTAACATATTTTCTTCAAAAAAATCAAAAAACTTTAAAATTAACGATTATGACAAATGTCACTATCTTCACTAAATTTATATTTAAAAAACTTTAAAAATAGCGATTATGACAATTTTCACTTTTCATTGGTACATCTTCACTAAATTTATATTTACACATGTTATTAATACTTATTTTAACATATTTTCGTCAAAAAATTCAAAAACTTTAAAAATAACGATTATGACAATTGTCACTTTTCTATGGTACATCTTCACTAAATTTATATTTACACATGTTATTAATACTTATTTTAACATATTTTCGTCAAAAAAATTCAAAAAACTTTAAAAATAGCGATTATGACAATTGTCACTTTTCATTGGTACATCTTCACTAAATTTATATTTACACATGTTATTAATACTTATTTTAACATATTTTCGTCAAAAAAATTCAAAAAACTTTAAAAATAACGATTATGACAATTGTCACTTTTCTATGGTACATCTTCACTAAATTTATATTTACACATGTTATTAATACTTATTTTAACAAATTTTCGTCAAAAAATTCAAAAACTTTAAAATTAACCATTATGACAATTGTCACTTTTCATTGGTACATCTTCACTAAATTTATATTTACACATGTTATTAATTCTTATTTTAACATATTTTCGTCAAAAAAATTCGAAAAACTTTAAAAATAACGATTATGACAATTGTCACTTTTCTATGGTACATCTTCACTAAATTTATATTTACACATGTTATTAATACTTATTTTAACAAATTTTCGTCAAAAAAATTCAAAAAACTTTAAAATTAACTATTATGACAATTGTCACTTTTCATTGGTACATCTTCACTAAATTTATATTTACACATGTTATTAATTCTTATTTTAACATATTTTCGTCAAAAAAATTCGAAAAACTTTAAAAATAACGATTATGACAATTGTCACTTTTCTATGGTACATCTTCACTAAATTTATATTTACACATGTTATTAATACTTATTTTAACAAATTTTCGTCAAAAAAATTCAAAAAACTTTAAAATTAACTATTATGACAATTGTCACTTTTCATTGGTACATCTTCACTAAATTTATATTTACACATGTTATTAATTCTTATTTTAACATATTTTCGTCAAAAAAATTCGAAAAACTTTAAAAATAACGATTATGACAATTGTCACTTTTCTATGGTACATCTTCACTAAATTTATATTTACACATGTTATTAATAATTATTTTAACAAATTTTCGTCAAAAAAATTCAAAAAACTTTAAAATTAACCATTATGACAATTGTCACTTTTCATTGGTACATCTTCACTAAATTTGTATTTACACATGTTATTAATACTTATTTTAACATACTTTCTTCAAAAAAATTCAAAAAACTTATAAAAGAACGATTATGACAATTGTCACATTAAAATATTATCCTTAAAAAGATCATATAAAATAACATCAAAAAAGTTTCATAAAATCCACCTCATTTAATAATAAATAGATAATTTTAAAAAAATGATAAAAGATTTCACCTAAAAGATTGTGTATTTATCTAATAAAATTTACAATATAATTCCTCAATAAAAGATGTATTTACAAAGAAGATTGTGAAAATCACTAATAAATTATATTTAAAGAATATTACATTTTTACAATATAGCAGCATATTATTTTTTTTTATTAAAAAAACATCAAATAAATAAATTTATTTTCATTTCAAAATATAATAATATAAATAAAAAATATTAAATCCTATCATGTTTATTTGTTGATAATAATAAAATATTTACATTAAATATAAATAAAATAAATTATTTTACTAAAATAAATAAATAATAATTAATGCTAAGCATCGATGCAGAATTTTGAATAATTTATTTTAGCCAATTTTTAGGCTTAGCCCATTTTTAGGCTTAGCCAATTTTTAGGCTTAGCCGATTTTTAGGCTTAGCCAATTTTTAGGCTTAGCCGATTTTTAGGCTTAGCCTAATTAGGTTTAGCCGATTTTTAGGCTTAGCCTAATTAGGTTTAGCCGATTTTTAGGCTTAGCCTAATTAGGCTTAGCCGATTTTTAGGCTATACCTAATTAGGCTTAGCCGATTTTTCCACCTAAAATCTCGGCTAAGCCGTTTTTAGTCGGCTAAAATTAGCCGATTACGCAACACTAATCGTAGGTTATATTCACTTTATATTTTATAATTCACATTTAAATGCCGGTTTATATATATAATTTTTTTAATTAACATTAGTTTAAAATTGTGTATTAGAAAAGTTATTAATCCTAATAAATTTATGCTTAGTATTTTTAATTAAAAATATTATTTCTTAAAAAAATTTATTATCCCCCCCCCCTAGACCAAATTCCTGTACGCGCCTGTTTTGATAATATATATAGTAACAATTTGCATGTAAATATTTAACCCCATCTATTTAGTTATAAATAATTTGTAAATTAAACATTTTATTATTCACCTTACAATAGATGTAATAAATTTGATTTCTTTTCTCTTTTGTTTCCCGATAGGAAAGCTATTTTTTCCTTTTTGAAAAACATTTTTGAATTAAATTTTTAATACAAGTATATTTTTGATATTATTGAAACCACTATTATTTTAAGATATAATATACCAAGGTGGTGTGCCAATATATAAAATCTTAATTGTTTCAACATATCATTCTGTAGTGTTGTTAAACGGTTCGTTTTGAGCCGATTTTTAAAAACGGCTAACTCAATATTTTATTAGCCCGAAAAATATTGCCTAAGCCTCAAGATTTCGAAAATATATGATTAGACATTTGTTCCTTCTATGAGCAAAATCTTCAGGCTTGGGTAATATTTTTCTGGATGAGGTATTGAGTTAGCCTTTTTTAAAAATCGGCTCAAAACGAACCGTTTAACAACACTATCATTCTGGTCCTTATTTTATAGTTAGAAAATGTTTCATTTCTAATATGGCATTGCTGTGTAAATAACTCCAGGCTTTAATATATTTGCATAATTAATTCTTCCAAAGACTTTTAGTGTTTTATTTATTCAATTTATCCAACATAATAAATTCTGATATTAGTTTACATCGTGAGTGTCATGGCTATTACTGCAAATTAACCAGCATCTATTATTTGCGTTGCTATGTAATTTAAGATTATTACTACAACGGCTGAGAGCATATGATTGCATATTTTAGATAAACAATAATGGTCAACTATGTAGTCATTTATATATCATTTAAAATGGAAGATAATCTTTTAGAAATTTAATATCTCACAATTATTTTCTTGCTTACTTATCTAGCTTCCATCATTTCATCTAAAAGGAAGCTCTAACCACCATCTAATTTTATGATTTGGATTGGTCGTTTATACTTTCTTCTTAAAAAATTGTTGATTTGGTTTAGACCTATAATTTTTTCCTAATTAGTCCATTCTATAAAACATTGTCTAACCAATGTAAGTTGCTAAGAATTATATTATTGCATTAAGTGGTTTTAAAAACCATTGAATTAATTCATCTTTTTTATCACTTGTAATTCTTTAGACGCAATTTTTTTTATACCAGCAATCTAAAATATTTTATATTGTAATAAATAGATTTTTAGAAATGTCTTGTATTGTTTTAATAATTTATATGCCAGTTTATTTTGTATGCATATGCATAATATAATAAATGAAATATGAAATTTAGAATAATTGTTCAGAGTTAACAAATTTTAAAAAAGTATAATATACTAATATAAACCCGGTAATTTTTTCTTATTTGAGCCCCCTGAGATTGTAAAGGCTAACGCCTCTGGTTCAGTGAATGGCTCGCTGAATGGAAGATGATAATTGTACGCCATGGGCGCACTGGCAAGGACGCTATATATTTTTTTATACGCCTAGTGTGGTTAAAAAGCCCGATTTGTGTCAATTTTTAAAAAAGGCCCGATTAAGATTTTACCCATAATAATATTGTGTAAGCCTCAAGATTCGGCAAGTAAATGCCCAAACATTTCTGCCATCTATGAGCAAAATCACCAGGCTAATATTGTTTTGGTTATGTCTTAATCAGGTCGTCTTTAAAAATTGACCCAAATCCGGCTTTTTAACAACATATGTCAATCCAATCGATAGAATTTTTGCGAAGAGGGTTTATAATGGTCAAAATTAAGAATATTTTGATTTCTACAAAATTGATAATATCTGTGTATGATTGCTATTTGATAAGATAGTCATTCAGGGCTGTAGTCAGGAATTTTTTACAGGGGGGGGCGGGGGGTGGTTATAATTTTTTAAAAAATTAAAAGAGTTTTTTTGGAATATTAAAAATAAGGACTAATTATATAAAATTTATTATAGCCAATTATATTAAAATGACAATTTCGAAGACGAAATAATAAATATTAGAAAATAAAAAATATTTATGAGTAATGTTAAACAGCTCGATTTGAGCATATTTTTAAAAAGGGCTAACTTGATATATTATCTAGAAAAATATTACCCAAATCTGACGATTTTGTTTATAGATGCACAAAGGTCTAGACATCTATTTACGAAATCTCGAGGCTTAGGCACAATTTTTCTGGATAAAATATTAAGTTAGATATTTTCAAAAATTGGCTCAAAACGAGCCGTTTAATAACAGCATTTGCAAACGAATATATTATTGTTAAAAAATATTATAGCTATACGGTGAGCAAATTACAATAAATTTGTAATTAACATTATTATATGATTATTTATAAAGTTAATCAAAATTTCGGTCATAAATGGAAATTTAAAAAAGTATGAGTTTAAGAGTATATAATTTGTCAAATGTGATGCAGATAAATATTAATGGGCTTTCAATATAGTAATAGATTCCAGATTCATGTGAATGATCGCGGGCGAATAAAACCTTTTCAAAAAAATATATCCAAAGAAAACAGAGAAATGAAAGATTTATTGAAATTTTTTAAATTCATATTTATATAACTTTTAATTTTATTATACATATATATATTATATTTTTAATAATATATAAAAAATATAATACCCCCTCCCCCCACCCTTCCCGCTAAATATTAAATCAATACATCACTGGTTCGGTTCCGGATCGACATTAATAATTCTGGAGATTACTTTAATTATATTCTTTAGACATAAATAAATAATATTTTTAAAAAAGGAATAAATTAGTTATATGTAATATATTCCTTAAACTTTAAAAAGCATAAATGTTATGATTCAGGGGCGTATCTAGCTTTTACAAAAGGGTGCTAAAAGTAGTAATTAATTTTTTTCATAGGATCCATATATTTATTTACTCAATTTATAAATAATTTTCTGGGGCAGGGGGGGGGGTGAGAATCATATATTTTGCTATAATTAATTATAATGTACATTCATTCACCATTCAAAATAATATCTGACATAAAATGTTGAATCTAATTTATATAAGTAAGCTTCATAATAAATAAAAGATTATAAACCAATCCCAATTATCAAAAGAATTAGAAAAATATTTTTAACAAGTTCATACTTTGATTTTATTTTCTTCATAATTAAAATTAAACTAATTCAAAACATGTACCTTTATTTAACAGAAAAATAAGAATACCTTTTTGTATTCAAAAACCAATCCAAGAATGAATGTAAATATAATTTAAATAACCCTAACCTATTTTACATATAAGATTTTATTTCATTTTATGCGTAGGATCATCTAATAAAAAAATAGATTATACTTTTTTTCATATAAAATATTATCTTTTTATTTTTCACCAATTTGTTTTTGCGTAAAGTGATAAGAAAAATTTATAATAGTAAAATGATTATGCCTCAAGGAGAATAATATTTACTTAAAATAAGTCTGTAGTATTATTTAAAATACCAATTGTCAAATTGCCTTATTTTATTAATATTACCAATTATCGTTAAATTGACTTTATTTATTATATTCAAATCAGTTTTATATATATTTTAATATAAAATATTCTTTATGCGATAATATAATTGAAATTTACAAACTTATACTTTGCTCTTTATTATTTTATATAAAAAGACTTTTATTATGTATAGTTGAATATTTTTTATCTAAAAATAGTATCAGAGTCTTCGCAGGGGCTAAGTGTTGATCTTTGTTAATACTAATACATCCACCCATTAAATAGCGCTCTTCTGATTTAAACGCTAATGAGGCCTAAAATTGTATAAAATTGCTATTTATTGAATGCTAATTTTATAGGGCCCTAACTTAAAACGCTGATAGAATTTAAAAATAATTTAAAAAGGGGGCTTTAAGACCAAGAGGGCCTACCTAGCGACGCCCTGATATTATTAAACTTTATAAGAAATAGTTCTCTATAATGTACAACATATACAAATAATAAAACGAATATATAAATTAAATAATTATTTTTTATGAATATGAATGAAGCCAAAAAGGAAAATTGAGATGGGGATAAAAAATTGGGGCAAATGAGAGTAGATAAGAGAAATAAATAAACAAAAGAAAGAAGTGAAGAGAAGAGAAGAGTATACTTTTATAAATATAAAAAGGAACATTATTTCAATTTATAAATTATTTTTATGAAATATCTTAAATATGTAATAAAAATCCCACCTCCCCATCCCTTCTCCCCCAAATTGTACACAACATAGTATTATATAAGAAAATAAAAAAAAAATTGTAAAAGTTAATAAATTTTTAAAATAACGACTACATTTTAAAAGTTTTACAAAAAAATAATTTTTATTAAAAAAATGTGAAAAACCTAAATAATTTTATAAAGATCTAATATAGTCAAAAGACTAAAATAAGTTGACCTATAGGCCTCAAAATTTATCCCTTTCCCCTAATAAAAATCATGGTCAAGCCTATGTATATAACCATTCCCCTACTCTCAAAGCTGCCTATAGAATGCACTTTTCTTAAGCAAGAATCTATTAAGATGCGAATTTACAAGATCTTTTTTAAGTTGGGGAGTTTCATTTTTAACTTATCCCTTTAGGAGTTTGGGGGTGGGATTATGGGAGACTAAGCTCTTTGTTAGCCTTTTTATTTTTATCCCCCTTTCTTGAGGAGATGCAGAACTCTTTCGCAAATATTCTTTATATTTGAATTTAATACTTTGCAAGAAACGATTTATTAAACTGTATCTAGAACTTTCTTATTAAATCATACGTATTTCATGCATTTATCCAATTCACCAAATGCTATATATTCACCAACATTTTAAGATATATTTAGATGCATGTAAGGAATTTAATATATATTTTCTGTTGTTTATTTTACTATAACATTACATTATATATATATAATATATATACCTTTTTAAAAGTTTTTATTAAATTATATATTAGTTTATCATAAAATTTTTGATGATAAATAGATGTTTCATATAGAAAACCTTACTATCCCTACGATTAGGCATAGAATTTTATAGAAAGTTCCAAAAATGAATATTCAAATACAATATAAATTCTAAAATTGTTTCAATCTAACTACCTTAAATATTAATAAATTGCTTTTATATGATGTAAACCTATTTATTTGAATTTTTTTTACTACCTATAATTTTATTATACAAAAGAAATTAAAGTATTAAAAAAAACCAATGATCTAATGAATAAACATTTAATTTAGATTTTCAGATAGTGGTAGAACTTCATATTTTCAGAGAAATCATTAATCCATTTGTTAGTCTTTATATTATTTTAAATTATCAATGGATTCTACTTTGTGATAAATCTTAATTTAATTTAACATTTATAAATACCAACTATAATCTTAATATAATAGACTGGACTATATTCCTTGGAATATGACTGATCTAGACCAATGTTTTAAATACTAGAACTAGCATTTATATGATTGTTAAAAAAATGTTTTAATTATTAGAACCAACATTTATATGACCATTTAAAAAAATGTATTTTAATTATTGGTTCATATGCTTTTAAGTTAATTGTTTCTGACTATTTTTATCATAAGGCCTTTAATATATATTAAATAATTTAGACCATGTATAGGAATCTTTAAAAATTTTTTAAAAGATATTAATTTTGAATTTTCTGGTGGTTATATTATCTTATTTATATTTTTTGGTTTATATTAGAGATCTGTAAAGCCTGGCTCAAGGGCTGGGCCATAATTTTTTTTAAAATAATAACTGGCTGCTGGGCAATTAATGCATAAAGGTTTTAGGCCAGACTCAGCCATGACAATTCATACAATATCAGGCAGGTCCTCAGAAATATCTGATTTTTTGTGAAATTTTAATAAGCCAGCCTAGGAATTAAAAGCTTGATATATTTTTTTGAATTTTAAGCTAATATTTTGATTTTGTTTAATACTATTTGGAGATAAATTACAATGTGCTTAATTCTTTATAATTTTGAGAGCTGTCTAACTAAAATCTAAATCTACTTTGCAATAAGTAATTTATTTATGATATGATACAATTACAAATTCACACACAATGCAGTGCCATTATAAAGACAATTGATTTATAAAGAGTTGGCCTAGAAATATAAAGTCATAGATGAGATATAATACTTATTGACATCGGGAAAAAATTTAGTTAGATATAAAAAATGTTATGGCTGCGAAATTTAAAAAAGAAAATGGTCATGGTGGTCTTTTCATAAAACTTTAACGGGCTGGGCTTAACTTTGTAAATTATTTTCGAGCTGTGCTGGGAAAATTATTCGAAAAACAATAAGGATCCAGGCCTGAAATTTTTTTAGTTTAGGACAGACAACTTGTGCAAAAATTCTTAATAGACCAAACTGACTCTAGCTTTGCAGACCTCTATTAAAAATATATTTTATTTTTATATTTATAATTTGAATATTATGTTTCAAAATAAATACACTGATTTATCTCTCTATTCTGTGTATTGTTTTTATTATTTAGATTCTTATTTTATTAAGAATATATCTAAAATTTATATTTTTGCATGTTATTATGCCTGGATATAAATACGGTGTATTTTAAGTCAGGTTTTTATAACAGGACCATAGGCTTATAATATAAAAAAAAATTCATTAAATTAAAAGCAGTAGTTTACCCTTTATGCATATATAATAGGAAAATCATGGGTCACATGGACACTTTTTTTGATAAAATTTTCAGCTCTTTCTAGGAGTTGCTCTATAGCAAAGTATAATAGGCAAACATATTTGCTTATTGATAAATCTTTGTTGCCTTTATTCCTTAATGATTAGGCTAGATTATAAATCTATGAACAGAACCCCAATCTCCAAAGGAATTCCTGTACAGCCTAGGCAAGACAGTCGAATTATTTCCTTTCACTACGTTTTTAGATTTAAACTATTTATAAATGCATAGTAATAAATGAAAAAAGAAATTTATATAATAAATAGGGTGGAAAATATTTAATTTTAAATAAAATAAAATAGATATCTACTAAATATTTTAACATAATTATCAACTCCTGTATAAATTTGGTAGAATTATATATATACACTTCTATTTTTAAATTTATTTTATACTCGTTTTTAAGAAACATTTATCGAGATTTTATTTTTTGTTATTAATGGATCCTAAAAAAATCATTAGATCTTTTTTTTCCAATTGGCCACGTTTTATTTGCTGCGCCCAACTAATTAACTAATTTACGACTTAACAAATTTTTTTTTTTCAAAAAGAGAAAAAATTAATTTTAGTCATTTATATTTAAAAAAACTCATGAACCCTCTCGGGGTTTGGTTTTTTTAGAAAATAATAAACTTTCTACTATTTCAATAGTTTTTTCTTCTTTTTTTTTTGCTTCCATAAAAACCAACGTTTTATTTGATCCATAATTGATAAAGAAAATTTTTGATATCAATAAATAGTTTTTATTCTATTATATTATAATAAGTGATATCTTCATAATGTTGGCCACCCAGGCGCAGTTTTTATTCAAAATATAGGGTCAGTATATAGAATATTCTGGTACCGGCCTAAAGTAAGTGATGAAGTCACCACGAAGATGTGACCATCTTTACAGGTTTCACTTTATTTCAATTAATTCAATCCATGCATGATAACTGTTAATGTTCCCTTCTTTTTAATTATTTTTTTTATTATCAAATAAATCCATATTTATCATAAAAAATAAAATCAATTGTGTTATCTCAACCCCCTCCCCCCCCCACCCTGATTTATATAATATTGTGATAATAACAATCATTTCTTCATTCAACGACCGGGAAAATAATTGTTAATTATTTTGCTAAGAAATACGATATTATTGGGAAGAAAATAAAAATTAAAATAAACCCTGGTCTTAGATATTACAAAATATTAAAAATAAATAAATAATTGAGAATTAAATCGATTCGGATTAAATAGCAAAGTAGTTTTTTTTGGTAGCAATAGGAATTCTCGTTTTAGGCTGTATCCAAAATATCAAAAAATATTTTTTTAAACTTTTGAAACTGTTTTTTTAGAATATAAAAATAAAAACATGTCCAAAATATATTTATATAAAATTTTAAAATTTCTGAAAGTTTTAAAACTTTTCCAATTTTTTTAAGGCAAATTTTGGACGTAACCTTAAAACTTAAATATCAAATTATTTGTCATTGTTTTGAAAGTTTCCTTATTTTTTCGCAAAATTTTTTCCGGTAAGTTGAGTATTATATTATTTGTTCGGGTAATGATGTATAATAGAGTTGAACGTCTCGAACGCTCTCGTATGGCCTTAACATAAAATCTATTGTTTTTAACTAATGAAAAAAGTTTATTAGTTTTTGGAAATGTAACGACAGAACTAAGAAGTTATTTTTCAAGTTACTTTACAAGAATATCTGTATATTGAATAAAATGCCTCATTTATATTAAACTCTCCTCTAGTCTAGGTCGACTTATTTTGGGGAAAAAATGAACCCTCTTCTAAAAACAAATTTTTAAAATAGTTTATTTTTAATATTCAAATAAAAATTAATTAGTTCAAAATTTTTATGGAAAATAAATATATTATGATATTTTTCTAGTGCACATAAATTAGAGACACAGAAGTACCATTTGCACGAACCGGCCCTGATTTTTTTTAAAAAATATTTTCGGCCCGGCCTGGATTTTTTTTCAAAAATTTTTTACGGCCCTGCTCGGGTTTTTTATTTTAAGGCCCGGCCCGGTTTTTTTAAAAAAAAAATTTTCAGGCCCGGCCTGGATATTTTTAAAATATATTTATTTTTGATTTTTATAGCTAATAATGGCGATTTCAAATATTTGGTTATAAAATATACAGCCAGAGCCAGGCCCGGCCCTGCCCGGCCCGGCCCGGGTATATTTTAAAAAACTAAACCCGGGTCGGGCTTAGGGCCAGGCCTGCAAGTCTGACATAAATATTAAAATGACGGCAAATTTTTTTCAGTGCATTTATTTCTTTATTTATGTGTATATTTGATTTAATTTCTTTTTGATTAATCTATGAATCGCACAATTATTTTGTACAATAAAAAAAAATCATATTTAAAATGGCGAATTATAAAAATTATTTATAAAGTAACTTGCAATGTAATTAGTTACTTTTAACAAATAAACTAGTTAAAGTTGCTTTTGAAAACGAAACTTGTAACTGTAATTACTTTTGCAAAACTTAATTTATAACGAATTATTTTTTAAAAGTAACTCCAATAACATTACTAAATATGATAAAATTTATACGAATCCATTTATATATATTTAAGTTATCTAAATAAGTGTTCCTTATTTAAAAAAAATAATTTTTTTGATAATTTAGTTTTTTTTAAAGAAAAACTCTTTACACCATTAACTTCTTTTTCCATGTCTAGACAAAATTATTTTATTAGATATATATAAATAACTAATAGTTAAGACGTTTTTACTTTCTTTTTCTTCACTATTTTCTATAATTAATCTATTATAAGACCAGATAAGATAATTATTAGAGAACAGGTATTTGCCGAATTTTTAATTTCTTTAATAAAATGTGATTTGAATTTACCAGAGGCATAATCTCAGCAGTGGCCTTGCTCTCAATACGAAGAGACAAAAGCGCCATCGCATCTTTAGCGAGCTCTTCCTTACCAGCTGATTATATACATTTATTAGGCAATTACACAAATTCAACTTTTGATTGTATTTGACAGCAAAATATTTTTTAGCGCGCCTAAATCTAAATCATAGCACACTTCTACAATATTTAGCTTTTTGACGTTACTAAAATCGAGAAAAATGTAACGATTCTGAACAAGTGCCATAGAAATTTGTCATTCCTCTATTTTATTTAAAAATAAATTTAAATTCATTTTTGTGTCTAGCTTTTTTAAAATTATTTTAAACAAAACAATTTACAAATTGAAAAGTTATAAAATATCTAATCGGAAACATTTTTCCATGTTCCTTTTCACACCTTTTTTTTTCCAGTTAGGAAAAAGAATAATTTAATTATTTCATCCTTTTTTTTAAAAAAAAATGAAAATATTTCCATAGAAAACGAAGATAGATAGATTTGCGTTGGATTCAAAACACTTTTTTCGTTGTTCTTTGCTTTTGAATACTTTAATTTTTTTTTCATATTGATTAAATTAAGCCTTTTCATTCACCGTCATAATAGTTTATATAATTTTAAATTAAAGAAACGAAATCAGAATTATTAAATAGATCATAGGAAAAATTCTCATGTAAATACAGCTTTTTAGTGCGATCTACACTTTTACCTCTTCTTTTTTTCTTTTTAGAATTCTAAATAATTTTCTGGACAATGTGATTTTAAGGCTTAAAATTTTTTAAACAATTATACTACAATTTTAAGCGTATTTTAACGATATCATCAACTTACGTCAAATAGGGGATGCCCTAGCTACTTTTTTGAATAAATTGCTTTATTTAGAAATTAAGAAAGACGAGCTAAGACATTACCTTAGCTCTTTTATTGGGTGTCCAAATGAATCTTATTTGGAAGCCGAACCAAAAAGAGTTGCAGTTGTGAATATTTTTTAAAAGACGGTTATAGTCGCACCGGATTCTGAAATGATTATTTTAGTTCATTCCATTCTGTAAATCTTGAGAGCCGAGATTCTCTGTTCAGGTTCAACTTTCGGTTCATAGTTTTGATCCGGTTATAAGGGTTATATTTTCCGTTAACTCTTATCTTCACTATAACTTTTGATTATTTTATCACTTTTTTAAATAAAAATATTTTTAATATCAAAAGATGGAGGCGACATGATAATGATTGTTTTTTTTAAATGTAAAAAAACCGGGTTTCATCTGGTTTTATTCCAAAGCATCGCCATCATTTTTATGCCTGCTTGGAGGTCTCCCTAACTAGGCAACTATTTTCTAAATGATCATCCCGTAGGACGAATCGATCAAGCCTTTTCTTTTTCGTGTATTTTATTTTTTTTAACGCTTATTTCGAACGGTTTCTTATTCAACTTTAAAATAAAAAGGACGTCCTGATTTAAAATAAAATGGACATCATGATTTAAAAATAAAATGGACATCCTGATTTAAAAATAAAATGGACGTCCTGCTATAAAAATAAAATGGACGTGATTTAAAATAAAATGGGCGTCCTGATTTAAAATAAAATGAACATCCTGATTTAAAATAAAATGGACGTCCTGATTTTAAATAAAATGAACGTCTTGAATTTAAAAATAAAATGGACGTCTTGATTTAAAAATATAATGGACGTCCTGATTTAAAAAAAAATGGACGTCCTAATTTAAAAATAAAATAGACGTCCTAATTTAAAAATAAAATGGACCTCCTGATTTAAAAATAAAAAGGACGTCCTGATTTAAAAATAAAATAGACGTTGATTTTAAAAATAAAATTTTTCTTCTTCTCTTTCTTGCTACACCAATTTTTGAAACAATTTAAAAGATGCGTAATGAAGATGGGTTGGTAGACAAAGTTATCAAAAATAATTATCAACTATAAAATCAAAAAAAAGTAGTTTTTCCACTCTCCAGCTTTTTACTTGTCTCTTGCTACATGTATTGGCATAAATTACAATTTAATTAGATAATTTTAATTATGTACATTATTCCAATTTTTTTTCTCTTATATATATATATATTTTTTAAAGGTTTATGCGATCGTGACGGAGATTGAAATCTTAAACAAAAAAAATCGTGGCAAAAAATTTCGAGATTAGAAATTCTATAATTTTTTATAAATTCTATTTTAAAAAAAGAGATTTTTTATTTTTTAAAACAAGAGATCAAAATTTCTCAGCTCGGCTTATTTTATATTATTATTTTTTAAAAAAAAAATCAATTCTCCAGCTCGGATTTTTTTAAATTTTGTTATTTTAAATAATTTAGGTTTGTATTGATTAAGATTTTAGCCAAATAATGATATATATAAGCCCGGAGATAATGCTCATAGATGGTAGAATGGTTTCGACCTCTCTTTGCCAAATCTTGAGCTTACATCATATTATTTTACCCAAATCGGGTCGTTTTTAAAATCTACCAGAATCGGGTATTTTAACAACCTTATATATACGGGTTAAGGTTCAGATTGGTTTTTAAATCCTTTTTATCAATATCCTATCAAATCTGACAGTTTATGTGATTATAAATAAACGAATTGAAATTTAAATAAATCTTCTTGAGTATAATAGTTTATAAATTGTTTCGAAGGGAAATTGAAAATATGAGCAATAAATAAAGGTTAAATGATTCATTGTATGCTTTTCCAAAATGGATCAAATTGTTATTGTAAAATTTTTTTATTCATTATTTTACCCGACTTATTTCTAATATATTTTTAAACCCCACCCGGATTTAAAAATTTATACCATTTTACGGCCTAGGATTTGTAGGCCTCCGATATAATTATATTTAAAACCTTTTTTTTTGTTATTAAAGTATTTTAGACCATTTAAAGATCTTAAGCCTCAGCTCCTTTACTTTCACATTAGACTAAATAATGAATATAAAAAAGTTTTTCATAGGTGCATACGAAGAAAAATTCTATCAATATACTTCATTTGGTATCACGTTAATGCAGCAAAATTTTTTCTGCGCGAATGCATGAAAGTCGATTACCTCTAATGTATTATCGAGAAAACATTATCGTGAATCGAATACTACGAATATATTTTCACAAAAACTATTTCATAACCTATCGCATAGTTTTATTCTGACTGACTTGATTCCATATATGACCGTTTTTTTTAAACGACTACAAAATTTTATTAGTCGTATTCTTCTTAACTAAAAAAAATGTTTTATCCTTTATGTATGCTGAAAGATGATTCTGCCATTATGAGGCCTTTCAAAAAACGCACTCTATAACCGATTTAAGAATTATGCATGTACGTTCCCGGCGATTATTGCCACGCCGATTCTAGCTATGCCGCCTGGCTGGCACTTTATATTTCGGCGTACAGGTTTTCTAATGATAAATATTATAAATAATTTATATTTTAAAAACACACTATAATATCTAAATTATGAATCGCTGTCATCTAAAAAATATGATAAATTTACGAATGGCTGGTTGCCATTTCCTTGACTTTTTTTAAATATAAAAATATTGAAATAATTTCTGAGCGAAATTTCTCTTTGTCCATTCTATCGCGATCGATATATAACAATGCACAATGAGGCAAATCTATCATTTAACATTATTTACCGAACTTCTTTTTTTTTATGTAAAACTCTTTCATCGCGCTGAAAACTTATCTGATAAAGCGAAATAATGCCCACTTTGATTAATTTTAAATATGCGGTACCTTTTTTGGTAATTTGTAAACACTAATATTTATTGAAATTTAGTCTTTATTTTCTCTCTTCTTTTCACCATTTTATACCAAATGTTCGCTTCTTCCTTGGAAACTACACTTATATTATAAAGAATAGGATATTTATTTTGCCACCATTTTATAGAGCTCATCTCTTGACTTCTAACAAATTAATGAGGCTGAATCTGGAATTTAAATAATCATAATCCATGGTTCATCTTTATTTTCGCAGAATCATAATTCGAAACTATGGGATAAAAAATACTTGTCCTATATTATTTCTCTTTCAGAGGAAGTTGGATGAATAGATTTATTTTGTTTAAAACTGGCCGGAAACAGAAATTTTTCAAGAGAGCCCTGACCTTAAAATTTAGTTTCACTATTTGCACCCCTATGTATAGTATTATCGTAATAACCGTCGTAGCCTGGAAGCAAAAGGGGATTAAATTATATAAGGATTGATCGAAAAATATAAATTGCAACTTTTATACGATTAAATATAAATTTAAGGCAGGGATCCAAACCGAAAAGAATATCGGTTCGGTTCATGTTTAGGTTCAAATTAAAATAACGGTTTAGATTCAGGTTCGGTTCGTAAAAAATTAAAATATCGGTTCGGTTAGAACCTCTAAAAAACGGTTTGAACACTTTTATATTCAAACCTACATTCGAATTATGTATAGGGAAGAATATTTCTATCAAATGTGATTGATGATAATCTTTAAAATAATTCGAATATAATTAAAATTTTTGCAATATACTAGTAATAACTTACACATTATTTTAGGCACAACATCATGAGGCTCGAACCGGTTCAGAGGCATTTTAGAGGTTCGGTTCAGGTTTGGCTAGAATTTTTTTAGCGGTTTAGGTTCGATAAAAATACCGGTTTTTAGCGATTTAATGGTTCGGTTCAGGTTCGGTTTGGATCCCTCATTTAAGGAAAGCTTTAACTTGGCCTTTGATAAATATAAAAGGGTAACCTTTATTAGACTGCTTTCCCGATAATGCGATTGCGGCAATTCGTTCGCTATAAGTCATTTACGGTTATAAATTCGTTGCAAATAGCTATTTAGCACTCTAAAAAAAGGTAAAGACGAAGTAGTACCCAGTCTTACTATTTTTAAAAAAATGTTTTTAGTATCCTTTGAGCAAAGGTTAAGCTTGTTTTACTGTTATATATCATAATCTCCATTTTTTTTCTTTTAAATAATTATGATAACTTTGACTTAGACGTTTTTCTTCTTTTTTTTTAACAGGAATTAATAATTTTCCTCAATTTTTTTTTGATGGATTAAAAATTATAACAACA
Source organism: Gordionus sp. m RMFG-2023 (assembly GCF_954871325.1). Lineage (NCBI taxonomy): Eukaryota > Metazoa > Nematomorpha > Gordioida > Chordodea > Parachordodidae > Gordionus > Gordionus sp. m RMFG-2023. The sequence continues at coordinate 47,797,342 of NC_088776.1, forward strand.
AAAAACACAAATTCAAACTTTTCACGATTAACAAGTAAATGTATTATATAATTTTTTTTTGGCAATATCGATTTTCAAAAGATATGTTAAAAGTTATATATAGCAACTTTATAATTTTATCAACAATGACTTAGAATGTTTTTTTTTAAAAAGGCATTAAACACCAATCTTTCGTACCTTGTGTTGTTAAACCGGCCCTATTTGGGTCGGTTTTTAAAAACGATCCCTAGTTGCCAAATCTCGAGGCTTAAATAATATCATAATATTATTTTGATTAAAATCTTAATGGACCGTTTTTAGATGGACCCAAATCTGGAACAACACCACTTCATACCAAGTGCTATTTTTTTAAAAAATAACGTTTTAAGGTATTTAGCAGATTCTGGAAATTAAATCAATAAGACCTTCAATTTTTTTTAAACAATAACAAAAGTTACTTAAATCCGATTTAACAATAGCAAGGTTTATTGGACATCTTTATTGATTTTTAATTATAGTTTGTATTTGTAATTGAGTTAATGCTCACTTTTTTTTCCATGTCATTTCGTTTAATCATATTTGAAGTTTGTGAAAATCTTAATTAAGTTTTTTTAAATATCGTCTCAAAATGACTAATAAATATTAGGAGAGATCGGGGTAAAACGATTGATATTTTGCATTTTTACTATAAAAATTTTAAACAAAAGCATAACAGAACAAATTATAAGATTTTATGTGACCGAACCCCTCAACCATAAATAATAAAAAGTATATTTACTTATATATTTAAGGAGTTATGATTAATTATGTGAAGTATGTCATTTTCGTTATTTTATTCCATACCCAGGGTAAAGTGAATGAAATATATTTGAGCACAACTTTATTGTTTTATTAAACCAAATATTTACATTTTATTTTACAGGCTTCCCTGTTGAATCCCGCCAAAATATCGCATCATAGAGATGATTAGCCACTGAAAAAATCAATTAACATGGCACCACGAATTTTAGTTCATTTTCTTCCGGTTTAATAATTCTCTCCTTCTCCCATATATCCCTGCAAAAATTAAAACGCGCACTACATTAATAATCACGCATTTTTCTTAATTTTTTCGGCCAAATGAGTTTGTGGAAACGGTTTCAAAGGGTCGGCAAAAAAGCGGCAAAATTTAGATTCACCATCACTTATCACGAATTAATCCTGGAATATGACAAAAAATGGTTTAAAAAAGATCTATTTTTCTTTCGAGTTATCGTAATATATTATTTTTGTTCGTTAAATATTTATTTATCTATTAGTGGCCTTAAACGACTCGATTTTCAAAAATGACTAACCCAGTATTTTAGCCAGAAAATGTTGCGCAAGCCTGGAGATTTTGCTCATAGATGGCAGATAGATTTGCACATCTATTAAAGAAATTTCGAGGCTTACGTAATATTATTTTGGCGGCTAAATGAGGCCATTTAACAACACTAATTTTTCTCTCTGCTTGATTCTTCGACTAATTTTAATAGCATTGTAAAATTATCTTTAAATCTAATTTCATCGGTCACTATTAAATCTTGTTTATTTACTTTACCACATTTAAAAATATAATAGCCCCCTCCCGACCATGTGTTCCTGTAGATAGTACGAGTACTTTAGAACTCTTGGGTTTAAATAACATTGAGAATTGTTAATAAATTGGGATAAGTTATTTGATGTGGTAGATGACGTTTATAAATTAAAAACGCGCAGCGCTTTATATTATTTATTTTATTTTATGCGCATTATTTAACAGAGTTGTTAAAAGATACTTTTTAAATGGATCTAGATACAGATATATCGTCTAAAATAATATCTAGATATGGATATTTTAATTGAAAATCTATCTAGATACAGATACAGAGACTATATTTATATATCTAGATACAGGATCTAGATACGTATCTAGATCCTTTAACAACTCTGTTATTTAATAATTTTTTCTTTAAAAAAACTAGGATACCTAATAGCGTTTGTATTATATGGTGCCGACGGAACCGGAAAACATCTACACAAGTAAATTTTTATATTTCTATTTTTTTGTAATGCATCCTATTCTAAATATATTGTTCTGTTGAGTGTAAAATAAAAATAAATTATCTCAATATTATTTTAAATATGATCTCCAATAATTATAGTTGTTAATATAATACCTTATGATTTTAATTGCTAATCAATTTAAATATTCGTGTTCATTTGTGTTTATCTTTCTTTTGAATAAGGTTTTTTTTGGAACTGAATTTAAGTTTAAATTTTGCCTTTATTTATTTTCGCATAAAATATTTGGAGCTATAAAAAAAAGAAAATTCTAATCTCTTATATTATTTATGCCTAGTGGAGAAAATGGGAACCAACTATAGATAATTCCTTTAAGGGCGTATTGACCTGGCCTATACCCGAAACCACTGAAATCGAAGTGACTCTCTACAGAGATCCCAAGGATCCTCAAATCTTTGAGGACAAAGAATGGACCATATTTATCGAAGATGTACTAAATGCAACTTAACACTTGTTTTCTCACCTCTTAGCTTGCCTATTATATGATTCTCCTAACTCCGCCTTTGCTAGAAATTAAGTTAGGGTCAGGATCTTATCTTAACGAGTCCACTCCTTCTCTTTTACATTTGGAATTAAAATTCATCTTATAATATAAATATAATATTATATTGGAACAATAACTATGGGGGAGGAACGAAAGCGAGATTATTTTAGAGAATTTAGTAAGCCCTAGATAAGAGTTAGCAAAACCACTGTTGGTTTCATGATTTTGTTTGGATATATATAATTCCAATGCAATTATGATGATAATATTAAAAATCAGAAGCTATATAATATACTATATAACATTAATTTTTTTTCTTTTGCATCTGTAATTTTTTTTATTTTGATAATGTTATTTTTCCCAGCGAAACATCAAGGACATCCATAATAAAAGGCAGCAGATTACTGCTTCAACCGATATAAGGCTCAACAATTATGTGGGTGCTTGTTGCGGCTTAGAACCCAAGGTCAGCCAAGTCAAACTGAATCTCAGACCCAACGGTAAAAGGGTCAGAGAAGCCATCTTAAGTTTTACCGTGTCCTGCAATTTTTTAAAGGAAGGAAAAGCCACGTAAGTGTTTAAGTTTATATTCTACATTAAATTTTTTTTTAGTGTGATATGTTTTGGTATATTCTGCAAACCTTTATCTTTTCTTAAACCCCTATTGAGTTTTTTAGGGGGAATAATTATAAAAATTTTGGTAAGGAAAAGGGTCTTTTATATTGACGAGTTTAGTATTATGGCAGAGAAAGCTGTTATAAAATTAGCAAGTTTTTAGATCTTGCCTAGCTTCTCCATAATCTTAGCACAGGATACTGAAATTAACACGTCTATTTTTAGAGCCGGTCCAATATACCTGGAGTTCTATGCCATAGTCTTGGTTTTTCTTGGTTCAACATTATTTGTCAACGTGCCTGGTGGCAGGCACCACTTAATGTTTTAATGAGCTTGAGAAGAACATTTAAATGATTGATTTAAAAAAAATCATTGATCCATATATGTTATAAATAATATCATTATTGTTTTAAAATTTTATTTGGGTATTGTAAGCAGCGATAGCGTTTCGTAGACAATATAAAATCGTTATTATAAAAGGATAAGAATAGTTAAAATGTTAAAATAAGGTAATATAACATTATGTTCTTTTACAGACAATATTCAGCTCTTGTTGAAACCTATGATTTGAAAAAAAATATTTTACATTAAAGCATCATTTTTTCTAGTCATTATCGTAAATAGAGGAGTCAGTATTTTACGGCCCTAGGAATGATAAGGCATTATGCTTACAAATGAAGAGGCAATGTTTCATATCTCCCTTCCCTCATAGAATTCATAAACTTAATAAATTGTTAACCAAGACATCATCAGACAGCGATCCTTTAATGGCATTTGATCACCAAATCATTTAAAAACCCATGGCTGCGGCCAGCCCATGAGGTGAAAATGAGTAATTCTCAGCGAAATCGAATTTAAATTGATTTACTTTAAAAAAAATGTTTCTATAAACATAAACATAAAGTGATGAAGATATGCGAAGCCTGGCTTCCATGATCAGCTTTAGCCCAGAGGACGAGTATGAACACGACAAATTCAGTAACAATAGCCTTGACTCGAACTCCAACTTCGGAGCCAAGGTCAATCAACTGCACAGGGATTGGGCAAAGACCTGTGGCCAAAGTTCTGATAAGACTTTTCAAAACGATCATCATCGTTTAACGGGAGAAAATGGGAAAAATCTAAAAGACGTTAGTATGAATGGAGATAGCAGTGCAAATCAAAGTCCCGAAGATGCTCAGCTTGAAAAGTGGTTCGTGGTAAAAGGAGCGATTGAAGGGGATGAGAATAGCAATAACCAAGGTTTGTTACCTTCATTGTAAATTAAATTTTTTAATATTTTTTTTGGTTACAAATATAATATTTAAGTTGCTCCATAAATGTTCAATTACGGAGATTGTGACAAAAATAGTCTCTCAAGTTATAATTTAATAGAATAACCAATTAAGAATATCTTGTGATATCGTTTGGGCATTAAAAACAATCCCCATTGCCTACAATATTCTTCAAGTTTATGAGAGAATTATGTAATTAGTTTACTTTTAGATAATTCTTCACGATAGATTATCCATATCCCTTCTAATACAAATCTTTATTAAACAACTATTTCTTTTCATGAGCGCTTATTTATTATATTTTAAAATTCAATTAATGAAGTTAACGATACATCTCAACTAGACCTTAATAAACTAAACATTCCCACCAACAATTCGACCAAACAATTAAAAGGGGAAGGTTTAAGCGAAAATAAACTTCACAAAAAGATGAGCTTTTTTGATTTGGAACAAGGTAAATCTTCTAAAATTTTTTTCTTATCAATTTCCATTATTAATATTTTCCACGTTTTGCGAAGTTTTTGATTTGAGCTTAATCACTACAACCTTGTTAAACTATTCATAAAAGGGATTTTAAGGGTTAAAAATAAAGCACGATTCTGAATAAAAAGCAGATAAAGCATTCTATATCGATGTAATATATATATATTTTTTTATTAATAACAAATATTTAGTTTCCAACTTGTTCATCAAATGCACTCCAGCCGGCAATCAATTCACGCCTAATACTACGCCCTCTCATATAAATAAAATTGTCGAAAATGAAAAATGGGATGATAGTAAAAAAAGAAATCCGCCCTTAAAAAATAATCATCTAACGAGCACACCCTTGGCGAAAGCTGATAAAAACAATTTTGCCATATACGATTCGCCTTTCAAAAGTATATATCTTTTATCATGTTTTTTGTAAAAGGTTTTTATAATTTATAAATTATGAAATTGCAACGATCTTTATAGCACATAGTTGCGAATCAAGGTCGATGATATGGGGTTTAAATGATAATCTAACATAATTGAATAAACAAAACTAAAAGACAAAGTTGCGCCTGTTGTTATTTTAAAAAATATTTTATCCAGTTCTATAAAAAATACACTAACAATAAACCCATATTTTACATATATTTTAATAAAACTTCACCATATTAACAAGACTTAAAAAACAATCGTTATTATGGCTCCCTACGCATCAAAAACGGTCAATTTATCAACAATAACCTAGTTGCCTTGGGGAATGACAATTACAAAGAAAAACATTATGAAACCAATTTTAGCAACAAATTGAATACTCTAACCTCCATCGGTCTTCCAACAACTACGGGTTCTTTGATGAGACGTCTGAGCTCAAGTTTTAGGAGACCTAAGCTAAAACACCTAAATTTGAATGCCACAACTACTCCCGATATTCACGCTGACTACAAAAATAAGTTACTAATGTATTAATTTTGTTTACATTTTTTTATAGTATATGTTTGTGCATCATTATGTTATAAAAGCAAAAAGAATGCATTTATTGCAATGTTTAAGATAATAATCATAATTATCTCTCTTCCATCATTAGAAATCAATCAAGGATGATTGGGATAAATTGCAGCGCTATTATATTATTAATATAATGTTTGTGATCCAAACAAAATTTTGAAAGTAATCTACCGTCATTAATGTGTTAAAATTTTTTACATTTTTGCTATTTATTATATCAAAAATAGTAACTAAACGCATTCTAAAATGATATAAAAAAATAATTTGCATTTGTACGATCCGATCCACAAATTTTTTACTGATTCGATCCTTTTCCGATATTGCTATAAAACCGATCCGATAATTTTTATATACCATCTATCTTTGAACCAATGTCATAAAAAAATCAATATTTTCTAAAAAAAACTAAATAATTTTTACGAATGATATGTATTTTTCTTATTACCTAAAAATTTAGAATCTCATTTAAAATATGGTCAATGTTTATAGCTGAATGTAGTGTTGCTAAGGGCAATGATGTATAGCTTTGAACTTTATTTTTTATGTGTTTTATTAAAATATATGATTGTGTTTTAATTATCTTTATATACAAAAAAAATTGATGTTTTCGAGTAGCATGTGTGGTCTAGTCGGTTCAGTGCGTATATCACAATCCTATAGTTCTGGGTTCGAATCCAGCAAGGACCATTTTTTTTGGCTAATGCCAACTTAGATGTTCCGTCCTTGTGGCGATGATATATATATAGAATATTCTGCTAATATATATTATTAGGTCTTATTGCATTTTAATGAAATTTGGTTTAGTAAATGGCTATATGCCAACCATCATTATATATCACTACTCTGTTGCTAAACGGCTCGATTTAACTGATTTTTAAAAACAGCTAAATTAAGAGCCAAGGTTATATTACCTTAGCCTCCAAATTTTACCAATAGATATCTAAACCTTTCTGTCGTCTATGGGTAAAATCTCCAAACTTTTGTAATTTTATTTTGGCTTACATCTTGAGTTAGCCATTTTCAAAAATCGGCTAAATCAAATCGTTTAACAACACTAGCTGAATGTGACTCGTTAGATATGTTTAACCCCCTTTTTTTATTGCAGATATATATAACAAAAAATAATACCAAGTTTATAGCCACATTATCATAAAATAATTTGATTTTCTTAAAACATATGAATTGAATTGGTTCCTTTTAGTGCTGTGTCGGTATTAGATATTGGATCGGGGCTTTAGCGTCTTTGGATTGAGCCAATACCTTTAAAGAAACACGATCCATCTTTTTATTAGTTTTTTTGTTATTTTATGATTGTACATGTATATAATTTTACATTATTTTAATAGATTTTATATTTATTTTTAGAAAAATGGAAGGGTTTTAAATCTTTTTTTTTAAAAAAAATAATATCTCACCCATTTTATTATTTATAAGAAATTTTTTTTTAGAGATATGACCCCTGAGTTATGGAAATTTCTTATAAAAGATAAAGAGAATTTTCAAGGGATATAGATAATCCAGATCGTATAATTTTATTGTCAGAAAATCTTGAGGCTCTCATTTTTATAAATAAAAAATATTTTAATTTTATATGCTAAATATAACCATTTTGATATTCATACCAAACATACATATATATACTGTTCAAAATAAAATGCATACATTATTTATATATTTTTTTTGATGTTATAATATAATTTTTTTTTTAAATTTTAGTTCTAATTATAGAAATATTTAAATTAAATACATAATGCATTTTTGCACATAAAATATGAATTTTAGTTATTACATTTGGCTTAAGGGTAGAAGATGGTTAAAAAATTAATATAATATCGGACAGGTATCGAATCGGTTTAAACTAATATCGGATTGGATTGGTGAAAAATATGTGGATCAGCACAGCCCTAGTTCCTTTTATTAATATATTATTAAGGAATTATATGTAAAATAATATTATATATATAAAAATATAGGGTCGGATGTTATTTTTAAAAAATATCGGTTCGATCCGATATTTAAATCGACACAGCCCTAATTTTTATAAATATAATGATAATATCAGAGTTCCAGATGATTATAAAATAGAATTGCGTTGATAAATACTGATATTGAAACGTAAAACAAAAAAGAAAGGAATATGCTTAAAAGAAACAATATTATGTGTTTAAGATATATTACTATCAATCTTCTTTTCCGTTTAATGGTGATTTCCTGGTTTACACAGGTTAGCCAGTTTCCCCTCTGATTTTTCTTTTCCATTTTTGACGGTCCGGAGCATCAATATTTGTAAGATTCATTTTTCTCATATCCGCCGCTATTATCTTTATCCACGTCATCTTGGGCCTTCCTCTAGGTTTTGATCTTACTACTTCCATCAAGATGCATCTCTTTACCCAGTCATCTTTTATCTTACATTTTACATGCTCAAACTATCTTAGTCTATTTCTTCGTATTACAACCCCAATCACTTCTATTCCCATTCTTGCTCGCATGCTAGTTTTTCTCTCTCTCAGAGATACTTCACATATTCATCTAATCATCCTCATCTCTGTTCTTTCCAATTGCAGCTTCCATTGCCCATGTTTCGCCACCAGAAACTAAACAACTCCTCACACAGCTTACATAAACTTTCCCCTTTAACTTCAGAGAGACGTTTTTATTTGTTGAAATAGATGACATCTCCTTCTTCCATACTTGTCTGACCTTTGCAACAACAACAGAATCTACACCACCGTCTGCTTTTAGCATATTACCCAAATAGAGAAATTTTTCACTTTTCCAGGGTTAACCAATTGCCAATATACAAACCACCATTTTCTACATTATCAGTATTATGTACACCTTTTATGCACGTTCTACAAATAAAGGTCATTCTTGCTAACATCAGACTTCCTTTTTTCTCGCTACATCTTTTATGCACCCATTTCTGACACTGATGCATTGGATTGAATTTCTAGCAATTCCTTTCCCGCATACACCACAAAGCCAGTTGTCGGATTCCTTTGTCTTCAGATTATTCCCACCAATCATTACCTTTGTCTTTACTGCCTTCATTTTCAGGCCCTTTGCTTCCATAGCCATCTTCCATCTACTAATTTTATCCCTCAATTCTTCCTCACTGTTTGCCATTAATACAAGGTCATCTGCATATAATACCTCCAAGGGAAGTCCTTTACGCATCTCTCTAGCCACCATATCCACTACTAAGATAGATAATAATGGACTTAGCATGGACTCTTGATGAATTCCTTTTCCCAAAATGTATCCTTCTTTTCTTCACTTCTTCCAACCTGATGATATGCCGAAATAATATTGCATAGCTTTTTACCAAAAATCATCTTGATAATCATTATTTGATTATCTAGTCTTCTTACTTCTTATATTGTCCACTCATTTCTCTGTAATAAAAATGTCAACCTTCATCATTACTTCCTTGCCAGAAAAATTTATACTTTTTACTTGTCCTGCCAATCAATCTTGCGCCTTTAACTTTCCACCTAGTCTCTTACATGCAATACACATCTATACGCCTTCTATGTAGTGTATTGACCACTTATCCCGCTCTTCCCACCATGCTCCTAACATTCCATGTCGCAACTCTTACTCTATCTCCCGTAAACGGGTTTCTCCACTTATTATAAGGTCGTTTATGGCCTACATATGTTTCATTTTCACTAATCATGGTTCCACCAGGTTTCCCATCCTTCTTTTGTCGTAGGCGGATGAGGAGGCCCAGCGGGGTACTTTGGGCTATACCCCGTCCATGTTTTGTTGTGATCATTAGGAATTTTGGTGCAGGGTTTATACAATCGGATGCCCTTCTTGACATCAACCCCTAAAGGTGGTTTTTACATCCCGTCGAAGACGGTTATCCTTTCAAGATCCAGACTTTAGTGAACCTCTTAGACCTCCATTAGCCGCCAAAAGACGTTGTCACTCTCCCACCGCGATGAGGTTGAAGGTAGGATTTCGATAGAGCAATATATCGCTATTAATACTTTCAGAATACAAAATACAGCCCACATCACCCCATAGGACTTCTTTTAATTTTTTTTTATTAAGAACGATATTACAATGGTTATATAAAAGCATTTAAGAATCCTGGTCCAAATATCACGACATTTAGGAGAAAAATAAATAGAAGGAAACAAAACTAGATCAGCATCACTCCGATTTCATATAAATCTTGAATAGATTTTTCTGATAAGATCACACGTTTCTTATTATTCCCCATCATTCTGAATAAAATAAATGTCATTGATTTATCTTAATATTAGTCAACATGAAAATTTATTGCATAAAGAAAATGCTGGCCAAGGCCCAAATTTTTTTAATTCAAGCATTAAAAAAATCTATTAGGTCATTTCCAAACAAGACTTCTTTCATTTTTCAAAATGGAAAAATCAGAGTTTATATTCTTCCCCACTCGGTTAATTAAGCTAGATTTATTATTTATTTTCTAGCTTAAAAACATTTGTTTAGAATGGCTTTAAAAGTATAATAAAACTTTTTAAAATAAGCCAAAGAAATGGTTAACAAACTAAGTCAAAATTTTGCGTATGATACATTTTTTTCTTAATGATATTATGTATGCAATCAATATTCAATTCAATATTATGAGCTTAGATGAGCTATGCGAACATATGGTAATATGTTAAAATATATTCATTGTGTATTGAATATTGACCTCGAAAAGAACAAGGAAAATTTGAGTTATGAGGAAATTTGATAGAAAGAAATATAATGCAAGCAATATTTATGATAGGAAGGGATTGGACAAGAGAAATTGTTTGAAATAAAATATTGAAAGAGATACAACTGACAATGAAAAAAATATATACCCATTTACTAAGTATGTATCACTTTTTAAATATCCGATTTATTTTTTAAAAAATATCAGTTATTAGCCCATACTCATAAATTGGCCCAACCGATATATAAAAATGAATTGAATCATATTTTAAATAAATAAAATACGATAATCATTCTTTTTAAATCGCAATAATCCATTTGCTTAAAACGTACATTTATTTTATTGGTATATCTCCGGCTTATTCACATCCGACATTTTCACCATAATATTATAAAAATTCAGCTGATATCGACATAATAGAATCAGATATGATTGGTCTCTAAAACGTTGTAATCAATGTACCTCTAACTTTTACCTTATAACATTATAAAAATAGACCTAAAATAGATCCCACTCCACGACTAATTCCTAAAAACGGCGTGGACGTTCAAAATTTGTTAAAGTCGCCAGCTGTGGATTTGTTCGAATGGTGCGACGATATCTGCAGAACTCACGGTTTAGAGGTCTCTAACGAAAATAATTTTATAGACCGATTTAGAGATGGAAGGATATTTTGTGTCGTCATCGAACATTACCAACCCGGTTCAATGTAAGCGAATATAATCACGTTTTGTAAACTCTTCGTTATTTTTAAGTGCCATGAATTTCTCTAAATTAAGAAAAAAGGAGAAAGGACGGAAGGAAGAAAGAAAGGAAAAAGAGAGAAAGAAAAAAAGCGAGAAGAAAAGAAAGAAAAAGTATTTTTAAAAGCCGGTGTGTATTTTTTAAATGAATAGATCTCTAAACCATTGGTCTGCAATGCCCGGCCCATGGCTTGGGTCGGGTAGCGTCTGAATTTTTTTTGGGACGGACTGAGCAAATTAATTAATGGGCCGGGGAAAAGGTAGTGATACCCAATCCGCTTAATATAGATTAGAGAATATGAAAAAATTATTCCAAAAACTAATTTTGTTAAAATAGTTTTTTTTACTGGTTTATAATTTTAATGATGACAAATGATTATTAGGGTTTTTTATATATTTAATCTCAAAACAAGTTCAAATTATTATTGGCAGAAATAGGAGATATTTTATAATGTATTGGACTTTTTGATGAATTCTGATATTTTATAGAAGTGATAATCCATAGAGTATGTTTTTTATTTAACCACTTCCCAATAAATATCATAAACAGTTTTTTTATTTTGGTGTTCAACTACATATAGTTGGAGTTAGGCTTTATATTTAAAAAAACGTACGAATTCGGGCTGGCCAACCTTGGTAAAAGGATGAAACTGGGTCAGGTCGAACTTTAGTGAGATTGGAAACGGGCCGGGCCTGAGAATTTTATCATTTAAAGACCACTGATTTAGACTTTGAAATAAATATTGCAATATTTTGTAGACTTCATTTAACTTCGTGTATATTGTTGATTTAGACGTGAGCATAACACAGCAGGAAATTTTTTTATACCAAAAAAATCGAGTTAAATATATAGAATAATTCTTTTTTAAGAAATTGGCTCTGAAAAGATTGATGCAAAATTTTTTTAAAAAAAATTAAATATTTAGTATTAAAGAATTTTTTTATTTTAATAGAATTAAATTTTTTATATATTATTAATACATAATTATAGAGATTTAGCATCCTTGCCACCTAACGACATTGAAGGCAATAATAGAAAAGTAAACTTATTGAAATATAAAATATTTTTTGAACATAATATTAATATATATATCAAATACCTCCCGGGTCGAGTCGTATTTTAATTTTTTTAAATATATCCGGGTCTGGTCTAAAAAAAGTTTTTTATTAATATCCGGGCCTGACCGGGTCTAAATTTTTTTCAAAAAAATCCGGGTCAGACCTATAAAACCGATTTTTAAATAAAACCCAGGTCGACCCAAAAATTTTTTTAAACTCGCAGAGAGGTACCATTTGCACCACCGGCCCAGATTTTTTAAAAATATATTACATTTATTTTTTACAATTAATAGCGATTTAAAATATTCTGTTTTAAAATATACATCTTGGTCTGGTATTTTTTATAAAAGAAATTTTAAGCCGGCCAGAATATTTAAAAAAAATTATTTTAGGCCCAACCCAGGTATTTAAGAAAATTAAAACCCGGATCGGGCTTGGGGCCGAGCCCGGCCTGCAGGTTTCTGATATATATATATATTTACTTATATTGACTTTTGTAAATTTAAAGCTTCTATATTTTTAGAGAGTTCATTGTATTCTTATATAAAAAATTATTTTAATGGCAAAACACGTTAATAAAAAAATTTATCCTGAAGTTTCGATAACATTTTTATAAAAATATAAAATTATAAGAAATAAAAAGATAAGAAGTGTTATAATTAACTTGGAAAATGTATATATATATAAAAATGACGTTAGGTATAGGATAGTGTTAAAAACCTTGATTTAACCGATTTTTACAAAACGGCTAAATTAAGATTTTAGTCAAATATTACCGAAGCATCGATATTTTACAAAAAGAGGGCCAAACATTTCTTACGTGTTTTGACCTAATCTTTATGGTTCGGTAATATTTGGATGGCTATAATTCTTTTTTAACCGTTTTATTTTAAAACTCTTAAATCTAGGTTTTTAGAAAAACCATTAAGGTACAATAAGCTTTTCTGTTTGATAGGAAAATTATTTCCATCTTATATGTTATGATTCGGAAAATTATTTATAATAAGCTCTAGGGTAGATGCTATGACGCCTTGAATATTTTGGTTTACAGATTTAAACATATAAATTTTGGGGAGGTTCTAAAATTTTTTAACACTATTCTCTAAAAAATAATATTGAGCAATATACAATTAAAGTATTTTCAAGATTCTCTGTCAAATTATATCTAAATTAGGCGAGGTTTTTCGCGGTGGTTTTAGGTTCACTTATTGTAGGCCTTTGGCTTTATTATATTTTTATAAAAATAATTTGGATTTCTACTTATTTTTTTTATAAAAATTTTGAATCATAGTTCGTTATTTTAAAAATTGTTTTTTAACTTTTACTAATTTTTCTATCAAATTCTTTCTAGGAGCAATCTTTTATTAGCTTAAGATGATATTTACGAGAACAGGCATATTTGCGATGGAGAGGGAATTCCCTTCCCCTCTTGGTTACGCACTTCTATATGATAACTTGTAGCTAACACCGGCAAATAGCAGTATTCAAAAATATATATGAAAAATTTACTGATATTTGTCAGTCAAAATTGATTACTAATTATCTTTAAAATGGTTAAAATTTCAAAAGGTTCAACCTGGTTCACCGGCATTTTTAGAGATTCAGGTTCGAATTTTTCAACGGTTTAGGTTCGGTATTATAATAACGGTAAATACCGGTTTAACTTTCAGGTTCGGTTTGAATCCCAGTTTTTAATTAATTTGTTCCATCATTTAATTTTAGAATATCTTTCTTTTTTAAATTTCTAGATTTTCATTGCAATTTTATAGATTTCCTTGACAAAGACCTAAAATGTTATCGAAGCGTCATAATAAGTATTAAAATAAAATATTTTTTTAAAAAAATATATCAACTTTATTGCGCTTCTTGGTTAATTTTGGTTTGAATATCCTTGACAAATTATTTAAATCTAGTGAAACTTACAGTTAATTTTTCTTCCTTTTTTTTAAATTACAGAATTACTAAAATATAAAATTTAAAAAAATATATATATTAATTTTGCTGCTGAGTTTTATGTTGTCTAATTTTGGTTTGGAATATCCTTGACAAATGCAATATCTATTTATCAATCGAAAGAAACGTATAGTTAAATTTTAACATTACTAAATCCTTTTTTTAAAAATTATAATTACTTAAAAATATGAAATTTTTTAAAAAAATATCAGTATATCAATTTTTTTTAAATATTATTTATTGAAAAGGCATTTAAAATAGCTTCCGATTTGGGAATACCTCCTTTGATTGAACCTCAGGAGATGTTGCAAAATGATAAAATTGATAAATTAGCCATCGTCACATATTTGTATCAATTGAAAACATTTTTCGAAAGGAGGAATAGAAATGGTAAAAATATAACCTAAAATCACTTATATATATTTTCCGCATATTTTAATGTAAACCGTTATATAAAAATTTATAATAATTTTTTTAATATAAGGGGGGGGGGTGCTAAGGATAAAGTTTTGATCTTAATTCAAAATCCACCATTAGTCGAGTTAGAACCTTATAATAATCGAGAGACGTTATATTTCAACATAAGTGAATTATTTACTAAAGACGGACAGAACATATAAAACTATATTACATATTTAATTTTATTAAGGTTATGATCAGTTTATTTCTTAAATTATTTAGGGTTCCTTATTAAAAATATTACAAAATGTGGTCCAACTTATATTAATTGTGAGATTTTTTGGAGTTTAGAAACTACAAAAAGAAACATTTGCTTTGATGGAAATTATTAATAAATACAAATTGAATGACTTTTTAATGAAAGCTGATGGGTGAGCTGTTGTGAGGGGGATTTTTAGTGACCTTCGTTTCCACTAATTCAAACTAGGTATCTCTGTGCCTATGGGGTTAGTATTTGTCAGATATGTGCCAGGGAATTATTTTGACTAACAAATCCTTACGGATTTTGAAAAATTTTGGGCATTATTTAATGATTTGCTATATTAAATATGGTTACTAATACTAACACTATATTATGCCTCTTTTTTAAATAATTTGTCTCAGTTGCTCAAGTCAAAGCTTCTATAGCTACATCTGCTTCCCTCCAGCCTAGCCTAATTTCCTCGCCTCACAAAGACGTGGCTAAAGAAAACAATCGAATCCATACATTTTCCCAGGATGTCGAAACAAGTGAAAAATCCAGCCCTACCGTCGAGGAAATCCTCGATGAAACTCAAAAATATTTGACACTCAATAAAATCGATACAAATAATGTTCCAACATCTTTCACAACTTCCAAAAATGATCTTAATCCTTTTGCAAGTAATTTTTTAAAATTCAAACTTATTTTTGCACATATGATATGAATTGTGCGTTAATTTAAAAATAAATTACTTCTCCGACATGACTGGGCTGATCTGTACCCCCAGGCAAATACATTTAAATTAAATGTCGGCGGGGCCTCGATTTAAAATTTTTCCATTGGCCTGACTTTGTTTAGAAGAATTATTGTGATCGGAAATATAAAATAATTTTTATACAAACTTTACACGCCTTAGAAAGTAAGCATCATAGTTTGATGTTCAAAAAATTTTTAATTTCATCTAGAAAGATTTTTTTATTCACGAAAATTACAAAAGATTTACTTATAAAAGATTTTGGCATTTTTAGGTAAACCAAAAAACAGATTTCTGCTCAAAAATATTTTAAAGATTTTTGTCAATATCTAAGTGTATTTTTAGATCCGAAATACTAAACTTTTGAAAATGTTAAACAAACATTCAGGTAAATTTATATATTAGGCAGAGTGTATAATCGAACCTATATAATTTAATATTTTTTAAAACCAGGGCTGAACCTTTATTTAAAAATTTAAGAGGAGCTGACCGAACCTTTAAATGGTTTAAATAGGTTTTTATTTTATAAATATTAAACAATGTAAATTTAAAAATATTTTAGTTATCTTATTTCTTTAGATTATCACTAGGCATTATTTTTTTAACACTATTATGTAATATGTTATATAATCTACTATATATTATTTACTATTAATTTATAAATAAAAGAAGAAGTATAACATTTATAGAAAAAGAAACTTACAAGGTAATTTATATTCTTATATTCTTCTCTTTAAATAATATACACGATTGAAATAAAAAATGATAATTTGTTAATTTTTTGTATAAAATTAAGCAAGATTCTAAAAATCATGCATTCTGTCCATGTTTAAATCTTGATCCTCAACATCTTATACAACTGGCGCGTAATTGAATTGATGAATGCATTGATATTCATCCGATTACTAGTCAAAATAATTATCCCGACCCTGAAGACAATTTTTAATCCTTATTGCAAATGAAAGAATAACAAAAGTAGTGGTTAATAAATACCAATAAAGGATTAATAATAAAATCGATATTGTTGCATATCAGGAAGAAGAATATTAGAGCAACCCTAACATATCTGTTTGCATCAATACCTATGTATGTCCCCACGACAAAGGTTTTGGTTGAAATATATTCATCAACACAGAGTACAAAATTGAACAAAGATATATTAGATGATATTTTAATTATGCGCATGATGTATAAATTAAAATTGATAATAAAATTCAAGTTAACTTAAACTGTATTTTATTCCAATCATAAATCGAGATTCAATTATTTATAGAGCTATATATGGGTATACTGTATAATAATGATTATTCAATCTTTATGAACCTTCGATAAAGGTTTCTAAACCTGAGCTTCTAGAATTTAATTTCTTAACTTGAACCTTATCTAAACCTTTATAATTTTTCTTCCGTTGAACCCGAACTGAACCGACTACCCTTTTTACATATTATATCTAGCCATAGTCATTTTTTTTATATTGTATTTCGGGTCTACGCTGTCAATCAATTTTTATCATAGCGTGGGCCTGAACGGACAGAACTACAGAATTTAGGCCTATGCAAATACTAACTTATAAACTTTTTTTAAAAAAAAACACGAGAAAGTCGAGACCCTGACTTCTTAATAATATTTAATTTGGTCAAATATTTTCATTACAGTAACCTATCAGTATACATTTAGCACCTTATCTTTTAAGTTAATTTATTTATTATCTTCTTTTCACCAAGGAAATGATGATCGAAAGGCGCACACAAAGTTCAAAATTGAAACCCAGCAGCCAACGAATAGCAATAAAAGTTTTCCGGTTTTCCGGGATTTACCTAAGCCAATCAAAGCATCTAGGGACGATATCAATACTAGCCAAAAAAAATACCCTAGTCCATCAACTTTTGCCAGGGGCAAACCGGCTTACGCCAGTGTTAGGGTTGGTACTGGGTACGAGGGATATAAAGAAGTAACCTAGTACAAAGAATATTGTTTGGATTAATTCAAATCTAAATTATGCATATTATAATATTTGAATTCCTATCCCCCTCCCTACATTTTCTAATTAATTACCCTTAGAAAGTTCCTTCCAACTTTACCACCATATTTACCGACCGCGAGATAGAACTCAAAAATAGAGCCACCACTTTAGTCAAAGAAGCTCGCCAAAAAGCTAAGCTTAAACAGTTGAGAGCGCTAACATTCGATAACCTAAGAACAGAAAGTTTTGATAAAAATTTGATTATTGGCAATGTGGTTACTAGCGAACTCAGAAAAAAAATTGACGACAAAAATACGGATAAACTTGAACCCAGTCTTCGCGAGATTCCGTTTGATTCGAATAATTTCAACAGGGGTCAATATTTAAAATCTCCGGCTAATAATTCCAAAAATCAATCCTTCCGACTCAAAATAAAGCCCGACTTTGATTTCCAATTTGCCGACACTTACGTTGAATTGACGCCTCAACAATTCGTAACTACTCCCATAAACCTAAAATCGGACGCGTTTTTGTCTACCAAACCCGGAGATACCAATGGTAATGGTGATGAAAAAGAAAATAGGTTCTTCACAATTATTGATGATAATAATGGCGTCGAAAAATTGGATAGCGGCGCATTAGATGGATCCAAAAAAACTTCCTCCGACATGCCCACATTTTCTTCCACTGTGTCACATATGGAGAAAGAAGAAGAGAAGATTGAAGAAAGTAAATTATTATTATTTAAAAAAAAGGATAAGTTTTGATTTACTTAATCTTGAAAGGTTACTTGGGACAGAAAATCTTAAGATTAATCTTAACCTTTGCCAAATTACAGACTAATTCTAATCATATCCTAACCCATTTTAGAAAAAACTGTTTGGGTTTCTTCCGACCGTAATCTAGGCATGTTTAGGAAGAGCTTCTTGTAGATTTTAATTGACCTAAGCACTCATAAATCAAAAAATTTATTTATACTATAACGCTGAAATTTGGTAGCTATCATGTGCATAAATTCAAAATAAAATTTTGATATTAATTAAATATGTAGATCAGTCATCTCTAATCGATTTAAAAGCCACTAACACGATAACTCATAATCACGTGCGCAAGGGAAACGAAGTTTACGAGGGAAAACATATTAATATAACAGGTTTTTAAAAAGAATTAATCCTTTTCTTTATAAATGGATTTACAAATAAAACAGTTTTTAATTATCCTAGAATGATATCCTGATTAAACATTTGTTTGTACATAGTAATATTTCATTTACATTATATTAATTTCACAAAATACAACCTAGAAACCCCCGAACCATACTCTCCCAAAAAACTCATCGCAAAACCTCCCGCCACTTCATCCATACCTTCCTTCTCAAATAATGGTGATATAATGATTAGGATCAATAAATTGTTAGAACAAGATCAAATCGATGATATCGAGGATGCAAAAACCTCCTTAGCTAAAGATATCGACAGCAAGCAACCAAAAGCTCACATTGATGTCATCGGGAATGGATCTGGTTACATGGGCGGAAATGACAAAAGGAGCCTGTACTTTGAAAAAGAATTCGAGAAGTTGAATCAGATGCAAAAGGATTTGGACGAGAAAGCTTATGCGCTCGAGAAGGAGATAAGGAATTCCATTGCCAACAAAGGTTTGCTTTTAATAAAACCTTCTTACTATATAATGAACATATTTTTGATACGGTCAAAACCCCATGGATGGTCACACTAAAAATATTATTAAATATTAACTATCTTATCTTGTAAAACTTTGCATTTTATTTAATATATATGCTTTCTCAATTAAAACGGTTTTTTATTTAGAAATTAAAAAAAACGTATTTTACATTTTATTTTATATGCACTATCAATTTGTGCTTGAAATATTAACATTACCTTTTAAATTCTGATTTAAAAAAAAGATATTATTTCATGTTTGCCTTACATAGAAACTCATAAAGAAAGTATCTTGCTGAAAGAGTGGTTTGAAATTGTGGAAACCAAAAACTCGCTGAATTGTCAACAGAACCAACTTACTATCTAGTAATACCAATATCTGTTTATATATATATTATTATTAAATAAAATGTTTAACAAAAAATTTTATAGGATACTTTTTTGTTGTTTTTTTGCCGTAAGGATTTCTTGAATCATAGTTTATTCTTTTACTAATATAGTGAATTGTTATTTCTTTTTATAACTGCAAATTCTTTTTTTTAAAGCTCGGCCTGAATAATTTAATAATAAAAAATAATAAATGCATTTTAGTTTATATATTTTTCAAAGTTAGCTTTATTTTATTATAGGATTTGATTTAAATCAAATAAATCCTGAATTAATATTTAAAAAATTGAATTTTAAAATGTTAAAAATCATGATTTTTGGACCCTAGTCTTCATTTGAAGCCTGCGGTAAAAAGTTCATTTTAACAATTTTAATTGTATTTAACCCATGTCTTGAATGGAAAACATTTCAAGCGCGCTCAAGTTATGTTTGATTTTAATAAAATCTAATAACCAAAAAGTTAATAGATAATCATCTTGGTCATTCTAATATTTGGATTTAATTTTTCTAAAAAAATAATTGACATTTCTTTATGGAAATTTTTAAAAACTATCAAGTTACATTTCTTAATTTCAGCTTAGATTTTTTAAAAATAAGAAATAAACATCTTTTTTTTGCATTGTTTAAATATCTTATTGCTAATCATCTTCTTCACGGTATCATTTTTAATATATCCTAGCATTTAATCCTCTCACACGATTATAACGGAAAAAATTCAAATTATCTCCTTTTTTAAATAACATTTTAAGCTAAGTTATTGATAATTTTGATTCATTATCCAACTAGTTTATAAAAAAAAATATTTCCACTCATTCGTATGTCTGACTCGAAATGTATATATAAATATAAATATCACACATCATCTTTGTTTAAATATTTTAATCCTTCCATAACTTTTTCAATAATCTTCTTTAGTATTATTTAGTATTGTTTAGTATAGTTTGTGTAGTTAATATAATAGGTGTCATATCAAATACGTGAAGCTTTTTTTTAAAAGTAAAATATCTTGTTATTCATAATATGATATAATTAAATTAATAAGTTATTAATACTTTGAAATATTCAATTTAGATTGGTTAATTAAATTGACGTTTTAATACATTTATTATTTTAAAAAAAATGTACACCCCATTGATAACCTACCTCAATATCCCTTCAATAATTAATACAAAAACACATTGTATCAGACCACATTGTTTTAATTTATTCTTTTTTTCAAATAATTATTTTTTTTACCTAACTGTCTGTCAGAAACAATATTTATTTTATCAATTTTTTAAGATATCTAATTAACTAATTTAATAAAAATTATTAATCATATCATAATTAGGATTATTATTCAGTTATTTTGTTATATAAAAATATGCAAGAATTTTTTTTAATCCTTTCCACCCAAGTAATAAACGGATTTAGTGACGCATCAAAAATTTATATAATAACTAAATGAAATTTTCTTTTAAAAAATTATTTAAGGCCATTTATGAATTAAATTTTTTTTTATTAAATAGATAATTGGGGTTTAGAAAAAAAATTGTCCTCTTTTTCCATATCTATCTCATTTACAAATCGGTATTTTTGAATGATTTAAAATTGATTTATTTCGTAAGTTTTTATGTATTTTTTTTAAATTAAGAAACCCAAATAAAAATTTTCTTAAATCACTTTTACCATTTTGATGAGGAGAGGAGATTTATATCTACTTTCCTTTTAATCGCATGCTCTGTTCTGTTTTAAAATCCCAACTTTACATAATGAATTGAGCAATATGCTAAGACATTATTATAACACCAGAAGTGTTATGGTTTGCGTAATAAGAACTCCAAAATTTATAGAATAACTTAGGGTTGTAAAATAACGTCGAAGGAATTAGCGCTATTGGTAGTGTGGTTAAATGGCTCTATTTTTAAAAACGATTAACCCAATATTTTAGCCAAAAAATATTATGCAAGCCTCGGGATTTAGTTAATAGATGTCCAATCTGCCATCTATTAGCAAAATCTCCACTATTTCATAATATTTTTGGCTAAAATCTTGAGTCGTTTTAAAAATCGAGTCGTACAACATTACTAGCTTAACTGTTATTTTTTAAAATGTGTAATGCATTGCTTTCTCAAAATTAATTGTTATTGCAGCACCATTATATTTTTTTAAAATATGAATATATCGGTTCTATTGCAAAACTAATTTTATTTCTATAATCACTGATAAATTGTGTAATAAATACCTTATTCAAAATTGCCTATTATATCTAATGCAAATCTTATAGAAATAACATTTGATAATTTATACTTATTTTATGACTCGTGTTTTTTTGTAAATTATAACCTGTTGTTAATATATATATTATATTTTTTTAAAAAGAGTTTTAAATTCATTAATCCAGATATTGTAACCAAAAAAACGGAAGTGATTAAATAAGAATTATGGCATAAATTAATAGGCCATGAATTTTTAACACCTTTTATATATGAACCAAATTTTATTAAAATTTAACTTTTTATTTTTTTTTCTCCCCGAATTTATTATTCATTATGGTGATTTTTGATCACATTGACATATAATTTTTATTCAAATCTAATTATAAATAAGAGGCTTCTAAAGGTTGGTGCACTAAATGAATGGAGTTCTCCAAATTTCTCTTCCTTACTTTTAAATTGTTTTATAGTTTCCTAATCATAGGTTATCCATCAAAACTTTATTTTTTTTTATATAATGAAATATATAGCGTTGCTGATCTCATTTAATTGCTTCGATTTATTACCCCTTCTATATAAAATGATATAATATTACCAAAAATTGTCTAATTTGATATAAACCTTTATTTATTATAATTATATTATTGTTAAGTGAACAGGAAAAGAATCTGGAAAAGAAATACGAGATGTTGAAAAGGGAGCTACAAAGGATAATGGAGATTCCAGGTTTTGTAAAATTAAAATAAAAAATTAGTTACTTTAGAAATGTATAAATACCAATCTTTTTAAAAAAATCAATTCGATACAATCGATACCCCTGATAAGTATTTTTTTTAAATAATCAATTATTTAAGCACAGGGCTGGCTCAAGATAAAAAAAAACGGCACATTACTTAGTTTTTTTTAAAATAATTTAGGAAATTATTTGTGTGACTAATAAAATCAATTAATAAAAAAAATAAGCACTTAAACAAGGAGACTTCTCATTTTTTTAAAATACATATTATCTTATAGAGGAACGCAAAACAAATCAAAAAAATTTAAAAATATTGTGTTTCTTATCGGGTTTAACGGATAATTGGTAGAGTTAAATCTTTGTTTTTATTCCATATTTTATTATTTATGAGTATTGGGTAGGGGGAGGGGTTTAAATGTTGATATTTTGCTCGTTCTAGTATTTCTGTCTGTTTTTAGAAAGTTAATTCTATGTTAAGCAATGATGAATAATCAACTCGATCATCAATTTAAATATTCCTTGTTTTTATCTTTTTTTCCCATGAAAGCAAAAACTTGGCCTACCAATTTTTTTTAATACAGATACATATAGGTCTTAATGACATGTGCTTAAAATTTTATTAAAAAATCGGAGAAACTCATTATTTTATACAATAAATTTAAACTTTAGAATGGTTTTAAACGGACCGCCACATTAAAATATTTTTTAAATAGAATGCACACCTAATTATTTTGATATTAGAAACCATTATTTTGTAATCAGTAGTTTTTAGTAAATATTTGATTGAATGACAATCGTTAAGCATAAACATGGTTACTGACCATCTCAATATAATAGGGATGTTAAAATTCGAACCATACTTTAATTATGTATACTTGTATATAAAATTTTACCCAAATTCCAAGGGGGAAGTCAAATCGTGATCGATTTGACATAGAATGACC
The DNA here is from genome assembly GCF_954871325.1 of Gordionus sp. m RMFG-2023. Classification (NCBI taxonomy): domain Eukaryota; kingdom Metazoa; phylum Nematomorpha; class Gordioida; order Chordodea; family Parachordodidae; genus Gordionus; species Gordionus sp. m RMFG-2023. The sequence continues at coordinate 47,821,004 of NC_088776.1, forward strand.
CTGTAATTACTTTATGAAACACATTATATAAATAGTTTCAATATTTTTATACATCTGTTTGTTCAACAGCTTGCCAAATTTATTTAAAAATAAATGAACGGACCTACAATATTAATTAACGGGATCAGCTGATCGTCAATGGCGTCCTTAGATCCGTAATTTAAACTTGTTAATCTATCAATACTCTTGCGGGTCTATAGGGCCTCAAGTGTGTTAAAATTTACTTGGAAATGATATTTATTATGATTAAATCTTCACTAGCTTCATTAAATATATTTTGTAATATATCTCCAAATTTTTACTAATTTGGTTCAATAGTTTTTAAAATATAAGCCATTTGTAACTTTGGATCAAGCAACTCACAAGAGTGTTTACGTAAGTTTTTTCTAAGTTTAATTTATATAGGAGAAAAATATTTATTTTGAAGAATAAACATTTACTTTATTAAATGTTTTTATGTTAATAGCAACTAATATTTTTATATTTAATGTTAATCAGAGACCTGTACTTTTTACGGTCCAGCCCGGACTTTTTTTAAATATATTTTTTTAATTTTTATAGCTAATAATGGAGATTTATAATATTTTGTTTTAAAATTTCATATCCGGCCCGGGTATATTAAAATTAAAATGCGGCCCGGCTCTTGTACCTTGGCCGAACCTGCAGGTCTCTGATGTTAATATTAAGAGTTAATTTTTTTTTAAAGTTTGCCATAAGTTATAATTATTTTCAACATTTTTTATTTAGCATGAAAAGAATAAAATAAAGAAATGTTTTATTAAGATTTGATTTGTGTAGAAATTGAGAGTTATCAATTTGAAAATGGGGTCTGTCAGACCCTATCATAGTGTTTGCATAATTTTTTCACTAGATTACTAAATATGTGAAAGAGTCCATTTTTATAGTATTGTTGAGCTCCCTATTGCCTCCCTCTAGAAGTAGAACTATTGAAGAGAGGTGTCTTACACACCCCCAAAATTACGATTTTCCTAGCTGATCATTTTATAATTTGAGAACTTTAAATCATATTATTTCTTTCACTAGGAAATTAAAATTAATTCATCCCCACGTCTTTTTAATTTCTTTAAAAAAATAATCTCATATTTGCAACCAAGGAAATCAAATTCATAATTACCAATTAATTTAAATAAATTATTTACTATGTAATTAGTATTATTAATATATATTTTTAAATCGATATAATTTATCTGTCACGACTCGCGAAGATGAGGTATTATTTGCATATATAAATACACAAAATCATACAACTTATAGGGAAAGTTATTTATATTATCAATTAACAAATTATGAATCTATAATTGACTAGTCAAATGTCTCGCTATTATAAAAATAAATAAACAGGTAAATTTTGACAATTTTTTTTTGTGATATCTTCTCCCTTACTATCTATCCATCAAATTTCTTCACTTTAATAATTAAATTTAAAATTGTTTTCACTATTAATTAATTATATTATATTATTTTTTTCATGTTGAAAAACATTAGCTAATATTTGTTCAAGATATGATGCTCGCTAGACATTTTAAATCAATATTTATCAACATAATATATTTTTTTTAAATACTTAAGTCTCTTTATAATTCACCCTCCCCCCTCCTGAAAACTGAGAACTATCGTAAATTGTAATTTTTATTTAATGTTTGGAAAAAGTTGTCACCTTGGCTCTAACTCCAGTTGACAACAATAATTATTTAAGTGGTCATTTGTGATAATATCAATAGACTTTCCGCGAATCGGTTGCAAAAACTTTAATTCGGTCCATACCAGATCATTGACCTTCTCTGCATATTACATGACATAAAGGAGGGAGATGGGATATATTGGAAAAGAAATTTCGTCGAGAATACAAGTTGAGGTAAATGTGTAGAATGGGAGCTAACTACACATAATTGAAAAGATATAATTTAAGAAGACCTACGATGTCTAAAACTAAACAGCTGATTGGGTGGCAAAAGAAAAGTGCCGAAGACAGTATGAACAAGGGTTCAGAAATAAATCAAACCATTAATTTGAATGATTATTAGATGGAAAATTTGTCCTTATTCATTTTATCTTAATTTTTTTAAAAGGATGTCTAACACTCGGTCAGGTATGGCTTGTTTTATTCAACTATTATTTAAATAATCAACCTTTTTAAGAAAGATGTTATATTTTTAGAAATCTAAAAAGTCTCCTTATAGCCGTATTTGATGTAGGGAATTATTTGAATTGCCAAAGGTTATAAAAAAATATAAACTTCATAAGAAAGCTAAGAAAAAAAGATGGTAGTAGCCAGGAGTTTCTTACGGGGGGAGGGGCAACTGCTTACCTAGGGAGGCCAATATTTTTTTGAAATAAGATAAATAGTTAGGCATCAGAATTGTTAACCCTACTTTTAAAAGTAGCTTTGGCTACTTTTTATAAAAAAAATTTAGAAATAAATTCGTTTTATTTTTTACTTATAATGTAATTGTATAAATAATACATAAAAATCAACATTTAAATATAATTAGTTATTAATTATAAAAAATTTTATGTAAAAAGACTAAAATTAATGTAATGTCATAAAAATAACTATTTATGGTAATATATATTTTTTATTTATAAATCCTTCATCCCCAAGTCTAAAGCGACGATTAAAAAGTATAAGTTTCGCCTTACTAAATAATCTCTTAACACTAGCACTTGAGGGCAAGGCAGTACTTAATTTTATATACATATTTATAATATAAGGAAAATTATCAAAAATACTCATTTGTGCTTCTAGGATTTTCTATTATATTAGTAACTTTTATCAATGAAAGTTGTTATTGTGATTCTAACTAGAGCATCTTTGTCTGCTATTCTTAATCATTAGTGTCTGGCGACAAAAAATTGTTGTACCAGGGGATAGATCAAAATAAAAATACTATTAGAATTTAAATATGCAATTGCCTTTAGGTTATTAGAGGTTATAGCTACCAGATTTATTCGAGGATGTATTTTTTTTATATTTTAAACAAATTTGTAGCCACCTTTTGTTTTTACGTTAATTTGAAAATATTTTTCAAATTTTGGAAATGGGAAATTTGTATTATTGTTATCAAGAACATTTTCTTCCAGAGTACTTTCCATTTCACTAATATTATGATAATCTGACTCACTTATATCGATTTCGATATTCATTTGCGATGACATTTTAAATAATTTACACCAAATGGTTTAGGTTTACAATACAAATTGAAAATATAAATTTCAATTAAATAATAAATCATAAAAATTACAATTAATTATGATATTATATATAAATTTTCATGCTTATAGTTACATTCATTATATTTTTTTGCTAATTATATACTTTCATAAATAATTAGAAAAAAAGTAGGGCGCTATTAGCTATCGCTACCAAAAAAGATAGCGCGCTACTTTAAAAACTCTGTTAGGCTCTCATAGAAATTTTTCTCTATTTTTATTAAAAATTTGTAAATATAAATATGAATACAAAATAATACTATAATATGAATATATACAAAAATACTATTATTACCACGATTATTTTTAAATTTTAACATAAATGAATTAAATGCTAAAATTTATGTATTTTTTTTTTCATATGCCATTAAAATGCTAAATTTTGTATACGTCGATCTTTCATCGATTCTCTAATGCTCGAACTCTTTTTAGTGTAGAAAACGAGGCCTCACATTAAGCCGTTGATATCCTAATGATGATGGCTGTTGACTTGCATTACAATTCTTTAAATACAAGATGATAATTTTTTTATACATAATATTTACGATATTTTTAAAATTAAGTGTTTCTTTAACTTCTGTAGTTAATAATAATTTTGCTATTTCATTTTATGATGCAACGTCTCCACATTTAAATTAAAAGATTCTAATTCGGTCCTTTTTATCTGATATAAAATAATCAGGGTTAATGGGGGTGGGGGCACTGTATTAAAACATGATAGAAGATTATAATATAATAATTCTTTTTTAAGAATTCCAATTGGAGTCCTTTTTACAATCAAATTTCAATTTGTAAATAATATTTTTATAGGCTCTATTGATTAATTTGTATAAATTAAAAAATATTTTTCAAAAATTTTGTTGTATTTTTATTTAGATTTAATTGTGAATTAAAATTTGATAACTAATAATTTTTTTTTAAATTTGGAAGGGGCCACTTTGGGGGGGGGGGTGGTGGTATAACCGATATTTGTTTGATGTCATTTTAATTCGCCTTCCGTACCCTTTGGTGATTTAAAGTTGAAAAGAAATTATTTTACGATTGATTTTCTTCTTTCATACTTATTTTATGTAAAAAATGTATTGTATATTTATGACACTTTTATTTTTTCAAAATCCCCCCCCCCCCCTTCCCCGCAACCTCTCCTTCCCCACCCGTCCATCCATAACAAACAATGCTTAACTCTTTTTTAATAACCAAAGATCAGAAAGTATTTTATATAGTTTTTCTTATTTTTTTGATATTTATAATAAATAAAAAAATATGAAACGTGCTTTTTGAAATCCAAAAAAAAACACAAATAACGACAATGATAGTTTATTAGATTTCATACGCATATTTTTTTTTTATAAATAAAATAATATAGTAAGTTTATACACTTTATAATATTAATAAAAGTTTTCGTAATTTTGATTTCTTTTCAAATATATTCTTTCTTAAATGAAGATTTTTTTTGTGTTTGATTCGATTCTGTAACATAATCTTTTTTAAAAAAATATTATAATTAAATCCTTCTCCTTTTAAATCGAATTTATTTTTTTATGTTTTTTTTAAAAAAAATACATATATTAATATATTTAAATATGAAATTGGGAAAATTATACTTTTTTTGTAGTAATAACTATACTAATAGTTTTTAATAACTTAGATCATATATCAAAAGGAACATTTTTTTATTATTTCTGCATTGTTAATTATTAAATTATCGGGTTTTTTTTATTTTTTCTTTCTTTTGTTTAGCAAAGATTATTTTTATTTTATTCGATGAGGCGCGTTGACATTTTTTTTTGTTAAGGGGTTACATTATATCTTTTTAAAATGTTTGTCCAGCACAATCATATAAATTTTGATTATGACAATTTTTTCATGTTACGAAGAATTTATTACCGTATTATTTTTAGTATTCTTTTGATTTTATTGAAAAGAAAAAAAATACTTTTTTTTTTGAAATTACATTTAATAAGGCATAGCTATTAGCCGTTCTCTTACCAGGGCTCGAATACCAAATATCCTGGAGCCTACAAATTTATCATTAAATGATGGCTTAAGACCAGATGGCTTAACTTCCTTGCCTTGGTCTTTAGGGAAATTTGGGACTTTACATGCGTAACTTCTTTCCCATAAAATTTAAATTCTATTCCGGTTGATATAGCCGAGAGAAAGAAAACAATGAAATATTCCAAATTCACAAATTATATTTTTACACCTCTTCCTTGCTTGCCAAGCGGAACTTTATACTAAAAATATAGGCGATAAGATAAGAGCCCTTATATCAGAACCAAAAGAATACTATTTTTTAAAACAGGATCTTCAAATAACTATTTTAAAATATAAATATTCATGTTTTTTGGGAACTTGTAGTCCCACCTCCGTTTTTATAAAATAATGTTTTATTTTATATTTAATATGTTAATTTTAATTTTATTTGATAGTAGTAATAAAAGGAATATTCGAAAAAAAAAATTTAATCTAGTGCTGCTCGGTCTTTACTCATATTAAAAAAGTCTATTTTTTAATAGAAATGAGAACATTTTACCCAATGAAAAAATATTTTAGGCATGACACATAATATGTATTTCATAAATCGGTATCGATCGATACTTTAATTGTAACGGATACCAGGGACAGATTGGTATCTGCTTATACCGTGTTAGTATGGGGGTGATATTGGTTATCGGCTAATAATATGACATATCGATGCCTCATATATTTTTTCTCCTTACTTATATTTAGAATATGTTAATATTATATCGATTTTCCACATCAAGGGCGCTCTCAGGAATCTTTCTAGGGAAGGGCAAAAATTTTTTATCATGTGGTAAAATGCAACGGGATTTATTTTGTTAAAAAATTTTCACAACCATTTTTTTTAAGGTTTTTATTGCCTTTATCATTTTTCGAGATTTTTTACTTGCATATTTTATATACTCTTTGTCTTTATATATTTGGCATTTGTGAAATTACGTCATTTTGCATGTTTTTTGTTTCAGTAATACTTTTTTTAATCTTGCATATTTTACTTAGAGGTCAACGCGGCCCGACTCCAAGCCCTTGGGTTGCAATTTCGTAAATTTTTTAAAACTAATAATTAGGCAATAATTTCCTCCTTTCTTTTTACAAAATTATTACGGGCTGTCCGGATAAATTTTATTTGTAATTTTATAAAATAGAAATAATCTTGAATTTTTTTTCTGGAACCAACTTCTTACGAGGCTATGATATAGCTAAAAAGGTGGCTAGATATGGTTATAGAGTTAATATGTAAGGGAGACCGGGGTAAAGCGATTGGCATTTTGCATTTTTACCATAAAATTTTAAAGCAAAACAGAACAAATTATAAATTTATATATGGCCCCTTCATCTACAAAATAAGAAAAAGTATAGCTTTCTATGGGAGCTATGATTTATTATTCATCATTTTATCCCCAACCCAGGGTAAAATGGCTAAGCATCCTGGTAAAGTGGTCAAAATAAAATTGAACATAACTTTATTGTTTTATTGATATTGCAATTTTGAAATCTATTCATCTCTTTTAGATATAAACTCATCAATACAATTAAGGAATGTACTAATATTTTTTCAGAGCAATATATATATATATATACTAAAGGTTGATTTTTATAATTTTTGGGTAAAAAATGGCAAAATTTGTCACACCAAGAAAGTTTTTCAAAAAATAAAAATAGGTAAAAAATTAGATACAAAGATACATCTTCGCACCAAATCTAAGGCCTTTACGCTCAAAGGTTAAAAAGTTATTCGCGTTAACATTGTTACCCGGTCAATCGTTTTACCCCGCTCTATTAAAAACATGGTTTAATAAAATTTAATATTTGTTTGATAAAGGGTTATATGATGTCGACGACGTGTTTAGCTAAAATTTTACATAAATCTATGGCTGATATATCAACTGATGATTTGATATGACACGTGACCTGTCTAATCGGACCGACTAACTGATATCTTCTCCTATCTAAAATACAAGAATTTTTTTTTAAAATGCTCTCGTAAAAAATTATTATAAAAAAATGGAAATAGAACACTATAATAGTCAGTCGACGATATATAATAAATAACGTGCAATTTTTTTTCAGCCTCCTCCCTTAGTCTCCCTGCTTCTGATAATGACCCCTAAAATAGTTTAGAGTGTATATAAAGATATCTTCGCTTTTTATGTTAATTTATCAAATGTCTGCTGCAAAAAAGATGTACTTATTTACCGGGCCCGGGCTTTTAAATTTTTCTAGTTCAATCCCAGGGTTTTTATATTTGGCTTCATTCATAAAATAATGTTGGTGTTTCTATATAAATGGTATTCAAATGAAATTCGAAAATAATTTTTCTACCGCTTTAAATTGGAAACTATTCGAATTTAATTATATTTCGGTTAGCTTCCGGAACCGAGATATATTATTTTAATTAATTAGTGTAATTATCGTAAATGGTTTGGAATACCAAAAGTTAAAATACCTTACTTTGCTATTGAAATATTGTTCTACATTTTTTTTTGCAAAAATTCTTTATAAAAAGCGTGTTTTTTTCTCTCTCCGATTATTTCGCGTGATCAATAATAATTATATTAATTTATTTTAACTACACTAAGTTTGTGCATCTTTTTAAAGAAAATATATACCTATTAGTATTTATAATAGATTTTTTTCAGCGCATATCTTTAAATATTGTGTCCTATTTTTCGTTTTAAATATACCTTTGAATATATATATATTTACAATATAATGAATATGATTTTCCATAACCTATTAATAACTATTATACATATACATCGTTATACCCTTTAATAATTTATTTGCGCACAAAACAAGTCAAGAATATGTATAAAATATTATATTTTTGAAAAAATTGCACGCTTAAAAAAAATGAAAAAAAAATGAATAATTCAAATATAGGTTATATAAAATGAAATATATTAAGTTGTAGATATGCAAAAAAAATTGCGATTTATATATATCAGAGACCTGCAGAAATTTTATTTGCAAAGCACGGCGAATTCTTTTTCAAAAAAATTTTCGGCCTGGCCCTGCTGGGTTTTTTATTTTCAGGCCAGGCCCGGATTTTTTTAAAAATATTCTATTTAATTTTTATAGTTAATAATAATCTAAAAGATTTGGCTTTAAAATATTCGGACCTGCCTGTAATTTTTTTTAAAAAAAATTAGGCCTGGCCTGGCCCAGCCTGTTTTTAGGCCCCTGCAGATCTATACTATATTTAATCGAAATTTATGTTTTGTTGTAGTTAAATGCCCTACTCATTTGAAGGAAAATTTCCTCACCTTTTTTATTAATTTTTTAAATTTAATTGACTTAAAATTCCCATTTTATGCCTAAATTCTTATTAAGTTCAATCTAATTAAAAATGATAAAAATAATTGATTAACATATTTTAATCATGCCTGTCCACTGGACATATAATGTTAAAAATGCGTATACCTTTTATTCTTTTATTACAAACTTAGATTAGAGGTCTGCAAATAGCAAAATTTTTAGATCAGGCTTGGTTGAGATTTAGTTTTCGTTCGGCCCGGTTAAATTTGTATCCGGCCCCATTCCAATTTATTTTTTTTACTAAGGTTGCCCGGCCCTGTTTTTTAAAATCCAGAAATATATCCCATGGAAAAATAACCAGTAATGATGTTTTGTAGAGTTTTTGAATTGCCTAACTTTAGCTAACTCTAAAACCACGCAACTAAGTATTTATCCCAAAATTTTCATTTCAATCTTCAAGTACTCAATTTAGAGGTTTAATTCGGTTTATTAGGCCAAAAATTTGAGTAAGCCGCAATGTAGATGATCAAAGTTAAGGATTTAACAATACTAGATTTCAATTTCATGTTTTTTTTATTAAAGTACTTTTTATAAAAATGTAAGGGGAAAAAAATCTTATTTATGAATGATTAAAATTATAAGTGAAAATGAAAAATATTATTAACAAAATTAAGCTTTTAGGGATAATTTTTTTTCCTATTCTCTATTAGGCGCGCAGGGCATCTCTCTTTTACTGCCTGGCTCGGTCTAAATAAATTTTTTCGGGCTGGGCCTGGTACTGGTACCGGGAACGCATATCTCTGGTTTGAATGTATCTTTTTCAAAAAGAGAAGGAGATAATTTTTACAAGGGATTTTTATAACTACAGATTTAAATGATCATAATTTTGTTATGATTGTATTTAAGGATGCAGTCATTTATAATTGAGGAGTTTTTTGTTATATAGATTTAAAAAATGGCCATTATATAACTCCTCTTTAAATTAGGGTTTAAATTAAAAATTTTATTTGAATGTATAACCATTTGGAAAAATCAGAATCCTTAAAAACTCAGCCAGATTTAGAGAGGGAGAAGTTGCTAATAGCCGAACTCGTCAATGTTGTCAATCAACGAGATATGCTGGTACAAAATTTAGACATCCACGAACAAAGGTTTTAATTTATAAAAAAATGCATTCATAATGTTTTTGTATTATATCTATAAATAGCCTTTCCGATGCCCAAACCAGATGCCCACCCAGTGGTCAGCTTAAACCTGACTTTTCCGCTAAGCCACGATCCACCTCGCCTTCTCGTGGCTACAATAATTACTACAATTCAAAACTCTCACAAAATATATCATTCATTAATAAATCTGACCAGGCGCCACCTCACTTAGACGCTTACGGTACCTTTATCAAGGCTTCAAAAAACGTTTTTTACAATTCTCTTCCACGCCCTTTGAGAAGCTCCAATTCATTTATACCGCAGCAAGAAGAAATTGTGGACGCAAACTATTGGAATATGATGGCCAATAAATCCATGAAACCTGGGACATCCACCACTTTACCCCCAGAATTTCATGCCATCAATCAAGAGGGTGATTACCAGTTTTCGGCCGAAGACGATAAAAATTGCGTGGTTCAATAAAAGAAAATCATAAAACCAATTATTACTATTGAGTATACTAGTTAATAGGAATAGAAGGCTTTTTTGAGGGAAGATAGTTTAATAAGCCATTTGACTAATTCATACGTTCACAATGCAAGAAACGTGGTTTCTATTCCCCCCCTCCTCACGCCAAAAAATTGTTTTTTTCAAAAAATGTCAATGTTATATATACATTTATTTATATCAATTTTGACTCATAATTTATTGTAGGGGATATATGTATGTATAATTTTTATTTTGAATATAAATAATGAATTTTTTTAAAAATTTTATTTCCATTTAAATATTAAAAATCATGAATAATTTTTTTAAATAATATAATAGTATATTAAAAAATTGCTTCCTCCTCTTATATATGTATTATTTTTTTTAGAAAATTTATAATTTCTTTTTTTGGAAAAAAGGATGATGAAAATGTTTATGAATCATCTTTTGCTATTAAAATTGTCCATATTTTTACCACAAATTATTTAATTAATAAATTGTTATTTTTCTTCCGATTATTTATTATTACAAGCGATTTTGTAAACAAAATTTTAGTTTTTTTTTAAAAAAAGTTTTCGCCTTAATGTATTTCGCAACATTTTTTTATAATCGTTTTCCTAGTGGAATCTCATAAAACGTTTCTTTTTTTAAAAAAAAGATTTAAAAATGTTTAAATGAATAATTTCGGCAGTTTTCTTCAATTAACTGTATATTTAATACGTCTTTTCAAAAACTATGATTTGGATCATTTGTAGCCCCTATGAAACGATCGAAACAATAAAAAATATGTATTGTTTTTTGCCTGTACTTGTTTGTCAAATTAGAAATATATAAAATGGGAGTATATTTATTGTTTATAAAAAGTAAACCTAATTTTGAGTAAAATTTCGCACCCGTTTTTTTTAAGCTCACGGATTTTATAAATATATTTTATATATGGTTTCAAAGGAAAAGTTGAAAATATGAAAATCGAATAAACTTTAATGATACATTAAGTGATTAATCAAAGTGGTTAGATATAATCTAAATGTTTTTTTTGGCCGGTTTTGTAATTTTCTTATTTTTAATATCATAGCATTTGACCTGCTCTAGGGCCGTGCATACAGATCTTTTTGTTACCCATCGAAAATAATATATAACTATATAGGCAATGGAATCTTTTAATTCTTATTATTTAAGACGAACATGCATAAAAACTTTACCTAGATTATATAAACTTTTTTTAGAGCTATTCGACTAACGACGCCGTTATTGTATACCAAATTTATTGTTATGCAGTTTGAGATTTCCGATATATTTTTTATAAAAAGCATTCGCCGAACATTTCTAACGTGCTCAAATTAGACAATCTGCAATGAATTGTTTAGGATTCTTATTTTAGTGTCCTGGAACTTGCTTTCTTTTTAAAATTTAAAAACATTTTTTTTAAAAATATTTATAAAAAATAAAATGTCATTTTAAAACACAATATTTTTTTATTAAAAGAATTTCTTATTTACATTGTGGATTTAAGATAAATAATGATTCTTTATAAAAATAAAATAAGGAATATTTTGTATAAAATAAAACGTTCTACATTTACCTTATACAATGGTATTATCAATCTTACCTAATAAGTAGAAAAAAGAAACATAAAAGGAAATATATTTCATTATTAAACACACTTTTTCGAAGTTTGATTGTGAATTTTAGAATAAAGCCACATTTCAAGAAAAAATCATCGACCATATTCTACCCTATATTTACCTTTAACCAATTTAATAATAAATGCACTTAAATTTTTTTTAAATTAAGGTCTATAAAAAAAGGTCACCACCTTTTTATTTGACTATTCTTATCTTATTTACAAAATTCAAAATTTTATAGATAATTGTTGGTTTAAGTGTTTCATTTCAAACTGAATTTTTAGAAGAAGGAGGGGGAAAAAATAAATAGAAAGTAAGACATGGAGGAGAACGCGGTTATAGTGAGCCCTTAAAGACACCCTTTAATAAAATTAAAAGTTATATATTATTTTTAGGTTTATAATTGGATTAAATTAAAAATATATATCGCTATACCTTTATCGCAATTTTATTTTTTTGGTGAATACATGAGCCAAGTCTGGTCAATGAGTTTATGCTTGACCTGTTGCGGGAACTAAACATTTTTTCATATAAAGATTATATCTATTATAATTTCTGAGCATCATTATAAATTTTTTAATTGAAGAGTAAAAAAGGCTCATTTTAACCTTTTAATAGTAGTTTTCCAAGCCCTCAATATCATAAAAATATTATTTTAAAGCATTTTAACACTTTTTGTTCAAATAAAATATATTTTTTATTAAAATATAGTTTTTATTCCTTTATTTGTGATAGCTTTTAGATGGTAAAATCATTTATTAATTTTTATGTTAAGAAAATTATAAAAATATAAGCAAATTTCAACTTTGTTCAATATAAAAAAAAAGAGCATTACATTTTCGGTCTCATATCTCCAGTCACCCAATATAAAAACAAATAGATATTAGATACTGATAGTATAAGATTGTTAATTTTTTCAGTTTGGTGATACTCTAACATTTGTCGCTTTTTCTAAAAAAGTAAGGTACATACTAATAACGTTACTTTATTCGACCATCCTCACTCAGTAACTTAACTATGGGGGGGGGGGGGGGGTTGGTAAGATGAGTTTGCTGGTATATTAAATTTTTTTTATATATAAAATATTGACAATATTTATGCAAATTAAATATCATTAACTTTTAAGTGAAAGCCTGGGATCCTTTATTTAAGTCAGAAACCTGTAGAGGTACCAATAACACGGCCTGACCTGAATTTTTTTAAAAAAATATTTTCGGCCCGGCCCTTTTTTTAAATAAATTTTTGGCAGGCCCGAAGTTATATTTTCAGGCTAGGCTCGATTTTTTTCTCAACATTTTTTCGGCCCTACCCGTATTTTTTAAAAATATATTTAATTTTTATAGCTAATAATGGCGATTTAAAATATTCGGTTGTAAAATATAGGCCCCGGCCCAGGTATTTTTAAAAAAAGACCCGGCACGGGTATATTTTAAAAATTAAAATAGGGCCTAGCCCGTGTGCCTAGGCCGGGATTAGGGCCAGACCGGGCCTACAGATCTTTGATTTAATTAGTCATTTATTTTTGAGGAAAAAATTCATATATATTTCGAGGACATCAAAAACCACGAGTTTTTCCCAATCTTATGAATAGCAATATTAACGATAGCTTGTCTATCAGATGATATATAATATGGATGAACCGGTATATTTAACAATTTTATGTTTAACATTTTTATAAATAAGGAGCTATAACACGCACCATGAAAGTCTAGAAGTTTGCCCGGGTGTTTCTCATAATTCTTAAATTTTGATTTTTAAAAATTTAATATTAATTTATGTTTAATTATTTAGAAAATTGCTTCATCTTTTATAACCTTTTAAATTTTTATAAGGTGATATAACCCTAGTCTCCCTTATAAAATTATACTTTATAATATGTAATCAATCATAGCACAGCCCCCACATAAAATATGGATCAATCATATCCATGAAAAAAAAATGAAAGTTTTATTTCATGATATAGAAACAAATTTTGATCTAGTAACAGTCAAAACTTTTATAAAACAAATTTTAAAATGTAGAAACACAGGAGCGGTGTTATAAATTCAGATATCCATCATGACTTTTCAGACTCAGAGAATTGTTAATTTATTTTATCTAAATTTTTAAAATAATACAAAAAACAAAATGATGATTATTATTCCCTCAGACCTGAAAAAATATTCCTTAAATTATAATTGTTAACAATTTCACAACTTCGCACACTGCCGAATGAGGGATGAGTTAAATAAAATTAATTAAATCTAAACTACGAAACTCTATTAAAGAGCTTCTTTTAAAAATAATAAAATTAACAATTTTGTCTGTTGAAGATGTTATAAATAGTTTGCATTTTCTTTCCTTAATTTATCGAAATTATCAATTTAATTATTTGTTAAAGAGAACTAATTTATTTTCTTACAAATTTAGTTTCACTTAGCCCCAATCATAGAAATCACATCGTTTTTAATTAATTTTTATTAAAATTACATATTTTATCAATTGCAATAAACCTTAATTTTTTTAAAATGAAAAACTTTATTTTTGTGCTATAACGCTTTATATTTTATAATATTTTTGAGTATGTATTAATTAAGGGGAGTTGCTGGGTAAGAATTTTTTACAAATATTTCTTTTTTCTGGGGTCTATTTTGCTTCAGTGTGAGGGGGGGGGGGAGAAGAGTATATAGGAGCCTCTGGCATATTTTTTTGCAATATGTTTTATTAAATCACTCATCTCTTCGATTTATCAACAGAGATGTTAAATCTCTATGAAATGGTTTCACCTTTCTTTAAAGGGCTCGTCATTCCGACAAACACAGGCTAATTTTCATGGTTTTCCTTTTTACTTCTCTTATAAATTACTCAAATTTATTATACTAAATTAAAATCACATAAAATTATTTCTTTCTGATAAAAGACTAAAATAGTAATTCTATAAAATAATTAATTATTTTTTTTATATAATTTATATATATTTTATATAATATCAAAAATATTTTAAAATTTGAAATACATTAGATATTTAGTTTAATCTTTTAAGCCTCTTAACGTATTTTCATAGATGTGCTCTGCTATTATTAATATTTTAAAAATAGAAAGAAAGAAAAAATAGATATAGGTATGATTTGATTTTGTAACACAAAATAATAATTAATATTTTCTGTATTTTTTTTTAAAAAAAATAAAATAAATGGGGACAAGAAATTTAAAAATGGAGATAAGATAAAATTGTAAATATTCTTTCTTTATAACTCTAAAATAAAAATAGGTAATAGTTAGTTAGTTTTATTTAGGAAATAGAAAATGGGCAAAAAAGTGAATATTTTATTTTTATTAATTTTTATATTTTCTTAGCAGAATAATAAAATTCAGCAAACTATAAGTATTATAAAATCCTATATACAAATCATATTTAAATCATAGCCTCTTTTATTTTAATATATAATACAAAAATAAATAAATTTGGTAGATTATTTAAATTTTTCAAAATATATTAAATTTCGAAATTAAACTTGTCAATAAAAGATCGAAGGGTCAAATTAAATAGATAACTTTAACGTTTAAAATTAAATATCGTGAATGTGATGACCACAAGTCATCATACACCAAAAAAAGCCAGCAATAGATCAACCCTACATTTTAAAGAATCATTAGAAGAAAATCATGAATAATTAAAAGGGGGGGGGGAATGCAAATTTAAAAATTTTATTTTATATTAATTAATTATAAAAACTTTATTCTTAAAAAATGCACAAATATATAATATTGTTTTATCATTAGCTATAAGTCGATCTTTATCTTATCTTATTTTTTTATATAAATAATATTTAAAAGATGACAAATTAATAGAAATTTGTCATTAATTTAGCAAATATTAATATTTATTAAAGTGGATATCAGTCCTCGAGAAAAAAAAGTAACTCTACCCAAAAAGGCGCCTTTACTTAAAAAAAATGTTATTGTTTCCTTTCCTTATTTTTGCAAATCATCTAACTTTAATTGGTTTTGTTTAATAAATAAAAAATGGTGAGAAAAAAAAATAAATATATTGTCATTCTTTTTGTATAAACGAACATTTTTTTAAAACAAATAATTTGTTCACTTTTATATATTACTTTTGCGACAAGTTCCACTTAAACCGCATATTATACTATTATTATATATTTTTTTATATTAATTTATGTTTCTTAGTCTTTTCTGTGTCATAAAATTATTTTCTAATTTCATAATAGCAATTATATATACGATATCTAAAAAAAAATATACAAAAACTTCAAATGTAAAAATCACGCTGTCAGTTTTTATAAGAATTTTAATTGATAAAATATTTTATTATTAATTCTTTTAAAAAAAACAATAGAATTTTTCGCTTTTTTTTTGTCTTGATGAAAATGAAATTTATATATACATTATATTTAGAAAAAGTTATAATTATGGGGTTATAACATAACAATATATAATAATTTTCAATTTTTGTATCATTACTATTCAGTGTAATAAATTGTGGTTTTAAATATATATTAAAGTAAAATAAAAATTTCATTTGTGTATAATATTTTTATGAGCCCTTTTGTCACCTTTATAACCATTGTCCAGGTATGCCGTTTCATTTATCCTATGTGAAACCTCCGCTTTATTATTTTTTTTACAAAAATTAAATAGAAACGTTTAATTAATAAAAGAAATATTTTGGAAAAAAATAAAATAAAACAAATTATAATAATAATTAGGCATATCGAAAAATTACTCGTTATTCATATTGGATTCGATTTGAAAATTTATGGAAAAGGATTACGAATTATTCTACGAATATCATAATATTCGTTTAAATTTCTTGGATAGATGGTGAAAAAAAATTGCAGAATGTGTTGGACTTTAAGAAAAATATTATAAGAATTTCAGTTTTTGATTTTATTATAGGGAAAACTAGGGCTAGTCGAATCGATTTTTGCAAAATTGGCTATAACTCCATTTCGTTTTTTTTAGATATTATAAAGAACAATATATCATTTGGTACCTATAACCATACCCTAGAAACGTGCCTTATAAAATATTTTAAAATATATAATCACATTTTTTTTGAGTTAAAATTTCGCCCAACAGGCCCCAGTAGCGGGGCTAGGCAAACCACTGCAAAGGGCTTCCAAAACCATTTGTATTTTTAGGCTATAATGGATTGAAATGCATTAATTGTTTTATTGTTCAAGATATATTAATACTTTTAAATTAAATCTAATTATATATTTGGTTATTATAATAAATATTTTGGTCACATAAAAATAAGAATCTTAAGGAGAGATTATGATTTCTTAGCAAAAATCCTAAATACCAATCATACACAGCTATGAAATATTCTTTCCAAGATTTTGAAATATTTTTTACATATTAACTACCATATTTGACCTGTATGGTTTAGCAAGTCCCGATAGCTCTAAATTGACTAATCATGATTGAAATAATATTTAGACAAAATTGAGATAATATCTAGACAAAATAAATATACTCATAAAAATTATAAAAGAGGGTTAAAACGTTGCTACAAAATTTAATTTATAAATAAATGATTATATAACTTAAAAATTAAAATTTTGTCATATAAAAAATCTTTTGATTTTACAACAAAATTTTATTTCTTATAATAAAATTTTTAATAAATTATTTCAAAATTTTTTTTGCCTATAGATTTACAACTAAAAACTATAGTAGGATAAAATTTAAATCTTCTTGTTTATTTAATTTTAAAATGAGATTAAGAGGTTTGCCAAATCCCCAGCCTCCTCCATTATACTTCCAAATTTGGTCATAAAAGAAAGGATGTTAATATTATATTCCTATAAAATTACAACTTTTAATTAGTTCTTTAAATTAATAGCTAATTTTTTTAAATAAAAAAAATCTCCAGATGACAATAAATTCAATTAATTAAAATGCGAATTTTGACATCAATTAACCTGATGTTGCATTAATGCAATATTTATTTTTTAGAGGCCTATAAAAGTTTTCTAAAATTTAAATGTTGATAAATTGATGGAGTTGGATGATAGTTAGATAAAGATTGTAAATTTACCCTTAAATGATTATTTTATTATTTTGCTTTTTTTAAATTTTATGAATAAAGTTCAAAAACTCTCTATTAATTTTATTTTTAAAGTATTACAGTTATTTTGAAAAGTTACTTTTGAGGGTAAAAATAATATATTGTTAGTTATATTTTTATAACCGCATATATGCAAAATAAAATTATATAATTTCTAAAATTGATTAACCATTAGAGTTTTGGGACTCCATAAGAAAATCCCAGTTCTCGCAGTAATCCCAGGCTCATAAGATTTTTGATCTTCCCTACTATTTTTTTAAAATTCTAATTATATATATATTCATTTTGATTAAAATTCTTAAATCCCTGATTTTCCATAATTGTTCTTATTTTCGGTAAATTAGCTAGGCATATATTATAATTTATTCACTTATGATATGAGTATTGAATGAATAGTAATATAACCTAATTGATGATCCCGTTATATAAATGATCATTTTTCATTTAATAATATATTATGGGTAATTTAAAATTTTCAAAAAGATAAATGAAATAAAAATGAAAATCCATTAAAAACAGATTTATATATATATTTCATTATTTAGGATATATGTATTTAATTTCAAATTTAATTTTTTTTCCAATTTATTTATATTTTAATTATCAATATTTTTCCTATTTATTTAAGCTTAAATGATCCTTTTAAAAAAAATATTTAACATCCATTAAATAGGTATTTATAAATGACAAAAGATTATTAATTTTTTTATATATATTTCATTTCAATAAAATCATTAAATACCACTTTGGGAACTTATTTTAAATTTGAATCTCTTTAAATGTGAAGATTTTTATGGGTGAGTTCTTAGTGTTCTAACAATTGTTTATGTAACCAAAATTTATATGGATTTTATTTCGAAATGTTAACATAGTATATGGCGGACCTAGATTATAACTAACCCCAAGAGGCAAACGTCAATCAATTATTTAATTCTTTTTAATAAATGAATAGTTCTAGGTAGAAGGGATTTAATTTAAAAAAATAAATATATATTTTATACTTTTTTCGCAATATTAATTTTTCCGAAATTTGGGGAAAAACAGATGAGCCATACCCGGGGATGATTGTTCAGCCTATGTATGCAGCTATTTTGATAACTAAATCTATCTCTCTTATTTTAAAAAATTACTTTTTAAAGGGTGTATCATAAAAGATATTCTTTTTCCCAATATAAAAATTGGATAAATATATAGACCTGTGGCCGGAATTTTTAAAGGTGTTATAAACATTATTTATTTTTATTTTTTTTTTAAAAAAAGAAGAAAAATATGCATAATACAGTTCAATTCTAAAGAGATTTTTTCTTATTTCTTTTGGTGTATATATGGAGAATATTGTTATTACATATCATTTATAACTACAACATTTAGAATAACTTTCCTTTGACAAAAGAAAAAATAAATCAATAAAATATAAATTAAAGTATATAATAATGTATATAAATAAAATATCCAAATCCATATAAATATACTATAGTAAAGTATTATACTAGTACTAAAATATTTTACAAATTTGATTTATATTATTTATACGTTCTTATAAAAAAAATATTAAAAAATAAATAATAATTAGGAACGGAAAAAGGGATGGGAGGGGGGTAAAAAATTCTTTCATCTTATATTTGCTTATATACTATACATAATCAAATTATCCCTTTTATCTTCTTTTTAAATATAAAATAATAAAATATTTGTCACAAAATTATATTTATTATTCATTTATAAATATATTTTTTTAAGAGAAAATTAATTCCCTGTAAAAATTTTTTTTTTATTCATCCAACAAATCTTGTAGTTATATATATTTTTGAACGCCATGGGATTTTATGACTTGACGTGATAGGAGAAATCTTATTTGAAATTTTTCAAGGAGTTATATTTAAAAAAAAATCATTTGCATAAATAGGGTTAACAAGTCGCTTAGGCAAACCTCTATTATCTAGTGAAAATTTTATTTCTTATAGCCTAACGGTCGTGGATTTAGGTGATGTGTTTGTTGCTAGTGTAAATTGCTAGTGTAAATTGCTCAAAAGCCGGGCTAACTATTGCTGCTATACCATATGCATCATATTGGCGTTGATAAGTATTAAAAAAAATTATTTTATATATAAAATAGCGAATTTGATTTCTAAAATTTTGGAAAAGTAGTTCTGGTTTGGTTTTTAAATTTAAAGTGGTTCCTATGGTTCGAGTCTAGATGCTAGGAAAGAAAGAAAAAAAGAAAGCCAGTTTTGATTTAATCATTTAAAAATAAATTTAAAACAATGAATAAGATAGAGGTCTGCAATGGGCGAACTTTAGCCAGCAAACCCGCCCACTAGTTGATTAAAATTTTTTAGTTCGCACGCTTATCTAATTATAATTTTTTTTAAAGAATATACCCGCCCGTCCATTTATCTATAAATTGTGTTTAACCCGTTCGCCCACTCAATGTTTAGAAAATATTTTAATGAATGGTTTGGCTCTTTATTTTTTTTTAAAAAAAATGTATTAATAATTAAACATTTATAATGAGCAATATTATAAAATAAAATTATCATTTTTAATAAATTGAAGTTTTGTTCTGCTTATTTTGCCCTAAAAATATTTGAAAACTCACCCCCACGAATATGGGCTGGCGCGGGCGGGCTACAAACCCGCCTATTACATACCTCTAGAATAAATCCTCTATAATAAATCTCACAACATTTTAAATAATATATATATACTTGTATTTTTGTTAGAACCAGCTCCTCTAAATTTAAATATAAGGCTAAATTCGATTTTTTTAAGAAAATAATAGATATTTTTTTTAAAGCAGAATCAATTTTTTTGCCAAGAAGGGGAGAAAAAATGATGCTCCACTCTCCCCTCACTAACTAAGAAAAATTAGAGCCAGTCCTATTCATACTTCCAAGATAATCTATCCAATAAAAACAAATTACGATGTAACTTTTATAAATATTTTATCATTTTTAGACCACGTGGCATACAACAAAAGTTGAGGCCTTGCTAGACGTTTCGAGTCTGTAATCCATTTTATACAAACCCAACTTCATCACCTTTTTTTCATAAATGAAAATTTTATATAAATTTTTGGAAATTAAATGATTAGCTTTTGTATAATTTTTTTATTATAAAACTTATAAAAGTTTCTTTTATTGATCGGGAAATATATCTTCCTTTATTTTTTGTTTCCAAATGACATTTAAGCATTTTTATTAGTTCTTTTTAAAAAAATACATATAATATATTTTTAAAAATTTCTTGAATATTTTTTAAAAAATGTTGATTTTCACAGTTGAATTTATTTTATTTTATTTTTTCGAAAAATTATGGGGAAAATAAACATGTAAAAACAAAATTATTATTTTTTGATAACCTGTCTAATGTGGAACCTCTTATTGCTTAATCTTCTATTATTTTCATTTCTTAAGTCCTCATTTTATATAAATAAATTCTTAAATTAAATTTATTATTTGGAAGTAATTTATATTTAAAAAAAAATCCAAATAATAAATGTCAATCAAATTTAAAATGACAACTAAAATCTTGCTCTGATTTTTAATAAATTAAAAATGTTACAAACTTGTAATTATTATTTTTATGATTGGAATTAGATGAAGACAAGAAATTTAGCGAATATTACTATGTCCTTTAGGGTTGAGCTCCAAAAATTTGCCCCTCCCCCCATTTTTATTATATTCTGCTCACCTATATTTTATTTATATTATTTTTTTTTCAATTTTGGATACTTAATTTAATTTTTTTGCCAACATAAATATCTTAAAATTGGAAATTGTATGTAGATGCAGCATATATAATAAAAAATAGAAAGATTAGATAGATGACTGACTTAACTTTATAAGAAACTAATTTTAAATTGTTTCGCATATAAAAGTTGCTTTGATTTAAAACCGACTATAAATCCAAACTATAAAAGTTTGCATTTATTTTATTTTTTTGTTACTTTTGGCTAAAACACATTTTCTACCTTAGTAAAAAATTTTTAAAAATAAAGATTTTTCAAATTTTTTTTTTTAGCTAATGATGTATAACACAATCAACCTCTATAAGTTTTAAAATTTCAAATATTATGTAATGATAGTTTAAAAAAAACTGGAATAATATAACGTCCCTCTATCCTTAATGTACCTTAAAGTTAAAAATTTTATCCACTAGTGATATTACCAAAATTGACAAATTAACGAAGGGGAAGGGAATTGTGATACCAGGCGCATAACCAACCCATCGCAAATTTTTCTGTTCTCATAAATGACATTTTAAGCTAATAAAAAATTTTTTCCCTACACTCCCCCCCCCCCCCTTATCCCAGGTATACAAATATAAATCACTACAAGGAGAAATTTGAAAGAAAAATTAGTAAAATTAATAGCGTTACCCTTTTATAAAAATCGAATATAGTCAATACAATAAGTGAACCTAAAGATCTCCAACTCGACAAAATTTATTTAATTTTCCTACTTGTTTGTTTTTTATGAATATTCTTCCTTTCAGCAATTGACTAGGAGAGATTTTTGATTAATTATTTTTCTAAAAATGCCAAAATCTTTTGTAGCTTCCATATATGAAAAATCTTTTAAGGGTAAATCAAAATTTTTTAAAAATAATTGAAATTTTTTTTAACTCTGATTTTTTTCTTCCTTCAATGCTTAGTTTTCCGCTTTTGTTGAATTATCGCGCCTTTTCAACTAATGTTGTCTAACGGCTTGAAGCCAATTTTTAAAAATGACTAGCTCATTATTCAAGCCAGAAAGGTATTGCCTAAACATCAAAATTTCGCTAACAGATCTCGAAACTTTTATGTTAAGAGCAAAATCTTCAGTAATATTTTTTAAAACTCGGATTGGATCAATCGGGCAAACATATTAAAATTTATAGGATCGACTCCCACCCGGAAATCTTCGATTTAAGGCTAACTTCAAACTCGGATCATTAAGTCATCCTATCTATCTAACTGTTGTATTATTATTTTTATTTTAGCCAACCTCAATTAAAAGTTAGCCCAAAAGTCTAAAAAAAATAATTTGAATTTTATTGCGAGAATAAGGGCGCGATAAATTGCAAAATATTCCTTCCTTTAAAAGGCAGGGAGCACAGGGGGAAATCACTACTTTGAAAATTCGCTTGTTCTCGTAAATATCATATTAAGCCAATAAAAAAGTTTCCTCCTACATGACCCTCCCCCCCTCCATTCCCCAAAAATATATACAATAAATGTCTCAATATAATGAAAAATATGAATAAAAATAACGATAATAATTCAAAATATTTAGAAATAAAGCATTTTATATTTTTTTAAAAAATGAAGCCCAAAATTTAAAACTAATATAGTCAAAAGCCTAGGGGAGACTGGGGTTAGTAGAACCAATTTTTACAAAATTGGCTATAGCTCCAGTTTTTTTATAGATAATATAAAAAATAATATATGATTGTATACCTAAAACTATACTCTATAAAGGTGCCTTATAAAAAATCTTTAGAATATAATCATTTTTTTTAAATTTTATTTTTTGTAAAAGTAGAAATTTTGTTCAACAAGCCCCAATAGCGAGGTGAAGCAAACCACTCCAAGGGGCTTCCTAAACCATTAGTTTTTTTAGACCATAATAAATTGAAATGTATTTTTATTTATTAATAATGATATGTATAGAATAATTTTATTGTTTCATTCTTCAAAATATCATAATACTTATAAATTGAAACTTAATTTTTGCCAATTTAATAAACATTTTGGACATAAAAAATATGAATTTTAAGGAGAGATTAAGATTTCTTAGCATAAATCCTAAATACCAATCATAAACAACCATGAAATTGACTTTTCAAGATTTTGAAATTTTTTTCATTAATAACTGCCATAATTGACGTGTATGGTTTAGCAAATCCCGCTAGTCTAAATTGACAAATGATGATTGAAATAATATCTAAATTTGATAAATACTCATAAAACTTACCCATATTATAGAAGAGTGTTTAAACTTTGCAATAAAATTTAATTTACTTATAAATGATTATATATTTTAATAAAAATTAAATTTCTGTCATGTAAAAATCTTTTGAAAATTTCATCAAAATTTTATTTTTTAAATAAAATTTTTAGTAATTAATTATTTCAAAATATTTTTTGTCCATAGATGTATACTAATGAAAACTATATTAGGATAAAATTTTAACCTTCTGGTGTATTTAATTTTAAAATGAGATTAAATGGTTTGCCAAGCCCCGGGGTTTACTTAACCCTAGTCTCCCCTACTATAAGTGTAAAGATCTCTAATAAAAATTACGGGGAAAACTTACCTAATAGTGCTTTCCCCTCCCTCTTGCTACGCCTATAAAGCCCTGCGACAAAAGGAAAGATTTCAGATAGAAAATTTATATTGAAGAAAATATATGAGTATATTTTTTTTGACTGATTAATTTAAATTCGGTTTATTTTCTTTCATAATGGAATTAATTCAATATTAATGGAAATATTTAATTAATTTAAGTGAGTAGACTCTCAGCGGGTTTAGAAAAATAAAATAAATAATTAAACCATTACTAATTATTTCGACAGAGAGGGTTAGACATAATTTTGTTGAATAATGCTACTTTAGTTTTATCCACTCTAGGACAACCTTTCCAGGATTTCGTCCATAATGATAATCTCAACAGTTATACTTTAATTCACTTTTAAGGTTATTAGTCAAAACCTATGTAGGAATGGATATTTTTTTTAATTTACAAGTTAAGGCTATAATTTGATGTGTATTGTTTTATTTATTTTTTGCATTTTATATCATTAATTGATTGTTTAATTAAATTTTGAAATAGGATTGCATTCCAATATGTGGAAACTTAAATTTAGACAAATTTTTTATAACATTAAATATCTTTAATGTAAATTGAAATTTCATCAAAATTTCATTACAAAATTGTCTGAAATTCATAGGGTATTCTAATTGGAATATATTTTAAAATAGCATTTTTAAAAATAATAAATCGCACTCAACTAATAATTTAAAAATAAAAAATGACAAAAATTAAAACAATGCCCATCAAACTATCACCTTATCAAAAAACCTAACAATTATAAGTTAGTAAATCAATATATAAATTTAAATAATAATAATAAATTTTAAAAAAATTTAAGAGATGGTAAACTAAATAGCTATAGTATATAATATAAATTTTTTATAATTTATTTAAAATGATGAAAATTAACATTATAATAAATTTAATATATTTGTAATATTCTGTGTTAAACAAATCTCAAATTTAAGAAGAATTATATTATATATTATTTTTTTATCATAATAGCAATAATAAATATACCTTTCATTATTAATATTATGTAGTATTATTTTAATTTATTTATTTTTTACCTTATATTATGCTTTTCTTTCTTTTCTTTTTCAATATAATATAAAGAACTTGAAATTTTTTTAAAAATATATTTTTTCAAATTTTAAAATGAAAAAAAATAATAAACAGAATGCTAATATATTATATGACTTTAATTATCTGATTTTTCCCCGGTTCTAGGTCCTTTTTAATCCTACCACATTTGCGACATCATCTCTTAGAATCAATCTAATTTTTATATTACAACTATAAAGAAGGTGATTATATTCAGTAAAATATAAAAATATTATAATTTTTAAAAATATAGTTCTTATTATTTTTTAAAAAAAAATTATTAAATTTTTTTGAAATATTAAAAAAAAATGTTTAATATATAACAAAATATCGTAATAAGATTATATTATTCTTTTTTAAAAAAATGATATTAAATATATAATTATAGCGTCTTATGCGATTAAAGGAATTTTAATATTTATCCATCTAATTCCGGATTTAATAACCTTTTCTTCCAACATAGAACAAGTAAAAAAAAGATTATATTTTATCCAATATAATTTAATAAATATTTTATATAAATACATTATACAAATCGTATATTTCTTTTTTTCCCCTAAATTTATTTTTAATTTTATAAAAAACCACAAAAATCAAAATTATTTTTAATTACCTTTTAGGAATTTGAATAAATATAAATATATTTTCAAGGATAACTATCTATAATTCAAGTCTAAATAATATACCACCCTTTCCCCCTTCTTGGAATTTCTGATGCAATTTATATCAATTATATTATATTTAAATCAACTAATGTTGTTAAGAGTTCTGCTCCCATCACCTTGGAATTTGTTTTTTGTATAAATGATTGTGCAATTTATATCAATTACATTCGTTCGTATGAAAAAATACTAGTGTTATTAAAAGTTGTTACATTTTGAGAAAAAGATAATTATATAATAAGTTACTTTTGAAAATGAAATTGTAACTAAAACTAGTTAAATTTTTCAAGTAATGGCAGAAGTAACTAATTACTTATTTAAGTTAATAGTTTCTTATTAAAATATGTTAAATATTTCATTATATTTATATGATGATTTCCCAATTTCATTAAGAGCTCTTCCCTTGTAGAATGTGTGTTTAGTCTAAGGAAGCTTATTTTGGGAAAAAAAGGAAGTCTTTTAAATATCAACTTTAAAGATAGTATTATTTTAAAGACGAATAAAGACAAATATTATATTGTGGCTTATATATTTTTTCGGTGAAATTTAGTTTTTTTTAAATTAAATTGTTTTTTATTTGAATATTTAAATCGCAAAAAAAGATGAGTTTATATAAATTATTTTATAAAGTAACTTGCAATGAAAATAATCAATTTTAAAATAGAACTCTATTCAGTCCATTTTTAAGGATGTAATTGTAAATGTGGCTATATTTTTTTTTAAATCGACTTGAACAACAACCATTATCATTTGTTCAAAGCTATTTTAAAAATAGTCTGTTACCTCTACCGCTACTTTTCAAAAAAGGTTACTCACTATCGATTCTTTGAAAAGAAGTAGCGAGCTAAAGGCTGTCATTTTTAAAAAGTTGATTTGCTACTTTTTTACACTCTACTTTATTTTAAGAAAATTACAATTAAAATGCTATTTTTTTTTATATAAAGGGTTTCATATTTTTTTTTTTCAACATCACAAGATGAACATTTTTAAAAAATTACTTATCATATTTCCAATTTAGCTCTCATAGATTTAACTGTTATAGTATTCATAGCAAAACGTTCTTTGAACTAAACGCAAAGTATATTTGTTTTGTAAATTTAAAAAAAAAATGGATATAAATATATGGCGAAATTATCTTAAACTAATAGTGTGTGAATCGGATATTTAAACTAGAGGCCTGCAAAGGGTGGGTATAATCCGAACATCCGTTCGCGCATTGTTTTAAAAAGATTTACTCGCCCGCCAGCCCATTTATCTAGAAGAAGCATAATGAATACTCCTTTCATTATCAAATAAACTATTTTTGGCGTAGTCAGGTTAACTGTAGATATTCAGGATGCTCTTCCTGGTGAAGCCTATGGTTTTAGTAGCTTTAAAAATTAAATTTTTAGCCCGAAATCGGTTAAAATTTTTATTTTATAAGTCGACTTTCATAGTTATAGTCAAGCGCATACGCAGGAATTCGCTATGGGGGTAGGGATATTCAATTATTTTAGAAGTTACATAAAAAGCAGTGATTACAAAATAATTTGATAAAATATTATATTTATATAATCGGCTATGAAAATATGTATAAAATAAATGCCTTGAAAAGGAATATGTAAAAAAAAAAATATAAATTTTTTAAGCATATTTGATATAAAATTTAAATTATATAAAAAGAAGAAAAAAACGTTGAAAATATAGATTAATGCACCAAAAATATAAAATATTCTTATATATAAACTTACAAAGTATTCATGAAAAGAAATGTGGTGTAAAAAATAGAAAATTTTTTTCAATGATTTCATTCAGTGTTAGTGTCAACTAGTGATGTTAAAAGTTACTTTTGAAACATAACTAGTTACATTGGCAAAAACATAACTAGTTACAGTTACTAGTTACATTTTTACAAAAATAACTAGTTATTAGTTACAGTTATTTTCAAAAGTAACTAGTTACTTACTTTATACATCATTCATATACGCATTATTTATTTATTGAATGCATTTATTTAATATAAAAAAAATTAGGATAAACAAAGTATAATCAGTTATTTAAAATAATATACAATTTATTTATATAAAAAAATATCGCAAAATTGAATATTTACATCGAATATAAAAATATATATTTGCATTGAAAAAAAAATTTATTTTTCATAAAAATTAGAATCTAATAAATGTTTATTTGCTTTTAACAACAAATTAATTTCAAAGTTATTATCTAGGAGACGTGCTCGTTTATCTCCAAAAATGAGCTTACCTAGACTGAACAAGGGCTCTACGGGAGCACTTGATGTTAGAACAACATTATATTTAATAAAGAGTAATTTTAATTTGGAAAATCGTTATATAAAGAAAAAGTGTTATTAGATTTGATAAAGTTTTCTATAAGTTCATTATCCAGAATATTTTGGCGCTTTAGGTCAAAAAATCCAACTACATCAAGTGATGTTGGTTTTGAGCATGATTCATTCCGGGATTCACCTTGAGGTATTAAGGTATTTATTAAATTTAAAATTTACTCCTTTTTTGCTTTATTCCTTTCTTGCCTAATCCAAGGCCAGTCAGTTTTAAATAAATGGTGAAGAATTGCAGCACTGATGTTGTCATTATCATAGATTATTAAACCTATAACATGATATTTTTGTTAGACTTGGTTCTTCTAAGTAATGATTAATAATTTAATATTAAATTCTAAAATAATCTGTCTTTGTTTTCCCTTATACTATATTTAATTTTATTACGTATGATATGAAGTTCCAATGCTTGTTACTTGACGGAAAAAAATATATTGTGCTACATTTGTAAATAAATATAATATTAAAATTTATTAAATACTTGAATTTGCTTACAAAATTATGAAGCCCAGCAGCAATGTAACAATTTAAGAAAAGAAAATCAATTTGAACGAGAAATTATAACAATCAGATATTTTCACAAAATTTTAAATTAATAAATTTAATTTAAAAAATAAATTTGATTTAAAATTAATTTATCACAACATATTAAAAATAAAATTAATTATTTGAATATATCTTTAAAAGTAACTAGTTACTTTTGGCAGTTACATTTCAAAAATTATAACTAGTTACAGTTACTAGTTACAATTTTAAAAATATAACTAGTTACAGTTATTTTTTAGCCAAAATGTAACTAGTTACAGGTAACTAGTTACTTACTAGTTACCTTAACATCACTAGTGTCAACCTATGTATATTAAAAAGGTCTAACCCATTCAATCCATTTTTAGAAGTAGTACTTCTCCGTAGTGTTGTTGCTCTATTCGCCAATTGTTATATACGGATAACTCAATATTTTATCCTGAAAAATATTGTGCAAACCTGAAGATTCTGCTCATAGTTGGCGCAAAGGTTTGGTATCTATTAGAAATATCTCGAGACTTAGAGAATATTTTTGAATAAAATATTAAGTTAACCATTTTTAAGAATTGCCTCATATTGAGGTATATAACAACACTACTTCTCAGGTATGATTTAATTCTTGAAAAATAGTCATTTGTAAAAGCACTAATAAGAGTTGCCAAAATATATAATAATTTTTACATATTAGAAAAATAGTATCTATAATGTGTTTGAAATTATACGAAGCATCTATAGTATTTTTGAAACATTATAAACCATATTTAACCTTTTAATATTTGCATTCAGCTAGTAATGTATTATGGGATACTATAACATCATCAGAATAAAAATCTACTAAGAAGGATTTATTTGAGTTATAAAAGTATCCAATAGGGAGATAAAGATTTATTTTATGTATTCTTCGACTGACCCTATATTATCATTGGAAATTTGGGCTTGATTGGTTGCGAGTCGAAGTAGGCAATATTAAATTCATAAAACGCTGCTTTAGATTCAACAATGACGTTTTGTCCTAATTTCTTTGAGTTCCAATAGAATGCTCTAAGTTATTCTCAGGGTCTCAATAAACTGGATGTCATGTTTTTGAAATATTATACTTTCGTTTTTCAGTTCAGGTGATTTAATGGGAAATTTTGAAATTGTGGATAAATATAACGCGGATTAAAATCAACATTAAATCAGAATAGTAGCGTGTTTATTTCTGCTGTGAATGTGATAAATAAATGTAAATGAGAATATATATTCGATAATAGATTGCATGCAATCAGTATAACATTTTGGGGGGTTTGGCTCCTGCCCCCCCCCTACCCTCTACGTACTCGCCTGGTAATAGTTACACTTGAAATAAGTTAACATTAGCCTTAACCTTTTAATAATTGTGTTTTTCACGGTCTTGATTTTGACATTTATCTCAATACCATACTTTTCAAATTATCAATTTTTTCCCCAATAATTTCATATAAATCATTTTATAATATTTTTTTATAAAACTTTCACGCATAATACATGGCACGTTTTCTTTAAAAAAAATGAAATATGTATTCAAAATATGAAAAATTTTTATTAATCGGCGGCTCTACTTCTAAGTCATCATCTATGTAAGAGATAACCCTAAAACTAAACAGATAAAGTAAATAGCGATTCATAATATATTATTTTTATTTTAGGTGGAAAAATAATATGACAAAAGAGGTCGGAGCTAGTCAAATTAACCTTTTTGATAAATTAGGCATTATAATTGTAGCGTTTTAAAAGTTTAGCTGATTAACGCGAACAATCGAGAATTCCTTAATGACTTAAAGAGCAAGAATTTGCCTATGCCCGCGAGAGAGACTAAAGTAAGATGGTATCAAAATGAACCGTTAAGGTGTCCTAGACCTATATTAGGTCCTGGCAGAGATTGTAAACAAAATTGTCGAGAAAATTAAGACAAGTTATTTATATATTTACTGTATTATATTCAGAATTTAGAAACCTGGACTAAAAAATGAGGTTTTAATTAAAGATTTCGATAATTTTTAAAAATATCTTTTGTTTCCGGTTCCTACAATTTTATGAAAAGTGGGTTCTAGTTCCTATTCTTAAATTTGACGTGGTTCCAGTTTCTTATTTCTAAATTTTGTGAAAAGTGGGTTCAAGTTCCCGTTCTTAAATTTGACATGGTTCCGGTTTCTTGTTTCTAAATTTTGTGAACGTTAAATTGGTAGCATTTAACTTTTAAGATAGGTATTGACTCGGGTTGGGGTTCCTAGAGGATTTCAGGCTCTACTTCAGGTCCCTAGATTTGTCCCGGTCGGAGAGTTTTCGATTCTGGTTCTTGCTCCAAAATTATATTATATACTATACGAAAAGAAGTGAGAAATATCTTCCCTTCTAAAACTAGTTTTTAAATAGACGATTATTTTTTTTTTCCTAAAAATGAAAAACAAAAATAGGATTTTTTTGTGGCATGTAGTGTTAGTGTATACTATATGTTCAAACGTGGCAATTGGGGGAAAAAAATATTGAATTTTATAAATATTTTTGAAAAAAATTTTTTTATAGACATTTTTTCTTCCAGTATACAACAAAATATTTATAATATGATTTATAGACACCATAATTGAATAATATTCTTGTTTTTTTAATTTATATTTTGACATTATTAACAAAAAACAAGTAATGAAAGAAACAATTTGGTTTTAATTTGGGCCTTGGACGAGTCGGTTATTATGTATAAATTATAGGCCTTTTATCAATAACGTCGCTAGTAGGGAAGGGGAAGTCTTCCCCCTCTCCCCAACAAGCCTAAAATTAATTTTAATATGGGGAAGATTGTTATACCACAGGTGTTTTGTTCTTTTGAGTTAAAATTTATATTTCAATTTAAAGGCTCGAATATAATGTATCTCTTCTAGTCATGTCATTAAACTATATAAAATACATTTTTTAAAAAACCCTGAGCTATTCCTTTTATAGTATGAGTTCTATTCGATTTTGTGAAATTTTCTTTTGTTACTTATCAACTTATGAACCATTGTGGATAAAATTGCAAATATCAAATTTATGCCAATAAAACATAAAATGTTAATTTTTTATTGTTAAAATCAAAATTTAGTCGCCAAATTGTCTGATATTTATAAGTGTTGTACATTTCTATCACAATCAGATACTTCCCATTTAGAAAAAAAGGCACTCACTAGAGGAATTGTGCTATTTTTTCAACTTTAAATCATTTATTGAAGCGCTTGAAAAGTCTGATTTTGCTAGAATCCCGATGGTAGAATATCTTTACCCTATAAATATCAGACAATTTTGTATAGCTATATAATACTTAATGAAGTGCAACATAAGAGCCCTGTAAAAGTCTAAAATTACGAACTCGTGCTTATGGGCCAGGCCTCAGGTCTAAAACAAAAATTAGGGCTAGATTTGCGCATCCATAAAAATTTTGGTCCGACCCGAAGTCTGGCCAATTTTTTTTTATGATTTGCAGCTTAGCAATACACCTATTGCCCGAACAGGGACATTACCGGTAAAGCAATATCTATTCATAGTTCTTTCCATAAATTGTATTAATGTAATAATATATTATTTAATTATTTTATTTAATAAATAATTAAAAGGAAATAAGAGAAAAGAAGAAAAAAAATGACTTCGGGTCACATTCTTCTTTAAACAAAAAAAATCATATTTAGATATTAATAATTAATTATATTTTTTTTAGATTTTTCTAGGGGAGAGGGGTGAAGGGGAATACATTACTAAATGATTTTTAATCTAAAACTATTAAGATCTTTATCTTAGTGTTTTATATAAGACTAAATATATATTTATATTAAAAAAAATTAAATTAAAAAGCAACAATAAAAATTTATGAATTCATAATGAGGTTCCTTAAGTTTATTTTATATTTGTATTATAAAAATAATATTTTGCGCAGAATTTGTATATATATAATTTTTAATTAATATTTATTAATTTTAATCTTCTTTTCTTTGTATAATATTTTATTTATTAATACAATATAAACCTCAAAATCTGACAACCTCTTTAACTTAACAATCTTTATAATGACCCCTTTAGATCAGTAGTGTCCTCTGGACCCTTCTGATCTAAAGAAGTTGGGTCGCCCTCCCCTTCCTGATGATTAAATATAACAGTTATACTGACTATGACTGTTGAATAAGTGGGAATTTATTTAATCTCCCCCTTCCCGTTAGAGATTTAGTATCAGTCTCTCTGCCATTTATTTGTATTAAATTCTTATCATATATAATATAAAAAATATTATAGCCATATTCAAATTTAATTTAGGCATGCTGAGCACTATAGTTGGATAATTCAAAGCCGCTTTCGCCAGCTAAAAAATATTATGGAAATCTCCCCACCATTGTGCCAATATTATTTAACACGAATTATAATAATTAGAAAATCATATAATTTTTATGAAAGAACTTTATTTATATTAAATATTTATATCTACTCGTACTTGTTCTTGCTATAACCGGTTAGATAAAGTGTTAATAAGGGGGGGGGGTGAGTTGTTACTTCCTTAGAAGTTAAATTGTCTAAATAATATTAAGGCTGTTAGTTCTTACAGCAAATATTATATTATATTATAGTTCAAGTTTATTCTGGTTCGACTTAATTTTGATAATTTAGGCTAAACAGCGTTTGAAATAGGACACCCTATTATGGTTTGTTATAAGTATTTGGTGGCGTTATTTTTCGTATTATTCTGTCGGTTTTTTTGTTCAATTTTTTTATAACCATTACCCTAAGCTAAATAGCCAACTACCGCCGACCATTTAGTAATAAGTCAAACCAGGACACGACTTTACATGTTTTACTTGGTTCTATTCTATTATATAGTCTTGTTATGATAAATTTTTAAAAGATAAATATACTTCCCTTTAAAATTACATTTTCGAAAAGATTAGCGTAATAGGTGTCCTTTATGCTGGTCAAAAATAACAATTCTGAATGGTCATAATTTTATTGAGTTGTTTTTCTTTTAAAAATTGATATATATTTGTTTTTAATTTATATTTTTATGATTCCAAAAAAAATAAATAAATAGGATTTATATAATTAACAAGCAAGATAGAACATCTAAGAGCTATGGCTTTCGTAAAAGGACATCCATATTCTTTCAATCCCATGTCACACTTCCAAAATCCCCCAGGGATGGAATTGCTGCACCCCATGAGCTATTCAGGTTTGGAGAACAAAATTTAAATATAATAAATAATTTTTAATGTTTTGTGTCCGCTTAAGTTCAAATATTTAGTATATTTTTTTAGAGACACAAATATAAAATCAACCAAAATCACCACCAATTATTACGATATTTCTTAGCAGGACCAATTTTTAAAAGAAACGAATTATCGGCTAGATGAAATCTTTTTCTAAAAATCCGACCGGTTTTGTCCTTAGATATTTTCTTAACTCTTACTCTATTTCCGAAATTATAAACAATCTTATTGGGATAAAAAAACTGTTAACTAGATTAATAATAATAAAAAAAATTCGAAAACACTTAAAGGATGAGTAGTTATATATTATAAACATTAAATTTTCTTAAGAAGTATGGTAATATTATATTTTACTTCTTTCAAAACTTAAAAAATACAAAATAAATGAAATTTAGAAGAAGACGAATAAAAGAAAAATGCGAAAACAATTTAAAAATTTTCACTTAATTTTTTTAAAAATTTAAAAAAAAAATTAATTTTGATACTAATTAAAGTAAAAAAGAAGCAAACTTAATGCAAAAATTTATTTTAATTATAAATTAAATAATAATTATCTCTATAAATTAATGATAACGGGTAGCAAACAACAAAGACAATATTATATTTATACATATATATATATATATATATATATATATATATATAAACTATAATAATATGGAAGTATTTTGAGTATTTGAGAGAGATGAAACGAATTTTATTTTTTATAAAAAAATTTTGCAGGATAAATCAATTAAAAATCATTGTATATTAAATATAACTAACTATATAATTAAGCACACAATGACTTCCATTCGATGATATTTTTTTTAGATCTATCATGAACTAATTTTACTTTTTATTTTCACTTTTCTTTCCCAAAAAAAAATAAAAAATGATATAAAAAAATATACCTTCGCATCAAAATTACAAATTTTTGGAGCTAAATTTGAGGAAATCAGCATTTTTTTTTTTAAAAAAAAATTATCTTCCTTCTTTATATTCTAAATTATGTGACGGTTTTTTTTAAAAAAAGCTATTTTCTCCTGACAATTAAAATAAGTCTTATTATTATATATATTTTTTTTGTTCTAATAATTTCTTTTTTTTTAAACTAAAGGGAACAAAAAAAATATCTAGTATCATCATTCATCCTCAAATTCAATTCTTCATTCATGCAATCATTTTCTTTCTCAAAAAATAAAATAAATTTTAAATACTTTTATATTAACATTGTAATAATAAAAATTATCTTGAAGAATTAATAATATCCTTAATTTTGTTTTTATTTTCCTGATTTTTTTGAAGAATCACGAAAAAGGCTTATATAATACTAAGGAAAGGAATAAATATAATAACGAAATCACAAAGCTAAATTCCATTATTCAACATTTTTTTCATTTTTTTTTACCATAGGCAGATTTAGGTTTCTTTTAAAAAGGAAAAAAAATTATACAGTAGCGCGTATGATAATAGGTAAAATATGAGTGTCTCCGATGTTTTGAAATATTTTTCTTAATTTTAAAAAAAGTATTCATTGATGAATAATATTTTCAATTGTATTTATATAAAAGAAACTATTTACTTGTATAATTTTATTAAAAAATTTTGCTGAGGTATTATATTATTAGCATTAAATTTAAAAAAAGAAAACCAGATAAATATATATATTATAACTTGGAATCAGTCAATACTTCATACAATAATTAATATAAAATGGAATTTCTATATTTCTTAATGAAATTACAAACATAATCCTATATGTATATATTATTACCAAAAAATACGAATCAAAAGGAATATTTTCATTATTCCTATTTTCTAATGGAACAATTATAGTGTTCGTACGAATTGAATAATCCCTTACTCGTATTTATTCATACTAACAACATTATTCAATTTGATTCGTCGAACAAATAATCTTTAAAATGAAAAAACAATGGATGAATAAATTTAAATAAGTGATTTATAGATGGTGGAAAATAGTGTTGTTAAACGGCTCGATTTTTAAAAATGACTGAACCAATATTTTAGCCCAAATATATTATTCAGGCCTGGGGATTTTGCTCATAAATGATAGAAAAATTTAGACATCTATTAACGAAATCTCGAGGCTTGCGTAATATTATTTTGGCTAAAATCGCAAATTAAAATTGATAAAATAAGAACCGTTTGACAACACTAGTGGAGAAAAGTTCTGCAGGAACATGTTAAAAAGATTAATTCGAAATATTTATGAATAATTTGGAATATTTACAAATAATTCAAATAATACGAATAATAGACAAAACGCCATATAATATATTTCCCTTATTCGTATTCTATTCGAATTTTCGAATAATTCATTTTGAGCATAATGTATAAGAAGTAAATAAATTAGTAAACTAAAAAAAATAGAAGGAAAATCTAACCTTATTCAATGCATAATTTAGGTGACTAAACTAGTTTTGTGGTACCTTTGCACCGGCCATTATTTAATAAAAAATACGCCTAACTCGATACGAGATATTCAGCGGGGGGTTTCCTTTTTTTAAAAAAAAAGCCTAGCATTCTTTAGTCGATGGAATTCGATAAAAATCCCATTCGTCAGTTTTTAAATTTGAGAAAAATCCAGATGCGGGATACACGAATCCTTTCGTCTAAGTTCGAGGCGATAATTTATTAATTGATCAATTTAAACTTAATTACCATTTTTTCTACTTGTCCACTTCTACATTACATTTAAAGTATTTTATTGTTTCCACAATATTAATCTTATCCCGACAAACTATTTTAGAAGCATGAGCTATATACACAGATTGATAAGGCTGTTGTGAGAACCAAAGAATTGATTTTAGCGTATAAAAATAATTAAATTATATATGGGATCTCTGTATCACCCTAATCGACAGCCCAGGCTATCGGCCTCTACTGTCGCTTTTCAAAAGGTAGACTACCCAGGCACTATGCCATCAATCCGATCATCAATAGAACGCAGAGAGCTACAAATAATCCTTCCTCACTGGAACCCTCTTGCTTCAGCATAAACAAAACCCGTTGTGTGACTCTACTCCCTTGAAACCAAGGTATTCACCTTCCTTAGAATTATGATTGTATAGATCATTTTGACAAATCCTTTTCTTTCAACTCTATCGTGAGAGCAAAAATATCTAAAAACCAATAAATACAGCCATCTAAACAATCTATTGTTTGTTCCGGCAGTTTCAAACACCTGTGGTTTATTTAGACCTCAAGCCCTCAGTTTATTCAAAACAATGGGGTAAAAGGTACATATCACAGGATCATAGGTGATATAAAAAAGGGTTATTACTTACGGAAATAATATATCAAAATTTGCCGATTTAATTGTATTTCTATGCATGGATCATTAAGTCCTACCGTTTTAACTTAAATAGTTTTTGTTTTTAAAAAAAAATATTGTAGGGGAGACAGGGGATAGTGTTATCTCAGGGCAATAATTTCTTCTCAAATAATCTTAAAACTAATAAACTTCGGCATTTGAAATTTAAACCATAAATGCATTTTAATACCATGCTTTTCTAAAAATGCATTTTTACTAATAAATCTTTTTATAAAAGTTACTCAGGCTAAATATCGATTCTAAATGATTAAGTAATCTTAATTTTATCAAATATTAATAATATTTATGATAATTTAATATCGTGAGATAATTAATAAAATGTGAGGACCTGGGGCAGATTTTGGC
Source organism: Gordionus sp. m RMFG-2023 (assembly GCF_954871325.1). Taxonomy (NCBI): domain Eukaryota; kingdom Metazoa; phylum Nematomorpha; class Gordioida; order Chordodea; family Parachordodidae; genus Gordionus; species Gordionus sp. m RMFG-2023. The sequence goes on from NC_088776.1 coordinate 47,858,707, forward strand.
GGAGTGCGTGTTAGCCATTTTTAAGCACTGATCAACTTTGAATTACTAATATTTATAAGAACACTAGAATCTTGTCTAGGGTTATAAATAGCAATTTTTTGTAAATTAATTATTGTTTGAACTAACAACAAGTTCTTCCGGATGATATTTATATGTACATTTCATATATTTGACAATGTATTTCCGTTTATTTACTTCGGACCTAACATTTTAATATAAAATTTTTAAATCTAAAAATAAAGAAGCTCTATAACATGCACCGCGAAAGAGCAAAAGGTACCCTAGGTGTTTTTCATAATTTTAAAATTTTCATTTTTTAAAATTTTCATTTTTTAAAATTTTCATTTTTTAAAATTTTCATTTTTTAAAATTTTCATTTTTTAAAATTTTCATTTTTTAAAATTTAATATTTAAAAACTAAATGTTTTTTTTTCTTAAATATTAATTTCTAGAATAAAACTACGTTTATATATTTTGGAATTTATTCATTTATTTTTTATAGCACTTCATTTTTTATGGACAATATAACCCCAATCACCCTTATATATATTTTGAATAAGTATTTTTTTTTTTAAACTTGTTAATTTTAATGTTATTTTAAAAAATAAAATTTTATAAAAAAATATTTTTTTGCCTCTATTAAAAGATTTATCTATTTTTCAAAAAAATTTAAAATCATAACTTCTGATCATTGTCATCATAAAATTTGAAATTACTTTGTTAACGGCTCTTTTAACCTCAGAAAAATAGCCCCACCCCTAACTATCCACACAATTTTATTTTCAGATTTAATAATCTTTTTTGTTCCAAATAAATTGATATTTTATAGCTTTTTCTGCTATTCCCGTTAAACTAAGACTGTAAACCCTCGTTCTAAAATAGACTTATGGGCTTATCGGGTTCGAGTTAGAGCTCGGAGTCAATAAAAATAAGGATTTATAAAATTTAATCAAAATAAGAGAAAAATTTCTTAAAAATTATTTGAAATTTCATCAAATTATAATTCGAATAACACAAGAATATTGTATTTTAAAAATTTTAAGAAATAAAGAAAGATCGAAAATTATCAACGATTTGTGAATCTATTTGTAATGTGAACCTTTTTTTCCTTATACAAATTCTTTGACCGAATCTGGCGAAGATATTTCTTAATATTTTTATAGTGCTTTCCGTGGTTGTTCCTTTCTTTCTTACTTTCTTTCTTTCATATGATATCTTTCAAAATATAATCAATAAGAGAATAAATAAAAAAATTTACTGAACCTTAAAACTTAAATTTTAAAAAAGGGATCAGTGTTTGGTTCGGGTTCAAAAATCTCGAGGGTGTGGGTTCTTAGTCCCGCCATTAACCAAATGTTAACATTTAACTTGTTTATATATCATTTAACTCCATTTTTTTATTTGTACCCTTTTTCCTGTTAAAATTGAAATTTATTCTTTTAAATAACAAGATCATGCATATTCCTAAACGTAACTTTAAAAAAATGTAGAATTACAATAATTTCAAAGATAAATAACATACAATTCTTCCCAGGTCAAGTGCTTACTTTAAATAAATTTGTATAGCTTTAAATAAATTTTAAATAAAAATCATTTATAATTATTACATAGTAAAAAAAATGTAACCAAAGAAAATTTAAGAAACTAAAACAAGAAATTCAAATGAATATTTATTAAAAGATTTCAAGTCATTATTAACACTTTTAAATTCAAAATTATTATATAATTCATGACGCTCTTAGCCTTATAATCGATGATAACTTTTAATTCAATTTTTTTATTATCCACATTTTTTATAGCTCAATCAATTAAGGTTAAATTTAGGATTTCCTTTTTAAAAAATAAAAAAATTTTTGTTTTTTAAAAAATATTTATTAATGTTTTTTTTGAAATCGATACATTCTATATAATAATAATCTAAGAGAAAAATAATGTATTAGAATGGATTTAAATGTTATAATATATTATATGTCCGGAGTCCTGAGATCCAAGTCATGATCAAAGAGTTATAATATGCATAGACTGATCATCATTAAGTAAAAAAATGATCAATTAGAAGCCATACTAGTTTGTCCTATGCACTTATTGTAATAGAGGAATAGAGGAACAAAAAATTTTTCCAATAAAAACGTACGTAAATGACTCGCGCTTTTCCTGTTACAATATGCATATATTTAGAAAAAATACGCAGGCCTTAGGATTTCGCTCAGGGTAGATTGCAGAAAGTTTTGGACACCCCTTAGTTAAATCGAGGCTTAGGCAATATATTGGCTAAAATATTCAGTTAGTTTTTTAAAATCGGCTCAAATTGAGCCGTTTAACTACACTATAAGAAACTATTATAGCCTTTGATGCATTTTTTGTCATGATCGTATAAGTCTTTGGTACCGAAATTAGTAGGTTGAGCTCGGCCTGAATTGTTTTCTAATTTATTTTCTCTTATGAAGATTATTACATTCGATTTTACAATGCAAACGGTTAATGAATAATGTTGGAATATTTGTTTCAGGTTTAGGAGGACCGAGGAAGCAAAGAAGAGAAAGAACGACGTTTACCAGAGCTCAGTTGGATATCTTGGAATCACTTTTTCAGAAAACAAGGTATCCCGATATCTTTATGAGGGAAGAGGTGGCGCTAAAGATAAATTTACCTGAGTCACGTGTTCAAGTAATAATATCATTCGTATGAGAGATAATTATCGGGCTCTCTATTTATTTTTACATCATACAGATTAAGAAGTAGATAAGTCAAAAAAAATTCAAATTTTATATACTCATTCAATTAAACTTTAAATAAATTAACCCTAGCCATGTCATAAAAACTATACCTAACCCACATAAATAACAATTTAAGTGGCCAATTTTTTATTTATTTATTTAGGTTTAGTGATAAATATATCTCATCTTTAAACTGGTTTATTTATGATTAATTATCTTTAATTGATAGAGCCATCTAACTTTAATTTATCATTATCCCTTTAATCCAAAGGTATGGTTTAAAAATCGGCGAGCCAAATGCAGACAAAACCAACAACAATCCTCATTATCTATGAATAACAACACATCAATTCATAATAACCATTATTCTTCGATACCTACTAACGATTTGAACAATAGTTCACAAAACTCCAAGGTTACAGCCAATTACATGCATAGTAACAAAGCGTCTATGTCGATTCTTAACGACGAAGACAAACACAATTCCCCCATTTATAATACCTCTATTTCCACGCAATATAAACACAATCATTTTAGCCCTACCACCAACGATAACAGTCATATGAACAACCTCAGACGATCCACCATGTTATCAACCCCTTCGACAACTTCTTATCCTTCTTCTTATTCCTTAGATTCCGAGACAGTTCATACCGACCGGATTCGCAAAATGTATATGAACATATGCAATCAGGAAAATAATAGTTTAGTACTCAAAAATAGGCTAACTTCGACTTGCAAAAATGAGCATCGATCTATCACGAATAAACCAGAGAGTTACTCTTTCAGTTCTCCCGAAAAGAGTTTTGATAACGAATACACAACCGAGAGAAAAAGGGTTGATATCAGGGAGGACTATTATGAAAGACAGACAACTAATAATAGTAGATCGGCCGTTTTTCTCAACGAAGTTGTGAGTTTAGATCAAAATCCCGATTATAGCAAAGAAAGAAATCGTTATAATTATAACGATGTACCAAGGCATTATGGACACCCTAACTCTTATAATAACCAAATAGCTTCTGAACACGATAAAAGTATGAAAACGGATTCTTATACGATGAAGTATTATGAAGATTGTAACAATGATAATCAAATTGTAGCGGTAAACGATGGGGCAGATCGTACTGATTCATTTCAACCCGTGTGTAGAAACGAAATCGATATTAAACCCGATAAAATTTTCAAAGAAGGTCCACCCGATCATACTTTAAGCGAGATTTCAAGGGCCTACAATTATAATAACCCCAACACTATCAGTGACACAGTTAGCGGCGTTCATTCTTTTAACCGGTATGACTATGCCTTTAATTATAGCACCTACGGATATGGATATGCCCCAAATTATCCTAGCCATCCTCACCATCCAACTAATTTTAATTCTTCTTACATTATAGGTTCCGATCCATTCCCCAATAATCACTTATTCGTCGCGGGATCCCCAAATCCTCAACATTTTTTGAGCCATCAAGCAGGACCACACGCTTTCACTTATCCCTTTAATTACGCGCAAGAGAAACCTTACTTTAATTTGAATCGCGGGGGAGTTGAGTCTAATTTAGACTTTGGCCACATACTAGCTCAACAGTACAATTGCAATCACGGAAATATGAATAACGTAAACAATGACACGAGCAGATATCTAAGTGAAACTCTAGATACCCCTCCATCAGTTCCTGATGTAGATGCCGCATCCTCAACATCTATAAAAATAGAAATGACTCACAGTTTGTCGAATGATAATTTAAAAGGACCTAAAACTATGTACAACTATTGCGATTCAATAATTAAAGCGGAAGAAAAAGCAATATAAATCCTTCTTTAAATGATAAAATTAAAATATCTGTTTAAGTGAAATGAAAATGTGACATTGGCTTCATAATGACACTAGTAGACCACACATGTCGCGTACTCCATATTAAAATTTAATAGATCATTTAAAAAATATAACATCCGCGTTACAATGTGTGACCTATTGGATTAATTTATTTATATGATTAGCAACAAGTTTTAATGGACCTATGTTTGTGAATCGATCAATTTTATTTATACTCTTACGCCATTGTAACATTTGATACAATTTATAGAATGAGTTTTATTAAGCCTAATATATTTTATATAATTATTTGTGTTTTAACTATTATATAAATAATAAATCAAATGCTAATAATAGTTTCAAAGTTGGTAAAATTCATAACTTGTTTAAAACTTATAAGTGTGAGTATTTTTTTTAAAATTAATCATTTTTTTGTTTGTTCAACATAATATTCCGGTAGGAAGGAGACTGATTAGAATTTATCGAAATTCATTGTATTTTAAATATATTTGTACCTCTAGTGAGTTAGAATATTATTTACTAACCATTATTTTATTTATTATGCATTACATTGGTTAATATGATGGGTTATAATATTATTAGTTTAAAAAAAATATGTATTCTTTGTCATTCTGAATGTTTTAGATAATCCAGCACAAGAAAATGAACTTTGAGGCGGTTATCTTCAGTGGTTGAGTTGTAATGTATTTTAACATCGGAGTACTTTATTTCACTGACATCGTATTTAGATTCTAAACTTGAGAAAGAATTTTTCCATCGACTAGTGTTGTATTCACTACGAGGAAAATATTTGCCTGGCGGATTATTATAGTAGAGGCCTATGATAGGTTTAAAGAATTCTACTTTTTTAATGACAAACGGAGATTGTATATCGCTAATTCGTTCTTTCATGTTCGAGGCTGGAGAAATTTTAGAAAATAAAAATTAAAAGCAATAGTTATAGTTACAAAGTAACAAATTGGATCACTAATATTAGGTTTGAACAAAACATATCATATAATGTAGTTAGGAAATCCATTTAATTAGTTAATTGGAATTAAATCTTTTTATAGGTTATAATTTAGCAAAAATATAGTTACAATAAAATTATTTCTATTAAAAGGCCAACATGGTCTAATATTTCAAATATGCTCCCACATAATAAAGTTTGGATTAACAAATTAGAAGAAAAAAACTATTGTATGGCATTTTAAATTACCCTGTGAAGCGACTTCCAGAATCAAAGTGCTTTGATTACTCATTTGTTTAGTCGTGCTTAAGTTCATTCTCAAATGAAGGTGGTTAACATGATCAAACGTAAAATCGTTTTCGGCTATATTTTGCGATAATGGAATCGTTGGTAGAATGTAATCCCGAAATTCTATTTCAGATACATTTCTGGGGGAGTGTGATGATAATCCTCTTGTTCCATCTTTTTTTATAGTATTTATATCATCGTTCATTCTCGACTGGTCCAAGGTATCTGTGTTTGGTCGTTGCCACAAAAATGGTTTGTAATCGTTTTCCAGTGGAACGCGCATTTTGTAATTCGGCAAGCTATACTTGTGTACCATATCTTTGATAAACTTGTGCATCGTGAGTTTGGACGAAACTTCGGTGATGTTAACGTTCGTCACATTTGATAAGGAGTTGTTAGGAATGAGTCTGTGAAGTACGATCCTGAGCATTTCATTATCAGTGTCATTTTTTATGACAGGGTTGTAAGGGGGGCTCAATAGAGAGCCATAACCCAGTAGATGGTAAGTCATTAATTTGTGCAAAAATTTTATGTAGTTTAATCTATCCTGTAGTTTGGAATCGGTTTGATGTTGGAGATGATATTTTTCAAGAAGTTCCCGATATTCATCGGTTATATTCAACGTGTTATTTTGCGATCCCCGCATTTTTAGGTTTTCTAACAGATTTTTGAGGTAATAGGGATATTGAAATGCATGGAACTTACGTCTGAAAACTGGCGCATCAGCGACGTCATCATCATAGGAAAAAACCATTAAGTTCGTGATTGCGAATAACGCCAAAAAAACAAGGGACATTTATTTATAAAGGCCATAACATGATCCTTTGAATTTCGAAAAAAATTTGGCAACATAAAGGTTTCGTGTAAATTTAAAAATATAAAGATAATGTCATTTTAGTAAAATATTCATAAATTATTTATTAATGTTCTATTCTTATTTTATTATTTTTAACATTCTAACAATTTAGTGAAGCTATAAAGATTAAATCAATCTTAAAAAGAATTTTTTTTTAATGCTTTTATAAGATCGTCGTTTAGCATAGCGTTTTACTTCATTTAGAATCAAAATTGATTTAGGGTTAGAATCGTGGAGAAAACAGGGAATGGTATTAAACTGCGACTCGCACAAATACTTTATTGTTAAAATACTTAACTATGGTGGTTGATTTTTCCAATCACCGAATACAATATGTTGCATAAAAAAATATAAAATCTTGATTTTCATGCAAAATATATATTTTTATACTTTTTAAAGTTTTACATTTAAATATTTATATTACAATAATAGGCTTAATAAATTGGTATAGAAAAATATTTATTTCATCATATAACATTTTATTCGCATTTATAGAATTCTAGGTCAATCCAGAAAAAAAGCAAAAATTTTTAATTTCTTTCTAAATGTTTATCAGATATAGCATAAGGTTTTTAATAAAAATAATTTAAAAACCCTCCGATGCTAAACAATCCGAGAGCGTATCTAGCATAGTGCTCGATTTGAAATTTATAGGGTAGATATTTTACACAATGTTGTAATATATTTTTCGGGAAATCCAAATTTTTTTAATATAAAGCGCTAAATTAACTAATGATTTTAAAAGTTTTGAAAATAGAAAAATTGAGGATTTTATTTTGAAGAAAATGTTATTACACGAATTGACAAACGTTAATCAGGAGTAGTGCTGTTAAAGGGCTTGATTTGAGCCGATTTTTAAAAACGGCTGGATTACGCATCTTGCTTACGCAAATTGCGGGTAAAAAATAAATTCGATATTATTAATTTCTTCCAAGTAAAAAATATAAAATGTTCTGTATAAATTATTACAAGACCTTTTTTAATTTGATATTTTAGCTTAGAATTGAACATCATATAGGTCGAGTATCACAAATTTAAGAAATTTGCTGTACTGCAAACTTCGGACAAAATGTAAATAATTTTTTATTAAATTCTGAACGGATACAAAAATAAATAAATAATTATTTAATAATTTTCAAGAAAGTCTTTCATTCTAAAACATGGTCATTAAATAGTGTAATATATAAATTATAATAATTTGTCTATTTTTTTTTGATTGGAAGCATATTTCGCAAAATTCTTAGAACATGGTCTGTATATTGGACCCCGATATAAGGAATATTCTGGAGGTTTAAAAAATGTTCAATAATCAATGTCTTGGCCATCGAAATGATCGTATTCCCCATCATCACCTCTCATTTGTGCGAGGAGTTGAGCCGCGCTCAACATACTAGGGTTGATCTGGTGCTCATCTTCCGATAACAATTCTTCGTCTTCCTCTTCCTCCTCTATCAACATCACAGATTTGTCCTCCAAAGATAATATTTCCTTTTTTTTAGACATGCGCTCATCTATCATGACAACATCCTCGGCAGCTTCGGCGTGCTTTGTGTTTTGATTACATGTATTTTTATAGGGTTTATGTTTAGCATCATTGTCATGTGATTTCTTGAAATCGACGAATAGGTAATCATCGGCATCGAGCTTTCGCTTAAAATCACTATCCCCACAAACATTCAAATTAGACGTGTAACAACTATCCTTGACGTTTTCTACCTTATTTACGTCATCATCCTCTTTCCTTTTATTAGCAAGGATGGAGTTTTGTAAATAATCCTCTATGATCTCGTTATTATCGTCATTTTTCAGGGCTAATAATGTTTCTTTTGTGCATATGGAATTTATTTCACTCACTTCCTCCTTAGACTCCGCGTCTTTCAAAGCTTCTATGGTATTCCACAGAGTACGGTCGGCAAGATGGGATCCCTTGAAACCCAGGCCCTTTAAAACGTCGTAATTGATTTTGCTACTGACTTTTTTGCCTCTGAATATCCTCTGCCCGGCTTCAGCTCCGGGCTTGAGGTTACCTGCAGCCGATAAAATGTTCTTAACATCTTTTGATAATTTTAATTCCGAGGTAACAGTTGTCTGGATGGAATTGATGCTAGCTTGCTTAGCTTCTCTTTGTTTCATGAATTCGCCGTATTCGTTCTCCCAAATGAGGGTCCTTAAAATGACTTCATCGGGAGACATCAATAAACCATCTAATTCTTCGTCATCTATACCAGTCAGGTCTAATAGATCTTGTTCGTCTTCCTTTACAATGGATTGGGGGTCGCTTGATTTATTGATATAAAAAAAAAGAAGCTTATTAGTCAAATGAATGTTCTGCTTTTATATAAAATTTAACATATGCTTACAAATGATATAAACTTAAAAAAATGTTTCAATTGCCCATTTAAAAAATATATACTTTAATTCAGGTTCTACTTCTGCTATATCTCCACTATTCAACGATTTTTCAAATGGATTTACAAATTGTGATCTATCATCTCCCCTAGTCGAAATTAGATCTAAACTTTCAATAGTGGGCAGGTATTTCAATCCTAAAACTTTTCCACCACTATTCAGAAGTTTATTTTCATTATTCTTAATTAGATCAGACGTTTGACTCTCTGCCATTTTGAAGGTATCTTCATCGGTTTCACTATTAATATGATCACTAATATCCTGGTTATTTTCACCATTTGGCTCATTTTGATCTTCGGAATTTATATTTTTGGGTTCGTTGTCTTGCGCTTTGATGAGATTCCCTATAATTTGCGTATTTATGAGTTCGTAGGCCGCTGATGTTTCATCGAAGGTGGATATCATGTCGTCATCTTTGAGCGAATAAATATATCAAGAATTTTATTTAAAAGATTAGGTAACTCTATTACTAAACATTAGATAAATTTTTTTACTAATTATACAGGCCCGTAACTCATTGGAAGGGAAGGAGTTCATAAATTTAACCTCCCCTCAAAAAAATGTTTTATAAAGTTAAATAAAATGTATTTTAATCAAAATTGTTTGGGTATATATCTGTACCCAAACAATTTAGCTGTATCTGCATTTAATTGATAGAAGGCAACTTTGAAAATATTTTAATTATACGTTGTCAATTACATTTGTTTGTGTATTAATTAAGTCTATACGTATAGGTTTTAAGGATAATAGTATAAAAAAATGTGTTTTTCTTTATAATTACATTTAAAAAGTTCGAACAGAGTTTTAAAGGTTCAAACCGAACCGATATTAATATTTTTATGAACCGAACTTGAACTGATATTATTTATGGTTAGGATGGATGAAGAAAATATGGTAATTGATTTGGTATTAGTAAATAATAATCTTTACATATTATAAAATTTTTAGAGGATTAATGATACTGACATAGAAGAAATGAGTAAACACGGTATCAGCAAAGCGCTTTATAGATCTGAAGAGAGCTTTTGATAGGATCCTGCGTGAAGTAACTTAATGGACTTTGAAAAAATTAGGTGAAGAGGGGTGGTTGGTTATAGCTGTGATGGCAATGTATGAGGATGATCGAACGGTTGTTAGAACAGATGATGGTAATAGCAAAACCTTTGAAGTAAAGGTTGCTACATCAAGGATCAATTTAAGGCCATTATTATTTATCATAGTAATGGAGGTTATGAAGAGAGGAACGTGGAGAACTATTTTGGGCGCTTCTGTATGCTTACGAACTTGTAGCGCTATGGTATTAAAGTATAAGATAATAGATGTTTAATGACATATCAAAATGTATTAATACTGATTGGGACACAACTATGAAGGAGCACTATGTAGCAAATCTTGAGTGTCATATAAAAAGAAACTACTCTATAGAACTCAATAAAATTAACAAAATATCACAACAAATAAAATAGATAATCAGAATGTAGGTTTGTATACAAAAATGTTCAAACCGGTTTTTAGAGGTTCGAGCCGAACAGATATTTTTCCTGAACCGAAACCGATATTCGCTGCAGTTTAGATCCCTTTAAATATTGGTATTGGAGCTTCTCTGTAAAAGTGGGAAAGTTTTATTATTTGGGCGACGTGCTGAACGCTGGAGATGTTGATTCCAGGGATCCAAACCAAACGAATATCGTTTCGGTCAAGGTTAAAGTTGGATAATAATAACGGTTCAAGGTTCAGTTTGTAAAAAATAAAAATATAGGTTCGGTTCTACCTCTTAAAACCTGTTTGAACACTTTTGTATTCAAACCTACATGCGAATTATGTATAAGGAAGAATATATTTTTTTATTTCATCATTAAAATAAAAAACACATATATAAACCTTCATTTTTATTAATTGTACATTATAAAATAATATTTAATTTATAAATATAACAAATAAATATTAAATATTAATTTTAATATGAACAATTAAATTTACTTAATTTTTTTTTATTAAGCCGCACAATTAATATATTTTCAAGATTCGTTTCACTCAAATTACATCTATAAGGAGATAGTATAAATTTAATTGTTGAAAAACATCTTTCGACACTAACTTGGATAGCCGGCACTGCCAGTAAGATATCATACAATTTACATAATTCTGGGTATCGATTACTCTGATTTCTTCAATAGTCTAAAATATTCATATTTTTATTTAACCTAGGTTCTTTAGAAAAATTAACAAAAAAATTTATAATATTCTAGGATTGTTTTAACAGATTTTGTTTGTTTACCATCTTTTTTTTGTAAAAGACTTTCTACTAAATCCTCTTCAGATGAAAATACATTAACTGGCATTGATTTACCTTCACTAGAATCCTCTACTCTTATAACAAAGTTTAATTCCATGTTATACCATATTTTAATAATATGCTCTCTAGCCTTGGTTTTTTATTCTTCAGTCAGAAGCACTTGATATCAATAGGGGAAATGTGCCATGAATGGCCATGTATGATACTTTATGAGCTAAATGAGATTATGTGAAAGTTGTTTTTACTATGTATTGACTGGCCATATACTATGTGTTAACTGGTCATAATATATTATTTAAGAATTTTATTATAAATATGAAATACTTGTAAATTACCTATGTTAATGTTTCTACATTTTTTAGTTGTATAAAAAATTAATTATACACTAATTTAATTAGTATTAAAATCTCAATTTATTACCACATCTATTTAATGATAATATTATAAATTAATATTTTAATTATCATTTTACTAAACATTCTTAAGCTTGTTCATCATTTTATTGCACCAAATGTTGTTTTGCAAGAGCTTTTCATTTTAAGATGAATATGTGAATATGCGAATTATGGCCAATCTATAGATGGCCAGTCAATACTCACCTCTCTATTATTATTAAGCGCCTTATATGTCTATTAAATAAAGCTTTTAAATTCTAATTTTTTGTGTGAATTATGCTAAATGCCTAAGGATAATATTTATTAAAATATCAGTAATCTAAATTAGTAATTTTTTCACCAAACAAAAAAATGTGCAACGTGATTTTCCAGAAAGAGGTACTAAAAACAGTTTATTTGAAATATTTTTTTATTGAATTGCTCTATTCAATAAATGAACTTAGGTAAGGTACATATCATAAATATACACATTTTGAGAAATTGGTCCAATAGATAAAAAGTTAAAGGGTGGTGGCCAGTCTTCACACATGGCCATTTATGGCACATTTCCCCTATAATAAAAATTTATAAAGTAAAATAAAATTATTAATTAAATTTATATAAGATATAATATAATATTTTTATAGCATACCTTAAATCAGGATATAGGCATCAAAAAGGCATTTTTAATTCATTCAATCTCTCTAGCATATCATAGGTTGATAACCATGTAACAATTCAATATATAAGTCTTTTTAAGTATAATTTTTACAGTATGAATGAAATAGATTTTGTCCTTAGCTTCTTGCATGCAGTACGCGCTTTAATAATAATATAGAAACTGAGTAATTTTTTAATGTATGATCTACCACAAGTTGTAAGGTATAAGAAGCACATCTTATATTTATAATAATATATTGAGAATCATTAAGATTGATTGTTAATTCATCAGGTACATTTGTGAAACTAGTAGAAACATCATTCAAATTATCTATATTGTATTTGTTCTTCTTCATCATTTTCATACATTTGATTGTCATCATCACTATCCTCCATAAATAATTTTACCATCTTAATAAGATTTGTCATATTGTCAGTTGTTATAGTGTATATTTGTGATGGTTTGATTTCATAATCATTTAATACTTTTATTAAAAGAATTTTTAAATTTTCTGCAATAGGCCTTTTAAAATTTCTTTCATTGAGAGGTGTTCTCAGAATAATTTTTGCTTTTTCAATATACTGAAGATTAATTTCAATAATGGACCTATCTAGGCAAGTAAGACAGTCAATTTTAGAGATAATAACTTACCATTTATTTCTTTGATTATATTTTTCCGAATACTTAAGGCTAATTCTGCAACATTAGGTTGAATATTTTGAGAATTAATTTTAATATTACCCATGCCTTCTAATATAGGATCAAGAATTTTTTTGAAACCGCTATCATCGTTTAACTTGAATGGTCTGTATTAAAAGTGGCCAACTCATTAAAAGCATCGATTATTACTTTTTAATTTAGTTTTACTAATATTGTCTGTTCTTTTAATGCTTCTTCTATCGTCTATTGGCTTGATGATATCTTAAGCTTTTTATTTTATTAGGCTTTTGTTGTGATATTTTGTTAATTTTATCGAATTCTAGAGGGTGGTTTCTTCTTATGTGACGCTTAAGATTTGCGCCATGATGGTCTCTCATATTTATTTGACAATCAGTTATTACATATTGATGTGTCATTTATAATACATATGTGAATAATTTATATATTAGATTTAATTTTTCTCTAGACATTATGATTTATAAGCTTAAAATACTTAAAAAATGTTGCAAAATGGTAACATACTAAAGTTTATAAAAATTATCTACACTTATCAACCAAATATGAATGATAATAATTTTTAAAACAATTTGAATATAATTAAAATTTTTGCAATATACTAGTAATAGCATAAAATCATGAGGCTCGAACCGGTTCAGAGGCATTTTAGCGTTCGGTTTAGGTTGGGCAAGAAATTTTTTTAGCGGTTCAGGTACGGTTTGGATCCCTGGTTAATTCTGCAGTTGTTGTAGGGTAAGATATGCAGCGAAGAAGTTTCAAGAGATGCTGTCTGTTCTAAAATATAAGATAAGAATGTATCTAGGAAGCTTATGGGAGTTTATGTAAGTTGTATGAGAAGCTGTATAGTGTTGGTGGCGAAACGTGAGTAATAAAAGTGGCTGAAATTAAATTAAAAAGAACAGATATTAGAATGATCAGATTGAGAAAGAATCGGTATAGAAGCTATTGGAGGTGGTTATAAGAAGAAATAAACTGAGGTGGCTTGGACACGTTGAATGAAAGACACAAGATATTTGGGTTAAGAGATGTATTTTGTTGAAAATAATGGGATCAAGACCTAGAGGAAGATCAACAAAGACGTGGGTGAAAATGATAACTTGTGAGATGGAAACAATGGGTCTTACAAATATCGCCGCCCAGGATTGTAAAGTGGAGAAAGGGGATCGTAGAAGAAAGAAACAGCTTACCTGGATAAACCTGGAAAATAATAAACGATAAAGAAGATTTATGGATTTTGCATTTCATTTATGTAATTTATTTTCGAATAGTATTAATCAATATTAGCTTGAAAAAAATATATCAAAATTTTAAAGTCTAGGATGTTCCATTAAAATTTTAAGAAAAATGAGAGATTTGCAAACCCTTTCCTGATTTTTTACGTTTAAAATAGTCCGGCTCGGCCAGAATCTTTTACGTACAAATTATCCGGCCCGTTATAATTTTTTAAAAAATTTGCCTATCCCAATGCGGACTTTGCTGATTTCGGATATATATTTATTATATCTGTCATCGGTTCTTGAAATAGATCAGTGATTCGGTTTTCATCAGCTCGGGGGCGAAGAAGACAGTGATCTTCTTTACCTCGGTAAAAAGTCCTAATTGGGGGGGGGGGAGTTAAAATACGATAAAATTTTCAATTTATGAAAGTATTTTTATTTTAAAATGAAAATTAAAATACTTTGATTAACAGAAGGAATGTCATTGCAGCTATCTACCGATGACTGATTGGACTTGAAAGAAGTTCTCCTATTTTTCTTATTAACTCTAAGTTCGGTCAACTCTTCTTCGATTTGTTGCTGTAAAGATTTTATCTCTTTCGATACCTCGGCAAACTAAAAAATAATAATATAGAATATCGTTTTTTTAATCGTATATTTAGTTAATAAAGTAAATGGCAAAAGCTCAAACTGCTTGGAGGGGTGAGTTAGGCCACAGCTATAGTAGAGTATTCGGGCGTTTTAAGATAAATTCTCCATAAAGTTGGAAATTTCTAGCGTTCTTAAATTACTTTGTTTTCCTAGTTTTATTTAAAATTTTTAAAACATCTCTATAATTGTTATAAATTTCAATCTTATAAGTTGGTAAATATTTGATATTATATTTATTAATAGATAAAGGGAAAAGGATCTAAAATGGTCAGATAAAGGGGTAAGAGTTGGGCTGTCAAATTTTAACAACATCAACATACTCACTATAAAGAATCTAGTAAATTTTGATTTCACTTTATAGTAATTTTTTTTTCCAAATTTAATTGATTTTACTTGAAAAATATTTAAACATTATTAAAAGTAATTTTATAAAATTATATTAAAAAATTGTTTAAAAATATGATATAAATTCTAAATATATCGTTGAATATCGCATATTAATTATAAATAGATATTCATTAATTTTTGAACAGAATTTTATTTAAAGCTCTATTTTTTTCATAAACATTGGCATTCAAATTTAAATAAGAATAAAGTTCTCTTATATAGAACATTGATAGTTTCGGACTAAGCCAATATGAAATTTTAAATCCGGGCCAATATTTTTTTCAAAGTTTTTGGTTATTTTATGCTTGTAGTATATAATTATATATTTTATTTTATACATAATTTCATAACAATCAAATGAATAAAAGAAACCGAAATTCAATTTATTTGTAATATTTTTTTAAAAAAATCGAATTATTTTAAAAGACAGAATAGCTAAAAATTTGATATTATTTTTTGTAATACTATCCTGCAGAAAAAAATTCAAAAATATTTGTCACATTTAACTAATGTTGTTATTAACGGCTCGATTCAGCTGATTTTAAAAATGGCTAACTCAAGATTTTAGACAAGAAAAATCCCCCAAGCTTGGAGATTTCGCCAACAGATGGCACTATTAGCGAAATTTCGAGGCTCAGGTATAATATTTTGGCTAAAACCTTGATTTCGCCGTTTTTAAAAATCGACCAAATAGAGCTGTTTAGCAACACTGCATTCAGTCATAAACATTGCCTATATTTTGATTGATTAACTTCTAGATTACACAATCATTCGTGAAATATTGGTTTTTTTTGAAGTAAAGAAAGATTCTTACCTTCACTTGATACTTTGCAGGCATTTATCATACCATGAAAAATGCGTCTGTCGTACTGTGTATCTTTTCTTTATTGGCTAAAAAGCCCATCCATATTTCGCCGATTTACCTCTTCTCCAACACTCATTGAAAGACCTCTATTACCTATTCCCAGTTTAATTACTTGATATAATTAATGTAATAGATATCTTTTTTCATTCTATAACCGGGATGATCATATTTCTAAGTCTTAACAATCCTCGGGTATAATTCCTTCAATAACATTTGAATTGCAAGTATTGGTATGCCACATGTTCAATCTTCAAGCTTAATAGTCGAATCAAATTGATTGCTATATTCATAAAATTTTTGATAATATAAAAAATAATCAATATATAAACGCTCGAAATTTCCAATTTTTTAGGAAAATTTTACGTTTGATTTTTTGACTTACTATCTTTTAACATTATCCGCTTAAACGTTGTGCTATGGATATAGAAAGCCAAAGGAATGTATAGTATATATTATATGTAATATGGAAAATATATATTATTTCACTCTTTTTTTTACACCAAATTATAACTCAAATATTCAAAAATAAAAATGTCTATACCATATTTCGAATGTAGTTTTTTTAAAAGAAAGAACTTAAATTTACCTTTAAATTATCCAAAAACTGAGTTTTGGAGTTAGCTTTTGATTTAGCAAATGAAGGGGGATCACATTCTTCTTCTAAATCAATTTCAAAAAATTCGGTCAAAGATAGTGAAGCAGAGGGAGTCGCTGCAAATTCTTTTAACCTAACATAGATCCAATAGAATAATATAATTTCCTATTGGTAAATTTCGAATGATATTTTTTTGATAGCCAGTTATTTTGGAATTGATGGGTTCAGAGATTTTTTAGTAAAAATCTTTAAAATTTGGCTTAAAAAACTCAGCCCAAGTGTGTGCCGATAAAAAAAGAAAAACCGTGAACTAATTTACCCAAACTACTGAAGGAAGGCAATGATAAAGTAATGGTTACTAGCGAATGTTTACTTCATAATTATATTTAAAAATAAAATAGGACTTTTTTAAAATGTTAAGAATGGTCCATGTTTAAGCCTCAGTCATCCCATTTTTTTAAGTGAATTTTCTTTGCTGCTGAAACAAATATTAAACATTTAGTTCCCAGTAAATTCAAATGATGACTTAAGGTTGCAAAGCAACCCAAGGCAGCCATATGATGTTAGTTTTATATGCATTTTAAAAAAATGTGGTGTGGTGTGTACCTCTTTTTGAGTGTGGTTTCCCTAACCCTAACAATATTTACCAATTGGCGTGTTGTGCGATTAAAATTATGCAAGCGGGCGGCAACCAGGAGGGCGGCCCCACAGAGGCCTGAAGGCCTTCTGCCGGCGTGTAACCAATCCTTTTTCATTCTAGATATGAGCCTCAGTGAGGTCATGACAACTTCGTGTGTTTTTTTACCTAGATTTAAAAAAAAACTTATTGCAAAAAGCAGTGATGAATGAATGTCGAATAACTAAAATTATTTATATTTTTTAATGTTTATGAATTCGAAAAATAAGGAACATATTAACAGGACAATGAAATGGGGTTCTGGGAACATGAGGTGATTAATCCTTATAATCAGTTTAATTGATGTTAAATATTTTTAAAAAAGTGAGTGAACAATGATAATAGAAAGGAGGGCAAAGAAATAAAGAATAGTAATAATTATTTTAAAGAAATCAACAAAATTTGACATTTTAATTTGAAGAAAAATTATATTCCGATTAATTAAAGTTTTTACTATATAAATAACTTACTAGTCCTAAGTTTCATATAACTATAAGATGCATGACTTTAAAAATTTTAATATGTTGGAAAACCTAATTAATTAAATTGAATAATCGATGATATGAATTAGTCTATATGAAAGCCCCTTAATTTTTTTTAGGGAAATAGACATAAATGAACTATTACAGGAGTGAATATTAGGTGATCCAACTAATCCTCTAGGATAATATTTTATATTCCATAATAGTCTTTCTTTTCTTAAAAATTAATACTCTTACCTAACTTACAATATTCTTTCTTTATTTTTTTTAGTGCAATTATTTCCATTTAAATAAATGTATCTAATATTAATATTTTATAGTAAAATAAAGGAAGAACATATTTTTTATCTCTCATAGGAAGATTTTTTATAAAGAAAAAAAATGAAACCTAATTCCAGCTTTTGAGCGAATCGTGGTATGTAAAGTGCCGGGTCAGTTACGGGAGCGTTGATGCATAACTCGGCCGATAGTTTTAGGTAATATTTACCCAAATCGTAAACTGAAACTGTTAAAGCATCCGAAAAGTCTAACAAGAGATGGCTTGTATTTTCGAGACGACATACCAAGTAGAGCAGGGCTCCATATATCATAGCTTGGCGACGGCCTCTCATGAAACCTGTTGAGATAAGGGGGAAAACAAATTCTATTAGTAGGCAAGTTACTGAGACATAAAATTTTGACCTATAGCAACAGATAAAATTAGATATATCACCTTCATTTTAAGTAAGGGCTGAGAAACAAAAACAACTAAAATTTAAAAATTCAAAATTATGCCTTTTGTTTTTAATTTCTGACGTAGCTTATACCTAGAATTAGTACTGAGAGGAGTGATAGACCCCCATAAGAGCCTCATCTAAGTCCATTAAAAAGTGAAACGAAATTTTAATTTGAAAAAAAATTCGCATTGTTTAATGATTATAATTAGATTTTATGGTCTATAATAAAAATGAATAAGGTTGCTGGTACCTTTAAACAGAGCCAATTTGTAGAAATTAAGCGCCGTTTCGAGACACGTGCTATTGATTTTGAGTCTTGCCGCCAGTCGCGTGAGATCGGATCTGGCCCTGGTTAAGGTATGTTGAGTGGAGCCTGATAACGATACGAAATTGGGCTTGGCTGAGGTTTGATTATTAGCATCATTACCGTGAGCGTTGTCGGCTGACATGGAGGAAGGATTGAGGAGAGCAGTAGCAAAACTGTTTGAATTACGAGAGCGAGAAGAAGTATGTATAATACCTTGGGTTGTTCAGTTACATTTCATAATAAATACAGATGCGTTAGTTTTTAAAATATCGAATCAGATCAGCTCGATAAAACAAAATATTTAAATAGCCTAAGACTTATCAATATGTATCATTTCAGCAATCCCCTGACTCACCTCTTGAAGTATTAACTCTTACTGGCAAGTTAATATTATACTGAGGTAAAAAAATTATGATATATGACACCTTTCAATCTAAATCCGTACCTTTCTTGAGTGCTTGGTTAAAATCGCAGAAAAAATATTTTTTAGATTTTTTAAACAAATTAACGAATTTTGTCAACCCTAGTATTTTATTTAAAACTAATACACTGTAAAATTTTTATCTATATATTTATCAGAGACCTGCAGATCCGGCCCTAAACCCGGGTAAAGGGCAGGGTCGTATATTAACTTTTTTATTTAAAAAAAATCTGGATTGGCGCGGGTCTAAACATATAAAACCAGGGCAGAGCGAAAAAAATTTTTTAAAAAAAATCCAGGTCGGGCCGTGCATATGGTACCTCTGCAGGTCTCTGATATTTAAAGTGTTAATATTTTTAATGACTACCAAGTGCTCAATTCTCAAAAGCAAGAACGCTTTGATAATGGCCTTAGCCTAAGAGATTTTAAATCATGTTAGGGTTCCAAACAATTCCCCTTCTCAGTGGCCACTACTACGGTGGGGGTACAAAGCAATTGCCATTTAAAATTTGAGGGGGGTATTTTACTATTTTTAAAAATTTTTTCAGGGATTCCAGGAAATATATGGTTATAAAAAAAATTCAAAAGAAATTGAATACAATAGATGCAATTTTAACAATTAACAAGTATGTATCCGTAAGAGGTCAGTTATATGTTCGAATATGTATCATTGTTAGTAAACCGGAATGATGATTGGATAGCACTTTTTTATATGTGGCTATATATATGCATAAGCGAGACCTAAAAGATTAAAGATTTTTATTTAGGTTACTTTGATGCTTAATGAGTAGGTTTAGAATAGTAAAACAATGGAAATTTTTTAAAGTAAATATTGCTGGCGTTATTTATCAAAATCTCTTCATTTTTGTTTTATACGTGTATATTTACGTGCTAAGCATTATTCTAAAAAATATTTTGAAAATAATTTGATTTGACCGATTGCCGAGTTCAAAACCGACCACTTATTAAATATTTGATTGATCAAATTTGCTATTAAGATAAATTGAAAAATGTTGATTTTTGTTTTATGTATCTATAAATACGTATAAAACATAATTCCAAAAAATATTTTAAAAATATCGTGATTTGACCCGAAAACCGACCGAATGACCAAATACTGCATTGCTGGCTTATCCATGGAAAAATCTTCATTTTTGTATTATACGCGTACGTGCTAAGCATTATCCTAAAAAATATTTTGAAAATAATTTGATTTGACTGATTGCCGAGCTCAAAACCCCACTTACTAAATATTCGATTGATAAAATTTACTAGTAATATGATTCGAAAAATGTTCATTTTTTGTTTTATATATCTATAATTACGAGTAAAACATATACGAGTCGGTTATCCGCCAAACCACGATATTTTTAAAATATTTTTTGGGATTATGTTTTATATGTATTTATAGATATATAAAACAAAAATGAACAATTTTCAAATTATATTACTAGTAAATTTGAATCTAGGAAAATAATTCCCCGGAAAAAAAATCCCGTGACCCGGATCTGCTCTGCAGTATTTAATTAAATAGAAATGTTTTTTAAAGTCAAATTTCTTCGAGGATTTGAGATTTTAAATAATAAAACGAAAGTTAAATAAATCTAGTTCACCTTTACACACTTTCATCAACTTTTAGGTATTTATTGAAAAATTATTTTTACACAAATTTTAATCATTTTTTTAGAAATATGATAAAAGGCTTTTCACAGTTTACTGACTCTTAAATAGCGCCCCTTTTTGTTTTTACAAGGATAAGCTATTAAATAATATAATTTTATAAATTTTGTGGCTAAATAGGAAATTAGCAATTCAATCTGATACCCTCTATTTGATAAATATTATTTTACTGAAGTATTTACCTACTTTAAGAATTTAACTGACTGAATACAAAATCACTATAAAACTTGCAAAATTATATTTTTTACTGCCCAATTTTAATTAAATACTGCCAAAAGTAATGAAAAATGCTGACCACTTTAATCAAAATACATCCAGAGGTGATTATCAGCAGTGAGTATTATATTTTTCTAATCTAACAATTATTATTTTGCTTATGAATTTTTTTCAAAAGTTACAGAAAAGAAATAATTATAATTTTATTAAATGATATATAGAATAATAAATTATATTATTCAAAAGAAACAATTCTAGAACGTATATGTTCTCCAATTGAAGAGAGAAAATTGGGCAAGTCCCTTCTCTCTTCTAAATAATCAATGCATAAATTTTTTAAAATAGTTTGTTTCGTTGCATAAATACGATTTTTTTTGGGAGTGTATGTCCCAATATTCCATTGGCCGATTTTTCCCATATCAACCGCTATTTCCATCCTTATTTTTTCGAGTAGTTCCCATATCTTCGGTTTTTTGTTGCCTACAATATGCTTAAATCGGTTATTCCATCCTTCACATACATTGTTTGTTCGATTTTCCCCAGCAATCGTAACATTGAACACATTCCATGTTTCTGGTGGGAACAATGGCTCTACTTGCCTTTGAGAGTTTTTCCCATGTCTCAATTCTCCATTCACATAATTTTTATCAAAATAAAACAATAATTCTTTGTTTTCATCCGATACAATGGTTTTTAAATACTCCATACCTCGTTTGACATCGTGTATAGGTAAGAATGCTAATCCATCGATCATAGCTGCAAATAAGCATAACATTGGATCATTCCGATATGATGATTCTAACCCCAATTCCTGAATCTTTCTATGAGTTGATTGAGTTAGATGATAAAAACATCCTTGGATGTTGATATCTCTACCTAAAAGTTGAAAAAATATAGATTAAAATTATTGTATAGGTTTTATTTAATATTTATGTCTTTATCAATTTTTATTAATTGTACTGTGTGACAAGAAAAATGGGAGAAAAAATAAATAAAAACAAGTTTTGGTGCAGAATTTGACATTGAGTTCGAATTCGTTTTCTAAGTTTTCCCTTCACGTCAAGTTTTAAAAATATTATCGTATAAAGGCAACTTTTCGAAATCTCAAAAATGGTAATACGGATATATTTTAAAAAGTATCAAATGAAAATCCCTGAAAATTGGTGATAGTGTTAGATTTATATTTCCTTATAAATTTATTAATTTTTATAATTTTTTATCGATTGCTTTTTGAGAAAAATGGTAAAGAATTTCGTTTTGGGGGGTCTTAAGTTTTCAATTTAAATTCCCGGCAAGAATCGTATAAATATGTTGGCGGACTACTGCTGGAGTATCTTTTTTGAAAATAAATCATCAACTTCATATTCGCGGAAATATATTTAGATTTACCATTAAATGTTTTATAATTTCAAATTTTATTATTTAATTTTGAAATTGAAATTTCCATGTACAAAAGTATTTTAAAATGTATGAAAAATCAAAATCCGCTTATAAATTCATAAGTTTAAATTGCAAAAAAATAATATCTTTATATAAATTTTTTTATAATTAATAGACCTTCATATATTTATAAATGTTGGTTTTTTTATATGCACAAATAAAATACATTATTATAACCAAAAAATATAAGATTTATTAATAAATCTTTTTAAAGTAATTTCTTTTCTGTAACTTTTGAAAAAAATTCATAAGCAAAATAATAATTGTTAGATTAGAAAAATATAATACTCACTGCTGATAATCACCTCTGGATGTATTTTGATTAAAGTGGTCAGCATTTTTCATTACTTTTGGCAGTATTTAATTAAAATTGGGCAGTAAAAAATATAATTTTGCAAGTTTTATAGTGATTTTGTATTCAGTCAGTTAAATTCTTAAAGTAGGTAAATACTTCAGTAAAATAATATTTATCAAATAGAGGGTATCAGATTGAATTGCTAATTTCCTATTTAGCCACAAAATTTATAAAATTATATTATTTAATAGCTTATCCTTGTAAAAACAAAAAGGGGCGCTATTTAAGAGTCAGTAAACTGTGAAAAGCCTTTTATCATATTTCTAAAAAAATGATTAAAATTTGTGTAAAAATAATTTTTCAATAAATACCTAAAAGTTGATGAAAGTGTGTAAAGGTGAACTAGATTTATTTAACTTTCGTTTTATTATTTAAAATCTCAAATCCTCGAAGAAATTTGACTTTAAAAAACATTTCTATTTAATTAAATACTGCAGAGCAGATCCGGGTCACGGGATTTTTTTTCCGGGGAATTATTTTCCTAGATTCAAATTTACTAGTAATATAATTTGAAAATTGTTCATTTTTGTTTTATATATCTATAAATACATATAAAACATAATCCCAAAAAATATTTTAAAAATATCGTGGTTTGGCGGATAACCGACTCGTATATGTTTTACTCGTAATTATAGATATATAAAACAAAAAATGAACATTTTTCGAATCATATTACTAGTAAATTTTATCAATCGAATATTTAGTAAGTGGGGTTTTGAGCTCGGCAATCAGTCAAATCAAATTATTTTCAAAATATTTTTTAGGATAATGCTTAGCACGTATACGCGTATAATACAAAAATGAAGATTTTTCCATGGATAACGCCAGCAATGCAGTATTTGGTCATTCGGTCGGTTTTCGGGTCAAATCACGATTATTTTCTCTAATAATTTATTGGAATTATGTTTAATACGTATCTCTATAGATACATAGAATAAAAATCAACATTTTTCAATTTATCTTAGTAGCAAATATGATCAGTCAAATATCTAATAAGTGGTCGGTTTTGAACTCGCAATCGGTCAAATCAAATTATTTTCAATATACGTTCTAGCATAATGCATAACACGCAAATATACACGTATAAAGCGAAAATGAAGAGCTTTCTGACGAATTAACGCCAGCTATATTTACTTTAAAGAATGTGCAATATTTTGCTATCCTAAGACCTACTCATTAAGCATCAAAGAAACCTAAAAAATAGTTTTAATTTATAGGTATTTCACATGTATATATAGGCCCAAATATGGAAAAAGTGCTGGCCAATCATCATTCCGGTTTCCTAAAATGATACATATTCGAGTGTATAACACCCTCTTACGGATATATATTTGTTAATTTTTAAGGTTGCATTAAATGTCCATTTGTTGTAATAAGCTATTTCATAGTAGAATTAAAGGACAATGATATCAATTGAGAAATCATTTAGTAAATTAAAAATTATAAAAATAGGCTGAGAGCTAATAATGACCAAGAAAAATTAGAAGCGTTTTAAATGTCAGTTGAATGAGAATTATTAGCATAGATTTAACTAGAAGATATTCCTGTATATTTGTGCAAAGGTTCAAAGTTAATGGAGAATTAACGTAAAAATTATATATTTTCTTTAAATTCTTTTATTAAAATCTTATTAATATTATTTACAATATGATCGGTGCCAGATTTTATAAAAGTGCAGCAATTTTATTCTCTGTAATAATGTATAACTGCAATAATTTTATATTTATAATAAATAGATTTAATATATTGAGTATGTATTTGTATTTTTTTTATATTTAACATCATGGTAATCTAATATAAAATATATATGAATATTATTTTATATAGGTAATGAATATGATTTTGGATGTGCATTTTTTAAAAATAAAATATATGATTATCGTATAATACTATTCTTTTTTTACTAAAAATGTAAATCGTTTGAACTTATTTTCAAAAAACAAGAAGTAATAAAAATTATGTTAATCAAAGAAGCCATTTAAGGGAACCCGGTCAAAGACCAGACAAAGTGGAATGAAGGCCCGCAAAATGGAAGTACAGGGGCAAAGTCCCCATATAAATGAGGCCACTATAAAAAATGCTCATGAGGCCATAGGGTTGCCAGTACACCCCTGTCGCATTGTCCTCTAGTATTAAAGGGAAAATATGGTAGGAGAAAAAGGGAGGATTATTATTATTAATAAATTGAACCTATACCATAATTTTATATGACACTAAACCTTGTCCAATATTATTTGCAGTTCAAATCCATCCGTAACCACTAAAAAAAGAAGTTCTACACATCTGTTATAAACAAATCATAGCCAATTTTAATTTGGCGTGATAATAAAAAATATAGAATATATTTCTTTAAAATTTTTCAACAAAATTCAAGGAAATTTATAGACTTTTAAATTTAATAATTATATTGTCAATTAATTATTAAATTGTTTTAAAATTCTTTCAAAGATTGCTTCTTAAATTCCTAAACTTATTATAGTAATTTTAATAAAAATAAATAATATTTACTTGTTCCACAATTATATTGGTTTAAAGTAAAATACATTTTAAAAAACATAGCTTTCATGTAGATGCTTTGTCAATGTATAAAGTATCAACCAGTTCAATTATAATTAGTGAAAAACTTATATCCAAAAGTAAAATAAATACCGTAATTTAAGAAATTATAAATACAAGTAAAAAATTTTGAAAACAAGATAAATTTATCTCACAGTCACAGCTGAATAATAAAATTACTAATATTGAAATTGCTATATTCATAATAAAATATACCATCTTCATTAATAAAAGTCCCTATTGCTGAAATCCCGCCATGATTATCTTCTTGAAAGCCTATTTCTGATACAATGAGAGTATCTTCAACAACAGATCCACAATTAATACATACCGAATCACCTCTACAATAGCATATTTATTAGAATTCAGTAATTACACTTACCGTGATGGTTCTGTGTCAATATCTGCAGATCCGCAATTAGGACAAGTCAGTGAAGATCTTTTAGAAGATTTAATTTCTGACATTATATTGTTGCAAAAAAAAATTTGAGTATAAAAATAGATTAAATGATTTAATAGAAAATAATAACATGTGTATTTTACGTGACAATATGACATTTATAAATGATTATTTAAATACAATTAAAAAATAAATAAAATAAATTTACGTTTATTATAATAAAGCCTATTATATTAGAAAAAAAATGTTATTTAATGATTATAATATGATACTGCTGACATATCATCTAAATAAGAGAGTAAACAACACCCCCTCCCCTTGTATTAATAAAATACAGATTATACATTATTTTGAAGAAATAGAAAAAGTTTTATGAATTATGAATTGCAAAGTATTTTATATCAAATAGAAGCTTGCAGGCGAGTAGCTAGGTGGCCACCACCGTAACAAATTTTTGAAAAATTATAAAAGTGTTAAGGCGAGTAGCTAACAATTGGGGGATAAATCCACCCCCCTCTACCCCCCACCTTAGCAACAATTATAGAAAATATATAAAAGGGATTTATGAATTGTTAATTGCAAAGTATTCCATTTCATATAGGTTCTATTCTATTTAAATATTAGTAAAAAGTTAAATTAATTAAATTATTTTTTTCTTATATATTGATATTTTATTTCACGAAAATTTAAATTTTATTTTCTTATATTTTTTCAAACATTGATGGATATAAGAAAATTTTCCCAACTAAAAATTTTTTAAATTAATTTATGATAAAATTTCTAGAGTGTATGAAATGTTCAGATATCCAAATATGCATAATTTGCTCTGGATATATTTTTACACTGAAAAATCAAGGTTATATATGTCAGGTCTATCTTCTGGTATTAAAGAAAATCATTTATATTAATTAATTATTAAAAAATATTAGACCGTTGATTATATATTTAAATATTCTTTCTATATTATTTACATTTAAATATTACTTTATATATACTTAAATATTATTCTTATATTAGTAGTTAACTATTGCATAAATTATCATTTAAATTTTTTATAAATTTATTCCCGATCCGTGATATATAGCGCATATGCCCTCTAACGTTGAATAAACAACAGAGCTACGCTAGGTTTTCCTCATTTCCATCTAATTGGAACATAAGTTTATTGGGGTGTAAAGTTAAAAAATATGAGGAGCCCTCTACACGTTTTTGGGCAAGCCACGTACTTTAACGCGCAGACATCCATAGGTTGTAAGAAAAGAGCGGGGCAGAAAAAGAGCCTATGCCCAAGAACTGCAGTATAAGTTAATTACTTTAAAGGTGGGTGGTGGCTGATTTTAAGTTTAAATTCTTTAGTGTAAGTCTTTATGTGCTATCAATATTGAGATTTAAGGTTCATAGAATCTGAAATAAAGATGATTAAATAAAAAAAATTTGCCTTGTCAGTATGATATAGTATTATTTTATGTTGATGATTTATCCATACAATACAGTATTACCCAACAAAATCTTCCAAAAATTAATTATTTTTTGGAAAGGAAGGAAAGGGAAGGAAGGAAAGGGAAGGAAGGAAAGAAGGGAAGGAAGGAAAGTTTAAAATTCAAGAAATAAAATGTCTATCCACCATCTTTGCTGTTTTTGTCGCAAATAAGATTTAACACATGATAACATTATGTTTAATTTATATACAATTACAAAGCCCAATGTTGAAGCATCTCACACAGCTTATATAATAGGAAATCTTATAATTATATTTGATTCATTATCTATAAATAATCTTCATAAATGTGTATGATATCTTATTATATATTTAACACCTATTATTAAGAGTGAAAATTATGGAGTACTTCAACCTATTACACTATTGGAATCTATAATAGTATAAATATCTTTTATAAAGTGAGAAATGTTTCTTATTTTAAGGACAAAAATATTGCTGAAGATCACCTTTTATTATTAACTAAAGAAGAAACATTATATCTATTATGCCAAAATTATCTTAATTTAATATATGATTCAAAATACCAGCTTACTCTTCCATATATGATAAGTAGCAACTCAATATATGATAGTATATATTCAAAAATGCAAAAATATAATAAACATAAATTGTACAAAAAACTGACATTTGGAGAAGCTTATGACTTATTTTCAGAATTTGATGACTCATTTATAGTTAAATATATTGTTTATTGTTATTTTAAAAGGCCAATTACACATATTTTTTCTTCTAATAAAATGAAAAAGAGTTGGGTTGTGAAACCTGGGATGAAATATGGTTCTGATTTTGGTAATTAATTCATCTTATACTTATGAATATATAGATATTTTAGCATTCCCCTTTTTATTTGTATCTACACATTGAGAAAGGTTGATTTTTTTTGGTGTGGGGGGGGGGGGTCTTCTACCTCAAACCCTGTTATGTCTGGATATTATAAAAAATATTATATATATTTTTCTATGGTTATTTTTATATTATCTCCATTAAAATTACCTGACAATTGGAATTACTAAATCTAAAATTGACATTGTTTTATGCTTTTCTGACTTTAATCAATATGGTAGTCAGCATAAATGAAATAAATATTATTAAAAATGGGCCCCTCACAATTAAAAATATTCTGAAAATTTTGTCAATGTTTAGTGTTCAATTATGATTTAATCCATTTGGTAGACAGTAGAAAGAAAAAAAATTGGCATTATGCTAGAATGAAAGTTATAAAAAAACATATCTTGCATGCATTAATATTTAGTGCATGACAAGTACTATTCATCAGTCAAATGTGAGAACCAAAAAATGAAAACGATGACATCACACTTTAAGAAATAAATAATTGTCAAAATAGCATCTGGCTAAAATGTGGATGTTATAGCTCTCTTGCTTATGGCAATATTTATGAATTCTTTAATTAAATTTACCATTAATCAAAAATTGTGATCGAATTACAAAGCATACAAGCTATGATATCACATCATAATTTAAAGCCATCCAAAGATATGGTAGCTTCATCTCTGATATTTTTAGCAATAATTAGTATGTATTTCATATTCTCTAGTGCTACAACCTGTTTGTTAGATAGATTAAACAAAAACATCATTAACAAAATAAAAATAAATTGTCAAGATTATCACATTAGAAGGAAAATTATTGAAGCAATGACAATATATAAGGCATGATTAGTACCTACTTAATTCATCAATCAGTTTTTCTAATCAGTAATAAAAATACCATTTATAGGTAAATTAAGAAATACACAGCACATATTTGTCCGAGTTTTAAATATCCAATTTATAATTCAAAAATTAATTATGTCTAAATTCATTAAAGTTTTTCCTTAATTCAAAATATTTTTGAATCTTATGATTCTATAATCTTTATAGATGTTGCTTGATCTTTTCATTGTATTTAATAGATACCTCACAATATAAATTATATTATTAAATTTATAATTAATTGTTTTTTTAAAAAAACTAAAAAATTATTGTCTATGCCACTATATCTATATAATAATATTTTAACAATCTTATTTTATATACAACTTGAGATAATATTAGTATCAGCCAATGCTTTCAATTTTAACTCATATCTGTGGCCATATCTTCTGGGCAAGGCAATAGTGGGTAAGTGCATTTTTTTAAAAAAATTCTTCCAAAGTTAAGGCCATGTTTATGTATCTTGCTACTCGTTAAATATTTTAAAAGAAGAAAGAAAGATATCTTATGGGATGTATCACTCCTTAGTATAGTTGGGTAATTACTAGTGCTGTAAACATTTCTAAAAAAATCGAACGCGTTCAACGTTCATTGACAAAAATCGAACGCGTTCACGTTCAAGTTCACTTTCAAAAAATAAGGAACACGTTCATGAATCGTTCAAAATTATGATAAATTTTCTAATATAAATAATGTCTTATATTTATTAACACAATATTAGCCATGTTAAAAAATAATATAGTTTTTTAATAAATAACAATATTTTTCATCTGATAGAAGGAATGCTTGGCAGTTAATACGGCATTAGCTATACTAAAAACGCGCTCAAGGGTAGATGAGGTGATTACGGTATTATACTTAATTAATAACTCTTTTAACGTGGGGAATTTATTAAAAACATTTATTGTTTTGTTATTTGCTTCAAAGAATTGAGATAAGTTATCCTCCTCCAATCCATTCTTTACTTCCTCGACAATAAAAAAGTATCTCGAAATTAACAGTTCTTGCATTATCATTTCTAGGGTTTTTAAAGCATTTTTTTCAATAACGCTATAAGTTTATTTTTAATAGGTTCGTTCTGTGGAAGTTTTATCCATGGCCATTGAAGCTTGATTACTGGATGTATAATTGCAGAAAGAACATATTGATCTTCATATATATGTTCAAATCTTAAAAAAATAAAATATATGTAATTAATTGAGAGTGACAGGTTTAATACCTTTTATTAATCCCATTTAATACGGCGTCTATCTATGGTTCATATTTGAGGCCACTAATTTTTTTTAATTTTAAAATAACTATCGTTATTGTTGGGGTCAAATATCCCAAATGCATTTTTTCTTCAAATTTAATGATTTAATATTACAATCAAATGTCGTTTTAAATTGGAACCTGGAGATTTTGACAATATAATACTTTTTGGGCACATTTTACACTTGGTGGCATTGAATTAGTTCCTTCAATATAGGATGTTACTGTAAAACATTTATCATATTTGGCCATGGTAATGATAATTCATCTGATTTTAGCTTTTAAGAATCAGATGATGGGGATTAAATAATAATATCCATGCTTATGCTAATCTATTAAATTAAAATACAAACAATAATTTCAAATTAATAAACTATGTGTTAAAAAAATTGAAATGTAAAGGAAATACGCAGCCGATTAAAAAATATAAATAATACTTTTTTAAAAAAAATTCGGAAATATTAAATTTTTCAAATAAATAAAAAGAAAAAGTATTTTTAAAATTGAACAAATGTTAAATTCTAACGCGTTCGTCATAAAAAAGGACGCGTTCACGTTCAAAGTTCGTCAAAAATAAAAGGAACGCCGTTCAACATTTTTTTCAAAAAACGAACTTCGTCGCGTTCGTTTACAACACATTACTATATTTTTAGCCGTTTAAACAAATTTTTAGCTGGCTAAACTTAGTTTTTGCCCGAAACTATCATTTTGGCCTATGGTTTTTTCTTAAAAATATGGCATACTCAAATGTGAAAAACTAATATAATTAAAACGCTTGAATGTTGACGTATTTTCTCCGGCAGACCTGTAGATTGAGCCGAATTAGCCGACATTTAACTATCGCCAAACTATTTTCAATAGTAATTTGATATATAAGTTATATCTTCTTTTTGTTGCAAATAATACAACAAAAATATAATAGCGCATTTTTTTGCAGTGTTGTTAAAATAGCACACCCTGTTTTAGTATCGATAGTTAATAGCACGCTCCTTTTTTTGCCAAAAAGTCAGTGCTAGAGCGCTAATTTTTTTTTTTTGAAAGAAGTGAAAAAATATAATGAATAAAAAAACGAAAATTAGTATTAATAGTTAATTATAATTTTCGAAATTTGTATTATAAAATCCAACCAACTGTCTAATAGGAAATACCTTAAATGCCTTTGAGCAAAAGAATCCTGAAATTTTTTTTTAAAGTAGGAAGATTTTTGATCAAATTTTACTTAAAAATTGCAATCTTTTTTAGTAAATATTTTTTTATGCCTATAAAAAAAGATAAAATCACAACTCATTTTTGAAAAGAATCTTCAAACATTTTTAATTATTTTCTAAAAAAAACATTTTTGATTTTATATTAAAAATATTTATAAAATTAAATGCTTCATTTTATCTCTGCAAGGGCTAGTGCTGACTATAGTAAGGCAAAACTTTTTCGGTTATTGCCCTCTAGACAGGAATGATAATATAGAAATTATTTTATTATTAAAACGTAAAAAAATAATATTACCATAAATAATTATTTTAATTACAGTAATTTTAGCTACATTTTTTATATAAATTCTTTTATAATCAAAAACTATTAAAACATATAAAAAGTATGTTGCTAATAGCTCGCTATTATTAATTTTTCAAAAGAAGCGAAAGCGCGCTAATTATAAGTAAGGTAGGTTTAACAACACTGATTTATTTCCTTTTTTAAAAATAATTCAATACATTTTAAACATTACAAATGAATTAAATTTGATTCCTTTTATTCATTTATTAATAATTATTAGAAAATTTAAAAAAATGTATACAAGCATGGAACCCTGAGAAGGGTATCAAATTTTGAGAAACCAAAATGAGTCCTAATTATGATTTAATTAATATGTTATCTTTATCTTCCCAGCATTCTTCAGTTTTCTCCCTAAAAAAATCTTACGTTATTTATTTTTAAATAGTAATTCTCTTCATTCTTTTTTTTGTCTGGTAGTTTTATACGAGGACGGAGGGCCAGAATTTTATCACGCTCGTTATTCCGTTTTAGTCAAGCACCATAAAATACCGAAATTTGTGAACTCCAAAGAATATAATTTCCACGATAAGTGTCTAGATCCATTCCGATTCCTATCCTTGAAATCCTTAGGTGCTCGCATAAGGGTAACGATTTCCGCCGGAAAAAGTTTCATTCTAGCTTTAGTCATTGAATACGTTGACGCGGTTTCCCTCAAGAAATCATTTTCCACTTCCCATCTCGATTACCTATCCAAATTTTACGGAAAAGACGCGGATGATTGCCATATCGTCTGTACTGGCCAGGAAATGTTCGACCGAAATGCGAGCATGTCTGATAACATGTTAGACCCTTTCCATCGAAATAAATATCGTGACGATAGTCGCTTCATAAATTCCCGAAATTTGAATGAAGACCAAGCCGACGCGTTGATACGAAAAATCTCGGACCTCAATTTTGCCATCGATAACCATCATTCTCTATTTCGCATACCTAAGTACAAAGTTATTCCTTTAATCGTCGATAGATGGGATCCAAAGGCGCATGTTAATACATGACGTTGGGAAAATTATTACATTATACTATGTTTTAGTCGCGATTAGTATTTTATTATATATTTTGTAATATTGAAGTTTTTGAATTGCGTAATTAATAAATTATTTTACATCATGTACATTGTTATAGTTTTAAACTTAAGATATTGACGTGAAGAATTTTTTTATATAACTACTTTTTAAAAAAATAATGCTTTTATATTAATGATTTAAAGTTTTTTTTATTAATTGGGTGGTGTTAAATCTTAATTTATGCCATAATAATTTATAATAATTACACGTTGTTTAACAGACGGAATTCGTAATATTGTACTTTATAGCGTGGATAGCTTCATGCTACTCCAATAATTCTAGCAACCATGGAAACATTTCAACTCCTAAACATATCCGTAGAAGGCAATTATATTCGATGATTCAAGCTTTGGATCTTAATACTACCGCTATAAATTTATCCTTTTTGACACGCGATGTAAAAGTAATTAGTGGGTACTTGGCAGAAATACATTGCTGTAAGGGTTTCTATTATATCCTTGGAAGGGGATCTAGAAATTGTTTCTGTGTTCATTGTTATTGGGACTTTTTTGAAGAAATTTACAAGTTGCATGTCAAATGTTATTTTTTGCCATCGGGTATTT
This sequence comes from Gordionus sp. m RMFG-2023, assembly GCF_954871325.1. Lineage (NCBI taxonomy): Eukaryota > Metazoa > Nematomorpha > Gordioida > Chordodea > Parachordodidae > Gordionus > Gordionus sp. m RMFG-2023. The sequence goes on from NC_088776.1 coordinate 47,892,378, forward strand.
TATATTCCATACAAAAAATATTTATTGATTTAGTTCACGTAGATACTCTTTTGTTCTCTTTTAGTGACAATATTATTATAACTGCGTTAGAGATGGTGCCTATTACATTGAATCTTTACAAAACAATTATAAACCAACCAGATAATGATTACAAAAGATTTCTTAATGCTTCTAACATATCTCCGCAAACTAATTACGCCATTATCCCTCCTATATTTTTATATCCCTACCCATGGATTCAAGATTTATATCTAAATAATTGCAGAGTGAAAGAATTTCACGAAGGTGCATTGCGCATTTGCTATTATTTGGCGTTTCTGGATTTGAGTAATAATTTAATTAATTCTTTAGATAGTTTAACATTCGTTAATTGCTTTTTTCTCGAAATTGTCTTGTTACATGGAAATTTAATCCAGACCATTGAATCGTTTTTAGTTCTATACTTTTTGAGAATTGAAGAGATATATGTAACCTTGTACGATAATCCTTTTAAGTGTGACTGCTATTTTACCCAATACCTTTGTGACTTTAATGAATATTTTTATAAAAGTTCACGACTCAGCACATTAACTATCCATCGCTCCAAACAATTATACCATAACCTTTCTTTCCCCCTATTTACCTCCTGTTCGAATGAAAGAAAAAAATGTCGCAGCATAAATTCGCTGACACGTGACTGGAATTCCACATGTGTCCCCGAATTAAGGGCGCAATACACGATTCCGGGATCATGCTGGAACATGTATTTTTATCAATATTCTATCCCTCAAATACCTGAAATACTTATTAAGCAATATAAACTTCAAAAATATGCAACCTTATTTCTCAAATCTTTAGATGATTATGAAAAAAAATTGGAATTTTCCCGAGATAGAAATATATGTAAATACCGTGATAAATCTACGTATGACTTCCGGATAACCTTTTATGAGGAAGATTATACCGATATGAATAATTTTAAAGAAAAATTAGGTCAACGACATAACTTGCTCTTTCAAACCATAACAAAATTTGTGAAAAAAAGATCCCAGTATTTTTGGCGTAATTGGTTAATATTTATAATACCAGTTGTCTTAGGCTTAGGTACTCCATTGGTGTTTTTGATTATATTATTTAGAATATATCGATATATAACAATATTTAAACTCAGTTAACTTTATTTCTATACGTTATTTTTATCGGATTGCATTTATATATGTATTTTTTTAAAATAAAAATAATAAATTTTATATATAATATTCTTTGCGAATTTTTTTTGTCATAATAATCGTTATATTATAGAGCTTACTAAAAAGTTTCATCACTATTTTTTTAACCTTGGGGAACTCTAAATTTTGCCGAGGATAAGCCCTTTGTTTCCTGACGAATATGCTTATATTGTCGTACCTTTAAATAATTGATCGCAATTTAAAAATAAATTGCTATATATGTTGAATAAATATATATAATTTTATAAAAAAAAATATGACTATAAAATAAAAGTGCAAGAAAAGATTTTCTAAAAATGACTAATTTTTGTTTAATTTAAAAAATGCATTGCCCAAAAAAGTATAAATTATATAATTAAGAGATGAGATAATCTTTTCTTTAATTGACATTTGTCAGAATTAAATCAATTTATAACATCATTATCATATCAATTATTGGATTTTAAAAGGTTATTAATCTTAATTATAATCACAATATATAGTCTATATTACAACTAAAAGTTAAAAATTACCCCCCCCCCCCAAAAAAAATAAATAAAATTCCACAATATTTGGAGGTATTTGTCATACGTGCACGCTGCATGTTTTGTGAAATTAAAGTAATCATGGTAAATCATATAACACGGTCGATGTATAAATTTTTTTTTTAAAAAGTATTCATTTTTGAATAAACTTTTTTAAAAAAATATGCAATTTGTATACATAAAAAATAAAGGCTGGGAATTCCTAACCTCGAAAATCTGATTTTTCGTTAAACTTTGAGCCAATCTGGGCATTAAAATTTGATAATTTTTTTTAATTTTAAGTTAATATAATGATTTTGATTAATACTATTTGAAAATAAATTACAATATGCTTATTTCTTTAATATTTTAAAAGCTGTCAAATTAAATCTCTAAATAAAATTGTAAATTTACAAAAAACAAGTTATTTATGATCAAATACACAACTCAGATATATAAAACGATTATAGAAATAGATAGGCATTAGAGATATAAGAGCCGTAATTGACGTCAAGATAAATTAATTTTGTAGACCATGAAAAATGTTCCAGCCGAAAAATTCGTTAAAAAAAATTAAACGGTCGGGCTTGACTTTTTATAAAATTTCAACCAGCCCTGCTGGGAAATTAGTGAAAATAAAATTTCTGGCCTGAAAAGAAATAACTGGCCGAGCAACAGTGCAAAAAATCTTGCAAGGCCAAGCTGTGCAGATAGATCTCTGATCTATATTCATTTTATTTATCTATTTGCATTTAAAAAATATTCATAACATATTTTCAGGCGCGTACGCAGGATTTTTTTTATAAAGGGGGGAAAGGGGTAATTAAATTAAACATTTAAAAATTGATCTATAATTTGAAATTATATTTTAAAAAATTATGGGCGCCTTCAGAGTGGAAATTGTTTAATTTTTTAAAAAATTATGGGCGCCTTCAGAGTGGAAATTGTTTAATTTTTTAAAATAAAGTTTGCTCATTCATACTTTGTCTAAAGTCAATTTTATAAATTTTGAAAAATAATGGGGAAAATTAAAAACAATGACAGATGCCTTTGCATTCAATGCAAACATTGAAACGATAGATTTCTCATAGACACTGCCAAATCGACATTAGGCTTGACAAGGAGAGGCAAATCATACAAAGAGAACTATGGTGGTGGAATGAAGAGGTATAAGCTCACTAAATAGGAAAAAAAAGCTCTATATAAAATATGGTACAAATCCAAAAACCCAGATGACAAGACAAATTACAAAAAATCCAAGAGAATAGGTACAAAAGCGGTGGCTAGGGCCAAAGCTGTGGCATACGATGACATGTATGAAGAACTACATACCAAAGAAGGGCAAAATAAAATATACAGATTAGCCAAACAGCGAGAAGAGAATTCTAGGGATATAAACGGAGCTCCGAAAGTAATCAAAAATAAAGATGGGAAATTGATAATAAAGGAAAAAGAAATAATTAATAGATGGAAAGAATATTTTCAGGAGCTTCTCAACTTTCATCCCCACATACTACATCTAGATGAACACTCCCCATGTCCAAACCTTGTACAACCAATAACAACAAGAAATAATCACATGCCTCAAGCATATGAAAAACAACAAGTACAGATGATATTCTGTCCTCACAAATCTGTACAATTAAATATTTGAAAATGAGATTTCTCATAAATGGAGGCTAAGCTATTTAGTTCCTATTTTCAAAAATAAAGGGGATCCATACGATTGTCAAAATTATAGGGGCATAAAACTAATGTCACACTGTCTTAAACTCAAAGATAATAGGAAAAAGGTTAAGAGACATAATCGAAATAGGAGAGACTAAGTTTGGCTTTATGCCTGGAAGATCAACGACTGATGCAATCCACACCATTAGGCAAATGAGTGAAAAATACAGGGAAAAGAACAAAAAGCTAAACATGGTCTTTCTCGATCTAGAAAAGGCCTTCGATAGAATCCAAAGAAAACTTATCTGGTGGGCGCTACGCCCCAAAAAGGTTCCAGAAAAATATATAAGAATAATATAGGATATGTATATGGACCATATAACAATGGTCCGTAGCCCAACAGGTACATCAGCAGGCTTCACAATAGCCGAGGGAGTTCATCAAGGGTCGGCACTCAGCCCACTTCTCTTCATTACAGTAATAGATGTATTATCACAGTCTATACTTCAAACAGTCCCTTGGAATATTATTTGCAGATGATATTGTGATACTTGCCGAATCCAAGGATGAAATGAAAGAAAGATTAGTGAGTTGGATAAATACAAGAAACACGGACTAAATGTAAATAGAGAAAAGACAGAGTATATGGTGATAGGGGGAGATGAAACAAAGAGCATTGATATAAATGAATGGCAGATATTAGCAATTAAAAGCTGCAAATATTTGGGCTCTACTATACAAATAAACGGCACAATGGATAAAGATTAAAATTAATCAAGGGTGGTTAAAGTGGAGATCTTTATCTGGAGTGCTCTTTGACAAAAGAATCCCACACAAATTGAAGGGAAAAATTTACAGCTTCATATTACAACCAACTATTCTATATAGTTCGGAAACATGGTCAACCAAAGAATCAGACGAAAGAAGTTTACAAACTATGGAGATGAGAATGCTGGGGTAACAAGAAAGGAAAAAGTGCGCAGTTCAAGAATATTAGAAAGTTTAAAGGTAGTGCCCATTAAGACTGATAATGGTAAACAGACGTAGGTAATATGGGCACACAGTGAGAAGGTCTACGAAAGTGATGGGCAAACGTAAAAGAGGAAGGCCAAATGCTCAATGGGGCCATAAAGTTAGAGCCGAGAAGAAGTATAAATTAGATAAAAGAGATAGTATGAATAACATGAAGTGGAGAGAGATATTGAAGGAGCTTACCACAAGAAAATGTGAAAGCTAAAGAGGGAATAAAAAAATCTAATGTAAAATATTTTTATTTCGATAAAAGAATAATAAAAATTCTCCAATCTATTATTAATCTAATAATGCTATAAAATAAAGATTTATAATTTTATATTTACTTATAAATTATGACATAAAAATTTTTTTTGCTCTAAATATAGGTTGCAATCTATATTGCAAGCAGTAATACTTTCTATAATAATTAGTGTGCTACTGATAATTTGTTATAGATATAGTTTTGATGTAGGAAATGAGGATCAATTTATATCTTAATATTTTTAATTTTTTTAGTTAATTAAAAGGAGCTTATGAGGACATCTATTTACAGGATATTATCATTTCTTATATCTATATTGGGAAATAAAATTTAACATCTCAAAGAATACATGTGGAATGTGTTTTCCGATTTTACAGCATACTTGATATTAATTAAAGGATCTGATACCACGTCAAATTTTGATGTTAATAAAATTAACCTATGTCATGACTCATATTGGCCAGCTTGATAATAGAATCAGAAATTGTTATTCTAAATAATTTTGCATTATTGATTTACCATATTTAGTATATATTTTTTTTAATTTATATAATAAAATATAGTTGTGTTCACTCAGGGCCGTAGCCAGGAATTTTTTTTGGGATGGAGGGCGTATTTTAGAGTGCCAATATTTTTTTGAAATAAAATAAATAATTAGGCACTCATAGAAATTTTTTTGCTATTTTTATTAAACATTGGTAAATGTAAATATTAATGCAAAATATTGCTATCATTTATAATACGACGATTTTTATTTCTAAATTTTAACATAAATGAAATGAAAGCTAAATTCTATGATATTTTTTTTATAAGCCATTATAATACTAAATTTTATTATGTCAATCTTTCCTCAATGTGCTCAATAGAACTCTCTTTAATATAGAGAATGAGGCCTCACAAAAAGTCGTTGATACCCTAATGATGGTGACTGCTGAGTAGCATTTATACAATACTTTAAATGCATATTTTTTTAAATCTAATATTTACGATATTTTTAAAAGTATGTGTTTCTTTAATTTCTGCAGCTAATAATCCTTATAAAAGTTGGTGGGGGGGGGGGGGGATAAATCTATTTAAAAAACGATCTACAATTTCATAATATTATTTTTTTAAAGAACTCCAATTGAAATCCTTTTCACAATCAAACCTTAATACCCTCAATGATAATCAATGATATATTATCAATGAGTACCCTTGATGATTTTTGAGAGATGAGATTAAATATTGATATAAATTTTTCAGCGATAATTATCAAAACAAAAGAATTATCACTTCTTTTATTTTTTAATATTTTAATTGTGGAATCAATACAATTTTTAACATCCACTATATAAGTATCTAGTGACTGTTATTTAGTGGGTCTATTGTTATTAATACCTCATAAATTAAAATGGCCAATATAAAGTAATTGCGCATTGAGATAAAAGACTAGAGGCTTTGACTGAATCATGAGTGGAAATCTCTGAGTTAAGAGCTCTATTATAAGAGTAAAATAATACTTCACCAATCCATAATTCTCATAAATAATATGAGATGTTACTAAATTACCAGCCCACCTCTGGTATAAAAGTCTCTTAAGAATATGCCTATATATTTACAGGATACGTTAAAACGTCTGAAAAAATTGTAAAGATAAATTATAAAAAAAAAACAATATTATCATACCAAGGCATTTTTTAACTAATTTTTCTTTTAAAGCAGGGTTTGTTCTACCATTTCGGTCAGTCATGACGTATGCACCATCACATGTCTGGCTTATTACATTCGTTGGATTAATATTTAACTCATTATATTGTTTAAAATACAATTAATAATGATTCAGCACATTGTTTATTAATGATTTAGATTTGCTTAAATTTCTCTGCAAAAAATATACTGAATAATTATGCTCACGTTTAACCTAATGCATCTTTTGTCTCGTCAGCCTTAAGTCAAAAAAAGGCATCTCACTTTTGTTATATTTTACCGAGATGACATAGATTAGACTTCATTTTGAATTTGGGGTGATGTATATTGTGAATTTTGGATATTCATTTCATTATCTATATTATAATTTTCCGATGTCCTCACTACGTCATCGTGACGTCATGTCATCGCTACGTATTTATTTATTTTTTATTTGTTGATTTTATTTATTTATTTTATACAAACAGATGATCCTTCAACTTAAATTTTCTATGCAACTGTAGGAGGCCATATTAAAACCTAAAAGTAATACATTATTTACTATTGTTGATTTTATTTATTATTTTATACAAACAGATGGTCATATACCTTAAATTTTCTATGCAACTGTAGGAGTCCATATTAAAACCAAAAAGTAATACATTATTTACTACTGTTGATTTTATTTATTCATTTTATTCAAACAGATGATCCTATAACTTTAATTTTCTATGCAACTGTAGGAGGCCATATTAAAACCAAAAAGTAATACATTATTTACTATATATTACAAATTATTAATATTTTATATCTCTAGGCTTGGGAAATTTTTCCCAAAATTACTGCAACTGTAGGAGGTACAATATTAGGAAGCATATAATTAAGGAAGCATATAATTATAAAAAAGTTTATCAAGCCCAGCTCAACTATTAATAATTTTAAAAGATTTTCTCAAGCCCACCTCAATCCCTAATAATTTTGAAACCAAGCCCAGAGATATTAAATTTATAATTAATGAAGGGGAAATCTCTGATTTACCAATTAGTCTACGGGTAAAATATATTACTTTATTGTTGTAATTGTAAACCAAATTACAAAGCCGAAGGATATTCAAATCTACTCAAGAAAAAAGAATTAAATTTCGAATGCAAATGATTTAAAGAAAGAGGAATAAAAAAGAATGATTATTCAAATTAAGATTTTTTCAGTTTGTTTGTAAAACATTATGTAAATGAATTATAGAAAAGTATATATATATTCGAGGATATTTGTATAAGGAGAGATCATGATTTTACGAACTTAATTATAATTTTAATTTTAATTTTTGATTATTTTAATTTTTTTAAATTTAGTTGATTATATTTTTAACTTATTATTTAATAAAGATTTAGTATCATTTTAGTTCTAACTTTTCTGATTTGACCAATATTATAGAAAAATATATATAATCGAGGATATAAGTCTGATTTAGTATCATTTTATTCTAACCTTTCTATATTTGACAACGGTTCTAATCTCTCAATCCTGTCAAAACTACAAAATGTTACAATGATGTTGGAGAGTGGAGGCGACAGGGCAATTTCAACAATTCAGTCTAATTAACTCTCCCACTAGCCTCAGCAATATAAATATCAATCCCATATTGGTACAGGAGATTCTAAATAAAGGGGGAAGGGGATGTATGAAATGACGATCGACACAAAGACAAAGAATTAGGTCAATGAAACATGGTGTCAATATCAATGGTCGTAATTCGAAAAAGAATAGAATTAGTCGTTTAATTAAAAGGAATTCGTCACAAGAGATCGTTATACGTACAAGTGATCGATGTAGCTAAAAGAAATTCGTTATAAATTTTTATTAAAGATATATGGTTGACTGTTATTTAAGTTGATAATATTTAGCAAAATATCAGGTTGTTGATTAACCAAAAAATCTTCATAAAGAGAAACGGCTTTTCGTCATTAGAAAATTTATGCCGCAATCGAGCTCAATTAGAGATCGGATTTTTATTTTGGATCAAAAGATACAAGAAATCATTATCGTATAAGAGATCTTAAGGCAAAGTGGATATATTGACAAGAAGACCAGAATGCTATCGTTAATCGTTGACAAATTATAGCCAATTGCTTATCAAAACTTTAGTATAGGAGAAAAAATCGAACAAGAAGTCGTGGAAACCATCATTACTCGCAGACAAATTATCGTCAGTGGTTTACCGTCATTAGTTACTAGAAACCGTTAGAAACAAGCAAAGACTAGGATAATGTGGGAGTAAAACGAGATATAATTAAAAGAGCTAGAAGAATGTATCGGGAACCATGCCTTACTCGCAGAATGGTGGGGTGGGACTAATCTAAGTGGAAGGGTGTTGTAATTGTAAACCAAATTACAAAGCCGAAGGATATTCAAATCTACTCAAGAAAAAAGAATTAAATTTCGAATGCAAATGATTTAAAGAAAGAGGAATAAAAAAGAATGATTATTCAAATTAAGATTTTTTCAGTTTGTTTGTAAAACATTATGTAAATGAATTATAGAAAAGTATATATATATTCGAGGATATTTGTATAGATCATGATTTTACGAACTTAATTATAATTTTTAATTTTAATTTTTGATTATTTTAATTTTTTTTAATTTAGTTGATTATATTTTTAACTTATTATTTAATAAAGATTTAGTATCATTTTAGTTCTAACTTTTCTGATTTGACCAATATTATAGAAAAATATATATAATCGAGGATATAAGTCTGATTTAGTATCATTTTATTCTAACCTTTCTATATTTGACAACGGTTCTAATCTCTCAATCCTGTCAAAACTACAAAATGTTACAATAAAAAATAATAACATAAGACTAGGTTCAAGCCTACAATATTTGGAAAAAATTTCCAAGCATCCAAGATCTTAATAATTTAAAAAGATTTTCTCAAGCCCAATTCAATTCCTAATAATTTTTGAAAACCAAGCCAATATTTATTTTGAGAAATATTTTTTAAGCCCAGTCCAACCCATAATAATTTTGAAAAAATTTTCCCAAGCCTAGAGATATTAAATTTATTGAATTAACTCAGTTATGAATTTCTATATAAAATTAATAATTTGTAATATTTAGTAAATAATGTAATACTTTGACAATTGGTTTTAATATGGCCTCCTACAGTTGCACTAATTTTGAAAAAAATCATGCGAATTGGTAATAAGGGAAACTGAGAAAGCCTGCACAAAGCACTTATTAAAGAATCGTGACAAAATAAGGTGTCCCCTAAAATTATTTATGTTTTTTTTTACATTTTAAATTAATTGGTAAATCAGATATTTATCCTTCATGTGTAAATCAATTAAAAATTTAACTATCTCCGAGGTGGGAAAATTTTCAAAATTATATTGGATACGACTGGGCATGGAACCTCAAAATTAATATTAGCTTGCACCTGACATTAGAATATCTTTTACAAATTATTAAGGGTTGAGCTGGGCTTGGTAAACTTTTTTATAATTATATGCTTCCTAATATTGTGAGCTTGGACCTGGCATGGCACTATCGTAAAAAATGAATAAAAATCTCATTCCTCGTAATGTTCAAACTTGAATGTGCAGTACGGCCATTTTCATCAACTTTATTAATGGAAAAATATGCAGTAGTTCTGTCGTGGCCTTTATAACAATTCTTACTACCTTTTTATGGTTGAGTTAACATTGTCGTTCATGATTCTATTTTAGAGGGGGCTACCAATGCTGACATTGACAGAAATATCATTTTGCGTTCTTCTTTTACCAGTATCCCAAGGCATAGGCATATGACTCATCTTTATCCGGACGTATTGTGTTTTGTACACTGCTTTGGTAATCCGTCATTACTTTCATCTACAACCCTAAATGATATGAAATTGTACATTAATTATTTCCTTTCCAGACAACCTTCCAGATTTATTTTGTCGCTTTTTCCATCAAAAATAAAAATGTCAACAAGGATTTGCTCTTAATTTTATCAAATACACAACATAATAATTATTCCTTATTATTTAAAAAAAAATTAGCCTAAATTTATATGTCAATAAAAATATTTTCTTAAAAAATATATATATATAATTTGCATATAAGTTTCATTAGTGTTTAATAGCACTTTTGTTATTTAAATAGATAGCATTTTTTTTTACTTAACATAAAATATAGACAAATAATTTGGGAAAGGCAAGACATACATTAAATTTATCCGAAAAGCTACAATAACCCTATATAATAAACAACAATTTATTTTTTATATATAATTATAATTGATCATATTACCAAAAAGTATAAGAGTCGGTTATTTTTATTTTATTTGTCATGATTCTCTAATAAGTGGTTTGCCCAGGCCTTCCCAGTTTCCTACGGAATTCACATGTTTTTTTTTTACATCTTAAACTAACTGGTAAATCAGATAATTCCCCTTCATGTGATGATAAATCAATTAAAAATTTAACTATCTCTGAGGTGGGAAAAAATTTTCAAAATTATATTGGATACGACTGGGCTTGGAACCTCAAAATTTATATTAGCTTGCACCTGACATGATATTATCTTTAACAAATTATTAAGGGTTGAGCTGGGCTGGATAAACTTTTTAATAATTATATGCTTCCTAATATTGTGAGCTTGGATCTGGCCAGACATCTATCATAAAAAAATGAATAAAAATCTCATTCCCTGTCATTTTTGACGGGCTTTCTACTAGTTTTATTTAATTCAGGATATTTTTATATGGTGTATAAAAACATTGTTATAAATAGTCTAGAAGAATAAATTATGATTTCATCTTTTGCAGTATCCGTACTTTTTGTTGAAATTATCCCATAAGAAGTTGCTCCTGTAGGCTAAGAAGTAGCATCAAATCAAATATTGATTCAAGATATTAACAATTACGCTAATTTGCTGGTTTACCTCAGTGTCCTTATATATATTACGATTTTTTAAAATGTCATATTGTTATTTAATTTAAATGAGCTTTTGAGATATCATTTTATAGCAGTCCCCTCTTTGCAGCTAACGCATTGTTTTAATTGTTGAATCTACTATTGTTAAAAGGCCCCATTTGGATCGATTTTTAAAAACGGCTCGAATAAGATTTTAACCAAGATAATATTATAAAAGCCTGAAGAGTTTGCTCATAGATATCAGAAAGGTTTAGCCCTCTATTTGCCAAATTTCAGGTTAAATATCGCTCGACTGATAAATCGCTCGGCTAACCACACTATAAATCATTTTATTACTAAATATCGCTCGGCTAACCACACTATAAATCATTTTATTACTAAATATCGCTCGGCTGAAAAATGTCGCTCGGCTAACCACATAATAAATCATTTATTACTAAATATCGCTCGGCTGAAAAATGTTGCTTGGCTAACCACACAATAAATCATTTATTACTAAATATCGCTCGGTTGAAAAATGTCTCTCGACTAATGACATAATAAATTATTTATTACTATATATCGCTCGGCTGAGAAATATAGAACGGCTATAAATAATCCTTTATTTATATATTATATTTACGATCATATTCTAAGTGAGCTTTCATTTTCTTAATATTAATTGAGAATTATTAATTTTTATGAATAAAATAAGTGTTTGGACAGGTATAAAAATTTTCTATTATATATTTTAGCTTCAAAACTTTTATAAAATTAAATTCAATCATGATCCTTTTTTTTATAAAAGTAAAAAATAATAATATTCTACCCGCTAGATGGCGTCAATATTAGTAATTTTTATTAAAAATATAAAAATAATGAATGTTTTAATAAATTTTTCTTAATGAGATAAATTCTAAATACTACCACGTTGGCCTCCTAAATCAACACACCCACTTAGTAACATGACCCAATCCACATCATGTACGCAACCTTCTTCCATTGTACTAAGTTTGAGACTGTTCCTCCCTACAAAAGTGAAATAGTAAGTATAATCGGATTCTGTTTCAGATATTATAGCTTCAATACATTTATAAAATAAAATTTACTCATTTTTTACAATCATGATAGTAAAAAAAATATTTTTCTATCCTCTAGATGATGTTTTTAATATTTTTTATCATTCAAATTTAGAAAGCAAAAATTTTGGACTGGTCTATTTTAACTTATTCTACCAAGATGCACTAAAATGTCTAACGGTGTTTTTTTTATTGTATTCTTTTCTATATTTTAGTAAATTAATTAGTAGTCTTTTTTAAATTTTACCATTTCCATTGATCAGAGTAATTAATAACGAGAGTAATTTTTTTTATTGATGCATAATTATAATTCATAATTTCACGATATATATATAATAATAATGCTGTTATAATTTAAGTGATTATTTACATAAAATATTTCGGCATCGATGAAGAGAGGATTAAAATATAAATTTAAGATAATATAGTTATATATATTGACGAAATAAATAATATTCGTTATTCTAGAAATATAAGAAAGGGGCAGGCGAAGGTCGGGAAAAATAAACAACAAGTTCACTTCACTATATTATAAACCTAATTATGTATGTTGATGAAATATATCTGTTACTTTAATGGGCGAAGGGCATGCGAAAATCAGGAAAAAATAGGGAATTAAAATTTATAATAAATATTTTCATAATTACGAAATTTAAAAAATATTAAGTAGTGAGTTTATAAATGCATTTCTAAATATATTAATGAACTGAAATAATAAAATAAATTAACGAAAAGAAATAGAGCATTGGAAAAATATAAGTGTAGGACCCCTAAGCGAGTAGACCTGATTCGCGAAATATTCCAATAAAAAAATTGTAAATGCTATTATGTCTAAAAAATTACAACAACATACTTTTTATTTTAATGGATGGCGATAATAAAAAATTTACGTGATTTATGCAACTATTGTAAAAATGAATTAAAATTTTTCGGCATATATAATATATTAACTTAAAAACCCTTTAAAGAAATTAAACGACAGAATTAAAGATATGACAATGATCTAAGAGAATGAATTTGAAAGATAAATCTCAGAGAGTGAGAAGAATATTTATTAAATAATTATTATCCTAATTTCTAATACCCGAATCAGTAGATGTTATGATATAATACTTCACTTAATAATCATGTAAAAATAAAACGTTAATATTGTACAACTAAAAAGCTAGAACATTAATTCCCTTAGATAAATATAATTTAGTTGATATTATTTTTTCGAGTCCTTTCTGCTTTAATTCTACGTCGCTGATGTGGTTTTTTTGAGCCTTTTGGTTTCAAAACAGATAAAGTTTTATCTAATGAATGTAATTTATCTTTGTTTTTACTATTAAGTAAATTATTTAATGTATCATGACATTCTATCGATTCAGGAATTAAATAGTTATGATACTCATTATTTAAAAAATATTCTCCTGTTCCTGAGAAGGATCTTTCAAATTCTTTTCTTGTAACATTGTTATATCTTTAATTTTTTCGATTAATTCTTTTAAAGGACGTTGTTTCATATATTATTTTAAAACGTGATTCATAGATTCACAGTTGTTATTTAACCATAAACAATTTATTATTTTATTTTTTAGGGGAATGTAAACATGTTCATAAATTACTCTTTGAAATTTATTTTATATATGGCAAAAATATATTTAAATTTTGATTATTACAATAATTATATAAATCATTTAATTTTTTTATTATATATTTGGTCGTTTCGAGAAAATACAAGCCCATTAAAAGAAAAAATATCCTGTATAATTTTTTTAGACATAACAGCATTTACACCTTGTTTTTCCGACAAATATTTTCTTATATTGTCTTTTAAATGACGCGTGCATATTAAATGAGTATTAAATTTAAATATTTACAAAATAGGTTTTACTATAGCCTTTTCTTGGTCACTACCAATATGATATTTGTAATATTTATTTTATTTTTTAAAAATGCAGAATGTAAATGAGAAAAAAAAGTATATGTGGTCATATTAGAATCTCCATGCAAATATATTGGTCCTAAAAATATTGGGGATTCGTCTGTTTTATATCTCTTAACTGCTATATGTTTAAATACTATAGCAGTAAGGTATAGATCACCCAAATTAAATGTTTTATCAACGTCTAATATACAGAAGTCAGCTTGGTTTGACAAAAATTTATAGTTTTAATAATAAAATGAGTATAGCAAATTATCGATGGTGTTTTGTCTTTGATATGAATGATTAATTGGATAAATGGCGAAATATGTAGATCATTAGTAATGTGTAAAATATTATCCGCGAAATTTAGACGTACTTTTGTATTTTTTTTAAGCTTATAATTTAAGTTATAAATTTGTTTTAAATTTTTTGGAAAATTGGTGATATGTCATAAAAGATTTTATTTTGAAATAAACTTGTTTGACGCATCTGTCACTGTTATTTCAATTGATATATTTTATTTTAAGTTTTTCTGAAAATAGCCTTATTTCCTGAAATTAATTTTTATTATTTTTTTTATTTAAAAACAACTCGATATTTCGCGGAAAAAACCTATTTTAAAATTTAGGTTCAGGGTCCAAACTTTTTTAAAAATAATTTTTGTTTAATTTAAAAAAAATAGAATATTCATTAATAAAAGATTTCATGACTATGATATTTCCAATGAAATATTAGGGCATATGAGATTTAAAGTGGATACTTATTTAAATAATACTCGAACCCAGATATAAAATCCTATAATAGAAGAGAAGAGGTTCACTCATAACCTTGTTGTCAAAAAACAACTATTAAAAAGGTTATTGATGTTGTTCTTGATCAAATCAGGAATTAAATAAAAAGGGAGAATGGTAACAAACCGGTTTAGTTTTCAAATGGATATATCTCAAGACATTAGCGTTTATGATCAGATCAAGCAACCATTTGCCTACAATACATATATAATGGCAAAATAAAAGAAAAGCTTTTCGCACTTACAAAAGTGACAAACTCTTCTGGAAAAGGATTTTTTGATATCTTGAGTCAATACTTTTAAAACATGGAATTCAAATGAGAAATTTAATAGGAGAATTATTTGATGGTGCTGCAAATATGCGGGGTGAATTTGTTGGGATTCACGCTCTTATTAGACTAGAGGCTCCAGGCAGGGTTGGGCAAATTTTCAGAAAATTGTATTCGGATACAGATACAGATACTTTATAAAATTTTGTATTTAAGATACAAGATACTAGATAATTTAGAAAAGTTTCAATAAGATATAAGATACAAGATACTTGTATTTTTTTTAAAAAAAGTATCTAAGATACAAGATACTTGTATTTTTTTAAAAAAAGTATCTAAGATACAAGATACTTTTTTAAAAAACTTTAAATAGTCAAAATCAAAATGTATAAAGCTTTATTTTCTTATCTATAATATAAATTTATAAAAAAATATTTAAAATAAATTGTAGAAAATAACAAATTTATTATAAAAGATAATGCGATATTCCATTTAATAAAATTATATAATTAGTAAATAATAATAAATCAGCATCATAAATCAGCATTATTTTTTAATATTATTAATTTTTCGTTCAATCTTTAGACGATTTGGTTTATTATCCATATTAGCAAAGCTAAATAATCTTTCAACGGGGGCTGAGGAGGGTAATATTGTGTTATATTTAATAAATATTTCTTTTATATATTTATAACTATTTAACATATTTATACTCCGCCTGTCATCTTTCATATAATTTAGGACCTCTATTTCAATATCATTTATTGAATTATTAGAATTGGATGTGGTACTTTTAAGGCAAAAGTAATCATCATCTTCATCAATTGAAGATTTTGTTGAAGTATTAATTTCAATATTATTTTTAAAAACAATTAAAACTTCATTTAATAACAAATCCTGAAGGTATTTTTTTTCTTTTTCACCATCAATCCAACGATTTTTAAAATAGGGATGAGAAATAGTTGCCATATATGCACTTTTAAAATTGTTATCAAAATCATATATATTTTTAAATCTTTTATTCAAATAATTTTCTATGGCAACAGCTAATGGTTTGCAAAATTGTAGATTGGTTTGAATTAAATTTGTAATTTTTTTTAACGACATTTAAAATTGGAGCTGATTCTTCATAATAGCAGTTGATTTCACTCTGTATTTTGTCAATCGCTATAGCCAATGGGGCCATTATATTGCAATATTCTTCTAAATATTGAATTTCAATATCTCTTAATTTAGGAAATTCTAATTTTTGACATAATTTAGGAATGTCGCCTTTAAATTTTAATAAACTATGAAGACTATCATACAAACTATTCCATCTAGTACAACAAGGTGTAACTAATTGTTTTCCTAAAACTGCTTTGATAAGTTCTGCAGTTTTGTCCTATTATTTGCATTCCATAGCTTAGTACATTTAGCTATTGCAGGGTGATGAATTTTAGAAATGTTAGGAGAATCCTTAATAGCTCTCTCGACATCTGTTGTGGCAATTAGACTTATCGTACGAATGTGTTGAGGCAATGTTATTGAGGCTTCTTTAGACCCTTAAATAAACAAATAAATAATTTTATTTGAATAAAATTTTTTTACTAAATTTACAATATCATAATAAATTTTAAAGAAGTATTAAATAATACTTTCAATGATTTCGAATTCTATACATTCATCATCATTGATGTCAAAGTCATTCTCTACAGCTTCGACAGAATATCCAAACTCCTTGAAAGCTTTCTTAAAGTTAGAGCCGTTATCTGTAACAGTTGCTATAACTTTTTCGTCAATACCAAAGTCACGATGAATTTCTTTATTATGATCATCTTGAAGTACTTCAAAAAATTTGCCATTAAGTATGTTTAGTTTTTAAATTTATTGTTATAATTTTCGGTTGAAGAATCATCTGAAGACGAAGATAAACATATTATTCTATTTTCTTCTTCTATATTAAAATAGACAGATATAAAACGATTCAAATATGGTAGTTGTAATTGTTAGCAAATTGCTATATGACGTCCAACGTCATATATCAAAAATTATCTTAAAATATCTAAATTTTGATTAAATTTTTCATTTAAATCTTAAAACAATATCATTTTAAATTTTAATACTATTTAAATTAACCAATATAAATTTTTATTAAAGTATCTGTATCTTTTTGAATACAAAGTTGGTTAAGATACAAATACTTTTAAATAATATGTATCTTAGATACTGGATACAAGATACTTTCCAAAATTTTAAAAAAGATACAAATATCCGCGATACTGCCCAACCCTGGCTCCAGGTAGTTTTTTATATTTGGTGTTAGAGTCACATATTAAATCTCTGTATTTGTGAATCATGGGATAATATTAAAGGCAAAAATTTACTTGTATTATTGAACAGCCTAGCAACTTCTTTGGTAAATCATATAAAAGGATGGATGCTTGGGTAAAACAGAATAATTCATCTGGCTAAAGTAAGTGGAGAAGGCTGCAAAAAATAGGTGACACAAGGTGGTGGGCACATGAAATGGCCCTTAGATGGATATATGGTAAAGAGAGCTTGCTCCCAATATAGATAAGTGCACATCAATTTATAATAGATAATAAATCATTTGAGGCAAAAACCTCATAAGAAGCTCAGTCTTTGATCGATAATTTATGTTGATGTCATTATATCTTCAAACTAAAAATTTTAATATTTTATCAGCATGAAAAATGATAAAAGATGCTAAGTCTTCTGTATCATCGATAATTATTACATCGATTTAAAATAAAACAATAAAAATGGCTTCTAATTTAAATGAAACTTTTTCATATTTATAGCTCCCGGAGAGTATCTGAGTACAAAATGCTCTGTAAAAAGATCGAATAGGACGAGCGAAAAGAATATATAGTGACGAAGGCTAAGATGGTCCTTAAGAATCTATTGACCTTTATAGGGTCGAAGTATTTTGTCCTAAAATTGTTCAAATTATAAATAGCTTGCCGGAACTGTTTTTTGCGAAAGTAGCTTATTTTGAATGGGCAATATTTGCATCTTGATGACATAAGTAAAGGTATTTCTGAAAAGGCCTTGGAAAACTGGCACAATTGGCAAATATATTGAGTGTTAAATTACGTAACGAATTGTGTTCATTTGTCAGTGTATTCAAAGATTTAATATTAAATGAAACGGACTATGATATCGTATGTACCAGTGAGAAGTCAAATAAAGTAGATGGAATATTACAATATGATAATAACTCAGAGTGTGATAATAAATGTATCAAGTGTTTAATATGCGTGTATGAAATTCTTAAAAATACAATATGCACACAAGTGCATACACTAATTTATTTTTGGCATATACATTTTAACTTTGTCATTTACGCAGGTAATTGCGAGAGAAAATTTAGTAAATTAAAAATTATAAAAAATAGATTGAGAGCTAATATAGGCCAAGAAAAATTAGAAGCATTTTTAATGATGTCAGTTGAACGAGAGCAGATTGAACTATAAGATATTCTTGTTTATTTGCGCAAAGGTTCAAAGTTAATGAGAGATTTATTAACGTAAAAAATATATATCTTAATTCTTACATGTTGAATAATTGATACCTTTCGGTCAAAATTTTATATTAACATTTTTTTATAAATCATTTTAATGTGACATTTTTTTTATTCACTTTGTATTTAAATTTAATCGGTGAAAATTTTATATTAACATTTTTTTATATCATTTTAACGTTATATTTTTTTTAATATCAATTTGTATTTCACACAATTAGTTATTTTTTTTATTGTTTAAAAAAAGATATATAAAGAGAAATTGTTTTTGTTGAAAGATAAGAAAAATGTAATTTATTATATAAAATAAAATGTAAATTATGATTAAAAATAAAATATAATTTGCAATAAAATAAAATGTAATTATGATTAAAATAAAATATGAACGAGGATTTAACACAATTCTTACATGGAGGCCAAATTACGTCCGAACTTTGCGTAAATATTATATCAAAATTCGATCTTGATTTTACAATTTATATCTATTCTATTTTACTCCTTTATCGATTATAATTCTCTTACGATGGATGCTTTGAACAATTCCACATACATGACTGAATTCGTCAAGCTGGATTTTCTTAAATCTAGTAGCGATGACAGCGCCTACATAGGGAAATTGCAGAATTTCTTCGACACCAGCAAGATTTCCAACGGAGAAAAGGTTGCTTTGTTTCTCCGAAGTCTTCCAGATGACGAATTCAATAACATTGGAGCAATTTGCAGTGAGGCAAACTTCCAGGACCCAATCGCCCTGCTTGGCAAATTCAAGCTACAACATCCATCGAAGACTGAGAACGCCAAATGTAATTATTTTATGCTGCCACTCAAGGCTAGGAGGAGACGTTCTCGGATTGGGTTACACGCGTAGCACGACTCAATAAAGAATGCAAATTCAATGGCATTCAGCGCATTATTGAGAATGTGAGAGTTGCTTCGAAGTCCAAAGATGTCAGGAAAGCGGTCAGGAGCTCTATGACTATAGAAGATATATACAATCTAGGTCTAGAGGAAGACACCACTGAGCCAAGTGACATCAAGTGCGTGATGAAATTGCTTCATTTGGATGAATCACCTGGAATACAAGAGGTTAATCACATGGGCAGAGTCAAAAATAGTTACGTAATAACAAAACCCATTCAGGACTCTCACGCACATGGTAAATCTCTTAAGCAACCCCAGTTCATTAATGACAATCGTCCCGTACAACATTTCGATGAACGTTACGATGTACGCTGCGACTATTGCCGCGACAAACGATTCGATGGACGGCACAGCAACTTCCACAACAATCGTTTTGATCAAAGCTACGATAATTGTCACTATAACCACAACCGTTTCGATAATCGCAATGATAACTACTACGGCGATCGATACAACAATAGAGGGTACAACGTCCATGACAATCGCCACGACTATCATTGTGACCATCATCAAAGCCCTGATCGACGGGATGACTGCTATAGAGGTGATAACCGAACCAACTATTCCCGTCGTGGTCAGCACAGACACAACCCTCAAAATATTGATGGTTTTCCGAAATATTCGTCGAGGCCCAACCAGTACAAAAATGACAATAATACCTGTCATAAATGAGTGACATATTTGATAATATTTATTGCGTGAACATTAATAAATAAATTGTGCCGGTTCATTATTAGACCGTATTTTAATATTTTGTTTTATTTTATTTTTAGATATAAAAATTAAGTTTTGTTGAATCATAATGAAATTGTATTTTATGCGCTTCCCTATAAAAGGGAAGCGAAATATTGTAAAAATTATTATTAACTATTTTATTTTTGTTTTTAATATATTTTTTTTTGGTTGTAATAGTAAATTTTGAAATAAAATTATTCATTTTTTTGTGTGGGAAATTCAATAAAATTATTATACTCGGAGTTTTGCTTTCTATTCGGACTTATACGGCACTTTATATTTTGGAAGGAGAATGCGAAGAGAAAGGAGTATTAGGATTCGTGGGCAATCGTTGTTGGTAGAGGGGCATAATGGAGAGGATGATAGGTTGGGGAGAGTGACGTGGTTACCGGTTCAAGAAATAATGAAGGGTTGGGTCAATAATGAAGAAATTGACCGGTTAAAGAACGAGAGGATAGATGACAGACATTTGGATGTATACCGTGGACGTCAAGATATGCCAAGGCCGTTCAACAGTGGGGGACAGAGAGGTCGGAATGGTAGATGTTATAAATGTGGGGAGATGGGTCATATTGCGGTGAATTGTAGAGGTGTCAAATGTTTTGCGTGTGGGGAGATGGGACATATTTCGACATATTGTCCGGGCAGAGCAGAGAGAATACGTTGCACGGGTTGTGGAAGATTTGGACATGTGTTAAAGGATTGCCGAGTGGGAAAGGTGGAAACAAGGGCAGGTTTTCCACAGAGAGGAGAGTCGTCGGGGGTCGTGAATATGAGGAGTATGACGGAGATAGTTGGAAAAGAAGGAAAGGATATTGGAGAGGAGATGACGTGTTTCAAGTGCCGAGAAAGGGGACATTGGGCCAGAGATTGTAATAAAGATTGACTATATGATGGGAAGGAGAGTAAAATAATGACCGTGGCGTTAGGAGGAGGCAAGAAAGAGTTGAGAGTTAAAATGTTGCAGCAGGAGGTTCAAAGGGAGTTAATGTATCTGCCGAGTCCAAGGGTATGGTTCGATATCAACGGGAAGATGGTATCTATGTTATTTGATACCGGAGCAGCTATTTCGGTGATGGGATATGAGGATTTTAGAAGACTTTGGCCGGGTAGTAATATAATTAGAGACGTTATGCAAGTAAGGCAGTTTGATGGATCGGAGATGGAGATGATGGGAAGAGTGCATATTGGGGAGGTAGGAAGAGAAGGATGTAAAATGTTGGACTTATGGATAATTAACCGAGACGTTGAGCCGGTGATGGGATGGGATTGGATTACAAATGTAGGGCCGAGGTATGGATTCTGGGGAGTATTTGCCCGATGGGGAGTATTTGTGGCGATCGAAGAAGATATTCGGGAAGACTTGATAAATATGGTCCGAGTGAATGAAGAGAAGAGAATGTCGAGAGGGAATTTGGAATGGATGGAGGGCCTAGATAATATTGAAGTAGACGATGGAAGATCCATGTTTTGGGGGGAAAGCGAAGAGAATGCGAGAGAATATATGTTGGGGAGAGGTCCGATTTATGTAGATGGAGAAATAGGAAATGTCCAAGACAGTAGATATGGAGTATTGAGGCCGCTGGTTAGTGAGAAGAAGGGAGAGAATTTTGTAGAACAAGGAGTTGCGAAAAATTTGTGGGGGTGTGGAGAGGGAATAAAGGAGGTCCAAAAGGAGGTGGAGAAGTTAGTGGAGAGGTATGGAGAAATATTTGAGGAAGAGTTGGGTTGTTTGAAGGGTTATGAGGTGGAGATTCGGATGAAGGAGGGAAGTGTGCCGAAGTATTGTGCTGTACGTCGTGTACCTTTTGAATGGAGGCGAGAGGTAGAGCAAGAGTTGGATAGATGGGTAAAGGAAGATATTGTATGTCCGGTCGAATATAGCGAGTGGGCGACACCTTTAGTACCGGTGAAAAAGGCTAATGGGAAGTTGAGATTATGTGCAGATTTCCGAGTAACATTGAATCCGTGGGTAGTGGAAGTAAAATATCCGTTACCGAGGATAGAGGAGATATTGGCGAATTTGAAGGGGAGTTTATATTTTTCGAAGGTGGATTTTTCTAATGCGTATTTGCAGTTGAAGGTAAGGAAGGAGATGCAGAAGTTGCTGACCATAACTACGCCCAAGGGACTATTTGCGTTTAAGAGATTGCCGTTTGGGTTGAGTGTTTCGGCACCCATATTTCAGAGGACAATGGCGGCCGTTTTTCAGGGTTTGGAGGGAGTGTTTTATTATATGGACGATGTCTTGATAACAGGTATTACGCAGGAGGAGCATAATAGGAGGCTGGAGGAGGTATTTTGGAGAATCAAGGAGAAGGGATTGCGTGCTAGTAGAGAGAAAAGTGTGTTTGGAGTAAGGGAGGTTGTTTATTTGGGTCATCGGATTAATGGAGTAGAGGTTAGACCTTTGGATAAGAATATGGTGGGTATTGCAAACATGTTGAGGCCGAAATGCAAGTCGGAAATACAGTCTTTTCTGGGAATGGTTAACTATTATCACAGGTTTGTAGAGAATTTTGCGGAGATAGCGGCACCTTTGTACCAGTTGTTGAAAAAGGGAGAGAGATTTGATTGGGGAGATGAACAGGAGGAGGCGTTTGAGGAGTTGAAGTGCCGGATTGGAAAAGAGCCCGTCTTAGTGTGTTTTAATAATGAACTGGAAGTGATATTGGCGGTAGATGCGTCTCAAAGGGGAGTAGGAGGAGCGTTATTGCATCGTATAGAAGAGCTGGAGAGACCGGTGTTATTTTTTTCTAGAATTTTTAGGGCCGCGGAGACGAGATATTCGGTAATTGAGCAAGAAGCATTAGCTGTAATTTTCGGATTGACAAAGTGTCGGGAGTATTTGATTGGGCGTCGTTTTGTAGTCTATACGGATCATAAGCCGTTGATTCATTTATTCCGGAAGGATAACAAGGAGTTGATGATGTCGCCGAGGTTGCAGAGGTGGTTATTGATGGTGGGTAGTTTTGACATGGAGATGAGATATCGTAGAGGCCGAGAAAATTATTTGCCGGACATAATGTCGAGATGCGGAGCAGGGGAGGATGTGGAAGAAGGTAATACAGAGGAGATGTGTAAGAAGGAGGTAGCGATGGTTATGGTGGTATCGAGAATGATGAAGGGAGGTCCGGTAACGTGGGAGGAGATTCGGAAAGAGACGCAAAAAGATAGGGATTTGAGTCGAATAAAAGAATGTATAATGGGCCGGAAGCCGTGGAAAGAAGGAGATAGAGCTTATAAAAATGTTGGAGGAGAATTGACGGTGATGGACGAATGTGTAGTCCGGGAAAATAGGGCAGTGATACCTGGGAAGTTGAGAGGAATGGTTTTAACAATGTTGCATGCAGGTCATCAGGGAATGGAGCGTATGAAACAATGGGGACGAGAATATGTATGGTGGCCGAGGATGAATGTGGAGATTGAGGAACTAGCAAGACAATGTGTAGTATGCAATACTTGGGCCAGGATGCCAGCAAGAGATAGAGAAGGGACTTGGCCGAAAACAACTGAGCCATGGGAGAGGGTTCATGTCGATTTCTTCGAGTACGAAAAAAAGGATTATTTTCTAGTGGTTGATGCATTTTCTAAATGGGTGGAGTTTGAAGTTGTAAGAGGGTTGACAACGCAAGTAGTGGTCAGAAAATTGAAGAATTTGTGGGCAAAGTTTGGAGTGGCTAAATCAATCGTGTCCGACGGTGGACCAGCGTTTAGTAGTGCAGAGTTTGCGAAATTTTGCAAAGAAAATAGGATACGGCATATTTTATCTCCTCCATACCACCCAAGCTCCAATGGGCAGGCAGAGCGGATGGTGGGGTTGGTGAAAGATTGGTTACGAAAGGCAAAGTATGGTAAAGGAGAAGTATGGACATCGGTGATGTATTATAATAATAGTAGGAGGGGAGAGGATTTGTCTCCAGCAGAGAAGTTTTTAGGGCGCAGAACGAGGATTGGGTTAGATGCTCTGAGGCCAGAGTCTGAGGGTCCGAGGAGAGAACGGGAGGAGGAGGAACTAGCAAAGTTTATGGTGGGACAGTTGGTGTGGGCGAGGGTATATGGTGAAAAGGAGAAATGGCGAGCCGGAGTTGTGATGGAAAAGGTGGGAAAAAAGTTAAGTCGGGTCCGTTTTCAGGATGGTAAGGTTGGTGTGAGACATGAAGATCAGATACGCAGAGGAACGGAAGCGGGGCGAAAGTGACAGGGGCAAGAGGTCAACGAGAGGTCCGAAGTTAAAAAAATATATATAGGTCAAGGTCACGGGGGTGGTGTAGGTGGTCGTTCCGGAAGGCGGAAGGGAAAGGGGAAGTATGATATAAAGAGGGGTATATAATATATAAGGTGGGAATATAAGTCAAAGTATGATCGAGTCAAATTGTAAAGAAAAATTATAATGTATCAGAGTAAAATAGTAAAAGGAAAATTGTTTTTTTGAATTGTTTTTTTTTTGTGAAATTTGGTGGAGCTGAAATAAATATTAGAGAAATGTTTAAAAAAATGTTGAATTAAATAAATTAAGGAGAAATAAAATTATTAAAAAAAAAAATATTTTTTGGGAGTTAAGGTTAAATGATAAAAAATATAATAAAGTTAATAAAAGTTTTTCTGTTAACGAAAATAGAGAGAGAAAGAGAGAAAAAATAGAGTTAGGGAGATGGGGTATTGAAATATAAAGGAAATGATTTACGAGTAAGAGAGTGTTGAGAAAAAGAAAATTTTGAATAAGTAAGAGAAGAAGAAAACATAAAATTCATAATTTTATTCGGTAGAGGAAAATATCATTTTATTCGGTATGCCGATTATTAATAAGTAAGTCGTTATATATATATATGCAAGGAGAGTGATGAGGAAAGGGGAGGGAAGAAAAGGGGGAAAGCAGAAAAAAAAAAAATAATAATAAGAGAAGGTAAATGATTATGTGATATAGATATGTAGACCTGGGTACTCATTTGATGCGAAATACGATAATTAGTGCGGATATGGAACAGCTTGCTAGTGAATGGAGGGCTTTAGCCCAGGAAGGCACGAGATCAATGGAGGGGAAAAGAAGACCATCAGAGCACTCAGGGGAAACGGTACGTGAAGAAAGAGACAGGGTGATATGTTATGGTTGTGGAATGGCGGGACATATCCGCCGGTGGTGTCCCAAGGAACGGTTTGATACTATGGGAGGGCGAACCTGGAAGGAGTCGGAGCCAACGTCCGCATCTTCCGATAACAGAGCAATACAATCATATCAACGAATGGCGCCGGACACGCCAGTGTTACGGGTAGGAGAAGAGGAATATAGGCAGTTGTTGGAGCCAACGAGGTCCGATAAAGGGGGGAAGTGTCATAAATGAGTGACATATTTGATAATATTTATTGCGTGAACATTAATAAATAAATTGTGCCGGTTCATTATTAGACCGTATTTTAATATTTTGTTTTATTTTATTTTTAGATATAAAAATTAAGTTTTGTTGAATCATAATGAAATTGTATTTTATGCGCTTCCCTATAAAAGGGAAGCGAAATATTGTAAAAATTATTATTAACTATTTTATTTTTGTTTTTAATATATTTTTTTTTGGTTGTAATAGTAAATTTTGAAATAAAATTATTCATTTTTTTGTGTGGGAAATTCAATAAAATTATTATACTCGGAGTTTTGCTTTCTATTCGGACTTATACGGCACAACGTGATAATACCTACAACAGATTCTGATTACAAAGATCGTGATTGTCAATTGAATACAAACCATGCTATGAACATCGAAGTAATCGATGATGACGACGACTCAAACACAGACCTTAAAGAATATAATCTGCAGAATTTGAAAGTGTGCAATATGGGGGTTAACATTATCCAGATATGACGCGTACAACATAACGGTCAGCATCAACAACATACCCACGCTGATGCAAGTTGACACCGGTACGAGGTACACTATACTTCCGAAACTGACAGCTAAGACTGTAGGCATAACTACGATACGTAAGACGGATATGAAACTCACTGGTTATGACGGCAGCGCCATCAAGATATTAGGTCTTGCCAATGTGAACGTTAAGTATGAAGGTAACTCACAAACGCTGGAGGCTATAGTGAAGGATTGTGACAAGATCCCCCTGCTAGGGCGTATGTGGCTCCACGCCTTCAAAAACATTTTAAAAACGTTCTTAGTGGGTAACGTAGAGAATGATCTCGAGAAGGTAATCTTGACAACAAAAAAAGACCTCGAATCAACTTACCTACAAACCCAACATGGTCAGACAAGAGAAAGTCCACTTGAAGTTCAATGCCGTGCCTAAGATCATACATCCGAGGAGAGTTCCATATGTCAGGGTTGATGCGATGACACGTGAATTGGATGGCTGGCTGAAGGACAACATAAACCTTGCTCGAGAGGAATCTAGATGCCATGCACAAATGATCTGATCGCAAAGTTAGCTAAGGGCTGCCTTTACCAAGCCATTGTTCGATTTACAAAGAAGACTGCACCATGAACATGGGTGGCGTATTGCGTGGCGATCGTGAACGTTAATGGCCTTACCACTCAACTTATCCAAGGAAATCATAAGCCGAATTTCTTTGGAGAGTGGAATGTTGAATAATTGAGATTATGCCTTTCGGTCAAAATTTTATATTAACATTTTTTTATATATCATTTTAATGTGACATTTTTTTTATTCACTTTGTATTTAAATTTAATCGGGGAAAATTTTATATTAACATTTTTTAATATAACTTTAACGTTACATCTTATTTATATCTATTTACAAAATGATCGGTGCCTGATTTTATAAGTGCAGCAATTTTATTCTCTGTGTAAAATTGAATATATAATTAATTGCAATAATTTTATATGTGTAATTAATTGATTTTATATATTGAGTATGTATTATTTTATATTTAACACGTGATATATGTATTGATTTTATGGTATAATATCGTTGTAAATCTATGAACAATGAATATTGTTGACTTCTGAAAAATTGCGAAATTACGAGAATTATTTTTTTTGTTTTATTATGAATCAATTTAATTTTCTGAAAATATAAAATAAAATTCGATCTTTTTATAATAAAATTTGTAACTAATATAATGTCATACAATTAGAATGAGTGTAGTTCAAAAAAAAAACAATTTAAAATTTGAATGTCATTACCAAAACAAAAACAAGTAATAAAAAACAATTTAATGAATGCCATTACCAAAACAAAACAAGTAGTTTAAGGATAATTATAAATAAATAAATAAAAAACAATTACAACTAACAAATATTTTTTTAGATCTGCAATGAATAATTTTAGATGTGCAATTTTTTAAAATAAAATATATGATTATCGTGTCATACTATTCTATTTTTATTAAAATGTAAAATCGTTTGAACTTATTTTCAAGAGATAATAAAAGTCCTGTATTTAGAAGAAGCCACTTAAGGGTGGCCCAGGGCCAGGTAAAAGCGGGCCGAAGGCCTGCAAAATAGGGGGGTTATGGGGTTGAAGCCCCCATTAAAAAGAGGCCGCTATAAAAAAATGCCTACAAGGCCGTAACATCGTCAGTCCGCCCCTGTGTTGGAGGAGCTTTGTTGCATTCTATTGATGAATTAAAAAGGCCGGTGTTAATTTTCTTAAGGATATTTAGAGCAGCAGAGACAGGCATTCAGTTATTGAGCATGAAGCGCTAACCGTCATTTTTAGATGAACAAAATGGCTAGAATATCTAATTGGACCGGTTTGTTATTTACACCCATAAACCGCTCGTATATCTATTCAAAAAGGACAACAATAATGCTATCGCCCCGCAAAGATGGTTATTGCTAGTGGGTAGTTTTGACGCACAAGTGAAATGAAGCCAAGGGAAGCAAAATTATTTCCCAGACATTTTATCTAGATGTGGAGCTGGGAAGGATTTTGGGGAGAAAGAACAAGAAAAACAAAACGAGAAAAACGAGCAAGTGCTGATTAGAACGATGGCCGGAATATCCAGAGGTTGGCCGGTGACATGGGAAAAAATTAAAAGAGTAAGTTTAAAAGATCGGGAATTGAGACTAATCAAAGCGTGTCTAAAGGGACAGAAAATGTGGCAATATGGAGATAAAACGTTTAAATATATAGCGAAGGAGTTAGCAATAGTAGATGAAGATCTAGGGCGAGAAATTCGGAGTGTTATACCGTTCAAATTAAGGGAAGCAGTGATGACGAGGTTATACCGTTCAAATTAAGGGAAGCAGTGATGACAATTTACATGCTGGGCATCAAGAAATGGAGCAAATGGAACAATGTGAACGGAAATATTTGTGGTGGCCGGGAATGAATAAAGATATTGGAAATATCAGCCGAGCGTGTGTCAGATGTAATTCTTGGGCTCCGATACCTCGAAAAGACAAGGAAAGTGTGTAGCCGAAAGCAACTCAGCCTTGGGAGCGCATACACATGAATTTCTTTGAATTTAAGAGTAAAGTATATATACTCGTGGTGGACGCTTATTCAAAGTGTGTGGAATATAAAAAAGTAAGAGGATTAACAACTCAAATAGTAATAAAAACATAGAATAGTCTATGGGTTAAATTCGGATTTGCTACAACAATAGTATCCGACGGAGGTCCAGCTTTTATTATTAGACAGTTCAAATTTTGTACAGAAACCGGAGCATAACATATTTTGGTGCAACCGTATCACCCAAGTTCAAATGGGCAGGCGGGGAGGATGGTAGATGTGGTCAAGAATTGGATGAGGAAATTAAAGGATGAAGGCGGAGATATGTGGGTGACAGTGGCCTTTTACAATAACAGTAAAAAGGGGGATGAGCTATCACCAGCGGGGAAGATTTTAGGAAGGATAACTAAGATTTGATTGCCAGCAGTGCAGAGAAAGAGGCTGATCAAGATATAGGTGAATTTATGGTAGGACAGACAATATGTAGAGAGTGTTATGGGGGTAATAAAAATGGGAATCCAGAATGAGGTTGAAAATATGGGATGCAAATTAAGAAGAGTGGAGTTTTCAGATGGTAAAGTAGGTGTTCGGCACAGAAACCAATTCCGCAGATGAGTGGAACCTGATAAATCACGACCGGGACTAATAAAACGATAGAGTAAATGATGGGAAATTTATAAAAAAAATATATATAATGATAATGGTATATTGTCGAAAATTTTGTCAGGGTAAAGGTGGCGAAAAAATATATATCTTAATATAGTGCTCAATATATCCGAGGAAAATCTAAGGGGATAACTAAAACAAAGATAGGCTATGCTTGGGCGATTGATAATAACAGTGAAAGGGGAATAAATAATATCGGGGTTAATGGGACAAAATGGTTAATGGGATATATAAATGATTAATGGACGAAGTCCAACTAAGACGTGACTTCTACAGGGAATCATCTATATAGTCGATCAAAGAGGGAAGACTTAAGGACCTAAAAAACAACGATAAGAATGTTACTGTGCGAATCCATGGAAGTAGTGTTGTTAAACGGCTCGTTTTGAGCCGATTTTTAAAATCGGCTAACTCAATATTTTAGCCGGAAAATATTTGCTAAGCCTCATGATTTCGCTAATAGATGTCCAAACCTTTGTTCCTTCTACAAACAAAATCTTCAGGCTTGCGTAATATTATTCTGGGTGAAATATTGAGTTAGCCGTTTTTTAAAATCGGCTCAAAATGAGCCGTTTAACAACATTACTTGGAAGTATAATGAAAGGCAATAGTTATGGGAAGTCGGATGCGAGTTTTAAGTGCGAAGTTTGATTTTCAATTAGTGGGGGTGTATTATGTGGGACATTTTTTTAATGTTATTGTGAATTCATTCATGTTTGGTGATGAATATTTTTTTGGATTATTTTTCCGCAATCATTCTTTTAATATATTTATTATTATTATTTGTAAAAGAAATAAAGAGGATTAATGATAAAAAATTTTATGTCATAGTTTGTAAATAAATTATATTATTAATCAAGTAGATATAAAAAGAGAAAAAGACGAAATAAAATTGTTGTTTTATTCCAATTTTTAGGATATTAAGAATTATTTCCTTCGAAATTATTAGTTTTGAAAAAAAATACTTTAGTATATGGTTTGATATAAGAAAACTAACAACAAGAAAAAAAAAATAATAAAAAGGTAAACTAATATTTAAATTCTTATATACTTTTAGATAAAAAAAAACCCTCCAATTTGAGTAGTTTTTATAAATCAGTTGTGAAATATTTGCAATAAGAATAACTAACTTATTTTGTTTTTGCAAGCTCAGGCTCATTTTCCTCATTCTGAATTTTGGCATCCTGATTATTCCCATCCTTCCACCAAATTGACTAAATTTACATCTTCTCCTTCCCAATTAATATATGAGGTGCGTTGCTGCCAATAGGTATTTCAGCAGATATGAATAAATAGTTTTTTTAAACCGATTTGTTGGAACAACAGTTATTTTTCTACACATTCTTATTTTTAAAAAATTGATAAAACTAATATAAGAGCAGTTTAAATTTTTTTACACCCCTCCCAAATGGGCCTAGAATCAGGACTGATATATAATATATATTATTTAAAAACTAATTTAATTAAAAATATTAACGTAATATCTTACTTAATACAATAAATATAATCAAATCTGAGAATTGGGACAATCTTGCTTTTGCCTCACATGCTTTAGCAATATTATTAATGAAATTATTGTTTTACAATTGCGTAAAGTTTTTATTTCATTATTTGCAGCAATATATTTATTATATTTTTTATAAAACAAATAATGTTTGTAATAGATCAATTTTTTACTCTTGAAATCTATGTACAAAATTGTTTAATTATAAAACATTTAATTTTCAAATTTTATTTTATACTGCTAAGCAATGGCATAGCAATGATAAGATTTATTTATTAAGAGGGGGGGGGGGTAATTCTCCGGCCTTAGACCGGGTCCATAAAAAAATATAATATATTATTAATTTTTTAATAGTTATCTTTATGTCATTTTTGTTAAAATTGGCTGACTAGTTCTAAAATTTGCCAATATTTTGTGCTTCTATAATGAAATTCTCTGTAAAATTTTGTTATATGCAAAAATTTAATTAAAATAATTACTTTATCATTGAATAAATTATACGATCATAATAAATGGGAGGTTTGAGGGTGGGGCGAATTATTTTTCTCTCTATACCGAATGGAATTAATTCACAATTGAACACTAAACATTAATAAACAATTTAAAGATTGATGCTTTCAATTGTTTATTAATCATTAATTTGACCAAAATAATTTTACTAGTATTTTTTTCATTTATGCTGGCTATTATAGTGGTCAGACATTAATAGATTTTGTTTATTATTAAAATACTTTATTATAAATAACATCCCTTTATTTAATTATATATTTATTTCAATGATAATATTCAATAAAATAAATTTCAAAATGTAGAAATTTTATACAGATTATTATATTAAAAATTTATTGTAAATGACTGAATTTTATAAAAATATAAATACAATAAAATATAAGTAATTCTTGTTGCAAATAACGGTATTTAAAAAAATATAATTTAAGTACTTTTATTAAAAATATCATAATAAAAAAATATTATTATTAATAATTTTTTATAATTAAATCTGTAGGATAAAAAATTAAGAACATATTATAATCATATTGCAATTTTATGATTTGATTTTATAAAGAGGTCTACTTTTTTTTAAGATTTGGCCATTCATATAGAATCAAATTTTTATCTAGAATAATCTCCTTATAAATATATAATAATGCTAATCCAATTAAATGGTTTTCACCAGTACTATTTCTTAAATAGGCTTTATGTTGAAAATGACCTATCATTAGTGCGTACTAATCGGTAAAGTAGCTAAAATAAAAAACAATTGATTTAAAGTGCTTGGTCTCAAAGAGCACCGTCTACATGACAGGATTTTAACTTGATGCAAACCTCCCTCAAAAATCTATGCCTACCCTCCTAAAAAAATTTTCGCTGCTTTCGGCAGTGTTATTTTCCCATTATTAATTACATGTTTTTAATTATACTGGTACACTTTATTGTGAATATAAGAGTTATTTTTTAGATCATGAATTCAATTAAAAACTTCCTCATTTACAAGAAGGCATTATTATAGCATATTCTTTGGCAATATGAGTTTCAGAGATATATAACACTTATAAATTACATTTAAAAGGGTAGCAAATTTATTTGGAAAATTATGTCTATGATTGTTTGAAAAATATATATTTGGTGGATATCACTATCCAGCGTCTACATGACAGGATTTTCACTGGATGCAAACCCCCTTCAAAAACCTTTGCATACCCCCCTAAAAAATCCCTACGCCTTCAGCGGCGATGTCTTTTCATCATTATTTTCACCTATTTATTTATTGATACTCTTTTCAAATAATTTATAAAGGATAACTTAAATTAATCTATCTCTACTACCAACTATCGATATTTTGTGAATATAAAGAATTTATTTTTTAGATAATAAATTTAATTAAAACCTCCATTATTTACAATGAATTAATTATTATGGCATTATGAGCTTGCTGAAATATCTAAACCTTTTAAATTATATTTAAAAGGATAGTTTATTTGGAAAACAATGTGCATGATTGTTTGCAATATATAGATTTGGTCGATGAATTGTATTATAATAATACTATAATAAAAGTATTAATTTTTACATCAATAAACTTTGTTTTATTTCATTTCAAAATTTAATAGATAACCCCCTAAAAAATTTATCCTACCCCCATTAAAGCAACTCTACCCCCTACCCCCTCAAAAAAATAGGATGCAAACTGTTCCTACCTCTCCCGCTCATGTAGACGCTGTCAGTATCATTGTATTATAATAGGTCTATAAAAAAAGTAATAATTATTCCCATGTGTCTACCCCCTACTCCCAATTAAAATTGGACGCAAACTGTTTTTACGCCCACCTCCCCCGTTTATGTATTTGCTGTCAAAGAGAACTCTATTCTGTCAAGATTTTTTTTCAAAATTCGATATCACAAAGCAACTAATCATACTATCCTAATAAACTCTGAGTTTTTCTTAATATCCTCTCGCGTTTCACGTGTAAACAATTCAGTCTCAACCGGAAAAAAGAAAAAAAAGCTTATAAAATAAAATTACTAATAAATATTTCTTTTAATTAAAATTACTAATAAATATTTCTTTTAATTAAAATAAAAATGTATCCATCAGGGGAATAAAAATATTCATCAATCGTGAACGCATCAATATTTAAGCGATTAGATTGTCTAGAAACTACTCTAGGTTTAAAAATTCCAATCCCAAACATATTAGCGATATCCATTACTTTCTCGAATATTTCACGAAATATTTCCCTTGCATCATTTCTGATATTGATATTTTAACAATATCCTTTGTCCACTTTATAACCTTCATTAAATCCAAATCAATTTTTTATCGCATTTTGCTAAATTCAAAATTACAATTAAGTAAAAAATAAGCTCATTGAGATATTAAAAATGGTCGCTTAGTAATGGCCTTCTAAATATCATCTGCAGACTCATATTGATATCGTATATATATATTTTATTTCTAAATTGAAACCATTTTTAAATAAAATTATTCGCAATAAAAAATTTTTTGTTCGGAATTTATGGGTAGGGGGTTCAACTCTAACCCACCAGACTACCACAAAGTTTAAGAGTATTTGAGGATAATAATTTATCTATTTTATTATTAATATATTAAAATACCATAAAGAATAAATGACTAGGTTGTGTAATAATTTTTTAAATTTTCTTATTATTCGTTCAAAATTATATTTGAACATAAATACAATAAATTATAATACTATAGTTGATTTAAAGAATTTCACCTAAAGGATTACATTATAAGGTTCTTTATGTTTGAAATTTTAAGATGCCAAATATTAAATTTGAATAAAAATAAAACGTCCATCAATGTAAGATCATTATATATATTAAAATAAAATAAACTAATTTGAGATACGGCCAGTATCTATAATATGCCTATTTTTTATTTATGACATTTAAAATTCCAGTTTATTCATCATGAATAAGGATAATGCGATTGACATACTTGTAGTAGGAAGTTGTAATATTGATATGCATTGGTTAATTAAGAGATTTATAAATATTATTTTCAATTTATATATTCTTTTTTAAAATATATTCATAATATTATGTATATTAATCTTATAAGTTAATTTGTTTTCTTTTTAAATATATAATTATATCTTTTGAAATTTCTCTATAGGTTCATTTCAGAATTACCACATCCTGGAGAAACATTATTAGGATCAAAATTTGTTAAGGGATATGGTGGCAAAGGAGCAAATGAGGCTGTTGCTACATCTAAATTAGGAGCCTTGACTGCACTAATTGCTATGGTTATATTTTTTTTATAAGTAGTTATACAAATTTGATTAAAATAATATGCTTAGTTTAAATAAATTATTAAGGTGATAAAAAAAATATTTTAGTTTTTGTACCTAATAAAAATATTTTAGTTTTTGTACCTAATAAAAATATTTTTATGTTTTATAATTTCTTTTAAAAGTTAGGTGATGATGAATATGGGAAAGAATATCTCCAAAATTTAAAAAATCTTAATATTATTACAGGTTTAAGCCTTTTAATCATTTGATTTACTTGTTATTATTAAAGAAATTATTAATTGCCAACGCAATGAATAATTTCTATATTTTTAGCTAACCAAAAATGGTTAAACCTTATTTTTTTTCCAAAAACATTATTTCCACTTTGCAATTTTTTTCCTAACTTTCACTTTGTATTTCTGAAAATATAGCTCAACTTTGAAGAAAAATAGGTTTTTTTCTACACCTTTTATCTAGCTATATTAGATGATTTATAGCCATAACACATTTATAACTGTCAATATTTTTAATATTGGATGCTTTTTGTGTACATTTATAACCTGAGATGTTTTTCTAGTATGATTTTTGGTTCTTCTCTTAATACAACCCCCCCCCCCCACTCCCCACTAATAATATGTGTAGGGAATCATCAGTAAGAAAAAGTGTTACTAAAAAGATTTAGTGGGTGCTATTCACAACACTAGCTTTGTACTTTTTATAGTCTCCTATTCTAATGGCTAGAAGTATTTGACTTTCCTACCATGTCAAAAGATATAATATTTATTTCATGGGTTTTTGTACACATGAGATATCCAGAAACCTTAGTGAGGTACAACAGACCACATTTGTCAGTTATGATTTTATTTTTTATCAAATCAAGCCAATTTTTTGTTTTTTTTAAAATATCGGTTATCAGCTGATACAGAATTTGTCAATGAACCTATAAAATGTCATCTTAATTCATATATTTTTAAATTGATTAATATTTAAGAATATATATATATATTTATATATACAGAACATACATATATAATTGAAATGATAATTTTTAAATAAATATCTAAATAATTGAAAATGTTTAAAATATAATAAAGACAATTTAAAAAATGTATATGTTAGCATGCGCGTACGCAGGAATTTGGTGTAGGGGGGGGGATAATTAAAATTTTTTAAATAAAATTATTGTTATTTAAAAATATCAAGCATAAATTTATTAGGACTAATAACTATTTCTAATATACAAATTTAAATTAATATGAATTATAAAAAATTAAATATACAAACCAGTATATAAAAATATATTTGAATTAAAAAATATTAAATGGATATAACCGGTGGCATATAAATACTTTAAATAAATCTGAATTATAAAATATTAAGTGGATATAACCAGAATATGAATGACTATAAAATAAATAACCCATAATAGAAATTTAAATTTTTTTGAGCCTTTAAAATTTATATATAAAGTATAAAAAATTTAAATGTTGGAAATATGAACAATTATATTTTTTATGTTAAAGAAAAATATATAAGACATTAAAAAATGATTGCACAAAAAATATTATAGAAATATTAATATTTTTATAATGTAAAATCGAATTTTTGTCGGGATTGAGCTAATTTTTCAATTATCTAATCCGTGCTTGGCGTCAAATGCCTATGAATATTCAAAAGGGCCAGACCATTCAATCTACTTTCAGAAGTTGTACTTCTTAGGTATGTTTTTAATCTTCTTAACCCTTTTGCACCCGACATATTTCCCGTGAACAAAAAATTTTTTTTTTCCAAAACTGAGTTAAATAAGACACAAATAACACATTTTCAACGTTTTTTATTTTAAAAAGTGTATATATATAGAATTATAAAATGTTACCAATTGTTATCATTGGGATATTCATATGAAAAAAAATATACAATTTTTGAATGATAAGAAATAAAACAATTGCGATTTTTATTTAAACATAAAGATATTTTACATTTTAAACATTCAAATCTGGTATAACCATTTTTTGCAATTCTTGCATCTTTGGCTGTTAGCCGCCGAGGGCCAATGCCCTATTTTATCGAATCTAATATCTGGGATTGGATGAAAACTATTCAATTTCTTTCTTTTTTTCAATCTTCAAATTATGTTTACCTTCTTTTCCATAATTTTCCTTTCCAACCATCATTAATCCTTTAGTTATCCGAGCTTTAAACGCTAAAAGAGATATATATTTATCATCTTTCTGTTTGATGTGGCGTCTATAGAGTAACCACGAATTCACCACACAGGAATCTAATAAATGAAAAAAAATTCGCATGTAAAAGCGCTTCCATTTTATGTCAATTCTGTATAGTTCAATTAACATATCATGGAGATCCACTCCGCCCTAACCAGCATTATAATCTTGAATTATAGCCGGAATTTCGACATTGATAAAAGATTTTTCAGATACCGACCATCTTTTCGTTCGTGATGTGGGATTTATACCCATAAATGATGATATCGTGATAACCAATTTGTTATCAAACCATTTGCAAATTATAATATTATTATTAGAATCCACTTTATAATCAAGGGACCCTCTTCCTTTTTTCTTTAAGATTTTATCATCAATCAGATGGCATCCTAATAATCGATTAGATCTAATGGTCCCCGACACGATAAAGCCATTATCTTTGAGCGCAACTGCTAAATTATATGAAGAAAAAAAGTTATCCATATAAATTTTATGATTTTTATGTGGGGGAACAGTTTCTAATAGTCGTATAACAATATCTCCGCTAATTCCCATCAAAGTTTTTTTTATATTTGTGCATTTTCCTAAATATATTTCGAAATCATATAGCATTCCAAATGATCCACATAAAGCGAAAATTTTAATTCCCCAATTATGCGGTTTTGAGCTAATATATTGTTTAAATTCACATCGCCCTTTGAAGGGGACTATCATTTCATCAATTGATAATTTTTCCTCTAATTGAATCTTTCTCATGTTCATTTTTAATGCACTAATAAATGGTCTTAGTTTGAAAAGTTTATCGTAATTAGGCTGGCCCTTAAGGATTATATTATTATTATCATTAATATGAAAGTATTTTCTCAATTCCAAGAATCTGTTTCTTGTCATGCATTGAGAAATTCGAGGAATCACTGTCTCTATAGCCCAATATTGCCTTATTGATGGCAATTTAACAATGCCCGTATAAAAGTGAATTCCGAGAAATTTTTCAATTTCACTACTATTTGTATTTGTTGATTTGCCAGATAATTGAAATAAATAAATATTCGTTTGCTCTACTAAATTGTTAATAATATCATCGTCTATAAATTTTTTAAAATATTTGTAAGGCCAAATTTCCTTATCAGTTGGAGGCAAAAATTCTTGTTTAAATTCTGTATTATATTTATATAAATCCTTATTTCGCCATAGGTTTTCCTATTACTTGGGATAATATCATTATCATAATCATAGTTTTTCAGTTCCAACCCAATATATGGTAAAATATCATAGGTCATATTTAGATCAACTACTGTGGCATTTTCAAAGTCATCATCCTTCTCAATATCTACACCAGATATATCTCCCTCTGGTATAATACATGTTGAGGTCATCTAAAAATTATTTATAAAATTTTTAAAAAAATATAAAATAAAATTTTCACTTTCTTAACTTTTTGCAAATATTATAGTGGCTTTGCTAAATGGAAAATAGCCTATATTCAATTCTTACTATATCATATTTTCAATATTTAATTTTAAAAAATTTATGGAAAAAATTACATAAGAAAATCCCAATGTTACCAATTTGGATTTTCTTTAAAAAATCATATAAAAAATAGTTATTGTTAATTTTTTTTTACTAAACATGAAATACTAGTAATACCCCTTCAGGCCAGGTTAAATCCATTAAAACTAAGTGTAAATACACTATGGTTTGGTAAAATTAAATTTAAAGCTTTTACTTGATAATACCAATATTATTTGTTAAATATTACTGATCATTTATACCTAATATTTAATATTAAAAAAATTCCCAGGCAAAGTACAAAGCCATAATAATTTTGAAAAATTCTTCCAAGCCCAGTGAATATAATAATTTTGGTAGTTGAGAACTGAAATAAAATATTTAAATAATCATAATGTTAAAAATACAATCAAAATCAGATTTTCATGGGCCTAGGTTTTTTGATCAGGCCGAGCCCAGGCCTGCAAAAATTTTTTTTAGGCCAATGTCTGACTCGGTAAGCGGAAAATA
The DNA here is from genome assembly GCF_954871325.1 of Gordionus sp. m RMFG-2023. NCBI lineage: Eukaryota > Metazoa > Nematomorpha > Gordioida > Chordodea > Parachordodidae > Gordionus > Gordionus sp. m RMFG-2023. The sequence continues at coordinate 47,931,426 of NC_088776.1, forward strand.
ATTCCCCGGAAAAAAATTCCCGGAAAATAAATCCCCGGAAATTAATTCCCTGGAAAAAAATCCTCGGAAAATAAATCCCCGAAAATTAATTCCCCAGAAAAAAATCCCCAGGAAAATAATTACCCGGAAAAAAATACCCGGAAAATAATTCCCCAGAAAATAATTCCCACGTAAATAATTCTCCGGAAAAAAAAATCCCCTGGATAATAATTCCCTGGAAAAAATTTCCTCACTATATATTGAATTGCTAATGCATTGCTAAACTGCTTTGCTAAAAAGCAATCAATCATAATCAATTATAAATCAATCAAAAATTTATTACGTATATTTTTTTACTGATAATTTTTTAAACTTTTTTTAAAATATATTTAAATCATTTTTTTATTATAAATGAAGAATACTGATTAAATGATATAGTATATAATTTTATTTTTATTTAATATTATTAGTAAGAAATTTATTTTTCTAGCTTATTAAAACAAATATATCCGTAAGAGGGCGTTATATGTTTTAATATGTATCATTTTCGAAAACCGGAATGATGATTGGATAGCACTTTTTTTTATATTTGGGTATATATACATATGAAAAACCTAAAAATTAAAAATTTTTTGTAGGTTTCTTTGATGTTTAATTAATGAGTAGGTTTAGAATAGTAAAACAATGGAAATTTTCTAAAGTAAATATTGCTGGCGTTATTTATCAAAATCTCTTCATTTTTGTTTTATACGTGTATATTTACGTGCTAAGCATTATCCTAAAAAATATTTTGAAAATAATTTGATTTGACCGATTGCCGAGCTCAAAACCGACCACTTATTAAATATTCGATTGATCAAGTTTGCTATTAAGATAAATTGAAAAATGTTGATTTTTGTTTTATGTATCTATAAATACGTATAAAACATAATTCCAAAAAATATTTTAAAAATATCGTGATTTGAACCGAAAACCGACCGAATGACCAAATACTGCATTGCAGGCGTTATCCATGGAAAAATCTTCATTTTTGTATTATACACGTATATATATACGTGCTAAGCATTATCCTAAAAAATATTTTGAAAATAATTTGATTTGACTGATTGCCGAGCTCAAAACCCCACTTGCTAAATATTCGATTGATAAAATTTACTAGTAATATTATTTGAAAAATGTTCATTTTTTATTTTATATATCTATAATTACAAGTAAAACATATACGAGTCGGTTATTCGCCAAACCACGATATTTTTAAAATATTTTTTGGGATTATGTTTTATATGTATTTATAGATATATAAAACAAAAATGAACAATTTTCAATTTATATTATAAGTAAATTTGAATCTAGGAAAATAATTCCTCGGAAAAAAAATCCCGTGACCCGGATCTGCTCTGCAGTATTTAATTAAATAGAAATGTTTTTTAAAGTCAAATTTCTTCGAGGATTTGAGATTTTAAATAATAAAACGAAAGTTAAATAAATCTAGTTCACCTTTACACACTTTCATCAACTTTTAGGTATTTATTGAAAAATTATTTTTACACAAATTTTAATCATTTTTTTAGAAATATGATAAAAGGCTTTTCACAGTTTACTGACTCTTAAATAGCGCCCCTTTTTGTTTTTACAAGGATAAGCTATTAAATAATATAATTTTATAAATTTTGTGGCGAAATAGGAAATTAGCAATTCAATCTGATACCCTCTATTTGGTAAACATTATTTTACTAAAGTATTTACCTACATTAAGAATTTTAACTGACTGAATACAAAATCATTATAAAACTTGAATTATATTTTTTACTGCCCAATTTTAATTAAATACTGCCAAAAGTAATGAAAAATGCTGATTACTTTAATCAAAATACATCCAGAGGTGATTATCAGCAGTGAGTTTTATATTTTTCTAATCTAACAATTATTATTTTGCTTATGAATTTTTTTCAAAAGTTACAGAAAAGAAATAATTATAATTTTATTAAATGATATATAGAATAATAAATTATATTATTCAAAAGAAACAATTCTAGAACGTATATGTTCTCCAATTGAAGAGAGAAAATTGGGCAAGTCCCTTCTCTCTTCTAAATAATCAATGCATAAATTTTTTAAAATAGTTTGTTTCGTTGCATAAATACGATTTTTTTGGGAGTGTATGTCCCAATATTCCATTGGCCGATTTTTCCCATATCAACCGCTATTTCCATCCTTATTTTTTCGAGTAGTTCCCATATCTTCGGTTTTTTGTTGCCTACAATATGCTTAAATCGGTTATTCCATCCTTCACATACATTGTTTGTTCGATTTTCCCCAGCAATCGTAACATTGAACACATTCCATGTTTCTGGTGGGAACAATGGCTCTACTTGCCTTTGAGAGTTTTTCCTATGTCTCAATTCTCCATTCACATAATTTTTATCAAAATAAAACAATAATTCTTTGTTTTCATCCGATACAATGGTTTTTAAATACTCCATACCTCGTTTGACATCGTGTATAGGTAAGAATGCTAATCCATCAATCATAGCTGCAAATAAGCATAACATTGGATCATTCCGATATGATGATTCTAACCCCAATTCCTGAATCTTTCTATGAGTTGATTGAGTTAGATGATAAAAACATCCTTGGATGTTGATATCTCTACCTAAAAGTTGAAAAAATATAGATTAAAATTATTGTATAGGTTTTACTTAATATTTATGTCTTTATCAATTTTTATTAATTACACTGTGTGACAAGAAAAATGGGAGAAAAAATAAATAAAAACAAGTTTTGGTGCACAATTTAACATTGAGTTCGAATTCGTTTTCTAAGTTTTTCCTTCACGTCAAGTTTTAAAAATATTATCGTATAAAGGCAACTTTTCGAAATCTCAAAAATGGTAAAATTTAGGTCTTTATACGGATATGTTTAAAAAGTATCAAAGTAAAATCCCTGAAAATTGGTGATTTAAGTTTTCAATTTAAATTCCCGGCAAGAATCGTATAAATATGTTGGCCGACTACTGCTGGACTATCTTTTTTGAAAATAAATCATCAACTTCATATTCGCAGAAATATATTTAGATTTACCATTAAATGTTTTTAAATTCGATAAATTTTATGTTATTGTTTAATTTGTTTTAAATTCAATAAATTTATTGTATATTACAATTTAAATCCTATATAATAATGAAGGAGGGGGTGAGACAACGGACCGATAAAAGGTTTATTAAAAGTAAAATATGAGATAGATTAACTTAGCATAATATATTTATTTAAATATGAGAAATGTAACTATTTCATTTAAAATAAATTGTTTGGGAATCGTACCTTGTGCAGTGTAGCGAAGAGAACGAAAGCCACAATAAATATATTAAATGTAAGCTATATTAAAAAAGAATCTAGAAAAATAATACCCCGGAAAAAAAATCTCCGTTTTTAAGATAATTAAAATTACAAAATTAATAAATTAGGAGAAAAAATTCCCTATAAATAAATCAACGAAATAATAATTCTCAAATAAAATATTTAAAAATTTTGATAAAATTAATTCTGAAGAATTATTAGGATTATGTTTTATACGTATTTATAGATATATAAAACGAAAATCAACATTTTTCAAATTATATTACTATTAAATTTGGTCAATCGAATATTTAGTGAGTGGTCGGTTTTGAGCTCGGCAATCGGTCAAATCAAATTATTTTCAAATGCATAGCACGTAAATATACACGTATAAAACAAAAATTAAGAGATTTTGATTTATAACGCCAGCAATTCAGTATTTAGTCATTGGGTGAGCTACGAGTCGGTTATCCTCCAAATCACGATATTTTAAAAATATTTTTTAGGATTATGTTTTATACGTATTTATAGATATATAAAACGAAAATCAACATTTTCAAATTATATTACTAGTAAATTTGGTCAATCGAATATTTAGTGAGTGGTCGGTTTTGAGCTCGGCAATCGGTCAAATCAAATTATTTTCAAAATATTTTTAGGATAATGCTTAGCACGTAAATATACACGTATAAAACAAAAATGAAGAGATTTTGATAAATAACGCCAGCAATATTTACTTTAGAAAATTTCCATTGTTTTACTATTCTAAACCTACTCATTAATTAAACATCAAAGAAACCTAAAAAAAATTTTTTAATTTTTAGGTTTTTCATATGTATATATACCCAAATATAAAAAAAGTGCTATCCAATCATCATTCCGGTTTTCTAAAATGATACATATTAAAACATATAACGCCCTCTTACGGATATATTTGTTAATTTTTAAAATTGAATAAAATGTATATTTGTTTTAATAAGCTAGAAAAATAAATTTCTTACTACTATAAGATTTGTAAACGGAAAAAAATTAAAATTATTTCTTATTTTTTAAAATTAACATAAACAATAATAATAATATAAATATTATTTTGAATATTGAGCATATCTCCTCTTCCGGTTTTTATATTTTCTGGATTTTCTTATTCCCTGAGCCTCTACTAATGCCCGATCATAGTTATCGAAATTGACTATTCTTTCCTACGATGATTTTCTCCAACAATTTCTTATATAAGGTCGTAGATAATGTCCTCTCCATTCACGGAAAATATCGTCCCTTTTCAATTCTCCCAAAAAAAAGAAGACATCTTGTCCAATTAAAATGTCGATTTCTAAAATATAATAATCTACACTCTTCAAAGATTATATAATATTATACCAACATATTCGAAATAATCAATTATCGCTCTTCCAACTACTTATCAACATTCGCGGAAAGCACAATTTTCGAGCAATAAAAAAAAACAATATTTTATTTATTTTTGAGCATATCTCCTCTTCCGGTTTTTATATTTTCTGGATTTTCTTATTCCCTGAGCCTCTACTAATGCCCGGTCATAGTTATCGAAATTGACTATTCTTTCCTACGATGATTTTCTCCAACAATTTCTTATATAAGGTCGTAGATAATGTTCTCTCCATTCACGGAAAATATCGTCCCTTTTCAATTCTCCCAAAAAAAAGACATCTTGTCCAATTAAAATGTCGATTTCTAAAATATAATAATCTACACTCTTCAAAGATGATATAATATTATGCCAACATATTCGAAATAATCAATTATCGCTCTTCCAACTACATATCAACATTCGCTGAAAGCACTATTGAGGGAGGCTTGTCCTATCAAAACTTTCTTTTTCAAATAGTAGAAGCGCTTAACTTCTTTTGTGTAACGAATAGTTCTAAGACAACCTTAAGATTTCCCTATTTTGCGGCCGTAGAAAAATTTCCTTAAGTTTGAATTCTTTTTACATCTCCACACCCTAAAGATTTCCCCGACAAAGTTTAATTTTTTTTTTTTGCATTTCTTGGTTTACCAGTATTTTCGATTATTTTTTTTATTTGCCAATGCATCTAATTTATTATTATTTTAAATTTACCAACCCTCCTAATTTCGATTGTTCATAATCTTTCTTTTTTCTTTCAATTTTTGATTTTTTCTTTCCCCCTTTTTTCTTGTTTATACCCCCCCCCCCTTTTTTTTTGTTCGTAATAATACTTTTTATACTTTATGTACCTAGTCTTATTTTATAAATATTATTGTTTATTTATTATTATTTTTTTTTCAAATTTACCAACCCCTCTAATCTCGATAATACTTCTGAAAGGATAGATCAGGTATTCCTCTCTTCCCAATTTTGATTTTTTTTTTCCCCATTTCATCTTTTTTTTTCTTCTTCCAATCAAAATTATATCCGTTAATATATATATTTTTTTTTGTGTTTTCTCCCTTTCAAAGCCATCTCATGGTTAACTCTTGTTGTCAAGTATGCTTAAAAATAGTTTCGCTTAATTTAAATGGCGTGTTTAGGAAACATGGTTCACCCGCGTGCCACAATTCTGGAAAATTTCCCCTCTCTTACGGCCCAGATCCTTTAATTAACGCTCCTCACTCGTATGACCCCATTCCACCATGTTCCTCAAGCTCTGTTGATTTATTCCTTAATTCGCATAAGCCCCCTGTTCTTTCTAGGATCCCTATAGCCGCCCGAGAGTCTATCTCTAGGTTCCTCATGTCACTTATAAATAATTTGAATTCGGATTTCTCCTCACTACCCTTATGGTTAGACCTGGTTAGTTTTTGTTTTCGAGTCCTAGTTAAACCCAAAAATAAAATAAATAACTTATCTGCCTTAATTAAGGAAAAAGTTTCCAATTTTGGAAATACAATTATCGATGAATTTTCTCCTTCGTACGCTTTAAACCCCAACTCCTTCCGTCACAAATTGATCTCCGAAAAATTAGATCTTGGAGATATTAGCGGTGCGGCCCGAATATTGTCTTCCGATGACTCTATTTCACCTATCAACGTTACCATATTTAAACAACTTCTTGAAAAACATCCACGAGCGTCCCCTTTTAACATCCACCCGCATGCCTCCTCCCCTATTCCCTTTACCTGTGACGAAGTACTTAAGTGCTTAAAGTCCTTTAAAAAAGGGACGACAGGGGGGTTGGACGGCTTCAGACCTGGTTTCTTTGTGGAGTTAATTCAATGCCCTGATAGTGGCTTCATTGACCCTTTGTTGAAAGCATTAACCAAACTGTGCAATAATATCCTCATACGCGAAGTTCCCCTTTGCATTCGTCCTATTATTTTTGGCGCCCGTCTTGTCTCCTTGACCAAACCGGATGGCGGCGTTAGACCCATAGCCATAGGGTCATTCTTTCGTCGCTTAGTCGCCAAGGCTATCGTAAATAGGATTCGGCCTAAGGCTAGTTCCTTCTTATTTCCTTCACAGTTAGGATTTGGAGTGAGAGGTGGGTGTGAAGTGGCCTCACATGTTGCGCGTATTTTTATAAATACTGAGGCCGATAAGGTTTTCTGCAAGTTAGACTTCAGAAATGCCTTCAACACCATCCATAGGAGGGCATTCTTACCATCTTTTTTACACCATTTCCCAAAATATGGGAATTTCCTTAATTCCTGTTATGGATTCCCTTCGTTACTCAAATTCGGGGAATTTTCCATATCCTCCGAAGAGGGGATACAGCAAGGTGATCCTCTAGGCCCCCTGCTCTTTACTATAGGGATTCATGATTTGATCAAAAATTTAAAGACTAATTTCCAATTAGACCTTAATTTATGGTATCTCGACGATGGCTCTTTTGGCGGTTCTTTATCCAATGTTATGTCGGCCATAGAGTACGTTGAAATGGAAGCTTCGAAAATTGGTCTTTCCATAAATAGGAAAAAGTGTGAAATTTCCTCCCTCAACAATAAGGATTTTATTCCTCCCTTAGATTTTACAATCATTCCGCACGAGGAACTCTGTCTTTTAGGTTCCCCTATTGGTTTTTCAACCTCCTTTTGTCAAAAAACTTTTGACGATTTGATCCATTCCCTTTCCAATTCACTCAAGAATCTTCCTCATCTCCCCAAGCATCAGTTCTTCTTTCTCACCAAAAAATGTCTTTTTCTACCTAAATTCTTACATTTATTTAAATCTTCCCCCGTTTTCCAGTACAATACTCTCCTTAAGGTCTTCGAATTAAAATTTAAACATTTTATCGAATCCCTTTTAGGCTTAAATTTTTCCGATTTCAATTGGTCCCTCGCCTCTATGCCCGCTTACCAGGGTGGACTGGGATTGTTACCCCCCTTCCTTATGGCAATTGCGTGTTTTCTTTCATCTCGAATATCCTTCGCCGATTCTATTTCCTCGCTTATCGAGTTGGACGATCCCCTTCTATCTTCAGCTAAACAAGAGTGGCTTACTCTAATCACCCAAGGCTCCGAGCAGCCAATTTCCTGTCATCTAAAGAGCTTCCTGGTCCCTATGCTTCAATGCTCGTTTGAAAAACTTTGTATGTATCCTGAGCTAACTAACCTTCAACTGCTCAGAAACGCAAAAAAAAACTCTAACGGCCATGAATGGCTAGACGCGATTCCGAGTGGTAAAAAGGAAACGTTACTCACAGACGATGAGTTTCAAACTGCCATTGGCCATAGGCTTGGTTGCCTTATCCCTTCTGTGGACACCTGTGCCGCCTGTCACAAACAGGTTGATCCTTTCTCTAGACATTGTTTCTCGTGCCTCAAAGTCAGTGGCCGTTTCCTGAGGCACGACAACCTTAATAGGTTAATCGGCAAAGCCTTGATTTCGGCCGGTTTCCCCAATAGCTTGGAGCCATTGGGTCTCCTAAATGCTGACGGTAAGCGCCCTGACGGCATGTCTTTAACGTCTTGGCACGGCGGCAAAAGACTTGTCTGGGACGTCTCTTGTGTTACCTCCTTTCCGGCTAACGGAAATACCGACCCCTTGGAACTACAAGAAACCAATAAGTTTAATAAATATAGATTCCTCCCTAACTCTTTTATATTTATTCCCCTAATTTTTAGCGTCCTTGGAAACCCCGGTCCCCAATCCCTAAAGTTCTTAAATCAATTGGGTAGAAGAATTTCGTTAAGGACAGGGGTCAAAAACGAGTCCCTATCTCTTAAACAAAAAGTCCAATTTGAAATCCTAAAGGGGAACTACAAATGTTTCTTCGAAACACTCCCATTTCCCTCCTAGTTTATCAAATATAGTCATTGTTAATTTTATATATATTTTGCATCGCAACTATATTTAGATTTTAACCACAAAAAAAAATATTTTTTTTCGTTATAATTAAACATTTATGTTTTAATATATATATATATATATATTTTTCCGAGTATGTACTATATTTCTTTGAGATAGTTATTAACTAAAGATTTATAAAATGTGATATAAATATTTTTTATAAAATATATTTCGGAATTTGTAATTATATTTTATCTATATGTAATATTTTAAATAAAAAAAATTTACAAAAAAAAAAAAAAATAAAAATAATATTAAATAAAAATAAAATTATATACTATATCATTTAATCAGTATTCTTCATTTATAATAAAAAAATGATTTAAATATATTTTAAAAAAAGTTTAAAAAATTATCATTAAAAAAATATAAGTAATAAATTTTTGATTGATTTATAATTGATTCATAAGATTGTTTGCCTTTAAGCAAAGCAGTTTAGCAATGCATTAGCAATTCAATATATAGTGGGGAAATTTTTTCCGGGGAATTATTTTCCAGGGGAATTTTATTCCGGGGATTTTTTTTCCGGAGAATTATTTACCTGGGAATTATTTTCTGGGGAATATTTTTCCGGGGAATTATTTTCCGGATATTTATTTCCTAGGAATTATTTTCCTGGCGATTTTTTTCAGGGGAATTAATTTCCGGGAATTTATTTTCCGGGGATTTAATTTCCGGGATTTTTTTTCCGGGGAATTATTTTCCGTGATTCGTCTGACTCATAGTTAATAATAAAAAAATTATCAAGCATTCTAGCTCATAATAATTTTGAAAAATTTTCCCCAAGCCCAGCCTAATATAATTTATAAAAATATTTTTCAAACCCAGCCCAACCTATAAAAATTTTATAAAAAAAATTTTCCCAAGCCTGGCCAACCCATAGTAATTTTCAAAATTTTTTCCCAACCCGGGAGATAGGTAAATCTCTAAAAACCATATCTATTTTTTATTCTATTTTAACCCAGCTCAACCCTACTTCAGACAAAGGCCACCCATTAAGACTGAGAATGAATACTATTTTTATAAAAATATATTTAAATTAGTTTTTACCTGAGGGCCATATAAATATTCTGTGTTAAATTTTACACCTATGCCTAATATTAAAAAAATTCACAACCCAGGTCCACAAACTTGGGAAAATATTCTCAAAAAGGCCATAATAATTTTAATAGTTGAGAACTGAAATAAAATATATAAAAAGTCACAATGCATTTAAAAATACAATCAGAATATGAAAGTTGCATGGGCCTTGGTATTTGATCAGGCCTGGCCATGTCTCCAAAAGAAATTTTCAGGCCAATTTCTAACCCATATTTAAAATTAAAAAATTTTCAGGAATCTAAGACTATATTAATTTTAAAAAATGTTTCCCAAGCTACTTCCAAGTCCATATTAATTGTGAAAAATATTTCCCAAACCCAGGAAAACCCAGAATAATTTATTTTTTCCTTGGATCCAGAAAAATAGGTGTGATGTAGGGGTTTATAAGAATTAAATCTGTCTAATATGTATATATTTTTTTTGCCATTTATATTATTGGGAAAATTTTTCAAAATTAGGATCAAATGAAGGGGAAATATCTGATTTACCTATCATTCTACTGGTTAGCTCCTGCCTGGTATTTATATGAAAATCATGAATACATATTAAAGTACCATGCTATAAATATGTTCATCCTAATTTAAATTTTAAACAAACCACCCCCCTTCCAAATGATTTATTACTTAGTTACAAAATATAAATTTAAATTTAAGACATTGTTATTAAATTACAATAGAAAAAATAAAAAGATATTCTAAGTTAACAATAATAGGAGGTTAACTTTAGGGTCATTCCATGTCAAATCAATCACTTTTCGGCCGACCCCTTTCGATTTTGATGAAAAATCGTAGGCTGGTTATATATGTTCCCATTAGATTAGAAACAAAATTTTAGCGGATTAGCAACTATATTAGCGGAGATATTCGGGATTAAAGGTCTAAAAAACGTCTTTTTTTGCTTTTTACTGATGTTAAAACTAGTTTTTAATTTTAAACTAAATATGATCAAATATTGAATATAATATCAATAGCTAAGTTAATAATTTATGATTATGGCAAAAACATTAAAGTCTAATTTTTGATGATTAAATACTAGTTTTTAATTTTAAACTAAATATGATCAAATATTGAATATAATATCAATAGCTAAGTTAATAATTTATGATTATGGCAAAAACATCAAAATTAATTTTTGATAAAATATGGGTCATCTTATGGTCAGTTGAAAACTTGAAATTAATATTTTGAAATGTATATGATCTCCGATTTTTAATTATTTTTAAGAAATATTATCCGTTTACTATTTTTTTAATAATTTCTTCAACAATTAGCATGGCTGGATATTTATTTTAAAAAATATTGCGATTTTTATACTTTAAAAAAAATAGATGGCGCTATATATAATAGTTTTAATATGTTAAAATTCATTTTTTTATTGATTAAAAATATTTTAATGTATATATATCATACTAAATCGATTACAATGTCCATTATATATATTTATTTGTAATTCAGATCATAAATTTTTAAAATCTTCACAAATTTAGCCTAATTAAGATAGTTTATAAATTAATTAAATCTTACTTCATCTAAAGGAACACAAAGCCTGGCTAGCTTGTGAGATTTCTTCAGGAGATAATATATATGTTCGACCGGTGGGAGTAGAAGGATTGACCAGCGAAAGAATATGAGATTTAGGTAACACTAAAATATCATCTTTCAGGGGAAATTTAAATGAGGCTGAAGGTCCACAAGGGTGTAAAAATCGGATTTTTACTTCTTCATTTGTATCATATTTATCGATTATATATCCTAACCACCATTTATCATCATATACACATGTTACATATCCATTAATATTTTTAAATATAATTTTTTCATTTAAAAACGAAACTTGTTTTATATTATATTTTTTAGAATTTGAATATATTTTGGTTTTTAGTCTATTTTGATCAATGGGAATAACCCCGTGAATTTTTAAGGTCCCATGTATGGGCAGCGCAGAATTAAATCTTTTGCGAAGGGCTAATTCCCCTTCGATATATTCTTGATTGGATGTATATTCAAATTGAAATCCATTAATATTTTCTTTAGCATAATTATATAATTCTAATGGGGTTAGGATTTTATTTTTATTTGGCCTTTTAAGACTAGCTCTGGCAACTAATCTTTTGACAGTTCCCCCGATACCGTCACATGCATTTTTACCGTGAGCAGTGGCAAAGAAATGCCATTCGGCAGGAATATTAAAATCGTATTTATGAAGGCATATGTTCAGAAAATTTTTGCGATTCTTGTATTGAGACGCGGCTCCATCTGAAAAATATATTATTTTTTCTGGTTTAAAATTAAATTTGGCTGTTAAGAAATTAATAAAATTTTTTTGGTAAAGGTGGACTGCACTAGTATTATGGTTTAATGATTCGGATATAATAACAAAATTTATATTTTTTAAATCTTCTCCAGATTTATAATATGCTACAAATGGATGTATAGTGGCCTGCACGTTGTTCCAATGAAATCCCTGAACTTCATCTTGTAAAATGAAGGAAAATTTTCAGAATAATCTAGAATTGTTAAAAATTCCCCATCTTTTAAATTTTCTTTGGAATTCTTCAAAAATAAACTTTGTTGTTTAGCTATAAACGAGTGACGCAGTAAAATTTGAACTTTTTTTAATAAATAATCGATGAAATCATCAACGGACTTTATAATAGTTTCAAGATTTGTTCTATCCACCGTGATCCATTGTTTAAACGTGACATATTCTATATGATTTCTCTGAAACAATTGGTATAATTGTTTCTTAAGAGATTCTATACCAGGGCATTGATCACAATTTGTAAATAACATTTTGGCTGAGATGGATTACAAATAATTTGCGCCAATAGATAGTTGTAAGAATTTATACAGTAATCTTCTCCTGCTGTAATTTCAGCTATTACATTTGTCATTAATTTCACATTCTGATGAATAGCGCAGACACAAACAGTGTGTGTGCCACTAGCTCCAACTAAAATACAGTTTTTTGGTCTAAGTTCGGCAAATTTAGAGAATCCAATTGATATATTTGGGTATTCTTCTTTAAACATCTTGAATATTTCTTTAAGATTATTTAATATAAGTCTTTTTTGAACTGGTTCTTTCTCGCCTTTAACAGATACACAATCTTTTATTCCTGGCATGAGTCGGCTTATTTCATCAGAACTATAAAAATCCTTGACGAGTTTAAATGTTTTTTCGTTTAGTGTCTTTCCTGCCTTATGTTTTGGAAATGAAAGAATTCCACTTTCTTTTACCATCATTTTAGATTTTCTTGCCATGTATGATGTTACGAATTCCTTTTGAATTTTATTTACACTCCATCTTTGAGGCAAAATTGTAAGAATTTGATATTGTTGATTTTTTGATAATTTATCAAAGTTATCCTTTAATATAATAAGAATTTCCTCTTTCATTGGACTATCAATCTCGGAATCAGATATTTCTAAAACCTTACTCTTTATTGCTTTTTCAATCTTTTGAATTTTATTTTTAGGATATTTTTTCTCCATTAAACGTTTTCTTTTAATTGGTGATTCTCCAATATTGTGTAATGTTTCATTAATCGATTCAAAGGCATCCTGATTATGGGTTATTGGGGATATAAATTCTTCGGGAATGTGTGGACCAATTTTACTTAACTGGTATCGGCACGAATTACATATTTTTTGTTGAAGATATAAATGATTATTTATATTAAGCATCCATGGAAGAACTGATCTTAAATTTTTTTAAATTTTATGATTTACTTTATTCAGTGGATTGCAACATTTTATCTTATCTTTTAAGGGTTTCATTTAAAAAAATTTATTTATTTTTAAACGACAAGTAAAAATATTTATATGTAAAAGATATGAATCGGTGTTTGTGAAAAAATATTAAAGAAATCAATTTGTATTTTTAGCAACTGTGATTTATCGATTAAATTCGCTAATTAATTTTGCTAATCAGTTTATTTTTAATAATTTTAAGAAAAGATAAAAACAGCTGACTTACTTTTATTAATTTTTTCAGTGTTAAACATATGCTCAAAATTCAAAGACTTTGATCAAAAATTTTATAGAGAATGCTCAAATTCATTTGATACCCAAAATTTTATAACTTAATTTTTTGTTAATTATATCGCTTAAAAATTTTTTAAAAATCTTTGAAATTTTCTGGTTAATGACAATTTTATAACATTCTTGGTCTTGATGGGTATGACTTAGTCTGTTGAGGGGGGATGGGGGGTAGGCCGGGTAATTATATGATTTTCGATTTTTCCCTTAATAATTTTCCTGCACTCCTTTAATCCTGCTTTTTTGTTCGCATGTTAGTCGGATTTTTTAATTATTTTTAATTTACATTGAAATATTAAAAAAATTATTAAAATTTTTTATCCTGCGAATATCTCAGGGGAATAAGGTTTACAAAGTTATATAATCGAATTTTATGATATATTATACATTAAAATATTTTTAATCAATAAAAAAATGAATTTTAACATATTAAAACTATTATATATAGCGCCATCTATTTTTTTTAAAGTATAAAAATCGCAATATTTTTTAAAATAAATATCCAGCCATGCTAATTGTTGAAGAAATTATTAAAAAAATAGTAAACGGATAATATTTCTTAAAAAAATTAAAAATCGGAGATCATATACATTTCGAAATATTAATTTCAAGTTTTCAACTGACCATAAGATGACCCATATTTTATAAAAAATTAATTTTGATGTTTTCGCCATAATCATAAATTATTAACTTAGCTATTGATATTAGATTCAATATTTGATCATATTTAGTTTTAAATTAAAAACTAATTATTTGACATCAGTAAAAAGCAAAAAAAGACGTTTTTTGGACCTTTAACCCAGATTATCTCGGCTAATATAGTTGCTAATGCGCTAAAATTTTGTTTATAATCTAATGGGAACATATATAACCAGTCTACAACTTTTTATCGAAATTGAAAGGGGTCGGCCGAAAATCTTGATTTTTTTGCTCATTTGACATGGAATAACCCTTTAATCATAGTCAAATTATATATAAGTTAAACAAAAAAGTTATGCATTTAATCAAAAATGTTATGATAAGTTATGAAAAATATACATTCTACAATTAAATTTTGAAGTTATGAGAAAATATACAAAACTATGTAATGCATGTAGAAAGGCCAATTTCAGAAAAGATAAGAGAGATGCAAATATTTACTTATGCATAAAAATTACCTAATTAAGAGATATTAAGTTGTATAAAATTCAATGTGGAATGGATCCTTCTTAAGGGTTTTAAAACTCCCATCTGCAAGAATAAATTTTTAGATTATAAAATACAAATGAATAAAAATTTATTTTAAAAGACTTTTTAATTGTACACATAAATTAAAATTACTAAATATATACTTTATTAACATTATAATAATAATGGAAAATTTTAGAATAACCCTAAATAAATATAAATTTTTAAATAACACCTCATAAGATAGGAAAATTTATAATTCATCCCTCATCAAATAAAAGAGAAAATTCTGAATCCCCATATAATGGTTTAAATTTTAAATAAAATATTTTACCAGATTAAGAAAAAAAACATTTGCCGGGATTCGAACCCAAGTCCAATAATCCATCTAGATTTGTAAGCGAAGTTCTTGCCCTATTGGGCCACAGGCACTTTTCAAAATTAACGATTTTTTGAATATATATTATAAAGTGGGACATGAGAGCGTAACGCTATTTTTGTGACAAGGGTTTTATATATATTATAGATGTTTTACAGAACTGTTAATATTTTTTATTGTATATCTAATTTTAAATAGAAAAAATTATTGTAATATGTTAATAATGAACACTATCAAATAATTAGAGAAATAAAAGTGCATATTACTTTAATTTATAATATTGAAACCTATTTTAAGGTCGACAGTATTTCTTATTGTTTCTTCTTTATAAAACATGAGATTTATCCAACTAAGAAAGACCATTCACAGCAGTTTATGTTTACCTTGTTAATCACATCACCCACTCAATTGATAAGGTATAAGTAGAAATGAAATGGCAAATGATTAAATTTATTTTTAAAAAATGTCTAATATACCGATTAATTTAAATATTTGATCAAATTATTCGAATAATAATACAACTAATTAGTCGAATAATTATTTATTATTTGAACATAACGAATAATTATATTCGCATTCATTACTATCTAACTCGGTTGAGCGGGCCTAAATATCAATATTGGAAATCTATTGTTAAAATTTGAATTTAGAATTAATCTAATCATTTTTTATTTAGCTTGATATTTTGTTAATGTTTATATAAAATATAATTAAATGATTATAAAATATTATTGTATAAAATATAGTATCAAATATTTCTAATACAACTAAAAATGTGTTTTAATACCGGTTTTTAAAATAAAATGTATCTAGATTAGAGGTCGAATGTGCGAGTTTTTAACTCGAATTCCCACCCATCATTTTAAAATATTAAGCTTGCTCATCCACCTATGATTTTTTTAAATATCGGCTGAAAATAAATGCCCGGAAAAAAATTCCCACAGAAAATATTTCCCTGAAATAAATTCTTCCATATTTTAGATTTTTGTTATATTATCATTTTAGTGGAGATGATGAAAATGTATATAAGATTATTTTTACAAGGCTCAGGTAAAAAATTTAGGTTTAACTATTTTTTAAATGGGAATTGAGAATATGAGGAGTAACTTTATAAAACGAATCCTTCTTCCAGGTAATTGAAAAAATTTCGTATAACCAACCATTTTTAAGGCAATTGTGAAAATTTTCTATTAAAATCCCCCAATTTTATATTTAAAATATTTCTAAAAACTTCTTGGAATTGATTAATAATTTAAAACAAAATTGGTTTATAAAAATTATTCTTTTAAAAAATAAAAACTGATATGAAGATTGCTGAGGTGTTCAACATGATACTTACTAAGCCATTATTTATTTCACCGTAATTATCTATTTTATTGGTTATTAAGGTTTAATAATACGCCTAAAGTATATTTTCTATTAATCTAAATTGTTTTAAAAAAATATATATAGATAAAGGATTATAAAAAAAGGACAATTTTTCGTTCGATATATATTAAAAGATTATTTGATTTATTCTTGCGTTGATTTGATTTGATTTTGGGATAAAAGTAAATTCGTATGGAGTAAGAAGGCTCTTGACAGAGATATTTCTTATAAAATTTCCTCCAGTCATGAATCATGATAAGCCTAATTCTTTCCAATAAATATCTAAAAGTTGGGAAAAAAATATTTATGGGCAAATCAAAAATTATTTAATTTTCTTTAATTACTTGAAACCTCGAAACAAGAAAATTTTAAAAAAAAGTTTTTTAAAACAGAGACCTGCCTATCAATGGTGTTAATTTAAAAATTTGGGCCGATCTTAAAAATTTAAAAAAATGAAAGATCCGGGACAGGCTATTACAATTTAATTTGAACTTATGATAATATTTTACTTTTAGATACTAGGTATCTATCAGGTAATTTAGGTTAGGGGTATGATATAATTAAGCATTCATTTATTTTATAATAATTGTCATTCATAATTTTCACCAATACTGGGTTCAGTATACTTTGCACACATTATATATTGTAGGTAAAGTTTATGCCACCAAATATAAAAAATAAACCTAAATAGAGTGTCATTGCTCAAAAACTTTTTAGCCTATACTAAAAAACAATTAAGCCGACCTAGAATAGAACACAACCTAACTACATTTTATTGTTTATAAGTTTGGTTAACAATATTATTTGGGAAATTTTTGGATTTTATTTGGGGATATTTTTGAATTTTTTTTTCCATTTTATTAATTTTCTAAAAAAAATACTTTTAGGTTCTAAAAAGCGGAGAATCATTTTCCTGGGATTATTTTTTCCGGGGAATTATTTTCCTCCTGCCCAATGTATAAAAAATATTTTATTGGTCAATTTGGCTGTTTATTTATTTTATTTGCATGTATTTATTTTTAAACTTATGAAATATGCAATATTATGAAGTAAAAAATTTTTTTAAAAATAAATTTGAGATTTCCTAGTTTCACCCGAAGAGTATTTTAAAATACACCCACCCGCCTATTCTGCTAAGAATATTTAAAATCCGTCCCTCATCCGCTTTATGTTAAAATGCGTAACCAGGGCGGGCGGACTAAAAACCTGCCCATTGCATCTCTGTTCTAGACACTTTAACTAATTCGTGACACATAAACTGATTATTAAATTTTAATAATAAAGTTGTATTCATAAATTACTGAAATAACTTTTTTTTCAAATTTTTTAATATGTTTTTTAATAATATTTTTTTAATTTTATGTATAATTTTAACCTCATAAAAAGGTTAATATTATTTTTTAGAGATTTTATTTTATACATATTTCTCTTCTATATAATCATGTCTAATATTTTTTTTCATCAACATAATTTAAGATTATGTTGGAGTAGCAAAGGATACTTCAACAGGCTTGGCCAGTATAACAATAGACAAACATGGTATAATAACAATATTACAAAACAATTGATCTTATTTAAGCACATGATATCAATTTATTTTGCCTAAATTTGACAAGTTTAACTAGATTTTATCGTCGTGTGAGCATAGGCTTAGCCAGGATTTTCCTGAAATATATTTATATTCATTTTATTTATATCATACAAAAACAGGACAAAATTTTATAATAGTCATTCCCGGCGCTAATTGGCTTATGAGCCCTCAAATCTTGAATCGAATTTTGTACCAAATCAATGAAAATGGTGAAATAGTTAAGAGTAAAATCAAATGCAAAGTGCTGGTCACTCAAAGAGAGGTGCCGGATCTGGTTGTGTTGGAAAGTCTGAAATGGGCCAAAGGATATTACGGTCACTATGAAGAGTATTATTAATTTGCAATAACAATACCATTATTATTAACGTATATGATATCATCGATCTTTTATTATTCCTAATATTATTCCATACAGGAGGTCAAGTGATCTAAAAGAAAAATTATATTAAGTTTTTTTAAGAACCCCAATGAATTAGGATATTAGTTGATATGCAAAAAAAAATTTAATTATATTTTGATTGATTATCGGTGAATCAAAGCATTCATTATCTAAATAAAAAGCGAAGTTAGAATTTGCATATATTTTTTATGAACGTCATAAAAGGAGGTAGACCTCTATTCAAATCAGAATTCGAAAAGAAATCTTTGAAGAAGGGTAATTTTTGTCAGATTTTACCTAGAAATGCTAAGAATCTTTCATAAGTAAATTTTTGTATTTATCACAACATAAATAATTTGCAAGATGAAATCAAAATTTTTTTGAAAATAACTTCAAGATGAAATCAAAAATTAATCTTTTTGCTCAAAATTTTTTAAATTTGCAAACTGATTTAAATAAAATAAATTTGTCAGAGAAATTTCCAACGACAATGACGAAAAGGAACCAAGAGATCATTTTAGCGATACATTAACTATATTTAATCCTTCACCAATCAAGGCCTCCGAACGTGATGAATTGTTCAAATCGGGAATATTTGATTATTGCGATATTGTTTGCCTCAATGAAGTTGAGATCGGGATGCTCACAATTACAGATGAGCCATATAAAGGTTGGGTAAATTTTTTTTAAAATATAGCACTTTTTTTCGACCTTGTCTACCAATCACCAAGATGAATTTTATCAATAAAATAATTAGGCAGTAGATTTTATAAAATTAGTGATCCTTTGTCTCGGGCCTGCGGTGTTTTAAAAAATGTGTTTAGCTTTTAACCATTTTTATAACTGTGTTCCTTAAACCGGAAATTTTTAGAACAGTTAAAAGAAAGAGCGTAATGATTAGTTATCCTATCTCCTATATGCAGTATTTATATTGTCAAACCATGGTACTATTTTTGAACAATTACTGTCTTTCACATAAGTAATACTATTATTTGAATGATTTTTTTTCATCGATTCAAATAACTTAAATAATTGACGAATCTAATTGAATCAATTATTCAAATAATTACAATATTCTAATTAAAATTTATCTAGAAATGATCTATATAATTTTTTAATTAAAAAAATATATTAACCCCTTAAAATACCAAGGTATTAAAGACCTAATAAAAATTAAAAATTAATACATTCATAATAACTTACTTATCTATCAAAATTTCAAAACAAATTTATTAATTATATGATTTTTTGAATGTTCTAAAAATCAAACATTGGGAGGTAACGAGTTTATTTTTTGGTTAAATAATTTAGAGCATTTTATAAATTGCAACGACCTTGACATTGACTTTAATTGGCCTATGACTCATTTATACCTCTCGGATTAAATAAATTGAACTTCTTGATGGGCCAAGGCGGTAACGTTTTTCAGGTGCATTCAAATAAAAAATCGCTCAATAAATTTTATGAATAGTGTCGTGATGACGTTGAAGAAGTGATGGGCTGTCATTATTATTATATAAAATACATAGATACCGATTTTGTTTACTTGGTACAATATATTCATATTTAATACAACATATTCTTATTGTCAATTATATTTGATACGGATGATGATGAATGGTAATGGGCAAATTGGAGACAGATGGGATTTGGTTGAATGAATGGAATGGTATGATGTCGAAGTAGGGTCAAATGGGAGGCAAATGAGATTTGGTCGAATGAATGGAATGGTATGATGCCGGAGTACATTGGAATTTCGGCACCAATTGTAGTAATCTAATCGATTGTATTTGTCGTAAACGTACCAAATCGCATCTGCCTCCCATTTGCCCATTACCATTCATCATCATCCCAATCCCATATCATTGCTAAATCCCATTCGAATATTACCCATCATTCATCATCATTCTCAAATCCCCATTTGACCATTATTTATGTTAATCATTTGCCCATTATCAATTCCATTACCATCTCTAATTATTTGACCATTACCATTCTTCATCATTTCCCAAATCAAACTAGCTCATTGCATTACCCTTCATCATCATCCCCAAATCAAATTAGACCATTTCAAATTAAATTAGACCATTGCAAATCAAATTAGACCATTACAAATCAAATTAGACCATTGACAAATCAAATTAGACCATTGCTAAATCCCATCTGCCATCATTCATCAACATTCCCAAATCCCCATTTGACCATTACCATTATTAATCATTTGCCCATTACCATTCTTCATCACCCACATCTAATTCATCATTGTTCTCCATATCATTATCCATCTTGTTTCTTCGCAACCTTCTCCATCCCTCCATCATCATCCTCAAATCCCCATTTGACCATTACCATTGTTAATCATTTGCCCATTACCATTCTTCATCACCCACATCTAATTCACCATTGTTCTCCATATCATTATCCATCTTGTTTCATTCGCAACCTTCTCCATCATATCCCATTTGATCCTTTATTTGTATCATTATCATTGTACTTTCCTCATTACTCATCCTCCAATCTCAATTGATCATTTCACCCCCCATTTGAACATTCCCAATCACCCCTCATTTCACCATTTAATACCCATCAATTATCTAACACCAAGATATTCTTTTTTCTTTTTTTAATCTTTATAACTTTTCCTTTTTTAATTTTCATAATTTTCTTTAATCTTTTCTTTTTTTTTAAACTTCATAATTTTTCTTTTTTAAAAAAATTTTTTTTCTTTTCTTTTTAATTTCTTTTTTTTTACAAAACCACATCTTTACAAAACCAATAACCATTATTTAATACATATAACATTGCTTTCAAAAATACTATCTAAATATATAATCATTTATCTACAGCACTCATTCCAAAAAAATAATAATTAAAAACACCATATTATAATCGGTTACCACCAAATAAATTGTCTAGTAATATATATATATTTTAAATCACTCATAAACATTAATTATATATTATTTCTTTTTACATTAAATATACTAATATTAAATTATATATACAATCATCCATTCCTTAATTCTTCTTCATCACCATCAACAATTACAAAAGACAATTTAATTAACAACCTTTCCAAAAATAAATAAATAATCGAACAAACATTAACACCATTAAATTTCAACATTTCCAAAATCTCCAATTCCAATCAAAAATAAACAAAAATTACATTTAAACACATACACTTATATTATTACAACAATTAACTTTTATTTTTATGACCTTTTATTATTCTTAATTAAAAAATAAAATAATCCCCATTATTTACCAAAAAAATTAACTTTCAAATAACATGTAATATATTTTATTTTCCATTTCGTTAAAAATAATATAACACTAATCAAAATTATCATAAAATCATCTTATATCTTATAAGAAATAATTAATCTTCCTATACCCACCACATTTCCCTTTTAAATTAATACACAACATTTAATCTATTTCTATTAAAAAATATATCTCGAAATTTTACTTATAATTTACATCAAAAACAAAATACTTAACAGCTGCATTTTTACTTACTATTCCTTAACTTTTATACAAAGAATACTATTAACAATAATCTTTAGACAACTAATTATAGATAAGAATTAAACTAACATATATTTGAAATACCAATCACCGAAAAATAATATTTCATTCTCACCACTACCACTTAAGACTCCAAAATTTTTCTATCTATTTAAATAATTACTATTAATCTCACCTATGAATATTACAATAATTTTTTTATATCCTCTTCCTCTCTATTATAAACATTCATATATAATCTTTAATTATATTTCCGATTAAAACCTGGGAAAAAAATGATCTTTATTATACTAAATCAGAAATCTAATAAAATCAGTATTGCATCAAATTACCAATATAATTTCTTTTAAATTAAGATTAAAGAATATATCTATTTCCATGTTACTATAAATGATCATCCTTTCCACATCTAAAACATCTACAGAAACCTTCTATATTCCTTATCTCTACCCCACTCCTGCATACTCTACTCATATGTCCCTCCTCCCACACCTAAAACACCGTAATCCTTTCGCTCTCCCCATCCACTACCTATACCTACTATCTCAGCACTCCTCTCCATTCTAAACCCCATACTACAACCACCTTCACAAACCTTTCTAATACTCAACTTACCTACCCAAAACCCTATATAATACACTATTATAAGCACTAGTAATACCACCAGTGCTAAAATATGTAACTGATTAATGGTATAATATATAAATTTTGCCATTGTTACTCCTACCTTTTATAATAAAGAAATTAAAAATTTAATCAAATAAATCCTAAAAGACTGATTTGAAAACAATAGAACAGCTGTTAAGATCAACAAGGTATAAATGATGTAATACATTAAAATCTAAATTAACCTGATACTTCTAAATATGCCCAGGTCCCGGGTTTCGTGTACCAATTGTAGTAATCGATTGTAATTGTAAACGTATCAAATATAATTGACAATAAGAATATGTTGTATCAAATATGAATATATTGTATCAAGTAAACAAAATCGGTATCTATGTATTTTATATAATAATAATAATAATTGGCAGTCCTTCACTTCTTCAACGTCATCACGACATCTTCCCCCTTTACAAACAATTACAATCGAATCGATTACTACAATTGGTACACGAAACCCGGAACTGGGCATATTTAGAAGTATCAGGTTAATTTAGATTTTAATGTGTTACATCATTTATACCTTGTTGATCTTAACAGCTGTTCTATTTCAAATCAGTCTTTTAGGATTTATTTGATTAAATTTTTAATTTCTTTATTTTAAAAGGTAGGGGTAACAATTTCAAATTTTATATATTATACCATAAATCAGTTACATATTTTAGCACTGGTAGTATTACTATTGCTTATGGGTAGGTAAGTTGAGTATTAGAAAGGTTTGTGAAGGTGGTTGTAGTATGGGGTTTAGAATGGAGAGGAGTGCTGAGATAGTAGGTATAGGTAGTGGAAGGGGAGTAGCGAAAGGATTACGGTGTTTTAGGTGTAGGCAGGAGGGACATATGAGTAGAATTGCAGGAGTGGGGCAGAGATAAGGAATATAGAAGGTTTCCGTAGATGTTTTAGATGTGGAAAGGATGATCATTTAATTAAGGGTTGTCCCGGGTTTCGGCACCAATTGTAGTAATTGAATCGATTGTAATTGTTTGTTAAGGGGGAAGGTGTCGTGATTACGTTGAAGAAGTGAAGGGCTGTCAATTATTATTATTATATAAAATACATACCTATTTTGTTTACTTGATACAATATTTTCATATTTGATACAACATATTCTTATTGTCAATTATATTTTATACGTTTACGACAATTACAATCGATTCGATTACTACAAATAGAAAGTGAGACATTTTCACCAAAAGAAATATTCTTCAATTGGCTACAACACATGAATTAAGAAAGTTCGCGAATAAGCACCACCCCCATTTTTGCTGTGCAGTTGGGGGCGTTAATCGCTCAAAAATCTATTGAATGTATCAATACCTCCCTTATTTTTATTATTATGTAATCATATTTGGTTGATAGATATAAATATATACCTTATGCTTAGAACTCCTTTGCTTAATTTAGTGGATATATTCCATATTTACTCACCACTGCTATAGGACGACTATCATTCCAATAACACAGAGCAATCTTTTCATCACTGAAGATTTTATAAGATCTTCTGAAACTGATAATGACATTTTTCGTTCGATTTATTCGGATTGTTCATGTACATCGTAAACCCTTTTCTCCTAGTATTCTGCATAAATTTGTGGAAGTGAAAATTTTATCAAAGAATAGTGCATGTTCTTGAATATTAAAAGTAACAGCTGTCAATTACTACTACCACAAGGACAAGCTTCATTGTTATCATTTCCAGTATCAATATCAAAATCAAAAAGTTATTCACAAGATGAAGATAGCCAAATATATACATCAAATTTTGCTGGCTTTCCTCGCATGTACATCTTTTATAGTTTGGTTTCCATAATAGGGGATCATTTTTTCACCCAACCTAAATTTTCTTTGAATATCCCAAATTTTTGTAAATTTTGATCAATAATATCTAAAAATGGTCTGACCTTCACTAATTTATCAATTTTATCGATATCTAAATTGTTGCCCAGATGATATCTTGATCGTTACCTTCTTCGCCTGCTACGTCTCCTATATTGCCTGGTGGTAATATACAATATGTTTCTAAAGCTATTTTAAACGAGTGAATTTCATGCTGGCAATATCAAAAAAATTTTACAAATTAAAATTTGAAATTTATATATCGTTATTTAACAATGTTTGAAAAATGGAACTAAAATATTTCTTAATTTTATTCTATTATATTTCTAAAATAACTCTATATTTTAGATTTCTTAATATATATTTAATCTCTTAATATTTCTTGATATATATTTAATCTCTCAATTTAAATATATTCTATTTAGTATTTTTTTCTATTAATTTCTAGGTATTTCTTTATTCTATTTTCATAAAATATAATCCATAAATTTTTATATATCAATTTTATAATTTTTATTAATAATAATCATCAATACAAAAACATTCGTTTTTCTTTTGTTATTACCAAAACCTTCCGCGCCGATATAAAAATCAATATCAACAAAATCAATATTATTACTAACTAAATATATATTTATAATAATTGACATCTATCAATCATTTAATAATAATAATTTAAATATATATAAAATATATTATATATATATAAAATATATTATATATATATATAATATATATATCACGACCGCCCAAAAAAAACAAGACGTGATAATAAAAAAAATATGTGAACTGGAAATTTTTACATTTATATATTATCTTTGTCTTCCTTCAACATCTCTTCTTCTTCAGTCTCCATATGAATATATTTCTTTTGTAAATCGATATTGTCATTCACTTTAATCACTGTTGAACCCATCTTAGTAGCCTTGTCACTGGTATTTTGCGTCTTAGCATAATATTTGTATTTATTCTCCATCAAGATATTTGATTCTCTCAAGTTTTTAGCTTGTATATTATTTGCTCTTTTAAACTTTCCTTCATAATTATGCGGAGGCCATGGTCTATTACCGTATTGGTTACTAGATTCAATTTCATTTGTTTTATTATAATTTACATATTCAACTAAGGTATTGATGAAACAAGAGTGTAATGATTATGTGAGTGACTCGGAGGAAGTCCCTACAACCAGTTATTTTTGTGGAAAAAATAAAAATGTAATATCGGGGGATAAATATGTAAATTATAATAAAACAAATGAAATTGAATCTAGTAACCAATACGGTAATAGACCATGGCCTCCGCATAATTATGAAGGAAAGTTTAAAAGAGCAAATAATATACAAGCTAAAAACTTGAGAGAATCAAATATCTTGATGGAGAATAAATACAAATATTATGCTAAGACGCAAAATACCAGTGACAAGGCTACTAAGATGGGTTCAACAGTGATTAAAGTGAATGACAATATCGATTTACAAAAGAAATATATTCATATGGAGACTGAAGAAGAAGAGATGTTGAAAGGAAGACAAAGATAATATATAAATGTAAAAATTTCCAGTTCACATATTTTTTTTTATTATCACGTCTTGTTTTTTTTTTTTCTAAATATTTCAATTTTTATATTTTTCTCAAACTTATTTTTTTCCCTAATAAGTGTTAACGTATCCTGGTACCACTGCACCAATAAAATATTTCTTAATTTTATTCTATTATATTTCTAAAATAACTCTATATTTTAGATTTCTTAATATATATTTAATCTCTTAATATTTCTTGATATATATTTAATCTCTCAATTTAAATATATTCTATTTAGCATTTTTTTCTATTAATTTCTAGGTATTTCTTTATTCTATTTTCATAAAATATAATCCATAAATTTTTATATATCAATTTTATAATTTTTATTAATAATAATCATCAATACAAAAACATTCGTTTTTCTTTTGTTATTACCAAAACCTTCCGCGCCGATATAAAAATCAATATCAACAAAATCAATATTATTACTAACTAAATATATATTTATAATAATTGACATCTATCAATCATTTAATAATAATAATTTAAATATATATAAAATATATTATATATATATATAATATATATATCAGGAACATAATAATATTTTACTCATATCTTCTGGGAATACCTTTGAGGCTAATATTTTAATCAATTATAGTTAAAGATTGGTTTACTAGAATATATAATTTTTTTGAATAAAATTTTGTCTAAACTTGTTTTTTTTTAAAAAGTTTTTATGATTGAAAATAAAATCTAGAAAAACTTTAAAATCTTAAAGATTTTACAAAATAAGTTGAAAAAATTTTTGCTTGCATTTTTAGAAAGAAATAGATGGCGAGACACGCCACACCTTTTTTAAAATTGATAAATTACAGAACAAAAGAATTATTTAGCCCCAAAGTGATGTTCCAAAATTCAAACTTTGGTGGATATAGAGGTTAAAGCACTAGTAAAATAAAATTTATTATACAAAAAAAATGTTGTAAATTTTAATGGAAAAACGGAATTTAATAAATTTACTTCCAGTCTGACAAATAAATAAGAAAATACTCTATGGGGCACTCTAATTCTAATCCTAAATATATAAAAAATACCTAAAATGAATGGAACAGGAAATTGCACACTGCAATTATCGAATTTGGATCCGGGTTTTTTAGACCATTGTAAATCGGCCTTGTCAACTCTCATGGATCGACTACCCAGGGTTAAAGCCATAGTCCTTACCTTGGGTCAATTGGGTGTCCTTCTTTGTCAACGTAATTCCAATCATTCCGATAATGCTAGCGACAAAAATGGTAATTATTCTTGTAGCGAACATCTAAAAAATGGAAAATGGGATATAAGGCATGTGGTGGCCCCTAAGGTGGATGCCATCGATACTTCGGTATAAAATATGCAATTTTCTATAGTTTAATTTTTAATAAGAGAAAATAGTGAAAGTTTGATTATCCATAGGACATACCATACAAGATAATCTAGTCATAATCACCGAGGAACTGAATTAATTTATATTATAAAAAATTAATTTAAAAAAAGTTAAATTATCCCCATCTTTCAACATAAATAGAATTTCTCTTTATTTTTTTTTCTAATTTCCCGAAACTTTTTAAAAAGAAGAATTTAATTACAATTTATAGAAAAAAGAGAATAAAGCCATATCAATAGATAGAATTTTACCATCATGAAAATGACTTTATTCTCTTTTTTACTTTATAAATTTTTTTTTAGAGACTGATAGTTTCTAATTACTAATATAGTTGAAATATATTGGAAAAATAATTATTATTGAGCAACTTAGTAATCTTAAACAAAAATATATATCACCCATGGACCATCTAGCTGAGAGAATCCACACAATTAAGTTACGTTATTCAAATTTTCGGATCTAATTATTGTATTATTCAGACTAATCGACTAATTGTATTATACATATTAATGGAATAAATCATTATTTAATTTTAAAATCATGTTTTAAATTTTTTTTCAAACGAATGATAATTAATCCTTATCTACTAAGAGAATGACATCTTGAAAAATAATATTCACATGAAATGAAAGTTTTGCATTAAAAAAGTTTTAGAAAACATATTTAATCTTCCTTTTCTAAAAAAATATATACAAACTTATAGGACATATCTGCAGCAGAATAAAAAAGCATGTTTTTTTGCTCAAAATAATTTGATATACAAATAGTTTCTCTCGGGAAATCAAACAGTTAATTGTAGTATAAAACTCTAATTACATTCGAATCACAAGGAATCTCCCAGTTTAATATATAAAATAAAATTACCTGGGCTCGGACTCCGAGGTAGAAGGAGGCTTATAAAACCATTGAATTTTCAAAAGTGAAATTTTTACCAGTTCTGTATATTGTATAAATGTTAAAATTGTTAGCTTATACAATATATATTTTTACAATGCTTATTAATAATTAGTGGATAAATTTAGATATCGGAAATTTGATTTATGCCTCATTTATAATAACATAGACACGATTTAACTATGCGGTATTTGGCGCTGTTTCCACAAAATCAAGATAATATAAATATGGAACGAAACGATTAAAACGCTATGATAAAATTTGAAAAACACATGCGACATATATTTCAGAAATTATTATCTTTATGCTGTGATTTTGGTAGCACTAAATACCACTCCGCTTGAACGAATCAGATTTATTGATAATTTTTTTTTTATTTCACATCAAAATATATAACAATCTTTTATTTTTTCATTTATAGGGAGCTGGTGATAGTTTTTTAGGAAGCTTAGCCTTTTACTGCGCCATGTATCCTTCCTTAGACTTGCATCAAATGATAAATCGAGCTTGTTTCATATCGTCTCAAACAGTCAAGCATAGGGGCACGCAATCCAGCTATCTCACTAAAAATGAATTACCCCAATTTCTCTTTTAAACATATTAAAAATATGCAAGAGCTTATAAATTGTGATAGAAGAAAAAAATATTTATTTATATTATATAGCTTATTTTTTCCCAAGAGATGTTATAAATTCTTATTTCAAGCTATTATCCTTCTCCAAACAATTCAATTTACATTATTACATAGATCAATTAAATTGTCAATCTTTTTAATATTTTGCTGGGCCAATTTTATTTATACAAACATGCCATATTAATATAAAATAAAGATAAATCACTAAATAATCGCCATTGATGCTTTTTTTCATAAAATATTTTAATGATGTTCTTTAATTTTAAAAACGGCCAATCCAATATTTGGCCAAAAAATACTATGCAAGTCTCAGGATTTCCTTAATAGATGCCCAAAACATTTCTGCCACCTATGAGCAAAATCTCCACCCTTGCTTAATATTTTTTGGCCAAAATCTTGGGTTAACCTTTTTTAAAAATCGAGCTGTGTATAAGGTAACTTCAAACAAAATTGCCTACATGCAGCGTCTACATGAGCGGGAGGGGTAGGAACAGTTAGCATCCTATTTTTTGAGGGGGGTAGGAGGTAGGCTACTTTAATGGGGGTAGGATAAATTTTTTGGGAGGTTATCTATTAAATTTTGAGATGAAATAGGACAAAATTTATTGCTGAAAAAATTAATACTTTTATTATAGAATTATTATCATACAATTCATCGACCAAATCTATATATTGCAAATAATCATACATTGTTTTCCAAATAAAACTTTCTTCTATCTTTTTAAATGTAATTTAAAAGGTTTAGATATTTCAGCAAACTCATAATAAGAATTAATTCATTGTAAATAATGGAGGTTTTAATTGAATTTATTATCTAAAAAATAAATTCTTTATATTCACAAAATATCGATAGTTGGTAGTAGAGATAGATTAATTTAAGTTATCCTTTATAAATTCTCTGAAAGGAGTATCAATAAATTTAAAAGGCGAAAATAATATTAAGGAGACACCGCCGCCAAAGATGGAGAGAATTTTGTAGAGGGGTAGGCAAATGTTTTTGAAGGGGGGTTTGCATCCAGTGGAAATCCTGTCATGTAAACGCTGCCTACATGACACATTGCCTTGAAATAACTTTCCTACCACTCCCTAAAAATTCTTCCAATAAGGCTGATTTAGAAAGCTCACATGAGCTATTGAACCGACAATGTTATAATATACTATAACTTGGCCCCTCGTATAATAAGGTTAATATCAATCTCTTTTTCAAAAATGAATATAATATCACTGATTTTTAGGATAATTTAAATATAGTATTTATAATATTATTCTTGGCATTGTCAACTTAATTATTATTAATATAAATTTTAACTATAGTACTTTAAGTACATAAATTTTAATATAGAAATTACACTTTTAGGTTTTTTTTAAAAAAAAATGTATTGCACAACAATCTATAGATTAATAGGGATATTGAACGAAACCTTTTGGACACCTTTAGGAAACGAAACTTGGGGAAAATTATAGAATGGGAACGGTGATTCCGGAAACGTTCCCTAAAAACTTGGATTTACTTACATTACTTCTACTTGTATCTTTCTTCTTTCGCTTTTTTTTGTTATTGATTAAATTTTTTATTAATTTTTCTTCTCGAGATTTACTACTTAATTTTTCCCCCATCTTCTAAGGAATTTTGTCTTTGGTACCTACATGTGCCTATTTACTAGTATGGAAATATGTTTGTGATATTTAGCACACAATAATAAGGATGAGTGTATATAACATACATTCATTATATTTCCAAAATGATAAATAGAAGTTCTAGGCTTTCAAAAGAAGAAAAAGAGTTAATTAATCAATATGATAGGTAGAATCCCACATAAATTTTTTCTTTTTTAAAAAATTTCGATAGTCGTTTATATGGAATGTTTAAATTTAAAGAAAAAGCACACGAATATCATCTTAATCTTATATCAAAAGTAATACTAAAATTTAAATATAAATACTGTTATTATCTTTACCTTTTTAAGGGAATAGAACAATATGAAACGATTTTGTTTTGGAAAAAAAATACATCATTGTTAAAATCTGATTCAAATTATGAAATCAGTGAATTAAATGCCACAAAAGAAACATCAATATTTTATCATTTAGGACATTTAAATTTGCTTATAGAGCAATATCCTCAAGGTAAGTTGTTTTCACATATATATTCTCTAATTACTAACTAACAATTATGGTTTACAAGAACAAATAAATATTAATATTGTTTTATAAATAGTTTATTAGTAAATAAATTGCAGTAATCAATACTTAAGAAGTTTTGGTTATGTTATAATATCTACAGTAACTATAAAATGGTCATCCCTTTATGGTGACCTCTATGATCAAGTAAGTTGAGTATTGGAAATATTTATACTATTGTTTTATAGTGCACCTGAATATGACCTTTTTATATGTATGATAGAAAAATTATCTAAAATATAATTATAGTAATTAAAAAATGTTCAGAAATATTTCTGGGACTTAATCATTTTTAACATTTGTAATCAATATTTCTTGAATGGTATGAATCAACAAAAACAACAATCATTTGAATTTTATAAAAATTAAATTTTATATATACTTATAAATACTTATTTAACCTAAATTATTACAATTTTATACAAAATTTTTAGTTGTATTTTTAATTTTTTAAATTAGTTATCACCTCTATATAGAGATGCTAATGAATAATTTTTTAGTTATATTAGTTTCAATGTAGTTTACAGTATATGTTTACTATTAAAATTTGTTGGTTACAATTTCAATATAATTGTGAGGCACACTAATAAATTTAAAATAATTGGAATATTTATTTATTGCTTTTATTTTCTTCAAATAATTTTTATTGGCACTGGAATGCTAATATTGCATATATATTTTTTTATTAATTAAAAATATATTATTTCTTGTGGATAAAACATATTTAAAAAAAATCTAATGACTATTTTTTTTATTAATCAGATCTAGTAATAACCCATTTTAGTTTTTTTTATATTGTTATTCAAATATATGTAGGGTTTAATTAATCCTTGATATTTTATTTTGCTTCCTAATTCTATTTTTGTTAGCATTATCATAAATTTTAAATATGATATAGCATTTTATTTCCAATTTTATTTTATAATCTTATAAATTTATTTACATTTATATATTGTATTAATAAATAATAGCCCTATCTGCTTATCAACGTTATTATGCACAAGAAAAACTGTTTTGGAAAGTATAACATTATAATTTTGTTTTTTAGTTTTTATATTTAAAAAAATAATATTATTTTTTTTTGGGCTGCACTGATCATTTTTCACTATCTGATCGATATTTAACGATATTTATTTCAAACAAAAAAGGGTTTTAATTAGAATATTCACTTATCCTGGCTCTTAAAAATCAAGTTTTAATATTTAAATTTGTAGAAAGCTTTTTATTTATAAGATATAAAGTCAATGTCATATTTTAGAGTCCTAGATTAATTATACATATAGTTCCTTATTAATTTTTGATGATCACAATTTTCACTTATCTATTTTAGCTTAATATAAATTAGTATAATTTTGCTAGCACACTATATATTCATTATAAATTTTCTGTATAACAAACTATGTATCTTTATTTGAATAAAAATCAAATTAAATATAAACATCAATTGATAAAATATTATAATAATGAAATACAAAATAATTAAAATTATAATATTGGATATTTTTCTTTAAAGATAACAGCACTCATGTCATGTTTATATGATAATAAATATCTTCAATATTTTATATATTATAAATTTTTTCAATGGATTTTATTTATTATAAATTTTTTCTTAATAAAAACAATGGTTTAATCAATAGACAAATAAAAATTTTGGGTAATTTTTTTATATTAGTTTATTAATATATTTTACTTATAAAAAACATTAAACATTTTTATTTGAAATATTTTTTTATTGGAGATATGAATATTTATTACGAGAAAGGGAAATTAGTTCAAAGATAGATAAAAATGATAAAAAAAATATGTATATAAAATGAAAAATTTACATGAAATTGGTATCGTTAAATTTTTGAAAAATATCTGCCTTCGATATTCCTTCTTAAAGTCATAGGTGCCTATCCTATACCGATATTTAATATCGGTACAGCCCGAATATTTAAACAATTAATTTGATATTTTGTTCTATAAAATTTGCCTATTTTTGATTAGGGGTCATTCCGTCACAAATCAAACACCTCATAGTCCACCTCTTTCAATATCGAAAATTTTTTATAGGCATATCATATATGTCCTAGCCTAGTTATACTAATTATGAAAAATTATCCCATTAACAATGATATTACCCGAACAATTGGGGAGTGAAGATATAAAAATTGACTTTTTTTTAAATCCGTTCCCGATGTTAAATAATTAGTTTTTTAATTAAAAACTAAATTAGTTCGAATATTAAATTTAATATGAATATCTAAGTCAATAATTTATAATTATGAGGGAAACTTATAAATTAAACATTTTTTTAAATATGGGTCATTTTATGTCCAGTTAAAAATTAAAAAATAATATTTCGAAATGAATAAAAGCTCCAATTTTTTTATTCGTTTACATATATTTAATAAATAGCGCGACTGCTTATTTTTTTCAAAAAATATACCTAGTAATGTATAAAAAAGACACATTAATGACGCTATATAAAATGTGTTATCGCAAGGTTCTTTATTGTTTAAAACTATTTTAAGACAATATAATTAATTTAAAAATAATATGTATATTTAAATGAAAATTCTTTATAAAATTTATTTAATGGCAAAATAATTTATTATTAATATGCATGATATTACTTTTAAATCAATTATAATGCCTTAAAATCATTAAAACCTATTATTACGAAGCGTTCATATATAGCGTCATCTATATTTTTCTTTGTACATATAGCGATATTTTTTTAAATAACTACCCAGATACGCTACGAAAAAAATTAAAAATGGTGGCTCATATTCATATCGAAATATTAATTTTAAATTTTCTACTAACCATAAGATGACCCATATTTAAACATAAAACTAATTTCGACGTTTTCCTTATAATTATCAATATTAATTACGCAGTTATTAATACTAGATTTAATATTCGAACAAATTTAGTTCTTAATTAAAACCTAATTATTTAAAGCCGATTTTTGTACCTTTAATCCACATTATCTCAAGTAATATTATTGCTAATGAGATTAAATGGCATTCAAGTAAGTTGGAAAATTTGCAATATAACTAGAACATATGACGTGCCCTCAAACCTTTATCAAAATTGCAAAAAGACGCTCGATTATCTCATTTCTTTTGCTTTATTTGACATGAAATGACCCTTATCAATAATAAAATTAAAATCACAAAATATTTTATACCAAAAGATTTCATTCTAATAATTAAAAAAATATTTGTCATTATTTTTTTTTCAATTGCCAAGATTTCATCTAATTATTGTCTTGCTCTTAGTATAAAGAATTAAATTTATTCATTTTGTTACTCTCCTATATGTTTTTGTTTTATGTTTTTATACAAAGGACCCGATATTTCTCTATGGCATAGGCTTGGTTTATTTTCACTTTGGGGCTTTTGATTTGTAAGTTTAAACATTTTAATATTCAAATTATATCTTAAATACATTATTGATATAAGACAATATTTTTATATAAATTAAAGAATATTTTACAATTATTTTTTCCCCATGCAATTAAATTTTGTTTCTTTTGGTTGTAGGATAGTTTAAAGTTACTATTCAAAAGTAACTAGTTTCATTTAAAAAAAATTTTTATCAAAAAATATTACAGGGCTTTGTTACCTGATTTAAAAAATCACTTCTTAAAGTTACTCAAACATAACAGCTACGTTATAAAGCATAAATCTTAGCTACAAAAATGTTTATTTTATGACTGATCAATGCCCTCTAGATCCCTCCTATTTTAATCACGCTGAGGTCCCCTGATAATTACAATATAAAATGGCACTTTTCTATGTATGCTGACTAAGGTAAGAATATACCTACCCTTGATATTTTAATGATAAATATATTTGTATCCCCTCCCTCTCGATGTTAGAGGACTTTAACTAGAGTCCTGCAGTGCTGGGCCTGCTGTGATATCATCAATAAAATATAAACCCGACCCTTGACCTAAAAAATATTATGTTTTTTTTCTTCTTATTCTTTCTTTTTTTGTCTAATTGAATATCACTTTTATAAAATGAAATTTAAAAAATAAGAATTAAGTTTTTTAAAAAATAGGAGGTTAATATTTACTATTCATTTTCTTATAATGTTTTGTAATAAAATAAAATAGATAAGCACTATTAAATTATCAAAGTTATTGGAGAATATTTAAATTTATTTCATAACATTAAAATAGCGAATAAAATAAATATTTTAAATTTGAGATCTTTCTTATAAACATTTTTGAAAATATGGGCTGCAACAGAGGCCGGCGTGATCTAAAAAAAATGCCTTTTAGCCATGGGTAAATAAATCTGAAGGAAAAAGTAACTTAAAAATAAAAAACTGAGGGGGAAAAATCTGTATTGTTAAAAAGAAATTATAATTGCAACAAAAATATAATCTAAATAAAGTGTAGGAAATTTTTTTAGGATGACTATTTGTTGATTTATTTTAAATTAGAAATTATTATTATGATGAGGTAAATATTTTTTTAAAAAAAATTTCTTCTTCATTTAGAAGCATTTGATATATGTAATAAAAATTAAAAATATCATTAAAAAAATCTTATTAATTTTTTTGAATAGATAAAAAAATATATATGGTAAAATAAAATTATTAAAAAATATACATTAAATCTAGAAATATGCATGATTAAAAGGGCATTCTTGGTTAAAGTGCTTCTCTAAATTTTATTGTATCTATTAATGAACCATGCAAAGGTGATGTAAATTAGAATTCTAGTTAAGTTTTTAGGCATATTCAATACAAGTCACCAAGCTAGCTGCTCAAGTAGTAATTTTATTGTATATTTAAATTGGTTTTAGGATATTTATTTACTCTATAATTGCTTCCCATTCCAAAACGGTAAAATTAGGTTTAATCCTAATTCCAAAATTATATCTCCAGCATGTCATGAATTGTTAATAATCTGTGACAATTAATTAATATTTTTTTAGAATTACTGATATCTATTTAGTCTTTAGTTTCTTGCAGGCAGTACAAATATAAATAATGGTATAAGAAACTGAGTAATTATTTAATGCATTCTATCACAAGTTATAGGTTATGGGTGGGAAGTACATCTTACATTTATAATATTGTATC
Source organism: Gordionus sp. m RMFG-2023 (assembly GCF_954871325.1). NCBI lineage: Eukaryota > Metazoa > Nematomorpha > Gordioida > Chordodea > Parachordodidae > Gordionus > Gordionus sp. m RMFG-2023. Next base: position 47,967,834 of record NC_088776.1, read on the forward strand.
ATTAAGATTGATTGTTAATTCATCAGGTACATTTATGATTATAGAAATATCATTAGAATTGAAGTAGGCCGTTCAATAATTTCTTTCATTGTAAGTGTTCTCAGAACAATTTTGCTTTTTGAATGTATTGAAGATTAATCAAAATAATGGATTTGTCTAGACAAGTAACAGTCAATTTTTAGAGATAATGAGTTTATTTATTTGATTAGATTTTTCCGAATATTCAAGATTAATTCTGCAACAGTAGATTGAATATTTCCAGAACTCATTTTAATATTATCCATGCCTTGTAAAATAGGATCATGAATTATTTAAAGTCGCTATTGATTTTTGAGTGCCATTAAGAGTGATCAACTCGATGCAATCATCAATTATTTTATTTTTATTCAGTTTTACTGATAATGTTTGTTCTTTCAATGCCTCTCTGATGATGGCTTGACATCTTAATTTTTTTATTTCGTTAATTTTATCAAGTTCTAGAAGGTGGTTTCTTTTTATATGACCCTCAAGATTCGATCCATGGTATCCTTTAATAGTTGTATCGCAATCATTAATATTTTAAATCCACTAACTATAAAAATTAAAAATAAATAAAAATCATTCATGTAAAATGGCATTATAAAAAAGTTTATAAAAATTGTGACTGATGCTTATTAATAAAAATTGATGATTATAATCTTTAAAACAATTTGGATATTAATTAGAATTTTAGCAATAAACTAGTAATTTTCACATTATTTTATAAGCACAAAAATGAGGCTCGAATATTCAGGTTTAGATAAAAAATCTAACGTTCAAGTTTGGTTCAGATTCCTTATAAAATACCAGAAAGGTTTGATTCAGATCCCAGACTAAGATAATTGCCAAGCATATGTTCTCCGATGGCCTATAAAAATTTTGAAATAGTTTTATTGGATATATTCTTCCACCAGATTTTTAAAGTAGATTATTAAAATTAGCTTCCATACGTGCGTGTGACCTACAATATGGTAGAATTTAGTGTTTCTTATGGCCCGATAAAGTTTTTAATCAAAATAATATTAAGTAAACCTGGAGATTTTGCTAATTGACCCAAATCGGGCCTTTTTACAAGACTAGTAGAATCTATTATTCCAACCTTCAAAAATATTATCTAGTTACTTTGAACATTGCAAGTGAATGGCGGAAAGAGGGACTCTACGTTGTTACGGTTGTAATATTTTATTATGCACAGGCATTTCTTGGACATTTAAATATATACCTATACCTACCCTGTTCTTTATTTTTAATATGAACCATCGAAGAAGAGTTTTAAAAAAATTTTAATGGTATATTATTCAAAATAATAATTTAAATTTTTTTTATAAATCTGGAAATTTTCGGTTATATAGTAAATGAAACCATTACTTAAAAAAACATTTGTTTTTTGTTACACTTTGTATTATTTTTTCTTTTAAAATATAGTATAAGAAAAATCCCACAATTTTTTATTCCTAAATATTTTTTTTCAATAGTTTTTTCTTTTTAAGTTTTTTCTTTTGAGATTTTTGTTTCCACCATTTTTTTCTTGCCCCCCCCCCCTCTTGTACTTTTCGCTATTACCCTAGTATTTATCGTAAATATAAAAACAAACCAATCTTAATATATTTAACAAATAAAAACATAATCTATTCTCCTTATATTTTTTTAGGCAAATTCTTTCGAATTTATTTGAAGCACATTTCTAATATCATTTTCAAAGTCACTTTTCACCCTTTTATTTTCTTTTTATATATGTTTTATATTTACTTTTAAGATCTTTTACGTAAACAATATTATGTATAAATTTTGACACATTGGGTAAACACTCCTCTTACGCTGATTTTATTATTTTACACAAAAATTGCAAAACTAAAGCCAAATTAAGCTGCTTATAAAATTTGAAACAATACTCTTTTTATTCAATTGTTGAATATTTATATTTAAATAAATGACAGAAAATTTTTAATTACTTATTCTCATTTTAATAAAATAGGAAATATTTATTGAAAAAATACATGCTATACCTAATAGAGACATTAATAATAATTATCTTATCCTATATCTGATCAAATTTTAGATTTAAGAGCTTGAAAAATCTTATTGATTCTAAACTTAAAAAAATATATCAGCAACCAACTATTAAATAAAACACTTATCTTTTTATAAAATATAATTTTTTAATGTTTCCCAAATTGTTAATGTAATGGTATTACATTGTAGCTATTGACATATTTAAACCCGCGCAAAAACAATTAATGCAAGATCTACTTATTCGGGCAAGCATGGTTAATATATGTATACATTTTATATCTCTTGAGTTTGGACCTCACCTAAATTTAAACTTTTGTAAGTTTTTATTTAAATAATCTGGGAAATATGGTGGATATGGTGTTTTATTTTTTTACAATAGTAAAATAAATCCTCATAATTATAATTTAATTGTGAAAAATCAATTTTTTTTTCTGCCAAAACGATTTCTGTCATAATATATCACAGTATCTTTGCGTTTTTTAGTATTTGAATTTTAGTAATACCATTATATAATAGTTAGTAATAAATACAAATTTACACAAAAGCACAAAAAAATTGTATTATTATATATTGTATTGCACTTTTTTTAGACATAAACGATAATATAAAGTAGTGTTGTTAAACGGCTCGTTTTGAGCCTATTTTTAAAAACGGCTGAATTCAATATTTTAGCCAGAAAAATATTGCCTAAGCCTCCAGATTCCGCCAATTGATGTCTGGACCTTTGTGCCATCTATGAGCAAAATTTTCAGGCTTGCGTAATATTATTCCGGATATGGAGTAAGCTGTTTTACATCGGCTCAAATCGAGCCGTTTAACAACACTAATATAAAGTTGATTTTTTTACTGATGATTTTTTATCTAATAAAACGCAGAAGCGAATTTCCCGGATAGACAATATAAGGAATTGAGTTTAAGGCAATTTGATAGATTTTAAATATTGTTGAAAACTATTTTCATTATACGAATAGGTCTCCCTTTCGGGTAATATAGATGCTTGGTATAATGTATAATTAAATAAAACTTTCATTGAAAGTGTTTCCGTTTGCCTAAAATCTTATAAAATTTTTTTTTACATAATTGACACATAGATATTTTTTTTAACTATCAATATATAATTTTATTCTCTCTATAAATATAATAGAATTCAAAGACGATATTGGTAAAATTTAAATAATAACTCAAATTTTCTTGTGCCTTATAGAACTGTGTTGCAATTGCGGATCACCGTGTTTTGTTTATTATCAAGATGTTCTTGTAAATAGTCATAAAATAGAATAATGAGACTTATATTAGGGTATTTTTTTAAGACCTTCACATTACTGAAGATGGTATTATTAAATGGGTTACAAATATAGAGATCGTCTTGAGGTTTTTTTCTCATTTATTTTAATAATTCATTTACAAAATTAGCATTTTCAAATATTTTTTCTCTATATATCAAATATTAAATTCAAAACTTTCAGATATCTTAGGATCACAACTTCACCAGATATTTGCTCTAGACCTTGATATCTAATACTTTTACCTAAGTGTTAGCGATATAGCGGCTCCCCAAACTAATGGGGGGGGGGGGGGTAGCTGGAAGTGAATACATTTTGATTACAAATTGTCTCTAAAAAAACTAACACCAAGAAAATGTAGATAAATTATTATTAAAATGGTATAAACATATAGCATCTTAAATATTTCCTTAGATTTTAAAAAAGGAAGGGAAGATTTATACTATAGCTGGATAATTTTTCTATTTGAGCTTTTTAGCTTATTTTTAGCCTGCAAAAAATAATCTAATTTTTAGTTTTTTCTAATATAAAATATATAGTTCATATTTGATAAAAGTATAAATTTTAATATATTTTTATTATAAATTTGTAATATTATGGAATCAATTTTTTAAAATAAATATAAACCCCTTCTGCTATTTTAAAATTTACCTGCCCGTTTTAAAAATATTTTTAATCCACCCGCCTAACTTTAAAAATTTGTAGAACAAATAAATTTTATATGAGTTATCTGATTGATTCCCATTTTTGTAAAAAAAATATTGTAAGGGGTTTTTAATTTTATATATTTTCAAGTACGACCCAAATTTTTTAGGGCCTACAAGTATCTGAGATTTATTAAAAGCATTGCGATATGTTAGTTATACCAAGATTTCACTCTTTACAATCTTGAAATAAGTTAGCAACAAATTTAGAAAAAAACGAGTTAAAAAATAGCTTGAAGAATGTTAAGCGAGTCGTTTAACATATCCCGATTTTTATCCCCAAAAAGCTTACTATACGAAGCATAAGTTGAGAATAAATTCGCCGATGATTTTGATTGCGATATCGCTAACCTATCATAGCAGAAAAAAAGAATCAAAACTGCTTTCTAATATACTTATGCTAATGTATTTTTGTTGCTTTTTTTGGACCCAATGCTCTCTATCTCTTGAGGGCCTCTTTATATATGATTATTTTATTATACACTGATTTTATGAGCTTAAAATAAATTATTTATTTTCTTTGGAATATTCTCAAATCTTATTATTTTTTTATTCGCCCAAAAACATATATATTTTTAATTACAATCGCAATCGTTTTTATATTATAATATTCTAAATTTTAATATTATAATTTAATCATTTTTATAATACCTCGTGACAAATTATCTTAAGAGTATTTAAGCGGCTTTCTTTGATTGAGCCACATTATAATTATGATATTTAATACCATTTGCCGATTTTGAAATACAAGATTAAAATATAATATATTTTTCATTTCGTGGTATACACATTTATTTTTTTAATAAATACGCTATATTTTCTATATATTCGAGTTCCCTTTCAATATCAAGTCTCCTTAGTATTTTTAAAAAAATTATTTTCATTGCACTTTGATTATTAATATGGGTTATTATATTTAGAGCTTGGGTCGTTGTTTGAGCAAAAGACCAAATTTTTTAAACTTTTTTTTAAGGGTGCTCCCTTACCCCAAATTATGCCCTAACTCATATCTGATACTAACTCGGTAGCACAGAAATACCCTAGAATTAGTTAAAAATGGGCCCCACCGGGAATCGTACCACCAACTCTACATTCGATTAGCACTCAACCTAATGACCACCAGCTATCAGAAAACACAATTTTTGTATTATTAATTATTTACTTTTATGAAAACAAGTTTTTATTTTTGTAGTCAAACTCTAAATAACATTACTCTACTAATGTTATATTTTAACTCCTCTTCCATCAATTTTACGGTAGTCATTTAAAAAATAAAAATTGTAATAATCATCATTTAACGCCTCGCCAGAGCTTTGTTTCAATTAATTTTTTTAATATTCCTTTCTCCCTACTCCATTTAACAGAATCGCACAATATTCTTTTGAATCTTAACATTTATTTATTTTTAAAAAAAACTTTAACCAATTAGCTCTCCCTTGATATAATTATTTTCTACTTTTTTAAAAAAAATGTAGCAAGATGTTTCATACTTATTTTATAATATTACACACACCAAAATTTTTTCTTTTATCAAGGATCTGCGAAACAATATTTCTAACATAACTGCAATAAATTGATAGATCCCAAGGGGTATGTGATCTTAAATTGTATTTTTTAGCCAATAATATATATATCAGAGACTTGCAAGCCCGGCTATCCGGGCTGACCTTAAAAAAATTTTTAAATACCCTGCCGGGCCGAAAATATTTTTTTTTAAAAAAAATTACAGGTCGTGCCCTGCAAATGGTACCTCAGCATTTCTCTGATATTTATACCATTAGCACCCAGTCTTGTGTAATCCTAAATCTCCCAATATCTGAAAAGTGAATATTATTTTAAACGATACCTATTTTTACTAACAATATCATGGTCAAATTCCATTAATAACATCACAAGTTTCGTAACCAACCAAATATAATTATTTTTTAAACATCAATCGGAATAGTAATATACGAAAAAATTGTTCATATACTTGTTAAAAAACAATCTTATATCATGGTGTTCGCACAAAAAAACACTGGAAAAATGCTCAAATACAACAAAATATTTAAAATTCTTGAGCAAATACATTTTTAATTGTCGCTTAGGATTTACTCTAAATGATTTGAAATATCTTTGATGTAAATTTTATCAAGGATTTTTTTGTCCAGCATTCAATATATTAAATTGTAATTTTTTATTATTATTTTGAGTTACATCTATTAATACAAATTTAAAATAAGCAACTAACTATTTTTTTAAAATAATAACCTCTACATATATAATATGGGTAAACTAAAAAATAATTAAAACGCCATATTTAAAAGCAGGTGAAAAAATAAATGGGAAATTAAAATTTATCTAATCTTTTATCCATATCAATTTTATATTTATAAATATTTAAAAAAATAAAATTTATATCTTTATTTACGCGTTTGATTTTCCTTTTTTTTAAAAACCAAATATTAACTTTTATATATACCTTTGTTTTGATTAAAGAAGTGTAAAACTAAAAATCTCCACGGCCTATGAAGTTGATTTTTTTTTAAAAAAAATTATTCCTTCAATCTCATATCCATATACTAAAATGAAAATGTATTTATATTCTCGCGTGAATGTATTAACGATTTTTTTTCCTTCCCTAAATTGAGTTTGATACTGGATAATAGATTCTCAACGACTTTAAAAAAATTATATGGAATTTAACTTGTTTATCGCGCATCCAATCTCGTATCTTGGCTTTATTCATCGTTTAGGACAATCGAGTAAAATGAAATACGGCGGCGCTCTGATTAATTTTTTGTTCACAGGTAACCGACCTCAAATTAATTTAATGTTTGGATTTAAACCCAGTTTATAATTTCGCGTAGTGTTGTTGAACGGCTCTAGCTATTTTAAATTAAGAGTTTAGTTAAAATAATATTGCGCAGGCCTCGAGATTTCGATGACAGATCTCCAAACCTTTCTGCCATTGAGTAAAATCTCCAGGCTTGCGTAATAATTTTTGACTAAAATATTGGGTTTGCCGTTTTTAAAAATCGAACCATTCAACTAGACTAGTTACGTGATTCTTTTCAAATTTAATTGACCCTTTTGAAGGAATATTTTGTAATATTTTCTTATTCTTGATAAAAAGTTATTTATTTTTGCATCGGACATTTTTTTTTCCAGGTTCTACTCGATTCGAGGCTTTTTTTCAAAAATCAGGGCTCGTTCCTATCCCAAATTTTAATTTAGAAATACATCCGATCCTAATTTTTTTCAAAGTCGAAAAATTATAGGCCCTTTGAAAGGAATAATAAACAATTTTTTTGGTTATTTTTGAAGATAATCACTAAAATCATTTAGGAATAACAAATCAATTTTTTATATTTTCCAGGTCCAATCTTGTCCAAAATGATTGGAATTGAAGTATGCAGAACTCTAGTTTATATTATAAGATTAAAATCACGGGGAGGGGGGGGGGATAAAATATTTCATTAATAAGAAAATAAATGTTTAATTAAATAGAATTTTATGTTTAAAATTTCAATGATGGGCAATCATTTATGGGGAAAGTTGGTATATAATATAATACAGCTTACAATAGACATTATTAAGAAGCAAACTGTGGAGGCTGCGCCCTCCAAGTAAATTTTTCACCCCCCCCCCCCCTCACCCACCATTTTCTCATTTATGTGCATTTGGCTCGATTATCCTCGGCTGTCGGCATGAATAGTTTTTATGAAAGATTTCTTATATTTTTGTCAAAACTTGACTAAAACGATGGGTTAAAATTTATATTGCAGCTATTTAATAAAGATAAAATGACTCGGATGATAGATAGATTAAATATTTTATTCCAAGATAATAATGCCTAAGTTTTTAAAAATAAAATTTTTTTTATCCTATAAAATATTAACTAAATCCTAATACATACTATATAGTAATTTAAAATAAATGATAGATTCTTCCAATCTGCTAAAGCAAGCTCCAACAGCATGCTTCATTTTCTATGTTAACTTTGGACTCCAAATATAGTTTTCGTAGTTTTTCACTATATATCCCGGAGAAACCTTCCCAAAAAATTTAATTTATATACGTCTTTTTATTATCCTTTTATTTTTCGTCTCATCAATATGTCTAGGATGCAAATATTGCTAATCGATAATATGACTTTGATTTTTGGAAAAATCTTGTTAACTATTTGGATGATTCTACAAATTACCTCTATTCTATAGATGTTAAGGAAAGTACTATACCTTTCATCTGACTTTCCTAAAATTATATATTCTTTTCAATTTCAACTCATGTGTTGTATACTTATCGTGGGATAGTTTTTCATAAGGAGAAAATCTGCATTAAAAACTTTTATTTGTAAAAAATGCAATATCTATGCAAAAAAATGACATCTTCAACCATTTATCAAGGTTAAAAATCAAATTTTAAAAAGTTTTTATATATTCCTAGGAAGTTATAAAGTGACCCTATATTATTTCCAAAATTTAATTACTTTCTTAATTTACACAATTGTCTAAACTAAGAGTTATTGTGACTCCGATAATGTTTTTGCTGTAAAAAGGTTTCTTGTAAATTATGTGTTATAAATCGCGATGGGTATGAAGCTTATGTCCAGCGTTAAAACAGCTTTCATAATGGAGATTGGCATTTGATCCGTCAAAATCAATTGAAAGATTTAAATGTTCATTACCTTGACTCGAATATCATAACGGATGTTTTTTAGAGGCGAATCGTATCGAGTCATATGCTACTATTAACTATATCATTTTTCAAAAATATGAGATTGACTTGTGAAGGGGCGAATGTCCGTCTCCACTATGAAAACAGCCTAACGTTAATCCGAAGATAGAAAGAAAGTGTTTTCGCTTATAATGGTATATATATAAGAAAAAATTAAATATAAAAGGGATGAAGTAACAATAAAATGAAATCCATTTTTTTAACCTTACCAACAGACCTCCATGATATCCAAAGGACTGCGTTTTCCATCAGCCTCGTATGAAATTTCCCGCTACGCTTAATGGCCAGTGCGCCTCTGATTATTATCTGGTTTTCTATATATTTTTTAATACAGTTTAAACCTTCAAAACTTAACATTTATAAAAAGTCAATATCGATTTCCCACCTCTTTGTCTCATCTAATTTAATTACTAAATTAAAATTCATTTTTTTGCTTATACAAAATATATGACTTTTGAAAAAAAAATCAATAATTTTTTTCTTAATTATTACCGTAAAAAAATTCATGGATTACATTATATTTAATGCTAACATACAAATAAAAACATTCTTAAATTTGAGCTTTCAAATTAGATAACTAAAGCACAATATTTTTTGCCATTTGATAATGTAATTCAGCTTAGCCAAAGGGGTGGGGATACGGGAACTCCCCCTCCCTTCGGAAATTTGCATGTTCTCGTAAAGATCATTTTAAGCCAATATAAATATTTTCTTTCTACACTAGAGATTTACAATGCCCTGTACCTGGTTCGGCCCATGGGCCTAGTAACATCTGAAAAAATATTTGAGTTGGACATAAAAATTAACCTGCCGGGCGGGCATAAAGTAGGGATGCCCAGCGCTAATAGAGAATAGAAGAAAAAATTATTATTAAAGCCTAATCTTGTTTAAATAATATCTTTTATTTTGCTTATAATTTTAATGATTAAATGACCCTCTATTATTATCATTCATAAATACTATTTACTTTTCTTACATTTTGTGTTTAGTGCTTTAATAAGAAAATCTAAATTCTGATCATTACTGGTTATTTTTCCATGGGATATATTTCTGGATTACCGGGCCGGGCAGAAATTAAATCTCAAACTGGCCGGGCCTGAAAATTTGCCATTTGCAGACCTCTACTACACTCCCTGCACCTACCTCTTTCCCAAAAATTTATACAATATATCTCTATAAAAAATTATTTGAAAGAAAAATCAGTAAAAGTAAAACAGATCTTAAACTATAATTTAAATTTTTTTTAAAAAAATCATTTTTTTAAAAAAGTGAAAAGGTTTATAATAAGTGGGCCCAAAGATTTTCAGTAAAATTTATTGGGAAACCCGCACCTAATTATGTTCCCCTCCCTGGAAAATCCTGGATGCACTTATTTCTAAAGCTACAGAATACCATAGATTTTGTTAGTATTTTCATGGATAAGTTGTTGTGTTTTGCCTTCCCCACAAATTTTATTGGATGAATTTAGGAACCTTTTTTACAGGCCTTTGATAATTGTTTGGTTCTATATAGACAACTAATAAACTTTGCCTCCACCTCTTTTAAATCTTACTGGCTATGGTCCTGAAGCTTGAATTGACATTTGTTCATGTTAGGAGATAGGATAGAGGGTGTTTAATTTTTATATGCCGAAAAATTAAATTTATTACTAAAACTTAATTTCTCTAAAATCATTTCCTTAAATTTTATCTGCTATGAAAGAATCTTTTAATTTTTGTCACCTGTATCCATTTTTTTCCAATCCTCCCCAAATCTTTATTTCATTTAATTTCAGGACACATTTTTTTTTAATTTTAAAAAAAAAACTTTATTAGGATGAGATTTTTGATAACATAAAATTCTAACGAAAATCGATAAAAAAAGACTCCTTGGGTTTGGTTGTCTAATTTTTTTCGGAGTCATTTAATCCCATTATTATATAATAATAACAAAATTATAATATAGATACCCTTTAATTGTGTCCATATGTCTCACTAATTAACCATAAACACTTTTGGGCGTTATTTAAATTATCCGTATATAAAAACGTTACAACAAAAAAAATGTAAAGAATAATTGAAAAATTTGAGAAGGAAAAAATAAAATAAAACAAAGAAGAATTTAAGTGTACTACATAGTAAAAAAAAACAATGTCTCCTTTAAAAAAAATTTTACGTTTGAGTAATTAAGAACAATAGATGCTTATTTATTATATATTTTTTTTAAAGATCTAATTTTTTACTATATAAATGCAAAGTAATATTATTTATTATGGTTTTTTGTCTAATCTGACGATGAACCGAAAAAAATAAATTCCCGATCAGAGGTATTGGGTAAGAATTAATTATTTTTTAAAAAAATAATTTGAGAAATGATATTAAGAAATAAATATAGCTGATAGGTATGGACACTTTTAACTGCATATAATAAATGATTATCAATCTATATTATATATACATTATTGATACTAGTACCCCATAAAATTGTCCAAGTAGATCAAATTTATAAGATAAAAGGGAGTTCAATTTTTACGTTTTACTATACTTATTTATCGTATACAAACTATTTTTTTAAAAAATGTTATTGATTTTTTAAATTTTATTGTCAATATTTTATTTACTGATTCAAGAAATTCATCGATCAACAAATTCACATTAAATTATAAATTTATTTATGTTTATTTAAACTCTGAGTGAGTAAGCAAAAAAATTATAACTGAATTTTTAGTTTTACTCTGTTTTTTTTGTGTTATATAAATTTACATAAATAAAACCACACTGCTCCCCGTTCATTTTAAATAAATAGCCTTGATAATAAAAATGAAAATTTATTTATTAAAATATATTTTTTTTATGTATATATATTTTTCTCGCATTTTATTTAAAAAAATCAATATAATTTTTTTTTGTTCAAATTTTTTTTTAAAATAATTATTTTAATAATATTATCTTATAAAATATTAGACTTTAGACAAGCAAAATATTTTGATTGGTATTTTCCAAAACAAAATTTTTACTATGCAAATTTTTTTTTTATCCAAAATAAAACAACGTCTCATTTCCGTTATTTTATGATGCATTTATGGACGAAGCAATTTAAATTCCAATCGATTTACATCATTTAAAATCTATGACAATCTAATTTCAAAATATACCTTTATATAAAAATTTCGAAAACATCACATTCCTAATCTTATTATATGTTAAATGGTAATTGACATTTTTATTATAAATAAAATATAATTCCTTCAAAAAGTATTATTTATATTTTATAAATAATACAATTTCAATGTCATTCGAATCATAACATTTCGTTTTATTTTTATTGGCCTAAAAAGTGGGTTTGGCAAATTTTATTTTTAAAAAAAAATCATATATCTAAGATAAATATCAGTTTATTTATTGAGCATTCTGATTTTTATGGTCTTTTTATTATCAAATACCCATTGATGACAAAAATTTTAAAAAAAAATTTGAGGGCTCTCCAAAGTTTTTGATAGGTTTTACATTTTGAAGAATCCTTTATTTAAACCATTTCAATAACAACAACTTTTGAATTTCAATTAGTAGATATTTGATTATTATATCCTATCTTATTATAGTCAGAGGCGATATAGACTTGTAAAAATTTTTATTAGAGGCTTTAAATTTTTCAAAGAAATGTTAATTCGATGTTTAAATATTAATATGTTAATATTATCTATTTTATATAATGTTTCAATGGGGTGAGATCCTCGAGTTCTCCAATGAAGTCGGCGCCTATGATAATAGCGCTTTCAAATTGAGAAACGTTAAGCGTCCGTTGCTTAAATAATAAATTAAAATGTGAGATGAGAAGAACCAGAGTTTTAAATCTGGATGAAAATGGTTCAGGTTCTGAATATTTATAAAAACGATGGTTTCATTTCTCAAATTTGACTCCAAAGGTTTTTTGCCTCCTTTTTTACTCTGGGAGAAACAGAGCATTTTCCTATTTAACCCAAAATACCATTTTAAGGTTCTGTCCAAAACCTAAAAAAGATAAATTTCAAAACTTCAATACGAATTAATAAATAAGCTTTTTTTTAAATAGAAAAATAAATAGGTATCTAAAACTAGTATTAGAAATGTGCAAACTAAAAAGTTTTTATGCAATTTGCTAAAAAATATATGTCTTGAACTATGGTGCACAGACCTGTTATGTCATGATTGAATCGTGGGCTATAGCTATTAGATTATTTCTTAAAAGCATATATATGAGAAAATATTTACTCAATGACTGAAATTATTGAAAGCAGGCGCGTAACCAAGGGGAGGAGGAGAATTCCTCCCATCGCAAACCTGTTTCATATATTATTTTAATCTAATAAAAATTTCCCCTCTACACACCTCCCACCACCTCTCTTACATAAATTTTTACAATATATCACTATAAATAATTTGAAAGAAAAATTAGTATTAAGTTTATAAATTTTTAAAATAACGTCTATAATTAAATTATTAGAAAAAAAGCATTTTAATTTTAAAAAAGTGAAAACCCAAAATGATTTTATAAAATCTGTATAGCTAAAGGTCTATAATAAGTGGAGCTAAATACCCCCAATATTAGTGCCCCCTCTTATAAATATCTTTGATACATAGGTTGAAAGTAATTTTAACATAATCTAACTAGTCAACTTCAAAAGGCGAAAAAAATTATCAGCTTATACTATTGATGAATAATTTAACGTTTAAGCAAAATATACAACTCAGCAAATATAATATAACACTTACATAACAATTAATATTTATATATTATACTTTATTTATTATAATATTAAAAATACATTATATTAATATTTTACCATTAGTCAATCAGCTTTTAAAATTTTATATAATTATGAATATTGAATTTTGAAAATTTATAAAGGTGCTTAAATTTATCATTTATTATGCCAAAGCAGGCGCGTACGCAGCGGGGGGGGGCAGGGGGACAAATCCCCCCCCCCCCCCCCAAAGCCAAAAAATGCAGATGCCGGATTATATTTTTCAAAAATATTATTGTTAATATTAATTTATATTTGTTAATATTTATTCTTATCTCATATATATATATATATATATATATTTAATTACATTTATTTATCACATTCATCTACTAAGTTATTTTATCAATCAATTTCGATTTCAAGTTTTCCTTGGCGTAATTTACCTATTATTTTCAAATTTTAGTGGCGTAATATTTATCTAAATTTCTAATAAAATAATAATTATCTCTGAAACTCCTTGTCCAACAGGGAGAAAAAAATTGCAAGCTTGTCCAACGAGATCGAGTCTCCGCCACAGTAACAGCTATTTTGGAGTTAGAAGAGCTGATTATTAATGCTATTACTGAAATATCACAATGGCTTGAAAGAAATATTTCCTCAGAAGCAAGAAAATTATTGGATTCAATACTTATTCCAAATTTTTTTTCTCATTAGAATGTATTATTTAATTATACAACTATTTTATGTAATACTTTTCAAAAACATAACATTGACTTGATTAAGAAGATGAGAATAGCGGAGAGCATTTTATTAGAACTCAAGGAAATAGAGCTAGTGTTGTTGAAGAATTTCATATTTTATATGTTATTGTTGAGTCAAAAGCAGAGCTATACGTGTTAAATATTTGTCCCCCTCGACTTGCAGCAAGCAAGCTCATCATCAAAACATTAATATAGGATCAGTAGAAGAGTATTATAAAACAAATGTCCCCTCTCCCAACCTTTTTCATATGGTGATAGAAAAAAAATATAAATATTTGTTATATTTTTATCATGAAGATGTTAAAATATCTTATGATGCCTTATTAGCTGAATAACTATGATTAAAAGATTAACTATGGTTGATACAGTCCCAAAAAATGCTATGGATGCTTTTTATTTCAAACACATTTTAGATAATACTCCCAATTATTAAAATGGTTATATATATATTAGCAGCTCTTTAGTAAACTAATGAGAGAACATTCACTTTTTTAAGAAGAATAACAGAGCCTTGCAGAGGTACCATTTGCAGGACCAGGCCCAGATTTTTTTTAAAAATTTTTTCCGGCCCGGGTTTTTTTTAAAAAAATTTTCAGGCCCGGCTAGCCCAGCCCGAATTTTTTAAAATAAATTATATTTATTTTTGATATTTATAGCTAATAATGGCGATTTCAAATATTTGGTTTTAAAATATACAACTCGGCTCGGATATTTTTTCTTAAAAAATTTTCAGGCCCAGCCCGGGTGTTTTTTTAAAAAAAATTACGAGCCCGGCCCGGGTATATTTAAAAAAATTAAAATTCGGGAGCCGGGCCTGCAAGTCTGTGAAAAACATACCTATGAAATACAACATCTGAAAGTAGATTGAATGATTTGGATCTTTTGAATATTCATAGACATTTAACGCCAAGCAAGGATTGATAATTGAAAAATTAGCTCAAAACATACAAAATACAATTATTCCTAAGAAACTTTTTGTGTATTAATTTATATTTACAACATTTAAATTTTTTATACTTTATATATTTTAAAAGCTCAAAAAATTCAAATTTCAATTTTGGGTCATTTAAGTGATTCATATCGTGGGTTATATTCACTTTATATTTTATGATTCACATTTAAATGCCGGTTTATATATATAATTTTTTTAAATTCACATTAGTTTAAAATTGTGTATTAGAAAAGTTATTAATCCTAATAAATTTATGCTTAGTATTTTTAATTAAAAATATTATTTCTTAAAAAAATTTATTATCCCCCCCCAGACCAAATTCCTGCGTACGCGCCTGTGCCAAAGGATCACTTTAAGACTCTGATTAATAATATTTTTATTTATTTAACTCATTTTTAAATAAGATTTTATAAGAAAAGGCATTAATTCCTATATATGTACATAAGGGATTTTAAAAGTTGATGATGGTAGGAATGGTGTAGGTATGCTACCTTTATTAATAATATTTAAATTTTGAACAGGTTTTGTAAAATTTAATGATATGTCAAAAAATTTTTGGTATTGGATGCAGCCCTAAAATGCATTAGTTAATATAAATGCAAAACAAAGACGCTTCAATTTGTAAGCACTATTAACTAATACCTCTACCTGCATATAGATTTTGTAACTCATAATCTTTGGCATAAAATTTTTATCATTATATTTCACACTAAGATATATTATACATAAATTCAAATATAATCTCTTTGCATAGGCAGAGTTGCCAAATATTTTCCCTCCGAGGCCTAAATTTTTATTTTAGGTCAGCCTTGCTCCCCCCACCCACATACCTCCCTATTTTACCCACCTGACAGCATTATTTCTCCATAATTTTACTTGTTATATATATATACTGCAGTGGTACCATTTGCAGGGCTCGGCCTATTTTAAAAAAAAATTTTTTAGGTCATCCCCGGGTATATTTAAAAAATTAAGATGCGAACCGGGCTTGCAGGTCTCTGAAATACCGATTTTTATGACAAAATTGGATTCAATTTTTTATTTATCTACTATTTACAATTATTACTTTATTATTTTTACCTTAAAAACAAAGCATAAATCTATATTTTATGGATTAATGATAAAAGAGGGGCAAAAGAGATTTTCTATCAGTGTATATAGGATATGCTAAAAATTTGCACGAATAATTATTTATCTTTCTAAACTATGTGGTAAGCTTCAACTCAAGTTAAATGCAATTTTTTTAGTCTTTTTCTCCACGCGGTAGACCAAATACTTTCTTGAATGATGGATACATTTGAGTGTGATTGAGAGTATAAAATTGGAAATGTCTATAAGTGGATAGTTATTATTTGAAAAGAAATCCGTCCATTTTTCCCCTGAATATTTTTGTAATTTTTTCTTGATAATTTGCCTTCTTCTAGCAATATATTTTTTTATGTTCAGTTCTGTATTTAATAGTTTAAATGTCGATAACTGAATATGATTGATTTGACTATTAACAAATTGAACAATTTTTTTTTTAAAAAAATAACAGTGTCAGAAGAGTTAAGTTTAACGCGAGGGATTTGTACAAGTTATCCGATCCAGCACGTAATAATTTTTATGAAGGGAAATGTCATAAATTTTGCTAAATTATCAGCGGGTTTCTGGGCAGGCTGCGCCTACTTCTAGTGAGGATTAGGGCCTAATCTTGACATCCTGCAACCCTGGCTAGATCATAATTTATTGATAAAAAAAGAATTATTATATTTTATATTTACTGATTATAGCATTTCTTATATAAAGCTTCAAACCAAATACATACTATTTCTACTAGTAGGTGCTAATTGAAATATTTATATTCATAATCTTAACCAATAAAAGTCATTTATAATAAATATACCAAGCTAATAGAATGAAAAGAAATTATTTTTTTTTAAAAAATGTCAATTCCTAAATTTAAAAAAAAATGTAATCATACAAAAAGACCTTCAGAAAACAGGTCTATGGCCTTGCAATAAAATTCCTAGGGAATTGATTGCTTCTATCTAATAAATTGCAAATACAATAGAATAATAACTTATAATTAACTTTCTAGATTAGCTTTAAATGAAACCTCGCATTAAAAATGACTATTATTATAGTTAATAAACACTCTAATAAATTAAAAAATTTGATTTTGATATTTTGAATTTCAAATTTCAATTATTTATTATTATTATAATTAATTTTTAAAAAGCCTGTTAATTAAGCTTTGAGTTCAAATGTGAATAAAACATAAATCACTCGCGGTTATACCTTTTCGACTTTGATTGAATTTTATATTTTTTAAAAGAAAAGAAAATAATATTTGTTTCCTTTATTAACATTCAACTTGCGCTTTGCATGGGAAATTATATATGGTCTTGGTTGTCATATAGTAATTTGCAAAATAACGGCCAAATATTATTAGAATGCAATAAGACCCACTTCTATTTTAATATAATATTAACGAAATCACGTGGTCGCTTTCGATATTCTATATTATCTTATCCCTTATCAAGAACCAAACATCTAGTTGGATTTAGAAAAGAAAATCTGCCCCTTTCGTATTCAGAAATATCGATTAATTATACACGCACTCACCGACTAAGCCACAGACGTTACCTGAAAATTACTAATTTTTCGACGCTATCTAATATTTCAAAAAAAAACCCAATAACGTTCAATTAAATATTTTGCTCAAAATATTTAAATTGAATTTAGCAATGCCGCTGTAAAAAATTTTACTAACTTTTGAATCTCTGATGGTATTCGTTTTCTTTTTTCATTTAACCTTTAGGGCCATCGAGGGTTTTCCATGTATGATCTGCCCCTCCTCCCAGTGGAAATATTTAGAAATGTTTTTAAGGTATATTTTAATGCAATATTCCGTAATTCATATTCAAAAACTGATAAATTATAATTATATAGTCTCGAGTTTTGCAACAGTGGCTAGAAATCGACATCGCTCGAAAGCTCCAGACCTTATTTGAAAAGAATTGGCCCGGGAATGGCATCTTATGCCATGCAAATTATGATTTTCTTCACGAAAAAAACCTTAGGTTAAGGTCAGGAAATGTTGATCTCTAGATGTTTAAATATGCAAGTTTTCAACTAAAAATTTGTTATATGGCCCTGTTAACCTTGTTATGAACAATGAACTTAGCTATATCTTTTTATTACCAAAAGATTTTGATCAAATTTATGAAATGTATACGTGACTGTTTTATATGATTTTTGATAAAAAAAAATATACCATACCTCAAAAAAAAATCAATAAAATTTTGACAACCCCTCTTTCATCCCTACACATTGTTATAATGGTGTATAAAATTAAAAATGTTACATTAATTTAGAAAGTTTAATAAAAAAAAATGTTTATAGTTCGACCTAATTGAGCGTTTGCGTTTCATAATGCAAAACACAAATAATCCATTTCAAATGGTATCGTGTAAATTGAAAAACAATTTATAAATGTTAATAAAAACGCAAACTGGTTTGCTTTTTTTTGCTCATTTAAATCGCACTATTATGTTCCATTTTATACTATATTATATATATATCGCTTGCACTTTAAATATCGATAAAAAAATATATTAAGGTCAAATCCAACAATATTTTTCTTATATTTTTTTAAAAAAACGGTTTTTCAAATGCTTACTTAGCTTTTTTTTGTTAAAAAAATATATAATAAATGAAATGAATTACTTTTATCTGTCGGTTTTGAATTGTATTTCTAGAGATCCTTTTTTAAAAATAAGAAACGATGTTAACTTTATACGCCGATTTCTTCTAAACGCATAAAATTTGTTAATTTTAGAATTGAAACATTATACTGTTAAGAACACCCCGGGAATTAGGCGAACCTCAAAGGTCAAGCGTAGCCAGCGTGGGGGGGGGGGTGTTTGCTTGTGCCTAAAATAATAAATGGTGTTATCTTTTTTTTTTAAATCAATGAATTAGAATTTCTTTAGAAATTAGGAAAAATCCAACGGTAATTTTTTAAAACTGTATTTTAAACTTTATTAAATGTCTAATTTATATATTTCGATGTTCTGGCTTAAAAAATGTATTTGAAGGGTCCTCAGTCTAAGCATACCCCGGGATGCATGAGCATGTACATGAATTTATTCTAGAGTTGTTAAAAGATTTATTTAAAAAAACAGCCCGATTAAGATTTTAGCCAAAAAATTATGTAAGCTTAAAGATTTTGTTCATAGATGGCAGAAGGGTTTAAACCTTTATTTTCCACATCTCGAGGCTTATATAATATTGTTTGGGCTAAAATTTTAATCGGGCCATTTTTAAGTATCAACTTGAATCGGGCTTTTTAACATCACTAGTCTATTGTTAAATGGGTTCTAGAGCAAAATTTTATCGGTTTTTAGCACGGGTTCTTGTTCTGAAGATTTTTAAAAAAATGGGATTCATTTCAGGTTTTGTTCAGGTCCGGTATGAATTCATAATAAATCGCCAATGTTATTCATCGAATAGAAAGAGGTATATAAAATTTATTTTGTAAAAAATCTAAATAATTTACTAGTTAAAAAATTTGAAACGCAGTTCAGATAGTTGTATTATAAAATGCATTCATTAAGTGTAAAAACAAAGAAATTTTATATAAGGACCTAATCTAATATTTTTTGTACTTATCATGCATTAATTAAACTTAAAAAATTGGTTCGGATCCCGGTTTACAATTTTAAAAATTTTGAGGGGTTTTGTTACGGATTCGGGGAAATAAGAGTCCCGGATCTAGATCTATCCAGAACACTGATTGTGAGAAATATTATGGATTATTTTTGCATATACCTTGAATCATTCAATCATATGTTATAATTAAAATTTTGATAAATTTGACGATCATGTTCAAGATATCGATTAAAAAAATAATTGGGCCAATATGATATTTTTAAAAAATAATTGGTACATCTATGATGACAAATTGTATTAAAGGAAAAAAATAGAATGTTGTCAAAAGGTCTTATTTAAATTCGAAATATAAAATGACGATTATATTAATTTTCTTTCAATTCAATTTTTTTTTTAAAAAATAAAAACATCATAGAAACCATCCATATTTTGACAATATTTTTTTGAAAGCCTTTTTTAAAAGGTATACAATGTATATACTATATATCAAAACGATGAATCGATAATAAAAGTAATTAAAGCCGAGTGTTTGGCAGTTTTTACACCTTAGTGTATTGAACCATTTTTATTGAAATCTATCAAATTCTCATAAATTTATTAATGAAAGCGCATCTACTTTGATCATAAATCACGATATAAATACTTAATACTAATGCACCCACTAAATTTACTAATAAACAAATTTGTTTTTATGTAAAGCCGTTTTCACATTAAAATCAGGTGTAAGTATTGTTTTTAATATTAATATTCTTTTCGTCTTTATGCCTAATTTATTGTAAACGCGTTACGTTATTTAACGCCATCGAAATCACAGCTGATTCTTCATAGCGAATGTTAATATAATTTGAAATAACGCAAACAATGATCATTATGTTATACCTATTTATTGGCTTAATTTTGTAACGCTTGAAACATAACCCCTTTACTATAAATTAGACCTTAGATTCTTTTAACTTCTAATAATAAAAATGTTAAATTAAATCAAAATTAAGATATATATATTTATATTTTGCTTTCAATAATTTTTTAGAGTGTAATTTCGATGTCGGGCCACTGCTTTTAATTTTAACCGATACTAGTCGCCGATCCCCCAAAATGATAATTAAATTCAAATTTCTAACCTTAAAGATTAAGGGCTATACTAGAACGTCTAAGAAATTGAAGTATTTGGAGGTTTTTAATTCGTAACGAACATCTGTTTCGGTTCAGATTTGGTTCTTAAAAAATAATAATATCGGTTCGGGTTGAACCTTTAAAACGTCCAAACTTTTCTCATATAAGCGTATTAGAAGTAAAGAAAAGAACATTTTTTAAAATTTTATCACTTATAAAAACATGTAAAAATAATTATTGATAAACTGATTATTGATGATCTTTAAAAGGGCTAAAATTTAAAAAGGTTCAAATTGGTTCATATGCATTTTTTAAGGCTGGGTTCAGGTACGAGTAACAAATTTTTGATGGTTCAGGTTTGGTTGACACCGGTTTAGCGGTTATTTAAATCCCTGGTAGTCATAAAAAACGTTAAATATAATATTTAGTTAAAAATGACACAGGGGACTTTAAATATGTTTATACACCTATTACTTTTAAAATATGGAAAACTATTCGGAATTGATATAAGATAGCACAATATTTTTGTAATATGCGAACGTCCAAAATATTCAAATTTTTTTCAAAATGAAATTTTTGCAACTATTATTGGGCTGGTTTCCGGTATCGATGTTAGTATTGGAATGATACTACTGGCTGAAAAAAGTTAAGGAGGTGCATCATTGATTATGAATTAATTGTTTACAATTAATTTATTCATTATTGTTACCTTCTATAATAGCATCTGAGGTCTGCGAGTGCAGACCCCATCGCAAACCTGGCATACTTTTTTCGGATAGCGGTTAGTTGGGGTTTGGAATTACAAAAGAAAATAAATCCAATATTTGGTAAAGCTAGAGGTCGAAGCATCTTTATATAGATTTTCATTTGAAAACGTTGAAGATTTTTCTTAAAAAATATATTACCAAGGTCTCGAGATTCGCTTACAGTTGGCAAAAAGGTTTGGTCCTCTTTTGATCAAATCTCGAGGCTTTGTTAATATTTTTTGGTTTATAGTCATTTTTTAAAAGATTAAATCGAAGTTTGTCAATCCCAATTTCATTATTTTAGCAGGGGGAAAAATATGTAATTACTTCACAAAAAAATTAGGGCCAAGTTTGACAATTTATATTGAGACGGGCTTGGTTGGACAAATAATTTTTTTCAGTCGTATCTGAGAAATCAGGCCCGCTACAGACCTCGATAACAAGTAATTTAACCATATTTAAAGCATTGCTTTACTTTATTTGGTCCAATTTTTATCAAATCCTCCATATTTTTTTGCCCCTCCATCTCTTTTCTCAAAAACTATGTTATAAATGCGAACGATATAATAACAGCATATTGAAATTGTTAATTATATATTCGTTAATAACTTATTTTAAAAAAATTGGCTATTGGAATTTCAGTCAATTCAGTTGAAATTATTACGAATATTAATATAAATTCTTACGGCTGGCATCTTTATTCTATTAACAGCGGCTTAAATGAATCCGATTGCTACAGAAAGCATTACATACTATTTTTATTCAAATAGTTTGTGGTCTCGCCATTTTAATTTAATATTTATTTTAGCACATTAAAATTATTTTTGCAATTTTTAAAGATTAAAGTCCAACTTAAGGAATTTGTCACTACAACAGCTGATTTTTTAAAATTTCTATTAAAACTATTTGTATTCATAAGACTATCAGATTCGACAGGAAATAATTTAAAATAATTAAATTTTATTAAGAACTTTTTTTAAAAAAATATATTGACCCTAAACAATCTCTCTTTTCTTTAATCCTACCTTCTTTAACTTCGGTTAGCTTTTTTTAAATTTAAATATATTTCATTATCTAATTTATATATTTCCTTCTGATGAACAATCCTTGAGTTGAGCTACTATCCGGCGAGTAACCCTGCATTCACATTTAAGCGAATTCACGGTGAAGTATACAAAAATTAATGTAAAATTATTACACATAATATCATATTTTGTATTTTTTGCCACGAATTTGCTACAAGAATGCAAGATAAGGATTTCGATAACCTCATATTTTTTGCAATAAGGGCCACGTCTGGGCAACGCAATGACATATAATAATACCTAGACTCACGATGCATAAAGTGTACACAAATGAAAACAGCTGGGGACGCCATGATTACCCATATCATTATCAAAAATTTTAAACGAGAGGCTAATTTATTTCTATGTCTGACCTAAACTTTATATTAAAGAATTGCCTGATCATCGAGATAGTAAGGAAGCAAGTTATCAATCTAATAGTAATTTTAACAAGAGAATAATTACTGTATGGGTTACCAAAATGGCGGATTTAGTTGATTTACATTCAACGACGCTTTCAAATGCCCTATATGAATGCATCGTCAGAAAGGTATTATATGTCAATGGGACAACTATAAAATATCTCGTTTAACTAATATAGGCATTTAGGTAATTTAGAAGTCTTTGGACTATTTTTTTTAAAAAATGCCCACTAAAAATTATAATTATGCATTATGAATTAGAGATCTCTTAAAGGAAATTTTTTTAAAAAAAATAAATAAGCCAGGCTGGACCACTTGTGCTAAAATTCCTAACGTGTCGAAACGGGCCGGGCTTTGCATATCTCTGCTGTGAATTATGATTGATCTTGAATAGTTCCTATAATATTTTTTCTCTATTATTTAATGGTTTGGGTTTAAAGTAATCCATATTATTTTATTTTCAAATTTACTACTTTTTAACGTATAATTTTTGATATCATAATAATAATACCCTATAAAACTTTTAAAATCAAATCCGACCTTTGCCCAATTTTTTTTGTACTTTATTTTATTTTTACTTTATAAAAAAAACATTTTTTTTTCTTCTTTGAACATTTTAGCGCCCATAAAAATGTATTTTTATGTTTAAAAAAGTCTACATTATAATTATAATAAACATTTTTAGAGTTTACTTTTCACACAATTTTATAGTTTTAATAAAATAAATAAATATTCCTTAGATGTACCACCATTCACGAGTTAATTTTATTTTTATGACCTTCTACGAACCGTAGAAGGATGAATCGCTACTTACACTAGCGAACTTGATAAAACCGATTCGCCTGTTTAAATATAACGATCGACTTTCATTGTCGAAAAGAATATTATATGAATTATTTAATTGTTCATCAGGCAGAGATACGTATTTAAAGGGTTTATTTTTCTATGTAATAATTTATTTATATTATAAATATAAAATACCTAGAGCAAGTAATGCATTCTTCCAAGCTCTCTATGTAGACCCTAATTTTTCGCGTGCGAATGAAATACACTTACGACTTGGAATCTTGTACAAAATACGCGGCAATTTGAAATATAGTCTTAAAGTTAGTTTTTAACAAAACAATTTTATAATTTTCTACCTTATATTTTTTTATGTCCCATTTAATTTCATCCATTCTTATGAATAGTTTTGTTCTTTTTTGAAGAGTTCTTAGATCATTTAGGTTGATTAAACCATAGAATATATTTTATTAACAATAAATATCAAAACTTTATGAATAATAGAATATGCAGAAATAATTACTTTTAATTGCTTCCGAATCTTATTTATTAGTTTTTCATTAATTTAAATTTTGTATCACATTCTTCTAGTCGAATTATATCTCCGATTCTTTCAATCATGGCGCATAGTAGATTCCCATAATGCATAGAGACTAATATGTTCTTAATTTTCATTAATTTCTGCCTTTAATTTGGGATTTCATTGTCAGGTCATTGTTTGTTCCCTTCTTCAATGGATTAATTAATATTTCCATTTAGATTTTTTTGGCTATTTAATTTGGAATTATTCTTTAATTAGTGATGCAGTTAATAATAGACATTTTAGAATGCGCTAAATTTTATATAATATTATTCATAAAATTTATAGAACTTATCTTATCTTTTAAGAATATTCCCTATGGTGTTTTATTAATAGTTCTTGCAAATTTAACGTTTGCTTTATGTTTAAAAAAACAAGCATCGATGTTTAAATTTGTGTAGTTCTTTATAACCTTTTCTTAACATTAGAGAAAAAAAGAGTAAATCTTAGAAAATATTATTTGTAAAGATCATTTAATAATCTCAGAGTATATTAAACAATTAAAGAGGTCATGTTAGGATATATCAAAATCTTACATTATCATAATATGGCCAATCTGTGCACTGCCATATGGAATTATACAAAAGATCTTAAATATACACTGACCTAAAGGCGATTAGTAAGAAAAAATTTAATTGCTTAATTTTAATGTAAGAATATTTCTAATATAGTATGATATTTGGAATCATGAATAATATAAATTTTAAATTAATCAATTATTTATGAACACTATACTGAATAACTTCAATATTATATTCCACAAAATGATTTATATTTTATATAATTAAGCATTTTCAGCTCGCCTTGATCGATGAAGCTAACGCCCTTTCTACGTCTCATGCCCAAAGTAAACAATTTATAAAAAAAAATGCTTTAAAAAATGATACTACCTATTATTCTCCTTGTAAACTTTTATACTGTTATAGGTATAGTTGTGTAATAATCTTTATACGCCTGTCAGAAAATTCGTTAACATTAAAACGTTTTAATTTATAATAGCTTCTTCCAAATTTGAGCAGCTATCTTTTTAAGAAAAACTCCTAGGTCAAGTTTCCGACTAAAAACTTGGTTTAGCCGATTTTTTACCCGGCTAAAAATTGGCTTAAACGGCTAGAAATATAGTAATTAGTAATTACCTAACTATAGTTATAGGAACACAAATTTTCTAATTTTTAATCGGATGAATCGATTTTCATTGTTATGGAACTCTTATAGGGTTAGTAAGAAAGCGGGGTTTAGTCA
The DNA here is from genome assembly GCF_954871325.1 of Gordionus sp. m RMFG-2023. Classification (NCBI taxonomy): domain Eukaryota; kingdom Metazoa; phylum Nematomorpha; class Gordioida; order Chordodea; family Parachordodidae; genus Gordionus; species Gordionus sp. m RMFG-2023. The sequence goes on from NC_088776.1 coordinate 47,993,595, forward strand.
TATACGAATTTTAAACTTTTATAATTTTCTATCAAGTATACTTCCACGTGGCCCACCTCTTAGAATGCCGAGGTTATGTGAAACTTAGCAAACAACTTTACGAAAAATTACTTTCTGCCCCTATTTTGAGCTCCCCTGTTGACGACAGCAAAAACAAGCAGCATCCACAACTATTACCAAACAGTAATAGCGATTTTCCATTTTTGAATGGTAAGAACGCCGCTGAAAATAGGTATATCGAAGTAGACGCATCTATAAAAGCCAGTTGCTTGAGACAGGTCGGGTGGTTGCATCATAATTTTTTCCGCTTATTTTCCACCTCAAACTCAGCTTCGTCGTAATATTAAATATATATAACTTGTTTTTATTTTTTAACTATGGAAATTTTACCAATCTAGTTTAGTCAAAATAACTAGTTACTTTTGAAATTTTTTTGCAATAAAAATAACTTTAACTTGTTACTTTTAAAATAATTTAATGTAGTGCTGTTAAGTGGCTCGATTTGAGTCAATTTTTGAAAACCACCAACTCAATATTTTAGTCAGAAAAATATTACCTAAGCCTCCTCGAGATTCCGCTAATTTTTAAATCCGCTCAAATCGAGCCTATTTACATCACTAAGTAACTGTATAGTTATAATTTTTTGAGATTTAGTTACTTTTTAAAATATGTTAAATATTTATATCTCATTCATTGTCTTTTTAATGACTTCCCAGTCAGCGTTCTCGTAGAACGTTTGTTTAGTCGAGGAAACCTTATTTTTTGAGAATCCATAAAAATTTATTAACACGAGTGGTATATTGGGGTGTAATACTCCGAGATTTTTATACAAAAATAACCTATTGATAACCTGGTTTTTTAAATAGTCCTTTATTTAATACTAAACTATGAAAATTTACCATTTTTAATTAATAATATTTAAGATATGAGCATTTTTTTTAAATTCAAAAACGCCTATTTTATATCATATAATTTTAAAAGGAAAAAACAAGTTATTTAAATATAAATTTAATTATTGCATGTTTTGAATTATTTTTTATAAAACTAAAAATATGATGTATCATATTTAAGGCCATTTTATTTTCGACACTTCACAAAATTTCTCATTATTTTTATATTGAATATTCAAATTTTTTATAATTATAATGAATATAAGGTTAAATGTCTAAAATATCAAATCTTAATGATGTTTAAGTGAGATATAACACTTTTAAATAAGGGTGAACTATGCCCCCATTTGCGTTATTTTTTCTACTTTACTACTGTTTTTTGAAAAATAAATATTATATTTTGATTTATTTCGTCAATGCAAAAAATATTACATTGTATATTTTTTCAAGTTATTACTTCATTTAAATAATTGAGATTTATAAAATGCAAAATTATTTTGTATGATAAAAATTTTTTTATTAAAAATGATGAGTTATATAAATAATTTATAAAGTAACTTGGAACTGTAACCAGTTACTTTTTAAAAGTAAATTTTAACAACACTACAAAACATCAATAATATAAGACTTTTTCGGTTTTTGCGTATATAAATAATACGGTAGTAAGGTTTCTCAGTTAACATTTTAATTATGCAAACTTAAAATGTTCCGAGCTGTCTTTTAAGAATAAATATATTTATATTTAGTTCAAAATCATTTTTTATTATTTTAATTTTTAAAGTTTTAATAACTATAATTACAACGATTTGTTTTAACATCCCACTTATAAGCAACACATTAATAGATCAAAATTATTCGAATAACCAAGCTAATCTCATTAAAAATAGTGGATTAAAGAAAGAGAACTGTACTAATCCAATCATTAAAGAGCCTGTAATCGACAAAGAAAAAAGCGAAAACGCCGCTATAAGATATTTGCAATCTGCTATCTCATTGGATCCAACTAGTGGCCAGACCTGGTATTATTTGGGAAGGTTTTAGATAAATATCATTACATAACAATATATCTCTTAATAAATAAGATTTTTTACTTTGATATTTTTAAATTATTTTAAGGATTCAATTATTTAATAAACTGTATCATTCATAATATACAGATTTGTCATAGTAAAGTTGCTTAATTCATTGAGATGCATCTTATGGATATTCTTTTCTCATATTTAGACTTATTTATTGGTTTGGAATTTCGAAGGATATAAAAATGTGCTTGATATTTTAAGTTTTCATATTATTAATTTTTAATGGATATATATTGAGGAGGCAATTGGAATTTATACAATTTATCATCTCTTTAAGATGTTTTGCCAATCTCGGAAAAATTCACGACGCCTTCATATCTTATAGGCATTCTATCGACAAATCAGAAGGCAGTGCCGACACCTGGTGTTCAATCGGGTTTAATATACTTTTTTAAATGTTTTGCGATGATACCTCATTCTAAATTCTGTAGAATAACATGTGATAATAAAATCATATCATTATTTGAATAATATTTGATTGAGTTTTAATAATTTTAATCTTAAATGAAATGCTTGCATTACTTTTCTTTTTAACCCATATTTTATTTGATGCAAAATTGAATATTTTTATTTATCATCATTCAAATTAATAATAAAAGCGTTTTATACCAACAACAAAACCAACCCATGGATGCCCTTCAAGCTTACATTTGCGCTATTCAATTGAACAAAAAATTTACGCCTGCCTGGACCAATTTAGCTCTACTTTACGAAACATGTAATATGCCAAAAGACGCTTTAACTTGTTACGCCAACGCAATCAAAGGTTTAGTCAATTAGTGCGAATATTTAGATAAAGCCTCAATTCATTCATATTTTGCTTCTATCGAATAGGATCGGTTTTTTTGCTTTTATTTACAGAAAATTTGTTCTTAACTTGCCTAAATTGATAAGCCTTACACTTTTTTGAGTCATACATAAACGAAATATCAGCCACCACCGATGCTCAATAATTTAGCTTAGAAGAAGAAAAAATCCAATTTAAGCAATTCCACCCTCAATTTCGATAATTTATAATATAATAGTTTACGAATGAATAATTTTAATAATATCAATTTATAAAGCAAACGTTAAAACGACGATGCCCTTCACAGATCCGACAGGACTTGATCGGATTTGGATCTTCGTTTTAAATTTTTTTCTGGCTAATCCCTTATCTCGACATAATTTTAAATTATTTTTGGTTTCATAGACTTAAAGAATATTTTATTAAGCTTATGATAAACCAATTTTTATGTTCCAAAAAAAATTGTTAAATTTGTATGGTTGAGGTCTATTTTATAAGAATTTTGATTAGCATTTACTTTTAAAAATCAATCAACCCACCAAAAATAGTTTACCTAACCTTTTTTTTAAATAGAACGCTATTAAGAATTCTATTCAGAATTAAGAACAGCTGGGGTGATGCCTATAAGCATTTTATATGCTATCCCATTAAAGTTTTTTAATATAAGTTAGACATAAGAAGTAGTAATTAATAAGTAAGGACAGTAAATATGCTCATATTTTATTATAGAATACCAAAAATTATCTAACCTTATTTATGTTATTTTCATAATAAAGCTATATACAATAACAATTAAAATCTATTTAGCGATAGTTCTTTATTCTATTATTTTTAAATTTATTATCAATTTTAAAAATAAAATTTAACTAAAGCTGGAGACCCTAATCCTGCCCTTTTGCCTCGTATCAAAAAATTGAAGGATACTATTTTGAGCAGCAATTATCAACATCTCAACATTCAAAAGTAAAATTTATATTTTGTACCCCAAAATTCTGTTGGTAGGATTTTTTTTACATTTCAAAAATAATTAGTAATCCTAGCTGTTACCATTTTTTTCAAGAATTTCAAAATCGCTTATAAGAAATGGACGACAACATATTTTTTAAAATTATTTTCTATTTAATGCATAACAAGGGCCAAAACAGCGTTGCCCACCATTGAAGAAGCATGGAATTTGCCTATTCCCGCCGAATTGACTTCTAGACAAAATGCTGACACCAAAGTAATTTATCTATTTAAAAATAGGCTTATGGATAAAAAAGAATGGAATAACTATTTTTGTATAAAAAATATTTGCTCAAAAAAAACATTGAATTATGATAGTTTTGAACAAAATTAATTTTCCAAAAAATATATATTAATCCTAGCCAATCTCATAATATTTAATTAATCCGAGTAGCCCACATCATGCTTTCGCTCACTTTAAATCATTTTGAAATAAATGTAATCCTTATTTATAATAAACGCATTTTGTTCAAGCAGTATGGTATTTAACGCTCCCTTATCTTCAAAATCAAACCAATAAATGGGTGTAATTTATAAATATGAAGCGAAACGATAAAAACCTGACATCTGTTTACGGATAGCAAAAAGTATTATAGCTGTGACGAATAAGCTGTAATTTTAATAACATTAAATACCTCACCGCTTGAATAAAACGCGTTTACAACAAATTCAACGTAACTCATATCACCCTTTTTCATTGGATTAATATCTCCAAGTTGTTTGATTCACAAAAATTAACTGTCCCGCTTACCAAGAATAACATTTTTTTTAAATGGTGCAACTACCCATTACCCCATTCTTTTTATGATTTAAAAAATTTTTCAATCCCCTTATTTTTGAATATTTGAGGAATTGTTTGAAAATATATATTTCATTCATAAATACTTCAAAGATCCCTCCTTTTATGACCAAATACATATATCCTTTGATTCAACAACAAAGGGAGATGCGCCTTAAGCTCTCGGCTATGGGCAGAAAAAGTCTAACTAATGGTGTCGATATTTTCAACGTCAAAGTTTGTTTATTATTATCTTTTTGTAATGTAAAGTGCATTTTTTCCATGTCTACATTTTTACCCTATCTTTATTTAGATTGTATATTATCCTTAATATATTTTAATTTTTAAATATCACTTATCTTTATTATAGTGTGACATAATTGAGCGTTTGCGTTTCGATATGCAAAACACAAACAATGCATTTGAAATGGTAAGCAAATTGATCACAATATATAAACATTAATAAAAACGCAAACTGATTTTCTTTTTCCGAAAACGCTTAATTAGGTCGCACTATATATAATTTGGGCCTTCTTCCACCAGAGAAGGAGATAATCCGTATTCTGACAGAAGAGGGAGAGAAGCTGGCTTACCTTGGTTGATTGATTATAACAATTATATGAAATATTGTTTAAAAAACATAAATTATGGAATGCTTACATAACGAAGGAGGCATATTCACGCCTAAACTTTCATTATATGATTTTTATAACAATCTTTTTATTATTTTGAAAATATACATTATTGTAATAGGGATTTGTTCATTTTCGAATATAAAAATTAAAGAAAGAAAGAAATTATTTTAAAAATATTAGTTGATTAAATGTGTAAAATCATATTCTTACCTTTACCCCATGTTTACATTATTCATGTTCTCCCTATTTCCTAAGTTCTCAATAAAATGCACATTTACAATAAAAGGCACATGTTTGTATTCTTTTATGATAATTGATCAAACCTGTTGAATTTCTTGAGCCATATTTTTGGCATTCCTTCCCCTCCTCCTATATTTGTCCTCATTCTTTGACATTTTTTATTCTAATAGCAGCATAGCTATTATCATCTAACTATATATTTATAAGAGGAAAACTATCGAGTCCTTTTGATAGGGCTCCCCCCTAATATATTCCTGGATATACACTTTAGGTTGGATGAACACTTGATGGATATGCGGCCTAAATCTACTTCATTAAATATAGATTTGATAAAATATCAAAACTTATCTTAAAATACTTTCTTAGGATCAACAGGTGGATAAATTAACCCATCGTCAGTACGACTCTATTCATAATACACCAGAACACAATGCTATCAAAAGACCTCGTTTCTCCAGTGAAGCACCTTCGATGAATAATGTAAGAATGCTATTTTTTTATATTTTTATTCTGTATTTCATCTATGATAAATAGAATACAATTGTTTTGAGAATCGTAATTTTTAGATATTTGGTCTTAATTGAATATTAAAATTCAGCATCGCATCAATTTTTTAGATTTTTAAAAATTCTCAGGTATCTTCGGCGGACTCTGATTACAAGTATAACGATTGTCACATCAACACTCCAAGCGAAAAAGATACCCATCTCCTAAATTTGAAACAAGAAGATTTTATTAACCCGAACAGTAACGTAGACAACGACTTTTTTAATGATATCGAGGATGAAGACGACGAGGATGAAGAGGGATTAATAGATCCTGCCGTCGAAAAGGAGCTGGAAAATTTGCTAGCCCTTGATGGGGCCGATACCAAAACCCTTTTCGCGTGCTTGAACACCAATAATTCCTCGCCAGTTATAAGTGGTAAGAAAAATACAGAGTTATTATTTGAATTGTAAAAGAATTGCATTCCCTGGTCGGGCCTGTATAATTAGGCACCTCTAGTTCCAGGTCTCATATTTAATATAGCCATGCATCTAAATCGCGTTTTATGTTGCTTAGCTCACCTCGTACTTTTATAAATTTCACGTCTTTTAAAAAAAATTTATCAATGTTCTACAAATGTTTGCTGTTACCGTTTACTTCTTTCAATCATATTTTTTATCATAAATCTGGTTATCCTAAAACGTTTAGGCAAACTTCATTTTTTATCGCTTCATTTTTTGTCGAATATTTCAAAAATAAGAATGTGTAATTTGGCACATCGTGAAACGTATCATACTCATAGACCTTTTAATATTATTTATCGCATAATGAAACCCATAATCCCGTGCTATCAATAAGCCTGACTACACTTGTTCTCGCTTATTAATTGATAGACTATATAATATTTATGTTTGTCTCTTCATATGTTAATTGTTTATTTTTTTTCAAATAAATAAAAAGTAATTGTTTCTCACCATGTAGACTTCTTTTACGTGGTGAGAAACAATTACTTTTCATCAGTGGCGTAGCTAGGATTTATCTCCCTATAAGTTGGCGGAAGTACTAATTTTAAATATCCAATGTTTATTAGTGTCTGACTTAACCAAAAAAATTGGGACATATGATTAAAAAGCTACTGAAGGCATTATCTGAAACTTTAAGTGCTCAATTGTAAATTAATTTAATCCATTTTGTAAATAGTAGGAAAAAAATTGGCATTTTGCTAGAATGGTAAATATATTTTTAAAAAAACTATATGCCTGTCGTACGCTGATATTTAGTTCCTGATTAGTACTTTAAATCCACAAATATAGTATTACAAAAAGTGTTATAAACAGAATGAAAACTACGACGTTACGTTTCTAGGGTGAGTTAGCCAAAAGTTTTTGGAAAAATCTACAACTCATACCAAACCAAATAGGACAATTAATTGTTTTTTTCTGTTTGGTATATATTTTGACGGGGAAAAGAATTATTGGTAAAAAAATAGGAAATAGTCAAAATTAGCATCATGCCAGAACGGAGAATATAGAAGTTATAACTAACTAGTTTGCGCTAATATTTCGCTACAAAGTAACCACCAATCAAATATAAACTATTATATCACGCCTTAAGCGTAAAGTCATTCAAAGATATGAAGGCATTAGTACGTATTTCTTTTTTATGCTTCAACCTTTTAGTAGATAGTTTAAACAATAGGGACAAGATAAATAAATATTGCCAAGATTGACATCACGTTAAAAGTAGTTTGAGTCTTAAATATCGAATTTTTAATTACGATTCAAAAATAAATTAAAATTATTCCCGATTCAATATATTTTTGAATCTTATGATTTTTATTATTGCTTGTTCTTTTCAGTTTATTTAATAGATATTTAACAATATAAATTATATTATTAAATTTATAATCAATTGTTTTGTTAAAAAAAATTTGGGGGTTTATGGGGTGGGTCAACCTTAAACCCCCTCCTGTTTACGCCGTTGCTTTTTATTAAAACACCACTTAAAAAAATATTAAGAATTAATATGTGAAGATGACAAGATTTTTAAACATGAGATATATTACTAAAACTAATTTTCCTTTAAAAAACAACAATTTTACAAATCATTTAATGAATAATGATTTTATTAAAATAATACCAATTTATTAGACGCAAAACGTTCGGATGAAAATTTATTGAATACACCCAACTCGAGTATGTCTCATTTTACTCCTATAAATCGAACATCCATTAATCACGATATGTTAAATCGGATGAATATTGAAGCAAATCTAACAGGGACCAATAATACGGTTTTTTACTTCTTAATTTAAACATAATCGAAAATTTTATGTTTCCCTTTATTTTACACCCATTATTATTTCCGTTGAATTCATAATTTTAATGTGATTATTAAATCGAAAAGTTTATATTTACTAGGTCTTAGTTTTTTTTTTGAAACTCGGTTCCTAAAAAAATACACTAAATTTTTATCGTTTTAAAAAGTGTGTTCACTAAATGCAATAAATATTAATTACTTACGCAAAAGGCTCACCATACCCCTTCGAAACCACCGCCGAATCCTGTTCCTATTCTCGGCGATTTTTCTACTCCTTCATTCCTATTCGACGCACACGATCCTGACCCTACTTATAACACTCACCAAGAACAAAATAGCAATCGGGATATTATGGGTTTGAGTAATTATATGAACAATTCTCCACAAATAACCAGGGATAATAGATCGTCAGAATCTTTGCTAGCCCCTATTCATATATCGTCTTCCGAAATCAAGCGTCTTTGCAGTAATATGACAATTTTTAATATTTTACTTTTGTAATTTATTATACGATAAAATCGATTATATTGAGTATTAGCGGATACCTAATGATGGAAATTTATTCCTGGCCATCAAAATTTGCTTCTAAAAAGTAGTTTAGATTATAAGCATGTATTTGATATTTTAAGTTATCTGCCGCCTGTCTTTATTATAATTAAAACCTATATAATATAAAGTAACTAGCGGGATATATCTCTCTAAAATAATTTGTGTAAATGAATATGTTTTTTTAAAAGATACTTTACTTTAATCATTCAGACTCGGATATACCATCACCGTCACCTTCTTCAACTAACACAGTTCCCTCGAACTTAGATCCTCTTTCCCTACTTCTCGGACTTGATTTCGAAGCGCAACCACCTCACCCCCCGCCCCACCCCGATCCCCCTGATCCGTTAAATCTATCTGATATTTCCAATTCTCCCATTCCTCAAGTGCCCCTTTTCACTGTTACCGGCAAAAAGGTCGCACACTCCCCCGAACTTCGTCAATTTTGTCTCTCTCATCCGGCAACCCTTATCAAAGGTGATAGTTTTTTTCGATCATTATTATAATTTTGATCTTTTCGCAAAATTGATTTCTTTTAAATTCTTCTAAGGCCTAGCTCAAATCAAGCGATATTTAGATAAAATCTTCGATATGTTATATTGCAATTGTTAAAAGTTACGAACATTTGCGTTGACAGGCGATGTTGCCTAAACTGCTTTTAGTTTATGGTCGGCCTAAATAAAAAGTGTTAATTTTATTATATATAAACTTATTTCTTTCCCTACTTTTCATTTCTTTTGTTATTATCAGAAATATAATATAAAAAGATATTTATTTTTATTATAATAATCGAAATCAAGATAAGCCTAGTCCTCATAATTTTTTGTTTAAATTTATGAATAGCATATGGGTACTACTTATCTTATAACCATACATAAATGAAGGTCTCTGCCAAGCCCTCAAGCTGGACCTGGGTCTTTACAGTACTAAAACGCTAACGAGTGCGCACCCGCGGCATTTGATCGAAGTTCGAGCCCAGGCTCGGTATCCACTCACTAAGAATTACGCTGATCCCAGAACGGGTAAAAGGCAGGTGTGGAAATGTACCAGCACCAGGCATTTTATGCCACTTGTCGAATATGCCAAGTATCAGGGGACCTCATTTAAAAGGGCTCTCGAGGTTTATATAGTTACTATTTATTTAGAGTTTTTTTTACAGTTTTACTAAATATAAAGGAAGATGACATCAAATAGTAAGAAATTGTGTTAATGGAAATTTAAACACACTTCTGTTAGCAATTTCTTTTTGTTATGCATCATTTCACACGTTCACAATCTTTATTGGGGGGGGGGGGGGGTTAAATATGTTCTTATTATAAAATATTTCATAAAGTCATATAAATATATTGTTTATTTAATTAGGTTTTAAAATATAATTTTTGCATCCAATTAATTTAGGAAGAAAAGGCTAAAAATAGCTCCTCGGGAGATACCGAAACTATTAATGAAAACGAGTAATTTTATTATAATATATTTTTTCTGTTAATATGAAAAATGTTTCTAAACTTTGATTGTGTTTGCACTTGATTTCTTATAGGGTTCCTACTACATCGATCCATCTAATAGATGAGCGATTATAAAATAAAATACCAGTCATATTAAGGCTATAAATAGCTATATTTTAATAGATAAAGCAACATATATAAAACTAACTTTTAAAAATAGAGGTGGGGGGGGGGAGGTCCTTAGAATAAGATTTTTAAACTAGCTCAATTTCTACCAAAAATAAAGTTACAAATACTTATAATAAATCAAGCTACGGTATAAAAAATTTAAAGATACAATCATAAAATTTAATTAACTATATTTTTTAAAGTGCCAAAAATATTAAAGACTGCCCACCCTTTCGGAAAATTTTATTTGGAACCAACGTAGATTTATCGGATGAAGAAAAATGGACCTACCAACTACAAGAGCTAAATAAATTGCCTACCTTTCTCAAAGTTTATTTTGTAAAATAAACTTCCTTTTTAACTTAAGCGTTTGTTAACTCCAAAGAACTATTTTATAGAAAGTTTTTACCAGTAACTTGCAAATGTATTTTATTACCTTACAGCCTATTTCTTTTATGGTTAGCTGGTTCGGGCCTTAGATTTAGCGGCCTGCCGTTTTCTATATTTTTTTAAACTTAGCTTGTCCGTTTTAACAAAATTGGATAACTATATTATTTTTAAAGGTCGATTCACAATGCTCAAATATGTTGTCCCATCTGGGCCACACTGTCTTGGGTATGAACAGTGTCCAGCTCTACATGAAAGTGCCTGGCTGTCGCACGCCCGGTCACAGGGAAAATTTGAATTTTTGTTCCGTCAACATCAACATAGGGCCTGGAGATACCGAATGGTTCACGGTGGCCAGCAATTATTGGGGAGCCTTAGCATCCCTTTGCAGTTCGAGGAATGTGGATTTTTTGAAAGGTAGTTGGTGGCCCGGCGATATAGGGGAATTGGAGAGGAACAAAATCCCTTTCACTCACATTACTCAAAAGCCGGGTGACGTGGTATGGATCAACGCCGGAACTGTTCACTGGGTCCAAGCTTCGGTTTTATTTCTACCTATTTAATTATATGTCTCTTTTTTATAATTAAATTACTTGGCTTACTCGGGATACAATTCAAACAATTATGCCCATCTGGCTAATCTCGCCAGTCAAAAAAATTTAGAGAATCGTTGCGTAAATTGTATTTCTTTACCCAGGTTTGATTTCTCAAGAATATGAATGAATGCCTTTTATATATTAAATCAGCTTTTAACATCAGCTCCTGATATAGTGATTCCAACATAAAAAATTGAGTATTCATCTCTTAAAATATCTCCTTTTTCTATATTTTTTTTTTAATTAATCAAAATCTGAAGAGTTCTATCACATTGAGTCATAAACTGATTTGACATAAAATTTAAAATACATTTTTATGTTAATACTATTTAAATATCCACACATGATATGTCAACTAAAATATCAATATATTATTAACAAAACTTTTAAGGGCTGGTGTAACAACATAGCCTGGAATGTTGGCCCCCTCACATCCCACCAGTACGAATTGGCCATGGTGCATTACGAATGGAATAAACTTCAACATTACAAATCGCTGGTACCCATGGTTCATCTATCCTGGAATATCGTCACTAATGTCAAAATCACCGATCGTCGACTTTTTCAACTTTTGAAGTACATTTAACATTTAAACAATATAGTTCAAAAATTTTAGTAGGAAATATATTAATCTGGAGTAATATGATGTTAAAAATATTAATGACCCAAGTCCCATATCCCCTATTTTGCATTTCTCCTTTATGATTGTACCTCGATATGGATCTTGAAATTGTGCTCCTACCGGCATATTGATATTTTTTAATAGGGCCCTCCTTTTTTGATTGTGTATGGGGTAATCTCCTTTTACAAAAACATATCATTAAACACGAATATTTATTGAATAATAGATTTGTTAAATACTTATTTTTTTATTGTTTATTATAAAATTGGGAATCATGCATTCTTTATTCATTGAATAATATTTTCTGAACCTTACATGACACCACACTAATATTAAATAATAAAAATAGACTCTTTATAACCAACTGTTAATCTCTTTACTTATCTGTTACTAATCAAAAAAAAATTAGAAAAATGTCTCGTAAAAGATTTGAATTTGCCTAGCTAGAACTCTAATACATTTTTTGTACCCTTATATTGTATATCAAATAAAAGGATGATACTTCTAGAAATTATTGGCTTTAGCTCGAAATATTATTTAATTAAACGAGAAGGATTATAACTATCACCACATTTTTTAAAGGTATCATTTACTTAACATATTTTTTAAATAAATCACCTCAAAAAGGTCTACTCTTCATCGTAGCTTGAAACGATCCCATTCATTGATACGCGTTCTTTCTCTCCTCGAAATTCCCATTGTGTTTCATGGGATTTTACCTGGCGAACTTTGTTCCCATTATTGTGACAAATGTGAAAAGGAAGTCTTCGATATACTCTTCGTCAAAAACAGGCTGGTTCACTGCTTCGAATGCGCCAGGCGTATGTCCCCCGATATTGCAGATTTTACGGTTCTTAAACAGTACAAACAGGAAGAATTGGACGGAATCTACGACAACTTTAGTCTTAATTGTAATAACTTGAACAATCCTAACTACCCAAAATTGGGATTTATTTCCACGAATATGAACGGTGGGGAGAAAATCATGGGATCTCAGAATCAAAATATGATTGGGACAACAGGGAAGCAAGGAGACTGCGATAAGTTTAACAACTATTTTTTTTTTTCTATATAATGCCCTCCATCCTGTAAGGTTATGAGAAGTTAAATTTTTTATAATGAGAATGAGAGGATATTTTTCTATGATTATTTTACTTAAATATAGAAACCTTATAATAAAAAAGTTATTACACACACTCCTGTTATGACATAAGAAAATATTAATGTGGTAAATATAAGTATAGTCGACAATTGGCTAAGCGATCTCGGCTTACGGTTTAGCCATAAACCTAAATAAAGGGATTTTGGTCCATTTTAAAAGCTAAATAAGGGGAAAAAAATATTTTAAATAGAGTGCTATTATTTAAATGCTAATTATATTGAATAAAAATGAGCAGTTTTTAATAAAAATATGTTTTAAACTTAAATATGCACAGTTTAAAATTCGAATGTACAGTTTTTTTAAAATAAAATATGCGCAGTTTAAATTATTACATCAGATTTCTGCATAAATTAAAATCAATTTTTTAAAAATTCGAATTCTTAAAACCAATATTCTTATTTCAGACAAAAACAACTTGACCCAAAACAGATTTTCAGATATCCAGTGAATTTTTTGAATCAAATAATTAAAATAGTTAATTACATTGACAGGAATTTTTTTTATAATAATAAAAAATACTAATTATAAAATTTGTTATATTTCTTACTATTTTCAACCTCACTTCTTTTCTACCGTCCATTACATGCAAATAAAATCAAAATATATAAAAATAGGATGCTATATTTGTTTTAGTTTTTTTAAACCTATGGAAAGCTAAGTTTCCCCACTTTCCACTCCCTAAAATTTATTAAAATCTATCAAATTATTAAGTAAATATTTATTTATGTAAGCATGGGTTTTATATGACATTTCCTATTTTAGGGGGGAAAATCAATTCGATTTTTACAAGATACAGAGCCCCCCTCTCTCCCCCTTACATATAAAATATTAAAGACGGATATAATATTAAATGAAACTTAATAAATTAGAAACATTTTAACATATAATTTGACTTACCTTCTAAATTTTCTTATACCATGATTACAGTTCGAGAAATGATAACGATTCATTTATATTTTCGGCTTAGTTCATAATTTGATTTTACCCTACCCCCTACCCCACAAATTATTATTTCCAATAAAAAGTAATATTTAAAAGTCGGTATTCAATAAATAATGTCGGCCACGGAATCGGACAGTCATACATAATATAGTATGCCTAAACATATTTTTAATAGTTTTTTGATTTGGAAGTTTGTACTGTGTGAAGCCGTTTTGAAAATGGCTAACAAATCTGCCATGTTGGAGCCTTTTATAGTTTAACGGGTATACGCTTAGCCGATAAAACGGCTAATTAGCTAGAACAATTTACAGCTAGATTTACCCCTTTTTATGGCTAAGATTAAGTAAAGCCTATTTACCCCTAAGCCATTAAAAAAAATTGGCCTATAAATTAGGGTCGATATAATATTCCCTAGCCTATTTATATCTATCAAATCGCATTTAATTTTACAATTTTATAAATAAAAAAATATAATGTATATTTTATCATATCAATATGTTTTCTCTGTCAATGCATTTTAGCATGTGTAGATCGATTACCTACTTCCGTGAACTTTTAAATCACCTTTAATTTGCCCCATAATTTTAAAATTTAAAGCAAACACGTTTAATGAATGAATTAGAGATAAAAATTAATATATTTATTCACGTTAACATTCATATTTTTCAAATCAAAAATAATAAAATTTAAAAAAGGACTGTAGAAATTAGGCTCAAACCTATATCAAATATATTCAAGATCCAAAATCCGCCTCACAAAAATACTCATTCTAGCCATAAGAAAACTCACACACAGTCCGACAACAACCTCGCACCCGCTCTTAAATCTCCTTCCAACATAAATAAAAATTCATCGGCCAAGGCTAGCAACAATCAAAGTTTGACAAATCTCCTGAGCAACAAATCAAACATCATGAACATCACTCATAATTTAAGCAACTCTCAACATAAGCAAAATAATTTTCCTTCTAACCATAAAAAAAAATCCCACAAATCTAACAACCATAACCCGCCGTCAAATATCGCAAATCCTATCCCGAACAACTATAATTTCAAACCCACTACCATGGATCCGAATCACGAGCCCTTACAAATTTTAAATACTAGGATTCCTATAAGCGACAACATTATCGAGAAATCCCTGCCACTTCCCGATACCTTTCCTTCTTCTTTACCCGATGGTGGCACAAACAATGAAACATTCGTTCAAACGAACATTGAAATGACACAAAATCAAAAAATATTGGATAATTTATACGCGTCTTCATTCCAGACTAACGTTCCACAATCATCTATTCCGTCGCACGTCCTCATGAGGACTCCCTCAGGTCATTGGATTAAGAAGGAAAAAATTGATGGCATTTCTACTAACGATGCAAGTGTAAACACGCCCTCGTCTTGTCACTCTCTTCACACTCCGCCACAACACATTAATGATAATAATAGTAATGGGACGAATCTACATAATACATAAAAAGGAAGGACCCTATTTAGACATCTTTTTTTGTTATTTGGGAACATATTTTCAGCCTCTTATTTATTTATTTTTAAATATGCATTTGAACAAGGGACAAAATAATATTGATATATGGTCAAATAAATTTGCTCTTTACCTATCTCAACAAGGTATAACTTTTTGTATTAAATTATGCAATCTCAACATAATTAACATTATTCGTAACCCTTTGGCCAACCACAATTAAATACGCATGAGGTCGCGAATTCGTTTAATTCATAGCAATATTTTTCATTGAATTTTCGATAATTATGCTTGAGTTTGTTCGAGTTTTATTTAGAATTATATTAATCTTCTTTTAAATAATGAGTTTTTTTATGATCTCATAATAAATTAAAAGTTGAATAATCTTTATTTTTGTATAATATTATTATTACAAAATTTTGTATATATTATGTATATGATCGTACTCCTCTATAAGACTCGCAATTTAAAGTGTCAAATTTAAATTAAACATCTCTCGTCTTTTGGTTTGATATTAAAATGAAATATACAAATTCCATTATATTTTCAATGCAAAATTAATTATTATTTTTTTTAGAAGAATTGAATTTTATTTGAAATTTTATGTATTTATATTTTAATACTTTATATATTTGTTATTACAATTGTCGGGTCAATCTATTTATAGGGAAATAGGGAGTTTGTTTCATTTAACAAACATGATATTATTTAAAGATTTTATATGTAAAAAAATTTATTGTATTGATTTTGATAAAAAATAAATAGTAATAATATACAATCATAATTTTTTTTGTTATAATTTTATCATATTCAAATATTTTTGCAATAAAAACACATTGCCTGAATTCCCCTATTATATTTGCATATTTTGGTTAAGAAAGAAACTTGATTTAATAAGAAAAGAATAACTTTGGGCTTAAGACAAATTCGAAATTTCTATTAGTCTATTATCTCAATAAAAGACAAGGGAAGATCAGTAAAACCTGAGCGATGATATTTTTTTTGAAACGAATGGCTGGTGACGTAAATCGACGTCAGGGTCGAATTTTATTTGTGACTTAATTTTATTTTACTGAACATTAATTTATTGGAAACCACTTTTTGAAATAAAATTTTGTATTTATAATAACATTACACAAATTATAAACATCAATTTAATGATTTTATTTGGCTACAGTTATCATGATAAAATTATTTTATTTAGATTTGAGAAGCTCTAGAATTCAAAGTAAACCCAATGTACTTCAAGCTGGAACACAGGATTTTCTATCCCAAATTTTAACTCCACAATTGTCTGAAATAAGATGCTAAAATAATGAATAGCATTCTTTTTCTAGTCTTGTTTAGTCAAATTGTATTATTGCTCCAAATTCTGATGATGAATCGATGAATGCTTCATCTTTAGTAGAGAATATTTTAAAATAATCTAATTCCGAAGTCGTCATTTTGGCGGTTTTATAATTTCCTTTGTCCATCTCCACGTAAGGCATAGGAGATGCACCTTGTAGAATATAAATTGCATTGGGGTAACATTTTTTCTTTAAAATAGCCATTACTATGTTTATTTTGAAAGTGAGGGTTCTTACTAAATATAAAAATAGTTAAAACCAGAGTTGTTAAAGTATCTAGATATAAAAATATGGTATCTGTATCTAGATAGATTTTTGGTTAAAGTATCTGTACCTAGATAGATTTTGAAAAGTATCTGTATCTAGATATTATTTTAGAGGTATCTGACTTTTTAAGATACATTTTGATATACTTTTATTTAACGCTTTTTTATATTATAAATAAATATACTTGAATGTAAAATTTATTTTATTTCATATGAACATATAACTTAATATTAATATATATATTAAAAAATTATATATATATATATATATGTAAAATATTAAAACTTGTATATAAAAAAGAATATATAAATATGAGTTATCAATAACAAGCAAATTCTGATATTATATTACAATCCATCTCAAGGAATTTGGCATTTTTAATTGCAATGGGATTGGTATTTTATTTTATTATATTAATTTTTCAGATTAACATTGATAACGAAAATGACGACATTCCATGGCTAATTTATAGACCATATTTTAAAATAACATCTCATAATAAAGAAAACAAATCTCTGTTATTAAAATGTTTACCAAAAAATATACAAATTTCTGTTAGCATTGGCTCAACTTGTAACATTGTAAAGCATTTAAGGGTATAGATACTAAATATATGTTTACAATTTTAAGAGAAAACATCCAACACTCCTAATCCAAATAAAAAAGGGGAAGGAGAAAATATCTATTAAAGAAAATAATGGACAAGGCTCTTCGTCCATTGATTTATTTTCCAAGAGACCTAAGATTTTAGCCCAAGCCATATTAGATGATTTAATAACCGATTTTATTATTGGACAGCATACAGCCATTTCCAGTTGTTGAAAATCCATCATTTATAAAAATTATCAAAACATTAGCTCCACAAAAAAATATAATTTGCAGACAGACAGTTGTTGCTAGAATTTCCCAAAGATGGGAGAATGAAAAGAAAGAAATAATTAAAAGTCTAATAGAACCATCGTTAATATGCACAACAGCAGATTGTTGGAGTGCCTATCGCCGGTATACATTTAAAATTTGTATAATAATTTAATTACAAACAAATTATTTGAGCAGTTTTAAGAAGTCACAGCACATTATATAGATCCAACAAGTTTGGAAATAAAAAATGTAGTATTGGCTTGTAAAAGAATGACTGGTAGTCATACATATGATAAAATAGCAAAAAATTTACAAGATATAGCAAAGGATTATTGCATACAAAATAAAATCTCTATTGGTTCCCTAAATGTTCAGCTTGAAGATGTAAATTTCCCACTTGATAGAGATTTTATCGATCCAAAGTCTCCCATAGGTAATGTTATTTTTGATATATATTCAAATTATTTTTTGAATGATATGATAATTTTTTAAAAATTTATAAGCAGCACATCTGTGTGAAGATATATGTAATACATTTCCTATTGACAGTGGTTCCCAGAATGTTGGCTTTGAAGATGAAAATTTCCCACTTGATACAGATTTTATCGATCCAAAGTTTTCCATAGGTAATGTTATTTTTGATATATATTCAAATTATTTTTTGAATGATATGATAATTTTTTTTAAATATTTTTATAAGCAGCACATCTGTGTGAAGATATATGTAATACATTTCCTGTTGACAGTGGTTCCCAGAATGTTGGCTTTAAAGATAAAAATTTTCCACTTGATACAGATTTTATCGATCCAAAGTCCCCATCATACGTAATGTTATTTCTGATATGTATTTGATTTATTTTTTAATTAATTGTGTATACAGAATTGGATGATGATATTATGATAATAAATAAATTAGAAAATATCCCTAGATATTTTTTTCCTATAACAAAAGTATGGAAAAAATATCACGCCAAAATATATGCTCTAAAGCCTCCCAAACATTGTCGCGATGTAGACTATGGTAAACAACTTGGTGAACCAACTATCTTGGGGCAAATTGAAGGTGATGGGAATTGTTTTTATAGGTAGAACATATTAATATAAAATTTCATTTTATTCTACTTTATAAAATTTAGGACGATTAGTGTGGAGATCATAGGGGCTCAAAATTCCCATATTATTCTCAGGCAATGGTTGGCACAATTTATGCAAACATTTGAGATGGAAAAAGTAATTTAGAATTACATTTATGACACAAATAAAAAAAATGGATATAAAAACGTATATCGTAAATAATGTTATGACATGACGTATATGGGCTTCTGACACAGAAATCAGGGCTATAGCCACAATGCTTAATACTCCTATTTTTACATATTTAAAATATAATAATAACTTTGTATGGGCCCGATATGACTCATTTTATATTCGCGATAATATTAAAATAATTTATAATAATTTTATTTATATAAAAAATGGAAAAAACCATTTTGAAAATATTTTTGATTGCAATCATTTATCTTCGCTCTAATCATTATTTAATACATCTTTATTAGTGTTAAATAATTTTTATTATAAAAATATAGTGTTGTAAACGAACGCGTTCAAAATGAACGCATTCGTGAACGAAGTTCGTTTTTTTGGAAAAAAGTGATGAACGACGTTCCTTTTTTTTGACGAACTTTGAACGTGAACGCGTTCCTTTTCTTTGATGAACGCGTTCAATTTTACCTTCGTTCAATTTTAAAAACACTTTTTATTTATTTGAAAAATTAATATTAATTTGCATTTTTTAACAAAAAAGTCTTATATTTTTATTTATTTAAAAAATTAATATTTAATCCAATTTTTTAACAAAAAAGTCTTATATTTTTTAATCAGCTGTTTTTACTTTTTCCTCTTTCATATTGCAATTAACGTACCATAACGTGCTACTGCTAGAGAAGATAAGATTAAAGTTTATTAATTTGAATATTTTAATTTAATAGATTAGCATTTGTATGGATATAAATATTTCATCATGAAAATCAAAAATCAATAATAGATGAATTAGAATTACCATGGCCCAAATATCAAAAATATTTCACTGTTTTAAAATCAATTCCGAGATATCCTTTTTTTTGACGAGGAAGAAGAGGGCAGATTGGAGGATGATAACATAGCTCAATTTTTTGAGACAATGGATAAAACATTAAATGTTTTTAATAAATTCCCCCTTTTAAAAAATTGTTTGTCAAGTATAACACCGCAATCCCTTCATCTGCCCCTGTTGAGCGAGTTTTTAGTATAGCTAACGCTGTATTAACTGCCAAGCGTTCATGCCTATCAGATGAAAATTTTGAAAAGCAATTATTATTAAAAATTAATAAGAAAAATTTTTAATTTATTTTTTTATCGCTCTATTATACAATGACATATAATAATACCTAGACTGACAATTCATTCATTAAAATGCATTTTAAGCATGTATCAATTGAAATCAGCTGGAGACGCCATTAACACTATATTGAGTACATCGATGATAATTTGTCTTGAAACCAATTCTTAATATAAGTAATTATTTTTAGAAAAATGATTCGTTCAGATGCTTCAAGGAAATTATTTTTTGAGAAATATAGATATTGATTTGATATATTTAAATTTTGAAATTGGAGCAGGGACTTTTAAAATCTTATCTTATAAATCGATCATCTGTTCACATACAGTGGATAAAATTAATTCTAGAATATCGTATGAAATTGGGAAATTTGATTAAATAAATATAAATGCGATATATTATGTTTTAATTGTTATAGTAGGATATTCATTCAGACTTTAAAAGCGATTGATCAGTTATTCAAAAATATTATGGACATGGATGACTACAACTCTGTGATATTGGCCATTATTCAAAAATATTATGGACATGGATGACTACAACTCTGTGATATTGGCCAGTTATATTTTTTTTTCCTTTGATTTCAGGTATATTTATTTTTAATTTTTAGTCTGTGGGTTGCAACATAAACTTTAATTTATCCTTTTAATTCATATTAGCACCATAAACTTAAATACTTTTAATCTATATTGTTGCATCATAAACTTAAATTTATCTTTTAAATTCATATTAGCACTATAAACTTAAATACTTTTAATTCATATTGTTTTTTAAAGTTTTCAGTAACTTTATTTGTGTAAATCTATATCCCCTCTTAAGTAGAAACACTTACTGTTTCTTATGTTTCTGAAAGTTGGTATTGGAACTTAATACCCAATATCCAATATTAACTTAATATCCAATATCCAATATTTATTAATACTTTGGCTTAATATTTAGCTAAATTTGGGTATTTATAGGACCATTTTCTTCACCTTTATTACATGATATATCAGATTTGTCTGGTAATATAAACACTCAGAATACTTAAATACTCAGATTTTGCCTGGTATTTATTATTATAGAAGTAGTTAAGGCTCAGTTTTGTCTGGTATTATTAATACAGAAGTAGTTAAATATTTTTTTTTTTTGTTTCTCTTAATTTGAATTTTTGGTTTAAACGTAATTAGTTTACAGATTAATCTAGGCCCCTTCCTAATTAATGATTCTCTTATATTTTAATTGTTTTTAGTCTGTGGGTGGCCCTTTTTCTTGGCCTATGTATATTTTGATACATTGGAAATTTCAGCACCATAAACTTAAATTTATCCTTTTACACATATTAGCACCATAAACTTAAACACTGTTAATTCTTATAAAGTTATTAGTAACTTTATTTTTGAGGATTATATTATATCCCCTCTTAAATAGATACTAATTTAATTGATATCCCCTCTCAAATAGTAACTCTTATGTTTGAAAGTTAGTATTTGGAACTTAATATCCAATGTCCTACATTTATTAGTACTTTGTCTAAATATTTAGCTAATTTGGATATTTTATAGGACAATTTTCTCCACATTTATTTACATGATGTATCAGTTTTTGTCTGGTTATATAAATACTCAGATTTTTGTCTGATA
This sequence comes from Gordionus sp. m RMFG-2023, assembly GCF_954871325.1. Taxonomy (NCBI): domain Eukaryota; kingdom Metazoa; phylum Nematomorpha; class Gordioida; order Chordodea; family Parachordodidae; genus Gordionus; species Gordionus sp. m RMFG-2023. The sequence continues at coordinate 48,015,640 of NC_088776.1, forward strand.
TTACAAATACAGAAGTAGTTAATCATTTTTGTTTCTCTTAATTTGAATTTTTGGTTTAAACACGTTTTAGTTTACATAATTACTTAATAAATCTAGGTCCTTTCTAAATAAATGATTCTCTTAATTCCTTAAACTTTTTGACATTAATTTCTATAAGTTGAAATCTATGTGATAAATGGTTATAGATTTATACATTATCCCTTTTTACCTTGGATTTGGTTTCTTTGTTGAAATTATTTTTTGTATATTTCTTTTTAGCGGTTTTTTTCAGTCAATTTCATAAAAGTTAGTTCATTTATCAGTATCCATTAATTATGCTTGTCTTTCTTTAAGAATGTTTCATCATGCTTGTCTTTCTTTAAGAATGTTTCATCAGTTTCTTCCGTTTTTCTTTCAGACATCTGCATTTAAGAGAGTGATTTTTATCAGTAAATATATTCGCAACCTAAATTATGCTGGTCTTTTATTAAAAAATACATTAGATTTTGCGGTAATTTTAATCCTAGAAGTTTTTCAGTCATCCTTTTAGAATGATACAGTAGTTTCTTAATAAACTTTATATTATTACCTATTTTGTCTTATCACCTTATAGTATCGGAGATTTTTGTATATTTTTTTTTTTTTTAGCGGTTTCTCCTCTAGTCATTTTCGTAAAATAAAATACAATTTATCAGTATACATATTGCAGCCTATATTATGTAGGTCTAGCATATCTGGTAAATTTAATTTTAGAGTCTTTGACTTATCAACACTATAAATAAGTACTGTATTATATATATATTTCTTTGACTTATCAACACTAAATACACTGACATATTTGGTAAATTTAATCTAGAGCTTTTTGACTTATCAACACTATATAAGTATTTCATTATATATATTTCCTTGTTTATGTTTATTATTTTTTACGTTATGTAGTATTATTATATTATACCTTAATGTACGTGTATTAAACTTTTAGTATAAATCTTTTAGTATAAACATATTACATTTTAGGTTACATATTATAGTTTATTTGTTTTTCTGTTTAATGTGAGTTTTGGATTTTTCAACACTTAAATTTGTATTACATTATATATAAATTTACATGTGAATCATTATATTATATTACATCTTTCATATTAGTCTACATACTCCATATATATTTCTTAAGATTATGTCTTTACTTTATATATTAGGCATTTATATATCCAGTATAGTAATATTTTATTATATATATTTTATTATATATATTTTATTACATCTTACATATTAATTCTATTTATGTATAAGTATAGTATTTTATATACAGATTTGTCAAACTTATGTAGATTTGTCTAACATAACATTATCACTTATATATAATTTGTTTAAACTTTCCCCTTGACAATAACTGTTAACCACTGTTAATCGTTTTTTAATTTTTCCTCCTAGACTTGTCTTATAAATAAATTATTCGCAAGGGGAGCTGCCTTGTTTTAATTTTTGCCAAAGAAATGTCTTGCCTTTTTATAAGTTTTGATTTACTTTGCCGTATGTTTTTGTTCCTTCAAAATTTCCATTAAATTTTTGAAGCGTGTTCTTATTAAAATAAAAAAAAAAATTTTCTTTAGCTTTTGATGAATTTATATGATTTATTTTCGTTATCTTGTCTATCGCTCATAATATATTTATACTTTTCCTTTTCGCTTCTGAGTATATCCTTTATACTTTGTAGTTAAATATAGCATTGAAAAGTTTTGTTTTTATTATAGAAATTAATTTTTCGCTTTTATTTCAAAAACGACTCAAAATTAGTTTAATTATAGATTGTTTTTTTCTTTTTATTCTTTTTAAAAAAAAAAATAAAATAAAATTCCCACCCAGTGCTTCCTTTCTTTTCTTTGTTAGTGTATTTTATTTTTTCTCTCACAAAATATTTGCATTAGTTGTAATTTTTCAGAATTTTCCTTTTTCGTCGATTTCAGTCTCTTGGTTTCAAATATTTTTTCCTCTTATTGTAGTTTTCAAAATTTTCCTTTTTACTTGGTTTCAAACAAATTACACCAATATGGAGGTTACTATTTTCTTTATAAAAAAAAAATAAAAAAAAATAAATAATTTTCCTCTTCCTTTTATATTCTTCACATGTATATTGTTCACATACATTTTCTAATCGACAGTTGACCTCTCAATTATATTTTTTCTGCTTATTTTAATTTTACTTTCAATTTATCTTAGTTGGTTAATTATTGATCTACAGTGTCTTTATCAATAGCTGATATATTTTGAGATATTTATATTTTTTCTACTTATTTTAATTTTACTTTTAATTTATCTTAGTTGGTTAATTATTGATCTACAGTGCGTTTACCAATAGCTGATATATTTTGAGATATTTAAGTAAATAAATAAGTATTAGTTAATAAAAAAGGAATTATTTTGTAAATCTTATTTGTAATATTTTAGTTAAAAAAAAAAAAAAATAAATAAATACTTGAAAGTTTTTCTTGTTTTTATGAGCGATTTTAGGTTAATTAATCTTTAGCTAATTAAGATTTTTGATCAATAGCTGATATATTTGGAATTCTAAGTTAATAAATAAGTATAAGCTAAATAAAAAGGTATTCTTGTAAATTTTATTCGTAATATTTTAGTTGGATTCTAAGTTAATAAATAAATATAAGCTAAATAAAAAGGTATTTTTGTAAATCTTATTCGTAATATTTTAGTTAATGAAAAGATTAAAAAAATACTCGTAAAGTTTTCTTGTTTTATGGGCGATTTTAGGAAAATAAATCTTTAGCTAATTAAGTTTTTGATATTTCAAGTTACGTTAATAAATCGTTAGTAAATTAAGATTTTTGATAATATTTCAAGGTTAATTAATCTCTAGCTAATTTAGGATTTTGATAATTTCAAACTTAGCTCTCTTATAAATTCCTGGATCTCTAGTTAATAAGAATTGCTATTGTTATGAACAAGGTAAATAGCCTTTATGATAATTTTAAACTTATGAACAAAGGTAAATAGCCTTTTATGATAATTTCCTTTATGATAATTTTAAACTTATGAACAAAGGTAAATAGCCTTTTATGATAATTTTTAAACTTAGCTCCCTTACTTATTTCTGGATCTCTAGCATATAAGAACATTACTTCAAAATTTTCCAACCTCACAGATATTTAGTTTAACAAACATTAATTAATTTTGACTTTTATATCTTGCTTATTCCGAAACCCCTAAATAGTTTTTAATTTTTGTTAACGGAATTTATAAATACAATTTATAGAATAAAGTAATCTGTGCCATCAAATTTTAGCAGCCCCTTATGGTCTTAAATTTTTGTAATAGTAATTTATAAATGCAATCTCTAAAATAAAGTATCTTATGCCAATTTATAATTACAATTTTTAGAATAAAGTATTTTATGCCATTGAATATCAAATAATTTGTATTTGAATTTAAGATATAACTTGTAAAAAGCTATCAAATTTATGAAAATGGACATATTACTAGTTGATCGCCATATTACATGCTTCAATTGTAGTCCTTGACATCGACTTACTTACTAGTTTTAATGTAGTCCTTGACTTTATTAATTTTTGCTTCCCTTTCTTTCACTCGCTAATATTTTATGATTCCCTCCCAAATATGTTTCTATTTTTACTTTTTCTGCCTATTCATAAATTTGTTTAAATTTTATTTTCAATATTTCATATTTTTAACTTTCCAGGCGCCTTTGTTATATTAATTCTTTGTTTCTCTTAAAATAATAGTTTTCCAAATATTGGGCGCCATCGATCTCTCTTTTCTTAACATTCAAATTTTTCTCTTTCTTATAATTTTCCAAATATTGGGCGCCATCGATCTCTCTTTTCTTAACATTTAAATTTTTCTCTTTCTTGCTTCTCGACAATGTCTTATACAACTTGTTATTAATATTTTTGTATTTATATATTTTAGAGCTTAATATAATCTTTAATTTTGGTTATTGTAAAGTTATAAGGTTATCCCGCCCTGATTTTTTCCCCCCCTTATTATTGTTTTACCTATATATTTTTATTAATCTTTTCCTTTTCCATAGTCTTCTATTAAATAAAAAGAATTTTTGTAAAGTTTTACTTTTATTTTTATACGCTTGGCTATATTTTATTTTCCCTTCAAATTTTAAATCTTTTCTATAAATGTCCATGTCAACTCGTTTTCCAAATGTGCACAGAGATATGGAGGTAAATTTTTTTTCTATACAGTTTTAAATTTTATTTGTTTTTCTGTATTGAACAATCTTTATCTTTTTCGTTTTTATCTTTCTCTTTAAGTTTTTAGGTGACCTCATCTTCCAACATTTTTGGTCTTTTTATATTAAATTAGTCCTAGGAAAATAATTTTATTTATTCATTTTTATTATTTTTCGATTGGCTCTCCTTTAGGTAACATATGTTTTCCTTTCATCGGAATTTCATGAAATTTCCTTTACACTATTCCTTTCCTAACATATGTTTTTCCTTCTATCGGAATTTCCCTAGAAATTTCCTTTACACTATTCCCTTCCTTTTAGGTAATTAAGACAATATCCTTTTAAAATCGACAAACCCAAGTTCACTTTCTTCCCCTTTTTGGCATTGCTTTTGAATTACCTCACTTTGTTTCTACTCTTTCTCTTCCGGGTTGGTCTAAAGCCTACAAACATCCTTGTCAATTTTTCTTCCTTTTTCTTTTAAACAAAAACTGTAAGAAATATCTATAGTATGACCACTTGTAATAAATCATATTATACATATATTTTTGTATACATATATCCTTTTATCTGATAGCGCCCGAGTGGTTTGAAAGGAAATTTTATCATGTCCTCGCTTAATATAAATGGTTTAATGAATAAATTAACCATTTTTCTAAGGCTCATGGTCGACGAAAAAATGGATGTGATCGCGATACAGGAGACCCACTCAAAAGATAATAATATGGCTACCTTTAATAACTTTGAAATGTATAGTTCTGGCACCACTTCCAATAATTGGTCGGGAGTTGCTTTCTTTATCAGCAAAAGATTATGCAAATACGTGGATAAATTTGTGCCCATTTCGGAGAGATGCTGTTTACTATACCTGAACACCTGCTTCAGGCAAACAATCTTAGTTAATGTCTATGCCCCGCCTAGAAGAAACGAACGGCTCGCATTCCTCGATGACCTCGAAAACATTGTAAACTCTCTTCCTAGGAGTCGAAATTTGATAATTCTTGGGGATTTAAATACTAGGATCGGAAAAGATGACTCCTTTATTAGAGATGGGGTAATTGGGAATGCAACTCTCTCTCAATTAAACAGTGATGACAGTAGAAAGTTATTGGAGATGTGCAGGAGTATAAACCTCAAGGTCGAAAATACTTTCTTTTCGCACAGTGAATTAAACACCCTAACCTTCAGTAGAAATAATATTAAGTCTCAGATCGATTTTATCATCTCGAACATCCATAGTTGGTTTATCGATGTAAAAGTAATGCCAAATATTAATATTTCTGATCATAAATTAATCAGAGCCACTATCACTGTGAAAAATTTATGGGGAAACTCTCGGCGTCCTTCTCTTCAACCCCAGCCGAGATACCTGTCCTGGAAGAGAAATGCAACTCACCTGCAACGCCCTGCAGTCAAACTACAGCTTGATCTATTCTTAAATGATAGAGAGGCAACTTTCTTATCCTCGTCGGAGTCTCAATCTGTCGAAGAATGTTGGGCGTCTTTCAAAAACAACTTGTTTGATGCCTACAATCATCTCCCTAACATCAACATTTCTCCACCGAGACAGGAATGGCTATCCGATGACACCACTCGCATGATAGCTCAACTCAAGTTACGAGGTGAGCGCGATGGTCACTTATGGACCTCAATTCATAGACTCCTAAGGAGAGATAGAAGGATCTTTATTGCTAAAAAGGCTTTTGAGATAGACAGGGATATGAGGGAAAATAGAACTTTCGACGCCTACAAGAAACTAAATTATTTTTGTAAAGCCAAAGTGTTCAAGACACTTCCAACTATAAGACTGGATAATAATAGGTTAATTACTGACCCTGACGAACAGATAGCGTTATGGCTTGACCACTATATGGGAGTCTTTGATTCTAGGAGGCCTACCTTAATCCCATCCACTAGTCAAAATGGGGGACAATTGGATGCAAACTTTTCATCGGCGGAAATTGTGGCTGCCATTAAGAAGCTTAGGAATAATAAATCTCCGGGTACAGATAACATTACGGGAGAACATCTGAAAGCAGCTCCCTTAACGATCTCTCGGTTCTTACTTCCTTTGTTTAACAAGATATGGTTGACTGGGATGATGCCAGCGGATTGGAATAAGACTATCTTTTGCAACTTCCCGAAAATTCCAAATCCATCTAAATTCAAGGATTATAGAGCCATCGCTCTCACGTCTATTGCATCAAAAGTTTTTATGGTTCTTTTAAAAAATCGCATTCTTTCCTCTACACCAAACCTTTTGTCTAAGTATATTTGTGCTTACCGTCCAGGTAGAAATATAAACGAACCAATATTAGCTTTAAAGATTATAATGCAGAAATGTCAGAAGTATAAATTACCTTTTTACTTTATTTTTATCGACTTTAAACGTGCTTTTGATAATGTTAACCATGATGAGCTTTGGAAGATTTTAACCGAATATGGCATTGACTCTAATATTATAAGGATCCTTAAAACACATTATAGTAGTCTTTTTGCCTCCTTAAAAATTTATAATAAGGTTTCTCCATCTTTTAGGACAAAAAAAGGGGTAAAACAAGGATGTGTTCTTTCCCCGCTTTTGTTTAATATACTTATGAATAAAATCATAGTAGATACGCTGGCTACTGCGAATCTCTTAGAATTAAGTTCCAGTCAGTCTTTTTTCTTGGAAAATAGGGTGATATCTTATGCTGACGACATAGTTTTGATAACAAAAAGTTTGGAAGAAACCCAAAATTTGATCGCTATATTAAACTCCTTTAGTCTTAAGGTTGGCTTGGACATTAACTTTGATAAAACAGTGATAATGCCCTCGTCCCAGGCGCCTCTTCTGAATAATTTGGTGGTGGGGGGAAAGTTGGTTAAGGTGGTAGATTCTTTTAAATATCTAGGTGTAACCATTGACAATAAAGGTAGTTGTAAAGAAGAACTAAAAATTCGTTTACAAAATGCTAGGGCGGCTTTTTATAAATTTTTTAAACTGTGGAAAGCTAGAGAGATATCCGTTTTCACAAGACTCTGTATTTTTAACTCAACCATCATCCCGATTCTCTTTTATGGCGGTGATACATGGGAGATTACCAAGACCGAAACTAGGAAATTACAAACGTTTGTAAATAAATGCCTTAGAATAATAAATGGAATCTTCTATCCAAATATTATCTCAAATGAAAATCTTTGGAAGAAGTCTAACCATACCCAGGTTCACGTATCTTTAAAAAAGAAACGTCTTACTTTCTTTGCCCATATTTTAAGAAATCATAGTAACAATAGCCTTGTTATTGATGCCATTAATTGGTTATACTCCTTTAATGGGAAAACATATTGCAAATATAAGACATTATGGTTCTACAGAGCCTTGAAGGACATAATGGATCTAAACTTAAATTTGAAGCAATTCCTAAGGCTAAATAAAAACAAAAAATCTATAAAAAAACTACTAAAAATTAAATCGAATTACCTAAACCTCCCATAATTTATTTTCTGTATTTTTCAGGTTATTTAATTTCTTCATCTCTAAATTTTACCTCTTGATTTTTTGTCTTTCACCTATTCTGTGAATTACTTACTTCACTGACTTCAGCTTTTATTTATCTTATTTTCTGAAAAAACTGCATGGTTAACATTATCAATAGCTCTGTTATAATTCACAAATGTAAAGCAGAAGGGGTTTTGTACTTAGTTTTTCTGCATGATTATTTTTCTAAATTAATTTTGGATCCAGTATTTTCTTTTCTTGGTCTGTATATACTTATGTATTTTTGGTGTGGGTGTTATGCTTTTTCCATGCTATAGGATGTGATGGCTATAGCTCAATAAGTCTTAATTTTCTTGTGGTCTTAGTTTTTGGGTAGTTACTTAGGTAGGATTTTTGATTTCATCCCACTGCAGTAGTTCCGCTCTCCCATATTTCTATTAAATGAGGGCAAATAGGTAGCGATATTGTTATAGATGCTATTTATTTTTTGGTTTTTCTGCTGTGATATTATCTGGCCCTGGAGCTTTTGCTTTCTCTTAGTGTTTTTTTTTCATTAGTCTTTGTTCGCTTGTTACTTCATTTATGGAGAAACCAGTCGACAGGGGGGTGGCGAGGTTTGTAAATATGTTTTGCTGGTAGAGTTTTCCGTGAATGATAGACTATCATATAACAATCAAGCCAAAATGCCTTTGTTAATCCTGGCCAACAATTACTTTTCAATTTCCTAAAACTTACGGAGCTGGCTCCTATTTCTGCGTCATAGTTTCCTTTCTCTCATATCTTTATCATTATCAAAGACCTTTTTCGCTATATAATCTATCTATCACTCCATAGAGTATTTTGTTTCTCTGGAAAAAGGAAAAATAACCGTTTGTTGTGTGGTGTTCGTTTGCTGGATAGTCATAAACCGATTACTGACTAGTTTTTGCCTATTCACTGGATTTTTCACCTTTTAAACAATTTGTGGTAAACCCATTTTAGCTTTTCCTTATTTTCATGAATAAATTCTAATCTCAATTGATATGAACACATTCTCAATTATTTGTTAGTAACTACCAAGGCTTACATTAGATGTTAAACTTAAAATTGGCCACCACCCACCCTTAAAGTAATTAAATTATTTAGGCAGTTCATGGGTATAGGCTTTTGTTTTTGCCCATCTCTTTTGTTGATTAGCCTATAGACGTTTAAGCGACAGTTCCCGGACTGTTGCGCGTACAAGTACGTGCGGCTTGCCCACAAACGTGTGAAGGGCTCCTCATTTTTTTTTTTCCTCCCCTAAATTAACTATCCAGTTTGATGGATTTTTGAGGAAAACCTAGCGTAGCTCTGTTGTATCCACAACCAGAGGGCGAAAACGCTTTTATCA